>NC_044981.1:6828894-9593160 GCF_008728515.1 Papio anubis | reverse complement strand
TAAAGGGCTAATATCCAGAACCTACAAAGAACTCAAACAAATTTACAAGAAAAAAACAAACAACCCCATCAAAAAGTGGGCTAAGGATATGAATAGACAATTCTCAAAAGAAGACATTTATGCAGCAAACAGACACATGAAAAAAATGCTGTTCATCACTAGTCCTCAGAGAAATGCAAATCAAAACCACAATGAGATACCATCTCACACCAGTTAGAATGGAGATTAAAAAGTCAGGAAACAACGGTGCTGGAGAGGATGTGGAGAAATAGGAACACTTACACTGTTGGTGGGAGTGTAAACTAGCTCAACCATTGTGGAAGACAGTGTGGCGATTCCTCAAGGATCTAGAGCTAGATACACCATTTGACCCAGCCATCCCATTACTGGGTACGTACCCAAAGGATTATAAATCATGCTGCTATAAAGACACATGCACACATATGTTTATTGCGTTACTATTCATAATAGCAAAGACTTGGAACCAACCCAAACGTCCATCAATGATAGACTGGATTAAGAAAATGTGGCACATATACACCACGGAATACTATGCAGCCATAAAAAAGGATGAGTTCATGTCCTTCGTAAGGACATGGATGAAGCTGGAAATCATCATTCTGAGTAAACTATCACAAGGACAGAAAACCAAACACTGCATGTTCTCACTCACAGGTGGGAATTGAACAATAAGAACACTTGGACACAGGGTGGGCAATGCCACACACTAGGGCCTGTCATGGGGAGGGGAGAGCGGGGAGCGATAGCATTAAGAGATATACCTAATATAAATGATGAGTTAATGGGTGCAGCACACCAACATGGCACATGTATATGTATGTGACAAACCTGCATGTTGCGCACATGTACCCTAGAACTTAAAGTATTAAAAAGAAAAAGAAAGAAAAAGAATTTTGATTCCCTTGTATGGTAGGCAGATTCTAAGAAGGCCCCTATTTCAGAAAAAGAGAACTAATAGAAGACATATACATATATGTACAGAGAGAAAGAGACAAAGACATACAGAGATTTATTAAAAGGAACTGGCTACATGACTATGGAGCCTGATGAGTCCCAAGATCTGTAGTTGGGAAACTGAAAACCCAGCAAAGAAGATGGTATGTTTGCAGTCCAAGTTCAAAGATCTAAGAACCAGGGCCAATGACATAGTTCCAGTTTGATGTCTGGTAGGCTTGAGCCCAGCAAGAGCTGACATTTGTTTCAGTTTGAGTCAGGAAAGAAAAAAAAAAAAAAAGTTCCAGCCTGAAGGCATTGAGGCAAAAGAAATTCCCTCTTTTTCAAGAGAGAAACAGTCTTTTGTTTTATTCAAGCCTTTCACTGATTGGATGAGGCCCACCTATATTAGAGAGGGCAATCTACTGTAGTCTATTGACTTACATGTTAAAATATCAAAAACATCCTCAAGAAATACTCAGAATAATGTTTTACCACATATCTGGGCATCCTGTGGCCCAGTAAAGTTGCACATAAAATTAACCATTATAGCCCCGGAGACCCCGAGCCCCTGATATACATAAACTTTCTTCCCATTATTCAACCAAACTCTAATCTAGATACTGCTGTAATGGGATTTTGCACATGTAATTATGGTTGTTGATCTTTAGGTAGGACAAGTGTCTAGGTAATCCTACCTAATCATATAAGCTCCTTAAAAGGACAGAATTTTCTCCAACTAGTTGTATAAGGGAAGCCAGAACTAAATTCCACCAACAAGAATGAGCTTGGAAGCAAATTTTCTCCTAGAGCCTCTACAGGAGAACCCAGCTGGCTGATGCCTTGATTTCAGCCTCCCAGCACCGGATACATTGAGCAGAGAGCAGCCACACTGTGACAGATTTCTGACCTACTGAACTGTGAACTAATAAATAAGTGTTGCTTAAAGTACAAAAGATAAAAATAAACAAAAAATAAAAGAGATAAAGATTTTCCAAAATAAACAGACACAGAAACAAAGACAAAAGTAAAGGGAATTCATTACCAGTAGATACCTACTACTAGTTTTTTAAGTTAAAATTAAAGGATGATCTAAACAGTAAAACAAACAAATAAAAAACCCCACAAAGATAGGAATGTATAAAAGTAAATCCTAAGGTAAAAACACAAACAAATACAGAATAAATAATACTATAATGTTAGTATGCAAATCACTTTTAATTTTAATGTAAAGTTAAATATGACTTTTTTAATTGTTAATTTTAATTTTTGTAGGCATATAGTAGATGCATGTTTATGGTGTAGATGAAATATTTTGACATAGGCATGCGATGCATAAAATGGGGTATACATTCCCTCAAGCATTTATCCTTGGTGTTACAAACAATCAAGTTATACTCTCTTGTTTATTATTAAATGTATAATTATATTATTATTGACCAAATCACTCTGTTGTGTCATCAAATAATAGGTCTTGTTCATTCTTTCTATTTTTGTTTCCTTTTGTTTTGTTTGGATACTCACGAACTATCCCCAGCTCTCTTCCACACCACTCCAAATTACCATTTCCTGCCTCTGATAACCATTCTTTTACTCTCTAGCTCCATAAGCTGAGATAACAGTACTTTAAAATATAACTACAAAAATTTAATGGATATAATTGTGACAAAAATATTACCATGGAAGGAGAAATGTGTAGAATTTGGATGTGATTGAAGTCAACTTAAAATAGAATGTTATAAGATGTTATATGTCAACCCCATTTTTCCTACAAGAAAAAACCCTATAGGTGATACACAAAAGCAAAAGAGGAAGGTATCAAGGAGTATCTCTACCAAAAAAATTAATAAATAAATAAAGGAAATTAGCAACAGAGGAAAAGAGGAACAAAAGAAACCAAGACAGAAACAATTTTAAAAAGAGAGAGAGAGAAGAGTAAGTCCTTCCTGTTAACACCTTTAAACATGAATGGACTAAACTCCTCAATCAAATGAGGTACGGTGGCTAAAACAAACAAAAAACCCCATTATTAGTTGTCTACAAGACACTCACTTTAGAGTAATAGACACACATAAAGTAATGCGATGAAGAAATATATTACATTCTAACGGTAAGAAAAAGAGAGTAATACTTTCAAGCACGACTTGAAAGTTTATGGCAATAAAATATGCTCTAAAAGGAAAAAAATGGCTAGGCACAGTGGCTCATACTTGTAATCCCATCATTTTGGGAGGCTAAGGTGGGTGGATCACTTGAGGTCAGGAATTCAAGATGAGCCTGGCCAACATGGTGAAACCTTGTCTTTACTAAAAATACAAAAATTAGCTGGGCATGATAACATGGGCCTGTAATCCCAGCCACTCAGGAGGCTGAGGCAGGAGAATTGCTTGACCCCAGGAGGCCAAGGTTGTAGAGAGCAGAGACTGTATCACTGCACTCAAATCTGAGTAACAGAGTGAGACTCTGTCTTAAAAAAATGGAAAAAAAATTCTCCCTAACTTTATACATGGACTATTAAGGGAGGCAAGGGGAGAGCAAACCATGTCCAAAGTTGGCAGAAGATGGAAATAACAAAAATTAGAGGATAAATAAATAGAAGTTAGAAAATGAAACAATACAGAAAAGTACATGAAACTATGGTTTTTAAAAATAAACAATACTGATAAATCTTAGCTAGACTAAAAGAGAGAAGACTCAAATAAAATTAGAAATAAAGGGAGATATTATAAATTCTCATGTCGCTGATGCCACAAACATAGAATCATAGATAGATTACTACGAAAAATAACTGCTTGGGTACCAGGCTTAATACCTGGACGACAAAATAATCTTTATAACAAAGCCCCATGATACAAGTGTATCCCTGTTAACAAACCTGCACATGTTCCTTTGAACTAAAAAGTTAGAAAAAATTAACATTTTTTAAAACAGAAATAAGACAAGTGCGGTGACTCACACCTGTTATCCCAACAATTTGGGAGGCTAAGGCAGGCAGATTGCTTGAGCCCACGAGTTTAAGACCAGGCTGGGCAATATGGTGAAGCCTTATTTCTTTAAAAAATACAAAAAAAAAAAAAAAAAAAAATTACCTGGCATGGCAATACTGTAGTCTCAGCTGAGAAGGCTGAGACATGAGGATCTCTCAAACCTGGGGAGTAAATGTGGCAGTGAGCTAAGATTGTACCACTGCACTCCAACATGAGTGACAGAGAGAAGCCCTGTCTCAAAAAAACAAACAAAAAATAGGAACAGAAAACAAAATCCTAAAATTCATATGGAACCATAAAAGACCACAGATAGCCAAAATGATCTTGAGTATAAAGAAAACAATGCTTGTAGGATATATCAGAAAAGTCAAGTAGTTGAAGAACCTGCTTCCTTAGAAGTCATTAAATTAACTGTTTATAATATTATCTTTTTTCATAGCTTCTGATTAAACAAAACTGCCTCTCAATAGAAACTACCCATTATCAAAAGTATTTATGCAGGAGGGGTTTCAAGATTCACTGTGTAATTTACAGTTACTTGGATTTCTCTCTTGGATCTCTGAGGGTACTTAATTTAGTTAGCTGAACAGCACTTCTGACTTTCTGTCTTACATTATTTTTTCATTCATAAATTCATACAGACCTATATAAGAAGTTCTGAATGCAAATCTTTTTAAGAGCTAACACCTTCCACAGCAGTTAATATAATGCTTGGTTTAGTGGTAGATTGAGAGAAATGGTGATTATTACACATCTTTCATGTAATTTTTAAAAAAGATTATTCACAGCTATGCATACATTTCTGCAACCACATATATAGCTAGACATATACATATATTCCAAATAAATTAGGTAAATGTATTTGTAACTAACTTTTAAAATACTGCTTGTTAAGAAATTAATGTTTGAAAACATGAAGTTAATACTGTATGATTAGCACAAAAAAGTCAATTTTCTATTAGGTACCCCTACACAAGAGCAAGATAAAGATCAGGCTACCCAGCATTTGCTGAAAAATTACTTGATAAAAATATTATTATATGTGAAGTATATATTCTCTTGAAAAATGGAAAAAATAAAACATAGGTAAATTGGACACAGTCACTGAGTGCCAGAGCAATTTTAACTCCAAAACCTATGTACGCGTCCTTTCCACAGTATCATAGCAGCACTGGCAGGCATTGGGTTTACCAGAATTATATGAACCAAAAGGGAATTCTGATTAAATGCTTTATTGTCTGATTAATTCCCACATAATAGATTCCTATATTATGTATGTTCCTAAAGTTAAAAGGAAAAGAAATTTTAGACTTGCTTCAGATTCACATGGTTAAGATTTTTCCAGTATTTTGCAAGCTATAGTTTTTCTGAATCTTTACAAAGTTAGGCATTGAGCTAAATGTCTTGTATATTACGTTACATAATACTAACAAAAATCCCATGAGATTAATACTGTACCATGCACATTTCATAGGATAAAACAAGTATAATGTTACCTTATTCAAGGACATATCAGTGACATGTAAATTGTAGATGTAGGATTTAATTTTTCATCTGACTCTAAAACCTAATATCTAAAACTGCCCCCAAGCTATGCACTCCCTATAGTCCTTCACTTTACTTTGGGCCCAGAAGTGGAAAAACCTGGGAATGACATTCAAATCTCTCATCTTCCAAATATTGTTATCCACATAAATTAAGTTTTGAAGCTGAATGGTATGAGAGTTCATTACATTATTCTAGAAATTTTATGTATCTTTGAAATTCTCTGTAATAAAAAGTTAAAAATAAGTTAGTTGTGACATGAATTTCAACTCAATGAAATAAATAAATTATGGTCCAGCATGGTAGTGTCTTCAAAAAACTCTCATTTTCTTTTCTATTGTCTAAAGAAGTCTCATAAACAAAAACTTTGATATAAATCCTATTTTCAGGCCACACATGCTGGCTCATACCTAAACAGTCCCAGAGCTTTTGGAAGATCATGTAAGGCCAGGAGTTCAAGACCAGCCAAGGTAACAGAATGACACCACATTTTTACAAAACTAGATTAATTAAAAATAAATAAAAATTAAAATATATAGTACTCCTAGCTACTTATGAGGCTGCAGTAGAAGGACTGCTTAAGCCTAGGAGTTCAAGACTATAGCATGCTATGATTATACTACAACACTCTGGTCTGGTCTGGTCAACAGAGAGAGATCCTACCTCTGAGACATATAAATAAAATATAAATATAAAATATATATAAAATATAAAAATATAAGTACTGTTTTCATAATTTTGAAGCACTAACCCATTATGCATCAGATAGCTTCCTACTACCAACAAAAAGTTTAGTAGGGTCATATTTGGCAGAAATTTTCATATAGTAAGTGCTTGCCATTAGCAAAACAATTTCAGAGGATTATTTTAAAAGAAGTGAGTTCTGGGCTAAGAAAATTTATTTATACAGGTACTTAATGGACTCAAAGTGCTCAATGAACACAGGTGGATTACCAAATTGGTTATATCCTTCAATGTCTTCCCTAATGAGATAACTGAATTAAGATTTCAAATGGAGAAAAAAAGAAGAGTTGATTTACATTAATACTGCCTTTCATTTATCTTTAAAGATGTCTTTCAGCCAGGTATGGTGACTCACGCCTACAATCCCAGCACTTTGGGAGGCTGAGGCAGGCAGGTCACTTGAGCCCAGGAGTTTGAGATCAGCCTGGCCAAATGGTGAAACCCCAACTCTACTAAAAATAAAAAAAATTGGCTGGGCATGGTGGAACATCCCTTGAATCCCAGCTACTCAGGTGGCTGAAGTGCAAAAATCACTTCAATCTAGGAGGCTGAGGTTGCAGTCAGCTGAGATTGTACCACTTCACTATAGCCTAGGTGACAGAGAAAGGCTGTCTCAAAAACAAAACAAACAAAAAGATACCTTTCATTTGAAGACAGTTCTAATTTTACAACTGTTAATGATATCAATGTTTAAAATTTAGTTACTATTAGAAACAGCATTTTTATGTTGTTGAAGATGCCTGTACTCAAGCCTCTTTCTCAAAAACTTCCACTGATTCCTTACTGACAATTCAATAAAGTCCTAAAACCTCAAATTAGGCATATTAATATTTGTTAAGACATTGAAAAATCTTACTTTTGAGCCAGGGAATCATATTCACTGCTTTCTGAAATTCAGTCTGTTTTGATTTTAAGTCACTAATTCACACTCTTTTCCCTTCCAAAAATGCCTTCACCTTTCCTTCTTCCTATTGCAATACTGTCTACAGTTGAGGGCAGTTGTTCCTAACGTCTTCCTCTTGCTCAATGCCTTTCATTTAATAGCCTTACAAAAATCAGATGAAAGTTACAAACCCTTGTCACATTGAAACACACAAAATTTTGCATGTAATTTCACATAATTCATAGGTCCCCTCTGAAGCCATGAATCTCAGTTCAAAATTTTTAAATGAAGACAACTGCATACTGCAGACATACCACAAAAGGCCTGGTGTATATGCGCATTTCTCTAAAGTTATAAAGACCATGAGAGGAGAGAGATAAGGACAGAAATAGACAGAAGGTATGTACAGGCAGACAGATTACTTTGAGGAAGGGCCCTGAAAAAAAAGTAGAGATTATGGTAAGACCCAAAGAAAGAATAAACAGGATTTATATATGCAGGGATGTAGGCTTAGGGCATTATGCCAAGGGAATAATATAAGGGAGTGAAAAATGATTGAATGATAAACATTCATTTAGCTGATATGATAGTTTATCAATATCAATAAGTATACATAGCTCTTACGATACTGTATTATAATTATCTGTTGATGCACCTCTTTTTCCAACTAGCAGATACGCTATAAGCACTTAGCACAGTACCTCATTCAAAAACTGTATGCAAAAATGTTAGTTGAGTAAATGTTGAAAGGTGAAATGGTAGGTTCAGTTACAGAAATCTTGTGATGTCACAAGATTTTGGGAAGTATTTTAAAAACTATGAATTGCTTAAGAACTTAAACTTCAGCCAGGCACGGTGCCTCGTGCCTATAGTCCCAGCACTTTGGGAGGGCGACGCAGGTGGATCATGAGGACAGGAGATCAACACCATCCTGGCTAACACAATGAAACCCCGTCTCTACTAAAAAAAAACACAAAAAAGTTAGCCAGGTATGGTGGAGGGTATCTGTTGTCCCAGTTACTTGGGAGGCTGAGGCAGGAAAATGGCATGAACTTGGGAGGTGGAGCTTGCAGTGAGCCAAGATCACGCCACTGCACTCCAGCCTGGGCAACAGAGCAAGACTCCATCTCAAAAAAAAAAAACAAAAACAAAAACAAAAACTTAAAATTCATAAGTATCAACCAACACATAAAATATATATCCCCCTAATATTTTCTTTTCTTTTCTTTTCTTTTTTTTTTTTTGAGACGGAGTCTTACTCTGTCACCCAGGCTGGAGTGCAGTAGCCGGATCTTGGCTCACTGCAAGCTCTGCCTCCCGGGTTTATGCCATCCTCCTGCCTCAGCCTCCCGAGTAGCTGGGACCACAGGCGCCTGCCATCTCGGCAGGCTAGTTTTTTTGTATTTTTTGGTAGAGATTGGGTTTCACCGTGTTAGCCAGGATGGTCTTGATCTCCTGACCTCGTGATTCGCCCGCCTGGGCCTCCCAAAGTGCTGGGATTACAGGCTTGAGCCACCGCGCTCGGCCAATATTTTCATTAGACTAATTCCTCTTATAAATTTTAACAATACTCTAAAATCCAGTTTTTAAAATTACTTACATTAAATAAAATTCCAAAGCATTAAAAATAGTTTATGGCAATACATCTTTCAAATTCATGCTGGTCTCTTTTTAACTCATTGGAAAAGAATATTAAACTTCAAGCTGGATGCAGTGGCTCACGCTTGTGATCTCAACACTTTGGAAGACAGAGGTGGATAGATCACTTGAGGTCAGGAGTACGAGAGCAGTCTGGTGAATATGGTTAAACTGTCTCTATTAAAAATAAAAAAAATTAGTCAGGCATGGTGGAGCACCCCTGTAATCCCAGCTACTTGAGAGGCTCATGTGAGAATTACTTGAACCCAGGAGGCAGAACTTGCGGTGAGCTAAGATCGCACCACTGTACTCCAGACTGAGCAACAGAGCAAGACCCCCCCTCAAAAAAGAAAAGCCTAGAAGAAATAAATTCAAGGAGAATAACAAATAACATCTCCAGTCTCTATCTTGGTCAAGTTTCAGTCTTCATTTCTATTTTTAATGAAAGCAATTTATAAAAATAATATGTTGTATCTTGATTATATGTGTCAGTATCTGAAGTCACTAATGAGCCTAGAATCACTCACACGCAAAATAAGCCATCAAGTTATTGTGACAAAAAGCATTGTTTTCAACCACTATGCAGGAAGTAAATACTAAAAAATAAAATTGCCTAGACAGTTAATATCCTCATCTTCCTTCCAATACATTCCAACAAATCACTTACCATTGGGATCACAGTAGTGCAGCTGACCCTTCTTAGCCATCTGTGCATCAGGTCATGCTCCATGTCATTAACTTCAGCCTTTAATAGCTCTAGCTCCCCTTTCTCAAGTTGCAGTTGCTTTGCTAACCTCTCCATCCTTGCTTGTTGATGTAACAGCAAGGCTCTATAGCATTAAAGATAGGGCGCTTGCAGAGGATAACACTGAAAAAGTTACCTGGAAATTTATGTATAAAATAATAATAAGAAATCCTATCATCTAACTTTAATTGGCATTTGCTCAAATTTCTTTCAAGTTTTATCCTGCTTATATGGAATAGAACTAGATAGTCCAAAATGTAACTGCTGCACCTATACATCCATGTAGTTATGTGATATTTTCAATCAGATTCTTTCAAACTGTGTGTATATTTTTAAAAGGCCCAATATCACACATATTAGTATGTTCATTCTAATTCCACTTCTACCATATAATTATCGTTACTCCTTTCAGGACTATTTTCCCCCAAAGTTTAAATTCTTTCACTTTGATGAAGATTATACTCCCTCTAAAAATGTATATTCCCCTCTCTGAAGTCTGTACTTTTGACAACATACATTTTACTCATTGGCATCTTTCTCTCATTATCCTGAGAAGTGTTTTAGGTTTTCTCATGCTGGATTTTTCATAAGAAAAATGTATAGGACTTTGTATGTAAGTAAATTTATAGATGACTCTGAAGGACTTGCCTTATCCTTATAAATTATGTTGTTCAACATTTAATAAATATTAAACAAACTTAATAGTGAATATAAATAACTTTTATTTTGAATAAGAATTTTTCACTTCACCACAAAGATCGAATTTCATAAAACAATTAAAATTCACCCTGTATGTACGCATAGTCATCTGATTCAGAACTAGAACTCTGATATTTCTGACTTTTTTTTTTTTCCTCCAGGGCCTGGAGTCACTAAAATTGGCTGAATAGGTTCTGGCACTGCCAAATATTCACTTTGGTCCACTAAATTTTAAATATTTTCAGTTGTTGCTCCACCTACAGTAATTTTTAAAACTGCAGATAGTTGTGGTATTATCTGAGGAGACTGTGATAGGGCACACGAAGGTCCACTTCATTGTGTATATGTAATGGGCATGGGATTCACATTCACTGAAAGCTTTGATTGGCTATACATTCCCCTTGAAGAAGAACTTCAAGGTGTTACAGTGCCTGCATAGAGAAAATGCCAATTACCATGAAGCAAGTTGATTACTGATGGGTGAAAGACTCCTATTAACTGCTGTTCCAGGTCTTTGAGAAGGTTCAACTATAATTTCTATCCTTTTCATGAATCCTCTGGGTGAGCTAAATGTTGTGTATGGGATACATGCTACTGAATGATTTCACTGTTTCTGACAGCCAGGAGGTCCTGACTAGGTGGCAAGAAGACATGAGCACTTGGGTGGCCCAACTGGGAAGACTGTGCTTGATGCTGAGGAGAGCTGAAGGGTGAAGAACATTGAGAGGTAGGTGGTGGCTGGTAAGCTGACTGAGAGATCTGCTGTTTGTGAGAATACTGAGATGGCTGATAGTTCTGTTGATGTGCATAAACAGGTAAAGCATGCTGGCTATAATGAGGCAGTGGGCCCTGTAGTGAGAACTGCCATGGCGTACTGTGACAGGTGCGCCTCACACAAATAGAACCAGGAGAACCATAGATATTGCTTGGAATTTGTAAACCTCTTGGTACCATCTGTCCAGAAGCAAGGTTTTGAGATCCTGCAATGGTAACAGGATTTGTACTATACTGAGGAATATGTACAAATGAAGGAGGAGGAGGTGGTGGTGATAGTGAAGATCTTTGCATAGCAGATAGATTCATTTCCATTTGCATGGAAAATGACTGTTGAGGTGGCTGTGAAGGAGGAATACCTGCATTTCTGTACTGTTCAATCACAAAAATTAAATTATAGTTGTAAGTGGCAGTTACAACAGCTGGTGCTTAGTCTTTGAACAAAATATATACACTGTTTTACCTACTCTTTGGTGTAGATCAATATGCCCATCACTTGAGCTATGTACCAGCATTTGTCCACCATTAAGTTGAGCTCCATTTCCTGGGTGATAACCACTAGAAGACTGAATACCCAAGTTAATATACAAATGGTAATTTCTATTCATCTTGTCATTTGGACTACGGTATTCCAAATATAAATATTTGTTACTCTCCTGGAAAAGGGCTTGGCAACAGGCATCAGGATTATTACTGTTCTGAGAGGGAAAAATGACAAAAACTAATACTAAAAAAACTGAAAATAGGGAAAATCACTCTTTGACTAACAGAAAAATTCAACTGTCTTAGAGTAAATAAAAATACTGGTTTCATCATAAATAATTTCAAACTCAGTGATCCCATAAAAGATATCAAAGTATTCATACACTTTACAAACACTTAACTTACATTAGTTTACTTGTATAGCAGATTTATATTACATTACACTACTGCTAGAGAAATGTTACAAACACTGGAAAAACTGCTAATAAATAGTCTCTCAACAAGTTTTCTGATTCCAGGTATAAGACTAATTTTACATTTGTTACATCTCTATAAACTGAAATACTGAAGTAATCTTAGATTCACCACAATTGCTGCATTATATAAATAACATCCTTTATTAATATTTAAACTGGCAAACATAAAAATTACCATGCTTTAGTTTTCAAAAACCCAAAAGGAAAAAAAAATTACAATGAAATCCCAAGGAAAAAAATCAAAATTCTAAAGCAGTCTTCACTTTTTAAAACTACATTTACCCCACTACCTAAATTCAGTTGTCTTCATGCTTACAACAGATTTAAGTTAAGCAAAACAATCAATGACAACAACAAAATCAACATTTTTATCAACTCTGCCACAATTAGGGCAATTTAGCAGTAAAACTTATCTCTATTATTTTAACAAAACTCATGCATCCGGAGTTTTGAATTTTTCTTTCCCATTAAGAAATGGCTTGGTATTCTTTCAAAATCATTTACTAACTTGAATTGTTTAAAATTATCCATTTAGAACAATTCATCATGTTGGATATAAAAAAGCTCTGGAAATAAATGCTTGGTGCTGCAAAGTGAAACCAGAACTCAGGCAAAAGTTTTCTCAGCAAGGCAATTTACCTCTGCAGAAGGGTTCCACTCACATCAATCAAGATTGCAAGAGCACAGGGAACAAAGGAGAACAGGGGATTTTTATCTCTGATGAATGGTCCTTACCTCTGTCACTTCCCCATGGGCTGGGGTTGGACTGCACAATCTGAGCTGACCTGCTTGGCTACTTGCAAATATATTTCTAAATATGGAAGGAAAGAGGGACATGAGGAACAGTGGTGAAGCATGTGAGATGTGAAGTTTTGGGGGAACAATGGGTACATGTAACCAAGGGAAGAGATGTGAGTTACTGATTAGAGCTGTCAGGAAGTGGGTGGGCTTTTTACAGTAACTAGCAGGCATGTAGAACAAGAAAGTTAGGTTTGGGAACAAAGAACAAGGCAGTTAACAGGCTAAACCTTTGAAGGGAAACTCAGAAAAATTCATTGTATCTTACAATCACAGCAAGGCAAAATTTTTCATGATTTATGTGTGTGTTCATGGTTAAGCATGTATGTGTGTGTGAGGGCTCCCTCTGTTGCCCAAGCTAGAGTGCCATGGTACAACATAGCTCTCCACAGGCTCAAACTCCTGAGTTCAAGTGATCCTCATAACTCAGCCTTCTGAGTTGCTGGGATTACAGGTGTGGGCATTAGGCCTGGCTCCAAAATATTAGAAATTTTGTACAACAATAGTCACAAGAAAAATTTCTCCATTCAAGAATTTAAGAAGTCTCATAAAACAGTTTTCTACTAAAATGAGAAATACAAACTATTTTATTAATCTTAGAATATTTATTTCTCAGATTTATTTGCATGATTTTCAAATGACATGAGAAAGTTATCATATTTCTTAAATTGCAACAACTACTTTTTTCTAGGATGAAACATTTTTATGCCCTAAAGGATTGCCTACTCTGATTAATTTCACATTTACACATGCAGAAAATTTACATAGTTTGACTACAGGCACTTAATTAACTGGATAGTTTCCTGACTCCCAGTATCCTTTCCATTATAATACAGTAATTGTCAAAGACAATGTTAGGTCAAAAGTAAAGTACTATACTGGGGGAAGTAAAAGAAGGGTAAGTCACATAAACCTTTGTAAAACATATTCTCTTAAAGCTCAAGAATTGATTTTGTGACTGGGTACAGTTAATCCCAGCACTTTGGGATGCTCAGGCAGGTGGATCATGAATTCAGGAGATTGAGACAATCTTGGCCAACATGGTGAAACCCCATCTGTACTAAATATATAAAAATTAGCTGGGCATAGTGCCACATGCTGGTGGATGCCTGTATTCTCAGCTACTCAAGTGGCTGAGGCAGAAGAATCACTTGAACCTGGGTGTCACATATATCTGTGTGAAGAGACCACCAAACAGGTTTTGTGTGAGCAATAAAGCTTTTTAATCACTTGGGTGCAGGTGGACTGAGTCCAAAAAAGAAGTCAGCAAAGGGAGATGGGGTGGGGCAGTCTTACAGGGTGTGTAGTGGAAAATTACAGTCAAAGGGTTTTTTTTCTCTTGTGGGCAGGGGAAGGGGTTACAAGGTGCTCAGTGGGGAGCTTCTGATACTCATTGTCCAGAAGAAGATCAATTGATCAGTTAGAGTGGGCCAGGAACAAATCACCATGATAGAATGTCATCAGTTAAAGCAGGAACTGTCCATTTTCACTTACTTTGTGGTTCTTCAGTTGCTTCAGGCCACCAGGATATGTACGTGCAGGCTTGGGCTCACAGGCCTGACGCTGGGAAGTGGAGGTTGCAGTGACCCAAGATTGCACCACTGCATTCCAGCCTGGCAATAGAGTGAGACTCCACCTCCCAAAAAAAAAAAAAAAAAAAATTGTCAGAACTTCAAAACAATATATATTTTCCCTATAAAGCTTGTCACTAAGTACTTTTAAAATACTTTCTAAATAACATGGAAAAGTATTAGGTGAAGTTTAAGAAGACTATAATCATAATTCAAAGATCTGTTTTTTTCTGAATATTTTTGAAAACCATACTAATAAAAGAAGAATAACTAGACATTAAAAAGAAATTTTAGGATCAAAGGATTCAAGTTAGTTGTCAACAAGAAAATGTTGAGAGGTGACAGCATATTGACAGCCCGTGCTCACTCTGGGCACCTCCTTGGGTCTTGGCGCCCACTCTGGCTGTGTGTGAGGAGGCCTTCAGCCTGCCGGGGCACTGTGGGAGCCCCTCTCTGGGCTGGCCAAGGCTGGAGCTGGCTCCCTCTGCTTGCAGGGAGGTGTTAAGGGAGAAGCCCGGGTGGGAACTGGGACTGCACCTGGCGCTCACTGGCTGGCATGAGTTCTGGCAGGTGTGGGCTCCACAGGCCCCACACTTGGAGCCGCTGGCCAGTGCCACCGGCCCAGGGCCAGTAGCTGTAGAGGGTGTGCCCGGTTCCACAGCACTGCTGACCTGCCTGCGCCATGCTCGAATTCTCACTGGGCCTCAGCTGCCTGAGGGCTTGGGAAGGGCAGGGAAGGGCTTGGGACCTGCAGCCTGCCAGGCCCAGGCCCCCACACAGTGGGCTGCCACGTGCCTTAGCCTCCCTGGCCAGTGCGGCCTCCTGCTGTGCCTGGCACTTCCTCCCATGGACCACCCAAGGACTGAGGAGTGCAGTCACATGGCACTGGACTGGCCGGGCAGGCTCCGCTGCAGCCATGGTGGGGGATCCACTAGGTGAAGCCAGCTGGGTTCCTGAGTCAGTGGGGACTTGGAGAACTTTTATGTCTAGCTGGAGGATTGTATATGCACCAATCAGCACTCTGTGTCTAGCTCAGGGTTTTTAAACACACCAATCAGCACCCTGTGTCTAGCTCAATGTTTGTAAATGCACCAATCAGTGTTCTGTGTCTAGCTAATCTAGTGGGGATTTGGAGAACTTTTATGTCTAGCTAGAGGATTGTAAACACCAATCAGTACCCTGTTCTATGGACCAATCAGCGCTCTGTAAAATGAACTAATCAGCAGGATGTGGGTGGGACCAGATAAGGAAATAAGAGCAGGCGGCCCAAAAGGGCAGTGGAAACCCCCTGGGGTACGCTTTCACACTGTGAAGGCTTTGTTGGTTTGCTCTTTGCAATAAATGTTGCTGCTGCTTACTCTTTGAGTCGGCACTGATTTTATAAACTGTAACACTCACCATGAAGATCTGCAGCTTCACTCCTGAAGCCATCAAGACCACGAACCAATTGGGAAGAATGAACAACTCCAGACGCACTGCCTTTAAGAGCTGTAACACTGACCACAAAGGTCTGCAGCTTCACGCTTGAAGTCAGCCAGACCATGAACCCACCAGAAGGAAGAAACTGTGGACACATGTGACCATCTGAAAGAACAAACTCCAGACACACCATCTTTAAGAACTGTAACCCTCACTGTCGTTGCCTGCGACTTAATTCTTGAATTCAGCGAGACCAAGAACCCGCAAATTCCGGACACAATGTCACTGTTAGAAACCCGAAGGAAAACACATCTAATTAGGAAACTACTAAAATATGAGTTTCACTTAAAATCTAAATCAATTGTGGAAGCACTATTAAGTAATATACCTATTAATAAGCATGTATTTTAATGTTTTGTCAGTGAATTGATCTAAATAATAATATTGCAAAAAAGAGACAAAGTTTGTATCTGTCAGCCTATTCAATATGTATCTGTAAAGTAATAAATTATTTTTTCCCACAAAGAAAATTTGAAAATACATATTCAAGATATTTAAATACTGTCTGTATGAAAGTGTTGTAAAAGAAAAAAAATCACAGTCAGTCTACAATAAGCTGCTAAACTTAAGACTGCATTCTTTTCTTAAAATGGATAATCAATTTATTAAAAAGCAAAAAATAAAATTATTTAGGTTAGTAAAGAGGTCAAAGTTTTTGTGAAAAATAACAGAGTCTTCAAAATAATCTTGGATTAGAAAACGAAAGCCCAGAGAGGCATGAAGAGTTATACATTAAATGTAAACTATTAAATCATATATATATTTTGGAAATAGAGAAACTTCCCCAAGCAAATAGGTGCTAAGTCTCCAAGTTAATATACTCTGTTAGTCCCAGGGAGGGGAAAAAGTAAACAACTTAGCACACTATTTGAATACAGTAAGTTATCCCATTCCTTTAGTTTGGTTAAGTGAGATGAAACTCTGGGCCATGAAAAAGTTGTTGACAACAATGGTCTAAATAATAAAAACAAAGTCAGAAGTATTTCATGCCCTAGGATGAGGAAAATGATTGCAAGGACAGTAGGTTAAATGAGAAACCCCACTTATGCTTAGTTTCAATCCACTTAATCCTTTGCTTTTTTGAGAGACCAAATCATGCAACAAGTAATGACTAAGATTCAGACTGGGGATTTTTAAAAAGGCATATTAACACAAAAACTGTAAGTCCAAGGTCTAGACCTAGTAAAAAGGCTTGCAAAATAGCGAAAGGTTTATGTTAGATCCTGAGTTGCTCAAACTATAGTAAGGTAAAGTTTTAAGATGACAAATGTCTGCGTGTAAGGAAAAAAAATAGGTAAAAGTACAAATCACAACATTTGAAAAAAAATCCTCGAAAAAGAGATTGTTGTCCCTTTAGGGAGAGCACAAATTCTGTTCCAGAGATGAACTATTTGAGTGAATGAAAATAAGCAAAGAGAGCAAAGAGCAGATTTAGAGTCATATATTAAAAAGTATTTATTTTTCTCATAACAGTGTGAAATATATATCTTGGGACCCTTCAAGCTGGGAACTGCTCAGGCCATATCTGCCTTCCATTCTATTCAAAGTCTATTCTATTCAAAGTCTGCTCACAGAGACAGATGCATATTCTGATTGCCTCCTTTGGAAAGACTTAACAGAAACTCAAAAGAATGTAGCCATCTGTCTCACACCTAGCTGTGACCTGCAAGCTCCCAGTGGTGGGTGGGAGGGGAAGTACATGGAAGGTGGGGAGGGGCAGGGGGCTTGTTTTGAGTTATCTCTGCCTTTCCAGACAGAACTAATGTACATATTATATTGTTATGTTATGTTATATTATATTATATTATATTATATTATATTATATTATATTGTATTTATTATATTGATGCCTCATGTCTTCCTAAAATGTGTAAAACCAAGCCATGCCCTGACTACCCTGGACACGTGTCTTCAGGATTTCTTGAGGCTGTGTCACAGGTGTGTCCTCAACCTTGGCAAAATAAAATTTCTAAATTAACTGAGACATATCTTAAATTTTGGGGGTTCACATTTTGGTAACCACAAAGGGATTGTGAGTAGAGATGCCCCTGACCTTTGACAAACCTCCTATTGGTGCTTGGAACCAGCTTGAGCTAATTTTATGGCTGAAACAAATATGACAATTTGCTGAGGTCTGATTCCAGAGAGTCCCTGATTTCCCAAAATCTGATCAAGATTTTGCTGTACAACTCCCCCCCCTTTTTTTTTTTTTGGAGTTTTACTTGCTTCCAACACAAGGAAGGCATTTTTTCCTGCTTCTGTGATGATGGAAGGCAGGCAATTCCTTTATGGAATCTGAGCTCCATTTCAAAAAGAAAGATGAGTTTGGATTTTTTTCCTGCTTCCAGGATAGTAGAGAGCAGTTTACAGCCTAAGATCCATCAATAGGTAAAAAAACTAGTTTGGGATTGTGTCTTGCAGACTATTTTTAAGCAACTAAAGTTAGCATTGTTAGATATGAGTTCTAAATTTCTTTTCAAAGTGTAGCAGGACCAGTCACAGACAAAACCTCTCAGACACTGGTTTTAATCAGCTGGGAGCATCTGTAGACTCATGTCTCAATGTCTGAGCTCTCTGAAGTAAAGATTCCTGTCCCTTTTAAGGGCTTACAACTCTAAGGGGTCACGTGAAATGGTCTTCAGGCAGGGATATGTGACTGAGGGCTACATGCATCAGTGATGGGGGCTAGCATAACAGAACAGAAAGTTTCACAATGCTTACTCATACAATGTCTGGAATCTATAGGTAACACAAGTGGTTAGATTGGGAGTTAATCTTTAACTACCATGCCTGATTTTTGGTACCAAGCCTTCTGGCTGTTGATGTCCCTTCTACTTCTTTTTAACTTTTTGCTTTTTTTTTTTTTTTTGAAACAGGAGACAATAGGACAGGTGGTCTACTTCCTTATTTCCCCCTGTGAGAATCTCACTTATTAGTGGGAATTCTGACTCTTATTTTCACTATCTAGGTCTTTCTGTGAGACAGATCGACAGTGATTCATGTAGTACATTTGCACTGAAGTATTTTGGTGAACTAAAATCATGAAAAAGATTCTCATTATTTGAAGGAGCAAAGGCAGTAAGCAGGGGAGCAACAAGAAGGTTCCTATTACTAAAGCATCAATGTGTCAGCATGTTCCATTCTTTGCTTTCTACTTTTAAACTTAACTTCCTCAACAAGCAACCTTTTTTGATTACCTGCTCCACCCTGACTCATTTCAATCACCTCCTCTGTGCTGACTCATTCCGAATACCTACTCCACCCTGACTCATACCTATTGCCTGCTCCACCCTGACTCATTCCAATTACCTGGTCCACACTAACTCCTGATTACCTGCTCCACCCTGACTCATTCTGATTACCTGCTCTGTAATAACCATTTTTCCTGCCAAACCAGTCACCCTGTCACATTCTTTAGATTAGCTAATGGGAATTAGTTTAGCTTGTGTGGCCCTTCCCCTCCCTTGTCCAAGTGTTCACTTACCATTGTTCCATCTGTAAGGGTTCACCCTTCTATACAGGTAACTTGTCTTGCTGAGAATTTTTTTAAAAATTAGCTTGCTGTTTCTTTTGTGGCATCAAAACTTTATTAATAACAGCAATGATAACAAGCTGGTGTGAATTTCTGCTTACACTTAGAGCACTCAGAAATCACATAATTCGTTGATAATTTAGCAGCATTTTGTCCTAGCTGAAATATGGTTAATGAGAATTTAAAAGGTTTTTTTTTTTGTTGTTGTTGTTGTTAAAAGAGCTCAGTGGTTAAAAGTCAGCTTAATTAGAAGGCTAACATGCAAGATGTGTTTGTGCATGTATGCATGTGCACAAGTTTGCATTTAAAAAGCCTTCAGTTTTTGGTTATTTCTGTTAATCTCTCCAAAGTCCTTGTCTTTCTTTTAGCAATTTTTGTTTTCTTCCAAGTTCACTGAATTCTGTTTTTCACCTGATTTTTTCACTAAAATAGTATTGAGCAAAGGCTACTCTTGGATTTTTAAGAAAGAATGTAGTTTAGACACTCAGAAATTTCTTTGTTTAAAAAAAAATGTAAGTGCACTGTAAAAGTGTCTCCCTCTAGCACAACTTTTTCTCTGTACCTTATGACGTGAAATTTGCAATTGATTTTCACCTGAGTTGTTTCTTTTAATATGCAAGCTTAACATATTAATATTTAGCTAACATTTGCATAGAATTGTAAAACAGGTTTTCAAGAATCTGAAAGTCTAAGGTAGAAAAAAAAAACTGTGTAGGAGTTTTTTATGAATCTGTAAATGGTACTTCCATAAGCATGTCTGATATGTCTATTTATTTGTGTGGTGTACATCATGTTTCTCTACTAAAAACATATAAATAAGCCCTAATTAATTGGCTTAGAGAAAAATAAAGTTGTTTAAATAAGATACTAAAAATGAAAAGACTAGTCAAATGCTTTTTCAATTTTATGTAACTAAGGTAAAATCTTTAATAACTCAGTTGACTTTAAAATTCATGGTAAAGTAATATGAGAAATTGCCGAGACCAGCTCGGTCATGGAGACCCCAACTCAGCGGCGCTAGATAAATTAAAGACACACACACAGAAATACGGGGTGTGGAGTGGTAAAACAGGAGTCTCAGAGCCTTCAGAGCTGAGAGCCCCAAACAGAGATTTACGCACATATTTATTGACAGCGAGCCAGAGATAAGCATTGTTTCTATAGATTATATAGATTAACTAAAAGTATGCCCTACAGAAAACAAAGGGATGGGCTGAACCAAAGGGATGAGCTCTGGCTAGTTACCTGCAACAGGAACATGTCCTTAAGGCACAGGTAGCTCATGCTATTTTTTGTTAGTTAGGAATGTCTTTAAGTGGTTTTCCGCCCTGGGTGGGCCAGGCGTTCCTTGCCTCATTCCAGTAAACCCAAAACCTTCAGTGTGGGTGTTATAGCCATAATGAACATTTCACAGTGCTGAGAGATTTTGTTTATGGCCACTTTTGGGGCCAGTTTATGGCCAGATTTGGGGGTCTATCATCAGCAAGTCTCCCTTCTTGTTTTTGCAAAGTGACAAAAGCAAAGGCAGCTTTGTCACGGTAAGTTACTTCTCACAGGAGTTGGGATCTGCATCTGCAGACTATACAAGGACAAACGACCCAGATTGAAAGCACAATCATCATTGAAATCAGAGCTTCCAAGAGTTTTTAGCCATTTTTATGGGTTAAGAGCTGCTAATCTGGCTGCAGGTCCAGTTCCTGGCATTACAGTCAGGTGTGTCTGGAATGCTTTAAATATTTCTTCTTTTAATTTTGCAATATCAAAAGACAAGTTTGTAGAGTGTCCTTCTAGATGCTTTTTTATTATTTCCCAAATTTTGATCTTAATAAGAGTCATTAATAGTTTCCACAAATCCTTATGTTTAGCTCCTACAGTGGGATGTATCATTTGAGGTTGAGGTGCCACTATTCTGCCATGTTTTCAGATAATAGCAACTGCTGCATATTTCTTACTATTTCTACCATCTGACTGTTTTGTTTAGACTAGCTGAACATAGTGAGGCTGTGGCACACAGACTGAGAGGTGCAATTCACACTAAACATCCCCTTAGGGGATCAATCAATGATGATTCCATAGGAATTGTTGTGCAGCACCTCTGCCTGTTCTGCAATGCAATCTTCCCAAACAAGTACATTCAATATTTCTAGCCAGGTCCAACTGTGTTTACAAATAGGTTTTTGAGGGCGGTATGCCTTAATTACAGGAGCAGATTTATTATGGTAAATACTGAGATCAGAAAGCATGTGTAACTGTGTCATAGAGTGATTACATCCAGGTATTATTGCCAGCCAATATTGATAAATATGCCCAATAAGTATACTTGTTCTCTGTGTCAGCCCTTGTTGAAGGAATACTCATGACAATGGTGATCACTGCTATCATAACTATCATTAAATTACTAATTGTGACTGGTTGTTCTGCTGTCCTCAGGTTTTATTCTGCCATCTGTGACAGCTTCTTGATCTGTCCCCAGGTAGGTGGCTGTGTTTAATGCACGTTACTCATGACAGTTGGGGTCCTCCTCAACATCAGTCTCAATATGGCTGCAATTGGGGGGGTCCTTGGGATCCTCCTGTAATTTATTCTTTGGCATCTGGCTCATGATAAGGTTTCAGGTGTCTCGATGGTACCATCCAACTCAGCTGTTGATTCAGTTCTGGAGAAACACAAGCATAACCTCAATCCCAAGTTATTTATTTTAGCTATTTCCCAAATTTTTGTTATTAGATCTCTCCACCAAATCAGTTGTTCTGCTTCTGTCTTTGCAGCTGGTTTCTGTAGATGCTGTCCAGCTGTTGATAGCATCCGGTCTTTAGGCAGGCCTAAACAATTTAAGATCAATAATGCTAGATTAAATTGTATATGAGGTGTTTTGTAGTCCCTATTTTCCTCCTTTTGCTTTTGAAACTGCTGTTTCAGGGAGAGAGTCATTCTTTCTACTATGGCTTGTCCTTGAGAATTATAGGGGATGCCAGTAATGTGTTTAATATTCCATATACGGAAAAATGTAGCCAGAGCTTGACCAGTATAGCCTGGTGAATTCTCTGTTTTAATAGAAGCTGGAATGCCCATAACTGCAAAACAGGTGATATTTAACACAGGCAGAAGACTCTTCTGATTGGCATGTAGCCCAAAGTGAGAAAAGGTGTCCACACATACATGTACATAAGCTAGTCTTCCAAACAAGGGAACATGTGTGACATCCATTTGTCAAAGAGAATTAGATTCCAATCCTCGAGGAACAACTCCTACTGTAAAACATGAGGAATGCACCACTTGGCAAGTTGGGCATTGCTGAATAATAGCTTTAGCTTATTTCCAGGTAATGCTGTATCTGCATTTGAAACCAGAGGCATTGACATGGGTTAAATTGTGAAAGTGTCTGGTATCAGATATTGCGGTAGCAACTAGGCCATCAGCCATTTGACTCCCTGCAGTCAAAGGTCCCAGAAGAGGTGTATGATCCCTAATATGAGTGATGAAAAAGGGTTCATTTTACTCCTAACTGCTGTAATTGGGTAGAAAGTCATCAGTTGTTCATCTATATGAAATCATAATTGACCATTTTCAATTAATTGTGTGGAACGAACCACATATGAAGATTCAGAAATCACACTAATAGGCATATCAAAGGCAGTCCATACCTCAATTACAGCTAAAAGCTCCACTTTTTGAGCTGAGGTATAGAGTGTCTGAAAAACTTTACCTTTCAAAGCAGAATAAAACTAGCCTATCTGTAAAAACATTCTCAGCACCTTCAATTAGTTTAAATTTAGTTATTTTAGGGAGAATCCAAATAGTTAATATCAAAAATTGAAATAATTTTGTTTTAGGAAAATGATTATCAAGAATACCCACAAAGTCAGCTAAATGCGTTTGCCAGGTAAGACTGTTTATGAAAGCTTGCTGTATTTGTGCCTTTGTGAGAGGCACAATAATTTTTCCAGGATCATTTCCATGTAATTTAATAATCTGTGTTCTCCCATTTCCTATCTGAGTAGCAATTTGATCCAAATAAGGAGTTAGAGTCTGTGAATTAGTATGTGGAAGAAAAAGCCATTCTACAAAGTCCTGCTCTTGGACAATGACACCAGTAGGTGGATGTTGAGTTGGAAAAAATCAGCAAATCTAGAGTCTTCTCTGGATGTATTCATTTGAGCTTCATAGACTTGCTTTTCAATCAGCTGTAACTCTACCTCAGCTTCCTTTGTTAATTGCCAAGGGCTAGTGAGACTAGGACCTCCTCTAAGGGTAGAAAATAGATTACTCATGGCATAGGTAGGAATGCCTAGAGCAGGTCATATCCAGTTAATGTCCCCTAGTAATTTTTGATAGTCACTTAATGTTTTCAACTGATCCCTACGTATGGTTACTTTTTGTGGCACTACTGTAGTATCATTTACTAAGGTCTGCAAATAGGAGTAAGGAGTTGTAGTCTGCATTTTGTCAGGAGCTATAATTAAACCAGCACAATAAATCAAATTTTGCAAGTGATCATAACATTGGAGTAATATTTCTTGAGTGGGAACAGCACAAAGTATAGCATCCATATAATGAATAAATGTAACATTGAAAATTTTTTACCAGTAGGTTCAATTGCTTGCCCTACATACGTCTGGAAAATTGTTGGACTGTTTAATATGCCTTGTGGTAACACTTTCTACTGAAAATCCTTAGCAGGTTGCAGGTTGTTTACCATGGGAATTGTAAATGCAAACCATTCACAGTCTTCAGTAAAGAAACAGTCTTTTAAATCTAAGACTATTAAAGACCAATTTTTTGGAATCATAGCAGGAGAAGGCAGTTCTAGCTGCAATGTATCCATAGGTTATATAGCTGAATTAATGGCTCTTAACTCAGTTAACATTCTCCATTTACTTGATTTTTTCTCAATTACAAAAACTGGAGAATCTCAAGGGGAAAATGTTGGAGTTGTGTGTCCTTTTTCCAATTGTTCATTAACTAAGTCCTCTAAAGCCTCCAGTTCTCTTTATGTAGTGGCCATTGTTCTATCCAAATTGGCTTATCTGTTAACCATTTTTAAAGTATAGTTTTTGGAGGTTTAACAATGACTGCCATCAAAAATGATATCCTAAACCTTGGTGGGAAATTTGTCTTTCCGCCTAAAGCAATTCTTTCAAATGTTGCTTTTTTTTTTTTTTTTTTTGGCCCTAGTCCCATACAAGGGACATACCTCATTTCATGCATCATATGTTGACTTTGAGGGCTATATAATTGTTCTGGAAACTTGTGCTCCCCATTGTTGTAATAAATCTCTCCCCTATAAATTTATAGGTAGAGAAGTATAATTGGTTGAATAGTCTCAGATTGTCCATCAGGCCCTTCACAATGCAAAATATAGCTACTTTGATATATACTTCAGGGGCTTTACCAACTCCAACTATGTTAAATTGAGTGGGTTGAGTTGGCCAAGTAGATGGCCAGTTCTGTAGAGAAATGATTGAAATATCCACTCCTGTATCTACCAAACCTTTAAATGTCTCTCCCTGAATAGTTATTTCATAGGTAGGATGTTTATCAGTAGTTTGATTCACCCAATAAGCTGTTTTGCATTGCTTATTTCTTCTTTCAAATCCTCCCAGTTGTTTAATTTCACTTTTCCCCATTTCCACATATGGCACAGTCAGGAGCTGTGCTATACACTCTCCTGATTCTGCTTTCCAGGGAACAGAAGTAGATATAACAATTTGAATTTCCCCATTGGAATCTGAATCAGTGACTCCTGTTTGTACTTGCACTCCTTTTCAATTTAAACTAGACCTGCCTCGAAGTAATTCTATCATACCCACTGGCAAGGTTCGAAGACCCCTGTTAGAACTTTTTGTGGGTGTTTCCCAGGCAGAAGACTTTCAGCTTTTCTGCAGCATAAATCTACTCTGGCACTACTGGGTGTGGCAGGGGACAGACACTGTATGTGGTGAAGGAAAGGTCTGAGCTGGAAATGCCCTGGTTTGGAATGGGGCCCAGGACTGGCCTCTCCTGGCATTTCCCTAATTTAAAAGGAAAAGGCTCAAATCTAGGTATAATATTTCCCTGTTGATCTGGGGAATGTATTCTAACAGGGAACTGCCAAGCCTCTAAATCATCCTTTCATCTAACTTGCTGAACTTCTGCCTGAATGGAACTGAGAGCAGTCGCTTGAAGTGCTGTTCAAACAGTCACTGGGGCAACTACATATTGCCCAGAGTCCTCTGGAAAGAAAAATCTGGAGGGTCAGGCCACTCTGTTTCTTCAAAATAATGAGGGTCTGCAGAAAAGTAGGGATTAACCTCTTCCTCCTTTGCCACTTTAACTTTAGCTGGCAAACAAACCTGCTCTGTCATCTCTTCTGTTACTTCATTATACTTTCCTTCCTCCTCATCATTAGTGTGAAAAGGTTCCAAGGTGGAACTAACCAGAGTCCACACTGGTCCCATTTTTACCTTGATGTTTCCAAGCTCCCCTTCTTACTTACCACGGGGATTGCTTAAGAGTACTTGGGTGTCTTCCAGCTTAGTTCCACATTCTCCAATCATCACTCCAGTGACCCTTTGACCTGGGCTTCAGTCCTACATATGGGCACTATTTGCCAAGACCAACTCAGCCATGTAGATCCCGACCCAGAGGTGCTAGAGGAATTAAAGACACACACAGAAATATAGGGTGTGGAGTGGGAAATCAGGGATCTCACAGACTTCAGAGCTGACAGCTCCAGAGATTTACCCACAGATTGACAGCAAGTCAGTGATAAACATTGTTTCTATAAATTATAGATTTACTAAAAGTATTCTTTATGGGAAACAAAGGGGTAGGCTGAGACAAAGGGATGGGCTTTGGCTAGTTATCTACAAGCAGGAATATATCCTTAAGGCACAGATCTCTCATGCTATTGTTTGTGGCATAGGAATACCTTTAAGTGGTTTTCTGCCCTAGGTGGGCCAGATGTTCCTTGCTGTCATTCTGGTAAACCCACAACCTTCAGCCGGGGTGCTATGGCCATCACAAACATGTCACAGTGCTGCAGAGATTTTGTTTATGGACAGTTTTGGGGTCAGTTTATGGCCAGATTTCAGGGCCTGTCTCCAGCAAGACATGTCTTATGAATTGCCAACATACATTTTTGTTTGCAGTTGTTAATCAAGCAATTTCATATTTATCCCTGCCGTATAGTATAAGTTGTCAAAATTTGGCATAGGGGTTACAAAACTATAAATGCAGCCCAAATCAGAATGATCTTTGCTTATGTAATTTAAAAAAAATTTTATTTATTCATTTAGTTTTGAGACAGAGTCTTGCTCTGTTGCCCAGGCTGCAGTGCAGGGGCATGGTATAGGCTCACTGCAAACTCTGCCTCCCAGGTTCAAGCAATTCTCTTACCTCAGCTTCCCAAGTAGCTGGGATTACAGAAGTGCACCACTACACTCAGCTAATTTTTGTATTTTTAGTAGAGAGGTGGGTTACACCATGTTGGCCAGGCTGGTCTTGAACACCTGATCTCAAGTAATATGCCAACCTTGGAATCCCAAAGTGCTGGAATTACAGTTGTGAGCCACCATGCCCAGCCTGCTTATGTATTTTTTAGTACATAAGACATTGATATGGGTTTAATGAAAATAGCTGCATCTTGAATATAGTAAGATTACCATAACTTCTAATCCTGCAGCTACAGACAGTCCAGCCCACAGACAATAAGGAGATTTGTTTTGGAAACAGACTATTATAATATTTTTTTCAAAGCCAAACTAAAGTTTCTCCCAAAGTTAGTTCAGCCTATGCCCAGGAATGAACAAGGACAGTTCAGAGGTAAAGAGCAAGATGGAGTCAATTAGGTCAAATCCTTTTTCACTGTCTCAGTTATAATTTTGTAACGGTGGTTTCATAACTTTAAATTCATGACTATCACATTTTTCATAAATAATCTAGGTAAACAAAATAATTAGGTAAATGTAATGGGATAAATACTTGTAGACAAATGGTCATAATTTAGAATATAAAATTACATTAAATTAAATAATAAATATTTCTTTGTGTTTTTTCCAATATATATTATAGGAAAATATTCTTGCTAAAAAAAAGAGAGAGAAATATATTCTTTTTTTAAAAAATGGTGAAAATTTTTTGTCTAATTTGAAACTTATTTAAAAATTATGTATAAAACAAGGTAAAAAAAAAAAAAAAGCAAGGAAATTTTAAAAGATGTAAAGAAAGTGATAAAGGCTGGTGCCTGTGAGTACTTTGGGAGACCAAGGTAGGTGGATCACTTGGGGTCAGGAGTTCAAGCCTGGCCAACATGGTGAAACCCCATCTCTACATTAAAATTTAAAAATTAGCTGGACGTGGTGGCAGTCACCTGTAATCCCAGTTACTCAGGAGGCTGAGGCAGGAGAATCACTTGAATCCTGGTGACAGAGGTTGTGGTGAGCTGAGATTGCACCACTGCACTCCAGCCTGGGTGACAAGAGTGAAACTGTCTCAAAAAAGTTATAAAAACAAGGAGGGGTGTTTTTTTTTAAGGCTAAAAAGCTTAAAGAAAAATATAAGAAAAAAATATTGTATGATAAATGTAGTCCTAAAATAAAATAGCTGGTTGTTCAAAAAGGAGGGATATTCAGGACAAACCAGAAGTCATAAATGGTTGGTTTAAGTCACAATAAGAAGATTTATATGTTAGAAAACCCAAAAGCTTTTATATAATCAAGTTGTCATATTATTATTAAGTTTTGGTTTGCTTAGGACAAAAAAACTGAGATAAATACATTTTTAAAATTCAGGTCATTACATCTATGTATCTTTCTGTATGTGCAAAGTCCTTGTAACACTGAGTTACAGGGCTTTAACACTTAGGTCTAAAAAGGACACAAAGTTCTGCTGAATCATAAACACAGCAATTAAAGCCTCATCTCAGGCCCTAGAGAAGAAACCAATCAAAATAAACTATATTCCTGAGACACAGGGAAAAAAAGAAAAGAAAAAAAAGCTATTGCATTCTTCAAGGCTCAGGGACTATCACAAAAGAATTGGGCATGTAAGATGGTAAGGACTGATTTTGAAAGATAAGTTCACTTTCTCTATAAATTAATGATTATGGTCAAAGGCACACTAATGCAAAACCAGTACATGACCCCTGTGTCAGGTTAACAAGATTTTCCTGAAGCATTAACCAAGTCTTTAATAAAGGTAATACAGGTTACAAAAGGTTTATGGAAGTTATATTTCATAATCGAGATTAAATTTATAGATTTTTCTCTTTTTCTTTTTCAGATCTACTTTTTACAAAATTTTGAAAAGCATATGTAATTGGTTTCATGCTGTTTTTTAGAGCTTCTTGTTTAGAAAATTAATTCCTGTCCTCAAAGAATAAAGATTTTTGTTTTTTAAAAAATTCTTGAACTATCACTTATGTTAAATAAATGACTTTACAATGACATGTTGGAATATCAAGTATTTTAAACATTTTATATTTGACAAACATTCTAAAATCAAATCATAAATTATGTCTTTTTGTAATCTAATTGATACTTCAAAATATTAGCTATCCTAAAGACCAAAAATGACATAATTTGCCTTATTTGATATAAAAATTATACAGGAAGCATTTGTCAAATATGAAACAGTGTTTGGTTTTCTTTGGGCTGTATTTGTACAAATAAGTTACTGGTATGTGTTCCAAAATTATGGGAAACCCCTGTAATTCTGATATAACATTGTATATTATCAGTAAAACAATCATTATGCTAAAATTGTGTGCCACAGAGGTAACAGACTTCCTTGTTAATTGTGTATTTTAACTATGACTGTCTTAAAACTTTTTTAAAATCCATGGACAATTGTCTTATTTTCATCCTTTTTAGAAGGTGATTTTATTATCAGCTATAAAACTCCAACAGATGCTTTTAAATGCAGATTTTTGGTAACTTTGGAGATTAGTACATCAAAACAAATGAAAAACATTCAAGACTCATGGACAGCTAAAATATTCATGAGTATCAAGCAGAAGAGGAATTAACTGCATGGACTGAACTAATCTTGTTGACTTTTTACTTACAATGCTGCTGACCCTTTGTTTTCTTTTTCAGATCTTAAAACTTTTCTTTTGAGCTACTAACAGATTTTAACAATTTTTATAGTCCCATGAACAAAATTTGGAGCATACTTGTTTCTACTTGATTTTCTCCAGAATTTGGAAACTATTTGTGAGTATTCTTAACTTATGGCAATACAATTATTTGCATAACTGTAATAAGAATCTGTTTTCATTTGTAACAGGAAACAATTGGAAACACTGGTAATTTATTTATTTTTTCTGAAATGGAGTCTCATTCTGTTGCCCAGACTGGAGTGCAGTGGTGCAATCTTGGCTGACTGCAACCTCTATCTCCCAGGTTCAAGAAATTATCTGTCTCAGTCTCCCAAGTGGCCAGGATTATAGGTGTCCACCACCAGGTTTGGCTAATTTTTAGTAGAGATCCACCCACCTTGGCCTTCCAAAATACTGGGATTACAGGCATGAGCCACCACGCCCAGCCTTTTTTTTTTTTTTTTGGAGATGGAGTTTTGCTCTTGTCACTCAGGCTGAAGTGCAATGGTGGGATCTCAACTCACCACAACCTCTGCCTCCAGGGTTCAAGTGATTCTCCTGCCTCAGCCTCCTGAGTAGCTGAGATTGCAGGCATGCATCACAACACCAGGCTAATTTTATACTTTTAGTAGAGATGGAGTTTCTCCATGTTGGTCAGGCTGGTCTTGAACTCCCAACCTCAGGTGGTCTGTCTGCCTCAGCCTTCCAAAGTGTTGGGATTACAGGCATGAGCCACCATGCCGAGACAAAACTGCATAATTTTACCAAGACTTTGACTGGAATGGTGTGCTTTCCTTTAAGGAATCAAACTTGACTTATGGAGCCAATAAAACCCTGGGAAAACTGGCCTCATATTCACATGGACTGGCCTCACAGTATGTGTACAGGGTTTCTGACCTATGGTAAGTAAAGAGTGTCACTTTCTCCCAGGCACAGAAGCCCAAAGTTTATCTTGGAACCTCACACAGAGAGGAAAGTCACCCAACTCATAGATATTTGATGGCACATATTCATGGCTCAGCTCAGCTTTTAAAAAGTCTTATCTGAAATTCCTCTTATGGAACAAAGTTCCATTAAAGCTCATTTAAAGGCCTATTTTTAAAAAAAAATTATTATTGAAGAATATTCACAGTGGCTTCCAAGAGGGCCAAACAGGAACAGTTCCAGTCTATAGCTCCCAGCAAGATTGACACAGAAGATGCGTGATTTCTGCATTTACAACTGAGGTACATGACTCATCTCATTTGGACTGATTAGACAGTTGGTGCAGCCCATGGAGGGTGAGCTGAAGCAGAGCAGGGTGTTGCTTCACCCGGGAAATGCAAGAGTTCAGGGGATTTCCCTTTCCTAGCCAAGGGAAGCCGTGACAGACTGTACCTGGAAAAACTATACACTCTTGCACAAAAACAGCACTTTTCAAAGGTCTTAGCAACCAGCAGACCAGGAGAATCCCTCCCGTGCCTGGCTTGGTGGGTCCCATGCCCACGGAACCGCGCTCACTGCTAGCGCAGCAGTCTAAGATCAACCCTCGAGGCTGCAGCCTGGTGCGGAGGGGGACATCCACTATTGCTGAGGCTTAAGTGGGTAAACTAAGTGGCCAGGAAGTTCTAACTGGGTGGAGCCCACCACGGCTCAGCAAGGCCTGCTGCCTATGTAGACTCAACCTCTGTGGGCAGGGTATAGCTGAACAAAAGGCAGCAGACAAATTTGGCAGACTTAAATGTCCCTGTCTGACAGCTCTGAAGAGAGCAGTGGTTCTCCCAGCAGACCATTTGAGCTCTGAGAATGCACAGACGGGCCCCTCAAGTGGGTCTCTGATCCCCATGTAGCCTGACTGGGAGACACCACCCAGTAGGGGTTGACAGACACCTCATACAGGCATTTGCCCCTGTGGGACAAAGCTTCCAGAGGAAGGATCAGGCAGCAATATTTTCTGTGCTGCAATATTTGCTGTTCTGCAGCCTCCGTGGGTGATACCCAGGAAAACAGGGTCTGCGGTGGACCTCCAGCAAACTCCAACAGACCTGCCACTGAGAGTCCTGACTGTTAGAAGGAAAACTAACACACAGAAAGGAATAGCACTAACATCAACAAAAAGTACATCCACACCAAAACCCCATCTCTAGGTCACCAACATCAAAGACCAAAAGTAGATAAAACCACAAAGATGGGGAGAAACCAGAGCAGAAAAGCTGAAAATTTCAAAAAACAGAGAACCTCTTCTCCTCCAAAGAGTTGCAGCTCCTTGCCAGCAATAAAACAAAACTGAACAGAGAATGACTGACGAGTTGACAGAAATAGGCTTCACAAAGTCAGTAATAACAAACTTCTCCGTGCTAAAGAAGCATGTTCTACCCCATCGCGAGGAAGCTAAAAACCTTGAAAAACGTTAGACAAATGGCTAACTAGAATAAATAGTGTAAAGAAAACCTTAAATGACCTGATGGAGCTAAAAACCACAGCAAGAGAACTTTGTGATGCATGCACAAGCATAAATAGCCAATTTGATCAAGAGGAAGAAAGGATATCAGTGATTGAAGATCAACTTAATGAAACAAAGTGAGAAGACAAGGTTAGGGAAAAAAGAGTAAAAAGAAAAAAACAAAGCCTCCAAGAAATACGGGACAATATGAAAAGACCAAATCTACATTTGATTGGTATATCTGAGAGTGATGGGGAGAATGGAACCAACTTAAAAAACACTCTTTAGGATATTATCAAGGAGAGCTTCCCCAACCTAGCAATGCAGGCCTACATTCAAATTCAGGAAATACAAAGAACACCACAAAGATACTCCTTAAAAATAGCAACCCCAAGACACGTAATTGTCAGATTCACCAAGGGTGAAATGAAGGAAAAAATGTTAAGGGAAGCCAGAGAGAAAGGTCGAGTTACCCACAAAGGGAAGTCCATCAGACTAACAGCAGATCTTTTGGTAGAAACCCTACAGTCCAGAACAGAGTGGGGGCTAATATTCAACGTTTTTAAAAGAATTTTCAACCCAGAATTTAATATCCAGCCAAACTAAGCTTCATAAGTAACAGAGAAATAAAATCCTTTACAGACAAGCAAACACTAGAGTTTTTTGTCACCACAAGGCCTGCCTTACAAGAGTTGCTGAAAGAAGCACTAAATATGGAAAGAAACAACCTGTACCAGCCACTGCAAAAACATATTAAATTGTAAAGACCATCAATGCTAGGAAGAAACTGCATCAATTAATGGGCAAAATAACCAGCTAACACCATAATGACAGAATCAAATTCACACATAACAATATTAACCTTAAATGTAAATGGGCAAATGCCCCAATTAAAATTGGATAGAGTCAAGACCCATCAGTGTGCTGTATTCAGGAGACTCATCTCATGTGCAGAGACACACATAGGCTCTAAATAAAGGGAAGACAGAAGATCTACCAAGCAAATGGAAAGCAAAAAGAAGTCAGGGTTGGAATCCTAGTCTCTGATAACACAGACTTTAAACCAACAGAGATCAAAAGAGACAAAGAAGCCATTACAAAATGGTAAAGGATCAATTCACAAAGAAGAGCTAACTATCCTAAATGTATATAATATATGCACCCAAAACAGGAGCACCCAGATTCATAAAGCAAGTCCTTAGAGATCTATTAAGAGACATAGACTCCTACATAGTAATAATGGGACACTTTAACACCCCACTGTCAATATTAGATAGATCAACAAGACAGAAAGTTAACAAAGATATCCAGGATTTGAACTCAGCTCTGCACCAAGTGGACCTAATAGACATCTGTGGAACTCTACATCCCAAATCAACCGAATATACATTCTTCTCAGCACCACATCACACTTATTCTCAAACTGATCACAGAATTGGAAGTAAAACACACCTCAGCAAATGTAAAAGAAGAGAAATCACAACAAACTGTCTCTCAGACCATAGTGCAATCAAATTAGAACTCAGGATTAAGAAACTTACTCAAAACCACACAACTACATGGAAACTGAACAACCTGCTCCTGAATGACTACTGGGTAAATAACGAAATGAAGACAAATAAAGATTTTTTTTTTTTTTTTTTTGAGACAGAGTCTCGCTTCTGTCGGCCTAGCTGGAGTGCAGTGGGTTGACCTCAGCTCACTGCAAAGCCCTCCTCCGGGCTTACAGCCTGCCTCACTTCCCTAGTGGCTGGGACTCACACGCTACTCGGCCACCTCGCCCAGCGCTTGCTTTTTGTATTTTTAGTAGAGACGGGGTTTCCACCAAGTTAGCTAGGATGGTCTCGATCTCTGATCTCAAGTGGATCCCGCCTCGCTGTCTTCGCCTCCCAAAAGTGCTGGGATTACAGGTTTATGCCTGCCCGGCCTGCCTCAAACAAAGAGGCTTGTTCCACAAGAGCCAAAGACACAAGGTACCTCAGAATCTCTGGGATGCATTTAAAGCAGTGTGTAGAGGGAAATTTATAGCACTAAATACCCACAAGGGAAAGCAAGAAAGATCTAAAACTGACCCCCTAACATCACAATTAAAAGAACTAGAGAAGCAAAAGCAAACAAATTGAAAACCTAGCAGAAGGTAATGAAAACCTACTATAAAAGCAAAACTGAAGGAGACAGAGACACAAAAAACCCTTCAAAAAATCAATGAATCCAGGAGCTGGTTTTTTTGAAAGATTAACAAAATAGATAGACCACTTGAATAATAAAGACTAATAAAGAAGAAAAGAGAGAAGAATCAAATAGACACAACAAAAAATGATAAAGGGGATATCATCACCGATCCCACAGAAATACAAACTACCATCAGAGAGTACTGTAAACAGCTCTACACAAACAAACTAGAAAATCTAGAAGAAATGGATAAATTCCTGGACACATACACCCTCCAAGACTAAATGAGGAAGAAGTTGAATCTCTGAATAGACCCGTAACAGGCTCTGAAATTGAGGCAGTTCTTAATAGCCTACCAACCAAAAAAATCCAGGACCAGATGGACTCACATCCAAATTCTACCAGAGGTACAAAGAGGGGCTGGTACCATTCCTTCTGAAACTATTCCAGTCAACAGAAAGAAAGGGAATCCTCCCTAACTCATTTGTTTTTCTTATTATAGTTTAAGTTCTAGGGTATATGCACAACGTGCAGGTTTGTTACCCAGGTATACATGTGCTATGTTGGTTTACTGCACCCATCAACTTGTCGTTTACATTAGGTATTTCTCCTAATGCTATCCCTCTCCCAGACCCCCACCACCCAACAGGCCCTGGTGTGTGATGTTCCCTGCCCTGTGTCCAGGTGGTCTCATTGTTCAATTCCCACCTATGAGTGAGAACATGTGGTGTTTGGTTTTCTGACCTTGTGACAGTTTTCTGAGAATGACAGTTTCCAGCTTCATCATGTCCATACAAAGGACATGAACTCAACATTTTTTATGGCTGCATAGTATTCCATGATGTATATGTGCCACATTTTGTATATGTGCCACATTTTCTTAATCCTGTCTATCATTGATAGACATTTGGGTTGGTTCCAAGTCTTTGCTATTGTGAATAGTGCCACAATAAACATACATGTGCATGTGTCTTTATAGCAGCATGATTTATAATCCTTTAGGTGTATACCCCATAAGGGAATTGTTGGGTCAAATGGTATTTCTAGTTCTAGATCCTTGAGGAATTGCCACACTCTCTTTCATAGTGGATGAACTAATTTATACTCCCAACAACAATGTAAAAGTGTTCCTATTTCTCCACTTCCTCTCCAGCATCTGTTGTTTTCTGACTTTTTAGTGATCACCATTCTAACTGGCGTGAGATGGTATCTCATTGTGGTTTGATTTGCATTTCTCTGATGACCAGTGAGGATGAACATTTTTTCATGTGTCTGTTGGCTGCATAAATGTCTTCTTTTGAGAATTGTCTCCTCATATTCTTTACCCACTTTTTTGATGGGGTTGTTTGTTTTTATTCTTGTAAATTTAGTTAAGTTCTTTGTAGATTCTGGATATTAGTCCTTTGTCAGATGGGTAGATTGAAAAATTTTCTCCCATTCTGTAGGTTGCATGTTCACTCTGGTGGCAGTTTCTTTTGCTATGCAGAAGCTCTTTAGTTTAATTAGATCCCATTTGTCATTTTTGGCTTTTTTGCCATTGCTTTTGGTGTTTTAGACATGAAGTCTTTGCCCATGCCTATGTCCTGAATGGTATTTCATAGGTTTTCTTCTAGGGTTTTTATGGTTTTAGGTCTTACATTTCAGTCTTTAATCCTGGCCTGTTTTTTCTTTTCTTTTCTTTTCTTTTTTTCCGTTTTTATTTTCTACAGTTTGTGTTGAATTCTAATTTTTTTCCCCTTGGCTATAAGTTTTCAAAATAATGTTTTCAACTTTTTTCTTTTTTTTCCCCATTTTTCCTAATGGGGACCTACTGAAAACTAAACTGTGCTTTTTTAAAGCTCTGCCAACTGAAATCATACAACTTAAACTTCAGAAGAAAATAACAGCAACCTATTTACATCTAAAGCCACTTTCATACCTGCCTACTGATATATAGATTTCAGAGTAATGTGGCCTATATTGCTTTTCTAGGAGTGTCTTTTTGTTTGTTGTTTTTTCTCCCTTCATTCCTACTATTTTCTCTTCATAGGACGTGAGACTTCATAACCTGCTAAAAAAAATGAGCTTTTAGGACTCTACCCATCTAGATATAAACTGTCCTAGTCATGATAGATTAGATGGAACCTGAGAACAGAGACTCATTTTATTGTAAAAAATGCTTTCTGCAAAAGATTTACTAAAAGAAAAGGGGGATCTCTCCATCATTTCTCTGCTGCTAAACCCAAAGGCCATCCAGTCCCTATCTTTATTAACCACCACAGTATGCATCAGTACTGATCACTCCTTTTCTGCAAAATGTCCTTCTTTTTTTAGCCTCTGTTACATCACATCATCCTAGTTCTTCCTATGTTGTCACTACTTTTTATTATGGTGTTTCCCTTTTTTTTTTTTTTTGCTCTAGACAGTTGTCTCTTGTCATCATACATCCTCTTGTCCAGTCATCACATACACTAAGGTTTCAATAACATTTAAAGGCTGGTGGGTTCCCAGTTTGGTAACATAAATATCATGGCCTGAGACTCCAAACATATAAGTAACTGCCTACTACACAGCACTCTCTGGATATGCCCGAAGATATTAGTCAGTAAGTCCAAAATAGAATTCCTTTTCTTCACCATAAACTATCCTAAATGTACTCTTTTGTCTCAATGGACCACTATTCAGTCAGTTAATAAAACTAGAAACAAGAGTACAATCCTTGATTTCTCACTCTTATGTAAAACCAGTTAAACACAATGTGGAGTTAAGGAAGTTATAGTTTGAATCCTGGTCTTGTCACTTATTAGTCTCCTAAAAAAATAAGTATCCTTAATCCCAGAAAACTTCCTCTACAAAATGAAAATAATAAGAAGTTTGCAGTAAAATTTAAAGGGCAAATATAAAACATTTGTGACTATCATTCAGATCATTTAAACATCTTATTCCTAAACATCTTATTCCTACTGCTTTTCCTGCTTTTTGTCCTGCCTTCCGCACATCTCCGCCAAAGCATTTATTTTCTAATGTGCAAATCTGATCAAGTCCTCTTCATTCTCTACATTGCAATTGTCAGATCCAAATTTGATGCTATGCGTCAGTGTGCCATGCCTCCTTCTCTAGGGACAGTGGCACATTATCAATTATATCCTGAGCTACTTTTCTCTCTCTACTGTCCCCCGCTTCATTAATAAATTCTACCAAATATTTAAGGAAAAAAACCCATAAATCTTAACACAAACTCTGAAGGGAATAAAAGGATAACATTCCCTCAATTCATTTTATATACTTTGAATTTTAAACTTTTCATAAAATTTGTAAAAGGCAGTTTCACAAAATAAAACCAGACCTCAATCTCATTCAGCAAATGTCTAAAATTCCTAAACAATTTAGAAAGATAACTCAATAGCGACCAATTTTTACTACAAGGTTGATTTAACATTTGAAACTTAGTATAATTTCATTACGAAACATTTTCATCTGACTGTATATATAAAAGGAAAACCATTTAATACATCCAATATTAATTCACAATAATAGTTCTGCAAGCTAGAAACAATTACTAAAACTGTCCAGGTGTGGTGGCTCATAGCTGTAATCCCAGCACTTTGGGAGGCCGAGGATGGTGGATCAGCTGAGGTCAGGAGTTCAAGATCAGCTTGGCCAACATGGTGAACCCCATCTATACAAAAATACAAAAATTAGCTGGGCATGATGGGGTGTGCCTGTAATCTTAGCTATTCGGGATGCTGAGGTGGAATAATTGCTTGAACTCGGGAGATGGAGGTTGCAGTGAGCTGAGATTGTGCTATTGCACTCCAGTGTGGGTGACAGAGCAAGACTCTATGTCTGTCAAACAAACAAACAAACAAACAAACCTGGAAGCCAAAGGCGAAGAAAAAGTCTTGCAAGCATCAAAACAAATGCTTTTTAACATACCAAGGATTCGCAATAAGACTATCAGCAGAAACATCTCCTTGGTTTAGATTATTCCTAAGTATTTTATCCTTTTAGAGGCAATTGTAAATAGATTATCTTCCTAATTTCCTTTTCAGATTGGTCATCATTAGTGTATAACAATTGATTTTTTGTATGTTGATTTTATATCCTACATCTTGCTGAAATCATCATTTATTGCTTTTTATGGAATCTTCATGGGTTGTACATAAGGACCAGGTCAATCTGCAAACAAAGCTATTTCTAGTTCTTTCCTTTCCAACTGGGATTTTTTTTTTTCTTTTCTGTTGTAGTTAGAATTTGTAAAACCTTGTTGAATGGTAGTGGTCATTCAGTAATTCAATAAAAATCTCTTTTATCTTATTGCTGATATTACAGAAAAAGCTTTGAACCTTTCACCATTAAGTATGTAAGTCATATGTGGACTTTTCATATACATTTTATTGCATCAATGCAGTTTCCTTCTATTCTTAGTCTGCTGAATATCTTAATAATTAAAGGATGTTGAACTGTTAAAATTCCTACATTGTGTGGTTTTTGTCCTTCATTCTATTTGTATATTCACTAATAAAATCAATAAATGTTGATCTGATTGATATTTGAGCCACCCTGGTGTTCCAGGTGTAAATGCTGAACCATTCTTGTGTTCTAGGTATAAGTTATATTTGAACATGCTGTATAATTCCTTTCATGAGCTGTTGAATTCAATCTGCTGGTATTCTTTTTTGAAGAATTTTGTGTCCATATTCATCAAGGATCCTGGTCTATTGTTGTCTTCTGTGTCTGTGTTTGATTTTGGTAGAGTAATGCTGGCCTTACAGAAGTTAGGGAATGTTCCTACATCTTCAATTCTTTGCAACAGTTTGGGGAGGATTGCTGTTAATTCTTTTAAATGTTTGACAGAACTCTCCAGTGTTGCGGTTTCTTTTCAGAAGAATTTTGGTTACTACCTCAATCTCATTTACAAGTTTTAGGTCTGTTCAGATATTTATTTCTTCATATCTGTGGTAGGTTGTGTATTTCCAATAATTTTCCCATTTCTTTTAGTTTATCCTATTTGTTGGTGTATGCTTATTCATATTAGAGTCTTCCAAATCTTTTTATTTCTGTAACATCAATTGCAATGTCCCCTCTTTCATTTCTAATTTTAGTTGAGTCTTTTTTGGTTCTTATTGTAGCAAAAGCTTTTTCCATTTTTCTACTGTTCAAGAACCAACTCTTGGTTTTGTTAATTTTTACTATTTTGTTTACCTCTTTTCTAATCTTTACTTTCTTCCTTCTGCTGACAGGAGGTTTCATCTGTTCCTTTACTAGCTGTTGGAAGTGTTGTTAGTTTTCTTATTTAAGATCATCTTTTTGGATATAAGCAGTGATCTCTAAAAACTTTCTTGTTACTACTGCATTCAGTGCATCCTAAAAGTTTTGGTATACTGCATTTTTGTTTTCATTTCTCTTAAGACATTTTCTACATTCTCTCATGATTTTTCAACCTATTGGTTAAGTTTTCCAGGTTTTCTTCTGCTAATTCCTAGCTTTGTACATTGTGGCTGGAAAAGATTTTATATGATTTTAATCTTCTAAAATTTTTCAAGACTTGTTTCATGGCATACCATGTGATCTGTGATGTAGATTGTTCCATGTAAGCACAAGAAAAATGTGGCTGAAAGCAGTGGCTCATACCTGTAATCCCAGCACTTTGGGAGGATGAAGTGGGCAGACTGCTTTAGCCTAGGAGTTTGAGATCAGCCTGAGCAACAAGAGGAGACTGTCCCTGTACAAAAAATAAAAAATTAGCCACGTGTGCTGCGTGCTGGTAGTCCCAGTGGCTGGGGAGGATGAAGTGGGAGGATCCTGGAATTCAAGACTGATATCATTACTGCACTCCAGCTTAGACAGCCTTTCAAGAAAAAAAAAAAAAAAAAAAAAAAAACACAGAGAGAGAGAGGGAGGAATGTATATTCTGGTAAACTGTTCTGTATATGTTAAGGCCAAATGCTCAGCAGTGTTTTCGAGTCAATATTTCCTAATTGATCTGGTTAGTTGTTCCATCCATTCATTGTTTCCTAAGTGATCTGTCTGGTGTTCCATCCATTCATTATTTAAACTAAGATACTAAAGTCCTATACTATTCTTGTGTTGCTATTTCTCCCTTCAACGTTGTAATTTTTTGCTTTATATATTTAAGAGTTGTGCTATTAGGTATGCATATATAATTGTGTATCTTCTTGATGAATTGATGCATTTATCATTATATACTGTCCTTCATTATCTTTTATGAAAGTTTTTCTCTTAAAGTCTGTTTCGTCTGACAAGAGCATACCCACCTTTGTTCCTTTCAGTCTCCCATTTCCATGGAATATCTTCTAATCTTTCACTTTTACTCTATGTAAAAAGTTCTATTTTGTGATTCTCTTATAGACAGAATATTGCTGGGTATTTTTTGAAAACATTAAGCCAATCTCTATCTTTTAATTAGGGCATTCAATCAAATTCCATTTAAAGTAATTACTTATAGTAAAGGACTTACTGCTACTTTTGCACTGGTTCCTGTAAACCTTGTAGCTTTGTTAATTCATCCACCCTCTCTTATTGCTTTCATTTGTGTTTCACTGTTTTTTAATATAGTAACATTTTGATTCCCTACTGAAATCCCTTTGTGCCTATTCTCTGTACATTTTCTTTGTGATTAACATTGCAATTAAATAAAACATCTTACAATTACAACAATCTATTTTAAGATAACTTAAATCACACATAGAAATCCTACTAGGGACATCTCTGTACTCTGATGACATAAATGAATTCCTTAATACTACATATCCATTAACATAATCAGTAATTACTCAAAAAAAAGTTGTGCCAAGAGATTTGTGCATCTACATTACAGTACTCAAGACTCTATCTGTTCATATGTTTAATGTTACAAAGGAGTTTGTTTTCACATGGTTTCATGTTGCTGTTGGCAATTCTTTCACTGAAACTTGAAAGGCTCTCTTTACCATTTCTTGTGCACTAGTGTTGAATTCAGTTTTTTTGTCCGGGAAAGTCTTAACTTCTCTCTTATTTTTGAGGAACAGTTTTCCTAGATACAGTATTCTTCTTATGCAGGAAGTTTTAAAAAAAAATACTGCTTTAAATTTTCTCTATTTGTGACTTCTGTCACCTCAGTTTTGTGTTTGAGTAGGTCCGTTTACATTTATCCCAATTAGAATTCTTAGAGCTTCTTGATTATGTTCCACTGATTCCTGTCCTCAAAACTGAAAAGTTTTCAGCCACTATCCAAAAAGTCTAACATTCTTTTTGTTTGTTTGTTTGTTTTGTGTTGTGACTCTCACAATACATGTGTTCCGTTTGTGGTGTCTTGTAGCCTCTAGTTTTTTCCTTCACTTTTCTTCATTTTTATTTTTCATTTTGCCCCTCTAACTTGACAATTTCAGATGTCTTCTCTTTCAGTTCAGTATTTTTTTTATTTATTCTGATTAAGTGATACACTGTTGTTAAACTCACTCTTTCTTTCTTTCTCTCCCTTCCTTTCCTTCCTTCCTTCCTTCCTTCCTTCCTTCCTTCCTTTCTCTCTCTCTCTCTCTAAAAAAGAAGAAGTAGACATGAGGTCTCACTGTGTGGCCCAGGCTGATCTCAAATTCCTGAGCTCAAGTGATCCTCCTGCCTCACCCTCTCAAAGTGCTGCAATTACAGGCATAAGCCACTGTGCCTGGCCTTCAACCTGTATTTCTCATGACATCTAGCTTGAATGATGGACACAAAAATAGTTTTGAATAATGAGAAAGATTTAGTTAAAGTAAGCACACCAAAAATATACTGTTTTTTTTTTTTGTTTTTTTTTTTTTTCCGAGGTGGAGTCTCACTCTGTTGCCCAGGATAGAGTGCCATGGCATGATCTCGGCTCACTGCAAACTCCACCTCCCGGGTTCAAGCGATTCTCCTGCCTCACCCTCCCGAGTAGTTGGGATTACAAGCATGAACAATCACACCCGACCATTCTGATTTCTTTTGATAGCTGTGAAAAGAAACAACACCTGTGAAATAGCCCTGGCTTTTCTGAATGAAAAGTGGTAAATTAAATAAGCTATTTTTTGCCATTAACCACTAACATCCCTATCAACTCATTGCATGACGATGAATTTAATTCATTGTTTCTTATCCCTTTGATATTCTTATTAAAGGGAGAGATGCAGTTTTGTTTTCTTTATCTGAGACTTACCATCCAGAAAATCAAAATACTGTAATACTCTGTTACTCATAGGGCTATGTAATGAGGCAATTAATTATCATGTAATCCATTGTAACACCTGGAGTAAAGGTTTTATATGCGTGCAAAGGGGTATTATTCTAGGAGAGTTATGACACTGGCAGTCTTTGACTCGTGGGTGGTGTAGGTGGAGTGAGGTGATGAGACAGCAGCTGAACAAACTTCACTGAATTAAGAAATAGGGATTTAAAATTTGCCTTGTGATATGCTGGTAGAGCGATGGCCTCACTGATACTTCTGAAGGAATGGCCTAAGCATTACTAGAAATGCTGACATAAAAGAACAGTTGGGTCTTACCTATCAATTTTGCAGTTAGCAAAAATAAATTGATTTAGTAGCCTCAAAGGTAAGCTTGAGACAAGCAAAACAAAACAAAAAAACAGATTGCTTTAAATATTCAATTCATTTAAACCACTTATTTGATGTATTTGTTCCTTCAACAGATACATACTTAGCTCCTCTTACGAGCCCAGCTCTATTCTCTTTCCCCATGAACCTGACATTTTATGCAGAAAGACAGATAATAAGGAAGTAAGTCTATAGTATGGTTGGTAGTAACTTCTATAGGAAGTGTTGTAGGGAAAATAAGGCATAGGGTATGGCTGAGGGTGAAGGTGCTATCTCCTTCAGGTTAGTCAGGAAAGACTCCACTGATAACAGTGACATTTTAGTAGAGTCACGAAGAAGAGGAGTGAGCCACGTAGTTGTATGGGGAAGACTCATGCGATAGCCTTTGCCACACTCATGTAGGAGTGTGCTCAGTGTTTGATGAGTTCATGCTTGCTGTTACTAATTCTCCCTCCAAAAGTTTCAACCAATTTGTACTACTTGCTTCTTGAAATAAGTTTGGTTAAAGTATAAAAAATTATACTCATAAGTTACATAGTTTTGTTCATTTCTGTTAATACAAAAATATTTGTGCAACTAAACTTGGAGATAATTTATTATGAAAATAAGGTAAAGTACACACACATACAAAGAGACAACCTCCCTTACCCGCCACCCATCTTTTGCTTTTCTTATGCTTTGCTATTTTCCAACCACTAGAGAAAATTAAACCAAAGGGTGGGCTAAGAACCAAGTATTAGTCACCAGCATGGACAACGGGCCACCCTCTTAGTTGAATAATTCCCAGACAGGGAGGAAGCTCTTTCTGTTCCAGTGCTTTACACATGAAAGTGGAGGTAAAGGAGCTGGCTAAATAATATTTTTTTAAAAAATGGTAAGTAATCTTCATACTAGTAGACATCTGAAACTCCTTCTATCGATGATTTATTGGCTTCATGGCTGTGACAGACTTGAGTACACGTTAGCAAGGTTAGGCACCACATTGCAAGTAAACAAACAAACAAAAAATTGTAGTCAGATTTTTTTTTTTTTTTTTTTTTTTAAGACAGCGTCTCACTCTGTCGCCCAAGCTGTAGTACAGTGGAGTGATCTCGGCTCACTGCAACCTCTACCTACCGAGTTCACGCCATTTTCCTGCCTCAGCCTCCCGAGTAACTGAGACTACAGACACCACGCCCAGCTAATTTTTTTTTTTTTTTTTTTTTTTTTTTGTATTTTTAGTAGGGACGGGGTTTCACCATGTTGGCCAGGCTGATCTCGAACTCCTGACCTTAGGTGATCCACCGACCTTGGCCTCCCAAAGTGTAGAATTATAGGCATGAGCTGCCGCACCCAAGTGCTGGGATTACGGGCGTGAGCCACCATGCCTGGCCAGATTATTTTTTTTCTTTCTGATAATTGGACTAACACAATCGGTTGTCTTAAGTAAGTTCAAGTATTTTTCTTCTGTTTTGCCAGACCAAGTACTAAAATATTAGAGCAAATCAATAACCTTCAAATTTCATTGTGTTTTTTACTTCCCAGAATTCAAGGGAAAAGAAAAAGTATTTTCTAAATTTGAAGACCGGAGTATATTGCACAGTTCTCTGGTCATGATTGATGTTTTACACAGTCTGACTTTAAAAATTAAAAATTTTCTTTCCTGTATCTATAGAGAGTGGAGTAGATGAGTGGAAAACACTGCTGGCCATGTCATCATGACTACTTTGTGTTTAAACAATGCATCCACCACCTGTAGATTTATCAGAGAAGTGAGTGGCTACAGTAAAGAGGTGTCTTTTTTTTGTTTTTTGTTTTTTTTCACTTTTCTTCTTTCTGTCCTCACTCCCATGTCCCTAATTTGCCAGTCTAATCTCAGATTTGTGGAGGACCGTTTACACCTTCTTCTTCTTCTTCTTTTTTTTTTTTTTTTTTTTTTTTTTTTGAGGCAGAATCTGGCTCTGTTGCTCAGGCTGAAGTGCAATGGCATGATCTCGGCTCACTGCAACCTCTGCCTCCCAGGTTCAAATGATTCTCCTGCCTCAGCCTTCCAAGTAGCTAAGATTACAGGCGTCCACCACCATACTCACATAATTTTTGTATTTTTAGCAGAAACGGGGTTTTGCCATGTTGGCCAGCCTCGTCTTGAACTCCTGACCTCAGGTGATCCACCCACCTTGGCCTCCCAAAGTGCTGGGATTACAGGCGTGAGCAACCAGGCCTGGCCCTATTTTCACCTTCTTACTCCATTGTTCATATTTGTAGCCAGTGCATCATATGCGCAGTGAAAAGTGGCAGAAAGAAGCCAATATATGCTTCTACTTGTTCTGAAACTAATTTATAGCATGTTCATACGTAGTTGCATTGCTACTATTAACATTTGCATGCATATTTGCAAGCAAAAGCCTTGGAAATACGGTTAAAATTTGTGACTTTCTATTTTCATGAAATGCCTTGCATTTATTTCTATTTCTAAAAGCTTTAAAAATGTCATAACCAGAAGTAAAGGTCTTTGTGGTTTCCTAGGGGGTTTCGTAAGAATTTTGGAGCAGTGGTATGAAAAGCACATATTTCCGGCTAGGTGTGGTGGCTCATGCCTGTAATCCCAGCACTTTGGGAAGCCAAGGCAGGGGGATCACCTGAGGTCAGGAGTTTGAGACCAGCCTGGCCAACATGGTAAAGCCTGGTCTCTACTAAAAATACAAAAAAATTAGCTGGGCGTGGTGGGGGGCGTCTGTAATCCCAGCTACTTGGGAGGCTGAGGCATGCGAATCGCTTCAACCCGGGAGATGGAGGTTGCAGTGAGCCGAGACCGTGCCATTGAATTCCAGCCTAGGCAACAGGAACAAAACTCTGTCTAAAAACAAGAAAAAAGAAAAAAGGAATGAAGAAAGGAAGGGAGGGAGGGAGGGAAGGAAGGAAACAAAAGCACATATTTCTACACTTGATCTTAGCCAAAAGTCCGAGAAGTGATAAAAGCACATATTTCTAACAGATGCAGGATGTAAAATTTTTGGTTACCAAAATGTGAGATGTTCATGATAACAGAAATTACTGTATAATGTGTGTACAAATACATATGGATATTCATTAACTTTCATCAAAATTACGTAATTTCTATCCAAATTAAGCACAAGTAATTTTATTTAGAAGTATAGCTTTCTGGCACTGCAACATAGTTTATTGCCTTTCTCTAAATTGGTTCAAATTTACTTAACTGCTTGTTCTATACCCTTAATGGTTATCTTAAAGAATGAAACATCAAGGCATAATCATTTTACTTACCTAATTTATTTGTAGATCGTCTTCTATTAATTTGTTGCTTTTTTTATTCCAAAGCAACAATGTGCAGTATTGCTGACATACATAGAATGCACAGAAATCAAAATAACAAGATGAAGATTGAAAACATCAAATATGCGTATGTTTCCCAAATAGCTGATGCTATCCAAGGTTTTGGTGTTTAAGTCAAGGTCACAGGCAAGATTCTAATATAAAGCAGCTAAGTTCTTGACCAAAAAGTGGATACTATGGCTGGATGTAGGAAGAGCCCTCACTTTTACCATTTGGAAAATCAATTCCTGTTATGTCTGTTATTATATTTTGTGAACAGGAGTTACCATTTTTTACTAGACACCAATGTTTGTTTTTTTGTGTGTTTTATTTTTTTAAATACTGGAATATATGATACCATGGAACCACAGACACAGTCATAAGCATGCATTTGGATTCATTAATTCCACAGGATATCATAACTTTCTAAGACAAAATGAAGCATTTATGTCCATTTTACTGAGACCTAGTTTTTTAATGAATTGTTTGCTCCTAAAGAAATAGTGAATAAAATCACGATCATCAAGGCATAACTTATTTGGAGTTCTAAGCTTTAAATACACAGGAGACCAACCAGATCATCCAGTATGACCTAATTTCCTGACCCTGGTTCCCTCTTACTGACTTTCCATACTTGGAAACTGAGTGCAAAATTTAAATGAGGAAAGAAAAGAAATCCACTCAAGAGCTGTTAAAAATGTATCTGTGCAGTGAATCTATGTAACACTGTGTAATTATAATAACATAAACAACTCCACTATAAGGACATTCACATCAGACCTAATTTCATGCTGAACTATTATAATGCAATTAACAGCCTCATAGTCCTGTTTTAATTAAGCTCTGTTGTGAAATATGCAGCATTTGAACCTGTTCCGGCCTGTTTCGTCTACCATTGAATTACCGTCCTTAACTTGTTTTTCTACTGAACGATGAATTTCATTTAAGGATTACTGTTCACGGGTCTGGCAGTTTGTGGAACCTTATAGGTTTTTGTGCCTCCAGATGGAGGTCAGCTTCAGCCCCTCAAATGTGTCCTATATGTGTAGTCTCTCAAGTCACTTGTCTCAATAGATTTATTAACTCACGCTAGCCTCTCCCAGAAATGAAGAGACACGTTTGGCTTTAATGAAAGAGATTTTAGATGACAGGAGAGAGACTTGTGGAGCTAACTTCAGCTAATGTAGGGCACCGTAGCTCTCTTCTGGCCTATCATTTTGCAGAAATACTAAGCGATCTCCACTTTTCTGTGGATGTTAGTCTGCCAAACAGTTTAACCATTACTCACTAGAAAATGGAAAATAAAGACACCTACAGAAAATGCAGTTTATAGAAAAAGCATATCCTGCTTCCTTCTTTTTCTCCCTCACCTACTCTAGACAAGAAGGTCTGGGTTGTCTGGTATTTGCCTTAGCAGATCTTTCCCTTCCTCTGTTTGAATTGCCTTCATAGCCTGAAATAAAATGAAATGGGAAATGTTATAAGGGAACATTTAAGTTGATGATCAAATATCATAGGTCAGTTTGCTGAGTAGCTGGTTCCTCAACAGCTAGGTTTCAGGACATAGATTGAAAAATCAAGCAAATGAAGTTGTAGAGACTCATGTTCACCTCCGTGAATTGTTCAGAATTGAGCCACGTGACCTAAAGATAAATGGTGATTTTTTCATCACTCCCTACCTCTGTATATGCCCTCTCATTAGCCCCTCTTCAGATTTCATCCCTGTTATAAAACCTTCTCCTCCTCCTCCTCCTCCTCCTCCTCCTCCTCCTCCTCCTCCTCCTTCTTCTTCTTCTTCTTCTTCTTCTTCCTCTTCCTCTTCCTCATACTCTTCTTCTTCCTCTTCCTCTTCCTCATACTCTTCTTCTTCCTCTTCTTCTTATTCTTTTAACCTTGCCCTACTTTCTTAACTGTAGGGAGGATTTTTAAGAAGTTTTCAAAACTAAGCATCCCCAGTTGCTTGGGGGCTGTCTTTGGCTGTAAGTCAGAATATAAAGCATTGACCTGTAGGGTAGAGTGTTTTCATGGCCAATGTGAGAACACTCAGCAGCTAGCCAGAAATATCCTCTTCTGTATGAGCATCTAATTCAGAACCTCAAACCATTTCTAGGTAATCCCAGCACTTTGGGAGGCCAAGGTGGATGGATCATCTGAGGTCAGGAGTTCGAGACCAGCCTGGCCAACATGGTGAAACTCCATCTCTACTAAAAATACAAAAAACTAGCCAGGCGTGGTGGCAGGCACCTGTAATCCCACCTACTCGGGAGGCTGAGGCAGGAGAATCGCTTGAATCCGGAAGGCAGAGGTTGCAGTGAGCGGAGATTATGCCATTGCCCTCCAGCCTGGGCAACAAGAGTGAAACTCTATCTAAAATAACAAGAAACAGCAAACAAACAAAAAATATTTCTAGTGAAGTTGTACGGGTCACTCTCTCTCACTTCTGTCTTTCTCTCTCCCCTTTCTTTCTTTCAAAAAAAAAAAAAAAAAGGTGTGTACTCATACAGCATATAGTGGGGTCTGACTTGGTCCACATACCTTGCTGTACACAGGTGTTTCGGGTGTGCTGTCATGCGTTAAGAACTGATGGCTAGAAATTCTGAAATGACCATACTAGCTTTGGTATTAGACCCTTATGGTTCAAGGAAGGGAGTAAAAATGTGTTCCAGTACATGTCCTACTTCATCTTCAATTCCAAGGACCTTGAGAACCTTCCACAGGATGTTAGTAGAACAGAATGCCGAGGTGATTTGAATGCTGCCTCTATTTCTACTCAGTTTCCGCCCAGACCAACGATAGGAAAATCTTCCCACAGAGTCTTCCATATGCACGCTTAGTAAAGAGGAAATTCAGCACCCAGATCGTGTTCAGACATATCCCCATTCGGCAGCAGCACATGCGTGCACAACAACAGCGTGCTCCGTGATCAAACATTTTACCACATGGTGTAAGCAAAAATGCATGGGCTTTAGAGTCAGACCAACGTGGGTTCAAATATCAGAGCTGCCTGATTACTGTTGGGTTCTCAGGGGGCTAGTATGTTATACCTCTCTTTTCCCCACCCTGAGCTGTTCGACAAAATTAAGAAGACACAGGAACCAGACCAAAGGAAATAAAAATATCAGCCTCATTACTGCAAAAGCTGTTTGGAAGATGTGACTGCAGATCAGCAGCCACGTGAGCTTGCTACTTTATCACTCATGAAGAAGGAGACCCTTTCTGAAAGGGGCCTGCTCTGGTTAAAATGACATTATAGATAATTAAAGAATATAGCTACTTCCTGGGGCAGCTTAAATCCAAAAGAATGAGAGAGAAGGGACAAGGAAAGCTCCTCCGTTTTCTTGTTTCAAATTCACCAGGGAGGAGAGTAAGTTAAATTTGAGAAGAGAGGCCAGGAAAATAGGGAAATCTGAGCTGCGGGAGTAAAAATTACCTCTTAGTAAATATCATCACATAACTGTCTTTGAGCACGTTACTTAACATTTCCGAGTCTTAGTTTCTTTGTCTATAAAATGGGAAGAATAATTCTAACCTGACAGGGCTGCACATATTAAGTTTTTAAAAATGTATGTGTGTGTGTGTGTGTGCGCATGTGTATGTGTACTACAACTGCTACCTTAGGGCCTGCCACTAAATAATAAATAATGCCACCTCACTTTCTAGTCTATCCCCCACCCCTGCCTTTCCTCCTAGATACTAAATCAGTCAAAGATGTCTCTGGGCAGAAGGCAATTCAACCCTCTCTTTCCTATGATTAGGAGTGGCTAAAAAGGAGAGGAAGCACTGGGCACGGTGGCCCATGCCTGTAATCCTAACACTTTGGGAGGCCGAGGCGGGGGGATCACCTGAGGTCAGGAGTTCAAGACCAGCCTGGCCAACTGGGTGAAACCCCATCTCTACTAAAAATACAAAAATTAGGCAGGCGTGGTGGTGAGCTCCTGTAATCCCAGCTACTCAGGAGGCTGAGGCAGGAGAATCGCTTGAACCTGTGAGGCAGAGGTTGCAGTGAGCCAAGACTGAACCATTGCACGCCAGCCTGGGAGATAACAGCGAGACTTCATCTCAAAAAAAAGAAAAAAAAGAGAGGAAGAAGGAAGTATGTAATCCTTAAGTGAATAAGAATTATAGTTAAAAATCTGCTTTGCACAGTTTGCTGCCCACATTTCCAAAGTCACTCACACTTTTAGAGGAACCAGCCCTTGAAGTGAGAATTAATGCTTTAGGGACAAATGTGTCCATCTTCCTATTCCTTTAAACATGCAAATGCCACCTAAGGAAGTGGCGATGTGGGTTTGCTCCATGTTACATTTCCAAGATGGGGAGGGAGGCTCCCATCTATCTGGGTCACAAAGAGCTGTCTCCTAACTCCTGTCTCACCTGTGTTTTGTGGAATGAGTGGAGACTCGATGGTTCCCCAGCGTGCAGCATGCTTCTTCCCAACCCATTTTTATTCTGCCTAGCCTAAAGTCAAACATTTTACATCCAGAGGCTGGGCATTATCAGTGAATGGGCTAACGCTAAGGGAGAGAAGGAGAGGCATTTGTGATAGCTGGCCTGGTGCTGTGTGCACAGGGAGAGTGACTAGGAGCCCTCAGTTTGGCCAGTTATCATCCACGTCCAGAGGGGAGGGTGGTGCTGCTTAATGTCCTCACCAGGCTATCATGGAGAGTAACAGTTCATTCTGTAATTTGACTTATGTTACCATAGTCACTAGTTTTGACATAGTTTTAATATCTCCTTTGGCCGGTGCGGTGGCGCCTGCCTGTAATCCCACTGGATTACAGGAGTTTCAGACCAGCCTGGGCAACACTGATTAGTTTGGGGACCCCGTCTCTACAAAGAATACAAAAATTAGCTGGGCCTGGTGGCACGTGTCTGTGGTCCCAGCTACTTGAGGGGCTGAGGCAGGAGGATCATTTGAGCCCAGGAGGTGGAGGCTGCAGTGAGCCATTATCACACCATTGCATTCTAGTCTGGACAACAGAATGAGACCCTGTCTCAAACTAAAATTTCAAAAAAAATAAATTTCTTTTTTAGACATATTCAGTGCTGATTCAATCACCGTGCTTCCTCAAACCCTCCCTGCCTGCTTGCTTTAGCCCCATTTCAATGTCATCACTGGCCATTGGTGTGTCATGCTGGTTGCCCTTTTGAGGCATCTCTGATTCATACCTCGTATCTAGCGAGCATCCTCAACTCTGCTGATTCTAGCTCAGAAAAAGAAACCATGGATGTGGTCTCCAATCCAGTTGCCACTGCCCCAGTGCAGGGTCTCATTGTTCACTTTTAATGGAATGCATTCCAAACTCTCCTCCTTCTTTTTAACTCTCATCTACCTTTTAAGCTGCCTCAGCATATGACCTTAAAACCCAAATCAGGTCACACCTCTTCCGCTTTCAAACTTCCAGCAGCTTTCCCCATATGTGAATTACATTCAAAATGACTCAGCACAGCATCCAGGGTCTTCGCAGTACCACTTAACTTTCCAAGCTCATGTCCTTGTCCTCACACACCTCCTCAGTCCCGTCCACTGAACCCTTCATTGGCCGCTGGGCCTGCTGTGCACTTCTGCATCTCAGTGCCTTTCGGGTGCTCCTCCTCTGCCAGGAGCACCTGTCACACTTTTCATACCTATCAACATCCCACTGAAGTTCTGAGACCCAATTCAAACTTCAACTACCTGGTAAGGTTCCTTCTGCACACTCACCACAAACTTATTTTAAGTCAAATACATACCAGTTTCTTACTGTGAACGTTTGGTGGATTGTTAGTTCCTAAAGCATGTTTACATTGTCTCAAAAACCTCTCAGAGGATGAATCCTCAAAAAACCTTTGTATTAATCATTTTAGAACTTGATCTTTTCTCTTTTTCGCCATTTCAAGATATTTACACTATACCCCCCAACCCCCCGTCTGTCTGAATTTTAATTATACCTTTTTAGCTTCAAAGAAAAAGTCATCAGAATCTTGGGAGTTTATTGTCAATTATGAACTTGATTTAAAGAGTAACTGGCCAGAATTTTCTTTCATATTACTAAGTCTCTCCATATTTCTGAGAACTTAAAGTATTTCTAAGTCTTAGGGGGAGTTAACGTGTTTGATATGGGATTTCCACTGCAACACACGAATGTTTTCTGCCTTAAAGAGAGCTAGTAAGGAAAGAAATCTATTGAAAACTTTCTCCCGCCTGCTTTTGAAACTACTGCCATCTGTGAATCTGGAAACTGGAAATTTCAGAAAGCATCTATACAGCTCAGCAGTTGTAGAAAAAGATAACAAAGATATCTGGAGGCCAGACAGCTTGTCAGCCTCAAATTTTAGAGTGGTACAGTCTAACCTTCATCATCAATCGTTTAAATAAACAAAAGGATAGAATCTTTGGAATAGATTTATAATTCAGTTAATATTAATGAAGGCCTCACAGGGTTCACTGAATTATATTAGACAGTGAAATTGTTACCTGAAAAATCCTACAAGAAATTAAAGTCCAGTACGTGCAAAAATTGGGATTGCCGTAAAGGAAAAAATAGTGGGTAAATACATGAAATATACAAGAATCCTTCCCGGTGAACGTCTGTAAAGTATGTCTTTGATGTATCTTGTCTACTGTTACAGTGATGCCAGAGACTTAGCACTTAGCACGGTACCAGTAAGTAAAAACAAACAAAGATTTCTTTCGGATGAGAAAGCACAAACACCCATTCATAAAACCATTGGTAAGCATTTTTTTTTTTTTTTTTAATCAACACTGTCATTGTCACAGCCTGCTTGATCTTCCTACTTTGGGTTAATATGGAAGCCAATTACAGCTTCATCTGTGTAGAATTAACTTTATGGAGCACACACCGGGGATTTGTCTATCTTCACTATTTAGATATATGCCATAAAAATATGCATGGAACGCAGTGCAAGCACTGCAGATGGCAGAGACTTTCAGATTTATTGTAAAATCATTTAAAATCGGTTATGCTCTCGCCAGAAGTTAATTAATTTTTTTTGTTCTTTTCTGGGGCTGGGGGGCTGGGTTGGGGGGGCTGTGTCTCACTAGGTGGCAGTGTATGATTACATCTGGAAAAGCCATGGCATCAAGTCCAGTGTCTCCAGCTGTGACCTCCAACATCAAAATGAAATTTCTGTGTCTGCACTTGGTCCAGGAGATATTACTTCTCATGTATCTGTATATACCATTTATCCCAGTGGGTTGCAAGAGCTGTACCGCCATTTTCTCAGACTCCCTGATGGGGCCATTGTTGAGGTATGTATATATGAAAATATCTGATGCAAATGCTGGGTAGTGCTTGAATTTTGTAGTGCTTGAATGTGCATATCCATAAATATATATATGTGTGTGTGTGTATGAGCGTGTGTGCATATGTATATATGTATACGTGAGCTTCAATATTACCTTACAGACATATCATAACTTATGTTTTTAACATATGGTGGGCTTGAAGATGTGTTTTAGTTTTTGCCTAAACAAAGGCATCACATAGAAAAAAAAAAAAAGTTTCTGTGCATAACTATGTCCGAGACAGGCAAGAAACAAATCAAGTTAAATAATTGAGGATTCTGACTGCAATAACTTTTACTCAATGTTTGTAAACATTAGCAGGTTGGTGAATAATAGTTCTAGGAGTTCACAAACACCTCCATGCCTCAGGAATTGCACAGTCTTTCCCTTAAATGATCTCGCACAAAATAAATCAGATGGTAGCATTTCATTGTGTTTTCCCTGTGAGAAAAATCTTAAAAATAAAGCAATGTGCCCCATCAAGTAGCGTTTGGCAAAGATCTTGATGTTATGTTTTCTCCTAAGAAGTCAGGATCTTTCAGTGGGCTGACTTTGAGTTTTTAAAAAAATCTCTTGCAATCCATCATATTCTCTGAATCCAAATTCATGGTCTGTCCCGTTAGCATCACCCTCGAATCGTGAATCCTGAAGGGGTGTTATTATTTGGTGGAAATAAAGAGTGGTGGAGAAGGAACATTAAGATACATAGAGCATTTGGTTCCCTAGTCCTGTTGGCATACAAACATCACTTAACAGTGGCGCAATACTGGTTGATTAGAATTGGAAGAATATTTGAATATTCTATTGAATATTAGAATATTGGAATTCTAATATTCCCAGCACATTTTCCCTTTGAACCTTAGCCATTGTTGTTTTTGTTACTAAGTTGATGAAAGTGTGTCCTCCTAAAACAGCCTTTTCAATATAACCTTCAAGCAATTTCAAACTGTTTAGCACCCAGTCTTGCGAAACACCCGGATTGGGAGTTTCTTCCTCCTGCTATCACAGCCCACAACATTGCTTGGGTACTTGAGTGAGTCACATACACTCTACTCAGAAAAGCACAGAAGTGGGGAAACGATATCCCATCAGCTGGCTCTCCTCTCCCCCGACCAAGATGTAGTATGAGAGGGAATTGCCTATATTGTAGCAAAGCAGCAGGTAAGCAGATTGTAACAGTATCCAATGTAAGACTTCGGGAGTTTGGGTCACAGGCTGCTATTGCCACTTTTGCATGTAATCCTTTTCAGATTTCTGAAACATTTGCTTAGGTAATCTCTTTGCAGAACAAAACTGCCAAGGATGCATTTTTTAAAACAATTTGCATAGGCGTGTGCTAAAATGTGTGTGTACACCACGCACTGAAATAACAGGAAAAGAAGAGGCATCAGGGTGGTCTGCCTTTCTGCTACAAAATATCTTGTAGATCTTAGAGCCTTGGGGCCCGAATAGAAAGCCCAGGTGTAAGGCAGTTGCAGTCCCCTGAACAGAGCGATCACCACCACCCTTCAATTCGCTCACTTCTTCATTTACCCCATAACCTTGGCTGAGTCATTTCCCACTGCTCTGCCTATTTCCTTATCTGTGAAACTGGGTTATGAATACTCATACTACCTGGCTCATAGGGATTTGGGGCAGATTAATGAGATAACATCTGCAAAGTACTTTTAGCTGTTAAAAAAAAAAAAGTGCAATAAAGATTGCAAAGTATTACGAATCATGCACAATTAAATCCACTGAACTTGTAAATATTTGTTCAAGTACTAATAGTAACATTATGCTAAAAATAAAATAAACTCACTTCTGGAAGAACTGAGCAGTGGGGCAACAGGTGTTATTGACCCGTCTGACTCTTTTATTGCCAGTGTTTTCCACACCATTGCCTTATATGATGGTAATGGTGGAAGAACAGCTGGGCATTGGTAGGAGCCTGTGCTCAACTGAAATTCCAGCAGGCATTCAACTGGCTTTACTTTATCTGTCCCCTGCTCTGTGAAACCTATGAAGTGCACTTTCAAATTGGTGTAACCAGTTTGTACCTTCTGTAGCACTTGTCACAGTATTATATTTTATTCTTAAGCCTTTCCAAACTTGTTTCCAGTGTTACATTGTGTCTCTTAGAGGGTAGGAACCATAAAACAATACCAGTCCCAGAGCAAATTGAGAATTAGACAAATTTTCTTATCTGTCTGGCTATTCACCAATCTTCCTGCTTTCCTTTTGCTCTTTCTTAATCTCTGAAAGGTTCTGCCAGGCTTATTCCTGGGCTTTCGAGCTACAAAACTTAACATTGGAAGGGGTTTAAAACTGGTCTTTTGCAACCTCAGTGAGAAAACCCATTCTGTTATCTTTCCCCAGATGTGTGCATTGTAAAGAAATATCAAATACCAGCAAATGGGTAGATTATATTTTCTGGATTAAAGAAATATCCCTTAATTTTTTAAAATGATGGTTTATAAGCAGTCACCTACTTGCCCAAAAGCTACCTTCAATCATTGAATTTCCTTTCTCTGTACTTTGTATGTAGTTGGTACTTAAAGATATCTATTGAATTGCATTGAATTTCTGGATTCCAATTTACGCTACATAATAGACACCAGAAGATATTTACCATCGATGCCACGGTGAATTAAGTGACCTAGAATTAGGAAATGACTTAGAGGTATTTAAAAATACCTGTAAGACTGATGCCATATTTCGGTAGGATATTCTGATAATGGAAGAAGTAGGTAGCTGTGTCTGGGCCTAATTTCTTTACAAATTAGATATGGCAATAAATATGAAACAAAAATGAATGAGGTTTTGCTTCACCCTTATAACCTGAACTCTATTCTTGAAGGCTTTATGGTGGTTTTTAAATAGGGTACCTAGTTCTCTAAGTTCCTTTTGCATTTAACACAGCTCTAACTTGGAACTAGAGTGATTTTTAAGGCTTTCCTACTTCTGATATGAAATATAGGTCATATATTCACATTTTCTATGTTTTTTTCCTCAGTAAACACCTAGCATTTTGGATTTGGAGCAAATTATTTTCAAGTTTAATTTGCGTAGACAACTATGCTTTTGCAAAAGAATAATTCCTGCACAAAAGAGGTCAGATTTCGTTTGTCTGAAATAGAAATCACATTACAAGCAATATTTCCTACAGATATGTGTTCATAATGTTTTTCATCCAGGCTTGTGACCTAAGAAGATACAACTTTTACCGTGTTCTACATATTTTGCTTTGTAAAATATCCCCTCCACCGTTTGTCAGAGATGGTCGTTGGACGACCAAGCAGTGAGCGCCTCTCTTTAATTCTATTTTTATCAGCCTTTCTAGGCTCCATGGATTCCAACTCCTCTCCACAGAGCAATGCTTTGTCTCTTTGTTCCATAGGTAGTGTTATCTTGAGGTATTTTTGTAAGAACAAAGTTACCCTAAAGTTTTTAGTGCTACAAAACCTAGAAACCCAGGCAAGATTGGTGCAGATTCATCAAGTCACAAATAAGCTTCCCAATCCCAGGGTATCAGTCGCAATTAAGAAAGTCCTTGGAGCATTAGTTGGGGTGGAATGGGAAAACGGTTTTTGTCATTAGAGGCAGTGTCGCCTGGTGGTCTGAGCGGAGAACTGGGAGTCAGGAACCGAGCGATCTAACGCAGGCTCCGCGAAGCCCTCCTGCGCGGCTTTAGGCAAGCAGCTGCGTCTCAGGAGACCAGGCTCACCTACTTTGAATCTCCCATTTGAAGCACTCCTTACCCAGGGCCAGGGGATACACAGCAGGAAGCCTGATTCCTTGTCTGCAAAATTAGAATATTAATACTTGCCTAAATAACAGATTAACCAATTAGTGATTGTTAAGTGCTTGGCTGATAGAAAGCAGCAGGAGAAGAAAGGAGAAAAGAACAAACCGAAACACAGTATTATTCTTAGGTGGGTTTTACTCAGCTCTGGACTTTCCTACTGCCCATGCAATCAAGTGACCACAAGTGCAAAGAGCAGGTGTAGAGAGACTGGACCTTAACTTTATTTCTCTCAAGACAGCAGATGAAAACGACTCTCCTGCAAGGCTGCATGAAGCTTTGAATAAATGGAGAGATGGAAACCACATTTTGTCCTTGAATTGATGAATTGCAGGGCAAGACCTCGTGACGAATAATCGAAAATGTTTTAGCTTCCACTCTTCTATTTTGATTTCTTCCAGAAAAGATAGTTCAGTGTATTTGGAATTTTCCATATCTATATTTTACAATGACCAATTTGCAGTGCATATGTGTGTGAGAGAGAGAAAGAGTAAGATTAAGAGAGAGAGGAAGAAGTTGCACAATAATATAGACGAGAAATCAATAGAAAAATACAGAAAAATTGATGCCTTTGGACAACATTCATCTAATTAATTTAAATTGTTAATGATATGTTATATTTTCAGGGAGGAAATGACCCCATCAGTTTTTCCTTTTGTTCAAAGTCATTGCACATGGGAAGGAAAAAAGCCATGCATGTGTTTCCCACTGTGCATAGTTTTAGGCTGCTCTGGATTTAATACTGGTGTGAATTTATTTATACAAAATAGAAGAAAGGTACATTTTCATTCACCAAATTTAGAACACTTGATATTTTGTGCACAACACCTGCAAAGGAAGATTCAGTATGGCCTTTGGGTACATTTGCTCACATGATAATATCAAAAATGCACATTAAGATGAAAAAACAGTAATAACAATGATTATGGATTTGCATAAAATATTGCAAAAATTTTAAGTATACTAATATGCTTTATTTCTGGTTTTCAAATTCAAACTTCATAGTTGCTACTTGTATTTTTTAAAAAATAGGGTCCTGATACTATTTTGCCTCTTCCTTTCACTAAGAATGATTGATGGACTATTTTAACTAAATTATAAAAGGTCAGCATTTTGCTATATCTGAAACTCAGACCTTATTATAAGCAACATGTAAACAAAAGAATGCAAAAGCAAAGTAGAATTCCATGATCAGACTGGTATTAGAATATAATGCCACTTGTAAGACATTTTTCTGCCACACCCTCATGAAAAGTCTTAGACATATTTACTAATCATTTACGTATATACACAGGCATTTAGCTCCCTTTGAAAATTAATTGACAATATAATTATTCCCATATGCATGTGTCAAAAGAAGTGATTTTTTGCCCATTATAACTGGGTCAGTGCAACTCACTGTGAAATGGTTAGTTTTTCATAAAAATGAAGCAAGAAGAGTCTCACCTCAGGCTGCGTTTATCATTTTATTTGTCTTATTGGTAACCTGAAAAGGAAAAATCACAGTTTTGTTTGTTTCAAAACCTAGCACACTGTAAATTTTAAATGACTACATTAGATTTCAGACATATTTTTAGTAAACGCAACTATTTGTTTTTAAAAGTTATTTTAATAATACGCAAAAATATTAACTTTTAGTGACTACATGAATTTTACTATAGCTATGTTTGGTTTCCTTAGAAAATCATGACGTCTTTTTTGATTCCATTTACTGCAACTTAAGATGTAATTGTTAGAAATATTTTAGAGATTCTACAGGCTGTAGAAGCATTACAGTTCAATCTTACAAAATATTAAATTTCTCTATTCTTTGTTTATGTTATCTTTTGAGGTAATCATTAATAATTCCTGCTTTATATGGATCTTATATTTTTAATTTATACATTCATGAAAAAGAATAAGATACATATTTTTAAAAATATTCTTATATATAAAATAATTTTTGATATTTTAGATTTCCTTTAAATCCCTGAATAACTAGGACTTCTGAAAGCTGTATAAATGATTGTTCTATTATTGTATTCATATGTTCATTAGAAATAGTATATGTGTCATATATTGAATAAGAAAACTTTTCTTGGATTCTAACTCATAAGAAATGTTTAAAAGTTATAAATGCAAAGAAGCACTCAAAATTTGAATATATATGATATATGAATGATACATGAATATATATAATATATGAATGATAATGTATGGTTAAATGTCTAACATAAACGTTGTGGAAATGAAGAATGGAAACTATTGTATAATTGATAAAGATTGAATGTTTTTACTTGAATCAGAATTCCCTTTGAATTCTGTATATTTTTCTGTTACTGAATTGGATTTCAGAAAAGACATCTTGAAGGGTGACCTTCTAAATGTGAAAAAAATATTTTCATGCTTTTCAAATTTATTAATCTTAATATTTGGAAACGTTTTGAGTATTTACATTATGAATATATTTTAAATCCATGCATCTAAAAGGTAATGCTTGAGGTGAGCATTTTCAGAATATGTGATTTTTATCTTGATTCCATTTGACAAGACTGCCTAATACTGATTTCTAATAAGGTAGAAAATAATTCGCTCATCAAAAGAAGCAAAATGAAAAGCAATGTTATATATATGTGTGCTATGCGGATATAAAAAGATACAATTATGCTTAGGGTTATAATATGATTATGTTTAGGGTTATGATTAGGTTTAGGGTTATTACAAAGTATTATAAATATCTTATATTTATATATGGAAATATGAAAATATTTTGGTGCATTTTGGAATTATGCTAATATTAATCTAAGAACTATCTACTAATATATTGATTGTTCTCTTTTGAAATTCATAGATAATATTAGTTTCTCATTACAGTCTATGGAACAAATTCTTCCATAATTACTCGAAACAATTATTTAAAAATAGTATTATAAAACAATGTTAAAAATCCAGGTGCTTAGAATCAGTTATTCAAAAATATTTGTTTCCTATAAATTATTTTTAATCCCACTTACATTTTCTGAAACCCAAACATGAAATCATATAAGTTTATGTGCAAAATTGCATATAGTATGCTGAGCGACACTTAAAAGGAATGAAACAGTAACAGTAGCTTATTTTCTGAAGCAATCTTGACACTAATGCTGAATTACAACTTGAAAACATCTAGCATTTTTACCTTTATGAGAAAAGGCTTTTTACATATTTAACATAATTCTAGGGAAAATAAACTAGAATTACGTATAAAGATATGTACACTGTAACCAAAGGGCATTTATATTCCCCTGTAGAATACTTACAATGATTTTATTGCCATTTTGTGTCATTTTCTAAAGGATATAAAATACAGCCAGTAAACAAACTAGACTTTAGATTTGAGCTGACAGCTGCTCTTTCAGAAGCAATATTCAGATATTTAATCTTAAGAATATTGAATAGTTTACAACCAAGTAAAGTATACTTTTGCAAAAATGGAAGGACTGCGTGCTTTGGCTTATAATTTTCACAGCCGTAATGATCAACAGAGCCACCACCACCGACACCCAGGATCCCTAAATTCCAGGGAATAAATCCCAATGTCGGCCCTGAGTTCAATTAACTCCTCAAGGAAATTAACCTATGTGCTTTACTTTTTCAAATTGAAAACATCCTTTCTCTAAAATGATGATGATTCAACCTATAACTTATACAATGTCATATTATTTCTAGTACTACTTTTGAACTCTATAGTTTCAATCAGGTGTAGCAATCTGAATTTCATTGAGGGATACTTCCACTTCATTTCGGAATCATCATGATTTGTATCAGGCTTCCAAATGTTGATGTCTTGCTGCAGTCAGTTAATTAGTGCTATGAATATATACATCTTAGTGTTAAGCGGGCAAATGAAATCAAAATTTACTACCAGAATTCTGTGTCTATTTTATTTTTTCTCCTTATCTCCCTAACCATATTTATAAAGGCCTCTCACTGAAACTTTATCAATATTGTGTATTTTCGGCAGCTAGATTTGATCCATCCCACCAGCTCAATGATAAATAAATTTCATTTTTCCAATTAGACACTTGAGAAGATACCTACCCTTATTAGCAACCAATTAACTATCTCTTTCTTAAGGCCTGTTTTAGCTAGAAAATGTCTTAAGAAATGCAGATGATTCTTTACATCAAAGAGGGCCAGTCCTACTTCAAGCACAAGACAAGGGCTTATGTGTGCTATTGCCTCCACTGCTATGGGTGTCTCCATTGAGCATGGCCTTGGCACGGGCTGAAAGATATTTCTTGGTCTCTGCTGAGGTTATTTTCCAGTCACACTGTCTGGCAGTGACACAGCGGTGTTTCAAGCTTGTATTCTATTAGTTCACAATCATAAATCTCTCACACCATTGTGGTGAGGTCCTGAGTGGCTAATCAAGACTTCAGTGGCTTCGGCCTCAGCCACAGAGAGTGCTGGATCCAGTTTTCCTCCAAAAAAGTTGATTCTGAGTTTTTGCCCACTTTTGTTGTTGTTGTTGTTGTCATGGAGGGATAGAATTTGGAGATCTTTCCTCCGCAGTTTTCATTAATACCCTATATTACTTCTCAGAGGTAGATTCTGACAGTGAAATTACTAGGTTAAAGAATATGAGAATTTAAAAGGATGTTTATATGTGTGTGTATGTAATATCTGCTACATCTGTTTGTGTCTGTGTGTATCTGAATTGCCCTCCTGAAGTATGAACAAAGGTATAACCAAAACTACAGTGAATGGAAAACTTACCCAATATTTCGATAGTCTTTTTGGCTGCAGTCACCCAAACCAAACTATACTTCTATGACTTAATGAGATAATGCTATATTTAAAATATGAAACCACATAGATATCATCATTCACTGTCTTTTTCTACCTTTGAAAGAGACTACATGACTAGGTTTGTTTTTTGTTTATTTTGTAAGCATGACCCATTTAAATACAAGTTTGTCATAAGATTTCAATCGTTAGTAATATTCATTTTCTAGCCACATTTCTTCCTATTAATCAATAATATCCATAAAACAAAATAAGTATGACTACAATGTTGTTTGTGTATTTTTAGCACACATCACTTAAATGACTACACAAACTAATACAAATTTAAAATGTTCTAAGATTTCTTTATAATCACATTGTAGTGATTAGAAAATGAACTTTTTCACACAGAGTTAACTTAGAAATGACAATCTGCTGGGTGTAGTGGCTCACGCTTGCAACCCCAGCACTTTGGGAGACTGAGGAGGGTGGATTGCTTGAGCCTGGGAGTTCAAGACCAACCTGGGCAACATCCCACCGCTGCAATAAATAAAAATATTAGCTAGATGTGTTGGTGCATGCCTGTAGTCCCAACTACTTGGGGGGCTGAGGTGGGAGGATCGCCTGAGCCTGGGGAGGTCGAGGCTGCAGTGAGCTGTGATTGTGCTGCACTCCAGCCCAGGTGACAGAGCAAGATCCTGTTTCAAAATTTTGAAAAAGAAATGACAATTAATAAATTTCCTTAGGAATTACAGTTGAGGGTAGTTATGTGTTTATTTCATCTTCCCCAAAGCTATGAAGCCAAATTTGCTAATTTGATGTATACCACACATACATACAAATCATTTTTTACAAGTAGACTTTTGATACATTATGGTGGCAGCTGTGATGAGGACAAGGGGGAATAATTATAGGTGTGGGAGCAAATTAGAAAAATCAGAGTAACATGGAAGGCTGTGTGATTCTAGTCCATGTCCCCGCTGATGTACAACCAGGTAGAAAAATGATTCCAGGTAATTCATCCAGATGAGAATTGGAAAGTTTCTGAAATCTCCAGCAAACAAAACCACTCTTGTTCCCGCTTCCTTCTTACCCAAGCACTGTAGACTCTTTAAAGAATTCATATTAATAAAGAGCTACTACTGAGTAAGGAGACATCCCAACAGTTTGTTTTCTAGATAATAAAGTGGTGATGATTAAGGTTGTTACTCTGAATCTAATTCTCAACAACAAAGAAAGATTGTAAATGACAAAAAACTGAGGAGAAAGTGACCTTCTCATTGTGGAACTCCTGGTGAAGGCTGAGCACCCTTTAATTTAATATTCACAAGGGCATTTCAGAAGTTCAGAGAACTGGCATGATGGATCTAAAAGGGAAGGCATTTCAAGAACCTTGGAAAATGCTCTAGAATTGTAACTCTGGCTTGCATTATTAGATAGTCTTGATAAGAAAGAAGAAAAGGCATCTAAATAAATACCATGGTGCACAGAATGTTTCCCAATAAACTTAAGTTTTAAAAGATCACATACCAAGAAATAGAGAGGTGTATAATAAAGAGTAAATGCAAAAGATAGTTGATAAGAATGACAGACATGCCTGGAATTCCAGCACTTCGGGAGGCTGAGGTGGGCAGATTGCTTGAGCCCAGGTGTTTGAGACCAGCCTGGGCAACATAGCAAGACCCCATCTCTACAAAAAATACAAAAAATTAGCCAGGCATGGTGGCACATGCCTGTAGTCCCAGCTAATTTGGAGGCTGAGATGGGAGGATTGTTTAAGCCCAGGAGGCAGAAGTGGCAATGAATGGATATCGTGCCACTGCACTCCAGCCTGGGTGACAGAGCCAGACTCTGTCTCAAATTATATAAAAAAAAGAAAGACAAAGAATGACAGGGAAGCCAGTAATGGAAAAGGACTTTACAAGTTCAAATACCATAATATACTATCGATTCTTGTCTCAGGATAGATACATTTTCCTCAACATTATTTGGTTGTATATATCAAACACCTAATGTATTTCTGCATAATCACAAAGGATATTTATTAACTCATATAAATGGGAAGTACCATAGCTATTCTGATGGGATTTTGATTCAAGTTAAAACAAATTATCAAATCTCTTCTCTTCTTTTTTTTATCTACATTGGTTCATTCTTGAGAATGTTTTCTTCATAAAATGACGTTGATCCAGGCTTTTATGATTCCTCCTACTCGCTATCTTGGAAGATTTTCTTTTCCTGGTATTTCAGTCAGTACTCTTTTTCTCCATTTGCTCACCCTGGAGAGAGACTTTATGATTGGCTGGCTTTAAGATTTATAGTCTCATCAGGAGATGGAAGAGTAGCTCTAATTCTGCACATGTACACCAGAACTTAAAGTATATTTTAAAAAAAAGAAAGAGAAAAATGGCTTCTGCAACCTCCAAAAAAGAAAAAGAGGCTTGTCAGGTAAGCCTATGTCCCCTTTGGTATCCAGAAAAATACATTTAATTTGCCAAAGTGCACGTAGATGTGGCTCCCGCCTTTCTCATCTGAATGGCCTTTGGTACAAGAGGTCATAAATTCTGGGGGAAAACAATCCTTCAGCAGAATGCTTGGAAATGTTAGATACCTTCAAGAGGTAGGAGAGACGTATGAAGTCAGTGAAATTGGTGATTATTCTAAACAGTCCAGGAATAAACCTAAATTGTGTGTGACAAGGGAAGCAGGATGTTGGCATGGCTGTTCGTTGTCTCAAGTATAGTCTTGTATAGACAGAGAGCTTCCTTAGGCACAGTGAGTTCCTACTAAAAGGAATGTTATCCCTTATTTTCCCCAGTTTTTTATTTCTATGCATTTAATCAAACAATAGTTATTCAAGGCACAAAAGAAAATTCCAGTCTTGTTTTTGATTTTAGATTTCAGTAGAATTAGAAAAAAATAACTTTTCAAACATATTTGAATTGTTAATTATAATCCTATTTTCTATACTACTAAATATATTTATACAAATATTATGATATTGGACAGAGTTACTATAACATTACTGTAAATGTCAGAAGTGAAACTCAACCATAAAATCTAAATGATAAGCTTCTGTTATACTGTGGAATTAGGATAATCATAAAGCATTTCAGGGGGCTTCCAAGCTACAATTCCAACAGAAAAATAGGAAAGAATTAACAGTTGTTGTTTATTCCACCTAAATATTTCTTTGAAACATCATTAATAAACATGTGCCCATTTGTCACAACTTTTCAGGTGTTTGGTGATATCAGTGGCTTAAAGCTCGTCCACAGTGAAGTGATCACAGCTATTCAGGAGCATATAAGTGAAATGGACAGCATCCTGGGAGACTCGTTTGACATTTAATTGAGAGACATGAAAAGAACCCATTAAAATAAAAAGGTATTTATTTGCTGATTAAATATTTAGCTCATTACTATGAATGAGTGCATCAACTGTGAAGGAGCCACGAAGTACCACCTCTTTCTTCTTGTTTTTCTAACGCTCCATGTTGCACAACTCATGGTGAGAAGACTAAGTTCAACTTCCTTTTCAACCCTACTGCCTTGTGATATGTAGTTGACTAAAAGTCAATAATGGGTATTGGAAAGAACACCTAGAAGTCAAGGTCATTGCAAATATGTTTTCAGAGAGAGGAGAAACCATCTTAATCTTTGCTAGTTTAGAGAGCATTATTTGGCTACTCTGGAAGTTGAAAAGGGCAGGACGCCATTTTTAACATTGTTTCACAGTGGTATTCTTTCATGAAGAGGAAAACAGAGGAATGGCTAAAAAATAGTAAGGTCAAGTCTAAATAAATTCCCCCTCCTCTTCATTTAGCTTAAAAATTCACTTTTTTTTCCTAGAAGGAACTTAAAGAAAAATGAAAGGAATTAAATAACAACAAAAAATCAGGTCACTTAAATGAGTTAATTTGTGTAGTATAACTTTTGTATTCTAGGATAACAACCGCCAAGCCCAAACTGGCTGGCTCAGATTTGGGCTGCTCCAAATCACAATTCTTTGTAAAGGGTTCAAAGTAGCACAGCCCCCTTTCTGGTCCTCATATAATCTCTTTCCTTTCCCCTTTACTCACTTGCTTTACTCTCTGTCAACTGAAGATCAGGTATCAGATAATCACAAAGCGACAATGAACCATAAGAGGGTTCAATGGTCATAAAAAGTCCAGCATCATTAAGAATCTTTTGTCCACTGTATAAGGGACATCTCAGCTCCCTGACCTTCCTCCGCACATTTAAGGGAGGATGAGAAGTGTTTTTTCAGTCGTAGCTCTCAAACAGAAGGCAGTGCTTATTAGAAGGGTTAAAATAGATACCAATAATTAGAGAACATGTGAATGCATCCAATCCTAGTGATTTTTCAATTCCCAGCTTTAGTCATTGTCTATTATGATATTGTCAGTGTAACATAAGAAGTTTGCATTAAAGATTACACAGTGTGTTCCCTCTGTTGGCAGAAATTATCAAACATATATACTATCAACACTTTCTATCCTCTATGGCTATTACTGAAGAACAATCAATGTACATTAGTGTCTCTGTCAACAGATTTTAACTTTACAGAAACTAATAAATATTCCAAACATGTTTTAATAGTTTAAATTATTGGCTGGACACAGTAGCTCACGCCTGTAATCCCAGCACTTTGGGAGGCCGAGGAGGATCATGAGGTCAGGAGATTGAGACCATCCTGGTTAACATGGTGAAACCCTGTTTCTACTAAAAATACAACAAATTAGCCCAGCGTGGTGGTGGGCACCTGTAGTCCCAGCTACACGGGAGGCTAAGGGAGGAGAATCGCTTGAACCTGGGAGGCAGAGGTTGCAGTGAGCCGAGATCATACCAGCCTGGGCAACAGAATGAGACTCCGTCTCAAAAAAAAAAAAAAAGTTTAAATTATCACATCTGCTCACCTCAGACAACTAGAATCTTCCTTCAGATACTTAAATGTCGCTATCACTGATTTCCTTCCTTCCTCTCCTCCACTCTTGAAAATATTAATACTCATATCTCTGATCACCATATATTTACCTCTACTTTTACTTAACACAGTTGTTAAGTAAAATTAATTACATACTTTTGTTTCCCATTACAGCGTGAGTTAACCTGTTAACAGAGAACTTTAAAAATGCATCTTCGCATGAACAGAACTTGGAATAGTGTTTGGTACTATGGGGGAGCTTAGTAAACATTTGATGTCGGAAAGATGGCATGAAGGAGGCCTAACAATAGCATTGGGGCTGGTTCTTTGTTCTGCTCTTATTTACAGTATAAAGAAGTCCACACAAAGAAACAAAGAAAAAAGAGGGCTAGATATATTAAAACAAATTCTCTGATAGACCTATATCAGCACAAAATATTCTGAGAAGGAACAACTGTATATATAGAAGCAGATTTCTGCATCTTATGCTGTATTTCACTAAATTCTTAAATCAAGTCAGTAAATCAAAAGTCCTGTAGTAAATTTTTAGCTGCCATTTGCTTAACTGAATTAAAGTAAATATCTGCCAATTTTGCAGGTCTATCATTTCTATTTATAATTTCCTCACTAAAATTTAAGGCCTGCGAAGGCAGGGATCATTGCCTACTTTATTTAATGTTACCTCCCCAGTTTCTAATGCTGTACTGAATTAAGAAGTGCTCAGTATATTTTTGTTGAATGAAAGAATAAACGGACATGTCACATTTCACTTAAATTTATGTTTCATGTGCTCAATGAATGAACTGAATGAGCGATGCAGAAATCAGCAATCAATCCATTGATACTTTTCCTTTTACGGGTTTCCTTTAGGAAATTGGTGGCTCCAGTGGAAGGATGAGTAAAGAAAAGCAATATTTTCTGCACCTGAAGAATGCCTATGGCCACAGTGTATTTTCTAATCCGAGGCATCTTCTACTACATTATTGCAAAGCATGAGTTCAATATTCTAAAATACAAGTCTGCAGAGTTTATTTTGTTACTGTTATTGATTTTCTATATTTGTTTTCCCTGCCATTGAACTTCTCTTACTGGGCACTAAGTACTAAGTAACAGGTTCAACACTTGAGTTTGTTTACATCTTTTATAACATTATATGTACACATAGGTGTTTGGTGTGTAGAAATTTACTGCTCTGTGTTTTCATGAATCCTCTCTTTTTGTTGAAAAGGACCATTCCGAGGTTCAGGGCTCAGTGTTATCACCCAGTTCAATGTTGAAATAAGATTTGGCACAATCTACACCTGAAGTAAACACTATGTTTGTACTGGCATTGAAAGAAACTAATTTAGACTTTTTTGATGTACATGTATGCATAGTTTCTTAAGAAAAATAGAGACAGATAGCCGGACGCGGTGGCTCAAGCCTGTAATCCCAGCACTTTGGGAGGCCGAGGCGGGCGGATCACGAGGTCAGGAGATCGAGACCATCCTGGCTAACACAGTGAAACCCCATCTCTACTAAAAATACAAAAAATTAGCCGGGCGTGGTGGCGGGCACCTGTAGTCCTAACTATTCAGGAGGCTGAGGCAGGAGAATGGTGTGAACCCAGGAGGCGGAGCTTGCAGTGAGCTGAGATCGCGCACTGCACTCCAGCCTGGGCGACAGAGCGAGACTCCGTCTCAAAAAAAAAAAAGAAAGAAAGAATGAAAGAAAAATAGGGACAGATAAAAGAAACTTTATTCTCATAAATCAATTTCTCTCATTTTCTCTGACTCTTTATGGACCGCAAATAATAATTCCATGGATAAGGAGAGCTGGGTAAAGTCTTTGTAAACAGATTCTCTGTGAGAACTGAGTTCTAATGTAAGAGGCACCAATACAATGTCCCCTTAAGAGAGTACATGTGTTTACACACAGTACAAAGTATTATTTCAAAATTCAGAACAGGTTTCTGCGGGACTACATATCTGTGAATTTAGTCACCAGTCTTTTTCAGTCTATTGAGGATAATTTATAATACTAATAATTATTTTTAAGGCCTCTATTAGTAAAACAATATCAAAAAACTCATATGTATATTCTCAGTGATTTCATTGGTAACTTCATCTCTAGTATTATAGTTGGTTGCTAATTGACTTGTGTCATTCACATTGACATTGTTCTTCCTACAAAGTAATATACACTAGAAAATACGATTGTAATTGAAAACTGTAAATAAAAAATCCTTTTAATAGATTATTTTTGCTAGTACCTACTGTGCTCTTATTGTCTAAATAAATTATCCATTTGGAATGCAATTCTATTAAGGATAAAAATATAAATAAGAAATTAAAATTTTAAATGTTTGCTATAAATTAAAAAGTGAGATCTAGTAAATATTTCTTGTTTTAAGTTCAATGACAATAGATAGATTATATTAAGTGTCAGTTAAGCAAGTGGATGAAAAATGAGTGATTTTCATCCTTCAGTTAAGTATGGTGCTAAGTGGTATGTTGCTAGCATTAAAAGCAAATTACTTATCACTTCAATAATCACAGCATGAGAACATTCTATTGGAAGCTGTATTTCCAGCCTATCTGGGTCCTCAGTTTTATTAAATAAATCAACTGATAATGCTTGGATAAGCAGAAGGAAACGCTTTTATGACACTGTGGCATTTCTGTTTTATAAGTACTTATTCAAGACGTGTCCAAAATGGTCTTTTCTATATATTTTAGTCACTAACAATGCATACACACACACGTGCATGCTCTATATACATATACACATATGTTTACACATACATATACACATATATATATACACAAACTACACACACACACGTATACATATATATAAGCATGTACATCCACACAAGTTCTTGGGTCCAGCCATCTATGTGAAGCACAAATCTCTTTTACTACATCACTTCTAGTTGGCCATCTTGCTCAATCTTAAACACCTCTAGTGGTGGGAAAAAATTGTCCTTTCAAATGAGAACTCTTACAACTGGAGAATTCTTCCAATCGTTTGAAAATACCTACTACCAATTTGGAGATTCTCCTAAGAACTTGCTTAGTATAACAGTGAAGAGCCCTGGCAAACGATAAGTCCTAAATAGCTGGTGATTGAGTGAAATAAGGTAAACCTAATCTTTTTTAAAAATGCATTTTTTTTTCTTTTGAATACAGTGCATTTTATATAGATTTTCTCTTTTGTCACTGGTGAGGAGTGAGGGGACAGGGAGAACAGATATACTCAGGGATGAAGTAGGTGATGCTAGGTTCTGCATACAGGGATCCGGGAAAAGTTCCATTACTCATTACTTCACACACACAAAAAAAAATTATTGTTTTCTTACATACTCTACGAGTGCCTGAAATGCTTTAAATAGGACCAGATATATGTAATATGCACTGATACACTGGTCTGTGGCATGAACACTGGGATCTGCTGAATGGAGAGTTTGCTTGATCTTGGACATTTGATAGATTAGAATGGAAAGGCTGTTCTCTTATTGATACCTTAATTTATTGAGACCTTGGAAGGAGCAGAAATTCTCTCCTAAAATGGTATAAATTCCTCAAGGATAAACACCCCAATGTCTGGGTCAAGCTAGGAGTTCAGTAATTGAATGATAAATAGGTGAATAAATGAATAAAGAAATGAATAAGATAGTACAGCAAAGTGGTTAAGATATGGGGCTCTGGAGTTAGATCTAGAATGAAATTCTGTCCTATAAGCTTAGTAATTATGTGACTCATACAAGTTACTCAACCTTACTGAAAGACCTCAAGTGGTATTTGCTAATCCAGTGATGTAATTAGGCATGTATACGTGGTTCAAGAGTGCACAATTGGAGAGTATGTCTGAATAGTCGATGTACTCTGTCCACCCCACCCCAGGAGAAAGACTATCTGATATTAGAGCTCACCTGGTCCTATGCTGAGCACGCGGAATGTGAGAGCTTCACAGTCAGGAAGGGGATTTCAAGGGGGTTTAAAGGGGGCTTAAAACTGTGCTCCAGGGTCCACAGATTATTGTGAGTGAATGCACCAAGTGTTCTTTCTCTTTGAAACTGACTTGATACTTTCAGTTCAGTCTTTCTGTTAACGGATTTTGATGCCCTAATTTTGTTGTTCCACTGATTCCTTACTCAATATGAGAAGGTAGCATCATTTTCTCAATCCTCTGCATGAAAGCATCTAAAGTAGCTGTACCCAATCACTCCGGTGGGGTTTTATCAGTGTCCGTTTCATGGGGTGGTTGTGAGGAATACCATGAAGGATGAAATAAATTTGTTAGCTGCTGTGATTAGCTAGACAAATTAATGAGTGTAAGAAGAAGAATAAAGAAGGAAAGAATAAAAAGGAAGAGGGTAGTAGGGAAGACAAAATGATGGAAAGATGGAAAGAAAGAAAAAGAAACTTGAGAGGAAAGAAATAATACATTTCTGTAAGTAAGAGGATGATGATGATGATTAATATTATTTTTGAGTCAGGGTCTCGCTCTGTCGCCCAGGCTGGAGTGCGATGGCACGATCTCGGCTCACTGCAAGCTCCCCCTCTCCAGTTCCCGCCGTTCTCCTGCCTCAGCCTCCCAAGTAGCTGGGACTACAGGCGCCGCCACCACGCCTGACTAATGTTTTGTATTTTTAGTAGAGACGAGGTTTCACTGTGTTAGCCAGGATGGTCTCGATCTCCTGACCTCATGATCTGCCTGCCTCAGCCTCCCAAAGTGCTGGGATTACAGGCGTGAGCCACCGCGCCCGGCCTTCTATAAGTAAGATTATTAAATAAATTGGTAGCTCATTTAAAATTCCAGTGTATCCCAATTTTACTTCAGAAATATACTAATTTCTACTTTAACTGTAAATGGTAGTTGAGTTAAACTCTTCTTTCTCCAGATTTTGCTACTAATTGAAATTAACTGTAAAAATATATTCTTGGCCGGGCGCGGTGGCTCACGCCCGTAATCCCAGCACTTTGGGAGGCCGAGGCGGGTGGATCACGAGGTCAGGAGATCGAGACCATCCTGGTTAACGTGGTGAAACCCCGTCTCTACTAAAAAATACAAAAAACTGGCCGGGCGAGGTGGCGGGCGCCTGTAGTCCCAGCTACTCAGGAGGCTGAGGCAGGAGAATGGGGTAAACCCGGAAGGCAAAGCTTGCAGTGAGCTGAGATCCGGCCACTGCACTCCAGCCTGGGCGACAGGGCGAGACTCCGTCTCAAATATATATATATATTTATATTTTCTTATTGCAAAGGTGAAAATATTTCATTATAAATGATGTTTATTTTACAGGATCAATGAAAATTTATAGTTTTACTGTTGGAACTCAGTTTTTCTTACTGAATTGTAATAGTTCTTTATATATTAAGTGCAGTAAAAGCTTTGTCGCCTGTGTTACCAAATTATCCAAAGATTGTCAAGTATTTCATTTGCTTTAATATATATTTTGGCATACAGAAGTTCTCAATTTTTATGTAGTTTAATCTGTATTTTTTCTTTATTGTTTTAACACGGTGTATCAAATAGTTTATTTTCTCCCTGATATTTGAAATGCCACTTTAATTATATAGTAGGCCATTTAGGTTATTTTTTTTCTGGAAAGCATTGCTGATTCATTGATTTATTGTCATTCTCATGCTAGTGTCAGACTCCATTAATTAAATGTGGGTCATGGCTGAACCAGGGACATCCTATGGTTAAACTGCATACTACTAAGAACGATTTTTTGGCAACATGGGAAGAATGAGAACAAAGAGCACTGCATAAAGAGCTCTCTGTGTTACTACAGTAATGGATAAGTGCGAGTTCATTGGATACTATTTTTTTACTACTTGTGAATAAATTTAAAATGTTTTATAATAAAAAGTAAAGAAGGTTATAGATATACACAGAACAGATATGCTGTAATATTGTATATTCATTAGAGTTTCATTTTCAAATAATAAAGAATTACATGAGGAAGTGTTCAAAATATAATGTGGAGCAAAAAGGGTAAGATGCATATACTATGGTCTCAATTATAAAAATAATGATATTTAAAAACATGAAAAAAACACATACAGATATATTGATATTAGCTATTTGTGAGTGCTGATATTATACATTTTATAATTTTCTTTTCTTTCTATATTTTCCACATTCTCTACTCTGAGTTCATGGTACTCTTATAATCAGTCCTGAAACAGCAAATGTAATTCTAAGCACTAAAACCACTGAGGAAATTAGGAAAGTATATGTGGTGTCACCTATGAAACTGAAAGCTGTATTATATTTGTTAACATTACCTGCGAAGAGAGATGTCCAAAAGTGGCACACTGGAACATTTTAGAAGACAGAACCCCTATGAAATAGAAACAGAAAGCTATAAGTAGTGGACCAGCTTAGATAAAAATGTAACAGGATGAAATAAAAAGAAAAGTTAATGGAGAAGGAAAGAGTAATGAAAACTAAAAATGAAATTGCAAAGTTATAAGACATTTCAGAGGCTTGCAAGTGCAGATTTGATGCTGCAGACAATCAAATCGTGTCAATTGCATGTCTATCACTTTTTCCCTGGTTTGTCCCTTTTTGTTTCTTTCCTTCTCAACCAGTTTAACTTTCATAGTCATCCAACATCATCACTCCTTTGCTTACACCTTCGGCTCACCTCTCATTTCCTTTTATCAATGGAAGAGACCACAGCCCTAGTTGGACTCACCTGTGCCTAATTTGTGTCTACACTCATGCAATTAAATGCAGCGGGAGAAAAATAGACACTGTTACTGACCAATCTTACTCTAAATTTATGACTATAGATCTCAAATGGCCTTTAACAGTTCCTGGTAGTCATATTATCTTATTTCGTTCACTCTTCCCCTATCTGACTATTGCATTTCATCCTCTTCCCAAACTTGAAACACATCTTTTCCTAGCCCCACTCTCAACTAAAAAGCTGGATTTCTACCTCCTTGGGAAAACTGAAACAATCAGGAGGGAACCCCACGATTTCCTGTCACGCTGTGAACCGACCATTACCTGCACCCACAGATGCTGCATTTTGGCTTTCACTTCAGGGGACGGCTCCATGCATTTTTCTAAAACTGATCTTTCCACTAGGTGCTAGATCACTTTCCTGACTGTATCAGTTCTTTTCTCTCTTTTCTACCTTATTATTTTTCACTCTTCATTTGGTAATACAAATTTGTTATTATTTCTCCATCTTGGAAAAGAAATTACTCCCCTTGACCCTAGTGTCCCCATCATCTCTCATTTCTCTGTTCCCCTTTGTCCATTCTTGCTGACTCTAACTCCTCTTCTCCCATGCTTACTGCAACCCAGCGCCTCAGGATTTCACACCTGTTCTCTATGGAGCCTGTTCCTACCAAGTCCCACAATGACCCATCCCAAGGTTCTAAATCTAATAGTCAATTGTCAGTCCTCAGTCTACTTGATTTCATAGAGATGTTTGACATAATTTAGCACTCACTTATTCTTGATGTATCTCTTCACTCGGCTACCAGGACATCACTCTCTTAGTTTTCCTCCTATATGGTTGCAGTTCTCAGTTACCTTTGCTATATTCTTCGTTTTCCTTCTACTTCTTAACGTTGAAGTGCTCTAGGACTCAGTCCTTTGTTCTCTCTTTTCTCTCTTCATTCATTAGTGATCTCATTTATTAGAAGAGATGATGCTACAGTTTGAATATGTTGCTTTCAAAATTCAGGTGTTGCCAATGATGATATTAGAAGGTAGGGCCTTTAAGAGGTGAAAGCTCATTAGTGCTGCTCCCTGGTGAGTGGGATTAAGGTCTTTATAAAAGAAGCTTCATGCCGTAATTAGTTGGCTTGGCTCTAACTCTTCTGGCCAGTGAGGTCACAATGTTCATTCCTTTTGCCCTTCTGACATGTGAATATTCAGCAAGAAGGCCCTCACCAGATGCCTGCACCTTGATCTTAAACTTGCCAGTCTTCAGAACTGTGGGAAATAATTTTCTATTTTTTTATAAATAACCCAGTCCATGGTATTGGGTTAGAGAAGCACAAGGGACTGAGACAGTGACTTCCAAATTTATGCCTCTAGCCCAAATCTTTTTTTTTTTTTAACAAAATTCAGACATATCTCTCCAAATGCCTATTGGATAGCTCCACTTGAATAAACATCTCAAACTCAACACGTTCCAACTGTAACCCATGATTTTTCCCTCTAAGCCAGCTTCTTCACATTCTTATTCATCTCAGTTGATATGAAGATCTTCTATTTGCTCAAGCCAGAAATTTTGGAGTTATCCTAAACTCCTATATTCATCAGAATAGTTTAGTGCATAGGGTAGTGACAAACACTCTCCTACCCCCATCTCAGTGGCTATAACAGCAAATATTCCACATCATGCTAAATGTCTTATAAAGTGTTGGTGAGAGAGCTTCTTTTACCTGACCCTTTCTCTGTTAAATTAATGCAGTACCATTATAATTTATTCAGAAGTAGTAAAAATGGGAGGGAGAGGTTTACCATTAATTTGATTCTGACCAGAAGTTTTCTTTGCTCAAAGGTGTTCTTGAGTTTGTTATGTACTTGTAGGTACAAACCTACAAGTAAAGCTACCAGTTCTCAGGTTTACTTTGTATTCTGTAGCTACGTGCTAAAGATCCAATGGGCTCTGCTCCATTATCTTCTTACTGGACCCAGGCTGGAGAAGCTGTTATATGGAGAAGTTCTCAATATTATGGCAGGGTGGAAAAAGAACAAATGGGGAGAGACACTAAAAGCTCTGCCCATATATTATACATATCAATTATATTTATAAATCATTAGCCAAATCAAGTCACCTGATTACTCTTAACTTCAATTGGGTGGATAAGTGCATTCCTACCATAGGCCAAAGAGAAACCCAAAGAAACTGTGACCACCTCTAATGACTTTAGCAGTTGGCCACTTTGATCATGAAATATTTGGTTTACTTATCCTTCTGTATGCAAGATACACTCACCACTTATCCTTCTGTATGCAAGATACACTCACCCCTTCTTAAACATATACCACCTAGAGTCTGAAATCTCTGCGTGGTGCACAGTTTTCTCTACAACAGGGAGGCATGATACTGGGTAGTCTCTATATCAGTTGTGAATGCAACTCTACTTGATCCAGAAACCTGTGAACACAAAAGAAAAGTTATTTACTACCCCATATGAACACCACAAATAATGTTGGAACAGAGCGAGAACCACAGTAGATACTACCATTTGAGAAGAGACATGCAGTTGCTGGTCCAGAGCCTTTCTGAAACCCTCCGGGAGTTCTGAAGGCCTACTCTTTTGGTTACAGGAAATAATTGTTGATTAGACTTTAATTATGCTTCATGGAGTAAATTCTCCCAGTACATTGTTCTGTGTGACTCTTGGCTCCACCCTTTGTGGAGGCTCCTTTCTTTGACATTGTCCTCTGTAGTTATATCTAGAGTGAGCTTAGAGAATATGCCCTCCTTGGAGTCTCAGTAGGTTCATCAACCTGATTCCTCATTTTCAGAGTCATTTTAAGTTTCAAAAATATCACAGTCTCTTTTGGGTTAGGTTAGTGGCTCTTTTTGGCAGTGCAACTCTCTCAAAACCTTAGGCAACTTTTTATTTATCTGATTTGTCAGCTGAATATGCCAATAGTTCTTACAGTTCTTTTTAGACATGTCTTAATTGCAGGTGCCCTGAGCTTATTAAGCATTGATAACAGAGATTTTTCCTTAACCTTTTTCTGTTAAATTAACTCAGTAATATCATAACCCATTCAGAGGTAGTAGTAACAATGAGAATACCACTGATTTGACTCTTACCAGAAGGCTTTCTTTGCTCACAGGTATTCTCAAGTTTATTTTATATTGGTAGCTAGTAAAAAGCAATAACCTCTTCCAACCTTACAAATCTTCAGATTTTTCCACTCCCTTTATCCCATTTCATTTCTGCTTGCCAATCAGCAAATTTCTTTTGAGCTCATCTATTTTTGGAGTACACTGCGAAATGCAGCCAGTAGTATCCACCAAATGCCACTATATTCTATTTTTCCCACCTTTCCCAGATCCTTCAATATAGGCTCATTAGATACATTGTTCACCTTCCAAGTTAGTGCTGAAAACAGTTCTGGCTTAGAAAGCTTGTTTCTTGTGCTTGCTATACATCCATCAGAAGTCCCCTCAGACTGCACAGTATTGTCTTCATCCTCACTCTGTGCCCAGATTGATAAAGTAACCACTTTCTAGGACACTCCCAGATGTCATAGCAGAGGGGGAAAAAAAACTATATGGGGCAGCATGACTGGCTCTTAATATTTCCAGGTAGGACTAAAACATGTCCCTTCCACTGACACAATCAAATCGGGTTAAATCGTCACAAAAAGGTGGAGTGCAGTCAAGGTAACAGGCCCAGACACCAACAGCTGTACTGATTCCAGCAGCTCCTCTCTGCCTCTGCTATCAAAAATTCAGAAACTCTCCTGGGTATGCTTTGAAAATAAAACCATAATCTGGCAACTTGTTACCCTGTTCTCTGCTGCAACCCCAATGTGAGCCAATATTATTGCCTTCTTGGGCTTCTGTAAGAGTCTTCTTACTGGTTTCTTTGCCTTTGTCCTCACCCCACATTGACTTCTTCTCAATGCATTAACTAATCCCTCGAAAATAAGTCAGAGCATGGGACTTTGTTGCTCAAACTCTCCATTAGTTTAGCATCAAAGGCAAAGTTTTCACAGGGACCTCAAGTCACAGTCCAGCCATTACCTCTTTCTTTCACATTCACGGATATATTTGCCTTTATTCACACTGCTCTATCATCCTGGCTTTTTCCTATTTCTCAAACATACCTGTTCTTTCTGCCTGGAAGACCTCCCCATGCTTTCTGTCCCAGCTGAGATCCACACAGCTAAGTGCTCCCAGAGGTCCACTTGGCTAGCTTCTCTTTAGCACCCTTGCGCAAATGGCGCCTTCTCATTGGAAACTAACACTGACCCCTCTATTCAAAAATTACGTCTCACTCTACCCCCTCCATAGAGATCCCTCTAAATCTGATCAACATTTTCTTTTCATAGTCTCACAGCCCTTAAGTCTCGGATTATTTCTTCTGAAGATCAATTTAACTCTTCCTACTTACCATAATTTTAGTCTTTCACCCATGCACAGCCCAGCCACTGGAGAACCAAGCACTTACAGGCCTTTCAAAAGCACCACCAAAAATTCTCCCGAGGATAAATTCTTATATCAGCAGCTAGAAAAGATAAGTACAGGCAAAAGAGAAGCAAAAAGCAAAACAAAACGACAATAAAAACATTACCTACTTCATAGGAATTAGAGGTAAGCAGTTAATAAATACTCTTAAAACCAACTCTCTGAGTTAGGACAGTGTAAGTGGCTCCTGGAAAGCTGTATTTTTTTAAAGCACTAAATGTAATTCTGACAAACTTATAGGTATCCACTAATATAGATAAGATGACTAATACAAAAAAAAATCAGGATAATTTATGCAGAAGGATGTTCATGTTAAATTCTCATTTTCTGGTGCTACTGGTACATTTATAAGACTATATCACACATTAGGGCTCTTACTCAAAGAAAAATCACCAACTGTACACAACAAAAGTTGTACAATGCATTTTCAGATAATAAAGCACAAAAACAATTAAGAAATTATGAAAGTTTATATTAACAGAACGCATGTGTGAGAAACTTTTTAAATTATGTGTGGGCCAAAGAGGAAATAAAAATTGCAATCATAAGCTATTAAGAAATTAACGGTAATGAAGCAATTAGAACACTATTTATGAAAACTTATGAGATGTGGCCAACTCTGTAATATATTTACTGTTTAAAAACAAAAGTCAAGAAGTTAGGAAAAAAATATAAAAAAGAATAAAGCTTCAAAAGCTGAAAGTCAACTGAAAAATAAGGATATAAATTAATATTTATGATTTTTAAATTGATAGAACAATATTGATTTCTTCTTCTGGTAAGATTGACAAAGAAAAACTTTGCAAACATATACCATTACGAATCAGAAGTGGAATATGACCACGGATAAAGAAGAGGTTAAAATATAAGGCATTTTTATGTTAAGACTCAGAAGTGCTGTATCAATTCCACCCAGGTCTCACTGGCCAGGGCTCAGTCATATGGTCCCAAACATGGAGTGCAGCAAGAATATAGTCTCCCTAAAAAGAATCGGTTTAGTGTAGTGGTCTATATTTGTTTCTGTAAATGGTCAAATAATATTTTAGGTTTTGCAAGAGTTGCAGACCTGTCACAACTCCTCAACTCTCTTGTTAGAGCACAAAAGGCCAGACAACATATAAAGGAATGGACATAGCTGTGTTCTGATAAAACTTTATTAACCCATGGCTCGATGGATTTAGCCTACTAGTCATAGTTTGCTGAATGCTTGCTAGTACATAGCATTGTTTTTGACAGTTTAATAATTGACTTGGAAATATATCTGTAATGTGTTTTAAATAAACTAGGTAGACTACTATTCAAAATTGAAATACATATTTATTTATAAAAGTTTCTCTACATGCATGCAGACGTATGTATAGATTTGCATTAAAAAATGGAGAAATAGATACTAAAGTGTTAACACTGGTTATCTGTTGGTATTTAAGGTGATTTTCTTTTCTGTGTATCTACATCTTTTTATACTTTTACAATAACCATGTAGTACATAAATAATAAATGAAAGAGAAAGAAAAGTGAAAAAGCACTGAGCAAACAAAATCTTAAATGTATTTTAAAACTGCAGTAATTATTAAAATACTTTATGGGCACAGACATAAGTAGACAAACCAGCTGATCTGAATAGAAAGCCTAAAACAAAGCGTAAGTAAAATATAAGAATTTAATGTTTTGGAAAGTTGTCTGTATAAATATATATGATAATCTACATTAAAATAAAATGCTCAGCTCACAATGATTGTTGAATTCATATTTATTTATTCAATGAATACATTGGGTTATTGATTAAATATTGATGAATTCAATTATTTTTACTCAGGATATTATGTCATTTAATTTTTTGAAGGCATGATGATTGCATTTTATGTAGAGACTATTTAGTTGTCTATATAGTCAAATATATCAACTTTTCTTCCATCTTGGCCATTTATCTACACTGAAAATGTTCTCCTTCATGAAATGAAGTCATATTCTTTCCCCACTATTCCATTGTTCTATTTTTTAGAATTAACACCCTAATTCCTGCAGAACTTACCTTATGGAGGAAAGATGCAGCCTCATTTTCTTTTCACTAAGCCAGTTCTCCCCAGACCATTAATTGTGTAACACTTTCCTTCTCAACAAACTGAAATAAAAGAATTTAATCTTGCCCCAACTACCCAAACCAACTACCCGGGCTGCCCTCTATGGGTTTATGGCAATAAAAACTCTAACCCCTCAGGTCAGATAATCAGATGTATGATAATTAACTGTATGAGTAATTATTGTGTTATGCAAATAAACAATGCAGATGAGTCATTTCATTAAACAAGCACCATGGGGTCATTAGGTTTTGATCTCTGTCCTAGTCTTTTGGGGAAAAATACCTTCCATGAACTGTTCTTCTGAACTGGCAATAAAACATCACTGGTAGGTTCACATTAAGCTGGATAATATGCAGACTGCTTGATTTGTATTGAATATGTGTCTGGTGATTGGGGCACACTGTAATGAACTAGCCCACAAATCACAGCTTAATGGGAATCTACTTTTACATATTGCTTAATTAAAAGTTGTGAGCTTATTAACATGTGTCTTTGGCACTGAGCTTTGGGGATGTAATCTCTGTGCAAATAAGACCAGGTTGTAAAAGTTTTATAGATTGACGATGATATTATAGTCTATACCTTAATAACCCATCATTTCCCCAAAGAATTTTTTATATCTTACATTCTTCTACCCAGCTGTAACAGATTATTTTCTTTTTGTTTTCAATGTGAACGATTCCTATAATATATACTGGTATCAAAAAAGGGTTTTATCTTAAATTGTTCATCTGAATTTTTTTTATCATTTAATTGTATTAGCAAAGGTATGCAGAAGAAAATTTCGGAGCTCCCTTCATTAGTGGGACTCCAGGTAGCATAGATCTATTAGATATGGTTTTCTAGAATTTCCATTATAAATCTCTATTTTCAGGGATTTATAATTCAGCTGTAAAAATGTTGCCCTAGGCTTCAACTTGGAATACAAGGTCTTAGCCTGAGAGAGTACATTGTTAACACATGAAAAAAAAATCATGTTGTTTTCATCTTACCAAAGTGAAAAAGTAATGGCATGTAACCGTTTTCAGATACTTTCTGGTATGCCACCTTAAAATGGTGTTTGGAGTTTTTGGTTTTTGTTTTGTCTTGACATGATGTTTTACAGTATGTTTGTAACTTTAACCAAGCCATTTGGTCGCTTTTTTGAAATGTCAAAATAAAGGATGTCTTATGTGTGCTTCACACTACAGTTCCTGGACTGGACAGCTCTGCTTTTCGTTGGTGGAGCCTTTGACACAGAGCATTTCTGGAGTCTTTGCATTGAAGCACCCCAGTTTACTAACTCCCATCAATATTTGGAGTAAACAAAAGTTTTATTGTTCTAAAGAATTGAACGCTGTTACTGTTTTAAGCAATGGGTAGACCTATTTTAATTAAAAATTCAAGTTGATATCTCAGGATAACAAAGTATCAGTGATCTTTGTCCGATGGAAAGAACTGTGGGAGAAGATCTTGGCCCGAGCTCTGTTATTAAATGGCTGTGTGATCTTGGAAGATTTACTTGAATGGTCTGAACCTGTTTCTACATTCATCAAAGGAGTATGAAGATAAAGCAATCTTCAGTATTCCTTTAGAGTTTGAAATTTTCATATAGCTGCTATTTACCCATACCTTGCTAAATTAACCAGTGACTTCCATGTCACTAAATCCGATAAACACCTTAGTCTTCAGCTTAATCTCGCCACAGCATTCTGAGCAGATGACCACCCACCATTTGCAGACACATTGGCTTCTAAATTACTTGAACATCAGGTATTCATGATTCTTCTTTTTTCTCTGTACCCCTCTGCTGTTTCCTTCCCGTGTCAGCTCAGTCATTAAATGTCAAAGTTCAGAAGACTTGGTTTGGTGGACTCTCCTTTTGCTGTTCTATGCAAACTCCCTAAGGGACCTTGTCCTTCCCAGTTGCTTCAAATGCCATCCATGTACCTTCTCTCCAATGTTTACTTGGGGCCCAAATCACTCTTTTAACCCCAGATCTTTTAAAGTCAAATGTTCACACAGCACCTCCTCTTGAATGAATACCTCATTGTAATTCATGGGGTCTGACCTCCTGCTCCAAAGCTGCCTTTTGCCTTCCCTGTTAAGTATATGGTTCTACCCTCTATCCAGTTATTCAGTCTTTGGCTTCATCCTGACAGCGTTTCTTCCTCTCTGCACTATAAACCATGTCACTGTTTCAAATGTTCAAATGGATTTTATTTTATTCCTAATGTTGATTCCTCAGTTTAGGCCATTAATATCCTCCTTGGTAAAGAATCCAATTTCTTACCTCCTTTTGTGCCTCTCCTCTTGCCCTACTCAATTCAGTTTCTAACTTGCCTCCAGAATGACACTTAAAAAAAAAAAAAAAGAAAAAGAAAAGAATTCTAATCTTGACACCAGCCAGCTAAACGTCATTCAACAGACATGATATTACACGTAATTTAAGCTAAGATCTCAAATCCCTGCTACACAAAGCACACCATGATCTGGGTCTCCAGCTTCATTCCTCATACCATTGCCAGTGACTCCCTCTGCTCTAGTCCTCTGTGCTTCTTACAGTTTTTTCAAGAACATCTTGGCTTTTTCTGCCTCAGGCCCTGGCATTCCATTCCCTCCACCTGCAGTAGTTTCACGGATCTCCTGTCCTTCTCCCAGGTTGCCCTCCTCTTTCTTGTTGGTGGAAGAATGGGGAAGGGGACCCTTGGGATGGGCTGTCTATGCCTTACTGAACACCCCTCTCCTTCTCTAGGCTCTAAGCCTCATGAGAGCAGCATCCTCTTCTGTTTTTCAGGATTCTGACCCCAGCTCCACCTGGTGCCTGGCACATGGCAGGTGCTTTATGAAAACTTACTCTCTGACAGACTGCAGAGATTGAAGTCCAGCAAAAGACACAGGCCCGGTCTAGGTCCCAGCAATGTCTGAGACTCTGTGATCAGCAGGAATTACACATTCCACTTGCTATTGTCTGAAGCTATTATGTCATTTTGTCCTACAGGATGGTAAAAACAATTAAGCAATTAAGCAGCAGCTGTGGGGTCCAACATGATCTGGGCCCTTGGTTTATAACAACCAGGGTGCAGGAGCAGGACTTGCTCAAGGCTCTCAGGCAGCTCACGGTGCATATTGGAGATCAGGCTGGCCTTGCAGTGCTGATGTTTGCATTCACTAGTGACTGTGTTTCAGACACCTTCTCTCCCCAGATTCCTCTTCTCTCCTTTAGTTTATTTTGTTCTGATTGTTTACATATTGCTAGGGCCAGTTATTTTGGTAGAAATATCTGAGTAGAAAAATCTTATTAAAAAGATAATAAATTTTAGTAACTTTTCATATTACAGCTTTCTATAGTGATTATGTTTTATAAAGAAAAACATGAAAGGTTGCAGTTTGACAAAATGAAAGTTTCTCTAACGGTGGCATTTTGAGCCTTGCAGTTTGAATGGGACAGAGATTCCAAGGTCATGGTAGCCTTCTTTGAACTGCTCGAGTCATACCAGAGGATAAGACAGAATTGGTATCAGTTTCTCCTTCTTAATCGAGAGCTTCTACACCATTAGGAAATGTGCTATGCTCAGAGCCTTACAGGGAGCAAAGCCTCTCACCTTCTTGGCTCCATTCAGGCCTTCATCCAAGGTTTCAGGGCTGAACTTAAATCAAGGTACATTTCATGGACTATGGCATGGAAAATACCAATAGACCATGAGAGCTGAAAAATACTTCTGTTTTCTACACAGAAACATAAACGATATCATTAAAAGTGTTCTAACCCATACCTCATGCAGACTTGGCCAATATAAATATTATGTAGGGGACGGGGCTCCACAACTGAAATGCTGACTCAAAATAAATGACCCTTGAGTTCCTTTCTAACCCTGGGATTCTATTAATCTAACTTTTCCTCTCATATCACAGAGATAACATTTCTCCTTCAGGAGAAGATTCATTTAGTACTTATGCCATTGCAAAGAGTTAATAAGACTGATTCGATAGACCTGAACAAAGGCAGATGCTGTAGGATGACCTGGAAGTCCATGATCATTGAAGCATAGTACCTTACCAGCATTAAAAAGATTGCCAAGGAAGTGTGACTGGTCCCTAGACCAGGTGACTGACTACCTGGAAATCCATTCACATCTGAAAATCATTTCAGTTCAGTTTCTTTTTCAATAGGTTCCCCTTAAATGAGGCAAGGAATGCTGGCAAATGAACAGGAAAGACTTTATTCTAACATCTCAGGCCAGGTTTCTTTTTTTTCCAGTTGTACGCATCAAGCTTAACAGGAAAGCCACACTTTTCTTGATGGTAAAAGAAAACACCTTCTGTGTTAGTAAAAAGGCTTGGCAAAGTGACAGTCCCTTTGCTGCCCATGAGGGGCTGTTAGCTTGTCACTGTTTCCACTTATGTTAATCTTGATTTCTTTGAAGAAAAATAATTTAGAAGAATTGTTTCAAATGTGCTCCTAGTGTGAAATGATGAGAAATGCTGAACAGGCTAAATCTTTATTACACTAACTTCATTGAACAATTCTGCTCTAAAACTGATTGGACCCCATGGGTTGCATCAACTAATACCCTGACTGTACTTATTTTGGTCAATCATTTAAATTTACAATAGTTATAAGTCACATACTACATTCCAAGAATTGCAATGTGAAATTACAAATATGTGTAAGGCAAGAGTTCTACTTTCCAGTAGTTATAATCATTTGAGGAGTCGAGATATATGAAAAAATGCAATACATATCTGTTGAATAGCAGTTATAAATTAATGCACCTAAATTCTAATGGCTGTCCGTTGACCAACTGATCAGTGAGGCATACATAGAAATGTTTTCTTTGGTGCTGATTTCATGGACATAGCGAAACAGAAAACAATCTAGTGTAATGACCTGGTAAATTTGGTATTGGATAAGACTGTATCAAGATCGATGAAATAATGAAGAATTCTCTTCCCATGTCTTTTGGCTTTCTGCCCTTCATTCACATGGTGACCAAGTTCAGACTGGTTTTGAGTAGGCTGAGATTTACTCCATAATTCTTATAGTGCTGACCATACTTTGGGCGCAGTTTCAAGTAAGCAGATTTTAAATTAAATATTTTTTGATCTTGGACAGTTACTCAGTTTACCTTGCAAACAGAAGTAGAGAAGAATGCACTACCTGTAGCTAGTAGAGGGGATAGCACGCTGTCATTGTAGGGCAGGGGATCACTGCAGGGCCATGGCCACTATTACTGGAGTGCTTGGCTTAGGGACCTAGGGAGGACAGATCCATCAAATGCTTATATTACACAAATCCTTCTCACTATTTGCTTGCATGTATCTCATCACCATGCAGGGTATCTTGTGAATGCGTAATGAAAATTAGGTCTGAAATGTATTTGGAAACTTCCCTGAAGACCCATCCCCAGGGATGCTATTGTTGAAACACATATGCCAAAGTGTGCTTGGAATGCTTATTAAGAAAGCACTTCTCCAGCCTACTGGCGTGCACGCTGGGAAGCATGTGCTTCTGTTACTATCACTTCATGCATTTCTTTCTCTACTTCCCTCTTTCCTTTCCATTCCATGCTTCTTAGTCAAAGACCCCTTTCGAAACATGAAGCTTAACAGTTTCCCAAATGTATTAGAATATATGTATCCAATTATAATATGAAGAAAATATTTCTACGACTTTAAAAAGAGAAGAGAATTCTCCAAAAAGGTCATATTTTATGTGATGAAGCTTTTTAACTTAGGTTTACCAATTTGATTGTTGTTTTGAGGTGTGGCATCACTATCTTTTCACCTGGTTTTTTAATATATGACATTTTATGTGTTTGTTTGTTTGTTTGTTTGTTTGAGACAGGGTGTCTTTCTGTTGACCAGGCTGGCGTGTAGCAGCACAATAAGGGCTCATTGCAACCTAGAACTCCTGGGCTCAAGCAATCCCCTCACCTCAGCCTCCTGAGTAGCTGGGACCACAGGCATGCACCACTATGCCTGGCTAATTTCTTTGTGTTTCTTAAAGAGATGAGGTTTCACCATGTTGTTCAGGCTTGTTTCGAACTCCTGGGCTCAAACGATCTGCTCACCTGGGCCTCCCAATGTGCTGGGATTACAGGCGTGGGTCACTGTGCCTGGACTTATATGCTTTTTATTCCAGTCAGGGACACTATAAATACATTTTTGATTAATTGATATTTATATGAAATATTCATATTTTAATGAAATCTGTAGTTGTTCTTCAGGGAGAAGACAGCATTTTTTATGTGAAATTAGGTGTATATTGCTTCATCAAGGCTTTTTCAATTTAATTTACTCACAATAAGTATTCATGTGAGTTCACTTTCCAGAGACCCTTTGTTTCATTATAGCCAATAATTTTTGATGCAGTTATAGCTGATTATAAAAAAAAAATCTAATGAGGCCTCTCATGTCATAGTAGGATAACTATTTCTGTTAAATAACTGTGCTCTTGTTGGCATGGTATTTTCAGGAAATATCACAAAATATTTAACTTGTTTAAAAATATAAAAAGTATATACCTTTTAACAGGGTAAACTCCAGTCTATTTAATCTTATTTTTAACTTTCATATTTACTGTGTACAACATTTCTTCCAGTTAAATATGTAATGGAAAATATATATCTGTGAATACTCTGTCACTTTAAGCAATTATGAGTTTTCAGTGTATATCACAGATGAAATGTTATGGCTGAATCACCTATATCACTACCTAAAGATGTAGAGGCATATCCAGAATGCTGTTTTTTTGGGGTGAGGGGGGTGTGGTGACGGAGCCTCACTCTGTCACCAGGCTTGAGTAAAGTGGCACCATCTTGGCTCACTGCAACCTTCACCTCTCTAGTTCAAGCGATTCTCCTGCCCCAGCCTCCGGAGTAGCTCGGACTACAGGTGCCCACCACCATGCCAGATAATTTTTCGCATTTTAGTAGAGATGGGGTTTCACCGTGTTGGCCAGGATGGTCTTGATCTCCTGACCTCGTGATCTGCCCACTCTGGCCTCCCAAATTGCTAGGATTACAGGCGTGAGCCACTGTGCCTGGCCCAGAACCCTTTTTAAAAAGGCCATAGCCATTAACAATTACTGGTTATTGTTTTTTCTGTATACTTGAATAGCAGTATTTTCTTATTTTTAAAGTTTGTGTACATTTGCCAATAGAGATAAGAAATTAAAGTAAGATTAAATATAATGTGAAACCTTGTGGAAATCAAATTATAGACCTAATATATTATGCTACTACCATTAGGAATGACTGAGATATACTCAGTTACCTTGTGTGTGTATGGCCTAGCTAAGTCCTTAAATACGCCAATGACATTGGTGCTATTAGCTCTACTATATTTACCAACGAGGAAGCTGAGACTTAGAATGAAGTGACCTGCCCAAGTTCACAGGATGAACTTGGTGGGCAGTATTAGGAGTCGAATTGTGTCCCACCAAAACTTCTATGTTGAAGTCCTAACCCTTTGTACCTCAGAATATGACTGTTTGGAAATAGGGTCATTGCAGATGTAACTTGTTAAGATGGGTTATAGTGTAGTAGGAAAGGCTCTTACTCTAAGAGGACTGGTGTCCTTATAAAAAGAGGAAAATCCAGAGACACGTGTGCAGGGAGAATGCCCTATGAACCTGAAAGCGGAGTTTCTACAAGCCAAGGAATGCCAAGCATTACAGCAAACTGCCAGAGGCGACGAGAAAAGGATGACAGATTCTCTCGGGGCCCTCTGATGACAGAAGGAGCCTACTGTCAACGTCTTCATCCTGGACTCCTGGCCTCCAAAATTGTGAGACAATTTCTGCTGCTTACACCACTCAGGTGGTGGAATTTTGTTATGACAGCCCCAGCAAACTAATGTGGGCAGCCAAGACTCACAGCACAAGCTGAGTTGGCATCAGGACACTCACTACTTCTCTCACAAGTGACCGACTACTGCTGATACCTGGACCTCCCTGCTCTGTTCAGTCCCTACTCTAACAGAAAGTTAGCTCAGTACCTATGGTGGTCTAAATCACTGGTTGAAAATCTCTGTTGGATTCATGATGGTATTCTTCCAGGGGAAGTATATAAATTTCTTGCTTCTGAGAAACAAACATCATTTTTAGTTCAAACATATATTGAGAATGTATATTTTTATGATAAATTGTTTATGTTAGCATTTTAAGTAGTGTTTTCTCTTAATATTTTATCAAGGAAATTTTTTTTGATATTTCAGAAAAAAATAATTTTATTTACCCCACATTAAATCCTAAGCAAGATAGTGAAGGAAACCTTCTCTGAAATATTGAGTAAAATCAGTTGGCTATGAAATCGAATGCATGTCTTACTTAAGCAGAGATGGAGCGTTTAGGGTAAATATGGATAGCAATTTCCGATTCATGTATGGTTACCTACTGTTAAATTGCACAAAGTAAGCTTGGCATGGCTCAGTTGAAAATGAATAATATTATCATATTGAAATTCAAAACCTATTAAAAGTTTCTAAAGATTCTGAGCTTGACTGTTAGAAATGGTAATGGTGGGGGATCTGGGTCATAATTTTCCATGGTATGACTTTAGTAAGGAAGTTCTCAGAAGCAGTTTCCAGGTGATGGTTAGGTCTAATTCTCTTAGATTTATAGCACCACAACCATTAACAACTACGACAGACTGTGGGTACTCGACTAACAGTCAGGAACTTAGTAATTCTTCCTCAAGTAAGTAACCTGACTAAACATCTCAAATGTTTTGCCATCAAAACCATTTGGAGCCTGTTATGATTAATGGGCCACATTTCATGCCAAATGTTGATTTAGAGCAATTCTCAATATAGTTCTTTCTGGATGAATTGAAAACATAACCTACCAATGGCAATGCTCTAATCCTTTCTTCAACCTTTAGAAAATAGTTTATGGGATGACAATTGCAAGTTTATGCTGCAAACTGCTAAAATAACTTACATGTTTTGCATCATTTTAATGATTCCATTGTTAATTACTAAAATTCTCTTTATTTCCTTTATTGCAAACTCTTCAAAAGCAAGTTAAGCCTCTCTAAGTTTTCATTGCCTTGTCATTGACTTTTGTTTCTGTGGATAGAAGTCTTCAATGGACTGAGCTATTTTGGCTCAACAAAAATGCAAACTCACATTGACAACCACATGCACTTTGTAATTTTAGTCTTCCTTATTCACCGAAGTGAACAGGAATATTTTCCTTAAAAATCACACAGTAATCTCAGCCAGTTTAAAATGTTGATGCTTATCCCTCTTCCCATAAATTTATCTGCTCACTACTCAAACCCACTTTAAGCTGAATACTAGCCATAGAAATTAGTTTAGGTTTGCATTAGAAATAGGCACCAATAAGTCCATATATCTAAATCATCCTTCTTGTAGCTCTCCGTGAAAATAATTTGGATGTAGAAATGTGGGAAAGCTGGGCACGGTGGCTCACATCTATAATCCCAGCACTTTGGGAGGCCGAGGCAGGTGGATCACTTGAGATCAGAAGTTCAAGATCAGCCTGGCCAACATGGTGAAATCCTGTCTCTACTAAAAATACGGAAAAATTACCCAGGCATTATGGTGTGTGCCTGTAATCCCAGCTACTCAGGAGGCTGAGGCAGGAGAATTGCCTGAACCTGGGAGGTGGAGCTTGCAGTGAGCCGAGATTGCACCACTGTACTCCAGCCTAGGCAACAGAGCAAGACTCCATCTCAAAAAAAAAATAAAAATAAAAATAAATAAGTAAATAAATAAATAAATAAATAAGAAATGTGGAAAAAGGCTTATGTCAGCACTTATACCTGCTAAGGTTACAGCACATGCTGACAACTTAGAGGAATTCCTGCAAAAATATAATGGGGATGAGGCAAGAAGGAAAGGACTAGGAAGTCCTTTAACTCACAGAGCTGAAAGTAAAAATGGTTCTGGACCATGTTTGACTTCCTTCTCTACCTCACAGATGTGCCAAAGACAACAACAGCGGCACAGCCATACCAAAGATCTCACAGTGTCACTCTGGAGGGAAAGGCATGCTAATGAGCAATGGAGTCATTACTACAGCTGTCTCATAACAGGGAACGGCTGAATCGTGCAAGGAACACAGGCCTTCTCCTGCGTAGCTTCCGGCTGCCATGTCACATATGACAAGGACACTTGCGTAACTGCAGCTTCCCTTGGCTGCAAATGACTATGGCTCCTGCCACTCCCAACAGTTCCTGAATGTGTTAGTAGGCGCAGATCTGCTATAGGGAAACACTGGTTTAGCGTCATTTAAAATGTTCCTAGAAGGTTAGAGCAGAGATTCACTAACTCTGAGATAACCCATTTTATCTCCCATGAAGTACAAAACAAAAGTCTTTCTACATATGCGTGATAACATGAGAAACAGTACCAAGCATTTGGGGGGTACTACAGTGCTAACGAAGAGGACTTTAGCTGATGAAGAAAAGGAATTGATTTCTACGAAATAGTTATTGCCAGAAAAAAAGAAAATCAATATAATTATTACTTCTATAATACAAAAACAGTCAACCACAAAGATCGAAAACCTTAAGGTATAAACATCATTTACAATTTAATTTTTTTTTTTTTTTTTTTTTTTGAGGCAAGGTCTTATATCAGCTCACTGCAACCTCCACCTCTGGGTTCAAGCGATTATTCTACCTCAGCCTCCTTAGTAGCTGGGATTACAGGTGCCCGCCACCATGCCTGGTTAATTTTTTTATTTTTAGTACAGATGGAGTTTCACCATGTTGGCCAGGCTGGTCTTGAACTCCTGACCTCAAGTAATTCACCCACCTCGGCCTCCCAAAGTGCTGGGATTATGTGTTTGAGCCACCGTGCCAGGCCCCAATTTAAGTATTTATAATGGAGACTACAAACAACCTTTGAATACTGCTGAAATCTGAAGTGGTAAAGCAAAAGACAAAGTTAAGTGATTATCTCAGAAATTACAGGAAAAGGGAAAAAGGGGTGGATTAAAGAAATGCTAGGGAACATGAAAATACCATAGATGGGATTTAACAGAGAGGTGAAAAAGAAACCCCAATGAAAATAACACAGGCTTGGAGAGCAATCAATCCAGAGGTGAACTGAAGTAAGGAGATTCCAGTGAGAAACATCCAATTTTTAAAAAGTAACACTGAAAAAATTTCTAATCTTTAAATGTGCCTAAAGGAGGTTTAGTTACTCAAAGAGTAACTAAAGATGGATACGTGGTAGAGACATAGAGGAATATAAAGGAAAAGACCATATTGCCTCCTCTGAAATGAAAGTTTTACACAAAAAGATAATTATAATATATTGATTCACTGCAGGACACTGTACTATGCATAATACGCACAATGTTACAGTAATGTAAGTGATAAATACTGACCTAACCAAAATGTATATTTCAATTGCTTTAAGAATCAGAGGAGAGAGGGAAAATGTATGTGCTTGTGTGTGTATGGCCATAAAAATCTGATCTTTTTTTAAATAAAAAGAAATAATAGATGATAGCTAACACTTATATATGTATATCCTTTAAGTTCTAGGGTACACATGCACAACGTGCACGTTTGTTACATAGGTGTGTGTTACATATGTGCTATGTTAGTGTGCTGCACCTGTTAACTCGTCATTTACATTAGGTATTTCTCCTAATGCTATCTCTCCCCCATCCCCCCACCCCACAACAGGCCCTGGTGTATGATGTTCCCTACCCTGTGTCCATGTGTTCTCATTGCTCAGTTTCCATCTATGAGTGAGAACATGCGGTGTTTGGTTTTCTGTCCTTGCTATAGTTTGCTCAGAATGATGGTTTCCAACTTCATCTATGTCCTTACAAAGTACATGAACTCATCCTTTTTTATGGCTGCATAGTATTCCATGGTGTATATGTGCCACATTTTCTTAGTCCAGTCTATCATTGACGGATATTTGGGTTGGTTCCAAGTCTTTGCTCTTGTGAACAGTGCCGCAATAAACATACATGTGCATGTGTCTTTATAGTAGCATGATTTATAATCCTTTGGGTATATACCCACTAATGGGATCACTGGGTCAGTGGGTATTTCTAGTTCTAGATCCTTGAGGAATTGCCACACTGTCTTCCACAATGGTTGAACTAGTTTACAGTCCCACCAACAGTGTAAAAGCATTCCTATTTCTCCACATCCTCTCCAACACCTGTTGTTTCCTGACTTTTTAATGATCGCCATTCTAACTGGTGTGAGATGGTATCTCATTGTGATAATAGCTAAAACTGAATAGTCAAGTAACAGAATTATAAGTGTATTAACTGAAAGAGTTGAATAAAAGTGATTGCCTCTGAGGAGTTGGAATTAAAGACGGTGGCAGGTGTACATCTTGTTTGTGTTTTAGTTCATAACTCAAAGATATATGTATATATCCACACATATGTTGGGAATATATACGTATATATTTAAAACAGATTGCCAAATTTTGAGGGTATATTGGTGTATCATAAACATAAACACATTTCCTGGAAAATAAAATGTAGCCTTTCATTATCATTCTTAGAAAGAAAAAAAAGTTGCATGTTTCATGAGGGTAAAGAAGTAAAAGAATTCTGGGTATTTTGTCCTAAATGACATCTAGTAGGTTACATAGAAAAGCTAATTCTATAACCACAACCAATTAGGGATACAAATATAAAATTTAATTGTTTAAAAACTCTATATTAGGTAATAATAATAAAGTAGTTTAGTTTGATGACCATAGAGGTTGTTTCCATTTAATGAGTCATTATTTTATATTTCAATAAGTTTAAATAGTTGGAGAGATAAAGTTTGATGTGAATATTCTAAATAATCTTAAATTTCCAAATTCTCTAGACTCTATTTGCAGACAGAATCATGTGATGGGTTTAACGTAGCTTATTTCACCAATTTTTCTTCCTATCTTCTGATATTTTCAACACACCAGAATTTATAGTAAATTCGTCCCTTGTAGACTGCAATGAACACTCATCCACTCTCCATTATTGGTAAAAGATTTGACATGTGTTTGAGTATCTTTATCTAGAAGAATATGTTTCTGATGGTGACAGCCTATGTATGCATACGTAGTATGTATATATAGTGTATACTATATAAAGTATACTACAAATCGTATAGTATGTCTTTATATAGTATACTATAAATGGTATATTATTTAAATTCCACTGCTGAGGATATCCACATGAAACCCTTTTAGAGTCACCAATGATTACACTGGAAAATATGGGGAATTCACTGCCCCAGAAGCCACCCTTCACCAGGGAATTAATGAGAATTCATGGTTAAATGCTTCCTACATGAGTTTGAACCCTGGTGAACAGCTCTGCAACACACATCATATGTCTCTTCAGAAGGTTCCTGTGGATGAAGCACAACTGCCATTAATGGTGACCAACTTGATAATACATTCTTGTGTTGGCTTTCATTGTTTGTTTGTGATTTTATTTTCTTCTTTGAGACAGGATCTTGCTCTGTCACCCATGCTAGAGTGTGGTGGCATGATCACAACTCATTGCAGCCTCGAATTCCTGGGGCTCAAGCCATCCTCCCAGTTCAGCCTCCTGAGCAGCTGGGACTGCAGGCCTGTACCACCAGGCCCATTTAATCCTGTGTTGGTTTTCATTAATTCTCTTTTATTTCTCCTGCTCTACAAGCTTGCTCCCTGGAATCCCACTGCCCACAAAAGCTACCTGTGCCTTCATTGTTTGGGAAAACTCAGGGTAAAAAAAAATAGATATTTGAATTGTTCCCAGAAAGCAGACCCTTAGTAGAGATTTTGGGGTTGAGTGACCCACCAATCAGATGTGAATAATAACTCTTCTGCTAGTGTTAAGTGAGTGCTGTGAACTCCCGGCATGTTCACCATCACAAATACTAAGATTGCAGATTCGTGGATTGGAAAATAGATATAGGTAGAAGTTGAAACACTGGGTTATGTGGTAGCTCTGTCTCTTAAAACATATGAAAGCAATTATAATTGAAAAGGCTGTAGCATTGCCTGTTTTTTTCTTAACTATTTTGGAATCCTGGGGAAAAAAGAAGCCAAGAGAAACCATGTGGCAGAAAGCCCTCCCACCATCACTTTCAATAACTCCCTTCTAGAATTTCTTCCTTCCATCTTCACAACTTCAGACTTTATTAGGTAAGAGGATCTCGATTTTAGGGAGGGAACAAATTTATCAGGGCATAGACCCTAACTAATGAATGTCTGGGTCTTCTCACTAGGAAGAAACTTAGTGCAGAACAGTTCTACAGGTGGTGTTGGACTGACCAAGTTCTCGCCTCTTTTTGTTTTTCTTTTTTTTTTCTTAGTCTTAATGTGTTGCCCAGGCTGGAGTGCAGTGGGGCAATCTCGGCTCACTGCAACCTCCGCCTCACGGGTTTAAGTTATCCTTTGCCTCAGCCTCCCAAGTAGCTGGGAGTACAGGCGCACGCCACCACTCCCAGCCAATATTGGTATTTTTAGTAGAGATGAGGTTTCGCCATGTTGGCCAGGCTGGTTTTGAACTCCTGACCTCAAGTGATTCACCCGCCTCAGCCTCCCAAAGTTCTGGGATTACAGGCATAAAATTAACTGTGGAATGTGCTGGAAATGCAATATCCTAAGATAGTATAGGACTGGCCAGAACAACCTGGGCTCTGTTCACCTTTCTCCCCGACCTACCCTAGAAACAAGATGTCTTTCACTGCATCAGCCCGGCAATCCCTATAACCCCTGGGCTATAAGTCCCTGAACAGGCTGCTATCTGGAAGCCCTCAGACCTTTTGCAAACAAGACTCCATCCTCCCCAGGCAGCTTTCCTGAGCCGAGAGGAATCAGCTCACAAGGAATCTCAGGCTTCTGTTGTTCCTTGCTGTCTATCTCTAAATAATAAATGCGCTTCATGTAATTTGTGTGTGTGGGTGTTCTCCATCAGACTCAAACAAGTTGGTAACCAGTACACCTGCTTCACACTTAGATTAAAATGCTGACCAATCATGAGGGGAAACAAGAAGGAACCACGGAAGAGGGAGATAGTTAAGTGTCATGGTGTTAGGATCAGCTGCAGCAGCCAGGACTATAGCTGATTGTACTAAGACATTGCAGAAATGATAGCAGACCTACCCTTAAAAGTGAGTCTGTGATTAATTGGACTTACTGTGTGGTATGAGTTGATCTCAGTGAACAAGATACAGACTCAATCCGACAGCTTTCAGACACCATTTCAATATCTCCTTAGCTTTAGTTTGTACTCCAGCCACAGTGGACATGACCAGTTCCAGACAGGCTTCAATCAGCTTTGTGCAGGAGCAATGAGATAGGGCCTCACCATCCACCAGCATTATGTATCTCTTCCTGGGTCCCCTCCTTGGGTCATCTTTGTACCATGGTAAGGGACCTCCATAGGAACTAGCTAGGCAGTCACGCAAGTGAATCTTAGAGGTTTAGAAAGTTACTATCTGGGAGTATCCCTTGAAAAAAAGAGGAAGCATGATGGACAAATGAGTCCTTCTTTCATCTCCCAGGCAGGCAGTTCTGGGGCACATTTTAAGTCTTTTCGGTAGGTCCTTGCAGGATTAAACACCAGCGCCTTGTAGCAATAATTCATTCCCCTCTTTGACAAGCCTGCTTACAGGGATTACATGCCAGACTTGTCACAGGCTCAGCATTCAGGTGAATGGAGCCTAAGATGATGAGGATGACACAAAATGGGAGAAAAGAACTGATGACACTGTGAGGATCAAGATGAATCATGCAGGCAGAAAGAGGATCTGGAATCTGCTTTCTAGTTACCAAACAGGCCTAAAGATATGCTGATACACTTCAACCCAGCTTCAAGAATTGTAAGACTGTGAACATCTAGTAAATTCTTGACTGCCTTTACTGTATATTGACTGTCTATAAATGTAGAAAGAATACAATAACTGTGGCTTGTTTGAATTTCTTCCATGAAAAAAAAAGACTAGGGAGTGACACAGAGGAAATGAGAATCATGGGAAAAACATGATTATTTTCTGGAATCAAGAATAAATGAGTTTAATGACAGGTTGAGTCAACATGTACCCCAATGTTTTCCGAAATTAAGAATAAATGGTCGGGCGCAGTGGCTCATGCCTATAATCACAGAACTTTGGGAGGCCGAGGTGAGTGGATCAAGAGGTCAAGAGATCGAGACCATCCTGGTCAATGTGGTGAAACTCCATCTCTACTAAGTATACAAAAATTAGCTGGGCGTGGTTGCGTGTGCCTGTAGTCCCAGCTACTTGGGAGACTGAGGCAGGAGAATAGCTTGAACCCAGGAGGCGGATTTCAAATATGGTTTATATATAGGAGGCGGAGTTTGCAGTGAGCTGAGATCACACCACTGAACTCCAGCCTGGCACAGAGCGAGGCTCCATCTCAAAGTTAAAAAAAAAAAAAAAAAAAGAGAGAGAGAGAGAGAAAGAATAAATGAGTTTAATGATGGGTTGAGTCAACATGTTACCCAATTTTTGAAAGTAGATTTTAAAATTCTCAGATTAAAATTAAATACAATTGTGTTGGCAAAAACCCCAAACGGGATAAAACTGAAAAACAGTGGGACTCTTTAAATCATCTAATATTTCTACAGTTTGAAGCACATCTCATGACATAGAATTGGAGACACTGTTAAAATCATTCTACGTACATGTCAAGATTATCTGATAAGCTCAGATGCTAAAGGACGTTTCTAGAAGATATAGAGAGATACTACACCTAGAGTGATGAAACAATAGTATGATGCAAGCTTCTAAGAATTAAAGCAACATTGGTAAAGCCAAGAGCAAGCAAACATTTATAAACAATGTTAAAAATGAAAAAAACAAAATTACTTAAAATATATTCTTGGAGAAAGAAAATAAGGAAGGAAAGGGTGAAGCTTCTGTCTGGAAAATATAAGCAATACGCATAATGGTACCAAGCTAGAGAAGAAATAGTAAGGTATTTACAGCCTAAAGACAGCCACACTTAACCAATAAAGCAGGGAAGAAAAACTTACAAAATCACTTTTCGATATACTTTATTTCCCAAAATTGTTTGTGTCCTTAACTTCTTCTGGGTGATTGAAACTATTTCAATGTAAAACTATCTGATTGTGTTTGTGAAATGCAAGACTCAGAAAACTCAAACTTATGTGTGAAAGAATATATTTTACTTTCCACAATTCTGTAATTGAGGAACAGCATTTTAGTTAACTCACAGAGGTAAACAGTCCTTAGAGACAGAGTAGCAAACCTAGGAATACAGGTATCACATGTGTAGACCCATAGAAAACACACACGCAAGGATATGTTAACGCAAGTTAGGATACTTTATGTCCCAAGTAAGTATGGTTTATATATAGGAGGCTAGGAGAAGCAATTTATTGGGGGCAGACCGAAAGAGAGCCATGGGATTTCCAAGCCCAGACAAAGGGGTGTGGGAAAAGGTGTCAGGCTTCTCTGAACCATCCAGGAAGTCTTTGTGAAGCAGACAACTTAAGGGATGTTAAAATGTCTACAGATGTGTAAACCTAGTCATTTCAAGCATGTATTTATCCCTGAAATTGAACCCATGTGTGTCAAGTCACTGACTATAGATTTCAAAGGGAAGCAGGACTGAATATTTCTGTTCCAAGCAGGGTTTTTTTTTTTTTTTTTGGTAGTAGCAGCTGCATTGGTTTTAAGATAAGGGCTTCTTTATCCAGGCAGATGCAGCAGTCATCAAGAGCTAATTTGCTGGGATATTCACATATGCAAATCATGTCACAATGCAGAAATGCAACCACGTAATGACTGGAAAATGTTATACTCATAAATCATACCGCCACGATCATCAAAATTTCCACTCAGCCAGGACAAATTCAACAGCATTTATGCCTTTCCAGCGTTTAGCCCATAAAAACTCTGTGTTTTTGGAGAGTGTGTTACACTGGTGATCTTAAAACTCCCAAGTCTGGTATAATGAGTCCTCAAGTGCGTTATAACTTACCAGTAATTACATTTCAACATATCTGCTTTCAGCAGTTAGTGTTTTATTCATAAACATTTAAACACTGAATTAGGCATAAAATAAGAATGTTGGCAACAACCCGGCTTAATTTCATTAACTATTAGGTAAACTTAGTATTTCTTCTTCAAATAATCCTTGGTTTTGAATGCTAAAGATGTAATGAACTTCATGGTTCATAGCATCTGACATTGCTTAATTAATGGGTGCATTTATAGTACATAGGCCTTCGTAATTGATTTATATGCATGATTTGCACATACAGCTGTTAGTTCCTGTAGGAAAGTCATAATTCAAATGTGTGCATACTTTGCAGATACGGGAGAAAGAAGAAAAAATTAGAGCTCGACAAGTTCCCCCAAAACATGATAGCAAATTAATAGCTTAGAAACAAACCTACAGGATGAAGTGTTAAAATTATAGTCTTGAATTTTAACAGCATGTGCTTTTCAAAAATTACCGAGAAAATGGTTTGGGTTCTTTTTAAATATTTACCTTCCTAAGAAATAAGAATTAACTTACATATCTTTCTGTTCTAATCCATGCATTGGAAGAAAAATGTGGTTAGATTATGGACAGAGTCAACTTCATTAAAATAGAGCAAAGCCTTGAGACATTCACCTCCGTACTAACTGGTCCTTTCATTGGTATGTAGGTCAAATGGCTACATAAGAATGTATATGTGTTATTCTCTAGACATAAAGGGTCTACACCATTCATGTTTGAAGTTCGAGTAATAGCCTCCCTAGAAGTAATGATAGATTTCCATTTACATTTACTTAGCTCATTCCCTAAGTGAACAATAATGCTAATTTACAAGCAAGCTCCCCTTAAGTGAGGACACAGTTTGAACTGGCAAACAGGGAGAAACTAATAGACCTTCTGAGCAGAAATGGCTGCTCCCTTATATAAGGAATGATGTCTGAGCCGTGGTGAACACTGTATCTCTATTTCCTCTGTTGCACCCAGGGACCTACACTATCAGAAAGAAACTACCCTTTCTCTCTTCAGGATCCTGGGTTAAGTCTTACTTAACTTACTCTAAATGTAAGACAAGCATTTTATGAATAGGCACAGGAATTCTGCTCTTCTATCTTGTGTAACAGATGACCTGTGAAAGCCAAAGCTGCAAATTGAGGGGTCAGAACTGAAGAATACCTGAGCTCCGAGGGCAAAAGTCTCTGGCAACATTAAAAAAGGTTGAGGTAGAGAAAGTGTTGTTTCTGGATGGTCCATGATCCCAAGAGAAGAGCAGCCTCCTCTGGGTTCGCTCCTGGTCTGTGCTGTGGCCCTGCACTGCACCTGATACCTCTCACTTATTGTGCTGTTTGCCACAGTCGTTTAGCGCCTCTATCCACACCACTGATGGCAACTGACCCTTTCCCCATTCGTTAGCTGCTGGAGGTATTTCAGTGAGGCTTTCGGGAAACTCTTGCAAACATTACACGTTTTTTTTTCTTTCTTTCCTTTTTTTTTTCTTTTTCTTCAAGGCAGCTATCAAAGTGCTTTACTGCACATTAAAACATTCATAGCCCAGGCACCTTGATGGCTTTCACCATGTTGGTCCGATTTCCTGGTGCTCCAAGGCACTGCTTAGCTTTTCACTTTCTAACTCCATACTCTACATCTGCTATTCTAATACCTTCATTCATCAGACGACCGGCAGTTGTAAATTTTTCCAAAGCTTTTCCCACACATGCGCATGCGCGCCCGCGCACATATGCGTGTAGAGTTGACATGATGAAAGGTAGAAGTTGGACTGAGATGCTGTGGCTTCTTCTGATAGAGTAGTTTAAGAGGTTAGCATTTACAGACAATTCCTATCCACACATCCTGCCCTGTATTGGTTTTCAAGTCCCAAATCCTGCATTGTCAGGACTGGAGATGATGAAATAGTAACATATAAAACATACGCATGCTCTCTTTGAAGAAAATCCTCGGTTTGCAACTCCTTATACTCACATATTGGAATTTTGCTTTTGGTCCAAGTTTTCAAGTTTTAGAATTAATTCTAAACTCTTTTCTCTTGCTATCATTAATAATTTTCCTTATATTGTTCAACAAGAGACCAGAAAGGTGACTTGGGTGAGATGTTAAGTCCCTATTAGAGAACAATACAAATAATTAACTTTAGGTCAGTGTCCCAGAGTCTAGCGAGTGACAATTATTTATGTAATTCTGCCAGATACAAGGTTAATCTTTATACATAGCCCAGGGTCATTATTTGGTACCTTGGGAAATTATGGAAAGCAACAACAACTACTCTTCATATGTGTGGCATGCCCCACTTTAAATACTTCCACAAGCATTAGCTCATTCGAGCCTGAAAACAATTCTATGTCACAGGTAGTGATCACATTACCATTGTGCCTTTTCTATGGTAACAGAACTGGGGAGAATGGAGTAAAATAAATGGAGCTAGTATATACATTTAAATCTTTTCAATTTCAAATTATATGACCTTTCTCTTATACCAAACCATTACTCATTTTCACTCTATGCCTTCTATTTCTTAATTATAAGAGGGGTTTAATGATACATATTAATAAAGTTTAACTTTTAATCTCTTAAAATTCAAAAAGAAAATAAAATTCTCTTCCTTGTAAAATAATGTGTGAAAAACAGTTATTGCTAGCTCCTGTGATTACAAGCACTTACATGAGAGATGACAAATTCTACAGTAGAATGGATGGATGATCTTACACCAAAAAGATGGTAAAGGTAATCCATTTATTTATTCCTCCTTCTTTCTTTGTTTCATTTAAAAATATTAATTGAACATTTACAGTATATGTGCCAGGCACTTAAATGAGTAGCTAAAATAGTGACACTTTGAGGTAACACTGGTGAAAGGTTACTCAAGATACTAGCAGAGAATGTGGCGGAAAAAGCAGTTCTGTGAACCACAGAAGTTATGTTCCAGCTAGACAAACGTTATGTCTCTCTAAATTTTTGTTTGTTTTTAATTTAAGGGATTCGATTGGATAATATCCAAGATTTCTACAACTCCAAAATTTTATCAAATTGAATTTCTCACCTTAAGAAGAGCTAAACATTATGCCTGGGTCTTAATGTCTTTATAAGTAGTCAATAAAGTATTGCACGAGCCACTATAGGAACCTATAAAACTCTATAAACCAGTGTGCAACATAACAGAATAAGCCAGATATGAAGACTCTATATGGCAAAGATTTTCCAGAGTAAAGGACTTTTATCTCAATTTCTTAAAAAATTTATAAACAAATGTCATGACACACTTCTTACAATTAAAGCGAGGCTTGAGCTATCTAGCCTTAAAACTTAAATATGTAAATAGCAAGAAGGAAGAGCTGACATTTCTTGAGTCCCTGCTATGTTTTCAGCCTTAAATTAGGTACTTTGATCTAAATGAGCTCATTACATAGAATGCCTTATAGCTCCTTTACTTAGATTAGCTCCTGGTTACTGGTTGTAAAGATTACTTCTCTTACGGGTGTTGTTAGTATTAACCACTCCATATGTATTTTCACCTTCTCTAGCGCACATGCCTTGCTCTGTTCAGACTGTTTCTTCAGTTTTCTCAGCCCACACATTCACCACCTCCCTCTCTTTGTCATATCTTCTCTCCTTCTCTTTGTCTGTTCCTCTCTCATTTTTTCTTGCTCTTTTCTTCCTTCAACAAATGTTTATCAAGCATCTGCTATATATGCGGTGGCACATTTCCTTTGTGTTGTGCCTACGCCAGTGAAGGAAACAATGTTCCTGATCATACATCTCAGTTGAAGACATACTATAATTAGATACAAGTATGCCTGGTTGTTTTAAGAGCTATGAAGAAAAATAAAGCAGGATGAGGACACAGAGTATGACCATTCCTGTCCAGCCTCTGACTCTTGTCTTTATCCTGTTTTGAGGGCTCTGACTCCTCTGGCTGCTAGAATTCTATCCATTCCTCAGTTTCCAGCACAAGCCTCAGCAGTTCATGCAAGCTTTTGCAGCGTCTGGCACCTATTCACATGTCTTTTAATTTTTCTGAACTCTTCTTTTGCACTTATGGTTAGCACCTGAGTATTTTGAACATGATTCTTCTCCAGTTGTTTTGTCAGTCATAGTCTGGTCCACTCAGCTTGACTGCAGTGTCTTTGAGAGCAGAGACCATGAATTACACTACTTTTGTATTTTTCTCAGCCCTTTGCTTGAGAGCAAACACACATTGGGTGCTCAGATAGTTCTCATAAAATGATGTTTACAGAAACATTTTATAGAATTATGAAGATATCCTATGGAAAAATATAGGTCTAGTAATGAGTTTTAATGAAGCCCTGATGTGCTAAAAGCTATACAGAATAGAAAGGGAAAATATTTTTTCCATTTTGATACTAAAACTTTATAGTAATATAAATTTTTTATGTAACCTGGAGTAAGGGTTTCTAACTTGTCTTGAGTCACAGATTTTTTCAGCAATCTGTCGAAGTCTATAGATCTACTCACAGAACTTTTTTTTTTTTTTGAGATGGAGTTTCACTCTTGTTGCATAGGCTGGAGTGCAGTGGCACAATCTTGGCTCACTGCAGCCTCCGCCTCCCAGGTTCAAGCGATACTCTTGCCTCAGCCTCCCAACTAGCTGGGATTACAGGTGCCTGCCACTACACCTGGTTAATTTTTTGTATTTTTAGTAGAGGCGGGTTTTGCCATGTTGACCAGGCTGGTCTTGAACTCCTGGTCTCAGGTGATCTGCCCACCTCAGCCTCCCAAAGTGCTGGGATTACAGGCGTGAGCCAATGCACCCGGCCAGAACAATATATTTAAATGTACAAAATAAAATACTTAAAAGAGTACAAAGGAAACTGATTGTATTAAAATAAAGTTACCAAAATGTAAAATAATTTGTAGAGTAATGCACACAGTTTCTTAATGAGATCATGGGGTAGATCTAATAACTACCACAATGACAGAGGCGTGATGAGTGATGGACAGAAATCATATTCCAGGATATATGCAATAAAGCGATATGACAGACACCTGTGATTTCTTCTGGTGACAAAATTGTAAGTACTGATTATACTACCATGGTTTTCTGGCCATATTAAGAATGAAAAGAAACGCTAAAAATTTCTATTAGTTACTAGAAAAAAAATCAAGTAATTTTCCCCATCCAGGCTCACATTCTTTTGAGGGATTCTGAGCATGGGTGTGAGTGAGTGTGAAACCCAGGTGAAGCATCAGGTTCTGTGGTCCTCTGTGATCATCTAGAATTCAGATTCAAAGACAACTCGATTCTTAGGAATCACAAGTCCACTTTAATCCACAGCATAAAATGCCAAACGCAAACGACTTAGAACAGTTTGATGTACTGAAGAAAAACAAAATTAATCATAGAAATGTATACTGAAATTAAGCACAGCAGGTAAACAAAGATCCTGTGTGGATTTCAGATGATGCCACACATCAGTGCACTCACACACATCTTTCTATTTCTGCTGCAAAGAGGTCTTATTGGAAACAATTAAATATGTAAATGAGAACTGAGAAATAGAGCTGTGGATCTACAGAATATTTAGTCATTTGCTGTTTTATAAATTTCATGTTTTGGCATCTTAGCAGCAGGACCTCTCCTGGGTTTAGATACCCGGGTTTTCAGTGGATAACAGAATTACCTTTAGTTAATTTGATCAAATATCTTTATTCAGTATGGCAGAAGTTATCTATTCTGGAAATTTTTCTCATTCTGCCTCAAGTCATAGACCACTCGAATCTGGCTAAATGGATGCCTTACTATTTATATATAATATGAAGACCCAGGCTCAATTTAGGAACCTGCAGGCTATAAGGATGCTGAAAAGTAAAGGAACCATCACAGGGACAAGGAACAGGTCCGTGTGATCTATAGTGGTTGGCTACAATCCTTACCTCCTAGTCTTTACAGATAGCACTGTGTGAATTTTAAACCACGAAACTTGATTTTCATTCCATAAGGTAAATTGGCTTTCCTAAGGTGATTATAAACTGACGTATCTTGGGTGAAATAAACAGCTTCTTTTCATGCATCTGAAAAAGGTTGTTAATTCTACAACAAACACATCTCTTCAAGCCCTATTGCCTAGACAAGGAAAGCAATACCTGAAAATCCAGGAAGAAGGATCGTTCCTGATAAACCCACTGTAGATTTTCCCCAGAAGCTATGTTACTTCAGGTAGGGGTTGGTGGGGAGGGAGTGACTGTGTGTCCAAGGGTATTTGAGAAGCTTTATCTTCCTGTGAACGTATAGATAACATTCTAGAAATGGAATCTGGAGAAAGCGTGTACATTTCCAAATAATCAAGGTGAGACGTGTTTTTTTTTTGAGACGGAGTTTCCACTCTTGTTGCCCAGGCTGGAGTGCAGTGGCGCATTCTCAGCTCACTGCAACCTCCACCTCCTGGGTTCAAGTGATTCTCCTGCTCAGCCTCCCAAGTAGCTGGGATTACAGGTGCCTACCACCACACCTGGTTAATTTTTGTATTTTCAGGAGAGATGGGGTTTCACCATGTTGGCCAGGCTGGTCTCGAACCCTTGATCTCAGGGGATTCACCTGCCTCAGCCTCCCACAGTGCTGGGATTACAGGCGTGAGCCACCGTGCCTGGCCAAGACATGTTTTTAAACAGAAGTGAGGTACTTTTGTTAGTACCACTTTAATTAAATAAATTAATAAGGCAACCACTATGGTGGTGCCATGAAAGGTAAATGAAATTATGAAAATTCACATTAAAGAGTGACTGTAAAGTTGAATCAACATCGTTGATATATATGAAAAATCTAGAAAAGCATATTACCCTAGTTTAAGTAACAATTGTATAATTAAAAAAAAAAACTATTATAATAGTAAGACAATGAAATTTTTAAAAATTTTTTTGAGTGCACTGTTAATGTAAAATTAGGTTAAGTGTCTTTTTCCCCTTATATTTGACATCTGTGGTAATATTTTACCCATAAATAAAAAAGATATTATTATATCAAGCCAGAAGAAATACATTCTTATTACAAATTTGATATTATAATCAGATAGAACTTGTTTCAGTCTGGGCGCTATCTAATATTTGATTTTTTAATCATAACCAACTCATTTTAATCTCTCTGAGCCTTAGTTTTCTTATTTTGTAGGCTATTGTGAAAACAGTTGTTGCAGAGGTTAAATGTGTTAACACAAATAAAACACTGCACCTATTGCACCTATCACTTAGTATGTCCTCAAAAAAATCAAACTTTTATTAGACACTTAACTAAACTGGGTACTTCAGAAGGCAATTGTCTGTTGTGGCCAAAATTCTAATATAAAATCCTATAGCACACGTTTGTATTCCCAAGTCAAATTTCTTCATTAAGCATTTTCAGGGAGACTTCCAAGCTCTACAAAAAAATATATATATTGTTATTAAAAGTTTCTCAAATTTTAACTTACAAAACCAACAAAAAGCAAATAGTATCCAAGCTTATCAGCCCATTGCTATGAAAAAGATGTTGCTGACACGGCTGAGCTAAAAATATTGCTGTATATATGCCTTTCTTTGTTAATGAAGATACCCAGCACTTTTGTAAAACCCTGATCATTGTGTCTGAATGTCCATGGGACTGGTACATCCAGGGTCAGAATCCAATCTGCATCCCCCGAGTGCTTTCCCTGTCTCTTACCAGGTACTTACTGGACATGCATACCTATTGCCTAGCTATGTTCTGCTTCTCAGTGTCTCCTGACATTCCCCCAAGGCTATGGGATCCATTCAGGCACATTCCCTAAGCTTTCCCAAATCGCAAAGCTGAGCAGAAAAGATGAAATGACTCAATCTCTGTAGAGGTCAGACACTTTTCCTGGACCTTAGTAAGACAACAGATTTCCCCTTGGTCCTACCTGTTAATGACCTTAGCACTTCCTGCCCTGTCTTCTTCCCACTCCCCAGCGAAGAAAGAAAGAAAAAAACAGAAGTCAATATGAACATCTTCTCTTCATTACCCTCCTTTTCTCACAGGTTTCCCAGGTTCCACAAGCCATTCTCAGTGAGACCAGGTGGCTTCCTTGGCTTACATTCCATAGCGGCCCTGGAGAGTAACCTAGTTACTTTTTAGGAGGTCATTAGAACGCCTTCCAGCACCTGATCAAGTTGTGATCTGGTGGGGAGAGTCCAGCTGCAAGATAACAAGCATATTTGTTTAGAATTTTATTTTCCCTAATCTGGCTACGCAGATTGCGTATTTCTTACTCATTCGTGGAAGCCCAGTGTCGTCTTTTCTAATCTTAGAAATTTATTGGCATTTCATTCAGAATGGGAATGAGTTGATGTTAAGTCTGTGATTAAAAATAAGTTTCAAGGAAACAGGTTTCTGGGGGAAGAATCCCATGGCTATGCAAAGGGATTACAGTTAATTCTAAACATGGCGTACTTTACAACTATTAGGAGACAATAATTTTAACAGTTCTACAGATGATTAAAAAGCCATTTTCTAAAATATTCTCACTGGAGTTTTTTAAAAAAGAAAACATTTAATTGCTCCAATCAACCATAACTACTTTCTGCTTATGGTGTAATTTGTATACTCTGATCACATGGTGTGGCTATTTGTCATAATTTTATAAGTGTATATTCCCCACTGTAGTGATTGGCTATCATTAATTGTGAATAATTCCCTGCTCATTAAAGTCCTGCAAGAAGACTGAAAAGTCAGGCCCAGCAAACAAGAGGAGGATAAGAAACCCTGGTCAGAGTCCTCTCCACACATAAACATTACGTTTTCCAAGACTTTATGAACTTGGAAGGCATTTAAAAATAATACAAACAAGTGACAAAAGCAGCTCTTCAAAGTTTCTCAGGTGAAAAATGGAGCCTGACTTATGCTTTCTCTGCTGCAGGTAGCAATTACTTTATGCAGCTCAAATAAGCTTTACTTTTAAATATTTAAACCTGCTGCAACCCTTCTTTTCACTGTATAGGTTAAACCATCCTGACAGGAAACAGGAAACTGCATAAGGATTGTCCCAAAGGGACCATTTCAAAATATAGTAATCCTATTACCTAGTTAGGGAACATCAAATCCTCACTCTGTGCAAATGGCTTAGAAGATATAAGATCTAGAAGTAACATCTCTCTGAGTGTCTTAATAGGCTCTTCAATATGAATGAGTTCTATGATGCTAATGAGAATGAAAACAATCCGGGTTTATTTAGAATGGGGCAGAATCCAGGAAAATGAGAGCCAAGTACTGTGCTAATCATAAACATCTGTAGTCAGCTGTCTGTAATAGTTTATTTCCTTGGTATAATAAAAACATGACATTTAAACTTTATATGAAATAGTCCACTCCTTACCCATTGTCATCATTCCTTTCAGGTGAGGTCTTTTGTCCTTTTCATTCTTACCTCTGCTCTCTGTGCCTCTGTGTGTGGGATGCAGCCTTATTCTGCAAATTCTTCCACCCATTATTCCAGTGGTTCCTGAATTCCCACCGTTTTCTCCATAAAACCTTTAATAAATCAACCCAGAAGAGCTCATAGAATCCTGTTTAGCCTTCCTGAGAAAGTGACAGGGAGAGTGACATCAGTTCTCTGGCTGCCTCCTCATGCCTCAGAACAAAAATTGCACTGCCTCTGAATGATGCTTTGGGAATATTTGCCTACTCATAGAATGTGTATATTTGTTAATGAGTTTTCAAGTCAAATTCATAATTATATCAACCCTTATTATCGACAAGGCACTTCTTTCCAAGTAAATGTTGAGTATTACTGGGTTTATACATAATTTTCCTTGACATCTTGGGCAAACAGGCTTCTCTAGTCACTGCTATTATCAGACAATAATGACAATGAAAATAATGATAATCATTATCATTAATAAAGGTAGAGGTGTCCTGGACTTGGATCAGACAAGGAATAGTATTGAAGGCCCCATAAATTGTGCTAACGGGTTTTACGTACATTAATATAAGTAGGGAATCATAGCTTCCTTCATGTCTATATTTTCCTCTGTGTGTGTGTGTCTGTGTATGTGCGCACACACATAGATGTGTAATATGGTTTGACTCTGTCCCCCCCCCAAATCTCATCCTGAACTGTAGTTTCCATAATCCCCATGTGTCATGGGAGGGACCAGGTGAGAGGTAATTGAATCACGAGGGTGATTACTCCCATGCTGTTCTCCTGATAGTAAGTTCTCATGAGATCTAGTGGTTTTATAAGGGGCTTTACCCCATTTGCTCAGAACTACTGTCTCCTGTCGCCATGTGAAGAAGGATGTGTTTGCTTCCCTTTCTGCCATGATTGTAAGTTTCCTGAGGTTTCCCCAGCCATGTAGAACTGTGAGCCAATTACACCTCTTTCCTTTGTAAATTACCCAGTCTTGGGTAGTTCTTCATAGCAGTGATAGCAGCAGGAGATAGGCAAATGCCTAGGCAGACAGGGGCGGCTACCCAGTGAAACCCCACCTTCAAGCCTAAGACAGTTTAAAGCCTAGCTACAAGTCCTGGTAGATACATAGACCAGATTGAGAACCTGTCTTCCCATTTGGTGTGCTTTCCTCTGATTGGTCCCCACCCTTCACCTATTTTGCAGATACCTATCCTTTTCTAATTGGTTTTCTACACTGTCATGCCCACCTTTAAGTGGTGTCTGCACATCAACTCTTTTTGCATACTCACCAATCAGCACACACTCCCCTACTCTGAGCCCATAAAAAGCTCTGGACTTGGCCACACTGGGAGATAAACCACCCTCTCATCCCCTCTCCACTGAGAGCTATTCCATCACTCAATAAAATTCTTCACCACCAATCCTCACCCATTGAATTGTCAGTCTATCCCATTCTTCCTGGACATGGGACAAGGGCTTGGGAACCGCCAAACACAGGTACAAGTTATTACATAGTCGGGCTGAGTGGGTGAGGGTCCTCCAGCAGCAGGCCTGGGGCAAAGTGAGACCCAGGCAGCAGTGGGGCATTGCTGGCTGTGGAGATTCTTGGTTGGCAAGGTGGCCAAGAAAAATCATGTGTCAGCAGCATGAGAATGGGCTAATACAGTAAATTGGTGCTACAGAGAATGGGGCACTGCTCTAAAGACACCCAAAAATGCGGAAGCAACTTTGGAACTGGGTAACAGGCTGAGGTTGAAAGAATTTAGAGGGCTCAGAAGAAGACAGAAAGATGTGGGAAAGCTTGGAACTTCCTAAAGACTTGGTGAATGGCTTTGACCATATACCCTAAATCACCTCTCTCAAGTTCAAAGTTTCACAGATCTCTAGGGCAGGGGCAAAATGCCACCAGTCTCTTGGCTAAAACATAGCAAGAGTGACCTTTATTCCAGTTCTCAACAAATTCCTCATCTCCATGTGAGACCACCTCAGCCTGGACTTTGCTGTCCATACACTCCAGGCTTGAGACCAGCCTGGCCAACATGGTGAAACCCCATCTTTACTAAAAACAAAAATTAGTTGGGCATGGTGGTGCACATTTGTAGTCCCCGCTACTCAGGAGGCTGAGGCAGGAGAATTGCATGAACCCAGGAGGCAGAGGCTGCAGTGAGTGAAGATCAAGCCACTGCACTCCAGCCTGGGTGACAGAGCAAGACTCTGTCTCAAAGAAAATAAAAATAAAAATAAAGTCAATTTAAAGAAAGAGATTTGGCGACAAGTTTACAGAAGTTGTGAAGAGAGCAGAGCACCTTAATACGTGAGGATGCAGCTGGGTATTTTAATTTCATATTGGCTTGGGTCATCCCTCACAGGTACCCACTATTTTCTTCTAAGGTGAACTGACTTCCAAACATGTATATGAAAATAAAAAGCAAACATCATTGTATAGGGGTATCTAATTCTACAAATGGTTTAAGTATTTGCAACTGTTTAAAAAGAAATTCTGCCAAATCAGTGGATTCCTCTAGCCAAAAGATTTTAAGAAAAAAAGAGTTACATACAAACATGAAGAAGGGAGAAATGGTAATAGGAAATAATAGAGCACTATACCATTTTATAGAGAAAACCATTACATTGGTCTAACGGTATAACCAGAAAGGACTCAGTGAAAACGAAATAGGGAATGAAATTCATTGGTTTTTAATGAGTTTGAGTATACACATGAATTGATGGGGGCTGTTTGTAAATGGAAAGCTATTATAAAAATAAATTTGCTTATTACTTGCATAATTAAAAACATCATTTAAAAGACATAATAAAGAAGTCCTTATTGTAGAAGTCCAGATTCCATTTTATTCTCCATATCCAGTTTTCTACATAGAGCTATTATTTTCAATTTTCACAAAACTTGTATTTCAATCCTTTCTAAAAAGAATGTTCTCAAATTTGTAATTATAAACTCAGCATTCTGTCCTTACAGTATAGATGTTTACAGAAACAATGGAAAGAGTCCATTCACTGCAAGAAAGGTTTTCTGGTTAACTTTGTTATTCATGCCACTGTACGTGTTTATTGTATGTGAACTCACATTTGTTGTATAATTAATCTTGGAAGCAAGATTTTGCAGCTTTGCTGCTCTAGAAGTAAAAGGAATAAGGCTCAGGGATTTTATGCAGTTGACAAAAAATATTTAATACTGATGAAAAGATAGAACTTATCTTTAGAGTTGTTTTTAATGTCTTTAAAAAAAATGAGATTTTTAAAAATCCCTGAATCTGAAGATTTATAGCTAAGAATTTTGGTAAGTGATAAACTTGAACTTTTTATTCAGTCCCAGATAATTGCCAAAGGAAAAATAAGTACTTTATCAACACACATATGCAAATCTACGTGTAATGAGTAAGCTGAATTAGAGCATAGAGCCCAGGAGTTAGAGAAAGTGTGGTTTCTCTTCTGCTCTTCAAAGCCAATGCCACGTTCTGTATGTTGTCATGTATCTTTTCCTTGACTTCACCCTTCTTGCTCTGCTAGATCTTATTTTTTAGGATCCAGAGAGACGCTGAAATACTCCCCATTCTAAAACAAAAAGCAAAGTAATACAAACACCACTGTTCCATTGACCTTGGATTTCCTTCTAGCTGTGCCCCTTCTCTGCTCTTTTTCTCATAGAAATCTCTCAAACATGGACAGAGGAGGAGGAATTCTACAACTAAGGACTTTAATTTCTTGTTTCTCATCTGATAGTCAACACAGCAATGTTTCTTCTAGCTGCTAATCCATATAAACCAGTCTCCTTAAGGCAACCACTGAATTCTCAGATTCAATGGTACTTTTAGCTCTTTACTTGCTAGACTGTCAATTTCACTTACTACTGTAGATTAGCCCTCCTTGGAACTATTCCCTTGATTCTATATCAGATTTTTTTTATTCTTCAATTTCTCCCACCACTCTTTCTCGTATTCCTTTGTGAGTTTTTTTCTTCTTGGCCGTTTTTTACCATGAGATTTCTTTTGATTTCTCCCTCAGCCCACTTCTTTTTCCTTTTTCTTCTCCCTGGACAAACTCATGGCGTTAGCTATTATTTATATGTAGATAAAAGTTGATTTATACCTTCAAGCAGAATCATTCTCTTGAGATACGAATCTTCATATCCAGCTTCCTGCCTGACGTAACACTTAAAGGGCTCCAAAGCACTCTAAAATCAGTAAGTCCAAAACTGAATAAATCACTTTCTTTCCCCAAAACGTGTCCTTAGTCTTATGCTCCCCATTTCAATTGGTGGATCTAACAGGGTCACCCAAGTAAGAAATCTGGAGTCATCATTGACTCCTACATCTCCCTACTGCTTAATAACATTAGTGACCAATGATTTTATATTAAAAATATTTAATCCTTTCACATTCTGTTCATACAGATTACCACTGCCCAACTTGGGCTTTTAAGATCTTTCTTGAAGCCATTGCGGTAGCCTCCTATTGGGTTTCCCTGCCTACATTCTTGGTTCATTTAAATGTATATATCAAATATCAGTGTTTGAGCTAAAGTCAAATCTCCCTTATTCATGTCAATGGCTTCCACGTACATAAAGTATAAAATTGAAGTTTCTTAGCCTAGCATAAAGGCCTTCCTCTATCTGACTATGCCTCAGTCTCTCCTGCCACACCTCAAATGTAAGCCTGAACTCTGCTAACCTATTCAGAGACCTGAAAACTCTCTACCTTCTCTTTTGCACACTCGTCTTCCTTCCTGGAACTTTATTTAGTCTTCCACTTTTTTTCACTCACCAAGCTTTTACTCATGCTTTTAAGACCCAACTCTGGGACAAGTCCACTATAAACTCCCTTCCTCTTTTGGACTCCATTAGTTCTACTTCTCTGCACTTCCAAAGCAGTCTTTGCAGGCTTTTTCATGATTTAAATGCATTATGTATATAAGTGACTCAAGGGTAGGGATATTTTCAATCATGTATCTTAGTACTTACAAAGTAAGATTTCTGGTCGAGTGCTGTGGCTCATGCTTGTAATTCCAGCACGTTGGGAGTCCGGGGGCACAGATCACAAGAGGCCAGGAGTTCAAGACCAGCCTGATCAACATGGTGAAACCCTGTCTCTACTAAAAATACAAAAATTAGCCAGGTAAGGTGGCACATGCCTGTAATCTCAGCTACTCGGGAGACTGAGGCACAAGACTCCCTCGAGCCTGGGAGATGGAGGTTGCAGTGAGCTGAGATCGCATCACTGCACTCCAACCAGGGTGACAGAGCCAGACCTTGTCTCAAAAATCAAAATACAAACCAAAAAAAAAGAAAGTGAGATTTTTTTCTGTTCAGAAAACCTTTATATTTATATTCAGACTAAAAACACAGGTGATATTGGAAAACAAAAAAAAATATTATAGTTGTTACAGGTGTTTTCCTATGAAAGATCAAAGTAAAATTTTTGACGGTATTAAAATTAAAATGGTTTCAACTTTTGTTAAAGCAATTTTGGCCACATCAATACAAATTTGCATTTGCGTTCTCTGCTCCATCTAGACAGAGATCTGCATAAAATTACAGTATCACAAAGTTGGCAGACACCTTAAAGATAATCTGTCTCCACTGAATAGTAGGTATTTGACTCTCTACAACCAAATCCCCACCAACTGTCCACTAAGGTGTACTTAAACACATCCAGTTTGGAAGGTCTTACTTTTTCAAAGATGAACCAATCACAAGTTCAAGCATTTCCACTGCTTATAGGTTTTCCTTGAACAAACTAAAATCTGTCTTCCTGAAAAGCCTTCTTTGTTTCCACGTCTCTTCTCCTTAAGGTCAAACAGAGCCAGCCTGCTCCTTTCCTACTTGGCATGCCTTCAAAAGTAGTCACCTATTAGGTACTATATAATCGTGCCCTCTCCAAGCTTTCTTTTTACCTTTCTGTGGGTGATTGTATTTTAGGTCCCTTCGCTGTGCTGACCATCCTCCAGGGTACATTTCCTCCAGTGTCTATTTCCCTCTTAAAAAGTCTGACTTTAGACCTGAATCCAGTGCTCCGGGAGATTCTGATTAGCACACAGAAGAGCAGGTCCATCACCTTCCAATTCCAGATGCTACACATCTATCAACATCTGAAAGGTGCATAGGGATCAAATGTCCATTAGTAGGTATATCATGATATCAAAACCCTAAGTAAAATAATTGATATGAAAACAGTGTCTTTTATCTCATTGAGTGGTTACACAAGCCAGAGGGTACCAATCATGAATGATACTTTTGCTGTGTTGCCCATGACATAGAATGTGGCTGTACTGCAGACAGTATCAATTAATTTCCATACTGCTTTTTTTCTGACACCCAAATCCTCCACCCTGTTCTCATGTGTTCCACCCTACTTATGTTTCCTCTGCCCACTCCTGTGGTATTCTTCCTATTTTTACATCATCCATTTTTCTTCTGTCTTCATAATCTACTACTCAAATTCTCCACTCTTTCCACATGTACTGCTTTCTACCTTCTCCGACCTGCCTCTTGTCATTCAGTCATCTATATATTCAATGATATGGTTTTGATCTGTGTCCCCACCAAATCGCATGTTGAAATGTAATCTCCACTGTTGGAGGTGGGGCCAAGTAAGAGGTGATTGGATTATGGGTGCATATTTCTCATGAATGGTTTAGCACTATGCCTTTTGTGATGAGTCAGTTTTCATGAGATCTGGTTGTTGAAATGTGTGTGGCACCCCACACCTCTCTCTCATGCTCCCTCTCCTGCCATGTGACATGCCTGCTCTTCCTTCAGCTTCCACTGTGATTGTAAGGTTACTGAGGCCCTCATCAGAAGCAGAGCAGATGTTGGGGCTATACTTGTACAGCCTGCATAACTGTAAGCCAATTAAACTGTTCTCTTTATAAATTACCATGTCTCGGGTATTTCTTTATAGCAATGCAAGAACATCATAATACATTTGGTAAATATGTTTTGAGTTCTAACAATGTATTGGGATGCTGTTAGCCAGTACTTGCAATAGACTCAATAAGGCTTCTTTATTTTGCCAAATCAGATTGAGGTTACTCAGTCTATCAAAGGTGAATACTTGTTTGAGCAAATAGTGAGCATTGGGCTTGGGCATGCATGCCAGGGATTAGAAAGAAACCTGTAATGCCAAAAGACGAAGTGAGTGAAGGAAATTAGTGGCAATGTAAGGAGAAAGTAATGGGATCAGAGAGGATGATGCTGATGTCCATTATACAAGGCTCTTAACAAAACCATAGGTCACATAAATAAGAGAATTCAGAGGTATTTATGAGCATAAACTAACAGGTTAAATATTTTATGGTGTATCCATAATTTAGAACAGTATGCAGCCATTAAGAATCATTTTTTCAAGAATATTTACTATTCATAAGAGTGCATTCCCAGTTAAAAGGGGAAAATTATCATTAAAACTATTATAAAATTATCCTGAATTTATAACTTGTAGCAAATATAATATATAAGATTTTATATTGCTTTATAAATAAAAACAGGAAAGAATAGAAGTTAATCAGAATATCAGAATTATGGGCAATTTGTTATCTTCTTTATATAGTTCTGTATTTTTTACATTTTCTATAATAATACAAAGTACCTTATATTTCTTATCACAGAAAATAAATGCTATTAAATATAAGATGGCTCTAGTGACAAACTCAATTAATGCCTAAAAACAAGTGAATTATATGTCTTATAAGTTAGATATCACACGGACAACATGTAAAATTGCGCTTATAATTTGATTTCATGTTTTATGTTCTGGTATATAAAATAGTACAGAATGTTAAATATACATGAATAGAAAATGATATAAGAATTTAACATCTAACTACCTTTATGAAAGTAGTAGCATTTCCCCCATTTCCCTCTTATAGTACAACCCAATCATTCAAGCATAGTTTTAAATAGCATTTCTTGTATTTGAAAAGTTATTGAGTAATCAAACAGTGACCTTTCATACTCCACCAAGAAATGCAATTCAGCTTTGTATAGCTTCCAAACTAATCAATATCCTATTATGATCACAGACGAGATTTTTACAACTGAGACACAGCAGCAGCTAGAGTACCAGATACACATTTGTTTCCTCTAATGCTAGAAATTTTATGCCTTTGCATAAGAAACCATTTTAAGTAGGAACATTGCATTATTTCTCTTTTGAACAGGACAATTAAGTTTTAGATTCTATCATAATGCTATGAGAAGAGGGTGTATTAACTATCATAGAGCCATTACCTCATAAGACTTATCCATAACAAAGAATATGTGAATCTCCTTTCATCTTGCTTATTTATTCCGAATGGATGTGTAAAGATTGATGTGTAGCATACCATTCATAAATCAGACTACAGGAATGTCAAGAGATACTCACATCTAGAGCTGATACTATTATTAGGCTCCACCAACTGATTATCTAATATGTTATTTAGTCGATTAGTTCATTAATAATGATCAAACCAGTTCGTACATCAACACAAATATATTTAAAATGCTTACAAGGCACTTGAAAATCTGACTGTTTTAGAAGTACAATCCAGGCAAAGGGTTGGCTGCTAATTGTAGCCTCCATGGGCTTCCAGGGTAAAGCCAGATCTATTAGAGGTTATGGCACAAACTATCAGTTGACTTATTGATGAATTAATATCTATGTTGAGAGGATCAGGGGCAATTAATTTTAAGCATCTATTTGAACATGTATATAGCCAAAGATTTATAATCATTTCTTACATTACATTTTTATACATTATAAAACTTACCTTAATAAATAAATATAAATATCAGGGAGAGAAAGAAGATAGAGGATTACCACTACCACCACCTTGACCCAGGTGGATATTTTGTGAAAACTCTTGTTCTACTACTAGCTAAGTGAACCAAGATAGTAAACCTACAAAGACTTAGACATCATCACTAGAAACAAAGGTTGAATTTCAAAAGCATTACTGGCTCTTCTAGCTGCTACGTAAGTTCTAGGGGAAAAAAATCCTAATGACTCTTACTATATATGGCTTTCAACTAAGATAAAATATTTTCCATAGACTAAAGAAGGGCCGTATATCTATTATACATATTCATTTGTCTAGCATGTGTTTCTATGGCCTTTCATTACAATAAACTCTTGATATTTTGGTTTGAGGTTTATTATCCAAAAGTGAGCAAGAAAGCAAAACTACAAAGTATGTCATCCTGACTTTGAAGCGATTTACTTTCTGTTTTGACATCTATTGAATCCATGGCATCAGCCTCTTTAAAAGTACATTAAGCCAATATTGAATCTTGTAAGGGAACTGCATATCTCTCTTAGATGGTCCTAATAGAGGCTTGCCCATTTGAGTCATGGGACTAAGGAAGAAATCCAGGGGCAATAGTGCAGAATCATTATTGGGGATTATGTTCCAAAAAAAGTATTAAAAAAAATCTAATACTAATAGTGCTTGCTATAAAATATTGGGGGGGGGAAACCCTAATACTAATAGTGCTTGCTATAGGCTGTATCTGTTCTCCAACTTCTTTATACATACTGTTATTTTAAAAAATCTTCACAGCTACGCTGTGGAGTAGTTATTATTATCCCCATATTACAGATGAGGAAACTGGGGCACAGAAACAAATAATTTGCCCAATATTATGTATTCAGGAAGTGCCTGAGCCATGTTTGAACTTGGGCAGTCAGTCTTCAAAAGTTCCTGAGCACGTTGCTTTCCCTCTGTTTAGGAACAACGTGACAAGAAGCGAACTGCCTACTCCTCATAGTCACTGGTTCCTTCAGACAGGAGAAATTTTCTCTCCAGAGATAATGACTCAAGGGGAAATTTTAACATAAGCAAGCAGGGCTTCAGTTTGACTCCTTTCATCATCAGGAGTGTGATCTAGTGCCCTCTAGAGGGCAAAAGAGGAGTTCATGAGCAATGTATATATTTTTTTATGAACATAAGCAGAAAATTTGCATTAAGACAGTATAGAATTGGAAGTTTGAAAAGCCTACATTCTTATTATTAAATCTCTCTATTTAAACATTTTTTGTAAAGTTAATTGTCTTCCTGTAATATGGAAATGATAAACTTCTGGATGTTGTACAAATGAACTGCAGCCAAGATGATAATGTGAAAATATGGAGCATAAGATAGTACATAGTAAAACCTTAAAATGACAAAAGCAATCATTTAGGTAGTCCAACTTTCACAGCTGCATGATTTGAAGACACCAACAATTACTTGAAGCAGGTTCAAATAAAAGAGAAGATAATTAGTGAAAAACCCATTGTTCTTTTTGCAGAGAGATTTGGTATCACTCCAATCAACACAAAATTAGGTCATCTGCATTGCACATAAAGATACTCACCAAGCACCAAAAACCTGGCCTGGTTTTGAAGAAATCTGATCTCTCTACAAACCACTGTTTTCTAGATGCTGAAAATAAAGACTTCTTTTTTCTCTAAGGCAGAAAAAATATATCACTAATATTTTAGATAATTGGTACTCATTAAATACTTGATAAATTAGTGAATGAATTCTGGTTCTAGTTATACTATAAAGGTCAAATACTCTTTAGTTTTTTTATGTATTGTCTAACTTCTCACCCATCTTTGTTGAACTAATGAAATGAAGATATCCATCATGATGTAACTGTGAGCTGGGAGGATCTAAATTACCTTCATCTGGCACTATTCCAATATACTATAAATGAGGTAATTGTCCTTGACTATAAAATTTGCATTTTCAAGACTTAATTGCTATCATTACATCTTTTTTGTAATTCTATTAATTTAACTGAATGGAGCGGTTGGTTTTATGGTTAAAAATTTGCATTAAAACATTGTACATCTAAATAGAATTTTAATATTTCTATCTAAGGTTCTATACAGTGATCCCAGAGGAGCTAAGTAATTTCACAAGAAAAAGTAGGGAACTGTCAACAAGCAGCTTTTACCTTCAGTGATCATTAACAGACCTTCAAGTCACCTGCAAATGCTTCATTCTGGGATTTGAGAAGCCACTGAGGCCATGCACTCCATGGATTCCTCCAACTTAATCATTAACAGGAAATCTATCAGCCATAGCCAAGGCATGGCTGGGTGCCCTTTCCTATGATCATCCTGGTGTTTGAGGTGTTTCCATCTTATCCTCAGCTGAACGGGTCATTCTATATTTGCATGTGTTTTGGTTCAGTTGGAACATGCCGTCCTCACTGTTCCCTCTCCTCCTGAGCAAGGTATTTACATGTACGTGTCTGATCTTCCAGCCACAGTTCATTGCACAGACTGGTTAGTAAAATGCTATAATTCTTCACTCCTACTGGAGGGGGCAGTCAAGAAAACTTTTCACCTTAGCCTTCCGAATCTTTGTGGTCACTTAACAATTATGCAGCTTTTTCTTAATAAATTTTAATGTATGTGCAGAACTTTTCTAGTCAACACAAGCATTTTCTTAAGTAAAGATACAGAAAACTGCAGTTAATGAAATTGACGTTTTACTTAACAATTCTCCAACCCTTCAGACCTTTGAAAACTACCAGCATCTTGGTTTTTGGACAACTGAGGTTGGTTAAAAATCAAAAAAGGACTGGGGCAAAGTTTCATACAATAAAGTTTGGAAGGTGGGGTAAAAACTGAGAAGAAGCCTTTGTTATGAGAAATTTTGCAGTGATGGTGGATTTTCTGGACTTTACTAGCCAGCCTTGAGGATGAGTGCACTCATGTACCTTCTGATACCACTTAGCTAAGAGAAAGATGGCAAATATTTGCAGAAAGTGGATAAGGAAATGTCATTAGGGACTTGAAGAGCCTTAGGCATGCTTTATACAAAGCATTTATTTTGAAGATGAGGACCAGAAACTCAGAAAAGATTTGTGGCTTGACCAAGGACTTCCATTTAGTCAGTAGCACAGATAGACCTAACAGTCAGCCTCCTTGATTCCAGTACATACTTGTAGTCACTACATCATACTTCCCTTCTAATGCCAAAAGCTCTTCTTCTGGGGAAAATCACTGCAGACTGCAATCAAAGCAGCAGGGCCCGGGAGGGTTCAATGAGAGGTGGTCAACACTGGCCCCAGATGTCAGAATTAGTTCCTCATCCACCAGTCTTAATACCTCATGGATCTTCCTGTACATACTCCAAGACCCAATCCCTGAAGCCCAGTAAATGGAAAGATGTATGTCTTAATCAACCAGGAAGCCAAGTGTGTCACTTAGATTTCTTTTTCTACCAAACTGGCACACCCACCGATTCTATACGTATCACTTTGAATTTATTCAGAGACATTTTATGAAGTGTGACAACTCCCACGTCAAAACAAATTCTAGTTGTTCTCACCAGAAACACAGAACAGTATTGTATTATTGAGCATACCATGATGTATCTACCCAGGGATGGCATCAGGAATGAGTTGTATGTAAAAGGAAAGACTTTATATGAGTTAACATCCTCAGAACGTTATAGTTGTGCTTACTCAAGAATTCAGTGTGGGACATTTAGATTGAATGCAACCTATTGTTTCAATCATAGAACCTATTCTACGAAGATTAATGAAATCAGCCCATTATTTTTAGGTTAATAATATTTATAAGGAGCTGGGCATGGTGGCTCATGCCTATAATCCTAGCACTTTGGGAGGCTGAGAAGGCCAGATCACCTGAAGTCAGGAGTTTGAGACTAGCCTAGCCAACATGGCAAACCCTGTCTCTACTAAAAATACAAAAAACAAAAAAAAAAATTAGCTGGTCATGGTGGCACATGCCTGTAATCCCAGCTACTCATGAGGCTGAAGCAGGAGAATCACTGGAACCCAGGAGGCGAGGTTGCAGTGAGCCAAGATCTCGCCACTGCACTCCAGCCTGAGTGACAGAGCGAGATTCGTCTCAAAAAAAAAAAAAAAAAAAAAAAAATCAGAAGAATATTTCTTGCTTAAACAGGAAATGAATTTCTTTATCTCTGCCTTTTCTGTCCCCAGTCATTCCCCATCATGTGATTAATCATAACTTAGTATGCGTTGTGGTTTGTAGCTTTAATGCACAATGATATTTCAAGAATCACACTAGTGACCTATTTAGGAAAGGTCACATAAATCACAAGCTTATTGCAACCATGAGCCAATGGAGGAGACTTTGCGTAAACCTCAGCTACAATTTTCCCTCCCTCATTTTCACTGAACACTTCAACTCAAATAAGTCTGACTCAATTTAATAAACATGTAATGAACTTCCGCTATGTTCAAAGTACTGTACTAAGTGCAAGGATCTTAGAAATGAGTAAAGTATATCCCTCTGCCTAAGGCATATGTTTTTCTTGTCTGGATAGCTATAACTGCTATCACTTACCTGTATCTTCTATGCTACTTAAATTTTTTATTGTTTGTAATTGTAGTCTAACTCCCAAGTTATTTGCTAAGGAAGCTGGAGTTTGAAGATATGCCTTATTTTTATATTCTGACCACTGTGACCCTATATCCTACTTGGCCTGACTTACTCTTTTTGTCTCAGGATAGTTAGTAATAGCACTCCCTTCCCCACCAATATATTCTACTTTGAATAATACATTCTGTCTGCAAAACATAGTACCCAGACTGTTGTTGGCTTAGAGACCAAAACAGAGGATGATGGGAAGGGGAGAGCTTTATAGTCCCAAACTTGTGTTTGATCCCTGCTCCAGCCCTGACCAAATGATAGCAGGTTATTTTTTTTTTTTTTTTTTACTTTCCCAGGCCTTAACTTCCTAATAAGCAAAATGGTCAGGGTAACATCAACACCATAGAATTGCTGTAAGACTAAAGGGTTTTAAATGCTGGAAAGCAATTTGCAAACACAAAACACGATCTAGCCATTCCAGTAAATAAGTATTGTTGGTGACTATGAAATAGGCAGTGTGGAAGGTCACAGACCTCAGGAACTAAAGTGTGTCAAGTCTAACCCTTAATATTTCAAATTAATAAAGGCAGGGCTAAGAGGGTAGCCCAAGTATTGCTGAGCAATTAGCCAAATATAACTGAATAAGAATAACAACAATAATATCCACAGCTATAATTTATTAGGTTTATATGGTATACTATGTATTATATCAAGTACCGTATATGTACTATTACTAATTGTTATATTTTCCCATTTTATAAATGGGGAAATTGAGGTCCAGAGAGGCTCAATAATTTACAATAGGCACAAGTTAATGAATGACTGAGTCAGCTTTCAAATAAACCTTTCATCATTTCTAACTGCCTTTTGCTGTGTGCTGGCACCAACAGGAAATTCTTAGCACACTCACTGTAAAATAAAAACATACTCCCACACACATACACATGCACTCACACACACCTGCGTGAGCACACAGGCACACAAAGTAGCTAAACAATGTAACAAAGAATGCTGTGCACACACTGTACAGAGAGTTGACTGTCCAAATCCAAATGCTTTAGTCCTGATTTTCTTCAAGATACCTATAAATAATAAACTTTTGGGCTGGGTGTGGTGGCTCACGCCTGTAATCCCAGCATGTTGGGAGACCAAGGTGGGTGGATCACCTGAGGTCAGGAGTTTGAGACCAGCCTGTCCAACATGGTGAAGCCCTATCTCTTCTAGAAATGCAAAAATTAGCCAGGCTTTGGTGACAGGTGCCTGTAATCCCAGCTACTTGGGAGGCAGAGGCAGGAGAATTGCTTGAACCCAGGAGTCGGAGGTTGTAGTGAGCTGAGATCGCCCCACTGCACTCCAGTCTGGGCGACAAGAGCAAAACTCTGTCTCAAAAAAAAAAAAAAAAACTTTTGGTCGGGGAGTTTGGAGGAGAGTTCTTCCTTCAATCACATGCAAAATCTCACAAAATGTTTTCTATAAAAGCACTCTATTTCAATATTAAATTCTCATATATTTTAAATAACTACTAGTTATTTTAGGTTATTTTTTCTTTCAATAACTACCAAGTAAACATTGTAATTAGTTTTAAGTTTAAAAGTGTGTATTAACTATTTACTAAATAAGAGGAGTTACTCTTGTTTTCATATCTCTACTATTGTGTTAAACTCTGGGTCTACACTATTTCCTTCTTTTAAAAAAAAATACTGCAATTTATTCGCAATACTCTTTATTAGGCAACAGCAATATGCTCTCTCTACATTTCATTTTATTTATTACGTATTTCAATTACTTTAATTAAACGTTAAAGCTGTCAGCTTTTGGTGAAAATGTATAGAGACACTGTAATAATAATTTAAACACTTCTCTGCATGAAGTATTTTTTTTTCTGAATTCTTATAAAAAATTGCAAATACCAACACTACATCACGCAGCATTGCACATTACACCATTTGAAGAGGATCGTTTTAACCCACTAGTACTGAAATATTTGTTTTAGCTCTTTGTCTCTCAACAATCTAAAGGAACTCAGATGCTCAGACCAATCTTGTCAAATATTCTCGTGTATTCTGCTGTGAACTGCCCCACCCTGTATACCACTGCCAGTAACAAGTTCAAGAGGAATGAGAGCTATTCATCATATGTCGAAGGTCAAATACAACAATATTGTGAGAGTCACTGTCAAACTTAAAATTATAGACTTTCCCCCTAAATATTTAGTGAGCAACTTCTCTATGCCAGGAACTCTACTATGCACTGGGAATAAAAATAAAATTAAAAAATAAATCATTATTGTCATCATCTGTGCCCTTAAAGTACTATGGTTCAGGATGAAGACACATAAAAAAGAACAATTGGCCGGGCGTGGTGGCTCACGCCTATAATCCCAGCACTTTGGGAGGCCAAGTCGGGCAGCTCACTTGAGGCTAGGAGTTCAAGAGCAGCCTGACCAACATGGTGAAATCCTGTCTCTACTAAAAATACCAAAAAAAAAAAAAAAAATGGTAGCCAAGTATGTGATCCTAGCTGCTCAGGAGGCTGAGGCAGGAGAATCGCTTGAACCCAGGAGGCTGAGGTTGCAGTGAGCCAAGATCACATCATTGTACTCCAGCGACAGAGTGAGACTCAGTCTCAAAAAAAAAAAAGAAAAAAAAAAAGAACAATTAATTAAAATGCCTTGTGATAAATGTTATGATGGCAGTAGGCATGGGATTCTACGGGGCTGTGTATACAAGAGACTCCTCTAATCTAGACAATTAGGGAGGGTATAGGATTACCGTATTGGGCGTGGCAATTTAATTTCAATCTTAAGAGTAACTCAGGAAGATGAGATCTGAGCACTGAAGGACAGTCCAAGGTCCAAAGGTAAGAAGGGAGCTATGCCGAGGTAGGTTTTATGTTTTCCTTTAACGATGGAATGATTAGCTGGGCCTTCTAGAGATAGTCAAGAATCCTAGGTTATAGGGCCATGCTCTAAGTCCTGACTTTGTTTAATGATGATATATTGGGTAAGTTTCATAATACCTCTGAAAGCCAGTGTATTCTTCAGAAAAATGAACATCATCTTTGCTTCTTACCATTGAAAACTATGAGGATAAGATGAGGTAACACAAATGAGGTAAATGACCCTTGAGCAATCATACAGCAGTCCCTGCAAGAACTGGGAGCAGAAACAAGACCCGAATCCCAAAGGAACGGACGTAGAAAGCAAGGACTGAGAAAAGTGGCGAGTTACTGAAACTCAATATTTGACACTATGCCAGAACCTCACTATGCCTGGTTCGAGGCTGCCTGCTTCCCTGATGCATTTGCTCAACTGTCTAAACCTCAGCCAGTTTCTTCCCTTAGAATATCTTGACTCCACATCCTCCACATTTTGAAAATCTCCACAACTTAGTAATTGTCAAGACCCACAAGTCTGACCTTTAAACATGAATCTCCAATGCCATTTGTTTTCTACACTGAACTCAAAAAAGATTAAAGGGAAGCAATGGGTTCAATAATTTTGCTAAACTGTAACTATGAAAATGGCATACTTGCTAAAATTATTACATACTATGGTGCAAAATCTACCATGCCTACTTTTGTTTTTTGATATTGACGACATAAAATAGATTTGCTTTTTAGAAGAGGCAAAATCACTTACTAGCTAGAAGTATATTCTCTAAAGCCAGCCTGTCCACGTTTAAATCTCAGGTCTACTACTTGCTAGCTGAGTGACCTGGAACAAATGATTCGACCTCCCTTTGCAACTGTTTCCTCACCTGTAAAATGGGATGATACTGTCTACCTCACAGAGTTCTTGGAAAGAATGAATGAGGTAATTCACATAAAACTGTCAGAACAATGCCTGCCACATAATAAATGTTCAATAAATGTTGGCTGTTGTTGTATCCAGCACTGGGGTCACAGCAAGTCACCTTGCTGGCACTCAATAAAATTTGTGGTTGAAAGGAATGATTGACTCAAATGAGTAGCAAATAATGACATAACACTTCATATAAGTTCATTTTATTAAAATTATCCCTGGAGAAGCATACTTAAAAGCAAAGTCAGGCATTAGTGGAAATGAAAAAGACATACGTGAGAATTGCAATATTCAACAGCAAACATTTTTTAATAGGAATAGGGGTAAATTTCTGTCTGAGGGCTGTTGCAAAAACTCAAAAAATGCCTTGCCTGTTACAGAGTGAGAAATTGTCACAAAGGGAAAACTTCAAGGTGTCAGACAGCATTTAAAGCATTGAGTCATGAGAGCTACTTCCCAAGAAACAATACTTTCTGCTGGTTTTCACTTGCACTTAAATTATCAAAACAAAGTAGCGATGATGAAACTTATTATTTTAATCAAGCTTGCACATTAAAATCCCACCTCTCATCACCTTAGCCAAATATCACTGTTGAAGTTGTTTTGATATTCTGCCACCATGTGTGTTGAAATCGTTTTGTGTAAAACTTTACTCTGGAAAACAAAGGTGTGTATATTTGGAAATAACCAACTGGCTTGCTGAGTCATTGGCTTCCATCTCACTATCTGATGTAGATCTAGCTGATGTGTAGCTTCACTACTCAGGCAGTGGTTGAGAGCATCTGTACTGCTAGGACTATTTTGTAAGAAAGGGTGCAGAAAACAGCCAGTCTCTGAAACTAGCCCCAGCAGGTCAACCCAGATAGGCAGCATTTCATTTTCAAAGACAGTGTTCCCCTCTTTCTACAATGTCTGGGACATTCTGTTGTCAATAATGACTTAACTCCTACATACACGTCCCACAAATTGTTCCCCAATGTGGTTGTACCAATGTATTCTTCCACCAGAAGCACATGAGACTCTTTCATTTTTTCAACACTCTTAGCTTTCTTTTTCAACATATTTAATTTTTATCACTTGGATAAAAACACAAGGTATCTTGCTTTAATTTGCAATTCCTTTTTGATTAGCGGGATTGATCATCTTTTCATATTTAATGATCATTTAGTGTTTCTGTCCTGTGAATTGCCTGTTCGTAGGCTTTGCTCATTTTTATGGTGGATTCTTTCTCTTAGTGACTTATTACATTTCCTTATATATTCTAGATAATTCTTTCCTTGTGCCCTAGATTGTTTTTCTTCTTTAGTCTGTAGCTACTATTTTTAGTCTCCTTATATTGTCTTTTAAAATACTTTTACTTGACAATGGTATCAAACATACAGAAATGTTTTAAAAATAAAAATAGTACAAAGAACACATCTGCACATTTTACTTAGATTTTTTGTTAATATTTTACCCTATTTATATGTATAGATGTTTGAATACATATACAGAACATATATGTATACATTTTATATTTTTTAATCTTAATTTTAATTTAATAACTTTTCTAGGTTTCTTCTTCATCATCTGTATTTTAGAGTCTCTAAGAAATTATTCCTTAACCCTTAATTTATTAAGATATTCTTCTTTATTTCCTTCTAGGAACGTAAAGCTTTGTCTTTGTATTTAAGCTATATATCCACACATTTTTGTGCAGGGTATGAATTCAAAATCTAATTTTTTTCCTACAGATTAAAAAGTATTTGCATTACTATTAAGTGCATCAGTCATTATCGCCATATTAATTTATAATTTTACTTATGTCATGAGAGATAGATATCTATATATTTATAAATACACACATACACACATATACACACTTAAACCACTGGAACAGAGCAGAGACACACATAAATATATATATATGTACACATCAGTATATATGTAAGTGCAGTGTACAGTATACTACATATGTATATGTATAAATATGGTATACTTGTATATGTATATACTGTGTATATACATGCTTGCATATATGTATATAGAACATATATACACACATATATGTATATAGAACATATATATACTATAAACTTATATATGTATACATGTAAATACATATGTACAGATGTCTGTTTTCATAGTTTCTGTTCTATCCTTGTTTAGTAATTGAGCTAATAATATAGTACCTTAAACAGTGTACCTTGCAAGTATATCTTACTTGTCTTCACAAATTTCTCCCATCTTGCCATTCTCCAGTGGTGTCTTTTTTTTTTTTTTTTTTGACCATTTCATCCTCTGTCACCATCTTATTTTAAACAGCAGCTTTTTGGTATTTTGTTGACTTTAGTTTAATTTAGAGATTAATTTGGAAATTATAACTTCTTTTTTTTTTCTTTTCAACTTTTGTTTTACACTCGAGAGTACAAGTGTAGGTTTGTTACATGGGTAATTTGTGTGTCACTGAAGTTTGTACAAATGATTTTGTTACCCAGGCAGTGAGCATAGTACCTAATAGGTAGATTTTCGAACCTCACCTTCCTCCCACTTGGCTCATTTTATCTATTGTAATAAACTTTATTCAGTTGCAGTATTTCTATTTTCCACCACTGAAGACTTAGATTTGCTGATAACTTCTTTAGTATTTCTGCACGTATCTTCACACAAGAGGATGGCCTATATATTTTTCTTTTTCCTTGTCCAATTTGGTATCAAATTTATTATATTTATTGGTATACTTTTAAAAACTATCTACTGAATCTAATTTACTAATTGCCTTTTGTGTTGTGACTTTTCCTTTTTGTTTTGTTTATTAATCATGCTTCAAATTTGTATGTTTTATTACTTCTTTTTCAAAAATATAGGCAACTACTTCTATGGATCTTGTGTTTTTGATTTTTATTAGCATTTAAAAAATTGTATTCTTTCTACTTGCTTTAGGTCCATCTTTTATTATTTCGTAGTTTTCTCAATATGTCACTCCCCCATTTTCACTGTCTCTTTAAAAAAAAAAGAGATATTTAAGGTATACAATAAACCTAAATTGCACTTTCTCTGTATTGCTAAGTTCAGCTGTACTTCTCCTTCACTCTTGTTCAGTTCAAAACATATTGTATTCCTTGAGATTAACCCATAAGTTGATTAGAAGTGCTTTTGAAAGTTTTCAAATGTCATCAACATTTAAATTATTTTTAAACTTTCGTGTTTAAAATTAATCATATTATTATCCTTGTATGATAGTTACTTGAAACGTATTGAGACTCCACTGTGGCCTAATACATGGTTAATTTCATAAATGTTTTATGTGTACTAGAAAAGAATAAATATTTATATTTGTTTAATATATATCACATGATTAAATGTACTGATTACATTGCTCAAATTTCTTTTTTATCAATTTTTTAATGTACTTGAACTGTAATTTCTGAGAAATGTGTGTTAAAATTTCTCACTATGATTGAGAATTATTTTGTCACTTTTGCTTTATATTTTGAGGCTATGCTTTTATGTTACTAGACTATGACTATCCCTAGATGATAACCATTATAATTTTTGGATAGATTAGTTCTTTATTTATAATTATTATATAGAGTTTCTATTACAATCAATTCATTTTCTATAAATTCCTTTGTCCTGTAATAATGTTTCCATATCTTTTGTTTGGAATTTATCTGTTTTTTCTCTTTTTATTCTTTTATTTTCAGACTTTGTGTAGGTTTATTTTAGGTATATTTTTCCTGAGAGGCAGAGTGAGCTAGGATTTAAAATTTATTATAAGACTTTGTCATTCAATACATTACTTTAGCACATTTACTTTTATTGTATGAAAAATATATCTGGACTTATTTTTATATTATTTATTCATTTGCTCATTAACATTTTCTTTTCTCATTGCTCGTTCTCTTCCCTTTTAAAAATTAACAATTTTTAACTATTTTTTTCATTTGCCATTTCCAAGGCTGTAGATTGTATTTCCTTGATTTTAAGGGTTAGCTTATTTTAATATTCATGTTTAACTATCTTTTTTTTTTTTTTGTAAAACCTTTGGGTTTTCAACTTTTTAATTTTGTTATTAAAATCAGAAGTACCTTGATACTCTTTAACAATATGTTGAAAAGTCTCCAAATCAAAAACAACGTTGCTATTTAAAAATTTTTTTAATTGCTTTTCTTTAGATTTATCAATATATTCTATTCATTTCTGTATTCAGTGTTTCTTTTATCCCACACTTATATTCCCTTTTATCCCAATCACATTCTTTCTTAAGAATATGATTGTGGTAATTCCTCTTAGTCATTTTATGGAAACTATCAGTAGTCACTGATGACAAATTGAGCTCAGCTCTGTCTCCATAATTACTAGCTATATGATACTGGGATGTTACTTATTCTGCATCTTAGTGTAAGCATGTAATAATGATCATTTCTAAGTCATAAGGGAAAATGAAATTCAGACAATACACAAAATGGGTTTAGGACAGTGTTTGGCATATGGCAAACATGCAATAAATGTTTCCTATGTTTATTACCATTCTGCTTTTTTCCCTTTCATTTATTAATTTAACTTAGAAATACTCCTGAGTTTACCAAAAAGTTGCAAAAGTATAGTGCCAAGGATTGTTTTCCTGGACCGTTTGACAGCATATAGCCAACGGGATGCTTCAACACTTTAATGTTTATTTTTATAAACAGACATTTTCCTACATGACCACAGTAAAATCATCAAAATCAGAAAGTAAACAGATATATTACCATTAAACCTCAGCATTCCATTCCAGTTTTCTGAATTATCAGAAAAATGTTCCTTACAGGAAAAAAAATCAGTTCAGAATCATGAATAGCATTCAGTTGTCACACCTTTTAAGCCTCCTTCAATTTGGAATAGTTCTGGGTGCTTTCCTGGACTTTTATATTTTTCACACTTTTTAATCTTATAGGCCAGTTATTTTGAAGAATGTCACTTAATTTGGGTTTGTCTGATGTACCCTAGAGTAGATTCAAGTGACAAAGCTTTGACAAAAATATTATGGGAGAGATACTGTATTCTCATTGCATCTTATCAGGCATCACATAATCTAAATTTATCCCATTACAGATGATCACAACGATCACTTGACTAAAGTGGTATCTGTCATATTTCTTCATATAATGTGACTTTTTTTTTTCTTTTATGATTGTGGCAACTTTGTACTGTTTCACCTTAGCTAAGCTTGAACTTTGATTCCCAGATTCCTTTGCTGGTATGATTATGAGCTAGAATTGGCCACAAGAGAAAGCTGAGTGAGATCTGGAGGGCAAACGGGAAGTAGCAGCCACATTTATGATTGAAAGGTCAGTGTCCTGTCAGGTTCTGTTGTAGCTTGTGAACATTCTCACAAATTTACTTTCTCATCTGGTTGACATGAGCCAGCAGGAGATTGCACAGCTTCTCTAGCTCTTACTGGAACTGTGCCAGGTACATGTTTAGTTTTGTGACAGTGGGCATCAGCTTCTCCTATAAGTCACCTCCTCATCAGCATTGCAAGCAGTGAGACACCAGCATAGGTTCAAACCCCGGGGTTCCAATTTTCCCTTACTGTCCCCACTTCACAATCATGTTTCTTTCCTGACTGCCTGTTTTACTGACTCCTGGTCCAGCAACAAAGGCAGAAGTAAAAGTCATATGTAAATTGCATAACCAGAACCCATGATTGCATCATCTCTATAATAAATTATTTTTTTCGTATGACTCTTAGTACTTCTGTTTCTCTGATCAAACCGTGACATAAAGAACTGAAAAATACCTTTACTTATCAGTTTACCTAGAAAGCCATGAGTATAGGTCCCATTCCAAGCCTAACCATGAGGTTCATCTTTGCCTTCTTTTTCCATATTTAGAACTCTCTTCAACAGTGAGAAACGTGGTTTCCAGTAGAATCAATAAATTTACTTTCTTGTTTAATCCCCCGTATGTAATCAATTCCTTACAGGTATCACTGCCCCCTCCCGATGCAGATGCCATCCTCAACCTGCTAGGCACAGACACCCCAAGCCCAGTTACTTCTCCACATGGGCACCCTCCTTACTCTGCTTGGCCTCTAACATCCCATGTCAGTTGAGTCTACTCACCTTGCTAGGATACTGGTACCTTATCCCTGGGCTGCTCCTCACCCTTGTGTCCACTCTCTCCTTATTCCTCTCGGACTCACACCTGTGTGCCCACTTCCTTTTCTGTCTCTTACCCCACACGTGGTGTAGACACCTGTGTTGTCTGGTCCCATCTAATGTCTTTAGGACTGACTTTTTCAAGAAGGATAAGAAGAAGAGAATGAAAGCTGCTCTTATGTTTATATGATAGTTCATCTTGAATAGTTTTCTTTTCTAAAACTAACATTTGATTTATTGAAGTTATACATTTATTCAAAACCTGGTTTATTTAAATCTTTAAGTTTAACTTACATACATTGCCATTTTATTTTAAAGTTAAGTATTTTTCTTGTAAAAGTGACATTTTCTTTTACTTGTTTATGGATTAAAATTTGATTAAATAAATTTGAACATATTAAATTTCTCTAAACAATTTGTTTCATTAATAAGCAGATTTTTAAATTGCCTTAAAGATCAAACTTTCATGCGTAAGTATAAAATACTCAACATTTCAGTCTTCAAATGTCCAAAAGTGAAGATTTTTAACCCAACAAATCTTTCTGAACACTGTAGTAACTCTTATAAAGCTAATGAATTAAACATATAAATATAGAAAAACATATTGTCTAAAGCATTGCAATAGTGTTTATAAACTTGCAAAATTTTCCCACACCTAAGACCTTAAAGTCACAAGACTTAATATGCCACATTTTAAAGACATGATAAACATTTTAAACAATAAACACAAATTATCTTAAAGTGAATATAAAAATATTAATAAGAGTTTTCATACTCTATAACTTCTGTACTTAATTCTGAAGGTTCCCAGAGTTGTAAATTTATTTAGCTAAGTTTAAAAGAACACATTTTAAAATCAGACAGATGGACATCAGGATCCCAAATAGATATTAATCCATTCATATTCATTGCAGCATGATTCACAATAGCTGAGACATAGAAACAGCCTAAATGTCCGTCAAAAGATGAATGCATAAAGGAAATGTGTATACATACAATGGAATATTATTAAGCCTGAAAAAGGAAGGAAATTCTGACTCAGTCTTCACACAGATGAATCTTGAGGACGTTGTGCTAACTGAAATAAGCCTGTCACAGAACGACAAATATTGAACGATTCCACTTATATGAGATATCTAAAGCAGTTAACTTTATAGAATCAAAGAAATTGAATAGTGGTAGCCAGGGGCTGGGACACGATGTGGGGGATGGGGAGTTAATAATCAATGGGGTTAAAGTTTGAGTTAAGCAAGATGAGTAAGCTCCAGAGATCTGCTGTACAACATTGTACTTAGTAGTCAATGGTAAAGGATCGCACATTTACAAATATTTTAAGAGGGTAGATCTTATAAGCATTCATACCACAATAAAATAATTATGAGCTTACATTTCTCCATCACACAATGGTGAAACTAATTATCAAGGGATAACTAGCAACCTTGCAGGAAAAACATTTCTTACGATAACCCAAATGACCCTACATACAAAGAAATTAACCAGCATTGAAAAGTTAAGAAAGAAAAACAAAACAATTAAAAAGAAGAAAAAAGAAGAAGAAAATGAGCATAAACTCTGAAATCAGTGTATCAAAATATAAGCTGAAATTTTCAAGTGATGAAGAAAATTAGCTGCAACCTAGATGAGGTTAGATTTCCATCTACTGAAATCAGAAGACAAAACATGTAAAAGGCTATTTATAGAACTGGGTAAGGATTTGTGTGAAAAAAACTCCAGGTGAATTCCAGGTGACAGTGTAGACTTCAGGCCTTTCAAGGACAGTGATTGTAAGAATGACCCCAGGGTATCTACCTTGTACAATTTGGGTAGAATCTCACTGAAACTAGTTCTTACGTCTCAGGCCCAGCCTGCCACATCTGACCTCTAGGCAAACATCTTAAAGTGTCAATTTTTTCCATCTGGTAATTGCAATCTGTCTGATTTTAAAACAGTTTTCAAAGTTAAAAGTTATTTTTTTTTTCTGTAAATTTTAAAGGTATTATTGCTTAAGGCATGGCTTCTCTGGTTGCTGACAAGAGTGATGTTCATTCTCATTGTCCTCTTAATGTAGGTAATATTTCTCTCTGATTGCTTTAGAATATTAATATGTTTTTCTTTTGCTTATGTTCTGCAGTTTTGCTACAGCATGTCTGTATACAGATTTAGCTATTTATTTTTTGTTGAGTACTTACAATAGCCTTGTGTTCTGAAGACTTATATATTTCTTAAACACTGAAAAAAAAAAACCCCAGCAGTTTTTTTCAGAAGTATTGCCTCGTTACCGTTCTGCACACTCTCTTCTAGTTCTCTTATAAGATAAAGGTTGGAAGCTCTCAACTGATCTACTTTCTCTTCTCCCACTTTTTAAAATTGTGTCTATTTAGCTCTGTCCTGAGTTCTTGTTGGAATCTTTTGCAATTCGATAATTCTCACTTCCGCCGTGTATAAACTATGGTCTATCCTGCCTTTTTTCTTGTTTGAATGTAATATTCTATGAATGCTAGAGCCAGACTACTCTTCTACATACGAAGTGTATGATCTTGGATAAGTAACTTCATCGCTGTACCTCAGTTGTTTTCTTTCTTTCTTTTCTTTTTTTTTTTTTTTTTTTGAGACGGAGTCTCGCTCTGTCCCCCAGGCTGGAGTGCAGTGGCGCGATCTTGGCTCACTGCAAGCTCCGCCTCCCGGGTTCACGCCATTCTCCGGCCTCAGCCTCCCGTGTAGCTGGGACTACAGGCGCCCACCACCTCGCCCAGCTAATTTTTTTTTTTTTTTTGGTAGAGACAGGGTTTCACCGTGTTAGCCGGGATGGTCTTGATCTCCTGACCTCATGATCCGCCCGTCTCAGCCTCCCAAAGTGAGTTGTTTTCATTTTTAAATGAAGATAATAATAGTATCTACCTCGTTAAGTTGTAGTAACATACTAATTCATGCAAAACATTTGGAACATTCCCTGGCATAAAATATGCTCTTATCAATAGCTCTTATTATTTTATTATTTTAAAGTTTAATTTTCTATATTTCAAACTATGCTATTATTATCTGTACCTGTTCTGGATTTACTTGTGACTGGTTTTGTTTTACAATCTTTTAAAAATAAGTAGAATTCATGTTTTCCTTTTGAACATTTAATACATATATCAAAAGTCTGGTCAGACTCATCTATACAATTCATTTAACCTATAACACATTTTTATTCCAAGTGGTTTTAACTTACTTCATTCACTTTCTTATTCACATGCCTCAGAAATTTGGTTTATATGCTGACTATGAGTGGAACCATCCCACAGCCTTTATTCCCCGTCTCTGTGCTAAGCCCTCCCTGTCCAACGATTTTCTGTTTATATGTATAGCCTAATCCAGAATCAGGTCAAGTCATAGAATCAGCTTTCCTGACTCAAAACCAGGCTGGGGGTATCACATATCTCGGGAATGAGCTCAGAGGGCAACGTGACTTAGCTCCTGGTTGAAAATTTGCACTTGTTTTATTGACGTATGATTTTTCAAGAGTCATGGCTGCAGACAGAGATTAGTGATGACTTTTTGTGTTGCTTTTAGGTTTCAAATTGTGAGGAGGGGTTTTTATTTTCTTTTCTTTTCAATTGTATTTGAAGTTTAGTCTCCATTTTCCTTCAGACAAACTCTCAGTTGCCATGACCTGTATTCAATTTTTCATTACTGGCCCCCCACCATTTTATGTTTCTGCTTTCTTTCTGGCAACAGAGATGTTTATTGTATTTTTGATTCTGGCTATGTCCTCTTACTTTTCTTGTTTTTATTTTTTATCTGCCATGTGCATATGTTTGAAGCAAGGAAGGCATTTGAAGCTTGACCTGCCCACCTAATTTCTAGATAGTCATGTGTCTCTTGTCTATACTTTTATTCTGTTCTTCATTTTTAGATTGACACAAATTGCCAGTGGGTATGTTGCCTGTTTTCATATGACAAGTAGATATGTACACCCAACACCACACACACACACACACACACATTCACACTCACATGTGTACATCATTTGCCCAGGCTCAGAATATTGAACCTCTCTTGTGACACAAACACAACATTAACAAAGCAATGCCTGTATTTTTCTAGGATGTTAGAAACCAGTCAGAGTTTTGTCATTTTATTTTTCAGTTATGTTCTAAGAAATGTACAAATGTGTTCCAAGTTTTTATAAAAGTATTTGCAAGAAAAAACTGATATTTGGGATGATAGTTGACTAGCTGATGGGGACTCTCTTCCATTGTGAATGATAGTACAGCTTACCCTCTAATAGGTGATGCCTTTTTGTTTCGTGAATGCCAGTACTGACTACTGTTTAGTTCAGTTTGTTATTGATATGAAATGTCATGTTTCCAATGCTTTAAAGATATAACATGTTACAAGGTTTTTGTTTTGTTTTGAATAAGAAAAACGATAGCGGCAAAACACTGATCATTTTCCTGGAGTGAATTCTGTCTCAAAACGAAAGTTCTCTTTGATCAGACAGAAGCTAGAAAACATATTATCACTTTTATAACTACTTAATCTTTATTAGCTGTTTAATGATGTTTTGAACAATAATAGAATGTTAAAGAAGAGCAGTTTTAGTGGTGTTTCCAGTCAATCAATGACACATACCAAAGCAAAAAACGTGGGAAAACCAGTTTTGCAGCACTTTTCTGACCATCTAGCTCTGACACTAAAAAAAAAAAAAAAAAAAGGCTGAAGATAATTTTCGGATTGTGCCTTGGGTCCTGTGAATTCTACTCCTTGTCCCAGATGTGGCTGCATACATGAAAGAGCTGGGCTGAGATTATCTTAGATTGTGTTGGAGAGAGCTTTCTAATGAACAAAGAACACTAAATTCAAATGTTCTGTAATAAATATTATGATGACAGTAGGCCTGAGATTCTACGGGGCTGTGTACACAGGCAGGCAAGGCCACTGATCCAGACCGTGAGGGACACTGTGACCATGTGACCTACAGGAAGAGCTGTATTTGCATAAATTAAAGTAATTGCTGAAGATGAATCCTTAACAATGTAAGAGGAGGCACTAGAAATGACCCAGAAAAGAGTCACATAAAATATCTGCCAAGTTCAACAAGAACCAACCGCAATTTCCCAACAATATTCATCTAATAAAACCTTTTGCTCTTTTTCCCTCTGCCCAAGCTTCTCCCTCTCTCCCATCCTGGAGGGTCCAAAACCAAGTTCAGTGGGATGGAGAAGGGGAGGTAACGTATAAGGCAGGGAAGGGGAGAGTAACTAGTCCTCTTACTACACAGGCCTGGGTTGGACAACGGCAAGAAGCCCTGACTTATTAAATCTGAAGATGGTACCATTATGTGGAGATGATCTTTTTAATCACTGAACAGAAACTGATTTCATTATTTGCCTGTAAGCAGAAAAACCAGAGGACCTGTCAAAAAATTGCATCCAAGCATAGGGGAGAAACAGTCCCCATATAGGGGGTTTGATTTTGATGTGAAAAATCAAAATAAAATCCTTCTTTGATTATCCTACAAGTTATGTTTCTTTGGTGTAACATTTATACCTGTAAAATGGAATTGATAATAAACTAATAACAGTTACCTGGGATGGTTGTTGTGATAATCAAGAGAGACAATATGTGTCAAAACATGACATACACCTGGCTTAAAGAAGGTATTTGTTGTTATTTTAATAATCTCCCTGTCGTACCTTTATCGTGCAAAATCACGTAAGTGGGCTGGAGAATTGAATAGATTAGTAAAAGGGAAAAACAAATTATGAAGAAGAGACAGAAATGGAAAAACCCACTGATTTGCTGATTATGTGCAGTGCATAGGGAAAGGCCACAAGATGAGAGGCTGAGAATGGCTATGGGGGAGACAGGAATGAAGTCACCATTACCCAGAGGCTGCAAGAGGTTTTTACATCAGGCCTCCAAGACCAAATTGTCACACAGGCCACTATCTTGGACCTGAGAAGTCAGTTTATCTGCCTTGTCTTTTGTTTATTTATTCCGCTAAAATCTTTGATATGTTCTGTGCAAGTCTGTGAGACAGAATCATGGCAGTCAGAAGAGAGACAAGTTATCCTGTTAAAAATGTATTCTATATTAAGTTTAAGAATTTCCCCCAATAGTTCATTAAATGACTCACTTTCCAAGGATTTTTTCAATAGTTCATTGAATGACTCACTTTCTGAGAATTTTTTCATGAATATGTGGTATTTAAGGATGTGACTCATATGCTTGGCAATGTTGCAAATTCGAAACATGAAGACAAAGAGTTGAGACACGTACAGAACAATAATGGGCTACTAATGCAGGAAAAAAATCTTTGAAATCAAGATGAGACTTCTGTTTATATGGTGATGTACCTGCATTTCATATTAGCCCATGTTTTATATTTGAGGCGAAATGTTATAATCCAGTCATCATAATGTTCTGAGCTACATGTTTCCAAAATAACCGATATGGTTTAGATGTTTGTCTCCTCCAAATCTCACGTTGCAATGTGGCCTCCACTGTTGGAGGTAGGTCCTGGTGGGAGGAGTTTGAGTCATGGAGGAGGATCCCTCATGAATGGCTCGGTGCTGTCCTCACAGTAATAAGTGAGTTCTCGCTCCATTAGTTCACTAGAGAGCTGGTTGTTTAAAGAGCCTGGCACCTCCCTTTTGCTTCCTCTCTTGTCATGTGATATGCTGGCTGCCCCTTTGCCTTTCACCATGATTGTAAGTTATTTGAGGCCTCATCAGAAGCCACGCACATGCTGGTGCCATGCTTGTATGGTCTGCAGAACTGTGAGCCAAATAAACCTCTTTTCTTTATAAATTACTCAGTCTCAGGGATTCCTTTACAGCAATGCAAAATGGACTAAAACAGTAGCTAATCAATTCACTTCACATTTCAATTTCAGTTTTTTGAAATTCAGTTTTTATTTCAATTTTCTCTCTCACTTTTGTAAAATAGTTAACTGAATTCTGTATGGAATTCATAGGATGCTTTGATGCAATTTGGATACAATCAAGCATCCATCATGTCCATTAGATTTTTATTCAATTACCAAAAGGACATTTTCCTCCTCACCATAAACTTGGGTGTATGAAACCCTTAGAAAGTAACTTTATTGTGTTGATCTTAATCTAACAATGCAGTTTACCTTTCTCCCAAGGAGCAATGTACTTATTGCAGAAGAAAGCTATTTGCAGTATCTCTCCCTGTGTATGGTGGGTGTTACATTTATAGCAAACATCTACAAATAAGGTTTCAATATTTATGTTTGCTGTTCTGCTATACTGTTTTCCATTGATCTGTTTTTACTAAGACTGATGGTAAGGGCTATGGGATATAGAAGTTATTTGGAACTTCTATTTAGATAAAATATATCAGTGCATTTAGTCATCATTGGAAATATATGTCCAAATGGGTTTAGTCGATGTTTAGAGGCTCGAATTCTCATGCAGAAGAAATTAATCATCTTTGTAAGAACTTAGAGTTAGTAAAGTTAGCATAATCTGAATGTCATATACCTAATGATATTTAAGAGAATAGAGTGAAGTAAGAGTCGATACAGGTAGACAAATGAATATCATCAGAAATGTAGATAATTAAATAATTGTAAGAAAAATTCCACATTCCTGTGATTGTGCACACAACTAATTATACTAATCATAGTGTGTGTGTGTGTTTATATATATATGTATATGTGTGTGTATATATGTATATGTGTGTGTATATGTGTGTGTGTGTGTGTATAGGTTTTTGTTTCATCCAAGAAACAAAGAAAATTGCAGTTCAGCATTTTCCTTGAGATACCTAATGGTATAGATGCTAATTTTATTTATGCCCTGTATAAAAACTAATTGCATAAAAAAGATGAATAACAGTTTAAAACCAGTCTAAATAAATACTATTACTTATAAATTAGGGGAGGTGATATCTCGAATACAATAACTGTTTTACTTACATAGTTTCAAATATCACTCCAATCAGCAAATACCTTCCAATAGAACACCATGATGCATATATTCTGCTTCATTTTGGATGCCCTATGTTTATATTAGGTCAAAATAATTACTTTGAAAAGTCATCTGTTTATTTAGTCACTTGCCTAATTGATTTTATATAAAAATAGTTTGCCTAATGCCAAAAAATAGAAACTACTTGCTTATGACTTGAATATTTGGACATTGTTTTAACCCCATTTTATGTTTCTATTTTGATACTATATACATAAAACAGTCTTATGAGTGCTGCAAAATGGACTTAATGCCATACTCAAAGTATCCTAGAGAAGATTCTATTTAAAAAATTGATTTCTCAGTGCTTTTTCACCCTGCTCCCTAAATGTTATTTGTCTCCTTATTCCTCAGCAGTTTTATTTACATTTTTATTTTTTCATTGGTCAAATAAAAATTATATATATTTATGGTGTACAAGCTGTTTTGATATATACATGCACACATACACACACACATTGTGAAATGATTAAATAAAGCTAACATATTCATAAAGTTAAGTATGATGTCACATGCTTATTTCTTTTCTTTGGTGAGAACATTTAAAATCTACTGTCTTAGCAATTTTCAGGTATCAATACCTTGTTATTAACAGTAGTCACCATGCTGTACAATACATCTCCAGAACTTAATCTTCCTATTTAACTGAAATTCTGTACCCTTTAACCAACATCTTCCCATTCCCTCCACTTCCCAGCCCCTCTGACAACTGCTCTTCTACTCTGCTTGTATGAGTTCAACATTTTTTGGTTCCACATATAAGTGAAATCATCTTCACCTCTTTACTTCTATTATAAGTCACATTTTATACAATAATCTCAGTCTGTATTAGGCTGAAGCCCAACTAGAACCTCCCAATTCTTTGCTAAAGTAGACTGTGTAGCTGGCAGGGAAAGCTGCCTATTCTAGGGGAATAAACTACAAACAATGTCACTTCTAGATTTGACCATATCCTCCAATATTTGAATGTGGCCACCCTGCTAGTTCTGACAATTTCAGCTATTGCAATTAGACCTGTTCTGATCAAAAGGGATTGTCCAGAATGTATTTATAAAACACAGATGGGGTTTAAACCTGTATTATTCATCTAATTAATCTAATTACTGCAGGACATCTGTTTGGTGATCAGCTCATGCTTCCTTTGGGCAAGTTGAGGCATTAGAAAGCTATGCTCTTGAACACTCCCAAGGTTTAGTATATTGTCCACTGAGTCATACTCTGGAGAGGGGTATGTGTTATTCAGATTAAATAGAACTCTAGGTAAATGTAAATTATAATTATATGGATTGAAAAGCATGGGGATAACTCAAACCCCCTACTTATTCAGACAGATGTTAAAAATAGAATTTCTGAATACCTGGATACCTAGAGGAATTATTATTTAGAGCACATACTCAGATTTCATCTTCAGTAATTTTATCCTTGAATCACAAATCTAATTCCTTTTCTAATATAGCAGTACTTTTAATTCCACCTAATACTTGAGCTAAGAAAACATATTTTTATTGACTCTAATATTGGGAACTTTGAGGAAGAGCAGAAGTAGTAACACAGGACAACCTACCTTCTATAATCTAGTAGTTTTGGGGATTTTTAAAGCATTTTTCTATATAATATTTGAAATATCAAAATTCAAATTTAAGACTCAGGAGAGATCACCAGAAAGTGTGACTTTGAGTTGATAGTGATGTGAGCTCACTTAATCACTTATTCATTCAGTCAGTCATTGAGTCTAACTCTGTGCCAGGCACCCTACGCACCGTTGTACACCCCCTTGAGGTAGACACAGCGATGTCTGATGACTTAAAGATCACTGCTGGGTGATTGGCAGGTGGAAAGAAGAAGGTGAAATAAAAATGGCAGCTGTACTCAGTTGACTTTCAGGCTTTACCTAGGGCTAAAAAAGTTTATCTGAGGTCTTCTCTGGGAGGTCCTGAAAGGAAGTGAAATGTAGAAAAAAGGCTGCCACTCCCTCTTTGCTGATGTAGCTACCTCCAGATTTTCAGTTCCATTTCAAGGGATTAAGATCTGTCAATTATCACTTGCTTTTTAGAACCGGGAAACATTAGTGTAAAAAAACCTGAGAAGTTACTCACTTAGATATGAATGGTGGAATAAGTGGGAAAAGCGAAAACAAGAAGCAAATAATTCAGTTCTAATGTTGCAGAAAGAAAGAGAGAGAACGGAGCCAAGTCTTTTTTCAGTTTACACACCCAAATCCCTTGGCTCACGGTCCCATCACAGCAGATTAGAGGTTGCTGGGAGGAGTGGAGCCAGTGTTCCGCTTGTTGAGATGGTTGGCTATGTCTCCCAGGAATGCTGACTCACTTGAGAAAGAGCAAGGGGAGGATCCAATCCTGCAACCTCAGCCCCCACAGAGTGTCCAGCTTACACAGCCCAGGGCCTGTCATTCAACAGGAGCCCGCGTTGAAACCAAAGCCTCACATTCACATTGGCAGCAAAGCAAGATACTAGCCTCTCAAGTAAAATGTGCTATGTGTGCTGCATCAGCCTCTATTTAAAGCTGATCAATCCTGGTAGGGCCCCTGTCACTGTAAACTGCACTTCCCAGAGCTGTATTTTTAAATAGGGAACTGCTTACAATGGCCATTTACAACTGTATGCTATTTAATTAGCCAGCCTGGGCAGTGCTGCAGGCATAGATCACTTTGCTTTAAAGATTTGAGAATGTTAATAGTACAGTATATCATTTTAATTATTACTGGATTAATGTTGTGTCTCAAAGAACACCTAATGCAAATCATGAGAAATGGCCCGAAGTGACCCAAGGGTTGCTAGGTATTAGAAAAGTAATAGTTCTGATGCTTAAATATAAGGACATTTTCTTCGTTCAAATGTCACTCAGCATTCAGCAGCAGAGCTTTGTGGGGGCAAAGCTTTGTTTATTAGTAGCAGTGTTCTGCAGTTCAGGCTAAGAAAGGCCAAAGAGTTGGGTTAGAACTGCGGCTCTAGTGTGGTAGCCACCAGCCAGGCATGTGTGCTAAGAAGCACTTGAATGTGACTCTTCTGCAGTGAGAAGTGATGGAAGTGAAAAACACACACAGGATTTTAAAGACTTAGTACAAAAAGAGGTGTAAAGTATCTTATTAATTTTTTTATATTGGTTTCCTCTTGCAATTATAAAATATAAGATATATTTGGTTAAATAAAAGCCACGATTAAAAAGTAGCCGGGTGTGGTGGTGCTCACCTATAGTCCCAGCTACTAGGAGGTGTGAGGCTGAGTGGAGAAGATCACTTGAGACTGGGAGGTCAAGGCTGCAGTAAGCCATGAATGTGCCACTGCACTCCAGTCTGGGTGACAGAATGAGACCCTGTCTCAAAAAAATGAAAAAAAATGTTAAAGATATAAAAAATTAATTTCACCTGAATTTTTGTTTTTTTAAAAACTATTTTTAGTTTAGCTATTAGAAAATTTGTAATTACATGGGTAGCTCATATTAGTGAGCCACATTTCATTTCATGTGGACAATGCTGGCCTAGACTTCCAGGAAAGAAGAGAAAACTCAGGCCAACAATAAAAGTGCATTTAAAATTTCTTCTTTATTGCCACTAGCTATATGGCAAGACACTGCTGGTTTCATATATACACACATACATGTACACACAGGACACATATGTACATATGTGTATACACATGTGTAGGAGATGCATATGTATATATGAGATACATATATGTATAGATACATATTATATATACACATGTATGTGTCATGTGTATAGGGAGGGAGGGAGGAAGGAAAGAAGGAAGGAAGGAAAGAAAAAGAAAAAGAAAGAAAAAGAAAGACAGACAGACAGACAGAAAGAAAGAAAGAGAAAGAAAGGAAGGAAGGAAGGAGAGAGACAGCGAGGGAGGGAAGAAGGAAAGAAGGAAGAGAGGAAGGAAGGAAGGAGAGAGACAGGGAGGGAGGGAGGAAGGAAAGAAGGAAGGGAAGAAGGAAGGAAAAAGAGAAAAGAAAGGAAAAAAAAAGAAAAAGAGAAAGAAATATGTACATATATATCTCATATGTACATGTATATCTCATATATCTTTCATGTATCATATAGATGAGAAAGAGATATGTATCTCTTTTTAAAATCTTTTTTTAGTTTAGCTATTAGAAACTTTTTTTTTGTCTGGGCTTGGTGGCTCATGTCTGTAATCCCAGCAATTTGGGAGGCTAAGGCGGGTGGATCACTTGAGGTCAGGATTGGAGACCAGCCTAGCCAACGTGGTGAAACCCCTCCTCTTCTAAAAATTACAAAAATTGTCTGGACATGGTGGTGCATGCCTGTTATCCCAGCTACTCGAGAGGCTGAGACAGGAGGATTGCTTAAACCCAGGAGGCAGAGGTTGCAGTGAGCTGAGATCGCACCACTGCACTCCAGCCTGGGTGACAGAGGGAGAGTCCATCTCAAAAAATAAAAGTAAATAAAAAATAAATAAAAAATGAAAGAAACTTTTTGTTTTGCTATTAGAAATGTATCTCTCATATATATGATATATGTGGTATATATATGAGAAAGATATATATATGACTACAAGATGTATATATCGTATCTATATGAGACTATTAGTGTCTTATATAGTATATAGAGAGACTGTTAGTAAGAAGACTAAATGAGGGGAGAGAAAGCATTGTGAAATGACAATGTTGGTTTCATATGGTAAAACCAGGCAACATAACAAACCCAAACAATCATTTTTTTTAGCGTTATGATCCATTAGTCAAAATGTAGCCCCATTTCAGGCACAGGGTTTACAATTACCATTCAACAGATGCACACATATCACTAGCTGCCTCCCCTCTCTCCGAAGAATCTACCATGCACCTCATGCACCGTGAAGTGTCTCCTCTCCCTGAACATGTAAGTGTCTGGAGCTAACAAGGTAGGTTGTTCAAGGCTGACTTGAACTTGCTCGTAGAATAAAAGAGGTTAGAAAGCACCTAGAGAAAGGGGGCCAGGCACAGTGCCTCATACCTGTAATACCAGCACTTTGGGAGGCTGAGGTGGGTGGATCACTTAAGGAAAGAAGGAAGGAAAGAAGAAAGAAAGAAAAAGGAAGGAAAGAAGGAGAAAAGAAATAAAGGAAAGAAAGAAAAAGAGAAAGGAAGGAAGGGGACAGGGAGGGAGGGAGGAAGGAAGGAAGGAAGGAAAGAAAAAGAGAAAAAGGAAGAAAAAGAAAGAGAAAGAAAAAGAAAGGAAGGAAGGAGAGACAGGGAGGGAGGGAGGGAGGAAGGAAAGAAGGGAGGAAGGAAGGAAGGAACGAAGGAAGGAAAAAGAGAAAAGAAAGGAAGAAAAAGAAAGAAAGAGAAAAATAGAAAGAAAAAGAAAGAGAAATAGAAAGAGAGAAAGAGGAAGGAAGAAAGGAAGGAAGGAAAGAAGGAAGGAAGGAAGGAAGGAAGGAAGGAAGGAAGGAAGGAAGGAAGGAAGGAAGGCAAGCTGCTAAGTTCCATGGATATGGAGAACCAATTAAAAGAAAACAACAAAAAATATAAATTAGCAGGGTCTGCAAAGTTTGTGGCAAGTTAGAGAAGCACTAACTAAGCTTGTCAGGAAGCTATGGAGCTAACTAATTCCAAGGATGAACTCCTAAAATCTCCACCCCGAGCCTCACCTTTGCCACCATTCATGCTGTTACTTGTTGGAAAAAACTTCATTGCATCAACAGTGCTTCACAGCAAGTGTTATAAACGCTCTACAGCAAACCATGACTAAACCCATGAAGTGTGTGCCCATATAAGAAACACAGGAGAGCATAGTTTTGACTCTACAACACTGAATGTCTAATTTTAAACAGATTTGAACATGCCCTTATGCCCTTCCCACCCCCTGTTCTTGCACATTTGTTTGTCAAATGTCCACTTTCTTCGGTAATATGAAAGCCAAAAATTTAACAGGGGAAAAGATGTCAGGTTCACTCTAAAGGAGCTGAAATAAGTTATAAAGAGGTCTCATTTGAACAAACTATTTTAAAGACATTTTCATAAGTCTTTGGCATTTTGAAATTCTCTATTAATATTTCCAGGAGATACTCACGCAGTCATCTGCTTTTGAAAGCTGGATTTCTAAATTCAGTCAATACCTGTCTATTCTCTGTATGTGGAAGTAGGTGAAGAGGCAGAAAACATACCCATTGTCACTGTATTAGAAATGTGCAGAGCACGCTCATTGTGCTTCTACACCAAAACAAAAAGGAATACTTGAATGTATACGGTAACTTCCATACGACAGGAAAACAGGACGGGCCCGTTCTAAATGGAATGCTCCTAAGCTTTTGACCAAAGCCTGTCTGCGTTATCCAAGCAGCTTCAGTGAAGCAGAGGACTTTCTATTCACTAGCCTCGAACAGATCTTCCTTTATCATGGTCCCGATCCATAAAAATACTGAAAAGGATCCCCTAAAAAATATTGATTGTATTACCCAGTCTGTAGGTAGAGGGAAACCTCTTCAGCACAAAAAAAGCGTTTAAGTGAGAGTCTGCATGAGGTGCTTGGCGGAGTCTCCACAGGGAGTTTACTCAGTTTGCCATAGTTCCTCTCTCCGGCTGGGAACCGGAAGGGCTGGTTTTCAAATTCTAATTTTTATTACATGGAAAGAGTTAGGTGATTCGAACAAGGGGTTTTAATCATAAAAATAATGATGAAAAACTAATAATAGTTAACATTTATTGAGTGCCTAACACATGCTGGATGTGGTACTAAGCATATTGTATCTCATTTAATTCTCACAACATGCCCAATAACTAGATATTATTACATTTGATGGATTAAGATCTTGGGGCTCAGAAATACATAATAAATGGCCCGATAGGCAGAGATGTCATTTAGTCCTAGATTTGTCTCACTGCAAATTATGTTCACTTGCTCCGATACAATTTCTTTCATATACCCATTTTACTCAAATAATGTAAGTGGGGTCTACTGTAAGACTGGCATTCTCATCCACCATTTCTAGAAACATCACTTATAACAGAAACAAAGTAATACTTTTTCAAACAGTTTAAAGTGATTTCTCCTTTTTATTTGCTCTAATTAGAGAAAAACAGTTATCCGAACCTGAGGCTATACTTATATGATGTGTAGAAATTCAGCTGAAAAGTGAAAGCAGTAGCTTATCAGCTCATCTTGAATAAACATACATAAACTGGCTTAACTGGTTACCTTCAGTGCATTAACCAGATAATAGACCTGCATAGTCCAATAAGGTAGCCACTAGCCACATGTGGATACTGAACAATTAAATGTGACTAGTTTTAATTGATATATGCTTGTATTTATTAATATAAAATACACAGAAAATATTGAATTAAATTATCTCACTCGATTTTTCATATTGAATAGGTAATAATTTGAATATAATGGATTAAATAAAATATCATCAAGATTAACATTACCAGCTGGGTGCTGTGGCTCACACCTGTCATCCCAGCCCGTTAGGAGGCCAAGGTGGGCGGATCACCTGAGGTCAGGAATTCGAGACCAGCCTGGCCAACATGGTGAAACCCTGTCTCTACTAAAATTACAAAAATTAGCTGGGCATGGTGGCACTTGCCTGTAATCCAAGCTATCCAGGAGGCTGAGGCAGGAGAATCACTGGAACCAGGAAGGCAGAGGCTGCAGTGAGCCAAGATCGTGCCATTGCACTTCAGCCTGGGCGACAGAGCAAGACTCCATCTCAGAAAAAAAAGAGATTAACATTACCTTTTTTTTACCTTTTCTTTTTAGCCTAGGCACCAGAAAATTTAAAATTTCTCTTGTGGCTTACATTATGCTTCTGTTCGACAATGCCAGCAGAGACCATTCAAAAAATAAGATTATGATGGACAGCAGTACTGGAATATCTTGAACTTACAAAATACGTATTTATTTTCCTCTGTGTCCATTGCACTCTGCAAGGCATTAGGGACAGAAAGATGAAAAAAATCAAAAGTAAACAAGGATTTCATGGAATTTACGATTCTGGAAAGGAAACAGAAACGTTTCATATTAGCACAAGGGAGGAAGTGGTCAAAGAGGGAAGGACTAACCACCCTTGAAGTTGCAAATTGATGTTACCTTTAAATCCTGCATATGTTGGTAAAGATCTTAAAATCTCACCCAGTCACCCCTGCAGGAGAACTGCCCAGACACAAGGCAACTACAACCAGCAATTCCCAAATATTCCTAATAGTTATATCACTTGAACTCAAGTTTTAGGGTATCAATAATGAACTTATTTGTTTGTTTTGGTAGAAAGGAGTGTGGACAATTCTTCACCGTTCAGGACTCGTTCATATCCAGGAACTTTCTACTCTAAATGACAAAGAGTTTCACTGTCATGAAGAGAAATGCTGCTGACCTTAGACCTTTATTTTTTAATTTTTTTGTTTTTTGGAAAGTGGAATAATGGAGCACAGGAGCAGAGTTTGGTATTTGACCGAATCCTTCACAATTATCATGCATGTGTATATAATAAAATTAATTCTGTGTCTCTGCATTGTAGCCTGCGGCAAGAAGCGTACAATCAGTTTTGTATGTATAATAGATCACAGAGTTGTTCATGAATAATACAAATGCGTTGAGCAGATACTAGTGAGAGAGGATGTTTGTCTTTGCATGGAATCGAAGTGAACATGTAATATTGTGATAATATATATTTGATGAATTCAGGTCTGACTTGCCTTTGCCATACTCTGCTAATTCCCCGACAAGGGTTGCCACAATAATTGAGTTTCCAATAACATTATGATTATTTCCACATGATAATTTAATTGTGGGTATTTTTTAATATTGTAATATTGTAGATTTGTGATTATTATGCATTTGCATGCAGATTTTCTTGGTGACTTGGAGCACATCCCTACATTTATAACTTAATTTTATATATTATTGCATATATATTTGGGGATGAACTCATTAATGCAAATAAAAAAAATGTAGGTCTGTTTAGTCTTTCAGCTTTTATTATAAATGTTGAAAGCCTTGCTCATTTTTTATAACAGTCCTTACAATACTGTGAATAAACCAAAGAGAACTTTAATTCGAGAATGGATTCATTAAAAAGAATGGTAATAGCTATAATAATTACAAATTGCAACGTATTTGTTCCACCTAATTGGGATACAAGATCCTATATATTATTTTTTTCATAATGCAAAAGTTCTGGGTATGCTATTTATTGACTTCATCATAGGAACTCTCTACTATTAAGGATGTAGAATATACTGACTGATAATTTAGTCAGTGGAAAGTAAGCAAAAACTTTAAACAAAATCCTGGGTAACGTTCATATTGTACATCTTAAAAGCCAGAAATAAATCCCATGGTAAAGACATCTGAGTTTCTGCAAAGACCTAAATTAGAGTTTAGGATAGAAAAGCAGAGGTATATTATATTACATATATAATGCAGATATATATTATCCACATATAGATATATAATACATATATTCAGGTATATATTATACATATATACAGATATATATTATACATGTATACAGATATATATTTAATATATATACACAGATATATATATTTTTTGAGAGATGTGACTTCTGCACTAGTTCTTTAGATATAATAACTTGAAAATTTTTAAAATCAAAAATTTGGTTTTTAAAGCACATATCCTAAAGCAGTAAATATGAAGAAATTATATATCTATTGCTACTTAAAAACAAGAGAAATGCTTACAGCTGTCCAACAAACACTTTCAACAGATACATCCAAAAAATTATGGGCAATAAGTTTTACTTTTACATATGTATTCATTTTTGATATCTAGAATAGAAATAGAGATAGCTGTTTTGGGGATTCACTTCACTTTGCTTTCACTTTAAAAAGCCAGACGCATAGATTGAGGAAGGGATATATAAACCCTCATTGACACAATGACTGATTTTGAATTAGCTGAATTCTACTAGATGTGTCCAAGTTAAATGACTTAGCAGAATTTAGCCATTTAAAAAATTTCACTGTTAATTTCATCTCAGGTTATCAGAATCAAAACTGTGAATGGAGAGTCCATAAACAGTTTAATGTTAATTTATATTTTTGTTATAATTTGGTTTTCAAATTCTTCCAGCTTTTGAGAATTGACGCTAAGCAGAGTCTTCATTTAGTCACTGTAAGGGGTGGAAGGTTTCCCAGGAAACAAGGCTGTCAGAAAGTTTCTTATATACTGGTTTGGCTAGACAGGGCACCCAGACAGAATGAAGGCATGCTATAGCAGACGTGCAGTAAAGCACTATTCAGAGAATGCCCAAACTGAAAAATTCTACTTGATTGAGCTTGCGATGTACAGAATTATGAGGAATGAAAAATGGGGGAATGCCAAGATCAAAGATAGAAAATGGTCAACAAGATTCATGAAAAAGATACATCTTTATAATCAGGTAAATTAGATATAATTTTAACTTCTGTGAGCTTTCCCTATTAAAATGGGGGAAGCAACGCCTACATTACAGAAGTATGGTAAGATTTAGAACTAAAACATCTGAGGGAAAATGGCTCAAGGCTTGGCATCTAAAAGGCATCTCAAATATAAATAATAACAGCAGCCAACGCTAATTTAATGCTTACAAGGCACTGAGTACTGATTCGCATTTTAGGTCGGTTGGTACTATTATCTCTTTTGTGCAGTTGAGATAGCTCAGATGAAAACGAATGAATAAACCACTCAAGGTCACACTGTTGTTAGAGGCTAGAGGCAGCTCTAGAATCCCAGACATCTGACTCTGGGGCTGTCTAAATAAGCGATGTTACTGTGTTAAATTGTATGATGTATCACACAAATGGAAAGTATCCTACTAGGCTCCATTATATCAACTATGAATTGACTTAGTGAGGACTGAGGCTTAAAATATCAATTGGGGTTAGGGATTAGGATGTAGTTTTCAAGGTAAATAGTTCTCCTGGTGTTGTCTTGGGACCAGTACCACTAGCATCACTTGAGAACTTGTTAGAAATGCAAGTTCTTAGCCTCCCATTCAGACCAATTAAATGAGAAACTAGGGGTTGGGCCAAGAAATCTGTGTTAACGAGATCTCCTGTTGCTTCTGTTGCACTCTCATTTGGAAACCACTGCCCTAGGTCAAACCATGCCAATATAGTTCCCACATCATGGCATGGTTTGATCTGGACTTTAGGAAAGTGACTGGTGGCAGACTTGAAGCATAGAATGCACAGAAGGGTTACCTCAATTGTTCAGATGGGAAATCCTGAAGGATTAGTCCTGGATATTACTAATGTGTCTCCAAAGTCAGAGGGATAAGTGACAAGAAATAGCAAAGCCTGGTGCTACAGCCTGAACATTTTTGTTCTCCCAAAATTCCTATATTGCTAATCCCCAGTGCAAGTCTATTAGGAGGTGGGGTCATTAAGAGGTGATCAGGTCATGGGGGTGGAGCCCTCCTGAATAGGATTAGTGCCCTTAGTAAAGAGACCCTAGAGAGCTGCCTTCCTTCTTCCACAGTGTGGGGGCACAGCAAGAAGGTAGCATCTATGATCTAGGAAACAGACCCTTATCAGACACTGAATCTGCCAGTTCCTTGGTCTTGGACTTCCCAGCCTCTAGAACTGTGAGCAATGCATTTCTGTGGTTTATAAACCACTCAGTCTATGGTATTTTTTATAGCACTCTGAATGGATTAAGACACATGGCAACTGACATGAGTACAATGAACAGGAGCAGAAGAAGAGGAAATCATTGAAGAAAATACAAATATCTCTATCCTGAGAATCAGGTGACTGTTGATGTCAATGACTAATACAGGGGGAAAATAAGGAAAAACAAACAAGGGAAGTACTTATTCAAGTTTAGTCATAACTATGGTTTTAGAGCAATTGTTAAGTTCTTTTCAAGTTGTAAGTCAATTTAAGTCTATTGTTTTTGTCTCACATAACCCTCCCAATTGTCTGCTTCCAATTGTCTTTGAAAATACAGAAAACATTGAACAATTTTTCTTTTCCTCAACCTTCAATGAATCTGTTCCTCTTTGCTACTCCATCACAAGATTTGGAATAGGAGGAAAGTGTGTAAAAGCCTGGGTCCTGCACTATTATCTTCCCAAAGGTGAGAGAAGGAGTTTGGTCTAATGAGAAAATTACAGGAAAAACTTTCACCTGATGTATACTGTACATCTATTCAATCACCTTTCACTTTTTTAGATATTAGGGAGTTTCCTAGATTTCCCTCATTATAGTTTCCTCATCAGAATAATGGGGATAAGGATATTTGAGATTATGTAAGAAAGTGTTTGAAAGCTATAAAATGCCATGCAAGTCCAAGCTAGTACTATCAGTAATTTTTGAGAGCATGTAACTAAAATCAAGAGAGATCCTACAGGTAGGAAATAGAGTATGGGCTAGGTCACTTACTTTCACAGAAAATCTACTTTCTGGCTGGGCATGGTGGCTCATGCCTGTAATCTCAGCACTTTGGGAGGCTGAGGTGGGCAGATCACCTAAGGTTGGGAGTTCGAGACCAGCCTGACCAACATGGAGAAACCCCATTTCTATAAAAATACAAAAAAATTAGCCAGGCATAGTGGCTCATGCTTTTAATCCCAGCTACTCAGGAGGCTGAGGCAGGAGAATCGCTTAAACCTGGGAGGCGGAGGTTGTGGGGAGCCAAAATCATGCCATTGTGCTCTAGCCTGGGTAACAACAGCAGAACTCTGTCTCAAAAAAGAAAAAAAAAAAAAAAAAGAAAAGAAAAGAAAAGAGAAAAAAACAAAATCTGCTTTTTTCTTTGCCATGTTGTCTTTGAGGAAAGACAAGAATTTTTAGATTTTCCTGCCTTTGGTAGGCGTACCCTGAACAATAAAGAAAACAACAGGTGAAACCCTTTCAAAACTGTCATTTTTAGTAACAGTATGTAAAAAGTAATACGTCTATGACCTCAGCTTTTGCATCTATTCTCATTATTAGTGTTGGACCTCTTGCAGGGACTTGTATCTGGGCACTTTCGTTCAAAAGAAAAAACTCTCATGAGAGAAAAGTTCGTGGGGTTTGGGGAGGAGAGTCACAGAGTCCAAGGTGAGCTCCTTCATGTAAACTGTTTTATAGTTAGAAACTTTTAACCGCCAAATTATTTATTCCATCAATGTAACAGAAAAATAGTGCAAATGCAAATTCAGTAATCTTTAATAAATGTGTTACTGGAAAGGGCTCCCAATCCAGACTCCAAGAGAGCGTTCTTGGATCTTTCACAAGAAAGAATTCGAGGTGAATCCATACAGTAAAGTGAAAGCAAGTTTACTAAGAAAGTAAAGGAAGAAAGAATGGTTGCTCCATAGGCAGGGCAGCCCCGAGTGCTGCTGGTGGCCCATTTTTATGGTTATTTCTTGATTAAATGTTAAACAAGGGGTGAATTATTCATGCCTCCCCTTTTTAGACCATATAGGGTAACTTCCTGATGCAGCTATGGCATTTGTAAACTGTCATGGTGCTGATGGGAGTGTAGTAGTGAAGACACCAGAGGTCACTCTCATCGCCATCTTGATTTTGGTGGGATTCGGCCGGCTTCGTTATTGCAAACCTGTTTTATCAGCAAGGTCTTTATGACCTGTAACTTGTGCCGACCTCCTATCTCATCCTGTGACTTAGAATACCTTAACCGTCTGGGAATACAGCCCAGTAGGTCTCAGGCTCATTTTACCTAGCCCCTATTCAAGATGGAGTTGCTTTGGTTCAAACACCTCTGACAAATGGATTCAAAGAATTATCAAAAAAAAACTAAATACTTTTACTAGTACAGATATATCTATTAATTCTAGTTATTCTTTTAATAATTAGAACTAAAATAACTCATGCAATGTTCACATAGGAACACCAACCTTTAATCCCCATGTCTAATGCCATATTTAATGACTATTGAATATCCTCATTAAAATGCATATTTAGCTATTACCTGAATTATAGTTGTTCTCCCACCACACCTGTATTCTGATGAGTCAATACTCACACCCGTGTACATCCACCTCTGTAAGAACAGTTGCTACTGGTGATATACTCTTCCATAATAGAGATTTCTTTTTTCCCCCAGGTGAGGGTTGATTCCTGGCAGCTAATACACATTTGGCAAAAAGCCACATACTGTGTTTGCTTTTGATCCCCTGGGAATTATTCTACTGCCTATTGAAGCAAAAGGTGCCTGGGCAGGTTGGCAGCTGCAAATCTACTGTTCACAAAATGTTGGAATTGCAGCTACTAGAAGCCCTGAAAGGTTCTTAATACAAAATTGTACTTAGTAAATTTTACTGAGGTTCTGAACTCCAAGAAATAACTCCAGAAGCTGGGAGTACCTTTGCTGTTTTCTTTTTATTTTATTTTGTTTTTTAATTCTGTGATCAGGCTGGAGTTTTTGGAGCACCTCGTTTGAGTCCAAAGGGGAGCAACAATCCACGTGTCAGTCCAGTGACTGAGAGGCACAGAATTTCTTGGGGATTGATGACTGACTGAACTTTGTTCAATTCAAAGTAGCAAACAACCCCAGTAGATTAATCCCAAGAAAATGCCCTGATACTTACCATTGATTTTAAAAGCTGAGGAAAAATATACACCTCTTACGATTTGTTTATGTATGCAAAGGTTCCATTTTTTTCTTATTAGCAGTAATAATGATAGGCTCCCACGGTGCTTTTGTGACATATGTTCTTTGCCCTTCAGGTTCCTTTATGCAGAACAAGAGGAAGTACACTGATTTGCATTGACTTCCCATGGCAGTTCTAAAGGCAAGGGGATTTTTTCACATCTCTGTGGGAAGTACACGATCTCTCTGAGAATGGAATGTCTAAGGAATTACTACCCTGTACGTTGGTCAATCAGATTTCCTGAATAATTGCTCAACATTCCATTTGCCTTATTACATTGTGCATCATTTTAATTTCCTCCAGGTAATCATATGACAGATCTCTCACACACATAAGGCACTCGTTTTTTCCTGTGCAACAACTACAAACAAAAAGCATGCAGTTCAAGGGGAGAAAACAAAAATGGAAGAGTCAAAACACATTAAACAACCTTAATTTGTTTGAACATATTTTATGCTCCTCATCATCCCCAGCGGTTTCCTGTTGTGAAATGGTGCATTTTGTTTTCAAAGTTACAAACTGGTGATAAAAAGAAGGCATTTTTACTGTAAGGTCACATTCCAAGCGTATTATCATATGTCTATTTCTTATGTGTGGCTTTTATCAGAAGAAAGAGCCATTTGTGTGCATTTGTATTTTAAGAACCATGTGATGGCATAGCCATCTCGAAATTCTTTTCAAAGAATTTACTATTTGCCAAAATTCTGCAAAATATTCTGCCAATCAGTCATTTTGTCTATAGAATACAAATTAAAGTTTTGGATGTATAATTTTCCCATGAGTTTATCTCCTGAGTTTAAAAGTGTGTGACTATTTAGGATCTCTTAAAGGATCATTGTTTTATTTAGGACACAGATGGTTTCTTCAGATGGGAAGAAATAGGCAACAACTGTTCAACCACAGAAAAGTCATCCTCAAAACAAGAACCACTGATTGAGCTCCCATTATATAATTATAATAACAGTCATAGCAAAGTACAGTTATAAGTACTTATGATGTGCTAGGTACTATCTTAGTACCTTGGATTAATTAATTAGCACTTGTAGAAAATGATTTTCTTGTTAGCCAACCTATGAACTGGTGTTTCTTTTCAATTCTACTTTTTGTCAAGAATTAACTGGACTAAATGTTCTCCATGAAACAAATTCAATGGATGAATGTATGCTCTTCTATTTTGCATTTCATGTAGAACCTAAGTAAATGATTACTGCAAGTCACTTACGGAGTGCAGAGTTTCTTTTTTATTTTATCTAAAATAAACCCATTGTTATGTCATTTTTTATTAGAAATATAATATAATCCCCTTTAAATACAAGACAATAGTGAAGAGAAAGACAACTGCCCACAATTCAAGTTATTCTGAGCATAGAATTTGGGGTGGCAGAGTTGGATTCATGCCCTAGTACTGTTACATTGTGTAATATTTCTACAAATAATTAACCTCGTCCTAAATTCTGGATCTGCAAAATGAATAAAATAGCACCAATTTCTGAGCATTCTTATGAGATGTGAGTCAGATTAATGTGTAAAGAGAGGCTGGAACATAATAGATACTCACTAACACTACGCTAGTTTTCGAAACACAAACACTGGCACTTTGGGTTTCACCTTTTTTTCCCTCTTCTTTTCTATGAGTTAGTATTTTTTTAATCACTGAATACATATAAGTTGGAATCCTAATGTTTTCTATTAAATGAGTTTTTTCTGTATTTTAAAGTCTTTATAACTATAGTTTTTAAAGTTCTAACAGGTGAAGATCTTACGTTTTTTTACATCCAAAGATAAGATCAATCATCTTAGCTTCTCTTTTGAGCTCTAGAATACTGGTTTGAACATTATTTGCTTGGAGCATCCTGGTTCTTCAGAGGTACGTTATAGGTCGTTTGAGGTGGATGGTTGAACATTATCCAAGCAGGTTTGCTTTTATGAGTTTCAGGGTTTTCAGTGGCAGGATCTCGGCTCACTGCAAGCTCCGCCTCCCAGATTCACGCCATTCTCCCGCCTCAGCCTCCTGAGTAGCTAGGCGTCTGCCACCACGCCGTGCTAATTTTGTTTTTGTATTTTTAATAGAGAGGGGGTTTCACCGTGTTAGCCAGGATGGTGTCGAGATCCGCCCACTTCGGCCTCCCAAAGTGCTGGGATTACAGGCATGAGCCACCGCATCCGGCCGCCTTTTCTACTTCAAAGTGATTATACAAAGTTCTTGAGATTTCTTAGTTTTTGACATTTCTTCACAGTTATTTACAAAATTTGTTTTGCTATACATGGATGTAGAAGTATACATACATAAACATACACATGCTTATAAATACAAAACAGAAACAATAGACAACATCATTTTTCAAAGCAATGGATATCTGACTTTTCATGCTAGGAAATATAAAGAGATGTGATCTGTGAAGGAATGACTTTGCTAAAATAAATTTTCTGTGGATCAAACCAAATGATACTGATTCAGTCAAGTGTGGCAGAGCACCCTCGAATAATCAACCTTTCAATGTTATACATTTACTCAAAAACTGTATTTAATAGAAAGCATAAAACACTTTACAAGTTCTAAGTAACCCATCTGTCTCTATGAGCTGTGTATGCCTGTTGATTACTAGACTTCACTCTTTTCCAAAGAGGCTGCTTAGACCATCAAAGGTATTAGTGGTCTCTGAATAAGAGGTACATTTTCTTGTATTAATAATATCATTTTTAAGTTAAAGTGGAATCCCTTCTTAGTCCTATTTGCATAATAGATGTTCATTATTTTAAATAATACAATACTGTTTGTGTGATTGATGAGCCTGTGGTTCTGAGTGAAAAAGTAAGAAATTTGGTTGTTTTTTATCAAGAGGGACATATGCTTCATGAGGTCAGAGGAGAGTGACTATGGAGGTGGCACTGCCCCCAGGACATTTAGGACATTTGTGGGGGAGTCACTGATTGTCACAGTGATTCAAGTGATGCTGACATGGTTGATCATCCCAAATCTGAAAATATCTGAAATTTGAAACACTTCTGGTCCCAAGTATTTCAGATAAGGGATGCTCAACCTGTAGGGTTTAGTGGACAAAAACAAGAGGATTTCATTATAAAGACACTGTGTGATTCAGTCTAGCCCTACAAGGATGTGCCTGTGTATCCCATGACTTCGGTTTGTCTTGCTGAAAATTCATGTAGATGAACATCTGTTTATCTGAAACTAGATCCTCATTTGGGTAACACATGAACCAAAAGTTGGTGCTCTTGTTGATTTACTCAGCTTTAATTTACGTTTAAGTTTCTTGGAACATGTTTGCCACAAAAATTGAGAAAGGAGGTCACTTTGTTTCATTTGGAAAAGTACCAAGGTTTTTCTCACTATTTTAGAATATCACATCACTGACCATAATGCTACCAATAAAGCCCATCTGTGTCATTCTTATTTAAAGCTGTCATGTTCTGGGAATTTCAGTGGCAAATATCTGACTTCCTTGTTACATCTTCCAGCATGCTTGTGCCGGAACATTTACATAATAACATGCACATTATTTTATTGTCAATGTTTTCCTTTTATTTATTTTTTTTTACATTTCACTCACAGCTAATTCTAATTTTAGTTTCATTTTTGGCAACTTATATTATCTATGAATTTTATTTCACGATGATAAAGCAGGGATTTCATAGGATCTATTATTAAACAGAATGCAGAGTCAGGTGGGGCTGAGGACCATGAATATAGTGATCTAGAATTCAGACTCCAGACTGAGTGGCATTCTGGGTTCTATTTCAGTTCTGCCACTTGCTAGCTATGTGATCACAGACAAGTTCTTTAACAAGGCAGAGCTACTGTGGCCTCACCTGCAAAATAGGATTAAGGACCTGCCTTAGATGATTATTAAGAAGACTACGTGCATTAAGGGCTGATGTGTCCTAAGTGTTTAAAAAAACAACTCAAGTTTAAAAAAACAACTCAATTGTCCTCAGTCATGGTAATTTTTTTTTTTTTAGACCAAGTTTCACTCTTGTTGCTCAGGCTGGAGTACAGTGGCGAGATCTCTGTTCTCTGCAACCTCTGCCTCCTGGGTTCAAGAGATTCTCCTGCCTCAGCCTCCCTGGTAGCTGGGATTACAGGCTCGTGCCACCACGTCTGGCTATTTTTTGTATTTTTAGTAGAGATGGGGTTTCACCAGGTTGGCCAGGCTGATCTTGAACTCCTGACCTCAGGTGATCCACCTGCCTTAGCCTCCCTAGTAGCTGGGATTACAGACTCGTGCTACCAAGCCTGGCTATTTTTTTGTAGTTTTAGTAGAGATGGGGTTTCACCAGGCTGGCCAGGCTGGTCTTGAACTCCTGACCTTGGTGATCCACCTGCCTCAGTCTCCGAAAGTGCTGGGATTACAAGCATGACCCACCATGCTTGTTCAATCATGGGAATTTTTGACTCATTATATGCTAAGATGAATAGCAGTGTTTGTTTTTGTTTTTTGTTTCAAAATGATCTATGTAATATAGTTTTCTTGAGGCCATAGTAATGATCATGATGAAAATAATGAACTTCGTCGAAGTTGCTAGATATCTTTCCTATTCCAAACTTTCAGCCCTGTGTTAGAGAAGGGGCAATGTTGTCATATTTATAAACCAAAAAATAAAATTCTAAGCCCCCTAACTAACTGAATGGACCCCTCCTCTGGGCCGAGGGCATTCCATAGTAAACTTGAAAGTAGTTCAAGCCATGATGGGAATGGGTGGCCAGACATGCCTCGTGATACCTTCCACCCCTTGGAAGGAAGCCGACCAACCTTAACATTAATACAGACATGAAGACCTACAAAGCAAACTCTTTGTAGCAATAAGATACCAACATGACAGCTAGCAGGATCTGAAAGAAATAAAAGTATTTTGACCCAAAATGTATTTCTTTGACATATTTTGAAATGGCCCTGCAAGGTTGTCTCTTGTAGGGAAAATCTACATTCTACAGAGAACTCCCTTCTCATTCCAGATCTTTTCCCTGATTCAGGAGAGAATTAACTAAGAGTCTGGAACATTTTGGGGTCTGATAAGAGCTCTGAAGCCTGCTGCCTGGAGGTTTCATCTGCATGATAAAACTCTGGTCTCCACAACCCCTTATGTTAACCCAGACCTTCCTTTCTATTGATTCTAGGCCTTCAGCCAATTGCCAATCAGAAAATCTCTGAATCCACCTGTGACCTGGAAGCCCCAGCTCTCCAACCCCTTCAAATTGTCCTGCCTCTCTGGACCAAATAAATGTACATCTTTTATGTATTGATCGATGTCTTATAGCTCCCTAAAATGTGTAAAACCATGCTGTATCCCAACCATTTGGGGACATGTTCTCAGGATCTCCTGGGGCCGTGTCACAGACCAGTCATCACTCATACATGGCTCAGAATCAATCTCTTCAAATATTTTACGAACATTTGAATTTGCCTTTTCATCAACAAATATATGACTGGAGGGGGGAAAAAACACTACTATGGATGCAGCTTTGAGAACTGATTGGAAGTAAGGAGAGCATACCAACAGATGTAAGGAAAAGCAATCCAGATGGGACACGGTGGTGGCCTGGCTCCTGTGGGGTTGTGGGGGCCTGGAAAGGAATGTCTGTTCTTGAGAAATATTGAAAACAGAAAATAAGAGTGACAGGATTTTGCAATGGTTTAATTTGGGTAAGGTATGAGGTAGAAGGGACTGTCAAGTTCAACCCTAAATTTCTAACTTACAAATCTAGCTGACTAGGAAATACTGAAAAAACAAGAGCAAGTATGGGTAAACTCATTCAAACTCAACCTGCAAGTATAAACGTGACTCCTGAGAAATGGGCATAGTAATAGAACCCTCCTCATAGGATTGTGCCAGGAATAAATAAGCTTATAAATGCATAGTGGTTATTACAGTGTTTGGCACAAGTAAGTATTCAATGAATGGTGGCTATGTTTATTAGAAAATAATCACAAAGGGCCGGGTGCAGTGGCTCACACCTGTAATCCCAACACTTTGGGAGGCCGAGGCCGGTGGATCATTTGAGGTCAGGAGTTCAAGACCAGCCTGACCAACATGGTGAAACCCTGTCTCCACTAAAAATACAAAAAATTACCGAGTCGGTAGTGGCATGCGCCTGTAATCCCAGCCATTTGGGAGGCTGAGGCAGGAGAATTGCTTGAGCCTGGAAGGCAGAGGTTATAGTGAGCCAAGATTGAGCCACTGCACTCCAGCCTAGGTGACAGAGACCAGATAAGAGGTAATAATTTACAAATAATTCAAAGCAATTTTAAGATTTGAGAATTTATCTAGTTTGTGAAGTTCCTATCAATGTTTCTCTTCTCCACCAGAAAGAATATGATGGATACTTGTCTATTTTCTTTTTCTTTTTCTTTTTTTTAAGATGGAGTCTCACTCTGTCACCCAGGCTGGAGTGCAGTGGTGCGATCTCGGCTCACTGCAACCTCTGCCTCCCAGGTTCAAGCAGTTCTCCTGCCTCAGCCTCCCACGTAGCTGGGACTACAGGTGCCAACCACCACGCGTGGCTAATTTTTGTATTTTCAGTAGAGACAGGTTTTCACCATGTTGGTCAGGCTGGTCTCAAACTCCCGACCTTGGGTGATCCACCCGCCTCAGCCTCCCAAAGTGTTGGGATTACAGGCGTGAGCCACCGCGCCCGGCTCTTTTCTTACACTGAGAGTCAAAGAAGGGTGATTTCCCCTTATAATTGACGCACTTACTAAATTGTTTATGTATCTATCTGTTTATTATAAGAAAATGAATAGCTTTTTAATCCAGACTTTTTCATCAGTCTTTGTCTCTTTTGAATATTTTTAAGCAGCTTATTTATTTGAACATGTAATTAAGAAACTAGCAAGTGTTCTGAATTACTGTTTTAAAATTTCCTCAAACACACTATGTGCAGGGCATTGCAGTTGATGCCCTCATGGTTTGACAGAAGATGCAGTAATGCATACTTCCTGATCTCAAATTGCTTTCAACCTTCTTGCGAAAGGAATCATTTATTGTCATGTATAATGGGTTAACTTTTAAAAAAAATTTGCTTATAAGCATCAAGCTATACATTAGTTATTACTCCAAAGAAACAAGAGCAGTAAAAAATCATTATGGGTGGCAGCAGAGAAGGAGGCTCTTTTTTTTTTTTTTTTTTGAGACTGAGTCTTGCTGTGTCATCCAGGCTGAAGAACAGTGGCGCAGTCTCAGCTCACTGCAACCTCCGCCTCCCGGACTCAAGGGATTCTCCCACCTCAGTCTCCTAAGTAGCTGGGACTCTAGGCACGCGCCACCACGCCTGGGTAATTTTTTGTATTTTTAGTAGAGATGGGGTTTCACCATGTTGGCCAGGCTGGTCTCAAACTCCCAGTCTCAGGTGGTCCGCCCACCTTGTCCTCCTAAAGTGCTGGGATTACAGGTGTGAGCCACCACGCCCGGCCGAGGGAGGTTTTATGGACTAGGTAGACTTTGGCTGGGGTCTTGAAAGATGCTTGAAACTTAAATATGCAGAGAAAACTAAGGAGGGCATTCAGCTTCACAAATAGGAGAAATATAGACATTACGGTACATAGGGGACCCTTTTATTATAAAGGCTGCCTATGCCAGTATTCATTGATTTAAGAACAGTGAATGGGGAAAGGAGCTAGAGACAAAAGTCCTTACACAGTCTACTACTCTGTAAGTAATCTCTATTATTTAGTTATCTTGCTGATTTTTGAGGCAAGAAGCCTGCCTAAAAAAATGCAATAAAATATGTCTTCTTAATGACCACCGAAACTTAGGGGACCCTATGGTATCCTGAAACTGACCCACCAACTCTTTGTCCTTTGACATAACCGGAGTTTATTTACTCACAGACGTGGTAGCCCAGGCCAAAGTCACCCAGTTCCTTCTGTGCACTGACATTTTTTAGCACTTGGCAAATGTTGATTCTTACATGAATCATTCTAAGTCTCTTCCACAGAAAGATCATTATCTAATACCAAATGCAGATGTATAAAGGTCTTAATGAAGTGGCTTAACTGTTAGAAATACAGTAGGGTATAAGGAATAGAACCATCCAAGCCATTAAAGGAGAACCTAGGAAGGCTTCACATAGGGAGTGACAACTGATTGAAATCTTTACCCGTGGGCAGTTTCCTAGACAGAAATCATGTGGGAGGGCATATGGAAACTCAAGGAGGCATGTAGTATCTATTTTTTGTATTGCTGGAAAACAATGTATACTTAGAGCAAAAGATAAAGCTGATTTAATTTTTCTAGGCTATAACATGAGCACTGTTTTGTTGCTGTTTTTGGTTTTGTTTTGAAATGGAGTCTCACTCTTTTGCCAGGTTGGAGTGCAGTGGTGCGATCTTGACTCACTGCAACCTCGGCCTCCTGGGTTCAAGTGATTCTCCTGCCTCAGCCTCTCGAATAGCTGGGACTACAGGTGTGCGCCAGTATGCCCAGCTAAATTTTTTTGTATTTTCAGTAGAGGCAGGGTTTCACCATGTTGGTCAGGATGGTCTCGATCTCCTGACCTCGTGATCTGCCCACCTCGACCTCCCAAAGTGCTGGGATTACAGGTATGAGCCACCTCGCCCGGCCCATGAGCACTGATTTAACAGTTGTCCTGAGATGTAATTGACATGCAGGACAATGCACATATTTAAGGTGTATAATTTAGTAAGTTTTGACACATGTGTACACTGCACAAACCATCCTCAGAATCAAGCTAGTGAACATCTAGCTTCACTAGATGTGGGTGAAGCTTTTGGGTGACACCCCTAAAAGTTTCATCAGGTCTCTGTAGGCTCTCCCATCTCTCTTTGTTTCCCATTACCAAGCAATCACCAATCTGCTTTATATCACAATATATTAGCTCTGATTTTCTAAAGTTTTACATAAGTGATGTCATATGGTATACTCTTTTGGTTTGGCTTATTTCACTCAGCATGATTACTTTGAGATCCATTCATGTTGTTTGTACCGATGGTCCATTCTTTTTCAGTGCTGCGTAGTGTTCCATAGATACCACAACTTGTTTATCCTTCCATCTGATTGACATTTTGTTTTGTTTTGTTTTCCCTAGTTTTGAACTATTACAAATAAAGCTACTATGATCCTCCATGTGTGAGTCATTGAATGCACATGCATTTCCTTTTCTCTTGGGTAAATACCTGGAAGCAGAATGGCTGTGTCTCATAGTAGGTGTATGCTTAATGTTTTAAGAAATTGCTGAACTGTTTGCATAATGGTGCCAGCATTTTGTACTTCCACCAGCAATATATAAGCATTCTAGTTCTGCCACATCCATGCCAACAGCTGGCGAAATGTATATTTTTTATTTTTAATCATTCTAATACTGGTACAGTGGTATCTTATCATGATTTTAACTTGAATTTCTCTAATGAATGATGATGTTGACCACCTTTTCATCTGACGAAGGTAGAAATATCACCTTTATTCATTCTCTTAAAAGTGTCTTTCAACTGCCAAAAATGTTTAACTTTGATAAAATTCAATTGAATCAATTATTTTTTCTTGTCCTTGGTAATCATGGTTGTGATGTCGTATCTAACAAATCTTTCAATTAGAATCTCTGGGAATAGGACTCAGATATCTTAAGTTTTAAAAACTTCTCAGGTGAATTCATATGTAGTCAAGTTTGAGAACCAGTGCGCTAGATCAGTGCTTCTCAGATTTTAAATGTGAATTCAAATCACCTGGGAATCTTAAAATGCAGATGCAGATGTAGGACTGAGATGCTACATCTGACAACAAAAACAAACAAGCAAGCAAGATAAAGCAAGAAAGGCAATCAGTCAGAAGCCAGGCAAAGAATTGTGTCTGCTACTTTAAGGAACTGAGGGATTTGAGCTTGATTATTTTGGCAATGGGGACTCATTGGAGGGCTTACAAGAAATGAATAATGTGGTTGCATTTGGGTTTTAGAAAGATCATTCTGGTAGCAGAAGGATGGGTAAAGATAAGACTTGAATCAGGGGAACGTGTCAGCATGGGTTCTATAATCTAGGAGACAAATCAAGGGTAAAGAAGTGAAGACTCAAAGAAAAGGGTGTGAATTTGAAAGGCATTTAAGAAAACTGCATCAGTGACTGAACAGTAGGGTGAGGGAAGAATGATTCCTTGAATGGCTTTGGACACTGGATGAGTTGTGACACCATCACATTTTTCAATATAGGAAGAGAGAGTTGAGGTTGGACTGTGTTGGCTGACATAGAAGTTGAATTTTAGATGTATTAAGACTAGAAAGCTTTTGGGCCATTCAGGAGTAGATGCTCAATAGAGCATTGGCTGAATGGGTTTTGGGAGCTTTAATTTAGGAATCAGCAGGTGTAAGGACATTAGAGATCATGTGTGTAAATGGAATTGCCCGGTGAAGACATAGACCATGAAAATCAAAAAAGACCTACAAGGGACGGTTTTGGAGGTCACCAATGTCACTTTTCAAGGGCATTGAGGGGCAGAAACCTGAGTGCAGTGAATTGGGGGATGAAGAGTCTTTGCCCTCAGGGTTTTTGTTAATCACCTTATAGAGTAATTATCAGGCTGCAAGTGTTGACTGTCTACTAGATTGCCCTGAGCATCCGGGACAATCTTCTCAAAATCCTGCTTCAAGGAACAATCCTCCTCCCCCAATCCCTATGTTTATTGGAAGAATTGTGAAGTATAAAATAGGAGGCTGACACTGGCCACACATCACAAGTCAAAGGTCAAAGAGAGGTAAACAGCCTCCACAGCATGTCTTCCCAAGGCCCAGTGCATGAATGCTCTTTTGGTGGCTTGGTTGTTAAACCTTCTTCATACTTTCACCTAGCCCCTCTGGCTCCGCTCCTAACTCTTGCAGGAAAAGGGTTGACCCGCATTTCGGAAGTGTCTCCTCAACAGGTTTATTTTCATAGACATATCTTTTTGGGGTTTCCTTTCAAGTAGCAGGCCTTATTCTGGCGTGGATTACTGTGCTGGGTTTGAAGGATCAGGGCAAAGCTCTCATGCCCTACTGAACACAGTCAGAAACATTTTCATTTTTGTTCTGACTGCAAGAGACAAATCCTAAAATTACCATGTGGGTCTAAATGCTCAGTATCATGTGAGAAACATGCCTCCAAGTTGGTAATCATACTGCACACACTGTGGTTTCTGGATTCCTTCTCTCCTTTTATTTTCACCTTCTAGTATGAATTTGTAGTTTTCAGGGCACTGTCTCTGAGTATATGTACCATTTCATTTAGCTTTTGCAAGCTAAGGGCAAAGTTTCTATAGGTTTCTTCACTAAATTCTAGCCTGTCAAGAGGAGAGAAGTGAGTGCCAGGCCACGATGAAAAGGGGGTCGTGCATCTTTAAAGAAAACTGCAAAGGAAACCCCAACCTCTCCTAATTTACATAGGGTGACATTTTGCAGAAATATTGAAACATTAGCAGTGACATAATGAAATTCTGCCTATCAGCCATGAAAGGAATAATGTTACTGTTAAGGTAACCTGTCCACAGTTTGTTATCAAGAAAATATTCTTGCCAAGAAACATATATTTAGTAAGGCATGATAAGAAGGGATTTTTCTCCCCTATATTTTCTCTCCTGAGCTATCCATCTTCCCCTACAGATTTACTGCACGATCACTCCCTTTACATGCTAATTATGTGCAGGTCTGGCGAATTTGTTAGTGGTGACACTTCTGGGACCCAGTGGGACTGCAACTCATTATGTGGCAATGTCCAGATATATCAGATATTATTAGCTGTCATTAATCTGCTGTGGAAACACTGAGTTCTAAGTCAGGGAAGGAGGGGAAAAGAGTGTGCAAATGAAGTCTGGAAACAGCCTGAACCCCAAAAGGTCAAAGGGGAAATCAGTCAAAGCGGGGAGAACCAGCAAAGGACAACATTTTGTTCCTGATTTTTTAGCCCATTAGCTCACTGGGTGCACCAGGAAGAAGGAGCAAGGAAGCATCACTTAGCCGTTTGTTATTTTAATACCGCTTGTGGCCATTTCACTGGCACTAACCTTTTACTGTAATTATGTGAAATTATACACATTATCTGTTAACTTGTCCTAGACGCAAAGAAACACCAGCGGTGGGCATATTACCATGACTGACATACGTCAGTTCCAATTTTGTGCAGTAATTCCTAGGACAATAAACTCTGAAATACAAAGCTTCTTCTCATTATTATTATTTTAGTTGGTATATTATTTGAACTTATTGCTTAAGCTATTTCCTCCATGTGGACTGTCTAGTCTGTATCTGTTCCTATTTCCTCCCATCTCTGCATACCCAAGTTCTAATTGTTGTTTAAGGCTCAGTTTAAATGCAATCTTTTTTTTTTTTTTTTTTTTTTTTTTGAGATGGAGTCTCGCTGTGTCTCCCAGGCTGGAGTGCAGTGGCCGGATCTCAGCTCACTGCAAGCTCCGCCTCCCGGGTTCACACCATTCTCCCGCCTCAGCCTCCCAAGTAGCTGGGACTACAGGCGCCCGCCACCACGCCCGGCTAGTTTTTTGTATTTTTAGTAGAGACGGGGTTTCACCATGTTAGCCAGGATAGTCTCGATCTCCTGACCTCGTGATCCACCCGCCTCCGCCTCCCAAAGTGCTGGGATTACAGGCTTGAGCCACCGCGCCCGGCCTAAATGCAATCTTAATAAAGACTTACACGACCCGTAACAGTCCATGCACTTTATCTTTTGACCTGCCATAAGACCTTTCTGTATTTTAATGATCTGTAACTATAGACCTTCTGTCTATCTATCATCTATCTATCTATCTATCTATCTATCTATCTATCTATCTATCTATCTACCTATCTATCCATCCATCCATTTATCTATCTATCTATCTATCTATCTATCTATCTATCTATCTATCTGTCTATCTATCAATCTATCTATCTATGTATCCATACAGTTAATTTCCTCATGTAGTTCATAAATCTTTAGGAGAGACAGTTAAGCTCACATGTTGGCTTTAAGTTTTAAATAACATGTTATAGATCTAACAGAAAGCATGCAAAGTTAATTTTTTTAAGTATACAAATGCACATGTATATAAGATTTTATAATAAAGGTATGCATTATTTATGCATGTATATTTTATATACTTGACATGAACATACATATAAATATATATGCATATGCTAAAGATGTCTGTATTAGAGAGTAGAAGAGAGTAGAAGTCTAAACAGTATATTGAAATGCTTCCTTTTGTTTACTTTCATTCATTCTTTGTTGCTTACCTACTTACCTTTTTCCAGCTCATCCATTTCTCAGCGATTATGTGGTGTCTGAGCAACAGACCATCCTCACATCCTGAGAGCGATTCAGAGCTGCAATTCAGATACCTTCTTAATATTGTTCGTTTCTCAAAGAATGGTCTTGCAGGGGTTCCTAGGATTATGTGGTTTGTTTTTAGTTCATTGCTAAGCAATTTCCTTGGTGTTAAATACTGGGAAGCACCCCAGAGTGCTCATAAATATGAGTTAACTGAGACTATAATGTTTCTTCATTGGAGATGTTCCCTAACTATAACAGACATGTTTATTACTCCACCCATATCCTTTTAGTTCACTCACAAAAAAATTGCAGATGCTTATATTCAAGGCCAGTGGCTTTCTGCATTATTCTGCCTCCAAGGATTCTCCAGTGGTGGAAGCAACAAGAAGGACGAGGGTGTTAATGCCCAAGGAACGGTCCTCAACAATAAGAAATGGGAGTTGGTGAGTAAGTATGCCAGCTTCTTTGCACTTCAGTGGGAAAGTCTGAGATATTAAGGTATGTTCTACTTCACTTCTGAAACAGTCTTTGGTGAGACTGAGCTTCCCACTAAGTTCCCCATAGTGCTAACCCCCTTATTCTTACCTCGTTCCCTTCCTCTCCTTTTCACTGCTTCATCGTGCTTCCTGTCCACCTCTCAAAGAAATACAAGGGCCAAAATCTTGTCTTAGCATCTGCCTTTGGGAGAACCTAAACTCATGCAATTAATACCCTGGAAAGCAGACCATTGTGATGGCATTCTGAAAAATGATGGCAGTAATTGCCTTCTCCTGGTGATAAGTACAGCGGTGATAACCCTTGGGTGTCAATTACTAACTCTCATTGCTGGAATATGATAGAATACAGGTGGAAGAGAAGCACTGATGCTTGAAAAACAGGGTGACAAATGGTTAATATAAGAATTATGGAGTTTCTTGAGTTTTTCTAGTTGCTATAAAAATCTTGATAAAGATAATGACAGGCTCATCTAGGTATCACCTTAGAATGCACTGTGAAAGTCAGAAGATCTCCATGGCAGGGTTAAAGAGACCCTCCTCTCCTGCACTTAGAGGCAAGACTATAATGAAGTTAGGCCTCAAATTAGATCATTATGACTGTGGTATTAACAAGGATACTCAGTTTACAGTTCCAGCAAGTTGTCCATGTTAAAGTTGGGTCTAATAGGGAAGGAAAGGGACCTTGAGACCCAAGATAAAGACAATTAGGTCATGCACATGAGAACCTGTATCCCCAGAATCACCTGAATCCTCCAAGCTGATAAAAGTGACACCTTCTACCTGCTAAGAAAGAACAGCCTCCCTTTGCCTAGAGTGTCCATAAAGAGTTCACATAAAGCAGATGTCTCATGAAATACTTCTCTTTCTCTTCACAACTTGCCCTTTCTCCTCTTAGTATTTCTAGTCCAATAATTAGGATCCGTTTGCAGCATGGCTTTAGTGGGAAGGTACCATTTTTGCATGGGATGGGAAGAAATGGAGTATTCACCAAATTCATCACAGGTCCTGATCAATATGAACTAGCAGGGACAGAGAGAGTATGTGTGAGAATGAATAAAGGTGTTGACACAGGAGACCCAAAATACAAGGCGGGATAGAGGAGTGGTTGTCATCCTTGCGTATCTTTTAGTAGCATCAGATTTAACCTGCTGGCAAGGATATCTGAGCCTGTATAATTCATTGATGGGATAGCTGCTTGGAGGATTGGTCGTGATGCTGGCCTGTAGTAAATGAGATGAAGTTGAAAGTGCCTGGCAGTTATAAGAAGGGAATAGAAAGCTCGGCTAGGGGGGCATCATAGATGGGATCAACTAAGCAAGGTTAGCAAACCCACCACCAGCTATATTCAACGGGAAGGGCTCTGGGGACCCTTCTTTCATCAATGAAGGATGCACAGTGAGAATAATAAGAGATCAGTGGGCCCAGGGATGTTCTCCTTTGGAGATTCTTTTTTTTATTTTATTTTTTATTTTTGAGATACAGTCTCTCTCTGTTGCCTAGGCTGGAGTCCAGTGGCACAATCTCGGCTCACTGCAACCTCGGCCTCCTGGGTTCAAGTGATTCTCCTGCCTCAGCCTCCCCAGTAGCTGGGATTACAGGCAAGCACCACTACGGCCAGTTACTTTTTGTATTTTAAGTAGAGACAGGGTTTCGTCATGTTGGACAGGCTGGTCTCAAATCCCTGACCTCAGGTGATCTGCCCACCATGGCCTCCTAAAGTGCTAGGATTACAAGCATGAGCGTCCACATCCAACCTCCTCTAGAGACACTGTTTGATGGTGGAGGTGCTGCTTTGAAACTAGGATACTTAAGTTCAACAGGAAGATAAGATTATAAAACTTTTTTTTCCTAGAAAACTTTTTGTGGCCATTTTTTATACAGTTTTTGTATATATTTAATTTTTGTATTTGCTTTTTTATTTAATATTGCAGTACACACAATTCTATGTTTCCACAGTGTCTTTGAAAGATAATTTTAGTCTCTAAATAACACTCCTTTAAACTTATTATATTGACCTAAGTATCTTATTTTTAATATTTAAGTTGTATGATTCTATAATACTAAAAATAATGTGATGGGTACTTTTGTCATCTAGTGGTCCCATGTTTTAAAAATTATTTTCTTAAAATACTTTTCAAAATATAACATCATTTTTAAGGCTCCCGGAACATACTATACATTATTCCCAAAAAGTTTGAACAAATTTACATCAGCAAGCACGACATATGAGTGATTTTCTCAGCATCATTGCCAGAAATGGGTATTTTCATGGATTTATTTTTTCTCATTTAAAAAGAAATTTGGAACACACAATTTTACATCAATCTTTACTTGCTCTTGAAGATGACGTGACCCAACTCTCTTCCTTATCTATCAGAAATTTTGGAGCCAGAAAAACTTAACCAATTGTCCAAATATCAACGACAGTGATTAATGACAATGGTTAATAACAATTTCTGGAGGTTAGTTTTCCTATCCAGATCTTTTACTTGCATTATGCCACCTCTATTTGAAGTTTTGATCTGCCTATGCCCAGTGCTTGAAAATTTTTGGGGTGCATTTTCCAATATAATAAATTATTAAACTTGAGAGTAATATGAGAATAATATTGGAATAAAGATGTGAGGCAAAAGAATATTGTGCTGACACTTACCCTGTATAAAATATTTTCTACAGGCAAGTATGGTGGCCCACAACTGTAATCTCAGCACTTCAGGAGGCCAAAAAGGGAGGATCACTTGGCTCCAAGAGTTCGAGACCAGCCTGAGCAATACAGCAAGAACCAGTCTCTACAGGAATTTAAGGTTGCAGTGAGCTATGAATGTGCCACTGCACTCTAGCCTGGGTGACAGAGTGAGACCTGTGCTCTAAAATGTTTTTAAATATATTTTCTGCAGTTCTCTATAGATCATTAAGAGGGCCCTCTCTCTTGTTGCAAGGAGTAAGATCACTCAGTTTTGTAGTCTTTTATTCAACTGCTGCGTATACATTTGAATGATTCTCTTGAAATAAAAGTGATAGGCATGTTCCCTCATACTTTCCTCTCCTCTGCCCATTTCTTGCAGCCTTTTCTAGTGTCCATCTTCTTTCCATATCCCCTTAACTTGTTACTTTGCCTATCCCCACCCTACCTGTCTGTATAGGATCCAGCATGCATACATTGTCTCTGCAGACTTATCACTGTAACAGGGCAGATTGTAAGTGTTTGGGATTCAGTCCCTTGGATTGCTTTTCCTACTTATAACATGAGTACTGTACAAGTTCTTGAGCCAGTCCTGTTATTGTCAGGTCCTCTATCATTCACTTCTCTAGAGTCGTATCTCTAGATGGGATCCAGAGTCTAGCCGTTACAGAATGGTTTTCTTTAGTTCCTTTTTTTCTTCTGCCCACTACAATCTAGGGCCTGGGATTTTTTTTTTAAGCTTATCACTTATAAAATTTCTTTTACCCTACTGCTAACTCATTATTTGTCCAGCTATTGGAATAATTCTTTAGTCTAACTTTTCTTTATATTTTTTCTTACTTCCTATGTGTTGCCTTGACACAGCTTTCAATATTTGACTATTTATTTGGGGCTGCACTCAACTTCTGCCAACCCTTTCCCCGGAAGCCTCCTCTAAGCTAAAAGTCTGGATTATGTTGTTTACAGATAGATCTTCCCAGACCATAGCCAAGCCATCCTGACTCCTTTATCAGCGCCTCTCCAATTGGATGGGTTCCATCTGCTAGCTTCAAATTCTGGTACTAGGACTGTATTAGTCAACATTTGGTGCAAAAAATAGAGTACTCTAGGCATTTCAAGTACAATGGGTTTCAAGAAATAATTAGGGACAATGGCAGAGCAGGGAACATGAAGGCAATTTTAGAACTACTCAGTTGAGAGCAAACAGGTACAATTCAGGGATCAGGGAGCCACCAGAATGCTGAGGCTGGCGTTTGCAAAAGTCCCTTGACCCTCACATTCCAGGGCCTTCCTTTGTGTGTCAGACTCAATATCTAGAAGATAGCTGCTATCTCCTTTACCTTCTAGGTCTTCTGAAGGCACATCAGATTAGAGAGATCTAATTCCTCTCTAGAACCCTACCTGTAGGAAAGTGTAGGAAATGCAGTCTTTAACTTTCCAGCTCTGTAGTGCAGGGAGGAATGCAGGAATGGGCTAGAAATGGGTGCTGAGTGACAATCAATCATATCCAGTCTAATGACTGCAGATTTGGCCTCCTTCCTTCTTCACTTCTCTGCTCTTCTCACTGTGTGAGCTCCCCTGACCCTTTCTCTGCTGAAAGGTCAATACCCCCACCCGAATCCCAAGTCACTACTCTTTGCCCCTCATGCAGTCTTTCTTAGCAGTACGTAATGCTTCATGCCCAAGTCCAGTCAAATGTCTTTCATGATAATTTAAGCAGGACTAGCTTCGTGTCCGGAATTCAGAATTCCTAGCTTGTAAAGAATTGTTGTTCTCCCTCCAGTAGCACTCACTTATTCCTCTTTTATTAAACAATCAAGGAAAAACAAACTTGAAACACGCCTCTTCTCACACACCATGAGCCTCAATTTAATTCCAAACGTTTAATACACAGTTTAAGGGGGCCCAAGAAGACACTAAAGCGTGTACTGCACGGTAATTGAGTCCATTACGGCTGCTATATTATTATTTTTCTCGGTTGTATGTGCATCTACCCCTAGGTGTTGTCCAGATGCCTTTAACAAATTGTTCATTTCATGATGTCCTTCTGTATTGTTCATTTGAACATTCAAATATAAGTGTTTCTACTATCCGCCTCAAAAAACTTCCTCAGTGAACTTGCTTGCCTAGACAGGCTTAAAGGATCATTCACAAAGTACAAATATTTGAGGTTTGAGTATGTTTTAAATTCTTTTTAACATCTTATTTTCTTTAGAGTTCATGCATATCCCTTTACTTAAAAAATGACACTTTGTGTATTTGAATGTGTGCCTTGTTTAAGCAATTATGTGCAGTTCAATTGAGAACAATAACAAAATTGCCTGTAAATATGTGAGCAAGGTATGAACAAGAAAAACAGAACCACTAAAAAAATATCCAGGGTGATGTGTCTTATATATTGGTAATGTGAATGCAACATCTGTGGGCTATAGCCACACACATACCCCCTGCAGTGAAGGATCAGGTTAACTCAACACCCAAAAGGCTATGAAATATCACGTGTTTCTTTCACTTAAAACCTGGTATAGCATTAAGCCGAGGTCACAAGCCGAAATGTCTAGAGATGCCAGGAAAGTGACCTAAATGAGTGAAGTTGAGCAGGTGAAGTACGAAATATTAGAGATAGTCATTCACACTGAGGGTTAGTAAAGAATGAAGGGGTTATGGTGTGCTGGAAAGTCCTATTTGCTCCAAGGAATTAACTGCTACCCAGGAAGCCAAGATCACTATTGCCAGAGCTTCCTTTTTTTTTTTTTTTTTTGCAAGAGAAACCCAAAGTGTGGATTTTGAAGGGAAATGTTTTAATCTTTAGATATTGTTGATTAATGTAGTTAGAAAACAACAACATTAACATGGCAGGCAAACATGCCTATACCAAGTTGGGATGTAGCCTAAGGAGACCAGGTTTTGACACATCCCGGAGTTCTCACCGGACTCTAGGAAACTCTGGAATGTGGGAGGACCATATCCAGGAAGAACAATTAATCGAGGAGCTGCACATCGGGGCTGCTCTGCGTCACTTTCATTCCCCGGCGAATTCCCTCAAATCTCTAATGTCATTTCCTCTAGGAAGCCTCCTCTAACCAACCCCACCACCAACATAGACACACACACACACACACACACACACACACACACACACACACACACTCATACACACACACACACCAGACTAGGTGAGATGCCCCTTCGTGCTCCCAATGTGACCTTGATTTCCATTATCATAATCCTTTTTAAGTTATTGTTACTCTTTGCTTGGCTGTTTATCTTCAGTATGCAGGGCCTTTGTTTATTCGGCCCATAATTTTATCCTTGGTCCTTAGAATGAGGCTAGCATAGAGTAGATGCTTAATAAACATTTCATGAGTAAATGAATCATATGTCAACGATGAAATAGAGACATAAATAGCTATCTTGTTCTATTGATAAAAGTATCCTGCACCTACACTGCGTACATAGAAAAAGATGATTACTGTATACAAGAAAAATAAAGTAGTATTTAACAAACTGTGTTTCAGGGCTGAATGATTAAGTGATTAAAACTGATGTAATCAAGCTATAGTTATTTGAATAATATTCATTTTAATTTAGGTTTGACTTACATGTTTGCGGGACCATGAGGTCCATTATTTTACTTGGCCTTGTCAGTCAGTTTGTTTCTAAATTGGAGTAAATTTTTACTGCCTAATTGAGTGCCCAATTTTTTTCATTGACCAAATTTGTATCAAAAGTGTTTTAGAGACAGTTCTGGATCTTTCCTCTTCCTTGAAAGTGCAAAGTGTAGCTGCCTTCGTCAGTATCCATATGGAAGTGAAATAAATTAGTACTCAGGGAATCCTCAGGTTCATTTCATAGGACTCATTTTTGTGGCAATTACTACAGTAAGTATTTCGAAATATACATGCACAACATTTTATTGTCACCATTGGACCATTCAGCTGACCTCATTTTCTATTGCCGCACTTACTTTACAATGAGACTAACTGGCCCAGTTGTATCAAAGATTACACTTATTGTTTTAGAGTAAACAGTTTTGAATTATTGTGACAGCTTCCTGCAAGTTTTGAAATCAAATTAATTGAAAAAAAATGTTTGAATCTCAGTCACTTCCCTTATGGGTTAGGATCCAAAGCACTAAATAAAATCAAAGCGAGCTACTTCAGTTGTTCTCTAGTGATTTATGCCCTAAATGAAAGGAAAAAAGTGGCAACAGGTTACCAATCCTGTTGCAAATTTCAAAAAACATATGCAATTAAATGGTATGCTTTATGGCCCCAGAACATGCTAATATCATTTAATAATAATAATAAATAACCATAACACAGAGAAGACTTAATGCGCAAATACATTTGATTAAACCAACAAAGCTAGTTCCAAAACAGCTGTTGCCATAATCTAGGCATGCGGGTCCCAAACTGAATTGTTAGGAAGAAAAAAAAAAAAAGTAGTTCACTCTGTTGCTTCACATGGTTTGTTAGTTGCTGTTATGAGCAGCAGTGTTGATGAAAATAATTATTTAGTGCTTCAGTTTCTGTTCCCTAAAGCTTCCCAAAATATGTGTCCCTAGTTTCACTTAAGATGAACATTTTATCTAGTCTAACAATTAATGCAGATTATTTCAGAATCCATTCTGCTGCCACAACTGGCAATATGTGAGAAGAGGGCATAGCACGGTCACATTTGGCTGCCATGAGTAAGCCTGGCTTAAATTCCTTGTCCAAGGAAATCATCTTGAGCAAAATGCGTGAATATGTCTGGCACACAAAAAATCATAGAAAAGAAAACTAGAAACAATTGTCTTTTAGCTCATAACATTATCCAGTACTACAACCTTGTTCCTTAATTAAAGTTGCCAGTATTCAGAACAATTATAACAGAATTATTATAACAATTATAATAGATAATTGATGTATTTAGCACTCAATGGATTCCATTATTCAGCGCCTTAAGCTACCAAGTGGGACATGGGACAGTTCATTGGATAATTTTGGTTATCTCCATTCAGCTGTGTGGATGTTAGGGGTCAGAACAAGTGAAACAGTTTGGCTTATCTAGAGCTTAGAATTTTTTTTTTTTTAATTCTGTAAGTTTCACTTCTAAGAATCCTTTTCTAGTAACTTTATGTAACTTATGAAAAATTACTAGAAAACTACTAAAATCAGGATTAAAATACTTACATGATTATTAAAATTAATGATCCTTTATGTAATTAAGCACCTTCATCACTGTGTATTGATACCATCCAATAGAAGGTATTGCTTTACTTTGTTTGAATAATACAGTTAATACAGATTCTTAATGTAGCACATGTGAAACACAAGACACATCAAAGATACTCTAAGTAAATCTGCTTTCTCATACTTCTGAGTCATGTCAAATTGGATAAAGTGAGAATGAGACTGTATAATTCATTGTGCAAACTGGTTCAATTTCAGAGTGAAATTAATAATGACTTCAGGAAAATCAAATACACTAGGACTGTTTGAGGCAAATGAGGCCAGTTCTAGGAAAACTAGAACTTTCTTCCAAAACATGTATAGTTTTCCCCTTTTCCTCATTGTCATGACTTTTTGATGATGCAGGCTACATTTGTGATGTGACAGTTCTACTCTTATTTCAGCATACACTTAGAATTTTCTCAAGTTGTGTTGATGACTCTGTGCTATTTTCTTCATCCCCTGTGATAAAAATCAAGCATTAATAGGTGGCTGGTGGGGATTTGGGTTATAGACTGTGACAGCGTGAATGCCTGCAGCCCAAGCAGTAATCACACTCTCAACCTCATTGTCAGTTGCAACCGACTCTCATTAAATGAGCTAACCATTCACTCTAGCAGCACTTCACAACTTTACATGATATTTTATGATTAAGCTTTTCTAAACACAGCTCCTTATTGAAACCTCCAACTTTAAAGGGAGACACAGGGAGAAGTTGATGTTATACTGAATAAAAGCCAAAAAGTCTATGAGCTTTGTTTTTCTTTTCTAGAAGCTTTGTTATCAAAGCTTCTAGATCTTCATGCAAAGACTTCCAGTGGGTCCTGAACACCAAATGTCAATGAGTCATGATGACTAATACTAGGTGGTGTTTATGCTTTGGCCTCCTTGCTGTATCCTGTAGGCTGGCAGAAATCAGGCCAACTGAGTAATTGCTATAATGCATTCCCTTTTCATAATATCTGCACTGAATCTTTGTTGCTTCGCACTTCAGTTTGCATTCCAGCATTCTTTCATGCCAAGCCTGGTGATTACTTTAAGTCCCTGAGCTACAGGCATAATTATCTTTCAAGAAGTCATTGGGGACTCCTGAGAGGAAGGAGGAAGATGGAGAGAAGAATGCTAGAGGAAGGATTAAGGTATTTCTTTGGTGGAGCACGTAGCAGTGGGGAAGAGGGGTAGGTGATGTTCATTTGCCAAGTATTTAGAGAGTCGGGGGACCTGATATTTAAGCTTTAACTAACATTGACCAGAGGTATGGTCAAACATTAAAAAGTTAAATAGCTGAATATCTCTCTATTCATGGCCTAGAGAAGCTTTGTTATTTAAATTTAGATGTTACTTTGTTTTAATTCAATTACAAATGATCATGTTTGTCAATCAGTTAACTCATGATTTGTCCTAGTTTTGAGAGAAGATCAGATTCCCAGATGTCCTCAAAGGTCACTTTCCCGGACAACAGGGAGCAATTATGCTATCCCTAAAACTTCCATAAGGAATACTCTATGGCCTTTGAAACCACACCATTGACTAAGGGAAGCGACAGAGTTCTATAGTCAAAGAGAGCAAAGCAGAGTTCATTTAGCTACAAATGACCATCGAAAGGCACTAGAGATAAAGAAAAAAATATATCACATGAAAAATAAATAAATAAATGATGAGATGTTAGGTCAGTATGGTTTCATGATTATTGCAGAAAAGTAAATAAAACCAATTTGATTATTTACATTTCTAGCTTGCTTCAATAGTGAGTCATCTAGTACCAGTTCTGTTTATAGAAAACATTGCTTTTGTAAAAACATGCTTTTAATGAAAAATAAAATCCGTGGAAAAGGATTTCATTGCAGGATAAACTTGTAGATTCATTACCCTCGGAAGCATTCTCTACAATCGCGTCTCAGAAACAAAATTATGCTGACTCTTTTAACAAGCCACTTCGTATATTTATCTTCCAAGGCATTGGGGAAAAAATCAGGAACCAATCATTTTCTATTTTACTACAGGGTAATTTATTACTTACTATGCTAAGTGTTACCTGTTTTTTTTCCCAGTAAAACTAAAAGTAGGACTGTCTCTCAAACATTGGCATATATGATTAGGCTCATACAATAATGTGTGTGCTTTTTATTATAAAATAAGTTACTGTAATCCAGAATACAGTTTGTATATGGCAAACAGATAAGGACCATATGACTGTGGGGTGACAGAGTAGGGTTTTGTATTTAGTATATACGTTGCATCTGTAAAGCCTTCTTTTCAGAAATGTAATTAGCTTTTTTATGAACTAGGAAATATAGTATACAGAACACCCGGGGAATTTCCATATAGCCACATTTATTCCCACACGTCTCTGGGAATCATAAATGGTTGTCTTCCTCCGAAATGGATTAGGACAAATTACATTAGGACATGATTGTGAATCTGATTAAGGTGGAACACAGTTGGTTTTTTTTTTTTGCCCCTTTGGGATGACCATGTTTTTATGTAACAACCAGAAGACGAAGAAGCCTTTGGCAAGATGTTTCAAAGACATGTTTTCGTATGCACATAAAAAAGAATTTTCATGTTAATTCAAAAATTGGCCCATGACTTTAATTTCTGTATCTTGCCAAGACAAAGCTTGAAGCACAACCTGCTCTAGTATAGAACACATTTTAGATACTGATTTCTGATTTGGGTTTCAATGAAAGCATGTAAAAAAGGAATTTCCATGCATAATTTCTTCCAGGAGAGGAGAGCCAGGTTGAAAGGATTTTCTGTTGACTAAAAATCTTTAAGAAAGAAAGAAAACTTGCTTCATAAATGGTGTCAATATTTTACAGGGATTAAACCTGTCCACACTATTTTATGAAATAAAATGCTGACCATAAGACAATGCATATAACCTCTATTACAAAACAAAGACAGGTGACAAATATTTGGCACTTGGAAGATGGACACTGCTAAGGGAATTTGGAGGATAAGAGAATATGAAATCTACTATGATCCATTTTCCTGAAAACTTTAAAATAAACCATTGAAACTGAAGTGAGCTTTTTTTAAGTTGTTGATAACACAGGTTTTACACACTAATGTGTGTAGGAGAGAAGGGTGCATACTGATTCATTGTTGGTCTTCTCATTGCCTGAATGCTAAACCAGTGATTCTCACACTTTATTCTGTTGACTAAAATTCTTGAAAAAAGAAAGAAAAATTGCTTCATAAATGGTGTCAATATTTTACAGTGATTAAACCTTTCCACACTATTTTATGAAATAACATGCCAACCATAAGAAAATGCATATAACCTCGATTACAAAACAAAGACAGGTGACAAATATACTAGAATCATCCAGGAACTTAAAAAAATCCCCATATCTAGGCCACCCCCTCAAGAACAATTAATCAGAACCTCAAAGAATAGTATCAGCATTCAAAATAAAATTCACAGTTGATTCCAATATGCAGCCATTATTTGTGGACTAGTGCCCTAATCTCTGTGTTACCAAAATGCCAGGGTACAGTCTAGATCATGTGGCTCACTGCACAGAAAGCCAGTCACTGAGAGGAGTACTGCCAGGGAAGAGGGCTTTTATTAGAGGGACCTCAGGGGAGAACGGGGGATCAGTCCCAAATCCATCTCTACTCGAGTAAAACTGGGGGGTTTATATAGCTGGGAAGGTGGGAAAACAGGAATTAGGGAGGGGCAAGGAAGCCGCCATGATGGATGAGGGGGCTGGCGTCTCATTGTCTGGATGCAGTGATCTGAGGCGTTTCAGTCCCTTGCCTGAGGGTTATTTTTCTGTGGAAGGAACTGGGATGAGACAAATGTAAGTTTCAAGTTTTAAGACTAGGAGGGTCAATTTCTATGTTTATTCAAAAAACCCACAAATATCATTTCTGTGGGACAACTGTGCCATTTTCATCACCATAATGCAGCCACTAGAGAGTTAACTCTTAGCATAGCAAGATCCTCTCAACCCTGTTTTCCCAACTATAGTCAACATTTATTCTGATTGGTTGATAGCCACACTATGCTGTTTATTAAATATATTTTGAATATTACCCCTGCTATAATTCTCATTAATATATGGTGTGTGTACAAGGATCTCTGCCCAATCTGAAGGCCACAGAGGGACAGATCTTCCTGGTTCTTATTGTTGGATCACTTGTTCTTTACAGACATTAGTTTATCACAAATTCTAGTCAATTTGGCTAGAACTCTAAACAATGGTTTCTTTTATAAGCCCCAATTTCCCTTGAAGGTTGGATTCAACTTTTTACAGCAGTAGCCATTAATTATAACCCTATTCTTCAGCAGATTTGTCAACTAGAGGGAAGGCATTGCTGTCCATCTTGACCCTTGACATTTTCAAGCATCTACACTTTTGCTATTACACTCAAACATTTGATTGGACATCCTTAGATACGTCTTGGTATAGTGTCTATGACCCATCTACTGACCCATAGAGATCAGGATCACCACGTAAAATTATAGATTGTGCTCAGCACAATTGTAGGAAGCACCATTCACATCTGTAGTAAATGTATATATTTTCTCTGTTGTTCAACAATCTTTTCCATGTCATTTTGGATATCGTATGTTGAACCAAATGTTCCTTCTTGGGTAGAAGACCCTAGAGGTTGACCAATCTCTCCAGTCCCAGCCCATCTTGACTGCTACCTTACTCCATGACCCTGCTGCTGAGATTTCACCAGCCTCACAATCAAGGCCTCCTGGTTATATATAAAACACTGGAAAAATAAAGCATTTATTTTGGATAAGAACTTAGAATTTTTTTCTTGCTTATTTGCACAGGGCACAGATGGTGAATAAGACAAATTTATAACAAGTAACTTATAATAATTAATTTAAATTTTCATACAGCAACCAGCATAATATACACCCTACAAAAATGAAGACAATGAAAAACATTTCACTTTCAATTTTTTTTTTTTTAAAATGACCTCCAGCTACTTACCTTGCCACTCAAATGTTTGAAGATAGAAAATTCTGCATTGGTTTGCTTGTGATACCATATTTTAGCCCCTTGGACCGTAGACACTATCCCAATGCTCCTTCAAATAGCAGGTCAGTAAATAGTCTATGGTGAACTAAGATTGTAACTTGTGCATTTCTTTCTTCATTCAGAAAGTCTTGCTAAACAAAAAGGTTAGCTGAACAAAACAGTGTGTCTATGACATAGTCGATTTACATTCCATCATAAACTCCTATCTCACTGAAGACTACTAGCGAAGAGTTTATAGAAAAGTACAGGGTTGGCCCCGCACGGCGGCTTAGCCCTGTAATCCCCCACTTTGGGAGACTGAGGCAGGTGGATCTCCTGAGGTCAGGAGTTCGAGACCAGCCTGGCCAACATGGTGAAACACTGCCCCTACTAAAAATCCAAAAATTAGCTGGCTGTGGTGGTGTGTGCCTATAATCCCAGCTGCGTGGGAAGCTGAGGCAGGAGAATCACTTGACCCCGGGAGTCGGAGGTTGCAGTGGGCGGAGACTACGCCATTGCACTCCAGCCTGGGCAAAAAGAATGAAACTCCATCTCAAAAAAAAAAAAACACGAAAGAAAAGAAAAGTACTGGGTCAGGGACTATACCTGTGTTCCTAATGACCTTGACAAGCACTTATTGCTTCACTTAAAAAAAGATATAAATGTATGAAGACCTTTTACATACCAGGTGTTGTCAAGCATACACAGATGAACATGATATAATCCCTGGCCTGGGGAAGCTTCGACTAAGTTCTAACCTGGCCATATCTTGGCAATAAAGCACCCTATTTATTATAAAGGAAATACCCCAATATATTTAAAGTCAGGTAGGGGTATGGCACCAGTGAGTTAAAAATAGACACTTTAATATTAAGAATTGTCTTCTGTTTAATCTTGTGAATTAAAATGTTGACATGTTGAAGTAATTAAACTAAGGACAGATATTAAGCCATTGTTTAAAATTATATGTAGCAGGCATATAGCTTCCTACTGTGATCAATATATTCTGATTTTTTTTTTGTTCAGGAAGTTGGCATACCAAATTCAGTCATGGCTGATATTACACAAATATATAGAAATTTTAGAAGCTATTCCAATGGTTTAAAATATTTTCTCCTCTTTTCTTTATCTTGGCGTATCACAAACACACATACATTATATGCATACATATGTGTATGCGTGTATATATATATATTTATAATCATCTGTTTTATTAATAAGCAATGATATAATGTGAAATTACCACTATAGGGGCTAGATATTCAAAGTCTATTTTTCCAAACAGCCTGTAAAATATATTGTATATAATTAACATATGTTAAGTATCCCTTTCACCAGACTGGAATCTCCTTAAGCATAAAACTTTTGTTTGATTTGTGTTTGTAATTTCCATAGTGTCTAGCATGCTATTTAGACCATGATAGCTCTTTGATTAATAGATGTTCTATACTACTACTAGTATTACTGCTATTAGTAATAACAGTAACAGTTTACATCACTGATCCCTTACAAAATGTCAGGATTTGTGCTTACTTATATATATAAAGTCTTTCAAGTTAAAAACATTTCTATTTCTATGTCCCATTACTCTCCACATTTTTCAGATTAAGAGCTTGACCAAGGTTCTAAAAATGTAGAGCCAGGATGGTAAAATTGATTTGAAAATAATTACAGAAATAAAACTCCTTTAAGAGGCTACCTTCAGTTAATTCAGTTCTAACAATACTCAATGACATTATCTCTGCCTAGTTTCTAATTTCGGGAAGTATGAGTTGATTGGCCCAGCTTAACTCAGCTGCTTACCCCTTAGACCTATGACTGTGTCAAGAAAAATAAACAATGTCATTTTTTGCCTGTCCGACATCCCTTCTGTCTTCTTTGAGAAATAGCATCTCAATCTTTCAATGAATAATCAGCCTTCACAGTTTTCCATTCATGTCCCTAAATTCCTAGGGTAGACTCTTCGCTGAATCAGTGTCAATCCCTGGAAATTTGCTGCAAACCTTCACATAGCACTGTGCTCTGTCAGCTCTGGCTGTTGGTAGCCACATTTGTCAGTAGGAAGGAAGAACCTACCCAAGAACAAAGTCAACACAGAAATGAAAAGGAAATATAGATTCCTCCCGGTTTCCATTGAGAACATGCATCTCGCTATTTCTGGATCTACAATAGAATTTCAGCCAGCCTGACTTTCGTGTCTGTCATAAGCAATCAAAGATGGATGAGTGTGGTGGACTCGGGGATCTACTGCCCGCCTTCAGGGTGTGTGGACAGTAGGCAGTCTCCAGTGACAGTTCGTTCATGGTCGGCTTCAGCATCAAGGAACCCACTTTCCTGAGGTCATGCCCTGCCCAGAGCAACCAAAATTGGATGATTACACAGAGTGAAAGTGGAGGGGCTTAGCAAGAATGGGGCATTTTGGACAGTTAGTACTCACTCCAGAGCTCCTTGCAGAGTTGGAGACATGGCTATTATGCCGCCTTCACTGTTTAGCTTTCCCGGCATGCAGCCCTGTCCCCTCCTCTTCCCTTTACAGATGTTAATCTTGAACCCACATCTTGCACTCCACGCTCTCAGTGTCTGTCTCCAGAAAACCCACCCTGACATAATAATAAACAGATGTCCATTAAATACAAAGTCTATGTAGCAAAAAGCAGGATAAACTTTCAGATTAAAAATCAGCATGTAGATTTATAGTTATGAATGAGGGGAGGATGGGAACAAAAAGGCAATACGGACAATTAAAGATAGCTGCATCAGGCTGCAGGGTAATTTTCTAAAGTTATATTGTTGTTTATATGCTAAAGAACCATTCTAAAACACGCCTTCCTGAAGGTTTCCATAATACCTAAGCAATAAAGATATTCCAAGGAATGGATAAACTTACATTTCTTCTATTCAAAAATTAATAGAATCTAATCTGAAATTTAGACATTGGAAATACAATGGAATTATTTCCTGAATAAATTGATCATTTATTTTCTGGACTTTGATATGTAAATGTTCAAATTAGTATAAGTTAAATGTAGTGATGAAAGGCGAGGATAAACTTTAAATAAGCTTAATAATGGTGGATACAACAAAGAACTTCAGTAAAAAAGAAAACAAATGGTAAGAGGAAAATTGGGGCAAGATATTGGCTCAAGGAATTCTACAACACATTGATGAATTTTATTAAAGTTTTAAAAATGAGTTTCATAATAAGCTAGTCTAGATTCTACGATTATATTTCCATTACTTATTTATTTAAAAGCAATTTTTTTTAAGACATGGGAGTCTTGCTGTCTTGCCCAGGCTGATCTCAAATTCCTGGGATCAAGGGATCCTCTTGCCTTGGCCTCTCAAAGCTCTGGGATTACAGGCTTGAGCCATCATGCCTTGCCACATTCCTTTTAATGCATTCAGAATTTCCTCCATGTGTTTCCTCAAAGTCTAATCCCATGATTTGAGAATCATGATAAAGTAAATTCAAGGACACATTAAAAAAAATTTTTTTAAATTAAGTTGCGGGGTACATGTGCAGGGTGTGCAGGTTTGTTACCTAGGTGAACATGTGCCATGGTGGTCTACTGCTCTTATTTACCCATCACCCAGGTATTAAGCCCAACATGCATCAGCTCTTTTCCCTAATGCTCTCTCACCTCCACCCTCGCCCAGTAGGCCCCAGTAAATGTTGTTCTCCTCTCGTGTCCATGTGTTCTCATTGTTCAGCTACCACTTATAAGTGAGAACATGTAGTGTTTGGTTTTCTGCTCTTGCATTAGCTTGCTGAGGATGATGGGTTCCAGCTTCATCCATCTCCCTGCAAAGGACATGACCTCATTCCTTTATATGGCTGCATAGTATTCCATGGTGTATATGTACCACATTTTCTTTATCCAATCTATCATTGATGGACATTTGGGTTAATTACATGTCTTTGCTATTGTGAATAGTGCTGCAGTGAACATACACATGCATGTATCTTTATAATAGAATGGTTTCTATTCCTTTGGGTGTATATGCAGTATTGGGATTGGTGAGTCAAATGGTATTTCTGGTTCTAAATCTTTGAGGAATTGCCACACTGTCTTTCACAATGGTTGGACATAATTTACATTCCCACCAACAGTGTAAAAGCATTCCTATTTCTCCACAACCTTGTCAGCATCTGTTGTTCCCTGACTTTTTACTAATCGTCATTCTGATTGGTACGAGATGGTATCTCATTGTGGTTTTGATTTGCATTACTCTAATGATCAGTGATGTTGAGTTATTTCTCATGTGTTTGTTGGTCGTATCTATGTCTTTTTTTGAGAAGTGTCTGTTCATATCTTTTGCCCACTTTTTAATGGGGTTGTTTGATTTTTTTTCTTGTAAATTTGCTTAAGTTCTTTCTGGATGTTAGACCTTTGTCAGATGGTTAGATTGCAAAAATTTTCTCCCATTCTGTAGCTTCTCTGTTCACCCTGATGATAGTTTTATTTGCTGTGTAGAAGCTCTTTGGTTTAATTAGATCCCATTTGTCATTTTTTGCTTTTCTTGCAATTGTCTTTGGCAATTTCATCATAAAGTCTTTGCCTATGCCTATGTCCTGAACAGTATTGCCTAGATTTTCTTCTAGGGTTTTAATAGTTTTGGGTTTTACATGTAAGTCTTTTAAACATCTTGAGTTAATTTTTGTGTAAGGTGTAAGGAAGGGCTCTAGTTTCAATTATCTGCATATGGTAAGACAGTTTTCACAGCACCATATATTGAATAGGGAATAATTTCCCCATTGCTTACTTTTGTCGGGTTTGTTGAATGTCAGATGGTTGTAGATGTGCAATTTTATTTCTAAGTCCTCTACTCTGTTCTACTGGTCTGTGTGCCTGTTTTTGTACCAGTACCATGCTGTTTTGGTTACTGAAGGACACATATTTTAAGAGGATAGTTGTAACTACTTTATTTTTTACTTGTGCTTCTAATAATTCTGCTTTCACTATGTAACCAGGCAAACACACACTAATAGTATTCTCTTATCAGGTACCATAGTTGCTGAGGTTACTTTTCTATCCAAAGAGCAACCAAGACTTTCCTATCCTACTTCACAGATATTTTTAGAGAAGACAAGTCTGCTTTTTCTTTCCTGTTTTCTTTAACTAGTGGCCTCTGGTGCAAGTGTCATATTAGCTTTCTGAAATACAGATTAGGGCTTGTTTTTTCTTCTTTATTCGAGTTGAAATATTGGGCACAGTAGGCTTTTTCCTAAATTTAGCAGTTCATGAGGAACAGATAATAAACAGAAAGTTGTAAAGGAATTGAGTAGTATTCAGATCAGTGAATACATGTGTTGAAAAATTGATTTATTCCATCTTCTATGACCTCAACTCATTGATATCAGTGTAGTTACTGGGTCCTACAATATTTAAAGAAATGTTTCACTAATTGCAATGGTGGATCCTAAGTGTCTTTAATCATTTCAATAGACTCATTTTTTATGGTTGTCAAGGTAAAAGTTAATGATCCCAGGTCATTTTAATGTATGAACAAACCTCTTGTTACTTCCTTGGGTCATAAAAATAAGTACATATGGGCTATGCAGAAAAAAGCAGTCAACTGCTAACAGTTCTTTGTTTCATTGTTAAAAAACAAGCAAACAAACAAACAAAGCCCACCTTCCATAGATAAGATGTCCATTTAATGCAAAATTACTTTAGACCCATGAAATTCCTAAGACAAACAGACAGTTACCGTCTCTATAGTATATTTCAATGTGTTCATTTTTCATCATTTAGTCATTTCATTTCACTGTTTATCCTGGCTTAGAAACAATAAAAACTGATCCCTTTATATATTTTTCTTATTTCAATTTTTATACAAGTTTATTGATGCTTGTATTAATTTGTGATGATTCTCACAAGAAAAAGCTTTTATGTATGTTTATGTTGGTCTCATTTAAGTTACAATTGTCAGTGCCTCTGAGGTTGATAGTAAAGAAATGTAAAATCTTCATGCAAGTTCTCTAGAGAGCAGCAGTTTAATAGCTGGCACCTTTACTCTCTTCTCCTGAATACTTTAATGAAGGCTTAAGGGAAAATATCCAATCCTAGTAATTTTGGACCATCTTGCTTTTCCATGGAACACAGTACATCTTAAATAATTAAAGGACAAGGGCAGAGAGCAAAGGGAAAAGAATAATTTGAAATAAGTAGAATGTGTACATAAAAATGCTAATGCTCCCATGTTACTTTCTTTTTTAAAATTTTAGCAAACTCCCATAATTTTTTTCCCAAAGGACTTGAATAACTGCATAGTTAAATAACTGCATCTCTTTTATTGTGGGGACATAAAACAGAGATTTGTAAATGCGAGCTCCCAATAATGAAGTACAAGCAAAGAGAAGCTCTACCAAACTACAGAGCTGTAGTTCAAGCAGAATGTGTGGTACATGCTTGATGTGATGGGAAATCGATGATATGAAGAGTAGTTTTATGACTGTTGTTTGTTTTTCAGTGTGATGCATTTATTTAATTGATTATTTAATGTCTATATTTAATTCTATATTCACATTACATATGCAACTTAATTAATTCATCTTTCATACATACAACTACTCCCTGGGACTTGATGGAGGCAAAGAGTTTTGAAAGATGCTGGTCACCCTTGCTTCTGCTGACAGTTTTCTTCCGGTTGTTCTAGCTACACCTACATGGGCTTTCACCATCACCTTAAAAATATGTGTTCCGAATTCACCCTTCTTATTTTTTAGCTACACCTGTTTCCTGGGAAATTTTATTTTATCTGTAACTTAAAATAGTGCCTCTCAATTCTAGACTTCTGAGTCTTTCTTCTGAACCCCAAACTCATAAATTCAGCTTCCTGAATATCTCCATGTAAAGGTCTTCAATATTTCAAATTCAACATGGAGATAAACTAAACTTATCTCTATCCCTACCTCCTGCTTCACCATCAAATCCTTTTCAGCCATCTCATGGAATGGCATAAACATCCATTAAAATGTCCGAGGAGGAATATTGGTAGGCATAATTCTTGACTTCCTCTCTCTTAAGGTCCACATTAAATCTGGAATGAATTTACGTGGATTTAATATTCCTGATGTTTCCCAGATCTGTCTCCTCTCATCATCACCATGACCACTGGATTATGCAACAGTTTCCTAATTGTTATTTCTCATTTTGATCCCCATCTTCAGTTTAAAATAATTTTTCTTTTTTAGTTTTGCTACCTCGAACCTTTAAATGGCTGCTCCTTCTCTCTCTCTCTCTCTCTGTCCCTCTCTCTCTCTCTGTCTCTCTGTGTCTCTCCCTCTTTTTCTTTCTTTCGGTAGGAATCCCTAAAATCTTAGCTTATCATGCAAGACCATTTATTACCTGAGCCCATCCTACCTATTCAGCATTAAATTCTTACTCCTTCTCAATCTTCTTCTGCAAGGATACAGATCTACTCTTAGCTCCCAGAGCATTCCATATTGTGCTACAGTTCTGAAATTTTGTTCTCTCTCTTCCTTTTATTTGGAACTCCCCTCCCTTAACCACTATCCCCTACTACTCCACTTACCATCCGTCCTTCCAAATCGGCTCATATCTGATCTCTTCCAGTGATTTTTTAGTAATCTTCAGAGTCAACAAGTTTGTCAATGAGCCCTACAGCACACTGCGCCTCCCTTTCTTCCAGTGCTTGCCCTTCTCTTAGATGGTTTAGGTGCCAGACTCTTCTTGAGGTTGCGCACTCTATAGAAAAGGGATTATGTAACTTTTCTTCTCTGAACATTCAGCACTTAACATAGTGACTACTACGTACTGGTCCCTAGTACATATCTCAATAATGGTATATTCTTTTTCATGGAAGAGAGCTATATATTTTATGGAGGTGGTAAGATGTTTATTTAAAAAGGCAAAAAGGAGTTTGACTTTAAAAATAAAAGTGCTTTAGGACAATGGGTTTTCTTCCTATTCATGAAGCAAATGAGTAATTTAGGCATGACAGGAAGACACAGGGAAAAAGGTCTTTAATTAGGAGCTCCTGCATATATATACATATATATGTGTGTGTGTGTGTGTGTGTGTGTATTTTGTTTGTTTTGTTTTTTGAGATGAAGTCTCACTCTGTCGCCCAGGCTGGAGTGCAGTGGCATGATCTTGGCTCACTACAACCTCCGCCTCCTGGGTTCAAGTGATTCTCCTACCTCAGCTTCCTGAGGGGTTTCACCGTATTGGCCAGGCTGGTCTCGAACTCCTGACCTCGTGATCTGCCTGGCTCAGTCTCCTAAAGTGCTGGGATTATAGGCATGAGCCACCACACCCAGCCAGAGCTCCTGCATATATTGAAGGAGATGGCAAAGAGGTTTCAATTCATAAAACATAAGTGAACCCAAGAGAAGGCACCTAGGTGATGATAATTTACCTACGTATTTTCATCTTGTTGCTGTAAAGCTATGTTAAACATCTTTTCACGTACAGTTCCAATTTTATATATTTATATGAACATATATACACACACATATGTATACATACATCTATAACATTTATGTTTTCTATAGTCTTTGGCAAAGAACATCATATTATACTGACAATTTTACTAATAACTGAATTGTAGGTATGACTGTCTAGAAAAGAGATATGAAATAAAGCATTTATAAACACAAGAAGATTCTTGAATAACCTAGTCAAGGATAAATAATTGTGCTTTAAAGATCTGCTGTAATCTGTATGCCATTATTGGAGATTCAAATCCATGACATTTGGAAAACATGTTTTGTGCATTTGATTACGTATTTTTTTTTTTTTTGGAAAACAATTTTAAAGTTTTCCTCTCTAAAATTTTGAAAATCATATTAGTAGATTTAATAAACATGTTGGACTTATATATTAATTGATCTTGAATGTATGAGAGTTTGTAAACGTAACTATGAAGCTGATACATTGCAGTATTTCAGAATAAAGACCATAAAAGTTCTATGTATATAAAACACTCCATTAAACTATTGAAATTCTTTTGTAAACATTCAGATTGTAGTAGTGCATACCTACCTACTACCTGCCCTGTTTCTCAAACCACATATTCAGGAAGAAGGAAGAGAACCATTTCAAATGTTATGCTTTCTTAAAGATCCCAGTGGATGTGGTTGGCAAATCTAATTTTGCTATTTTATCTATAAAAAGGGAATGATCGTTAGTATTCGTGAATTGCTTCACTAGTTTGTATGTTGCTGTGACATCAAGTATGTAATAACTCGTGAGTCTCAATTCATTGGCCATAATGTGGGAAAACACAGAATGAATGGAAGTGATTTCTCAAGACTTTCTGTCATGGCAGTTCCTTTTGGTATGATTTAGGAAACTATGGGCAGTAGAAAAGCCTCCCTTTTAAATGTCAAATAAAAGATTCATTTCTGTACTGCTTTAATCCAAATGTCAGAGTCCTGAGCTACAACATCAATCTCACCAGAACTTTCCAAGCTTTATGCATCAAAATTGCTGTCCTTTAAGAGAGAAATCCTGATTTGGGGGAACATCCAATATTCAATTTGCATGATACTAAAAACCCACCCATTAAGCAGCAGGATATGTTTTATGTTGATTTGACCACTCAGAAGTAGAGTCTGAGAATAGTCTGATCTTAACCATAAGATAATCAAATTAAGAGTATTTTCTTCTACAACTGGAAGGTAATCTTTTTTTTTCCTAAACGTCTCTCCTCTCTTCTTTTAAACTTTTTTTCTACCTCCTGTTTCCTCAATACAGGACAATGTTCTTTGCCTCTCTCCATAAAGCCATCTACATTTGTCAAGGTAAAGTGAATAAGGCTTGCTTTTCACACTTTAAATGTCTCCCTGGAGTTATTGTGGAGCTCAATGGACAAGAAAGACTCTAGTCCTTGTATGTCCAGTGAAACGAAGCTCTCCACTTTCAACCCACAGAAACAAAACAAACAAACAAAAATCATATGAGAGATCTGAATAAACAAAGAAGAAAGACAACTAGCAAATCGAGTAAACAAAGATCTGAATAGTGGGCCAAAATTTATGTGTTCCGCAAATTCAAGTTAACAGTGGATGTTCACAGTGAAGTTTCGCAATGTTCTGAAAACAGACTATCCCCTTGCATGCGTGGAGACCTATGAGCTAATCCTCAGCCCACACACTAAACCGGTCCCAGAGCAGAACACACAGCTCAGGTCTCCTCTGCCCAGCTGAGAAGATGCATTAGGTGGCTGCAGACAGTAAGAAAAGTGACTAAGGGTTTAGAACTGAACAGAAAGGTGTCATTGGAACACAGACCCCTGGGAACCTGGATTCTCTTCCTGGGTGAGAGATTTTTACAAAGAAATTTTTTTAAATGTCTACGCTAAGAAACTTTTCTTTGGCATATGTATCTACAGTGAAAAAAAAGTTATGTGAGCGTAGGTGTATGGAAAAGCTATTTAAATAGGAATCATTGAATCTGGGGGGAAAATAAGCTTTAATCCTCAGGTACACTATATTGAAGAATTGTTTACAGGATAATGACTACATCTCCATTTTCATGAAACTCAGGGAAGGTATCGAGAAAACTGTTTCCACTGAGTATTACAAAAACAAATCAACAAATATTCTGAAATCTATTTCTTCAGCTACTTTGAATTATTTGGTGAAGGGGCAGTTTCGTTTTTAGTGGCTGTGTGGGACTGCATATAATGTGCATCGTACATGCACACAAGGGTCCCCTTTTCAGTGTCTTTTTGCATTTCCCTGTGGGTATACAAAGTGGATTTCAGCTTTTTGGACACTGAAAAGGTGTAGTACTAGAGGTGGAAAACTAAATAGTTGTTTTGCACTGAAGCTTTTAGGAGAATGTTTGGCATCATAGTGACTTTGGATGGGACCGGGGGAAAGGACATGCTAAAGAGGGCGTGAGGTGAATGAATTACCCAGAGTCCAATAGGAATTCATGGGCATCCAAATCTGAAGACTCTGCAATGGAGAGCCTTTGAGGACTCTGAAGGCTTCCGAAATGAAATCTGAAGACGCTGAAAGGAGCCAACATGGATGGCTCTGCCCATTAGACTCTAAGCTTTGTGAGACCTGAAACCTGCCTGTTCTCTTCATCGCTACATCCGGATCACCTGAGCGATCATCTCATGTACAGCACAAGTACAACGTGTTTGTTGAATGACATAATGAAGTCATCAATGGTGACTTCTCCAAGTCACCATTCACTCAGGAGAATGAATTTGGTCTGCTTCTACAACTCAGAGAAAGAAATGTGTGGTGGTGGCTTTCTCTTAATATTTAACAGAGGTCATGCTAACCAGGGGACATACTCATAGCTATATCAATTAGTGGAATCCGATAAGAATGAAGAAGTGTTATCAAAGCAATTTTAAAGAGGATGCAAATTTTGATACATCACTCCTGGTCTCAGAAATAAGCAAAGGTAAATATCCTTGAATAGTAAAAGTAGGAGCAAAGTAGGATTCCTATGATAAAGTCCAAATAAAAACAACTTGGTAATGGACTCCATGGACTTGCTGAAGCTGCATCCAAACTCCTAATGTGGGTAAAAATCTTATTTTTCATTTTAGTGAGTAATCCAAGAACATTATTAGTAGAAGGACACCCTTAGAAACCCAGGACACCAAGAAAGACATTGATGGTAATTGATGTATTTTATGGAGTCCAGGTCTAGCTTGATTAAGGGTCCTTATAAGCCAGCTTTAGGATGGGGACAAACTATTATATTTGCTTTGCTTTAAAACTTGGCTTAAGATAGTCATTCACATATATATCTTTAATGTCTGTCTTTTTCCAGAAGTTGTCCATTTTTTGGCATTGTTGCACATTTTTGAATATTAAGATCTTTCTTGACCATCCTGGCTAACACGGTGAAACCCCATCTCTACTAAAAAATACAAAAAACTAGCCGGGCGAGGTGGCGGGCACCTGTAGTCCCAGCTACTCAGGAGGCTGAGGCAGGAGAATGGTGTGAACCCGGGAGGCAGAGCTTGCAATGAGCTGAGATCCGGCCACTGCACTCCAGCCTGGGCGACAGAGCGAGACTCCATCTCAAAAAAAAAAAAAAAAAAAAAAAGATTTTTCTTGACACTTTTGAGGAGATTAAGCAATAAATATGAGTTAATAATTTTAGTTCCATCACTACTGTAGTATGAAAATGTCTTATGATGACTTTAAAAGTACCCATGTTTAATAAACAATTTACTTGTTTTTCCACAAATACCATGTTACTATTAGAGTAGAAACACTGGCTGTATTATTTTCCCTTTCTAATATATTCAAGTGGTAAAATTCCCACATGAAAACTCACAATCTTTGTTTTTTATCATTACTGTGGACATTGTGCTGTAACCTTGACATTTTAGTCTCTATCACATGATGTTAATAATAATAACAGTATGTCCATTCATTGTAGCACAAATGCATTTTATAACTTGCTCAAAACTTTGAGGCATACATCTGAGCTTGGCAATTCTGGTTCTATGTATGTGAGCAGACCCCAGGGTAAACTACTGACCATCATTTTTAGAGCCCCCAAGTTTGTCCAAATTTCTAAAGGCAGAATTATTATGCCTGATGATTTCCAGTCTCTGTTAATACGACAGACAAGACTGCACTGTGAACAAAAGCTGCAAATGGAACCATTCTATATTGGCTCTACCACTGAGTACATTAGTGTGTACTGACATACTTAGATTGCAAACATTTGTTGTGCTTATATAACTCAATTAGTTAAACTCTAGCAAAGAAATTTAGGCAGTATGGAACTGAGAAATGCTCACGTTATATTTTAGATTAGAAACATCAGTTTCTGAGTCTTATTCTGCGTACTAGATTGACTAGCTCTTTAGGGTAGAGAATGCAATATGTTTAATTTCCCTGTGTAACTGGTCAGCACTGAGCACAGTTCTGAACAACGGTAGATGCTGAATGAATATTTGTTGAATATAATTGAGTATTTTTGCTGTCTTAAATGAGAAGTAAAACAGAGGCAAAAAAGAAAGAATATGGAAGTGTAAACCCTTCCCCATTTTCATTATTTAGGGACTAATTATCATGTTTCTTGATGCCTTGTACTTCCTATTCTAACTCATTTCTCTGCTCATTAGCACCTCCACCACACCAGAGGGTAGACAGGAGTTAAGAGAGTGATTATAAGGGAAAACATGCAAATTAGCCATGCTGGTTTAGTGGGCAGGAAGTTTGCAATTCTGAATTAGCAGGAGACTTTGGGATTACCTCTAAATTTTCACTGTTATGCACACCCCCCAGTGGGGAATGTATACAATCAAGAATATAGACTTGGTCTATAAGTCTTCAGAATAAAAATCAACATCCACTGGCTGTCCAGCCACCTGAGTTGCAGTAGGTGCTAGCACATCAGAGAAAATGGCTTCAGAAGAGCCTGGCAGGCTTCAAAAGCCTAGAAGCAAAAATTGCAATCTGATTGGCAAGCAGTTTAATAAAGCAAAAGTGGAGTTATGTGTGTGTTCTATAGGATACTACAGCAGAATGCCAGTGTCAGCATTTTGTACAGCTGCAGTTTGTTAATTGTGCAAGCAAGAGGATAACCTAAAGGGTTGTCACTGTAATTTAAATAAGGAGAAACACTTAGATAAGGACCCTTACTTACATCAGCAAAAGAGGAAGGAGTCGAATTTGGAATGTGAGGGTCACCTAGTGAATTTATTTGCCATCCTGATGGTGGGACTCTTGGGGAAAGAGGCTGATAAAAGGAAAAGAAGTCAATGAGAGACCAAGTCTTTTACAAGTCCCATCTAAAAATAGCTTTGTTTAAAAATATTAATACAACAAAAAAGACATAATTTAAGAACAGAAGGGACCTGGGAAATCATCAAGTTCAGGGCTTCTCAGATTTGGCTGAGCATAAGAAGCCACTAGGGAGCTCTCTTAAACATAGATCCCCGGGCCCTATTCTCAGAGATTTATTTAGCATGCCTGGATAATGGTAAGTGATATATGTTTCTATATCTATAGATCTATGTCTATCATCTGCATATACCTGTATATATCTATGTATGTATAGATAAATCTACCCCTCTAATTTATTTCAAACTTTATTATTTATTTTTCTATCATTTACCTGTTTGTTAAAGTTCTACTGAAAAATCTGATATACCACAGGTTTATTTCTCATAGTAATTATGAAATAACTAAGATTCATGAAGATTGTGCTACAGTCAAGTTATTTTTTGAGCTGTGAGATCAGAAGGAGATCTAAGTCTCATGATTCTCAGTTCAGCATCCTTTTTCCTATTCCATATATTAAAAGGAGATAAATGGGGAAGAAGGGATGAAGAAGGTATGCAAATATGAACAAAGTGAAATTTGGGAAACAGACAAACTAAAAGTCTTTTTTGGCAAAAGAATCATCTGAGAGACAAACTTTTAGAAATGTTTTGATTCTAAAGACATCTAGCATACAGAATGCGAAGTCACATATGAGGGAAACTGAATTTTCGCTCAGAGCTCAGAAAGTGGCATGTACTTTCATGAATTCATCACAGTCCAGGACCTAAACCTCAGCTTTGCTGAACCATGGATACGTTCTTTTCAATACCTCAGGAACAAGTGACTAGATTTACACTAACTGAAAGTCATAAAAGCCACAAGTATAATCTAAGATCCCAATTTATTAGTTTAAAATGAAAAAGAGATCAGACCAAAGGACTAGTAGATGATGTTTGCATATGCAGTACAGTCTCTTCTTGTAATCACATTTGGTTGTCATAAGCAGCAGGTTGCTAGGGTGGTGTGAAACGCAAAGAGAAAATTATGTAACTCTATTAAAATGTTACCTGGCTGAGTTCCCGGAAGTCTCTTTCACTTTGATGCACTGTTGTTGGCTGCGGATGGGACAGTGGATGGGACGATTTCTGTAGGTTTCTCAGGACACTCCTGGGCAGGAATTATGAAAAGAATCACTAAGTTCACTATTATTTCCTCCTCTTTTAAATTTTGGCTTCTTTTACTCAGCTCAATGCTTTTAAGGATCATCTAATGTTGTGGCATGTTTTAGTACTTCATTCTTTGTATTGACAAGTAGTACTCTGTTGGGTGGATGTACTATATTCATTTATCTACCCATTGGCTGATGAATATCTGGATTGCTTTACTCATTGGATATTATAAACAGTGCTACCTTGAGCAGTCATGTCTTGGTGCAGATGTACTTTTTAATCGTTCTTGAAGAGATAGCTAAGAGAAGAATTGCTGAATCATGTGGTAACTCATTTTAACATTTTTACAAACTGCCAAGCTGTTTTCTAAAGTGGCTGCACCATTTTTGATTCTCACTGCCAATGTATGAGAGTTCTGATTTCTCTACATCCTTGCCAACACTTGTTAATGTTTTTTTGATTATCGCTATCCTGGTGCATATGACGTGGTATCTCATCATAGCTTTGGTTTGCATTTCCCCATGACTAATGATGTTTAGCATCTTTTCATGTGCTTATTGACCATTTGCATCTTTTTTGGATAAATGTCTTTCCTAATCATTTTCCCATTTTTAAAATGAAATAATCTGTCTTATTAGTTGAAATAATTATTTCTATATTCTGAGTATAGGTTCCTTATTGTACGAATGTTTTGCAAATATTTTCTCTCAATCTACAGCTTGTGTTTTAATTTTCATAATTTTGACCTTTGTAGCACGAAAGGTTTGAATTTTAATAAAGTCCTAGTAGTCTTTAAAAAGTTTGTAATGTTTTGGTGTCATATCAATAACATTTTGCCTAATGCAAGAACATGAACATTTTTGTGTTTTCTTCTAGAAGTCTCATCATTAAGATCTGAAATAATTCATTTTGACTTAACTATTTGTATGGTTGAATTAAGGGTCAAAGTTTATTTATTTGCATATGAACATCGAGTTGTCCCAGTAGTACTTGTTGAAAATTGTAATTATTTCTTCATCATATGGTTATGGCATCTGTTGAAAATCAATTGACAATAAATCTAAGGATTTATTTCTGGAATCTCAATTATATTTAATTGATAGATATTTCCATTTTTTTCTAATACCACACTGTCTTGATTACTGTAGTTTTATGATAAGTTTTGATTTTAGGAAGTATAACTTCTTTAACTTCGTTATTCTTTTTAAAGATGGTTTTGGCTACTTTGAGTCTTTTGAATTTCTATATGAATTTCAGAATCAACTTTTCAATTAACGCAAAAGAGGCAAATATTGATGGGATGGTGTTGAATCTGTAGAGTACTTTTGGGCGTATTGCCATGTTAACAATGTTAAGTTTTCCAATCCATGAACACAGGATTTCATTCCATTTTTATTTAGATTTTCTGTAATTTCTCTTAACAACGTTTTGTAGTCTTTAGCATACATGTATTGTGCTTCTTTAATTAAATTGAATTTTTAGTATGTTATTCTTTTGATTGCTATTGTCAGTGGAATTGTTTTATTTCTTTCTAATATAAATGCCTTCTATTTCTTTTTATTTAATAATTACCTTGACTAGAACTTGCCATACTTTTTAATTAATTTATTTATTTTTTGAGATGGAGTCTCGCTTTGTCGCCCAGGCGGGAGTGCAGCGGCGGGATCCTGGCTCACTGCAAGCTCCACCTCCCGGGTTCTTCCCGGGTTCACGCCATTCTCCTGGCTCAGCCTCCTGAATAGCTGGGACTACAGGCGCCCGCCGCCAAGCCCAGGTAATTTTTTCTATTTTTTGTACAGACGGGGTTTCACCGTCTTAGCCAGGATGATCTCGATCTCCTGACCTTGTGATTCGCCCGCCTGGGCCTCCCAAAGTGCCGGGATTACAGGCGTGAGCCACCGCGCCCTGTCAACTTTCCGTACTTTAAAAGTAAGTAGTTAGGCAGACATGAGCAGAAAAAAAGAGAGCCCATCCCAGGAATGTCAGGTGACCATCAGGTGATGGTAAAGCAGTTGTTAACTGCCTCTCTAAAACAATAATCGGTTGCAGCCAGACCAGGGAGGGACAGTCTCCCAATAGATAGATAGAAAACACCTCAAGCTGGTGATCAACAGCTTCCCCATAAGGTCTCAGAAGTTGGGCGAGCGGGCTCAAGCATATTCACTAAGAGTGGAGTTTAATCAGTATATGACCTTCCTCTAAGAACACTGTTACGTTGAGCGTGTGGGCAACTTCAGTAAACACACTGAGCAAGTGGCCCCTCCCAAGTGCTGGCAGGCCACTGTGCATATGGACAGCTTGCTCCAAGAACAGAATCAGAAGAGAAGAAATACAAACCCTGGAACCATGCCAATGCATAAAACCCCAAGTCAAGGGTCGGATGGGGCACTTGGATCTCTCAAGTCGTGTGCTTGGCTGTCTTCCAAGTCTACTTTGCTTCCTGTTGTTCCTGCCTGAAGCTCTTTAATAAACTTTCACTCCTGTTCTAAAACTTGCCTTAGTTTCTCCCTCTGCCTTAAAACTACTTCTGCCCCTCGCCTGAATTGTTACATCTGAGGAGGAAAGAGTCAAGTTGCTGCAGACACCTCTGGATTTCCTGCTGGTAACGGTACACCATTGAATAGAAGTGGTGAGAGAGGACATCTCTGTTCTGGTCCTGACCTCAAAAGGAAAGCTTTTTTTCTTTATTATTAAGTATAATATTAGGTAGAGTTGTGTTAGGCACTCATCTAACTGCCTGAAACATATTATTTATTGTAACCTTTACATCAGCAATATGAGGAAATAGCTACCCGTATTTCTATTTCATAGGTTGAAAACTGTCACATAAATTAGCAAGTGGTCAAACCAGAATATAAATACGACAACCAGACATGAGAATTCACTTTAATTGTACTTCTATATTGTCTCAATGATTATTAGTTGAATTACGTCGATTAGAACTACAGTTGGTTTAATATTTTAAAAACTGATATAAATTCTACTATATTGTGTAAGAACTTTATAATTTAATGATTTATTGATTGGAAACTGTAAGCAGTGGATTGGTTTTTCTGTGTTTCAAAAACTTTAAAGTGCTACGATAATGAATGAAATAGTAATAATGATAAGGAAAACATAAAGATTAAAATCACTTGTCTGAGAGTAATACTGGATCTCTGTGTGACTTTATATATGTTTCTTAATTTTTAAGGCTCTTTCCTCTCTGAAGGATTCATCTGATTTCAATGCCTCTTTCAGCTTTAACATCTGATGATTTCATAACATTTGTCATAAAAAAATTAGTGAATACAAAAATTATCATAATTTTAAAAAATGTTGCTTGTTGAGATATATCAGCCCCCTTCCCGATTTTGATCTGTGCAGAATAAATATTTTATAATCAAAAGAGATTCTACTGTTTCAAGGATCTCATGGTGTTCTGAGGATGATCAGGCAAGCTTTCCTCCTTGATTCTGGTCATGAAACCAGCTCTCTCCATTCTCCTTCAGGCCACAATTCTTTTTTTATTTTTTTGATTTGAGCTTAAACAGGGGTAAGTGAATACAAAGGGAGGGGGAATCTAGAATTTTTTTTAAAAAACCCATTGTGGTTTGATTCTAAAATAAAGAAAAAAAATCTAGAGTATTTGCATTCCTACTGATATGCCTGCTATACTTACATGTATATTTGAAATATGCAAGTTTTAAAAATTAGGATTGTTAACATTCACTATAAGTGAAAAATCAAGACATTTAGTTCTCAACAAAAGAAGTAATTTTTAACTGCTAAACCAGAACCTGGCTAGAGTAGTGCTCTGTTTTAAACCAAGTAACTACTCCAACTGGGGATGGCAAACTCTGAGGTTGTTGAGTGCTAGAAAGATAGTTTCTTTCAGGACTTGATCAATATGAGAAGGGCTAAAACTATAGTTCAAAGAAAACTTTGAAAATCAAGAAGTTCAGTGAGAAAAAAGACAAACAAGTTTAATTAGGGTGGATTCTGTTTTGTAAACAAAACCTTTCAATATTTAAAATTCCTCCTAGTGTAAATTAAAGATTTAGGGGATAGATTAAGAAACTCAGGTGTCCCATGCCAACCTCAGATATAATTGAATGAATAAAAATTGTAATTATTTCATAGGCATACTATTAGGTCTTAAAATATTTATGAGAGAATGAAAGAGCATAAAAGTTACAATTTCCCCCTCTTTTAGTAGAAAACAACCAAAGTACAGATAATAAGATTCCCCACCCCAAAACTTTACTCGCCTCTTTGGAACTAAGATTGAGAAAAATAAATATGCAGATAAATCCCAGTTAATAACTAAACTGAGGGCATGTGAACAAATTCACAGGTAAGATTAAATGTTTTGGAAACAAATTTTAATGAAAGTTTTCATTTTGGAGAATAAGGATTCTTATTGTGATCTTGATAAAGAAAAATAATGTCATATGGAAAGGAAAATCAAAGCTATAATGTAATGTAGTAGATGACAAGAACAAAAGCAGTTAATTCTTCTGTTTCCACCTCCAACAGGCAGGCTAATCAGTTGTAATTAAGAGGCAAAGTAGCAGTCTAATAAACAGCACTTGTCACCAGTTGTCATCTTAGTGATCAATTCATAGCTCCATCACAATGACAGAACCCTTCAAGTCCTCTAATAACCTGACTCCTTGGAGAAGTGGAGGATTAGGAAGTGGATAATGGATTGTTAGGCTCTAATGAAGTAGAGGGTAAGGAGATGAAACCTCTCAGCTGGGGAGGTGGGGGTAATGCGGGGGCTGAACAGAGGCTTGCAAGAATAAACTTTAATTAAGGTTTTGGTTCACTTTGGTTTCTTATTTTGAGTAAATAAAGTTAATTTAAGAGATTGAAGGCTATTCTTCTGATTGAGTTTCCTTCCTTTCTCCATTTTTCCTTTTCTGATATTTGTAGATAATTTTTTCCAGTCAGTACCTACTCCAAGTTTTTTTTCTTTTTGATACGTTACATTTGGAAGCATACTTTCTTCATTTTAACTTCTCTCATTTGATTTTTAACTATTTACTTTTTTTCCTAATCACTTAAATAAAAATCATATTGTAAGGAAATACAGAGGAAGTGTCAAGCTTTCTTTTTTGCCACTTAGCCTACTTTTGCGTATGAACATTAAACAATAATAAAAGTGGCTGTATTTTGTACATTACATCATATGCTGACTCTAAGAGGCAACAGGGCCTTACATAAGTAGAAAATACAATGTGGTTTATTGGCTCAGCCAAAGCAACTGTAAAATCTTTCTGCAGCATTTGCTAGTTTGTAAAGGTTATCCTTTCAATGACCAATATAAATACACTCCTTAATGTTTCAAGCAATTTGTTTCCCAACACCGGCAAGTTAAAAAATGAATTCATATGACAAGAGCCCAAGCACACATAAAGCCATGTGGATCGCTCGTACAATTTTTCCTTGCCAGAGTGGCGGGATGTATTATTATTAAATCAGGCTACAAGAAATGGGACCAAAATGCCAGTCTAATCCTTTGCCTTGGGCTGCATCATATCAACCTGGTTGTAGCCCAGAGAAACTCTTTATCATTTTAAAATTAATGTTATTATCTTCTCTGGTTACATAGTCCAGTAGTAATTTTTCACCTTTCATTAATCTGAGAGTGAGGCTTATCCATCTGTATATAGTTGTTACTATTATTTTATATGTCATCACTTCAGCAGATTATATGATGTGTTTGGTTGGATCTAAACCACTGCAGCTGCAAATATAAGCTCATTAACTCAGGATTCTTGTTGCTATTCTAAACAGAAACACCCTCCAACATGGCCCTACTTTTAAAAACTTTGCTATATCAAATTCTTATAGCTAGAAGACTTCAGATACATATCAGCTATGGAAGATTTCAGAACTTTAAGTCTTTGGGAACTTCAAAAGATTTGGGAGAAAACATGTTAAAATTCATCTTTTGCCTTTGAAAGTCCATCTTTATTACCAAACTAGGGACTAAACTAGTCTATGATAGAAATATGAGTGATGCCTTGTTCTTCTTAATAAGTGTCATTGAAGTGACTGAAAGCAGATTGAAGGCAGAGTTTCATAGCATTTCAGTTACTTTAAAATTTGAAGCAAATTTGAAAAAGAAAATAAGAATTAAGAACATTACCATCTGTACTTTAGAAATCAAAAGTCATTAGTTTCCATTATTCTCAAAAATGTCAGTTTATCCAGTGTGCTGTGACAGAATCTGTATATCCATTATCTATCCCATTAGGACTAATGAGACCTCATTTTTTCCCCTCCCTAAAATCAAATCCAAGGTCCAAGTAGCCGTGTTTTGATGAGATTCTCTTTCCAATGGGATTGTTTAAACATTCTGTACGGAGTAAGAACGTTTCCCACCACCCAAGCACCCCCCTTTATTCTTTCTTCCAGAGCCCTGCTTCAGGCGCATCATACACAGATAATATTAAAGGAACAAGGTCAACATGTCACCTGCTTTTATTTATTTATTTTTCTTTTGTGCTCAACAGATTGTTGTCCTCACAATGGCACACTTGAGGAACACGAGCCCTGCTTCCTCTTGAGATGTCTTGTTGTGAGATATTAGAATAGCAAAAGGCTAATCTATGCATCCTTGGGGCGGGGCGGGAGAGGAGGGGACCGTTTCAACCCACATTTCACACTGCAGTCATCAATTCATTGGCTTAAAAAAGAGAGGGAGAAAAAAAGAAGCCTGCTCTGTCCTTGTGCAGCTGCAGCAGGCAGGAGCTGGAACATATGCCTGTCTGAAAGAGGACGAACTGGGAAGGCTTCTCAGGAGAAGGCACACAAAGAAAGCCAATCTTCTCCACAAAGCGTGGAATGACTTAAACACTCTATTGTATTAAATATGAATGAGCCCTCATTGTGGAGCACAGTGTGTGGGGACCCATGGTGTCCTCCCATTAGCCACAAGATTAACCAGATTACACGGGAAGCCGCTAAGGTAAATAAGGCCAGCCTTCTGTCACTTCCTCCCCCAGGCCTGGCCAACAAGGGGGTGAAGAGCTGGCCCCTTTGTAGTCAACTGGGTGGAAAGAAGAAATAACCATGAATGTCATGCTTGGTAATTAAAAAAAGGGAGAGAGACGGTCAGAGAGAGAGAGAGAGAGAAAGAAAGTTGTCTCCAGGGACTATCTATGAGAAACAGTGTGAAAACATCTTTCTGATCAACTAACATGTCAGTATTGTTCCCTTTGACCAGATAGAACTAATCTAACCCTCCCCTAAACAGGGGCCTGTATTCCCTTTTGTGGTCCAGGGACAAAAACCCCCACAAAACATGAATTAAAGCTGCCTGATTCTGCTCATTAGGGGTGAGAGCGGATCATTCTGTGCCTACAAATCGGCCTGCCTGTTAACCCTCTTCCATCCTTCTCCACGTGTGGGTGCCTCTTCCCTCCACTTCTGCACTCCTGCTCATTCTTGTGAACAGATAAACGACCGTGGTTAATTGGTTTATGGAAATTGCACCAAAGTTACAATTCTCATAGCAGCTTGAGCTTTAAGAAAATGCAAGGAAATGGGAACCACTTCTACTGGTACCAATGAGAGAAATAAACATTATCTGAATTCTGACCTGATATACAAACAGCTGATGTTAAGATGCCTTGTGAAATATATTTTAGTGAATTGACATAATATTAAAGTGACATTTTTTTGTGACTCTTATATTTAAAGGGATACCTGTCTGATGACTAGCGTTTACTTAAGGACAAATAAAAGCCTGGATTTCTGTTAGTGGGGGAAAAAAATCCCCAAACTTCAATGTTCAAACAAACCACATAGACATAGTGGCTGAAAAACAGAATGTTTTGGTAAGTTAAAGTACAAATGAATAAAAGTTAAAGAATTTATTTTCGCTATCTTTAGACATTTAGGCATAAATTAAGGCATATTTTAAATAAGTAGAAAGGCTAGATATTATACCTCTGGTAAGCATAAATCCATAGGCAAAACAGTTTAAACATAGCCTTGTGAGAGGTAACCATTGATTTCTGTTTTTATATAATTTTTGTCTGCCTCAGAGTTGCCTTATTATTGAAAATATAAAAATAATTAGTATTTTCCCCAACTTTGCTTACTGCTGTTGACCCCTCTCTAAAAAGTTTATAACAAGTACGTAAGATGTAAGTCCATCTAACCTAAAAACCAAAAAAATGGTTTCCCAACTCCCTTTCAGAGTAATATAAGACACATTAATAATTTGAAGAACTTTTGCAGTATTCTTTAAATAGATATATAGAAATGATCTTAATTTTAAAATATAATTTTTCATCTTCTAACATGCTTTTTCTCCTAATCGTAAAATTATGGGGGTATAAAGACAGTTGCCCCAAATGATAAGAGCAAAATTCCACACTGAGAAAAAAATTCCTAATGTTCTAACAATTCAGGAAAATGTTAAATAAGATATGAAAAAAATTACCAATGAAACTAATGAAATCATAGAGCTTTTGTTATTAATTGAACAATTCATCGAGTCAAGAAGTTGAGAGTGTGTGTGTTTGTGTGTGTGTGTGTGTGTGTTCCCTCTCCCCCTGCATTTCCCATGTTAAGAGCAGGTATACGAAGGACTGAAGAAATACAGATTCTGATTTGCAGGGGGTCTCAATCTAAGGACAGAGACCACATTAGAACAGAGATTTTCCTGGATTATTTAGGATTTGAATTCTTTCCATGAAAAGCCATCATTTAACTTCTTTTGGTGGAAACATTTGTAAGCTATCTAATTATTCATTTTTTCTTGTCAAAAGGAAACAATCACAATTTAAATTGCTTTTGATTCAAGACTATCCTAAATGTCAACCACTGCGGTGTTCTCTGGATAGGGCAGTGACTGCCTGGGGTAGGTATAGTCCTAGAGTTGAAGTCTTTGGGTTCCCCTTGCTCCCCACCCACTTAGACTACCCAATCGTACTCTGAGTATCTCTCTAACATGATGTGATGATTTCTTTGGAGGCAGAGGTCTGAACTCATGATGGTTATTGTCATGTACTCTAAATGATTGTCTCCCCCTTCTAAAATACACATTGTGGAGCTGTTCTGCTATCATTCTTTTCCTGTTCTTCTTTGCTGTCTATTTCACTTTGTGTTGCTTTTTTCTCATCTTTAAACAGTTTTTTACTTTAACTGTTGCTTTATGGATGGTATCTTGAACCTCTTTTTAAGCTAGTTGTAGAACCAACTAATCCCAACCGTGACATTAGTGCTTTTGTGATTCTTGATGATTTTTTAAACCTATGAGGCTTCTCAATGTGTGGTTTTTTTTGTTTGTTTTTTTTGTTTGTTTGTTTGTTTTCCAATTCTGGCTTGCAAATAACTGAAATTTGAGAAATTCTAGAATGCAGGTGTCCAGAAAAAGAATGATGTATGAGGGGGAACAGCAAAATATCAGATGGCTCAGTGTGTTGGGAGTCTCTTAACATTTGAGGTGCTCGGCTACCTCAGCTCCTGCCTTTGAGTTCCATTGTTCCTGAAAAGCAACCTACCTGATAAATGATTCCAAGTTATCATTTCTCTATCACTGTGTGGGAAAGACATGAAAATTCCTTTTCTTGGTTTGAGCAGTTATTTTAAATAAGATTTGAATAATGAATGAGACGTTTTCCATCTAAAATTTCATATGTTCGTTTGGGTACGCAGAAATAAAAAAAATTGAAATGATAAACTATGATATGTCTATATGTTGTTCATATTTAATACACTATTGGGTTTCCAGTTATATCACCAATGGCATAAAAATTCATGTGTTATTAAAACATTTGTCAGTCCTTATGGAACCTTTCATTTTCTAAGATTCTGAACACTTGTTTTATTTATTTAGAGCTAGGATTCAAGTCATTTATCAGGTACTGAGTTCGGCACTTAAATTACCTTAATTTATTTTCAGTAAACAATGGAAAACAAGTTTTTATTAACCAAATTATGTTAAAGACCCGAAGAAGGCATAATGATCTTAGCTTTTTGGATTATTTCACCTCAATTCTGCTAGGCTATTCTATGCAGATTAATGAACTGGATTTTCTCTAAAGAGAGAGCATGACTGTGTTTTGTATGGAGGTCTCTTTTCAGACGGTTAATGCTGAAGAATCCTACTTGAACCTAGGTTTCTGAAGATGAGAATAATGAGACTACTTAGGCTGTACATACCACTGGGAAAGATGAACAGTGCCTCACTACGTTCACAGGAACTTGGTGTGAAACTCATAATAACCAAATTTCTAATTGAATAAGGGGATTAAAATGATAATTTTTTGTAGTAGAATTTAAATTCAGTGTGTATTTCTCCAATTCTGGAGAGGTAAAATCTTCAGGTGTAACGATAAAGGAATTTAATAGAAAATTCCAAAGACTTACACCTAATTATAGTGGCTGAGAGTCAGTCCTTCAAGAGTATTTTAATTTAATAACATAAGTTGCTTAACATCATTTAAACAAGCTTTCAACTTATATCATTGATTAGATTTAATATTTAAATTAAGAGATTAAAACTTTAAGTATTAAAATTACGTTTTTAGATTACTTAGGCCTTAGTACTCACTGACATGCTGGTATCAGCAAGTAATTGGCTGTAATCTGAGGACGTGTTTACTACAGGTAGCTTTTATCCCATTATCTCTCCATAATCATTATATATTCTTAGGAGTGTATACTTCAAGCTGTTAAACTATAATAATATCATCACAAAAACAGAATCAAAACAAAATAAAAAATACCCAGATTCCAATCTAACAGTTATTTTTATTTTTATGCTTAAAGAACCAAACTTCTACAACTCCATGACAAATTGAATACACAATTTTATACATGGAAGTGATACAATATTATATTCTGCTTCTGTTTACATAATATAAATAAACATTCCACAGTGGTTACACAGACTTTTTATTAATGTTTTAGGTTATATTTAATATTCTAATACAGATACGTTATTTGCTTACTTTTCTATGGTTTTACATTGAGTTTATTTCCAATTTACTGTTTCCAATATTTCAGTAATCACCTGTGAATATCTTGTAAAAATAGCATATTATTTCTGAGGGATTAATTTTTTCAGAAACTTCTCAGGGAAAGAATGGCAAGGTGTTTATAATAATCTGATTTCTTCCCTGGATATAATAAGATTCTTAGTTTTACATAGTCACATCTTTTCATTAAATATTAATTTTATGCACTGTGTTTGAATTTTGTGCCATTTCGCAAACCCTTTAGTAATTGTTTACATTCCCTTCCAACTTTCTATAAATTCCATCGTTCAAGGAATGTAGGAAAAGAAAAATGCTGCACTGGTGTCTTTATCAGCTTTGGTTTCTTCTTTAAGGCCATTTTGAATTTTATTTTCTTGTTATTCTAGTTAAATAATAATATAAAATAATATCGAAGCAAGAAATTACCCTTGACCCCTTTGCTGGCCTCGTGACAGGTATGCCTCACTTATTCAGCCCACAGCTCTCAACCCCTCATGGGAGGGGGAACATGCAGGTGAGTGGGTGAGGGATCCAGAGTGAGCACTTTTGGGCACCGAAAGGAGCAAACCTCTGTGCAGAACCCTTGGCAGTGTGTATGGTGGTGTACCAGCACCCCCAAAGCCCCAAAAGGCATGGGTTACAGGCAGCACTCTTAACTTTGCCATCCACAGATGGATTACGTGTTTAACAGCTCAGTGAACCTTCTGCCTTTTCACGAGGGCAGAGGGTCGGTGTTACAGCTTTCTCTATCACTAGCTCTTGTCCAGCGTCCAGGAAAAAGCAGGTCACATGAACAAATTTAAAGATAGTAAATGTGAAGGATTTTATTGCCAGTGGAAGTGGCTTTCAGTGGGAAGGGGAACTAGAAAAGGGATGGAATGGGAAGATATTCTTCCCTAGAAGTGCCACCTTCAAGCGGTCCCTCTGAAGTAAAGCTGCTTCTGTCTGATGTTGAGCTGCCTCTTCTCTTCTCCGCTTTTCTGCTCTCTGCCAGTGGAGCCTGGGGTTTTTATTGGTACAGGATGGGAGGCGAGGCAAAAAAAAAAATGTTGTTTTTCATCAAAAACAACATTTAAGCAGGAAAAACTGGGATGTAAAGTTCTCATTTTGGGCTTTGGTTCCAGACCTGAAGGTGTGGCTTTTGCCAAGGACCCCACAGTTTTCTGCTAGAATTTCTCTGCCTCCTGTCCCTGTCAGTACCAGGCTTGGGACAGAGATCTCTAGAACACATTTTTCAATGTTCCTTTTTCCCTAAAGTGTTTTCCTAAGTTTAGTTTATGAATGACCTTTAAAAGAGCCATGACGATAATATGATATAAAATATCTGTAGTTCTCTAGTTCTTGAAATCAGTGCTATGCAAAAACACAATTTGAAACTTGGTTACTTAATGAGTAATTTCAAAAGTGTAATAACACTCAATGCAAAGTAAAACCACATGAATTTTTCATAAGTGGGCATCATAAGAATATATATCTCTTTCGTGCCCTTATGGATCCATCTCTCTCAAGATCCTATTGCAGCTATCATTGCTCTGTCTTTGACACATATTGACCTCAATACGTATCCTTATTTGGATTGAGGTCGATATATCTCAAAGACAGAGCAATGACAGCCACAATAATCTCGGGTACATTCTACTAATTATACTTTAAGAGCTACACAAATAATTTATATTTGATGTTATGTGCATTACTACAGTTATGCATCACAATAATCCTATGAGATAGTCATTATTACTATCTCCATTTCATGAATAAGAAAAAAAAAGACATTCTTAGGAAGATTAAAACATTTGCCCAAGGCCACATAGTAAGTGACAGAGCTAGAGTATGGACCCAGATAGATTTAGTTCAGGGGCAGATAAACTTAAAAGACTTGAAGGGCTATGACCCTTGAGAGAAAGAGACATAGAGAAGAACAGCATTACAGATTAAGAAGCTAAGCAGACACCAGAGCAAATCCCCAAAAAACTCAAAGTGAAGATTTTGTTAGATTTGTTCTTTGCACAATGCTGCCTATTTACCAATAGATCTCTCTCTCTCAAGAGATGAAAAATTATGAGTTCATACTGATGCCTCTAATTCCACGCCATTTTATGTACTCAATTGCTCAATCCTAGAATCCACTGAAAGTAGTTGCACAATTGTTAACTCATACCAACGCAAAGGCAAACGTACTTGTTGAGTTCAACGGATATTTACTATTCTTTGATTCTAAAATACGTAATTAAAATACTGTGTGCAAAAGCTAGTTAGACTTTTTTACTCCTCCTGTTCAGTGTGGTATGCTGTCCATTTAAAATACCTTTATTTGCCTGTATTTGTATTTCATATTAGGATTTTCCTCCATTCTTATTGATCTGATTTTACTACTTTCAAAATATAAAATGTCTCCCAAAGTAAAAACTATACCGATAGCGTTGTCTATTCTTTTATTTTTATTTTTATTTTTATTTTTTTTTGAGATGGAGTCTCGCTCTGTTGCCCAGGTTGGAGTGCAGTGGCCGGATCTCAGCTCACTGCAAGCTCCGCCTCCCGGGTTCACGCCATTCTCCTGCCTCAGCCTCCCGAGTAGCTGGGACTACAGGCGCCGCCACCTCGCCCGGCTAGTTTTTTGTATTTTTTAGTAGAGACGGGGTTTCACCGTGTTAGCCAGGATGGTCTCGATCTCCTGACCTCGTGATCCGCCCGTCTCAGCCTCCCAAAGTGCTGGGATTACAGGCTTGAGCCACCGCGCCCGGCAGCGTTGTCTATTCTTATCCTCAAAACTTTTACACTATTCCCACCCACTCCTTGAGATAAATTTGGTTATGCTATTTTCCTTGCTTTCTTACACAAAACATATACTATGAATATACTATGTATACTCATTTACAGTTTGTCTTTTTAACTTTCCATTACATTGTATAAATTATTTATTCGTGGAAACCAAATTTCTTTCCTCTTGTTCTTCCTCCTCCTCCTTCTCCTTCTAGTAATCCAGTATAGGTAATATAGTAGCGTAGTAATCCATTTTGTGCAGGTATTGTAGTTTATTCATCCAAACTTCAATTTATAAAAATTTATATGGTTACAACATATTACAGTGATAAGCAATTCTGCAATAATCAGCTTGGTTCATATGTACTTTTGTATCATCGAAGGTCAAATTAAACTCCTAAAGTCCTAAACTCCTTAAACTCTTAGAGTAAGTATGTCAAAATTTTCCCAGTCATCTCTTGATTGGATGAAGCTTTTGATCTAGTAAACTTGACAAGAAAGTTTTCAAAATAGAGCCTTCCCTGACTTTATAACTTTGTTATTTTAAATATTGGCTTTTGTCCCTTTACTTTGTTGCCTTTCTTCAGAGAAAACAATTATCTTTCTTGAGGTCTTCTTTGCCTGGCTTCTAGTTCAGCTAATTTTTCTATGATGCTTTTTACGTTTTATTATCTCATTCACATTCACCCACTTGTTTTTCTTCTTTGACTAGTACTTCCTATTAAATTTTTATTTCAATGTATTCTCTTTTGGGAACTCTATAGTTTTTTATATAATTTTATCTTTTTGTTTTCTTTTTTCTTTTTTCTTTTTTTTTTTTTTGAGACTGAGTCTCGCTCTTTTGCTAGCCTAGAGTGCAGTGGCGCAGTCTCAGCTCACTGCAACCTCCACCTCTCGGGTTCAAGTGATTATCTTGCCTCAGCCTCCTGAGTAGCTGGGACCACGGGTGTGCACCACCATGGCCAGCTAATTTTTGTGTTTTTAGTAGAGATGGGGTTTCACCATGTTTGCCAGGATGGTCTCCATCTCTTGACCTCGTGATCCACCCTCCTTGGCCTCCCAAAGTGCTGAGATTGCAGGTGTGAGCCACCACGCCTGGCCTCATTTCTTCTTTTTGTATAGATATACATATATTAAAATTTTTGTTTTTATGTCTCCAAATTCTTGTTGAGAATATCTGATACAGTTTAGAATGTTGTGATACAGTTTCTTCTGCAACACGGTTATGTCTGTTGGGTTTTTGCTTTTAATTTTTTGCAGAGTTTTCCCCCCAGGAATTTTCATCCATTAAAATATGTGATCCTTTGTTTTATAATCTTAAAATAGCTTTAAGTCGATACACTTAGTGCAGAGGTTGGCGTGTTCACAATTCCTATTTCAAGAGCATCCTCACCTGTCAGAGTGGTAGAATGAAATATCTTTAATGGTTGTCTTTCACAATAATGTTATGGAGGGTAGGGTATGTTTCCTTTTATCATTTTTGGGGTCTCTTATAACTTACAGATTTCTAAATTTCTTCGTATTGTTATCTTCCCCTTCAGTACCCATTCTTCACTCTTTATTTCTTTTTACCCTCTTTGCTTCAGAACCAGTGCCTTTCTAGGTTGCCTTTCTGTTCTTCTACCTCAAGCTCTGTGCACTTTTAACTACTGTGCCTGCAAATCAGGGCTCTGATTTCAGGAGGATACTTTCTCAGTATTATTATTTACACTTATAGTGGACTTTCTTTTTTTTTTTTTTTTTTTGAAGGGTGGGCTTTTGAACAACCTAAGGCTCTTTTCCCCAGCGTGTTTCTTCTGTAATGGCTTCTGGGTCCCTGCTCACTCCTTCCCGTACTCTCCATGCAGGGATAGAGCAGGATCTCATAACACATTTCTGATTAGAATTGAGATTTACTTTTTGAACTTGACAGTAATATGAAATATTTAGTATTCTAGATCTTTTGGTTAAGTTGAGGACATGTGGGTTTATTTCTCCTTCCTATTGACCTGTAAAGATTTTTTTGTGGAGGACGTGTGGAGAGATTTCTTGATATTTCTGAGGGAACATCATTCTGGTAATATGGCAAAACTTACAGAGGAAACCAACCATTGTTGTCAAGCTGAGAGGCCATTGTTTAGTTGACAATAATAAGAACCTGGAGCAAATAGATAAAAGCACATCCTTTATTCTCCCACCAGCCTTCTCATATTTCTTTGGAACCTTACTGCAGGCTTAGCAGAGTCGACTGGCAAAGAAGATTGCAGAGTCCTTGTCCCATCATCCCAAAGCACAGCAGAGAAAGAGGTGGGCTTGGAATTTGGAGAAAACAACTTAATCCAGTGCTATGAACTTGTTCGCTTCATTCAGATTCACTCAACTGTAAAACTAAGATTTATATACTTTTCTGTATGTATGTTTTATTTCAAAGAAAAATTTACTTAAAAAGAAAAGATAATCCTACTCACCACTATCTCCCTCCGGAACCCATTCCCCCTGAAAAAGATGATCAGGTGGATAGTTGTAGCTATTATGGCTATAAGTGGCGATGCCATGTATATTTCTGTGGCAATCATGCTCACTTGGGCAGGTACTAATCCATAGGTTACAGAAAAACTACAATTGAGTTTTTCTTTAGTAGCAATTTGGGCATTGTCCTATAGAGAGACATCCTGAACAAAAAAATTCTATATGTAGAATCATCAGGGATTGTCTCACCTAAACTGGTATATAAACTGGTATATTTTAATTTCAAAATAACAAGATAATCTAGGGAGAACTACACAGGGTATTTTTCTTATCTTCCCAGATAAAAGTTGTGCCCCACACTTACCTCTATATGTCTAATACATCACTGTGTTATTGGCGGATTGTCATTCAAAGTTACATTCTTCTAAATTCTCACAAATTTATTATGTGCAAACAACTCCCTTTGAATAAAGCAATGTCTTATTATGTTTTCAAAGCTCTAACCAACTACTCACAATGGGAAACAGGAAGTTTTAAACACGTATAGGAAAGTATTACAATTTCCTTCTGTTTCAGCACCAAGGTACCAATGTTCTTGCCATGTCTCTTAAAATTTTAACTTAAAAGTTAAATTTGCAAAAACTCTTTCAAAATTTTGATCTTTAAAATACAAAAAAGCATAGAAATACTTATAAAATGTTCTTTCTTAAAAGCAAAGAACAAAAAAGCAAAAGCCTAATGTTTTTTTGAACTACACTTTATGTTTCAATGGAAAAAAAATTATGGTGGGATATTTTCACAGGTGGAAAAAAAATACCAAAATTCAAATGTTTAATGTAATGACTATAAAAAGAATCCTTAAGCCATTTCAATACTGCCAAAATAAAAAGGGAATTGTTTGTTAAAATTTTATGTTACCCCATGTTCTAGCAAATTTGGTATGAGTTTGCAAGTTTGAGTTATCTCTCTGCTATTCCTGACTCTATTGTTTTGGAACATTGAAGTATTCTCAGCCTTCGATTCCTCAGGCATAAAATAAGAGGAAGAATCTTTCCTCACCTGCCTCCCTGTGCAATCATCACCAAGACAACTTGCCCTATAATGGAAAGCAAAGGTACACCATTCAATGGGCTCTGTCATTCATGGTCTTCCATTTGTTTAGTCCTACAGATGACTGAAATGTAATCCCTAGATTCTAACTGAGCATAAAAGGCTGCAAATTGCTATTTCAGAAACTCTTCTCAACCAGAGCAACATTTGCAGATATGAATATATATGTCAACACCCTTCTTCCTGAATTCACTGCAGACATTACTAAATGAGCACAGATGTTTTATTCTCTAAGCTTATATGCAGGTCCCTGTATTAGTCCCAGCTCATCATTCCTGTAAACACTAATGGGGTCCACCCTTCTCTTCTCCTATTCAAATTTTGTTGCTTGAGCTTTCTGTTTCACACCCTACGTAACCCTATGAAAGCTCTGCCTTTTTAATTTTTTTTCTTTTGGGAGTGGAGGAGGAGGTGGTGGAAGTGGGTAGGGAATAAGTGGGTAGGGAAGCTTGGAGATGCCCTGGACCAACAATATTTGCATAGAAAGTTTAGACGATCCCAGAAGGTGCTGTAACATGAGAAAGTATGTTTGCTGGAACATCAACAAAAGATATACAGATAGTTATAAGTAATGATGTGGTTTCTAAACCTAGACAATATAGATATACTGAAGTGGTGAAGGGTAACCTTGAAGATTCCTTATTTGTTGGCCATAGAATTGATGGCTTGCTCTCTTTATATTCTGGATCTCCAAAGCTTCCCAAATACTCTCCCAAGCTCAAGATCTCTTTTCTCTGTGATCCCAGTCTCCTCCAAGTTGGCCCTTGAACAGTACAGGTTTGAACTATGTGGGTCCACTTACATACGCACTGTGTGGGTCCAACTCTGCCACTCCTGAGACCAATCCTTCCTCATCCTTCTCAGCCTACTCAATATGTAGATATTGAGGATGAATACCTATATGATGATTCATTTCCACTCAATGAATAGTAAATATATTCTCTCTTCTTTATGATTTTCTTAGTAACATCTTTTGTCTAACTTTCTGTATTTAAGAATAGAGCATGTAATATACATATATACATAACATACGAAATACGTATTAATAGACTTTATGTTATCGGAAATGCTTCCCGTCAACAGTAAGCTACTAGTGGTCAAAGTTTTAGGGAGTCAAAAGTTACATTAAATTTTTGACTGCACGTGGGTCAGTGCCCCTAAACTATACTTTTCTCCAGTAGTTTGTGCAAGGAGTAAAAGGTAATATTCTCCTTAATTCCTCTTTAGACTATGATTGCCAGAATTCCTTTTTTATTCTGAAGTTCTATTTTGGAAGTGAAAAAAAACTGAACGTCGATACTTCTTTAAAAAAAATTGCACTATAAAATGTTAGTTTTCATACAAGCATGCTCAGTTCTCTAACAGTGAAGAAAAGGTTAACCTCAAGTAAGTAGGGAGCAGAAAACCATAAAATTAGTATACATAAAAATATTTCCCTTGAAATCAATACAAGTTGACTCTCAAAATGAAACATATTTGCCATTGCTGGTCTCGAGATTAATGCCCAGTTACTTAGAGTCTTTTCTTTGGCTTCAATATCTTTTCCTGCAACATCACAGAGCTTGCCTTTTTGAACACTCTTCCCATTGTCTTTTTATTTTGAGAATTTATATTCATCCCCAAATGTTAAGGTTAAATGGCACCATGTCGGTGAAATCTTTCTTGATTCTACCATTAGATTTGATTACATACTCTTTAGCATAACACCTGTAATTTGTATCAACCTCTGTGTGTTATATGCATTAATACGATTAGAGGTTTAAAGACCTCACAGACAAGTACAGGAGATAGACAAGGAAGCATGGAATTACCTGCATTTAAATCTGCATTTGCTCTCTTCATTTCTCTATCGTCAGTGCCTTGCACAGTGCCTGACACAATGGAAATATTCAAAGTCTGTTAAATAGTCAAGATCTGTTACATGTTAAATGAATGTTTTGATAATTTAATTTCTATAAGATTACATTTGAAGAAATTGATTCTTCAAATATTTAATTCTCTAGTTTCAATCACTTAGCTTGCACATGGAAATGATGATTCATGCCTAGACCATCAGACTCATGACTATTATTGCCAAAACTATTATTGCAGGTTAAATCATTTTCTCATTATATTTTGTTTCTTCTTTATGATCTTCCTATGTATTTCCAGTACTTCCTTTACATTCAATATTTAAGAGTTGGATTTTCTAAGGACCTTAGATGCATGTGCAGCATTTCATGAAGGATCATATCTGTATTTAATAGACGGTTGGACATATGAGGGTAGGTACCTATTTGTCTTTTTTCTTTTCTTTTTGACTGCTAGGTATCAACTGTGTTGCACAGAGTCTAGCACATATGTTTTAAACATATATTTTGAATAAATCAATAAGGAAATTAATATGAATGAGTAGAGAGCATATATTGATATATTCTCTTTATAACTGATAAGTCTATTCATGAAGTTTAAGGTTGAACATTTGACCAGCCACTTTCATTTCCATCTTCTTAGTATTGTCATTAGACATATTATTAGGGACCCAGATTTTCCTTTTTTAATATATAAAGTAAGGAAGAGGGTGTGTCATGCCACTTCCCCCCAAGAAAATATGTATACTATTAAAAAAGGAAGTGAGTCATCAGTCTAAACAACTCAAATTATTTGGTGCATAAAATACAGAATAACAGCAATAATAGTGATATTTGATATATATTAAGCACTTGTGCTAATTGTATTACATGTACTAGCTTATTAAGAGATGGCCTTTGAAATAGCTATTATTATCTATATTTAAATATGAGGAAGTAGAAACAAAACAATTTAGCAACTTACTAAAGTCACAGAACTAGTAAGTGAACAAGCCAGAATTATAGTGGAGACCTATTTGACTCAACCACTTCTACTCTACAAACTGCAAGTTCTGGACCAGTTACCAGGGATTTTAAAATGCAAAAATCAACTGGGAATAATTCCAACATGTTAAACTGGTTTTTTACTGATAGAATTATTGGGGCCTTTGACATGCTAAAATGTGTTGTAAATTTTCATTAGGGAGAGAATGTGTTGCATTTATTAAATTTATATATTTGACCATGAAAACTTTTATTTCACCCAGTGGTATTCCATGGAATATACTTTGTGAAAAGTTGCTTTAAAGATTTAAATATGTCTACTCTTTTGTTGTTGTTGTTGTTGTTAATTATTTTTTATTTTTTTTACTTTAAGTTCCAGGATACAAGTGAAGAACTTGTAGGTTTGTTACATATGTATATGCGTGCCATGGTTGTTTGCTGCACCTATCAACCGGGCATCTAGGTTTTAAGCCTTGCATGGATTAGCTATTTGTCCTAATGCTCTCCTTCCACTTGCCCCCAACGCCCCCAGCCCTGGTGCGTAGCAAAGATGTGGAACCAACCCAAATCCCCATCAATGATAGACTGGATAAAGAAAATGTGGTACATATACAACACGGAATACTATGCATCCATAAAAAGGAATGAGATCATGTTTTTTGCAGGGACATGGATGAAGCTGGAAGCCTTCATCCTCAGCAAACTGACACAGCAACAGAAAACCCAACATGGCATGTTCTCATGCATAAGTGGGAGTTGAACAATGTCTCATCTTTTCATTTGAAGAAGCAACCAACTGGTCATAGAGTAGAGACCGAGTGTAATTGTGTTAGCACAAACATGTCTCATTGAATTTGACTATGCTTTCTGAAAGAGAATTATAAGTGTGAATGGAACATTCTATATAAACAACTCAATGTAAGCCCATGTTCAGTATTAGTGTACTTAGAAAAACAAATTCTTTCTTTTTAGTAGATTTATCTTTAGCCCTTCAGGACACTGGCAAATTTTTTGGTATAACATTAACTTAGCTGAATTTTGTAGAATGTTATACAGTTTATGAAGTCCATGTATCACTTCATCTTTACAAGAACTCTGTGAGGTCAGACTTATTCTCATCTTCATTTTATAAATGAGTGAGATGAAATTTAACGTCACCATTTTGCATACTCAACATCTATTGGTTTCACATGGGCAGTGAGTAATGAAGTGGTAACTCAAGTGCAATTCAATACTAGCAAATTATCATCGTGATTGTCTGTCCTTAAACCACACACTTTCCACCTTTTGGAGTAGCTGTAGAACATGCACAGGGATTTTCTTCTTCTAACTCAAGGAAAAAAATCAAAAGAAGAACCTTCCCTTGGCATTTCATCTTTTCAGCACCTTTGTCCATCCCAACCAAGCCATTTTCTTTTCTTCTCTTTCCTTTTCCCTATTTATTTAGACATTTTCTAAAGGTCTTAGATATTTCAAGGTGACTGTATTCTCCAACGCATCTATTTACATGTCACCGGTTTCTATTTTGTCAACACTGCAGCTTCTAGCCCATGGATTTTCCGTGATATGGCTAAAGAAAGTTTCTTCCAGTGGGTTAGAGATGTTTGGTTTTTCTTTTTCACAGGTCGACTGTTAAATTTGTACTGTACATTTATCAGGGATGCTCTAAATGGTACTAAAGCTGACAGCAAACAAGCAGGAGCTGACAGCTTCACTCCAGTTACAGCTGATTAAAGGCTGCTGAGGCCGCAGGGCCCAGTTTCTAAAAGAGGACCACTCAGACTCGACCAGAACAATTCTAGCCTGCATGTTTTACACCAGCTGCAGTGGAAATGTCTGAATCCTGCACTGGCGAAAAAGGCGGTGGAGGATGAAAGCCTTCAGTTTAATAGCATTTACCAGAAAAGAATTGCATAGTTTGGAAAATAAAATAAATGCACATACTAATGTTCCCAACTGTACAGGTGCACTGTGTACACAAACACAGAGGTGGCATATAAGCTTGCAGACAGGTCTATATTTCTAATGATAACCCTTAATGATTATTACCAACTATTATGATGCCAGGTAATTGGTGCACAAGAATGCATAATAATAATAGACTTTACATTTGCATGGCAGCTTTAAATCCCAAAATGTTTTCCCATCTGTTATCTCATTTGATCTTTCACAACAATCACAGAAGTTAAGAATGAGAATCAATACCCCAATTTTACAGGTGAGGAAATTAGAGTGCCTCAGGTGTTGGTGAACTTGACAGAGTTTAAAGAGCTATTGCATGGCAGAGATGGTATTTAATTATTTAAACTTCCCACACATGCTTTCTTGGTGAATTTAGCACCTATATATGATAATTATGGATTTAAGTTACTTTCTGCAAACATCAGCTGCCCTACAGAAACCACTTTCCTTATTATTGCTTATGTCAAACAAATTATCTGTTTATGAGTCTACAACATGCTAAGATTCCTGGAGGCAGGGACTATGCTCTTTTAAAAAATATTTGTATTCTCACCTCTTGGTACAAAAGTATTTCGTAACAACCTGTTCAATTGAACTGAAATGAAGAATTCCTTAAGAAGGTAATTATATTAGACATTAATCTGCAAAATGAGAGTATTAAATAACTTGAACTGATAAGTTATTTTATCAGAGGACATTATCAAGAAAGTGAAAAGATAACCTACAGAACGATAGAAAATATTTGTGAATCTATATCTGCATGAATATTCAAATCTATATCTAAGAATTTAATATGCAGAATCTGTAAAGGACTCCAACAACTCCTCAACAAACAAAGTATCTGGTTAAAATATGAGCAAATAAATTGAATAGACATTTCTTCAAGGAAGACATACAAATAACCAGTGAGCACATAAGAAGATGCTCAACTTCATTCGTTATGAGATAAATGCATATCAAAATCACAGTGTGATACCATTTCACAGGCTAGGATAGTTGAAATAAAAAACAAAACAAAAATAAGAAAATAACAAGTGTTAGAGAGAATGTAGAGAAGTTAGAACCCTCCCACATTGCTCTTGGGAATGCACAATGGTCCAGCCACTGTGGAAAACAGTTGGACAGTTCCTTCAAATGCTAAACATACAAGCATTACGTAGAAATTTGTAATATATTCAACATCATTAAAAGCAAATATCAAACAGAATACTTGTACTCCATGTTCACTGCAGCATTATTCACAATCGCCAAAATGTAGAAACCACCCAACTGTCCATCAACAGGTGAATGGGTAAGCAAAATATAGTCTATATGTACAATGGGATATAATTCAGCCTTAAAAAGGAATGAAAGTCGGATCTATGCTACAATAAAGATGAATCTGTTGAAACTGGACCCCTTCTTTATACCATATACAAAAATCGGCTGAAGATGGATTACAGACTTAAGTGTAAAATCTAAGACTAGAAACCCTGGAAGATAACCTACAATATACCATTCTGGACATAGAATAAAAGTTTAAAAAGAAACAAACAGAAAAAGAATCTTGAAAACATTATGCTAGGTGAAATAAACCAGACACAAAAGAACAAATATTGTATGATTCCACTTAAATAAAATATCTGGAATAAGCAAATTCATAGAGACTGAAAATAGATTTCAGGTTCCCAGGGGCTAGTCGGAAAAAAATAAAGGCAAGTTATTGTCTAATAAGTAGAGAGTTTTAATGAAAAAGTTCTGGAAATGGATAATGGTGATGATTGCACAACAATGTATAATTAATGACACTGAATTGTACACTTAAAAATGGTTAAAATGGGAAATTTTATGCTATATATACTTTCTTATAATAAGAAATTTTAAAAAATCAGTGTGAAATGTTATCATACCTATTACCTCACCTCTGCTTGGAAAATGTGAGTTGTGATAATCAAATGAAAGGGCAAAAGTTTGTTCAGATGACAAAGGATTTAGTGAAAAATATGGAAGAAAAGAAGGCATTTAGACCTAATAAACATATTTCATTGTGTGTGAAGTTCTGAAAATGTGTTCCAAATAAAATCATTTATGCTCACTGAGGAGTCTTTTATGTTTTTTAAAAAAATTTCACATTTTTATAGAATTTGTAGTAAAAGACACATTATGAAAACAATTTTTATTTCTTAAGTAAGTTTAAAATTCGCAAAGTCAAATTTATATATGTAGGAAAGCTGAACAGTTAACACAAGTTGTTTGAAAATGTTAGGCAATTATTTACAAAAATTCTGTATAGACCTCACATTTATCTCTATGGTGAATTTCCAATTTTTCTACTATAGAAATATTTTCAGGGCAGGGTGCAGTAGCTCACGCCTGTAATCCCAGCACTTTGGGAGGCTGAGGCAGGCAAATCACTAGGTCAAGAGTTCGCGACCAGCCTGGCCAACATGGTGAAACCCCGTCTCTACTAAAATACAAAAAATGAGCCAGGCATGGTGGCATGTGACTGTAGTCCCAGCTACTCAGGAGGCTGAGGCAGGAGAATCACTTGAATCCAGGAGGTAGAGGTTGCAGTGAGCAGAGAGGGCGCCACTGCCCTACAGCCTGGACGACAGAGTGAGACTACGTCCCCCCCCCAAAAAAAAAAAAAATTAGCTGGGCATGGTGGCGGGCACCTGCAATCCCAGCTAATTGGTAGGCTGAGGCAAGAGAATCACTTGAACCCAGCAGGCAGAGGTTGCAGTGAGCTGAGATCGCGCCATTGCCCTCCAGCCTGTGCAACTCCATCTCAAGTGAAACTCCATCTCAAAAAAAACAAAAAACAAAACAAAACAAAACAAAAATCAGCTAAAGCAATTATTGGCATACTCAACCAGTGGACCTTATTTATGTTTTTAAATGTTTTAAATGTCACTCTATTATAAATTCTCTTATTTGGGGTAAAGGATTTGTCCTATTAAAACCATAACTTATCTGCTAAAACACTTAAATTTAGTTAGTTCAATGGAAGTAAATAGCAAATAATTACTTCATGACATTAATTGGTTAATATATTTTTCACTTTTAAATCAGTTGCTTTATGTAACTTAGAAAATAATTTTAATAAAAAAGCTTTAATTTTAGATTTATATTTCAGTCAGCATTTATTTCATTAATCGTGTGCATTTCCAGTTCCCTGTGTAATGTGTCATTACATAGTTTTTCCATATAAAGTGATTTCCAAATGAATATAGATAACTTTGTCACATTTACAGTGCCAATTCACATGAACCAAGGACTTAAATTTTGGAATTTCTTGCTTCTTCACTTGGTGGTTGTTTTCCAAATACGAAGGTACCTTGTGGTTGCATTCATGCATTAAAAGGAGCATTTAAAAGTAAAAATGTAGTTCACTTTAGCTTCTCTCAGGTTGATTATATTTGATATGAATCATTTAATCATTTTCTTCTGAAACATTCATAATTTCTAAATTTGCATACAAGAGTGTGTAATTATTTTTAAATGCTTTTACTAAAATCATTAGAGTTTTTTTTTTTTTAAACCATTTTAACCAGGAGCTTTTCATTAAACTGTCCCATCCACATTTTCCCCTTTAAATCTCAGCCTCATTTATTAGCACCTGAGGCCTGATTCTCAAAAAGGCTGATAAAACTCCCTGCATAATCCTTAGAAGAGCTTGGCTTAATACTGTACTTATAAAACATGTTTGAAAAAAGAAATCATTGCTTGTGGTTTTGAGAATAATGCCAAACATAACTGTAATACGTCAAAGAAAAATAAGATGTGATTTCCCTTTATATTTAAATTTGAGTTTATTACAAATGGATTTAAAAATTTGTTGCTTTAATTTGTTTTTAATAACCTTAGAAAATTGTAATCAAGACATTTTATAGTACATACTAAAAAATTATATTTCTGTATATTTAGATGTACTCTTCAAGAAACTGTCTCTAAAAATGATAAAATCCATAGCTACCTTACTATGGAGTGTAACTACTATAGTTTTGAAAAAGCAAAAATTTTTAAAATCTCCACTCAACTCCATTTCACTCATCTTTTAGTCATTGATTCAATCATTCATTCAAGTTATATTTGTCATCAATTATCAAATTATGTACAAGGTTCTGCGCTAGATTACCTACTTAAAGAATAAGATGCCTATGGGGATCGTGAGATCTGGCAGGGAACAAGGCCAACTGAAATAATCTGGAATGTGGACTTCAATATCAACAAAACGCTTTATGAGATCAAGAACTGATTCACTGATTTTTTTCTAGACAGTCCCGAAGGACTTCCTTGTCGAGGTGGTGTGCCTGGTCTGCTTCATCCGGTTGAATGGGGTTTTGGCCAGCGGAGACAGAAGGCAAGCACATTTTAGGTAGAGGGACTGGAATGAACGCAGGCACTGGAGAAACAAAAGCACATGGGGCATTTGTGAATGTGAAGAATCTGACATTTTAAGAGTGCAAGAAGCTAGAGGGACAAAGGGGAGGGATATAAGGCTAGAAACCTAGCTCGGTGGTAAAGAGGAGCACATATGTATAGGTTTACAGATTGAAGGAAACCTTATAAGCTTTCCTTCAACTTTTCTCACCCATTATACATCCTTGTACAAACTGGAAGTCCTGATTCATGAACACCAATATTCACCCTGAAGTAAGCTGTTATAAATCCATAGAGACAAGTTCTAAAACCCTGCAGTTTTTTACTTAAGAGACAAAGACTTTTCTCCTTCCTACTCTTAGATTGAGCACTGCCTTGAAAAACTGAGTCCAAGCCTTCTGCAGAGCTGTGAAAGAGATGAAGCAGGGTACAGAAAACAAGAAAAAACAATAGATTGAAATTAAGGTGAATCCCTAGAGGAAGAGGATGTGGACTGGGAAAGAGGCATTGGAACAAAGGATAAAGAGATCCAGGATCCAGACCAATCTCTGAAAGCATCTAGCCTTAAAGTCTGCAATACTTCCATCACTTCTCAGAGGTTGCATTTCCTTTTCTGAACCGAGAGAGTTGGACTTGACAATCTCAGATGTCCTTCTAGATATAATATAATATGACTATAACCCATGATTATGAAAAGAATGATGAAAACTGAGAAAGGAGAAATGCAATCATAGTTTAGCCTAATACCTTTGAGTATCTCCACCCAAGTCAATTATTTATTTTTTAGAAAAGGTTAATCATAGCGGCGTCTACTCTGTGCATGTGCATTTGTTCATATTTGAGGAGAATTTCACAGACTATACAAATGCTGAAGTTTATTCTTTTATAGCTGCATTAAGTAAGCACAAAATCAGTGTGAAAGTGAGCACCCTATCAGGTCTGGTCCCACCAAAACACAAACAAAATGAGCAACTTTTGGGAGATTAAGGCAAAAGTGATTAAGGTTAATGAAAGATTAATTGTCCATCTCTTACTGAAATGTGAATGTCTCCACGGTGGCCCAGCAGAGGATAGCTCTTCCTCACTGACTGGGCTTACTTTGGGCACAGTTCATAGCGGGTCATCATTACACTTCCAAAGCAATCATAACCAGGCTTATAAGCTGCAACCATTTTAAAAGAATTCCCATGGTGATATGGTTTGGCTGTGTCCCCGCCCAAATCTCATTTTGAATTGTAGTTCCCATAATCCCCACATGTCAAGGGAGGGACCCAGTGGGAAGTAATTGGATCTTAGGGGCAGTTACCTCCATGTTGCTTTCGTGATAGTGAGTGAATTCTCATGAGATCTGATGGTTTTTAAAGGGGATTTTCCCCTTTGTTCAGTCTTTCTGTCTCCTGCTGCCATGTGAAGAAGGATGTGTTTGCTTCCCCTTCTGCCATGATTGTAAGTTTCCTGAGGTCTCCCCCAGCCCTGGGGAACTGTGAATGAATTACACCTCTTTCCTTTATAAATTACCCAACCTCAGATATTTCTTCATAGCAGCATGAGAACTGACTAATATACATGGCCAGAATCCCTTGCTTTGCAAAGGGTACTGTATTGTGACTGTGTTGCAATTGTTCTCAGCCATTTGAGAGCCTTATATTGGATGGCTAGATATTTTTTCTAGGAAGGAGTAAGAACTGTGCTAGGCACTGCGGCAGACACTGATCAAGAACAAACCAAGTATTAGTTTTTTCTAGTTTCTCAACAGCTCTGAAATACAGGTGATATTGTCCCCACTACACAGCTAAGAAAATATTGAGTTACAATAGATGGAAGATTTTTCTAAGGGTATATGACTAACACTGACACAAAGTAGAGGTGAGGTGGGGGGGGGGGCGTTGAATCCACTTCTACGTAATGAGAAAGTCAGATAAAAATCTAAGTATGTGTGTGTGTTAATGGATGATGAATACATGGTTATAACTCTTGGTCATATGAGGTTAATGTGGATTGAAGAAGCATAAATGGCTATGCTATCTTTTCCTTATAAGTCAAAAGAACCATTTGCTAGCTTGGAAAAGCACTTCTTCCTCTCATAGAATTATATTGAAGGTGGAATCCACTTATAGAAATCTACATATAAATGCCATTTACTGTAATAATGTCCATAAACTGGATGGGGAAACCACAGTGGCAAACAAGATTTTAAAAGAAGAAGTGATGCAAGTTTGTTTTGCATGTTGTTTTCAAAGGATACTAAATGAACAATCTTCCTTTCTCCTAATGGTTGTTTCCTACCCCGTTATGAGTTGCAGTTCAAACAGTGGAGGGAGCAGTAGCTAAGTACATCTTTATGTCTACTTACTGTCTACTCCTCTTCCTTTCCTGTAATCTAGATTTATGATGCATCTATCCTTCTCCTTCATCTACAAGGTCCTAGGACATTCAGGTAGCCAATCTGCCCTTAAATATGTCTCTAAGGAAATGGTGCTAATTAGTATTGGAATTTACAGCCTTCCATTTTATTGACTTGTCCTACTTTCTTCGATAATTAACTAATGAGTAAAGTAATGAGCTATGTTAGTCAGTCATGCTGTTCAATTAAACGGCAAATCAATTATTGAAAATAGTTTCGGACAGCTCTAATGTTGGCATGATGTGTGTGTATGTGTGTGTGCATATTTAATGCCAGTGTAATTATGTCCTAGATATTACAAAGTCAGCCACGTAAGGATGGTATGACTGGAAAGGTCCTTTCTGACTGCAGTGCAAATCTGATCAGTTACCAAAATGCAAGCAAGTCATTATAGTATTTGTCTATGGCCATTCTACAGTTTGTAATTCATACTTAGCTGAGACATCACAGCTTCCTTGAGCTTATATTTTACAAAGCAATGTCTAATGGATGAGTGATAAGAGATAACAAAGAAAAACAAATCAACTTTTTTTCTCCTTAAAAAGGAGTCCAGGGTGACATGATTAAGGCAGAGAACAGATCTAGTTGTGATTTAACTTTTCTTTTTCATCTTGGGTTCTTCATCTTAGACATTTACATGTTTTTCCTTGATTGTATTGGTGAATTAGCCTTAGTTTGAAAATTTGGTGTGAAATACAAGATAGAAATACTTCTCAGGCATTAGCACATAATTCAGTATCACTGAGAGTGAGACAGGGGTACATAGACACAAACACATCCACACCACACCACACACACACACACACACACACATCTAGCAGAACAACAGCCAGATTGGCAAACTGCAAAGGTCCTCTGTGAGTCTCTCTGGTCTTGGAGCAGCCCTAGAGGACAGGCAAAGTGACTGTGAACTTCTCACCAGTTCTGCACTCAACCTCACCTCCATTCCCAATCCTTTGCTACTTTTAGTTTCTCCCTCTGTTAAGAAGTGCCTGTTGCCTGTGCATCTTCTCTTTGCCTTACCCTACACTAGTAGTTTACTGTGGATTTTAGGTAGAACACCCTACAGTTTTTTGCACCTGGTTTTGACCTTGTACCAATGTAATATTTTTGGCATACATAACTGGTTTAGCCTGATACATTTTTAAAAAACGTAATATGGCTTAGATCATGAATCTTCAAAGATGTCAGTCACAATACTGTATTCGCTCATAACAACCCACAACTGTTTTTAAACCATCTTTAATTTGAGATCTGTTCCATCTTACTTCATCTTCTTGACAGCCTGTTGTCAGCAATATAGCAGAAAAATTAGTATATTTTCCCTTAATAGAGTTTATGAAGACTGTGATTTTAGAGTTCTCAAGATTCTGAACAATATCTCCTACCAGAGAAGAACTGAGTAAAGGCTTAAATGATACAACTTTTGCTAGCATGTGAAAATGCAATTTGCACCTTCAAAATATCTGCAAATTGTTTAAAGGTGTAAAGATAGTTTGTATTCCCTAAACTATAGTTTAGAATCTTAACTTTCAAAAGTGATTAAGCTCTGTTATAGGAACAACAAAGCGAAGCAAATCAAAACCAGGTCAAAAAAAGGAACATAAAGTTTTTATTTCCAAACAGCTTTAATTCTGTGTTTGTGTTCTTGCCTGAGAGGAGACAAGTAACACAAACATTCCCATATGAATTAAATTAGAATTTACATATGAATTACATTAGAAATATGAGCTCCATCAAGGAATAATTAGCACTGTCCTGGGTTATGTGAAGGCGAACAAAATTAAATAAGAACAATTTCAAAGGCAAGTTTTGTTTTGCCTCTTCAACTAAGCTGGTTTAATCAGTGATAATGACTGAAATAAATCCACTCCATCTAAAGTAATGTACAGCTTACCATATTGTGTGAAATGCCATTACTGACTTAGTAAATCATAAAGTCAATGAGACTACATCATTCACCAGTCTTTGACATGGTTACTTTGTGCTTAATGCCAAATGTAAAGGTGGGAGAATTTATCCAATCAGAAAGCGTAGTGAGGGCTAATGTTACAAAAATATTCCAGGGAGACATCATAAAAGTCAATGAGACTCTGAGAATCACATGATACATGTTTTGTATTGCATTTGTTGATGTTGTTACTGTGATTGTTATTTTATGCTCACAGAGGACAAAGACTGAAATTTCTCTCTACAAAATGGCAGTTGTTACTAAAGAAATAGAGAAATTAAAATATCAGCTGGCATCAGCCCAGTGACATAGATGTGCTTCAGCCACTAAGCAGCGTTATGGTTTATGAGTGCCTACCCTAATGAGCTAAACTCCAGTGACCATAAAACTGAAATATAATTATGACATTAAAGATGCCTATATTTGAACTTAATTATTAATTAATTTAATGAGAGGAGTGGAGGTCATAAAGTTGCTAATTAAATGGCTCTGTAAAACTGCAGACGGTGGAGGATTTACCAAACGATAAATCCCACCACAGTATTTTTGCTATATCAATATTCTATTAATATCTGGTATGCCAGAGGTGCTGGCTAGAAGGTGGCTGTGAAGTTGCACAAGCATGCAGCATGGTACGACCTAGAATTTAAAATGACAGCAACCTTGAAGAAACTTCAGCCCCTCCATTCAGAGTAGGTCCTAGAGTCTTAAATGAACGGAGGAGGTCAGAGCACAACTCATCTGACTGCAGTTACGTGGACACAAAGGTTTTTTTATTGCTGAGTCACCACTTTAGATCTTCTCTTGTAGTGGTAAGAAGGATCAGGGTAGATTTGTTTTGTACTCATGAGAGCTGTGGGTCTGCAAGAAGTCTAAATATTTCATCCTGAAAGCTAGACAACTCCTCATATACCATGTATTGGGAAATGCAATTCATTGGATTGCAATTCATGCAATTAGTGAACTAGAAAGCACAAATGTGGAATTTAGCATGAGATAGGCTTGGGTTGAGATTCTGGCTCCTACCATGTATCTTCTAAGTGACCTTGGGGAAATAGGTGCACTTCTCTAGACCTCAGTTTCTTCATCAGTAAAAGGGGATAAATGCTCCTAAAGTCATAGTATTGTTGGGAGAATTGTAATAATAAGATACGTAATGTACACAGTGTTTACTCATAGAAGGTGCTAAAAAATGAGGAATAAATAAAGAAATGCCCTATGCATTGAATCAGAACTTGAGGGGGGCAATTAGTGAGATGCCCACTCTGCACATGGTGTGAAATGGTACAGGTACTTTTACATTGGGACTTAGAAAGCAATCACAACGAATGCGACTAATGGCAAGTTTTATAAATCATGAAACAGGAGAAGAAAAGTGTTTCTATTCTGCGTTCAGCTTAATTCAGGGGAATTTTTACTGAGGCACTGTAAACCATAGGAGTGTAAATATGAGCAAAAACACAATGTTTAAGAGCACATTTCAATGAATAGCTAAATGAAATTCGAGGTAATTAGAAACATCACATACTAATTGTTCATGAAGCTTAAACCTGTCCTTAGAAATGTACAAAGTATAGTGAACAGATTTTCTTATGATGAAAAGATGAGTTAAAATGGAACCAAATTAATGCATGACATTGTTTGAATTACTTAAATAAATTCAAAGTTCTTGCTCTTTTTTTTCAGCTGGTTTATAGTGTAACTTTTCTAGTCATCATGAATTGCAATTCTTTCAAAAGCCAGTGATAATTATAAAAATAGTAAACAAGGAATTTTTAAAAATGAACCCAGGAATGAAGGCACATCCTTCTATTTGGTAACAAAATAAATTTAATGATTGGAAATGCTATTGATTATATTAATTGAGAGTGTCAAAATTCATAAACAACCTTGAAAAACTTGGGCTTGCTAAAAATCCATTTATGGGTGAGGATTTAACTGTATACATTTCACATTGTGCATGTTTTATAGGCCTGCTTGTGATTGTATGATATCTTGATTCCTAGAGTAGAGTTGTGATTAGAATGAAAGTCTGAAAAGATTAATTAACTAATCTTGGATTAGAAAATTTCAAACTAATTGAACAAGGGAAATAATTCAACTAATCAACCAAGTCCCAGATTGGTATCATATAGCACAAGATGATATGGTATACTTTGACATGACATAATTATAGCTGAACAATGTCACAGTGAAGACTTCAAAGGCAGGGAAAAAAATCTATCTTTTCTTTTAAAATTTAGAGTACGTGGTAGGATTTATGATGACAAAAATCAATGAACTGGTAGCATGAATTTGATTACAGACAAATATAATGCACGCACACACACCACATACACTCACACTGATAGAAGACTGGAGAGTGGAAGAATGTGAATGTTAGAGAATAAACATTTGTTCATTCGAGTACAAGAAGAGACAATTATTTAATATATCCCTTATTAATAAAAAACGGTTGTTTTAATGAAAATGTTTAGTGAATTATAAAGGCTAGGACAACATGAATTGTTGTTATCATCACTAAGTGAGGCAACCCTACACTACATCCCTCTCTGTCACCTACTAAGCCTGTATATCTCCAACAGCAGATGAATGAGCTCACTCCATTCTGTAGTGTACACTGTCAAGGGTAGTGAATATGCCTTTGAAGACAATCTGTTGCAATTCAAATAAAGGAGAAAAGAAAAGAGGAAACTTTCTAAATGGTTAAGAATCCTTTCCTACTCCCTGGAGTGAAATAACAAAGGCATGATCTATTTCTAGGAGGTCTTCACCCAACCGCGTCAAGATTAAAATATTAAAATCGGTAAGAAAGATACATTTTCTTCTACCAGACTGAAAATGACCATCATTATAGAGTTTTCTCTCAGAATGTCCCTGAAGATTCTCTATGTTCATTTTTTTTTTTAATATTTGTCTCAGAATTAGTCAAAGTAGGCCGGGAGCATTGGTTCATGCCTATAATCCCAGTTCTTTGGAAGGCCAATGCGGGTGGATCTTCTGAAGTCAGAAGGTTGAAACCAGACTGGCCAACATGGTGAAACCCTGTCTCTACTAAAAATACAAAAATTAGTTGGGTGCTAGTGGTGCATGCCTGTATTCCCAGCTACTTGGGAGGCTGAGGCAGGAGAATTGCTTGAACCCCGGAGAGGAGACAGAGGTTGCAATGAGCCAAAATCACATCACTGCATTGCAGTCTGGGTGACAGAGTGAGACCCTGTCTCAAAAAAAAAAAAGGAAAGAAAAAAAAATTAGCTAAAGTAGCATCAAAATGATCATTTTTTATTTCTAATAACTTTTTAATTATAAATATAGATTAATTTAGGGAGAATCATGTGTATTATAATCCAGTCTTATTTCCTAAGATGAGATAGTTTTGTTGTTTCATTTATTCAAACTTTAAAATTTTGAAATTTTCAGTAAAATTAGTTTCTTTATATAAAAATTACATATTTTATTACGTTTATCTTAAGGTACTTTATATTTTTGGGGCCATTATAAATAGAATCTTTTTATTTCTAACTTCTGGTTTTTTATAGGAAGACTATTGACTTTTGAAATAAACTTTTTATTAACTTTATTAGATTTTCTCTTTATTTATTTTTTTAAAGTTTTTCAGATGCCTCTCTTGGGTGTTCTAAGTAGATAAAATTATCTGAATAATAATAACAATAATAATAATGATATTAATTTTGCTTCTACCTTCCCATTTTTCTTTCTCTTTTCTAATTGCATTAGCTAGTGCACCAAAATATTAATTAAAAAAATAGTAAGATGTTAAAAACAGACACCCTTGCTTTCTAACAACTATTAAACTACAACTATATAAAAAGCATAATGTTACTTATTTTGAGAAGAGTCAAAGGATGTGTTTTGCTATTTGGACTGTGTTCCTAGGAAATTAATTGCATAATTGTGTGAGCGGAGAGCTATGAGTTAATAGTTCCAATTTTAGATAAAAGCTCTAGGTGAGATAAAGATGAAATATCATGAGAGTTTAGATGAAATAGAGATATGTTCTTCTTGTTAGATTTAAGTTTACATGGTACCAATGGCAGTGATACTGAGCCCTTAACGGTAGTGTTCTGCAGTGAGCAGATATAGGAAAACCTACCCCAAAGCCCAAGAGAGCTGAGAGGCCAAAGAAAGAGACTACCAAGTCCAGTTTCTCAAAAAGAGACATTTAATAGGAACTTACGAACAGAATTGAAGTCACAGGTAGCCATGAGACCGTGGATCCCCACACCCACCATCCAGAAAATATCCTTACTATAGCAAGCTATTTTGGTAAAATATGTGCAGTTGGTCATGCCTCAGACTTTCTTGCAAAACTGATGACTACTGGGGATTGGATAAGCATCATTAGAAGGAGTTATCAATGCTATGGGAACATCTTGGTATGCAGGAGATAAACAAACATTGGTCATCGTGGTGGTTTCGCTTCAAGATGGTGTCGCTTCTGCCATTCACCAGGCTGTTTTTCTATGGGTAGCATTTGAGATCCTGGGGTCAGAGTAACCAAAGAGTTGGGAGTTGAATTGCTGATATGTGTTATAGGAAGAGCAGTTCCATGATGACAAAGTTATTAATAGTTAACTTCAGCTTTGGTGTTTAGCATGGGCATACATGAACTCATAATAGCTACATTCCAGAGATCATAATTTCTCTGTCGGTCTGTGCAGGTTTTATTCCTTGACTTATAAGTAGATGTTTCTTATCTAGGCTTTCCATAATTAGAAATATCTATTCATTTGCTTGTTTTTTCTCTTTTTTTTACCTTTTGAGGGAACTATATGGAAATGGAATAAACTTCACTTCCTAAAGATCCATGTTATTCCTGGAGGAAGGAACTGCAGTTTTTGAAGAGGGGACTTGTTGAAACAGGAGCAAAAAAATCTCATACAAGAAATTCTTCAGTTGACAAAAAGGAGTTAAGTTCATTGAGTGACGTAAGCACGCTTAGCATAATTGTACATGCAGATGTAAAAGATGGATGAGGATAGGAAATGGGAAGTACAGTGAGTTGAAACTTGTATAGTGAGTTGAGATTTCACTTAAAGTGGAATCAGATGGGTGCAGGAGACCACAAGAGATTTTGGTGTTCAAATCTCAGCTTTCTCAGTGACCAGTTCATTGACCAAAGTCAAGTTTTTCAATTTCCACCAAGTACACCGCCCCCTTTTTTTTGTTTGTTTTTACAAAATTGAGAGAACAGAAATAACCCCCCTGTCCTTTAAAGTTAAAACAAAAATCATCAATAACAATATCTATTAAGTATTTTACAACTAAATCATAAAAATGTAACCACAGCAATGGGCATTCTGAGTTACAACACATGTTGGTCTTTATCTGTGGCCCACTGCCATTTAGGAAGACAGCTTTATTTTTAAAAGCTATGATTTTTTCTAAAAGGACATATGGGACCTCGATGCACTCTTCAACAAATAAAAAATCCAAACATCTGGTGTACCAAATGGAGAGGGAGAAGAAAATGGGCTATTTAGGGATGCCATCTTTTAACAGTGCAGGTGTGTATTGACAATCATTTGGCTAGAAAAATGCTTTACCAAGCCTGGATCCAGATAGCTGCTTTGAAGGAATTGTAGATAATTGAGAATAGGTTTATAAAGGCTTTGCTCTCCATTGCTAATTATGACATAAAGTTCCTACATACTCGGCTGTTTTACATTTATAGTTCTGCATTTGTAATCCGAGACTTGTTAAATCTGCTTTGCTTTACAAGCACTTGATCCATCATAAGTTAAAGGTTACATTGCAGAGGTGATGAAATCCCACATAACACGGTTCCATAAAGAGAGAACTGAGTTTTTCCTATATAAAGGAGAATAGGGCAGAAGTTGATCAAACTGTTGAACCAAAGAACAAACGAAATAAGTTGGGGCTGAGGCCCCGTGACTACTTCCTTGAATGGTCTTAAGTAGACGATCCATAATATAAGCAGGAAAGGAATGATGTGTAGTCCACCTTTCATTTATAAAGTCATTAAATAACATATTACCACTCTTATACAAATTTCAGATTTACCAAGGAGTTTGACAAGGTGTTACATTTAAAACTCTATCGACTTCTTAATGGGAAATATTTGTCTTAGAATTAAATAAAAACCACATTTATATCAATATATAATAAAATATGTGCCAAGGAATTTAAAGATATTAATGGGCATTATCCCTTAAAATAGTTCTGAGATACAATGAATTTATGAAATTCTAGGAATTTCTTGATAGTAGAAATCCTAAGGATCTTTGATATGTTAATGTGCATTATGAATCTCCAATAAAAGAGAAATCCTATGCTGTGTTACCCACAGGTATTTTATAATAGAGCCCTTGAACAATGACATGTGGGACAAAGGTTCTAAGACTCTAGCTCCAAGATTCTATACTTTTATAAAATGGATGTAGTTCATTTATTAAACAATAAACTACTGAAGGTCCACTTTGTGTGGAGAACCATATTAGAAGCTGTAGATAGATACAAAGAAGCATTAGATTTAGTATTGTACTCTAGGAGCTGGCGATCTCTGGAGGAAGGAGAGTGATTAGAAAGTAATTTCCTGGAAGACATGGATTTTAACCCTTTTTTTTTTTTTAATCGCTGCTGTTTCCCTAATTAGACTAGTGTCTGACACATAAGTAGGAATTTAGGAAGTATTGAGGGAATGGAGGACGGCAAGGTTGTGAAAGGACGAGATTACCATATCAATGTGCTTGGACTTCAGCGTTTGTTCTGCAGGTAATAGGGAGCGATTTAAGGTTCTTGAACAGGAAATATTGCATGACTTCCCTTTTTTCAGAAATGACTGTAGATGAACTGCCTTAGCTATTGGCAATGATGTGTTCAATCTGGACTGCTTTGGCACAAATAGGATGGTTTAAGTAAAGTTTGCATGTCTTATAACTACATCTGTAATTATAATTAATATAAGCCAAATTCTCTACATTCATTTTTTACATAAAGGTAAGACTTCAGAAAGATGAATTTATTTTTCAAAGTTCTCCAAATTACAAAGATACCTCAACTCTCTTATAAAATGTTATCCTGTGATGTCCCTGAATACAGTCAGGGACTTTCCTGTGAAATTGAACTGAATTCAAATCTTAACTCTTCCACTTTCTGCACATTTTTCTTTCAATTAATCTTATTCACTAAAATATCTCAATAAGTTAGTTTACCCGGGAATTAAGTCTACTGCTTCTATGTTATACTACAAATCCATTTCCCCTGATTGTGTCATTAATGAAGAGCTAATTTTCAGTCTGTTGGAAGTATTTTCCCACATATATTTATTATCTTTTTTGCTATTCTTTCTGTATATCTTAATCATAGACTATATTTATGATATTTTAATCTGTTCATTTGTCTTTTTCTAGCGTATTTGTATTCTAACTTCTATCACTCAATAAGTTCTTGGGCTTACTATATAGAGTCGTATAGATCCAAGGTTCACAAAACGATCCAAATTGATATATATATAATGAGAAAAGAATTCACAACTGCAGTCACAACCACAAAGCCAAACAAGCAAAGAGACAAAAAATGAGAAGCAAAGCAAAGGTATATTAAGTAAATAAACTGTAATACATCCAGCTGTAATAGAAGCACTTTAAGCAGGTCTGATGTGTTGGCATAGGCTTACTCAGATAACAAATCATATTCTTAGTGAGATATCCCCAAATTGGATTTGCATCTAACAGACCAAGTAAATATGAAAAGACTGCCAAGTCTCCCCAGCAATCTCATATATTTACATTCTCTGCATTTGGCAATAACAAGGGAGAAAATAGAAGGTATTTCAATCTTTAAGAGGAAATACAGACCATTCCAAAAGAAAAGAAGAAAGGCTATTTTGATGTACAAAATAGATAATACCTAATATTTACTGCATGCTTATTATATGCCATACATTATGTCATATTATTTGTATTCATGATTTTATTTCAGAATCACAGCAACCCAACAAGTAGATATTATTAACCTCATTTTAATATTTCCAGGGACTGGGACTTAGTAAGTAGCTTGCCTGAGATTAGTAGGCTGGTCGAGTCATTGAACTAAGATGTGAAGCAGAACTATCTAAGTCCAAATGACTACACTTGTATATAATTTTTTACCATTATAAACATAATTATTTTTCTTGGATTTCAAATTTTAAAAAGTTTAGAGAAAGAAGTGTTTAGGAGGAGTGTAATAGAAACAGACACTCAGGCTTTTATCAGTATCTACATAGAATGTGAAAATGAACTCTAGCCAAGTCTGTAAAAAGAGAATTCAGTTCCCTATACTAAAAACAAGTATTTAAAACAGGAAAACTGCAGTTACTTATTTACCATTTATCTCTGCTGCTTCTTGGTCCTTGTTTCTGCTTGCAACTATCTCTACTCAAGAAAAAACACTTTCTGTTGTTGTTTGCTTTGTAAGAAGCTGCAGATGTTGTCATCCAAATGTGAATTTGTTAGGATAACTATTCAATAACCACCTAAGCCAGAATATCTTCAGAAAATATTATCAGAAAGTCACCTGGAGAGCTTGGTAAAACACAGCTTGCTGGACTCCCAACCCCAGAGTTTCTGACCCAGGAGCTCCAGGGTGGTGCCTGACACTTTGCGTCTCTAACAAGTTGCCACATGATGCCAATACCTCTGGTCCAGAGACCACAGTGTAAAAACGGCCTTAAGGTTAGTACAAAGTTGTCTCAGTTGGTCAAGTTCTCACACTGTAATATTTCTGGCAAATGGTTCTAGGCAGGGTAGCTTCAATTACATCAGTTTGATACATGAGAGAAAGAACTAGTTCCCATCTATTACATTTTGTAGACCTAAAGCTTTAGAATAGACTTGAGTCCACTTTCAAGTAGAGACAGTGGAAGCCTTGAAAGAGAACTCATTGCATCATTGTAGTGGAGGAAGAAGTCTATGAGAGTGAACCTGTGTTTCACAGGGGCATGTTGGATTTAGCAGCAATGTGACTACTGTTATTGGAGTTTATCCCAAACCAGGGACCTAGTGCATGTGCAATCTCTGCTAGGGAGGTACTGCATTTCATAATTAAAGATCCCTAAGAATACATGTGATTTACGTTTTTAGACATGAGCCACACGTCTGCAAATCCTTAGTTTAGGTGGGCTTGATACAACAGAAATTTCTTCTCTCACAGTTCTGTTGTGTCTTCCAGTTCCTGGTGGCTGCCAGCATTGCTTAACCTGTGGGTGTATCACTCTAATCTTAGCCTCTGTGGTCATCTTGCATCCTCCCCTTCCGTCTCTCAAATCTCCCTCTGTCTCACTCTTACTAGAACACCTGCCATTGAACTTAGAGCACACCTGGATGATCCAGAATACACTCTTCTGCTTAAAATTCTTGACTTAATCACAGCATTTGCCATATAAGGTGATATTCATTATTTTACTGTGTAATGTAATTGTATTTGTCAGGTTCTCCAGAGAAAGAAAAACCAATAGGATGTGTTATATATAGAAAGGGATTTATTACATGGAAAGATATTTGTTAAAAGGAATTGATCCATATAATAATGGAGCTGGCAAGTCCAAAATCTGAAGGGAGGTCAGCAGACTGGTGACTTAGGAGAGCCAAAAATCTAGTTTCTGTCTGAAGGCAGCCCGCTACAGGACTAGCGAGAGCCAATATTGCAGATAAAGCCTGAAATCAGGCTGCTAGAGAATTTTCTCTTGCTTGGGAGAGATGAGTCTTTTGTTCTATTCACACCTTCATCTATTTGGATTAAGTCCACATGTATTACGGAGGGCACCCTGCTTTACAGTACGTCCTAAATCAAATATTTTGATTTAAATATAAACCTCATCCGAAAACACCCTCCAAGTTGACACAAAATTTACCATGACAGTAATATTCACAGTTCTGGAGGACAGGACATGGACATATCTTTTAGGAGGCCACCATTCAGCCCGCAACGTGCCTGTTCAGAATACAGAATGGCAGAGAAAAGGGCCTTTCTGTTAAGTAAGCTTCCTGTGCAGACTATCACTTGCTTGACAGGATAAGATCCTCCATGTGGCAATAGCTCTTTCAGAATTCTAGCTGGTCCTTTTCCTGAGGAAACTCACATGATTAAAGATCTGCATCTGGTCTACAGATTACAATTGATCCTCATCATTTCCCAACCCTACTACTTGTTTTAGATCTCTCCCACCTTTGGAGAGCACCAGTACTGATGCTCTCCAGGGAACTCACCTGCTAGGGTTATTCAGACCCTCATCCCTGGGGAGTCACACCCAATGGTCACCATGCTCTTAGGCTGAGGTGCTGAATGTGCCCATTTTCCGTCAAAATTGAGCAAGTGAGTATCAAGAGTCAAACCAGTGGATTATGGGGAGGAAAGCCAACATACTCTTACTTGTCACCATTGTGAACCTACTTCTTGCAAATCTACTTATTTCTGATGATAAGAGTCAATCACCTCTGCTGAGATGGAGACTCTTTTCCCTCCCGGCTGATGTCTTGGTTGAAATGAATGGGTGATAATCACAGTTTAAAGTTTATGGGACTCTGGCTGTTTCCCCTAGTAAAAGCATTTCCTCTCTGGGAACCAAGGTCTTTGATCTCAGAGAGTCCAAGATTGTGAGGAAGGGAAGCACAAATTGCCTAAGTGGGTCAAGGGGTAGGTGAGTAGCAAAGCCACTCATACTTCCTTACCTGATTTTGACCCATCTGCCACCTTATATGGCAAGTCAAGGTAAGCAAAGCCACACCTACTTCTTCACTTGATTTTCAGACTTTGTAATTTTTTTTTTTTTTTTTTTGAGACGGAGTCTTGCTCTGTCACCCAGGCTGGAGTGCAGTGGTGCCATCTCGACTCACTGCAATCTCCACCTCCCAGGTTCACACCATTCTTCTGCCTCCACCTCCCAAGTAGCTGGGACTACAGGTGCCTGCCACCATGTCCGGCTAATTTTTTTGTATTTTTAGTAGAGACGGGGTTTCACTGTGTTAGCCAGGATGGTACCGATCTTCTGACCTCATGATCTGCCCCCCTCGGCCTCCCGAAGTGCTGGGATTACAGGTGTGAGCCACCGCGCCCGGCCCCAGACTTTGTATTTTAACAAATTGGGACATAATGTCATAGCATGGTTGCTGATTTGGGGAGCATACTGCATCTGAAGGATAATACCTCATCCTTTCTAGGTGTCACCCCTAAGTTCTGCCTCAAGATTACTCTAAAAGCCATTCCATCACTTCGATTATGCTGGCAGCATTCCAGAGGGGGGTCATGTGATAGAAAAAGTAGATACCATGATTTTATGTCCACTGCTACATCTGCTTTGCTGAAGTGTGTCCCTTGGTCTGGTGCCATGTTCCATAGGATCCATGTCTGTAAGGCCTAAGATAGTGGGGCTGGCTGAATCTCTGCAGGCAAGAAGCAAAGTCATATCTGGAATATATGTCAATTTTAGTCAAGATAAATTGCTGCTCCTTTCAGGGTGGAAAGGGTCAAGTTAATCAACTCACAACCAAGTGGCTGATTAATCTCCTGGAGGTGTGGTGCCATATTGGGGGTTCAGTAAGAAGTCTGGACATTCAAAGGAGCAATAACAAGGTCAACTTTGATGAATAGGGGATAATCCTGTTGAATTTGTGCATAGCTTCCATTTCTGCAATCATGGTTACTCTGTGCATGCACCCAAAGGATCAGCACTGGGTTAGCCAGTGAAAGGGATAACTGATATCCACTGGCTGAGCCATTCTGCCTACTAATGATTTAGTGTTTTTTGCATGGTGACTGTCCACTGGTGAATGTGAATGTGCAATATAAAAGTCATCACATTTTGCACCTGTGCCTATATCTATAGGTTTATCCACATCCCTCTAACCCGGATCTCCTTATCCTAAATTGTCCAATATTGATACTTCCAGGTTCCTGACCAATCAGTTAAATCATTTGCAATGTCTGATGAGTGCATATATAAATTTACAAGAGGTTAGCTTCCCTTCCACACAAGAGAGAAATCAAGGTGCACGGTGTGAGACATTATCTCTTAGAGCATTTTCTTTATCTCTGTCTCCATGGCTGACACTGACTATAGAGATAATGCAGCCGCAAGCTGCATTTTTTTTCTTAGCTTGTTCTGACATACCAACTCAACTCATCCTTGAGCCACATTTAGACTTTTTTTTCTAAATATGTTGTTAATATCCAATTGACAGTACCTTATTACCCTAATTGAAAAAAATTTTGATTTCTGTATGCATTTGTATATAAATACAAATAAGTTCATATATATTCTCCACATGTTATGAGTGTATATATATGCACAAAAACAAATACAGCATATCTCAGGAGATTAAACTCATAAATGAATTACTTTCAATAAATGAATTACTTTCAATAAATTACTGAATTAAATGAATTAATTAAATGAATTACTTTCAATAAAAACATGAACAGGTAGATCAACAGGTAGATTCAGCAACCTCCTTATTGCGATCAATGAGTAATACAAACTTTATATCTAAATGCAGAAAAAACACTTTATATGATTTTATTGTAGTTCTCAAATTAGAAACATTTTACAGTATAAATAAGAATGGTTCATACTCAGGTATCATTATCAAAATAATGATTGATAGGTGAAGAGATTTCCTAAAATGCAATTGAACAATGCATCATCCCTGGGTCATAATTTTACTTAAATTAATAATCAGTCATGGCTTCGGTATTTTTAAATTTACTTTTCTGGTGAAGCACAGAAAAACTACCTATTCCATAATTGTAACAACTTCTAAACAGATAGTTGAATTTTAAAATGCATATTGGCATATGAAACATGACACTCTCCAATTGTAAGGAGCTACTGACACTGTTCTCCCACCATCTGAAATCACAGCTACAATTTTGTATCATTTTTACTTGAGAAATGCTAAGGAAATTCGTGAATTTCCATTAAACTCATTCTCTTATTCTGTGGGAAGGAAAATAACTTCACATTATATAATTTGATATATGCTTTAGAGGAGAACATAATGCAGATCATTTCGCTATGTAGCTATACTTTTGGAACAACTGAAATATAGAGTCAATGATCTTAAAACATGCAAATAGATAAAGAGGGAAAGGACTGGCTGGTTGCTCTTAATCCATTCACATTCTGCCCACAGAACACTAGGGGGCAGCGGAGTGGGCTGGTGGGGACTGCGTGGTGTACTCAATGTATACCTATGGGTGGGAGGAGGTGTAGAAAGAAAAAATGGAGTATTTCAGAAAGAATGCAGAATTATTTTTCTATACTCCTCGATTTTTAAAAACTCCCTCGTAAATTCTAAGGGCCTCCACAAACCATGAATTCTGGCGGAGGAAATTTTAGCAACACAAGCTGAGGAAAGACCAATTGCAAGCAAGGCAAAAGTGTATATTGATCAAGTGTCAAATGAGATAATACAGTTCAAGAACCACACAGTTACCTCTACCATTTCACACTTGAAATTATCTTTATAAATCCCTAAATTAAAGGAGGAAAACTACATGCATTTAGAAGTTACTGCACATGCAACATCCATGGGTGCCAATTACTGTCTTATTGTCTCTTTCTAATATTATTTTAAAAGGAAATTCTGACAGTCTTAATTCTTTCAGTAAGCAGTGGTATTGACATTTGGATGATTGACATTGTGAGGGAATCCGTTTGTTTATCACTGACTTGCGATAAACGTTTTAAGATCATTGCACAATGCAGTTACTTTGCTGGACAAACCTTTCAAAACACAGGATCCAAGAGAGAAAATATATTAATAAAGAGGATCACTGAAGTAAAGGAACACATTCTTAACAATGAGTCACAAGGCCTTTACTAATAATAGAGGAACAATTAGGGGCAACAATTGGGTCAGCTATTTCTCACTGTTTCTTCTATTGCTTCCCATTCATTAATTCAATACATATTTCTTTGTTGTGCTAGTCAGAGGTATATGTGGATAAATATAACAGACATGGTTCCTGTGCTTTTGGGGATTGTGGTCATTTAGGAATTGTAGTTTCTGAGGCTAAAATTTTCGTTCATGAGAAGAGATATAATTCAGAGATTAACACCTTTCCTATTACAAAAATTACAGTACATAATCATTCCTCTCCTCATTGGTAACAACAACGGTACATGAGTGCTTCGAATGTTTCTATTTTTTTTAAAAAAGAGGCAGTGTTAGGAAGAATGAATGTAAGAGAAAGCTGTAACTTACTGTTTCTCCAGAAAGTAAGACAGTACTAAAAAACCATGTTAATGAGCATATTAAAAGGACAATGTTGCCAACTTGAAAGAGCCCCGTCTTAGTCCATTGTGTCACTCTAGCACAATACCACAGGCTGGGTCATTTGTAAGAAATCTATTTCTCATAGTTCTGGAACTGAGAAGTCCAAGGTCAAGACACCAGCAGGTTGGCTTGAGTGATGAGACCAGCTCGTCTGTTTCTAAGATGGCGTCCTCCAGAGAAGAGGAAAGCTGTGTTCTCACATGGCACAAGGGCTGGAAAGGTAAAAGGGACCAAACGTCCTCATTAAACCATTTTACAATAGTGTTAATCAGTTCATAAGGGTGGAGCCCTTATGGCCTAAACCAGGGGTCCCCAACCCGTGGAGTGCAAACCAGTACCAGTCTGTGGCCTGTTAGTAACTGGGCCACACAGCAGGAGGTGAGTGGTGAGTGAGTGAGCATTACTGCCTGAGCTCTGCCTCCTGTAAGATCAGGGGCAGCCTTAGATTCTCACAGGAGCATGAACTCTATGTGCTCCTTATGAGAATCTAATGCATGATGATCTGATGTGGGACAGTTTCATCTTGAAACAGTCCCCCTCCCCCTTACCCCCTCTCTTCTTGGCCATCTGTGAAAAAATTGTCTTCCACAAAACCAGTCAGACTAGTCCCTGGTGCCAAAAAGTTTTGGGACCACTGGCCTAAACATTTCCCCAAAGGCCTCATCTTTCAATATTGTTGCATCAGAGATTAAGTTTTGACACATGAATTTTGGGAGACACATTCAGAGGATGGCAAGCCTCAGCTGTCCCAGTCAAATCTGAGATAATTTGAACATCAAAATAATTATCAGAGATGTGGATTATAACTCATTATATAGGAATTGATATGAATATAAATCAATGACTACATCAATAGAGAAAAGGAAAACATCGCTTTCCTCAAGTGGAATCCTGACATAAATATGCAAACATAAGGTTAGAAAATCATCAATAAAAAATAAAACTCATGGTGCAAATTTGTTAAGGAACAAGATGTTAAGAAACGTAGGCTCATAGTATCTCTCAGTAACTTACTTATTAATAACAGGGAATATTAACTTTACAATATAGAGACCTAGGTTAATCCCACATTAATTCAGCCTCCAAATATTACATCACTAATATTTGGATTAAATGACGGCATGTACTTTCTAATAAAATGAAATAAAAAGAAAACACGTTTGATATATTTCTACTAAAAATGCATAATCTGAATTCAATTATGATAAAACATCAGTCAAACCTAAACTGCGTAGCATTCTACAAAATAAAATGAAAAAAACAAGGACAGAGGAAGTATTTCAGATTGAAGTTGATTAAAGAGATACTGCTAAACTAAATGCATCATCGTGACCTTGATCTTGAACTAGTAAAAAATTGGTAGCTATAAAGGACATTATTGAGATGATTGATAAAATCTAAGTGTGAAATGTACATTAGATCATGGTATTTCATCATTGTTACATTTCCTGATACTGATAACTGTACTGTGGTTATGTCAGATAATATTCTTTGTTCTTAGAATATGCAGACTGAAGTATTTAGGGGTAAAGGGACATGACATCTTTAACTTGCTTTCAAATGGTTGAGAAAAATGTTTTATCCATCTATCTACCTTTCTATGTTTTTATCCAGAGAGACAGCATGAGAGAGAACAGTAAAGCAAGTGGTAAGACGAAGTGTAAATAAATCATGAATGGTAATAGTGAATGTTGAAGAGTACACAAGAGTTCCTTTTCCTATTCTTGCAAGTTTTCTGCAAGTTTGAAATTATATCAAAACAGAAAGCTTTATAAAAAAGGAAATAGGTATGAGAATCATTTGAATAATAAATACATACCTGTAATTTGAAAGTTAGATAAAACAGACAATTTTCTAGTAAGATAAGTAAATAACTATAAATGGCCATGGAAATACAGAGCAACAAAATAAATAGACCCAAGTGGTTTTTTAAATACTCTTTGTATTTATCAGAATTTCAAGAAATAGGTAATCCATAACTTATGCACACTGTTCCAAAGAGTAGAAAAATAAGAGCTTGAAAACCCCTAAGGTTCAAGCCTAGCATAGCCTCAATATTAAACTGAGCCAAGGACCACATAAGAAATGGAGACATTTATTAATTTATTGTATAATCGTAGGTAAAAGAAACACCAACAAAGATAAAATAATTCTCAAGGGAATCTGGAGTATGAGAAATGTTCTAGTTCTTGATCTCAGTCTTGGAGGTACATGGATATATGCATACATAAAAATGAATTGAGCAGTACACAAGATGTGTGCAATTTACATGCCTACCTGTAAGTAATGTTGCAACGCAATAAAAATGTTTTTAACTGTTCATGTGGCTGGAGGGAATGGTGTAATACCCTTACTTGTGTAATCACTTAATTAAAAAAAAAAAAAAACTCTGTTTCATGATGTTTTAATATGTATTACCTTGTTTTAGATGTTCCATAGGATTCCAAAAGCTTTTATCCTATCCCCTCGCTTGTTCCTGTAAAAATCCATTTAATCTTTGCTCATGAGCACTAAATAATCTAAATCTACAAACCTAATTGCAGATGTTGAAAGATTGTGAGTAAAAAAATCAACACCATGAAAGATGTTTTTTTTTTTTTTAACTTGCTCAAATGGCATTTTTGGTTTCCCCAAACTTTATTTTCTCTTAGCATTCTCAGTCTTTTATAACTGGCTGTATGGCGTGGCAGTCTTCCAATACACTCAGAAAGCTTGGAGGAGCCATCCAATGTATATTAATCCTCTGTGAAAACAAATAACTTGAGTGCTCGCTCTCTTGCAGCGTCAGCCATTAATGTTGGTGGATGGTTTTGATGGTATAATCTGTGTGTTGCCAACACAAAGGTCTGGTACCTTCTCCTCAGTGCAAATCATATCTTTATTCCTGTAAATTGATGAAGGAATTTACTCCATTTATTGATGGAGGAATATTACCAAACAACAAATAGTAACTCTGCTTGGTTCATACAACAAGACTCTGGGAAAGATCTGGTAACACCAAAGAGAATGAAGCAAATAAAATGTAGCCAAACAAAGAAAAAAAACAAAAAAACAAAAAAACAAGAGCCCATTGCTTTCCAGCATTACATCTTCTATGATGTATTTCTGAAAGCCACCCAAGTATAACTATTTATTTTAACTAAAGTAATCAAGATTAATGTCAGCAGTTATGACACACACTGTTTGCTAAAGAACACATAGAACAATTGCTCAGGGCAAGCTTCATTAAGAAATCAGATAAAATTAGTAAAACTGATTATATTTCAAAACTCAGCAGCAGCTAAAATTGCCATTCAGGAGCTTCCAATTAACACAATTGGTCTTGTTCACAATCAGCTATTGTAATCTCATTAGCTTATTATATTTTAATCATTGTGATATCAGCACAGCAAAATTTATTTTATTTTGCATGGCTAAAGATTGGCTAAATTGGGTGTGTGGCCTACCCAGTCCTAGATGCAAACAGGCCTTTGCAACTTGGCATCTAGCCCATTCTTTGGGGCAATTATCCTGATCAAGTGTCAAATGCACGTACATTTCCCCCTACTCTAGTAGTGAGAGGGCATTTTGGAGACAGTTGTCTAATTTGGCATCTAATGATCGGGGTATCAATTTCTGAGTCAGCTGACACTGACACTGACTCAAATCGTTTTGTAGTAGCATTTGGAGAATTGACAGTTTATGCAAGAAAGAGAGAGAAAGAAATTGAAGAGCAAAGAGAAAGGGTGGAAGGGTGGTAGAATTCTCTGCATACCTGTGTTTAACTACTGTACCTCTTTGTTTTACTACCTTGTTTTATAACTATGTTCTGAAGACACTGGTCATTGCAGAAACAGAATCTTTTTGTCTTTTAGGTAAGAACAGTCGCACATACCTAGAAAACTGGTGTTTCATTGATATCAAGTATTGTCTGCTGCAATGAGATTATGTTCTATTGATGGGAACTGGGGTGTAACAGCCATCTACAGAAAGCAATAGGTTGCCCTATTTTCTGGCTGAAAATGCTGCGTGTTTTATGAACTGCCTCTATCTTGCACACCAGGGATGTTTCTGTAGCTAAAGCCATAATAGGATTTTCCTAAATGATACAAAAATACAAACATTCTGACCAACCAGATTGCAGAGGTTGCTTATTCTCCGGCAAGCTTTAATACTGCATTTTTTTTGCCTTCATCTTTCAAGAACATTTTTGATTTCACTTTTCTGTTATGAGTGCTTTCTATAAAGCCATCAGTGATCACTGATTGTATTCTGTGAAAAGGAAAACAACAGAGGCAGTGTGCCAATATACGTGCAAATCCTTGTTCTTGGCAGGACCCTGTATAACTGGAAAGATATGAAGAGGTAAACATTCCTAGATGTGCACACTGGGAAATTCAGACAGCCTTCCGTGCTTTCAAAACCCTGCTATGCTTTTTTGAGTAGTTGAGACTAATTCTATCTTTAAGAAGCAGCCACTCAGCTCCTGATATTTTAATGTCCATAAATAAATAAATGAGAAAAAATGCCCTTATAAATCCCAGGAGAGAAAGTTAAATGAAAATGGAAGATGGAGTCCTTCTGTGACTATCATATTACCATACCTAAGCACTAAAAAGGTGAACGTTCATCATTATTAAAATCATTCAATTTGTGTCTTTAATTATAACTTTTGGGGGCATGAATGGCTCCAGAGAAATTAGTCTTCTATTTGCTCCATGAAAGAATTTAATAAGTAATACATTATGTTAACTGATTTTTAAAAATCCATTTAATTTTTCCCTGAATTCTATTTTAGGATGATGAGTTCTGATATCACAGAAATTTTTGTCCAGTATCTCTTGCTTAGACAGTCATACATTTTTATTTCTTAAAACACAAGGACCTGGACTTTGGATACTTATGATTTAACTTATAAATTGCTTGTCAGTTTTTCACACTTTGAGCCATAGCCTACTTAGCCATGTATTAACCAGCTGCAGTCTCAGATTCCCTTTATGAAAATCCACTCAAATTATGTGAATGATGGTCCCAGGTTGCCTTCAAGCCATCGTCTTCATTTCCAATGGTGACACTTGCATATTTAGAGCTGCTCAGGTTGTACAATCAATAAATCTCATCTCCCCTGTCTATGACTGATTTGCAGATTGATCCCCATGTGGTATGGGATCAGCATGGGCTTCATGACAAAAAGAACTTCTCATAATCCTTCATGTCTATTCTGATGACAATAGATAATTATGTTGAATTCTCATGTGCAACAACACTTACAAACCACTTTTCAGGATGTGGTTTTGGAAGGAAATCCTGAAATTCCTTAACGAAATGCAAATGGGGATCAGGATTTGAAGATTCAGCATTGTTTTACAATTTCAAATAGAGAGGTTTTTTTTGTAGGCAGATGATAAGTGTACCTATCAGTATAGTGTACATATATACACATTTATATCTACATTTAGAGAAAGTTAAATATGCAATATATAACTTTCTGTATTTACACACACATGCACACACACATATATACGCATCTTATTTAGTGAACATTTGCTAAATATACAAACATTGACTTTGAATGCTTAGAATAAAAACTATTATTATTATCATTACCTACCATTCATTCCATGCTTTTTGTGAGTAAAATCTATTCAGTTCAACACCGACGTTTTATTTCTAAGCATTGTGTCTGGTGCATGGCATCACAGACTTAAGTACCACAGGCAGATAATTTAAAAATCATATGATAATATTTTCAGTTGTTTTGCTCTTCTTCGTTGACATTGCTGCAGATAACTTTCTTTAAATAATGTCTTACATGGGTAATCCTATTTAAAACCTACGAAAGCAAAGTTTCCACATTTGAAGTGAGATCGGACTCAGAATGCCGTTGACTTCTCTCTCTCATTGTTACGTGCTATGGAGCCCTAATGAAATGAACAACTCAGCACAGTTTGAAAATCACCATAATACCATCAACTTAGTGATGATGACGTTTCAGGATGCTGAAAGAGAACAGGAGAATAAGACATTTAGTCTAAACAAAGGTTTCCATGGGCACTGCATAGTAGAGATGATTGTCTTATTGGAGTGGGAGTGGGAGTTGACCTGAAGAGTAAATGGAGGTTTTCATTGAAGGCCAACAGAACAATATGAGGAAAGGTATGGAAGGATGAAACACGTGGAGCCAGGAAATGATCAGAGCATTAAACAGGTGATGGAAAGTAGCAAAACATGAAAGAAGAGGGGGTTAATTGGGGATCAAGGATGGTGTTGAACACAGTACTAAGTAATTAAATTGTAGCCTGTAGGAAAGGGTGCTATGATGAGTATTTTTAGGCGGAAATATGGCATGATGTGATTTGTATTGTAGATACATAGCTCTGGCTGTAACGTGGAGAATTAATTTAATGGGGTTAAGAGAAGACAGGTGAGCTGGATACTTCTGTGCATATCAGAAACTCTGAGGTCTGCATCCCTCCCTTAAAATTCCCAAGGTATGAGTCATTAAGCCACTCCTGCTGGGTTTAGTGACTAAGAAAGTGTCACTAAACCTCTCCAAGTGTGGACATCCAGAAATAGCTCATTTGTTTATTCATTCAATTAAAATCCAATTATTCTTTTGTTCATTAAAGGAACATTTGCCTAGTAGCCACGATGCACCACTTTGGTAATCTCTGGGTCATGGGCCAATGCAAGGTTTAATCTGAGCAGCAGGGTACCTTTTATCATACAGATTAATATTACCGGATATTTTTTAATAATTTCTGGCCACTGGGCGCAAGAGGTTCTAAGTGGGGTAGGCAAGCCCTGGAAGTTTCTTTAGGTTGAATCCTGTTGCACCTCCGTGAACCACATGAAAGGACTCTAGCATTCTTTCACTCCCTAGTTTTCTTTGAATGGACAACGCTGAGGAATTCTGGCACCTCCTCTCCTCTGTTATTCTCCCAGCATTTGACATTAGTGCTCATTTTACTATTTTCATCTTTCATGCAGATGTTTCTCAACTTCACTACTACTGGCATTTGAGGCTGAATAATTGTTGTGAGGTAGCGGGGGGCTGTTCCGCTGATGCCGTGCCTTAGCAGCATCCCTGGCTTCTACTCGTTAGAGAAGACTGCTCCCCATCAGTCCCCCAGTCGTGGCAATCAAAAGCAATTCCAGACATTGCCAAATGTTCCCTGGTGGAGAGAGAGGAACCACCCCTGATTAAGGACAGTGATATTTCCCATAAAATATGATTCAAGGTTTTCCTCCACTTACATGACCTAAGGCCACTGTAGGTAAACACCTATTCTCATTCACTGTAACTTTTATCTGTCTACCTCCCAGGCAGAGCACATGCTAGCCACAAGTAGGATTTGTGCATAATCCCTTTACGACACATACACTGCAATGGCTATGAAAGTCCTTTTGAAAATATCATTTCATGGGAAACCAGGGAAGAGTGAGCTAGTCTCTTGAATCAGATCACATAATGTGGCTATATTCTTGTAACTAGTATGTGGCTGACCTTGAACCGCCCCCATAAGTGAATCAAGATGCTGTAGTTTGCCATGTGTCAATGAGTTGTTATTATCAGTAAACAGGATGACAGCATGTCTGTGACTCTACAGATTACGGAAGAGCTCTTTTTCTTTTTTTGTCGTTTGCTAATAAACCCAAAGTTAGACAAATGCTGAGCTCTCAAAGTATAGAGCATTTTAATAATTTGCTTTGGCAGTTGGGGACATCATTCCATTTCAAAAATCTACCTCTGCTCGGCTTGGCAGGGTTATTTGGACTCCGGGATGTGTGCTAAGATCTGCAGGAGGAAGCAGAGATGCTAATAAGGACTCGCCTTGATTCCCCTTCCTTTCATCTCTCACAACTAAAACTATATTTTTTTTCCTTGGGAAAACGAAATTAATTTGGAGTCTTTCAAAAATCTTGGCATGTACAATCACACAACAGAACCCCAATTTTGGGACTGCTGTGATTGCATTCCCTAGTTAAGCACCCTAGATATCAATACTTAATGGTATTCTCTAAGCTCAGCCAGTGAAGAAAATAGGGTTGTTATCTATCAAAGCACATTTTAGTTTCTGACAAGTAAAAAGCAGCATGGGGAATGCAGGAAGGCTGAAATGAAAGCCTAAAAGAAAACTCATATAACATCTGGTGTCCTTTATCCCCTGATGGCCTTTCATAGGATGATATGATGAGCTTGTTCTGATTTAAGACCTGATGATTTGGTTTGAGAAAACAAGAGGAGGGGGCTAGATGCAGCCAGGCTGGCAGCAAATTGGGATACAAAAATCTGTTCAAATAATTGGAAACATGACAGATTTTTTTTTTTTGTAACTGATGCCAGTGGCATCTTAGTTTATCCATCTCTCTCAGTTAAATTTGTAAAGTGCATTATCTTATTGGTTTTAAAGTTTCCATCTCACTTATTTGCAGAGGGAAATGTGAGGAAATCAGTCATGATGGATTGCCTAATTTTCTGGGCTGAATAAACCAGTTTTATGAGATTGTTGATTCCTAGATTATTAGTTAACAGAAACACTGATCAAGTTTTAACCTAAAAAAAAAAAAAAAAAAAAAAAAGCTTCTCAGACTATTGCATCTAAACTGTTTCCTATGGTTACATTTCCTTATTGTTACAATACTTATAGTATTGATAATGAAAATCACTCATTAAAAAATTCAGAAAGGGTCTCACAGAGGATTTCTCCTTGGCTTTTTCTGTTTTCAATCCAAATGCTAAAAATGGCTGAGCCACAGATGTCAGAAGATTAGTAATTACTCCGCCAGAAATCATCTCTGATCAAAAAGCCAGAGGAGGCCGGGTGCAGTGGCTCACGCCTGTAATCCCAGCACTTTGGGAGGCCGAGGTGGGCAGATCACCTGAGGTCACGAGTTTGAGACCAGCCTGACCAATATGGCCAAACCCCGTCTTTACTAAAACTACAAAAATTAGCCAGGCGTGATGTCATGCGCCTGTAATCCCAGCTACTCGAGAGGCTGAGGCAGAAGAATCGCTTGAACCCAGGAGGCGGAGGTTGCAGTGAGCCGAGATTGTGCCATTGCACTCCTGCCTGGGCAACAAAAGCGAAACTCTATCTCAAAAAGAAAAAAAAAAAAAAAAAGCCAGAGGAAGGGGCGGAGAAAATCCATTCTCTACCTAGAAAATATAGGTCCAATTTAATCCATTGCAAATTTCTTACTGCTTCACTTACAAAAGCTGGGAAATAAGGAAAACCAAATACTATAGAGCTGTATTTTTTAAAGTAAATGAATCACTTAAGGTCCATTGGCTGTGGAAGTACATGTGGTAATTAACAAGGAGAAGAATTTTTATTTGTTAATCAGAACCTTTTGACAAGGGGTTGCCTGCATGGATGCTCCAAATTTTCATGTTCCAATAAAAGCAATAATGATCCAATAAAAATCCACCCCTTTATCATTTTTTTCTTCAAATTTGAAGTATAATCATAAAAATCAAATCAAATCATTTTGTGCTTTGTTATCTTAAAACTCAGAGTTGTAATAATCATGGCATGGTGGCTCTGGAGTGACTGACATGAATTCAGGCATCATCTTGTGACAGAAAAGATGTTCCTGTTTTTTTCTTTCTTTCTTTCTTTTATTTTCTGTCCAACCTTTTTTATGGTTGCATCTTAGTGAATATAAACTTTTTCTAGTTAGAATTGCAAGTGAAAGAAGTAGTTTCTTTGTAAAAGGAAAGAAGGGAGTTAAAAACTTTTATGCAAGCAGACTTTACTGTGAAATGTTATCTTTTGTTAGTTCAAAGGTTCCCAAAGATATAAATTCTTCAGAACTGCCCCGAGGTGCTAGGGATGTAAATTGAATACTTTACAATTTGTAGACTGTTCCTGCAGTAATGTGTGTCTCCTCTGTGAGTGAGTGTTTGGGGATTTTTCAATTACTGGAGTCTGAAAACTCAGAGATTCTTTAGGGCAGAAAAAAGATTCTTCTCAAAGTTGAGTCACTGATGTTCAAATTAGCTGCCAAAAGCACTATAATGATCTGTGTTCCAGATTTGGCTAAACAGGGAAAAATGGCCCATTTTTGTCAGGGGGGAAAATAACCTCCTCTAAACGCATCCATGAATAACTGCAAAATGGGTTATGTGATAGGTTGAAAGTGAAATATATTGTTGATATGTGCTATATATAATAGACTGATGTTGTTTCTAAAAGACTCAAATGAGCTTCTTCTTATTTTTTTTTAGGATGGTAGCTTAAGTATGGCCTTTAGGCTTACTGTTAACAGATTTTTACAAAATAATAAATGAAAAAAATGATAAAATGATATATGTGCATTTAAAATTAGGCATATTTCAGAATTCCATATAATGCAGCAAGCTCAAAATAAAGGAGTGACTAACTGAAAATTATAATTTTTAAATTTTCATCTCGTTCTGCCAACTTTTTCTTAAAATGTGTCTCTTGCTCCCATCCCCAAATTAATGCAATTTACCAGATGATATTTCAAATTTCTTCTTATAGAAGAGCTGCTAAGCACTAGTGAAATAATACTAAAGAGTTAGCTTGGAGGAAAAGTCACCAAAAAAAGAACAAAAGAAAGAGCTTAACACTGGTACCTTCCAGCCCACTGGATCATGATGAATTATAGGCAAAGGCAGTCTGAATTAGAGTAACATCTATTATGAGATTTTTTTAACCAGGCTAAAATCTGTTACCAAGTAGTCATCTTTTTTTTTTTTTTTTTTTTCTAAATGGGTTATCTATTTCAATTAATATATCTAAAAGGATCTATTATCGTGCAATTTTAAATTCAAATACATGGTTCCATATTGTTGAAGCAGCTTGTTCTCCTAACTAGGTCAGCTATTCTTGCGTTGTCATTTCATGCAAACTGTTTTTGAAAGAAAAAAAAAAGGCCACAAATAAAGCATTCTTTAAGTGATAGATCTATACCTTTGTTCCTGTCGGATTCTCAGTAAAACAATCATACTGAGAAGATTGGGTTTTATTCTACCAGAAAGGAAGAGATAATTTTTTAAGGTTTTATGAACACACAACTTCATAGAACCTTTGATTTAATGGCTATTTTCTGACTCTGCTTTTTAAGGAGTAAGAGATAAAAGGTAAGAAATAAAAAGACAAAGCTAAAATGCAATTAGGTTCAACTTTGAGTACTTATTAAGTCAGGGAGGTAAATTAAAACCTTTCCATTTCTAGCTACTAAACATTTACTGAGAAACTACTATGCTTGAGGCAATAAACTACATGGAAGAGATATAAACCTAAAAATTGATCTTTGGCTGTTTAACCCCAAGGATTTTACTATGAATAAAATATGCCGTACAGAACTAAGAAACAAATAAAGCAATTGATGCTGAGAAAACAAACAAAAAATAGTGTAGTCTTGGGAACTCGGCAAGCTTCTTAAGGAGGAAGGGATGTGCAGGTTGCCCATTGATGAAGAATAAGAAGGCAAAGAAGAATGCAATGGTAGAGTCCTCAGGATAGAAAGACCAGCATAAACAAAGGCACGGAGGTGTGAAATTGCACAGTGTCTGTAGGGAACTACTACATTTCAGTTACCCAGAGGACAGACTACAAGTTGAAGAGTTGAAAGAAGCGAGGTTGCAGGAATAGGCAAGGCCATATAGAAGATGTTTTATGCCATACTAGATTCTCAAATTTTCATTTCTTACATATTCACGGCCTCAGTAAGTTTCTGATATACACCTTAGTCAAAAGAGTAAGGTTCTTGCAGTAGCCCAGGGTCATGATTTGATGAGACATTACCATTTTATAGTAAATTAGTAGATGATATTGATTTTAATTTGGTTGGATTGGTATTTTTTAACCATCACTATAGCTTTCTAAGTGCATTCAAAGTTTTGAAAGTCAGTTGAACAAAAGTCAGCTTGCCAAAGGGCTGTTTACTGAATAAGTGATAAACCAAATGACCAGTTCACCAACAGCCAATTCATCAATTTACTGAGTGATGAGTCATTTTGTTGAACTTTCCACACATGTTCAATGATATGAAGAAGAAAATACGCATGAACCTGAGCGTTCCGTAAACATAGCACTCTCTGAAATGAATATTCCAAGAAAAAGTAGTGCGGAAAGTGAACACTTGAAAAACTGAAAAAAAAAAAAAGCCTCCACATGTCCAAATTGTCTTGGGGCCAAAAAATATTATTAAACCATACATGCATTTCTCATATTGACCAATAGTCATGTGAATTTTATAGACTGTTCTGTTGACAGAATTTGGCCTAATATTTTATTATAAGTTGACAATTCTGGCTTTCCATTTAATGATGAAAAGTTCAAAGAACAAAATAAAAGAGATAAGTAGTGTCTACCACACAAAAAATAAATATTTAAAAATTTTTAACTTTTTTGAACACAGAATGATCATGGTGGACTTTTAATTGATGAAAAATTATTAAAATCAGTTTTCACTTTGCTAACTGATCCGTTACATCTATACATCAACACTTCATCCACTTAGTAAAGTTATTCATAAGGAATATATGTATCATTTGTAATATGACTATAAATGCACCATAAAATCACAGGGCTGAACCAGTAATTCATTTACTACGTTCGTAAAACACCTTCTTAGCATATTTCTTATGTCAAGGGCACCCTATGTTTTTCCGAAGTTATTTAAAACATTTTAACACCACAAAACATTTCCCATACTCTGAGATTTGGTCTGCCATGGGTAGACCATCCCGGGCCTGTGGTCCACACATCCTGCCAGGCCAAGCCAGAGTCTGGGCAGAGCGGTTGCAGATGCGCGGAGCTGCTCGCTTTCCTGGAAATGCCGGCGTCTTCCTCCGCTGTTGGTCGCCTGACTACAAACAAGACACAAGCAGCGGTGGCACTCGTGCTTCCTGGCAAAGCTCCCGTTTCTTGGCTTCAGTCTCTGCTCACATGCAGCCGGCCCCGGTCACTCGCACAGTTTTTCAGTGTAACCAACAGGCCGCGGCTCACCTTACGCTCATTAGCGCACGGAGGCGGTTTCCAGCCGCGCTGCAAACAGAGCCCCAGCGTCCTCGGAGGGAAGGAGGAGGGAGGAGAGGCGGAGGAGGATGGAGCCGGCAGAGGAACCGCAAGGCCCGGGTGCTCAAGGCCTTGCGGTGCGGGTGGGGGTTCTCTCCGCCCCGCCCGCTGCCAGGGCCCTGCTCTCCGCCAGTTCTCAGCCTCCCCGCCCACCCCAGGGCGCGCCCCCACCCTGCGCTCGCTGGGCACCCTGCCTCCCAGTGAAGTCAGCAGTGGGCAATGACAGGGAAAGGGCTCATCTATCTGTGAGGAAAGAAGCCACGTAGATGGTTCCCTAGTGGATGTAATTGTGCTCATTACCGCCCATTTACATTTCATCACTCGATTATCACAAATGCCTCATTACTGTTGAAAAGGGTTTGCTGGTGAACTCCTTGCTAACTATTCATCCCTCAGCCCGGATGTCGCCAGGCAGGCTGATTGGAAAAGGAGGAGGGCGAGGAGGAGCCGAAGAGGGGCGAAGGTGAAAAAGGTCTTCTATCCGATTTGATTAAAGGCCGTGATTTAAATCGATATTTAATAAAGTGGCTGCTACCACATAACACGGGCAATTCCCCATGCAGTCAGCATGGTGATTAGAAGCCCCTCACTGCCTGCTACATAACTCAATTGGGTTTTGTGCACTGGTCTGGCACCTGTGTCCCTCAGAACTGCGCCTCCAAGGTAATAGGTTTATGAGCCGATGAACAGAGGTGATAGGTTCTAAATGGATTAACTAGGTGTCTGCAGTCTGGTGATGAATACATCAGGCAAAAAAAAAAAAAAAAAAAGTCTGCATAAGCAGGAGAGTGATAGGAAGTGTTGACAGACATTGTGTGTGTCATGAGCCCCACAGGGTAAACACTGGCTCGGTGCCTGTCATTCAAGTGCTTTCTCAGAGTAATGGGTGAAGATATCAGGCCCGGCTGCTTAACAAGCCTGCAGGTGCCGGAGCACCGAGGCCTGCTGTTGAAAAAGGCTTCCACAGGGCACGCCTCACCCACCAGCTACAGCCAGCCTAAGAATATGCCTCTGAGATTATATTCTTTTCTGTCTCAAAAGAGATTGGAATTCCTGGGCTAACTGATTTATGCTAACTGCCTAGAGCGTGGTGTTAAGAAAGAGTCTGAGGTTATATCCAAATTCAGTGGGAAAACATTAACTAGCACTAAGTGCTGTGGACACAGCAGAGAGGAACGAGTGGGGTATGATTTGTGCATAGTTGTCATATCTTCACCCACATTAGATGCCTATAATAGCTAGATTTGTGTATCCCATGGTTTCAATATAATAATAAAAATACTCATATACATACATAGTTGAAAGGGACTCAAATTAAAATCCAGTTTAATAATTCTTCTCAGGTGTTCACAAACAAGAGTATGGTAGAGCTGAGTTTTATCAGGAATTTCCACTACTCCTAAACTTTTGGAAATAAGACCAAAATAATGCATTTTTAAGATGGGATACGGCTAGTATAAATGTAGGAATCAATTACATTGCAACCTTCCTACCCCAGTATTAGCAAGCTATAAATTTGGGAAAGAGTGCCGCTCATGAAAAAAAAAAAAAAAAGTGGGAGGGAGGGAATCTGGCCTAAAGTTATAACATAAAAAGCAATTATTTGTGTTGAGAGTGCAATAATTAACGATTCAGTAAATGCAGTCAAAACATATACTGACATACAGAGCAGTGAGTGGTCGTGACTTTTGTAGATTTTTATGGAGAAAATCCTGAAAAAGGAATCAACTTTCTCTCATTTGGTGAAACTATTAAATGTAGGATGTATAATAATCTAAAAGTAATTGCTGAGGAATCTATTTTAACTTTGGTCCCAATGTGATCTGAAAATAAAATTTTGATTTTAAAATCAAAATAAAATATGTAATTTAAAATTGACCTCATGAATTTGGAGGCTTTAGGTCCAATGTGGTCTTATGGGGAGGCATTATTAATGGTTTTCTGATACAACTGAGTTCCATCAATTGCTATCTCAGCCACTTTTATTCTATTTTATTTTACAATTTTTAAAATTTTTTATTGTTCTTTAAGTTCTAGGGTACATGTGCACAACGTGCAGGTTTGTTACATATGTATCCATGTGCTATGTTGGTGTGCTGCACCCATTAACTCATGATTTACATTAGGTATATCTCCTAATGCTATCCCTCCCCACTGCCCCAACCCCATGACAGGCCCTGGTGTGTGATGTTCCCCTTCCTGTGTCCAAGTGTTCTCATTGCTCAATTCCCACCTATGAGTGAAAACATGTGGTGTTTGGTTTTCTGTTCTTGCAATAGTTTGCTGAGAATGATGGTTTCCAGCTTCATCCATGTCCCTACAAAGGACATGAACTCATCCTTTTTTATGGCTGCATAGTATTCCATGGTGTATATGTGCCACATTGTCTTAATCCAGTCTGTCACTGATGGACATTTGGGTTGGTTCCAAGTCTTTGCTATTGTGAATAGTGCTGCAATAAACATACGTGTGCATGTGTGTTTATAGCAGCATGACTTATAATCCTTTGAGTATATACCCAGTAATGGGATGGCTGGGTCAAATGGTATTTCTAGTCCTAGATCCTTGAGGAATCGCCACACTGTCTTCCACAATGGTTGAACTAGTTTACAGTCCCATCAACAGTGTAAAAGTGTTCCTATTTCTCTACCTCCTCTCCAGCACCTGTTGTTTCCTGACTTTTTAATGATCGCCATTCTAACTGGTGTGAGATGGTATCTCATCGTGGTTTTGATTTGCATTTCTCTGATGACCAGTGATGATGACTATTTTTTCATGTGTCTGTTGGCTCAGCCACTTTTAATTTTGTGATTTGTATTTCCCACAAACTCCAAAATACAAATAAGTGCCGATGAAACTATAAACAGCCGTAAAATCTATGTGTTTTCCGTATGTATGCAGGAGATGCTGAGGGAGAAAATGCAATGCCTTTACAACCTAATAATTCAAAAATAACCAAAAGATGCTCATGAAAACTCTGCAACCCAGTCTGAAAACCGCTGCTGGCGTGGGGAGGAGTACACGCTCCAGTGGTGGGTGAATTCAAAAGATCTGAAATGTCTTGAGCAGAGTGGGCCAACAGGGCCCTGGGAACCCCTCATAGTGAACCAGCCAAACCTCCCTCCCAGGAAAATAATCCCACATTGAGAAGAAATTGCTGGAAATGAAATTGAAATGTAGCAAGACAAGGACAATAGGAATAAAGGAAAAAATAGCAGTGCGTATAGGTGAATGAGTAGGGAACGAAAAGGGATTAAGGAGATTTCAGAAAGTAAAGTATCATATCTTTAAACATTTCACAAGGACTAGAGAAGAGAGTTCAAGAGCTATCCTGGAAGTTCCTTAGAAGTTAGTAAAGCTATTCTTGGCTGGGTGTGGTGGCTCATGCCTGTAATTCCAACACTTTGGGAGGCCGAGATGGGCGGATCACCTGAAGTCAGAAGTTTGAGACCAGCCTGGCCAACATCGTGAAACCCCATCTCTACTAAAAATACAAAATAATTAGCTGGGCGTGGTGGCACTCTCCTGTAGTCCCAGCTACTTGGGAGGCTGAGGCAGGAGAGTCACTTTAACCCGGGAGGCGGAGGTTGCAGTGAGCCAAGATTATGCAACTGCACTTCAGCCTGGGTGACAGAGTGAGACTCCATCTCAAAATCAAGCAAACAAACAAACAAAACAACCCAAGAAGTTAGTAAAGCTATTCTAAATTAAATTTACCTCCTAAAAATGAAGGAAAATAAATTTTTGTAAAAATTAGCAATATAAAACAATTAATATCAATCCCACGCAATGTTATCTTTAAAAAAAAAGAGAGAGCTTAGATATCAGGATAGCACTTCTGCAGACAACAGTCTTCGAGAAAGGCAGGCCCACAAAAAGAGAAAAGCTGTTTTCAAATATTTCTAACAACAAACAACAACAACAAAAAATCCAAACTAAAAACTAAAAGTTATTAAGAAAATGATACAAGTTATGAAGCAATAGCACAAATCAGAATTAGAAAAAAACTCAGAAATGGGGCACTAAAACTCCAGAAAGAATTAAAAGAAAATGTTTTTTTCAGAAATGAACATAAACAAGAAAGCATGTAATGGTGAACCAATTCAACAAATAATGCCTTAAAATTATATAAAAGTAAAGAGAAAAAATATTTAAAAGCAAAAAGAATGAGAATGATTAAAAAGATTGGAGAAAAAATGACACATATACAGACTAATCAATCAGGAATTCAACATACATATAATGAAAGTCCCTGGAAAAAGAAAACCAAAACTAGGAAGCAGAACAACTATAAGATCACAATTCTAGAAACTTTTCAGAAAGGAAAAAGTTTCCAAACTACAGATTAAAAAGTTTCCAAACTACAGATTAAAAGTTTCCAAACTACAGATTAAAGAGGCATACAGCATACCTGGAATTAACAAAACTGACACATATTCAGTAAAATCATTGTACTGGTAAAAACCATTGGTCATCAAAGAAAAATAAAATCAAAACACCTGTTGGTGTTTTAGTCATTTATAAAACAAAGAAGATCAGATTGTCATCAGACTTTCAGCATCAGTTCATGCCAGAAGAAAATAGAATATTAATTACAAGTTAGCCATAAAAAGAAAATGTGAATGAAGGATCTGAGATCCAGGCAAATTGACTTCTCCGTATAAAGACCATAGATAAATTGACATCACATGAAATAACTCAAACAATATTGTTCCTATAGCCCTTCTGTAGTAAATTCTTATAATTTCATGTTCCTTTGATACACATTTTAAATGTAAGTTAGACTTTATCTTACCAGATGCAGGGCTCAGTCACCCTTGACAGTTTCCAGTTCTCTGCCTCCTCCCAGTTCTTCAGTGTGGTTAATCCAGATATCGGCCTTATATAACCACCTCCTGGTGACCACCTGCCTATGGGAGAGCTAGATACAACCCACTTGACCTGCCCTGCTGACCTCCACCCGCTACATGGACTGTGCAGATGTGCCACACAGACCACCTCTCAGTCACTGTGCAACTCCACAGGACACATGCATGCTTGCGATGAAACCACCAATTAGAACTCCCCATGAGAAACCTGCTTGGGGAATGCCTTAGATCCTAATACAGGCTTTGGCCCACAGGTCCCTCGCTCTCTCTTTCTCTCTCCCTTTCCTCCCATGGGCTGAGTGTGCATGTCTCACGTGGCAGCTTCCCCCTTCCTGCTGTTGGCCCTACGAGGTGTGACACTTCTTGGCTCTGTAACCTGTAAGTAATAGAATTGCTTCTATTATTTCATGTGTTTTGCCATGCTCCCTCTCCTGTTTGTCATCTGACACACTTGTGCTTAACTCTCCTCCTGGTCAGGACTCTCCTAGCGAGTGGCTATCTTGGTAGAAATAAACTGGACACAGGTCAGACAAAAGCACGAGGACATCTGCCGGTGTAATCAAGTTTCCTGTGAGAGGGACACCTGGTCACACATAGGACACTTAGGCATTGGGTCATCCATGAAGATAAAGAAGTACCCCAAGAAAGACACAAGACATACTGTAAACACCCAGGATCAAATCCCCGGAGTCCCATCAGGGCAGGGCCAGAGTGTACAGTCACTTTAAGGAGAGAGTTCAAGACCAAAATGGAAAAAATGAACAGATTCCTTAGAAATCATTTAGAAAACAAGCTTCAGACAACCCATATGACTATAGAGACATCAACATTAAAAAATGGTTGCAAACATTAAATATACATTTACCTACAAAATTGAAAGTAAGTGAGATTTATAAGAGATTGATTATAGTAACTGAGAACTATATTATACAGATAATAAAACTACAAATTATACAGAAAGAATCGCAAAAACTTTAAACTGTTTTCAGTAATCATTGTTGGTTGTAGTGCTGGTATCTTATTTTGATGTTTTATGTAATAACATAATCATATCATCTCTGCCATATTAAAAATCAAAAATCATATGGTGAGGAAATAAAGAGCTACTGTTATACGATAGAAGAGGTTAAATAAACATACTATAGTTTTCAATTCTAGGTGGAGGTATCTGCATGAAAACATGATATGTTTTCTCTCATAGGTAACTCTTACAGTTGTAATTCAGAATTCTAAGCTGAAATATATGGGTATATTTGCATACACACATTTTCAAATTCAAATTTGAAGTCGCAAACATAAGGTGTTCACTGAAAAGAACTTTCAGGCCAGCAGAGAAGCAGTAAACTTCACATCCCCAGTGCCTATTTCACATGGGCTTCTTGGAGAAATGACTGATTGCAAGTCTGAGGCAAGAAATGTATGAGTTGAGGAGCTTGGGACACACTCTTTTACCGATAAAAGAAAGTCATCAGAGATTATGAAAAGGATGTGGGAGCCTATTTTGTAAGAACCTTACTGGATAAAATTTGGACAAATTAACTACCAATAGGAATGATAACAGCAGTAAGTAGAGACAAATCATATGTTAAATATATGAATTTATAATCACACACAGATGCACAAGAACACACCCATACACATGCAGCAAATAGACAAACAAAAAAATAGTGAGATGTGAGTTTTGGAGGATGCTAGATGTCTTAGTCCGTTTTGTGTTGCTATAACAGAGTACCTGAGACTGGGTGATTTATAAAGATCAAAAATTTACTTGGCTCTTTTTTGGAGGCTGGGAAGTCTAAGATTGGGCAGTCCATCTGGTGAGGTTGTCATGCTGCTTTAACTCATAGTGAAAAGTATAAGGAGTTACAGGACTGTGCAAAGCCATCACATAGTGAGAGAGGAAGCAAAAGAGTCTAGGAAGCCAATCTCACTTTTATAACAACCCACCTTTGATGTCCACCAGTTGTAGATTTGAATCCTCACCTAGTCACTTTCTAGCTGTGTGACCTAGGAGAATTTACTTAATTTCTTAAGTTTTTATCAACTCTATAATCGAATGAATAATGTTCTAATAAGATTGCCAGAAGAATTAAATAGTCTATATATGATATTGTTGCACAGTACATGATACTTTGTCATATTTATTAAATATTAGGGATTATTTGTAACTAATTAGTTATGTTCACTTGGTTAGCATCATGAATATACAACTCTGGTACATTAAGAGTATTGGCCATAGGGTTGGCATGTCTGCTGGTAACAGTTACAACCAAGGAGTAGAAGGGATTATCCTAGGAGAAGGCAGAGAGTAAAACAGCAGTGAATCAAGGAGAAGACACTGAAGATTATCAATAATATAGTAATGGAGAAGGAAGTGGAGTCTACATAAAGGTTAGTAAGTGCAGTCAGAGAGTTCAGAGGAGTGTTGGAAGGTAATAGTGTTGTAGATATTGAGGAAATGAAGTGGTAGCCTTTCTTCATCAGGCTCCTAACTTTCTTTCTGAAATCCTCTTCTCAGAATAAGACTCTCATGTACAGTGGTGCAGGTGAGTGCTACACAACTCTGAGGAGGGCTATCTTATGTGTCTGAAGCCCATGGAGTGGGTAGGCACGCATCTTGCACTGCCATAGACAGGCTACCATAACTCTACAAACACTCAGAGCTTGCAGAATTATTTTCACTTGCAATGCAATATATTATGTGCACAAATGTCCTCTCTTTCTTGAATACCCTCTTTTATTCTTCCCACCTGATATGGTTTGGCTCTGTGTCCCAATCCAAATCTCATCTTGAATTATGATCTAGATTGTAATCCCCACGTGTTGAGGGAGGGACCTGGTGGGAGGCAATTGGATTGTGAGGGTAGTTTCCCCCATGCTGTTTTTGTGACAGTGAGTGAGTTCTCAGGAGATCAGATGATTTTAAAAGTGGCACTTCCTCCTTTGCTCTCTCTCTCTCTCTTTCCTGCTGCCATGTAAGACATGCTTTGCTCCTCCTTCACCTTCCCCATGATTGTAAGTTTCCTGAGGCCTCCCCCAGCCATGCAGAACTGTGAATCAATTAAGTCTCTTTTCTTCATAAATTGCCCAGTCTCAGGTAGTATCTATATAGCAGTGTGAAAACAGACTAACATACCACAGATCCCCTTGTCTTGGAGTCTGATAGCAAACATATGCTACTCTTTGAAGATTTCATTGCAATCTCTCAAACATATCAGGTTTCCCCATGGTGTTTGCATTTGCATAGTCTCTCAGGAAGCAAATTTCTATGTTTTTGCATGCATCATTTACATATTTGTCTTGATCACAGTCTGAGAACTCCTTGAACACAAAAGCTGTATCTTAATATCAATAATCCCTACAATTGGCATAGCAGTATTCAATAAGTGTTTGTGGAATAAATGAACAAATGAACAGAGATATCCACACCCACATCTAGATATAACTCAGTCACAAAATCTTAACGTTACAGACACTTGAAAATGAAATCTCAATAAGATGTCATTTTTCAGCAATGCATTCTGTTTGTTCTGTAAAATCAAAAAAGTAGACCTTAAGTGAAATATTCTAACCAACTAATACGGATCTAAGATTTATGCAGACAAAGGGAAGATACACATAAGCAACCACAGCCCCCTGACCTTGCTCCTGGAAAGGCAAATCAAAGTCAGAAGATTTATTTGATGGATTTAAAGACAAAGCATGCATAAGGAGTTCAAAACACTCCTCAGCAACTTAACTCCTCAATAATTTAAGTGATTGTCTATTTCTAGGGCCTAGAATACTCAACAATGGGACGGGAACACTGGGAGTCAATTAGCACAGTCAGGAATGCCCACTAATGTGGTTATATGTCTGTTTTTCCTGTGTTACCCTTTTTTGTTTACTTGTTTTTGAGACAGAGTCTCTCTCTGTCACCCAGGCTGGTGTACAGTGGTGCAATCTCGACTCACTACAACATCTGCCTCCTGGTTTAAGCGATTCTTGTGCCTCAGCCTCCCAAATTGAGTAGCTGGGACTACAGGCACATGCCACCACACCTGACTAATGTTTATATTTTTAGTAGAGATGGGGTTTTCCTATGTTGGCCAGGCTGGTCTCGAACTACTGGCCTCAAGTGATCAGTCCACCTCAGCCTCCCAAAGTACTGGGATTACAGGTGTAAGCCACCGCACCTGGCTGGTTAGTATTATTGTTCGTATTATTCTTGTCATAGTTTTAATGAATCAATAGGGCTAACATCAAAGGCCAGATCTACCTGAAAGGAAACAGTTTCACCTACCCATTTACCAGGAGTTGTTAGGCTGGTGGTTTTGAAATTACCTACTTCTCTGAAATGAATTTTACATTTCTCATTTCCTCTATTTCTAAAGTTTTGGGGAATACCTCTCTATAGATCCTGAGTACTAACAATAGTCATTATTTGACCAGTTTAATTTGTGGTAAATTTAGTAGACAGGATAATGGTTTTCACATGGTGTTATGAAGAATCCTAGATGACATACGTGTCACACAACTGCCATTGGTGAGCCTGACATGGTCCAAAACATCAAAATCAAACATCTCTGGGCTCATGCGTCTCTTTGTCTCTACTTTCTCACTTGAACTTTTGAGTAATTTCTTTGAAGAAAGAGCTCCTTCAGGGGAAAACTTTTTTTTTTTAAATCTATTTCTCTGATGACCTGGAAAGTTCCAGAGGACAGGCTATGGGGAGGATGGAAATATTCTAATAGGGCTTTCCCAGTGGAAGTAAACAACCTTAAAAAAGCATTTCAACCTCTGGTGATGCTCCAGAAAGTCTTTTGAAGCCACCTTTCCCTCCAAGTATTGTTCGTGGAATTTCAAGTGTGACCTGAGCCTTCCAGAAATCTCCACTTCAGCGATCCTTGAAGGCACCTCATCCACAGTGGACCTCATCAATTTCTGCCCTCATGTCACTCGCCAAATAGCCTCTGTCTCAGTGAACATCACCCACATTCAGCCAATCACAAAAGCCAGAATCTAATGGGGATGAGCATAGGGTTATGCCTTTTCCTTACCTCCTGCATGAGGATAAGAAAGTCTTTGTATTTAGTCTTCCTCTTGGTTCCCTCTTTTCGTGCTCACTGCCATTTTCTTTTTTCAACCCCTCAACACGGTCTGCCTGGATTACTACCATAGGCTCCAGACCATCCCTGCCTCCTTTTTCATCTTCTCCAGCTAATTCTCTCTTCTGTGGCAGCACATTCTTTCTATGCCTTCAACATAAAATAACAATCTGGCATTCCAGGCCTTTTGGTTCCTTAAGTACACTCTATCTTGCCTTTTGTCTTCCGTTACATGATTTTCTCTTCCAGGAATATCCTCCTTGGGTCATCTTCACCTCCCAGCAGATTTAAGTAGCCCAGCTCACATGTTCCCACCATCTATTTCATGTACTTGTATGACCACACTGAATCCATTGCACTGTAATTCTTTATTAATGACTTCCCACCACTCCTGTTAAGCGCCCCTCTTTAATCAAATTAGGAACTAGATCCATTCACTTTTGTATGCCAGCAACCAGTACAACAGCAAACACGTAATGACCACTCAGTAAATGTGCTTAATGACTGAGATTCGATGAATGAATCTTTGGTATTATTTTTAGTTTTCTGCTTGATTTCCACGTCATGGTGCCTTTTGCCTGACAGAATTTCTTCTCCACTCTTGAATTTCTTCCCAGCTTCACTTCCTGAGAGATATTTTTGCAAAGCTGCCAAGATGTGCAGTATAGCTGCCCAAAATATGTACATTTCAATAAAAATGAATGCACATTTTGTATTTTCTATTGTCCAAATAATGTTTCCTTAGTCCAGTTGGTAGCAATAACTGCATGATAAGACTGGAAAAATATCTTTAAAATATTGTTATTTATTTTTCATCACTTTTGTTAAATACTACCCTTCCTTGCTTTTTTATGCTTTATAACTTCCAGAATACTTTGAACACGTGAGTATGGCTAATACAGAAAAAGTCTGCTAACTTGAAAAGTGCTCAATCACACAACACTGGGATGGGAAGTGCACTCAGGACCCATTGGCCCTTTCTGGTACTGTTTTCACTTTTTCAGGTGCGGTGCACCTGTGTCTTTTCGGCAACAGGCATTTCGGGAAGACACCAACATCCAGAGTCAGCACTATATCTCAGGTTTCTTTGGTGAGTTTTGCCATAATTGTAGCCACCAGTCTGAACTGCTGTGCCACAAATGAACAGAACAGGCAAAAGTATGGGCTTTTGCAAGCACTGTGCAACTGCTCTCCTGTGAGCAGAGTTGAAAGCAGTAGTCAAGATGTATAGGGAAATTACACTAGATTTATTTACAGAAACCATTTATGTTGAACTAGCAGTTTCCTATTGTGTCAGCAATTTTCGATTGCATTTATTTGTTACTACAGTACTTGGCAAGAGTGCAATCCTATTAAACCTGCACAATACATTACACAAAATTGTAATCATTTTCTATTTTATAAAATAAAAAGAACTGTGAAATTTGTACAATTGTGGAGTCCTAATAGAATTTCAAGATGGAAATGCATAGTCTTGGGCAAACTTGTTCCGAATGCACTTTTTCGTTCTTTTCTTATCTCACTTCCAATGTTTTCTCTTTAGTTGATGTGAACAATAACTGCCTATGAGTCTTGACTTCATGAATCAAGATGAAAAGGAAGAAATTCCTGGAATCCAGCTTTCTTTCCTGCCTTCAGAACATTGGCTCAGCTTCTATTTTCCATAAGCCAACAATCTTAAAGCTTGTTATTTAAATAATTTAAAAATTAACTACTTAGTATTGTTATATTTATATCTCACAGACCAGTATTATCTAAAACAGAATTAAAGTTTAAATTTAAATCACTCTGTGCTACTAGTTGTTTTTTCTACAAGCCAATTTCTGCCTTCTCTTGCCATGTTCCAGAGTCAGCCTTGACCAACTCTGACTTTATTGAAGGAGGTCCCTCCACACCAGTGAGTGAGGTATGCCATTCATGTGGCTACCCCAAAATTTGTCAGATATACTTGCTGTAGCAAGGCCTAGGCCAAATTACAATATGTCAACAAAACTATAACATATTCCCCTAAACCTCAATAAATTTGGCACAACCTATCTAGTACAGGACTTCCAGATTGATTTCCTGGTTGGTGCTCCAAATTCACTTTCTTCTCTAATACTGATTCACTTCCTGACTTATTGACTAAAGGTTCAGGTTCACCACCCTTGCTCTAACATGTTGTAACTAAGAGACTTTGGGCAAACTCATGAACTTCGTTGAGTCTTAGTATTCTCACCATTAAAATGCAACAATTAAATCTGTTTCATTATGAATATTAAGTTTTATTTAGATTCGATTAAATATACTTATTGCACATAGTGTGTATGCTGAGGATTAAGATATAGAAAACAGGCCAGTCTCAGTGGCTCACTCCTGTAATCCCAGCACTTTGGGATGCCAGAGTGAGTGGATCACCTGAGGTCAGGAGTTCCAGACCAGCCTGGTCAACATGGTGAAACTCCATCTCTATTAAAAATACTAAAATTAGCTAGGCAAGGTGGTGGGGGCCTGTAATCCCAGCTACAGAGGAGGCTGAGAAGGAGAATTGCTTGAACCCAGGAGGCGGAAGTTGCAACGAGCTGAGATTGCGCCACTGCACTTCAGCCTGAGAACAAACAGTGAAATTCTGTCTTAAAAAAAAAAAAAAAAGAAAAAGATAAAGAAAACAATTAGTACAGTTTCTAGGATGCAATGGGTGCCCAATTTATGGTTATTATTGAGGTGGATATGGTTGATATTGCTGATATCATTGTTATCATTACCAATCTCTTCTCATCTTCTTTGAGGTTCTTTTATTTTCCTACTCATTGATGGGTGTCTCATTTTAAATAAAACTAACAGCTCACAAAATTTTTCTTTTCACTTTGACGATCATTATTTCCTAGAAATTCTTGCTAATATACCAGTGTAATCTTTTTTATCAACAAACTAAAGAAGAAAAATATTATTATTATATCAAGTGACAGTGGAGAAATCATTTGACAAAATCCAACATCCAGTCATGACAAAAACCTTCCACACGTTAGGAATCGAGGATAATTTACTCAACTCGATGAAGAACATACACAGAAAAAAATGCTACACAGTTAACATCACATTTTTTTTTTCTTTTTGAGATAGGGTCTCATGCTGCCATGCAGGCTGCAGTGCAGTGGTGCTGCGATTTCAGTCTACTGCAACCTCGACCTCCTGGGTTCAAGTGATCCTCCTACCTCAGCCTCCCGAGCAGCTGGGACTACAGTTCTGCACCACCAGGCCCAGCTAATTTTTTTGTATTTGTAGTAGAGATGGGGTTTTGCCATGTTGCCCAGGTTATTCTTGAACTTCTGCACACAAGTGACCTTCCCAACGTGGACTCCCAAAGTGCTGGGATTACAGGTGTGAGCCACTGTGCCCACCAACATCACACTTAATTGTGAAAAGCTGAATGCCTTTGCCCTGACATCAGGAAAAGGCAAGGATGCGCACTATCACATTTTTTATCCAACATGGTACTGGAAGTTATCTTCACTGTAATAAGGCAAGGTAAAGAAAGAAAAGGCATACAGAGTGGAAAAGAAGAAATAAAGCTATCTGTATCAGATGATATGACAATCTCAACATAGAAAACCTGAAGAAAAATACACAGAAACCTCAGAGTTAAGTGAGTTCAGCAAGGTTGTAAGATACAAGTTCCACACACAAAAATAAATAGCATTTATACATATACTAATAATAATCATGCAAAGGCCAAAATATATGTGCGACATTATATAAAATTGCACCAAAGGAAGAGATACAGGTATATGTCTAACAAAACACGCAGAGGACTTATAGAATGAAATTTACAAAATGCTCAAGGAATACATAAAAGAAGACCTAAATAAATGGAGACACTTACTGTGTTTATGGATTAGAAGACTCAACATAGTCCAGGCACGGTGGCTCACACCTGTCATCCCAAGACTTTGGGAAGCTGAAGGGAGGGCGGATCACCTGAGGTAGGGAGTTCAAGACCAGCCAGCCAACATGGTGGAATCCCGTTTCTGCTAAAAATACAAAAATTAGCCAGGTGTGGTGGCATGCACCAGCTACTAGGGAGACTGAGGCAGAAGAATTGTTTGAATCCAGGAGGTGGAGGTTGCAGTAAGCCGAGATCTCGCCAACCTGGGCAACAGAGTGAGACTCCCTCTCGAAAGAAAGAAAAAAAAAAAAAGGAAGACTCGAGATAGTCAAGCAGTTATTTCTCTCCAAATTTATCTATAGGTTTAGGGTAATTATAGTCAACAAGGCTTTTGGTAGACATAAACAAGCTTATTCTAAAATTTATCCGAAAAGGCATAGGCCCTAAGGGTAGTTAAAACAATCTTGACAAATAAGAATAAAGCTGATAAAAATTGTTCCACCAATATTAAGGCTATGTAGCAACAGTAATCAAGGTTGTGTTGTATTGGTGGAGACAAGACACATAGATCCACAAAACCAAAGAGAGGAGCCAGAAAGAGAGCCACACATAGCACTCAACAGACTTTGACAAAGATTCAAAGAAGGAAGGATGCCCTAGAAGAAGGTGTGAGAACAAATGGATATCCATAGGCCAAAACCAACCACACGAATGAAACAAAACCCAAAAAAAAAAAACTACCTAAATTTCACATATTACACAAAAATTATCTCAGAATGGATCATAAGACTTCAATGCAGAATATAAAATTGTAAAGCTTAAATTGGGCAAAAGTACCGACTGGTGTTAGACTTCAGGATAGTGGTTACTTTGGGGAAGGTGGGACTGGTACTGACTAGGATGGGTAGAAGGAGAATTTCTGAGGGCTAGTAATGTTTCTCGATCTACATGGTAGGTGATATGGGTGTGTTCACCCAATGGCAAAAATTCCCTGAGATGCACAATTACGATTTATAACTTTTCTGTATGTGTATTTACAAAGAAAGTTTTTTGGCTTAGGGCTGAGGAGGGGACAAACAGGGGAGCCAGGGCAACCCTTCTGTTTCTTAGCAGTCCCACGCTGTAACATTGGACCCTTCTTCAAACACCCTTCTTTGTTCCCCATTAACTAAAGAATGACATTCAAATGCAGTAAAATGGCATGTAAGGCTTTTTGTTATCCAATCCCACTGTCTTTTACCCAGCCACTCCCTTTACCTCACTCTCTGCCTCCACTCATTTTTAACTAATATTGGTTGGTTTTTTACTTGGTGCAGAGCATTGTGCCAGATGATCGCAACTGATTTTGGAGCAAAACATATAGGGTTTTCTCTCTTGTAGACTTTAGCATCTAGTCAGGAAGACACAATTAAATAGTCAATTATGTTTAATAAGGTCGAGTGTTATGATAGAGAAAAAGTAGGATCTTACAGGAACATAAAGAAGAAACACCTAACTTAATCTAGAGGAAGGGAGCAAAGACTTCCGGCAATTCAAGTGGAAGCTAATAAAAAGCTTCATAGATATTCACAAAGTACAATGCTGTGTGTATGTGTGTGTGTATGTATGTGAGAGACAGAGAGAGAGAGAGAGAGAGAAAGATGTGATGTGCTGTGAAAGGAAAAATCCAGACAGAGAGAAAAAGAGAGATACCTTAACAAGTCACCAGTTAACTTAATTGTGAGATATTTGTCTTACATGGCTTCAGTGGGCAGCATTAAACCAAATATTTGGACCCATAGAAAGAAAGATTTACTATTTTTAAATGAACTTATTTTTCAAAAATTTAAAAATAACTAACTTTCTGAACTTAGAATAAGCTATTATGTTGAGTTTTTAATTGCAGTAGCTTTTCAAACCAGATGACATAACATTTAAGCTTAAGAAGGGGGATTGGACTAGAATCGTTCAGATCCCTTCTGACACAATGACTGCGTGACAAGCATGGGCTATGTATTACCTATTAGTTCTCAATAATTCATTAAGGTGTTGCTACTTCCAAAGAATACATTTGGATTACGATTTCTCAATAAATCAGACCCATATGAACACAGAAAGAGATTGAAATATATATGCTTATATTTCTTATATTACAAAGCAGTGGTTCCTTTTTTCATAAAAGTCCCTACCACATATGTAATCATAACTAAAACAGGTTGCATTTTTTCCTAGTGTGAAAGTAGTAGAAGAGCACATCTCCTTTTCCCCTTCACTTTGTAGCTAGCAGTGTTTACTGTTTGACAAAATACAACAAGCCCGTGCTATCGTAAGGGGTTTTTGAATGGTTAGAACTAGAAAATAAGGGAATATCATGAAGTCTCTGTTTGTTCCCATGGATAGTCTAGTCAAGTTTCTAAATCAAAGAAGTTATATTTTGTTTGTTTCTGTAAATTGCTTTAAGTTCACCTTCTATTAAGCAGAGCAGATAATTATTTGTATGTAAGTATTGAGATATTTAGACTTTTGTCAACAAGTGGCACATATGAAGTGGGCCTTGGACTTCAAATAATACTAAACTAGATTTCTTTCTTTCTTTTCTTTTTTTAAAATTATCCCATGTGATTCTTTAATTTCTTTTTATTTTTATAGATTTTATAGATTTGGGGGATACAAGTGCAGTTTTGTTACATGAATATGTTGTGTAGTGATATGAAGTTCGGGCTTTAGTGTGTGCATCACTTGAATGGTGTACGTTGTACCCATGAGGTAATGTCTCATCTCACTCCTTTAAATTCTTATTTCTTATTGTATCTGTCATCCAATTTTTTTTTTCCTCAATATTTTACTCAACCACTTTCTGCCAGAATATTCCTTCTGGGCCTGAAACCGCTGCATTTAGCCAAGTAATGCCATTCTTCTGTTGCAGTTTTGCTCTTTGAAACTGATCTGGAGATGTATGGGCCTATTTTCCAAAGAAAAGCATTGTTTAGACCACCAAGATTAGAAGCTACCTAGGTGTGTTATAAAACCACTCAAAAAGTAACAGAGCAAGGCTTGTGAACAGAAATGTAATACCTCAGTTACATTCTGCTTGAAAATGTAACAAGTGTAGATGAGTTACAAAGGAAAAAATAATGTGTTAAGGAAGAGAGATTTAGGTTCCAATTTAGACAATAACTGTGACCATATCCTTGCTAGAGCCTGAGCAAAACAAATGAAATTGTTTGGCTTGTAATAATCAAACACACCACAACCCAGGACAAACTTCAGTCACAGTTTACTTGCTAATGACCTCCCCGCTTCCTATTGTCAGTACGCTATTGGCTTTGGAGGCTGAACCCTGAAAGCACTCAAAACCTTTGCTTAACATTGTATTCAATCCATTTCCAGTTTTTCTTTTCTTTTTATTTAGAGATTTTTTTTTTCAATTATCTGGTAATACATTTGAGTATCTAGATTAAAAAGATCTTGGAATTTTTATCCAGCATATTTGTTTCCTCCTAAGATTCTGAGTGCAAAGGAATAACAACAAAAGCAAGTTAAAAAATCGATATGCAATTTAAATTGTAAAATTCTATTTTCATTAAACTGTTCTTCTATGTGGTCAATTATATATGTGTGTATATATGTGTATACATATACATACGTAATATATACATATATACACATAAAATATATGTATATAAAAGCAAAATACAGCCTCTCTTTGATATAAAAATTGAAATGTAGTTTACTTTTTATGAGGTAATAAGTGACACTGCATTATTTTATCTTCAACATTGGCATCGAGAAATTTTAAGTTGACCTGGCTGATTTATTTAAAATAATAATAAAAAAAAAGGAAGAGAAGGAGGGAGAGACTGAGAGAGGGACAGAAGGAGATGAACGGAGGAGGGAGATAAGAAAGAGAAAGTTGAGAGAGGAAGAGAAGACAAAGAAAGGGAAGTGATAGAAAAGAAAGGAAAGAATCAGGAAATGTCCATTTTAAGCATCAGAGAAGAACTTGTAAATCAAGGTTAACATTGCCTATCTTTGGTTTTTCGGTATTAAATAAGCATAAGGCAAGAGAAAGGTGTTATGTTTGGACTCATAAAGATCTACTGTAAAGTGACATTAATTGGAAACATTAGCAACAGGTGTTTTTCTAACAACATATCTATCTTGCGGGATTAAAACTGCCAGTCTAAATATTCAAGTATTTCTGTCCTGTGGTTGATTGTTACACAGCAAATAATATTTAACACCAGCCAGATTGACCTTATTTGGTTATATTTCTCCTTCTTTAATGAATTGTTATGCAAAGCAAGGTGTGTGAACATATGTTTTCCCTATTACTTCTTTTATATATTTTTAAACACTTAGCCTGGAATGTTAAGCCTCATACGGAAGAAATAACATATTAGTATTGAGGGTATTTGCAAACATGCATGCTATGAATCATGTGTTAACATGATAATTGTTTCCACACACACACACACATATATACAACCCATAGCAAGAATGATTAAAACAATTTAAGGGAAACCTACCATAAATATTTGGACTCATTTTTTTTTTGACACAAACTTTTTTTAGCCTAGTTGGTAAATATATTCTAAAATGAATTAAATTTGTAAGTTTCATTGTTTATTCATGTTTGTGATTTCTTTTCTTTATTTAGAGACTCTCTCCCTAAACTCTCCATATACAGTTGTGACTTTAGCTTGTTTATGAGGGTTAAAAAATTAAAATAAGGTAAAAAAAAAATCCCCCAGTGAATCACTAACTAATCAAAGTTAAAAATATTTGTCTCAGGCCCTGAAAGTTAAAAACATCAGGTTCTGAAAGATGACGAGACGAGACAAAGGAAGTCCTAGAGGGGAGTCTATTTGATGGAAATGCAGGCCTGCAATGTATCCCCTCTCTCACATACATTTTCTACTCACCTTCCACTTACGTTACTAGAAAAACAAGAAAAGGCCTTTGGGTCACCAATAAGATCAGTTTTTTAAAAAGAAAATTAGAGCACGTTAACCAATAACATATGAAGGTGCACAGCACAAGCATTCCTTGAAGGAACTTGAGCCAAGAACCCTCTGGGTCCAAAATATCAGTTTTACCAAAATACTTTCTTTCTAAAGATATAGGTAATAGCACTCTATTAAGATTTGTAATATTCGATAAACAAATTAGGAGCAGGCTTCTAGATGCAAAATTATTTAATTACTCAATGGAAACTTGACACAGCCACTTTAGAGATGCAACAAATGCCATGTGTGAAGTTCTCATGTCATTTCTGAGAATTTTGTATCAAGGTGCATTTTGTTTTCTATTTTTATTCTTCCTTTTCACTGTGACTAGGACAGGGTTATGGAGGAAAGAAATGACAAAGAGAAAACCCACTCTTTCCTGTTGAAAATAGTGACAGCAAAGCTGTCTTACATTACAATAATCTTACATGGTAACACTAAGGTAAATACAAATTTGCCCTAGTTTGGGAAATCCTATTCCATTTTTTCTTCCTGCAATATATTTATGTACATCACTTTTGAAGTTAATGGTGTGTCCGAGTTTCTAGCATAGCTGACTTTTAGGACTTTGTTTTTCTTCTCAGTCCTACCACTGTCTCAATATGACGTTTCCTCACATTGATTATTTCTTTCCGTCTTATTGTATTCATTAGAAAATTCCCCCATTGTTGCTCTTAATTCTGTGAAATAACAGAGTCATATAACCAAAAGAACAAGAGAGATATACACAGGAAGCCTAAAGAGTGTCCCGAGAAGAATAGAATACATAAGGAATGTAATAGCATGATGTTTGTGACATTATAAGAAGTCCAGATGTGGTCAGCCAATTGCTCAGAGCTACTTGAGAGCTTTTCAAAGTTCCAGATCCTTCCTAGCTTCCTCATGCACCATTCTTCACTTGTGGCTCTTGTCCTCATTCCCACAATATAGCTGCTCCACATTCAGGCATCATGGCTGCGTTCGAGGCAGAAGGAAGGAGATATGATAATGGTAAAAAAAAAAAAAAAAAAAAAAAAAGGTGTGTGTCTGTTGATTCTGTCAATTCTGCTGCAAGATAATAGCGGTTTTCCAGAAGTTGTACCCAGTTGAGCTCTGCCAATAAGATATAACCAGTACACTTTATTGGCTAGAATTGAGTCCCATTATCATCACTGGACAGCAGGGATTTGGAAAAGTAAGTATTTCCAACAGAATAAAACCAAGGTTCTGTAAATAATGGAGAAAGGGAAAGTGGTCAGTGAGTAGGCAGACAGCAATGCTAGCCCCAAGGGAAGAGATTGCATCCTCTTGGCCTTTGCATTGCATTCACTAGGACATTGTCTTTGGGAACAAGTTAGAGGAAGAAAAGAATAGCTGAATGAGTGAATGAATGAATCAATGAATTGGCTGTTCTTCAGAACCGGGGTTATTATAACTACTTACAACTCTTCTGTTACCTGGCGAAGTACATGGATAACAATAGGCCCAGAGTGCTTGTTTTCCAAACTAAACTTCAGAAAAGTGACTGACTTCCTAAACCCAGCACACGCACCTACACAGCCTTGTAGTAATCTAAATTTAAAGTTCAATGGCTGGGCATGGTGGCTCATGCCTGTAATCCTAGCACTTTGGGAGGCGGAGGTGGGCAGATCATTTGAGGTCAGGAGTTCAAAACCAGCTTGGCTAACATGGTGAAACACCATCTCTATTAAAAGTACAAAAAATTAGGCGCGGTGGCGCATGCCTGTAATCCCAGCTACTCGGGAGGCTGAGGCAGGAGAATCGTCTGAACCCAGGAGGCAGAGGTTGCAGTAAGCAGAGATTGTGCCACTGCACTCCAGCCTGGGTGACAGAGTGAGACTCTATCTCAAAAAATATAAATAAATAAATAAATAAATAATTTCAGGGCCAAAATAGATACTTGAAGACAATTTTAAAAACTAAAAGGGAATGGGATTCTGAATTCCTAATAAAAATGTTCATGTCATAAAAGCACATATGCACACAATTTACATAGGAAAACTCTACTCATTTGTTTCAGGGTGACTTTGGCAGACAGACTTATAACCTTTTAAGTCCGTACCTCTTTAAGCAAATCTAGCCATAATACAAAAACAACATAAATTTTATTTTATTATTTATTTCTGAGCCTCGTTTCTTTCTACGCCTCTGTGTGTTTTTAGTAATAGCTCTTTACTAACTTCCTGGCCCTTTCTTTTTCTTATGCCATATACTGGATCAAAGAAAAGGGCTACCATCAGCATTTTCTCTTTTTTCATATTTCAATAATTATTTCTGTAAAGGTCTTAGATGATCAATAAGCAAGCTTAGTATTATTTGTTAAAGTATAGAGGAGAACCCATAACAGTAATAAACACTGATTGCTGATATTTTAAATCTCAACATCTTTTTTGGCTTCTGAAAAGTTACTACAATCATATAAATTTTGTATTTCTAAAATTCGCATCTTAAGTTTTTCCCAATCTCTTTGGTGACTGCTTTTAAAAAGAATCATATGATTTAACATATATTCATTCAAGGGATTTTGGTGAGAGCTGGTCTGTTTAATATTTTTACATATTTTAAATCTAATGCAATCTAAGATACTGAATTTAAATATCTTGACTAAATATTTTATTTCAATCATTTTCATTTCTGAATTTAAGTGATGACCAGATCAAACATTATGGTCTCTGAAAAGTTACACTTAGGAAATGATTATTTGTTTAGTTCCTAAAAACGAGTTTATTCTCACTCTTAACAACCTCTAGAAACCTAGCATCTAATCAAAGTCTTATTATCAATGACCTGGAAACCATAAAAGTCCAGCGAGTTGAGATGGTTATTTTTTAATCACATATCAGATTGTTATGCAATGATCTTTCTTCTCCCCATTCCCAAAACATACAAACCTAGTCAGCAATTTTATGCATTAATATGCCTGCTGATATTTAATATAGAAAAGAAACTTAAAGATCACTAATCTTTTCTAGCTCTCTTATTCTTCAGATGAAAACATGAAATTCAAAATGTTAAATAATTTTCTAAGGAATCCTTTGGTTGCTTTTGAAAGAGTCAAAAGTTCTTGTACCCTGAGTTTTTCTCCACATTCTTCCTCCCCATTAACCACAGGAAATCTCCGGTCACAGAACTTAAATGAAAGTCAAGAAGGTCGTTCGAGTCATCTGTCCCAGAGGTTCTCAACCAAAATGAGGCAAACAGATAACATTGAATCCATGCAGGAGTCTCTCCATTCCCAAGGTGTGCAAGGTGCGGCCTGGGGTCTCTATACACTGTGGGCAAGTGACTTACAAATCCCAACAGATCTACTCTGTTAACTATAGTTTAAAAATTAAATAAGTAAATAAATAAATAAATAAATAAGTTCAGGGTCAAAGTAGATACTTGAAAACAATTAAAGAAACTAAAAGGGAATGGGATTCTGAATTTCTAACAAAACTGTTCATGTCATAAAAGCACATATGCACACAATTTACATAGGAAAACCCTATTTATAATTTGTTTCAGGATGACATATAATTTTCTGTATGTACCGTGGCAGGAAAATGAATGAGAAGATGAATTTATGTCAACGTACTTCCCCAAACAGAATCCTCTATATTATCTCTGCGTGGTGACCATTCATTCCAACGGCCATACCTATTAGACAGGAGACTGACCTGAAAGATGTGGGGTTAACGTCAGACACTGTACAGGTCTCTGCCTTTGACCAAAATTCCTCCACAACTTCTTCGTGTGAAGAATGGTGTGGCATATGAATGGGCAAAAGGTTTCTGCCTCTGTTTAACAGACCCTGTGTGAATTTAACTTACTCGACAGACAACCCTAGATCTATCCCCAATTCCTTAAAGTAAACCTCAGCATGGAATGAAAAAGCCATATCAATCAGCATATTGAAACATAATACTTTGAAGAAGTAGGGAAGTAAAATAATTAATTGTCTGTTCCAGTCAGAGTCCTGGGATTTTGTTTGGTGGCCCTCAGCTGACGTGGTCTGTATAAAAAAGCACGAACATCATCATAATCTGAAAAAAATATTCAAATCAAAAGCTCTACTGATGGTGGCTCATTTTGATTACAAAGGAAAGTTTACACATAGTTAAGCCACTTTATGAACTTTAAAATTAAGTCCTATGCTCATGATTATGGGATGAGAAAACATCACATATGTAGTGTATATATAGTATATGAGTTAGTTCTCCCTGCAAAATAAGCCACCACAAAACCCCAGTGGCATACAAAAGTAATCTTAAACATCTGGGGTGGTTGTCTAGACAGCTCTACTGGCCTTGCTTGTGTTTATAATACATAGGTCCAGGATTTGCTTTGCTGGTGGCTTATCTCTCACAGCCTGTCTCGAGGAGATTGGGACAAATTGGTGCATTCTTCATACCTCTCAACTGACAGCAGGCTACCCTGGGTGGGCTTTCATGGCAATGGCAGAGAGTCAAAAGAGAGCAAACCCAACTGTGCAAACGCTTTTCAACCCTCTGCCTATATTGAGCTTGTTGAGTCTTGTGGCTCAAGCAATCCCATGGCTGAGGCAGAGTTAGGATAGACGGGGATTTCAAACTTACATGGCCAAGAGCAGGAATTTAAGAAGAGGTGGGAAATTAGAGCCAGTTTTGCAATCTACCACAAAATGTGGATTTAAATTACATTGTAAATCAACATTCCACAAAAAAGTATTTTTCATGTTCCTTGTGTAAGCATGCAATAAAGTGACAAACCTCAAACACCACGATAATACATTTGCTTCGCTTGTGAAGTACTATTATTCTGCCCTTTGTTTGACAGAGAGAATCGTATAACTACTTTTAACTTCCTTGCTTCTGAGTTGCCAAGAAATTAAAGTTAAATGTAATGTATTTTATAAAAGTATATGTTTGGTGTACTTTGCTTCCTTTGATGTGACTTTGGGCTTATATTTTTAATTGTATAATCCTATCCCCTTTATTTTATGTAATTCAATTTTAAATCTTTAAATAAAGCAAACATTATATTTTGTAAATAGATAATGCACTATAATATGATATTGTGACAAGCTACGTTCTGGCATTTGACTTCTAGTGGAAAAACTAAAGTTGATGGTTTCTATAGGAATTCAACTGATAAAACAACATTATAATCAAACTTCGTTGTACTTTTATAATTCACTTTCCTTTTGTCAGGATGTTGATCCTAACCTTAATCAAGCAGGCATTTTTACTCCCTGCAAACTGGAATGTGTATATTTACATTTTTAATTATCATCTTGTTGGAGGAGTATTAAAATTTTACTTCTCATAAAGGGTCTGCAAAACTCTTCAGTAATATTGAGCTATTTTACATGAGGAAATGTAGACATGTTAAGGTCAAGTGATTTACCTCCATCATACAACTAATCAATGGCAGAAGGAGGAGGTGACCAGAGCTATAGGACTTGTTCAACATGCCAAGCCTTATTAAGCCGCACAGACTCACATATATTTGATACTCAGACAGAAGTATTGAGATTGGACCACCACCTCACACAGGTGGAAATGTGTGTACAAGGCCTGTTAAACATGATATATTCCTAATGTACTGCAATTACTGAAACACCTGTGGCATAGAATGCACTCTGTTCTTGAGGGAAAATGTGTAGCTCATTCAAATAGTTTGCCTCACATTTCATTGCCTTTACCTGCAGTTATATGATCTACTGGTTCCACATTAGGGCAAATCATAAGAACTATTTCTTAATTACAGTGACTCTGAGGTGTGACTGTGTTGATTTGCGGGGTTTATTTTTCTTTCTTAGAATTTGTGCTAGCTTCAGTAGCCTGTTAGGAAAAAGAAAATGTGTTTCAACTGAGTGTTCAACAGCTCTGAGAAAGCCATCTGCCCAAGTTATCAATGCGTGGAAAACACTCACACGCTGAAATAGGATTCAACATCCATTTAGAATCTGGAAATTTCCCACATAAATCCTTTAGTTCAATAACACGCCGCAGGCCCTTACTGCCCAACAGGTGGAAATCAGTTTGAGAGAGCTATTGAGAGGGCAATTCTCTTCTAGAACATTCTCAACCTTGGGACCATGGTGCATGTGTTTATACAGTTAGATAGGTTCAATCCCTGATTGTTTTTGAGGGAGAAAAGAGCCAGTAAGAAAAATATAAATACGGAGTATGATGACATTACAAAGGTGAGAAGAAATAATTCTTACAAGTCAATCTTCTGGTCAGAGAAAAAAAAATATTGCAACTATATTTTTGTATAGCTTTAATGATACTTTTCAGATTTTTAGGATTCTGTTATCATGTCTAAATTTCTTGTATGAATGGTGTATTTACAATGCATCTAACAACACGTGATAGTAAGAGATGAGAACACAGGGTTTGTGAATCTAAGTTGGAACTTTTTTCTTCTTTAACAGGTTAGAGAATCCCATGGAGGTTGGGCTTTTTTTGTATCCATTATAGTGTAAAGAGATAGGAACACAGTAAATAAAAATACACATAGAAACCTAAATTATTAGGCTGTAAGAATGCTAAAAAATAATGTGAAACAGAAAATGCCCACCCCTGACCCAGATCCCCTGCAACACGTAAAAAACTTCTGAAAAACTGATACACAAAATCATAGACAAGAAATAGTTTGCGCTAATCACAAAACTACATAGAAACAATGAAATTTTGAATCTAGGTTTCCTGACTTCAGTCTACCTCTTTCCTATCATTTCTTCTCATTTCTTCGTCTTTTATTTTTTTTTAATGGGTTGTTTTAAACCATTGCATTTATTCTCATACTTAGGTTCAGTACTAGGTACTCTTTTTTCTTCTCTTCTCCCTCTTTTGAAATAATTTTTTGAAGATTTTAAAATATTTTAGAGCCACAACTATAATTTAAAAATAATTTAAAAATTCATTTTTCTAACAACTCACTTACAAAGTTTAATATTAAATATATAGAGATGAAATTTCCTTTGTACTCTTTCCAGTTTTATCTCAAGAGGATACTAGTGTGTGTGTGTGTGTGTGTGTGTGTGTATGTGTGCACATGAATGACAATTATTGACACTTTGCTGTATACTTTTACTACATATGTAAGTTTCTTTAGGATTCCTAAATATAGACAGTGTTGTTTTGCAAATCAAACTTCATTTTATTTTATGGTACTGTATGTGACCTACTGATATTTGCTTTTTTGACTTTTAGATTTGTTCATGTTTATATATATATATATAGCACTAATTTGTTGCTTTTACTGCTGTATATTATTCTATAATATAAATATAGTCCACTTTAGTATCCATTCCCCTTCCTGATGAGTGGTTGTGTTGTGTACAACATGATTTGATATTTCTTAGGAATGCTTGACATAGCAATATTTGTTGAGTAGTCCATCAATTTCTCACTGACTTGCAATGGGGGGTCATAAATCATCTTTTGCATATAGATGTGGCTTTGCTTCCAGACTCCCTATTCTACTCTATGTGCCTGTTTATTATACGCTTTTACTGCAAGTCTTGATATCTCACATGGCATGGTCTTTCACCTTCTTATTCTTGACTGCTGTGGCCTCATTACTCTTCTTCTATAGGAAAGGCTTACAATTTTGACCCCTAGAAAGGTTGAGGTTTTGATTTAAGTTATATGGATCTTACAAATTAACTGAGGTAAATCTGACATCATTATACTATTGAGTGTTCTTATACACAATAATTTTTTATTTGTTTAGGTCTTCTTTAATGTATCTTAATAAAGGCTTATACTTTTCAATATAAAGTTCTTGGATATGGTTTTTTGGACATGTTCCTTTTATTTTATTTGTAAAACAAATTATTTCTAAAATTTATTTTAACTGGGGGTTTTAGAAATCAAATGTGAGGGTTACTATTAGACTTATATTTTGATGGAAATGTTACTGTTATATTTGTTATGTTACTAATGTTTTTAAACATATATATTTTTTTCACTCAATTTTTCTGCTGCCATCACTCTCAAAATTCTTGAAAGAACAATTTACACAAAATACTTCTATTTCCTAATCTCCTATTCACTTATCAATATATTGTAGTGTAACTTCTGATCTATTCCTCATTGAATTATTAATCTTTATTTTACTTGACTTCTTGGTAGCATTTGGCATGATTGTTGCCTCTTTGGAACAGTCTGCTGCTCTGCTGTGTGAGGGCACTCTCTTATGCAGTCACACTTCTTCTCTAACCAACTTCTAAATTAGAAGTCTCTCTTTTTCTTCCCTCATATTTTCACTTTAAAAAATGTCAATCCCAACAATGTAAATAATGCATCTATATTATAACTCCAAATTTTAAGTCTCATGCCTTTAGCATGGTTTACGGATAGTAAAATAAATATTTAAAAGTCTCGCTCTGTCACCTAGGCTGGAGTGCAATGGCGCAATCTCAGCTCACTGCCACCTCCGCCTTCGGGGCTCAAGTGATTCTCCTGCCTCAGCCTCCCGAGCAGTTGGGATTATAGGCATGTGCCACCGTGTCCAGCTAATTTTTGTATTTTTAGTAGAAACAGGGTTTCACCATGTTGCCCAAGCTGGTCTTGAACTCCTGATCTCAGATGATCCACCCTCTTCAGCCTCCCAAAGTGCTGGGATTACTGGCGTGAGCCACCGTACCCGGCCCTATCCTTCTATTTCTAACTCACTGAGTATTTTATCCCATGAGTGGGATTTGAATTTTGCTAAAATAATTTTTTGCATTTTTGAGAAGAGCAGCTGCTTTTCCTCATTTTATGTATCAACACAGCATGTTACAACAATGGTTTTTCTAGTGTAAACATATTATTGAGTTCCTGTGCTAAAAACAAATTAGGATGAATTTATATGTTTACCTATTAGTTGATGAAGTCAGCTTCCTACTATTTAAAAATATTCAGACATATGTTCAATCATAAATAGACTGACCTCTAATGATTTTTTCTTATACTATCCTATATAGTTTTGATATCAAAGTTATTAATCTTTATTAAATGAGTTATTCAATGCTTATTCATTATTTTCTACTGAAGTTTGTGTTAGGTTGGAGTTCACTGTCTTTTGACAGCTTTCATAAATTATTTTTTAAGGTATCTTATTTCATTTAAATTTTCAAAATTATTTTGATCAAGTTCATCATTGTACTATCTTTATGTTTTTATAATTTCTGATTTCTCTGTAGTTGTATCACCTTTTTAAAGCTCAGTATTCTTAATATTAAGTACTTGTGCCATTTCTTTGTTTTTCTTGATTATAAGTTTGTCCATTTCTTTAATCTTTATAAGGAATCACCTTTTGACTTTTTTGGTTCTTTCCAATTCACATTTGCACTCTGCTCTAAACTTCATTATTTCCTTTTTTTAAAAAAATTTATTCTATTTGTTTTGTTTTGTCAGTTTGCCACTTTGGATAAGTGGTGAATTTTTAGCCCTTCTTTTCTAAAATTATATGTAATGTAGTAACATAACAAATATAACAGTAACATTTCCATCAAAATATACGTCTAATAGTAACCCCCATATTTTCAGAGGTAATATATTGATATTATTCAGTTCTAGATATTTCCAAGTTTCCTTTTTGATTTTTTATTTAACCTATGAATTATGTAAACATGTGTGGATAAATTTTCAAATGTTTTAAAATTTTTTTGCATCATTGTTTTCTTAATGTGCTTGATAATAATATACATTTTCTGGGTCTGGAACTGAATGGCACTATCAAAATTCTTTAATGTCCAACTTTACCGACTTTTGTTAATGATGATACATATCCCTTGGTTTTTTGTGATTTTGAATTGTGAGCTCATTCTTGAAAGAGCTTTCTGTGAGAAGCCATATTCAGAGAGAATTGGCTGGCTTTTGCCAGCCATCCCACGGTTACTAACATAAGTACCACTTTAACTTATTTTATTTTAATTTTTTTGGTTTTTGGTTTCTTCAATCATGAGAGCAGGATATACTTCAACCCTAACCTCTTCTAAAGGCATAGCCATGCAGCCAAATTCTTAGGGGTCTTTTTTTTCCTGCCCAGAGCCCAGGCTAAAACTTAACTCCTTATAACATCTCCTTGCAGGAAGAATAGTCTTTAGAGAATTTTGAAATTATGTGTGTGAGATGAATCCATTCTAATTTTCCATATTGACAAGCCTAAAGCCTTTCTTCTTATGCCTAGGTAATTAATAAAATTCAAGAATCTTCACTACTTTTAATGATAAATCCCCTTAGTAGGGCAATATAAGTAATATGATCTCCCTGCTATGGTTTTTATTTGCTTCATCATATATGGTCTCTGTAATACTGTGATTTATAACAAAAAATATATATTTTATATTCATGTCTGTTCCTGTCACAGAGTTCCTAAAACGCTTAGAATTTCCTAAGTGATAAGAACAATAAATGTGAAAGAAAAGTCTTTTGTTATTCATAAGTGATATGGTTTGACTGTGTCCCCACCCAAATCTCATCTTGAATTGTAGCTCCCATAATCTCCATGTTTCATGGAGCGGACCCAGTGGGAGGTAATTGAGTCCTAGGGGCAGGGTTTCTTGTGCTGTCCTAGTGATAGTGAACATGTCTCATGAGATCTGATGGTTTTATAAAGGGCAGTTCTCCTGCATACCATGTAAGACATGCGTTTGCTCCTCCTTCGCCTTCCACCATGGTTTTAAGGCCTCCCCAGCCATGTGGAGCTGTGAGTTCATTCAACCTCTTTTTCTGGATAAATTACCCAGTCTTGGGTATTTCTTCATAGCAGTATGAAAATGGATAATACAATAAGAAATCTCTTTTAACCACACCTGAGTTATGTTAGTGATATGACTTTTGGAAAGCCCCTTAGGATTGGGGTGACTGGTTGCCAGGGTAACTAGCTATGTGATTAAAGGGTTTGAACTTTCAGCCCTACTCCACAACTTGCAGGGAAGGGAGAGGCTCTGAAGGTTGAGTAGATCACTTATGGCCAATGATTTAATCAATCATGCCTATGTAATGATACCCTCATAATAACCCCAGAAAACTAGATTCAGAGATCTTTGGGGTTTTGAAACACATGGAGGGTGGTACATCTAGAAAAGGCATGGAAACTGCATCTGTCCCCCCATACCTTGCCTTGTGTATCTCTTCCATCTTTCTGTTCCTGAAGTATATGCTTTTATGAGTGGATAAACATAGGTAAAGTGTGTCTCCCTGAGTTCTGTCAGCCATTCTAACAAGTTTGAGTACACGAAAGGGGTTGTGAGAACTGCCAGTTTGTAGCCAGGTTGGACAGAAATTGTGAGTAGCTTGAGAACATACTACTAGCCCTGGGCACCTGAAATGGGGACAGTCTTGTGGGAGTGAGCCCTTCATCTGTGGGATAAGACACTATCTCTAGATAGATAATATCAGACTGAGTTAATTATCTGACACCCAGCTGGTGCACACCCCCCCCCCCATACATCTGGTCACAGATGTGTTCTGTGTTGAGTGTGAGCATAGAAAAAAAGCTGGTTATTTTGGTTCTCTCTATGGTCCCCAAGTATTTCCTTTACATCTTTTTTTTCCTTAATAGACTTTTATTTTAAAAAATAGTTTCAGGTACACAGCAAAATTGAGAGGAAGATACAGAGATTTCTCATATACCTGCCTCCCTGATACGTGCACACCCTGCCCTGTGATCAATAACTCCCACTGGAATGGCCCCTTTGTTAATTAATGAACCCACATTAACACATCATTATCACTTAGAATCCGTAGTTGACATTGGCATCCAATCTTGATATTGTACTTTTTGAAAATATCTCGAAAGCTTTTGAAAAGAGACAGATGTTACATAATATCTCATATTTCTACGTGATCTATAGTTGGAGTTTTTAAACTACCGAATCCACTATTTAAAAAGGAATGGAAATGAAGCCGCAAGTATGTCTTCCAAAATTTCATTACTAACTTCTCATTTTCTGGAGGCTCCTTAGGAATTAGACAAGATAGCATGTGAGGAAAGAGGAAATAACAGAGAACAGTGAAATGAAGCAATAGACATGAACTGAGAAGATCCACTGACCAGGTCAGATCCTAGGCACCCAGAGAAATGCAGGCACATCCATCGGCAGAAAAATGCAGGTCTCTACAAGTGAGATTGGGAATGAATCTCAAGGGTGCCAGGTGCTTTTATATTTGGCTTAACCTGCTCTTGCTGAGCTTGGAGCATGATAGATGAGGAAGATAGAAAAATATCAAATTACTGTCTTTAGAGTTGTAACAACTTGTGTATCAGATGTTTAATGCAATATAAGGCATATCTAGGCTTTGCTTTTTCATTTTTTGTAGCAACAAAATAATGTATAGAAAAATATGTAATACTGCTTAGCTACTTTATTAACATTTAAAGCTGTGTGTTTTTGTTTTGTTTTACTATAGCACTCAATTTGGAGTTGTGTACTATCAGAACTCAGGATCAACATCCTAAGAAGATAATAAATGAGCAGTAGATTCTGTCCATGATCTAAGTGAAGGTTCATGGTTGTGGGGGACACATTAGTGGTTAATAGGGGAAGCTTTAGGCCAGCCTGACTCAGTTCAAATCCTGGCTTCTCCACTGACTACCTGTTTGATACTGTGCCATCTACCTTTACCTCTCTGTGTGGTAGTTACTTCACATAAAATATGGGAGTGTATCAGAGGTATTTGAACCAGGGTGACTCCATCTTGAGTAGGGGCTGGGCAAAATAAGGCTGAGATCTACTGGGCTGCATTCCCAGGAGGTTAGGCATTCTTAGTTACAGGATGGGATAGGAGGTCAGCACAAGATACAGGTCACAAAGACCTTGCTGATCAAAGAATGTAGTAAAAGAAGCTGGCCAAAATCCACCAAAACCAAGATGGTGACAAAAGTGACCTCTGGTTGTTCTCACTACTCGTTATACACTAATTTATTGTTTTACCATCATTACATCTTACATCTTTGCAAGTAAGGCTGATTATCTAGTTTACATGCGTACTTCTTAACTTGAGGCTATCACACAGTTGAAACTTGGTTAATGTGTGTGAGAATGTGTGTTTGTCGGGGGAGGATGTTTGAAGGGAAGAAGGAAAGAATGCGGAGAGGAGAGATTCAGCAGAGTGAGGAACCATAGCAGCTGAGCCAAGTAGACTCAGATTGCATTCATCTGGCTATGCCAGCCAGCTTATTGGTTAGACCTGTCTGTATCACTTCATTTTATTTGGTGTTCTAATTATTACTTGTTTGGTAATAATAGCCTCTATTAATGCCTACATTCAGTCAATTGTCTTTGGCATGAAAATTACTGAAAAAGAGCTAGTGAAAAATCACAATAAAATAAATACCTATAATCATAGGTGGTTTCAGGGCCTCCAATTTTAGTAGAATAAATGATTTTCAGTAATTTTTAATGTTATGAAGGCACAATAGGATGTAGCACATTTATTATAAACTAAACAAAAAGTGCATTTGAAGAGCAAATTGACAGCATCTCTTTGCCTCTTATGAACAGTTATGACTGTTTATTCCCGAAAAGGCTGCATCAAGGCTTCAGATAGTTATTTATTTATTTATTTATTTAGACACAGAGTCTTGTTCTGTTACCCAGGCTGGAGTGCAGTGGCATGATCTGGGCTCATGCAACCTCTACCTCCTGGGTTCAAGCAATTCTCCTGCCTCAACCTCATAAGTAGCTGGGATTATAGGCGCCCACCATCATGCCCAGCTGTTTTGTGTGTGTGTGTGTGTGTGTGTGTGTATGTGTTTAGTAGAGACGGTGTTTCACTATGTTGGCCAGGCTGGTCTCAAACTCCTGACCTCGTGATCTGCCTGCCTCGACCTCCCCAAGTGCTTGGATTATATGTATGAGCCACCAAGCCGGGCCCCAGATTGTTATTTTTTAAAGCTGTTGGAAATTGTTTTCCATTTGGGGAAGTTTTAAGTAAATCTTTTTTCAGCATGTTTCATCTTTGGAACACTGCCTAATTTACACGGAAATTTTAAGACACAAAATAAACTTAGTAATTCTGTATGCTTTTATTCAAATTAGTCTAGATTTAAAGTGTAGCATAAAACCTTTGTAGCGCATTTCACAAAGCAATTAGTACTTATTAGTTCTTTCTTGACTAATTCTAGCTCTGGTCAAAGTTGCTCTCAAAGCAAAAAAAAAAAAAAAAAACATGAAAAGTGGTGGATCACGAGGTCAGGAGATCGAGACCATCTGGCTAACACGGTGAAACCCCGTCTCTACTAAAAATACAAAAAAAAGAAAAAAAATTAGTCGGGCGTGGTGGCAGGCGCCTCTAGTCCACTCGGGAGGCTGAGGCAGGAAAATGGCATGAACCTGGGAGGCGGAGCTTGCAGCGAGCCAAGATCGCTCCACTGCACTCCAGCCTGGGCGACAAACGAGACTCCGTCTTAAAAAAAAAAAAAAAAGAAAAAAACAACATAATATTAAAAGTAAACATTTTTACATGTAAAGACAAAGGTAGTTTTGTAACTTTGTTACACCATCTATTTGTTGAGAGGGCTATTTCATGCTTAGTGAAGATCACATACTGGCATAAAGGAAATGGAGATGTACCCCTTTTCCAGGTAATCATCCCAAAGTAAGTAGTTCATAACCGACATGATCCTTTCAGGGTGCTGGGGAACCAGGCTCTTTCAATTTCACACTTTGCCATCCTGAGTGCATGACTTCTATCTTGCCTAAGTTGGCAGCTCCAGACTCCATCTCTATGTTACATCGTCTAAAGGTGAGATAGCCAGGGCTTGCCTTTGCTAATCATGATCCACAGTGGAGAAGAACTTAGTCACATGGCTCTGTTGCAACACAGTTAAAAAATAAAATAAAATGACAAATCCTGAATATCTGTTGTACCTAGCCTATGAAAAGCCAAATACATTTTTATGTATTTTCGTAAGAAATGCTTTCTGTTCAACTTGAAAGGCAAATTTAGAGTTACTATCTGTATATTCAACATCCAAGCTTTAAGTCATTTGACCTCCTCAAGTGTATTTCTGTTCTTTAAGAATATTTTCCCAGCTTAACCTTGTTTTTATAATTTTGAATACAGAATTTTTTTTTTTTAGTTTTACTCTCTGTATGAGTAAAATATTAAATACCCAAGAATATAATTGCATATATAATAAAATTAGATGTAGATAATATATTGGTCTTGCTACGCTCTAAAACTCACTCTTATTTAAAAAGCACTGTTAGTGTATTATACAACATTGGACCCATTTCTTAATACAATTACTTAAATTGTATTAAGCAATTTAAGCAGCATTTTACGTCAGAGATGTATAAAAAACTTAGAGAAAATACAAAAGCACTAAAAAAGAAAGAAAGAAAGAAAGAAAGAAATGGGAAATAGCCCCTTTGATAAAACGTAGAAGAATTGGAAAGTTTTAGCAGTAAAGAAAAATGAATGTGTGATTTAATAACAGTATTTACATCTCTGAAGTATTCTCTCTTTTTTCTTTTTTCAGGTGTCACTGGCTCTTGATCTCCAGTAAGAAAAGAATGAAAAGAAGTTAGATAAAATTGAGGTATGTGGATCAGGACTAGCTAGACCAAAGAATGACTTAACAGCAAATTGATCCCAGAGTTCATGTAATTCGCTTAAGAGAATGTGGACTTAAAAGTCAAAAAGACTTGCAGTGGAATATGCAAAATAAAGCCTTCAAAACCTTCAGGTTGAATAAAATGGGTATGTAGAGGAAGGTTTTGCAGAAGATATACTGAGGCCTCATTATATTTTCATGTTTTAACAATTGTCAGAAAATCTTGTAGATGCTTTTGAATTAGAAATGCACTACAAAGTTCAAAATCCTTTTGATTCTGTCTTATTAAAGAAACAGAAGTAGACTGAGAGATTGTCAGTTGGTTTTTAGTATTTAAAGCTCTATTATTATTATAAAGTTTACTAGATACTAGTAAAACATTGCTAGTTTTCTATAACCAAAACTTGTGCTATATGTATAACAATTGCCATTTTTCTCTAATATTAACTTTTGTTTTTGTTCTGATTATTTTCTACACACTGGGCTAGATATTTTCATATATTTTATTTTGCTGAATGTTTTCTACAACCTGGTGCTAATATTTTAATAATATTATTTAAATTGAAATTATTATATAATTTATCAATATGATAATTACTATCACATAAATTATGCAACTTTTAAAATATTATTAAATATATTATAAAATTAATATTTAATATTTAATAAACATTGCGGAGCACACTGAGACTGCAGACATTAAATGCTTTGTTGAAGGCCATCTATTGAAAAAACAGCAGAGATAGGATTCAAACTCAGATTTGAAAGATTTGAACACTCTGGTTATTCTGTCCTAGGTTTGAATTTTATCTCTGTTCTAATTAAATGTATGATTTTAAGAAAATAGTTTAATTTATGATATCAGATAGCATATAGTCCTTTCAAATGAATGCACTGGTCTCCAAAAGGGTGAGACAATGTAGGTGAGCAAGACTTGATTCTGATGTAAAGTCACCATGGAGACCACCCTGCATGAATCTGGGAGTTAAGGAGGAGGAATTGTGTATTAAATGAATTAAAAGGAAGAAAAAAAGGATTACCTATCAGTGCAGATAACTAAGATTCTAGCTTGCCTTGGCTCTAAATTGAGGGGGGAAATAAAATACCAGCCTCTCTAAAAACTCTTGAAACTAAGCTATACCATACTTAGTGTCTCTAGTAGGACCAGAAATTATGTTTCTTGAATATGCAGAGAACTTTACAGATAAATTTATGTAGTGTGGACTGAGGCCTCCAGTTTTTGCAGGTGACTGCCAGTGGCAAGTGCAACTCCTTTCTGGACAAAGAATACTTCAACCCAGTCTTCCTACAAAATGTTCAAATAGATTTAAACTCCAATAGAAAAAAAAATAGTAGTAAAACATTCAAGAGTTAAAAACCACTATAAGAAAGAGACAACAGAAATAACGGTCAACAGAACTAGATACATGAAGATTTCAGATAGTGCAATTAAAAAACGCTGAATGTAACATAAGTTGGATTAATGGATTTGAAGAAATTGAAAATGGATTTTTTTAAAGTAAGGAGTGACTATTAAGCATCACCTACAGTTTGGAAAGAAAACCAGATAGAACTTTTAGAAATGAAGGATATGCGGATTTATCTCACACTCACTTTATCTGATAGCTCTCACAATGTTACCTACAGCAAAACTGAGGGAAGAATATCCCAATATTAGCATTCTATTCATATTACTTTTATCTTATTTTAAGAAATGCAATTAATTTACACATTGATTTTTTTCCTTGTGGTGAAATCTCTGATCAGCATTTAAAATCAAATGTCAGCATAACATATTTATAAATCAAAATGAATATATTCTCTAGGGCTGAGGCTGTGACCATTTCCTTCTCACTTGGCTGTGGCCAGAAAGTGGCAAGTAACTAATTACAGAAAAAATGACTCAATCTATACTTTTGAGCATTTTTTGCTCACTTCTCAGTTTACGTGTGTCTTACAATACTTCTTGCCTGAACTAATAAAACAGAAATTGCAAAGGTTATAATTTGGCATTTTGGTCTTACTGATTCCAATTTATAGTCATACCTCAGGCTCCTTTAACCTTTTATGCCTTGGTTTCCTCAGCTGTAAGTAAGGATAATAAAGTTGACCTATTTCAGAGAGGTACCAGATGAATCTAATAAATTATTTTTAAAAGGCACATTTAAATACTATGATATAATATTTTTGGTTCTTATGAGTCATAGAAACATGCAAAATATATCCACACTCCCCTTATGTACTATGTTTCATAATGATAACTAGTTTACAAATATCTAAGATTTTGCAATGTAGAAAGAATGTGTTTAAATTAAAATCAAGCCCCTTTTACAATTCTATACCTCATATAAATTCATCTAATGATAGATATATCGTATTTCCATGCTTTCAGTGAAAGCCAAGTGTGTCATAAAAAGCTCATAAAAGTGGGGCACAAGATGCACTAGTTAATTCCTAATTACATACTTAATGAAATTCTTGAACATTCAACTTACTGTGTGTTCAATATAAACCAATGTTATCTTCACACTCTATCATAGATCAGTGATGACACAGCAGAAGGGAGTATGCTAAAGGCCAATGCTTGGATCATAAATAAGCACACACCTGTGGGGAGTATTGGGAAAAAAACCAATCCCGATAAAGGATGTTTGGTTTAAGATTTTTAATGTAGTGAATTTCTAAAATAAATAAAGTTCCTGACTTAATTGGCCCCACCATATTGTCTCTTGAGTCTCCTGTCCTGGTCCTCTACCACACCACAATGAATCCTTTTTATTTTTTGAGAAGGAATAAGATGGTTCATCAGCATTATATCGTGTAGGATCTAGGCAGCTACTGAGTCCATTCAAATAAACTTGAGCATGCTTATCATCCAATGAGTATTCAGAATATTTCCAAAGTGCCTTCAGAAGTTGCTAATTTCTTAAGGTTACAGACTTTTACAAGACAGTAGTGCTTTAAATTTTTTGTTTGTTTGATAATGCTCGTACAATTGGTAAAGACAGTTTAGCTACATTTGGCCATTGTCAGCCATTATTATTTCCTATTTTTAAATTTTATTATCTTTGATAGATTATTTAAATGTTGGGTTAACATTTTCCTCAATAAATCTATATTAATATGTATTTTAAGCGGGTTTAACTTTGCTTTGAATATGTACAATTACTATTTCAACTTAAAGGTTAAAAAACTTTAAATATAATCTTAAGCTAAACTATTTCTCTAGAGTTACTAGAATACTAAATATGATACAACCTTTATATCAACAAGCAATGGATAGAAATCTTGGAACTAAAACATCATATGAAATTCTTTTATTTTTATTTTATTTTATTTTATTTTATTTTATTTTATTTTATTTGAGATGGAGTCTCGCTCTGTCACCAGGCTGGAGTGCAGTAGCGCAATCTCAGCCCACTGCAACCTCCACCTCCCAGGTTCAAGCCATTCTCCTGTCTCAGCCTCCTGAGTAGCTGGGACTACAGGTGCACTACCACGCCCAGCTAATTTTTATAGTTTTAGTAGAGACAGAGTTCACCATGTTGGCTAGGATGGTCTCGATCTCTTGACCTTGTGATCTGTCCGCCTCAGCCTCCCAAAGTGCTGGGATCACAGGTGTGAGCCACTGCGCCTGGCCAACATCGTATAAAATTCTAAGCGTCCATATAAAAACTGAAAGTTACTTTGCCAAAAAGAATTATTCTACTTATGTATGTCTATGAACATATTAATAGAAAGAATTATTCTATGTCTTTGAATATATTAATATCATAATCTAATTGATAATATTAAGTACTATATGTTTAAAATATTTTCTTTTTAGTAGCAGTGTGCAGACCTATTCCCAAAGACATTCCTATCTCTTTAATACTAAAACAAGTACTTGTTGAAGCAGCAATAGTTGAAGCCAAATAAATATTCAAAACATGTTTGACAAATTTTGTTTTTCAATCAAAAATTTACATATGTAAACAGCATTCATGTTCATAGGAAAATAACATTTTCATGTAGAAGACAGTTGTTAGTATAAATAAAAGTCTAAATTCGTTTTCTAATGTATCTGTGTGTAAAAATCTTCAAGGACATGGCATTTTCTATTTTTAAAAAGATAAGAGTGACTGCAGTGATTCCCTTCCTCATCTCCATTTTCCCATGGCTTCCAGATTGCAGGGATCACACCAGGTCAAACAGCCACTGCTGCTATTTTGACGACTACAGTCTTAGAGCTATAAGAGACCTTGAAAAACATCAGGTGTAAGCTTACCATTTTGGATATAAAAGAAGATTCCTTTGGGAGATTAATACTGAACTAGATCATCCAGTTCCCCTTTTTCTCATTCCATATTGGTTCATCATCCTCACACTGTTTACTTATGCTCTCCTCATTTCCAAAGTCAACTTTTTATGTTTCCTTGGTGCAGGTCCAAAGTTTCATTGTCACCTTCTACAAGGTAGTGGAAAGTTTTAATTTCTTTACTATTCACATGACTGATGTAATTTCATGACCATTGATGTCATATATAAACCCAAGATGTAGCAAAAACCCCAAATTGCTTTAACAACGAAAATTCCAATAAAATGATGGAAATCTGATAAAAGGTATCTCTTACCGTACTTGTCATTATAATTCAATAAAAGTTACAGGGTGACATCAGGAAAGTTATAGGTACTTTTTGTACCTATAATTAGTGAATGATTTCATTTTGACATATAACTTTACTTTTAACATGAAAAATACATCTTAAACTGTACTATTTTTATCTTTCATAAGTGTGATGTAATTCTATGTGCTACTGACACCAAGAGATTTCCCATAAATTAGGTGATTCATCCAAAAATACATGATCCAGTCACATTAAAAAATGAAAATATATATTAAACTATATGTTATAAACCTTACTTTAAATATGAAAATGTTAATTTTAGTTATTTTTATGTTCATTTTTTGTTAGTATGTATTTTATTACACAGGTTTCTGATAACTGTCTTGGGGTGGGAGCATGGTATAATGTCAGAATCCAGCTCTGTCATTTCTTAGTGATGTGTTATTGGACAAATTCTTAATCTCTTTGAGCCTGGATAACAATATCTAGGTGTCTGTTCATTTGTTTGCTTGTTTAGAGGTAAGATCTTGCGCTACTGCCCAGGCTGGAATGCAGTGGCACAATTATGGTTCAGTGCAGCCTTGAAATCCTGGGCTCAGGTAATCCTCCTTTCTCAGCCTCCCAGGTAGCTGGGACTACAGGCAAGTGCCACCATGCCTGCCTAATTTTTAAATTTTCTGCAGAGATGGAGTCTCGCTGTGTTGCTCAGCCTGGTCTCAAACTCCTGGTATCAACAAATCCTTCTACCAGGGCTTCCCAAAAATGCTGGATTACAGGTATCAGCCACACTGGACCTGGTTGTAATTAACAATCTAATACCTATTCATAATGTTCAATTAATAGGTATTAGGTAGGTACTTTAATATTATCATTATTATATTAGCAGTAATGTAATCACGTGAATAATCATAATCTGATAGTTAATTAACAATTAGAAAATACATAAGTGAAATGTCAAACATCTGTAAAACAAAAAATCTTCTGCATAATGAATTTACAAAGAACAAAATTATTTAGACAAGAAGCTGAAATATTTAAAATCAAATTCTCTACAAGCAAATTAATTTTGTTTAGCACCGGATATCTGGTTCTTGTCGCAGAAACCATTCCACTAACAACAAAAACAAAAACTGAAGAAACCAAATTTATTCTCCAAGATAATTCAGTTGTACTGAATATATATGGACACTTCAAACCAACTACAGAATGGTCTTATTAACATAGAATCCATATTCTTTTTGTAACTTATTATTTTAAAACAATTTTTATTGATGCATAATAGATGTACATAGTTCCAGGGTACATGTGATAATTTAATCCACTCATGTAATTTGTAAAGATCAAATCAGTGTACTTGGGACATCCATTACCTTAAATATTTGTCTTTTCCTTATGCTAGAAACATGCAAATTATACTCTTCTAGCTATTTCAAAATGTACAATAGATGGCTGTAAACTATAGTCACCCTAGTGATTTCACACACATTAGGTCTTATTTCCTCTTTCAAACCTTATATTCATTCCCATTACTAAGTCTCTCTTCATCTCCCTCTGTACCCTATCCTTGTTGGCCTTTGGTAACCACCAAACTAACTTTCTATCTTCATGAAATCAATTTTTTTTTTAGCTACCACATATGAGTGAAAACATGCAATATTTGTCTTTCTGTGCTTGGTTTATTTCAGTAAGCATAACAACCTGCAGTTCCATCCATGTTGCTTCAAATGAAAATATTTCATTTTTCATTATGATTGAATTATATTTCATTATGTATGTATACCACGTTTTCTTTATACATTTATTCACTGATAGCTATTTATGTTGATTTCCTATTTTGGCCATTGTGAGTAGTGTTACAATAAACATGGGAGTACAGATACCTCTTTTATACATTGATTTCCTTTCTTTTGGATATGTACCCACTAGCAGAACTGCTGGATCATATGGTAGTTCTAGTTTTAGTCTCATGAGGAACCTCCATGCTGTTCTCCAGGGTGGTTGTACTAATACACATTCCCAGTAACAGTGTACAATAATTTATCTTTCTATCTTCTCCAGCATTCATTGTTTTCTATCTTTGTAGATTGAGTGAGCTGATATCTCATTGTGATTTTGATTTGCATTTCTCTGATAAACATTTTTTCATATACCTGTTGATCATTTGTGTATCTTCTTTTGATAAATGTCTACTCAGAGCATTTGCCCATTTTTTGAGTTATTTATTTTTTGCTATTGAGTTGTTTGAACTCCTTGGATATTTTGGTTATTAATCTCTTGTCAGATGGATAGTTTGCAAATTTTTTTTACTATTCTGTGGATTCACTTTGTTGATTGTTTCCTTTGCTGGGCAGAAGATTTTTAGCTTAATAGAGTCCCATGTCTCTATTTTTACTTTGTTAATCTCTGCTTTTGATGTCTTACACAAAAATCTTTGCCCGGACCAATGTCTTAGAATATTTCCCCAATTATTTTCTTCTAATACATCCATAGTTTCCAGTCTTAGATTTAAATCTTTCAATACATTTTGATTGAATTTTTGTGTATGGTGAGAGATAGACATCTAGTTTTATTCTTCTGCAACATGGTTATGCAGTTTTCCTGGCACCATTTATTGAAATAAACTGTCCTTTCCCTATTGTATGCTCTCGTTGCCTTTGTCAAAGATGAGTTGGTTATAAATGTATAGATTGATATCTAGGTTCTTTTTTCTGTTTGATTGGTTTGTGTGTCAGTTTTTATGCCAATGCCATGCTTATTTGGTTACTACAGGTTTGTATTATATTTTGAAGCCAGGTATGGTGATGCCTCCAGCTTTGTTCTTTTTGCTTCTTATTCTTTTGGCTATTCAGGGTCTTTTATTTTTCTGTGTAAATATTACATCTTTTTGTCAATTTCTGTGAAGAATGTCATTGTTATTATAACAGAGATTTCATTGAATCTGGAAATTGCTTCACATAGTATTTTCATTTTAACAATGTTAATTCTTTTAACCCATGAACATGGAAAATCTTTTCAATTTTTGTGTCCTCTTCAATTTATTTCACCAGTGTTTTATAATTAGTTTTCCTTGTATAGATCTTTGACTTCTTTGATTCAATGGATTTCTAGGTATTTATATTCTTTGTAGCTATTGCAATGGTTTGCTTTCTTGATATCTTTTTCAGGTTTTTCACTATTGGCACATATAAATCCTACTGGTTTTGGAATGTTGATTTTGTATACTGCAACTTTACTAAGTTTGTTTAACAGTTTTAAGAGTTTTTTTGTGGAATCTTTAGGATTTTTTTAAGCATAAGATCATGTGGTTTGCAAACAAAGCTAAGTTGACATATTTCTTACCAATATGGATGCCCTTTGTTTCTTTCTCTTGCCTAATTACTCTGGTCAAGACCTCCAGTATTATGTTGAATAAAATTGGTGAAAGTGGGCATCTTTGTCTTGTTACAGTCTTTAGAGGGAAGGCTTTCCAATTTTTCCCCATTTAGTTTAACATTAGCTGTGGGTTTGTCATATATTCCCTTTATTATTTTGAGATATGTTTCTTCCATGCTCAGTTTGATGAAGATTTTTATCATAAATGGTTGGTGAATTTTATCAAATGCTTTTTTGGCATCAATTGAAATAATCATATTGTTTTCGCTCTTGGTTCTGTTAATATGGTATACTATGTTCATTTGTTTGTGTATGTTGAACCATCTTTGCGTATCTAGGATGAATCCCTCTTGATCATAGTGAATGATCCTTTTAATATGTTGTAAAATTTGGTTTGCTAGTATTTTGTTGAGAATTTTTGCATCTATGTTCATTAGTGATATTGGCCTGTGGTTTTATTATATGTGTGTGTGTGTCCTTACTGGTTTTGGTGTCAGGGTAATGCTGGCCTCATAGAATGAATTTGGAAGTATTCCCTCTTCTTCAGTATTTTGCAAGAATTTGAGTAGAACTGGCATTGGTTCATTTTTATATATTTTGTAAAATTTAGCTGTGAAGTCATCAAGTCTTAGACTTTTCTTTAGAATGGAAGATTTATTTTTACTGTAGCTTTGATATTGTTACTCCTTATTGTTTGCTGAAGTTTTCTATTTCTTTACTGTTCAATCTTGGTAGGTTGTGTGTTTCCAGGAATTTACCCATTTCTTCTAAGTTTAAAATTTGTTGACACATAGGTGTTCATAATAGTCTCTAATGATTCTTTATTTTCCTGTGGTCTCAGTGGTTTCCTTGTCCATTTTTGATATTATTTACTTGATCTTTTTTTTCTAAGTTAGTCCGGCTTAAACGTTTGCCAATTTTATTTATCTTTTCTAAAAAACAAACTTCATTTCATTGATCAAAAAGAAGTCTATATCTTCTTTTTGATATCAATTTTACTTATTCCTGCTCTGATCTTTATTATTTCTCTCCTTTTACTAATTCTGAGTTTGGTTTGTTCTTGTTTTTCTAGTTCTTTCAGGTGCATTTGAAGTCTTTCCACTTTTTTGATATAAGCATTTATTGCTATAAACTTCCCTCTTAGTACTGCTTTTGCTGTATACCATAGATTTTGGTATGTTCTATTTCTATTTTCATTTGTTTCAATAAATTGTTTAATTTTATTTTCATAGTTATTCGTAGTTTCTTCATCGATCCATTGGTTATTCAGAAACATATTGTTCAATTTCCATATTTTTGTGTTGTTTCTGAGGATCCTTTCTTTACTGATTTCCAGTACTATTCCATTGTGGTCAGAAAAGATAATTGATGTGATTTTTACTTTTTTGAAGTTGTTCAGACATTTTTTATGGCATAAGACATGGTCTGAACTTAAGAATGTTCCATGTGCCGATGAAAGGAATATGGGTAAAATGTTCCGTAAATGTCAACTGGGGCTAGTGTGTAGTTTAACTTCAGTGTATATTAGGTCTAGTGTGTAGTTTGATATTCCTTTGTTGATTTTCTGTCTATATGATCTGTTTATTACTGAGAGTGGGATGTTAAAGTTCCTTCCTATTATTACATTACAGTCTATCTTTCCCATTAGATCTATTAAATGTTTGTTTTATATATTTGGAAGCATTGGTGTTGGGTATATAAATATTTATAACATAATAGCTTGCTGAATTGACCCCTTTATTATTATAGAGTGACTGTTTTATCTTTTTTTACAGTATTTGACTTATAGTCTATTTCCTCTGATACAAATGTAGTTACTTCTGCTCTATTTTGATTTCTAGTTGCATGGAATATCTTTTCCCACCTTTTCACTTTCAGTCTACATGTGTCTTTATAGGTGAAGTGGGTTTCATGCAGCCAACATGTAGTGGGGTCTTATTTCTCTATCCATTCAGCCATTCTATGTCTTTCTATTGGAAAACTAAGTCCATTTACATTCAGTGTTATTATTGATAAGTTGTGACTTACCTACTGCCATTCTGTTGTTTTCTAGTAATTCTGTAACTATTCCTTTTTTTTTTTTTACTGTCTTTAATTGCAGTTAAGTGATTTTCTCTGGTAGTATGTTTTAATTCATTGCTTTTTATTTTTAGTGAATCTATTATAAATTTTGCCCTGTGGTTACCATGAGGCTTACAAAAATACCATATAAAAATTTATTTTAAAGAAATGACAATTCACCTTGGATCACAAAGAAATTAATAAAAGCAAAGAAAAAATCTTTGAATTCAACACACTAATTATATTCCCCTTATATTTTGACTTTCAGTTGTCTCAATTACATATTTTTGTATTACTACCACTTACCAGGTTGTTGTAGCTGTTATTATTTTTGATAGATTTGTCTTTTTGTCTCTGCATTAGAGTTATAAGTTATAAAACAACTACAGTATTAGAGTGTTCTGGATTTGTCTGTATATTTAACTTTACTCACGAGTTTTATACCTTCAAACTCTTGTAAGACAGGTCTGGTGGTGATGAATTTTCTCAGTGTTGATTTGTCTGGGAAAGATGATCTCTCCTTCATATTTGAAGGATAACTTTGCTGGATACAGCATTCTTGTATGGCAAGTATTTTTTTTCTTTCAGCAGTTTGAAAATGTTACACTCCCTACTGACTTGTATGATTTCCACTGAGAAGTTTGTTGCCAAATGAATTAGAGCTTCTTTATATGCTGTTTGCTTCTTTTTTCTTGATGCTTCTAAGATTCTTTTTTTTGTCCTTGACCTTTGGGAGTTTGATCTTTATACAACTTGGGGTATTCTTATTTGTGTCAAATCTGTTTGGGGTTCTCTGATCTTCTTGTGCCTAGATATTTTTATCTTTCTCAAGTTTTGAAAATGTGTCTATTGTTCTTTAAATAAACTTTCTATCTTTTGCTCTTTCTCAACTCTCTTTTGAACATCAATAATGATCACACTTGGTCTTTTGCAGTAATTTTCTACATCTTTTAGAGGGTCTTTGTTCCTTTTCATTCTTTTCTTTTATCTTCTGACTGTGTGTTTTTAAGCACCCGTCTTTGAGTTTACTAATTTATTCCTCTGCTTGACTCATTCTGCTGTTGAGAGCCTCTAATGAATTTTCTAGTTCAGCAAATGTTTATCAGCTCCAAAATGTCTGTTTGATTTTTAAAATTTCAATCTATTTGTTACATATTTCTGATAAATGTCTGAATTGCTTTTCTGTGTTATCTGGGAGAATGCTGTGTTTCCTTAAAACTGCTATTTTGAACTTCTGGTCAGAGATCCCACATATCACACTCTTGCTAAGTCAGTCACTGCTTCCTTGTTTTTTTCTGTTTGCAGAGGTCATGGTTTCCTGTTGTTTCTTGCGGATATATGTCTATGTCTTTGCATTGAAGGATTAGTTAATTGCTCCAGCCTTCTCTCTCTGACTTCTTTTGGTTGTAATTGGATGTAATTGCTTAGAGATTCTTTACCACTAGGTCGCTGACCTCTTTTTGGCTCTAGATGGTGCCTTAAGCCCGGGTTCAACTTATCTCTAGTAAATGATGAGAATGCTGCCTGTCTTGAATGGAGGAGGTCTCAAAGGAGATATCTTGTTACTGTGGGAAGCCTGGCTAGGGATTCATGCCCAGGGGACCTGTGGAATGCACCTCGTATGGTGTGATGCTGCTGAAAAGCCACTCTGATTTGGCATCTCCTTTGGCTAAGTTACAGAGCAGTTTCCAGGGCTGGGAAGAGTAGTCCTGGGAAGAGACTCCTTTGTCTTTGTCTGTCCTTGAGGATATCTTTCCCTTCCAGCCCTCGCAATGCTTCTCATGGATTATGGCTGGAACAGATCTCGTGCCAGGGAATCCAAGATGGTGGGGAAGCTGGTTGTCCACTTTGAACTCACTTTTTTCAGTGTAGAAACCATAAGCTAAGGGAAAATTTCCAGATGGTTTGTGCCAGGCAGAATGGGGGAAAGCATGTTGTGGATGTGGAAGTCTAATTCTCTTACCATCTCTCAGTTTTTCACTTCTCTGTGGCCCCAGGATCTGTCTCATCATCATATTTTAGTTCTAGGATATTACTGGTGCTAATCTTGATGGTGTATATTTGTTTTTCATTTTCTGTACGGAGGGAAAGGAAAGACAACTTGCTTCCAAGCTTACATGTTGAAACTAGACATCCCTATCATTATTTAAGTACAAATCTGAATCAATTTTGGATAACAGTAGCTTTTATAACATAAATATATTTTAAAATTTCCCTCTAAAAACTTTTAGGGTCCTCAATTACTTTCAAGGATTACTATTCTCTTGCTCAGATATTCTCCCAGAATATAGGACCAGAGTTGGCATATATTGTACTATTTCCAAAGATACTTCAGTAAGTCCTCAGGCCTCTTGTCTAAAACCACACAGATATAATGAGTTAAACTGACTTTACATATCGATCTCACTTATATGTGGAATCTGAAAACAGTGTCAAAGTCATAGAAGCAGACAGCTTACAGGAGTAGGGAGCAAGGGAAAGAGAGACATGTAAGTCAAAGGGTACCAACTTTCAGTTATCAGATGAAGAAGTTATGTTACCTAATGTATAGAATGCTGATTGTAATTAACAGTACAGTATTGGTTACCTGAAACTTGCAAAGAGAATAGATCCTAAGTGTCCATTTCTCTCTCTCTCTCACACACACACACACGCACACACACACAAAATGATAAAGTGTGATGACAGGTGTATTAATTAATTTGTGGAAATCTTTTCACATTGTATATGTATATCAAATCATTGTGTTATACATCTTAAATATATACAATGCTTTGTCAATTAAATCTCAATAAATCTGCAGAAAAATAATAAAAGATGTTTTTAAGAAAAGTTTTAAAATGTTTCCACAACACACACAAAAATGAAAGAAATTAGAGATTTACACATTCACCCATTCATTCATCCATGTTTTGACTCAATCAACAGAGATTAACAAAGCATCTACCACATCAAGCCTCAAAGAACTGGATGAAAGATTGTTTCCTCCTCTCCATAAGACCACTGGAGTATTCCTCTCACAACTCTACCAGCCTGAGTGAAGAAGGTTCAAAGAAAGTAGAGTTTTAAAAACTGTAATTAAAAGAATATAATTTTATAGAAAACCTTATCAAAGACTTCATTTTAGCAAGCAAAAATATTTGTATGAATAGCATTCTAAAATTAATATTCAAATTTAGCATTATTTTAATACAAATCTCCTGAATTTACAGTAATATTTTTAAAAGGAACCAATCATCTGAAGCTCAATTTCCTGTCATAGATCATGAGAACTGCCACATAGTTCTGAACTTGTTTATTTTGATTACCCCAACGGACCAACAGAACCTGAGAATCTATCAAGGTGAACCACAGAACCTTCTCATTTTGTACTTAGAGGTATTGTCCAAGGTATTTCCACTAAGAACAAGGACCTGAAATCATCTAAAGCTAAAAGAAGAAATGGAGCCTTAAAATCTCAAAGATGCTCTTTCCAGCTTCATCATCTGTTGTATCGTCGTAGGCAAGCCATTCAACTTATTAGAACTTTCTATGAGTCCATTCACATACTTCTATGAAGAAATCCCTGAGACCAGGTAATTAAAAAGAAAAGAGGTTTAATTGGCTGATGGTTCTGCAGGCTGTACAGGAAGCATCACTGGAAAAGCCTCAGGAAACTTACAATCATGGCAGAAGGCAATAGGGAAGCAGGGACATCTTCACACGGCCAGAGGAGGAGAAAGAGGAGGGGAGGTATTACACTCTTTTAAGCAACCAAATCTCACGGTAACTCACAATCAGGAGAACAGCACCAAATGGGAAATTTACCCTCATGATCCAATTTACCTTCCACCAAGCCCTACCCTCCAACATTGGGGATTTCAATTTGACATGTGATTTGGGTAGGGACACAGACCCACATCACATGAAACTTCTATTCACTTAAAAAAAAATCAAGATAATAACTATGCTGTTGGTTTAGAGGTAATTAATCGACAAATGCATGGAAAAGGATGTGGTCAATATTCGCTGTCAGTTATTATTACACAGACCATCACTGTAAATGTTCTAAGAAAAATAGTTTTCTCTTCTTTTCCATTTCTTTCACAACATGTTTCCCTCCCTACTATAAAAAAAAATCACATAAGTACATCTTGTTATTTAAGACAAAATTTCAAGTCACTGAGTTGTCACCAAAACAATGTGAAGAAGACATGATTTTAACAATTGCTTCTTTATCTTAAGTAATATGTGATTGATCTTTCTGGACATAAAAGACCACAATAACAACAGGAGCCATTTCTCAAAGTCCCTTAGGAGCAGACGGAACCCATTCAGTGGCTGCCCCAGAGGAGTTGTCATTTGTGGGTCCATGTCACAGCTGAGATGGCACTAGATGATCTCCAGAGACTGACAGGTCAGGAAAGCAAATTATCCCCATTGTGAGAGTGGGTAGAAACTTCTATACCCTTTGACACTAGCTGTAGGAGGAGCTACAGCCTGTCAGATCCCAAGGCTATGGAGAGCTCACAACACTAGGATCCAATTGTGAGGGGGCTGTCTGGCAGCACAGGACAATCAGGAGGAAGAGAAGTCAAATCTGAATTTGCCCCAGTTTGAGCCAGATCAGATGTCTGGGAGCACTGATTGGCAGGGAGGAATATAGGACATCATGACACATATGAAAGCATGAAGGCCAAACGATGTATCCTTAAGACTTGAGACCAGGCAATGCCTGATCTTTCCCAGGCTTACTGGGGATGGTGTTTTGATGATTGGCAAACATGATTAGTCTTGACATATGTAAGAGAAAGGATGATGCTCCAATGTACCAATCATGTGACACAACTTCCTTTTTTGTTGTTTTGAATAGGAAGACCAGAGTGAAGGATGCTTCAGGAGGGGTGATGGAGAGTTTGGGAAGTAAACCAGTCATTCTTCCTTGGATATTTCACTGGGCAGAGCTCTTGAGCTTCTGTTTATCACATACGTAATCTTGAATTACTAGAGTTAGTCTATAACCTCTGCAAAGGCAGGGGTTGTGAATGCTTCATCTTGACCACCTGCCTTTCTGACATTCAGTTCTTCCCTCAAAACCCATCACCTTGAGTAGGGGCTCAGCTTGTGTAGTGACTGATATTCAATTTAAATCAAGTCACAATAGTTCTTGTTTTGATGGGTTACATGAGAGCATAATCCTAGGCATAATAATAGGCTCTAAAATGATCTGCTGCTCCTGTCATGATGGGGAAGCTGCCAGCAACCTGATGGATACAGAAAGTGCATTAACCCCGCCAGCAGAAGACTGAGAACTGAGGACCAATGACTATGCTGGTCTGCTGTGATTTTTACTAGCAACATGGATGCTCCATGCCCTTTCTTCCACTTACTCCATTCTGATTTCACTTCTTATAAACTTACAACACACCAGCAACATTACTCAAAGTGAGTCCAGGAAAAGAATTTTTATCTTTTCAGCTTTTGCAGTATAGGAAGCCACACTGGAAAGTCATTGGAACATATATTGAACAAGCCAATCCACAGAATCTGACTCTGCCCTCATCAATATCTGGCATTGTGTTAATTTCTGACTTATTATTGTCTGTCTTCCACTAATGGGACATAAGCTCCAAGAAGCCAAAGATGGTTTTAGTTTGGTTCACTTTTGTGTCCATATACCCAGAACAGTGTCTGACACTTGTTAGCCACTCATTACATACTTATGAATGAAGAATGAATGGATCACCACATTAATGAACATGCAGCCACACTCCAGGTGAATGAAGGGAAAAGTGTTGTCTTTGGAACAAAGCTTTGCTCCAGTTAAGGCAGTAATTTTGAGACACATACTAAGCTTCAGTTCCTCGTGTATAAATACATAGTATCTAACTCACATTATGGGGAAATGAATGAAATAATGTTTATGAACCACTGACATGGTCTCTGTTCTATGTCCATCCCATCCCACTTCTGTTCCTGAGCCTTCACCCTGGAAAAAATTAAAAGAAGAAATGGAGCCTGAGATCAATGCATGTGTGCGGGATCCTTATTGAGAAGTGACTTCCAAGAGCAGGAGAGAAGGATGGAGAGTGACACACAAGAAGGGTTCAATATAGTTTCCAGGATGAACTGCTCATGTCTTTCTGGTCCTCCATGCTATCTAATCCATTTACTACCAAATGCCATTCACAGTGGTGGCCAACTGCAACCTCTGCAAGAAAAATTTTTTTAATGAGTTAATAGAGTAAGTTGTAGTACTTGTTGAGCTGGTCTTGTGGACATAATTAATATTCATAATTTCCCTCCTTTATTACAAATTCTAGAGTTTATTCACCTTCCATAAGCATTAGGTTGATCTCAGTAGCTTGATTGATATGGAAATACAGACCTGTATGTAAACTGATGCTTACATAACGCTTCAAACAGCAAGTACAGAAAATATATTGTTTTCAAATGTGCATAATACACTCGCCAAGGTTGACCATGTACTGGGCCATAAAGTAAGTCTCAATACTCTTAAAATGATTGAGGTCACACAGAGTAGGCCCTTTGACCACTGGAATTGAATTAGAAATGTATAACTCTAAAATATCTAAAAAGACCACAAATACCAGAAATTAAATAAATACTGCATGTCTGCATACTCCATAGGTCCAAGAAGAAATCAAAAGGAAAATTAGAAATGATTTCAAACGGAAAGAAAATGAAAGTATCTATTAAAAGTTTGGAAATGTAACTAAAACAGTGCCTAGGAGAAAATTTATAGCTTTAGGAATTTATTAGCAAGGAAGGAAGGTCTAAAATAATGTTCCATTTTGAAAAAGCTAGAAAAATAACAAACTAAACACAAATCAAAACAAGGATAAACACAACATATGAAAGGAAAAAAGTAAAATAGAAAACAGGCAAACAACAGAAGAAGTAAAGGCAAAATTACTGTTGGTTGCCAAAGCTGTGGCCTGGCTCAAAGCTTCACCTTCCCAGTGTACCTCCTCCCAATCCACCTCAGATGTGAGTCTTAGTGATTTTTCTGGTACTGCCTGTCACAGGGGATCACCTCCCATCACCCACCTACCTTGGGGCCCCTATTGCATACAAATTCAGCACCAGCATTTCATCATGAGGGTCTATTTTTTAAGGACATACCCAGTACAATCGTCTTAACCTGTTTCCTCCAAAAGCAGAGCTTAAGACAAAGGCTTGGTTTCAGATGTTTTTTTGAGAAGAGACTCCAAGGAGGAACAAAAAAACAGGGATGTGATGCAGGGAAGAAAGGGCAAGTAATACAAGGGTAAGTTCTTGAATTTCCCAGGCAAGTACTCAGCATGAGTTCTCCTAAGGATCATCAGTTCTCCTTTCTGTCGCTCTGAGATGCCCTCTGGAATGTGTCTCAGACCTGTCCACTCTGAGCTGAGCATTTGTGCATCAGTTCTGAAGACCCCCTGGTCAATTTGGTGGTGCAGGTGTCACTCATTGACACTGTGCATGTGTGAGTGCAGAGTGAGGTAACAGGGCTGTGACATGCTGCAAGGTTAGAGAGGGTTAGAGAAGCCCCTGGGCAGGATGCGTTCCTGTAGAACTGGTTGTAATAAGAGATGGGCTGAGAAGATTTGAAGGCATGTGCAAATGTGTCCTAACATAGACACTTATCACTCTGCCTAAGACTATGAATACTTATTAGAAATTTGTACGGAAATGTAGGCAGCACTGTTAAAGTATGGACCTGTACATATTCTTGGGTGTAGACTGATGAGGGTAGATGAGAAGGCACGCTTGTAACCAATTTTATTTGTTACAGCAACAGCTCATTAGAACATTCAGCGGGGTTTCACTCCCATTGCCCAGGTTGGAATGAAGTGGAGCCATCATAGTTCACTTCAGCATTGACTTCCCAGGCTCAAAAGATGCACTCCAATCTCCTACGTAGCTGGGGCTACAGCCACACACCACCACAACCGGCGAAATTTTTGTATTTTTAGTAGAGATGGGGTTTCATCATGTTGACAGGCTAGTGGCCTCAAGCAATCTGCCCACTTTAGCCTCCCAAAATGCTGGGATAACAAGTGTGAACCACTGCATGCGGCCACCTCGTATATTTTTTTAAACTCCCCATCATAATGGAAATTTTATAATTTTAAAATGTTTGTAGAACATATGAAATTGCAACTTATTTTTAATAATGAATTTAGCTGATTATACAAACTTTCAATGACTCCATAATGTTTCCAAGGGACAAAGTATTTTTGTAATTCCACTTTTTCTCACTCATGATGAGACCAATATGCCTGGTGGATCAACCCCTTGCTTGTTTGTGGTCTCTAGCACAGGAAACAAAATGTCATCGCTGTCACCTGTCACTATCCATTTAGCTCCCCATTATGTTGAATCTCTGGATTTCCAAGCCTTCAAATGTACGTCTATTAAACATCTACTATCTGTGAAGCACTGTGCTAAGCATTCTTACATACCTAAAATATATGTCTACAAATATGTTTGTTTAATCTCTGCAACAACCCTGGAAGTAGATACATTCTTCATTTTACAAATGAGAAAAAAAATAGGTTCAAAGAGATTAAAAGTTGTATAAATTCACATGTTAAATTTAGACTGAGATTTAGACTCCCTGGATGCTGCTCTTTCCTCTATATCCTTATGAACTCTTATAGCTCGAGTGCCTAAAATGGTGCTATTATTAATCATGCCTCTATTCTGTTTTTTGGTGATGCTTTGACATCTTGGGGCCTTGATGACCCTAAAGGGAGTGCCCTTCCTAGGACTACCTAACTCTTAAAGATAATAAAGAGACTCGCCTGTGAGCATGCCTTTCAAATGCAAACCAACCAATCCAGAACCCATAACCCCAGCCACATCCTTTGTCAGACTCATACTCTTGGCCACTGTTTCCTAGGGACAGTTCCTACACCCCAGAGCCCATTGAAATGATTCCAACTAGCCAATGCTAAACCTGTTTACTCTGCCCTGCTGTTTTCTTCCTGCAGGAACCACAATAGAGACTCTTGACCACATTCCCTTCCACCCTGCTTCTTGACCAACCCTGCTGCTTCTCTGTGTGCCACCCCAGGCCCCCCTCCCATGGTGTGGTGTGTCCCCTGCTCTCCAGATCTTTGTGAATAACAAACTATCTTTTCAGTGGTGTCATCTGTTGACTTTATCATACCTGATTAGTAATAGAGCCTTTCTTTTAAAATAGGTGCTGGTACATGGAAGGCAGGTAATCAAGGTCGTTGAGATGAAATAATAGAGAACAGTTGATAAGAAATAATGAAAAAGCAGAACATTATCTACTATTAGTTCATTGTATACATAGATGCACATACAGCTGGGCGTGGTGGCTTACGCCTGTAATCCCAGCACTTCGGGTGGCCCAGGCAGGTTGATCACCTGAGGTCAGGAGTTAGACACCAGCCTGGACAACATGGAGAAACCCCATCTCTACTAAAAATACAAAAAGTTAGCCAGGTGTGATGGCAGGCGCCTATAATCCCAGCTACTCCAGAGGCTGAGGCAGGAGAATCACTTGAACCCGGGGGACGGAGGTTGCAGCGAGCCAAGATCACACCACTTCACTCCAGCCTGGACAAAAGAGAGAAACTCCATCCAAAAAAAAAAAAAAAAAAAAGATGCACATAGTATAGATAAATACGTATGTATGATCAAATAGACCACCATAATCAAATCCATCAATTTTACAGTCCAGCAAATCCATGTCTGATTTTGCAGAAATTTCACATTCAATACTACAGCTGCTAACATTTCGTCATTTATAGTGTGATACAGAGTGTAGGATTATCCACATTCTCTGCGCTGCACCGTGTTTGGGCTCTGCGTGTACACTCCTCTAGAAGTCTTCTGCTGTGCTGCTCGACACCCGCTGTAATGGATGGCTAGGACACTGACAATTCTGCTACCAATTCTGGAATCTACTTTAGAGGCTTTAGAAACAATGGGAAAAGTTGATATTATATTCAGTGCTGAAAATGCAGATTTTCAATTTCTTCTTTTCCTCTTACAAACCAGAGGCAACTTGAACACATCAGTTGCTCAGGATCGTATTTCTGTGTAATCTGAAGCTATTTAGAGGCAGCTTCTACATAAGATGTTAGCCAATCCACATGCAAGAGTGGAATTCTTTCTTTTCAGTTAAAATAAAGAGGCTATTTTATAGATTATTCTTTGGCCTCATTGATTGGGTTAAACCATTTAGAATGAAAAATTTATGAAGTTGAATAGAAAAATAACATTTGTCTAACAGATATAATTTCCTGTTTCAATCAACCATTTTTCAAACTCCTACTATGTGGAGATAATTGTTATACGCTCTACACAGTTTTACGGAGCTCAACCAAATTTGGTGCAATGTCTCTGAGGAAAAAAAAGTCTTCAGCTGAAAAAAAAAATCTGCGTTTCGTTCAGAGACTTGACAAGAAAGCTGCAGACAGAATTTCACCCTGTTTTAACCTGCAATATAAAATAGTGGTTTCTTCTTTCTTATCTGTTTATGGCTTGTTTGACTTGTATTGAAAGATTAACCGTAGTCTGCATTTAGGAATGTTCTTAGATAAAAGAGGTTTCCAATATAGCAACTAATGAAATGCTCAGTGGAATCAGGGCTGCATTCTGGCTCCATAATTGTGGGGATAATGTGTGCCACTCGCCTAAGTATTGTATTAGTCAAATGCCTAGAAACCTGTTCACCTCCATTCCTGACTTGAAAATTACAGAATTATGCTCCCTCCAGGTTCATTTATACACAATTGAACACAATGTGTGTAATTTTCTAAGCGCAATAATTGGCGTTTCACCATCTTTTCAGTAGCAAAGTTGACTTGAATAAAAGGCTACTGAGATGTTTCAGGTTTCCATTGAGCTTGGCTTGTATACATGTTAGAGACAGATGTGTTTAAATTCAGCTAAAATATGCAGGAAAAGGGGGTATAGTACTAAATACCCTACTTTAAACCTAAAACAAAATATGCATGAGTGTAGGGTCTGAAGTGAGGGAGAAGGTTGGACACATTTGGTTTTACACTTTTGACCATTACATTCTGAATAAAGAATTCTTTTTCAAAGATGAGGAAAATTCCCCTCACATTAAAAGAAAAAACTGCAATGTTTCCCAAGCAAATAGAAATCTCATTTTATGTTGCTATCCTACGGTAAATTAACAACCGTAGTATCATTCATGTGCACAATCCATTTACCTTTTCAGCATATGGATCATTTGTTCATCTCAAAGGAATTTCTGAGAGTGGAAAAAGCAGAATGTGTATGTAGAAGAAAATAACAATTTGTACCAAAGAGAGTATCAAGAGTTCAGCTTCTAACTTCACAAAAGCTTGTAGATAAATATGACTTCAACTGACTTGTCACGCTTGCTATTAAAATAACTGGATAGCCCTCATCTCAATGAGATCGCGTTTCCCAGACCATCTGGTCCACTGTGAATGGTGCTGCATAGAGGCTCACTTCCTATAAGCAACAAAGACAATGATCAGAGACAAGTTATTTCTATTTGTTTAAATGCATTCTGTAAGCTCTATTCTTTCTGGTCTGACTTTTTCTTTTTCTGCAGATGAAACATTAACACCAGTAAAACATTGTCCTTTTAGGAGATGGATGTTTAAATAAATGTAATAAAAGCCCGTTAAGATGGCATTGTGTATCCCTTAAGTGGTGTTGCATCTCTCTTAATTCTTTTGTAGAGAGTGAATTAAAAACAAAGAATAAGATAAACATTCTTGTATCTTCTCTTTGGTTCAAGAGGAGGACTGTAAGGAAAAGGGCATGTATGTATATACACACATGCACACATGCACACACGTGCACAACATGATACAGATTCAGAATGTTTCATTGTGGTTCCTCTTCACTGAGAGACAGTGTCCTTTAAATTGCATTCTGGGAAATAGTTTTCTGTATCAATCCAGAATATCTTAGTGCAGAAATTGACGAGGCTAAGGGATGGGCAGAGAAAATAGTCACAAAGGGAGTAGTCTCAGTTCCAGAAACCTACGGTCATAGGTCACACAAAAATTTCTGAAACACCAACCTCAGGAATTTTAGAGAAAACCAGCTTCTAGCCCAAGACAAGGTAAAGCTGGGTGCTGTCTTCGTGCTCTCTCAGTAAGCATTGCACCACGGATGTTCCTGTTCTCAATCATTCTGAGGACTGTTTGTCACCTACAGTCTGTGGCACATTCAGCACAGATTGAAGTGAGATTCCCTTGGGTTCAATGTGCCTAGAGACTGCAAAAAAAGCCTTTGTATTTTTCAGTGCCCTTTGTAGTCCAAAGGCTTAGCTATAAACCAGCCAATGAAACCTAATTACATAACAGAGGTTTACACAGATGTGGCAGTGCTGGTTTTGAACAAGAGTGGGTTTGACTTTTAGCTGTGTGTATATATATATATATATATATTTAGTGGCAGATTAATTGTGACTAAGCAGCACCATCCCTAAATTCCTGGCCACCATATGCAAGAGAGGACTACACTCAGCTGTCCACGAAGAGTAAGCACTGCTGATGGTCTCCAGGATATAGAACAGGCGCCCTCTGGGACCTGCTGGCAGAAATCCTTTTGTCCCAGTGTGTACCCAGTAACTCTCAACACCTCACTACCCTTTTCTGCAAGAATAGAAGCCACATGGAGGAAGTAGGATCTGTAACCCTTTTTTTCTGTCTTTGTCTAGAACCCTCCTCTTACATGGCCACTGGACTCTGGGGGAAGGAGAGCTAACATCGAAGCTGCTTTGCATCTTGTCTATATCTGCTAAGATTATGTCTCTAGGTGAAGACCATCCATTTATGAGGAAGCAAACTATCCACCAAACATCTTTCCATTCTTGAAACTTTATTATAATTCCTAAATCAGATTAATTAAAATGGGATGGTGGCAGCTGCTCTTACACACGTCAATTATTTGCTCAGTCAGAGGTGTCAAAGTTATTGAATCACATCCCTACACATCATGTGAATAGGCAGGACCAGAAGCAGCCTGCCTCACCACACCTTGTCCCTCTGTCTTCTAATCTCACACAAGTTTGTGCTGTCAGAAAGGGACATCTCCTTGTTGGCCCCAGGTTCACTCTCTCATTTGCTCATGTTTTTCAGAATTGTTATACAAAAACGAGAGTTTATTTTCACAGTGCTGTTTATTCCTAAGCATATTTAAACATTTTTCTTGCTTAGTAAGAAGTTGAATGCTAGAAGTCAAGAAGGCAATGATGATCAAAGACAAGTTATTTCTACTTTATTTTTCTTAAAAAGGTGTTCAAATAAGGTATATTCTTTCTGGACTTACTGTTTCTTTTTTCTGCAAGTGAGACATTCACACCAATATGGCATTCTCCTTTCAGGAGTTGGATGTCTAAATAAGTGTGATAAAAGCCAGCTAAGAGAGTCTATCCATTAATCTCTAAATGATTGCGTGCAGGAATTCTTACTCTTGTTTCCATTCCCTGCAGAACCTATTGCAAGTTTGGCACAGAACTATTCCTAAAGAGCAGTTTTAGTTTTATTTCTGTTTTAAAACTTATGTCAAAGTATTATGCTAGTGCAGTGTTCCCAAACTGCATTTGATAAACCTCAGGAGCTTTCCAATTACCTCAAGGGATACCATAATCTCAAAATTTTCTCATAAAAATATTATTTTTAATTCACTTGTAAATTTAAAAACTGTGATTTTTACATGATCCCTTTAGATTGGAAAAATACTGCTGAAATTTTCTAAATGCTCTGAGATTTTTGTTTGACTATTCTGAGAGAGTCATACAAAATTTAAAAACAATAAAAATTTTCATAGGCCATATATTCTAGCAGATTATGATATGTGAAATAAAAATTCTTATAAATGGTTCCTGATAGTAATCCTGCCACATATATACATGATCTTCCATTGTCACCAATTGTTAATCAACTCACTGACACATTATTACCATTCTTAAGTCAGATTAATTAAAACTTCTGCCATTTTAACTCATTGACAACATGGATGTTCTCTCGCAGTTAACCCTGTTGATGTCGGACTGGAAGTTGTCTAAATGTCTAATCTCTCGTTGAATCAGCAGCAACATATTTTAGGCAGAAGAAAGGGTAAGAGAGTGCAGGGAAAGAGTTATGGGAGAATGCCATTTCCAGATTTCTATGACGTCCTATTGTCATTGATTCATTGGCACTGGCTTCTAATATGCTACTTTAAAAGTCGCTGTCATTGTTTTGTAATATCTTGTGTTATTTCGCACACCTCTTATAAAAAGTTGTCGTTTGAAATACTGAATTCCAGTTGATATGTTACTGTTTCAGGACAAATTTGCTAGTAAGAATCTGTAGTCACAACTGAAACATAATATTGAAAAAAACCAAAAAGCTGGCATCTGTCATATGTCATTCAATTGTATGCTGCACCAGTAAAAAGGAAATGAATACATGTGTGCATGAATGAATGAATCCAAGAAATGCCCCAGATTACAACTTTACTAAAACTGAATTAACAACTTCAGAATGGAGTGTTTGAAATAAGTGACTGTTTATATTCCTGGTTATCTAGTCTTTCAGATAATGGGATGTGTGTGTGTGTGTGTGTGTGTGTGTGTGTGTAGTGGCTTAATACCAATGAACTGTTCTGTCTTCTTAAGCAGTTACTGTGTGATTTCTCCAGGGCATAGCAATTAGGAGTCCTGCTAATATAAATCTGAAAATGTTTACTACAAAACAACTATTTTTCTGGCCCCAAAAGTAACAGCGAAGTGATGAACTCTATGACTTTTTTTCTCAGACTACAATATCTCTGCATCATAGGGATATACGTGTACTTAAAAAGGTATAAACTGAGCAAAGTCCAAGGGTATTTAACTTACTGTTTGTTGAAATGCAAGGTTAATTGCTACCAGACTTTTTAAATGGATATATAACAAAACTCTTCTGGGACCTTGCTCAATTCAGCAGCATTACAATGTTGTCTTTTGTTTGTTTGTTTGTTTTGTTTTGTTTTGTTCTGAGACAGAGTGTCACTCTGTCACCCAGGCTGGAGGGCAGCGGCGTGTTTTTGGCTCACTGCAACCTGTGCCTCCCAGGTTCAAGCAATTCTCTTGCCTCAGCCTCCCGACTTCTGTTTTTTAATACTCCCCCACTATGTCTAGAAACTGAATATCACCCAATGATTAACCAACTACCCAATTATCCTGAGGAATCGTTCCCATCTCAGAAACAGTAATGTAATATTGAAAAGAAAAAAGTGATGAACTGTGACATCTTGTTCAACTCAATGGATCGTACAATCTTTAAAATCAAGCTTTCCAATGTGCAGATTAACTTTGCCTGAGACATTAAGTCAAGTTATACTGTACACAGCTTGATTACTAGATGTAATCAAAACCAGGCCTGCTGTTTTGGACTAGAATTTTCCAACCAGAATAAGCTCCATTGTTGCCTACTCTTGTTTTCCCTGGTTTTCATCTGATTTACAGGGTAGGAAAACAAATGTTGTAAGCAAGAGAGGGCAAAGTAGGCTAAATAGGAACTTGCCAGAGATCTGGCCTCCTTTTTGTCTCACCTTCTCTATATCACAAATGCACTCCTGGGAGCAGGCGTCAATGATATGCAAATCTAATTGCAAAAGTAATAAACAGAAACAGCATGGATGTTTCTCTCGCAGTTAACCCTGTTAATGTCGGACTGGAAGTTGTCTAAATGTCTAATCTCTCGTTGAATCAATAGTAACATATTTTAGGCAGAAGAAAGGGTAAGAGAGTGCATGGAAAGAGTTATGGGAGAATGCCATTTCCAGATTCCTATGGCGTGCTCAGAAGACTTTATTAATATATGCTGCATTGAAAAGTGGCATCCTAAACAATACAGGCTAAAGAATAAGGTATTTCTTGGACCAGTGTAGACTCCAATTTCATCCATTAAACGTTTCCATCAAAATTAAGTGGCTATTGGCTTGCTTATTTGAAAAAAAAAAAAAAAAAAAAGCAGGGTGAGGCCTGGCGTGGAGGCTCGTGCCTGTAATCCCAACACTTTGGGATTGGGAGGCCGAGGTGGGCGGGTCACCTGAGGTCAGGTGTTTGAGACCAGCCTGACCAATATGGAGAAACCCCGTCTCTACTAAAAATACAAAAATTAGCTGGGCATGGTGGCGGGCACCTGTAATCCCAGCTACCTGGGAGGCTGAGGCAGAATAGCTTGAAACCAGGAGGCGGAGGTTGCAGTGAACCAAATTCCACCATTGCACTCCAACCTGTGTGGCAAGAGCGAAACTCTGTCTCAAAAAACAAAAACAGGAAAAACAGCAGGTTGAATTTTAAAAAAACTACACCCTACCTAGTGGTAAAGTTAGGATGTTAACAGGTGATTCTCATACTGTGGTCCCAGACCAGCAGCATCATCTGGGAATTTGCTAGAAATGCAAATTCAAATCCTATGCTAGACCTCTAAATCAGAAATTCTGATAACAAGCTTTCTAGGTATTTCTGATGCACACAGAAGTTAGAGAATTGGCCAGGCACGGTGGCTCATGTTTGCAATCCCAGCACTGAAGCAGGTGGATCATGAGGTCAGGAGATCGAGACCATCCTGGCTAACATGGTAAAATCCCGTCTCTACTAAAAAATACAAAAAAAAAAAAAAATTAGCCAGCGTGGTGGTGGGTGCCTATGGTACCAGCTACTCAGGAGGCTGGGGCAGGAGAATGGCTTGAACCCGGGGGGGCGGAGCTTACAGTGAACCGAGATGGGGCCACGGCACTCCAGCCTGGGCGACAGAGCAAGACTCTGTCAAAAAAAAAAAAAAAAAAAAAGAAGTTAGAGAACCACACTGGATTTAAAAGTATCTCACACATTTCAGGTGAACAGGTTCTTGTTAGGGGTTAATTTTCCTAAATTTGAACCAAGTAATTTCAAGTAGTCAAGAAGAAGTAAATCCATCCAACTATTGTTATTCATTTTTTTATTACTTAAAATAGTTAACTGGTTTCATTATATCAAATGATTTCAAAATAATGAAGATAAAATTAATAAGAAAAAGTTATTTTTGTAATCCAAAGATGAATACCTTGGGAATCCTGAAGGTGGATCTATTTCAGAACTTCTCTACATTGACAGTACTGGTTATATGGACAGGGACATTCTTTGTTATGGAGGCTGGTCCTGAGCATTACAGGATGTTAACACCATCCCTGGTGTTTACCCACCAGATGCCAGAAGTATCCTCTTCCTACTGTTGTAAAAACTTGAATTTTTCTGTCCCCTGGAAGTCAAATTGCCCTAATGTTGAGAACCACTTATCTAGTTGATTATTTAGATAGACTTTTTTTGTTAGTCAACTTTAAAAGAAACAACATCTATTAAAAGGAACAACATGCAACTACTGTTAGCAAAGCACTGTGCATTGTATTAAGGTTACGTATTCCATATTGGCATAGAAATTTTAGTACATCAGAGCCGGGTGTGGTGGCTCACTCCTGCAATCCCAGCACTTTGGGAGGTCGAGGCAGGCCGATCATGAGGTCAGCAGTTTGAGACCAGCCTGGCCAGCATGGTGAAACCCCGTCTCTACTAAAAATACAAAAAAACAAAAAACAAAAACAAAAATTAGCCAGGCGTTGTGGCGAGTGCCTGTATTCCCAGCTACTCAGGAGGCTGAGGCAGGAGAATCTCTTGAAGCTGGGAGGTGGAGGTTGCAGTGAGCCAAGATCGCACCACTGCACTCCAGCCTGGGCAACAGAGTGAGACTCCGTCTCAAAAAAAAAAAAAAAAGAAAAAAAAAATTTGGTACATCAGAATTAGTTCTGAACTTGAGAGCAAGTTGTATTGGGGCCTTTCTCAGCTATATTCCTCAAATGTTCCTGAGGGAATTAGTGTTTGCTCTAGTCCATGAAATTACAGCTAATAATTTTATTTGAGTCAATTTGTGTCAAATTTGACCCTAAGAAAGAGAGATAATGAGGCACTGGGGTGTCTTGGAAAAAGCAGTGATTAGCACTTACGTGGCATGGCTTATTGTTTTTTCTCTATTACTAATTTGTTGCACAGTCTTAGGAAATTCACAAAATCTTTTGGATCTATTTTTTTTTTCTTTGAGACAGAGTCTTGCCCTGTTGGCCAGGCTGGAGTACAATGGCACTATCTTGGCTCACTGCAACCTCCGCCTCCCGGGTTCAAGTGATTCTCCTGCCTCAGCCTCCCAAGTAGCTGGGATTACAGGCACATGCCATCACACCCAGCTAATTTTTTGTATCTTTAGTAGAGATGGGGTTTCACCATGTTGGCCAGGCTGGTCTCGAACTCCCGAACTCGTGATCCGCCCACCTCAGCCTCCCAAAGTGCTGGCATTTACAGGCGTGAGCTACTGCGCCCGGCCTGGATCTAATTTTTGAATATGTAAACTGCCCCTGATGGGCTGTATGAGTTCTATGATGACCTCAGCTTTTTATACTTTACCAGTAATAAATCTCAGTCATACTCAAGTATAACTAATATTTAGCTAATAGTTATTAAGAACCACACTAAGCACATATATTATGTCTTTAATCTTCCTTTCAATTCCAAGTGGAGCTATCACTCCACTTGGTTTTGAAATTTTGAAAATCATTTTCAAAAATTTCAAGGTAGAGATACTGAGACCCAGTCATGTTGCGTCTATAACTTCCCAAATCCATACAGCAGTGTTGAGGCATCCTGGGAAGGGCCAGGGCTCTTCCCACTACGCATGTCAGTCTTTTTGTATCAAAGCTGATCTCTGGGAGGATGCAAAATGATTACCCTAAAATGGTATGGGAGGAGAAAAAACATCAGCACAAGCTACCGCAAAATAACACGAGATTTGATTGTTCGTAGAATTAATCCAAACAAAGACAACAGAACACAGGTGTGGTATGGAGCAATTGCTAGTTTTCACGCCACGAAGTGTTTATGGAGCACTTTTAATTTGTCAAGCATCACGCTAGTGCTCCAGGACGTGGAAGTTTCTAGATCTTGACTGCCCTCAAGGAGTTCAGGAGTCTGCACAGTGCACGCTTCCTGGAAGAGAACTCTGGCTGGTTTTCCACTAAGCACCGGTGAGAACACAGTCAGTGGCCTGCTGGACAGGCCTGTTTGTTTTTGGTTTTCATTGTTTTTTTTGTTTTGTTTTGTTTTGTTTTTTGCACTCCGTAGGCACCTGATGGAAAATGAAATTGCAGACAGTCAAGACCATCAGGAAGACTTCTATAGTAGGCTCACTTGCATTCCTTAACCCCTTTCAAATGAAAATAAAGAATAAAAATTCTCAAGTTTTCTAATAAACTTTTACTCACACCCTATCATCTTTGCTTCCAGAGGTAGAACTTAATCATACAGCCCTGTAACACTCGAATAGCGGCCCAGCGATCCTTGCTGGGTTTGATTAGGAGGCTGAGCTTCCCACTTTCAACTCCCTGAGGTATAGCTTAGGAGAACTTGAGGAGAGGTTGTCTAGCGGGTTCTAACTCAGCTACTTTTCTCAAATGTTGCTGAGAGAACAAGTTTATCCCGATCCATGTCGTCATAGTTAATTATTTTATTCATGTTTATTCACGTAAAACTTGACTCTAGGAAGGATAGAAGCGAAGAAAAGTAGAATCTTTGGTTGAGTTCTTTAATTTTTTTTTTTTTTTAGACGGAGTCTTGCTCTGTCGCCCAGGCTGGAGTGCAATGACCCCATCTCGACACACTGCAAGCTCCACCTCCCGGGTTCTCCCCGGGTTCACGCCATTCTCCTGCCTCTGCCTCCCAAGTAGCTGGAACTACAGGCGCCCACCCCCACGCCCGGCTAATTTTTGTATTTTGAGTAGAGACAGGGTTTCACCGTGTTAGCCAGGATGGTCTCCATCTCCTGACCTCGTGATCCACCCACCTCGGCCTCCCAAAGTGCTGGGATTACAGGCCTGAGCCACTGTGCCCGGCCTAGAGTTCCTTTACTTTTAACGTCACTCACACGTTGATGTGAGACATAATTGTTAGAATTGGTATTTTACGAAAATTTTTTAAAAAATGGAGGTGAAATGACTTTTTTGGGTCCAATTTATTACAGTAAATTAAGCAAATCAAAGCCAATATGCCATTTACCTGTACAGCATTCTTTCGCTATCACATCATGTTCGTCTTTCACAAAAGCCACGGCTTACTTAACATGCCCCAGATTACGCTTGACAATGACTTAGTCGAAAATCAGCAGGCTGTAAGGGTCCCATTCCTGCTGTTATTACTTTAACAAGAAGGACCCTGAAGGAAGAAAATAAAAGATACAGGTGAGTTGCATTGGTTTTGTTTCCTTTTTCTGAACTTGAGAAAAAGCTGATTTGTCAGTGGATGTGTGCAAAAATTGTGCTGCGAAGCCGGGCTCCTGGCAGAGTGCTGGAATGGGCTCTCCGCGTTATTAGTATTCTCCATGACGGTTTGTTGTCTTCTGGGGCACTTATCTTGCTTTAATTTAGGTCACTAATGATATTATGAGATAGTTTGATGATGGTGTAATTTCTTTTGATGTTGTGTGTGTTGCTCTTGCTTATATCAACTCATTGTGATTCCATAAAAGACTGAATTCTATACCCACTGAGGGAGGGTAGGGAGGGAAGCAGGAGGGGTTGAGAGGAGGAGGGAGGGAGCTGGGGGTGCAGCGAATGGCAAGGCTGGGCGCTGGGATCTGGCAGCCGTACTTCCACGGTGGAGGGTTTGACCCTGTCCTGTTTTGCTTCTCTCCCAGTGTGGGGACTGAAGGCTGGGAGATCACACCACACGGCTCAGTGTCCTGTCAGGTTTGGAATTATTTCTGACAGGCTACCAAAACAATGGGTCCCTCACTCCAGCAGCTTTTACACTAGTTGAAGTCTAATTTATAAGATAGATCATCCGCTTCAGTGATCTCATCTCAACTCTTCCTAAGCTACCTTATGCAGAGACCTCATTTGAGAAATACAAAGCTGGCCCAAAGCCCACCCTTTCAAAGCTCCCCACAAATGACCCCCTTGACAGGCCAACTTGGAGGTCTCTATTGATTATTGCTTAATGTAAATACTCTTCTCAGCACTCAGCTTTATTGTTTTCATTGCATATGAAACTGTGGTATTTATACGAAATGCATGCTTACTGGTGTTGTTTTAATGGAAACTAGCTCTGGAATGTGTCCATTCAGTCTACTCTCACCCTCGTTAATACTGAAGGAGGGCTGACTTTGTGTCAGAGAGATTGTTCCGGCTGTGGTGCAACCTGGGTCTCCTGCCAGGAGAGCTATTAACAGAATGGTTTTGGAAATGAAGTTCAGAATTCCCTGTGGGTTTTCTGGTTTGAGGGGAACCATCTATTTTGAGAATATCTATAAGGTAAATGAACAATTTAAAACTTTTGAAATATTATTATATAGAGAATACAATTTAGATAAAAATAGTATTTAGAAAATTCTTTTGTTAGGAAAGAGATCATGTCCTTTGCAGAAACATAAATGGAGCTGGAAACCATTATCCTCAGCAAACTAACACAGGAACAGAAAACCAAACACCTCATGTTCTCACTTGTAAGTGGAAACTGAATGATGAGAACACATGGACACATAGTGGGGAACAACACACACTGGTGTCTGGTTGGAGGGTAGGTGAAGGTCTGAGAGCATTAGGAAGAATAGCTAATGGATGCTGGGCTTAATACGTCGGTGATAGGTTGATCTGCTCAGCAAATGACCATGGTACATGATTGCCTATGTAACAAACCTGCACATCCTGCACATGTACCCTGGAACTTAAAATAAAAGAGAGAAATAAAAAAGAAAATGCTTGCATTGTTTAGAGATGCTATTATTCAGAAATGGCACTCTGCAAATATTAGTTAGTCTATCTAACAACAATTGAAAAGATAAAAGCTGAGCTGTTTACACACACAGTCCATCCAAGGAAACTGTCAATTTCATACCCTACACCCCAACCCAAAACTGCTTAACAGCTGTAAACAGTGCGGTTCAGGGAGATTTCCAGCTAACGCACGTTTTCCAGCTTCTCTCGGATCACAGGGGTGTACTACTACTCACGAGTGGTTTAAGCTCCTAGCCTAAAAACTGGCCAAGAAAGCCACTGTCTCCACAATGATGCGCAAGCCATCAGCCCCAGTGGCGACTGTTCTTGGAACCATAACAGGCCCTGAGAGCTCATGTTTCTACTTCCCAAGATTAATTTGTCCACCTGCTGGGCCAAGTACACATTTAGGTAATCTGGAAAAGTGGAGTGTTGTTATTTCTCTTACTGGTCTGTGGCCCATCACTGAGATGATAAAAAACGACTGTCACTTCTGTGGATTCTGTTAGAGTTCTAGCTTTTTAGTATTTATTTACTCCCTAGCTCTTAAAAGTGGTGGGAGTAGAGTTCTCAATGTTCATGATTGGTGAAGTAAATATTTTCCAAACTAGAAGTGGCAGTTTTTATTTTAAAATTCTTCTCAGCATACACTTTTTTGATAAAGGCTTGGTTTTAGATAAAAAATAAAATTTTAAAAAATTAAAATAAAAAATAAAGGAATTAGGATTATTGCCTAATATATGAACATACGAACAACATCCATAGTGAATACAATATTTTTAAACCTAGGAAATAAACATGAAAGCTGGAAACCAAGGAAGGGGCAGCAACTTACAAGTGTCAGATATTCTGCTAGGCACTGAGGTTAAGTCTCTAATGAAATTTAATATTCTATAGGTGTGGTCAGGTCAGAGAAATTAGAGCTTGCCAGTGAAAATGTGAAACCAATTGCAGAAGCACCGCACACTTTTGAAAACTGTTTACACTTAGCTGAATCACTGAATAGACCAACACGATCTATTGACTATGCAATGAGTTAACAGGCCTAGGTAACCATATGTTATCTGATTTGGGGAAATAGTACAGCAAAGTCACTTAAGATGATCTGCCTGTGGTTCAATGGAGAGAGCATTCTAACAATTTCTTTATTTTCACCTGGAAAAGCTTCTCTCATTCAAATGACTACACTAATATAAGGATAGAGATATCTAAACATTGCACTTGAACCACAGGCGAAATTTTAGAGTTCTTTTATTTAAAAATCTTCTTAGGGCTGCTGGGGTTTTGTTATTATTTTAGGCACTATCAAAAATACGGATAAAAGAGAAATCTCAAGTTCTCTTTCCCTGGAACTTGTGAAGAAATGGAGGTGATGTAAAAGACTGAAACAAACAAACAAGAAAAAGATGAATACATCTTAATCTCTTGTGATTTGAGAGGGAGGCAAGATAACATGTTGAAAGCCCCACTAATCTCAGTTAGAGAAAGTTTGCTGCTCGTGAGGGCATTTTATGAATATCACTTTGTGATTTTTCAACAGGCCATTTCACCTCTCTGAACACCAACTGTCTAGCTTTGAAAATGAATGAACTGGACTAATGAATATCTAAAGTCACTTTGAATTCTACAGTGTTATGGTTCTTTTAAAATCAGTTGCAAAGTGAAATTGAACTGAAAATATGACCTCACCACTCTCATTCATGCTGTCAATTCCCTAAGCCTTCCTATCTTTTGGAAAAGTTTTCTATTTGCTTAATAATGTATTCCAATACTAATTGTAATACTAACAGCTTTATGTCAACAGGCGAGCCAAGCTAGGAAAAAAAAAAAAAAAAAAAAAAAAAACAACCCAGGAAGTAGACACAGAAGTACTCTAAACCAGCTTGGTTTTATGTAGTCTTGTTTAAAGAAAACTTCCAAATTCCAGCTGTGTACTGTTTAAATGTCTCCTTAAATGAAACTGACAGAGGGAGAATAGGATCCAATTAGCAGGAGTTTCCTTTCCTTGCATCTGATAAGTTAACATCTGTGCCTTCTGATAAAGCCACTCTATTTTTTTTTTTAGTGGCATTTGCACTATTCATTAGTTCCCTTTTAGTACAAATAGCTGACTCCAAAAAATGCCCTGGGGCTACAAGGAATTGTTAGACAGGTGGTAGAGAGGCATCACCTGTGAAGAGAACCTCTCCAGCTATACATTTGAGCTTCCACATTAGCAATATACATTCAAATGGGAAAGGAAACTTTATTAGTCACATTGAGTATTTTAATATTTCCAGTGATTCACTTAATGTAATAAGGTTATGATGATATCAATAATGATGGCAAGATTAATTATTAGTTTGCAGTTATCTGCTGCTTCCCCTTAAGGTACACAGAGTATTGAAGAAAATGCTGTTGTTGTTGTTGCTGTTCTTGTTTCCTTGTGATTGTGTGTCCCTGTTCAGACAGGAATACCGTCACTCCCAAATGTCAGGCCCTCAGGTTATATTTTTGTTTGCAGAATTCTCAGCCCTCCTCCAATTTTTCTGCCAATTTACCCCCTGCTCTACCATATCAGACAATGTCCTCTGGAGCCTCCATCTGTCAGCAAGCACCTCTATCCCGTTTCTGCAAGTAATACTCCCGCCTCTTCTGTCTTAAAGGAATTCAGAAGACACCAACCAGTTCCCTTGTGGTCATCCCTTTTACTGAGAGGTTTCTGGTTCTCCAAGCCCAACACCTACTTACCATATGGACAATATGTCATGTTGGCTAAATCCTTGCCTGACAACCTCTTCTCTTAAAGGCTTCTGCACTGCAGTGATTTCACCAGAATCAGTCCATCTTTTTCCTCTATCTATACACAGCCTCTTTGAGAAACACAAGCCTCTTCTCATTCTGACAAGACTGTTAAGATCTTTGGTCCAGAACTTAGTGTTTGAGGTAGTTTCCTCCTTCACACCTTAAAGGTTCTGAAATAATAGTCTTAATCATCTGCCACTACCTAAGAGGAGATCCACTGCTTTTAATCAGAAGAAAACTTTTTACAGCAGGAACACTACAAGAGTCTGCAAAGACGGGTTCCAATCATGGGAAGGGTCTTTAGCAGTCACCTACCAGTGCACTGTGACATAGCACCCTTTTCCGGTCATTGCTGAACAGATAGCGATGGCCCAGTATCTTCCATCCAGAGAGCACAAAAATAACAACAACAACAAAAAAGCTAAAAATTTATTTTTAAATTACGATGAGCTGACTTACTTATCTATATGGAGTCCAAAGCACTGTGACACCAACCAGTGTGGTAGGTAGGAAATTCATTATATATTATTTGCAGCACTTCATTTGCAGTGAAAACTTTCACTTAAATTAGCACTTATTTATTGGTCAGACAAAATACGTGGCATGATTGCTCTACCATTTGGTTGCAAGCAGAGAGACGGTATAGAGTCAGATGTGGGGTGGGCATACTGAATGTTGTATCAAGCAAATATGAGAGGGCATAGAAATTTCCATTCTTAAAATGTGAACAACACTGGGCACATCCAGTGTGAAGAAATGTCAGCAGTTCCCCTCCACCCAAAATAAACCCAAAACTGGATAAAATTGTCAAAAACTACCACTTCACAGCTCTGTGAAACGCCATAGGTAAACAGCAAATACAGAAGCATCGATTCATGAAAAATTCTTGGGCTCCAGGTAAACACAGTGGAGTGTGTTGCATTCTTGCCTGGGGATGTCCCATTCTTCTTCTTCCCCAAGTCAGTTGAGATGGTAGTGCTACTAGGACAGGGCTGGTTGTAAAAATGAGTAACTTTGTTGCTGGAGGGGATTAATTTGATTTGGCACAGGGCCAAATCTTATACTCAGTGGCATTGTCAATGAAAGTAGCAAATTCAAAAGAAAATAAAAAGGGAAAACATGAAGGTGGGGTCCTGGTTGGGTAAGAAGTTGAATGGTATACTAGCCAGAAATTTAACCAGGGGGTCCTGGAAATGAGAGGGCAATAAAGGGACTAAGTAAACTTTCTACACATGCCTGGCTGACTCAGGAGTCTGTTGAGACAGTTCCAGGATGTCCCAGCAGAAGTAAACACTTGCACGAACGTGAAATCTGCATGACATTGAAATGCAGGCCCCAAACCATACTCAGACCTGTCAGGAGAGGACAAAGTTTTACAGGCATGAGGTATATGAGCAAAGTCTCTGGCCAAATGATTGGTTAACGATGAAGCCACGCAGGTGCACATGTGATCTTTAGGACACCAGGATAAGAAATAAAAACAAGAATAAGAATAAAAAGAACTCAAACAGAGACACCATGGGCACACACCATGAGGGGAGAGTAAACACGTATCGTCCAGATAAATTACTAAAAAGGAAAACAAAATGGAAAAAATAACAACTTTCAAAATCCTGAGTTGCTACAATAAATTGTCTAAAATCGCTGCGTTTTTAGTAAAAAAATATAGGATATACAAACGATAGGGAAGTGCAACATACATAGGGAAAAAAGTAGTCAGTAAAAAGGGTGAATGGGCAAAGATGCTGGTTTTAATAAAGTCTTCAAAGCAGCTATTATATATGCATGTTTAAAAAATTAAAGAAAAATATGATGACGAATCAACAAATAGGAATCCCACAGTAGAAACTCTAAAATAAGTTTTAGAAATAGAAACTAAGTAGAAAGTTTTAAGAAGTGAAACTCTAAAACCAAATGGAAATTTTTAAGTTGAAAAGTACAGGAACTAACATGAATAATTTATTACATGGACTCAACAAGCAGACTTAAGATGACAGAAGCAAGAATCTATGAACTTGAAAATAGAACCCTAGAAATTATTCATTAAAGAAAAATGAATAATCAGAGACTTGTAGGACAAGTAAAAGCCTGTCAACATGTAGGTGTAATGGGAGTCCTGGAAAAAAAGGAGAGAGGAAAGAGGCAGAAAAAATGTTTAAAGAATAAATTCTTACAATTTTCCAAATTGAATGACAAATGTCACTACAGGGAAGCTCAATGAGTCCAAGTAGGATAAATACAAAGATATTTACACTTACCACATTATGGTTAAACTGTTGAAAGTCAAGGGCAAAGAGAAAATCTTAAAAGCAGCAAAAGAAAATGGACTCACTATGTACAGAAGAACAGCAATATAATTAAAAGTTGCCTTTTTGTTAAAAATGATAGTGATCTGAAGGTAGTGGAGTGGCATAATTAAACTTCTTTTTTAAAAAAAGCAAAAACAAACTTGTCCACCAAGAATTCAACAAAACTATCATTCAAAAAAGAAAAATAAAGGCATTATTAGATAAACCTTGCCCAAGAAAATGGATTGCTGGTAGAATTGCTTTGCAAGAGATGTAAAAGAGAGTTCTACAGCCTGAAAAAGAATCACACTAAATGGTAATTCAAATCTAGACGAAGAAATGAAGAACATTGAAAATGAAAAATATGTGAGAAAGTATAAAAGAATACATAGCTATCTTTTTAAAAAGAATTTTTAAAATTTCTTTAGGAGTCATGGGCAAGTATTATTATGACATTATATTTATGGCTTTATAACATATATACATGTAATATACATGACAATTAGAATAAAAAATGGGAGGAAAAGGAGCTACACGGGAACAAAGTTGCTCTGTTTTTCTGAAACGAAGCCAGTGCTAACCTGAGACAGACTATGAGAAAGTAAGAGACATACTTTAATCCCTAGGTCAGCTACTAGATTAGCAGACATACTGCAATGAGACATTTTAAAATTGTGAAAAGTTAAGAGTCATATAATAATCTCTAGAGCAAAAATTTGCATCTTTTACATAAAAGAAGGCAATAAAGGAGGAACAGAAATTAGGCATATAAAAATCAAACGGAAATGAGCAGTCATAATCCAACCATGACAATAATCACATTAAATGTGAATGAACAAGTCACTGTAGTTTAAAAAACACAGATTGTAAGACTGGATTTAAAAAATCAGGCTCCAGCTGTCTCCTAGAGAAACACAATAGAATCATGGGCACGAATAGGTAGGATGTAAAAGCTTAGACAAATATATACCGAGCAAATAGTAGGTATAAGAAAGCAGAAGTATCTATATTAATATCAGAAAAAAAATAGTCACTGAAACAAAAATATTACTAGAAACAAAGTGGGACATTTCATAGTGATAAAAGGGTCAAAACAACTGGAACACATAATAATTGTAAATGTGTACTCACTTAAAAGGAAAACATCTAAAATAAATGAAGCAAAAGCTCACTAAAACTAAAGGTAAGAAAGACAACTCAACAATTAGAATCAGAGTTTCAGTATTTCACTCTTAATATATAATAGAACTAGATAGAAAATAGTACACTAGAACAACACCTTGACTTAACTGTAGATTGATTTCACTCAGCAACAGCAAAATACACTTTCTTTTTATAACACACATAGAAGTCTCTAAAGGAGACCAACTATAGATTTAAAACAACTCAATAGGCCGGGCATGTGGGCTCATGCCTGTGATACCAGCACTTTGGGAGGCCAAGGCAGATGGTTCACTTGAGGTCATGAGATTGAGGCCAACATGGTGAGACCCCGTCTCTACTAAAAGTACAAAATTAGCCAGGAGTGGTGGTGAGCGCCTGTAATCTCAGCCACTCGGGAGGCTGAGGCAGGAGAATCACTTGAACCCGGGAGGCAGAGGTTCCAGCAAGAGAGCCAAAATCACGCCACTGCTCCATCTCAAAACAGTAAAGACAAAAAACAGAACAAAACAAAACAAACAAACAAAAACTCTTAAAAATCATTAAAAGAATTGAAATAGCCCAAGTATCTTTCCTAACTACAATAAAATTGGAACTGAACAAGAAAAAGAATATTGGGAAATCCCTAAATACTTACAAATTAGACAATGCAATTCTAAATAATACCAAAGAAGTGACAGAGAATTGGAAAGTATTTTGACCTAAATGAAAACAAAGTCAATACATCAAAATCTGTATTACATGCTGCAACATGGATGAACCTCAAAAACATTCTACTAAGTTAAAGAAGCCAGATGCAAAACAAATGGCATATTACCTGATTCCGTTTAAATGAAGTATCTGGAAAACTCAAATTTAGAGAGACAGTATTCAGATTAGTAGTGCCGGGGGCTGGGGTGGGAGGGGAACATGGTGGGTAGGTACAGAGATTGACTACAAAAAGGCATGAGGAAACTTTTTGGGGTGATGGAAATATTTCACAACTAGACGTGGTGAGAGCTGTGCAACTCTGTAAACTCACTAAGAATTATTCAGTTGTACATTTACAATAGGTCTATTTGATGGTGTGTGAATTGTACCTCAATAGAACTGTTAAATACGCAAACAAATGTATTGAGTAAGTTTATAACATGGTCAAAATCTGGAAAATTTGCTTTATAATAATTTGGCGTACTTTTACTTATTTCCAAGAAAAAAAAATCCCTATAAATCTTTATATTTAAAACAAAGTCGTAGACTAAAATGTCCTAAATTTAAAAATCCCATTCTTTCTAGAGAAAAACACAGTGTAACTGTAGCATTTCAAGCATTCAGAATAGGTTACTACCTTTTGTGTGTTCCTATGCACATGGGTAGGTAGAGGCTAATAAATTTAACACCAATAACTGGCAACTTGGAAGATTTTCTGAACTGGGCACAAAAATTGAATCACATATTCTTTAAATATTTTTGTTTTAATTTAAAGCACTTAAACAAAAAATAATTCTGCAATAACTATGCCACAACCATTTCAGTGTTACATTGGCTATTGACATTCAGGTCTACTTATTGAGGTTCCTATTATTTTCCTGGAATAGCCACAGACAAAATGAAATTTTTGCAAGTTCTTGCTTTGGTTTTATTAAGGTAGAACATGTACTGTGCACTAATTTTAAAAATTAATCTTTCTAGATTTTTATTAATTTTCCTTATATGTGACAGCAAAAATTAGAAACATTATTTTCTAGACTTTTCAAAAAACAATCAATTGTGTTTTTAAAGAAATATCTTCTTAGCACATGGTCTATCTCTCTTTTGTGCTCATGTTTTATTTTTTTTTCTATTTACATGCTACTTAATTAAAGTTTATAGCTGTTAAACAAAAGCCACTGATATAAAAAGATATGGAAACAAAAAAATTGAGGCAAACATAGAATTGAGCTGGTGGAAGCCAAAGTGTACAGGTCTTAATTCATCTGGCCAATAAGGTAAATGGATATTTTTTTGTAGCAAGCACTTGCAAAAGGTGTTGTAGGCTGTTTAGCTTTCGTGTCGCTCCCCCACGTTCTCTGTGGAACTCCTTTCCAGCCCTTGCATCAGTTATATATTGCCACAGTGAGGTTGCACAGCAGCTGCAAAACTTCACGGCCATACAAAAATAAGCATTGATTCCTCACTCATCTGGAGCCACTGAGGGTAGGCTAGACTGCTCTATCGATCTTTATTGAGTTCTTCATGCTATTGACTGGTCTCCAGTGACCTTCACTGGTTCAAGTGGAGCAACTCAGCCCTGTCTGCTCTGAATATCTCATCCACCAGCAAGCTAGCCTATGTGTTTTGGAGGGGACAAAGGCAGAGGAGCAAGAAAGAAAAAGCCTAAAAAACAGGTTATTTTTCAACCTCTGCTTTGTGTCTAATTTTCAAACATTCCATTGGTCAAAGCAAGTCATGTAGTTGAGGCCAGAGCCAAGTTGTGGTTCTGAATACCCCACCCACAATGAAGGAAAGCATGTCAAAATTACAGAGGAAAAGGGAGATTTAGGGTAGGAAGAATTGAGGATATTTTTAAAGTCAATCTGTCACATGCTACTATCCTGGAGGATCATATGCATTATGATATGAAAATCATATGCATTAACTTCCTAGCACCTAAGACTTGCAGTCCCTTTTCCACCTCAACTACTATTATTCCTTTGCCCTCTCCTTTTCCTACCAACTCCTATGGCCTCTCCCTTGGCTGTCAGGGGTCCAACTCTCAACCGAAATTCCAACACACTTTATGAATAAATTATTCTATCTGTCCAGTTCTCTGCTTCCCTGACTCCACTTTTCCAGCTTCAGTATCCTTCTGCTCTAAGCCTACTCTGATCCTTTCTTCCCTGGTCTCCAAGTGTATTGACTGCCCATGGATTCATTTCTTTCCTCAACACAGGAGAACTCAGTCCTCATTAACTGAATCTTTTCCTTGTCAGAATTGCTCTTCCCCCATAGTCCCTTGGACAAACTTTAAACGCAAATGAAATCAAGTAGCTACATTTTCCACACTGATACCTGGGTCATTTGGTGCGGCTGGAGAAGAAACATAGAGCTTGGCTGAGGCTGAGGTGGCTAGCCATCTGCCAAAGATTTGCGGTGCCTTTTCATGGTGTCAACGTATCGCTGTGAATCAGCTTTCTGGCCAAGTTCTACATTTTCCAGCAATTCCTTTGCACCTATATTAGGCCATATCACTGAAGGTGTCCACTGAAATGGAACCATGCCACTTCCAGACGGGACACTAAGAATGCCTTCTGTAATTCTCCAGTCCTTTCTTTTTCTCTCCTTGCCGACTGGCTACAGAGTATCCAGCATAAGACCCTGAGTTCCCACAGATGATAGTGCCACAAAAAGGAAAGAGCCTGGGTGGCTGAAGGAACTTGAGGAATGATACCTAACAACCAGGAACAGCTATGTTGGAATCAACAGGAAGAGGGCAGGGCATGGTGTCACATGCCTATAGTTCCAGCTACTGGGAAGGCAGAGGATTCCTAGAGACCAGGAGTTCAAGACCAGCCTGAGCAACATAACAAAGACCTGTCTTTAATTAAAAAATATATATATGTATATGTACACATACACACACATATATGCATATACACACACATATGTATCTTTTAAAATATATATATATTATATACACACACACACACACACAAATTTAAACATTGATTCCATGGTACTTTATATATATGCGTATATAAATATATTTAAATTTTAAATTTGTATTATATATACACATTTGTATAAATTACACATTTATTTGTAATTTGTATATGTACACATATATATACATATATTTTTTATATATTTACAAATATATATACACATATGTGTATATATACACACATATGTACACATATGTGTATATATATGATTTGTATATATGCACATATGTGTATATATACACATATATACACATATACATACATATATACACATATATGCATATATATGTATGTATACATATATACACATGTGTATATATACACACATATATATACATAAGACTACATAGTCTTGTTTCTATATACACACATATACACATATATAGTCTTGTATATATACACACATATATACACATATGTGTATGTATATGCATGTGTGTGTATATATAATATATATATACACATAAGAAATTTGGGTATTGTGTTAAGCCACTGGTTTTATACACACACACACATACACAAACAAACACACATGACATTTGGTTATTGTGTTAGGCCACTGAAATTTTGAGGTAGACATCTTCAGTAATGTGTGCTGCATAACTTAATTAATATTTATTAGTGTTGTAAGATCTGTAGTCTGCTATTTCATTGTAGCCTATTATATGGTTCTGCAATACTGAGCCAGGTTCCTGTAAGTCTTCTTCTATTCCTTTCAGCAACTGTTCCCATCACTTCTCTCCCCATATCCTCGCCTATTTACTCTTTCACAATTCCAATCATTCTGAAGATAAACTTGCTTTCTTTTCACAAAAAGTGAAATTCCTTCCCCATCTCTGAAATACAGGTGCCAAGAAAACATAAAATATGCCCAATTTTATAGTGACTCAGAATGAATCAAATGTTCTTCAGCAAGTGTTTAAACACATAAGGAAAATAAACTCTTTCAAGTACTGGTGGGTATTGGTTTTGACTTTCAAGTTTAGAAACAAGCTGCTCATAGAAAATGTAAGTCGCAAGCTACTGGCAAAAATCAGTTATAATGGACATTTCATTAGAATATTTTTCTTCAGTTATGAAGGCAATCACATAAGATTGTTTTCCTTCAGTAACTATCTTCTTGGATGGGATTAAGTTTTGCTAATCTTGTAGAGCAGTAGCTCTCAATCTGTTAGGACTTATGGCTTACTTTCAAATTCAGAATTTTAGCATACTTGAAGTGATGTAAAGCCTCAGAACAACATGTAATAAACAAAAGCTAGAGCACAATTGTACTCTGGTATAACTGTTCCAGAAGGATCTATAGTCATTCAATTATTCTCTATTTTAGCGCCATGTTGGTTATGCATAGAGTAATTTCTGCCTTGACTTGTTTTGTTATACTCACAAGGAAAATTCCAACAACTTTTTGGTAAACATCAGAATCTTTCTTTGCTACTAGCTTTCCTTTAGACTGAAACTAAGCCTCTTACCGCTTGCTTACAAAAAAACAACAGTTAAATTCTGCTGTTCTTTACTTCGCAGAAATCAGTCCATTAGGTTATCTATCTCACAAACAGTATCCTAACAAAATAAATACTTAAGTTTAAGTATTTCCCCCAAAACGTTTCCCATTACTGGCCCATTTGTCAAGGGCTCAGCACACATGTATGAATCATAATATAGGTTGGTTGAAAATAGATGTTGCAGGGAAATTAGAACAGGTAATTCAAACTTCATAAAATGAGAGTGTAAATGAGTTTGTTTAGTGGTGATTCCACAGGATCCAACTCAAGATGTTCAGAAGGCAAATTCATTCATAATATCTACAGGCATCAAAGAGAAGGAAATTTTGGAGCATGGAGAAAATCAAGTTAAATATAAGATTCGATTTACTGCTAACACTAAAACATAATTTGTTGTAACAACAACAACAACAACAAAAAAATAAAGTGAAATTCAAGACACTGTTAGGGATCAGGAGTCCATAAGATAAAGTTTCCTTCAGTGATGAAATTGTGAAGAGCATTTCAACGTTCACTAGTGTCAACAAGATTAAAAAGGAAAAAGAATAGAATGGGATGCAGAGCGCATCTAAGAGGAGTGCTGTTTATCTGGCAGAGTAGAGTCATGAAATGTTAAAAAGCCATGTTTCTCTCCTTTCTAAAATGCGAGAAATTCTCAAGACAGAAATAACGATCATCTCAGAAGCCCGCACAAAAGGAAGACTGTAGCATTAATTTACCAATCAATGAGCCATTTTGGTTGATCCTCCAAGCAATTGAGAAGAACTAGACATCATTATTAAACAAAAAGCACCATTTTAAACAGCAAGCATACATCATAATTTTAAATAATAATACCTTACATTTGTGTAGCACTTCAGAGTTTACGAAGCACTTTTATGTACATTATCTCATTTATCAACCTCTAAAAGAGGAAGAAAAATTTAAGGCAAGGAAAGGGATTAATATCAGTGTTGCACTGAATAAATGAGGGTGAAGTTCTGGAATAATAGAAGTCCTCAACAAATCTTCATCAGGAGCTGATGAATTGCCCATCTCAACTTCATTATCCTTATCATGAGCACTTATGAGAGAAATGAAAAATTGATGAGCACCGTCATAATCAAAGAGAATAAATGTTTCTCTGTTAAAGTGAATGCATAATCTTTCCAGGAATAAAATAACAATATTCATTAATTATTAAATTCCGATAATGCTGACACCAAATCTCATTTCAACCAGTGAAGAAAATTAGCAATATAGAAGAAAACTGTTGGACTTGGTGTTTTTAATCTATGTATACATACATAAAGTCCCTGAAAAGACTGCCTAAAATGTAGTTTTTTGTCTCTCCCAGTTGGGTGAATATTTTCAGAATCCATTTATATCAGAATATTCTGTTACCTTCTAAAAACAGATTGTGCAAATGTCAAAGGCTCTTCATGCATAACTTATAGCAGAAGTTAAGGACATCTTATGACAAAATTTTTCTTGAGTCACCAGGTTTTATTAGAGAATTGCCATGTTTTCTTTAGTATCCTCTATACCCTCTCAACCCAGCCCTACACAAATATGGTGTAAGAAGTACAATATACTCCATTAAGGAATTGCCTATTTTCTTTATCTGATCCCATCAGTTATTTCCATTCCACTGATGAAAATTACAATAGAGAATAGTGATAATTTGCCATTAGATACTTTAAAATGTGCATTAGTGATGTCTTTAAGATATAATGCTTTTTAATTACACACCAAAATTAAACTTCCAAATAAATACCAAATGTAACTAAGTAAAACAGAAGAAAGGAACAAATAAAAAAGCTTCAATGCTTCCCCAAAGAGAAAACCACTGCAAAATTATTAGTTTAGGTTTTTCTAGTCCTGTTTTCTATGACTGTGTGTGTATCTCTGTGTGTTTCTATGCATATATCTCTGTGAATCTATGTGTGTATGTGTGTATTGGTGTGTATGCATTTTTGTGTGTGTGTATGTTTGGTCTGTAGCTGGGCACTTCTATAAGTCAGCTAAAACTTGTAGGTTTCTGTTACAAGTTTTAAGGGACAGTTAGCAATTTCTGCAACACTAAGGCTAGATTAAAGCATATTCCTTCAAGAATCTATGATCTAGCCATTACAAATATTTATATTATTAAGTAATTATTGAAAGACAAAAATGCCCATGATATCATAAATGAAAATATATTTTTAAAAGTAATCATAATACACAGTTTTGTAACCTTCTGAGAGATCGAGATGCAGATGCATCAAGGCGTAACAGATTGTGATCATCGTTTAAAGATATGCATTTAAAAGTGTTCATACCCAAATGATAACAAGTGTGATAAGTTTTGAACACATATCCTGTGCCTAGAAATCTATTAAGCTTTTAAACCATATTAAGTGTGTTCCTAATTCCAACTTTATTACACACAGATTGTATTATGCAAAAGTAGAAATGTCTCCTATATTCACTTGACCCTCGAATGTCATCTTAGGAAGGAGGAGATGACCATTTGAGAGGGAGGACACTTACTCTTGCCATTTCCTCTTATGTGGTCTCTGGCTTTAACGAGTCTTTTATATTAAGGTAATATTAAGGTAAATTAAATTTCAAATTCTTCATTAGTCCCACTTCCCTCCAGACCTTCATGGTTGTTGTTCTTCTTAGATGATAACATTTTGGGCTAAAAGCAAGTTTCTGGAGACTCAGGGTGGTGGTGGAAGAAGTCCCTGATTCTGTCATCAGGTTGACGTCCACTTGCTTGGGGCACTGTGCTAGGACTCACTGTCCAATGTCTTGGGCCATCATCTCTCCCCTTCACTGAATTAATAACATTTATTGTTTCAGTGGGAGGCACCTTCAGTGCACCACCTAAAACAAGACATTACTGCTCAGCTTTGAGCTCAGAACTAAAGATATAAAATCATTAATAGAATTTTAGTTTTTAAAACCTAGAATTCTTGAAAGAAAAAAGGCTGTTTTCTCAGGTCTGCTTCCTTTCTATGTAAAAAGAAAATCTTGATAATCTGAACATAGGGCTTTCCTCCAAGTCATGGTATTGAGGAAGAAGAGCACAAAATACAGGAAGTCCCTTCTAAATACAAAAGGGAAAGTAACTCCTGGTACTAGGAGAATCTTGGAGAGAGGTTTGGAGGGGAAAAGTGTAGGGGCAGAGTTCTAATCTAATCATATTCTTATCTCAAATGGAGCCACAACTTTCCCCTGAGACGTGGAGAGGCAAGATGACGGATATGGAGAAACACAAGCACACAAGTTCTAGTTACCCATTTCTGAAGTGTATCTGGGCTATCTCCAGGCCTCAGAGAAATCCTACACTCAGTATCAAATGGAAGCTGTAGAGCATCAGAGAGAAGAGAGTCCTCTAACATCTGGACCCCAAATGACCATTTAGACACATGAAGGGAAATCTAGGAATTCCATGTGATTTGGTCATTGGACATGGAGTTGCTGAGAGACAGAGAAGATGCCTGAAATTGAGCAGAGAAGATTCCTTGAATAAAACATCATGGAAGGAATCATGATTGGCATCATTAGGTGTCAGTATAAGACCAAAGAATTCCAAGTGGGCCAGCCACGCCTTATTAAACATAGAATGGGGCAACCATGACCTAGTGCAATAAGGGCATCATTACCCAGAGGACAGACCAGGGAGCAGGGCTCCTTGGTGGAAGCTATGAATATGCCTGAATTTCAAGAAGACCCAGGGAGGGACCCAGGGGAAGAGACTGCCTGTAGAGTTGGGCCCTGAAATCAACTGAATATTTACTCCAAACTGAAAGAAATGGAGTTTCATTTATTTGACAATTTTAAGTCACTTAGATAGAGGTTGGTAAGATGTGAGCTTTAAAAGTCCCAGAAATCAATTACTTGAAGGGCGCCTGTGGTCTTTCAAGAAATTTTGGACTAAAAAAATTCTGTAGTTTCTGAAATTGTCTACTTGTCTTTTAAAACAAATATTTTGCATCATTTAAAAATTTATATTTTAGTTTGCAAAAGCTAACACGGCTAGAAAATAAGATTTTGCTGTAACAGAAAACAAAATTTGCAACCAGTCCCGTAGCCTCCAGTGGGGGATCTTCTATAATGTTGATTCAGAAAATATCTGAGGTCATTTTGCTATTGGAAGTAGACATTTATTTTAGTTTAGAGTGTTTTCCCTTTCTTAATCTCATTAATATCAAATTTCAAAGAAATTTTTACATCTTTGACCTAAAAGTGATGTATAAAAAAATAAAACACTCAATTAAAAATAAAGTTTAGAAAGTAAACAACCAAGCAAAAGATTATTTAATCATTACCATCATGTCAATTTTTTTTTTTCAGTTATTTTAAACCAAAGCATAAAAATAACTTATTTTGTCCTGGAGGAAATTACACAGAAAACAGTGTTCAGAATATTATGGAACAGTCATCTATAAAACGAAATATTATTGACCATTAAAATATTTATATTATTGCTAATAAAAACGTAGTTTTGATATAATATGTACCTATGTTCTTGTTTTGGAAATGTATTTGTGTCTTTCTGAAAAAAAAAATGACTGTAAAACTGTATTTTAGAATATTAAAATGTGTCTTTTATCGGCTTATCTTAATTTTTTAACAATTTCTTTAAGGAAACTATGTGCTATAAAGAAGGAGAAAGTTTTGACTTAAATAGAAAAAAGACAATTGTTGTGTTGTTAAAAATAGTTAACGTTTTCCTGCGGAAAAAAGAAAAGTAAAGGGCAACCTATCACATAGAAGTAAACATATATTTGATATTATAGCAAATGAGAAACTGGAAGTTGGGAATTCTCTGCCTGAAATGGTTCTTAAATTTTTCTTTTAGCTCAAGCAAGTCCACCTATCTTTCCATTTCTCTAGTTACCCCTTCTCAAACCTTGCAGTCACAAATTAGCAACAGATACTGGATTGCACGCCACCCGTTTTGCTCAGGAAAGACTTGGGCAGCTGCTCAACTGGCTGAAATGTTGTTTGAGAGATTAACTCAAAAAGATGATGAAACCAACAGGAACACAGCAGTTGGAACTTGCCCCAAGTCATCAAAAGAAATGAAGTTCAATATAAAAATCTAAAATAAATAAGGGACTATAAATGAGAGGACACCCTTAAAATTTAGGAGAAAGTTTCCAGGTGAGGAAAGCTGCACCTTTAATTTCCCTTTTCCAATAACTCCCCTTAGAAGAAGGGCAAGAGTCACCCAGTGGTCCGCAATCCTGCAAATGCAGGGGATAGGATATTTTCAGAAGGAAAAATTCAACAGCTTCAATGGCTTATGATTTTTTTTTTTTCAAAATTGTCCCCTAAGAATTAGGAGTGTGAGACATTGACATAAGTCTCAGAGAACTGACCCGTAAAATAATTAGAAGAGGAATTCCCCCAGGCCCCACCCTCTTGTCTTAGAGCTGGGCCAGATGAAAGACACCTCTGTTTACTTCCTGATCCATCTAATTTCTGTAACAAGGACCATCCCAAACACATCTCCCAGCAGCTGCTAGAGCTGAAACTCAAGAGGTTGCCCCAGGCACCATGGCACCTTCTTAGAGCTGTTCGACCCTAATGGATTAGCTTTCCTCAGCACAGGTGGCAATTTAACAGGAGACCAAACTTTTACACTAGTAAGAGACCATTGGAAGTAACTTCAAAGCCCATAGGCCTAAAGCAGAGCTAAGAAAACACAAGGTTTTCTAAAATGCAAATCAGCTGCCCATCCTCCCACCCACAGTTTTCAAAGGATGATAATTATGGGAGTAGTGGGAACGACAGAAATCAAAGAATAATGCCATTTCAAAAATACAGAAAAGTCAGCATATTTCCATTAGAAATTCTAAAACTGCCATTTTTAATTCTGAAACAAAACTGAAGGGCCAAATTTTGCATAAGACTTGGTCATATTTCAAACAAAATATTACCACACTTTTGCCCGAGAAACTTTTTACAAAGTTCCAAAAGCAGTATCAAGGACTAATTGATTTACTTTTATTATACAATATTTTCCATGTATTTTTAAATACAGAAAGCCAAAACAAAACAACAACAACAGAAAAACAAAAAACGACATGATCATCCTTTTCACAATAGCCCAGAACTTTAATTAAGCTGCTTACATAAAAATGTTGGTAAACAGGGCATAACATATATACCATAACATTTCCTAATATATGACGAGAGCACATGAAAAAATTTAGGAAGTAGATGAATCACAGAAAGAGCAGATTAGTTAAAAGAGAGTAGAGGCTGAAAAAAATATCTCTGAAAAGCTGACAGACTCCAAATTATAGGATAATGCACATAAAAGCACTTTGACACATGTAAAAACAAAATGTAACTCTTGTTGGAAGGTTAATAATTCAAACGGAAACAATACTCATATATTGGTATTTGCTTATACATGAATTCTTATATATGTATATACATGATGAACTAGCACAATATTTCTTCTTTACTTTTTCCAACATCATATTTTGTATATTTAACTATAGATAATAAAGTGGTTTAGAGATTGAGTTCTTTTTTACATTCTTAACATGACACCCTGTTTATTGAAATCAAGGGAAAGGAAGAAAAAACCTTCCTAACTGGAAGGTTGGAAAAATGTTGTATTTGTCTTACATTTTTAGATTTTAATGTCATACCAGCTTATCAGTACCTAGCTATATGAAACTACCAGAAAGAATTCTTTTAAAAAGTGGAATAGAGGTGGAAAACAACAATGGAGATGAAGACTTGTTGCGTAAGTAAAGTCTCAAGATGCCTCATAGCTCATATTCACTCGGGTTTTATCTTTTATTGCATAGAGTAGAAAATTGACATGAAAATATATGGTGTTCATGAAGACATTTGGTGTCATAATTACACTTTTTGTAGAAACAGAATTTCTGCTTTAATCAAATAGAACTGTGCATTCTTGATACTTGGATGAGACTTTCTCTAATGTATTTACTGATTTTTTACGTGAATTAAGCTTGTGACTGCCATGTGCAGGCGGAAGAATCCTAAGGGGTTTGATAATGATCTGAGTAGGAGTTTAGGACCCCAAATGTGATCTTCTGGACAGACTCCCTTTCATGTTTTGCACCTTACTTGTTTTTCAGGAAACAGTTCATTTTTCTAGGCATGATCCCAGTGTGGATCCTAGCATCCTGCCTATTTTGAAAATCTCCCAGTGCTCATTTTATGAGGTTCCATGGGGTTGATTATGAATCTAGCAGGAGAGAAATAAGCTGGCAAAAAAAAAAAAAAAAAAAAAAAAAAAGTGCTGACTTGAGTCTCAGGAAGTCCGGTTTTTGTGACATTGACTAGCTTTGTGAGCCTCGGCTGGTCACTTCATTTCTGTGGACCTGATTTCTCATTCTTCAAATAAAGGGATAGGAGTAGATTCAATTTTTAAAGTCAATTGTAAGATTACTATTCTATTGTAGGGCAAATCATATCTTAATTTCGTATTAAAATTAAATACTTTAGTACATCATATTCTATATGTCAAGTCATATTCTATAACATGCCATGTTCTATAGCATGTCATATTCTATAACATTATTATAACTCCTGCATGATTTTTTTGTTGAAGTTGTCTTCATAAATGAGCTGAGACATCATGCAATAGAATAGGTCAGCCAGTTTTGCTTGTTCATTTTTAAAGGTAATGGAATAAAAGACCATTTAATTTCTGACTCACTGGAAGTCATGCACCAGATTAGTGATAGATTAGAGAAAAGAAACTAAGACCCCTTTCTTTCTAATCAGTCAGTGTTCTGAAGTAGGTATGTTTTTATTTAAGAGAAGTTATTTGTCAAGAAGCACTAAGAATAGGATTTGACCCTTGCAACCATAATCTGTGAAGAATCATTAGTAACACCTTCATTCTCTCATTTCATTCTTACACCGTTATTTTAAATTATTTGTTATAGAGGCTATATCAAACACTGCACAGAGTTTTCATAGAAAATGTGCTCAATAAATATGTACACAGATTTGCCTAGAACATAGACGTTAACTTGCAGTTTCTCTACTAAGAAATATAACCTGTTATTTAAATACTCACTTTGACACTTGGCCTTGTGATCTCCAGCAGATTACTCAAATTCCCTGAGCCTGATTTCACCATTCCTACCTCATAGGGTTATCACAAAGATTAAAGGAGATAATGCACGTACTAGCCTGTTTGTTCTTCTTCCTTTTGTTAATTTTATTACTATTTTTATCTTTATTTATGTCCATCTGTTTTTTCTTCCTTTCTCCCCAAAGACAGAGGAATGTCTTAGTCACCTTTATCTGCCAACCTAGAAGAACTTTAATTAGTATTGCATTCATTAATACACATTCTCTGCCTATCCTAATAATTTTGTTAGATGCTTTCCTTGTCAGTGATAACTCTTTCTCATGTATCCCCGTTGAATGTGAGTCCCACATATGGCCCAGTTGGGCAAATTCCAGGGAAATAAGAGAAGCTGCAGAGGAGAGGGCTAAAAAGGAGCTGGTACATTTTAGAAGTAAGCAAAGGAAGAGAGGAGCCCCAAGAAAGGCCAATATTTTAAAATTGAGTCACTAGAAAGGTGAGAAGGTTGTTATCAGAATTAAAAAATCACAGAAGCAGGACTAGGTGGGATAAAGAAAGAGTTCATGTGGGAAATGCTACCCATGAAAGACCTTCACATGCTGAGATTTGCACACACAGGGGAAAGGGTAGGATTGGTACCCGGGAAGTGGTGAGCCTGGAGTTGTCATCTGTTTCAAGGTTCCGTGAAGCCATAATGTTAAATCAGATTGTTAAAGCAGAGAGAATAGCTGGAGAAAAGATGGTTAAGGACAAATCCTTGGGACAATATCTATATTTAATAGTTGGAAGGAAAAGGAAATACTCATTTTAAAACATAACCACTAAGCCTCATCGCCAAGGTTTTCATAGGTAAAACTTTAGAGTATCCCTTTAGTTAGGCATTATCCCATTATATAAACGATCGGTCTGAATGTTGAGACTTGCTGGAAGTTACACAGGCTATATAGACAATAACTAAACTTATCTTTATTCTTCTCCAATAATTAATGTTTAATAGAATATTTTATTACTAACCTAATATTAGTAACTATAGAAAATACCCTTTCTAACAGGATCTAGAATAATTTTAATATATTATCAAATATATCAATATATCAGAACTATAACCTAACTTAAGCTATAGTTTAAGTTAAGCTGCAGCTTTGATAAAGATGTAGACATCTCTTTAGAGTTAAAAAAATTGGTTCTTGATTTTCTGCAAGATGTATGACGAGAAATACAAATTTGTAAATAACTTGAAAATAATCAGGGATGGATTTAGACTATATTTGTGCTCACTAATGAACATGACAATTTTTTTTACCTTCTGGCCTCTATGTCAGATACAATGGTGAATGATGATCTGTCTTAGGGGAAGCTGGAGAAAGCATATTTCATCAAATAAAAACTTAGTTGGCCTTCCTGATATCACCCACATGCTGAGGCCTCCTTCTAAGATGCAAAGCTCCCTTATTCACAGGTTCCTTGGAAGACTGTTTCCCAAATAGACTGCATGTTAAAATCACCAGAAGGTCTTGCAAAAATACTGATGGATAGCTCCAAGATATTCTGATTTAACTTCTATGGGGTGCCACCCGGGCATCAAAATTTGTAAAAGTTACTTAGATGATTCTCGCGTTCAGCAACATTTAATATAAAGAGGCTCCCAATGTCTTCCAACCAGAGATGAAAGGAATAAGGATCTTTTCTTGAAAGTAGGAAATGTCAACAAATAGTGTGTATTTGAAGCAATGGAATTTCTATAACATTTACTGTTCAATTCAAAGTAAGTGCAACTCAATAATACTTTCACAGATAATAAAGAATGCAGTTGCTCAAATAGTGTACAATTTATATTTTAAAAATTTATATAATACATATCAACAACACCTATTTTATCAATTTATCACTAAAATATATTTATCTTTAAGAGTATTACTAGAAAGAAATTTCTATTTTCAAATAGAAATACCAGCATATATGGGAATTTTCTGTGTCCTGAGTTTCCAAAGCGCTTTTGTACATTTTTAAATCAATCCACATAAGATTCTTCTGAGCTGACATTGTTAAAGAATGCAACCCAAAATATCTACATCATCATCATACTAATTGTTTGCTTAAAATGTAGGGTTTTCCCCTTTCAATTCAAGACTTATCAAGAATCAAAATTTCTGAGTGCACCTCAATTTTCTGTATACCTAAATTATTAAATTATTACAGGACTTCTATCCTAAAATAATAAGAACTAGGTGCTGGTCTTCATTTATAGCTAAGAAAACTAAATCTATAGTTATAGAGTGTTTCTCTTTTAATGCTGGATATATACATGATTAGCTGAATTTCCTTCTCAAAAGGTTGAAATGGAGAAGGCATACATTTTGGGGTCAACACTTTAATAATATTGAATGCTTAGTATGTGCTAAGAATATTGTCTTAAATGCTAGAAACACAATAATAAAAAAAGACATGATATATGGAACCAAGGGACTACTAAAACCTCAAACTCACATATTACTTTATGCGAAGAAGCAATTGCAGAGACTTTGTAATTAGGAGAGCTAAACTGACTTTCTGTCCTACTGGTACCAAAACAGAGATATAGACCAATGGAACAGAACAGAGCCCTCAGAAATAATACCTCACGTCTACAACCATCTGATCTTTGACAAACCTGACAAAAACAAGAAATGGGGAAAGGATTCTCTATGTAATAAATGGTGCTGGGAAAACTGGCTAGCCAAATGTAGAAAGCTGAAACTAGATCCCTTCCTTACACCTTATACAAAAATTAATTCAAGATGGATTAGAGACTTAAATGTTAGACCTAAAACCACAAAAACCCTAGAAGAAAACACAGGCAATACCATTCAGGACATAGGCATGGGCAAGGACTTCATGTCTAAAACACCAAAAGCAATGGCAACAAAAGCCAAAATTGACAAATGGGATCCAATTAATCTAAAGAGCTTCTGCACAGCAAAGGAAACTACCATCAGAGTGAACACGCAACCTATAGAATGGGAGAAAATTTTTGCAATCTACTCATCTGACAAAGGGCTAATATCCAGAACCTACAAAGAACTCAAACAAATTTACAAGAAAAAAAAAAAACAAACAACCCCATCAAAAAGTGGGCAAAGGATATGAACAGACACTTCTCAAAAGAAGACATTTATGCAGCCAACAGACACATGAAAAAATAGTCATCATCACTGGTCATCAGAGAAATGCAAATTAAAACCACAATGAGTACCATCTCACACCAGTTAGAATGGCAATCATTAAAAAGTCAGGAAACACCAGGTGCTGGAGAGGATGTGGAGAAATAGGAACACTTTTACACTGTTAATGGGACTGTAAACTAGTTCAACCATTGTGGAAAATAGTGTGGCGATTCCTCAAGGATCTAGAACAAGAAATACCATTTGACCCAGCCATCCCATTACTGGATATATACCCAAAGGATTATAAGTCATGCTGCTGTAAAGACACATGCACACATATGTTTATTGCAGTACTATTCACAATAGCAAAGACTTGGAACCAACCCAAATGTCCATCAATGACAGACTGGATTAAGAAAATGTGGCACATATACACCATGGAATACTATGCAGCCATAAAAAAGGATGAGTTCGTGTCCTTGGTAGGGACATGGATGCAGCTGGAAACAATCATCCTCAGCAAGCTATCGCAAGAACAGAAAAACAAACACCGTATGTTCTCACTCATAGGTGGGAATTGAGCAATGAGATCACTTGGACACAGTAAGGGGAACATCACACACTGGGGCCTGTTGTGGACTAGGGGGAGCGGGGAGGGATAGCATGAGGAGATATACCTAATGTAAATGACGAGTTAATGGGTGCAGCACACCAATGTGGCATATGTATACATATGCAACAAACCTGCACGTTGTGCACATGTACCCTAGAATATAAAGTATAACAAAAATAATAATAATAATAATAAAGAAGTGACTGCCCAGTTTTGGAAGAGGAATAACTGCCACCAGGCTTTCCAGGAAGTATTAACAAGGTAATTTCTGTGTGCCTCTATAATGAAGTTAGAAGACCTTCGTAGAGCTTGCTATGTCTAGAGTTGGCTGGAAATGATTCACAGTTAAAAACATAAACAAACTAAACAAACAGAAAGTTAGATTTTTTAAAAATAGTATATGGAGTTTAAGAGAAGAAGAGTTTATTTCAAATGCTAATTGAATTCGCATGTATTAATGCAGAAAAAAATCAGTGACAACAGTGGTTTTGATTATTTTCCTTTTTTGGATGGTGGAACAAATATATATGAGTTTTTACATGTAAATAATTTTGCACACTTCTCTCCTTTTCAACTTGACACTGTACCATGAGCATTTTATTTCTTTTTCTTTTTGGAAAATTTTTTATGGGCTATGTAAATGTTTGACATAGAGATGGACCATCACTGATATTAAAAATCCAGTTGTGTTACAGAATTTTTATTTACACATTTTGGGCATAATAAACAAAAGAGTAATAAATATCTTTGTACAGAATCCAATGTCTATACTGTATGTTTAATTAATTTATTAAGAGAGATTCCTAGAAGTAGAATTTCGCTGGATTCAGTAGGAGGGATAAAGGATATAAACTCTTTGAAGGTGATGATTACTTGCTAATGAACTATTTTCTGGAAGACTCATACAAATAAAAGCTTTCATTAGTATTTCTTGAGTGTATATCTCCTTCTACCCATTCTAACAGAATATTATTGTTTCAAATCTTTGTTTATCACACACTTTCAATTTGCTATCATCAATTATCGGTGATTAATCATAAGTAAAACTGATGAACAACTTCTTGCATATTTAAAAAAGTGGCAATCATTTATTTTATTACTTATTTGAATTTCAAGGATTATAATACAAATTTGCCAGTTAAAAATGCAAATGAAAGTCATTTCTATCCTATGAAACCAAATGGTGATGCTAGTTTTCAAGAATAAAAAAAAGAAAAGTAACATTTTTGGCCATGTACTATATACTCTTATAAACATTTGGGGATTTTGCTGTTGTTGTAGATGAGAATATCAGAAAGTTTAAGTAAAGTGTTCAGATTTTTAATTTACAATATAGCATCAATGTTATTCAACATCAATTGTGACTTCAAATTTTATGTTCTTTATATAAATATAAATAATGGTTTTATTTTTATTTCCATGGTAAAAAATATATGCAGTCACAGAGAAAATTGTCTTTTTTAAGAACTACCTTCTTAGAAATTAAGAATTTCTAATGATGATAAACAAGAATTAATAATGGATTAATATAGTTAATTTAAAAAAGATGTTTGCCTAAAAATACAAATAATATTATAAAAGTGACAGGGCAAAAACCAGTATATATAAATTTTACTGAGCCACAAATAGTTTAAAATTAGTTGAAGACATTCAATAAACTTAAACATTGTTTTTAATCTTAATCCAATTTTGTTTCTAGGTTTATTTCTACTTAAAAGCCACATCACAGTCTCCCTACTGACATCATCTAAAGCTTTGATGTCTGATGCTCATAAGTCACAATAAAAGTGAATGATATTTCTGTATTCAAGGGTATAGAATTGTTATTTAAGTTTCAAAATACTAAAAATGATAAAGCTGAATTTTAGTACTGAGTCAAATATTTCCAGTTTAAGGTGAAACAGCTTTTTTCCCAAATATAATTTCTTTAAAATGTTTCTTTGTGAGCACAAAGTTAAATTTGAGGCTAATAATAGAAACTATAATTTGTTTAATATATAAAGCTACATCTTTTGATATCAGGAATACGTATGTATGCATGGATATATATATATATTTAGTGATAGATTGAGCTATATTGTCTCTGTTTACAAAAGTAATATATTTTTATATATAAAATGAAAAGGTATTAATATATACACTTACTAATATACAAATAAAAGAAATATATTATTGATTACATATATACTGAGTTACAGAATATGTCTCTGGTATATAAACAGTACACATGTCATAAATATGTATTCTTTGCATGTGAAGAACGTAAATGTTATTTTCTTCTATAAAAAGTATGTCACACATTTTATTTGGAATAAAAAAACACTGAATTTCTTTTAAAAAGGACATCAATATGATTCAACATCAGTTTTGAAATTATGAAAGTAATGACTAAGAACCCAGTATATAATCATAAAATCTAGGTTGTACATGTACATTTTCAAAAGTAATAAAATATAAAGACAGAAACAAATTAATAAGGTCAATATGCCTAATGATGAAGAACATATAGACAGCTAGCTTTTACCTTCTATTTTTATATCTTTATCATTTATTGCCTATGAGTAGAGGAAGAAAAATTTCAAAAACCAAAGGTAAATCGTGTGTAGGAAACCAAATAAGTTACTTTTGCCCCTAAAAATAACTGTTTACATTGTATCTGGGATAAAATGAGCTTTGAGTTTAAATAATGACTACAACTAACTGTGAAATAAATGGACAAAGACCCAAGATGTGTGCACTATTTCTAAATTCTGTATTAATCATGCCTGCTACAAAACTTGTTGCATTAATAATTTATTAAGGATTAGGCCCCTTTTCTTGACTGATTCTGTAGTGAACTCCCCCTGGTTAGAGTAAAGGTGATTTTTTCATGGTATGGCTGTGGTTACTAATTCCAGGCTGTTCCAATCCTGAAGATCTATAAACCAGCCAGATCTGACATTCTGGCTTAGGAAATCACTAAAGAAGAACTCTAGTTATTAGATAAGATAGTTCTTCATATTTTCCAAAAGCAAATTAAGTTACGAAATGTCTGTTTTAACACTCAGAAACTCACAGCATACTTATGTGGTGAGCTGGGAATACAGAAAGGCCAAAAGAGATCAAAGGAAAGATCTGCATTTTCTCTTTTTCTTTAGCCCAAATGTCATTAGTAGTATTTCCAAAATTATTACTTTTTACCAGGGTTCTTGGCTCACTTTAGCCCTCAAGCTCACAAAACTGTTAAAAGAGAGACGAAAGAATCTGAAAGAAGTACCTGCATTTAAGCAATTGTACATTAAGAAAAAGAATGCTATCTATTTAATTAACATGTCACCTTCTGGAAGGCCAGGTGTTCCTTAGAAGTTACCTATATAAGTATTGATCTATCTAAACCTCATGTGGGTTGACAAGATAATGTGGCAACAGAAGCTTTGTCTGAGGGAAAAAATATGTCTAAGGACTTGTTTACTACTTCAGCTCCCGTTTAAAAAAGGATTTCACAGTGCAGTCTTTGTTCCTCAGTAGAAATGTGCCTTTTGTACAAGTTAATGCTTGCAGAACAATTTTACTGTGATTATTTGTTGTTCATTACTTAGATATGTGGGTTAGAAATGAGTTCTTCAGGCTATATTCATCTCCCAAATGTGGGTGACATATTACATACATTTAGCTATAACAGTGCTGATTTTAGAAAATTTAAAAATACTATATACAATAGGAAAAGTATGCTTATCTGCCTCAATATTTATTTAATTATATACATTTATATATGCACATATATACGCACATGCACATTTATGAACTATAGATATATAGTTATATATATATATTTGTGTATTAAATGTGTTTTTATGCGGATCCAGAAATTGATCAGAATTGTTAATATATTGGAATGGATTTTTTCTTACTACTTCCTTGAGGAAAAGGAAATATAAATATGACTGGCTCACAATTCCTGTCTTACAAAACCTTAGGAATAAAAATTATTGCATAATTCAGAAAAACAATTTAAGAGCAACGTAATAAAAATATAGACATGTCCACGTGTCAAGCTTTTGTTTTATTAGTATAACCAAATATAAAGATAAAGCCAGCAAGTGCTGTTTCAAGATTGGAGCTGAACGAGTCCTAATAATAGCAGGCAGTAGGAAACTTTCACTGGATAACCACTTTCCATTGCCAACAGTATGACTTACTGCTCACTGAATCAGTGAGAAATCAGGCAGAAGTGCTTAAAATAAAACTAAAATAAAGTAATTTCAAATTGTAGAAACTAAATGTGAAAATGCACGGACAGAATCTGCCATCACTCCGTGAACTGACAAGTAAGCAACAATGCAAGGAGAAATTGAGACAACTATCCTGCTCTGTATAAAAGAGAAAGGAACACACAGGAATTCTGGTGATTAGGAGGATTTAATGTGGGTAAAGCAGGAGCAATTGTCCAGAATATACCACAGCATGAAGAAAATATTCCACTTCATTCATCCATTTGTTCAAAGTTTAGGATTTCTTTTCCTTTCCTTTTTTTTTTTTTTTTTTTTTTTTTTGAGACGGAGTCTGGCTCTGTCGCCCAGGCTGGAGTGCAGTGGCGCAATCTCGGCTCACTGCAAGCTCCGCCTCCCGGGTTCACGCCATTCTCCTGCCTCAGCCTCCCGAGTAGCTGGGACTACAGGCGCCGCCACCTCGCCCTGCCAATTCCTTATATTTTTAGTAGAGACAGGGTTTCACCATATTAGCCAGGATGGTCTCCATCTCCTGACCTCGTGATCCGCCAGCCTGGGCCTCTCAAAGTACTGTTATTACAGGCCTGAGCCACCGCGCCCGGCCAGGATTTCTTAAATTGGGATTTTTTTTCAGTTTTCTATTGCTATGTAACAAATACATTTTAAGCTCAGTGGCTGAAAACAATTACCATTTGAATCTTTCATAATTTTCTAGGTTGTCTGGGCTTAGCTGGATGGATTTCTGGTTCCTGTGATGTCACTTGACTGGACTGGAGCTCCAAGATGGCTGCTGGACTTGTTTGGCAGTTAGTGCTGGCTGTAGCCAGTTTACTTGAAATGTTTGAGAAAGCCTCATCTCTCTTCCATGTGACTCCTTCATGTGGTTTGGGCTTCTCTGGGAGAACAATAGGTTACAAAAAGCAGCATTCAAAGAAGACACATTCCAATGCCTGAGGACTCATCAAGCCTCTGCATTATGCTTGTTAATATCCCATGAGCCAAAGTTAGACATAGGGCAAACTCAAAGTCAAAGTAGGAGGGAACTACACAGGGTCTGAATACAAGAGGGCATGGATTCACCCAGCCACTCAAAAGTAGCATAGTTTCCCTTGCATGCATGTGGTTGAATAGGGGAACGGTTTCGGAAGTGGATGCAGGGTAGTAACATTGAGAAGGCAAGAAGGTTAGCGAGAATGTAGCCTCAGCAGTACTGCGGCTTCAGACTGATCCTATGGGAAGCTCTGAAGCTAAATTTTCACCCAGAGTTAGTACGGCCTTAAGACAAGGAGCTCTTGTAATTAGGCCAGTAAGTCTTTAGCTCTTTAGCTCTAGGAAGGGGAAGGGAAGTGAGGGGACATGGCCTCCCAATGAGAATTAGCAGTCAACTATTGGAGTAGCTGGAGCAGGAAGCACTTACAGCACACACAGCATCAACTACAGGTGTTCACCTGCAAAGCTTTCTTGTTATGTTCCTAGGAATATTGATGCTGGCAATGTTGATTCCACACATATCATGGAATACTCCTCTTTGTAAAAATGTCATTCATTCTATGTATCTTTATATTATCATAATAATTGTTGTTTTTTTCTCCTTATGCTCATAAGAAATCTATAGAAGAGAAGAAGAAAATCTATAGCATTTTTATTTTTCCATACTTATTTTTGGAAAAAAAAAAATATCCTAGTGAAGAATTCACTTTGTAGCATCAAACGCTCAGCCCATAATTCTTTCATTACTGGATGATGATAATGAGTAAAAGAGGTAAAGAAAGAAGAAAAAGATAAAAATGACAAGGAGAATTTCTGCAAAGAGGACTTGGAGAGCTAGGCGGAAAGACGGAGGCTTCCTGAGGAATAAAAATCAAGTGTCTTTTTACTCAGTGGGAACCTTACCAAAGAGAGCTTACCAGAGAAGACAGGATTTGTTGAGAAATCTTTAATAAAGACCATTGAAAGATGTGTTTGTTCACGAAATACCCAACTACAGACATAATTTAGAGAAATATAAGTGTTTTAAAATCTGAAAAGGAAAACGATGATCTATCTTAAGGACAGAAAATTGTATGTGTTATCACAAGAGAATGAAAATAGGAAGAATCATCTGATATATTTATGAGAGTTTAAAAAATCAATTATTAAAGAGATTATGAAATACTTTGAAGAGATAAAAAGGAAGCTGACTTTAAAAATAAATATATGTTTATACTTATAGGACACTAGAGCAAAAAATGCAATAATATTTGCATGTGTATAAGTCTTTCATAAAGTTTACATTCAGATTGCATGAAATATGATACATTTTTAAATTACTTCTATGGTTTTAACATAAAATGTGTAATTGAACAATTTTTTATTGTAATGAAAATATTCCTGATTTAATGTGTAAATTGAATATTTTAAATAAAATAATCCTTAGTGTTTGCTTTTGGCCAAATCAAGTGAAAATTCAAATTGTAAAAAAACGTTACAGTCAACAATCATTGTTTACATTAGTGAGCTCATTTACTAAACATTAAAGTAACACTATAATAAACACAACAATTTAGTGCCAGTGAATGAATAGCTTGTTGGGAAGAACAGAAAGTCAAGACAGACTCAAGTGCAAATGAATATATGTATAATATATTAAAAGTTGCCTTAAAATTAGTTATGAAAAGATGAATCCCATTATTTCCTTGTTCTATAGTACAATTCTGTTATCTCTGTAGTTGATTTGAAAATAACACATCAACTAATAAAGGTACTAGAAGAAAACACATTACTCAAAGAATAAACTTGGGGCAAGAAAGCATGTTTTAGCAAGGTCACACTATTCTAATCACATACCGTGAAAATATTGATAAATTATCGTAACAGTTAAATATTTTTATAGATTAGAAAACCATAAGCAAAATCGTATTTAAAACAAGAAATGGGACAGGCACAGTGGCTCACGCCTGTGATCCCAGTACTTTCGGAGGCTGAGGCAGGTGGACCACTTGAGGTTAGGAGTTCGAGATCAGTCTGGCCAACCTGGCGAAACCCCATCTCTACTAAAAATACAAAAATTAGCCAGGCGTGGTGGCACATGCCTGTAATCCCAGTTATGCGGGAGGCTGAGGCAGGAGAATTGCTTGAACCTGGGAGGCGGAGATTGCTGTGAGCTGAGATCGTGTCACTGCATGACAGAGCAAGACTCCGAATCAAAAAAAAAAAAAAAAAAAAAGGAGAACAAAATGTTATACAAAGGGTGTAAAAAGGTTAACACTCATCTTTGATAAAGGTCATGTATAAATCATTAATCAATAAAAGTGAAATTCAATTTGTGTGTGTGTGTGTGTGTGTGTGTAGAATAAGAGAAGATACATGTACTGGGTAAGCAACATGATAATAAAAGGCCCATGGAAAAATAAGCAAACCACCTAGACACACAGATTATTTTTTAAGAAAAGTGCAATGGTTAAGGAACACATGAAAATATAATAAAGTCGAGGGTAATTTTATAATCTTAAAATATAAAATGTAAAAATCAGCTGGGCGTGATGGTGCGCACCTGTAGTCCCAGCTTCTCCGGAAGCTAAGGCAGGAGAATCGCTCGAACCCGGAAGGCGAGGTTGCAGTGAGCCGAGATCACGCCACTGCACTCCAACCTGGGTGACGGAGCAAGATTCCAAAAATAGCATAAAATAGCATAAAATAAATAAACAGCATAAAAAATAGCATAAAACAGGGCAAAAATAGCATAAAATAAAATTAAATTAAAAATAAAATAAAATATAAAATGTAAATACATCGTTTTAAAATCAATCATAAGCAATTTGATGGAGCCAAGTGTTACTTAGGCTAGTTTGAGGAAATATGCACCTCATGATTTATTGGTGGGAATGTTAATTGATGTAACTTGCTTGTAGGGAGCATCAATATCTACAAAATTTTAGCATGCACATATCATTAGATCAAGAAAATTAACCTAAAAATACACCTGAAAATGTACATGTTCAAGGAACTTCATATAGGCATTATCTGTGATTCAAAAACGTTAAAACAATGATAGGCTAACATCGTGGAATAATTTACAGTTATTATAAAAGAATAAGGTAGATCTACCTGTGATCTAATGTGATCAGAAACACAGGTACACACATGCACACTCATAAACACGCATTCTTCTATATGCTTTGAAATGTCCTCCAGTAAATAATCTTTTAATAGAACTTGGCTCTGTGGAAGACGAAACGGGTATAATACAAGTGCTGGAAGAAAGCTTGGAGGGAGAGGAATCTGTGATAGCTGAGCCGCACAGTGGAAGCAGGGCAAAATCCCCGTCACTCATAGAGGAGAGCTGCCTGGGCCAGCAACCAGACCCATCTGATAACAATGGGAGCAGGCGATGACTGTCTTATGCTACAGAGATTTGGGGATTTATTTGTGACTGCAGCCTTTCCTTGTCTATATCAGAAAAATAAAATATATACATTTATTCCTCTTTTTCCCCCAAAAGTGCAAAATAAATTTTAACATAAGAATTATCTTGTTTGATTTTATTGTACTTTATTTAAATTTTTCTTTCCTATAAGAAAATATTTTCAAATTTTTGGGTTAGAAAACAACTAAAAATTCTCTTACATTCCATTTATTTCAAGATTTCAGCACACAGTTTGGCCTTTATTTTTTCCAAACCAGCAAACATTTTGGAACACAAACGTAGTTGCTCAGCTTTCAGATAAAGCCTAAGACTATACATATATTGTAAGGCAGGCAGTGAATAATTTATTTCACAAAATATCACACAGAAATTGTGAAAACAGAGGAATATAGCTTGTGACTACTTAGTTGCCTGAGGTAAGAGATAGGTCTGTATATGAATCATTGCTCAACCAAAAATCTAGTAATAACCCATCTCAGGTAAAGTTCATATTGCACAAGTAAAGAAAACTTTACAGAAATATGCAGCTATAATAATATGCTTCACTATTTTGAACGATTCTAAACATATAATTTGCAAGTGACACCAGATCATAATGTTTTACAGTATTCCGTTTACATTACGAAACTGAATACAAGGTGGCTAAAAGCTACTTACTCCCAGGAATGACATGTCATCATTGAATAGTGAGCGTAGTAAAGATGATCACATCAGCAGTAGCAACACCTTTATTTGAGCTTTGCCTAAACAGAAAAGAATAATGTTAACTTTAACCAGAAGATAGTCCCATGTGTTCTTAAATATACAAATCACTTGATAGTAACAATGTTTTAAAATACTGAAAGCTAAACATTTTAGTATTTTTATTTACAAAATCAATTGCCTGTCAGTGTTTCATGTGAGTCTTTACTATCTAGAGAGTCATCTAATTTACAAAGCTACAATAGTTTTGGCATAAACATAAATCACATGCCTTTCAATAATCAAGACTTTATTTGTTCTATCCACGAAAAAATACAAGAAAGTCTATGTTTTATTTAAAAAATATCTTTATACATGTGTGTATATGATTTTATATATATAAGCACATTGTGACAAAATATTACATACTGAATTTTTTAATTGACAAATAATAATTGTACACATTCATGGGGTCCATAGTGATGTTTTGAAACAGATCCTACATAGCAGTCATATCAGAAAAATAGCATATTCACCACCTCAGACATGTATCATCCCTTGGTGTTGGGAACATTTAATATCCTCCCTGTACCTATTTGAAACTATATATTAATGTTAACTACAGTCATCCTACAGTGCTATAAAACACTAGAACCTATTCTTTCCATCTACTTATGGTTTTGTATCCTTTAAGAAAATCTTTCCCCCTACTCTTCCCAGCCTCTAGTATCCTCTGTTCTACTTTTTACTTCTATGAGATCACCCTTTTTTTTAGCTTCCACATACAAGTGAGAACATGTGGTGTTTCACTTTCTGTGTCTGATTTATTTCACTTAACATAATACCCTCCGGTTCTTACTATGTTGCCACAAATTACAGGATTTTATTTCTTTTTAATGCCTGAATAGTATTCCATTGTGTATAATATACACCACCTTTTCTTTATCTATCCATCTGTTGTTGGACACCTAGGTTGATCCCATATCTTGGCTATTGTGAACAGGACTGCTATAAACATGGAGGTGCAGATGTCTCTTCCACAAACGATTTCCTTTCCTTTGGATAAATGCCCAGTAGTGAGATTGCTGGATCGTATGGGAGTTCTTCTTGTGGTGCTTTGGGGAAACTCCATTCTGTTCTCCATAGTAGCTGTACTAGGTTTAGTTTTTTGTTTTTTGTTTTTTGTCTTTTCTGATCTCTCTACATTAAACTCTCCTCTCTCTCAAAGCAGGAAACACTTGGTGGCACATTTGGGGTATCTCTGGCTTACGTAAGTTGTCTTCTACAGAGTGTTCCTTGTATTCACACTACTTTGGATGATCATCTTTTATTCTATTTTCCTCATAAAAAGAACTTCTACGTCAACTGATTTCAGTTTTCAGATAAATACCTGGCTCTCTATTTTATTGTAGAATTGAAAAAAAACAGAAAGTGATAAATACTTTGGTTGTGGAATCAATTAGATTTTTAAACAGATTTCTCTTCCCAGTATTCTCCCAATATTCCATAAAACAATATATTTTTACTCAGTATTATTTTAAAATACTTCAAGGTCTCACTAAAGGCAAGACACGCCTATATGAAATTTGAAATGTTATTAAAATGGAAACATTCTGCTAGCGGTGATTTCATTAGCAGTGGGAAATATGCAAATATTTCTAGAGTAAATTGATTGAAGTTTATCTCTCTGTGAAGCTGCTTGAGAGTTTCCACCCTTATCCAGGTGTTGCAGTGTAGGCAGACACATGTTATGAACAAAGGGACTCTTTGATGCCAACATCATATCACTCCAAATTGAACAATGCACCTTATCACAAGGCAATTATTTCTTGTTTTATCCCATCATTAAAAGAAAATAAGAGTGGAAATGCATGTGCTTGCAATCCTCTATTACATTTGTTAGAAACAAGCTTGATGGGGCGGGCATGTAAAGCAAAAAGGACTCTTCTGCAAAGAGGCTGATTCATCACCAAGTGCATGCTTTGAATTTATCAGGGTAAGAGATGAAAATAAGAAGATGCAACAATCTTTCTTTGTTCTTAGATGTCTGGAGATATTTTACTTCATTCATTTGCTTTCAAACAAGTACAAACTGCTGCTCAATGTCGTCTACTATTAGCCTTCATTGGGATGAGCACATTTTATCTTGAACTTTGACCCACTTCCTAACTTCTCCCTGACCCTTTACACTGGGATGCAAACTTTATGCAGGCAGGGACTTTGTTTTCGGCACTGATATCTCTCCAATATCTAACACATGGTCAGTAAACATCTATGAATGAATGAATGGAGCTAGAATTGTCATGAGCCACATATTCTCTATTTGAGACACAATTTTGAATTTCTGTCAAACAGACACTAGAAAGAGCTTCAGGATTTGGAGAAGAGTTACTAAGACCATCTATTTCTTCTGTCTCTACTACATACGAATCCAAAACACCAAAAAGAAAAGAAGTGTTAGTTACAGCCTTAATACTTATTTCTATAGAAAATCTAGTTCACTCAAACTAATGACACATATGACCACTACGTTCATGTTTTTCTATTATGTTTAAAGCAATACAGTCATCAAAATAATGGACATTTCATTGATTAGTTTTGACTTTTCAGGTGATTTCTGACAATGATCTTCTATAAGACAATAAAATGCCATTATTGTAATGAGAACTAATATTTTACTAGCACTTCACAACTTAAAAAGTGCATCCACACTTATTTAGTAAATTTATAAGCCATTACTCATTTTGTTTTTCTTTTCTGATCTTAACCTTTAAACATGTATTTAATGTCTCACTCTATATTTATTAATTATTCTTCTTTATTTAGTGTCTATAACACCCTACATATGACGTGTGGGTAGGAGAAGTGTTAGAGGCTTTTAACATATGTTATTTTGTTTAATCTCCAGAAAAATCTTACAAAGCTTATAATACTCCCATCACACACAGGAAAAAAGAAGATTCAGCAGGATAGAGACTACATATTTTAAAGTCTGTTTTCTTTCTGCTATTTCAGACTGCTGTCTACATAACACTTAATATGTTGGGTTAATGACTATGGAGACTGGTTGACCTACATCCCAAGGTTCTTTTTATTTGCATATCTTCACTTTTAGAGAAATTAGTCACAGGAGAGTCTTCTAGTTTGTCCCACTCCTACAGGTTTTTTTCTGCTAATTTTTTTCCTAGTATTTTTTAGTCTTGTTCAAAAACTTATTAGATAAAATGTTCTTCTCAGACATAGAAGTAACTTCTGGATTGAATGTTTCTTAGTAGTAATTTTTACTTTTATTGTTTATTGCCCTGCTTCTGAATGTGGAAAAATATTAAATCACAAATTAAAGTTCTGTATTAGCTCTTTTTATTTTAGTATAGCCATGAAGGGCAGTATAGTTGAGAGGTGGGGTAAGAAACAGAGCCAGTTCAGATAATCAATAAGATTACTACTACTTAGGATTAATCAGTTCTGAAACCCAAAATGTCAGCAGCATAAGCGCACATCAGTTAACATACTAGCTAATGATTGAAATTTAATTTGATTATATGTTGTGTAATCCACATTTTTACATAATATGTAGTTACTTTAAGTTATACCCAATAACAAGTTTCAAAATGGAGATGCCTCATTTGCTTGGACTTTGGTGTTTTAATCCTTTTCATCTAGATATGATTTCAGCTATAATCTGTTGTTTAAACCAGAATGTAATTTATTCAAAGGACATCCAAGTGGAGAAATACCTTATAATCACTCTTAACTGTCTACGTCATTGCATAACCACTCTCATGTCTGAATTAGTCTCAAAACAAATTAAACTGGACTCGGGAAAACAGGAGTCTAATTCCAGATCTGCCAATGGATAGTTGTGAGACGTTTTCAAAGTTTGGTCAATTATGTTTGTAGGATGTTTTTTGTTTGCATTAGTCATTTTTGCCCAACATTATCCCTGAAGTCTTTAGGCCTCCCTCCTTCAGGGAAAAGCATAAAATTCCCAGAATCATCTATCATTTGATTGATACTATCATAGTTTTCCTTCTTATTATTAGTATCCATACTAAGGCTAAAAAAAATCTCATAATCAATTGCCATTCAATTCAGTCAGTATTGGTGTCTGTAAAATGTCTCAAGAAACTTTTAGTAGATTTGTAATTTAAGAGAAATCTTATATATATACACATATATGTGTGTATATATATGTGTGTATATATATATGGTAGCTGTATTAGTTAAGGGAAGTATACTACTTATAGATTTAACAATAAACTTTGCAATACAAAAATCTTTGTAGAATTTTATTTCTTGTAATTTGACTTACATTTAAATACCTTTAGCTAATATGTTATCTACACTTATGTAGCACATACTATGTAACAATCACTGCACTAGCATCCCAAATGCATGAAACTGTTCAATCTTCACATATTTGTGGGTTGTAAGGTATAAGGCTATGAGGAGTTAAATTATCCAAAGTGACCCTCCAGGTAAGTGATAGATCCAGTATTTGAATTGCGGATGAGATGACAAAATAAACGATACATCTTTTATGGAATATGGTGTTTCTCTAGGAATAGGAGCTTGATATCTTTTTAGAGTTTCTATAAGTCAGGATCCAATCAGGAGAAAGATATCACATAGTAATTTGAAAAGATGAAGTTTAACATGAAACATTATTTAATTACGATAAAAGTTACTACAAAATATACATAGAACTCTGAAGGGTTCTATAGGGATGAGTGAGAGTATTCAAGGGAGAACAAAGTTGGAAGTGAGGTCTCTCCCAAAGCTGAGGCTCCAACGTAACGTCATTGGAGAAGGCGTGCTTTATGTCCATTGGAAGGCAAAGAAGTTTGCTGGTTTTCCTAGGCCAGAGAATAAGCAGAAGTAAAATTTTCAGGGTATAAAGATGCTGAGGCTAACAGACAGACACATAAAGGGAGTAGGGGTGCTGCTGCAAGTGTGAGACCAGGAGCAAGTGACATCTGTTTTGGGAGGAAAACAGAAAACAGCCCTCTGGATTGCAAGTGAGCAGAGGCTGCTGCAACTTTCAGAGCCATAGGAAAATTGTCAAAGAGTCAAAGTTGGTGGATGATTTTGCAGAGGGCATTGGTATGACCCTGCAGGTTCTAGGCCTCAAGCATGAAGACAGTCTGTAGGCAAGGGAATTTCCACGCCCAGGCCAAGGTTGTAAAGTCACTGAGGAACTGTGCCCTCTGAGTCTGATGTCTCCACCCACATACCCTGTGGACTAACTGTTGCAGAAGTATGAGAAAACAAAATAAGACCTGATAGAACCAGGAAGAAAATCTCCCTCTCACCTACAATGCCCCTACAGCACCCAATTCTGACCAGGCTTTACATAGTGGTCCCTGTATAGGAGAAATGCTTAGAGAGTTCAGTACATTATCATAGAACTGGTACTCAAGGGTGGATTTACAGACCAGGTGCAGTAAATTGATAACCAGCACAGACCATGACAAATTTGTTGTTATAGAGTTTATTTACACAGTTTAAAAATCATTTGAGAAGAGTGCCACCAATAATTAAAATTACATCGTAAGTTAAACATCTGAGTTATTGCGCAGACTTTTTAAGACCACACAAATTTTGTTGCAGAAATTGCAAGGAATGGAATTGCCCCCAACCGAACACAGCCACTGATGGCTCTCACCTTTCAAAGTATAGGTTTCCCCTTTATATTATTGAATAAGCCACTTTCCTAGTCTCATGTAAGGAATGATTTCAAATGGAAGGACTTTAGCCATCTCTCAGTAATGATATAATGAAAGCTATGAATCCTTGTGATGACTCTTCAAAATCCCAAGCATAAGTGCCTTTCACTAAAGTAGATATGTTTCATGGAAGATACACAAATTTAAAAAAAAGAGAGAAAAGTTAAAAAAGAATTTCAGAGAAGTTTACAGTTTTCTATTATAATTGCTTTTAAAACTGAAAGAAATTTTCATCCACACAACCCAAATTCTATTCTAGTTTTAGGTTTAGAAGATGTTGAAATGAATCAGGAAACTCTATAGCATTATTCTTGGTTAACTTTTATCATTAGGAGCTAAGTATAAACTCATTTGTGTTCTCCTAAAGTTTTGAAATTGGTTCTGGTTTGGTTTTTGAATTATTATTTGGAGGAAGAGAGCAGATTTTTTTTTCAACCATTCTTTTTAATATACTTGGAAGAAAATCAAGTAGGACTGGGAATATATTAAATTATAATTTATGCTCCCTTAAACTTAGCTAGATTTGAAGAATTTTTGTTGCCCCAAATACTTGAGCCAGTTTTATGTTCTTAACATAGCAACAAACAAAATGTTAAGGAAAATCCTTTCGAACGATTACACTGCTCCAATTATCTTCTTGTGAAGGAAATGTCAAGTGGGGGAAGTTTAAAATGATTAATATATTGCTCTCTAATTAAAATAACAGTAGACAAATTATACTGAATGGGCAAAAGCTGGAAGCATTCCCTTTGAAAACTGGCATAAGATCAGGATGCCCTCTCTCACAATTCCTATTCAACGCAGTACTGGAAATTCTGGTAAGGGCAATCAGGCAAAAGAAAGAAATAAGGAGTATTAGGAAGAAAGGAAGTCAAATTGTCTCTGTTTGCAGATGACATGATTCTATATTTAGAAAACCCCATTGTATCAGCCCCCAAACTCCGTAAGCTGATAGGCAACTTTAGCAGAGTCTCAGGATACAAAAATCAATGTGCAAAAATCACAAGCATTCCTGTACACGAACAATAGACAAGCAAAGAACCAAACCATGAAAAAACTCCCATTCCCAATTGCTACGAAGAGAATAAAATACCTAGGAATACAACTTACAAGGGACTGAAGGACCTATTCAAGGAGAACTACACACCACTGCTCAAGGGAATAAAAGAGGACACAAATAGAAAAATCATTCCATGCTTACAGACAGGAAGAATCAATATTGTGAAAATGGCCGTACTGCCCAAAGTAATTTATAGATTCCATGCTATTCCCATCAAGCTACCATTGACCTTCCTCACAGAACTAGAAAAAAAACACTTTAAATTCCATATAGAACCCCCAAAAAAGCCTGTATAGCCAAGACAATCCTAAGCAAAAGAAAAAAGCTGGAGGCATCATGCTACCTTACTTCAAACTATACTACAAGGCTACAATAACCAAAACAGCATGGCATTGGTACCAAAACAGATGTATAGACCAATAGAACAGACCAGAGACCTCAGAAATAACACCACAAATCTACAACTGTCTGATCTTTGACAAACCTGATAAAAACAAGCAACGGAGAAAGGATACCAATATTTAATAAATGGTGCTGGGAAAACTGGCTAGCCATATGCAGAGAACCAAAACTGGACTCTTTCCTCACACCTTACACAAAAATTAACTCAAGATGTATTAAAAACTTAAGTGTAAAACCCCAAACCATAAAAACCCTAGAAGAAAACCTAGGCAATACCATTCAGGACATAGGCATGGGCAAAGACTTCATGACTAAAACACCAAAAGCAATTGCAACAAAAGCCAAAATTGACAAATGGAATCTAATTAAACTAAGGAGCATCTAGGCAGCAAAAGCAACTAGCATCAGAGTGAACAGGTAACCTAAGAAATGAGAGAAAATATTTGCAATCTACCCATCTGACAAAGGTCTAATATCCAGAATCTATAAGGAACTTAAACAAATTTACAAGAAAGAAACAACCCCATCAGAAAGTGGGCAAAGGATATGAACAGGCACTTCTCAAAAAAAGACATTTATGCCGCCAACAACCACATGAAAAAAAGCTCATCATTTCTGATCATTGGATAAATTCAAATTAAAACCACAATGAGATACCATCTCATGCCAGTCAGAATGACAATTATTAAAAAGTCAGGAAACAATAGATGCTGGCAAGGATGTGGAGAAATAGGAACGCTTCTGCACTGTTGGTGAGAGTGTAAATTAGTTCATCCATTGTCGAAGACAGTGTGGTGATTTCTCAAGGATCTACAACCAGAAATACCATTTGACTCAGCAATCCCATTACTGGGTATATACCCAAATGATTAAAAATCATTCTACTATAAAGACACATGCAGATGTATGTTTATTGCAGCACTATTTACAATAGCAAAGACTTGGAACCAACCCAAATGCCCATCAATGTTAGACTGAATAAAGAAAATGTGGCATGGAATACTATGCAGCCATAAAAAAAAGGAGATCATGTCCTTTGCAGGGACGTGGATGAAGGTGGAAACCTTCAAACTCAGCAAACTAACACAGAAAAAGAAAAGCAAACACCACATGTTTTCAAACATAAGTGGGAGTTGAACAACGAGAACACATGGACACAGGGAGGCGAAGAACGCATGGACACAGGGAGGGGAACAACACAACCAGCGCCTGTAGGGGTTGAGTGGGGACGGGAGGGAGAGTATTAGGACAAATACCTAATGCATGCAGGGCTTAAAACTCTAGATGACGGGTTGATGGGTGCAGCAAACCACCATGGCACATGTATACCTATGTAACAAACCTGTACATTCTGCATATGTGTCCTGGAACTTAGAGTAAAATTTTAAAAAAGGCTATTATAAGAGATTTGCTCACAGTATGGCCAAGTGAAGGCCTAAAATTAAAGAAAAACAATCTTCAGATTTTAACGATAAACTCAGAAAAAATAAAAAACCATCACCTACAGGTGTTTGATAGTGAAAAAAATAATTTGGCAGACTTTAGTGGAAAGCCAACCAGTGGAAGAAGGAAAAAGCATGGGTGGTTTCCCACTTTACCAGCTTTAAACAGACAGATTACAGTCAATCTAACATGTGACAGATAAAACTCTAGGAGAAGAAAAGATCTATAGAGTTTTCAATGTGAATAAAACCAAGTAAAATCCTTGCTTAAAACAGTCATTCTTGGCCTGGTGCGGTGGTGGCTCATGCCTAATCCCAGCACTTTGGGAGGCCAAGGTGGGCTGATCACGAGGTCAGAAGATGGAGACCATCCTGGCTAACACGGTGAAACCCCGTCTCTACTAAAAATAAAAAAAATTAGCCGGGTGTGGTGGCAGACGCCTGTAGTCCCAGCTACTTGGGAGGCTGAGGCAGGAGAATGGCATGAACCCAGGAGGTGGAGCTTGCAGTGAGCCAAGATCATGCCACTGCACTCCAGCCTGGGTGACAGAGCGAGATTCCGTCAAAAAAAAAAAAAAAATCGTTCTTTGGAGAAATGTAAAATAATACAAAATCTATGCAACATAGCAGTTACAATGGCTAGGATACAACAAGATATAACCCCAAAATTATCTCACAACTAAGAAGAAAATCATAATTTATTCTCAAGAAAAAGATTAACCAAGAAATACAAACCCAGGATGACCAATATAGAAGAATTAGAAGGCAAGTTTTCTCAATTTGGAGAAAGAAATTTATGGATTCAAAAATATTAGCAAATCTCAAACAAGATAGTTATAAAAACCACCACTAAGCACATCACAAATAAAATACAAAAAAATAAAAAATAAAAATTAAGAAAAAGTCTTGAAAAAAAAAATCCAGAGAAAAATGGAATATAATGTACAGGGAAAGAGTAATTCTAAACATTGTTAATTACTAATTAAAAACCACCAAGGTCAGAAAACAGTAGAACAACAGCCTTAAAGCGCTGAAGGAAAGAAAGAGAAAAAGTAATCAGAATTCTGTATCTGTCTCAGAAACTGGAAATTATTCTTCAAAAATGAAAGTGAACTAAAAATACACACATAAAAATGAAAGAATCAGGTCCCAAGACATTTGCACTATTAAAAAAAATGTTAAAGGAAGTTTTTAAAATCATACCAGATTGAAAGTGAAATCTACATGAAGGAAAGGCAAGGCTTAGACAAAATATCTGGACAAATTTAACACCTTTTTATTTTTAATTGATTTCAGATTAATATGAGTGTTTAAAGCAAACATGTTCACATTGTATCTCAGAGCCCACCGTGATTGCAGATGGGTACATATGGAAACTGCAGTATGAGTGAAGGAGTAGGGGGTGGACATGCATTGCTGCTAAGTATTTTCTTCATAGTGTGTAAAATTGAAAAATGTTAACTCCAACTAGACTCCGAAAAGTTACAGACTCATATTGTAATCCTTGTTTTAACCACAATAGACTTAATGCTAAGGGGCATATCTAAAAATCCATTAGACGATAGAAAATGAGCTTCTGAAAACATTTTCAAAGAATCCAAAAGAATTGAGGAAAGAGAAACAGAGGGAAAAAACGAGAGCGGATATACAGAAAATGCTAGATCTAAATTCAAAAGCCAAAAAAGTATGTAAATATGAATATGATAGCACTCCAATTAAAAGACAGAAAGTATTAGAATAGGTTAAAAGACATGTTCCAACTATACACTATCTACAAAAGACAGACTTGAATATAATGTCACAGATAGGTTGAAAGCGGATGAAAGAAAAGTGGTAAGACAGGAAGGGTAGAGTGACTATATTAACATCAGATAATAGCAATTTGAAGTAAAAGTGTTACAAGAAATAAAATGAGTTATTTTCTAATAATAAATGCGTCTATTCTTTAGGAATACATAACAATCATAAATGTCTATGTGCCTAGTAAAAGCTCTTAAATACATGAAGCAAGCATAAACATTAAAAGGAGACTTAGGAGATGTAGACCTTTTCATGGTCATAGTTGGAGATGTTAACATCACTTTCTCAGTAGTTGGTAGACTAGTTAGGTTGAAGAAAATCAGTAAAGATAAAGATGATCTGAACAAGAACAATAACTTTGACTTTTCAAATGTGTATAGTATATTCATTGAGATAGATCATATGGTACTTTACAAAACAAGGCTAGATATAATAAAAATGGCTGAAATAACACAGTGTATGTTTTCTGACAATAATAAAATAAAATTAAAAACCAGTAACAGGCTGGGCATGGTGGCTCATGCTTGTAATCCCAGCACTTTGGAAGGCAGAGGTGGGCAGATCACAAAGTCAGGAGTTCGAGACTAGCCTGGCCAATATGGTGAAACCCCATTTCTATTAAAAAAATACAAAAAGTTGCCGGGCCTGGTGGTGTGCACCTGTATTCCCAGCTACTCAGGAGACTAAGGCAGGAGAATCACATGAACCTGGGAGGAGGTTGCGGAGAGCCGAGATCGCGCCACGGCACTCCAGTCTGGGTGACAGAGCGAGACTCTGTCAAAAAGAACAAAAGAAAACATAACAAAACAAAAAAAAAAGATATATAGAAAAATGCAAATATTTGGAAATTAAACAGCATAATTTTCAATAATTATTCAAATCAAAATCATAAAAATTAGAACTATTGTAAATTAAATGATACAGAAAATATTACATATAAAAATAAATAGCATGCAGTTAAAAATGTTTAGAAGAAATTTCATAACTTTAGATTCTTATAATAGAAAGGAAGAAAAACCTAAAATTCATGATCTATGGTTCATCCTAAGTAGACAGAAAAAAGAAAGTGAAGTAAATCTTAAGTAATATAAGAGTAGAATTCAATAAAATAGAAAACAAAACAACACAAAAAAAACCAAAGCCAAAAGTGGCACTTTCAAAAGATCCACAAATTGATAGATCCATGTGTTCAAGAAAACAAAAAAGAAAAGGCACAGATATCAGTAATGAAAAAAGTGTTTCTCACTACTGATCCTACAGACAATAAATTATAAAGTAATATGAACAACTTAATGAAATCTACAGACACACACACACGTAATACACACACACACACGAACACGCATACACACCCCATAGATGGCCTAGTACTTTCACTGGTGAATTACATCAAACATTTAAAAAGTACCAGTCTTGGCTGGGCACGGTGGCTCACTCCTGTAATCCTAGTACTTTGGGAGGCCGATGTGGGCGGATCATCTGCGGTCAGGAATTTTGAGACTAGCCTGACCAACATGGTGAAATCCTGTCTCTACTAACAGTACAAAATTAGTCGGGCGTGGTGGCACGTGCCTGTAATCCCAGCTACTCAGGAGGCTGAGGCAAGAGAATCGCTTAAACCCAGGAGACGGAGGTTGCAGTGAGCCGAGATCACGCTATTGCACTCCAGCCTGGAGACAGAGCAAAACTGCATCTCAAAAAAACAAAACAAAACAAAACAAAAACAAAAAAACAGTACCAGAAGTATCAGTTTTAAACAAACTCTGTCAAAAATGAAACAAGAAATAACTCTAATACCAAAACTCAAAAAAGACATTATAAAAATAGAAAATTACAAGCCAATAACCCTAAGGAATCTACCCTTTAATAAAATATTAGCAAGTTGAATCCACCTATGATAATACCTTACAACTACATGGAATTTATTTTAAAAACTGCTAGATTGGTCTAATGTTCAATGCTAATCAATATAATTTGCCATAATATCAGAATAAAAAGAATAATCATGTGATCATTTCAGTAAGTGTGTAAAAATATTTAACAAAGTTTAACTCTCAGGCGCACTACAAAGTCTTCAGAAAACAGGAATCAGAGGGAATCCCATTGGCTTAAGAAAGTGTAAGTATTAAAAAAAAAAACTGAAGGTAACATTTTACTTAATAGTGAATCATTGCAGAAATTTCCCCTCAGTTTGGGAATAAGGGATGAGTACTTCCATTATTTCTTACCAATATTTAACTAAATGGCCTAGCCATTATAACTAACTAAATAAGCCAAAAGCATAAAAGTGATAGAGGAAGAAATAAAACTTACTCTATTTGCAGATGACATAATTGCTTATGTAGAAAATTTTAAGGAACCTATCTATAAAATGGTTTTTTAAACTAATGAATTCAGCATATTCACAAGGTAGAAGTTAACGAATAAAATACATTGTATTCATATATGTGAGTAGAAAATATTTAGAAAATAAAAAATTTAAAAAGCAATTTATAATGAGGTCACAATCATAAAACACTTATGAATAATCATGAAAATATATGCAAAGTCTCTCAATAAAAGCTATATTTTATTATGTATTTGCAGAGAAAATTTTAAAAACACCAGAAGATAGATGTAAAGACAGATTATGTTCATAGACCACAGTGATCAATATTATTAAGATGCCAATAGCCAAATTTATCTCTAGATCAAATAATCCTCACCATTCCTCTTTTGCTTACTTGTAGAAGAGTTTTTATAGAAATTGACAAATTAATCTTAAAATTGTTACGAAAACGAAAAATAGAAAATCTTAAAAATGAAAAACAAAATTAGAAGAATTATACTATCTGATTTTAAGACTTTCAGTAAAGCTACTGCACAAAGGAGTGTGGAAATGACATAAGTAACAAATAATAAATTAACAAAGGAAAATTAGAAGCCCAGAAATAGACCCAGTCACTGGGTTTTCACAAAGAAACCAAAGAAATTTAATGGATAAAAGTAAGTCTTTTACACAAATTATGCAGGAAAAACTATTTTAAAAATATTTTTAAAATAAGCCTCACCCCTATTTCACACCACACACAAATATTAATTTGAATTGGATCATCAATTTAAACATGAAAGCTGAAATCATAGAGTTTATTAAAAACATAAACAAATCTTTATAATCTTGAGGTTAGCAAATATTTCTTAGACAAGTCACAGAAAGCAAAAAATCTAAAGTAATAAATTATACTTTTTAAAATTAAAATTATCTACTCTTCAACAACACTGTTGAGAAAAGAAACAGGTAAATCATCTATTAGAAGAAAATATTTGAAAAGTATATATTTAACAAAGGACCAGTATCTAAGATATATAAATATCTTGTAAAACTCAGTAATTAGAGTAAATAACCCCATGAAAAATGGGCCAATGAGTTGTACAGACAAGGAAACCAATTGTGAATCAGTACATGAAAAATGGGAAAACTTAATCATCAGGGAAATCTGAGAAGTCACAAAGAGGGATCACTACACACCTACCGTCATGGCTGAAATTAAAATGATTGGCAATACTAAAATTTAGTGAGAATTTGAAGAGATAAGTATCGTAGCATATTATGGGAATGTAAAATGGTTCAACTATGTTTTTAAATGATTTGGCAGTTAAAGTCAAATACGAATCTATCATCCTTGTGGCACAGGCATTTTATTTACTCAAGAGATTATGGTTTTCGGAATGGAGGAAATTTATGCGAAGTTTGTGTCTCAGAAAATCCGCAAAACCCGCTGGCGACCGCTGCCTCCGGGAAGTTTGCAGACCGCGGAGACGTTTGCTACAGGATCTTGGGACAATGAGGAAAATTATGTTTCACCGTGGTCTATTGGAGATTTTGGAAACTTGGACACTGATGGAGGGTTTGAAGGAGACCATCAGTTATTGTGTGATATCAGACACCATGGTGATGTCATGGATTTACCGTCTTTTGACCAGGAAAGAATTGTCACTGCTTCATCAACAGGATGTGTAACAGTTTTCCTTCACCGTCCGAATAACCAGACTCTGTCAGTCAACCAGCAGTGGACTACAGCTCACTACCACGCAGGCCCTGGCAGTCCTTCCTACAGCAGTGCACCATGTGCAGGTGTTGTGTGCAACAATCCAGAAATCGTTACAGTTGGAGAGCATGGTTGAGTGTGCAACAATCCAGAAATCGTTACAGTTGGAGAGCATGGTCGAATAAATCTCTTCAAAGCTGATCACAAGGAAGCTACAAGAACCATAGACAATGCAGATAGTAGTACATTCCATGCTGTAACCTTTCTTCAAACTCCTGAGATTCTTACTGTAAATTCAACTGGACAGTTGAAAACATGGGATTTCAGACAACAAGGAAATGAGCTTTCTCATATATTGTCACTGACTAGTGACCGAGTGCCACTCCACTGTGTTGATAGACATCCCAACCAACAGCATGTTGTAGCTACTGGTGGCCAAGATGGAATATTGAGTATTTGGGATGTTAGACAAGGTACTATGCCTGTATCACTGCTGAAGGCTCGTGAAGCTGAAATGTGGGAAGTTCACTTTCACCCATCCAACCCAGATCATCTGTTTACCTGCTCTGAAGATGGATCCCTCTGGCACTGGGATGCTTCTACAGATGTACCTGAAAAGTTGTCACTCTTTCACCAAGGAGGAAGAAGCAGTACTTTTTTGTCTCAGAGCATTAGTAACCAAGCTAATGTTCACCAGTCTGTCATTAGCTCCTGGCTCACCACTGATCCTGCAAAAGACCGAATTGAAATCACAGGCTTACTTCCAACTAGGTCTCTGTCTGTGAACAGTTTGGATGTTTTAGATCCTTGTCTTGTTTGTGGAACTGATGCAGAAGCAATTTATGTTGCTAGATATCTTTTTTTCATAGAAATACTGTAATTATAAGATTTCAGATAGAACATAGAATTAGCCTTTTGAAATCCAACTTCTGTGCAAAATTTTACTATTTTGTAATAGTAAAATTATCCATCAATGTACATAATTTTTTAATAAAATGAAATATACATAAAAAAGAGATTATTAAATGTTTATGTAATTATGTATATGTGGTAATGTAAATTATATATGTGTATTCACAAAGATATTGTAAAAGAATATTCATTGCAGCTTTATTCATAATAAAGGTTGAAAACAGCTCAGGTGTCCATCCATAGGAGAATGAATAAACAGACTAATACAACAAAATACTACTTAGTAGTAAAAAAGAAGCAAAACACTAATACGCAAGACATACGAATCTCAAAAACATTATATTGAACAGAAGAAGCTCTATACAAATAATAAGTACTACATAATTCCTTTTATATAAAGTTATAAAATAGGTAAAAATAATCCAAGTCTGTAAAAATTTAGAACAGTGGTATGAGGGTATGGGGACAGGATTCAGTTAACAGGGACATTGGTTGATGTAATGTTCTATTTATTGATCGGATTTGGGTTACGGAGATGTATGCACTACTAACCATTAGTGAATACACCTACTTAAGATTTCTACATTTTACTGCAGTCAGTTTTACAACAAAATATTGAAATGCTAAATACTGAACTCTACTCAATGGTAAACATGCTGAATATTAAAAGTGATGGTAATAATGTCTACAATTTATTTTGAAAAGTACCGAGAACGAGATAGAGTGATGGATGGAGGAGAGATAGATACGTGGATATATACATGGTAAGATAACAATAGTAAGGTGTCAATGGTAGAAATCATGTGGTGAATAGAAGTAAGGGAATTCACCCTCAAGTTTACTGCAAGTTTGAAATCTTCATAGCACAATGTTGAAATAAAGTTTTTATTCTTTCATTCCACTCTCATGTTGCTTAGGTTTACACTCTGAGAATATTTAATGAGATAATATTTGCAAAACCCTTAAAATAATGTTTGGTATATAGTGAGTGCTAAATGAGGGGTTTGTTTTTGTTTTTTAAAGCTAACTCATTAATCAAATAGCAAAATACTTTTAAGTATGAAATTAGATGTCACACTGCAATGCACTGGTTAATGAGAAATTTTCAAAATAGGTTTGTGCTGTAATTCAAACAGACCTAGAATTGGCTTGAGTTGTTTTCTCCACGTACCTGCATGGCACCGACCTCTCATCAAGGAAGGTACAGAGTCGCCGTGTTACTGTGTAAGCTCCAGTCCAAAGGGTCATTTGAGTGAGTTTGTCAACATTGTTTTTTGATAACAATAGGACCGATAATTTGCAGCTGGTGTCAGTGATAACCCTGGAGAGCTCTGCTGTTGGGACTGATTGTATAGGAAGAATATGAATACGTAACCAGCAGCATATAAGAAATTTTGGCCAAAACTTCATTTGGGGCTTCCTGGTTCCAAAATATCCCATGTACAGGTGAATGTTTGGTTAATCTAGAGACACAGCTCCGTTGGAAAGGCCCACGTAGAGGGAGAGCAGTGGCATCTCTCGACTGCTATCCCCAGCCTTAGCTGTACCTTACTTAATACTGCAGCCATCCTGTGCCCTTAGCCATCCTTAGCTGTACCCTACTTAATGCTACAGACATCCTGTGCCCTTCTTGTGCAGTAGACTTTTGATTTGTAAGCATTGCCATTTGAGGTCCTGTGGGCCTTCTTTAGCAATATAGAACCCTCACTGCTACCTTTAGCGCAGTATTTTAGTATAATTTTCTTTTAAACCAAATTAAATGAAGAACATCATTTCACACAGAGTTTTTTTTGTTTTGTTTTGTTTTTCTTTTTGAGAAAAGAGATGGTAGAGGCATGTGTTATCCTCAGTGGAATAGTGTCCAGCACCTCATGAGAGAAAAACACCTCATGTCTAATAATGCAAGTGACCTTTGACTAGGTGGGTTAGCAGTATCTAATCTAAACCAATAGTAGGACAACACAGTTTTGAAGATATAGTGAAATCTATTTTATTGAGACACTAAACAAAAGAAAATCAACTATAATTTTCCCCGAATTTGCTTAAAAGCAGCAGATAATGTTTCATTTATCAATACACCCAAGATGCCAGACTTTTTTTTAACACAGTTATCAGTTGGAACATTGTGATGGTATTCTGATTATCTCCAAAAGTGAATCATGTACATGCATGTGTACACATTGTACTGTCTTCTTCATCAAATAAAAAATTATCAATATCTTGACTAAAGGGAAGTGGCAAATAATCTATGTGTAATCCACTGTACCCCACTACTGTAAGTCAGGCTGGATAGACTATCAACTATGAAGCTACCTGGTTCCTTTTTATTTTTACTTTGTGGCTTTTAAAAATTTTTTCTTTTTGTGCAAATCAGTTTAAAAGCTCAGTTGTTATCACAGTTTATGTGCAATTTATACATTTTTTAGCTTAAAATTCCAACATAAGCATTTTTCCATGTTGTTGTGAATATACATAAAAATCCTTTTTAATAGCTGAGTCACAGTATTAGGAGAAGATAAACCACATATTACAGAAAAATTTCTCTACTTTTGGACATTTACATGTGTTTGTTTACTTGCTTGTTTATTATAAATGCTGACATATTCACTTCTCTATATATAACTATTGCCACATTTTGAATTATATTTTAATGTGTAGAGTTTAAAAAAAAACCCTAGAAACAATATGATCAGGGAGTTCACAAAAGATAAAGTGGAAACAACTAAGCAGCATGTTTTAAAATGTTGAATCTACCTGATTTTCTTACACCATTTAGGATTCTGAAACTGAAGAATATACATGATTCCAGGGGTGTAAAAAACTGGGGGTCAGGTAATCACTTACACTTAGAAGAGTCGATTAAACACAGTGATTAAAACAATTAAATGGCACATATGTAAAGCATTAATACAAAAAATAAAATAGGATGCTGAGTTGTGAAGGGGTTGTTCAAGATTTACTCAACATTATTCTGCTAAACACTGCATCTTTAAGATATTTCTTGAAGAAATATTCTTTGTCCAATTAAATTGGAAACACTTTGAATGGATTGTCCACCACCCACCCCACCCCCCAGCAAAGTCACCATGAAGAAAAACTGACTAAAGCCATGGAAAAAACCTGCAGGAAATAAGCTTGCTTCATTTTGCGGTCAGTCAACAGTTTATCATGCTGTCCCTTCATTGTTATTATTCCTTATTTCAGCATGGGATCCTTTTCTCTTGGCAGCAATACCAGTGTCTTAAGTGCAGTTCACTTCCAGACAAGCTGGATTATTCTAGGAAAAAGAATTTTCTGGAATTGAGAGTTTGTAGGAAAGGATAGTATGCACAAAAGAGAAAAAAGGAAAAAAAAACTTACCACGGTTGGCAAAATACTTTCACCTGACATGACCTGAACAAATTTTCTTTTTTCACCTTACTTGCCTGGATGGGTATTTTTACAATAAGCCTATGAAAAACTCAGTACCATGGATTGAATGCAATATATTTTTTCTTTTTTTAAAATTATACTTTAAGTTCTAGGGTACATGACCACAATGTGCAGGTTTGTTACGTATGTGTACATGTGCCATGTTGGTGTGCTGCACTCATTAACTTGTCATTTACATTAGGTGTATCTCCTAATGCTACCCCTCCCCTCTCCCCTCCCCCAACCCCACGACATGCCTCAGTGTGTGATGTTCCCCTTCTTGTGTCCACGTGTTCTCATTTGTTCAATTCCCACCTATGAGTGAGAACATGCAGTGTTTGGTTTTTTTTGTCCTTGCGATAGTTTGCTAAGAATGATGATTTCCAGCTGCATCCATGTCCCTACAAAAGACATGAACTCATCATTTTTTATGGCTGCATAGTATTCCGTAGTGTATATGTGCCACATTTTCTTAATCCAGTCTATCATTGATGGACATTTGGGTTGATTCCAAGTCTTTGCTATTGTGAATAGTGCCGCAATAAACATACGTGTGCATGTGTCTTTATAGAAGCATGATTTATAATCCTTTGGGTATACACCCAGTAATGGGATGGCTGGGTCAAATGGTATTTCTAGTTCTAGATCCTTGAGGAATCACCACACTGTCTTCCACAATGGCTGAACTAGTCCCACTGACAGTGTAAAAGTGTTCCTATTTCTCCACATCCTCTCCAGCACCTGTTGTTTCCTGACATTTTAATGATTGCCATTCTAACTGGTGTGAGATGGTATCTCATTGTGGCTTTGATTTGCATTTCTCTGATGGCCAGTGATGATGAGCATTTTTTCATGTGTCTGTTGGCTGCATAAATGTCTTCTTTTGAGAAGTGTCTGTTCATATCCTTTGCCCACTTTTTGATGGGGTTGTTTGTATTTTTCTTGTAAATTTGTTTGAGTTCTTTGTAGATTCTGGATATTAGCTTTTTGTCAGATGAATAGATTTCAAAAATTTTCTCCCATTCTGTAGGTCGCCTGTTCACTCTGATGGTAGTTTCTTTTGCTCTGCAGAAGCTCTTTAGTTTAATTAGATCTCATTTGTCAATTTTGGCTTCTGTTGGCCTTGCTTTTGGTGTTTTAGACATGAAGTCCTTGCCCATGCCTATGTCCTGGATGGTATTGCCTAGATTTTCTTCTAGGGTTTTTATGGTTTTAGGTCTAACATTTATGTCTTTAATCCATCTTGAACTAACTTTTATATAAAGTGTTAGGAAGGGATCCAGTTTCAGCTTTCTACTCATAGTTAGCCAGTTTTCCCAGCACCATGTATTAAACAGAGAATCCTTTCCCCATTTCTTATTTTTGTCAAGTTTGTCAAAGATCAGATGGCTGCAGATGTGTGATATTATTTCTGAGGGCTTTGTTCTGTTCCATTGGTCTATATCTCTGTTTTGGTACCAGTACCATGCTGTTTTGGTTACTGTAGCCTTGTAGTATAGTTTGAAGTCAGGTAGCATGATGCCTTCAGCTTTGTTCTTTTGGCTTAGGATTGTCTTGGCAATGCAGGCTCTTTTTTGGTTCCATATGAACTTTTAAAGTAGTTTTTTCCAATTCTGTGAAGAAAGTCATTGGTAGCTGGATGGGGATGGCATTCAATCTATAAATTACATTGGGCAGTATTGCCATTTTCATGATATTGATTCTTCCTATCCATGAGCATGGAATGTTCTTCCATTTGTTTGTGTCCTCTTTCATTTTGTTGAGCAGTGGTTTGAAGTTCTCCTTGACGAGGTCCTTCACATGCTTTGCAAGTTGGATTCTTAGGTATTTTATTCTCTTTGAAGCAATTGTGAATGGGAGTTCACTTGTGATTTGGCTCTCTGTTTGTCTGTTATCAGTGTATAAGAAGGCTTGTGATTTCTGCACATTGATTTTGTATCCTGAGACTTTGCTGAAGTTGCTTATCAGCTTAAGGAGATTTTGGGCTGAGACGATGGGGTTTTCTAAATATACAATCGTGTCATCTGCACACAGGGACAATTTGACTTCCACTTTTCCTAATTGAATACCCTTTATTTCTTTCTCCTCTCTGATTGCCCTGGCCAGAATTTCCAATACTATGTTGAATAGGAGTGGTGAGAGAGGGCATCCCTGTCTTGTGCCAGTTTTCAAAGGGAATGCTTCCAGTTTTTGCCCATTCAGTATGATATTGGTTGTGGGTTTGTCAAAAATACTCTTATTATTTTGAGATATGTCCCATCAGTACCTAATTTATTGAGAGTTTTAAGCATGAAGGGCTGTTGAATTTTGTCAAAGGCCTTTTCTGCATCTGTTGAGATAATCATGTGATTTTTGTCTTTGGTTCTGTTTATATGCTGGATTACGTTTATTTATTTGCATATGTTGAATCAGCCTTGCATCCCTGGGATGAAGCCCACTTGATCATGGTGGATAAGTTTTTTGATATGCTGCTGGATTCAGTTTGCCAGTATTTTACTAGGGATTTTTGCATCAATGTTCATCAGGGATATTGGTCTAAAATTCTCTTTTTTTGTTGTGTCTCTGCCAGGCTTTGGTTTCAAGATGATGCTGGCCTCATAAAGTGAGTTAGGGAGGATTCCTTCTTTTTCTATTGATTGGAATAGTTTCAGAAGGAATGGTAGCAGCTCCTCCTTGTACCTCTGGTAGAATTTGGTTGTGAATCCCTCTGGTCCTGGACTTTTTTTGGTGGGTAGGCTATTAATTCCAGTGGGTCCCTGACCCCTGAGTAACCTTACTGGGAGGCACCGCCCAGTAGGGGCAGACTGACACCTCACACGTTCAGGTATCCCTCTGAGATGAAGTTTCCAGAGGAAAGATCAGGCAGCAGCATTTGCTGTTCAGCAATATTCGCTGTTCTGCAGCCTGTGCTGCTGTTACCCAGGCAAACAGTGTCTGGAGTGGACCTCCAGCAGACTCCAACAGACCTGCAGCTGAGGGTCCTGTTAGAAGGAAAACTAACAAACAGAAATGACATCCACACCAAAACCCCATCTGTATGTCACCATCATCAAAGACTAAAGGTAGATAAAACCACAAAGATGGTGAAAAAACAGAGCAGAAAAGCTGGAAATTATACAAATCAGAGCACCTCTCCCTCTCCAAAGGAACGCAGCTCCTCGCCAGCAATGGAACAAAGCTGGATGGAGAATGGCTTTGACAAGTTGAGAGAAGAAGGCTTCAGTTGATCAAACTTCTCAGAGCTAAAGGAGGAATTCAAACCCATTACAAAGAAGCTAAAAACCTTGAAAAAAGATTAGACGAATGATTAACTAGAATAACCAGTGTAGAGAAGTCCTTAAATGACCTGATGGAGCTGAAAACCATGGTACAAGAACTACGTGATGAATGCACAAGCTTCAGTAGCCAATTCAATCAACTGGAAGAAAGGGTATCAGTGATTGAAGATCAAATGAATGAAATGAAGCAAGAAGAGAAGTTTAGAGAAAAAAGAGTAACAAGAAATGAACAAAGCCTCCAAGAAATATGGAACTATGTGAAAAGACCAAATCTATGTCTGACTGGTGTACCTGAAAGTGATGGGGAGAATGGGACCAAGTTGGAAAACACTCTTCAGGATATTATCCAGGAGAACTTCCCCAACCTAGCAAGGCAGGCCAAAGTTCAAATTCAGGAAATACAGAGAATACCACAAAGATACTCCTTGAGAAGAGCAACTCCAAGACACATAATTGTCAGATTCACCAAAGTTGAAATGAAGGAAAAATGTTAAGGGCAGTCAGAGAGAAAGGTCGAGTTACCCACAAAGGGAAGCCCATCAGACTAACAGCAGATCTCTCGGCAGAAACTCCATAAGCCAGAAGAGAGTGGGGGCCAATATTCAACATTCTTAAAGAAAAGAATTTTCAACCCAGAATTTCATATCCAACCAAACTAAGGTTCATAAATGAAGGAGAAATAAAATCCTTTAGACAGGCAAATGCTGAGAGATTTTGTCACCACCAGGCCTGCCTTACAAGAGCTCCTGAAGGAAGCACTAAACATGGAAAGGAGCAACTAGTACCAGCCACTGCAAACACATGCCAAATTGTAAAGACCATCGATGCTAGGAAAAAGCTGCATTAACTAATGAACAAAATAACCAACTAACATCATAATGACAGGATCAAATTCACACATAACGATATTAACCTTAAATGTAAATGGCCTAAATGCTCCAATTAAAAGACACAGACTGGCAAATTGGATAAAGAGTCAAGACCCATCAGTGTAGTGTATTCAGGAGACCCATCTCATGTGCAGAGGCACACATAGGCTCAAAATAAAAGGATGGAGGAAGATCTCCCAAGCAAATGGAAAACAGAAAAAGGCGGGGGTTGCAATCCTAGTCTCTGATAAAACAAACTTAAAAACAACAAATTTCAAAAGAGACAAAGAAGACCATTACATTATGGTAAAGGGATCAATTCAACAAGAAGAGCTAACTGTCCTAAATATATATGCACCTAATACAGGAGCACCCAGATTCATAAAGCAAGTCCTTAGAGACCTACAAAGAGACTTAGACTCCCACACAATAATAATGGGAGACTTTAACATCCCACTGTCAACATTAGACAGATCAACAAGACAGAAAGTTAAAAATGATATCCAGGAATTGAACTCAGCTCTGCACCAAGTGGACCGGATAGACATCTACAGAACTCTCCACCTCAAATCAACAGAATATACATTCTTCTCAGCACCACATCACACTTATTCCAAAATTGAACACATAGTCATAAGTAAAGCACTCCTCAGCAAATGTAAAAGAACAGAAATTATAACAAACTATCTCTCAGACCATAGTGCAATGAAACTAGATCTCAGGATTAGGAAACTCACTCAAAACCGCTCAACTACATGGAAACTGAACAACTTGCTCCTGAATGACTACTGGGTACATAACGAAATGAAGGCAGAAATAAAGATGTTCTTTGAAACCAATGAGAACAAAGACAGACATACCAGAATCTCTGGGACACATTTAAAGCAGTGTGTAGAGGGAAATTTATAGCACTAAATACCCACAAGAGAAAGCAGGAAAGATCTAAAATTGACACTCTAACATCGCAATTAAAAGAACTAGAGAAGCAAGAGCAAACACATTCAAAAGCTAGCAGAAGGCAAGAAATAACTAAGAGCAGAGCAGAACTGAAGGAGATAAAACCCTTATCAAAGATTTTTTGTCTTGAAGGACAAAAAGCCCTTTAAGAAATCAATGAATCCAGGAGCTGGTGGTTTGAAAAGATCAACAAAATTGATAGATCACCAGCAAGACTAATAAAGAAGAAAAGAGAGAAGAATCAAACAGACGCAATAAAATATGATAAAGGGGATATCACCACCAACCCCATAGATATACCTAACTATCATCAGAGAATACTATAAACACCTCTAAAGAAATAAACTAGGAGAATCCTAGAAGAAATGGATAAATTCCTGGACACATACACCCTCTGAAGACTAAACCAGGAAGAAGTTGAATCCCTGCATAGACCAATAACAGGCTATGAAATTGAGCAAAAATGAATGCAATATATTTTTAAAACCTCTTAAAATCACCTGAAAACTGGAAACTCAATTTATCTTTTTTTTTTTTTTTTTTTTTTTTGAGATGGAGTCTGGTTTCTGTCCCCCAGGTTGGAGTGCAGTGGCGCCATCTCGCTCACTGCAAGCTCCGGCCCTGGGTTCACTTCATTCTCCTGCCCTTCCCCAGCCTCCTGAGTAGCTAATTTATCTTATTCCATCAAATCAAAAGGTAGCAAGAAGAAATAAGGGCTTCAGAAAACAATGCAAATTCAAATTCTTGGATCCTTAACCATCAGTGCGAGGCTGGGGTTAACTGGAATCTTGGTTTAAGTGTACTTTGAAAAAGCATATTAAGTATTATAACTTTTTTCAAAACAAAACCAAATGTACTTTTAAAACAATTTCTAATAACCCCTTATAACAAGGTTCCCAACCAGGGGTGAATTGCAGGAGCAGACTTTGTGATATGTGTGTTGGTGGGTCCTAACTGGTGGGACTCTGAGGCTATGTTTCCTGTTTGGGCTTCTTCAGGGAAGTAGAAGAAAGTAAGAATTTTAGGTACTTAGGATGCAAAGCAGAGTCTAAAGTATTAAGAAATGTTGCTATCATAACATTAAGTCCTCAGGGAATTGCACAATTTCTCACATATTGGTGATAAAAGCATCCGCTCATGTATTCCTATTACTTTTCCATTTCAGGTCCTGATTGTTGCCTTGGGCATTTAGAATTTCTTCCACCAGTTTCCTACAGTGGTCTGTGACCAGAGTTGATCCCGCCAGCAGCACATTAGACGAGGAAACTTTATCCATAGTGGAGGTTATTGTTGTGCAATTCCCAAGTAAAGAGCCTTTGTTCTGTTGGTCGATGGCTTACTCTTCTCTGACTGCCCCTACTAGATTACCTGTATACATTAGAAGAAAGGTCAGTTACATAAATAATCCGTCCTACACCCCTAGAGCACCTATAACTCAGAATTATAGATATAGAATCAACAGGTGGTAAAATAAGAAACACTCAGCACCTGTGAGATCTTTAGCAATCCTGCAATCCTGCTTTCTGGAGTTCAATTCTTCACCTGTATAGTAAGAGAGTTGGGGTAGTTAGACTTCCTACTTTTTTTTTTTTTTTTTGTCTTGCTCAGGCTGGAGTGCAGTGGTGCCATCTCAACTCACTGCAGCCTCCATCTCCCAGGTACAAGTGATCCTCCTGTCTCAACCTCCAGAGTAGCTGGGACTACAGGCGTGTGCCACCACACCTGGCTAATTTTGTATTTTTAGTAGAAACAGGGTTTCACCATGTTGGCCAGGCTGATTTTGAACTCCTAGAATCAGGTGAGCCACCCGCCTTGGCTCCCCAAAGTGCTTGGATACAGGCGTGAGCCCCTGTGCCCGGCCTAGACTCCCTTCTGAAGCTCTGAAATACAAAACAAAATTAAAAATTGTTATTTTAGTGAGATCAGGGATCTAGAAGGGAGAGGGGACATCCCTTGAACTCAGCAGATCAACCTCTTGAAGAGCCAACCGCTCCTTCTCAAGGGAGAGCATTTGTAATCATTGCAGCAGACTTAATAAGGAAGCACAAATCTCACGCAAAATAACATTTTAAATGTACCAATTTATTACGGTCACTAAAGTAAAACAGTACATTCCTTTTTCTACACACGAATAAACTAAAAATCATCAGATAAAAAGCAGCTGTTGTGTAAGGAGCTAAATTTATTGAGGGAAGGGGGGAAAAGCAGAAAAGAAGAAGACTTTTATTCCTCTCAAATATTCTAATCATGTGGTATGTATAAATAGATACATAGCTATGGGAAGCAAATATTTTTTTCTGAAAAGTAGGAAAATAAATTTCCTACTTTCCAACAGGTAGGTAAAATTCATTGCAAAAAGCTAGTCTTCATTACGCAAAGGAAAAACATTTGATTGAAGTTTACATCTAGAGATGGAGTACAGTCAAGCTATATAGGTCATAGTTAATTTCATGCTGAATGCCCCAGATAAAGCTGTGAGAGGGAAGGTTAGTTCACATGTATGGCTTTCAGATTCTCTCAGTCAAGATGTGGATCCTTGTTTTTCCATCTGATAGGACATCCTAGCACGCACTCTACTGATTATATCACATCAACCACGGAACCCTGCAGCACACCAAGGCACCCCCACATAAGGCAAATAAACAACGTGTTGTCAAACTTCCAAAGGTGATGTGCTATAATAAAATTTAAAAGCAAAAAACTTGAATGACAGTTGTAAATTTAGGTTTCTCATAAGTAGTGTGTGGCAGGCATAAAATATTTTGTGAAATGAGTACTTCGAATTAGGATACATATGAAAGCTTAAGGCCGGTTTATAGCTACTACTTTCAAAGACTTCTGAGATATAGTTCTTAGAGATGTGAACAAGAATAAAATTGCAAACAGATTAACTAACAATACTGTTTTTGTTTCTATTTTGTGCTGATCCAGAGTAAGCAAGTTCTACATCAACAAATGTTTCAGGTATTTCCCGAGGAAATTTAGTTGCACAAATTTAGTTAGGGATGTTGCCATTGGCCAGTGCCTAGACATCTTCCATGACAAAGTTATTGAGAAAAAACCACTGAGTGGTATCAAACAGTAAAATCAACACAGGAAGTTAGAGGAACTTCATTTCCTAAGTGCTGCCCCAGTCTTACCGAGCTCCTGCATGATTCTGGGTGAAGGGGGCCTGATAATCAGATTGCTAATCAAAGATATTGCCCTGGGAATTTTGCCTCCTTGCACTCAATTTTTCATCATTCATTGTATTAAAGGGTGTAGTATCATATGGAATACAGATTTACCAGCTTTCAGAAAGGGTTGTGCCAAAAATGGGGTTCAGCAGTCAGTCTGACAGCATTTTGTGAGTATTGTCTGTCTTCACTTCCTTTCACACCCTGCTCTGGCCTTAGTGGAGGATTCTCATACAGGACCAGAGGGTATGAGTGAAGAATATTTAGTATTGACCTTTCTCTTTCAAGTATGATAACTATGAATGTCAACAGAATAAGAAAGAGTGGAGGGAAAAACTGTTGCAGATGTCATATTAGTCAAGATTCTCTGGAGAAACAGAATCAATAAAAGGAAATGTATTATGAGCGATTGACTTATGTGGTTATGGAGGCTGAGAAGTCCCAGTCTACCATCTGCAAGCTAGAGACCCAGGCAAGCTGGTGGTGAAGTTCCAGTCCGTTCCCAAAGGCCTGAGAACCAGGGAGTCAATGGTATACATGCCAATCCAAGTACGAAGGCCTGAGAATTAGGAGAGGCTGATGGTATAAGTCTCAGTCCAAATCAAAAGGCCCAAGAACCAGGAGCACCAGTGGATGTACCAGCTCAAGCAGACAGCAAATTCAGCATTCCTCCACATTGCTATTCTATTTTAGTTCTTAGTGGATGGGAGGACACCCACACACATCGGTGAGGGTGATCTTCTTTATTCAGTCTACTGATTCAAATGCTAATCTCTCTAGAAAAGCCCCCAGAGATACGCCCAGAAATACTGTTTTACCTGCTATCTGGGCTTCCCTTATCCCAGTCAAGTTACCCATCACAGATCAAAACAATGTATTGCCTCAGAATCCATGTCTGAAGCACACTTAGTAAGAGGGATACACTCTGATTGCCTTTTCTCTCATGTGTTCCTTCTTTCTGTTATTTGTTCATTGTCTCACATTTGGTGATTCCACAATCATTATCCCCTGTTTTTTTGTTTTCTTTTCTTTCTTTTTTTTTTTTTTTTTTGAGACGGAGTCTGGCTCTGTCGCCCAGGCTGGGGTGCAGTGACCGGATCTTGGCTCACTGCAAGCTCTGCCTCCTGGGTTCACGTCATTCTCCTGCCTCAGCCTCCCAAGTAGCTGGGACTACAGGCGCCCGCCACCTCGCCCGGCTAGTTTTTTGTACTTTTTAGTAGAGACAGGGTTTCACTGTATTAACCAGGATGGTCTCGATCTCCTGACCTCGTGATCCGCCCGTCTCGGCCTCCCAAAGTGCTGGGATTACAGGCTTGAGCCACCGCGCCCGGCCTTTTTTTTTTTTTTTAATGAAGACAAACGTGACTCTATGGTCTAGGAGAAAAGCAGATTTGTTGTCATTAAAGATCATGCTGCTTTTCTTGAATGGTGCTTCCGAAAGATATGCAATTGGTTGTTTTATGGTGTGTTGAAACACCATGGAACAATACTCTGAGAGTTAGAAGATTGGCTTTTTAAAATGATTTTTTTCTGCATTTTATAAAGAATTCTTGACATAATCACTTGACTTATGCTAATGTTTTGATTTCCCAACAGCAAAATGAAATCAATAATGCACAGTATTTACTTACTTTGTGGCAATATTTGGGGGCGGGTTATGAAGAAAATGATTTTAGCTATCTTGAAGAATTTTTAAAATGTTCTGACAAATTATTATATCCCATTTAGCAGTTAAGAAAATAAAAGAAAAAAACTCAAGTAAATTTTTATACTGTAGACATTTTAATTGGAGCAGTGAAGAGGATATAAGGAAGACTTATATGTCTATCATATAAAATTGCTTTTATATAAATAAACTATTTTGTGACAATGAAATAGTTATCAAATATGAAAGCCTGCAATGACTAAAAAAAGCTAAGTCAAAAGACTAAGCTAAATTGGAAATTATTAAATAATAAACAAACTGTAGATAAGAAAATAGTTTGTCTGGTAGGCATTCTTTCCACATTTACACAAACTTTCTATTTCTTTTTAGGCCAATAACCTAGGAAAAAACAATAGTAATCTAAAAGGCTTGTCTCATGTCCCCCTTTCAACTGATATTTGACAATACATTAACTTTTCCTAGTTTAATGGAAAACAACATGATTATTTAACTTCCCAAGTATCATAATAGAGAATTGAATATGATTTAAAGATCCCAAATGAGTCCCCTAAAATCCTCATACATTGAGTGATCAACATTGTAATGCGATGAGATTAGAGACCATTGGCATTACTTTGGAAGTCCTGGATTATTTCTTGTATGGCTAATTAACTGCACAGTACCCACATATGTGGTTAAACAGTCTTCTATAAGTTTGCTACTATTTTAAAAGAAGAAACCCTATGTTAAGGCAACAATTTAAGTGAAGAATGAAAGAAAATGCTTACTATATTTGTCACTAGGTTCTTCTTATATAAACAATATCTAAATCATAACATTTTAAGCTAAAACAGCACTTTCGAAAGTTCAAGTTCTCTTGATCTATAAAAGTAATTTGTGACTGCACAGTAAGCAAAACAAAGGTTACCAATCCATGGCCCAAATTATTAAATAGGAAAAACGAAGGTGGGCATGATTATTTTTACATTTCTGACAGATGCAATTTTTCACATGCTAATACTTCGCTGGATGATGGGAAGGGTTAGGAGAAGGGATTGTCACGGAAATGTAGATGCACTTGTAGAAATTGCTTGCTGGAATGCAGGAAGGAGCTTTGATCCTGCATGTACAGCTTCTGTGTAGAAAACCCAATGTGTAGTGTAGAGATGGAAAAACCCCTTCCTTTTTGTTTTTATTTAAAATGATTTTCTTTCATGTATCTGAAGCTTGAGTATCCATTAAAAAACAACATCAACATCCCATAAAAGTAAGTTTGCACTATGAGAGGCATGTGTTTGCAGGCTGCTGCCATTCTGTGTCCTTCTGTTTCAGCATCTATAAAAGGAAGTGCCTGGATTATATACTATTTAAGGGACTTGAAGATAGAAAATTTGATATTGTTATTAAAAGGAAGCTTTGATGGATTGATGAAAGGGTGCACATGTTATAAAGGCAGCATCATGAAATATTAACTAGGTGCAGTCTATGTGGGCGTTCCCTGTACTTTTAGAAATTTTCATAATTAAATATTGAAAAGTACAATGTTGATTAATAATATTCTACAGTATGTACTGATAGATAAGAATTGATACATGCGTTCACATTATTTAGTATTTACAGTAATATCTGAAATATCAGCTCCATTTTATAGATGCAACTGAGGAAAGAGAAAGGGTTTACCTACAATAACCCAAATAGTTAGCTAAAGATTATAAAAAGAAAAACAGCTCCTGATTGTTGTAATAAAAATTCAAATTAAGTGTGTGTGTATATATATATCTATTTGCCAAGTAATTATTCATACTTTAGGCAAATGTGCCCAGCAGCACATTAATGACACTATTCAATTTTATAGAAATTTACAGTTTATAAAGTAGTTTCAGATGTGTTGTCTCATTCGGTTAATGAAACAAAACTGTGTGATAGGTCAGGTAGGAGATATTACCTGTATGTTAGCAACGAAGCCTCTCATCACAGAGAAATATCTTGATTTTCTCAGGGTAATCCAATAAAATATCAGATCATGGCCCAGAATCCTGGTTGTCTATCTCCTATTGGAACTGTATAGACTATAAAAGAAAGGAAGGGACTTTACTCAGAAGCAACTAACAATCAAACTGGCAAGATACGTCGTATGAAGTAATTTGAAAATAAATTTAAAACATTAGCGAATACACTCTTGGTTCTGTAAGAACACAATAGTCAGGAACGTACTAAAGAAATTCACAGAAAGACAAAAGGCTGCTGTTAGTTCCAAGATGACTGATCTTCAGGTTTTTTACATCAGTGTCAATTCAGAAAAATTTGAAATACAAAAATTTTATTCTTTATCAGTAGTTCCCAAATTCTCCAGCAAATTTGATGGTATACTAATGATCCTTAAATTCATTTTTTTCTAAAAAAATGAATCTTGGTCAGACAGGAACTCATGCCTGTAATCCCAGCACTTTGGAAGGCCCAGGTGGGAGGATCACTTGAGGCCAGGAATTTGAGACCAGCCTGGACAACATAGCAAGACTCCAACTCTTCAAAACATAAAAACATTAGCCAGGCATGGAGAGGCATACCCGTAGTCCTAGCTCGTTGGGAGGCTGAGTTGGGAGGATCACTTGGGCCCAGGAGTTGGAGGCTGCAGTGAGCTGTAATCAGGCCACTGTACTCCAGTCTGGACAGCAGAGCAAGACCCAGCCTTTGGGGAAAAAAAATGTGAATCTTGGGATGGTTCACTTATAAACCTGAATAATCCCCTTATTTGTACTTAGGACCATCTAATAAAAGTCCATATTATCATCACCATGACCTCAATCTGCTCAATCTGTTTTTGAAAGGAATGCCCCTATGACTACACCAGTATGGGATGAATATTTAAGAATTTATAGTGACTTTGAACAATGTAAAGTTATAATAACAGAATCCAGACAAAATACAAAATTTCCTTTTCAAAGGCAATAACAATTGCTGATTTTGAATTAAGGGAATTAAATTCCATGGTTTGATTCTATTTTCCTTGTTGATACAATCTCAAATTGTCAAAATAAAATTTCAGTTAAGTATATTTTTTCCATTGTGCACTTTCATGGAGAAAAGAAAAATAAATAAAAGCAACAAAACGAAAATGTTAAGTATGGCAAAATAAAATTATAAGATCTTTTTCAATTGGCTCATTTATTAGGATATTATTATTGTATAATTTTAAAAAGGATAGTTAGATTTTCTCTGATGTCTGTACACAAATTTGATTCTGTCAATAATCTATTTGGCATTAGCCAAAATAGTAGAATGTATGGTTATATTTATAGAAACATGGTACAATATCTATATAAGATAAAGTCATAGATGCATAATAGAAAATCTTATGTAATTATAGTTCATTAACATATCATATTTGAATTTGAATAAGAAATTAGAATATGAAACAATAAAAATTGTTTAAAATTACAATGCACACTGAGGCTCTAAGAAGAATGCCCTTCACCTGTAAGGGAAGTAAGCCTGCATAAACACATTGGATATTTCCATTCCTTCTGATTTTTCTGTAATCCATTGTGGAAGGGAGATCATTGGCACCTTCAAAGTCTTAGGTAAAAACATTAGTTTCCTCATTTCGAATCACTTTAATTGAATGTGTAGTGTGTATATGGAACTATAATTCTGTCCAGAGGTTGCTTGTCAAACCATGTTTTTATTGTAATTACCTGATTTGTTCAGCTTTAATCATATTTAGTTTTGAAGGTCAGCTGTCCTGCTCAGACACGGTTAGTTGAAGAAGGGAAAAATATGTAACACCCACAGGCAGAAAGCCTAAAAGAAAGAAAAAGGAAGAGAGTATTGTCTTCCCATTTGGATAATAAACAGAGCCAAGCTGTCACCTACAAATTACTGTAAACTGACAGATCATATTATTTCCTTTCACTTCATTACATTTCATATCCAATTTTGGAATTTGATGCTGACTTGTAACTTTTGGGAAAGAAGTCTTATCATTCTTCTTTGAAGATTCTTGTTAGATGCCAATGATGATGAATCTATTCACAAATAGACTTAAAGAGAGAAAGCTGAAAATGGACAACATCCCTCTTTTCCATGATTTCCACTTTGGAAACGATTTTAAGTCAATTTTTCATCACATTTCTATAGATTGTGGAAACCTTCCCAAATTCACCTACCAGGCTCTAGGTTAACTTTTGTGAAGAAGTGCTATTTTAACACTATGACTCCACTTAATGCCACAAATCTATTGGATTATTATAATCAGTCAACATCACTTACAAATACTTATTTACTATCTGATACATTCACATATAATCAATACGGAGCAAACTACCCATTTTATCTTGAAATTGTTAGCAAGAGGGAACCAATCTAGCTAGTGACTTCATCTTGGTACCAGGTTGAAAATGATGTTATTAATGGTGTCAAGGAAAAGAAAAATGAGAAATAGCAAGATGAAGAAAATTAGCACCAAAAGCAAATTATAACTAGTATGTAATAACCAGCAGAAGGATTTGATAGGAAATCTAAGACAACTGAACACTTTTGTACAAGGCAATAGGAAGATACCACACATGATTGTGTCCAAAGAAAGAAAATTTTAAAAATTCAAAACAAAAATAGCCACTATGATGACCCACTTATCTATTGCTTATATAATACAAAATCCCCAAACTTAGGGGTCAAAATGCCAACCATTATTCTATTCCTATGGTTTTTAATTTGAGTACTTGGTGAGGCTCAACTAGGTGTTTCTGATTCTCTCATGCATTTGCACCCTGACAATGGCTGGAGCTAGAGCTAGCTTAAAAGGTTCTTCACTCACATCTGGAACCTCAGCTGGGCTGTTGACCAGAACACCGATATATGGCATCTACATACAACCTGGGCTCAGGTTCTCACAGAGAATGAGCATTTTAATTTTTTCTTCTCAAGGAAGTTCTTACTTCACTGAAGGGGGAGGCCAGCACTAGTCACTCTTGCTATGATTGGGTCAGTAGGCACAGATTCTGAAAGTTGTTTATGAGATCCATTTGACTATCATATGCAACAATGTTTACAACCTTAGCTTTTATAAGTCATAAAATTTATTCTTTAAGTGCCTGTGCCCTGTATTTGTTTTATATTCCAATGTATTAAAAACTCAAGAGTCCCCCTTCAGAGACTCTACCATCTCAGTACCTTAATATTAGATGCTAAATAAATATTTACTAAAATCAATGAGAACTCTTATAGTTCTACACCAGATGAGAAATGTTGGATTATACTTAAATTAAATGAACTTAATTTAAAATTCCCTCCTAAAGAGATAAGAGGCATTACAGAGCCTATTATCAGCAAATCAAACCTTCAACTAAAAACTGAAAAATCTATGAGGTATCAGGCAGCAACTGATAAGACTTCAGGGACAGCTGAATGTCAGTGTTATTGATTTTTAAAAATTTTTCAATGTGTTTACTTGATTGGTGCCCTTCACACCATCTAAATCAAATCTGTCAAATCTTGGCATTTTGCTCTGATATAGAGTAATAATGATGTATTCAAAGAGGTGCCAACTTGGAACAGTGTTGGCTGAACAGGCTAAAATAGGTGTTGAAGTATTGACACCGGGTACTATTTCAACCCCTAGGCATGCTGTGAGCTAACACGGAATGAACTGAACTATGTGCCTGAGTTATTGGCAAACTACTTTTAATCATGTGCTACTGTTGAGTCTAGCCTACAACTCATTCCACTCACTTTCCTTATGGCAATATAAAATAAACTTGGGAAAAGATGCAGACTTTTATGTTTCATGGAACAAAATCTTCATGGACAAGACTGACAAAAAGCTCAGAATCTTGGGCCCTGTCCTTTTATTATTTTTTTTTCACATAGTAGATATAAATGATTGAAGTTAGTCAAGTTTTTAATTTTTAATTATGTGGGTATATAGTGTGTGTATACATACATTTATAGGTTCACGACATATTTTGACTCAGGCATGCAATGTGTAATTATCATGTCAGGGTAATTGGGGTATCTATTACTTCAAACATTTGCCCTTTGTCTTACAAATAATCCAACTATAGTCTTTCAGTTATTTTTAAATGTACAATTCAATTATTATTGACTATAGTCACCCCGTTGTGTTAGCAAATGGTAGGTCTCATTCATTCCATTTTTTGTACCCATTAACAATCCCCAACTCCCCATCACATGTCTCACCCCCACGATCCTTCTATACTCTCTCTGTGAGTTCAATTGTTTTAATTTTTAGCTTCACAAAGAAGTGAGAACATGTGAAGTTTGTCTTTCTGGGCCTGGCTTATTTCACTTAACATAATGACCTCCAGTTTCATCCATGTTGCAAAAAACAGGTCCTCAATCTTTTTATGGCTGAATAGTACTCCATTGTGTTTAAACAATCGCATTTTTTATCCATTCATCTGTTGGTGAATACTTGGGTTGCTTCCAAATCTTGGCTATTGTATTTTTTGAGGAACCTCCAAACTGTTCTCCCTAGTGGGTGTACTTATTTACACTCCCATTAAGAGTGGACAGGACTTCCCTTTTCTTCACATCTTCACTAGCATTTGTTATTGCCTGTCTTTTGGATAAAAGCAATTTTAACTGGTGTGAGATATGTCATTGTAGTTTTTATTTGCATTTCTCTGATGATCAATAACGCTGAGCACCCTTTCATATACCTGTTTGACATTTGTATGTCTCTTTTTGAGAAATGTCTATTCAGATCTGTTGCCTATTTTTAAGTTAAATTATTAGGTTTTTTTTCTATAGACTTGATTGATCTCTTTATGGATTCTGTTTATTACTCCCTTGTCAGATGGGTTGTTTGCAAACATTTTCTCCCATTCTGGGGGTTGTTTCTTCACTTTGTTGATTGTTTCCTTTGCTAGGCAGAAGCATTTTAACTTGATGTAATCCCATCTGTCCATATTTGCTTTGGTAACCTGTGCTTGTGGAGTATTACTCAAGAAATCTTTGCCCACTCCAATGTCCTGAAGAGACTCCCCAAGGCTTTCTTTCAGTAGTTTCATAGTTTGAGGTCTTAGATTTAAGTCTTTAATCCATTTTGATTTGACTTTTATGTTTTGTGAAAAATAGGAATCTAGCTTCATTCTTCTGCACATGGATATCCAGTTTTCCCATCACCATCGATTGAAGAGAGTGTCCTTTTCTCAAGGAATGTTCTTGGTACTTTTGCCGAAAATGAATTCACTGTAGATGTATGGATTTGTTTCTGGATTCTCTATTCTGTTCCACTATGAGTCTGTTTTTATGTCGGTACCATGCCTTTTTGGTTACTATAGCTCTGCAGTGTAAGTCAAAGGCAGGTAATGGGATTCTCCCAATCTTATTCTTTTTATTTAAGATAGCTTTGGCTATTCTGTGACTTTTGTAGTTCCAAATATATTTTAGGATAGTTTTTTCTATTTCTGTGAGGAATTTTTTTGGTATTTTGATAGAGATTGCATTGAATTTGGAGATTGCACTGAATCTGTAGATTGCTTTAATAGTATGGGCATTTTGAAAATACTCATTTTTCCAAACTGTGAACATGAAACAACTTTCCATTTTTTGAGGATCTTCTTTAATTTCTTGCATTAATTTTATATAGAGTTTATTGTAGAGATCTTTCACTTCTTTGGTTAATTCCTAGGTATTTTATGTTATTTCTAACTATGATAAATGGGATCAGTTTTCTTGATTTCTTTTTCATATTGTTTGCTATTAGTATATAGAAATTCTACTGATTTTTTTTTTTCTAATTTTGGATCCTGCAGCTTTCCTGAATTTGTTTAACAATACTAATAGTTTTTTTGGTGGAGTCTTTAGGTTTTTGCAAATATAAGATTATATCATCTGCAAACAAGGAAAATTTGATTTATTCCTTTCCAATTTGGGTGCCCTTTATTTCTTTCTTTTGTATGATTGCTCTAGCTGGGACTTCCAGTACCATGTTGAATAATAGTGGTGAAAGTGGCATCCTTGTTGCGTTCCCAATATTAGAGGAAAGGGTTTCAGTTTTCTCCCATTCAGTACGATACTAGCTGTGGGTCTGTCATATGTGGCTTTTATTATGCTGAGTTATGTTCCTTCTGTACCCAGTTTTTTGAAAATTTTTATCATGAAGGGATGTTGAATTTTATTAGATGTTTGTTTTAACATCAATTGAAATGATCATGTGGCTTTTGTCCTTCATTCTGCTAATATGATGTTTCACATTGATTGATTTGCATATGTTAGCCATCCTTGTATCCCTGGGATAAATCCCACTTGGTCATGATGAATAATCTTTTTAATGTGTTGTTGAATTTGGTTTGCAAGTATCTTGTTGAGGATTTTTGCATCAATCTTCATCAGTGACATTGACCTGTACTTTTATTTTTGTTGCTGTGTCTTTCTCTGGTTTTGGTATCAGGGTAATAATGACCTCATAGAATGAAGCATTTGGAAGTATACCCCCCACCTCTACATTTTTAAATAGTTTAAGTAGGATTGATGTTAGTTCTTCTTGAAATCTTTGGTAGAATTCAGCAGTGAAGGCCTTGGGTCCCAGGCTTTTTTTTTCTTCTGGGAGATTTTTTATTATGGCTTTGTTCTCATTACTTGTTAGTGGTCTATTCAAGTTTTGGATTTTGTTATGTTCAATCTTGATAGGTTGTATGTTTCTAGGAATCTATCTATTTCTTCTAGATTTTTACATTTATTGGCATACTGTTGCTATTGTAGCCAGTAATGACCCTTTGAATTTCTGTGGTATTGGTTGTAATGTCTCCCATTTTCCTCTCTAATGTTATCATATTATTATTATTTTTGAGACAGAGTCTCTCTCTGTCACCAGGCTGGACTATAGTGGTGCGATCTCGGCTGACTGCAACCTCTGCCCCTGGGTTGAAGCGATTCTCCTGCTTCAGCCTCCCAAGTAACTGGGACTACAGGCACGTGCCACCATGCCCAGCTAATTTTTGTATTTTTAGTAGAGACAGGGTTTCACTATGTTGGCCAGGATGATCTCGATCTCTTGACCTCATAATTCACCCACCTCGGCCTCCCAAAGTGCTGGGATTACAGGCATGAGTCACTGCACCCAGCCTCTAATATTATTTATGTGGATCTTCTCTCTCGTTTTTCTTACTTAGTCTGGCTAAAGTGTTGTCAGTACTTTTTATCTTTCAAAAAAAAAAAAAACTCAACTTTTTGTTGCACTGATCTTGTGTATTATTTTCTTCATTTCAATTTCATTTATTTCTGCTCTGATCTTTATTATTTTCTTCTCCTAATTTTGGGTTTGAGTTTGCTTTTGTTTTTCTAACTCTTTAAGCTGCATCACAAGGTTATTTACTTCAAAATTTTCTTCTTGTTTGATGTAGGCACTTATACACTGCTCTTTCAGTGTGACTTTTACTGTATCCCATAGGTTTTGGTGTGTTGTGTTTTCATTATCATTTGTTTTAAGAATTTTTTTATTTTCCTCCTTAATCTGTTCATTAACCCACTGGCCATTCAGGAGTCAATATTTTAATTTAGTCTTTAGCAACTACTAAAGAAAATTACTTGTGTATTATATTATGAAAGGAGAACCATTTGACTTTTGATGTGGCTGTAAGTACCTAAATCGGGAAAGACTCATTCAAAAAAATCACAAGCTACATATGTCTCAATAGCAGAAGAAATTCAATTTTGAAATTTGCAAAGATGATAACTGAAGAGCCAAATGGGGAACAGTGAGTCACCCCAAGGACCAACAACAGCAGGAAAAAGGTACTGCCTTTATGCCTGGAAGGACAATGAAGGTTGTGGTATTGACGGAGCCCGGAAGTCAGAGCTTTACATTGAGAACCAGAGTGGAGGCTGTCCAGCATCAACTATGTCCATGAAGTGAGGAGTAGTCCAGTGGTAACTGGAGAAGCAGAGAGACACTGTTACTTTCAGCGGCATTCCATGTTGAAAGCAGAGCAAGAAAGGGCAAGATTCCATGGCTTTTCCCCTCTCCCTGCTTTCTAGTGTTCCATGGGTATCTCCTATTAGCTAAATATATGGGAAGTGACATATCAAAGGATCTGGGAATGTTCTTCACTGAGACAGAGACCAGAGCTAGAAGAAAACAGAGAACACATAAGGACAGTCAAAATAAACGCAACTGAAGGAATCATATTACCTGACTTCAAATTATACTAGAGAGTTATAGTAACCAAAATGGCATGGTACTGATGTAAAAACAGACACACAGGCCAGTGGAATAGAATAAAGAACTCAGAAATAAGTCCATACATCTATAGTGAACTCAGTTTTGACAAAAGTGCTGACAACATACATTAGGAAAAGAACAGTCTCTTCAATAAATGGTGCTGGGAAAACTGGATATCCATATGCAGAAGAATGAAACTAGACCCCGTCTCTCACCATACAAAAATAAAAAATAAAAAAATAGATTAAAATGGATTAAAGATTTAAATCTATGACCTTGGGGAAACTCTTCAGGACATTGGAGTGGGAGTATTTCTGAGTAATACTCCAGGGAAGAAAGAAGACAGAGAATACGCAAGACATCAAACAAAAAAACTGACTCAGTACTCTCTTAGCATAATTCTGCTACAATTTATGCTAGCATAAGATTATGTTCTAGCTATGCTGAAGTACTGAAGTATATGTAATTTCCAAAACTATGCTGTGTCTTGAATCTGTGCCTTTGCCTAAGCTGCTTTCTTGCTGGAAATGCCCCTTTTATTTACATCCCCTTGGTAGATAGCTACTTATCTTTAAAGATTTGTTACTCTGAAGCCTGTCCTAACCACCTTTTCCTATTCCACTAGAATTAGACACATCCTCCTTTTTGTACCTATTGTACTTTCTCTATATAAATACCATAGCATTTCATCATTATAGTTAACATGTCGACCCTCTCCTACTGAATGGTAAGCTGGAGAGAGTAAGAGCTTATTTTCATTGTTTCAATGTTTATGACACCTATCACAGTGCCTGGCTTATAATTCTGCACATAAATAGGTAATGAGTGACTAAGTCGTTAGATGGATAGTGGATAGAATCCCAGGAGATCTAAATAAATATTTACTCACATCCTGCCTTCACAGTCTAGTGTTTCTACTACAATTCTAACCCTTCACTTTCTGATATTGAGATACATATTAACTACTTTGTTAATTGATTGCAAAGATGAGAAATCCTTTTCTTTCTTGATAGACTCTTTATTAACCTCCTATTTGACTATAAAAGACTATCTTAGGAGTTAAGAAATACTGAGGAATGTATAGTTTAACTGAATCTTTTGAATGACCTCAAACCAATTAATTTTTTTTATGTAGGCTCACATTAGTACATATTAAAATAATTTGTATTCTGATTAATATATTTAGCTGTATAACTGAATTTATTTTAAAAAACCACTACTATTCAATAAGCAGATCAATAAGTATGTGATGTAAATTTTATCCATCAACTTGATTGGGCCATGGAGTGCCCAGATATTTAGTCAAACATTATTCTGTGTGTGTCAGTGAGATTATTTTTGGATGAGGTTAACATTTTCATCAGCAGACTGAGTAAAAAAGATTATGCTTTGTAATGTGGATGGGTCTCATCCAATCATTTGAAGACCTAGATAAAACAAAAATGTTAACCCTTTCTGCATTAAGGGAAATTCCACCTGCCTGGCTGCTTGATTTTTTTCTGCCCTTCAGACTTGAACTGAAACATTTGCTCTTCTCAGAACTTCAGCCTGCCAGCTCTTGAACTGGGACTTATACCTCATTGGCTCTCCTGATTCTACAGCTTGCTAACTGCAGATCTTGGGATCTCTCATCCTCCATAACATGTGTGCTAATTTCTTATAATATGTATTTTTATCTCTCTCTCTCTCTCTCTTATCTCTCTCTCTCTCTCTCTCTCTCTATTATCTATCTATCTATCTATCTATCTATCTCCTATTGGTGCTGTTTTTCTGGAGATTCCCGACTGATACAGATTTTGGTACCCAGAGTTGTTTTAGAGGAACATAATTTTAAGAGTATTTTCTGAATTGATTCTGGGATTTCTAAAATTGGCTCCTCAATTTGCTTAGGTTTAAGTATAATAGTAACTCAATTTCCGGTAGTAAAGAGAGCACTGACAGTCTATGGCAGGCAATACAGATACATAAGATGTCACCATTAGAAATTCTTAACCATTTAAAGGAAACAAAGATCTGGGTAACTGTATAATGTGATATTTTTGAACATTTTCTGCAAACTAACAAATTTAATGAGATGGGCTGGCTGAGCTTATTGTCTGAATAAAGTGGGAAAAGAAAAGAATGATCTCAGGGATTTGAATTCTCAGCTCAAACATCACATACATAACTTGAAAGCTTATATGTGTGCCTTCATAGAAACGTTTATCTCCAGTAAGGGCTGAGATTGCTGAAAGTCAAATGCAGAATCTCATTCTGTGATTAGTTTAATTACAATTCATGTTGAACTTCCAGCGTTGAAAGGTGTTTACAATTAAAGTGAGGGCATGAAGTGGAAAGAAATGGGATCCTGAAAGCTAGAATGAGACAGCTTATGCCTGTCCCGTCATTATATTTGACGCACATAACTTGTCTGGTTTTACAGATTGACAGCAGGCGAGGAATTTTGCCTCAGGATACTTCATACCTCAAGTATAAACCATATCTGATTTAGATAACACTTAGTTGAGACTTTGGACTTTAGACTCAGAGTTTGGATGAGCTAAGAATTTTAGGGCTATTGGGATAAAATGACTGTGTTTTGTATGTGAGGAGGACAAGAATTTAAGGGGGTGAGGGAAAAATGTTAAGGAATGAATTGTGTTTCCTTCAAAAATATGTGTGATAAAGACATAACCCCCAATGTTATAGTATTCAGAGATGGAGTATTTTGGAGAAAATTAGGTTTAGATGAGGTTATGAGAGTGAGGTCCTCATAAAAAAAATTAGTGCCCTCATAAGAAGAGACACCAGGGAGTTTACTCTCCCTCTCTCTTTCTGCTATGTGAGGAATTGTGAGGAGCTGGCCATCTGCAAGCCACGAAGAGAGCCCTCACCAAAATCTAATCATGCTGGCATTCTGATTTCAGACTTCCATCCTCCAGAACTGTGAAAAATACATTTATGTTGCTTATACCATCTAGTAAATGATATTTTGTTATGGTAGCCCAAGCCGACTAAGACATTGTACCAATGTAGAGAATGCCATTAGTTTTCGGAATCTACTTAAACCAAATGAGCACATGAGCTTTGTTTCCACTAGCAGCGTAATCTACATTGCTTCTGCATCTTGAGAAAGCTGTATGTAACAATATTTAAATTGGTATCAAGTTGAACTAACCGAAATATGTTTAAAAGTCCTACATAATATATATTATGAGCTATAGTCCATGGGAAATTATTATTGGTGAGAATCTGTAAAGCAGGTGGCTATCATTTTGGAAACATAGTCCAAAACCATATACAGTCAGGGTCTTGCTTGCTGTGTTGCCCAGACTGGAGTGCAGTGGCATGATCATAGCTCACTGCAGCCTGGACCTCTTATACTCAAGAGATTGATCCTCCCACCTCAGCCTTCTGAGTAGCTAAGGTGCCACCTTGCCTGGCTATTTGTTTTTATATTATTATTTTTTAGTAGAGACAATGTCTCACTGTGTTGCCCACACTGGTATCAATTTCCTGGGCTCAAGCAATCCGCCCTCTTCAGCTTCCTAAATTCCTGGTATTAAAACAATATTTTATGCCAGTTTTAATTTATAGGAAGAAATTTAAATTTCTAGAATAAAGTTTTTTAAATCAAGTAAATCAAGTGAATCATATTGACATTTAAATTAAAGGTTTAACAGTTTATAAAATCTTCAATTTCTATATCTTTTTATACTATTCAAGATAATTTATAGCTGACATATAGTTTCTACTTTAACATGATGGTATTTCCCAATGACACATTTATTTCTAAATTCCCATTCTCTCTATTAAATACTCAAGCCAATGTTATTTAGAACAAACACTGCACTTCCCTGGAAATTTGTTTGTAGGCTCTTCTATTTTTATCAACTCTTCATTACAATTTGGTCTTATATAAATTATACTCATAAGTCAAATGATTTGGCAAACAGAGACATTTCGCAGATCAGATTTAAATAGTAGCAACAAATATTTTGAAATATTTAACAGTTCAAACTTTTTAGTCATTTTTTCCAAATGTGTAAAGCAAGTGAACATACTTAAAATAGCAACAGTAAAAAGTCAGTGTACTAAACAGAGACAGTCAACAGCTGGTAGAAAATTGAATTGAACTTTGTCCAGACACAATAGAAAAAGGAAATTAAAGGCTTCAAATTGCTTATAGCAGACCAGAGTAAATCCAAATGCATTTTGGGGTCATTAAAACATCTTGAACAATTTTCCAAAGATTTTAGTTCAAGAAGCCCTCCTCAAAAAAAAAAGAAAAAGAAAAAGAAAATTTACCAAGCATTACTTTCCTATCATATTTCATAAGAAGGTTAATCCATATGTTTCTGATTCATTTATACTTAAGCCATCAAACAGTTTTTGTGCAAGAGCTATTTGATTTCTAAGAAATCATTTGAGCCTTTTATAGAAGTCCACTCATTTTCTTTGAAGTAAGTTTTGCAAAACTGAAAATACTTGACTCACTGCTTAAACTTAGCTTTTAAGGTTTTGTACAATCACGGAACCTCAGATTTTAGAAGAGATAGTAAATGTAATCTATTCCAACATCCAACTCAAAATAGAATGTCTCTTAAAAATCTTTGGCAGATAAAAATTTTATTTACTTCTTGATTATTTGCAGTGATAGGGAACTCATTATTTCAGAAGAAATTTTATCCCATCAAACCTCATCATCTCTTTTATCCTATCACAATTATTTAGCATTCATAATATAATGGTGTGTGTGTGTGTGTGTGTATTCACATGTGTGAATTATGACTTATTTCTTTTATTAGAGAGCCTCCTAGTACTTTACTGCTACTTTGTCTTGATTCTGATAATTTTAGAATTTAGCTGATGTAAAGAAACTAGCTCAAGTTTGATACACTAATATTTTTTCTTAGAAAAGCTTCATTACATTTTTGTTTAAATATGTAATAGACACAGATGTATATTCTGCATAAATAGTTCCAATTTACCTAGATCACACTTTATAAGAAAATATTACTTCCCCAATTTATGGACAAGGAAACCAAATTTCAGAGAATTAATTTGTTTTAATGATGCCACATGACTATCTCATAGCTCTTTTATTCAAACCCAGGTCTTGATTCCAAAGCGCTGGCTTTTCCCTTCTACATTGAACTTAATCCCAATTAAAATGCTCTTATTTAAAAGGATTTTATCTCCATGTAGTAGGTATAAAAAACAAACTGAATTTTACGCACTTACATGTTACTGCTACAGAATTGTCCAATTACGTATTATGAATAGGGTGAGTCTCATGAAAGTACTGCTGTTGTCACTCAAAAATGTTTAGTATCTGCAATTGTATATGTCCAATGAAACATCTAGATATCCTTGCCTCCATGTTTGTGTTAAGACTTATAGTAGAACATTTCTGGTAGTGCATAATATAAGCTCAGCAGATGAACAAATCTGATTATAGTAAAAAGTGGTTTCTTCAAAAGATAGAAATGAAAAAATTATGGACATTTGTCTATGTGTAAGTATTTAACTGACAGATAATCAAACACAAGTGCAAATTGTGCAGGAAATGTCAGGCTTTGGAATTATTTCTTCTCTGACTTCACTTTACTTACTGAGAGTCAACTATGTGACAAGCGCTGGGTCCAGTCCTGGCAACATGAGAATGAATAAGTCAAATTTCTCTTTCAGAGCCTTTAGTTTTTTGTCGCGGTTATTCTCTTTTATTATTCGTACTGTGGCTCAAGCATTCAAATCCAGATTTCCTGGCTATATTTCGGTGGGTTTTGCTTTTGTTTTTGTTTTCTTTTAACTCTCTCTTAATTCTCTTCATCCTTGGGCGGCCCAATGATTTTGTAGTTGGAAATGTGACTTCTCCCAGCTTCTTTTAAAAATATCTCTTTTAATTTTTTTGCCCTCTGTTTTCATGACTGGCATTGAAGTCTCTCTAGTGGAAAGCATTCTTGTTACAAGTTCTGAATTTCAGTTTCAAAAACGTTATTGCTCAAATTATCTAATTAATCATCAGAACTTTGTGTTAACCTCAGAAAAATATCATTTTCCATACTTGCAATGAAATCATCAAACAAAATGTTAAAGCACCAGAATATTCAAAGGTAAGAAACAAGATATGATTTAACTAGGTATAATTTTAAAAATATTGATGTTTAAATACAATTTAGTCATAACTTTCACTCAGCATTTATTGAGTGCCCACCTTATTGGTAGAAGGAGGAAACTGTAATAGAAGTTTTTAGGTAATCTTACATTGAAGAATCATTTTTCGGGAGAAGAACTGGATAATGTGAAAGAAAGCAAATAATAACATAGCTGTAGATGTGATTATTTAAATGATCCTCGTGATGAAAACCAGGAATGGTTGTAGTTGAAAGAACAATAGGCTGTAGGCTGACAAATGCAGATGTGGAGCATTTTGGTATGATAAATAATAATTATAGTGTGCGAGGAGACATATCATCTTTTTTATTTTTATTTTTTTCTGTCACCCAGGCTGGAGTGCAGTGGTACTTGGCTCACTGCAGCCTCTACCCCCCTACCTCAGTCTCCTGAGTAGCTGAGATTACAGGCATATACCACCACAGGCAGCTTATTTTTGTATTTTTAGTAGAGATGGGGTTTCACCATGTTGGCCAGGCTGGTTTCGAACTCCTGACCTTGTGATCTGCCTCCTTCGACCTCCCAAAGTGCTGGGATTACAGGCATGAGCCACTGCGCCCGGTCCGCAAGTAGATATATTTTCTAGGCAAGGAATATGAATTGAGATATTACAAGAGACTAAAATAATCATGTCAACAACGATTACATAATACAAACAACAGAATGGAAGGTGCTTTAGAAATTATCTCATTCAAACATTATGAATTTACAGAGAATTACACAAAAGCTCCAGTTTTTCCTAAGTAATGTCTGATACAACTGGTACTGGATTCTAAAAATCAGAACTCTAAATCCAATGCTTTCTCCATCTGTGTGAGTGGCGTTGTTTGGTGGGGTATGGCAAGAGAATGTAAGAGAGAAAAGTGAAAGCTTTGAAGATCCACGTTACAATTGTATTCACTGGTAAATTCCAAGCTGTGTTGCTTAACTGTATGATACATTGAATAGATATGTGAACTTCTTGAAGTAGAAATCTATCAATGCATGTGAAAGGAATGCATTATTCATTCAGCAAAAGGTATATACTTAAAAATCAAATGTGAAATTTTACAGTTAAATTGATAGGATAATAAATAAAGAGTTTAGCTGGGACTCCAAATCTTTGACTATGGATCAGACACGTTTGGGATTCAGGCAAGAAAATACCTGAAGCTGGGTGGAGTAAGTAAAAAGCTTTCCAGTGGTTATGTTATTGATCTATGGTATTAAACATGGATTGTGTGTATAATAAATCCTAAACCAAATGAAAGGCAGTCCTATTTGTGAAACTGTCGGTACTATTCATTTAATTTATGATACCAGGTTGCCAAAGCTACTAAAAAACATATGGAAGGATCAACCATCATTTGAAATCTTTGAAAAAATGTTATAGAAACCATCACAACTGGTTTTTGACTTGGGGCAAGGAGTTGGACAAGTTTGCACGGGATCTTAGAGCAGATATTGTTGTTATTTCTCTGTGGATAAAGAAAGATAAAGTTAAGAAATATTACATTAGCAAGAAAGGTAGAGCAGTAGTTTGATATATGAATTGTTAATACTCCTTAGAATTGGTTCTTTCTTTATATATTTTCTTACAGCTAATATATTTTCATTTTAAAGATTTACCTTTCAAAAGTATTAAACATCATATTTTATTCAGTTAGCAACTATATTACTAGACCTGTAGAGATGAATTGGGGAAAAATCCAACTTCTGAAATATAATTGTCTTCTTTTGCTTTCCAGAGGGATAATTGAAGTGTTTACTTTTGTAATAAGTCATCGGGCAGATCTAGGTCTGATCTCAGATCCCAGGGCTCTTTCCTTGTCTCAGAGCTTCCTCTTTCTACTAAAATGCTAATGGTGAGTTTTAATAACAACAACAACAACAAAATAATAATTTAATTTGCTTGCACAGTGCAGGTGGTTGCTACCAAAGTATAATTGATGTATTCAGATGATTTTAAATGCCTGGTGGTCATTTTAAGGTGGCACATTTTTATACATCCTGATTATTATGAGTAACAGAGACTCTGCCAAGATTTGCATAACTACTAAGCATCCTTACATATGTGACGGCCTTAGATTCTTTCAGCAGCCCTGTGAGACTGTCAAATAAAAGCAAAGGCCAGGAATATGAAGTTACGCTCCCAAGCTTGGAGGATTAGTAAGTAGCAAAGATAAAATTTTAACCCAAGCTGCCCGGAACACACTGCCCAGCTTTCTGAGTGTTCTAGACACAATGAAGCAGGGGGAAGGTCAGAGAGACAGAACATAAGAACTCTTAAAATTGTTTACATCCATGTCTGTATAATTCCATCACTCCAACACTGAGAATAAAAATTAGAAAACGTTCACAGTTTCACCAGGCATAGGCAAATGTTAGAGTCACTATCCTTTTTTTTTTCACTAAAATACATAATTATTAAACCTTAAATGCATTAACACCAGAGTTACTCAAATCTAAGTACAAATGCCTACTTTTAAAAACCATATATGTGAATTGTCACAGATCCTTGCTCATAAAGCAGGGATTTTAAAGTAATCAATAAAACGGTTAACTTTTGTATACATAGCTCACAACTATGAGTGACTTGCCAAGGTGAGACAACTAAAGCTTGGGGAGCTTAAACTGAGCCTGAGTCTCCTCCCTAGGTTCAGAGTAACTTCTGCTGCAAACAATTCCCCAGAGGAAACAAAAATACCAATATTATCGATTTTTTAAAAACATGTAGTATATATAACTACATAACATATTACACGGTACTATTTGGTATATCTATAGAGTTCTAATTGTTACTTGATAATCTTTTTTTGAATCATTGTGCCAAACTCAAGGACCCCAAAGAGTACTTGAATTCTGACTGAACAATATTTATCCAATTTAAAAAAGCGCATACATGTATGCAATCATGGGTGCCACACTACGTATCTTAATGCGATTATTTAATATTAACTTCTTAAATCTTAAAATGTGAGTCCTATTTTAATTATTTTTTTCAGTCCATAATTTGTCTAATGTGATGTTTGCTTGCATTTCTTCATCCATAGAACACTGTAACTCAAGAGGTTCCCTTTACTGTTCTGTCGAAGTACTTACATCCAAGAGGTGATTGGCTGTACCACCATGACTCTCCACACCTTGAAAGAACATGCAACATCACTGCTTTGTGTATTGTCTTTATCTGTTCTTCCTCTTTATGTCTCTTTTATCTTTTTAATATTTTTTTCTTTTCTATGATTTCCTTTCCATCGCCATTTACCACACTCAATTCCATGATTCCCTGCATAGCTTTCTCCATTTAGCCAGATCTAACTGCTGTGATTCTGTCCTGAGAGGTGGAAAGATTACAAGTGTAGGTGACAGAAGTGTATAGCTGCTATAGGTTTTTGTAATGGATGTCTGCTACATCTTCCCTCCAACTCAAAGCTTGGAAATTTAAGTGTAGGACTCATTTTGGGAATTTTCTGAAAAAAGGAAAATCCTCTTGTTCCCATTAGAGTTTGTTTGTGAAGTCCTCTTATGCAACTAACACCATGTGGGAAGAAAGAGAGGATTAAGAACATCACAATAGGCACAAAAATAGGGTCAATTTTCACATTACACAGTTAAATTAGAAAGGAAGGAAATAAAGACATCAGTGGATAAAATTAATGTAATTGGAGAATACTGTAGTCAAAGTAGTTTGTTTGCTCTAATCTTGCACATGATATAAAAATGTTGTTGTGAATGGACCCCAGCTGCAAGTAATCACAGTCAGAGACTAAATGGCATCAACAGTGATGATCGGGTAGAGAGGCAAATGCCTATGCAGCTTTTCTTAGAGGGGAATAGATAATTAACAGTCCCATGATTAATGCATAAAAGTGTGTTACAACTCCGAAAATTAATTCATATACCCAAGCTAAGAATTTGAAATGATGAAAAAATTGTTTCCAGCTCTACAGTTCTTCTATTTATAATTTTCTTTTCGTTTTTTCTTATTCTTTTTTGAGATAAGGCCTCACTCTATCATTCAGGCTGGAGTGCAATTGCACGATCTTGGCTCCCTCGACGTCCCAGACTCAGGTGATCCTCCCACCTCAGTCTCCTGAGTAGCTGGGACTACAGGCACGCACCCATCACACCTAGTTAGTTTTTGTATTTTTTCGTAAAGACATGATTGTTTGCCATGTTCTCCACACTGGTCTCAGACTCCTTAGCTCAAGCAATCTGCCTGCCTTGGCTTCCCAAAATGCTGGAATTACAGGGGTGAGCTACCGTGCCTGGCCTATTTTTTCTTTATTTAAATGGCATAGATAACCACCTTGCTTGTATGGTCAGTCCATCATCAAAAGAGTCATTTAGTATGAAAGGCCTTGGAAGTGTGTTTGTACCAAAAAGGAGATGGGTACCTATTCCTCAGTATCCCAAGTAGTGTGTGATCATACAGGTAAAACATTGCTTTTTTTGCCATCCATCCAAATTTAAAGAGTAGCATCATCATCATCATCATCATCATCATCAACAACAACAACAATACACACACAGAAATTCAGGAAGAGAATGAGTCTTACAGGTATATCTCTACTGCTTTGGACTACAGGAATATTATATTTATTTAAGAATTGGTTAGCTTCGGTTGTGAATATTTTGTAAGTAAATGATTAAACCTAATGTTAGTCTATGAAAACCTTGAGTCTCTCTTGGACAGATCTTCACAGAAGAATACAGGATATACCCCTAACAGTAACTGGGTATTCACTAATTCCTTCTCCAGTGATTTTCTCTCTGGTAGTATAAGTAGCACTTGCTTAGAGCAGGATAAGCAACACTTGGCATTCTGGGTCACTAATTTTATTCTGATATTTGGGAGGTAACTTCAGTAATTTCTATAGTAATTCAAAATATCATTTTGCTACTGAAGCAAATACAGGGTGTTGAATTTGCATGGATATAAAATATCAAATGTGAAGCATATTATTTATTTAGTTTTATCTGTCTTAACAATCCCTGCTAATAGAAGCTTATTCTCACCTGCATTAAAACAGCCTCTGTACAAGTTTGCTTTCCATCACGTTATTCTCTTTATTTTTTCATAGACATTCTCACAATCTGAAATTATCCTGATGGTATTTGGATTACTTTTTAATTATTTGTGCGATGCCAGAATGCAAGATCCACAGAAGCAGAGTTCTCACCTGTCTTGGTCATGTATATTTACACATGCCTGTATCAGAGCATCCTTGGTTGTTCAGTTTTTATTCATTGAAAAGGATGATTGAAAGATTTAGTTAATTGGATTTTTTAAAGCTTTAGAATTATTGACCTAATAGATTCCAGGCACACTTCTAAATGATTTTCCATGACTCGCTAGCTATTTTGAGGTTATTTCTGTTTTTAAGAAGATGACATAAGAATCTAGTAGGTTAAATATTTTGTTCTAAAACACAGAAATAACTGTTATGTCTTCAACCTGACCCTTTCTCTGTTACATTCAGTGTTAAAATTTACAAAGATGAACTGAGCTGAAAATAATGCAGTGGTTAAAAGCTTGGGTTTTAATATTAATCTACCTTGATATCTAGCTGGATCCACTAGTTTCTAAACATGACCTAAGTCAACCTCTCTAAAGTGGACATAATAATTCCTATTTCCTTGAGTTGTGAGAATTGATGCAGTGATATATACAATGTACTTAACACAGTGCCTGGCATGTAAGAAGCTCTCCCACATAGTAGCTCTTCTTATTACTTGTTTGAGTGAATTTTCAAGGAAGGATGGCATGAAGTCTGGGCATGACCTGATAACAGAACTAGGAATTAAGCCAGAGGAAAGCGTGATTTTTGTGAGGAAAATACAGTTGGTTCCATGAATGATGCTGTATAATGTGGTACACATGCAAAGTCCATGCTAAACATCTTGTTTACTTCTGCAGGTATTAAAATGTTACAAATATTAATATACTTCCCTTAAAATTAAAGTTATAACATACAAATTACAGGATAACTCTTACGTCACCATCAAAAGTTATTTACATTATACAAATATAGAATCTTCATACAATCTTTTTTCCCCAGTTGCACTGAAGTATAATTGATAAAAACAGAAATCTTATATGTTTATGGTATACAATGTGATGTTTTAATACACGACATATTGTGAAATTATTACCACAAGCAAGCTAATTAAGATATTCATCACTTCACATGATTCTGTGTGTGTGTGTATATGTGCATGTGTGTGTGGTGAGAACACTTAAGATCTACTATTTTAGCTATTTTCAAGTATATTATGCATTATTATTGACAATAGTAACTATGCTGCACAAGAGACCTCTAGAACTTCTTCATCCTAACTGAAACATTGTAACTACTGGCCAACATCTCACCATTTCCTTCCCTGCGTTAATCCTTTGACATTCACAATTTTACTCACTGCTTCCCTGAGTTCTACTTGTTAAATTCTACATATAAAATGAGATCAAGAGGTATTTGTCTTTCCATGCCTGGCTTATTTCACTTAACATAACATCCTCCAGGTTCATCCATGTTGTCTCAAATGACAGAATTTTCTTATTTTTTGAGGCTGAATAGTGTTCCATTGTGTATTACACCATTTTCTTTATCCATTCATCTTTCAATAGACATTTCAGTTCATTCCATATCTTGTCTGTTGTGAATAATGGTACAATATACATGAAAATGCAGGTATCTCTTCAACATACTGACTTAATTTCTTTTGGGTATATACCCAGAAGTAAGATTGCTGGATCATATGGTAGTTTTATGTTTGTTTTAAAATGAATCTTCATGCTCTTTTTCATAATTTCTGTACTAATTTACATTCCTACCAATAGTATACCCTTTTATCCACATCCATGCCAGAAGTTTTAAGTGTTTTGTCTTACTGAAAATAGCCATTCTAATATGTGTGAGGTGATAGCTCACTGAGGTTTTAATTTGCATTGCTCTGATATTTAATGATCTTGAGCATTTTTTCATATACCTGTTGGCCATTTGTATATTTCCTTTCAAGAAATGTCTGTTCTGTTCTGTTGACCATTTTTAAATTGGGTTGTTTTTTGTTTGAGTTCTTGAGTTCCTTATATATTTTGGATATTAGCCCTTTGTTAGATGTATGCTTTACAATTTTTTTTTTTTCGTTTTGTAGGTTATCTTTTCGCTCCATTGATTGTTTCTTGTGTTGTGTGGAAGCCTTTTAATTTGATATCGTTGAATTTTTCTCTTTTTGCTTTTGTTGTGTGTATTTTTGTGGTCATATCCAAAAAATAATTGCTCAGACCAGTATCAAGAAGATTTTAAAAATATTTTCTGCTACTAGTTTTATAGTTTGGGGATTTTAATTTAATTCTTTTATCCATTTCAAGTTGATTTTTGTAGATGGTATGAGATAAGGGTCCAATTTCATTCTTTTGCATGTGGATATCTGGTTTTCCTTTCCAAAGGAAAAGAAGATATTTTACTGTCCCTATTGTGTATTCTTGGTACCTTTGTCTAAGATCAGTTGAGTATATAAATGTGTGGATTTACTTCTGGGGTCTCTATTTTGTTATATTGGTCTTTATGTCTTATTATGGCAGTATGATGCCATTCTGTTTACTACAACTTTGTTGTTTATTTTGAAATAATGTAGTTTAATGCCTCCAGCTTTGTTTCATTTTGCTCAAGATTGCTTTGGCTATTCAGGGCCTTTTCTGGTTTCATATGAATTTTAAGGTTCTCTTTTCTTTCTCGGTAAAAAATTCATTGGAATTTTGATAGAGATTGTATTGAATCTGTACTTTGCTGACATGGTTTGGCTGTGTCCTCACCCAATCTCATCTTGAATTGTTGTTCCCATAATCCCTATGTGTCATGGGAGGGACCCAGTGGGAGGTAATTTAATCATTGGGACGATTACCCTCATGCTGTTCTTATGATAGTGAATGAGTTCTCACGAGATCTGATGGTTTTATATGGGCTTTTCCCCATTTTGCTCAGCACTTCTCCTTGTTGCTACCATGTGAAGAAGGACGTGTTTGCTTCCCCTTCTACAATGATTGCAAGTTACCTGAGGTCTCCCTAGCTATGCTGATCTGTGAGTCAATTAAACTTCTTTCCTTTATAAATTACTCAGTCTCAGGTATGTCTTTATTAGCAGTATGAGAATGGACCAGTACAGTAAATTGGTACTGAAGAGAGTGGGGCACTGCTGTAAAGGTACCCTAAAATGTGTAAGTGATTTTGGAACTGGGTAACAAGCAGAGATTGGAACCATTTGAAGGGCTCAGAAAAAGACAGGAAAATGTTGGAAAGTTTGAAACTTCCCACAGACTTGATGGGCTCAGAAGACAGAAAGATATGGGAAAGTTTGGAACTTCCCAGAGACTTGTTGAATGGCTTTGACCAAAATGCTGATAGTAATATGGACAATGAAGTCAGGCTGAGGTGGTCTCAGATGGAGGTGAGGAACTTGTTGAAAACTACAGTAAGCTCCCTCTTGCTATGCAAAGAGACTGGCAGCATTTTGCCCCTGCTCTAGAGATCCATGGAACTTTGAACTTGAGAGAGATGATTTAGGGCTCCTGCCAACAGAAATTTCTAAGTGGCAAAACAGCCTGACAATGTGATAGACAAGAAACCCCCATTTTCTGGGTAGAAATTCAAGTGGGCAGCAGAAATTTGCATAAGTAACGACGAGCCAAATGTGAATCAACAAGACAATACAGAAAATGACTCCAGCGCATGTCAACGGCCTTCATGGCAGCCCCTCTCATCACAGGTCTGGAGGCCTAGAAGGGAAATATGGATTCCTGGGCCAGGCCCAGGGCTTCCCTTTTCTATGCAGCATCATGGCATGGTACCCTGCACCCTAGCTTCATCAGCTCCAGATGTGGCTAAAAGGGGCCAAGGTATGGCTTGAACCATTGTGTCACAGGGTGCAAACCTCAAGTCTTGGTGGCTTCCACAAGGTGATGAGCCTATGGGTGCATAGAAGTCAGGAATTGAAGTTTGAGCACCTCTGCCTAGATTTCAGAGGATTTCTGGAAATACCTGGATGTCCAGACAGAAGTTTGCTGCAAGGGTGAAGCCCTCCTGGAGAACCTCTGCTAGGGTAATGCAGAAGGGAAATGTGGGGTTAGAGCCCCCACACAAAGTTCCCACTGGTACACTGCCTAGTCGATTTGTGAGAAGGTTGCATCCTCCAGACCCCAGAATAGTGAATCCAGCAACAGCTTGCACTGTGGGCCTGAAAAAGCCGCAGACACTCAATGCCAGCTCATGAAAGCAGCCAGAAGGGGAGCTGTACCCTACAAAGTCACAGGAGTGGAGCTACCTAAGGCTGTGAGAGCCCACCTCTTGCATCACTGTGCCCTGGATGTGAGACATGGAGTCAAAGGTGATCATTTTGGAACTTTAAGGTTTAATGACCACCCTATTAGATTTCAGACTTGCATGGGTCCTATAACCCCTTTGTTTTGGCCAATTTCTCCCATTTGGAGTGGGTGTATTTACCCAATGCCTGTACCCCATTGCATCTAGGAAGTAACTAACTTATTTTGATTTTACAGGCTCATAGGCGGGAGGGACTCTCCTTGTCTCGGATGAATCTTTGAACTTGGACTTTCGAGTTAATGCTGTAATGAGTTAAGACTTTGGGGAACTGTTGGAAGGGCATGATTGCATTTTGAAATGTTGAGGACATGAGATTTGGGAGGGGCCAGTGGTGGAATGACACTGTGTGGTTTGGCTGTGTGGCCACCCAAATCTCATCTTGAATTGTAGTTCCCATAATCCCCACATTTCATGGGAGGGATCCATTGGGAGGTAATTTAATCATGGGGGTGGTTACCCTCATAGTGTTTTCATGATAGTGAGTGAGTTCTCACAAGATCGGAAGATCGTGTAAGGGGCTTTTCCCCCCTTTGCTTGGCACTTCTCCTTGCTTTCACAATGTTAAGAAGGACATGTTTGCTTTCACTTCCACCATGACTGTAAGTTTCCTGAGGTTTCCCAAGCCCTGCAGAACTGTAAGCCAATTAAACCTCTTTCCTTTATAAATTACTCAGCCTCAAGTATTTATTAGCAGCGTGAGAATGAACTAATAAATACAATTACCTTGGGTAATGTTGACATTTTAACAATACTGATTCTTCCAATCTATGTACACAGGATAGCATTCCATTTAATTAGGACTTCTTAAATTTCTTTCATCACCATTTTATAGTTTGCATTGTCCATAGTTTTTATTTCTTTGGTTAAATTTATTCTGAAGTATTTTATTTTTCTGATGCTATTGTAAATGAGATTTTTAAAATTTCAATTTAGGATCGTTCATTGTTAGTGTTCAGAAACACTACTAATTTTTGTATATTGATTTTGTATTCTGCAATTTTATTAAATTTGTTTATGAGTTTTAACTCTTTTTTGGTGGAATCCTTAGGATTTTTGTGTTATTTACAGAGACAATTAAATTTATTTCTGATTTGATTGCCTTTTTTTATTTCTTTGTGGTTTTGCTTTTGTTTTTGCCTAATTACTCTGATGAGGACTTTCTGTACTGTATTGAACAGAAATGGTGAAAATGGGCATCCTTGTCTTGGTCATCATCTTAAACACAGTTGACTGGGATGTTAGCTGTGGGCTTGTCATATATGGCCATTTTTATTATGATTATATATGGCATCATGTTAAGGTATATTCCTTCTATACCTAATTTTTGGGGAATTTTAATTATAAAAGTATGTTGAATTTTATAAAACGCTTTTTCTGCATCTATTGAGATGATCATATGAATTTATCCTTTATTCTCTTAGTGTAGTGTATCACATTAATTGATTTTCACATGGTGAACCATCCTTGAATCCTAAGGATAAATCCTACTTGACCATGATATATGATTATTTTAATGTGCTATTGAATTTGTTTTACTGGTATTTTGTTGAAGATTTTTGCAACAATGTTCATCGGGAATATTAACTTGTAATTGTTTTCACATTATAAAAGCTTTCATTTCTGATTTCTTTTAAATAAAAATAAACTCTCATAGGTCATTTATTCCTTTATTGAAATGATAAAAATAAACCACAAATTATATAAAATTAGTAGCCTCTCTCAGTTAGCATGTGAGTGAATATAAAATAGAATTAAAATTCTACCAGATAAAACAAATCTGATTTTTAGAAATGTACTTTATAGATGACCTGAGACTTTTTAATGTTATTGTAAGTAAAAACTATAAAATAACTTAAAGGTGTCTTCAAAATTCAGCCTGTGAGAACTCAACAGTCTGCCATGTTCCCTGATTCAAGGCTGCCATATTCCCTGCCTCAGGGCTGCTCACCCTATAGAAATTATGATCACATTCTCTACTGCTTATAAATAAGTCCAAATTTATTTTATTACTATCACAAGAACAACCTTCTATGATTAGCCAAAGTCTTATGAAGCCAGACTATTTTAATATTTGGACAAAACTTGTCAAACACATTAGCAAAACATTAATGTGTTATATTACTAAGCCCAAAACCTTTATGCATGGGGTATTCCATAAGTCTATGCCCTAAAATATAGTTAATTTAGAGTGGCTTTGCTTTACAACATGAAACAGATTGTGTCTTATATATTATAGCTCAGTTAGTCCTAGCAATTTGGAAGCATGTAACAGAGAAAAATAAATCAAACTTTTTTTAAAACTGGGAAACCAAGTTAGAGCCTGCAGTGTAAAGTTTATAAAATAAACTACAATTTGAATACAAAAATAATTTCAGTCTTGGAGTTTGCCACTAAAATCCTTTTGGATTTATATCTTACTTTTACAGTTATTATTTGTATGTGTTTGCAAAGATGAAAAACGAAAAAGGTGAAGTTAACTTCTTAAAAGATGGAGAAGAATGATTGGCAACAATAATAAAAAGAGGAGGAAAATGTGTTAGACAGAGCTGTCTCTCTCTGGCCCTTCCACTAGAGACAATGAATTTTAACATGAAACTTTGTGGGAGTAGGACAGAATTTGAATTTTTAAAACTTAGATTGCTGAGTATTTTGTATCCAGTTTTTTATCATTAAATTCTGAAAGTCATTCCCTAATACTGAGTACTTTATTTCAGCTTTAGGACAAATATTAGCCTCAAGAAGCCTGGAATCAAGATTATGCTGCCTCTTCAGGGTGTCACTGAGCAAATGCCTTTCTTCGTTTTCAATGAATGTGAAATGGGCCTATAACACCTAGCTTGTAAGGATGTTTATATACAAGCTGATGATTGTACAACACTATGTAAGTGCTAATTGACTTGTATTTGTGTTAAAGATTTTGTAGTTATAACTGCATCTTGCCAGGTATAACTGCAAAGCCTTTTTTTCATAGTTTTTAAATGAATATTCATTCACTAACCCTCTGGAAAGTAGGTTGGAGTTATGAGCATGATAGGTGGACGTAAAATGCGGCTATTTTAACCTGATTTTGAAAAGGATTTCACTACTACTCATATAGGCTGTGCTTATAGCACTACTAAAACACATTAACATTCTACTTGTGACTATAAATCCTGATGCCTAGAATGAGGCCAATATTTTGACTACAAAAAGGAGACCTGATGAAATTCCAAATGAGATGTAATGAAGTCTTAGTTTTTCATGCCATGAAATATCACCAATTAATAAACATAAATGATGAAATCACTCCACTTGTAAATAGCAAATATAATATTTCTGTGTCCCAGAGTGATGCGATGGCTACTGGAGGCAAAAAAAAAATTGTTAATATTTGTAAATGTCTTAACATGTATATATTCCACATAAAGTAATATGTGGAATTTTTAAAACAAACAATTGTGGTATGTTTGAAAAAGTGTTTAAAAAGAGATATTCCAATGAATTTTGGTGTATACTAATCAATAATAAAAAACAACTTTCCTCAAAAACAAGAAAAATATTTGGAACTTTCTTAAAGACTCTTAATAGAAAGAAAAATTTTGAATGGTAATCCATATGTGGCAATCTGCCAAATAATAATTTTGTTTTGATATGTCTAGGCAGCAGTAAACTTGTTTCTCAAGAAGATAATTAAAAATAATAAGAAAAAATGCAATCTGTAGGAGTTACTATAGATACTTGCAGCCAAAATATAGAGTTATAGGGTAAGATCATTAAATACACTTCTGAATAATGAAGGTATGTTCCAAAACTACTTTTTAATGTCTTTGGTTTTGAAACTTGCCCTGTCATCCATGTCTCTACGTGTTCTCTCCTGCCTTGGTACAATGGACAGGTAAGAGGAGTTTTGTGCCATCTGAGTAGCAGGTCACACAGCTAGTCTAAAATCACTTGGATATGATTTGTTGATATCGCTTAGTGTTATTGATCCAAAATAAATTGCTCTAAGTTCACATCTGCTAGATTAACGTATTTCTCTAGTGCTGTCGGTTAAAAATGTACTTTCATGTAAGCACCTGTACATTTTCCATGAAATACATTCATGTTCCTTCAGCACTTACATAGCATAAATATATTATTCACACTTTCCTCCCTTCTGCATTATGAGACAATTCTATATGTTTTTATCTTCTGTTTCATCAGTGATTCCCTTGCATTTAAAAATGTTTGTGAACTGCAAGCTACATAATTTATTTTTCTTGCAAATTAGGAGTCCCTCCAAATGTTCTGCTTGAGGAAAAAACACCAGCATTGGAATGAACAGGAGAACTTAAACATATTAAATGTAAACATAGCTTAGGTAGATAGATTGGTAGATAGATAGAAAGATAGATAGATAGGGTAAATTACACCTTTCCTTGGTTAACACATCTAAACTTCTTGAAGCTATGGTTTCAAAACCTATGATATTTTCTTCTTAAGTACAGAAATGCTGAAAAATTAAAAACTTAAAAACTAGTGTGTGTACAATTTACTGGATACCAACAATCACGAAATTGTTTCTTTAGAATTCCAAGTATATATACATCTATACATATATGCACACATATGTTTAAAATCTATTTTATTTGTCCATTTATTTATTTATGAAATAAATATTGTGACTACAGAATTATTTGAGGGCAAATTATCTCCTTAGATACTGAAAGATAAATAATAAAATTAATCCCAACTTTTAAATATATAATTTTATGTATTATATTATTATCAATATGTATTATATTAGCCATATGGTTTATATATAAAAGACTTTGCCAAGCTATTCAGATATTAACTTTATGAAATACTTATTTAAAATATTTAATAAATATTTTATTAAATATATGTATTTATTTATATTATGAATTAGGGATAGAAGACATTTATGAACTTACTTGGTTTTTTTTCTGCCAGTTTAACAGAATACTAACCCATATTTCAGTTCTCCATATTGATAGCCAATACACACTAAAAACAAACCAATTATCTAGTAGGGCAATTACATGGTTCCATAAGTTACCAAGAAGTAGCTTGGCAAGAGGAAAGAAAATTACAGATAACCTCTGTAATTTTTTGTTTAGCAGCTTTGCCACAAAGTTGTTTTGGGAAACTAGTTGACTAGCAGGTGGACATAAAAACATGATTTTACTAAAAGAAAATCCATATCTCCTTTCAAATCTACTGATGTTTTCTGTAATTATAGAATAGAAGATTTTTTATTTGTTAAACCAATATTTTGGAAGTGTATGGTCAAATCAGGAGAAGCAGGTCTATATTAAGAAACACTGGGGTTTTCTATCTTCTATTCTTCCCTTTCCTTTCTTTTCTGTTTATTCCTTTTCTTTCATTTTTTCTTTCTTTTTTCTTTTTATTTCTCCTAGACAGGCAAATTCAAAGAGCATCAGTAGCTAAAAAGTTCCCAAATACTCTACAGGTAGTCAATACTAATGATTACACTACCAAGATTCTAGTGATTTAGTGGTTCATTGCTAATCTCACTCTTACACTTTCTCTGCATGGTTTAGTTCCATCCCATGACTTGAGTTACTCTTTCATCCAATGACAGCACCACTTACTGTGTTATGTTGAGAAGGTAGTTGTTGCCAGTTACAACTGACGAGAATTTTATAACTGAGATAAAAGCCAAAACTTTCTAGTTTAGATCCCAAACTTTCCTAGTCCACAACTGTGGTTCAGAGAGAGTAAAAAAAGTTGGAAGGTGGAATGAGAATACATTTTGATTTCAGTGTCTGAAGTGATGAATTTTTGAAGCTCTGTTGTGTCTCTTACTATCTGTGACACTCCAGATGTGTTTTTAAAATTCTCTAAACCTCAGTGACTCTATGCAAATAAAATAAAATCATGGAGGGGGGATAAAGTATCTGACACACAATGGATCAGCAAATGTGTGTATATTATAATTTTTAATAGGAAGAGCTACATTCCTATGAAGTGACAGAATTGTGATGATTCAGGCTTCTTGACTTTTAGTACATAATTCTTTTCATTATTCCATATTATCTCATATTTGTCTGGAAGTAGGGAATCGTGTAATAATATACACTTGGAATTGCCAAATGAGAGGTGTAGTTTTGGTTCATGGCAAGCCTCAAAAATACTAGCATATAAAAATATTTTAATATATTTATTAGGGAAAGCCAACAAATACAGGTTTTAAAAATGTGAAGACAGCTTACAAAGTAGTATATGAAAATATGGAGAAAATATTATAATTTATTTCAATACTGCAGATTTGAAAATACTTTGTGAATAATGTTTGTGCTAAGAAGAATTTCTTTAAATTAGCAACTGGATTTTCTTGCATTTTTAAAGCAATATTTCCTTAAGAAAAAAGCAGGCTTAGTTTTTCTGTGACACAGAAAATTCCTATCGTTTTCACTTTGCTCCAAAATTATATTAATGGAGTTTTTGTCATGGGAATAAATTAAAATGGGGCATACCGCATGTGGAACGTGATGGTATTTCTGCAGCATGCGATTTACAAGAAAACAATCTCATTTAGATCTTATCACTGACCGCGTGGCCGACACGGGGGACCACCTGGAGCCCATGTGTAACCTCTCCACGCAAATGGGTTCATTCAGTAAGAAACATGTGATTTTTAAGAGATTTCATTTAGAATTCTTCAGAACAAGTTTATGAAAGGATCACTTATATTTAGATTAGAATGGGCTATTTCTTGCAGCTGTGCAAATTTCACATTGTATTTAAGTCCTGGAGATTTCTGACAGAAACGTAAGTTGAATGACAGTGACAGAGAAAGAGACACCTTAGCAAAAACAGCCAAAACCATGACCTTTACATATAAAAATATCTAAGTTTTAGGATCTTCTGCATAACCCTGTTGCTTTTAGATGTGTGACTTTCCAATATAAAGGATAAAATATACCATTGTATTAAACTTTCATGATCATGCCCTTTTATCATCAACTTTAATCTATTTGTAAACTAACAAGGGCAATAAGACTGTATCTAAAAACAAATCACAGAATCAAACAAACCAAATTCAGATACAATAATAAGCTGGCAATATTAAAGTATCAGAATTGGCATTGAAGTATTTATTTATGTTTAATGAACTTAGAAATGAAAAAAGAGTAGAACATACATTTTTGAAATGTTTCTAGGATTTGGAAGATAGTTTTAGTTTTTATTGTAGGCATTTTCCCATAGCAATTCAAATTGTGCTATAAATCTACATATATCAAACCAAAGCATAGTCAAAAAAAAAAATGGCCTATACAATGCACCCATAAATTAGAATCTCCCAAAACGCGTCTTCTCTCAGGACACTAAGGACAAGGATAGTGGGTAAACCAAAGTAACTTTTTTTTTCTATGTAGTATTTAATTAAATCAACTGGAAAATGCTGGTAATCAAAAAGTTTTGAAATCACTATTTATCATGTATTATAAATTCCTGAAAACATTATATAAGTGATGGATTGTACATTGGGAGAAAGAAAGAAAGAAGGAAAGAGCACATGATAAAGAAAATTTTTATTTAGTATTACTGTGTTCAACAAGTTTCAAGCTGATTGTTTCTCTGGTTTGTGAAATTTATGCTTTTAGCTTATAATGTTCCAAAAGAAATAAAACCACCCACTGCATGTAAGTCAATATCATTCTCTCTTTCATTTTTCTGTTTTGCCATCCACATTTTTTTTTTCGAATTCACAGTTTACAAAATAAAAAGAGAGTCTTTATGGTCCAACAATCAAGAGACCCTCTGAGTACAGAAGAGCCAAAGAGGAGGCCAATGGGAGTTGGAGAAGGGAAGAGAGGAGGCAAGATATAACACATTCTCAGGATAAATCCGATAGGAAATCGCACAAGTAAGGCATTCAGCCAACTGCCATATGCCCTGACAAAGATACCAACAGCAGCAGTGAGCCCAGGGAGCTGTTTTATCATTAGCCCCTCACCCAGCAGTGGTAGAAACTCATTTAGCCCCATGCTGGACTTTCATTAGGCCAGACTCGCATCAGATGGTCCCGTGCTTTGGCTCAGGAGCGGTGTGGCCCTTTATTGGGGGAGGCAGCCACATCTCAGCTCAGCAGGGAGCCCAGATTGGAGTGTTCCTCGCTGACAGATGCCAGGGCCTCAGCGGAGGACCCAGTGGCCAAGGGGGCCTGATGCAAAACCATCCTTTATGTTGGCATTTTGTGGCACAAAACCTATGGAAAAGGAAAAATAATAATCCTAAGGCTTTTAAGTTTGTCTTTAACCTGACTTCCACTGAAAGTAAGATAGAGTGAAAAAGAAAATCCCCAAAGCTGAAAGCAAAGAGAGAATGCCAAAAAATCTTCACTTGGAATCACAACAAAGAGCTGAGCTGACACTGACAATCGTTTTGTTTTGTTTTTTTTTCCTCCGGACTGTAATAAAAAGTCAACGAAGCAAGGGATGTCAATATATTCTAATAACAAAGATGTGAAATTTTAGAGGGTCCTTTTCCTTCTTCTTCGTAGGGAAGTTTTAAAATATGCAGAAATAGAGAGAGCAAGTATCCAAGTCTAGTAGATGCATATAGGAAAGATATGTTTCTTAAAAAAAAAAACAAAACTAAAACTTACATCGTAGCAGTGATACATATTGTGGTTTTGGGAAGAAAAGAATTTAAAAATTGAATTTGTGTTTATTTCTTCTAAATCTGTAATTCTATCAAGAATTACAGACAAAAGGAGAAAACCAGCTGATGCTTTTTTTTCTATTAGACTCTTTAAGGAGGAAAAAATGGTGTTTTTAAATAATCCCTGATTATTTAAAAAACTATATTCCAATGCTTTATTATCTGAAAGCTTTTTAGAACTATATAGGAACCCAAAATGTATCTTTCTGTTCATTTTTTAGGTGTCTATGAATTATAGAATAAATAACAGATGATCTAGGAGAAATAGAAAGCATTTTTATTCTTTTATTTCATTCATTTAATTGGGTTATTTTTATGCCAGTTACAAATGCCATTACTTTATATATAAAGTTTTCATGTCAATATGGTAAAGAATACTTTTTAAATGCAAGTTATTTTATATTTACTAACTCTTCTGAAAAGTGTATTTCAATTTATATAAAAGCAGCAGATTGAAAGGCAAAGGAAAGCAGAATGAACCTTCCTAATATACAGTATTTTCTATGGAAATTTATTTATTGTATATTTAGAAGATTTCAATAAAACATTAGCAAATTGCATAACAATCTAAAATACCTGTGATATTCTGAGCTCTGAATGTTGGTCGACAAATCAGGAAAAAAAATACTTGTCAGTTTCTCATCTTTTCAAAGATGAGTGCCTAGTTATTGCAAAGTAGTCTAGTCTCCTTCTTCATCTTCTCTTGGATGAAGTTTGCGGATATCTTTAGGTCAATGGACCATAGGGAGCTTTCTTGGTGCAGTGAAGCCCTTTATAGTACATTTCTCTCCAGGCATCTCTATTCCTGTTTGTCAATGACATGTGGCTTATCATCCAGTTAATCATCCTGGTTTATGTCAATTTACAGACATGTTAGGGAGCATCACTGCTGATAGTTTCTTTTACAGAATTTTTAAAAATGAACTTTTGGTATTTCTGTATACTCTTTTATTTATTTAAATAGTAATATTATTTGAAAGAGAAAATCTTTTTGTTTACTAAAACTAATGGTGCAAAAATACTGCAAAATTCTTTCTAAAGAAAACAAACAGACATGCATACAAGCCACTACAAACCAATAACCCAAACAAAAAATAAATAAGAAGCTGAAATTATTGCAGTATCATTGATATTTTGAGATCAGCTCTCTCTGGCTTTTAATTTTAGAAGTAGAACTAGTGTAGGTATGTTTGAAGGTGTGTGTGTGCGTGTGCGTGTGAGTGTGTGTGTGAGAGAGAAAATAATTACCAGTGACCTACAGTAACAGTCCTTCCCGCCTAGATGTTTCAGCTGCATTTGACGTCGTTATTGCCTGAGACAACAGTCTGGCTGTGATGTTAACAAACTGGGCCAAGCCTCTTTGATGCACCACAGGTATTAGAAAGTTGAGCGCTCACGTAAGCCCTTGAGCAGGTGGGCTGTGTTGAAGCGCCACCTACTGAAACATTGAGTTTCCCAATCCTGCATTCCCAAAGTTGTCATTTACTACAGCACTGGCAAAACTGGTTCAGGGGAAAAAATTCCAGTACAAATGAAATCCTATTTTTGGCAAGCAGGACTCTATAAGTGTGTCAGCTTCCAACTTTACTGATTACAGCAGTTTGTCTATGCTGATGCATTTGTGATCTCTCTTTTCTGTGTAAGAATATAGACCAAAAGGAATACCAGCTTGCATGTTCATAAATTGGGTCATTTATGAGTGTGGGAAAAGAAGGGAGAGGAAGGAAGAGGACAGGACAGTGTTCAATGCAATTTACACATTTGCAAGATTTTTTTCATAATAAAATAGATGTGAGTAAAAAATGTGACACAATCTCATACACTCGCACATGCACATACATAAATCTCTAACGGATTATATTCATCCTAAGGGAGGCGATTAAAATAACACCCAAATTGACATCTATATGCACATTCCCTTATTGTTGCCAACCTACTCTCTACTATTAAAAAAGAAAAGAAAAGAAAAAAGTGTTCAGGAGGAACTGAATATTCTATCTCTCTTTAAAAGTGAGAATAAGAATACTGTCCAGTCACATTGCAAGAGGTATCACTAGCTCGTGACAGACAGGACAAGCTTTAGTAACTGATCTTGAGGTTGGTTGAGATGTTGTTAGGTTTTAAAACAGAATGGCATGTTACAGATCATAGATATTGAGAAAACAAAATGATTTTCTTTCTGAAACAATTTCTTAAAATATAATGTCGCGTTTCTTCTACATAGCAGGCTTGCCCTTGGTGGGGAAAGCCATTTAGGGTGACAGCATAAGGATTTTTATTTGTAGAATTTAGGGGAAGAGATTATTTGGTTTTTCTTTTGATGCCATTTTTAAAGTTATGCAAGTAGTAAATCCATTCTTCATGGAAATATAGACTATCTATTTAAATAATATACCAAAGGCTAATTCTGACAGTGCTAATGTAGTTTTCTGAATCAAGGCCAATATATATTATATATATATAAACAAATGTGTGTGTGTGTGTGTGTGTGTGTGTGTGTATTTAAACAATGAAAGTAAAAGTTCCCAGGCCTGATATATTCTTAAAGTTCTCTTTGGTAAATATATATTTGTATGATATAAGTAAGAGCTGTGCAGAAGTCTATATAAGAAGAAAAGTCATTTATATACTTAACTACTGCAGCAACACATTTACATAGGCTCCCTTTAAGACTGCAATGCTTTATTACATTGACTTTTAGACTCATAAACTTCCAAAGGTAATACCCCTTATAACACTTATTATCTTTTTTCAAAACAACCACTGCCCTTTCATTACATAGAAAGTTTAATTGTCAAAGTCAAAATTAAATCCTATTAAGGGATTGGTTTAAAGCCACAAAGGAGTAAAACAAATTTGAGAAAGCGGCTTAATCCTCTTCCTCAGCTATGTACCATTAGGCATTGTGTTTTCAATGTAAAAAGAACTTGGAATTTAGATTCAAAATATTTATTCACATATAACATTTTAGGTATTGCTCTAATTTATTTTTAGGCCATTGTTCTTAGTCAGAATTAAAAGCTGCACCCTTGGGAATTATAACCCTGGCAAGAAGTGGGGCTGGCTTTTGTGGCCTCCACTAACTCATTTGATCAAAAAGAATGGGAATTCTTTCCCTATTATCCATAAAATGTGGGTCATGGTAACTACTTTTTCTCCCGGAAAAGCTGTGGAAATAATACCTTAAATCATCAAGATTTTTGAAGAGAGACATTATTTTAAAATCAAAATTTCAAAACTTTCCTGAAAATGCAAATTAAATTTTAAGCTTAATTAATCCAAATTTGCATCTGAAAATACATACCAACAGGTATACTAACATGCTCTTATAAAAAGGTCGGCCTCAGAAACAATTCTTTTACTAGTTTATGAAAATGACCGACTTAGAACTGGTGCCAGAGTCAGCACTCCACGTTATTAAAAGGCAAATTTAAGGATAGGGTTTGTTATAGGCAAGTCTTCATTCTATGATGGAATTTTTTTTAAAGGTTTTCGAATATCTACCGGAATAGAAAAGGAAAATATGGGCATTAAACACCTGCAGCCCTGAAAAGCAGACCATCTCACTCAACAAAAAGAAAAGAATGAACCCCACCTAAGAAGAAACTTTTTCTCACTTTATGGAAGCATGTGCTGCTCAAAACTGCCCTTGCAAAAGAGCGTAGTGATCAAAATATGCACATGCTTCAGGTCATAACAACTAACACCTAAAATAACAAAACACAGGCGCACGAATACAATCATGAACATATTGATAAAATGGATTAGACTTCATCATCTTCTACTGTGTCCCAAACAAAATATCACTCATTCATGAATTCAGCCCCAAGGCAGAATCTGAGTAAATAAATGGGCCTTGCCCCATGCTCCAAGGTCACCACGCTCTGGCTTGGCTTGCTCAGTGGAGAGCAAATTCCAAAGTGGAGAGTACTCTGCCCGATTACACCCAGTTTCAGCCTGAAGACTATTAGGAATCCAAGGTAGCCAGTGCTTTGAGGTCATACACCACATACACGCAATTTGGAAATAAAATAAGTGCCTAAACCAGTCTATCTAATAGATACGCAAGGGTGCTTTTAGTTGGTTCTTTTCACCTTTAGACAATTATTTAAAATAAGAGTGCTTTCTTTACAAGTCTCAAAGTTGCCTTAATCTTTATACTTCGCTAAAAAATCAGTATGTAATCAAGTCCTCTAAGGAATGGTTTTAATTTAATGTATTCTGGATTTCATTTAAAGAAATCTGGAAGGACTTTCAAAGCAATGCAACTTTTTCAGAGCAAATGAAAAGTATGTCTTAAATGGTATTTGGCAGTTAACATCCCCCTAACGACACCATTGCTAACTTGTTTGAAAACGATGACTCCCATTGTCTGGACAGAAGTGCCCACTTTTCTCTCTAAGGATGTCCTATTAAGCTTAGTGAAACAATGCTAGGACTTAAGTCCATGGTGTACAATGTGGCCCAAGTATTAAGCATTTAAGAACTCACAGAAGATATAGAGTAAGATGGCGCAGATCAAACCTAATTATGTATGTATGCATGTATTTTCTACATAAAAAATAAATACTTAAAAATAAATAAAAAATAGCAAATGTCTTCTAGATATTTAAATCCAGATATTTCTGATTAAAAATTTCATGTTGTATATATAACTGGATTACATGGTTTCTAAGCCTAGTGCATAGCCTGTTATCCTATCCTCTACTGGTTGACAATTCTTGATATAAATAATTTTATTCTTATATTTTTCAATCATGAAAATTTACATCTTATAATAAAATCATAAATACTTCTCTTCCAAGAGCAAATAGGTTGCTCTCTATACATCTAATTTTTCCTATATTCTCTACCAATAAGATTTTAATAAGAAATATTACCACTTACCCTCCCAAATACCTGCAAAGTATTTTCTTTATAAAATTATAAAATAAATAGTTAATTAAAAACTGAAACTTCCATACCTACAAGTTAAGAAAAGAAGTTCTGTAACTATTTAAAGACTATTACTCACTCAAAATACTGTATATATAAAAAGAAAAGCATGTTGAAAAGTTGATAATTAACTCAAATAAAAATCAATGTGACATTCGTTTGTAGTTATTCATATCATTTTTCTAAACTTCAAAGCAGCAGCAGCATCTAAATGTTTGTCCAAAGTTCCCAATTTTGGTTTTAACTGTAGCTATTTAGCTTGTAAAGCACAACGCTGGCCTAATTTCCAAGCTTTAGACCTTATTAGTGAACAAATTTCTATATTTAGAACCTCATGTTACACTTGATTCTTCACATACCTAATTTTTAGTGCCAAGCCCCTGATTTAGGTTCCTAAATGCATATTTCAAGCTGCCAACTATTTCTTGTCATAATAGGATTAAGTTGTCTATTGTGGATCATAAAATAGATAAGATATGCCAAAACTGTTTATACAAAACTTTAAGACCATGAGCTAGCAGAGTGTCATTCACATTATTATCATAATCCTACAAAAACCATAAAGTCATCATTCGTAATTGGTTAGGTTCATAAATTAGGTTACTGAATTAGCAGATCCAAAATAATACCAACAATTCTTTTTCTTAAATTAAGAAAACTGTATTTATAATAATTCTGCTAGAAATTCGGCATAAAAATTGGCAACCGCCCAAGTTATCTGATATCTAAATATTTTACTTATGTAATGCTAGGACTAAAGGTAAGCTTTGGAAACAGCAAGCTCATTCTTTCATTTTATAGATGAGGTCAAGCAGCTCCTGATCACACAGAGAACTCAAGATTTCTGGTTTCTGGTGTATAGAGCTTGCTGCTACCTTTCCTGCATTTAACTCAAAGCTGAATAAATAATAATATCTTCTGGTGGAGTTCTCTAGTAGAACTACATTCAAGAATTATTGATCTGTTTACACTAAAACTCAACTCTTTTCAAATCTGGATGTAAGTCCATTTGAGAAATAAATAACCTCCGCATATGTTGACAGATTAAGTGCCAGTGGCTTTGAGAGTAGAAAGAAAGAGTGGTTATGTGAACCAAACGAAGCTCTCTATTCTCTTCCAGGTTATACCTGCTCCTGAGCCCCTTACTTTGTGTCGGTCATCTGGTTTATCTATGGAAACAGCAGGCCTGCTGGTACTTTTATGCTCAGATCAAAACTACATGCCCAACGGGGAGACACTTTTTGCCAAATTAGATCATTGGAGGTGTTGTCTTCACTAAGAAAAGGTGCAGGGGGAGCATGGGAAGAGACACATTGGATGCAACTGATTCAAAAAAGTGCCGAGACCAAGAGGACTAAGGTATCCAAGACAAACCAAAGTCAAATCGAACGCTCTTTCACCCCTCTTCTTCCGCCTTTTCATTCCCATCAATTCATAGAAATGTAATTCTCCCTGGGCCACTCATCTTTGCTTTGGCACTTCGGTCCCTATCCCGTTGCTATCCAGAAACAGCTTGCTTCTTGTTTTATTTCTGCCTTTCTCTGATTCTGAAAAGGACAGAAAAAAGATCTAGCTAGATGTCACTCAAAAGGCAAATTGAATTCCTTAAATAGAATCAACATGGGGAGTTCTTCCACCTAAAGCACATGTGTTCCCCAACATCAGAGAATTCATGGGGAAAACAAAGGGAATGTCTTCCCCGAGGATTTATCCCCAACACCATATCAGAGAGACAATGAATGTGACCGATTAAATGCACCGACTTCTTCAGTTAGGGTTGTTTTTGCTTTGGCATGAGAAAATTGAAAATTCTTGAATGTTATGGAATATCTCCTATGTCAAGCCTTCCCTTGTTTTCCCAAGGAAATAAGTTTCCCTCATCTCTTTCCTTCTAAAAAAATAGGTCTTTTCAGGCTGGGAGTGGTGGCTCACACCTGTAATCCCCACACCTTGGGAGGCCAAGGTGGGTGGATCACTTGAGGTCAGGAGTTTGAGACCTGTCTGGCCAACATGATGAAACCCTGTCTCTACTAAAAATACAAAAATTAGCCAGGCATGATGGCATATGCCTGTAATACCAGCTATTCAGGAGGCCGAGGCAGGAGAATCGCTTGAACCCGAGAGGCAGAGGTTGCAGTGAGCTGAGATCATGCCACTACACTCCAGCCTGGGCCACAGAGTGAGACTCTGTCAAAAAAAGAAAAGAAGAAAAAAAAAGGACTTTTCCATTTATCAGGCACTGATTACATCTTCCTGTAATTAGTAACTTAGGAGCCTGCCCCTAGCACCCCACCCAGCTGACAGCTGATTGAGAGCAGAGCCCATGATATTTCCATCTTTCTGTGTCGTTCAGGTTCTGCGTTCCTGGAGCACACACCTTCTCCCTGGCCACCCCCCACGGGGAATGCGTGTTCATCTTGAGAGAGTCACCTCCTTCCTCTGGTGTGTCTATGTACGTGTGTTCCCATTCGCATGTCCTAAGTATATTCAACCACATTACAACCTGCCCTGTGTGATATTTCAGCCTTTTCAAAAACTATTTAATATGGAGCCTGGCACATACTACACATAATTATAGTCTAGAATTAAGAAAGTAATATCCTGGCCGGGTGCCGTGGCTCACGCTTGTAATCCCAGCACTTCGGGAGGCCAAGGCGGGCGGATCGCGAGGTCAGGAGATAGAGACCACCCTAACACGGTGAAACCCCGTCTCTACTAAAAATACAAAAAAAAAAAAAAAATAGCCAGGCGAGGTGGCCGGCGCCTGTAGTCCCAGCTACTCCGGAAGCTGAGGCAGGAGAATGGCGTGAACCCGGGAGGCGGAGCTTGCAGTGAGCCGAGATCGCACCACTGCACCCCAGCCTGAGCGGAAGAGGGAGATTCTGTCAAAAACAAACAAACAAACAAACAAAAATATCCTGAAATAGTTTCTAGAATTTTTTTAACTCCTCATTTAATTATCTTGGTGTATTTCCTATCGAACTTAATGGGTACTCAGTAAAACTGAACAAAAAACAAATTCAGTTGGGTGCTCTCTTATTAATGCTTTTATTCTCCCAAGAACTAAGAAGAAAAATTAACATTCTAAATTCGAGAGAAGAAAAATATATTTAGGAAAGTTTAAAAATGGAAATTACACTTTTACCTATTATTTTTATCATTGTTTATCATTGTTGCTTACTAAAATGTTAAAAATAGATGTTAAAGAATTAGCAGCTACAGAGGGTCTTTGCTATTGAAATAGTCTTTACTTCATAATAATTAAAAAGTAAACATAATAAAAATTGACTTTTAGAAAAGACATTCTCTGACCAGTCACTTTAATGAAAATATCTGGGATTAATTTGAAACAGAGTAGCAATTTTCTTATCTCTTGATATGCAGAGATCTGAATGCTTTAGAAGATGAAGATACATGATATCCTACTTACAAAGAGAACATGTTCTGTAAAGCTGCCTAAAGCGGGTTTGTTTGGCAAACACTTACATTGGGTTTACTATATTCTAGGAATCATTCTGAGCTTGCTACCGATCAATAATCTAAATAGTATCATTAACTCCATTTCACAGTTGAGGAAACAGAGGCACATAGAAGTTGAGTAATGTTCACGGTTCTATAGTAAGTGACAAAGTTGGAATTACAATCTAGCCATTCCGACCACAAAGTTTATGCCATTGTCCTGCACAAGAACTAGAAAATGACAAATAAGGACTCTAGGTACCCATGGGCTTAACTTACCTGTGGGATAGAAGTAAGTCTTAGGGGGAAAAATGTCTCAGTCTGAGTTTAAAACATTGATTAAACAGATCAGCTTACTTTGTGACAAACAATGTTTTACAAGTGCTCATCTACAGCAGCAATTGCTATCCCATAAAATACTATCTCTTTTTATGGTTAGAACACACAGTTAAAAACCTGCTGGGCACCTCAACTTGGCAAAACTACATGCAACTTAGTTAATAAGCCTAACCAAAGCTCATTGTCACTGCCCTATCAATGCTTAGTGGAGCTTCAAGCACTCCTCCAGGTACTCAGTGCAAACTTCAGAACGTGCCTTTCGTTCTTACTCCCTTCTCCTTCCCCAGCCCCAGGTGCAGTTTGTCACCCAATCCTGTGAATTTGGCTTCCTTACCATCCTTCAACTCCATTCTCCTCTCCATCCTCATTCCTGCAACCTTATCCTAGCTTCCAAGTTCTCTCCTGGGCAACTGCCATGGTCACCCCATGGTCTGCCAATTTCCAAGCTTTCTTCACTCATCCCAGTTCATCCTCCATACAGCTGCAGCAGTAGATGAACTTTCTAAAAAGCAAATTTAATTATTCCAGTTCTCTTCTGTGTTGCCGTCATCTTCATTCTTCCCCCACTGCCACCTGCCCACGATAAAGTGTAAACTCCACAAGATGGAATAAAAGGCTGTAAATGACTGTGTCTAGTCTTGCACTGTAAAATATGGTAGCCATTAGCCACAAGTACTTTGAGCACTTGAAATGTGGCTAGTCCAACGGAAGTGTGCTTTAAGTGTAAAACATGTGCCAGATTCCAAAGACTTAGCATGAAAAAAGAATGTAAAATATCTCTTTAATACTTTTATGTTATTTATTTGGATATATTGGGTTAAGCAAAATATATTATTTAAATTACCTTTTTTTGTTTTCTTTTTCTTGCCTTTTTTTAATGGGACTACTAGAAAATTTCAAATTATGTACGTAGCTTGCATCAAGATTTCTATTAGATTGCATTGACTAACTGTTAGTTCAACTAGCAAAGTTCAACTGCTGAACTTTGGGTAGCTTCCAGGATATACCAATCTGCCCAGAATGCCCTGCGTCCACTTCTCCACTTCCACAGCTTGCCCTGGTAAAGGTGAGTTGGTCTTGAAACACTCAATTTCCCTACAAAACTCTTACTAACTTTAATGCCATGTGCAAGGGCCTTCATTGTGCAGCCACATGTGGGCGTCTAAATTTCCATAATCTACTCATCGGGCACATAACCATCATCATCAGAGCAAATTCCTAACTAGGGTTTCCCATGTGCTAAGCACTGTTTTAAGTGCTTTACTTTTATTCATTCAATCTTTATAAGAGCCCCCAAAGGAGTCCTCTAGTACCATTTAATCACCATAGCAATCCTATGTGGTAGGTATTATTCTCATGCCATTTTACAGATGGGGCACAGAGATGTAAGCTTCCTCGTCACTCACCCAGCTCTGGAAGGTGCTCCTAACAATTCCACTCTACTGGCTGTCTAATTTTCAGCCAGTTATTGCTGCTTCCACTCCAATCTTCCCTGCCTCATGCTTTTGTTCTTGCTGAACTTTTGCTTTACTGAATTGTCACACTTCATTATCCAATAGCAATTGCTTGCTAGCTTAATTATCCACCATCAATTGATAAAATGCCCATGACAGGAACAATCAAACCATCTTGTTCACAGAAATATCCTCAGTGCCTAACAGATGCCTGGCACATAGTAATCAGTCAATAAATACTTTTTAATTGAAAAACAAAGATTCCAGGCCTATTGTTTTTTCTTCTGAACTACATATAGGAACCATAGACATATAAGCAAGACATAAAAATAATAGTAATAGTAATAATAATAGCAGTTGCCTAGCATTGAATGTCTGTTGTGACAGGTCATACATACACATTTTTCTCAGATCCTCACTGCCCTGTGTGGTGGGCACTATTGTCCTCAGTCATAGATGAGAACACTCAGACCAGAGTGCATCTTGCTGGAGGAATCACAGCTGCCTAAAGCCCCTGGAAGTGTTCAAATCACGATTTGATCCTTTCTCTCCATCGTGAGGCTCTAGGAAACACTCCCTGAAACCAAAAGCCTACCAAGACTAGTTGGAAAGAGAGTGGATTCTCTCTTCACTAAAAGTACCAGAGAGCTGCTTTCACAAGCTAGAAAGCTGGACCATAGAGGGCACTGACCAGCTTGAAGTTTTCTTCTTCCTTCCCTAGGGCACCAGGATATGGGAAAGCGAGGATGCTAAACACAAATTCTCCTTCCACTGCCTTGCACAGGGTAGCCCTTCGGTCAAAGGATCAGTGACAGTAAAACCATGTGTCTCTACTCAGTTCCCCTGCCTGTAATCCTCCACTCTGCCCCTAACTCTCCCTGTAGCCACATAAACCGTTCAGATCTGCAGGAGACCATATTTATTCAGACTTTAATAATTGAGCACTCTTCAAAAACTGTTTCTGTTTTCACCCAAATCTCTCCTAGGATTCAAGACTAAGCCCCTGCACTCTGAGGCTCTGCCTCATAAGGATTTGGTGATGGGTGCCTTCTACAATTTCTGGAAAACACAGTCTCTCAACAACTGGTTCTCAACCGGGTTTCATGTACACAGGCGTGCTTAAACTATACAACATTGCAATAGAGTTGATAGCAGAGAGAGAGAATATCTTCTCTTGCTTCATATTGTCAAGGTGCCCACTCTGGTGCTGAGCATGTTTTTGCTGAGTCATTCATTTATTCGGCAAACATTTATTGTGATCTTACCATGAGTAAATGCATTAGACCATGAGTCTTGGTGAAAATCAATATAAGTTCTTCATGGTTCTTGCTTTTAAAGACAAACATGTTGATGCACAAATATCTAGAAGGTCAAGAAGAATGGCATACATTCTATGGAAAATGAACATACCAAGTCCTATAGTTTTCTCGTGGAAAAATGGGTGAGGGCTGATCAAGGAAATTTTGATGGAAGAGATGACAATGAAACTGAGCCTTGAAAATTGGATGGTGGCTTGCAGCGACAGTCAGAGATTTTTTATGGCCCCATTTGGTTACATCACATCTATTATTATTATTATTATTATTTTGAGACAGAGTCTTGCTCTGTCGCCCAGGCTGGAGTGCAGTGGCCCGATCTCCGCTCACTGCAAGCTCCGCCTCCTGGGTTCACGCCATTCTCCTGCCTCAGCCTCCTGAGTAGCTGGGACTACAGGGGCCCGCCACCAGGCCCCGTTAATTTTTTGTATTTGTAGTAGAGACGGGGTTTCACCGTGTTAGCCAGGATGGTCTCAATCTCCTGACCTCGTGATCTGCCCGTCTTGGCCTCCCAAAGCACTAATATTACAGGTGTGAGCCACTGCGCCCAGTCCATTATTTTTTTTAAGATTACGTATTTATATAGTTTTAATGATTATCTAAATATAAAACTGGCCTATTTGCCCATTGTATGATTTTGAATGCATTTCTAAAGCTTCAGAGAATCAATTAATTTAATAAATACTAGTTAAGGGGCTGTCAAGTGTTTAGTAATTTAGGAAATCCGAATATATACAAAAGAGAGTTTTATATCTTCAAGGATTTTCCAACCTAATGAGGTGCTAGAAATAGTAACAGTTAAATATGCTGAGTACCTTCTATATGCCAGGTATTGATCTAAACTTATTTTTGAATATTAATTAATATATACCCTGAAAACAACCAATATTATTCCCAATGTACAGATGAGGAAACTGGGGCACAGAGCAGAATGACACAGATGTTTTAATACAAACATAAAATGATTGGCATTACCACAGAGGTTGGATGCCATAGAGCAAGGGGGCCTAACCTAATGTCGGGGTTCTGAACCAATGGAAAAATGATCATTGTTTGGTTTCTTTGTTCTGCTTATAGACCATGACTAGATAGTTATTAAGATGAAACTATTAATTCCTTCTTCTTTTCTAGTGCTAACATCTTCATTATGACGGGCCAGTAACATTTATATAAAAGTTTCACTTTTCTTAAAAGCATCACGTATATTATTTAAAAACTATATTTGAAGTAGTAGATTTCTGCACCACCAAAAGTTGAAATAATATTCAAAATTTATTGAAGGTACATAAACATCATTGTAAATATACTTCCAAAATCATTTTAGGTATGTTTTTTGGAGTACCTAAAATAATTACTTAACACAAGCAGGTAGCTCAGACATTCAATGGTAAATAAAATCAAATTCAATTCCGGGGATGGGCATAATTCTATTGACAGAGAGGTCTGGGAGGAGGCAGAGAGCTGAGGGCAGCATTTTGGTCCTGAAGTTGCCAGATGCTCTTTTCACGATATTCTGCAAGCTTTGGAGGAGGCTGTGGTAGAGCGACTATAAGATATGAATTTAACCCCTGTATTCAAACCTATCAAAAAACCAGCAGAGAGATAAGCCATCTAATAAGGATAGAAACAGTAGGGGAAACAAATGTGACTTCCTATCTTCAGGGTGCTCTCTAGGTGATGATAAAGAAAATCATGGAAGTTTAGGAATTGTGGATCTAAAGTTGATTTATTAAACAGTCAGAAGATGTTTTGCACAATATACTAGCTATAAATGCATAAAAAACCTGCAGGACTTCTCTGGAAATGTTTCTGCATTGATTTCATTGTTGCTTGAGTCAGATATGGATGTTTTCCTTTTATGCAAAATGCTGATGTGCACCAATTTGTGACTGGGTTCGTGCCTTCAGGAATTCTCTGTAGGGCATGTAAGTAACCATATTGTAACAGTTTGAAATTGGAAGAATCTCATTTTCCATTTCTTTTCACTTACTCAGCAACAAAAAACTAAAGGCCAATGACAACCCTTCTCTTCGCCACTCATCTCATCCAGAAAGAGAAAATGCTTTAGTTAATACCTTGACACATTGTATTCATTTTCTGGACTCTTTCACCTTTTGATTACTGCACTGCTGTCTCCCAGTTCTTTATAGAAACAAGTATGCTCTGGAGACCACTGTTCATTTAACATAAAATATTATCTTCCAAGGAAGGTAATCACCAGGTGATGGTCCTAACACATCTCAAATGACATCGGTTTGCAATGTCCCATATGCAGTGCTCAGCAGAGGGTTAAATAAAGCAGCGGGTTAAGATTGACTTTCAGATGAAATTTATAAAGCACGTACAGATTTTTTTTTCAAGAAAGCCTTTTGTATTTTTCTTTTAGTTATGTGCTTTTAATTTCCTGCACCTACATCAACATTTGTGGCACACCTTTGTTGGCTCTGCAGCAACTGTAAATATTTTGCAGGGAAGGCAATGCGTTGCAATCATACTTCCAAGTCTGTAGGACACAGTTGACCCTGTCCCCCTGTCCTAGTCTTTGAAAGTCAATAGGTGAAGCTTTTGACAGAGGGGACTTTGAAGATAGGTTGGAGCCCAGGGACTGTTCAGGATGTCCACTAAGCAGTAGAATCTGGCTGAATCACACTGTATTGGATTCTGATGAGTGAGCTGAGTCTATGCGGGCTCAAGGGCATTTTGTATGGTTAACCTCCAAGATACAAGAACACACTGGAAAAAAACTTGAGAAGAAAAAATAGTATGAGTAATCTGCCTATAGATTTTTAAGCAATAAACTGTGTATATACATCTCACTATTTGTTAAATATTGCAAGAGAATAATTTCATCTAATATCATTGTAAAAGGGAACACTGTGGCAAAGAAGTACAACTGTAGCAAATTATCTAATTGTGACCCTCTGCGTTTCACTATCTCTTGGGCTTTGTTTATTTTAATTATGGGTATCACACTGGACTCAAGGGGACACTCATTACGCCCAATAAAGACCTGAATCCAGGTGAGGCAGAATTGTTTAGGCATGAGTTGCCCTACGTTCAAATCTCAGTTCTGCTCTTACTGTCCTTGTGACCTTGAGTATGTTATTTAATCTTACTAAGACCGCTTTACTTACTGTAAAACAGATACAACAGTCATAATACCAAATTCACTGATTTTTTGGAGAGAAGTTAGAGAATCTATATTAAGTGCCAGTGCTAAAGTCTAGTACATTGGGGAAAAACTGGCTGAATATTAAGTAACCATTATCATATCAAACAAAACCTTTCGTTGATTTATTATTTCTACACTGGAGACCTGATGAAATTTTCAAAACATTATTATTATTATTATTATTATTTTGAGATGGAGTCTGGCTCTGCCACCCAGGCTGGAGTGAAGTGGTACGATCTTGGCTCACTGCAACCTCCATCTCCCGGGTTTGAGCAATTCTCCTGCCTCAGCCTCCTCAGTAGCTGGGATTACAGGCATGCACCATCACACCAGGCTAGCTTTTGTATTTTTAATAGAGACGGGGTTTCACCATGTTGGTCAGGCTGTTCTCAAACTCCTGACCTCGTGATTTGCCCGCCTCTGTGTCCCAAAGTGCTGAGATTACAGTTATGAGCCACCCACCCTGCCCAGCCGTTTTTATTAAACATTAGCATATATTTAATTTTCGAGGCCACTGTGATTCGGAAAATACATGCATTCACTTGCAAAAGATGCACACACACATACACACAACCCATAAGTCAACAACAGGACTGAGAAAAACATAAATCAGAGGGAGGAAATGGAACGCAGATTTGAAGTCTGTACTGGCAGCGCCCAATCAGAAAGCAGAAGCCACACCAGTTTCTTAAACAGAGAATATTTAATGGGAAGAAGTGATAGCAATGTAGGAAGTTGTTACTTAGGTAACTAAAAAGACAAGAACACAATTAAGAAAAAAAAAATTAGAAGAAAAAAACAACATGAGTAAACTGCCTATAAATTTTTAAGCAATAAAAATGTGTGTACATATATATGTGTGTATATGTATATATCACTATTTGTTAAATATTGCAAGAGAATAACTTCATATGCTATCATTGCAAAAGGGAACACTGCGGCAAAGGAATATTTGCAGAGGTACAACTTCTGAAAGCAGCTTTCATACTTACAGATGACGGGAAAAAGGGAAGAGGTAGAATGATTCAAATTTGTGGGTTGGGACCCAGACCTCTGAGGAAGGGCCTGGTTTTGCAAGTACTGGCAAATTTGCAAACTGGACTCAACTGCTTCTGCAGGAAAAAAACTGCTAATGCTGGGGTGAAGAATGTTCCTAAGGTGAGGGTCACAGAGACAAGGAGCAGTAGAACAGAGCACCAGGGAGCCAGTGAGAAGGAAACAGGAACGAGTAAGGCTCTTCTTCTTCCAGCCTTGCCATCTCCCTCCAGTGTCCTCTATCTCCCCCCACCACTCTACCCATGCCAACTCACAAAGCAGCATATAGGAGAGTGGGAGACAGAGATGCTGTATCTGAATTCCCGCTTTGAATCTGAGCCTTCCTGTCTAGCAAATAAAAAGAAAAAAAAAAAAAAGTAAAATGATCAGGCAAAAATAAGCGCAAACTTTGTTCTCAGAAAGCCTTCCTATGTCTTCTCATCTTTTAAGAAAAGCCAAACTCAGGACATCGAAGTACAAGTAAGAAAATATTCATGCCTCTAAAACAGTATGACTCAATCAAAGAAAAAAACTGAATTATCAGAAATGTAACACCAAATTGAGTTAAAAAATAAAAGTTGTTCTCAACTAAAAAAAGCAGAGAAGAACCTCATTTGAGTGCAGTTAATCTCCGCACCACCCCGCCCCCCAAAAAAAAGACAAAATGGTAGCGCAACAATGGGGTTGGTCTGGAAACTACTCTACAATTTTCAAACTATTTTCAAAACAGTGATTTCTAATTTATGAGCTTAGATGCTAAAGATATTATATACTTTATAGTGAAGCCTATTAATGCTTTCTCCAGAGGACATTAGACATGGTTTTGGTTGTCCAATACAGTCAATGTGCCACATAACATTTTGGTTGAAAACCATATGTGTGACAGTGATCCCACAATATTCTAAAACTGTATTTGTACTCTACCTTTTCTATTTTTAGATAGGCTTTGATATACAAATGCTTACAATTGGGTTCTAATTGCCTGCAGTACTCAGTACAGTACCATGCTGTACAGGTTTGCAGCCTAGGAGCAACAGGCTCCACTATAGAGCTTGGGTGTGTAGTAGACTCTGCCATCTAGGTGTGTGTAAGTATCATCTCTGATGGTCACACAATGACAAAATCGCCTAATGACACGTTTCTGGGAATGTATCTTCATCATTAAATGATGCATGACTCTGTCACAATTCTCATGTTACTGTGCCTAGGTGAGTAGCAGAAATCACCACCAACTAGAAATTTTGGAAATTCTAGATATATATTTTCCCATTTATCCTCACAACAGTGGCATGCTAGTTGTGGCATTCAGCATCCAGGGCCTGGGTAGAAAGTGGTGTCACTGCAGCATCTAGTGCTCAATGCTGGTGGCAGTGGAGCTCTCATTAGACACATCCTGTGTCCAGTTTGGGGCATTGTCCTCATGAGAGAGACTCTGGCTTCTCAGCTGTCTCAATGTCTTCTCTTCTTGGTTACCTGGCTGCTCAAGGAGGTATTGTTTGTCCTCCGCACTCTCTGTTGGCTTCTCCCTAGGCACAGTTTTGCAGAGACAGCCCTGGATCTCGGTGAGTCACAAGATGAGGTCAAGGTGAACATTCTGAGGACAATGATTCTGGTACCTGAGTTAGCCAACTTCTGAGGGCTCCCATCTGACGAGGCTGAGAAGAGTGTGACTCTGTCTGAAGAATGAAGATGTTTTCGGCAGCTCTCTGTGGTTCTGCCTCAGAATCCCAGTTGGAGGAAGAACTAATAGGCTGTGTCCAGCCAGCCACCTACAGGAGTCCTGCTCTCTTCCAAGCTGTCTATCCTGTTTGTTCACCTTCAGACTGATCTACGGAGCCCTCCCTCATTGGCCTCCCAGTACAGCACTGTGTCCCAGCCACAAGACCTGTCACTGGGAACAAAGTCGCCCTGGTAGAGCAGTGGGTGGATTGCACCATCTAAATTCCAGTTCAGTTAAGAGCCTCACCTGCAATCCGGGGACATGGATCCTTTCTCTGCCTAAAATTTCATATAAAGTAAATGAATATTTGAAATTAACAAACTACAATACAGTTGACTTTATAGGGTCACTTTTGACTCCCTATGCAGTCAAAAAAATTACATGTCAATTTTGACTCCCCCAAAACTTAACTAGTAATAGCCTACTGTTGCCAGGAAGCTTTACGAAAATATAAACAGTTGATTAACATGCTTTTATATTATATGTATTATATACTGTATTCTTAACGTAAGCTAGAGAAAAGAAAATATCATTAACAAAATCACAAAGAAGCAAAAATATACTAACTATTCATTAAGTGGAAGTGGATTATCCAAGGTTTCATCCTCATTGTCTTCACATTGAGTGGGCTGAGGAGGAGGAGGAGGGAGAGGAGGGGTTGTTCTTGCTGTCTCAGGGGTGGCAGAGGCCAAAGAGGTGGAGGAGGTGGAAGGGGAAGCAGGGGAAACAAGGGAGGCAGACACACATTTTGTAATTAACAGAGATACATAGTAATTTCTGGCCATTTTTTTTACTTATTCATTTCTCTAAAAAATGTTTCTATAAGGTACCAATCCTTCTTCCACCGCTTGCTTTAGTTTCAGCACCGATGTCATAGAAGGGTCTGTGTTGCGGAAACAGTCAAAAGCAGTCTTGAATCATCAGAACCCTTCTACCAAATTGTCGAACGTCAATGTGTTTCCCGGCACTGCTTCTCCTATGTCTTCTTCCTCATCGTCTGGCACTGATTCGGAAGCGCTCATCTCCATCAGGTCATCTTCTGTTAATTCCTCTGGTGTGATGTCTGTAAGCTCTTAAATTTCTTCAAGATCCATATCTTGAAATCCTGCACCCTCCATCTTTTTTGCCTTATCCACAATCTCTTTCATGATTTCCTTGATTGGCTCTGTTGTAAATCCTGTGAAGTCATGCGCAACATCTGGACACAGTTTTCTCCGGCAGGAATTTATTGTTTCTGCCTGGATGGCTTTCACAACTTTTTCAATAACAATGATGGCATCTTTAATGGTGTAATCCTCTCAGACGTTCATGATATTCTCTAGATTGAGGGTTCTATTCCATAGCCTTAACAATCTTTTCCATATAATACCCTGTGAAATAAAACTTAAAAGTCCTAATGACCTCCTGATCTGGAGGGCAAATTAGAGACTTTTGTGGGGGAGGCACATAGACTACTTTGATGCTTTTATGGTTGAACTCATGGGGTTCTTGGTGGCCAGAGACATTGCCCAATATCAAAAGAACTTTGAAAGGAAGTTGCTTACTGGCAAGGTCCTGCCTGTCTTCAGGGACAAAGCATGGATAAAACCAATACAGAAAAAGTGTTCCCATTGTCCAGGCCTTCTTATTATACAATCAAACGACTGACAGTTGGTGTTTACCTTTTCCCTTCAAGACTTGGGGCTTAGCAGCTTTATAGATAAGGGGAGTCCCGATCATAAACCTGACTGCATTTGCACAAAACGTAGAGTTATTCTTTTCCATTCTGCCTTAAATCCTGGTGCTCACGTCTCTTCCTTACTAATAAATGTCCTTTGTGGCATTTTTTCTTCTATAAAAGGGCATTTCCAATTGCATTAAAAACCTGGTCAGGAAGATGTCATTTCTTCTCAATTATTTTCTTTTTCTTTTTCTTTTTTTTCTTTTCTTTATTATTTTTTCAAGATGGAGGCTTTTCTTTTTTATTTTTTGGAGATGGAGGCTTGCTCTGTCACCCAGGCTGGAGTACAAATCTCGGCTCACTGCAACTTCTGCCTGCCAGGTTCAAGTGATTCTCCTGCGTCCGCCTCCCGAATAGCTGGGATTATAGGCGTGAACCACCACACCCAGCTACTTTTTGTGTCCTTAGTAGAGATGGGGTTTCACCATGTTGGCCAGGCTGATCTCAAACTTCTGACCTTGTGATCTGCCCTCCTCAGCCTCCCAAAGTGCTGGGATTATAGGTGTGAGCCACCACATGTGGCCCTCAATGATTTTCTTAATGGCATCTGGGACTTGTTTGCTGCCTCCTGGTCAGCAGAAGCTGCTTCTCCTCTAATTCTAACATTTTTAAAGCAAATCTCTTTCAAAAATTATCAAACCATCCTTTGCTGGCATTAACTTCCCCAGCTTTATGTATCTCCCCTTCCTTTTACTTTAAGTTGTTATAAAATGACTTAAATGCTTTTTGTCAAATCAAATTAGAGTTTATAGGTATGTCTTTCTTATAATAATCCTACACCCACATAAAAGCTGCATTTTCTATATGAGATAAAAAGGTATTTCACAAAAAAGTGCAAGTTTTTTGTGCCTGCTGGCACAGATGCAGCTACAGCTTCATAAATTTCTTTTCCATTTTTCACAATGGTTTTTTATGCTGGACCCATGAAATGAAATGGTGGGCAACCAGCAGCTGGTAGACCTCTACCAAGGATATATATCGAGCAATTCAAATAATTCTTGCAATATCATGACTTTTTGCTGCTTTTGGGGAGCAATTTCAGCATCACTAGTGGCCCTTCATATGGGTCCCATGGTGTTATTAAAGATTTGCTGTGTTGCATTAAACATGATGAAGAATATGCCAGAACCACAAAGATCACTATTTATTGCAATACACTATTTACTGGAGAGAGGGACTATTCACTCAGGGATGATGAGCATCACATGTGTTTTAAGTGAATACTGGCAACACCTGAGCTCACCGCAATAGCAACAGGAGGTGGCTACAAAATTACGACAGTAGTATAGTATATACAACAGTGAATTTTATGCACTTATGACTTCGTATTGCATCTTTGTGTTTGTTTATATTTCTTTCAACAGCAAATGGCACCACATATGGTCTGTAAATGTGTGCATAAGTTTTGAACATTTTAAAATGTTTATTATAGATTTGTGTATATTTTATAGTAGTAAATGTTAAAATAAACTAGAATGTACATGTATTCTATGCATTCATGACACATCTAATTTCTTGATTTTTTACATAGTTCCAAGTTACACAGTTCACCTGTGAGTTTTTTCAAATTGTCACAAATCTCCAAAAAATTTTCCAGTATATTTATTGAAAAAGATGCACATGTAGGTGGACGCATGCCATTCAAACCCATGTTGTTCAAGGGTCAACTGTAAATCTCTGAAATGAAGAAAAATGTGACCATGTGACTAAGTTATCCCCAATACAATATAAGCAGGTGTGCATTTGATGTCCCTTGTACCCTACTGTCCTGTGCACACCAGTTCTACCATCCAGTGAATGCTCCGGGCAGGAGATATGTCCAGGGTGGGTCCCACTGCAGCATTCTCCAGATGTTTTCTCTGCCCTGTAGCCTCTTCTAACCTTTCCATGTCTACCAGTAGAGCTATATACATCCTATTGCCAGCCAGCCAGGGGTGGTGTATGCTGACCATGTAGTTTGGATGCTATTATGAAGGATACCCACACCCATACCCAGGGAATATTGTATACTAATGTTTCCACCCTTCTCATGCTCTTTTTAAAAGAAGATTCTGTTGAACAAATGACTCTCGTTTAACAGTTCCCAAATGATATTTAGAAAGATGTGACCTCAAACCTTTCTCTTTACCAGGGAATACGCCAAAGGTTCTACTTATTTCCTTTCATTTTATAAATACTTGAAGGAGTCTTTCGAAAATATTAGGAGAATATATTTGTAAACATTCACAATAAATTCCTCTTAGATTTTACTAGAAAATTTTAGTTTGTGTATATTTTTTTTTTTTTAATTTTCAAAATTCTTCTATTGCTGAGAGTTTTCGAGTTTTATGAGTCTTCCTGTCATGGTGCCTGGCCTGGGAGAGATTTTTAGCATCATAAACATCTACAAAAGAATATAAAATGACAAAGTGATCTAATCCCCATGGTACCATGTACAATAATATGAAAATGGGTCAAAAACATGTTCAAAGTTGCATAATTAATATTTTACCCTAAAAAATGTGGGAAGTCAAAAGCATGGCATGAATATGATGGCACTCTGTGGTCATTTCGAAATACAAGAGTGAACAATTAGAAAATTATCTTTCTTTTTACCAGCAAGTTATCTGTAAAATTAGAGTCTCTCAGTTTTGCTCAGGGCCTGTATTTCCAGTGGCCATCCTGCCTTTACCTGCCGACAATGGACACAGTTTTTAAGTTCAATGAATGATACATCAAAACAGATGTTTGGTTTCCACAAGCCACACCCTAAGCAAAAGGAAACCTTCGGATACTAACAAGCTAATGTAGTTTATGGGCATAAGAATTCAATGTTTAGGAGATTTCAAAAACAAGGTTTGCAGAATTATTTTAATTATTCATTAATATATTCTCTCTTTCTTTTGGGAATATCTTTTTTATAATACTCAAGATTGTATGGTCATTAAAAAAAACTCCAGAGGGCACAAGATTTTCTCCTCCTTGCCTGGGAAAGATTTCCTTTTGAGTTATAAATGTTAAGATCCTAAACCTTTATAGATGCCTTCTGGTGACACAAGAGGCTTGGGGACAAGTTTTGGAAAGAGATGCTTAACAATATTCCCTGGGAATGGGCGATGTTAAAAAAAAAAAAAAAAAAAAAGCTACTGTTATTCGGAACCATATGAAATTGCTGATACTCAACTATTTTCATCTACAGAAGGGCCACTTCATATGGCTCAGCCTGCCATTCTGACTGATATACTGTATTATAGGTTTATAGTACCTTATAGTTAGCAGAACCCTTTCTCATACATTATTTTATTCCACCCTCAAACAATCCATGTGTTAGCAAAGTTACAACTATTTCTTTCTCATAGATGAGAAATCTGTGCTTCCTGAGGCTTCCTGGCCTGGGTCATGAAACTCTAAAGACGCTGAGCTGATGCTGACTCCAACTGCAGGCTTCTTGGTAGCAGGCATGGCCTTCAAATACAGGTGTCTGGACCACTCCCAGTTGGGGCAGGAAGTGCAGGCCAACGTGGAGACAGAACTCATCTCCCAGCTGAATTTTCCTGGCTGTCCTTTTCTAATTTATATGAAAACCTGGTCAAATGCATACAGAAACAGAATCATTTCCCTACAGCAGGAATAATCCTTCATAACTGGCCTTTGTTACTGATGTTTGGAATGTATTTTTCCCCCCAGTGGAATAAAGGCTGTCGTTATACCAGTATTATTGGGCACATCTGGTTTGTTATAACTTTGAGAAGGGTGGACAACCTTAGGGGTATACTCATCGTATAGATTCCCATTAGTGATAGGAGGTGAGCAGAGTGGTAGGCAGAATTCTTAAGTGACTCCCAAGATTCCCACCCCCCGGTATACATAGCCTGTATATGCACCTTCCCTTGAATGTCTCAGTGGGACCTGTGAGTGTAATAAGGTTGTTATTCCCATGACTGTGTTATGTTCTATAAGACTGCTTCTTAGATGACTAGAGAGGGATTCTCCCGCAAGATGTCATACCAAATTCTGCCAATAACCAGTGAGCTTGGAGGAGACGCCTGAGCTCCAGATGAGACCACAGCCCCAGCTGACCCCTTAATTCTGTCTGGTGAAACTCTGAGCAGAGGAGTCACCTAACTTGAACCTGGAATCCTGACCCATTGAAATGCTAAGGTAATAAATTTGTGTTGTTTTAAGCCTTTAAGTTTGTGGAAACTTGTCATCCAGCAATAGAAAACTAATACCAAGACATAGTGCTTCAGACACTTTCATGATTTGCCTACATAGGATTAGCCCAACTTGCCTAACTATTCACTTTTATGGCTTGAAGAACATTTATGTGAAGAGAATAATCCATAAGCCTGTACCCTAAACTCAGAAGCTGTGTTATGTCAACTCATACATTTTCTTTATTCAGTTTCTGGAAAACAACATAATAATAGACTTTCTGTGACATACATATATTTGGTATCTGAACTATTCTCAACAATAGACATTTCTGTTTTCTTTTACAATATAGAGAATTTAAGTAAATACATGTAGTTTTGTTAGTTTTTTTTAACATAATATAAATAATTGCTGTGGTATGTTAGATTGTGTTAGTGTTTGCATGGTCCTGCACGTTGGTTATGTATTAGCTTCATTTTATAGATGAATATATTAAACCATAGATTAGTTGAAATAATTTGTTTAGAACCAGTAACTGGCAATGTTGGAATAAACTCAGCTTTTCTGACTCCTGAGTTCAAGATTATTTTGATCATGGCACTCCTAAAAAAATAAAATAAAGAAAATACAATAACGGTAATGGAGAAAGGTGAATGTTTTTTTCCACAAGAACTAAAATAACAATAGCAAAAATCCTTTGGTTAGGAGTGATCATATTGGTGGATGTTGTGTTTAAGCCAGTTTTCTCCGTAACTAACTTAGAGCCTCAGGAGCCTGGGATTCCCTCCTGAGAGAGCTCCTCTGGCTCCACGCTCTGTTAATTCACCAGAATGTATATTTTTTACCTTGTTGATATTGATTTGATTTGCAGAAACTTCTTCAGGATTTCGACTTTCTGCTCATCTTTTGTGTAGATGTTTTCGATGACATTTACTGCTTTTGAGTCTGTCCCTACATTAAGTCTGTGTCTTTTTTTTTTTTTTTTTTCCCTTTGTGTGTGGAACTCCAGTGTAGTTTATGCCCTGGAATCTCCTGGAGGTGTTAAGCTCATCTTGGGTTCTACCATATTCCAATTCTGTCCAGGTCAAATTGCTTTTACTGAGAGATGAACGTTCAAACAATTTAAACCAATAAACTATGTCTAGTATTTGTTTGTTATGTATAAAATATGAAAATAAGTAATTTTGTATCTATATTCCCTTCTAATGAATTGTATAAACCCTTAATGACTGGAATTTTTCATAAATTAAGTAACTAACTATAATTACATTGGTTAAAAATAATTGAAGTAGACTTTATGGCCAATCAGGCATGAGATATCATCCATTGCAAAGATGTTTAACAATTTATTTTCATATTATGGAGAAAAATATAGGTCAGAAGAAAATAGCAATGTTTTTGTATTTTTCTATAACAAAAGTTGATATAAACACTTTTTGGGCATAGTGTATATAAAATATTTTATTTCCCAATGACTACAATTAATTTTGGAACAATAGATTATCTACTTGATGCATGTATTTCAAAAAATACCAAAATCAGGGTTAAAAAATTAGAAGGCTTTAAAAAGTTTAATTGCTATTTCTTAAATTTTATTTTAAATGTAATGATCCAACTTAACCCAATTTATAATAAAATATAATTGGTTATGCTATAATATTATGCAAAGAAAACATATCTCAAAGTAATGTGTATAGAATGATAATTTATTTGAATAATTCTGATGGAAAGAGCAAACATCAATATTGTTTTTCCTTTCATGTGAAGAATATGGATCGTTTCCCTACTCTTCTACATTTGTTAAGTTATTCCACAAGGAAATACATTATTTTGGTAACAATTAAAATATGATATTTTTGCATTCAGCAGTTGTTACAGATAAGTATAAAGGAAAGGACTTTCAAAAGTCACTCACCTGGGGTGTGTTCTCCATGAATAGTTTCTAGATTTTGGATCAGTTCATCTCTGATTTCTCTGTCCTGACTTTTGACCATACTCTCTATCTTCACTTTCTTTGGTTTCCTGGTATTTTCTTTCAAGTCCTGGTCTTGCCTCTTGACAACCTTTTTTTTCTTTTACCTCTTCTCTGGTTTTCATTTTGAAAAAAATGAATGTCCTCCTTATTGGTAAATCCACATTTCTTAATCTCTATGTTGATAATTCCCTACTGTTAATGGTCTTCTTCTTCTTGAAACACTCTCTCCATTGACTTCCATGCCACCGTATCCTCCTGGCTTTCTTCCTCTCTGACCACTTCCTAATCTTGTTTACCAGTTATTTCTCGTGTTTTATTCTTCTGTGTTAAATGTATGCTTTCCTCTGGACTCTGACCTAAATTATTTTCTTTTCCTGTAATATGCTCTTAACCATTTGCCAAATCTTTACTACCTAAATGCTGCCAAAACCCACTCTTTTACCTTCAACACATGACTTCTCTTCTTAGCTCTATACCTATGTAAGTGAGAGCCCATATATCACATTCATTGTGTCAAAACCAGAGCTTCTCATGTGTCCTTCCAATCCTGATCCTCTTCTACGTTCTTTACGCAACAAATAATACTATCATCTTCCCAGCTGATTGTTCAGAAATTTTGGAGTCCTATGTAACCCCATCTTTTCTTCTTTCTCCTATGTTCAATTAATTACCAAAATACATTGATTTCCAAAATCTGTCCAATTGTCATTATCTCCATTATATTCTCCATGGTTTAATCCAACATCAACTGTTTTCTTGGCTAAAGCAAGTCTCTTAACTGATTTCCCCACATCTACTCTTGCTCTCCTAAATCTATAATTCACACTACAGTGAGGATTATTATTATTATTATTTTGCCAAAGCAAAATGGTCGTTTATTGTCTCAAAAAAAATTCTTACTAACTCTAAAAGTCTCTTTATCTAGCCCCTGCATTCCTTTCCAGTCTTACCATAAATCTTCTGTCTATATTCCAGTTATACTGAATTTTTTCCCTTAGGGTCTTTGCATCGTATTGCATCATAAATCTATTTTTCTTCCATTCTGTTTTCTGGTTTGATGTCTATTCCTCTTTCAGTTCTCAGTTTATACGCCACTTCTTCTAGGAAGCCTACATTGATTCATCCCTTTCCTCAGACTCAGTAAGATCTCTTTCTTTTAAACTTCAATAGTACAAGTTAGTTCCCTAATATCTGCCATCTCCACTTGACTGTACATTTAAGGAGGGCAAGTCTGTGTGTACTTTGCTTTGCAGTTTTTTTTTCCCAGAACTTACAACAATGCAGACTCTATAATGATGCAGTCATGTTGCAGATACTCAGTAAACATGTGTTGAATAAAAGACTGACGGGACTGCTTTTCTCTGATGGGACAGTGTTGGTTCTTATATACCAGCTGTCCCCATTGTTCTGCCAGCTCCTCGTCAGCTGAGGCCTTGTCCCAATTATGAAAGAATACAGAGGAAAGACAGAGAAATAACTTATCACTCTTCCTTGTCCTGACATGCCCTGGACTGGACCGTGCCTTTTTACAAGCTGCTGAGCCTTAGTTATTATGTGTGAGGAATAGAGTATTTCTTGCAGCCCAAGAAGGTCTTTCTTTCTCTGCATTCACGGAGAGAATAGGGATAACTGTGTGTAATTGCTGGCTCTGTTCCTAATCAGAAGCTTGAAGAACCAGAAAACCCATGACATATTTCTTGTCTTCTGTCTGAGAGTTTGCACATTGACATCAATCAGTGGTCAGTGAGGAACTGCAGACTATGTGGAACGGGGCTGGGAGTGGAAGAAGTGTTACTGCTTCATCCAAAACAAATTTCCCAATTGTTTGAGAGTTGTTGAGCAATGAGAAAAGATGCAGTCAATTTGGGATTTTTTGTTTTGCACTTATGATCTGAAATCTTTTGGCAACATATCATGCTAGTCAAGAGTGGTGGAAGAGACATTGCCATAATTTCTTCTTTAACGTTTGGGATCTAGATGGCATACAAAAAAACACAAAGGTAAGGTAAAACAAGACTACTGTTGACATAGCTCTATTTATTGACATAGCTCTATTTATAGACATAGCTCTATTTATATAATGTTAAGCCAAACTAACAAAATAGAATACCTACATAATCTCCAAACAAAGTTTCAGAAAATTATTAAACATTAAACAAGATACAAAAAGTTAAAGTTTGGATGTTTTGACATTTCAAAGTTTTCAAGAATTAGAAATTATTTCTAAATTTTTCCAGTCACAGCCTCAGACTCACTAGAAGTTTGAATAGGGATTTCACACTTGGAAAGATCATCTTGGGTTTGGTTATAGGCCTGTTCAGTCAAATCATTCATATTTTTCTTCTAAGGAGAAAGGCAAAAACTCCAAATGATTTACATAAATGTTCCTAGGAAAGAAACCCATAAACAATATAAGCAAATTAATGGGGAAGGATTGTGAAGAACTGCAATATGTCTGATATTTTTATCCTATTTGGAGATGAACAAATTAGCCTGCCATAGTTTCATGGTTGCTAGCAGAAGACATGAGACTCCTGGTTCAGAGACAAGGACTTTATGACTCACAGCACAGCAAGCAGCATGGACATCATGTCTGTGCTGAATCAGCTTGCCTCTTGCCTTCCAAATCCTAGAGGGTAATATTGAAGGGCCCTGGTGGATCTTTCACATACAGTTGGTTTGTGTTTGGAAACCAATGCATACAGCTGGGGAACCCTAAACTCAGGATACCTGAATGCTTTATAAGGGGTTAAAAGCATATTGGCCTTTTCTGCCAGAGGGGAACTCTAAATTCCAAGGCTCTTCATTCTATAACCATCCTTGAAAAAATAGCCTCTGTGCTCACAAGACATACATAAAAATGAAGAGCCATGATAGTTGTTAAAAAAAGGAAAGAACTTAGTTTTGCATTTTTCTGTTTTCTTTTTGTCTGTCTTAGCTTAGACCTAGAAAGCAGAGGATACTTCAAATAAAACCAGTTGCCTGTGCTGTTACAACGAAGGTACATGACTAGATGTTTATTTTTGTCTTTTCTTTCTTTGTCTTCCCTCATCATGACCCAGAGTTAATTTGTTTAGTATACAGTAAGGACTGATAAATGTTTTTTATCTGTATGAATGCTTAGAGAGGGGTAAAATAAGCATTGCTACAGCTCATTTCCAGAAAAGAGGCCACAGTTGTATAGATTTTTTATAAAATTACCAATGACTGGCCCAACCCTACTCTGACTTTGACCACACAACTCTCAATACTGAATAACATCAAGCTGTAGTCCAGAGATATCACTTAGTACAGACATTTATTGTTATTTTATGTCTGTGTTACACTGATGAAATTAAACAATACTATGACGCATCACTTTATTTATGCTTAGGAATACAAACAATTCTACCAGTAGTTTTAATGTTAGTTGTGCGTATCAGGTCATAAAACCATGAAAAACACTTTCTTTACCTATGGGAAGCTGATACCATCATAAATATGTGGCCTTCTTCTGCAGAATGTAAAGGCTGGTAAATAAAGGGCTCTCTGATTGATAGAAAAAGTGCTCATCCCTGTGAGGTCAATGAGTCCTTTAAAGGCACCCTGGTTCTATTGAGTGCCCTGGAAGAGTTCATTAACCTGACACAAATAGACCATTTACTCCTACCTAGAAGATCATGCTAATTAAATTGTTCTGTTTCCCCACTTATGTCCTGATTTTCTATGAATACTTGAATGTCTTGAGTCTCATTCCCCATGTCTTGGTTGAAAACAGAGATGATTACAGATTCATACTCTCGTACTTGAACATCTGTGTTATAAATCTCAGGCTTCTTTGGACTTCTTCAAAATCATTTTTGTACAACCTTGTCACAGTAATGTTATACTAAGATCAGTCAAGATGGAGGATTTTTTTTTTTTTTTTTTTTTTGGGACGGAGTCTCACTGTCGCCCAGGTTGGAGTGCAGTGGCGTGATCTTGGCTCACTGCAAGCTCCACCTCCCGGGTTCACGCCATTCTCCTGCCTCAGCCTTCTGAGTAGCTGGGACTACATTTCTATCTCGGCTTTGTTTCATTCCCAAAATCGCAGGTTTCTCATGAGTTTTATGTTTGCTGAATGAGTCATTTAATGTTGAAGTGCCTTGTATACAAAACATCAATAATGATGTGAATTATTTGTTATATGCAATTGTCTATAAATATCTATAACCATTATCTATGCATAAGTTTTATAAACTTACTTCCTTCTTGCTAAAATTCAAAAATGTCATTTCTCTTAATGCTAATTTCTATATTTGTGCTATGGATTTCATCCTCATCAGTCTCAAACTATAAGCAGTCTTCTCTCTTTTACATATACAACCTCTCTTTCCAAATCTCTCTATCTCTATGTCTCCCAACTGGAACTTTCCCTTTCCCAGTCGCTTTTAACTGTACTCATGTCTCCTCTATAAAACAACAGTAAGAGATAATCTCTAGACATCGTTTCTCTTTCTAGTAATTTCCCTCTCTATTTTCTCCACTGTATAGCCAAACTTCTCAAAAGAATTAGCTTTATTACTGTTTCCTCACTTTATTCCAATATGAATTTGTCCACTTCATGCTATTGAAATTGTTTTCATTAAGGTTAACAATAACATCTATTAATAGATCATGGAATCCAAGAGATATTTCCAGTCATTTTTTGTACAAGTTATCCTAGCTGCATTTAAGATTTTTGATTACCTTTCAATATGTTTCTCTTATATTGGCATTTAGACTCCACTTTCTCCAGATTTTTTCTTTTTAACTTTTGGCTGTCTTTCTTTTAGAACCAGCCTCATCTACATTAAACATGAAATGCAGGTCCCAGGGATTCTCTTCTCTTCTGTTGATTTCAGGCATATTTGTAGTTTGAATTATATCATATAGAAAATTTACAAATGTATAGCTTTAGCACAGGTACCTTCTGATTTCCAGACCTGTATATTCCACTACATTCTCATCATCTTCTTTTAGAAAGTCAAAGCCCTCTAAAACTGGAATTGTCCACTTAAAACTCATTTACATTCCCTTACCCTTTCCACACACATAATTCTCCAAAACAACAACAACAACAAAAACACCATCTAACTTATCCCCACCAGAAATATTGAGTCATCTTTGATACTTCCCTTTCTCAAATACATAAGGAAATCCCATTATTTTTTCCCTCCTAGACAGTTCTTACTATCTGTAGTCCACCACCCTGGACCACACTCTTAATATCTTCCTCAAAGATGACTATAATAGGTTCCCGGGAATCTGTCTGGCTCCCTTCTGATCCATTCTGAAAACAGGAGTTTTTGACATGTATGACTCTTCCAAAGAAATTATCTATGTCACTCTTTCAGCCTCGCATTGTCCTCAAGACAAAGCCAACTCCCCCATGTGGCCAGCCTTGCCTTTTCCAGATGCCCTCTCCATGTTTGTCTTCATCCTCTGTCACTGCCCACGAGGGCTCTTCTTTCCAGCCCTCATCTTACATGTGCTCCTTCCTGCCATGGTTATTGTGTATGCACTGTTCCCTCTCCTTGGGATGTTCTTATCATGCATCTTCATCAAGTTCACTCTACCTGATCCTTCAGCACTCGGATCAAGTGTTCCTTGCTCAGGGAAGCCTCTGCTGATTCACTGACTAGGTCAGTTTTCCTTATTATATATTCTCAGAGCATGGTTTTTACCTCTCTGTTGTAGCTCTTGTCAACAGTAAAAATTTTACATGTTTACATGATTATTTGGTGAATATCTGTCTCCACCAGAATACAATATACGCAAAATTAGGAGATGAGTCTGTTTTTGCTCACTGTTGAAGATCACAGTTGAGAGGCATATAAAAGGCACTTGGCAAATAATTAAAGAAATGACAAAAAAACCACAAAAGCAACGGTTTAGGAATGAAAGACTTGTAGAATAGAAGGAAATCAAGAAATTCAGAAAGAAAGAAAAGGAGAAAAGAGAGAAAGAAGATAAAGAACAATGAGAAAAGAAGGATTAAACAAAAACTTTGAGGGAAAAAAGAAAAAGGAAAAGAATAAAAAAAAACAATGAAAACAAAAAACAAACAAAATCAAAAACAAGTATTAAATATTTGGCATGTCCTAAGCACCGTCACCATGTTAAAATCTTTGTAAGTATTACGCTTAAAACAAATCCAAAGATTGAACTATTCTTATGGATGAGACAACTGGGGCAGGGGCATAGGGAAGTACAGGGGCAACAGTCTGCTTAGGTGCTGGGAATTAAACCCAGGACTGTCAGAATGGAGTGAAATGAGTTACCTTAGAATTTTTAAGGCCAAGATTTTAATTTTGAATTAAACATTCTGGGCAACACAGAATGTCTGAGCGCTTTTGCGAAGACAGCTTATGTGTTCCCAATAGCATATATAAAAACAACCTAACATCTGGCCAAGCATAGTGGCTCACACCTGTAATCCCAGCACTTTGGGAGGCTGAGGCAGGTGGATCACCTGAGGTCAGGAGTTCGAGAGCAGCCTGGCCAACATGGCAAAACCCTGTCTTTACTAAAAATACAAAAATTAGCCAGGTGTGGTGGAGGGTGCCTGTAATCCTAGCTACTCAAGAGGCTGAGGCAGGAGAATCACCTAAACCTGGGAGGTGGAGGTTGCACTGAGGCGAGATCATACCACTTCACTCCAGCCTGGGTGACAGAGCGAGACTCCATCTCAAAAAGTAAATAAATAAATAAGTAACCTAACATCTTTTTTTTATTTTTATTTTTTTATTTTACTTTAAGTTCTAGGGTACATGTGCACAACATGATGGTTTGATACATGGGTATACATGTGCCACGTTGGTTTGCTGCACCCATCAACTCATCATTTACATTAGATATTTCTCCTAATGCTATCCCTCCCCAAGCCCCACACTTCCCAACAGGCCCCAGTGTGTGATGTTCCCTGCCCTGTGTCCAGGTGATCTCATTCTTCAATTCCCATCTATGAGTGAGAACATACAGTCTTTGGTTTTCTGTCCTTGTGATAGTTTGCTGAGAATGACGGTTTCCAGCTTCATCTATGTCCTGCAAAGGACATGAACTCATCCATTTTTATGGCTGCATAGTGTTCCATGGTGTATATCTGCCACATTTTCTTAATCCAGTCTATCATTGATGGATATTTGGGTTAGTTCCAAGTCTTTGCTGTAATAAATATACGTATGCATGTGTCTATATAGTAGCATGATTTATAATCCTTTGGGTATATACCCAGTAATGGGATTGCTGGGTCAAATGGTATTTCTAGTTCTAGATCCTTGAGGGATCGCCACACTGTCTCCCACAATGGTTGAACTAATTTACACTCCCACCAACAGTGTAAAAACTTTCCTGTTTCTCCACATCCTCTCCAGCATCTGTTGTTTCCTGACTTTTTAATGATTGCCATTATAACTGGCATGAGATGGTATCTCATTGTGGTTTTGATTTGCATTTATCTGATGACCAGTGATGGTGAGCATTTTTTTCATGTGTCTGTTGGCTGCATAGATGTCTTCTTCTGAGAAGTGTCTATTCATATCCTTTGCCCACTTTTTGATGTTTTTTTTGTTGTTGTTTGTTTTTTGTTTTTTTTTTCTTGTAAATGTGTTTGAGTTCTTTGTAGATTCTGGTTATTAACCCTTTGTCAGATAGGTAGATTGCAAATATTTTCTCCCATTCTGTAGGTTACCTGTTCACTCTGATGGTGCTTTCTTTTGCCGTGCAGAAGCTCTTTAGTTTAATTAGATCCTATTTGTCTATTTTGGCTTTTGTTGCCATTGCTTTTGGTGTTTTAGTCATGAAGTCCTTGCCCATGCCTATGTCCAGAGTGGTATTGCCTAGGTTTTCTTCTAGGGTTTTTATGGTTTTAGGTCTGACATTTAAGTCTTTAATCCACCCTGAATTAATTTTTGTATAAGGTGTAAGGAAGGGATCCAGTTTCAGCTTTCTACATTTGGCTAGCCAGTTGTCCCAGCACCATTTATTAAATAGGGAATCCTTTCCCCATTTCTTGTTTTTGTCAGGTTTGTCAAAGATCAGATGGTTGTAGATGTGTGATGTTATTTCTGAGGTCTCTGTTCTGTTCTACTGGTCTATATCTCTGTTTTGGTACCAGTACCATGTTATTCTGGTTACTGTAAACTTGTAGTATAGTTTGAAGTCAGGTGGCATGATGCCTCCAACTTTGGCCAGAACTTCCAACACTATGTTGAATAAGAGTGGTGAGAGAGGGCATCCTTGTCTTGTGCCAGTTTTCAAAGGGAATGCTTCCAGTTTTTGCCCATTCAGTATGATTTTGGCTGTGGGTTTGTCATAAATAGCTCTTATTGATTTGATATATGTTCTATCAATACCTAGTTTATTGAGAGTTTTCAGCATGAAGCACTGTTGAATTTTGTCGAAGGCCGTTCTGCATCTATTGAGATAATCATGTGGTTTTCATCACTGGTTCTGTTTATGTGATGGATTATGTTTATTGATTTGCATATGTTTAACCAGCCTTGCAACCCAGGGATGAAGCTGACCTGATCATGGTGGATAAGCTTTTGATCTGCTGCTGGAGTCAGTTTTCCAGTATTTTATAGAGGATTTTTGCATCAATGTTCATCAGGGATATTGGTCAAATATTCACTTTTTTTGTGTGTGTCTATGCCAGGCTTTGGTATCAGGATGATGTTGGCCTCATAAAATGAGTTAGGGAGGATTCCCTCTTTTTCTATCAATTGGAATAGTTTCAGAAGGAGTGGTACCAGCTTCTCTTCGTACCTCTGGGAGAATTCACCTGTGAATCCCTCTGGTCCTGGACTTTTTTTGGTTGGTAGGCTATTAATTATTCCCTCAATTTCAGAGCCTGTTATTGGTCTATTCAGAGATTCAACTTCTTCCTGGTTTAGTCTTGGGAGGGTGTATGTGTCCAGGAATTTATCCATTTCTTCTAGATTTTCTAGCTTATTTGCATAGATGTGTTTATAGTATTCTCTGGTGGTAGTTTGTAGTTCTGTGGGATTGGTGGTGATATCCCCTGTATCATTTTTTATTGCATCTATTTGATTCTTTACTCTCTTTTTTATTAGTCTTGCTAGCAGTATATCAATTTTGTTGATCTTTTCAAAAAATCAGCTGCTGGATTCATTGATTTCTTTTTGTGTGTGTGTCTCTATCTCTTTCAGTTCTGCTCTGCTCTTAGTTATTTCTTGCCTTCTGCTACCTTTTGAATGTGTTTGCTCTTGCTTCTCTAGTTCTTTTAATTGTGATGTTAGAGTGTCAATTTTAGATCTTTCCTGCTTTCTCTTGTGGGCATTTAGTGCTGTAAATTTCCCTCTACACACTGCTTTATATGTGTCCTAGAGATTCTGGTACGTTGTGTCTTTGTTCTCATTGGTTTCAAAGAACATCTTTATTTCTGCCTTCATTTCGTTATTTACCCAGTAGTCATTCAGGAGCAAGTTGTTCAGTTTCCATGTAGCTGTGCAGTTTTGAGTGAGTTTCTTAATCCCAAGTTCTAATTTGATTGCACTGTGGTCTGAGAGACAGTTTGCTGTGATTTCTGTTCTTTTACATTTGCTGCGGAGTGCCTTAGTTCCAATTATGTGGTCAATTTTAGAATAACTACAATATGGTGCAGAGAAGAATGTATATTCTATTGATTTGGGGTGGAGAGTTCTGTAGATGTCTACTAGGTCTGCTTGGTGCAGAACTGAGTTCAATTCCTGGATATCCTTGTTAACCTTCTGTCTCGTTGATCTGTCTAATATTGACAGTGGGGTGTTAAAGTCTCCCATTATTATTGTGTGGGAGTGTAAGTCTCTTTATAGGTCTCTAAGGACTTGCTTTATGAATCTGGGTGCTCCTGTATTAGGTGCATATATATTTAGGATAGTTCTTCTTGTTGAATTGATCTCTTTAACATTATTTAATGGCCCTCTTTGTCTTTTTTGATATTTGTTGGTTTAAAGTTTGTTTTACCAGAGACTAGGATTGCAACCCCTGCTTTATTTATTTATTTATTTATTATATATTTATTTATTTATTTATTATTATTATACTTTAAGTTCTAGGGTACATGTGCATAACATGCAGGTTTGTTACATATGTATACTTGTGCCATGTTGGTGTGCTTTTTTTTTGCACTCGATTTGCTTGGTAGATCTTCCTCCACCCCTTTATTTTGAGCTTATGTGTGCCTCTGCACGTGAGATGGGTCTCCTGACTACAGCACACTGATGGGTCTTGACTCTTTATCCAATTTGCCAGTCTGTGTCTTTTAATTCAGGCATTTAGCCCATTTACATTTAGGTTAATACTGTTATGTGTGAATTTGATCCTGTCATTATGATGTTAGCTGGTTAATTTGCCTGTTAATTGATGCAGTTTCTTCATAGCATCAATGGTCTTTACAATTTGGCATGTTTTTGCAGTGGCTGGTACAGGCTATTTCTTTCCATGCTTAGTGCTTCCTTCAGGAGCGCTTGTAAGGCAGGCCCAGTATTAACAAAGTCTCTCAGCATTTGCTTATCTGTAAAGGATTTTATCTGTCCTTCTTTTATGAAGCTTAGCTTGACTGGATATGAAATTCTGGGTTGAAAATTATTTTCTTTTTTTTCTTTTTTTTAATTTTTTTTTATTATACTTTAAGTTCTAGGGTACATGTGCATAACATGCAGGTTTGTTACATATGTATACTTGTGCCATGTTGGTGTGCTGCACCCATCAACTCGTCAGCACCCATCAACTCGTCATTTACATCAGGTATAACTCCCAATGCAATCCCTCCCCCATCCCCCCTCCCCATAATAGGCCCCGGTGTGTGATGTTCCCCTTCCCGAGTCCAAGTGATCTCATTGTTCAGTTCCCACCTATGAGTGAGAACATGCGGTGTTTGGTTTTCTGTTCTTGTGATAGTTTGCTAAGAATGATGGTTTCCAGCTGCATCCATGTCCCTACAAAGGACACAAACTCATCCTTTTTTATGGCTGCATAGTATTCCATGGTGTATATGTGCCACATTTTCTTAATCCAGTCTGTCACTGCTGGACATTTGGGGTGATTCCAAGTCTTTGCTATTGTGAATAGTGCCGCAATAAACATATGTGTGCATGTGTCTTTATAGCAGCATGATTTATAATCTTTGGGTATATACCCAGTAATGGGATGGCTGGGTCATATGGTACATCTAGTTCTAGATCCTTGAGGAATCGCCATACTGTTTTCCATAATGGTTGAACTAGTTTACAATCCCACCAACAGTGTAAAAGTGTTCCTATTTCTCCACATCCTCTCCAGCACCTGTTGTTTCCTGACTTTTTAATGATTGCCATTCTAACTGGTATGACATGGTATCTCATTGTAGTTTTGATTTGCATTTCTCTGATGGCCAGTGATGATGAGCATTTTTTCACAGCAAAAGAAACTACCTTCAGAGTGAACAGGCAACCTACAGAATGGGAGAAAATTTTTGCAATTTACTCATCTGACAAATGGCTAATATCCAGAACCTACAAAGAACTCAAACAAATTTACAAAAAAAAAAAAACGAACAGCCCCATCAAAAAGTGGGCAAAGAATATGAACAGGCATTTCTCAAAAGAAGACATTCATACAGCCAACAGACACATGAAAAAATGCTCATCATCACTGGCCATCAGAAAATTATTTTCTTTAAGAATGTTTATTTAAGAATGTTGAATGTTGGCCCCCACTCTCTTCTGGTTTGTAGGGTTTCTGTCAAGAGATCTCCTGTTAGTCTGATGGGTTTCCCTTGGTGGGTAACTCGACCTTTCTCTCTGGCTGCCCTTAACATTTTTTTCTTCATTTCAACCTTGGTGAATCTGACAATTATGTGTCTTGGGGTTGCTGTTCTCGAGGAGTATCTTTGTGGTATTGTCTGTATTTCCTGCATTTGAATGTTGTCCTGCCTTGCTAGGTTGGGGAAGTTCTCCTGGATAATATCCTGAAGAGTGTTTTCCAACTTGTTTCCATTCTCCCCATCACTTTCAAGTACACCAATCAAACGTCAATCTGGTCTTTTCACGTAGTCCCATATTTCTTGGAGGCTTTGTTCATTTCTTTTTACTCTTTTATCTCTAACCTTGTCTTCTCGCTTTATTTCATTAATTTCATCTTCAATGACTGATATCCTTTCTTCCACTTGATCAAATTGACTATTGAAGGTTGTGCATGCATCACGAAGTTCTCATGCCATGGTTTTCAGCTCCTTCAGGTCATTTAAGGTTTTTTCTACACTGTTTATTCAAGTTAGCTATTTCTCTAACCTTTTTTCAAGGTTTTCAGCTCCTTGTGATGAGTTCGAATATGTTCCTTTAGCTCAGAGAAGTTTGTTATTACTGATCTTCTGAAGCCTACTTCTGTCAACTTGTCAAAGTCATTCTCTGCCCAGCGTTGTTCCATTGCTGGCAACAAACTGCAATCCTTTGGAGGAGAAGAGGTGCTCTGATTTTTGAAATTTTCAACTTTTCTGCTCTGGTTTCTCCCCATCTTTGAGGTTTTAACTACGTTTGGTCTTTGACGTTGGTGACCTACAGATGGGGTTTTGGTGTAGATGTCCTTTTTGTTGATGTTGATGCTATTCCTTTCTATTTGTTAGTTTTCCTTCTAACAGTCAGGTCCCTCAGCTACAGGTTTGTTGGAGTTTCCTGGAGGTACACTCCAGACCCTGTTTGCCTGGGTATCACCAGGGGAGGCTGCAGAACAGCAAATATCACAGAACAGCAAATATTGCTGCCTTATCCTTCCTCTGGAAGCTTCATCCCAAAGGGGCACCCACCTATATGAGGAGTCTGTTAGCCCCTACTGGGAAGTGTCTCCCAGTTAGGCTACACAGGGGTCAGGGACCCACTTGAGGCAGCAGTCTGTCCATTCTCAGAGCTCACACACAGTGTTGGGAGAACCACTGGTCTCTTCAGTGCTGTCAGACAGGCACGTTTAAGTCTGCAGAAGTTGTCTGCTGCCTTTGTTCAGCTAAGCCCCCAGAGGCAGAGTCTAGAGGCTGTAGGCCTTGTTGAGCTGTGGTGGGCTCCACCCAGTTTGAGCTTCCCAGCCACTTTGTTTACCTACTCAAGCCTCAGCAATGGTGGATGCCCCTCCTCCAGCCAGGCTGCTGCCTTGCGGTTCAATGTCAGACTGCTGTGCTAGCAGTGAACAAGGCTCTGTGGGCCTGGGATCCTCCGAGCCAGGCACAGGAGAGAATCTCCTTGTCTGTCGGTTGCTAAGACCTTGGGAAAAGTGCAGTATTTGGGTGGGAGTGTCCTATTTTTCCAGGTACAGCCTGTCATGGCTTCCCTTGGCTAGGAAAGGGAAATCCCCTGACCCCTTGCACTTCCTGGGTGAGGCGACACCCCGCCCTGCTTCAGCTCTCCATGGGCTACACCCACTGTCCAACCAGTCCCAATGAGATGAACCAGGTACCTCAGTTGGAAATGCAGAAATGACCCATCTTCTGCGTCGATCACGTTGGGAGCTGCAGACTAGAGCTGTTCCTATTCAGCCATGTTAACCTAACACCTTTAACTAGATCATGCAGAAAAAATTGGTTAAAATAGTTGACTAGGTTAGCTATTAAATAACCCTTATTTTATTATAAAATCATACTTCGATTTAAAAATAATAGTTCATGTTCAGTACCAACAATGACTATTTTTTGAATGGGCAAGGAAGAAGAATGAACATTAAACTTTGATTGAGTATCTTCATAAGACAATAAGTAATTTATATTCTCAGGCTAATTTTCAGTTTAAAAGACATGAAGTTCTATACTTTAAAAATAATAAGAATTTTTAAGGCCAATTAAAAGTGTGATTAAAAGTGTGAGAGTGTGGCAATAATAGACACACTAGGTAAGAGCAAAGTGAAAACAATTTGTATTTGTTCCGTGGTTATATCCAGGTGAGGCAAGGCAGTGTCAGTCTCTACTGTTTCACATGCAGGTCACACAAGCTTCACGTCATCCTTTAATATAGGTCAATATATGTATTATTCTTTTTGTTTATTTTATTGAAGAGGAGACTGAGTCTCAGACAGACATAGCACGTTATACAAGATCGTAAAATTAGTAAGTAGAGAAACCAGGATTAGTCTGAACAGAAGTCATACGGGTTTTCAATTTCACATGCTCCCCCATAGGACTGATTATGGAGAATGGGAGAAGAAGGAGGATATAGCACTTTAGCAGCTAAGGTTATTAGTTTAAAGTAGTTTGAGAAAAAAATCCACACATTTCATTAAACTTTCTTAGTTTAAACATAACTATTAACTAACTTGTGTTTACTATCCTGTACTTTCTTAAAAGCACTTGGCATGCAAGATATCAATTTAGTATTATGATCACCCATTAAAATAGGTAATATAGCTTCCAATTTGCAGATACAGAAACTGAAGTGGAGACATGTTAATTGACCTGCCCAATATTATTCAGTAAGTGTTGGAGTGGGAACATGGACAAACTGTTTTCCAAAACCCGGTAGTATATTGGATATTCATTGGAAACAATTTTTTTGAAGAAAGGAAGTTGGAGTATTCCTAAACATGAAAAGAGAAAAAGCTAAATTGCTGGTTAAATAAGAAAAGGAAGTATTCATAATTCAACAAGATCTTAGTTTCAAGAGCTACATATTTTGTAACAACTTTAGGAGTAAAAGAATAGAAAGGAAAATAAATTTTGCTTTTATCATAATTATTAGCATCCTACTCTACTATTCTTCATTCATATTCTTAGTATTGTTAACTAATTTTAAGCAGATGTTAATGGTCTGAAAAAATCTATGCAAAAGAAAGCCATGTTAGTCTTTCTTGATAAAATATATATTGCTATTAAGAAATTAATGAAAGTCTAAGAGCTATGATAAAAACACATTATTTATAGAAAACATGTAGTATCTTAAATAATGAACTGAGTCAGAATTTCAGCTTTCAAGTCAAGTTGAATAACCAAATGTTTTTCATATTTATAGAAAGCATGTGTCTTGGGTATGTGTGGACTTTTAAAATATATAAGCTAATTCTTAAAAGCCTTCATGAGGTTTAGACTAGGTAACTGGTTGCCCAGCTAGTTTGGGAGAGCATCTGATTTCTCAATTTTTAGAAATAATTTAGAAACCTCAGTTGCAAAGAAGCTAACAGTATTCCCATTTCCATCCCTAGTTGATGGAAAATAGCTTTTAAATATATAACAATACATAGCAGTAATTTCCCAACTTAAGAAATTAATTGGCACACACAGTTATGAATAATAGAGGAGAAAAGAGTTGAAAATAGGGACATACAATCTCAGAGCTTCTACTTTGATGAAACCCATTTAATAATATTAAAATAAATGAAGATGCAGTAGAGTTCCCTATTTTTAAAATAGGTTGAATGAGACTATAGGAAAAAAAAAACACACAAATTTAAGCAGTGAGAAAGGATACTCTTTTAGGTTCTTAATATTATAATGACCTCCACATCATCTACTTGAATTAGTGTAATTTATCCTATTCAGATTTTTCAGAAGTTGATATTATCTATGAGTTTCTCTGATTTTCAAAAAGCATGTAAATTGCCTTGAATTTGTATACGCAAATCCATTATCTCAAAGCTAGAGAGAGCTTTGGAAAAGCTGTCTTGTTAGGTGGTAGAAGGAAAGGTACTCCTCCTAACTTCAGCATTCCCTTAAAGAAAGGTCAATCTAAAGTTTTCCATGTTTGCAGAAACCGTCTCCTACCCTCCTTTCCCCATTACACATGGCCAAGAAAAGAATCTGCTCTAGTAAACAGGTCAAAGTTTAAAAAGTGGCACTAGATGAGAAAAAAAGGAAGTGTGTGTATCAACAAGATCTTTTTCAGGAGCAAGGAATAATCAGGAGAGAATCGAAGTCAGATGGACGTCCTGGCTTCCAGTGGAACAGAAACTCAAAATCAAAGCCCTGTCATCTCTCCACGTCCCTTTTAAACTGTGGCTTCAGGGTCTGTAAATTGTCCTCTATCTGATCACTGGCGCTGACTCTATGGAAATTATTTCTCTTTGGAGTGCAGGATAATGCAATAATTCAGAGCCTAGGTTTTATAGATAGAACAGAATTAAGATAGTATTCTAGCTCTGACACCAGGCAGGTGTCCTCAGGCAATTGACGTATACAAGGGCCTTGGGTAATTGTACTTATACTTCTATTTACATAAGTGCCTTGGGCAATGGTTTCTACTCTCTAACCATTTTAGGAATAACTTAGGATGCCTATCTCACAGGACCACTGAGTGTATTTGATGAGATAAAATATAGAAAACTCTCACACTTTATTTGCTAGTCCTGTTGATTTTTCTTTTAAAGGTAGCTACTATAACAATTATAAAGAGTAATTATAAAGAGAAGAAGGTGATGAAGGAAGCAAAAAGAAACAAGAAAGCAAAAAGTGAACAAAATAGGGTCACAGTTGCAGCACTGCCTTACTAATATGTCTCTGGGCTCCTTGTTGATAATCACAGAATCTTATTTTACTTTGGACTTGTAGCCAGAGATGTGTATGTGCAACCATAAATTCTCTCTTTGCCCCTCCCTACCTTCATTGCATAGGTCTTCGTCATGCCTAGACATCCTTTCCTTCATCAGACACTTTTCCCCTCCTGCAGTCTTTTTGAATGTCTAGAGCCTATGGGATGACCGCTCCCATTCTAAGACAGCACCCATTCCCCATCACTCCTGTCATTTCCCTCAGAGCTCCATATTCAGTAGCCTGTCCCTTGGAAAACCATCAGACAAAACAGTGGCATTTTAGTGTTAACATCTAATAGAAACTTTAATGTATTATCTGCCCAAAGGTTTTTAAATGACTGTATCCATCAGGGTTCAACCAGAGGGACAGAACCAGGAGGACAGATCCAGTCAGAGATATTAGAGATTTATTATAAGATACTGGCTTGCCTCATTGTGAGGGACACCAAAGCAACTCTGAAATCTGAAGGACAGCTGTCAGGAGGGACAGGCCAGAACACTTAGGTATAAGCTGAAGTTGCTGCCCAGAAATCGAAATCTTTTCCTCTGGGATTCCTCAGTACTTCCCTTAATATCTTTCAACTGTTGGAATCAGGTTCACCTAGCGTACCTAGGATGTCTCCCTTACTTAAAGTTAATTGGTTACGAACTTTAATTATCTCTACAAAATACCTTCACCACATACCTAGATGTGTGATTGAATAACTAAGAATTATAGCCTAGCCAAATTGACACATAAACTGACCATTACACTCCACCCCTTGTCAACTTAACATCCATGTATCTATATATCCTTAAACCATACTTAATCTCCAAAGGACAATAGCATAGTTGTATTTCTGTCTAACATGGTATAACTATTCTGTCCATAACCAAAACCATGCCAGCTTGTTTCCCAGCAGAGGATAGAAAGCCTTTAAATAATATTCACCCCTCTCCTTTGATTTCCTATAACTTAAATACTGTGGTGTAAAGTTAATTACAGATACCTTATGATAGATAATAAAGACATAAGAAAGAGAAGAAACAAAACTATTTGACTAATACATATACAAATATATTTACAATTTTAAAAAAGGACACTCTCATTTTGAAACTGGTCATGTGGTCATAATTTGTATTTATAAGCACCTCTTCCTGTACCCAATCCATATTCACTTTGCCCTCAGAATGCACCTCAGCTGGTTATGGTTTGTTGCTTCATAGAGTAACTCAAACCTTCATTCTTGAAGTGTCTGGACAATTAGAAGTCTTGGCTGAATTGGGCTGCTTAGTTTTCCATTAACTGGAAGTCACAGGACATGGTAGTAGTTAGAGATGCCCGAAGCCATCTTCTGTATTGCAGACACTCTTCCTTACCCCCACAATGTAGTAGCAGTGAGGTTTTCCCCTGGTAATCAGGATCACTCACTCCAACCAGTTCTGCGACTGCTTTCTTTGCCTTTGACCTAGAGGCATAAAGAGCTCAGAGTGGCCAGTTGGCAGTCATAACTTCCAGTTCAATGGGTTATTGTTATGTATCCTAATGGAAACATTTCTCTCTTTGGAACCAAGACCAGCAGTGCCCTAAGATCACAGCGATGGGGAGCAAATATTTTGCTATTCGATCCCTAGCAGTAGTACAGAGTGGTGCCACTCACATTTCTGCCTCTTGATGCCTGGACCCATGAGTCCTCGCCATAGGACAAGTAGCACCATATATTGGATGCTTAATTTAGAGCATATACAGCCACCTGGAGAACACTGCCCCAGTTCTGTAAGGCATTTCCACTCAGTCAGTGCTGTAACTGAGTCTTTAAAAGGGCCACTCTATCAAGCCGGCTGCTTCAGGATAAAGGAGAACATACTAAAATCAGTGAGTTTCATGAGGATGGGCCCATTGCCACACTTTTGTTTGCTGTGAAATGAGTTCCTTAATCAGAAACAGTGTGGATGAAACAAAATGATACTGGATAAGGCATTCTGTAAGTCCACCAAAGGTAGTTTTGGCAGAAGCATTGTGTGCAGGTCAGGGAAATCCATACTCAGGATAAATGTATATTCCAGTAAGAACAAAATATTGGCCCCAGCATAAAAATCCATGAATCAAGCTGCCATCAGTTACCTGGCTGATCACCCAAGTGAATTATGACAGCTTGGGGACTTAGTGTTAGTCTCTAGTGTTGGCATATTGGGCACTCAGCAGTGGCTATAGCCAATTTGCTCTTAGTCTGACTATTTCTTCTTTGAGACAAATGGCCAGGTGCACTGCTTAAATTTCTGCCCTGTGGCAGGAATTTTCTGCACCACTGTCCTTAAGAATAGCTCAGGAAGAGGCTGATGTGCTATAAATGACCAAGTTTCTAGAGGGTGCCTTCAGATCATGAAGAACCATCTGGACCCAGGCCTGAGTTCTTTCTTCCTTAGTCAGTTGATTGTAAGGAACTCTTCATGAGGTGAGAAGTGAGGTCTGAAGAGAGAAGTTAGCGTAGCAGGAATAGGGGTCATGGGCATTTGGGACACTCCTTCATGCAACTTACACTTGCCTTCAGGCTAGTGGTGGAATATTTCAAGAAGAACCCTGGAATATGAAAATTCTCAGAGGGTTCTACCAGGACTTGCTGGTAAAGCAGGAATTGCAGGGGTCAGGCCCAGCATCAGCCTGTAAGAAATCACATTGAAGGGCCAATTATGAATGAAAATAACTCTGCCTTTTGTAGTAATTTATCTCATCTTTTTCTTGAATGTGGATTTTCTTTAATAATGTCCTTAAGGCCAGTTGGCCAAGGCCATATCCCAGTCCTATTTCCCGGGTCAAAAATAGAAGATTTTTGTAGTGCCAAGGGGATGTTTTAAGAGTTGAAAATATCACTTTAACTCCCAATTTCTCTAAGTCTTCTCAACATATGCCAAACCGCTATTGTGGTTTAGAAATATACTCCATCCTTTATTAATATCAGGCTGTGAAAAGGCAGTGTGAATATAATTAGAGACTTTTAGTTTTTGTTAGCCAAAAGGTATGTCTTGAATCATGAGTAACTCTTTGTCTTCATTTATGCATTTAATGCCTAGTAGTTCTCAGCTTAACACGGGAGTACTTGCCTTTTTCATTCTTATACAGTACATAGATAGAAGACACCAAGAACCTACAAGTAAGAGTTTACCCAAAACCCTGGGCTTCTACTCCCTCAAGATTACACATGTTAAATTGTCTTTTATCTGAGAATTGTTAAAAAAAAGAATATTTGCCTTATTTTCTTTGTTAATGGCTATATTGCCTCTAAATTGAGTTTTTACTTTTAAGTGTATAATATTGTGTAATAGCTCATGTAATAGAAAAATATTCATAATATAATTCAACCTATATTAAATAATACACTTGGTTTAATCTTAAATTCTTGGAATCATGTTGTCTAACATTCGCCATACAAATTTTATAAATTACATGCAACTGAGGTTGCCAGTTCAATAACAGGAATAAAACCCAGAACTAAATACTCAACCACTTAGTTTAACAATATATCTATTTTCAAAATGCCCTGACTAGGTTGAATGTTATTTCATGTAAATACATTTAAATCTTTAATCAGGATGACACAGGTTAATCAATTCCTTCATGCAAATATAAATTCAGCTTTATAAATAGCTATTCATTTATCCTTTGTAACATAGAAATAAATTTTACCTTTAGAATTTGTAAGTTACATATTTGAAACACTTATGTTGCTTAAGATGTTTTTACAGCTATATTATAAGATAAAATGACTTTTATCTCATTTTAGTTAAAAATTTTGTGCAGTATATGTAGTAAAACATTTTGATTATAGTGATTATACTATTTCTGGTGGATATTTTTAGACAATATATTTTTATAAGTGGATATCCAATACCAGCACTATTTGTTGAAAAGATTGTCCTATACCCTACTGAACTGCTTTGCAACTTGTGTTGAAAAATTAATGGATCATAAACATAATGATTTATTTACAGATTCCCAGTTCTGCTCTGTTTAACTACATGTCTATCATTATGCCAATATCATATTGTCTTGATTACTGTAGTCTATACTACAGTAATGAGAGATGCCCGAAGCCATCTTTTGCATTGCAGACACTCTTCCTTACCCCCACAGTGTAGTAGCAGTGAGGTTTTCCCCTGGTAATCAGGATCACTCACTCCAACCAGTTCTGCAACTGCTTTCTTTGCCTTTGACCTAGAGGCATAAAGAGCCTCTAGGCTCTGTTTGTTTATGTTTTGTAGTGGGAAAGTATGAATCCTCCAACTCTGTTCCTTTTCAGAATTGTTTTTGCTTTTCTGGGTCCTTTGCATTTCCACATAAATGTTAGGGTCAATTTGTCAATTTCTACAAAAAAGCCCATTAGGATATTAAGGAATGAAGAAAGGCTAAAGATCAATTCCAGAAGAATTAACATCTTAATAGTATTTAATCTTTCATTTCATGAGCATGAGTGGATCTCCTTTAATTAGATCTTTAATTTCTCTTGTCAATGTTGTATTCTCTTGCACTTCCTTGGTTCGATTTATCTTAGGTATTTAACTCTTTTCATTCATTAACATCAGACAGCTATGTCTGATGTTAGCTGTAGGTTTTTTGTAGGTGTCCTTTATCAGATTGATAATAATCTCTTCTATTCCTTATCTGTGAAAATTTTTGTTATGAGTGGGTGCTGGGTTTGTCTTTCTGTGTTTATTGAAATTTTCATGTATTTTTTTTTTTAGCTTTATCCCATCAATTGGGCATATGACATTAATTAGTGTTTCAATGTGAAACCAAATTCTGTATTTCTGGTATGAATCTAACTTGGTCATGGTTTATAATCTCTTCCATATACTGCTGACTTTTGTTTGCTAACATTTTGTTGTTGAGAAATTTTGTGTCTATATCTATATACATGAAAGATATTTGTGCAAATTTGTAGTGCATTTTTTTTGGCTGTAATATCAGAATAATACTATCCTTATATAGTATAAGCTTTGGCAAGTATTCTCTCCTCTTCTGTTTTTCTGAAAGAGTTTGTAATTAATTGTCATTTTTTTCTTTAAATGATTCATAGAATTTACCGGGGAAATCAGGTTTGAGTTTTTCTCTGTAGGAAGACATTTTCATTTCCAATTCTATATTTCATTTGTAATATACCAATTAAGGTTGTTTATTTTTTTCTTGAGTCAATTTTGGTAGTTTGTGTCTTTCCAGGAATTTTAAAGTTTCTTCTGATTTGTTTAATTTGTTGGCATCAACTTGTTCTTATTAATCCCTTATGATCTTTACAATTTCTTTAAGGTCAATAGGAATGTCCTCTCTTTCATTCCTGATTTTTGGTAATTTGTCTATTCTCTGTTTTACTTTGTTGATTCTAGCAAAGTGTTGTCAATTTTAATGACCTTATCAAAGAACAAACTTTTCATTTAATTAATTTTCTCTGCTGTTTTTCTGCTTTCTGTCTCATTGGTTTTTGATCTAGTCTTTATTATTTTCTTCATTCTGCATGCTTTGAGTTTAGTTTGCTATTCTTTATCTGTTTTCTTAAGGTGAAAGTTTGTTCTTCTAATGTGGGTGTTTAATGCTATAAATTTTCCTCTAAGTGCTACTTTGGCTTCATCTTGTAAATTTCAATATGTTTTGTTTTTGTTAAAACCTTCTTCTTAATTTCCTTGTGGTGTTGTTGACCACCAGTGTGTTGCTTAATTTTCAAATATTTGTGGATTTGTCCACATTTTATCAATTTGTTGATTTCCAATTTAATTTCATTGGGTTGAAGAATATATCTTGCATGCTTTTGATTCCATTAAATTTATTGAGGTTTCTTTTATAATCAGGCTTATAGTAGCCAGTCTTTATGGTTTGTACCAATTTAGCTGGGTCAGTGGAACTAGAGCAGCTTCAGGATAAAACTCCAATCTACTCCTATTTAGAGAATTTCTGAAAAAGGTAATAAGTATTTAGGATTTAAATGTGGGGAGATAACTCTGCAGCCAAAATTTTTTGATAAGCCTGAATATAATTCTATTTAAAACTGCAATGTGGGTAAATATCATTGTGAAGAAAAGCTCTGGATAAAAATAGTTATTCTGTCAGAACATACCCATGGGAAAAGATTTAGATGTAGTCCTAAAAATTGTCTTCATAATTAAAGAGTCAAACACTTTCTTTGATTTCTACCCAGGAAAACAAAAAATATGTATGAATTTATGGTCAGAAGAAAAGCTTGAAGTGAATGATTTAATCCAAACAGGATGTAATGAGTCACCACTTGCATCAGGCTCAATGCCAGATATTGGAACCCAGTACCAGGGAGCTCAAGAAAGATTAAAGAATGTCTACTTAACTAAAAGTAGAACATTGAATATTATAGGGCAAATTTTTATTTAAAAAAAAAATCAAACTGCTGCATTTTACCTAATTTTCATCTATATTAGAAAAAAAGTACAACAAAACTTTTAAGCAAAGTATCTGAGATGACTGTTTTATTATTTTATTTGGTAAAACAAAAAAAATAAATCAACAGTCAAAGAACACTGTTGCCATCCTCTCCAATTGCCACCACAAAAAATGTTAGCAAATAAATATAATCTTTTTATGTTAAAAAGAACCTAAACCCAGGGGTTTTCAGCTCTGAGTAGAAAGATAATTGTCATATCTCCCTCTTCTGTCTTTTTTCCCTCCTTTCTTTCTTCCTTTTCCTTCCTCCTTCCCTCCCTTTCTTCTTTCTTTCTTCCTGTCTTCCCTCTTACTCTTTTCCTAATTTTTCTCTATCTCCTCCTCCCCCTCTTTCTTTCCCTTCCTCCGGGAAAATAGGAAGCCAGTATATTGAGCTGAAATATCTCAGGCTTTAAATGAAGATAGTGGCCCCAAACTAATGTCCAAGATAAAATATCCAGTACAAAGATATACATAAGCTTTGACACTGATTCAGTCCAGACCAAACGCTGTAGAATATCTTAGTTTTTAAGGTTTGAATTATAATTATAGTTTTGCAGTAAATAAGATTCAGAATAAAGTTTTACAAAAGCAAGACAACTCAAGTTAAAAAAAGGTACTTTGATAAATCTCAAATTTAAATATTGCTTCAATATTCTTCTTTATTTTATTGTGATTAAAATTTTCTAAAGTTTTGCTAAAGAGATCAATCTTTGAAACATCTTGACTTTATATTTTTACTATGGGCCTGACACTATAATGTGTGTGGTGACAAGCACAACATGTGTAGGATTTGCCCCTTGCCATACAGGAGCTGACAATAGAATGGTGAAATGTCATTGCAAGTGACAATAACAACAAATATTCGACAATGCATGAGGAGAAGCAGAGTACTAACAAATCATAGATGTAGAAGATAATTTCCATTTGGGATGATTAAAAATGTTTATAGCTTGAAAGAATAATATTAGTTTAATTGTACTTGCATTCATTAGAAATGATACTATTTTAGGCTATTCTACTATCCTCTGCAGCAAAGTGAGGATGGGGCTACTCACACTTTCGCTTATTGGTGTCTCTGCTAAATATGTAAAACATAGTACAATTAATTTACAATTTAAAAAGCCTCATTATTTTAAAATTTGATGAATATCTTGAATTATTAACTAAACTTTAATTCTTGACTTCAAAAATGAATTTTCCCAGACTTATTTTTATTTAGTTTTGAAATCAGAGTGCAATTTTAAGAAAAATTTAACCCACATGTTTTTATTAATCAGTGCTTAAATTATTTAAGTACATTATTGTTTTTCATGGATATTTTATGTTCCAAAGGCGTCTTCAGTTATTTTAATAACATTTTTATTCTCATAAAACACAATAGTTATTTTTTAACCAGAGGATTACAAAACAATCTGGAAGAAAAATAAACCTCAAGTCTTGACTCTTTGAACACTTTTTTCTTTAAGTACATTGCTACCACAGTTAAAAGACCGTGGGTGTAGCCACCTTAGGAAAGAGAAAACAGTTGGACCCAAACCAGTACAAGGCATTTGTGGAATAGCTTCCTTCTCCATTTATGAACAAAGAGCACATTCAGGTTTACAACTGAATGTAGGAGTATGAAGAATCACTAGGCTTGTTCATAGTGATTCAAGTAAAATTATTTGAGATGCATTTAGTGATGAAACCATGTCAAAATACAAAATATTTATAAGGAGAGAAAGAGCTCCATTTAGTAAATTTGTAAGAATGATAGAGATTCTCTTCATAGTCAGGAGAAGCCAGCCTTGACATAGTCCAGTGGCAACACCAGGACTTTCAGAATGAATCTATGCATGGACACCATGCATAGATTTTTCATCTGATCACTGCTCAGCCCAAAACAGCCACAGCTGTAGAGAAGTAAAGTAAGAAATAAATAGCTAGATAGACTGGATTATATGCAGGTGAACTAGGACACTGCTAGTGAGATTGGGAAGTGGTTCATCATGGAAAATTTCTCTTCACACAGTTTGTAATCTGGCATTCCATGATTAGGAATTTATTTCTTTGGCTAGAAGCTTTGTACTCTATAACAATTTCCATCATTCCATTAAAAAAACACAATAATCTTTCTTAGTCAATGAACATTAGTGATGAAGTTTATCAAATTCTTTACAGGGATTTTGAGTTTTGATGGGAAAGAACAAATTTTGCTTTTTGGGGAGAGTTTTGATAGACTAGATATAACTGTAAAAGTCTTTAAAAATGCACTTAATTTCCCAAGATCCCACCCACCTAGATTTTAAGTGGCAGAATAAAAATGAAACTTTCTACCATGTTCATAGTCAATTCCAAAAGCAATCTGTCAAGGGAATTCAATTCTGTAGTTGGTTGAGTTATTTATAATCTAATAAAGATCAGATTATATTTTCTGGTACAGTTCTCTTGGTGTAAATCTTCATGAACAATACCAATTTAAGGTTTTTTTTCTTCTGTTGAAGGCAAAATATCCAAACAGCAGTTAGATATTTTTTTTAAAATCTTTTAAATATTATTTTTAATTAAATAAGTATAACTATATATATTTATGAGTAAAATGTGCTATTTTTGATATATGTATACAACTCGTATAGTCCTCCCTCTACTCTGAAGAAAATAGATATTGACCCAGCTCTGCTGGGGTAGCTTTATTGTATACAAAGGTGTTCTGCCAAAGGCTAAAGAGTTATCATCGAAACACTAGAGGTGCAAATCTAATCTCTAGAAAGCATGTGTGGCAACTCCCAAATCTGTCTCCTAATAATAGATGCCTGGTAATAGTAATGTCTGAATTTTTCTTAAATTTGGGATCTTTTCAAACATTACATTCGTATATTTCCTCATTTTATCACTGCATTTTCATAGAGGAAGGTATAAATCAATGATTTTTACAGATGTAGTAATTGAATCTTAGAGTAGCTATGAAAACCAAATCTTAAAAGTGCCCCGTGGTTCTATTCTATGAACTACAGTTCCTTTCTTATTCAGGCATCTCCTTCTTTGTTTCCAAGTGCAAGACATGGAAATCTCTCAAGGTTTCCTTTAAGAATATATTTCTACACTTTTCAGAATAAAGTTTCTGAAGTCCATTCTAGGGGCGGGTAAGAGCCCAGACTCTGGACATTTAAAACTCCCCATGGGATCTAACATCTGAGTACCATGATAGGTTCTTTTTGCCCTTCTCTCTTATTTCAGTACACCTGAACCGAAGTTGTAATTCTTGGAGAGTTTCAGGAGGGGAATGCAGACCTGGGTGCTAGCTACTTGCTGCATGTTAAAAGGTAATTGAATAGGAGCAAATACAAGTACAATTGGATATGTAGGCTAGAGGCACTAAGTTGCAGTCTCAAAGAGGTCACACTGAAATGAATTTTTTAAAAGAACTATAAAATTGCATCTAAGATAGATGGGGAGCAAAAGCAATATTTAAATGAAATTGTTATGGATATAAGTCACTTTTCAAGCATTATAACTACTTCTACCATAAAATATGTTTTCACTTCATATATAAAACATTGTTATTATTCACATCTTATGACATGTTAACATATTAAAACTTAAATGTTTAATGCATATATTAAAATTTTGTGTCATCATTAACCCAGCTGATGAATTCTTTTTGGACAAAAACACTGGAAAAGATATATCAAGAGAGATAATTTTTACAATTAGAATAAAAATATGTAACTTAAAGTATAGTGAGATAAAAATGTCTGATTCAAAGTTCCAACCCCCCTTTTCTCTTTTCTCTCTCTCTCTTTTGTTTTTCTCACAGGAAGGAATCCTACTGCCATTTGTTTTCCTATTAAATGACATTTCAAATACTTTATTATAAACATAAATTACATCTTTCAAGAAGGCAAATGACAAACTAAATTTGAGATCTGGCTTGCATTTCTACACCCTACCCAAGACTAAATAGATGAACAGTTGCTTTATAGATCGTATCTGAAAGATAAACAAAAAGAGACAATATCTTATAGAAAACACGTCACTTGAAACTGACATCTGCCCTTTAATTCACGAACATCATCCTAAACCCTGTCACTTCACTTGACATCTGTTACATATCCTGATGTATAAAGTTGTGGAAAAGAGCAATCTTATTTGCAGTTGGTGAGAAAAAAAATTATATATATATACACACACACACACACACACATATACACACACACATATAAAATTTTTTACACATACGTATGTGTGTAACTTTTTAAGCTGCTTTGATTTAAAGTGCTCTGATTTACCTACAGATATGACTTCCTCTTCATCAGTGTTTTAAAATGACAATGCTGCTGTTCATACACTAGTTCACCTACATCTAGTAATGGATGCTGTGAGAGATGTTGGAAGTCCTCTGTGCCCAAATAAACATCCTCTGTGATATAGAAAACTTTCACCATTAATTTGGTTTCTTTGAATAGAAGCATCTCAAGAAGATCCTTATGAGATGTCCACAAATTACCTGGGATGAGTCACTCATGAATACATTTGTACTAATTATCATCAGTTATTACATTAATGGAGAAAGGTTCCGTTGAAGTAGAAAAAGGAAGAACTGCAATAGAACGAGACAATGAGTGGGAGAAATCTGGAGTCTACATGTAGACCTTTGCTACCTGCAGTACAACCGTTTCTGCCTCACCTGGGAAATTGTTAGAAATGCAAATTCTCAGGTTCCACCCAGTGCCTACTAAAGTGGCATGCTTGGGAGTGAAGCCCAGGAATCTGCATTTTATTTTATTTTTTTTAAATTTATTATTATTATTATACTTTAAGTTCTAGGGTACATGTGCATAACGTGCAGGTTTGTTACATATGTATACTCGTGCCATGTTGGTGTGCTGCACCCATCAACTCGTCAGCACCTATCAACTCGTCATTTACATCAGGTATAACTCCCAATGCAATCCCTCCCCCATCCCCCCTCCCCATAATAGGCCCCGGTGTGTGATGTTCCCCTTCCCGAGTCCAAGTGATCTCATTGTTCAGTTCCCACCTATGAGTGAGAACATGCGGTGTTTGGTTTTCTGTTCTTGTGATAGTTTGCTAAGAATGATGGTTTCCAGCTGCATCCATGTCCCTACAAAGGACACAAACTCATCCTTTTTTATGGCTGCATAGTATTCCATGGTGTATATGTGCCACATTTTCTTAATCCAGTCTGTCACTGCTGGACATTTGGGGTGATTCCAAGTCTTTGCTATTGTGAATAGTGCCGCAATAAACATGAATCTGCATTTTAATAAGCTCTTGAGATGATTCTGATGCTTGCTAACATTTGTCAAGCACTGGTCTAAACTTGAGAATAATGAGACCCACTGGCAGACTGAGAAGGGTGGGTAAGTAAAGCTGGAAGAAGTACCTCACACACCACTTATGTTTATTTCACAAATTTATTTACATTCACCGTGATCTCAGTTATGTTTAACCTCAAACATAATACAAAATTAAATTGCCAGTATAAATTTATATCCCAAAACTCCTATGATATTTGCATATGTCATAATGACATCACTGGTTAAAAATGCTTATATTTAACAAGTATATAATTTCAGAAGTTTTGGGAGTGTTCCCTAGGGAAATTAAAATTTTAAAGAATCATTATCTATGCAAGCATTGTTATATCTGAAGCCACTGCTAAATTTTTGGGCATGAATAGTACAAAAACAAAATGATAACAAACAACCAAAAAATACTACTGGGAATCAAAGGGTTTAAAGAGACTTGTGAAGTCATCCATAATCTCTCAACTTGTAGATTATAATTGTGCTCACTAAGGATGAGTCCTTCTACACAGGAGATGTGGCTCTGAAGAAGACGAAGCTGGTGACTCAGCAAGAAGAGGATGGACTGGGCTGGAGTTGGGCTACCTTGGCCTCAGGACACAGGAGTTGAACTGAGGCCTCCTGATCTATAGGAAGCACCTTTCTTCCCTAAATCTGCCATGGACTTTGGTTAGGAGAGTTCTTACCAGCTTCCTGTGCGGACAAAATATTGGCTCTGTGGCAACTTGGAAATCACTTCTGCTCCTTAAAAAAATCTAAGATTGGCCGGGCGCGGTGGCTCAAGCCTGTAATCCCAGCACTTTGGGAGGCCAAGACGGGCGGATCACAAGGTCAGGAGATCGAGACCATCCTGGTTAACACGGTGAAACCCCGTCTCTACTAAAAAAATACAAAAAACTAGCCGGGCGAGGTGGCAGGCGCCTGTAGTCCCAGCTACTCGGGAGGCTGAGCCAGGAGAATGGTGTAAACCCGGGAGGCGGAGCTTGCAGTGAGCTGAGATCTGGCCACTGCACTCCAGCCTGGGCGACAGAGCTAGACTCCGTCTCAAAAAAAAAAAAAAAAAAAAAAAAAAATCTAAGATTTTGGCTAGGCACGGTGGCTCACACCTGTAATCCCAACACTTTGGGAGGCCAAGGCAGGCAGATCACGAGGTCAGGAGTTCAAGACCAGCCTGACCAACATGGTGAAACCCTGTCTCTACCAAAAACGCAAAAATTAGCCAGGCATGATAGTGCGCGCCTGTAATCCCAGCTACTCAGGAGGCTAAGGCAGGAGAATCGCTTGAACCTGGGAGGTGGAGGTTGCAGTGAGCTGAGATTGCTCCACTGCCCTCCAACCTGGGTGACAGCATGAGACTTCATCTCAAAATATGTATATATATATAAGATTTTTAAAACTGGATTTGTTTTCATCAAAATGAAGGATTATAGTAGATTAATGTTTTTTTATTACAGAAATAAATTATCTAATTTATAGAAAAAGTGGGAAATCCAGGTAAACAAAGTACAAAATAAACACGGATATACTTCCTTCCCAGGGATGAGCAGTTACTTTAGCAACTATCTCTGCAGATCTTTTTATTGCTGTTTTACAAAAATAAAGTCAATACTGTATGTTATTTTACCATCTACGTTGTTCACCTATCAATATGTCCTAACACCTTTTCATGTCAATAATTGCTCTTCTATAACATTCTTAATGGCTACTGAGCATTCCATTTTATGGTTGTATCATAATTTATTTACCAAATTCCCAATTGTTTCTTATATGCAATTTCTAATTTGTAACTATTATAAAGTGTGTTCTGGTGACTCATCCTGATAGTTATGTTTTTATGCCTGTCCTTATAAATTCCCAACAATAAATTTGTAAAATATTTACCACGTGTGTGTTACTAAATACCTACTCATCAGTTGACCCATCTTACTCAGATAAAGAAAATACTATGTGTACTTACTGTTGAACTTCATCTTGTTAGATCTAGTGCATTCCTCAAGCCTGCATAGAAGTTGTCAGAGCCCAATTTGATAATCAAATGAAGTCACTGCTCTATTCTACTTCATGGCAACTGGAAATTTTGTACATAAGACTTTTGCATGTGCACAATTTTAACAAGATACCCTAGGAGCAAGACAATTTTAAAATTCATGTTCTTTTAGATTTTAGGAAGAGAATGTGGCATATATACTATGTATCGATGTTCCTGCTATGATTCCATATGTGTGTTACTGGAAAATCTTGTGTTCCACAACGTGGTACTCTAAACTTAATGAGGCCTATGAGGAAAATAAGTTTGTGGCAGACATCCCCAAATCCTTTGGAATTTTGTAATCAAAATATTAACAACAAAAGCAACAAAAAGCTGTTTTAATAAAATTGTAGCATAGCTAATCTCTACTGACATTTACACGTAGTGCCCCAATTAGTCAATCCTTTACCACACAAAATCATGGAGCTCTTGCTTTGTAGGGAAAGAAGTAAGGAACGATATTTACTTTTAACAGTGACCATTAAAAAAAAAAAAAACCACTTTGACTTAAGGTGTAGCCTTCATTTATCTGCTATTTAATATCAGAGGAGGAGTTATCTTTGCAGAATTTTTGTTTACACTTGTAGCTTTTCCTGATAACTAAACCTACTGGTTCTAGAAACTTAGTAGTTCTAGATGCCACTAAGACAGCTACTACTAGTACTTGCAATTTTGTAGGTTTTCAGCTTGTTTTATTAAAATTATACATTTCTAGTGTCTTATTTATTTATGTTTTGTTTTATTTTGTTTTATTTTATTTTATTTTATTTTATTTTATTTTATTTTATTTTCGAGACAGAGTTTTGCTCTTGTTGTCCAGGCTGGAGTACAATGGTGCGATCTCGGCTCACTGCAACCTCCACCTCCTGGGTTCAAGCGATTCTCCTGCCTCAGCCTCCTGAGTAGCTGGGATTACAGACTTGCACCACCATGCCCAGCTAATTTTTTGTATTTTTAGTAGAGATGGGGTTTCACTATGTTGGCGAGGTTGGTCTCGAACTCCTGACCTCAGGTGATCCACCCCCCCCTCAGCCTTCTTGTGCTGGTATAATAGGCGTGAGCTAACATGCCCAGCTGGGGTCTTATCTTTAATTGTGAGAAAAGTTGCCCTAACTGCTTCAAAATATTAACATGCAAGAAAAAGACTAAACCAAAAGGAATTCTACATTACATTGGCATAATTCTCCCATTTTCAATAGAATATGAGTCAATTTATATTAAAGAAGCATAAATTATGGCAGAACAAACTGCATTGTCAACATGCCAGTGATGTCTAGGGTAGCACCCTGTAAGCTGATTCATTAGTATTTGTTCAGTAAAAATTAAAATCTTCATAGTAAGCAGAATCAATAAAGACGATAAAGAGACTCACATTAGTTCGTTCAGGGTTAACACTGATGAGTTCAAGTCCCAGGAGCTTTTATCACCAAAAAATACAGGGAAAACCCTTTTAGGTTTTGGTACAGCAGCTAGTGAATAATAGACATTTACCCCTTCATCAAGACCCTAGTGAAAGTTTGCACAAGGCAGTTATGAGGACAGTCCACCAGTTATACTAATCTGTGAGTTCTCACCTGCCCCTGGTTAAAAAGCCTGGCATTCTTGCATTAAGTCAACTTCAGTTTCTAAATGTTGGAGACTTTTCATTTCCACATGCCCGGACATAACTCCTGGATTCAAGGCCCCAGTCATTCAGTCTTTCCTGACCTCCTCACTGTTAGCCCCACTGCTCCTTTCAGAAAACTCTCTTGACAGCATGCCAATAGGTTACAATGGCCTTGGAATAAGATTTCCTTTTCCCAGGCTTGCACTTCTCTAGTTTTTGTTTTGTTTTGTTTTTTTTAACCTAGAATTACATTCCTCACTCCTCTCTGTGTCCAAATTTTTACTCTCAATTAATTATATGATAACCCTATTCTTAGCAACTCCTTCTTTTCAATTACTATAGAACTAATTACTAATTACCTATGATAATCATATCACACTCAATATATAAAGGCTTGTAATAGCATATATAAGTGTTGTAGATAACAATTCTTCCCATTTCTCTATGCTGGGCTTTTGTGTGTTGTTTCTATGGCAGAAAACCATGCCTCATTTATAAAATGTATTTATAACTCATTTGCATCCATTAGTGTACTCCCAATAAACAGACTAATTTATCAGCTGGCAAGAAGTTAATATCTTGACTTCAAAGGAAGGGTGGAAGCAGAATTCCTTCCTCTTAAAGAGACCTCAATTTTTTCTCTTAAAGCCTTCAACTGATTGGATGAGGCCCACCTTCATTATGAAGGGTGATCTGCTTTACTCAAAATCTACAGATTTAAATGTTAACTACATCTAAAATATACCTTCACAGTAATATCTAGACTAGTGTTTGGCCAAACTACTGGCCATCATAGCCTATCCAAGTTGATACAGAAAGTTAATCATCACATCATTTGACCATTCCCCTTCTAATGGTCATTTAGATTATTTCTGGATAGTTAGCCATTACAAAAATTGCTACGTTGAGTAAGCTTGTGCATAACCAGTTCACATATTCATAAGCATATCTTTGCTGTACATTTCTAGAAGTATAATTGTGGGGTCAACTGTTATGTGAATTTGCTATTTTGAGGAATATTAGCAAATTGCTTTTCATAGTGGTTGTAGCAATATACACTTACATCAGCAGTGTACAAGAGTTTCTGTTTCATCAAACCGTCCCCAACAGAGTGTATTGCCAAACTTTTTGAAATTTCACAAAATGAGAGTCGACAAATAGTACCATACTGATTGTCTCTTATTATTAATGAGGAGGAGCTTCTATTAAAATGTTTAACAAGCACTTATGCTTTTTGTGAATAAATTGTTCATATCCTTTATCTATTTCCCATTGTCTTATGATATTTCTATAATAAGTTTGAGTTAGTTCTATAATAATTAAAAATACAAAATATATCATGTTTTTGAGTTGCAAATATCTGTTTCCATTAGTATATTTTCACCATTAGGATTTTTAATAAGAGCTTTTAGGCATTTCAACAGTTTAAATACATTTTAATTAAGATTTTATATAAACATAAGGAATTTGAAACATTACATGTACACAGATCAATGAATTTTCATTTAGTGAGTAAAGTTAACCTTTGTAGATACCATTCAGAGTAAGAAATAGTGCTCCATAAATACTTTCCCAAATGACACTTCCAGCTACTATCAGTTCCTCCCCAAAGGTAAAGACACCAACATACATCAGTTATGCCTGGGTTTAATATTTACATGTTTGTTTATAATATTTATTATGTTTATTATATATAAAATTATACGATTTATAAAAGTTATATAAAGAATCTGTATTTTTGAGTGTTTGACTTCTTTTGTCCAAATTCTATTTGTAAGATTCATCCATGTTATTTTATATTAATTACTTTATATATAATTAGTTTATCCTCGATATTGTATGTGTTAATATATCATAATTTATTAATTCATCAACTCTTAAAAGCCATTTGTGTTTTTGCCATTTTTAACTACCTTAAGAATGCTGCTAGAATATGCCTGCATCTTTTAGAGACTATATGCATACATTTCTGATGACTATATATTTCAGAGTGGAAGTGTTCATTGTGCTCAACGTTAATAAATACTACAAACAAATGATAAACTGTGACTGTAAAATGTTAAACTCCCATCATCAACAGTGTATCTATCATTTTAATGTTAGTTCCTCTATGTAGTGGTCCCTTATCGTGTGTGTGTATGTGTGTTGCATTCTTCTGGTGACTCATGAGGGTGATCACTTTTTTGGACTATCTCTATTTAACATTTATTTTAAATTTCATTATTTTATTGTCTGCCAACTGAAAGTTTGATATGTGTTCTTTCTCTATCTTTCTGCTTGAAAGGGGAACTTGGATAATTGATTTTCAACCATTCTTCTTTTTTAAAAGTAGAAATTTAAGACTATACATTTTCTTCTAAGCATTGTTAGCTGCATTCCTCAAGGTTTGATACTTTATATTTTTTTCTGGCATTTAATCGAAGTTTTTCTAATGTCTATTTTTTTAAAAAAATTATGCATTACTCAAAAGTGCTTTGTTTAATTTCCAAGCTGTTGGGGGGATTTTTTAGTTTTCTTCTTATTATTGATTTCTAACTTAATTTCACTGTGGTCAAAGAATATACTTTGAATGTCTTAAAACCTTTGAAATGTGTTGAGGTTTGCTTTATGATCCAGCATGTGGTCAGTTTTGCTAAATGTTCCATGTGCTCTTTGTTGTCATTGGATGCAGTATTCTGATATCAATTAGATCAGATGGGTAATTGTGTTTGTGGAAGACATTGTAAAAGATGGTCTTCAATTATCCTTGCCCCCTGATAATCAAACCCTTACATAATTCTCTCCACTTGAATGTTGGTGGATCCTGTGACTTGCTTCTTACCAATAGAACAGAATTATGTTATATAAGATTGTACCATCAGTCACTTTCACTTTCTGATTTTGATGAAGAAAGCAGCCCTGCTGGAAAGGCCCATGTGACAAGAAACTGAGACTAACAACTGAGGTTAAAATGAGGTTGACCTCTAGCTAATAGGCAACAAGAAACTAGGGAACTTGGTCTAACAGCCTGTAAGAAAGATAACTATGCCAAGAAGGGTGTGATCTTGGAAGTAAATCCTTCCCCAGTCAAACATTGAGATGAGGCTGCAACTCCATTGGACACCTTGATTGCAATTCTCACATAAGCCTCGGAGGCAGAGAGAACTCGCTAAAAACAGTGCCAGGCTCCTGACCCACAAAAACTGTGAGATAGTAAAGTATGTTGTTTGAATCAGGCTTTCTTGTTTAAACCCCACAAACCTATTTCATTGTTATTTGTTTTCAGTGAGTCACCCATTTATATGACTAACCCACCCTCCTCCGTCTCTAATTCTTTACATCTTCTCATGTCTACTACCAGTTGAATGTAGATAGCCTCTGAGATTCAGAGTTCCAATTTCTGGAAATAAAAATATGATGTATTTAGATGATCTTTATTCTTTCTAGAAAATGCTTTCACACAAGTCTATTTTCCAGGTTTCTCAGAGGCAGATAACATTGCTGCGTTTGTACTAATGAACACTCACAGTCCACTGACACAGAAAGGCAGGGACGGTGTCATGACATCCATGTTCTCAGTGTCTTCTGGGGCCTCTTTTTATTTTAGCAGGAAATTATAGACAGCAACCCCGCTGGAATGGGGATTTGCAGTATGGCAGACTTTGAACAGATTGGACAAGGCTCTAATACACACTCTATTTGGTGTTCTATCTGTTTTTGCATTTATCTATAAATTTTCCCTACGGAACTCATGATATAAGGATCTGTACAGCTCTTACGTGCCTCTCTGTCCTGCTATTTTCATGGCAGGTGTTGCCTTGGAAGGTTTATCAATGGAGAGAAACTAAGGAACTGGCTCATGGATAGAATTCCATGTCTGGCAAACCTAGAAGGTAGATATCACGGCCATATATTTTTCTTGTCAATGCAACCTCTGCATTTAGGTTTATGTAAAGACAGTGGGACTAACTTAAAGGCCTTTATTCTGCCTACTTAGGGCAATCTGTCCTGGTTGATTGTATCAATTTTTCCCATGAAGTTTTTCACTTCTCTGCCCCTCTTCATTAATTATAGGGATAATAGAAGCACTGGGTATACATGGGCATATAAATTTTTGCTGCATTTTTTCTATTGAGTCTTTGCTACTTTTTGATTTTTATATACCTCAGGGGTATATAAATCTTTTCTTTTAATAGGACATTATATTTTGCTATATTTTGGTGGATGTTAGGGAAAGACAGTTTTTAACTGTCATGATAAACTGCAAGTTCTCTTGACTGATTTTCCTGATTGACTTCGTGCAATACTATTTTTCCTTTTAAGAAAAAAATATTATTTTAATCTTTCTCATTGTAAAAAAAAAGTTCTCATGTTATTTTCTTTTTCCTTATAATTGAATTAACTATTCAGGGAAGCTCTTCAATGAAGATGTATTTCAAAGAGGATTCCTTCATTCAAAGCCAACTACCAGTATTTATTATTTCAGACCTATGCCATTCATTTACTCAATTTCTCAGCCAGAATATTTGGAAATCCTGAATTTATTCTACTTGATGACATTGCCTATATATTATCTGATCAGCAAATTTAATTCAATGCATTGTCTAAAATACTATTCTAATCTCTTTCTGTTTCCTAATTCAGGACCATTGCTTTGGTTCAAGTCTTCATAACTTCTTTCCTATAGCAGTAAAATCTCCCATCCTTAACTCTTTCTTCTTTGAGTTGGTCTCTGTGGTATACCCATTCTAATGGGTTAACATCCTTTAGTGTAACCCCAGTTGCCCAATATGTTATGTTCAAGTTTCTTAACATGATCTTCAGACTTTATCCTGTAACGTTATTTCTCTTCTTAAACCTCAGGAATGAACTGCTTAATTCTCTGAAATGCATGATGTTCTGTCATCTGATTTTTTTCTGGCTAAGATTCTGGTAAAATTTACTCATCATTCAAAACTCACACTAAGTAACACTTTCTATCCCCACACTCAGACAAGGATAATCATTGTTTTCCCTTTGTGCTCCTATAGAATTTTGTATCTATCATAACAAATCTTAAGAGTTTTTCTGTTCCTTTTTCTTTTTTGTCCTCTAGACTTTCACATTCTTCAGGGAAAGGTCTGTGTTTTATTCTTTGTTCCATCAGCAATTAATACACTGGTGAACATTCTGGAAAAAATATAAAATGTTAATGGATAAAAAAATATAAATGATCAAATACTTCTGGATCAGTATAAATCCATCATCGCTTTTAAAAAATGTCTAGCGTATATCCTTCAGGTAGTAGGAAAACAAATTTATTTTTCTATATATAGGAAAAATAAAATTCTGTGGGTACTATTAAATATCTTGTTCCACTGAGGTATTTATGAGGTTTCTGAATTGAATTGAAACTTCTCCCTCAAAACAAATCTTAGATACAAGTCAAGTGTTCTTAGGGGACTGATACTAGAAAAAGAAACAAAAAGCAAACCAAACATTAGGTTTTAGTCTAAGAATTTGAGTGCTTTTTTAAACCCACCAATATAATCAGATTTATATTTATTTTTACAGAAATGTTTGCTCAGCTAATGCATTCCTAATCAAATAATGGGTGTTCCATGATGGAAATTTCAAATAAAGTTCTTAAGGCTGTCAAAAACTAAATAAGCTAACTAGAATTATATTTCTTTGTTTCCTGGTGGATCTCATAAATGCTTCAAGAGGAATACAGCATACTTAGAAAGAGGCCAGCCAGATAGGCACTCAAGCGCAAGTGTACTCCTCCATTCCTCACCCTCAACCAATGATTTCATACATATATTCTGGCGAAATATGTCTGTTTTTGAATTGACAAATATCTCCATGATCTATCACATTTTAAAATTATTTGTGTTTGTTTCAAACAAACTTCATGCCGTCTCAAAATTAAATACTACAATTCCATTAACTAATCTATTTTGTGCTTAAAAAGAGTATCGTATGGCTAGTCACATGAATTCTAACCCATTAATGTGAATGATGATCAATTAATTTTTAACTTAGAGTGCACAAACGCAGAATGCATCCTGTTAAATGTAACTTTAGGAGATTTTGAAGTTGACTTTGAGTCCCTTTGTTGAATCTTACAAAAATCTTTGGCATGATTCATTCAGCTCATTGGGGTTTTTCAGTTAGGCTCTTCTAAGCCTAACTTTTGAGACACAGCAATCGCAGAAAACTTACTAACACAGTATTCTTGAATGCCAAAATCGAGACACTACAGGCTACAGCATATTACCAATGAAATGCTCATGAAAACAACCTCACTTTATTTTCAGTTTTGTGGTTCATAGGACATTAGTAATTAAGACAAGTTTTATGAGGCATCATTTTGCAAGATTTGATTAAAATGGATTTGAAAGCACTGGAATGAAATGGCAACAGTTCATATTGTCTGTGTTTACTCTTGTTTGAAATTTCTCTCAATGGGAGGTGCCAGAATAGTGGGCCACAAGTTCAACCTCTGTAAGTTTGAGAACCTTATTTATTTGAGAAGAATCTGGTTCACATGTTGTAAGACAATCTGAGCAAAATAAGATTGATGCCCTATGAACTCATGAGGCATTAGGACAATCAGTCATAGAGGGAGACAGCCAAGATGACATGTCACATCACTAGGACCCCAAAATGCTCAAGTCTCCTCTGAAGGGTGGTTGTTGTTGTTGTTGTTGTTGTTGTTGTTGTTTTCAGTCTATCCAAGACAGGGAAAAAAGATTGCATGACTCTTAAAGAAATATTTGACTTCTAAAATTAAAACATTAAAAATAAACAGTAAAGAAGAAAGTTATGTAAAGACCATCCTTAAATGTGTTTCTTGCAAAGTCACAGTCATTCTTGGTAAACTTATTTTTAAATGGCAGTAACAAGAACAATAGTAGTACCTACCTTCAGGCTCTAGCTCTCATGTTCCAGTTACTGTGGAACTCATGTTCTGGATACCCTTTATTTCCTATCATCTTCACAAGAGAGTTCTATGACTTTTGGAAAGGGGCAGGTAAAGAAATGGAGACGGCCGGGCGCGGTGGCTCAAGCCTGTAATCCCAGCACTTTGGGAGGTCGAGAGGCAGGGATCCTGAGGTCAGGAGTCAGAGACCATCCTGCTTGAACAGTGAAACTGATCTCTACTAAAATATACAAAAAAAAAACTAGCGAGTGTGATGGCGGGGCATATGCAGAATCAAACCTGGGAGGGGCTAGGGGCAAGGAGAATCGCGGCGTGAACCCGGGAGGTGGAGCTTGCAAGTGAAGCGAGATCCGGCCACTGCACTCCAGCCTGGGGCAAGCCGAGACTCCGTCCTCCATGGGGGGCACTGAAAAGGCCTTGAAAAGATTTTCCAAGAGTGGAGGAGGTGAAATGTGATCTTACGTATGTCCAATTCCCAAAATCACCTCGTCACACAGAAAAGACATAATGCCTCAGTTAATTTAAATGGATAAAAATTAGTGTGCTCTGAGGTCAGCAGCTGAAAAGTGCAGGAGAGACTGTTGCCATTGCTGTAGGACACTGACGCTGGGTGCCGTCGCTGCTAGGTGAGCCCCGGCTGCTGTGCTGCTGTTCCTGCTGCCCTGTGTCCCTGGGGTGGGTCCTTAGCTATCACTCCTCTCTTTGTCCGAAGCCTCAGATTCAGGGCCTCGGTAGGAACATTCAGTTGGCCAAATATTGGCCATATGGTTATCAGCATGGCTGTCGGGGGTGCAGAGAAGGGAATATCTGGCTTTCCTGTGGGGCTCGCGACACCAGAGGATCCAAATATCGTGCAAGCAAAAGAACTCCAGAAAACAGGGAAGCTTCCAATTCTGCCTCTGCAACTTTTTGACCATATGATCTCAGCCACTATCCTACTTGTCTGCATATTAAAGTAACATCCTCTTAACTGGTGCACCTGTGGCTGCATGTTGTCTCTCCATTCACAACAGAGTAGCCAGAGGACTCCTTTCAAAACACATCCGATTGTGTTTCTTCTTTGCTCAAAACTCTTTGGTGGGTTCTCTTCTTGCTCAGAGTGAAACCTTAAATCTAATTTTCAGATATGTCGGCAGGAGTAAGGGAGCAACCAAGGAGAGATAGTGAGGCAGTCAGAGGCTAGCAAGATTAGAATGTTGTTTTTACACCTACATGTAAATGTTACTTCAGTTCCCACTGGCCCCGATTCCCATGGGGATGATGTGGAGGTAGGCCCAGGTGGGTGCTGCTCACACAGTAGGTTTGTGTCACTTTGGAGGAACTCCAAGCATAAGAGACTCCAGTCTTAGAAGTGAGCTGCTAGTAAACCAACCTATGTTTCATAATAAACACCTTCTCTTATTATACTGGATATCAAATGAACCTGCTCTCCACATCAGAGGAAGAGATCTTCTCTACCTTCCAAGGCTGGTCATTTGATCTGACATAAAAGCTACCACAAGACAAGCTGAAACAGAATAGATAATAGAGAAGCATCTTCCAAAACATGCTAACTAGGTATATGCCTATATTTTAATGTTCCCTATACATTTTAAGATGCCCAAAATATCTCATAACAATATATTAAAATAACATGAAATTTTTACATAGTTGGCCCTATGTATCTTCTACTAAATATCTTCATTAGATGGAACTTGCTAGTTGTGCTGTTTTAATTTTCTACTTGTACTAATTGTTTTCTATCAGATCTCTGATAATGAGAGAAGTTATTAAAATGCTTCATTATTTTGGATTTTTAATTTTATCTTTATATTTCTTTCAATTTTGACTGTATATTTTATTGCAATGTTTCTTGGAACATAAAAGGTGTTCATTTTTATTTTTTGCTAATGAGTTGTTAAATTTGTTACGTATGATTCTCTATATCTATAATAGTGCTTTTGTTTTAAAGATTATTTTGTTCTAATGATAGTTATTGCTACACTTGATTTATTCTGTGAGCATATCAATTAGAATCCTCGCTGGAAACAGATGGTCCACTAAAGCTGAGTAATTGAGGATATTTTAATAAAGAGAATATTTTTAAAGTAGTGGACAGTTTGTTATAATTTCTAATTTCTTAGCCACATTTTACTTTTAGGAGTGCTTTACTTCCAATTATATGGTCAATTTTTGGAGTAAAGTCTGATGTGGTGCTGAGAAGAATGTATATTCTGTTGATTTGGGGTGGAGAGTTCTATCAGGACATAGGCATGGGCAAAGACTTCATGTCTAAAACACCAAAAGCAACGGCAGCAAAAGCTAAAATTGACAAATGGGATCTAATTAAACTAAAGAGCTTCTGCACAGCAGAAACTACCATCAGAGTGAACAGGCAACCTACAGAGATAGGGAGAAAATGTTTGCATCCTACTCATCCGACAAGGGCTAATATCCAGAACTCCACAAAGAACTCCAACAAATTTACAAGAAAAAACAAACAACCCATCAAAAGTGGGCAAAGGATATGAACAGACATTTTCTCAAAGAGGGACATTCATACAGCCAACAGACATATGAAAAAATGCTCATCATCACTGGCCATCAGAAGAAACAAAATCAAAACCACAATGAGATACATCTCACACCAATTTGAATAGCGATCATTAAAAGTCAGGAAACAACAGGTGCTGGAAGGAGATCGCTGGAGAAATAGGAACACTTTTTACACACTGTTGGTGGGATTGTAAACTAGTTCAACCATTATGGAAACAGTATGGCCGATTCCTCAAGGATCTAGAACTAGATGTACCATATGACCCAAGCTACATCCCACGGAAATTCCACTAGGGGATATGCAAAAGTTATAAATTATGCTTAACATAAAGACACATACACCGCGTATGTTTATTGCAGCACTATTCTAATAGCAAAGACGGTCCAGCCCAAATGTCAGCAGTGACAGACTGGATTAAGAAAATGTGGCACATATACACCATGGAATACTATGCCAGCCATAAAAAAGGATGAGTTCGTCCTTTGTAGGGACATGGATGCAGCTGGGGAAACCACATCATTCTTAGCAAACTATCACAAGAACAGAAACCAAACACGCATGTTCTCACTCCTTAGGTGGGAACTGGTTTCACTTGAGATCACTTGGACTCAGGAAGAGACATCACACACGAGAATTTCCATCATGGGGAGGGGAGGGAGGATTGCATTGGGAGTTCACCTGAGTAGCAAATGACGAGTTGTTGGTGCAACAGACTAACATGGCACAAGTATACATATGCTTAACAAACCTGCATGTTATGCACATGTACCCTAGCAAAGTATAAGCAATAATAAATAAATTTAAAAAAAAAGTAGTGGACAGATCTGGGAGACAGGAGGATTTCTGTAGTACCTGGAGTTACAGGGATTTTAGTCCCATGTATTTTGAAATCTCCCCTTTCCCATCCCAACAGTTACAATTACTGTTTAATGGAGTTGACATTGTACAGTAAATTCATTAAAAAGTTTTATATTTCTCACAAAACTGTCTGTCCATTCATTCTGTCAGGTTTCCTTTCCCAGTCTCTGGTTTATGTCTCAGGTGTAGCTGGTAGCTTATCTAGCAACTTTTAGGCACTAGAACAGCTATTTTAAACCTTAAGACATCCAAATGACATGTAATATGAACTTCAGTCTCTCATCTTATTGGACACTTCTACTACCACTCAAATCTGACTTGTGAATTCTACTAACCCTCCATGCTACTTTTTCTCCACTCAACTGGGGTGTGGCAAATATTCAAATACTGGTTTTTTAATGTTGGAGTTCTTTTAAGGCTTTTCCCAGTAAATCCTCCCATATTCTTGCAGAGATCATAGAATTCCTTAAATGACACAACCCCTTCTGGTCTCCCAGCATTCACTTGGGTTCCTGGCTTCGTGGAACATTCCATGTGTATTAGTTTTCTCTTGCTGTGTAACAAATTACCACAGACTCAGCAGCTTAAAACAATACCCATTTATTATATAATATCACAGTTCTGTAAGCCAAAAGTTAAGGCAAGTTTAATTGTGTTCTCTACTGAAATCGAGGCATTGACCAGTCAGGGCCTTATCTGGAGGCTCTGGGGAAGAATCTGCTGCTAAGCTTTTAGAAATTACTGGCAGAATTCAGTCTCTTGTGGTTGTAGGACTGTGGTTGATGTTTCCTTGCTTTCTGTCAGCTAGAGGCTTTGCTAGGTTCTAGAGGCTATCTGCCCTCAAAGCCAGCAATGGTGTTATGAAATCTTCTCATACTTCAAACCTTTCTGACTTCCTCATTCTGTTAGAAGCACAGATCATAAAGCATCTATTTGTACTATGTGCAGATAAATATTTTGTAAACTTTCCAAAATTATAGCAGAAAATTGGTAACCATAAAATGTTACAGAGCTGATTAAAGAAAAACTAGAATTTCTAGTTTGAAATGAAAATTATTATGTGAAAAGAGGCTTCAGACCCTGAATATTCTACTGAAAGGAAGCCGATTGACAAAACTATTGAGCTACAAACACATACTACCTTTCAGGTAAGAGAAAGGGAGACTTAAGGGGTAAAATGTTGAGAACAGAAAGCTCTTCAATGTATTGTTTATTTAATTAATTTATTTTTAGAGATGGGGTCTCACTATGTTGCCCATGCTGAAGTAAAGTGGCTAGTCATAGGAATGATTGTGGTACACTGCAGCCTCAAATTCCCAGGCTCAAACCATCCTCCCATCTCAGCCTCCCAAGGAGCTGGGACTAACAGGCATGTGCCATTGCACCCAGCTCAAACTATAACTTTAAAGGGTTTTACTGGTTGGGTCAGGCCTATCTGGATAATCTCCTTATCTGAAGGTCAAATGCTTTGGGACTTTAATTATATCTGCAAAATCTTTTCATACCAACACTGAAATTTGTGTTTGATTAAATAACCAGAGGATGGAATCCTTGTGAGTCATCTTTATATTTCAGTCCATTCCCTGGTCCCCCAAAAGTCATATACCTCCCAAATGCAAAATACACTCTCCCTCTCCAAGTCCTTCTGATAGTCACTTATATGTGTGAATGTAAATAAGCTATGGTCCACAGCTATGAAGCAAACACAAATCTAGGTGTTGCTGTGAAAGTATTTTGTAGATCTGATTAACATCTACAACCAGTTGACTTTCTTTAAAAGAGATCACCTTAATAATCTGGGTGGGCCTGATTCAATCAGCTTAAAAGTCTTAAGAGCAGAATGAGGAAGAAGAAATTCCATCTCTGAATGGCACCATCAGCCTTTTCAGCCTGTCTTCTCTGATCACTTGCTCTATGGATTTTGGACTTGCCTAGTTAATCCCCACAATTGTAAATTGCAAGAAATCTGTCTATGCCAAGACCAGCTCGGTTGTGGAGACCCAGCGGCACTAGAGGAATTAAAGACACACACACACAGAAATATAGAGGTGTGGAGTGGGAAATCAGGGGTCTCACAGCCTTCAGAGCTGAGAGCCTTGAACAGAAATTTACATATTTATTGACAGCAAGCCAGTGATGAACATTGTTTCTATAGATTATAGATTAACTAAAAGTATTCCTTATGAGAAATAAAGGGATGGACCAAAATAAAGGGATGGGTTGGGCTAGTTATCTGCAGCAGGAGCATGTCCTTAAGGCACAGATCACTCATGCTATTGTTTGTGGTTTAAGAACGCCTTTAAGCAGTTTTCCTGCCCTGGGTGGGCCAGGCATTCCTTGCCCTCATTCCAGTAAACCCACAACCTTCCAGCATGGGCGTCATGGCCATCACAAACATGTCACAGTGCTGCACAGATTTTGTTTATGGCCAGTTTTGTGGCCAGTTTATGGCCAGATTTTGGGGGTCCTGTTCCCAACATGTCTGCCTATCTATCTACCTATCTACCTACCTACTATCAATTATATAGATGACATATGTATTTCATATTTTTACATACATATAATACATATTATTGTACGCACGCACACGCACACACACACACAGAGTCTCCTGCTGGTTTGTTCTGGTGAAGTCCTAATTGATAGCAGTCCACCAAAGTCTCATCCCACTACAATATCAGCTGAAAGTCCAAAATCTCATCTAAATGTCATTTGTTTAAAAGTCCTAAATCTCATCGAAATCAGGCGTTAAAGAGGCTCATCAGTCTAATTCATTGTGGGCTATGACGCGGATTCATCTGTAGACCTGAGAACTAAAGGAAAAGTTATGTGTTATCAATATTTTCCCAATGCAATGGCAAGACAGGCATAGAATAGTAATTATGGTCATTTCATTCAAAAGGGAGGTACTTGGAAAGTGAAAAGAAGTCACCAGACCAAGGTAGTTCTGAAATCCAGTTGTCAACCTCTTTTAGGTCTCTGGGATTAATCCTCTGTGGTTCTCAGCTCTACCCTCCACATTCATAGTTCCACCCTCTGGATTTTCCTTTTTACCCCGTGAGTCTCCCTTTCTCTTACTTGAAAGGTAGTGTGTGTTTGTAGCTCAACAGTTTGTCAGTCTGCTTCCATTCAGTAGAATATTCAGGGTCTCTTTTCACATAATAATTTTCATTTCGAACTAGAAATTCTAGTTTTTCTTTAATTGGCTCTGTAACATTTTATAGTTACCAATTTTCTGCTTTGGAAAGTTTACAAAATATTTATCTACACATAGTACAAATAGATGCTTTATGATCTATGCTGATAATTGCAATATCCAAAGTTGTTACAATTGTTGTTGTTACATCTTGTTTATGATGATTCTCTCTCATAGTGTGTTGATTCCATAACTGCTAGATTATTACAATTGAATAATCATTTTTACTAATAATTTGAGGCTGAGGATGACAGATCTTCCTTCTGAGTAGACTTTAATTTACTTCAATTGGTATAAACAATCTCGATGTAGCTTAATTAAAGTTCAAGCCTTGAGATTCCACGCAAAACCCCTTTAGGATTGCTTTAACTTGCAGGGGCACCTTTTTGGGGTACATTGGCCCATATTATTTTGGTCCCGTATTATTAGTTTGGGAGAGCAGGGTTAACCCTCCCTGACTTGGGCAGGCTTCCTTACATCTCAGTTTTTCAGGTATCATTTCTGAATCGAAAGTTTCCCTCAATGCAGAAGCAGGTCAGAATGCTGGGCTTCTCTCTGGGTTCTCACCTTCTCTTTGAACATTGGCCAGGTAATTTGTCACCGTCTTGTATAATTTTTGAAGCTTTTAAAAGTATTTTAAATAAAACATTACATACAGAGTTTTTAGTTGTCCTTGGTGAAAGGATTGGTTCAAATGACTCAGCCCACCATTGCTTTGTGTAGGAAAGTTTCTGAACAAAACATTGATACTGCCTGTTTCATATATGGACAAATCTTTTGAAATTCTAGGCTTTTTTTCTGGGGTTCTAGTTCCAAGATTATGAAGGCTTAAGATGGGAATGGGGAAACCCATTCCCACATGGGTTTACAATACTTAACCTCCATTATCAACTATGTTTCTAGCCCCTCTCTTTTCTAAGTCAATTTTGAGTTTTCACTTTCTTTCTGGCACATGGTAATTCTTCTGCTCCATGTTTTCAAGATAAGCTGGATTTTATTTTTGTTTATTTGTCTAATTATAAATAGTGCAGATGCAACACATAAGCAAGGAGGTTTAGCTATTATTTCTTTTTGTTTGTTCTATGGCTATATTGGAGTAGAAGCTCTCCATAACAACTTACTCTCCACAGTGTTGGATGCACCCCCTGCCCTGCTTACACATATATTCATTAGTATCCAAACATTTCTTCCTGAACCCCAAGCATACTAAGTGATGCATATATTAATACTTTATAAGCTGTATGTGTGGATATCCTTAAAGTTTACCTTTGTCTAATTTACAAATTTCTGTTTCCCCTCATTATATTTAATGTTTAATATCTCCAAACAGGATTAAAAACAAAACTCAAATATGTTATTCACTTCTGACAGCAAATTTGATATCATTGCTTCATAATTACACATATCATCTGTTGACATCATTCTAGTATGGATAGCTCAGTGACGTTACCAAGGTTTAAACTTTATTATTGATTTTCCAGTGGAAGAACTTACATGTTTTCTTACAATAGTCAGATTATCACAGAAGAAGTAAATTTTACTAATGTGTCAAAATTCTATCCACCAGATAATGTCTAGGAAATCATAGCTACCTGCTATGGTTTGAGTGTTTGTGTCCCTCCCAAAAATTCAAGGTTCTGGTTTGTACAAATTATCCAGTATCAGGTAGTTTGTAATAGCAGCACGAATGGACTAAAACACCATCCAAAGAATGAGCAGATGAAATTCCAAATTTGCTGAAAAGACTAGTTTCAGCTTCTAGGGTGAGAAAGACCTAACTGAAGCCTGTCTGGGACTAGTGTTTCACAGTGGTAATAACACAATTATCTTTCTGGTTTTCCTTAAAAGTAAATGCTCCCCTAACTAACAATCCTGAGATGATTAAAAAACTGAAAGACGGCAGGGCATGGTGGCTCACGCCTGTAATCCCAGCACTCTGGGAGGCCGAGGCAGATGGATCACGAGGTCAGGAGTTCAAGATCAGCCTGCCCAGAATGGTGAAACCCCCGTCTGTACTAAAAATACAAAAATTAGCCGGGTGTGGTGGCGGGTGCCTGTAATTTCAGCTACTTGGGAGTCTGTGGCAGAGAATTGCTTGAACCCAGGAGGCAGAGGTTGCAGTGAACCGAAATTGTACCACTGCACTCCAGCCTGGGAAACAGAGTGAGACTTCATCTAAAAAAAAAAAAAAAAAAAAAAAATTTGAAAGACTTAGCTTTGACTATATCTAAGAAAGTCAAAGAATTTCAGATCCATAAGGTTACTTAAGTATTCCAGGTAATGGCACCCTGCCAGACAGATAATTCATAGAATAAGTGATGCTACATTCCAACACTAATTTTATAACAGTCATGGGGGGTCCTGCTATGCAATTCAATTCTGAGACCAATCAGAGTTAATGCAGATCCCCACAAAGTAAGGGGATCTTATATGACTGTAATCTTATATGATTGTCTCAATCTTATATGACTGTTCCCACTTAAGATACAAGCTACAAGTCTTACATATCCCTAAATCACCCACCCTTCAGCCTGCTGTGGCTACAAATTCAGGGTTTTCAGAATCTCTCTTCAGGTTAGATAAATGAGATACTTTGGACACTTGTCCCCACCCAAATCTCATGTTGAATTATAATCCCCAGTGTTGGAGGTGGGGCCTGGTGGGAGATGATTGGCTCATGGGGGTGGATTTCTCTTGCAACTTTAGCCCTGTCCCTGTGATGGTGAATGAGTTCTTGTGAAATCCGGTCATTTAAAAGTGTGTAGTACCTCCCCTCCCACCTTGCTTCTGCTCCCGCCATATGAGATGGCTACTTCTCTTTTGTCTTTTGCCATAATTGGAATCTTTCTGAGGCCTCCCCAGAAGCAGATGCTGCCAGGCTTCCTGTAAAGCCTGCAGAACTTTGGACTAATTAAACCTCTCTTCTTTATAAATTACCCAGTCTCAGGTACTTCTTTATAGCACTGCAAGAATGGCCTAATACAATAATTCACTGGAATGATTCACAGAACTCACTGAAAGCACTATACTTACACTTACAGTTTTGTAATAAAAGAGACAACTTAAGAATGGCTAAATAGAAAAGACAGGATGAGATTTGGAGGGTCCCAAGCATAGGAGCTTCTGTAGAATGCACCCCCTTCCCAGTGTATCCATATGTTCACCAACCAGGGAGCTCTCCAAGCCTCACTGGAGTTTTTATGTGGGATTCATTACATAGGCATAATCAATTACATCACTGATCATGTGATTTAACTAAATCTTCGTCTCCTTCCTCCATCAGGGGATGAGGCTGAAAGTTCCAACTCTCTAATGAAGTGTATTGTGAGAACAGAATAAATGAGCTAAGCTGGGACACTACTGGGAAACTAAGGGCCCACCCCAAGTCCCCTCATCAGCATCAACTCACGTATCCTCTGAAGGGGCTTGTGATGGTTAACACCAAGTCAACTTGATTGAATTGAAAGATACACGGTATTGATCCTGAGTGTGTCTTGGAGGGTGTTGCCTAAAGGGATTAACATTTGAGTCAATAAACTGGGAAAGGCAGACCCACCCTTAATCTGGGTGGGCACAATCTAATCAGCTGCCAGCGAGGCTAGAATATAAGCTGGAAGAAACATGTGAAAATAGAGACTGGCCTAGCCTCCCAGCCTACATCTTTCTCCCATGCTGGATGCTTCCTGCCCTCGAACATTGGACTCCAAGTTCTTCAGTTGGAACTTGGACTGGCTCTCTTTGCTCCTCAGCCTGCAGGGGGCCTATTGTGGGATCCTCTGATCATGTGAGCTAATACTTAATAAACTCCTATATATATATATATACCTATTTCATTAATTCTGTCCCCTTAGAGAACCCTGATTATGAATAACACTCAGGGAATTCCAGGGGTTTTTGAAGCTGTATATCAGGAACTGGGGGAAAACATCAGAGATATTTTTTAGTATACCACGGACACTTAATAAAATGCTGTCATAGGCTCTAAGAACAGTCTTTGTTTCAGGGAAGAGCAATTACAATAGCAGAGATAGGAAAGACATAAACATTCAGTGTTACTATGGCACGTGAAATGGGTGCACATCAGTGTAGCAAAAGATAGATGAAAGTAGGAAATTATATAAGAGTAATTATCAAAAAGGAAAAATCACATTATACATATTTCACATACGGCCTTGCTCGTGGGCAAATAGATCTAAGTGATTGTTATCCCAACATATTAACAACAGATCTGGATTGGTAGTAGAAATCTCATTGGAATAATTTATCTCATCAGGAATAGTTAGTTTATACAGCCTCGAAGAAAAGGATTTAATTTTAAGATGGAATGAGTTTAGCTTCTCTGAATTTTTTTCTAGCAAGAACAGCTGTTCATATATATTTGCCTATTCCCCAAATTCCCCTTGCCAGTCCCCCAGAGAAATAGTCTCAGTGAATTCAATAAGAATTGTATTATGGAGAAACTCACTGATCCTCATTTTATTATTTGCAAAGTTACAGTTAGGAAACGTCAATATTTTACCATCAGGAACCACATGATCCTGCCCTGGGTAGAAAGAATGATATGGAATGGTGGGGAAACGATCATGTGTAGAACCACAAGGCCGGGGCCATGTTCCTGGACCTGGCATGAATGTAATGTGTGATTTTACGGCAACCACTTAACCTGCATGAGCTCATTTGCCAAATAAACACATTAGACTTAGACTTGCTTGGTTAAAGATTGAATAACTCAGGATTCTATTCCTATTGACTTCAGACTATAGGATAATAATCCGATCTATAATACACTTACACATACACAAGTCACCCAAACTCTCTTCACACAAATAGGCCGTACTTCAGGCCCTAAGAGGGATTGAAAATATAGATCCTGAAAGAACCTCAAAGGCGGATATCCTTATTTTTATTGATTAGCATAAAACCACTTTAATAAATAATAATATAGAGCATAACTTTGCTAATGGATCAGATTTCACCCCTCACTGGCTTACTTGTTACTCAGGCCATGACTATGACAATCAGGTTTTTGGCATCCTACTGCAGCTCTGCATATACTTTTCTACACCAAGGCCTCCCTGATGCTGTAGCAGGGGAACCATGCAGAAGTTCACTAAATTCAGGCATGCACGAGGGAAGTGATGGAGAGTCGGTGGCCCATCGAGTAATCCTGAGCAATGGGAAAGGAATCAGATCGAAAGCTGCCCCTCCCTTCTCTCCCTTAGAAGCACAAGTTTGAGGCTCATTCTGTACAGCTTTTCAGGCAGTCTTGGTAGGTGTGAGTCTTAGCTGCCCTCAACAGTGATCAGATGAATGATGCATACTGTTGGCTTTTCCTTGCTCCTCATTTCAACCTCCTATTTCCATGTAATCACTTCCCAAACAAACCATCTGCACACAAGCTAATGGCTCAGGCTCTGTTTTTGGCAAGGAGCATACCAAGGCTAGGACAACCAGTAGTAGAAATATCCTAGAAAGCAGACTTTAAGAGGAGATTCTGGAACTCGATTACTCACTGACTGTATGGCAATGAGGATACCATTTCTGGCTGTAAGCCAGGTGGTAACATTAATCTTGACATTCAATAGCATTGCAATACTAGGACTCTCACTAGTAGCGAATTAGGATAAGTTGTAGGTGGAACGTAACCCTGACTGGTCTTGAGCAATGTAGAATCTATGGCATCTACAGATTGGTTGTATTTTGTTCGCTGCTTTAGAAATCTTGTAAAAATAAAATAACAGTTCCTCATCTAATCATCATCAACTTCAGACATGCTGTGTAAGCCAGAAGCCTCCACGTTTCTAAAGGGCTTCATCTCCTGCAGCTGGGGAGCAGGTTGTGCTATAAAGCAGATATTAAATTTAGTTATGTGGGGAGCAAAGCTAATAAGGAGACTAAATGCCTCCATGGGGTTTCTGTATAAAAGTTCCGGGAGAAGAAAGAGCACCCGGCACCTGGATGGAAACCTTTGGGGTGGTGAGCCTGAGAATCTTGGATCCTTAGATTCCACTGAAATCCCCTTGCTAGAAGAGAGCTGCATATCCATGCCTGGAATCCCTGAGGTAGGTGCTGGTCAAGATGAAGACACTCATCCTCCTCAAGTCTAGTTTCGGCTCTAATCATGACTTCTAGCTTAATTCATACGGTCAGGTTGCAACATAGGCCAAATGGAAAGATACCATCCCTGTTCTGCAAGGAAATATCAAAACCCTAAAATAATTGCAAAATATGGATATTATGTTTCACTAAGTAATAGGGAGTGGATCTTGAGATCAAACAGAGAATTGTGGAATATAAGGATGAATGGATAAAAATGTCTTCACACGGAAACCTGCTCATGTGGCTTCTGAGTTTAAATTCTGCAAAAGCACATTGGGAGCCGAGTATGCTGCAGTGACAGCATGTCTCCTTGAAACTTGAACACACCAGCAGTGGGCAGTAAATTAGGCAGGGATGCTGCAATCACTTTGTCTTAGTATATAGTTCGAGGGGCTCAGGAGGTAGGCATGTTTAAATTGAGTTTTTATGTAAGGCAAGGGAACCCACCATCTGATTAGGTTCCTTGGAAGGACCTAAGGTACATGTCACTAAGAAAATAAGGAACATAGTGAAAGTATATATGCAAGTTGGCGATGGTTGTTCTTTGTAGGTTGAAGTTGACAATAGGAGATCCTATCATAAAATTGGGCTCCCGAATATTGTGAAGGCTTCTGAAATGGTGAAGGCCAGGTGGCACTGAACTCACAGAATTAAAATCCATACCATAAATGAGATGGGCAGAGGGGCCTAAGTAGCAAGCAGTTTGCCCTGATCCTTAAGAATCTGCGGCAGTGACTGATAGTCCATGGTGTTCCTAGGTGCAAAACAGATGAACAGCCAATATTTTAGACTTACTTAATTTAAAAATTCCAAACAATGGCAAGCAAAAGACTGAAATCAGCTGCTGTAATGGAAAATGGCAAATCTTTACCCAATTTTCAGATCTAAACCAATTCATGGTAATAAATTTTTACCATGTGTGGCAGCGTGACTGTCAATGCACTTAAAGCTATGACTCCCACCTGGTCACCACCACTTATACTGGTGATGAAAGAAATGGCAAATACTTTGAATGCCACAGTGAAAGTCATATGTGCCACAGGATGAGAAGAAAACCACATGAAATTTCAGAGTCTGCGATACCAGTGGGTTTTAGGGATTAAATTGTCTGGAAGACATTCTGAGAAATCTCTTCTAAACTAAAGAACCAGTGTTTTTCCTTGTTGTCTTATAACCGTGAAGAAAGAGGCACAAGACCTTCTGGAGATTTTTGGATTCTTTTATGCTTTTTATGGAAGCACACTATAAAGAAAAGCCACACATCATTAGTGGAAAATGGTTCCTGGTACACTGCTAGGTTCAATGAAGCACTTAGTATTTCATCACGAGGCATCAATTAAGTATGTGAGAACTCCTCATTATGAATTGGGTATTTTCCCATACACTGAGTCAAGAACTGCAGGAATCTACTACCCAGTGGAAATAGCACATTCAGAATCAGGCCAGAGCAGACCCCGAAAATAAACAAACAATAAAACACAGGAACTGATGGTTTAGATTCCCACGGCACCTTCCTTTTAAAGAATGATGCTTCTTGCTTAATCCACTGTTTTGTTTTTGTTTTTGTTTTTTTTTTTTTTGAGAGAGAGTCTTGCCCTGTCATCCAGGCTGGAGTACAGTGGTACGGTCTTGGATCACTGCAACCTCTGCCCCCCAGGTTCAAATGATTCTTGTGCCTCAGCCTCCTGAGTAGCTGGGATTACAGGCATCTGCTACCATGTCCAGCTCATTCTTGTATTTTTAATACGGACAGGGTTTCACCATGTTGGCCAGGCTGGTCTTGATCTCCTGACCTCAAGTGATCCACCCACCTCAGCCTCCCAAAATGCTGGAATTATAGGCCTGAGCCACCCCCAATCCCGGCCACTTAATTTACATTTAGTCCCTCATCTGAAAATTTTGACTAAAAAGGAAAACTCCCAGGCTTGTTTTGCAGAAAAAGCCAGCTAGTTATAAGCATTCTTGCCAAAAAAGGAATACTGCTACATGCCGTCTCACTTGGGGTAGACTTAAAGGATGACTACGAAAGGAAATTCTCCCAGTGAACAAAGCTGAAGAAATGTATTTGGTCTTTCAATTTGAATAGAGAGAGAAATAACTGAGGTACATATATATATATAAACTCTGGGCAGCATAAGTGTCTTGACTGATTGATCATAAGATTAGAAGGAACAAAATTGAAAAGCAGAAACAAAAACTTAGGGCAGTCATGTGGATGGACCCATGGGAGTAGATCTTATGCCCACTCTCTTATCACATCCTCCAGAAAAAGTTTCTGAAAAGCAAGCATTCAACACATATGACTTGCCAGCTACTACAATGCTAGAACAGTGAGCCAATTAACTGAGGAATCATGAAGCCATGCATGCGCCCGATAGCCTGTGCGCCCTCTGGCCAATCATGATTTTGCTACAGCCACAGCTCAATGACAAACCTGCCAACAGAGAATGAGGCTGAGTCCTCTAAATGACAGCATCCATTAGAGAGGAGCAGCAATCTCTTGATGGTCAGTTGGTCATTATGGAACCCTACTACCCTGCAAGGTATCCTTATCAGACTGAGAACAGCTCCAGTTTCCTTACCATCCATAGACCTACAAAATTCCTGATTACCAGCATGCTGCCTTCACAACAATATCTTACACAAGAGGATCCATTATCAAAAGAGTGTCTTACTAGTCTTGACACAGTACTCATTGGTCCTGCCGTGTAAGACATCACTTATAAGCAGCCACTTAAGAATAGTGAAATTGCCAGTTAAAGTCTTAATTTAGGGGTCTTCTTGGGAACTCAACTTGGGTTTGGGTGCTCCAGGATGGGATATCCATGTTGATCCCACAGCTGACACATGATACTGATTGCTAGGTGATGTCAATTGCTACAGTATATGAGTCCTGGGATCAAGTGATGCTGCCCGTGAGCCTTTCTTGCCATTATTTTAAATAAATCCAGTTGCAGAACCTGTATTTCCCATCTCTGAACATGTAGGTTCTGCCAAGCTAGATATCCTGGTCTCTAGAGGAATCACTTCCACTAGGGCATACGGCATAGCTTTCAATGCACTTAAAGCCTTGACTACCACCTGGTCACCATCACTTATACTGGTGGATCAACAGGCAAGGAACAGTTACTAAACTGTCAAAGGTAATTGCTGCATAATGGAGACAGGAAAGAGTACATCTGGAACCCAAGAGATCCACTGAGGCAGCACTGGGCACTCTGTGTCCAGTGATAACTGTATATAGGCAATAATAGCAATTCCAACAACAAAAAATGTGCAGCAAATCATGGTTGAGTCCCTTAGGAATTAAGGTCTGGGTTGTTCTACTAGGTAAGCAACCTAAACCAGGTGAAACTGAGTGAGGTGGGGGATGTCAGGTGGTGGAGGAGAGACATGATTCCTGTAAATTACTATCTCAGGACCAGTTTCAGCTCAAGTGATTGCAGCTTGTGCCATAAACTCTAAGCCTTTTGTAGAGACTGTAGCTTGCTAGCATTTGAAAAATTACTGGGAGGTTTGACTTAGTAAAGACACAAGAATATCTGAACTATGTAAGTGTCACACCAAGTGTCAGTTTCCAGCCCATGCTGAGGTCTGAGGGGAGTGGGTGGATGGGTGGCAGATAGCTGAAAGAACACTTGGGGGCCATAGGCAGGTGAAATATGGTTTTATTCAACAGCTCTCTCACACTGTCTACCTTTGTCTTGGCTGCCTGCTCCTGCTCTGCAGCTCCTGCCACTCCCACACTTACAGCCACACTCCCTGGCATGCTTGCTGGTTTCTGGCTCCCTCCTGTCTGACTGCAAGAGGGCCAGGTCTCCCTTACAGGGCCAGCAGTTTCACTCTCTCTCTCTCTGGGCACAAGCCACATGTACAGTGTCAGCAGGGCAGTTATACCTTTTACAGACAATGGTGGCTCAGAGCTGAGTGTGAACTTACACAAACAGGTTATATAACAAGCAGAGTTATGCACCTGCACTCCAAACTCACTGAGTCACGCTGGCCCAGATATCTGCCGCGGCCTATTCTTGACCAAAGCAGATCCATTTTCCTTACCATAAGTTATGGAGCCCATCTTTTATTCACGTCCCTGTTGTAGAAACCGGTTTAATGGAGGTGTAACCTGGCCTTAGCTGCATTGTCTTCCTGTGCTGAAGCCAGGGTAGGAAATGTCCTTGGAAACCTACTGAGCACTCACACAGGAAATTTTGGAGTCCTGTTGATGTTAGTGCCCCATGGGGACTCTTGACAGTAGAGGACAGGAAGCAGTAAATGGATGCACCCTACTTAGTTCTGTTGTGCCGGACCCCGTATTGTCTCCAGTAGGAAGGAACTGTGTTGGAGAGGGCGAGGAAGAGACCCCCAGAGCCAGTGAACAAGACACAGGATTTATCGAGGATTTACATATGGGGCAGGTCCTGGAGCAGCCAGCTAGATTGTATAATGGCTGTTGTTTGTAAAACTCATACAGTCTATACAGCATCTTCATTTAGCACCCGCCACCTGGCAACCTCCATTTTACCCCAAAGGTCCTTGATTCCTTGCACATCCTGTGAATGGGCCAGGGATTCAGCTGTGCTTTACAGATAAGGAGAAAATCTCTGTCCTTAGCCTGAAACTATAAACACACATTCTTCTTAGACCGTAGGGTCATTCTCTGGGTATGCTTAAGTTATTGCTTGATTTGATGCCTAGTTGTCCATATAGCATAACAATTTAGGTAACATACCTTTTGTTTTAAAATGTAGGTTTTATTATTTTTCAAGTACGATGAGGCCAACAGATTAAGAGGGACTTCCATTGCAAAGATAGCGCATTACTCCACAGTTCCCACACCATGCAGGGCCACATGGGAAACTACCAGGATACTAGGTATCAGAAAGTGGGAGTGGGCCATGGGCAAGGGTTTTTATTGTGTTTTTTGTTTTGTTTTGTTTGGTTTGGTTTTGTTTTCAGGAAAGAATGGACCACGCAGGATAAGCAGGGCAGAAAGGGTTAGGGTTGGCTGGTTGGAATAATTTTAGCAGGCTCTGTGTGGGGGTTGACTGTAACAATGTAGTACCTGGCCCTAGGGGTATTAGAGCAGGAGAATAATGGTGTGGAGTGTAAGAACCATTAAATGAGGCAGTCATCAGGTGTGGGTGCTGGATCAGTTTGTTGGCATATGAAAAACACGGTCCCAGGAGACCTCTTACCAGCTATCTCTGGGAATGGGCTAACTTTGAGAGGGGCAGTCCCTCTAGGGGCAGCAAAGGCCCAGATATCAAAGCATCAGAAATACAAAAGATAAAAAGGCATGGTTAATACACCCTTATATTTGCTTTTCTTCCTCTTTTGCTTTACTTTTTTCAGGTTTGACTCTTTTTCCCTGAAATTGCTTTACGAATAAATTATCTTTACACTCACTCTAGTCTCATGCCTTGCTTTCATAGGCTTTCATAGGGGATAGTCTCTATTTCACAGAGAAAGGGGTGGGTGGTGGGAGAATGCCAGGTAAGAAAAAATTCTTTCTAAGTCACTGATTCACCTTTAGATTTCATTTCAATGTCACAGATTTTGACTCTGTGCATATTTAACAGATTCAGTGGCCATGACTTTACAGTGTGAATGTTGCATTTCTAAAGAGAAGTGATTTGTGAAGGTAAAAATGCTGCATTAATAGAAAAGCAAGTCTGGCTGAGAAGATGGTTTTAAAGAACACAAGTTGTGTTTTTGTTTGTTTGTTTTTATGGATGTGAGCCACAGGAGAAACCTCTCCTTGATTACTAGTAAAGTTAAATTTAAAAGCATGTATTTTGCTTCACATGGAAAATGGGATCTAAATCGTGTATAGGGTATTATTAAAGATAAGAAGAGACATATAAAGTAAAAATCAAGAATAATGTAATCAAATACATCACATATTCTCTTGGACATTTCGCAAACTGCTGTGGCATTTTTTTTTTCTTTTTTGCATTAAGAACCAAAGGAATTGCTGGAGCAGTTGAGCACTAGGGACCTCTTTGAGCAAATGTGAATGTTAACTGATTCTTGATTCTTCTTTGTCAAGACCCCGGGATGGCAATCCCACCATGACAGGGGGAAAAGCAATCCCCATTTTATGTTACCCAACATCAGGGATTGTGAAGAACAGGGCCCCCTGTTCTCCTGGGAGCACAGTTTGTTATTCCATCTTCTTGGTGTACGTCCTTCCAGGCAGACACCTCCCACAGCATTCTCATAGACTGACTTGGAAAATGAAAAGCCATCCAAGATTGCATTTAAAAAGCCCATCACATGGCATTTATTTTTTTAATTAGTGAAAGAGTTTAGGAGTTCAATAGAAAAAAAAGAGTTAAATTATTTTGCTGCTTTAAACAGAAAAAGAAAAAAAAAGATCTATACTAGATTAACTACCTTGCATTTCAGAATGGGAAATTCTTTGGCACGAGTCATCAATTTTGCTCTATCTGAGATTTCCCTGTGTACTTTCTTAAGGGTCTGAATTTGGAAATCCAAATACATCAGGGACTAAATTATTTAGAAATTACCCTGAACACCAGATTAGTGAGATGATCTAAAGATAACTGAGGTAATGTAATGCAGAAGGTAACTAATGACCTGTAAATGCAGGTTCCTCTACAACTCTTCCTTTAGGGAGTAGTTAATGGTTCTCAAATGGCTTCTAGGGGAACTGGATGGTTCAGAGGAATTGGTAATTGGAGATGATACAGTGATTTTGCCATTATGTCCTTACTTGAAGAACACATAAACAAACAATCTTTGTAATGTTGATGAAAATCTATTCATAAATGCTTAAGAAATGCATCAAATGCTGATAACAACCCAAAAACCCGCACTGCTATTCAGACTTCTCGAGCTTACTTGTCAGAAGCCATCTTGCAGAGCACACAACATTATTTTTTCCCTTTGTCTTTTCTGCAGCAATAGGCTATGCTATCACTCCAGTGTAAAACTTCTGTTGCAAGCAAAAGTTAATCAGAAGTTCTTTCTTCATTTGTACCTATTTCAATTGGTCCTTATATAGATAATCAAGTAATTTAGGGACTAACACAGAGAATGGAGGACAGGAGAATAAAGAAGCATTTACTACAAGGTACAATGAGATAAGAGAACCATGAGAGGAAAAAAAATAGAGCTGAAAGGGAATCTGTAGTTACAACAAAGCTCTTTATTTCATAGCTGTGCAAAATGAAACAGAAAGGCGTTCAATTGTCTTGCCCCAGGTAAAGTACTTAAGAAACAGTAGAGGCTCAGGTCTTGCCCCCTCCCTGTTGAGTGTTCTTGCCTCTGCAGCACACTGTGTCCCCTTGAAAGGCATTAGGAAACAAGCCACAGCATTTTGCTGCAAATTGCTGAGACACAAGGTGCAGTAACAGCGGACAGACTAATCAGCACAAAGCAGGTAGTAGCTAAAGTTTTCTTTCAAAGTTGGCTAAGCGACCCTGTATTTGTAGCCATAGCTGCATGGCACTAATTAAGAAGTGAAAAATGGCATCCAAGCAGCACTGCTCTCTCCATACTTTTTATTTTATCCAAACTATGCAGAACAGAAAGTGAGGAGAAAAGGAAAATCTCAATTCTAGCTAGTAATTTGATCACACTTGCTAATCAAACTAGCTATTCTAACATTTTATAATTGCAGAAGTTTTAAAGACAGATCTGAAAATCGCATCAGGCAGGTAAAAAGCGTCTGTGAATGCAAATCAAAGGGCAATATCAATGTGCGTGAATAGAAGAAAAGAGTACTCTTTTTCTAAGGAAAGGGTTCAGAGTTATCCATGGTCTGGCATACCAGAAAGAATACAGCCTTTGGAATCAGACTGGTCTTGAACTACTATCCTTTACCAGCTATGTGCCTCCAGTCTTCTGACTCTTGCCCTCTTGACTTAAGAAATTTCAGCTATCACATGGGACTAATAATAAATACCAGTCTACTTGTCAGGATTAAATGGGATAATATATTTAAAGCTATTACCATAAAATACATACTCAATAAGTGGCAATTTTGGTAAGTTTCACTTTTTATTTTATTAAGAAGCAATTCAAATCCATATAAAGAATAGTATACTATATCACTATGATCCTATCACCCAGCTCCAATAATTAAAAGCTTATGGCCAATCTTGTTTCATCCATATCTACATCCATGCCCTGTATCATTTGGAAGCAAATTCTAGACATTATTTTTTTATCTTTAAATAGTTCAATATGTATCTCTGAAAGATAAAGATCTTTTATAACATAATCCCAAATTACAAACACACCGCTAAAATAGTAATAATTCTTACTATTATCAAATATCAACTCACTGCTCAAATTTTCGAATTGTCTATGGATATTGTAAGTGGTTTTGTTTTCCAGTCTATTTGAATCAGGATCCAATTAGGATTGGTTGATAGGTGGTTGCTGTGATGATGACGAAAAAGATTGCTGGCATTGAGTGGTATAATTTTGGAATGGAAATAACATCTATAAGTAATATGACATTGCTACAGGATTTTAAAGATGGTATGACTCATATATGACTAATAAATCAGGTCAAATCTTTTCACTTTCTTACACTCACCTCAAAGGAACGATGAACTTAATTACCATGGCAAGTGTCCCCCATCACAATACATCTGCCAGATTCATCCTGCTCTTTTCCTTAGTTTATTTTATGGACAGAAAGACATACGAGATCTGTGTGAGTGCAGAGTGAGTATAGGAGAGGTTTGAATTGGGGGTTTGGTGGTACTGGCCTTTTTGAGGAAGTAAGTTTTTTTTTGGGTGGGGGGCACATCTGTTTTTGATGCCTATATGTGGTAGCAACACATATTCTCATCCTATCGTTGCACTCAGCACCAATTGAGTTCCCACCAACAGTTTTACAAAGTCCATTTTTCTCTAGAGATGTAATTATTTGTAAAAAGCAGCCAAACAAGGAAATGGCCCACATCCTCATCTTGCATTTGGGGAGTAGGCTACTACAGCAGACTCATAATGGAAAAGTAAATCAGAATGAGAGAGAATTGGGGAGATAGTAAGCAAACTCAGAAGCATGCAATCAATAAAGCTGGTGGAAGATGCTTCTTTTTCTATTTTCCACTACCCTCCAAAAAAGATGACCTATTTACAAATAATAATGCAATTTTTTTTTTACAATTAACTTTAGTTTCACTGTATACAGATAAAATACATATATATATAAGCATATATGTACACACACATACAGATATACACACACACATACCTATACACACACACACACACACACACACACACACACTTGTTTTGAATTGAGGACGAATGAGATTGTATGCAAGGAGATAAGAGAGACCATACCTCCAGCTGTTGACTGTATCTAAGGTGATGTGCTTGAAAGTAATAAGAAGAAAGGTCTATGACGGAGCTGAAGAAGCAGATGGATGGATGAAACAAAATACCATATGTTACCTCGATGTTATTCTATAAGTCATTAATGTGCATTTGTCTACAAATAAAATTCTTAAATATTTGTAGCATATCATGGATTAAAATGTCAGCTCCTGTTGAATAATAACTAGAGTCATACATGCTTAAATGAGTTAAACCACCACCATGCAATTATGTTCCAGTTTCACTGAACTTGGTCCAGACCCTGTTGAATTACGCCATATGTAAGACATTGTTTAGTTCACACAATTGTTTAAACAAAGCCTGAAAAGTGAGGTTGTCCTCTGAAATAAATCACACATTTTTAAAAGGGATCTGAATCTACTTTGGATACAAATGTATTGCTACACAATCATTTAATCATAGGTTTAAGTAGCATTTTGGGAAACATAAGAGGGGAGGCAATCAAATCAGATATGAAGAAAGCCCTATTAGAATACACTCCTTGAATTTCAAAAAATCATGTAGAGCAGTTTCTGGTATATATGGTGTTTAGCATGAATGAATAAATCAAGGACAGCATAGTCTTGCCAGAGAAACATGGACTTCCACCAAGTGACCAGTGTCCTAGTAAATGATATCCGTCTGATTTGGCAAAATGGACTCAGATAAACCATTCATAATGACTTTCTTTCCCACGCTCCCTAACTATTTCATTATCAGTTTCTACGGAGATTATTTCCTACATATTAGTGATGCTTTTCTCATCACTTTTGCTGCTTGTCTGATTTGTTTTGTCTCACTTTATCTAAAAGGTTGTATAAAACATACAGTCTTCAGCCTTTCCAGTCTGACTTCTTTTACTTAAAATAATGCATTTGAGTTCCATTCGTTTTGTTGCATCTAACAATAGTTTATTCCCTTTTTATTTATAGCTCAGTATCATTCAATTGTATGGATCAACCACTGTTTGTTTTATCCATTTCTAAGTTGAATGATATATTGACTATTTCCACTTTGTGGCATTATGGATAACTCATCTAACCATTCATATACCAGTTTTTGTGTGAACATTGGTTTTCACTGCATTTGGATAAATACCTAGAAATGTGTGCAATTGCAGCATCATATATTAAGAGTGCACTAACTTTAGAAAAAAAATGACAGAACATTTTCCAAAGTGGCTGCAATAAATTTTGTTCTCACCACAACTGTGTAAGACTTTTAGTTGCTCCACATCCTTGGCAAAACTTTTTATTATCAATTTTTTTATTCTAGCATTCTAGTAGGTGCATAGCAGTATCCCATTTTGTCTTTAGTTTGCATTTCTACAATAAAAAAAATTGTTGAACACCTATTACATGCTTGTTTACCATCCCTATATCTCTGATGAAATGTCTGTTCAAGTATTTTTTCCATTTGTTATTGAGTTGTTTGTTTTCTTATTACTGAGTTGTGAGAGTTCTTTATATATTATGAATACAAGTTATTTATCAGATATGTGATCTGTAAATATTTTTGTTCACTATGTGCTTGTCTTCTCATTCTCTTTACAGTGTTTCTGAAGAACATGAATTTGTAATGTTCATGAAAATCAACTTATCAAAATTTTAACAGATCATGTTTTTAGTGTCATATGTAAGAGATTTTTGTACAATGCAATATCACAGAGGTACTCTCTAATACTTCCTTCTAGACGTTTTGTAGCTTTACATTTTACAATTAGGTCTGTGATCCAATCTTGAGTTAATATTTATATCGGTTGTGAAGTTTATGCTACATTTCTTTTTTTCTTTGCATATGTGTATCAAAATTTTCAGCACCATCTGTTGCAAAACATATTGTTTGTACATTATATTGTCATTGCAACATTGTTGAGAATCAATTGACCATGTATGGTTGGTTCTATTTCCTGTTTTATTGGAATCTGACGTTTTTGGTTCTATTGTAAATGGTTTTCAATTTCTTCTGTATTTCAATATCTGGTTTTCAATTTCTTCTGTATTTCAATTTTTCATTGCTCACATTTAGAAAACTAATTATTGTAGATTAGCCTTACATGTTGTGATCTTGCTAAATCCTTTTATTTGTTAGAATACGTTTTTAAATATTCTTTAAAATTACCTGTCCAGAAAATTATGTTTTCTGCAATTACAGTTTTATTTCTTCATTTCCAATCTGTGTAATTTTTGTGTCTTTTTTTTTTCATTACATTATCTAAGAACATCAGTATAATAGTAAATTGTCATGGGGTGAGTGAACATGTATGCTTTGTTTTCATTCTTAGGTAAAACACTCAATCTTTTGCCATAAAGAATGACATCAGCTGTAGGCTTTTCATAGATTGCTTCTACCAGGTAAGGTCACTTCTCTTCCTGTTTTGCTGAGTCTTTTTATTATGAATGGGTGTTAAATATTGTCCATGGAATCTCAATTGTTAAATGTATGAACATCATGTTGTTCATATAATTTCCTTATCAGTATTTCAATTACTGTATGACCTGTAGTAATGTCTTTATTTTCTGTTTCAGAAGTTTGGAATGTTTGTCTTATGTTGGATTTTCTTCATATGAAGAAATATCAAAACTTGATACCAAGTTTTAACTGTAGGCTTATCCTTTTTGTCTTTTCAAAGAACAAACTTTTAATTTTTTTATTTTTCTGTTGTTGCTCTTACTGGTTTCTGCTCTAGCCTTCATTAATTTTTCCCCTCTACTTTCATTGGGTTAAATTTACTAGCAATTTTTAATTTTGTTAAGGTAATGCTTATATATGTGATTTAAATCTTTTCTTCTCTAATATAAGCACTTATTGCTATGAATTTCCTCGTAAACACTGCATTAACTGCATCGCAGATATGCTGTGTTTTCATTCCACTCACTTTTTTTCCCTTAATTTCCATTGTGATTGTCTTTTTGATCTATGGGCTTAAAAAAAAAGTTTTGTTTAATTTCCAAATATTTGAGAATGTTTCCAAATATCTTTCTGCTGTTTGTTTCTATTTCAATTATGTTCTGGTAAGAAAATACACTTAGCATGAGATGAATTCTTTTATTTTGACAAAGTCTTATTTTGGACCAGAATATAGTATGTTTTACTCAATAGTCCATAGGCACTTGAAAAGAATGAGTATTCTGCTACTGTTAGGTGGAGTGTCCTATAAAGGTCAAACTGGTTGTTATTGTTTGAGTCTTGTACATCTTTACTAATTGCCTGTTTTCTTTTATTGAATACTTAAGGAGGATTGTTAATGGCTGCAAATACTATTGTGGATTTGACTATTCTTTTAATTCTAAAAAATTTTAAACTCTTTCTAAGCTCTGTTGTTAGATTCATACACATTAATGAGCTTTCCTTTTCTATGGCTATTTGAATTTTTATTATTATGCAATGTTTCTATTTATCCTTGATAGTATTTCTTGTTCGAGGTCTAATTTATCTGATATTAATATACTCAACATTTCAACACTCTTTTGATTCATATTTGCATGGTTTTACCTTTTCTGTTCTTTTACATTTTTTACATTTCTATACATATATTTCACATGTGCATGTATACATATATAATATATATTTTCTTTTAGACTGTATATAGTTTTTTTCATGCAACATGATAATCTAGGCCATTTAAATAAGGTAATTATTGATATCATTAAAATAAAATATAATATCTTGTTAGGCATTTTCTATTTGTTTCATCACATCCTTAGTTCTTTTCTTTCTTTCTTTTTTCTTGCTTCTTTTTTAGTTTGTTTTTTTTTTTTTTTTTTTTTTTTTTTTTTTTATCTCCAATGCTGGCTTATTTCATTTAAATATTACAAAAAATTTCTAGTGGCTTAGCCTGAGTCTACATATGCATTTTAAATTAATTACAGTCTATCTTATAATAATATTGTATTACTTTATTTATATTGTATAGATCTTACAATGAAGGATTCCCTTCTATCTTTAGTGCTATTTTTGTCTTTCATTTTATTTCTACATATGCCAAATGGCATTGATACTACTTTTGTTATAGAAGTCAGTTAGATTCACATTATCTAAAAGTAAGAAGAAAAATGAACTTTATATATATCCTTTCCTTGTCTCTTTATCACTTTGTGTAGATCCAAAATTTTGACTGCTGTCCTATCTTCTGCCTGAAGAACTTCCATTAATATTTTCCTTAAACCAGTTACATTGGTAATAAGTTTCAATTATTTTAGTCTAAAAAGATCTTTATATCTTTATTTTGAAAATAATTTCACTGGATATAGAATTCTAGGTTGACAGTCATTTTCTTTCTACAAAGATATCACTCCATTGTATTCTCTGCCTAGTTTTTCAAAAAAATTGCTCGAATTCTTATCTTTATTACTGTTATGTGAGGTTTTTTTCTCTATTAATCTTTGATTTCCAACAATTTGAAACTCTCTCTCCCTCTCTTTTCCTTCTCTTCCCTTTTTCTCCCTACCTTCTTTCTTCCATGTTTCGTTTTGTTTTGTTATTTGATTTATGTTGCTTATCATTCTCTGAGCTCTTTGGACATGGAATTTGGTATTTTAATTTAATTTTTGAAAATACTCACCATTATCTCTTCAAAACCTATTCTGTGACATACTTTCTCTTTCCCCCTTCAGCAATTCTTTATACACACACATTGGATTATTTGATATTGTCTGACATCTCTTGAAATCTGTTTGGTTCTTGCATTTTTTACTGTTTTTCTTTGTGTTTCAACATGTGTAATTTTTATTGATCTATCTTGAAGTTTATTAATCGTTTTCTCAGCTGTGTTGAATCTACTGTTTGGTCCACTGAAAACATTATTGTTATTTCTTTACCGAATTTTCATTATTGTCTTGCTCTTAGGTTTTATCAATCTGCTGACTTCTCCAGCTGAACAGGCATGCTTTCTACCTTCCTTGCCAGAGACTTTAGCATATTAAATTTCTTCTCTGGTATTTCCAACAACTGTGTTATATCTGAATTTGATTTTTTGATTGTTTTGTCTCTTGACAGAGTATTTTTTTCTTGCTTCTTTAACCATCTTATAATATTTCATTGAAAGCTGGCATATTATGTAAGACAATGAGATTGATGTAATTAGCATTTATTCCCTGAAATGAACATACATCTGTTATTTCTTTCTCTTTCTTTCTCTCTCTTTCTTTTTTTCTTTCTTTCTTTCTTTCTTTCTCTCTTATTCATTTTCACTCTTACTTTCTTTGCTATGCCTTTAGTATAGGAAGGTGAATGTATCAGGAATTTAACTAAATTTAGTTTTCTTGTTACTGTTGTAAGGCTCAGTGAACCTCAGTCTTCGATTCTTTTAGTATTACATTCTATGCCAGGTAGGGCTGGTATGCTGAAATGTTTTTCTCACTGTTCTATCTCTGCCTTGTCTCTGTGTCTCAGATAAGGTCTCTTTTTACATTGTTGAGTCTCTTCCAGCAGTATTTGTTACTCCATGTTGCTAGCCTGCGAAAAGGAGAGAAGGAACATTCTCTCCTTTGGTTTTAACCACCAGTCTTCTCCAGGGCCTTCTCAGTGATTTTGCATTGTCTCCAGAACTAAGGGATCTCTGACTGTCTAGGCCCAGGACATATTCCTGCCCCTTTCCTAGGGACAGGGACCTCTTTTCCTACAGGTAAAGGGTTTTTGTCTCTCTTTCTTGTCTTTGTTTTTTCTCTGTCCCTACCTGCACACATATGCCTCTACGTGCTTTATATGTGGTCTCACGGAGACAAAATTTTTGCCCTTTCTCAAGCAGTTTAGGTCTTTTGTTCCATATGGGTGATGAAGTAGGAAATCTGGGTGAGACTTGATGCCTTTCCTACAGTGAGTAATGTTCCCCTCCTTCCAACAAAGGAGGCTTTGTTGAGACTTTCACCTGCTGCTAATGTTGCTTATGAGCACAGTGAGATCTGTGGAGAACTTGCTAGGGGCTGTGAATTCCTTTGGAGCAGCAGCCCTAGAGATTTTATTTGCTCACACTATCCCACACATGGCCTTTAGTAATTTTTTAGAAAGATTAGTTGAGTCTTTCTGCTGACTTACCTTTTGCATAGCGTCATCCTCAGGTAAGCAAGGATTTAACCCTCTCTCTCCTTAGGGATGCCTATCTTTCATTAGATATTTTAAGTTAGTTTTTGCCCAGTGATCTCAACTCTCTGATGAATTCAAGAAAAGTTGTGATTTTTCAAATGATCGCTTTTTTTTTTTTTTTTTTGAAGGGGTTCTTGCTGTGTTGCCCTGGCTGGAGTACATGATGTGATCATAGTTTACTGCAGCCTTGAACTCCTGGGTTCAAGAGATCCTCCCATCTCAGCCTCCAGAGTAGCTGGGACTACAAGTGCGCATCACCATGCATGGCTAATTTATTTATTTATTGTGGAGATGGAGTCTTGCTATGTTGAACTCCTGGACTCAAACAATACTCCTGCCTCAGCCCCTCAAGTAGCTGGGATTAAAGGCATGAGCCACCATACTCTGCTGATTCTTTTTGTTATAATTCTGGGAGCAAAGTGTTCCAGCTTTCTATATCCTAAGCAGAAGCTCAAAGTTCCCAAAATGTTTTATCAATACAAAGGATAAAAAAATACATTCTTTGACTTTTTAAAGAAGAATGTATGGCAGAGAACAAATTAAATGATCTCAGACAGGCTTATAGCAAATATCAACTATAAATGACTGATTATGAGTAAAATGGGAATTCAGAAGTGAGCGATCAGGGAAATGATGGGAAGGATTACTTTTCTATTATGCTTTAAGTTCTGGGATATATATGCAGAACGTGTAGATTTGTTACATAGGAATGCACATGCCATGGTGGTTTGCTGCGCCCATCAACCTGTCATCTACATTAGGTATTTCTCCTAATACCATCCCTTTCCTAGCCCCCATTCCCCAACAGACCCGGGTGTGTGATGTTCCCCTCCCTGTGTTCATGTGTTCTCATTCTTCAACTCCCACTTATGAGTGAGAATGTGCAGTGTTTGGTTTTCTGTTCCTGTGTTATTTTGCTGGTTTGCAGCTTCATCCATGTCCCTGCAAAGGACATGAACTCATCCTTTTTTATGGCTGCATGGTATTCTATGGCATATATGTGCCACATTTTCTTTATCATTGGTGGGCATTTGGGCTGGTTCCACGTATTTGCTGTTGTGAATAGTGCTGGAATAAACATACATGTGCATGTGTCTTGATAGTAGAATGGTTTATAATCCTTTGGGTACATACCCAGTAATGGGATGGCTGGGTCAAATGGTATTTCTGGTTCTAGATCCTTAAGGAATCTCCACACTGTCTTCCACAATGGTTGAACTAATTTACACTCCCATCAACTGTGTAAAAGCGTTCCTTTTTCTCTACAACCTCTCCAGCATCTGTTTTTTCCTGACTTTTTAATGATCACCATTCTAACTGGCGTGAGATGGCATCTCATTGTGGTTTTGATTTGCATTTCTCTAATGACCAGTGATGATGAGCTGTTTCTCATATGTTTCTTGGCCGCATAAATGTCTTCTTTTGAGAGGAAGAATTACTTTTTAAGAGAAAGAGCTACTCACCATTTGGGTAGGATCTGAGGATTTACATAATTTCAATATATTAACAGCTTATATTCATCTCATCAAGAATAGATATAGTCTGAGGAAAAAAAAAACAGAACAGTCAGTAGTCTGCAGTTTAACTGTTAGATTCAGTATCTTTGCCCATGTATAGCCAAAAATAGCTAGTAACATTTTGTTAATTAGGCCACACATGTTTTCCCTTTCCTGTCGTTCAAAATAAAAGCAATAGCGAAAGAATAAATAGAAAGCTAAATAAGATTGAAAAAAGAGATGGTTATACTCACAAATGTTACTTAATTAAGGCTGTGGCAGACACCAAGCTATAATAGTAAATGGTAATTTTAGAAGGAGAATCCAAATAGAAAAAACATTACTGCTGTTATTCAGTTCCAGAAATGATGGTGAAAATTTCTAAAAATTCCAATAATAGACATAAGAGAATAACAATTGCTATGGTAAGTAATTTTGTTAAAAATGTCATAGTCTGAAATCTAGGTCTTTGTTAAAGGTTTCCAAAACTCTAAATCAAGAATGGATTATAATTCAACTTTGTTGAAAGGTTTTAAAGTCTTAAATTCTACTCTTTAGGACTGAACAGATTTCAAAGCCCTAAGTTAAGAACGAACTATAATTCATCATTGAATTCCAGTAACCAAGTATTTGAAAGAGAGAGAAAGAGAAAGAAAGAAAGCTAAATAGCTTTCTATTTCTGTGAGTAAGGAGTCAGTTATCAGAAATTCCATAATGGTAAAGTCTTCATTTCACTATAGGTCAATACAGAAGAAAGAAAACATTTTTCTACAAAGGTCTATGCTGCTGTCAGATGGCAGCACATTAAATTGTTTGAAAAATCCACATCCTGGCATGTGAGTATTTTTCAAAGCTAACTATTCATAAAATGTTGACATATCATTACTGTAACTGTCAACAGACACGGATACTGGTATGATCACATGAAATTCTATTCTCGAGGAGACCAGAAATCACAAGACTACACTGAGAATTTTCAGAATGCTACTACCCAAAACAAGGAAATGGCCAGCTTTATCTCAATGAATAACAATATAATGAGAAGAAACAACTTCAAGAAATATCAAATTATATTGCTAAGCAATATAATTAATAGAACTCTGTAGTGACTCATGATACTATTTGAATCACTCTAACTTCACGGTTAGTTGAAAATTCTTATTTTGAAGTTGTTTCGTATAATCATATTGAATTGATTTTCCTATCCCAGCATAACTGATGGATGTCATATTAATAGCAGTAGATTCTATTCACCCAATTATTCTGATATGTTTTTTAATCTAAGGGAAAATATCCACCAGTGTATCTCCGTTTAATTAATGGTTTCAAAGTATAAAATAAATGGCATTGTCCAAAACAACTCATATTTTTTGTAAGTAAAATAAACAATCTTTGCAATATGTCCCATTACACTAACTTTATAAATTTTTTCTATACTTTTAATACAAGGTTGACAAATATTATTAAATGCTAAATCTTAAAGTTAGAAGGTGGCTTCAGCTGTCATACGTCGATTCTTCTTTCTGTGTGCAAAACTGAGGTAAAGAATAAACAAGTTGCTCAAGATTTCACATCAATTACTCGAAATAAACTACTTATTTTGTCATCTGTTGCACTTTTGTTGAAGAGAACCATGCGAGTTCCACTTCTGGCCAGGACTGGGTAACTGGTACTGAACTTGCCTCACACCAAAAACAGCAGTAGAAGTGGATAAAATACAGTAGAGAAAAGACATCTCTATTCAGACATTGTACAATAAGCATCTTGGGTCTGTGATAATTGAGAACAAGGTAAACAAGTGATCTGAGCCCCCAAACAAACTCACAATCACCCTGGGTTTCTGCATAGGGTAATTCTCCTGCCATGGAACACAGAAGAGGAATCCAAGCTAGTGGCAACTTTGCTGAATTGAAGAGACACGTCAGTCATAGACTGCTGAAGTGGTTAAAACTTGGACCAGGAGGACTTTAGAAAAGGTGGCTATGAAGAGAGAAGCCCCTAGAAATCTGCATGGGGATTCACATGGCTGAGAGCTCATATGGCACAAACTTCCACAAGGCCCAGACGAGATCTGAGAATGATACCAGAGATTATGCGGAGCTGGGAGATTTTGAAATTCTACCCTTTCCAGAGCAAAGATCCCAACAAGCATCACGAATAATCTGTTGAGACACAAAAAAAGCCATGCCTAAGAAGTAAGAGCCATAACCTGTAAGCGGCATGCTATAGAACTAAGCTGAAGTTTAAAATAGATCCACTCTAAAAAATAAAAATACAAAATAGATAACAGGTATAAAATAATTGTGCAATAGTTTAGTTGCCTACCGAAACAAAATTCTATACTCTTTAAATGGAAACATTATAATCCAAATATTATTCTTCTTAATTCTTGCTAAATATTATTACAATTTCTAGCCTAAAATAAAAGTTACTCGAGAATGAAGGAATATTAAATATTATTCACAGTCAAGAGGAAACAGGATTCACAAAAAAAGGCCCCAAGATGATCTACATAGTAAAATTAGAAGACAAAGATGTTAAAATAGATATTAAAAGCATATTCAGGAACTTTAAGAAACACATTGTCATAATGAATGAACAGATGTAGTGTTACCAAAGAAATTGAAACTATTAAAAATGATAAAGGTGAAAAATCTATAATGGAAATTATAATGCCTTAATAAAAATGCCTTTAATTTGAAAATATGTGTTGTATGGAATTAACAGCAGATTAGAGCAAAAAGGAAAAGTTGTCAGTGAATGTGGAGATACATGAATGAAAATAACCTGACATGAAAACACAGATTAAAAATGATTTAAAAGATTAATAGACTGGAATGACAATATCCTGTGAAGTCCCAAAAGGAGAAGAGAGATAGTTAAAGACATATGTTATAGTATAAAAAGAAACAACTAAAAAAGGTAGAAATGTAACTCAAAAAGTAATATAAAAATAAAATTGAATAAAAAGATTTTTATTTGCCTCAAATTAGAGAGGAAACTAGGAACACAGGAACAACAATAACAACAGAAAAGGGATGAGGCAAAAAGGATACAAATAGCAAAATGGTGTATGCTGAAATTCAACAGCATCAGCTATTACATTACATGTAAGTGGATTTCCAAGAATGAAGGTTGATACATCATTAGTAAGTCCATTATTATAAGCAAGAATATTAATACACTTAAGGAGAAAATATCATATGATTATTTCTATAGATGCTGAGAAACTTTCACAAATGTCAAGATCTACTTTTTATGAAATAATTTTTAAAATAGTAATTAAAAAGCATTTTTAATATGAATATGAATATAATATATATGAATAGGAATATATGCATATGTATTTTTATTATAATACACACTAGTTTTATAGAGTGTTCTCCAAATTGACCTTACCCTTGTTACTTAGGATAATTCTTGGAATACAACTGATTTATTATTTATGTTTATTCTGTGGACAATTTCCTTCCAGTTGGAGTTATCTCATTAGACTAGGTAGTACTAAACTTGTTCATTAGCTGAAGTGATCAATTATAACACCTCATCCCTGCAAAGTACATAGGTCAGCCTCAACTCAAAGACTGTGGCTGTTACTGATGATAGCATTGGCCGAAACTCCTCATCCATCAAGGTGGAGTCTGTGAAATTGCTAGTACAGTCTGCTTTACCTGGTTTGACGCTTTGGTTCAAGTGGAAAAGTCAGTACAGAAATGTAAAGAGAAATTCATGTGACTTAAACATGGACACTGATAGGTCATAAGATTCATTCTATTGACAGGGTCTGGACCCTCCAGAGTATGGCTGAAGTCAGTGCTTCAGGGTGGTCTCATCCATCTGTTGATTATAGCCTTAATTAAATAATGTATGAGACAACTGAATGGATTTTGTTCTAGCTTCCGCTGGTTAGATTAATCAGAATGGCTGCTGGAGTGGTACACTCGTGTGCACGTTTGCCAGAAAGCAAAACTTGTAAAAATGAGGGGTAGGTATTGTTGAGAGACAATTCTCAAAAGATCTCCACATTTCTGAACATCTTGAGAGCCGATGTAATAATGGCCCTTTTGTTCTGGATGTCTGTATATCAAATGGCCTTAGAAGATAAAGACAATGTAACAAAGATAATGTCTTTCCTTCCATTTCTTTCCATTCCTCCTGTCCTTCCTTCCATTCCATTCATTTAACTCCTGTCCTCACCATACTGTGACTATTGAATCCCTTCCCTTCCTTCCCTTCCTTCCTTCCTTCCTTCCTTCCTTCCTTCCTTCCTTCCTTCCCTTCCCTTCCTTCTTCCTCCCTCCCTTCCCTTCCCTTCCCTTCCCTTCCTCCCTCCCTTCCCTCCCTTCTTTCTTTCTCTCTCTCCTTCCTTCCTTCCTTTCTTTCTTGCTCTCTCCATTTCCCTTCCTTCCTTTTCTTTCTTTCTTTCTTTCTTTCTTTCTTTCTTTCTTTCTTTCTTTCTTTCTTTCTTTCTTTCTTTCTTTCTTTCTTTCTCTCTCTCTCTCTCTTTCTTTCTCTCTCTCTCTTTCTTTCTTTCTTCTTTCTTTTTCTTTCTTTCTTTTTTTGGAACCAAGACTGTTGTTTATTCCACTACCATCCATTAAACAATGGCAAGATAATTTATTAGCTTGCAAGTAGGGTAAAATTTCAGATCCTTCACAATTCTTGACAGACAAATATGGAAAAAAAAATCCTAAAATTTTGTACAAACAAATAAATGAACTGAACTATGTTTCAAATGAATAATATTACCACAATTAAGGGCGTGGGAGGACAGACTAACCAAAGGAACTTTTTTTGGACCATGTCTTCATGCTAAAGGCAAAAAGAACTGTGAACAAATAATAAATTACTAGTAGCAGATTTATTTTTCACAGAGGTGTGGATTAGCAATTCTGAAACTACTTTCTGTGTATTCTAGGACTAAGCACATAAATAAATAAACTGTCCATCGTGAGAGCCAGTTTTCTGACTTTCAAAATAAGGAGTAAGAAATTAAATGGGAAGTTTCTGAAACTGAAGCATCAGTGTGAAAGCATGGATCTTAATGTAGACATATGGTAGATAAATGGATATAGATATATATGCATGTGGCTATGTATATGGTCAAGTATATACATCTATGCAAATGTATGCATGTTGTATGTATATATCTGTTATTAGTTTCTTAGCTCTGTTCACTGAGAGAACCTAGACATAATAATATCCCATTAGCAATGACTTTAGCATCTATACCTTGGTTTCTGAATATTGTTCTCCAAAAGAAAGACACAGGAATCCATAACGTAATTATGGATTACTTATTGATTTCTTATTTAATTTTAACTCTATTATGATCAGAAAACATACTTTATAAAGTTTCAATTTAATACCTTTTCTTCATGTTTTCTGTAAGTCTTATACTATGTATCTTTAACTTAACACAATTTACCTTCAGATAATACTGTACCACTGCATGGATCTTTCATGATATTGTTGTCATGCATTTTGTTCCCTCCTGTTTTTCCACCCTTACTCTATGTTATTTTTGCGTAGTCAATTATTGTTTAAGGATATAATAAATTTAAAAATTTTATAGTCATCCATATATATATATATATATATATTTTTTTTTTTTTTTTTTTTTTTTTTGAGACGGAGTTTCGCTCTGTCGCCCAGGCTGGAGTGCAGTGGCCGGATCTCAGCTCACTGCAAGCTCCGCCTCCCGGGTTCACGCCATTCTCCTGCCTCAGCCTCCCAAGTAGCTGGGACCACAGGCGCCCGCCACCTCGCCCGGCTAGTTTTTTGTATTTTTTAGTAGAGACGGGGTTTCACTGTGCTAGCCAGGATGGTCTCGATCTCCTGACCTCGTGATCCGTCCGTCTCGGCCTCCCAAAGTGCTGGGATTACAGGCTTGAGCCACCGCACCCGGCCGTCATCCATATATTTATTATTGCCGATGCTTTCCATTTTCTTCTGATCCAAACTTCGATTATCCTTTCCCATAAAGAACTTCCTTTCACATTTCTTGTAATGTAGGGAGTCTGGCAATGATTTCTTTCACCTTGTGTATGCCCAAAAAGTCTTTATTTCTCATTCAGTTTTGAAAGATATTTTTTTTCTAGAGAAAGAAATCTAAGTTAATAATGTAACCCCCCAAATAAAAATGGCTCTACTTTCTGATTTGCATAATTTCAAGCAAAAGTCTCCTTTTCTTATCTGTGTTCCTCCGCACACACTGTATCTTTATTCTTACGCCGCTGGTAACCTCGTTTTCTGTGTTTTTTGAAAAATTGATTAATTGTGCTTGGTGTATTTTTCTTTTCTTTTTGTTTTTTGTTTTTGTTTTTGTTTTTTGAGGTGGAGTCTCGCTCTGGTTGCCTGGAGTGCAGTGACCTGATTTTGGCTCACTGCAACCTCCGCCTCCCGGGTTCAAGAGATTCTCCTGTCTCAGCCTCCCAAATAGCTGGGATTACAGGTGCCTTCCATGACGCTCGGCTAATTTTTGTATTTTTAATAGAGATGGAGTTTCACCACGTTGGCCAGGCTGGTCTCAAACTCCTGATCTCAGGCGATCTGCCTGTCTCGGCCTCCCAAAGTGCGGGGATTATAGACTGGAGCCACCACACCTGGCCATGTATTTTTCTTTATGTCTATTATGCTTAAGAATTTTTGAGATTTTTTGACTTTCAGGTTTGTAGTTTTCACTAAATTTGGAACATTTTTGGTCATTATTTTTTTAAATATGGTTTTGCCCCCCTCCTCTCTTCTCTTATTCTGGTACTCTAGATATGCACGTTAGGTTCCCTGCTAATGCCATACAGATTATCAATGCTTTAGGGGATTTTTAGTTTTGCTCTATCTCTCCTTCTCCTTTTCTGTCTCTCTCTCTCTCTCCTCCCACCTCCTTCATTTGAGTAATTTCTACTCCCATGTCTTTTTCTCTGCTGTGCCTTAATATGCTGTTCCTCTCATGCAGTGTTTTCCATTTCATATATAATTTTTGCCATATCCAGAAGTTTCATTTGAGTCATTTTTCCATCTCCCATTTCTCTCCTCACCATAGTCATGTTTTCCTCAACGTTTTTGAACTATTCACAAGATTCATTTTAATGTCCTCGTCTGCTACTTTATCACTGTCAAACCTTGGTTTGATTTTATTGACTAATTTTTCTCCCTCTTTATGAGTCATATTAATAGTTTTCTGCTTATTTGCATACTGTATTAGTCAGGATTCTCTAGAGGGACAGAACTAATAGGAAAGAGATATATATATATATATGTAAAAGTTTATTAAGTATTAACTTACATGATCACAAGGTCCCACAATAGGCTGTCTGCAAACTGAGAAGCAACGAGAGACAATCTGAGTCCCACAACTGAAGAACATGGAGTCTGATATTCCAGGGCAGGAAGCATCCAGCACGGGAGGAAGATGTATGCTGAGAGACTAGGTCAGTCTTGTCGCTTCACATTTTTCTGCCTGCTTTATATTTTCTGGCAGCTGATTGGATGGTGCCCACCCAGTTAAGGATGGTTCTGCCCTCCCAGCCCACTGACTTAAATGTTAATCTCCTTTGGCAACACCCTCACAGAAATACCCGGAATCAATATTGCATCCTTCAATTCAATCAAGTTGACAGTATTAACCATCATAAGTCCACCCCTTGTCAACTTGAACCCATACACATCTCCTAAGATCATCCATAGTCTTCAAATAAAGACAATAATATCATAATTATGCCTAACGTAATATAACTATCCTTCATACAACCAGAAATGCACCAATCCCCAACCCAAATACTATTACGCAAAGTTAACAATACTTAAATGCTGATATGAAGTCAATAAATCTTATGTTACATGATAAAGAAAAAGGAAATAAAATGAAGATATTTTCTTAGTACAAGTGTATGCATGCGCAAACATGTTTTTAACAAAAGGAGGAGGAAATACTCGTGACAATTACAGTTCTTCTGCAGCTGGTCACGTGCTCATAGCTGGCATTGATGACTTCTACTATCCATTCGGTATTCCCTTGGCCTTCAGCAAGCACCTCAGCAGATAGTGGCTTTTTTCCTAGTGGAGTGACCCAAACCTTCATTCCTGAAGGATCTGGGTCATTTGTAGTCCTGCCTGGATTGGACCATTGTAGTTTCCCATGGACCTTAATCACAGGGCATGGTAATACTAAGAGATGCCCTAATGGATCTCCTGTATTCCATGCATACTCTTCCTTACCTCTGCTATGTAGTAGTAGACTGATTTCATCTGGATAGTTCGGGTCAATCACCCCAGCCAACATTGTAACTCCCTTCTTAGCCTGTTGACTTAAATGCAGGAGAAGTCTAAACTGTCTAGGTGGCAATCTCAACTTTCAGTTTAATGGAATTGTTGTGTCTCCTGATGGCAGCCTTCCTGCCTCTGGAACTAAGACCTCTAGGCCAGCAGAACGTAATGTCATGGAAACAGGAAGCCAAAATTTTGTTAGTGGGTCACTAAGGGTGATGATGAGTGGTGCCACGTCCACCTCCATCCTTTGATTCCTGGACCCATGAATCCTGGATATGAGAGAAACGGTACTGTGTATTGCACGCTGATTCAGAGAATACATGTCTTTCTGGAGATCTCTGCCCCAGCCCTGCAAAGTATTGTCACCTAGTTGGCATTGTAATTGTGACTTCAAAAAGGCATTCCACCATTCTATCAATCCAGCTGCTTTAGGATGATGGGGAATATGGTAAGACCAGTGAATTCCATGAGCATGAGCCCACTGCCATACTTCTTTAGCTGTAAAGAGAGTGCCTTGGTCAGAGGCAATGCTGTGTGGAATACCATGACAATGGATAAGGCATTCTTCGAGTCCATGGATGATAGTCTTGGCAGAAGCATTGTGCAGGATAGGCAAAACCATATCCAGAGTAAGTGTCTACTCCAGTGAGGACAAACCTCTGCCCTTTCCATGATGGAAGAGGTCAAATATAATCAACCTGTCACCAGGTAGCTGGCTGATCACCCCCAATGAATGGTGCCATATCTAGGGCTATGTGTTGGTCTCTGCTGCTGGCAAATTGGACACTCATCAGTGGCCATAGCCAGATCAGCCGTGGTGAGTGGAAGCCCATGTTGCTGCGCCCATGTATAACCTCCATCCCTGCCACTATGGCCACTTCGTTCATGGGCATCCATTGGTCAATGACAGTGGTGGCTGGGGAAAGAAGCTGAATGGTATCCACAGAATGGGTCAACCTATTCACTTGATTATTAAACACCTCATCCACTGAGATCACCCGTCGTTGAGCACTCATATAGGATACAAATATCTTCACAGTTTTTGACCACTCAGAAAGGTCCCTCCACATACCTCTTCCCCAAATTTCTTTGTCACCAATTTTCCAATCATGCTTCTTCCAAGTCGCTGACCGTCCAGCCAAACCATTGGCTACAGCCCATGAATCAGTATATAATTGCACATCTGGCCACTTTTCCTTCCATGCAAAGTGCACAACCAGGTGCACTGCTCAAAGTTCTGCCCACTGAGAAGATTTCCCTTCACTGCTGTCCGTCAGGGATGTCCTAGAAAGGGACTATAGTGCTGCAGCTGTCCACTTTAAGGGGGTGCCTGCATATCATGCAGAACTATCTGTGAACTAGGCCTTAGTCTTCTCTTCCTCTGTCAACTGATGATAGGGATCTCCCCATGAGGCCATTGGTGCAGGCTTGGGAAGAGAAGGCAAGGTGGCAGGGGTGGATACCGTGGGCATTTGAACCACTTCCTCATGTAACTTACTCGTGCCTTCAGGACCTGCTCGAGTCTGATCACGTATATACCACTTCCATTTGATGATGGAATGCTGGTGTGCATGACCCACTTTATGGCTGGATGGGTCAGAAAGCACCCATTTCACGATAGGCAGTTCAGGTTGCATGGTGACTTGATGACCCATAGTTAAACTGTCAGTTTCCAACAAAGCCCAGTAACAGGCCAAGAGCTGTTTCTCAAAAGGAGAGTAGTTATCTGCAGAATATGGCAGAACCTTGCACCAAAATCCTAGAGATCTCCATTGTGACTCACCTATGGGGGCCTGCCAAAGGCGCCAAACAGCATCCCTATCTGCCACTGACACCTCAAGCACCATAGAATCTGCTGGGTCATATGGCCCAAGTGGCAAAGCAGCTAGCACGGCAGACTGGACCTGTTGCAGAGCCTTCTCCTGTTCTGGACCCCACTCAAAACTGGCAGCCTTTCAGTTCACTCAATAAACGGGCCAGAGTAACACACCCAAATGAGGAATGTGTTGCCTCCCAAAATCCAAATAGGCCCACTAGAGGCCAAATGCAGCAACTTATCTTTCCCCTTACAAGGAGTATCTCAACAGGCCTCACACCACTGGATCCCTAGAAATTTTACTGAGGTAGAAGGTCCCTGAATGTTAGTGAGATTTATTTCCTACCCTGTGGCATGCAAATGTCTCACCAATAAGTCCAGCGTATTTGCTACTTCTTGCTCACTGGATCCAATCAGCATGATGTCACCAATGTAATGGACTAGTGTGATATCTTGCAGAAGTGAAAAGCGATCAAGTTCTCTCCGAAAAAGATTATGAGACAAAGCCGGAGAGTTGATCTACCTCTGAGGTAGGACTAAAGCTGGCTTTGCCAGCTGAAGACAAATTGCTTCTGGTGGGCCTTATGGACAGGAATGGAGAAAAAGACATTTGCCAAGTCAGTGCCTGCCTACCAGGTACAAGGAGATGTGTTAATTTGCATAAGCAATAAAACCACATCTGGCATAGCAGCTGTAATTGGACCCACCACTTGGTTAAGCTTATGATAATCCACTGCCATTCTCCAAGATCCAGCTGTCTTCTGCACAGGCCAAATAGGAGATTTAAATGGGGATGTGGTGGGACTCATCACCCCTGTGTCTTTCAAGCCCTTTATGGTGGCACTAATCTCTGCAGTCCCTCCAGGGATGTGATATTGTTTTTGATTTCCTATTTTTCTAGGTAGACGCAGCTCTATTGGCTTCCATTTGGCCTTTCCCACCATAATAGCCATGACCCTACCAGTCAGGGAACCAGTGTGGGGGTTCTGCCAGTTGCTAAGTATGTCTATGCTAATTATGCATTGGGGAAATCACCACAGGATGAGTCCAGGGACCCACTGTAAGTCAGACTGAGTTAAAACTCCATTAATTACCTGAACTCCTTAAGCCTCTACTTTAACTGGAGGACCACAATGATGTTTTGGGTCACCTGGAATTAATGTCAGCTCAGAGCCAGTGTCCAGTAGTCCCTAAAATGTCTGATCATTTCCCTTTCCCCAGTGACAGTTATCCTGGTAAAAGGCTGGAGGTCTCTTTGGGGGAGGATGGCAGAAAGATTCACTGCATAAACTGTGGGTAATGTAGTGGAGTCCTTCCTCAATGGAACCCAGCCTCCCGCTCATTCAAGGGGTTCTGGATCTGTAAACTGGCTCAAGTCTGGAAATTGATTAAGAGTCTGTAATTCTCTGTTTTTATAATTCAAATTAGTCTTTTGTCCATTTGACCTAGAAGTTTTCTGCTTGTATAAATTAAGTAGGAATGCAATAGGCTTCCCATCAATTTCACTTCTAGGAACACCATAATTAGTTACCCAAAGCCAGAGCTCTACATGAATCAGATTATTCTGATTGCTGCTTTGGCTCTGCTGTCCATTAGGGTAGTTACATTCATGTGGCCTGAGTGCTGCCACTTGGCCCCTGCTGGAACCAATTATTCCCATTGTATTTAAATTTTGCCACCAGAAACCAATTATTCCCGTTGTATTTAAATTTTGTAGTTTACTGACTGTATTTCCCACTGTTAGATCTTATATACAGAGGAGAGCAATTACAGGGGTCATCAAAGATGCAGGTGCTGCCCTTACAAATCTTTTTTGCAAGGTATTGGTCAAGGGTATATCTTCTGGACCCTCCCAGCTGGGATGAGTAGGTCTAAAGTGACCAATTCACTCCACCATCCCAATCTCCCTAAGCCTTTGGATCCCTTCCTCTACATTAAACAAAGGGAGATCAGGCATTACCAGCTTGCTCACAGTGGGCCATCTTGTAATTCATATTTCAGCTAATCAAGCAAATGAACTATTAGAACCTTTTTTTAACTCCCCCAGCTGAAAAATTAATAACATAATTCTTTCTTAGTGGACTCAAATCAGTAAATTCAGCCTGATCCAACACTATGTTCCTTCCACCATTATTCCATACCCTTAATATCCATTCCTATACCTATTCTCCAGATTTCTGTTTATATAAATTAGAGAACACAAACAATTTTTTTCGAGTGTAGTACACCTTTTCATGGGTCACACTCTCAACCTCACCTCTAGGGGCCCGCTGGGACTTTATTCTGGTTATAAGTCTAGAAGCAAACAAGGGTGTTGGGGGTGGCTCTTAAGGAGAATCAACATTATCTTGCTTGCTTACACTAGACTTATTTGTGAGACAGTTGCATGCCAGAGGGTAGGAAATAAATCTCACTAACATTCAGGGACCTTCTACCTCAGTAAAATATCTAGGGATAAAGTGGTGTGAGGCCTGTTGAGATACTCCTTGTAAGGGGAAAGATAAGTTGCTGTATTTGGCCCCTAGTGGGCCAACTAGTGGGCCTATTTGGATTTGGGAGGCAACACCTTCCTCTTTTGGGTGTGTTACTCTTCCTTCAATCCAATCAAGTTGACACAGGATAGGTCATCACTGTTGCCACAGGCAACACAGGGTTTATCTCCTCATAAAAGGTGGAAAGGCTGATGGCAGCATAGGTTGGGGAGGGGATGTTGTCACTACTGTGAATGGGGAAGCTGTTCCTGCTGGCAAAAAAGTTTCTTCAGAGTTTACAAACTCAGTGTCCCCAACTTCATCATGGTCCTCCCACACATCCCCATTCCAAGTTGCAGAGTCCCATTCTCTTCCATTCACTGCCCTCACTTTAACAGTAGACTCCTGGCTAGGCTGTGCATGCAGCTTTCATTGCAGGTCAGCCATTTGCATGATAAGAGCTGTGTTTGTTTTTCCACAATTTCAGTTCTTTCTCTACAGGAGATAAACTCTCACTCAGGGCAGTCTTGGCAGATTTGAGGCTTAGTATCTGCTTCTGAAGCCAGGAGACAGAATCCGTGAGTTCATCATTTTCTTTCATCACTTTATCCACTGAACTTAGGAGCAACCAACCAGCTTCATTATGTTCTTTGGTTCTATGGTCAAAGGTATTATGTATAGAGTCACTAAACTTCTTACCTCTCACAAGCAGTGAATCAAGAGTGTCAAATGCATTTATTTTGCATAACTCTCTAAACAGTTCACACCAAGGACTATTAGTGTTCTCCATACTATTAGAAGTAGAGTCCTTAGCATTTTTGGGTCTAATCATATTAAGCAGCCAACTCCAGAAACCCCCAAACCAATGAAAGAACTCCATCCTTAATATTCTGTTCCTCTAGAACCACTCCTTGTACCAAAATATGTATTAGTCAGGGTTTTCTAGAGGGACAGAACTAATAGGATGGATCTATGTCTATATTTATCCATATATAGATATCTATATCTATTTATAGACATACATCTAGATATATATCGATAGAAAGGGGAGTTTAGTAAGTATTAACTTACATGATCACCAGAGCCCACAATAGGCTATCTGCAAGCTGAGGAGCAATGAGAGCTAGTCTGAGTCTCAAAACTGAAGAACTTGGAGTCCAATGTTCTAGGGCAGGAAGTTTCTCCCACACGGGAGAAAGATGTAGGCTGGGAGCCTAGGCCAGTCTCATTGCTTCATATTTTTCTGCCTGCTTTATATTCCCAGGTGGCTGATTATATGGTGCCCACCTAATTAAGGATGGGTCTGCCTTCCCCAGCCCATTGACTGAAATGTTAATCTCCTTTGGCAACACCCTTGCAGACACACCCAGGATCAATATTGCATCCTTCAATCCAATCAAGTTGTCACTCAGTGTTAACCATCACACATACCAACTAATTTTTTTATTAGATGTTGGACATTTTACATTTTACAATGCAAGGTACTGAGTTTTGTTACATTCCTTTAAGAAATGTTGGATTTTGTTTTAGTGTGTAGTTAAATTATTTTGCACTAGTTAAATCCTTTCAAAGCTTTGTTTTTAAGCATCATTAAGGTATGTTCAGAGAAGTCTTTACCGAGAATAATTTAGCCCCACTGCTAAAATAATAACTTTATTATTTATTTATTATTGATAATCTTGTGAGAATTCCACCTGAAACCCCATGTGTGATGAGGTCCTTTCACTCCAACTGATGGAAACACAAACTCTTCACAGTTCTGTGTGAGCCACAAAGGAGAGCATTCTCTCCTGTGGTGGTTCTTTTCTCAGGCTCAGATTGTTCCCTCACACATGTATGTAGGTCAGTGCTCAGCAAAGACTCTGAGGATCTCTTTGCATGTCATTGAAGGTTTCTTTCTGTACAGTGCCCTCCTCTCAGGTGTTTTATCTTGCACTCTGAGCTCCTCCTCAACCCAGTGAGGCCTTCAGTCCAGTCTTCTGGTGGTGAATTCTCTCAGCTAACTCTTCTGCCGCTCCCATATTGCATCAGTACTTAAGATGCCTTTAGATACCTATCCTTTAGATAGTAATCTGATGAGTAGAGATCATCATTGTTACTTGTTTTCTTTCTTTCAGGCATCACCATCCTGTACTACTAGCTGTAAAATGTTTTAATCCCTCATTTCACATACTTTGTCCAATTTAGCTTGTTGTTCAGTATCTGATGATACATCTAGTCCCTATTATTTTATATGGACCAGAAGAGAGAATATGGTACAGTTACTTTTGAAAAAAATTGCTCCTTTAAAGCTAAATCTATTCAAACACTAAGACCCAGCAATTCCACTCCTAGGAATCTTTTCAAGATAAATGAGAACACATGCTCATAAAAACACTTGTATGAAAATTTTCATGACAGCTTCATTCATAATAGCCCAAAGCTGGAAACTACTCAAATTGCAATCAACATGAAAATGTATAAACAAATTGTGGGATTTTAATACAAGGAATATTACTCAACAATAAAAAGGAATAACTTACTGCCATACATAGCAACAAGAATGAATCTCACAAATATTATGCTGAGTGAAGCAGGATACAAATTAGATTACTACCTAACCTATGATTGCATTTATATGAAGTTCAAAAGCAGACAAAGTTAAGTCATGGTGGAAAAGAATTAGAAAATGATTGTCTCAGTGGCAATTCAGTGAAAAGTAATAAAAGAGAATGTTCTTGTGTGATACAAATGTTCTCTATATTTATAGAGGGGTGAGTTATGAGTTTATGCATATGTAAAAAGTCAGCAAAATTTGAATTTAAATGTATATTTTATTTTATGTAAACTTTCCCTAAAAAGCACTGTAAATGGGTGATAACTTTTAGTTATTAGGATTGTTTTTCACAGTGAGAGGAACTAGCATTCTAAAATTACTTGCTATAGTTTATGTACATTTGTGTATAGTCTGGGCTTGCCCTCATGATTAACTATATTGAGAACAATGGGAGCGAGATTTCTCACTGTTGGAGAATAAAGTTGCAAGTATGGAAAGGAGGGAGACTAAATTCTACCCTGTGGTATTAGATTATAATCATAAGCATCAGAGAAAATCTATGGTTTCAAATGTAGGAATCAATACAGGAATAATCTGCATATCCACTGTCCATGGCTGAAGAAGCAATGACATATCAATGTCATTGACAAAGATCTAGCACTCACCTTGGTTTCTAAACATGATTCTCCATGAAAAGAAAACAGATTTCCTTGGAATAAAAAAATGATTTTAGAGCTAGTATAGGGAAAGTACAAGATCATCCCAGAACATCATATTGAACCAGAAAATCACAAAGTGCTCAAAGAATGATGAATGATGCAGCTATGTCAAGAGGACATAGGACACAGTTTGATGGAGTTCCTACTGGTCAAATCTCAAACATTTTGATCATAAAAATAAATGTTGATAGTAATGGATTATATACTATAGTACGCTGGTGAACTGGCTCTCCATAATGGAAAAATAAAGAAGCCCTAGTTGGCAGCATTTGCTGATTTCTATATTATAAATACTCCATTATGGGTGATTTTAAGCTACCAACATTATGCCAATGCACATAGATTTAAGAAGAGTTGCCTAAACGTGGCTCTCATGAGTAAGTGAGCTGGCCATAAGATACCAATTATAACTGTAGAAAAAAGTAAGGATGCATAAATGTATACATATTATCAATAAATGATTAAATTACTTAATGGAGGAGAAAGGAAATTCTTGCTTATGGTGAAATTTCAACTAATATGGAAGAAATGATGGAGTTGAAAATAATCAATGGATGCCAAAACTAGCAAGGAAAGTTTTAACAAAGAGCTCTAAATGTACACAATCTGGAAAAAAAAAAAAACTCACTCTAAAATTACTTAGTATTTACCAAAAAGAACTTTTGTGTAACTTCACAGTAAAGAGAGCCAATGGAGTCCACTTGCTTTATTAGTTTCAATTTCCAACACATACGGCTTAGACTATATAACGAAGTACTCAAGATCAGTATCTTCAGTATTGAGACAAACTGACATTATGTACCTCCTATGAGAATGCACACCTGCTGAATCATTCAGGATTCTCCAGAGAAACAGGACCAACAGGATATATTTATACAAAGAGATGTATTTTAAGGAACTGGCTTATGTGGTTGTGGGGGTGGCAAGTCCAAATCTGTAGGGCACGCTGGCAGGCTGGAAACTCACGTACGGTTTCTATGTTACAGTTTTGAGAGAATCCCTAGCTTTGCTTTTAGGCCTTCACTGTTTGGATGAGGTCCACTCATATTACTGAGGGTTCTCACTTTGTCTAAAAGTCAACTGATTCTAGATGTTCACCACATCTACAAATTATTTTCACAGCAACCTCTAGATTAGTGTTTGACCTGACAAATGTGGACCACAGCCTAGCCAAGTTGACACATAAAATTTAACCATCCCATCTGCCAAAAATTCGTAATCTGAATTCAATCATAAAAATAGACAAATAGAAATGGTGCGACATTTTATGAACTAACAGGTCTATTGCCTTCTAAATGTCGAAATAAATGACAAAAAGAAGACTAAGAATCTGATTTAGATTAAAGTAGACCAAAGAAACATGACAATTAAACATAATCTAGGATCCTGGATTTTATGTGGTGTTGGATAAAAAAAGTTCCTGAGATAATTGATGAAATTAGATTACAGAATGCAGGTGAGGTAATTTTCTAATTTTTACTTATTTTGCTGTGGTTGTGGAAGAGAAAGTCATCATTCTCAGGAAGTACTCACTGAAACACTAGAGATAGAGTGTGCACAGTATCTCCTTCTCCCTAGATAATATCTGAATCGTGGAACCTGCAAACATATTTTCTTACATAGCAAAAGAGACTTTGCAGATGCAATTAAAAATAGAAAAATGAAGAAATTATCCTTGATTATCATGGTGGGCCCAATGTAATCACAAGGTTCTTAGAAAAAAGAAAGAGGGAAGAAGGAGAAGTGGAGGCAGAGGCTAGAAGATTAGAAGAGAGGCTGACTTCAAAGTGATGCAAATGCTGCCTTGGAAGATGGAAGGGGCTACAAGTCAAGGAATCCAGGCAACCTTGAGAAACTAGAGGACTGAGACAGCCTCTAGAATGAGGAAAGGGTAGGGAGCAGATTCTCCCAGACCCTCCAGAAGACCTGCTGATACTTATTTTTTTAGCCCCAGAAATCTCATTTTGGATTTCTGAATTCTAGAATGTTAAGATAAGGAATTTGTGGGGTTTTTTTTCTTACTTTTCCATGTACATTTTATTTTTAATTTTTAAAAATTTTAGATTCAGAGGGACATGTGCAGGCTTGTTACATGGATATATTACATAATGGTGAGGTTTGGACTTCTAGTGTACCCATCACCCAAATAGTGAACATTGTACCAACTAGGTACTTCTTTTAACCCTCGGCCTCTCCCATGCTCCCCACTTTTGGAGTTCCCAGGATCTATTATTCCCATTTTTATGTCCACATGTAGCCATTGTTTTGTTCCCACTTATAAGTGAAAGCATGCAGTATTTGAGTTTCTGAGTTATGTGTTACTGTAGCAATAGAAACCTACTACACACTCAAATGGTTCCGAAAAAGGTATGCATTTGTTTGAAACTATATATAAAGAGACAAAAACACAAAAACAGACAAAGCAGACATAAAACATTAGCAAATTTTGGTTAAAAGTCTCTGGGAGTTCCTCATACTATTACAAATTTTCTTTGAAGTAATGCTAAAACAAAAAGTTACAGAAAAGTACAAAAAAGATCTGTGGCTTTAAAAAAAAAAAGATAAAGAAATGTTTACAGTTAAATTGACGGGATGGATAGAATTTGCTTCAAATAAACCAGGAAGGAGGTATGGATGGGGAACTTCGGATGAGCGCTTGTTAGGTAATGTGTAAGAGTTTGGAGTGTACTATTTTTGTCTGTTTTTGCATTTGTTTCAGATTCTTCTCAAAATATTCAAAAACAGGATCATTTTATCTAAAAATTGGTGGAAGGGAAAATGATGCAATACTAACATTTCATGTAACCATCAGTCTAGCTGGGCAGTTGGCAGCCTCTACTGAAAAGAAAAAATTGGCATGAACTCTAGCAGTTTGGTGTCCCATCAGTTTAATGTATTTTATTTACTTGAACAGACAAACCAGGAAACAGGAGGCTTTTCTCTGATGATGTCAGTCAGCAGACGTTAACCTTTCTCTACTGTGAAGGCTACGCTTTCAGTTTCTGCACTTCGTTTGGCTTTTTGTTTGTTTTCGTAATCGTAGGCACGACCAAAAGTGTTTAGAGCACTCTGTTGAAAATGGCAGTATTTGAAGAAACTGGATGTCACTTAAAATATGATCCTTGGATAAACATCACATGCTGCTGGCCTTCTTACAAAATGAGTAAGCACTGACTGTCTTTCTGGCTGCCAAAGCCACTTCGATTTTCCTGGAGCCCTCTATCTAGCAGGTAGTTTGAGGGGACTATGGGAAGAGACAAATGTCATACATTTGGATTACCATCTTTATTTGCTTCACTCGCCCTCTTTTTTGAGTAAAGGAGTTAAGGACATGCTTCTATACAATGAAAAACAAACTAAAATTATTCAGAGAGTTAACCTAACTTTTTACCCTTCCCCAATGAGACATACAAATGAGGGCTTGCATTTCTTGGCCAGATCCGATGAATTTAAATTTTCCATTAACATATAATAGGTTTAGACTATAAATCCCTTTGAGCGTGGGAATCAGTGAGGAAAAACGACACTCTGTAAGCTATTGCTCAAATAAGCTCAAACATTTATTTTAGAATATACCGTGCCTGTAAAGAGAAAGATAATACATTTTATGTGTGTCAATTTTTTTAAAAAACAGCAAGATTTTTTAAAAGCCATTTTATCTCTGAGAGATTCAATGACCATATTTGATGACAAGCCAGATGGCAGCATTCTCTAGACCCGGTGCCAAGACGCATGACAGGAGCTGCAATTTACCTTCCGTGGTGAGGCTAGCTGCTGAAGCACACCACAGCTGCGGGCGAGCGGGCTGCTGCCGGTAGGTGCAAGCACAGTTGGTTCCCTCCCAATTTGGATGCAGCAGGTAAGAGGCTGAATCAGTACCCAGCAATTATGGAATTGGCATGCGCTGCATTGTTTACTCACAGTAATATTCCTACTGGACTTTATTAAAACACCATCTGTTGTCAGGGCAGACAAAGAATCCAAATAGAAATACATAGCAAGACAGAGAGAAAAAGAGAAAATAAGAGCATGCATGTGTGTATCGGAGGGCTGCTACAGGATTCGGTTGCATTTCTAAGAGGCCATGTTTGACCCTGAGGGTTATCTTTTAACATGATATCCCTACTCTCCCAGATTTTTGTTCTGGGTTTCTGCTGCCAGCTAGGCCAAAACAATTTGTGGTCCAAATGAGGTTGGCTGTGTGTGAGTCAGGCTGGGATTGAAGGCAGCGAGTGCATGCGTATGGGTGGAAACCAATCACATTAGCATGACTACAAATTAAAACCAAAATGATGCAAAGTCAAGTCCTCCCACTGAATGATGCTCGGAGTAAACTTCTGAGTTCATGTCCAGAATATAGGCTGAGTAATAAAGGATATCTGCCAATAACAATAATACCTTCAGGGCACAAGGAAAAGTGACTGTTTTTTACAATCAGCTGTTTTCTGTCACTTTTTTTAATCCTGCAGATGGGGATCAGATATTTCTAATACACAGCTGGTCTCTGCAAGTGGCCAAGTGTAATTTTTCATACACCCACATACCATTCCAGGTGAAATTAATTAGTCAGAATTCCTCATCAGAAAATACACTAATAAAATGTGATGCAAGTAATTAAGTATGCAAATACAAGAACGACGGCATTAAAACTCTGATATGTCATTTCAATTCTTCCAATAGACATCTGTCTATTCGGAACTTCAGTGCAGAACAAAATCGGAAACAAAACGCACCTTAAAATAAAAAGTGTAAACAAGTCCCAATGCATGGGGCAAAATGCAAGCTGCAGGAAAATGAATCTAAAACAAGCACTGAATACTTTCCTGGTAAAAGAGTTGGCTCAGCTCAAATATATATTGAAATATTACGGAGCAAATGAATTAGGAGCATTTGGAGAAGCCAAGGGGAAAGCTCATGCAGTGTATGATGTCATCGTCTGCTTTGCCTGACATTCAGACCCCTGATATTCTTGCCAGAATATGAGCAGGCATTCTAATTTACAGAAACGCTGTTTACCACTTTGCAAGCCATACCAATATTTACAGAGAATTCAGTGAATGAATGAAAAGAAACAGCTGCGACTCCTTCCACCTCATTGCCCGTTTCATCTCTAACTCTCCTCCTCTGTACTGTCTTATTTATAGTCATTTTGTTGAGCAATGGATGGGGTTTGGCAGCATTCAGTACACTGATGCCTGTTTGTTAAACACATCACTATTCCTGCTATGAATTTTCCCTTTCCTAAGTGTGTTTTATAGAGAATACCATGATTGACTGACTATATTCCGCATTTATATTTTAATAGGCTTCAAAATGCATGAATACCCCAATTATGTATTTTTTTCCCCTAAAACTGCTTATATGGTGGTTTTAAGGCTGTTCCTAATACTGTAATTTATACTCACTGATGATATTTTGCTATTTGATAATGTATGTGTGCTACGGTATAAGTTACTACAAAAAAAAAGTCTAAAAAATAAAAAGACACAATTCTTTCCTTCAGGGAGCTTAACATTTAGTTGGGGAAATCATATATGTGCCGAAACAACAGAAGGCAATATTAAGTTATAAGTGATGAATATTACCTTGTAAAGCCAACTAGCAGAAATGCAGAAACTCAGAGGAAGAAGCAACCAGGGAAAGAGTTATTTTTCCTAAGCTCTAGCCTGTGAAAGTTAAAAAGACTATGAATAGGTCAAGAGCAAAGAACAGAGCCCGGTGTTTCGGGAACACTAAATTAGGTTCTTGGGCCAGAACAGCAAAGGCAATGATGATTTCATGAGAAACACTTTTCAAGAGGCCCGTGGTTTATTCCACCCTGCCCAAGGACACCAACCTACCAGAGAACATGGTCAAGACTTTCATGAAGGAGAAAGGAATAGAATCTCTGGAAAAATATGTTTAGCCTCAATCAAATTTAGATGTTCAGCCTTGCCTGCAAAAAGGCTATATAAACATTTGGAGACCAAGGGTTACCAGGAAAGAATAAACTGGTGAATTGATTGTAGTAATTGAAAATATTTGAATAATGAGGATACCTTGCAGGACCTCAATGCCCTTGTTCTAAATTTGCTCCTGCTATATCAGAAGAATTTTGTTTAGATCCTCCACTAATTCCTGGAACAAACCAAATGAGCATGCATATTTGATGGTTACAATAACCTTGGCTAGAATAAGTGAGCTCCATACTCAGGGCATCAGAATCATAGATGTTGAGCCTCAGCCAGGGTTGAAAGGAAGGAGACTGAGGTCAAAGACAAATACAACAACTGTCTCTGTATTAGGTCTGAGGGTAAAACCAAACCATGGATTAAATAAAGGCATTGCAAGGTGTGAAGGCAGGAAGAGCCGGAATAGGTGAAGTGATGAGGTGCCAGCGGCACATGTGAGTAGACTGAGAATAGAGGCTGTCTTAGTTCATTTTGTGCTGCAATAACAGAAGACCACAGACTGGGTTGTTTATGAAAAAAAAATCTAATTTTTTCCACTTCTGGAGGTTGGGAAGCCCAAGGTCAGAGAGCGGCATCTGGTGAAGGCCTCCTTTCTACATCATCCCATAGTAGGAGGTGGAAGGACAAGAGAGCAGAAGAGCAAGAATGAACATGAGAGGGCTGAACTCACTTTTATTCAGGAACCCCCTCCTGAGATAACTAACCCACTCCCTCAATGATGACATTAATCCATTCATGAGGATGGAGCCCGCATGCTCTAATCATCCCATAATGGGCCCATCTCTTACTACCATCACAATGGCAATCAAATTTCAATATGGGTTCTGGATGGGACATGCAAAAAGCAGCAGAGACCATGGACATTATAGGGTTATCTGAGCCCTGGCTTTATGTGGTGCTAAGTAGGGGCCCAGGCACAGGCTGTCCAGGAAAGGAAGACAGAAGAGAGAAAACTAAATTGCCATTTTGCCATTTTACCCCAGAGTATACATTTTATTAAAGACTTTCTTCTCATCCTGATACAAATTGATTCCATTTAAATAAAAGCATGACTTTAAATTATATCACCATTAACTTCACATCTTTAAATTATATCATTAGTAGCTTAATTAACAGGAAAAGTTGACAAATTGATGACTATCTACATGGAATGATTCTAGATTGAAAGATATTTTCTTCATAAACTATTTCCAAAGAACTATTTCTACAAGGTAATATTTAGCCCATCTGGTTTTTTTGTTTGTTTGTTTTTTGTTTTTTGTTTTTTTGAGAAGAGTCTTGCTTGTTGCCCAGGCTGGAGTGCAGTGGCACAATCTCGGCTCACTGCAAGCTCCGCCTCCCGGGTTCACGCCATTCTCCTGCCTCAGCCTCCTGAGTAGCTGGGACTACAGGTGCCCACCACCATGCCCGGATAATTTTTTGTACTTTTAGTAGAGACGGGGTTTCACCGTGTTAGCCAGGGTGGTCTCGATCTCCTGACCTTGTGATCCGCCCACCTCGGCCTCCCAAAGTGCTGGGATTACAGGCGTGAGCCACCACACCCGGCCTATTTAGCCCATCTTTTACCTTCATTTTCTCAAGTATTCCTAACTCTGCCTCACTGGAAAATTCTATGGGAATAAGCTTCTGGTTTAGAGATTATGCTGGAAAAATAAGAAATATCTCCTTGTCCCTTTGTCATCACAGTCCTTCCTTCCATCCACCATATGCCAAATGTGGATCTCTTCTCTGGAGCTGATGTCTTCACACGTAGGCCATTGGTTTTTGCCATTCATTCAAGACATACACATGAAAATGTCTGTGGTTTTTATGGAAAAATAGCTATGCAAACAACTGGAACATTCTATTTGGGATCATTTCACCATTCTCAGTGTTTCCTGTTTTACACACACAGACATACACACACACACACACACACACACACACACACACTGCCCTGTGGTTTTTAACCCTTGGTCAAAACCAAAACAGAGCCCATAAATTCAACAAGGTTGTCTCTGGTCCCCAACTGTGCTGTCAAGTAGCCCAAATAGTACTACGGAAATGATAACCCTAGGCTGTCACCACACATTCTCCCCTGTCACTGCAGACCTGGCTGGCTCCCTTGGGTGAGAAGATTTGGAAATAGAAGAATAAAAATATCCTAAGGCTTGTGTTTATACCACAGAATAGAAAGTTAAGAAAGCCTTTAGGGAAGCTCTTCATGGCCCTTTCTATCTTGAATTGCACAAGACATTTCTTCTCTATAAGGCTGGACCCCGGGAGGTGAAGCAGGACCTTGGCATTATATAAATATTGACAGGAAGAATGCAACTGCAGGCTTTCCACAGGCACTCCTTGTTGTGTTGAAATGCCAAGAGCCTCCAAACACAGATAGAATCTTCCTTTCTTTTGCTCTTTTTCCAATGGCAACAATAAGTATTTAAGGCACAGATCTCCATGGAGTCTCAATACAGGGACACTGGATTGAAACATCTAGTGTTGATGAACTGATAAGTGGTAAAGTCTAACACTTTAGCACAGAAGTCAGGACTATTAGGGAGCAGAATAGCTGTCATGGAGACAGACATCTTAGGGGTCTCCTCACTGAATAGTTGCTAAGAAGTTAGTGACAGCTGCTAGGAGAAGCTTTCAGATCTAGCTAAAAAGAATTAGAATCTGTCTTTATATTTTAAAAGCTTGAATACTAAAACTGGATTCCTGGCACGGCGGCAAGGAATCTAGTTTTGCAGTTACTGCCAGCAAGGAGCATGCTCTGGTTGTCTTCCAGGTACAAGCATAGTGAAATTAAGGGAGTTTTCCTGCTGAAGGAGAAGTATTTGAGACAAGAGTGATATGGTTTGGCTCTGTGTCCCCACCCAAATCTCATCTCAAATTGTAATCCTCATAATTCCCACGTGTTAGGGAAGGGACCTGGTGGGTGGTGATTGGATAATGGGGGTGGTTTCCCCCAGGCTGTTCTGGTGATAGTGAGGGAGTTCCCATGAGAGCGGATGATTTTAAGTGTCTGGAAGTTCTCTCTTCTTACTCTCTCTCACCTGCTGCCATGTAAGACATGCCTGCTTCCCCTTCTTCTCTGATTGTAAGTTTCCTGAGGTCTTCTCAGCAATGTGGAGGCCTCAGGAAACTTTTTCTTTATAAATTACCCAGTCTTGGGCAGTTCGTTAGAGCAGTGTGAGAACAGACTAATACAATGAGTGTCTCTAAATCTTGAATTATTAGAGAGAATGAAGAATTCTTGGCGGGGATTGAGAAAATGGTCCAAGACAGAACTTTTTAAAAAAGATTAATTTGTAGTCAATAGGAAGAATGTATATATTAATACATATATAAAAGAGGACTGGGCTGGGCACAGTGGCTTATGCCTGTAATCCCAGCACTTTGGAAGTCCAAGGCAGGTGGATCACTTGAGGTCAAGAGTTCGAGATCATCCTGGCCAACAGAGTGAGTCTCACTCTGTCACCCAGGCTGGAGTGAAGTGGCACGATCTCGGCTCACTGCAGCCTCTGCCTCCTGGGTTCAAGTGATTCACCTGCCTCAGCCTTCAGAGTAGCTGGGATTACAGGTGTGCACTACCCTTCCTGAGAAACCTTTAAGGCAAAAAAGTACGTAGAAAATACACAGAAATTTTCCAAGGATCATGAGGGTTAAGAATTGGGATTCATGTCTAACACTACAGAAAGCGTCTATATAAATTCATAGAGAATAAATAAGTTATTTTGAATTCCAGTGGAAAAAGCTGAAGAAGACCCCAGAATACTACAGATGGGATAAGTTAAGGATGAAATATGGCTGATCACAGGAAAAAAAAAATGCCTTATTTGAAGAAAAGAGAATAAATAGACCTGAAAGCAGAAAAAAAATCCCTAGGTCAAGAAATTATAATCATTTATGTAAAATCATTTAACATAGAATGCATATTAAAAGGCAATGCAGTAAAGATCAAAAGATCAAAAATCAATCAAAATGATTTTGGTTTGGAGGCAGCTCAGAGATTATCTTGTCAAATGAGATTATAAGTAACGTTTTCCTAATACAGATGATAATTTGGCATAAAGGCAATTTATGGTCATAGCAGAATTCAACTGTTGGGTGATTGCTTCTTTTCATTCTTCTAAAAGTAGAACATCTAAAAAATTCTTATCTTTTCTGCAGTTTCATGAACCAGGAAGTTGAAGAATAATAAGGGAAACCCTTATACTCAAGTTAGTTCTAAGCATCATTTAATAATTTGAACTAATGGGAAATGTAAGGGAGACTGTCCATGTCATTTTAACTCTTGGTTACCAAGGAAATATATTAATGATGATTAGAGCCAAACAAAACTGAGATAGGATCGAGTTGGGATGGAAAAGCATGCCATGGGTTTTGGCATAAGCTAGATCTAGTTTTAAGCCTCCTAGACTCAATTATTTACTATCTTAGAGACTTTGATCAAGTCAACACTTCTTTTCTGAGACTTTTGTTTTCATTTCTAATGAGTAGTTTATATATATCCAGAATACAGTATCATTACCATATGCTGCACTAGATCAAAAACTTTGACTTCAGAAATTCTGTAATTCTCTCTTCTATCAATAAGGTCACTGAAATGGAAAATTACTGTAATAATTCAAAATCTCGCAATTAACTATGTCTGCATATGGGGAGAGGAAAAATAGTCATACTGGGCCAGTTACTAAGCAACCACTTTGTAAAACCCTATCTCACCAGGCTGAGAAAAGAACAAAGAAATGATGCTTTCCTATTAGACCCTATTCACCTCCTTTAAAGAGGACACATCACCAATGAAAAAATGGCCAGTCATTTCTTTAACAACTTGTTGGTAAATGGGGTTTTGCATTTCTATGACTCTCCTTCTAATTTTCCTATATTAAATTTTAATGTTTCTTGACACATAGACCTCTTTGGGAGTCATGGAAGCTACAGTAAATAAATGAATGCTTGAAAAACCTAACAGATAGTTGCACATATATTTTGTCCTAGAAACCCATTTATGGATCCCCAGATAAAGCGAAACACAGAAGTATATTATTTCTAATTGTTTATATTTTCACTCAAACTCCAAAAATATTTACTTATTAAAATAAAATGCAGATATTAAAACACAAGGAAATTATGAAAGTTTATGAAAAAAGAAGACAAACAAAAATATTCCAAAAGCCAGTTTTATAAGAAATACTGCAATTAAAAAGACGGAATGGGGATATGATGGGATGCAGGACAGTGTATTCTTTGCCTGATCCCGTTTGAAAATTTAATGGGACTCGTAATTTCAGAAAAATGGACTACAATCTGCAGATGAGAGTCAACCTGTATTTTATTAGCCTAAGGGGGAAAAAAAAAAAAAACACTACTGTAAAAAACCCACAGCTGTTTTTCCAGAAGATGATTCCACAAACTACCTTGCTGTAATTACGTGGGCCACTTTTGTAGTGCTGATTCTTGTTTTTTGTTTTGTTTTGTTTTGTTTTCATACCTACTGAATCAAATTCTCTATGATGATGCCCATAAGTGTGCTTTTAACAAGCATCCTGATCGATCTTTAGCTAAGCTGAAGTTTGAGAAACACTTTGCCATCGTTTTAAAGATCTTCATTAAGAGTATCTGATATCGGACGGGCGCGGTGGCTCAAGCCTGTAATCCCAGCACTTTGGGAGGCCGAGACGGGCGGATCACGAGGTCAGGAGATCAAGACCATCCTGGCTAACACAGTGAAACCCCGTCTCTACTAAAAAATACAAAAAAACTAGCCGGGCGAGGTGGCGAGCGCCTGTAGTCCCAGCTACTCGGGAGGCTGAGGCGGGAGAATGGCGTGAACCCGGGAGGCGGAGCTTGCAGTGAGCTGAGATCCGGCCACTGCACTCCAGCCTGGGCGACAGAGCAAGACTCCATCTCAAAAAAAAAAAAAAAAAAGAGTATCTGATATCTAACCAAAACTTAAATCCTACAATATTAAATTTCACTTTACTGAATGAAATACATTTCCAATCTAGATGGCCCTATATTTTTGGTATGGATACTTTTTATAGATTTGTTTGTATTGTCCATGGGAAGCTAAAAGTGCTACAACCCTAAGGGGTAAAAACTATGCCTATCTGTGATTGTCATCTTGTTCAGTTAATAAGAAATAATAACCATCATATCATCTTGGGAAGTAACATGAGTTGTAGTGACCACTTTCACCTTGACAGCAGAACACTAGGATCTCCAGAGATTATTTTCTGAGAAAGGCATAATACCCAAAACTGAGTGTTACTTAAACTTTTCAAAAGAAATAATTTCATAATGATATGAACGTTGTAAGTCCAACAAAATTCAGGATGTATCTTTCCTTTAATTCTGATTGTAGAATGTGTAAATCAGTAGAATAAAGAAGGATACATTTCTCTCTTTGGTATCACTTTAATCTTTCAAACTTGTGTTTATTTATTTTTTCTTTTTCCCAGGGAGGGAATACAGTGGGGAAGGGAGGTTTGGAAGGAGGGAGCAGACACAATGAAACTGACAACCATTCCAGAAAGAATATTTTTTATGATACAGGAATCCATCAGGGATTCAACAGAGGTAACTAAACTAATTACAAGAAGTTAGTTAAACAGCACCCCTCCCCTAAGGATGACATTCAGTATTGACCTGCTAAGAAGATAAATGCCCAACACATTTATTGTCATAAGGGTCAGTGCTTGTCCTATACTGAAACAATCAAGAATCTGCTGGTGCTCTTGGCCTTGCGTCACACACTACCTGTATGAGAGCGTCGTACGTACAGGGAGGAACCTGTCACACTGGGCAACGCACGCATGCTGAGGCCGTGGAACGCCTGTGCCAGCACTTTCACATTCTTATCAACATGCTCCAGCTCTTGCTGGAGCAACAAGAAGGAAAATTTTGGCATATCAATGTAAATCATTGCATGCTCTTTGGAATAGAATAGTAATCAAATTGATTTCCTAGCTATGCACAGCTCTCAGAGAACGTTTGAAAGTAGGGGGTGGTTTTAATAGGGTGGAGAGGTTGGCTTTTCCTGAATTATTCATATATAATTAAAATAAGAAGTGATCAGCATTATCTATCTATATGTTATTAGTTTACTAACCAGAAAGCTGGGTAGTAATTAACTCTAATTCCTGGAAGCATACTGGAGTGAGAAGAAGGCAGAGAAGAAATTCTACACCTCATGTGTGTAATATCTCACCCTTTCATGTCCTGTTGTGGCCCAAATAAAAGTGTCTGATTTATACCAGCAGAGTTGGCACCAGCTATGTGCACATTTCTGCTATTCTTATTGTTTATTGTTATATGTTTAAGTACTTAGGAGGCATCAAGAGGAAACCAATGGGAAGACCTTCTCCATGACTATAAATTCATAGTCTTGAGAAATGATGTTGATAGGTTTGGACAGGAATAAACACATCCCTAAAAGTCGTACACTTTGCCATAATTTTGGTACCTGCGCAAAACTAAATGTTTTTTTTTTTTCTTCTTCTGTCTTCTCCAATGCCATGCATCACGCTAAATTCAACCCTAAAACTGAACAGGCAAATACCTCAAGTGCATGATACATTGACCTACCTTCAGTACTAGGCTAGCACTATCCATAGCATAGGATGGATGCAGTCATTCCAGGACACACCACCCTGAACACCAATTCTATCAGCAGAATAATAGGGGAACTACAAAGTCCTCATCATCCTAAAACTGTGTGCAGGATCCTCATTTGACAAGCAACATGGGAATGGTAGATGCAAAATGACAAGATTTGTCCACAATGTCTTAGAAATAATAGTTCTACTTGATTCTCTATTCAGAAAAAAAAAAAAAAAAAAAAGAGGATGTCATTATTATAGACCAATGAAAGAAATTATTTGATTAGGGTAAAAATAGCAACCTGTCAGATATTCACTGGACAAAATATTTACAATTACGCTACAACTTTTTTTTTTTTTTTTTTTTTTGAGATGGAGTCTCACTCTGTCACCCAGGCTGGAGTGCAGTGGTACAATCTCCACTCACTGCGATCTCCGCCTTCCGGGTTCAAGTGATTCTCCTGCCTCAGCCTCCTGAGTAGCTGGGACTACAGGCGTGCGCCACCAGGCCCAGCTAATTTTTGTATTTTTAAGTAGAGACAGGGTTTCACCATATTGGTCAGGCTGGTCTCGAACTCTTGACTTGTGATCTGCCCTTCTCGGCCTCCCAAAATTCTGGAATTATAGGCGTGAGCCACCGCATCCGGCCACAAAATTTACCTTTTCTACTCTATAGTGTAGAGAGGCTGTATATACATTATATATATACACACACACACAGCCTCTACAGTGTAGAGAGAGTAGAAATATATAGTGTATACATGTTTGGACACAGGCCCTTGAAACATATAGTGTACATATATGCTATAGCATTTATGCTGAACAGCAGGTTCAAGGGCCTGTGAGAAACATATCATGTATACATGTTTCAAGGACCTCTGACCAATTTACCACCAGATTCAAAATCTACTTTAATATATACTTAAGAGGATTGAATTCACTTTTTTGGTCTTCTCATTATAGCCTCTGACATTTTTAGTAGCGCTTTAGTAAGACTTATGTATGTTTATGTATGCATATGTCATTTATATATGTAGATAGATATGTAAAATACCTACATATTTATATATGCCTATGTACATTTATATATGATAGATGTGTAGATGAACTACATATTTAAATGTACATATGCGTATATACACCTATTTAAGTCTTTATTATTTAATAGTATTATTGAGCATTCTTAAATGTAATTCTATTATTATTATTGAGAATCATCTGTTAGAACAGTTAACATTTAACGTCTTTGTTCCTTCTATGCATAGATATAGGTACACAGTAATGTTGTTAATCAACGATTGTGGGTAATTAGATGAAATGACATGCTTTGTGAATGAGCAATTAAACTTTTTGAACGGTGAAATATTTGTTATTTACTGAGTGTGGTTCTAAAAATATCTGCTGAGGTGCTTTTATAGGCAAGTCAATCTTCTTGTTCTTTCTTTTAGGATAGCTTCTATGGCATGTCGTGAATGTTAGAACAACCCCCCTTTTCACAATTTATCATGAGAAAAAAATCCAAAAACATTACAATAGTACATGCACAAAGGTGTTTATTGCAGTATTGATTACTGCGTTTACTGCAGTAATGAGCATTTCAAACCACCTAGATGCTCAACAACAGAGAGAAATAATTATGACTTATATAGAAGAAACATACAACCTCTACAATGTTTTCAAACTACTAATTTAAAAACTGGATGGCAACTGGGAAAAGAAAGATGTTCATGTAACTATCCAGAATGAAAAGCACAATGTAAAAGTGAATTTTTTGTTACATTATGCACACGTAGTCAAAAACTACACAATGGCAGGGGAAGTAGCACATTCACTACCACTGGTTGGTTTTTACAACTTTCATCTCTGTAATTCTTAGTCTATGATATATACAATTAAAACTATTTAAGGATATCAGGGCATTCATTACTGCAGTCTTTTATGACATCATGACATTTCTTCAGCATGCTTTGGAACCAAATACTCTCTGTGTCACTGCAACTTTTTCTTCAAATGCAACTATAATAAGTGAAGTTGTACTTTTCTCTCCCAGCTCTAGCATTTATGCTGAACAGCAGATCCCTCCTGCTTTGGGAATTCCAACCAATCGCTGCCCCACCTCCCCACTCCCACCCCCCACTCATCAAGGTTTCAAAGTATCTGCTAAAAATAGCTTCCCTCAACACATGCTTGGTACCAGTGTTACTTTTCTATTGCTGCATGACAAATTTCATTTTAAAACAACACACATTTATCATCTCACAACTCCCCAAGGTCAGGTGTCTGGGCCTGGGTTACCTGGGCCTCTGCAAGGGCTCTTCTGACTGCAGTCAAGGTGTCTGCTCTTGCTGCCGTCTCACCTGAGGTTCAGGATCTCTTCCCAAGCTCATTCACATGACTGAAAGAATTTTCTTTGAAGTTTGTATTAGGTCATTCTCACATCACTATAAAGAAATACCTGAGGATGGGTAATTATAAGGAAAGGGGTTTATTTGGCTCATGGTTCTGCAGGCTGTACAGGAAGCATGGTGCCAGAATCTGCTTGGCTTTTGGTGACGCCTCAGGAAGCTTACAATCCTAGCTGAAGGTGAAGGGGGAACAGACATGTCACATGGCTAGAGCAGGATCACGAGAGAGAGGAGGGAGGTGCCACACATTTTTAAATGACCAGATCTCATAAGAACTCACTATCATGAGGTGAGTACCAAGGGGGATGGTGCTAAATAATTCATGAGACATCCACCCCCATGATCCAATCACCTCCCACCAGGCCCCACCTCCAATATTCAGGATTCCGTTTCACATCCAAACTATATCACAGTTGCAGGACTAAAGTCCTACTTTCTTGTCAGTGTGGGGGTCATTTTTAACTCCTACAGGACCAGCAAGGCCCTCATTTTGCTCTTAAAGTTCAGCAGGAGAAATTCTTTCTAGTCCTCTGTCACCTTGCTTTATATAATATAATGTCATCATGAGAGGGACTATGCCACCAGCTGGTTCCTATAAGGTAACCTAATCATCAGATCCACTGAAGGGGAGGGGATTAAACGTGGCATGTACACCAGTAGGTGGAAACCTTGACAGCCATCTCAGAATTCTGCATACCACTAGAATTTATTTTATTTCTTTATGCTATACACAGGATAAAGAAATTAAGAAATTTCTGCTTCTTTCTAAGAAAAAGAAATAAATAAATTATTATGTCAGATATAAAATATATAAATCAGAAAATTATGTATAGTCTCTTGGTTTCAACGGAGCAAAGCAGATGAGAAAGGTAGGATATTCTTTTATGCAGAGGGGCAATAGCTTTGTATGATCTTTGGGAAGGACAGCATTGCCTCAAAGAAAAAGTAATGACATATTTCAGTTTCATATAGGAATTTTTAAATTAATGACATTAAATTGATAAAGAGCTGGTGTATTATTAAGGAATGAATTGTTATTCTCTCTCCTCAATAATCTGGTCTGTAATTTGCTTGCATTTCCTCACAGATTAGTGTTTTTGTTCAGGTATATCTCTAGAGTAGCCTCTGCAAAATATGGCAGATGTTACAGTAATTAAGAGTGCACCTAAACTACAATGCATTCTGCTTCCCTTCAGCTCGACTTTATACATGATTGTGTTAATATTTATACGATAGCCTATGTAGTTTGAAAGCATGCCAAGTTAGTTAGGACCATGGATACACTCATCAAAGAGGCAGCTCTCTACTTTCTTCCTCTGAATAAATGAAGTCAGGAAAATGGGTAAGTTAGCTGCTTTTCTAAGGTTTTGTGACTAATCAGCGATGTAACCATGATTGTGACTCATATTCTGACTATTTGCTTGTGTGCCCACAGCTGGCCTAAAAATGTGAGCACCGGCCGGGTGCGGCAGCTCACACCTGTAATCCCAGCACTTTGGGAGGCCGAGGCGGGTGGATCATGAGGTCAGGAGATCGAGACCATCCTGGCTAACACGGTGAAACCCCGTCTCTACTGAAAAATACAAAAAATTACCCGGGCGTGGTGGCGGCGCCTGTAGTCCCAGCTACTCGGGAGGCTGAGGCAGGAGAATGGCGTGAACCCGGGAGGCAGAGCTTGCAGTGAGCTGAGATTGTGCCACTGCACTTCAGCCTGGGCGACAGAGCGAGACTCCTTCTCAAAAAACAAAACAAAACAAACAAACAAATAAAAAACATGTGAGCACTACAGGACAAGCTTGAGTTGCAAAAGCAAGCTGAAAAGCACCACCCTCTTAATTCCCCAAAGAGCATCTCTTTGCAGAAACCAGGTAATACCATAGACTCTTGTCTTCAATGAATTTACTGCATCTTCAGACACAAACACGGACACACGGATGTTTAATGTTCCCAGCTGTCAAATTTACTGAGTTAACATCCATTTAGCATCATAGCTTAGCACACCCATTCTAGAAGTGACTGAACAGTTTTTCCTAGTTGATCTCTTTCAAAGACAGCAGACCACATCTCTGCACCCGGTGAGCACTGCAACATCATCTCGTATAATTGCTTAACTCTCTATGGGTTTCTAACAAGCACCCTTCACACTGAAATACAGCTTTTTAAACCCTTTAAGCTCATCTCTCTGTTAATGGAATCTGCCTAACTCCCTGCTGGGACTGACTAGCACCAAATAAATATTCTTGGAAGTTATCATTTTCTTATTTACTTATGCAATAGCACACAAAGATTTCCTTGGTTAGCAGGTGTTCCTGTTCTCCAAGTTCAAGTCAAAGCAGAATTTGTCAGATAAAGGGAAAGACACATGTCCTTCTAGGAGTTAATCAATACCTTTCAAAATGTTTCTCTTGCAGTGCGACTGGTGTTCATCCTTTCCTTTCCATTTCATTCCCATTGTTCTTTTAATGCTGCTAATTTTAGATGGTAGATACTTGTACTTTGCTTTCTTTTTTAAAAAATTTCTCGGCCTGGTGCGATGGCTTATGCCTGTAATCCCAGCATCAAATTTGAGAGGCCGAGCTGGGCGGATCATGAGGTCAGGAGATCAAGACCATCCTGGCTAACAAGGTGAAACCCCATCTCTACTAAAAATACAAAAAATTAGCCAGGCGTGGTGGTGGGTGCCTGTAGTCCCAGTTACTCCAGAGGCTGAGGCAGGAGAATGGTGTGAACCCGGGAGGCGGAGCTTGCAGTGAGCTGAGACCGCACCACTGCACTCCAGCCTGGGCGACAGAGCGAGACTTCGTCTTTCAAAATAAATAAATAAATAAATAAAAATTTTCACATTATTTTTCATTCCTTCTAGTAAATTTTTTCAAATAGTCTCACCAAGAATGTCTACTATCTTGGCATATAATAATAGGTCTACAGACATCAGAACCTCACCATTCACTTCCAAACATATCCTAATAGACAAACTTTGTTATCCTGTCTTAGTCCATTCAGACTGCTATGACAGAATATTACAAGCAGGGTGACTTACAGACAACAGAAATTTATTTTTCACAGTTCTGAAGGCTGAGAAGTCCAAGAACTAGGTGTTGGTGGATTCAGTGTCTGGAGAGGGCCTGCTTCCTGCTTCAAAGCATCTGTCTTCTCACTGTGTCCTCACACAGAGTAAAGACTGAGGACATACTCTGTCCTCACACAGAGTATGCCTGCGGCCTCTGTCATAAGGTCGCTAATCCCAATGAGGGCTCCACCCTCATGACCTAATCACCACCCAAAGGCCCCACTCCCTATGACCATCGCACTGCCAATTAGGTATCAACATACGAATGTTAGCGGGGAGCACAAATGTTTAGACTATATAGTGTATCTCATTCTATCTGAACGTTGAATCTATCAGTCTGGGGTAACTTTTACAGATTGCATCAATTGGAGTAAGAAAAGACGTTTTGTAGCTGACAGCACTTAACCCAGCCCCACCCCTCTCTGTTCCTCTTCCTTGTGACCCTGTGGCCCCTCCTCAAGGGAGCCTGTGCTGAACTTCAGAGTTTATAGCCCCTCCTGCTCAGAACTTGCCAAGGCCTATAAAACATGAAGCCTTCCCAATAGTATTTTTTTTTTTTTTTTTTTTGCTTCATCATATAAGAATAATACTTTCCTCCTCTACCTACAAAACACTCTGTTGCAAGAATCCCCACATAGGAACTGCTCATATATCACTCCTCCAGGTGAAATACTTGAATTTAACTGGGGTTCTAGAAGAAAAACTAAATCCCCAGAAATACATCTATTTTGGGGATGTCAGGCTGAAAAAATTGGTGACACCTAGGGAAGAAAACATGTCACTACAGTGTTCCCCAAGTCACTGTATAAATTACAAAAGTTACTTTATAAATTAAATTTAGATTTTCAAAGCACTTTCATATGAATTAGTGCACTTGGGACAAACAATAGTTTGTAGTGGTAGGTAAGCTTTTAGAATCACTTTTACTTATATAGTACAGAAAGGTTAAACGATTAAGCAAGATGGGCCAGCCGGTTATTGGAATTAGGGCTAAAATAAAACTGCAGGTCCTGACACCATAAAGCTTGGACTCAAGTAGATTACGAGAGGTCAACTCAAATCTCACAAGTAGTAGGAAAACTTAATCCAAAGGGAGGCCTTGGTTTGAATTGTTTGTTCATTTGAACCTTGTAGATAATAAATAAAAGGTCCAGGATTTCTATTTCCAAATAACAAACCATCATTCTATTCTTCAAGTATGTTGTACAACCTCCAACTATATCATGTGAGTTCATCAAGAAAGAATTTGCATTAACATCTTCATGGTCTCTTTGACCCTCTTGCAGGTGTGAGGGAAGTGCTTGGCTCTGCGAGATGGTCCTGGTCCAGCACTTTTCACAATTATCTCCTCTTGCATTCCCACTGAGCCTTCAGAATTGTGTGGCCTTTCAACTTTCTGAAAGGCCCTCAGTGTCTCTTAATTCAAATTCTCTACATGTAGATACATTCAGATCACTTTACAATTTAATCTTTGAGCAAAACTGTAAATCATCATGTCCTACGACATTACAATTGTGGGGGGGAAGGTGTTTGGTATCGCATCTAACTGCTTGAAAACTCTGAGTATCTCTAGACACAGTCAATATCCAGGTCTCAGATATGCATTTATTGTGTTTATTATAATGACTGCCTTTGTATTCACTGCAATCATTTTCTACTGTTTCTTCCTTTGTGTAATCATTTCTTCCCTTCCCCTCCATTATATTTTAGAGTAATCCTATATTCTGTTTTTTGAATACACACTTTTCTTTCTTTTAAAATAATTTGCTGTGTATATTTCAGTTTTACAACCTGATGTAACATTGGGATTGCAGTGCTTACTATCTCTCTCTCATCTGTCTCTTACTATCTATACTATACTATCTCTCTCTTACTATCTCTCTCTCTGTGTATATGTGTATATATACGTAGCTATATATCTATGTATATATATGCATACACACAGGTATATACATATACCTGTATATATGCATATGCATATACCTGTGTATATATGCATATCTATATACATATATCTGTGTATATATACATATATGTGTGTATGTATATGTGTGTATACATATATCTGTATATATACATATATGTGTGTATGTATATATATCTGTGTATATATACATATACATATATACATATCTGTGTATATATACACACATATATACATATACATATATCTGTGTATATGCATATATACACAGAGAGAGAGCTAGTATAATGATCACTATAGTGAGGCAGTTTAACCTATCTATCTTCTCACATAGTTGCTTTTTTGTGTGTAATAAGAACACCTGATATCTACTTATTTAACAAAAATTCCTAATACAATAGAAAAATTCCTAAAGAAATTAAAAATGGAGCTGTGTTATGACCCAGCAATCCATTTCTGGGTCTATATCCAAAGAAAATGAAAACACTACCTTGTAAAGATCTCTGCACCCCCATGTACATTGCAGCATTATTTACAATAGCTAGGCTATGGAAACAACCCAGGTGTTCGCCAACCAATGGACAAATAGACAAAAAAACAGTGGTGTATATATGCGTGTGTGTGTGCGTGTAGTGCAATATTATTCAGCCTTAAAAAAGGAGACAATCCTGCCTTTTGCCACAACATGGACGGAGCTGGGGACATTATGCCAAGTGAAATAAGCCAGACACACAGACACTTTTTAAAAAATGGAGCACCTGTTTTCCTAACTTGTCTCTTAGCTAAAAATTCTTCAGCAGTCTTCACTGCTTGGAAAACAAAGCCCTCAATACATAGCTTCTCATTAGATAGAGTTGATTCTCACTCTTCATTGTAGATGTGTTTAAAAAGTCACCACAAACACTGAATTACTGAATACTGAGCCATTGTTCCTAGGAGAAATACAGGGTTCGTTTCCTATGAACCTCTGGTGACAGCATTTTTGTCAATCAAACAATATATAACCTTGTTTTGTGTGTGTTTCCCTGTGTAGATACCTTACTTTTTATATATTGGTTCATTACCATTAAACTCAAGGCTATCAACATGACACCTATGCTTGAATGAAGCACCTAACATATTTTCTTCACAGGGCATGTTGTAGCCTCTTGTGCTGAGGACCACTGGAGAGCACTCAACACTACCAATGCTCGGAAGCCATTCTAAACAGCACAACACCAACAAAAAGTACAAAAATGAAAAAGCAATGTGGCATTAAATAGACTGCTAAAAGGACACTTGTTTACAACAGAGAGCTGAAAGAAGGCGGAGTGCCACATTGTTCTATGCCAATTGGAATGATGTGCAGAGGGAGATGGGGGTGAACATGTTCATAAATCATGGTGGAAGCACTGCAAGGTCGTGGGGTTACAAATAAATATTAGGGACTAGGTGAATTTGAAAATATAGAAACCTTGAATAATGAGGATCAATGGAATTTGCATTATACTGTGAACCTAATTCCACTGTCACCCACACTAAAAAAATAAGCCATGTTCTTTCCAGAACAGAGGCTTGAGTAGTCCCAAGGCTCACCTTCTATTCTCCTAATCCTATAACTCTTTTTTACTTTATGCCTTTGGTTTGAAACCACTCCTGTATTTGTTCCTTCATATAGTTTTGTGGTTAAAATCAATATCTCCTCTGCAAAAGCACTGGAGAGAAATCACCATTACAGAAGATGTCATATTCTCTTTCAGTTAAGGATTATTTTTATTCAAAAATGATCCATCCATGCCTCACCTGTATCCTAGAAATTTAAGCTAAAGCTCCATGAAGGTAAGAACCTTCTCTCATATTTCTTTACATCCTCAGTAGCTAACCCAGAACCCAGCACATACCAAGGGCTCGATAAATATTTACTAAACTGAATTTGATTTGAATCAGATTGAGATGTATTGCTATTTCTTATGTACCCCTATAAAAATCCTCTATCAATGATACAATTCTGTATGCCATGTACAAGAAAACATTCTGTAAAAAATGGAGAAAAGCTTACAATAGTCTCCATAGAGAACCAGAGGAAATAATAAGGTAAGAAGTAAAGTAGGTATAGAGGCAGCAACCTGGTTAGATGGGTGCTACATGAATTATTTATTTATTTATTTATTTATTTATTTACGTACTTACTTATTGAGATGGAGTTTTGTTCTTGTCGCCTAGGCTGGAGTGCGATGACACGAATTCAACTCACTGCAACCTCAGCCTTCAGGTTCAAGTGATTCTCCTGCTTCAGCCTTCCAGGCATCTGGGATTACAGGAGCCCACCACCATGCCCGCCTAATTTTTGTTTGTATTTTTGTAGAGACGGGGTTTTACCATGTTGGCCAGGTTGGTCTCCGTCTCCTGATCTCATTGATCTGCCTGCCTCCCAAAGTGCTGGGATTACAGGTGTGAGCCACTGGACCTGGCCTGCTACGTGATTTAAATTGAAGCTGTGTCTGTGTAGCCAGCACAGCATTTTTATATTACACATTATCTGGGTGTCCTGATGCAAGTGTGAATTTGGGTGGGGAGTGACTAATGGCTATCCAGGGTGGGCTAAGCCAGCTGCTCTTGGCACTGTACTGGAGCCTGATAGGCTCCCCACCCGCATAATTCAAACAGATGGTAGAACACTAGAACACTTGGGTGCATCCAGAAACAAACCCAAGTAGGTCAGAAGAGTATTCCAAAATATGATCTGACTTATTTCAATGTAATTATAGCCACTGTAATTTCTTACCAAAAGAAATAATAAACATACTCCTTCATTTATCTTAAACTATGCTTAAATAATAGCACTGGGTGAAATTGTTATATACATTAAGTTAGTTATGCATTAAGGAATAATATCCTAGAAAGCTAGATTTAAAATAAGATATTGATTATATCTGCATCTAATTTGTGGGCTATGCTAGTGTCTCCTCAAGTACATGGGGTGAAGACGGCTTTGGTTCACAAAGTTGGTACATCATCTTTCTCACCCTGGCAGTTCATTGAATTACAGATTTCTCCAGCTCTGTCCACTCTGAGATTCTGATTCAATAAAACTGAAACTTTTTATGTTCCTCTTTAATACTAAGCACAACTGGGTAAGATACGTTTTATTACTATTTTCTTCTATACATATATAATTTAAGATTCTTATTTCAAATACATTTCTTCTTAAAGTATGTAATGAAAAACAGAAGCATTTGGAGAGACATCATTTTTTGCTATAAACAAAAGGATCACCATCAGTGTAGAGATTTTAATTAAATACTTTATCTACTTAATTTATCTACTTAACTTTAGTAGCATTCCTCAAGAAAAAATAGAAAATTAGCAAACTCTGTCTACAAACTACATGTAAGCAAATATGTCTTTAGTCTATCAATCAGTTGATTGTCTATTTACCTACTTATCTCTGTCATCTATTGGCTTAACATTTTACTCAGATTGCCTTTTCTATGGCGCTTCCTACATAACTACCATATACACCTATTTTTACAAGTATGTATGTTTCTTTTGTTGATTGAATTCCTAAAATCAGAAAAATACCATTCTCAATCCATCAATGTGGATTTCTTACCTCCATCACCATCCAACTTACAGTCATTCCTTTTAATTTTAAATACTCTAACTGGGCACAGTGGTCAATGCCTGTAGTCTTAGCTACTTAGGAGGCTGAGGCAGGAGGATCACTTGAGCCCAGGAATGGCACCACTGCACTCCAGCCTGGATCACAGAGCAAGAGTCCAGATCCAAAGATAATAATAATAATACTTAAATTAATTGTAAAGAATGCTTGAGTTTGGTGACCTTAACAGAAAAACAATTTTATCTTAGAGTACATTTTAAAATACACACACACACACACACACACCATATGACAGCAGAAATTCCCTCAGCCACCTGAATAGACTAGTCTTAATATTGGTGTGATACTTATTTCTGTGGGTGGTACAGGTTTAGAAGCGAATTTTCCCAGAAATGAAGACAAAGGAATGAGTAAAAAGTACATCAGAGGATATCTTATCTGTACTAACCTGGAGTCTCATGCCAAGAAGTACGTCCGGAGTAATTATAACTTCTGTTCAGATCTCTCTTAATTGGCATTATTCAAATACAGAAAATTGAGTGAGAGTGTGACCTTGTTCACACTAGTGAACTTGTTCTCTGGAGATGAAAACTGACAACAGGCTTTTTTGTCATCAAAGGGTGAAGAAATGTGACAATCTGGGAACTGGTTTTAAGGCCCCATCTGCTAAACCAGAGAGAAATCAAGATTTTACAGTTCTATAAATATTTTAGTGTATCCCATCATTTATGAACTGTGGCAGCTATCATAAAACGTCTCTGACTTTTGTTACAACTGCATATAAGGCCAGAAAATTGCATCTCGTGGTAAACCATAAAAACCTAAGTAAAAGCACCATTCCTTTCAGTATATTCTAAAAATATACAACCTTCCTGTCAGTACATGGCAGGGTAGTTACCATCCCAGGATGCCTGTTTCTTTCTCATTTTTTTATCTGATCTTACTCTGGTCTTTCCAAGCCCTTTTGTATTTCAGTATCTTTTTATGTTTCATAAATAACAGCTATTGCCGTATAACAGCTGAAATAGATTTTACTTTGTCACAACACACTGTAAGCAAGAGACACTTGGATGATGTTAATGCTGCCTTACAATAAGCCTTTATTTTTGACCTTATGTTTAATTGCTTAAGATGTGATTCTCATTTTTGTCTCTACTGAGTTTCTTAAATATTATAAATAAGATCGCTTAATTAAGAGGCAATCAGCACATTTACAAGGAGAAGCTACTGCTAAGAAACGATAGGCAAAATATATATAAAGCTGACTTGACAGTGAGATTAAAATGGTGATTAGTGGATTGCCTCATCTTCTTCTTCCATATACTCTTGTTCTCGGACTTTCAAAAATGTGTGATACGTGAGATATTTTAACTCTTAAATATGATTTGATTTTTCTGATGGCTTCAGAAACGTGGTGACTGTGAGGGTCACATCACATTTCAAGGACGACAAACGATTCACATTGGCATCTTCGGACCAGGAAAAGGAATGTTTCTCTTATTACTAGACTGTGGTTTGATAGGCTGCAAAAGTTAACAAGGCAACAGATCCCAGGGCTCGAAGTCACTCATCGAAATCCGAGAGCATACGCACACACTCCTGTTGCATTCTGAAATACAAAGGATGCTCTGTGGATCATATTTTGGGGGATTAAGCTATAATATTATCTTTGACTCTTATTTCCTACACACAGATGAATGCATGATTCTCAGTGTCCAAATTCTACCTGAGCATTTACCCAAGTCAAATATTTCTCAGCTTATTTATTAATATGATTTCCAACCCCCTAAAATCTGCCCTTCCACTCCCATCTTCCTCCCTATAAATAAGCCATTTTCATTTGCAGTGAACAAAGCCAGCCTCATACTTGGAATGGGAATGGGAATGTGAGGCAATATGAAGCCTATTTACTGTTCATGAATGTTGGACACACTCAGATTTGTGACAAATGCCCTCTGGGCTTGTGCTCTCAGATATAAGTGGTGGGAATAAAGTCATACCTTGGCCCTTCCTCTGTCCTCTATACAGAGTCCAGCTCTGGCCTGGGAAAATACTTTCAGACAAAAAATCTGAGCAGAAGAAGAATGGGCAGAACTCTGGGAACATTCTTGAGGCACCAGCAGAACCTCTGCAGGAAGACGAGAGCATTGCTGGTGTGAGCCTAGGGACCCCCACTGCCCAGAACTGGCATTCCTTAATGCTACTACTGAAATTGTATTAATATTAACAGGTGTTAGAAAGCATTCTGAGCCTGAACTTTTAACGGCAATGACAAGAGGAGGCAATAAATATTTCTGACTGAGAAACCAGTGGCTTGGAACATCTGAAACAAAGCTTTCTGGATGCACTGACTTGTGAAAACTATATTCACATGCTATACAACAGAACCCCAAGCAAGAGAATTAGAATGGAGAGCCACAGCAATGGGAAGGATTTACCTTGATTCTCAATGGTAGCCCATGAATTACAGTCTCATGAAACAGTCCTAAAAGTTTGGCCACTTGCTAGCAAAGATGAGCTCCTTTAATATCTCAAATCCTTAATTTTCTCTTCTGCAAAATAGGCCCTTTGAGCTCCCCATACTGGCAATGTACTACTGGCAGAACTATGCTACTTGTGAAATGTCTTGAATAACGCCCTTCTCTCCTCATGTTGTAAGAATCAAAGTATCTAAGATAATGAAACTCTTAGCAAGTTCCTGAAGCAGAGTAAGTACTCAATACAATGTAGCTGATGTTGGCATCACTATGTCGGTGAGCCTTGCACATAGTGTGTGCTCAATACATCTTGATTGAATTGAATTAAATTGAACAGAGATGTAGGGAGTTTTATGTAGGATTATTCTTCTACTCATTACAAACTGTCCTGCATGAGGACACTTCAGCTATATTAGAATAGAATTGAATTGAATGAATATGAAATAATGCCAAATGTGATACTAAGCACTGTCCGCTATTTACCTTATGAAATTCTCTTTTAATACTTTAATTAAGTGATTTTTTCCACTTTACTGATAAATACTAAATTTCAGAGAGGTGAATTTACTTGCTTGTGTTTACATAACTGAATGGCAGAGTCAGGGTTTGAACTTAGGTTACCTGGTTCCCATACCAAGATGCAAAAAGGGATAGACAATGGTTGCCTGAAGAAGCTGAAAGGTTCCCATTAACATTCTATTTGTCTCAATAGAAAAGTAGCATTATTCCTGCTGAGTAATAAAGTGATAGACATCTTAATATGTTACCTAAAACTTCCTATTTCTTAAAGTGTTATGGTTTGTGGGAAGTTCTGTAACTGGAAGTCAGTGGCTAATGAGTTGTGCATGGTCTTCCCCTCTGCAGGGAGTACTGATGGGGGTGGAACATCAGGACTACAACTACCACAACATGTTGTGTGTCCTGAGGAAGAAGGTATCTCTCATCTTCTCCCACACTAACCAACAGAAGGACATTCCAGGAACATTTTGCTGTACCTTCTCTAGTTTGGTGAAGAAAAACAGAACACTATCTGAGAACTTATTTGTTGTTATTTTTATTGCGTTGTGGTTTTTGGCTTTTCACTGGGAGACGGAAGTAGAACCGATGAGTAGAAATTACAAGGAAATAGATTTAAATTCCAGAAAATAAGCAGTTTTCCAACCATGAGAGCCATTGTTGAGTATCACCTGCTCTAGAAGGTATTTCATCATTTGGAAGGAAATTAAACAGACGACTTACAGGTTACTTTTTGACTCTTAATTCTAAGATTCGATGGCAGAAGGCAACCCTAAAGCAGATATTCTTCAACTGATAACTCCTCATGGCATGATTTTTAAAGAAAATGAAGTCTAACCATTTTAAAGAATATTGGAGAGGCACAGTACGAGAATTCATTCAATTATGCAACCTGAACATACTGAGACCTTTGTCTGTTTTGACCAAGGCCAATGTGTTTCCATCCTTGTGAACCACACAGAACACCAGGATCTAGTTGTAGACAATGAATCTGGTAGAGTCAGACAACATATAAAAATAAATGAAAGCTAAGATATTTCAAAACCGCAAGGCAAGGGTGAAATTTTAATCAAAGTAGACCCTGCTGTATTTCTGTACTCTTCTCCATGGTCCGCGGTCCACCGTGCTTGTCAAATCTGACTGCTGACAAGACCACGGTCTTGGGATAAACGGTCCTGAATTCCATTTCTGAGCTGCCCACGGGTATCACAAAGCACAATCCCTTCTCTCTCTCTTCAGTTAGGAGTTTATGATGGGCCTGATATAATGACTATGGATTGGGAGAATTCATTTCCGAAGCAGGAAGTGAGACCAAGAGGAAGTTCAACAAAGCTGATGCATGTTGTGGTAACTAAATCCTCGTCTGCATTTAATCAAAGGGCACTGGTGAGTCACAAGTGGGAGAGCAGGAATCCCCATGCCAGTAATCAGCGCAGAAGGCCACATCAAATGCCGCCCCATGCTTGACTTCCTCCTCTCTATTGTTCCGCAGACATTCTTAGAGCGGAAGATGCGACATAGACAGTGTGTGCTTTTAAGTCCTTGTTTTCAAGCTACATGGCTTTTACAGAAATGTGTGCCTCAAAGCCACAAAGACAGGCGAGTACAATAATATTTACCAAAAGCTCAGAGACCTTGCCAGATTTGGACCCGAGATACTGATGGCTGTCTGGAGCTTCCGGCTCCAGCAGCTCTGTGTTTAGACCCAGGGGAGATGCTGTGCTTCTCTCTTGTCCATGCTGGCATCTCACCTGGCTGAAGGGGCGTCTCCCCTTGTGTGAGTTATCTTGCTCCCCAAGATCTCAAGGGGACTCCAAGGCAACTTTGCCTAGAGCTTTGCACTTTGAAAGTCTGCCCCTGGAAACTGTTATCTTGTCATGGCACATGGGCCTCTGTGGGAAGTGTTCTCCTCTAAGGAAAGCAAATCAGTCTTATTCGTCACAGAATGCTGCCTAAAATATGAACTATAATGTGCAGTGTAGGAAGATTATACTGTACACGAAGTTAAAGAGTAAAAGTAAAAGTTAACGTTCCAAAACTACAAACAGAAAACTGTATTTAGATTTACTTTCCTAAAGGAATGCCAATGGCATAGAGGTTAGAAAATTGTGATGTCAATTTTCAGGCCATTTCCTTATTCTATGAATTAAATCTGTAAGTAACATCAATTTATACTGAACAAGTTTGGAGATTCGGAACAACATGATTTTGCAAATAGCTCATTGTCATGTTCTTACTCAAACTGAAGCTACATACCGCTCTGGAATTCAGCCATAAATTTAACATTTTTTTTTCATTACTTTATTTGGGATTTGAAATTTGAATCACTAAAACATTAAAATATATTTTAAATGTAAATACCATGTCATATTTTCTTTAATTTTCCATATTCATTTGGTATCTAAGTGGTTTCCTATAATCAGAAGAAGCCATCATTGTTGGCTTCGTTAAATTGGTTGTTTTATTCTCTATTTCCTCTTATTAATAGTCAATATACAACATTCATTAAATATTCATCCCAGAGAGTAAGATATGAGGGTCTGGGCTGAGGGAGGTTTTTCTCTTTTCCACTTGTCACAAAATGCATCCCTTCATGATCAACAGAAAATTTTCTGCAACAATTCTAAAAGTCAGTTCTCTATCGAAATCAAATGTGAAGTTAATAGTTTCTTAAAATGTTTACTGACAGTTCACCCAGAAGCCAACAACTTAATGAGCAGCTTTTGTTCACAGTTTAAGGCAGTTGTCCTGTTCTGCTTAGGAGACATTCAGTACTAGAAGAGAAGTGTTAACGCAGATCACAAGTAAAGGACGTCATAGACCTTTCTGCATCACTTGTTCTTTTAACAGAAGGGATCTGTGGATGAAGAACAAGCTTCTACTCAATATTAGAAAGATAGCAACTTTTGGAAGACAATGTGGTGATTCCTAAAGGATCTACAACAAGAAATACCATTTGACCCAGCCATCCCATTACTGGGTATATATCCAAAGGATTATAAATCATGCTGCTATAAAGACACACGCACACGTATGTTTATTGCGGCACTATTCACAATAGCAAAGACTTGGAACCAACCCAAATGTCCAACAATGATAGACCAAATTAAGAAAATGTGGCACATATACACCATGGAATACTATGTAGCCATAAAAAAGGATGAGTTCATGTCCTTTGCAGGGACATGGATGAAGCTGGAAACCATCATTCTCAGCAAACTATCACAAGAACAGAAAACCAAACACCACATGTTCTCCCTCATAGGTGGGAATTGAACAATAAGAACACTTGGACACAGGGCAGAGAATATCACACACCCGGGCCTGCTGGGGGTGGGGGCCTGGGGGAGGGATAGCAGTAGGAGAAATACCTAATGTAAATGACAACTTGGTAGGTGCAGCAAACCAACATGGCACATGTATATCTATGTAACAAACCTGCACGTTGTGCACATGTACCCTAGAACTTAAAGTGTAATTTAAAAAAGGAAAGAAAGATAGCAACTTTTCTACTCTATGAACTTTTCATAAGCTCCTTTACATATAGGTGTTTGCATAGCTATTTGTTTTTCTTTTTTTTTTTTTTTTTTTTTTGAGACGGAGTCTCGCTCTGTCGCCCAGGCTGGAGTGCAGTGGCGCGATCTCGGCTCACTGCAAGCTCCACCTCCCGGGCTCACGCCATTCTCCCGCCTCAGCCTCCGAGTAGCTGGGACTACAGGCGCCCGCCACCACGCCCGGCTAGTTTTTTGTATTTTTAGTAGAGACGGGGTTTCACCATGTTAGCCAGGATGGTCTCGATCTCCTGACCTCGTGATCCACCCGCCTCGGCCTCCCAAAGTGCTGGGATTACAGGCTTGAGCCACCGCGCCCGGCCGCTATTTGTTTTTCTTAGTTACATTATTTCTTGTGGGGATCAACATATTGGCTTGGGGAAAGCAACCTGATCATGTAATTGCATCCAGAACAAAGACTCCTAGGACCCACTAGGCTGGCATGAGTTTACAGCATCCTATTTACACTACCTATAGGAAGACCACCTTACTTCAAAGCAAAATAGAGAATGTTTTTCTTTAGGTATGTTTTTCAAAACAAGACTTGGTGTATCCACAGAAATTAGAGATAGAGAGAGAATATTAAAACGTTTCCTTTGCTTGTTCCAATTGTTTCTTTACTTTTAGTTCCTTTTTTTCATTGCAGGCTTAAATAACAAACACAACGGGAAATGGTCCTGCTCTCCCATGAAACTATAAACGCTCTGCAAACACTAGAACAAAATGGAAAGGAAAGAAAAGAATAGAAAAGGAAGGGGTTTTAGGTTAAGGCATTGACTCTGCTGTCTTAGAAAATATAGCTTCCTTTCCACAAAACTTCTGTTCTTATCCATTGTGCTTTCGGTGGCCTTTCCTGTTCTTCATAACATGCAAGTGAAGAATCAGTGGGTGACAGTGAACACCATTAACCTAATGACTTGGAGGGCTTTGCCCTGGGCCATGATTTACATTCTTATGTTCTCAAGACTTAATTTGGTTTAGCCATGACTTAATTTCTTCAGGGGATTGAGCCCAGGGGCCTCTAATAATATCCATGTCTATAGTACCATGTTATTGGTAAACCACACTCAGGAATAATCAACAGAGGCACACTCTACTTAATTTATTAATAAAACTTACTAACTAAATAGCACTGGCAATTGTATTCCATAACCACTCCTTATAACGGGTGCTTCCTATACTTAATACTCAGTTCAGCATTGCAATATAAAATCAATAAATAGCTAAGAACAGTTTGACCATCTCATTTTTGTGTTGGGGGCACAGTCTAAGAATCCAACTTCCCATTTGTAAACATTTCCACTTGGAAGTACCTCCTAGAAGAGTTCGTTGTGTGCCACTAACATGCCGACAGTAATAATGCATGGGTTTCATTCTCTATTACGCTGTTTAAGTTAAACTTTTCTTTGTATCATCAGTGCTTTCGCCTGAGACTAAATGATTCCCAATCTGCATTCCCTTAGACGATGCACAGATCATTTGAGAATGGCTTTCCCGTTCTGACAAGCTTGCGATTTTATTTAAACAAATTCTTTCCCCCAGATTCCCTACAGAACAGCTATTGTACCCTTTTGTTGATTGTAGTGGACATATTGCAGATCTCCAATTACCTCCCCACGGACCACCCACCACAAGAAGGTTTTGTCTTGCCAGCACAGAAGCACTGGCAGCCTCTTGCCTCCTGGAGACTGGAGCGAGGCCTTTGTCTCAGCCCTGTCTCCAAGTTTAACAGACTCTGCTGGCCCTGCATCTGTGCTTGTCCTGACATAGAACAACCTAATCAATTACGCCAAACCACTTTGGAGTGAATACATTGTCTAACAGAATAATAATTAGGTGGTAAAAAGAAAACATTATAATGTTCTTTTGGATAGGAGGTTGACAGCTTCCAGACAAATGTAAGAGATTTGTAATGTGAAAATGTAGCAATGGGGCAAGAGATTTGCTATTGAAAAGAAACAACTAAGTACAATGGGACACATGGGCGCCCAGTATTCTCACAAATCTCTGAACATTTACAGTCGAGATCTTACATTTTCCACTTCTTTTTTAGTCTTCTGAAGTAGATAATTTAGTTAGTAAAATTCCTTATTAATGATACAGCATTTGAAAGAGCTATTTGTATTATGAGATCTGATGTAACTTACATCAAGATAAATCACGGGTCGAAAATTAACGCATTGTTTTGCATAAGTAATGTAGGTTGTGATTCTTGAAATTCTTTTCCCAGGGAATTTTGGTTTACAAGTGTGATCTCTGGAATGAGGTATTACTTTGTATTCTAATTTTTTTCTTGATGCTTTTCCAACATAAGTAATAATAGCTCTTTAAATTTCAATAATCAAATGCTACTTCAATTGGTATACAAACTATTTTGAAAATACACACTTAGAGTTATAGTCACCACTTACCATAGACTTATAACTTGAATTTTGAAAACTAAACACCCTCTAAAATTATGTGAGTTAATACAATAGCAGAATAAACACTAAAAGAATTAAATCTACTCTCTCTTAAGTCTTTCTTCACTAACCTAAGGCTAAATTGTTGTATGAATTATTTTTATCAAAAAGTTGAAATTTTGAGATTTATGTATAAAATACTTTAACTCTTTAAAGTAAATAATATATAGAATGCAGCAAAAATATTAATGGCTTTCTAAAAACGAAGAGCAGAGAATCATAATTAAAGATAACATAAAATGTTTTGGTCAACTTCAACCATTCCTACTTTTCTTCATCACTTCAGGACCCAGTTTTATTGCTTAATAATTGGATAATTTTGAATTACATACCATAATTAAGGTGGCAAGTATTAGATTATTAAATTCACACTCCCTTTAAGTTACTTATGTATTATAATTAGTCATTACTGTCATGCTCAATAGTAATAAAATGATACTCGAATAACCTTCTATCTACTTCCTTGATTCTAGAAGTTCACACCCAACACGCACACACAAAGAGCGCACATCATACATACCATACATACACATCACACACAAAATGTCATCGCATTCCACAATCAGAGCTGCATTTCATATTAATGAGAATTTTTTTTTCTTTGTGTGTGTGTGTGTGTGTGTGTTGCAGAGTTCGGAGACATTTATTGTAGGACAATTAAAAAGCAGGCGTTTTGTAGTTTGGAAGAAACTGGTGGGGCAATAGTGTGCGTGCACAAGCACATATACACATCCAGTTCTATTCTCTGGTTCTGTGTTTTTAATCACCTCTTGGGGAACCATTTAAAATACCTTCTTACCCATGCTTTATGTGCAACTGAAGTATAACAAACATGGAAATGTACATAAATCATAACTCTACAGATGAGTGAAATATCACAAAGTAAACACATCTTGCAACCAGCAGCCAGGCAAAGAATAGAGCATACTCAGAAGTTCTTCTCAAGCCTCCTCACTCAATATTTTCCCCAACGGTAACCACTATCCTGAATTGTAACACCATAAATTACTTTTGCCTATTTTACGAACTTCACATAAATGGAATAATTCATTATGTATACTTTTCTCTGGCCTCTTTTGCTCAATATGACATTTTAGGGATGCATCCACATTGTTGCCTATAGCAGCAAGTCTTCTTTTGGAATGCTTTGTAGCGTTCCATTGCATGAGTATACAGTAATTTTTTAATCTGTTCTAATTTTGAGTTGTTTTCATTTTGAGCTAATCAGAATATTGCTGCTGTGAGATATTATATAAATGTCTTTTTGGTGAAGATCTACAGGATATATATGTAGGAGTAGAATCGCTGAATTGTATGGCATTTATATTCACTTTCAGTAGATATTGCCAACTTTTTTCCAAAGTGCATATACCAATTTATACTTCTCTTTTCAATTCATGAGCGTTCCCATTGCTCCATATCCTCACCAGCATTGCCATTAACGAATTTCTCATTTTAGCCATTCTGACGTTTTGTATTAGAATCACATTGAGTTTTGAATTTTTATTTCCTGTAAAGCTAATAAAATCGAGGTTTCAAAAATACATTTATCGGCCAGGCGCGGTGGCTCACGCCTGTAATCCCAGCACTTTGGGAGGCCGAGGCGGGTGGATGACGAGGTCAGGAGATCGAGACCATCCTGGCTAACACGGTGAAACCACGTCTCTACTAAAAATACAAAAATTAACCAAGCGTGGTGGCGGCGCCTGTAGCCCCAGCTACTCGGGAGGCTGAGGCAGGAGAATGGCGTGAACCCTGGAGGTGGAGCTTGCAGTGAGTGGAGATCGCGTCACTGCACTCCAGCCTGGGCGACAGAGCGAGATTCCCTCTCAAAAAAAAAAAAAAAAAAAAAAAAAGTTTATTTGCCTTAAATATTAAGCCAAGTCTGAAACGAAGTTCTTTTTAGTCGTGGGGACCTGAACTTACTCATCTTTCAGACTTGGCTACAGATGAACCACAGTTTCCACACTGCAGTCCTGGAGAATGGAACTGTTCTCTCATTCACCACATCTACCTTTAATGAACACAAACCCTGGGAGCATTATGTAGGGTTTTGGAAAGGAGTATTTTCTCATTCCAGACTTTTCCATGGACTTTTCCACTGGTTGGTATATATGTGTCCTGCCGTGTTGATGGCTGCGTTGATCAGACTCATGCATTCATGTCAATTCATCATCGTTTGCTGTGCAAAATCCCTCTCTGGTTTGAATCATTTTTACTTCTTATTTCCATTTCTCACCCCTGTTATGCTTTCCTTCCCACATGCAACTACTATAATGTGTTTAATATGCATTAAAACATAGTCTAATTATATTTCTTCCTTCTCATACTCAACACCAGCACAAACAGCGCTGCAATGAACCTGCACACCCATCCTTTTAAGAACCTGCTTCACAATTTGGCATATACACTCTGGTACAGTATATTTAAATTAGATTTGACTACTGCTGAATGCTATGTAAAAGGACATTGGCACTGCATAAGGTGTTGTTACCCTCACATCCCTTCTACCACTAGCATTATCCTGCTTTCTGATTGTTGACATCCTAATAGGTTTAAAGTAATCTCACTGTTTTAACATGCATATGTCTAATGGCAAAAGAATTTATGTATATCTTTATGCGCTTTTTTGGTTTTGGGGTTTCTTCTTCTCCCTGTTCCTATATTTTTCCTATTTTCTCATTAAGCCTTTCTTTTTTGTGTTGGTTTATAGGAATCCTTTATATAATCTAGATATTTGTTCTTTGTTGATTCTAAATATTGAAAAGACTGTTCCTAAATCTCTCATTTTTCTGTTGTCTTTGTACATGGCATGCTTTGTGAGCTGCAATTCTTACCTTCATGGAATTAAATTCATTAATTTACAAGGAAGATACAAAAATTACAAAATCTATGCCTCAAACAATACATTCCTAAAGCAGAAATTAGGGAAGATCAAAGAGAAATCCATTTAAGATAGCATATATAACACACAGCTTTCTGGTTTCGATTAATCCAGTGGAAACAAATAAGGAAGGATATAAAAAACATAGCCCAATCAGCAATTGTATCTTATGGATATATCAAAATTTATGTCCCATTAATATATATTTCTTCTTTTCAATTGCACATCAAATATTCAAAATTGACTAAATATTATGTCAAAAAAGGAAAATCTCAAATTTCATAAAGTATAATTTTAAAAAATTATCTATTCAAAGAAAGCAAAAATTTTTAAAACAGTCTTCAACTTAGAAATTTAAATACAAACAGGTTTCTATTAAGCAAATCTTAGAAGAAAAGGGTTAAACAAGTCAAAATTTCAGAATTTTTAGATCTAAAGAAAACTACATATAAGAATCTATGGGACCTAAAATATAAGGAGAAAAAGTAGGTGAAAATGACAAACACACAGCATACAGAAAATATACACACATTTATAATAAGAGAAATACAAACTACAACTACTATTTCTGACTTTCCAGACAAGCCAAAATTCAAAGCCTTGACACTCTGTTGGTGAGGACAAGTGAAATGCATATTTTTATTTATTACTGATGGCAGTGCTAAGTGGTGCAACCCATATGAAGAAGAAATTTGGCAAAACAATGTTCATTTCTTCTTTGATTCAGAAATCCCCATTTGACAGACATACCTGATGGTACATTTCTGCAAACAGGAAACATCATATTCACAAGGGTTATTCACTGTCACAGTAAAACATCAGAACCAGCCTAAATGCTCACTAATAGTGAACTGGTTGAATAAGCCAATGAAATATCATGTGGACATAAAATGAATGAGGAAGACCTCTATGAAGTTCACTATTGCACATTTATGTTGCTCCATGAAGGAAATAGATTGATTTTTACAACATATTATTAAGATCAAAATTGTGTAGATAGTAAGCTACTTTTTTGTGCAACAAAAAATAATTATTTTTTTTCCATTTTTAAAAAAAGAAAAGCAGAAAGGATAGATGGAAATTTAATAAAAAATGTTTGCCTCTAGGTGATGGATGGTAATGGTGTGGAAGGATTGAAGAGGGAAAGAAACTTTCTAAGAATGCTTTGTAATATATTTTTAGCTTTTGAACCACAGAGGTCTATTTTTCATGTTAAAAATATTAAATAAAAAGAATTTAAAAAGCAAATCTTAAAATGGAATATCAACAGAAAACAAATGAACCTATCAGATTGATAAGATAAAATACAAAGAAAAATAATTGATTCAAATAATATTTGAACTCATTATTTTGCATACAGCTACTGAGATACGTTTTGAGGACAAAAAGAGCTTCAAAGAAAATCAGAATTTTACTTCATTAGATATATTGTTGATAGTGATATTGGTATAATAATTATAAAACTATGTTTCGACAAAGTTAAATACAACATATATTGATATGAGCAGGGTATTCTTACTGTAAAAGGGAGATTAAAATAGCAAAACATAATATGAGAAAAGTGAAGAGAGCCCAGTGATGTTGAATTTCAATTAGAAATATCAGAATGAACTCAAGACTTTTAAAAAGCCCTGTTTTCTAGTTTTGACCATTGAAATGTAACCAACAATACTCCAGCACCAGTAAGCACACTGGATGCTCAGTTCTTGCTTTCAAAATACCATCCTGTACTTAAGGAACCAGGTCTTTGTGAGGGAGGGCTAATTCCAGGAAAACTACCAGGTGAGACTGAAAAGATTGCTCAGATTAATGAGGACGTGTCAGAAATGGCACAGGAACCAGCTTGAAGTGATTCCCACTGCCCAAATTTGTGACGGTTGAGCAAGATGAGAAACATAATAGATGATAACACACTAAGTTACAGATATTTGCATGGTGTATAGCAATACCAAAAATGAGAGGTGGTAAGAGAGAAAAAGCTTTTCTTTACAAAAGAAAGCAAGCCAATACATATAGAAGAAAAGCTCAAATTAGGAGAAAAATCATTTTGCAACTATCCTATAATACTTGATTTTGGAAACAATTATCAATGGATACTACCTCCTTTGGGTAAAACGTTGCTATGGAATAGGATAGTCTCAAATTTTAACACAAAGATTAGTTATTATTTTCAAATGGGAAAAAGCATCTTTACAATGGGAAGATGTTTGTCGTCACCTGTAGTAGCTGCTATGGACACCCCAGCAGATCACCATGGGGTGTGTCGCCCAGATGCTGTGTTTTGATCGCTAACAAAGCTCAGCTACCCATTTCTTCAGAGAATCCCTTCTGCTGAAGGGAGCCACCTTGCCCTTTAGGCTTCCCCCGCCCCCAGCCCCGCCCATGGCAGCACACATCCAACAACTGGCTACCATGAAAACGTAAAAGGCTAGCCCCACGGAACCAACAGGAGGAGCTCTGTAACCTTCTTTATCCTCTGGAGCTACCCGCTCCCCTCTTTGCCCACCCACCAGGGATCAGGCCAAGGTTGAAGTTTAGCTGAGACCACACCCTTGGTTGCTTCTTGCTCTCTTCCTCTCCTACTTCACTCACCCCCTTACAGGTTCTTCCCACATCACACCTCAGTAAATCCTATACCTTAATCCCTGCCGAGATTTTAAGTCTAGGTAACCCAAACTAAGACATGCCCTTAAGTAAGCAAACTTTGCCTTCGCCAAAGTGACAAAGTTACATGTTGTGCTCTGGAATGTTATGAAATTTTGTTTCCAAAAAATACTTAACCTGAATCTAATTATCAAGAACCAATCAGACAAATCCAAATTGTGCCAGATATTTTAAAAGACTAAGTGGTGCCCAGATTCTTAAAAATAATGACAGTGCATATTTAAAAATAGTGAACAAAAGTTTTTTTAAAAACTTGGGAATTGTTCTGTATTATAGAAAACTAAGAATTATACAATGAAATACTGTGTATTACCTTTGGTTGGATACTATATTTTTTTCCCAAAAACCAAGCTTTAAAAGAAATTTTAAGAACATTTAAGCATACTGAAAATTGACTTAATATAGATAATTTATATAATTGTGGAATGTCTTGAGGGTGACATAATAGTATTGTGGTTGGTGAGAAAAAGTGTTTTCTTAGGAGATAAATGTTGAAACTTAGAAGGGAAGTGTCATGATGTCTATGGCTTTTAATTGTGTTGGAAAATAAGCGTGTTTCTTTTCTGTATATATGCATTTATGGAAAGAGAGAAATAGAATTGCAAATCATTAACAACTGGGAAGGGTATAACGTATTTACTTTATTATTCTTTCAACTTTTCTATAGAATTGAAAATTCTTTTATAAAAAGTTGAGTGGGGGAAAGCAGGAATAATTTGACCAACAAAGTAAATATTGATAGTCTTGAGACTATAATCCAAAGAATAAAATAAATGTACATGCAAAAATACTAGTATAACTAAATGATTGAAGTAAATGTGGGAGAAAGACAACTTACCATTCAGAAGGGACAAATTACTATTAGGGCACCACAGCAATAATCGCTGCAGGAAATCCATTGATCAATGCTAAAATTGCTAGGCAAAACTTTAACACCAACAAGACATTTGCACAGCCCCAACATATCTCCAACAAAATATTAATTGCTGTGGTGTTCTTGGCCTAAGACGCCATAGATTCCTCAATACGCCTTTCTCCAGGAGATGAATGTTAATTCCCCCTACCTTCAGAAAGGACTGGATTTAGTGACCCACTTATTAAAAATTGAATACAGAAAGAGAACCAGAGTAAATTCCTCAGACACTTACAGATGTTTTCTTAACCAAGTGGCCTGGTTCCCATCACTAGTGATCATACAGAATACTATATGTAATATGCCTTGTATGATGCAATGAGAAGGCATATCATTACATGGTATTTTCCCTCAAGATTTATAATATCAATCTAATCATAAGAAATGCCCATCAAGCAAACCTAAAAGAAGGAAAATTTTACAAAATTGTTGAAATGTCAAGGTCATAAAAGCAAAGACTAAGAGTAATCACAGCTTGGAGGAGGCTAAGGAGACACGACAACTAAATGCAATATGATATCTGGATTGGATTCTGAACAGAAAATAAACTTAGTGAAAAACTGGGACATCCAAATGTTAATTTCTTAGTTTTGATCATTTGATTATGGCAATGTAAAGTCAAACTCTGGGGAAGCTGAGTAAAAGGAATACAGAAACTCTGTACTCTTTGCAACTCTTTTGAAAGTCTAAAATTATTTTTAAGGTCTTTTTAATTTTGGGGAAAATTTTAGTATAAAATATGAAGAAAATCATGTGGACTGGGGGCTTTTTAAGAGGGGTGGTCTTTGAGTCCTTTCATGCTAATTGTCCTAGTTGAATTTTCCTGCTGGTCATTTTTTCCCTCAACTGTGGTATTTTTTACTCTTTCCAGTTGCCGTAGTTTGGATGTTTTTCCTCTGAACCTCTTGTTGAAATTTGACAGTCAATGTTGGAGGTGAGGACTAATGGGAGGTATTCGGCTCATGGATTTGGATTCCTCACGAATGACATGGTGCCATCCTCTCTATAGTACGTGAGTTCTACAAGAGCTGGTTGTTAAAAAGAACCTGGCTCCTCCCTCGTTTTCTCTTGCTTCCTCTCTCGCCATGTGATCTCTGCACACACAGGCTCTCCTTCCCCTTTGGCCTTGAGTGGAAGCAGCCTGAGGCCCTCACCAGATGCAGATGCCAGAGCCCTCCTTTTTGCAGAGCCTGCAGAACAGTGAGCCAAATAAACCTGTTTTCTTTATAAACTACTTAGCCTCAGGTATTCCTTCATAGCAACACAAACGGACTGAGACAAAAGTTTATGGAATTATCTACATTTTCTGATTTGTTTTACAATACATTTTCCGATTTGTTTTACAATACATTTTCTGTTAAATTTATGTTGTGTCTATAACTATGCTTCCTTTGTCATTCTTTGAGTATTTGCATTTTTGATTTGTCGTAATTACCATGCTAGTTGTCCATTTCTTTTATTAACCTTTTAAGAGAAAGAATTTGATTTGTCTAATTTCTATTGTATTGTTGTTCATCTATTTCACTGATTTCTATCTTGGTCTCTATTATTTCCTTTTTCCTGCATTTAAGGGTTTGCTGTTTTCCTGTTTTTCTGACTTCTTGACTAGAAACCTAACTCCTTTGTTTTCAGAACTTGTTGTTTCTTGACAAATATTGTATCAATTATTCATGAGAGACCCTACAAGTGCAATGATTCTATTGCAGAGTTCAAAACAAGCTCTATTTTTGCTTTCCCAAGAAAAGCACTCGTTTTCTTATGCAATTTGAACTCTTGGCTGGCTTTTGAAGCTATTAGCTAATATGTTTATTCTTGATCTATCAATTTGCATATTGCAATATCACCAGACAAAGATTTGTTTCTGTCTGTTTTTGAGTAGTATTTAGAAGGGAGGAGCAATTAACTGTCTCTGGAGACTTTCTCCATTTCAAACTCTACAGGAGTCATTTTTCTGTCTTTTTCTCAGATCAAACAAGTCTCTATTTTTAATTCTTAGGCAGTTCTGCTCAGCTTGACACAGTATTTGGTGTTGATATTGAAAAATAGGACATGGGTCCCTCTTAGGCTTTTGAAACAGGAGTCCTTTTCATATGCCTACGACACTGATGAACTGCCAGAGTTCTGTGGAGGAGGAGAAACACGTTAATAAACTACCCTCACGGCAGGCTCCACTAGTTGTCTTTTATCATAGAGGAAGTATTGAAAGATTGAAGGAAACTGCCTTTTGCACCACCCTGGGCCTGCCATCCTTCCCCAGTGCCAATTAAGTATTTCATACATTTTAAATAGAAATGAACTTTTCAGTGAAAAATTTCCACAAAGCGAAGCAAGCAACCTTTGAGGCATTCATCATTTAGAAGAATAAATATGAGGCAAGCAAACCAAATGTGTATTTCTCCAGAACTTTGACCACCATCTAAAATGGAAGTGTCCAGGGGCTCTGTTTTGAATCAAGTGACTGAGTGGTTCTTCTTTAACAACAAAGTGAGAGAATTGAAAGAAGAAAGAGAAAGAAGGAAAGAAGGAAGGGAGGGAGGGAGGGAGGAAGGAAGGAAGGAAGGAAAGGAAGGAAGGAGAGGAAAGACAGAAAGGAGTATGCATGTGAAAATTCATCATGTTGATACAATCTCAGTAGAATCTTAATAGTTTTCTTGCTACAGCAATGGCTACTGGTAACATCTTTTAGCAGACTCTGAATATTTTCTTCTCATTCACTTTTTCTATTAAGCCACTCCAAAATTCTCAATATATTAAAATTAATAATTCTTAAGAGACAAACAGACCCACAACCTTAAACGTATATTAAATTACTTTATTTAAAAATTCATCTTGTAAAAGAAAAATGTCCTATCACAGCCCAAACAACTAAGGTACCTTTCTCATTATCTTCCACAATTCTAGCCATTCAGAATCTTGAAAATAGCAGCAACCTATCATATTTTTCCTGAGAAAACTGCAACATAACTTGGGATCTGGTCCTTTCTCTCTCTATCCCTTCTCTTCCCATTCTAGCATATTATCCCACTGTAACATTTTATGAATAAATGTAGAAGAGAATTTCCTGAGATTATGTAAAATAATGAGACATGTTTCTAAACCATGGAATCAAGAATAGGCTTCTACAAACAGGCAGAAGAAGACCTTTGCTTTTTCATAGGAAAAGGTGAAGGGAGCTCTTCTACGTCTATGTATGAATGGGATAAAGCTGTATAGATTTGTTCATTCATGCAACAAATATTTATTAAGTCTTTATTATCTGCCAGTTGCTATGGGATAATATGTAACCCCACACTTGTCATGGGCATTGAGTCTAGCAGTTAATCCTCAAATATAGATTTTCTATGTTTCCATAGAAAAATGAGCAAGATGCACTGGCTCAGAGAAAGGCCAAGGATTATCTTAGGAACAACCACATTATATTCTTACAGTTGTACAATTATCAGTCTTCCCACAATGGTACTCTTTGAAGCGACTTCAGAGGAGTATAGTAACATTAATCACAGTAGACATTTATCATGTGGAAATACTGTGCCAGATACTGGGCAAATGCTTCTTTTTAGTCTTTCAGTTAGCCAGGCTACCATCAGTAAGGTTGACAGTGTCATCCTATTTATAAGCTCTTGTAATTGAAATTCAGAGAGCGACACTGGCTTGTATGATGTTCACCTGGGCAATAAGGATGAAACTACAATTCATAGCTGAGTCAGATGATGATAGGACCAAATCGCTGTACTTGCAGAATTCCACCCTTCTGTTGCTTTAGCAGCTAGTGGGTTGTTTATTTTTCAAGCCTAGTATTCAGGCCATTCCCAGTTAATTAAAACAAACCAATAAATGAACCAACCAACAAAAATTTAAGGCATGACTGACAGGGGCTAACCAGGTTCTTGTAGGTGAGACAAAACTTTGCTGCTGCTCTGTAGAGCTAACAGGATAATTTCACCCCTACTAGAAAATCCTCTTGAAGGGTTGCATTAGAAGACCTTCCCTCTATTTCAGTTTGCTCATTTGCCCTAACAAAAAATAAATTCCCAACGACACTCTTGGCATATCTGTGGTCTCTATGTTTGTGACTTTCTATTCACTATTTAGGGCCAAGATTGGTCTATAGGAAGGTTCATGGAAAGAGTTACTTGGGAATATACCTTTCAGAGAGGGGGAGAAGAAAAGAAGTGTGGCCTCTAATCATGTATCTGTCAGTTTACTAAGCATATCTAAAAACAAAAGAGTTTTATAGAAGAGAGTTATTAGCGACTTTCTAAGTAATGAATTAACAATCATTTGGAATGATAAAAAATATGTAAAGTACTAAGGAACCTCTCATGTAGCCTCATTAGGTGATTGGAGAGGAGTCTTGAGTTCTTCCAAGACAAGGGTTCCATTGTCTCATCTTTGTATTCAAAGAGTCTCTAACTTTGAATAAAGAAAACATGATAATTTTTAATTTTGGATACACATGTATTTTAGATATTTGGAACAAATAAATATTGACTTAAATTTAGTAAGTGGATGTAGAGAAAATAGTAGGAAATACATGTGCCTTGAACCAGATTGACCCAGGTCCACATTCTAACCCAGCTATATATCAGCTATTAATATAAGACCTTGGGCAAGGGACAACTTTTCTGAGTCTCAATTTCTTCCTTTGTAAAATAATGAAGATCATTTTATAAGAGAATATTTTTGCCTAAGGAATCTCTGATAAAATACTGATCATTACCAATGTGAAGGAAAATTTTAGAGGCTTAAATCAGGGTATTTTGTTTTCCAAGGGGACTGCAAAAAATTAGAAAATCAACTTCCTGGTTATCTTCTAGGTCAATAATTCTTTTGTCAATGCTTTTCTTGTAAATGTTCAACTTACATGATCCTACACTTTTCTAGTCAATGTACAACATATGCTAAAAAGTTTACTTTTTAAGAAAAAAAGAAAGACCAACGAAATGTATATACCATTATTATATATGGCTTATTTTATAGGTCTTATAACTTTATAATTTCCTTTTAACTAGAGAATCACAGGAGAAAAATGCTGACTTGAAATTAGATATTCAGAAATGTTCTATATTTTGAATAACAGCCTGTAAATGAGAGGACACAATATTATTCATCCAATATTAGGAATAGCAAATATTCCTAAGTATATATCTGGCTTGAATACTTAGAATTGTCAGACTGTTTTTATGCATAACTATTTTATAAGCAGAACAAAACATTTTTCTATATATGTAAAGTAATTATTTTTCCAGTGTATAAGACTCCACTGATATAATGAGTTCAATTATGATACCGGATCACTACATTTTCCTTCAGTATGTTGTGCCAAAACTTAAGCACAGAGGCTTGTTTGCAATTACACAAAGTTTTTGTGTTATGGAAATATGTTATAGATTTTTCTCACCAGAGGCCCTTGATAAAATGGAATAAACAATAGAAAAGTCGTTAGGCAGCCTAGGATGCCGTCTTGATTCAGCCCCTACTAGAATGACACCCTGAAAAGTCACTTTACCACTTTGGACATTTGATTCTTCTCTCATGACACTGTCATGTTTCTGTGTAACCTTGAAGGATTTCATCAGCTCTTATGTAATCCAGGATTCATGGCAGGACTCAAATGGTATGAAACAGTTAATTTTTCTTTTTAACCCTTAACTTCAGTATTTCAATCATGAATATCAATTCCTTAACCAGTGTGGTGGTTACACAAGTATTTGTTTTATAATTATTCCCTAAAATACACAAGCCTACATTTAAATACTAAGTGTTGTACTTTGTGTATATGTGTGTATGTTGTAAATTAATTTCTAAACGTTTATGAAGTCGAAATGAGTAGTAGAATATGAGAATAAAAATATGCATATTTTTTTCTACAGGACAGTGGAAAGCACAAAGATGAAATGTTTTAAATAGCCTGCTTTTTTCTCTGATGTCCCCTTGACAGTCTTGTGATGTCCTTTTACTGTTTGTCTGTTGTCTTCCCTAAACCTAGTAACAAAGGCATTATTGGAGTGCTATAAACTAAAAACTAATCAGACAGAGGTTTGCAATGAAGTTCTTCTTGTAGAAAATTATCATCATTACCAGTAAATGCTGTCTAATGGACAAAATCTTTGCTAATCTAGTTTCTCTGCTTATGAAGATTTATTTTGATGAAAACGTGTTAATTTTTGCACCTTCCACCATGCACACAGACACTCTTTCCAGGTGTTGGAAATGTAATAACCCAAAGCCTTCTGTAACCAACCCCCACTTCGGATGGGACGAATTTAAGTATGTCTTTCAATTTTTTAATTTAATATAGTTTTTCTTTTTATTTGTTATATTTGGCTGTGGTTGGTCATGAAACTCTTTGGGATCCAATAATAAACAAAATCCAGTTACCCCTTCAAAATCACCCCAATTGCTCATGGACTTTGACCACCTCTCTCTTCACTGCTACAGGGTTCCCAGCAAATGCAGATTCAGCCTGGGTTATAGATAGAGCCTTTCATCCGACTCCATGAGAAGTGTGGCGCCCTGGGGAAATGTTGCGTCTAAGAATATTTATGTTTTACAGAAAACAAACAGGACTGGAAGGGGTTGTTTGAAGAGTCACATGCAGGATATTTGAGTTCATCCTATCCTTTGGGCAAAGTATAACCCACCTAAGGCTTAGAAGTGGTGAATTTCTCCATGCTTCCTACCATTTTTCTTTCCTCTTTTCCTCTTCCACCTCCTGGCTCCTTTCCTTAAATAACTTTTTTTTTTTTCCCCCCACTAAACATTAAGCTCATTGATTACAAGGATGGCACAAAGTGACCTAATGATGGGTCAGTCTTAATGAGAAAAGCGGCTGCCTGTGATGTGGCCTGGCTCGGGCCACCCCCCTACTGTGTCCCTGCATGTCAGCCTTAGTCTCCTTTAAGAGACTAGAGCGTGGAAAATCAACAGAGAACCTCCCGGTGCCTCCTCACAGAATGGACCATGTGCATGGCTATTTAGCCCTGTAAAAGAGAGCACATTTGCACAAATGGGAGTGAACATAAGGAGTCCTTCAGAAAAGAATGGGGCCTTGGCAAATTTATAGACTCCCCTGAAAGAAAGTGATTACAGATCATTATCCAATTGAGGCAGATTGATGGGCTAGGGTCAAAGTAATATTGCAGATCTCACCAAGGGGACAATGGCTGCTTGTCACAGGGAAAGAAAAGAAAGGGAAGGGAAACTACCACACAGAGAGGAAAGGCTTAAGCTTTACCAACTGCTATGAAAGGGCCTGGATGTGTGTGTCGTAACTTTTCCTGAGCACCATGTTTTATTTTATGTTACAAAGGACGTGCCATTGAGATCAAATTGGGCATTCAAACGTAACCCAATAAAGAACATACAAATGGCCTAAATACAGACAGCAACTCTCACTTCTTTTCTTCCAAAAGGCAATAAAGCAACATAGATAGGGAAGAGGATGATCCATCTGGAAATGTGTAATTCTGTCTCTCTCAAATAGAACTAACTCAGAAAATACAAATATGCAAAATACAATAGCAGTAGATAGAAGTTCTTAATCCTTACAAATACAATATCCTTTAGCTGATAGCCAGGAGATGAACAGATTTGACTTTGAAACTTGGCAACATCTGGTCAAGCAAAACTGTAGCCCTGAAATTGAATAAAACAGAAATAAATGCATTCCCACTGTTTCCTTTGCATCGATTCCTGAGTGTTTAAAAGTGCTTTGCATTCATGCCTTCTACAAAATGCAGTACAAAAGGCAAAAGAATAGCCAGCACGCCAATGTGCATTTGCCTTTAGATAGGTTTTTGGGACCTAGAGACTTACAAGTGTCAGGCAAACATTTATTCAGAGGAGATCTGATTTTTGCCTATTTTGTTTGGTGTTTGGGTGAAGAAAGTATTAGCAAGGAAAGAAGAACTAATTTAGATTCTGAACATAGTTAACCCTGAAGAAGCATAGTCAATTTTCTCACATACAGACTGTTTCTGAACAATAAGATTATTTTGGTTTCTCCAAGTTATAGTCATCTAAAATTTGAGTATATATACACACATACACACATACATGCATATATATGTGTGTGTTTTGGAAATATTTTATAGATTTTTCTCACCAGGGGCCCTTGGTGAGATGGACTAAACAATGAAAAAGTAGTTAGGCAGCCTGGGATGCAGTCTTGATTCAGCCCCTATTAGAATGACATCCTGGATAAGTCACTTTACCACTTTTGGCATTTGATTCTTCCCTCATGGCATCGTCATATTTCTGTGTAACTTTGAAGGTAACACATACATAAATACATATGTATGTATGTGCATATGTATGTATGTATATGGAAGGAAAACACAGTTTGGAAATGTAAAAGTTTTTAGCTTTTTTTAAATGATAAAATTATGGAATTATGGATTCTATCACTGATACCTTTTTTCTTATTAAGACAAATAGACTCTGACACAATGAATAGTTATATTATCATTCTTTTATATTTTACAGATATATATAGCTTACTTTCCTTCCTCATTAGATATTGTAGATGTAAATATATTGTGAGATATCAAGGAAATTCACGAATCAAGACTTCCTTCTTAAAACTGCTTTTTTTTTCTGTTTTCCCCAATCACAGGGTCTTCACTGTTCCTAATGAGCTCTTAATGAGCTGTCAATTGCTTATGCAAATAGAGAAGGAAACAGACGCTGAGGAGTTGATAGATACTCAGTTAAAATATGACACTGCCTAACCTCTCAAAGTTATTAAAAATGGAAATTGCTCTAACTTAATAACCAGTCTTGACCCTCCTTTTCCTCCAGGTTTTAACTTTGTTTAGGTATCTGATATGAAAGAATCTGAGATATCATTGCTTTACTTCAAGAGTACTGGTTTTATGTTAGAAAATACTGAGTGCATAGTAAAGATTTTAGGTTGAATGTCCTGGACAGATCCCAGATGAAAAGAAAGAACTGAATGGTAATTGTTTAACTTATTGTTGACATGTATGCTAAAATACTTGGAAGTTTATGTGCCAAATTGATAACACTGCTTATCTCTCAGGAGACGAAATAAAAGGGGTAAACAGGGCTTTTATTTTTATATACATATATATTAAATAAATTAACCATAAATTAAAATAAAATAAAAAATAATCCCTTTGTCCTTTGAGGAATTCAAAAATTTTATCTAGAAAATCAAGTTGATTTCCCAAAAATATTTAGGATTCATGAACATTTATACAAAAATGAAATTCTTACCTCTAAAGAGTTTATTTTTTCTCATATTTTATATAAAAGCCACTAAAGTATTAATCAATACACTTTTCCTGCATCCATGCACATATTGAGACTTGAAGGAATCAGAAGTAACTCCTTTAAACTCAAGAACCTCAGCAGAGATGAAATGGTACAATGTAATGCTGATATATGATTATACTCCAGAAACGACACTTTGTAGCTAGCCTTTAGAGACCTTCATGTCTAATACAGAACAAGCCAACTGAGGTCAGTGATAGAGCTGAACATCTGGGGTCAAGGGGGATTGCATGACAGAATGGGGCTGGGGACTGTCTTTGACTGCCATTGTACTCATTAACTTGCTATTGTTTTACACCTAGATGAGGATCCAGCTGACTTCATATGTGTGCCAACCCCTTGTCCCCAGTTCTGCCTCAGAGGCCTAATGTACTGGAGGTTAGGAATGATAAACCCAGAATGTGGTATCCTTTCCAGGATGTCCAGACTATTGGACTTAGCTGGGGGACCAATTTTATTAAGTATCTAAAGGGAGAAAAGTGCTGAGGAAAAAAAGGGCCAGGAAGCATGGTAAATGGGAGCTCAAAAAAGTAAACTGACCCACATTCCCATTTATCTGGGACTGATCCTGAGTTGGAAACAAGAATAGACAAGGGGCTTGATACACATGCATGGGCAAAAAATATTGCTTGACAAGCTAATTGTAATTGTAACTCACATGTACCTGATTGCATGTTTCACAAATTACCAGAGTAACTTAGAAGATAACTGAGCCGGTGTCGGTGAGGTCCAAAGCCTCTTAGGGTTCTACGCCGGATTCAGTAGAAGGTGAGCTCATTTTAGTTGTCTTGGCACAAAGAAATTGGCACATTTCTTTATAGAGTGATATCATCTTGGCAAAAGTACCTACTTTCTATTGGAGGTCTGCTGTACATGGTGAGGTTCTATAGTAAACCCAGAAACGATAAGCCTTGCTGTGAAAGATAGGGTAAGTTCAGGCGTGAGTACACCAAGTTTTAGGGTTTTCTCACATCTCCATTTTCCAATAGTGTCCTCTCCTGGCTCTGCACTGAATTGAAAATAAAGACAATAGAAAACTCCTGTCTTTCAGACTACAAATACTTCGTAAGTTTTTCAACATATCAGATAATGAACAGACAGGAATATGCCTAGTGCTTTGAATTTTCCCAAATGTATATTTGTATATATTACAAATGTATATAAAGACATTTCTAAAAATTCCTCCAAATGCAATACAGACAAGGCACATTGATTTTATAAAGCATTCATTCAGGCTGAGATGGAAATTGATAGTGTATCCTTTTGGTCAACTATAGAACAAGCATAGATAAAATGCAGCTAGAATTACCAACCTGAACACCCTTCGACTTTGCTTTCCTCTTGAAATAAATAAGAACACTTATTTCACTCAAACAGTTGCTGTATTCTAATGTACATCCTGGGTCTGTCTGTAGAAAGAGAAAAATTAAAGCTTGTACATTATTCTCTAAAGAGTATATGTGAGCAACAAAATACTTTGAGAGAATTGTAGCTAAATTCTAAGGAACAGATTTACATATTATGTGTGTGTCCAACGCAGTTAAGGTAAAGTTTTGATGATTTGGCAGAAAGGACCATATATTGTAAGCATGTATCTATTTATGTAGATATTCTGTAAAGAAACCAGAAAAGAACTTTCATAAGGCTGTGGCTGGTTATACATGGCAAAGTGAATGAAATGTTATAATTTGACTATTTGGGAACTGATTTGGTTCATATTCTTAAAGTTACCTTTGATTGCCTCAAATACTATCTAGAATGCCTCAAAAAAATTTAAGAGAACAGAAAAAAGGTGATGAATCCCAATAGATTTAGAATTAATTTCAATTAAATGGGATAAAATAATACATTGCTTTTGTATTGTATTTTTAATATATTTTCAATCTATTTTTAAACGGATTATGAACAGTTTTTAGTATTTCACATTCAAAATACTTTAAAAAGTTTTCAGCCAGTTACAGTTAAATATCCCTTTCCATAGATATTTTTCTCAACCCTTAGTTGACTCCTACAAGTTTAGGGGCTTATTACAGCATTGCTGTTCTTTCTTAAAAATGTTCAGAACTTTTTTTTTTTGAGATGAACTCTCACTCTGTCGCCCAGACTGGGGTGTTAGTAGCCCAATCTCTGCTCACTGCAACCTCTGCCTCCTGGTTCAAGCAATTCTCCTACCTCAGCCTTCCAAGTAGCTGGACTACAGGCGCCCACCACCACGCCTGGCTAATTTTTTGTATTGTTGGTAGAGACAGGGTTTCACCATGTTAGCCAGGATAAGGCTAACTCTCGAATAAGGGAACTGGACCCATTCATTTCTGGGATGCCTTCTTGACTTCCAAATTTAAAAGTGCTTATAGAGCCTCAGAATTTCGTACAATAGTCCTGTTATGTTGCAGACATTAGACACTCCCAGTTTCTGAAGTTATTGAAAGACAATGAAAGACAACAGTCCCACCTCAAGGGCCTTGTTTGCAGAGTGGTAAATGAAGGCAACATATGGAATGTGATCAGGCAATGACTCGATCCATGTTTTATGTAAAGTGAGATTCACTCAGGCCCTTCTTATGATTGAATTAGAGGTTCAAGCCAAATTTGACTTGGTTGAAGCCAAGGGAAGTCCACTTAATGCATTTTAATTGGTTGAATGAAGCATCTATTGACTATTCACGGTGTATATAACATGCTTTAAATAATGCTAAAGAAACTTACAAGAACTTTTTTTTTTTTTTTTTTTTTTTTTTAGACGGAGTCTCGCTCTGTCACCCAGGCTGGAGTGCAGTGGCCGGATCTCAGCTCACTGCAAGCTCCACCTCCCGGGTTCACGCCATTCTCCTGCCTCAGCCTCCCGAGTAGCTGGGACTACAGGCGCCTGTGGCTCAAGCCTGTAATCCCAGCACTTTGGGAGGCCGAGGCGGGCGGATCACGAGGTCAGGAGATCGAGACCATCCTGGCTAACACAGTGAAACCCCGTCTCTACTAAAAATACAGAAACTTACAAGAACTTTGTACACTGTCTGATCCGAAAGAATTCATGTAACTTCCAAGAAGTGAACAATCTGTTCCATAGAAGTAGTTGGGTTCATTCATTATTGTGCTTCACTAGTTAGTGAGAAAGTGGAACTTTTCAGACTCCTCCACATAATACGGGAAAATTTCAATGGTAATTATCACCCAACTTTTCTCATCACAGAACACAATTACCATATATTTCTTCACATCTGTGACAATTTATTTTTACATCTCCACCAATGGATATATCTTTTCATAAACTTGGCAAAACTGTTTCTCTTTTCCCCCTTAAAAAAGTTCCCACTATTTCACTTCCTCACAAAGTCTTACATTAAACTTCAAAGCATAACCACAGAATCTTTCACAATTTCATAATACTACCAAACCTAGATTTTTTCCTCCAGTTTTGCCAGAAAACTAAATTTGTTTTGTCCCAGAATTGTTTTCTGTAAGAAAAGAGTCTCCCCAGAGATGAAGGAATTTTTAAAAAGTTAATACTAAGTAATTGCAGTATTGTGTACAAGACAGCATAACACAAGCAACATGTCTCAAAGACTAAATTGTAAAGAAGTGATTGTGTCAGATACTGTCACAAGGTAGCAGATTATTGGTATCAAAATGAACAAAGACATCTTTAGCAAGTGTATTACACTTGGATCAGAGTAAATGCATGCATTACCCATCTTTTTCCAGGAAGGCTTTTTCTATACCTAAGGATGTATGCACCCTTATGAGGCCAGTGTAACTCCATGTTACCACCCCTTTCCTAATGAAGGGTTTGATCAAATCTACATTGGATGGTTCCAGACCCACTTGTGATTCCAACAGCTTAAGGGAGATATTACGAATACGTTCTTGCAAAGGTAACACAGTGTAAAAATTGCTATGTTGCTCTCTTTAGCGATCCTAATGGACTGAAGACAGGCTGAATGCAATACTCTTGGGAATAAAGTGTTTTTTCCTAACTAACAAGTGTCCATTCCAGCATAATTTCATCATCATCATGAATATTGATTTCTATCCCAATGTATAACGCCTTTTATTTATATAGCAAGCTATTCATGTTCAAAGTACTTTAATATAAATTTCCCCATTTTGTTTTTATTCTGCTAATCAATAAATGAAGATTTTAACTGATACATTTAAGGTTATATGGCAGTAAATGGAAGATCCAATACTAGAGATTAGGTCTTCTGATGTCCATAAAGGTATCATTTCATTCTATTGTGATGTCTGAGTATTTAAAAGATATTTACTGAGGTTGCAGGCGCATGGTATGCCTGTTAATGCCTTTATTTCAGCAGAACAAGCTCTTTCCATTATGTCTAGTAGAGACAGGATTTTCTTGCCTATGTTATTGGAATTACATAGAAAAAGATCTCTGCCCAAGTTGAGCTGGAAAGACCGATTCCAGTGCTCTGTGTACACTATGATTTTTGGCTCATGAAGAACAGGATGATATTTTAAATTTATTATTGAGATAGCTTTAGTATTCACATATAGTCATGAATGCATGATGTAAAGGACCCTCCTAGTTATTGCTAAAGAGTGACAGTGGGAAAGATATTTGAAAAGAAATGGAAGAGATTCCTAAAGAAAACTGACCAATAATACCTCATATTTATCACTGCCATTAATCTAAGATGAAATCAATTGTTTCAATAAATAATATTATTGTATTGTATCACTTAACGTAATATTTTGGAAAGCATCACGAGACCACCAATCCGTATTAGCAGGGGTGTGCTTAGTGACCTGACGGCAATTTGTATCTGGGCCCTATTCAGTCTGCTGAGGAACGGGGGTGAGTCCCCTTTTGACTGTCAGTCTAATTAACCCCTCTTCTAGATGGGAGACTATTTCATCCTTTCCCATTGACCTCTGCAGAATATATGTGAGGTTAAGAAAACTATGACTTTCTATGATCCGAAAGCTGATGATAATATAATAGAAATACAGAAATTCAAAGCAGAAAAGGATATAAAACATAATCTAACCCCAACTCCAATTTACATGTAAAGAAACAACCTTGGATATAACTGTCCGAGGTCACAGAACTAGTCAGTCGAGCAGAGTTACTCCTGCACCCATTTCTTGGGCAGACTGTTTTCTTCTTCAGATTTTCCTGTGCTTATCTAAGAAGTACCATCAATCTTAAAAACTGGAGGAAAGAGAGATAGAAAGAGTGAGACACACACACCACACAAACAGAAAGAGAGAGAGAGAAGGTAAAAGAGAGAGAAGATAGATCTTCAGCAAGCAGGAATGAAAGAAAGAAGTCATTCTTTTTTATTCTGGGCTTTCTCTAAACTAGTAGGTTTCAAATGATTTATTGAGCTCAATATTTAAACATTTCCCTTTAAATCGTCAAATAACAGCATACATTATACTCATACTTAGCAAATTGTGTTACATGGCTAACATGTAGGTTGAGGTTATTTCTATATAAACCGAGGTCATCAAAATTAGACAAACACTACATTAAACTGAAAATTTAAGTACTTGCTCTTTCCCACATGTTCTTTTTGGCCAACTTAAAGAACATTTACTTTTGTCTATTTGAAATTTTAAAAATTGGAAGAAGTGATTTCAAATACGTCAAAATATTTGCCATGGTCCACACTAATCTGTTTTAATGACATGCCATTCACTGTAGGTGGTCATTGAATGCCTTTCTCTAGGAGATGCTGTACTTCAAACATGCGAGGCTATAAATCTTGGGAATGCTAATAAGTCTCAGACCACTCAGGGTTTCAGTAGGCTGTGTTGCTCATTTGTATAGCAGAGGATCTGAGTCCAAACCTTCCTGCAGCATAGAGACAACCGGACGGCAGACGGTGACAAGCTCATTGCTCTGGGGCTCCAGGCCTTAAGCAATGTTGATGCTGGTGCATTTTGACCCTGGCTAATTGGGCTGCATTTCCTGTGATGCTCAAGAGTCCTCTGCCCATTAGTCCATCTTGGAGCTGTGCTAGCTCTGCCTAATAACTGCATGAGATTGCTCAAATGTATTTCCCTGTGACGGGAAAAAATGCCTGGTTTCTTCATTTGGCATTAGGTCACATCATTCATACAAGAATGATGTCAAGTCACCTCTTATGAGAACAGTAAAGGAAAAAAAAAACTACACTAAATTGTGAGATCGAATGTTAGGTATGAGAGGAAAATAGTAAACAAAGTTACCTTGAGATTTTGTTTGATTAGCAACTATTTGGACAAAAACAAAATGAAAGACTCAAGTTATTTTGCTCTTTTGCATAAAGACAATTTCCACGTAATGGGCAGTGGTTCTTTATCTCCTGCTGGAGTAGGCTATGTCATTCTTTAAGTTTTCAGTTTTCTGCAGCAGGGACATCCCCCTTCTAATGCCTATTATTTAAGTATTTTCGAGTAGACAAATGTTAGCTGGTAACTACCACTGGCACCATGAGAGATAAAGAAAATCATTTGCTAACAATTCTAATTGTACATACGAAAAGTAAACCACAGTTGATTTCTTTCCATTAAAATCTTGACCTTGAGGATGATTTTTAAAGAATATATATTAATGCTATCCAGACTTGAGATGCTTTCTTTTCCATGAGCTTTGAGGGAAGAAAACAGCTGGGAGGGCAATGATATATCTTTAATATCCTAAAGGAAATGTCAGCTAAGTCACTTACCCGACTTATATTAACCATAAAGACTTCACTGGGCCATTTCATTAGTTTATTGGGTTAAATTGAATAAGAAGGGACCTTAAATGAATTATAACCAGCTTGTGGAATAACAAATATATTGTGTATGAGAAAATGAGCTCCATGTGACATCCATAGCCACCATATGTAAAACGCCTATTATTTGTCCTGTCTCTTTGAAAATCATTTTATTGGAATGTATCAGCTAAACCAAAACACATGACTGTCCTTCTTGGGACATGAAAGAAACCACTGAAGACAAGTTTCTGGCCAGCCCCTGCCCCCAGCATGTGAACACGCTCGGAAAAGCAGCCCCGAGGAACTTTTTCCAGTGTCCATGTAATAGCAAGTGTATCACATGCATGCTGAGCCATTAGCTGCCTCTGTCTAAAAGAATTTGGTCAACATTTAGGAATTCACTTAATGAAAGGCTAGTCTATTAAAGCTCTGTTGGCCAGAAGAGCAGATTGTGTCTTTCTTTCCAACTTCCTGGGTCACTGCAAGTGATGCTCGGCAGGGCCCCCATGTGATGTAGCCCAGGCCCTGGACAACAAGCTAGCATTGTGACATTAGAACCTGCAACTTTTTTTTGCTGTGGATTCCAGACTTTATTTCTAGGATGCAGTTTATTTTGCACATCGCTGCATCAGATTGCATATTTTAGTTAATGCATGATGTGAAATTGTTCCTGGAAAATGCTCTCAGGTGTTCTCTCATTAAGGGAGGTGCACCCGTGATACAGCAGGGTGACCAGGTCATTCCTGATGCACAACCCAGTGGAGGCGAGAATTCTCACCACCAGCAAAGCCCTATGCATCCATTGTCAGAGACGACCTCCTGCAGGCTAATGCAAAATGACTATTTCCTTAGAACTCATTTTTAAGGATTGGTGGAATAAAAACTTGAATCCAACATAGAAGGAATTCCCTGACAAAGAAGCTACATTAAATTATAAAATGAGTATTTCTGTAGTGTTGAATGTGGTGTTAAGGAATTTTCCCAGATGTTTCATTCTTGCTTGTATTTCCTATTTTCATGGGAAAGTGTTTTTATTATTTTTAAACCATCTGGATTGTTGTAGGCAGCAATATTAAGTAAGACTAATATTCTTGGTAATGAATTTAATAGTTATAATAATAACAACAAACTTTTTAATGTATGCTCCTTATAATTTGACTAGTTATAACTACGGTAGTATTCTAATAATTTTACGTGTGTAACTTCATTCAGTAACAAGGCAGTGAGATAAATACTATTGTTATCTCGTTTTGCAGTTAAAAGAAAAGGCTTGAAAGTATTTTTTCATAGTTACAGAGATCTGCCTAGTTCTAAAGTCTTCTCTCTAAACCACTATACCACTTCCTTGCAAGACCTTCAAAGAGATCTTTTTTTCTAAATGACATGACTTGGTAAAAGAGCATTGATTACTTTGTCAGCAATAACAATGACACTTTTGAATGAAATTCAATTTTATCCTACTTTCCAAAGAATCAAGGGCACAAGTTTTCTCTGTGGTGATTCTATGCATTTGGATGAGCAATAAAATCTCATGAAATAGCACCACAGATGACTGCTGACTTAGATCAGAGGGAAGGATGTGGAAGGGAAGGGTTCTTGTGGAGTGGTGGTGTTGGGTGACAGACATGACTTCTATTATTTCTCCAAGAGCAATACATCCAAGAGCTTACAGAGTTATGTGCTTACCATGGAGGATACCAGCAGGGATGATAGTTAAAACCAGGTCCCAACACACACATATATGAAAGGCCATGGATTTCTATGCAGCTGTTAATTAACCCAGTTGTAAAGTTGAGAGAAATATTGCTTGAAATGAAAACAGGAGCTTTGGAAGTGGCCTTAAAGGTGAACCAAAACAATCTTCTGACGTTTTAGATGAAAACTCAAAAGTCAAAGATAGGAAGAGGTGACATTTACCTAACCATACAGATTTTGAATGGCAAAGACCAAACTAGAACCTAAATCTTTTTTAATTAAATCTGAATGTTCATTAAATCAAAGCATAACTCAGTGACTAGTGCCTAGAAATATACTCAATAAATATCATTGCTTTTTCCTCCTTTCCAAATTGTGATCCAGTGTGTACTATTCATGTCTGTGACTACTCTTCTGTTAACAACAGTGAAGGAAAATCATTTATTGCATGCCTTTTCTGTGTTGGATGTGATAATAGAAGAATCTTTTTAAGCAGAACTGTTCCAAAACCCAAAAAGATTATAAGAGCTATTATAAAAAGGTACTATCAACTCTGCCAGGCTTCAAACCAAAGGCATTGAAAATGGATCTACATAGAAAAAGGTAGAAAAATTTCAAAATTATTTGATCATTTAGATTTTACAATGGCCTAGTGATCAAAGAGAAAGTTTATACTTTGAGGTGAGAGAATTGCTTGGTTTAAATTTTCTGAAAATTTGGACTCCGTATCCATCCTTATTTTATACTTGTAATTACAGCCTGTCTATAAATCTGTTGGGCTCAGAAAACAATTCCCCCAAAATATGGCGCTTTGGAATGTTAAGTACTTTGAAAATTGAAAGGCCTCAAAAATAGGTCTCAGAACCAAGATCTTTCTCTGACCTTTCCCCGTCTCCCTGTCTCTTTAATTTCTTTTTCTAAAGCACTGGGAGGCACTCTCACTGGAATTTTCTAATCTGACGACAAAAGCTTCTTTCCAACAGAAATGTGGTAAATCTCAAGACCCCCTCTTTAGGAATCCCATCAAATAACCAGGAAAAATCTACCAGCAAATAAGAGAAGAGATTGGACTCCTCACCACTCCCAAACAGGCTTTTCATCCATTCTTCTGAGGGCAGCCCTGAGAGATTACCTAGGGGACTTTACGTGCATAATAAGACAATTTTTGTACTTTGGCAGTTTCATCCTTCTCCTTCTTATAACTTGTCCCATCCAGCTTCCAAAGAGAATCCTTCGCAAAACACAGCTTGAACACCTCTAATCCAAAAATCCAAAATGCTCCGAAATCTGAAACTTCTTGAGCACCAGCACAACATACCAGGTGGAAAAATTCTGATGTTTCTTCTCACACACACACACAAAAAATGTTGGGCACAGTGGCTCATGCCTGTAATCTCAGTACTTTGGGAGGCTGAGGCAAGAGGAATTACTTGATCTCAGGAGTTCAAGACCAGCCTGGGCAACAAGGCAAGACCCTGTCTCTATAAAAAAATTTAAATAATTAGCCAGGCCTGGTGCCACATGCCTATAGTCCCAGCTACTCTGGAGGCTGAGATAGAAGCCTAGGAGGTTCAGGCTGCAGTGAGCCATGTTCACACACTGCATTCAGCCTGGGTGACAGAGTAACAACCTGTCTCCAAAAAAAAAAACAGTGTGTGTGTGTGTGTATATATATATACACACACACACACACACACACACACTACACTCACCTTTCAATTAAAGCACAGCATTGTAGGTGGAGACCAACCACCCCTGTTTGCTGTTGCTGTAGTTTAACAGCTGGTGCAGGTATCTTGTGATGCTCCCGTGCTGCTCAGTTACCCAGAGCACATTATGCTTTCATTGTATTAGTGGCATGTCACATGTTTCACTGTTAAGTGCTTTTGTGTGAATAAGTACAAGAAAACAATTGTTGATTGATAGCATACAAATTCAGAGTCAGGAATGACAGTGATGCCACACAGCACAGATTGTCCACAGTGGGGGCTGAGATACTGACATCTTTGTTTTCTGATAGTTCAATGTACACAAACTTTATTTCATACACAAAATTATTTAAAACATTGTCTAAAAGTACCCTCAGGTAATCTCTGTGTATCTAAGGGTTATAGGAAACATAAATGAATTTCATGCTTAGACTTGGGTCTCATCACCAAGATATCTCATTATGTATATGAAAATATTCCAAAATCCAAAAATATCTGAAATCTGAAACACTTTTGATCTCAAGTGTTTTGAATAAGAGATACTCAACTTGTAATGCCTGCCTCCTGGGACTATATATCTTTTCTCTACCAAGAGGGTATTTAAACCTCAAACATCTGGTCCCTTTAAATCTCATACTTTGTGTACGGCTTCCATGTTTATGAACATGAAATATATTCTCTATGTCTTTTTCTCCTGTGAATCTGCCTTTTGTAACTCATTTATAGCAAACCTTTAGAGTGGGGAGGAAAACATTTGCCTTCACCCCTACAAGTCATCAAGGCTTCCAGGCAATATTACTGAACAGCCCCTGACTGATAACTCCTAAGTCTACTATAGTCAATGAGTTCAGGACATATCTTCACAGATAATGGTAACACAATTATTTCACCTCTTCAGCTTCAGAAGAGTTTTTGTCATGGATGTTTGATACCACAGACCTATATAAAATAGTTGAAGACTAGTTTACAAAAGATTAAATCTCTCTGGAAACAGTATCATTCACATTAAAAACTCCGTAAAATATCACTTTGAAAGGCTGTTTTGTCCCCTTGATTGATTGTCCACAGCAGCCCAGTCTCCAAATAATTAAACTGATTTACGTGGATCTGTTGCTAGAAGTTGAATTCATGTTAAAAAAAAAAAAATCTAGCCATTTTGTGAAGTTCTTGTCATGACTTCTTCTTTATATTGGATAACCCAACTGCCTCACCTCCAGGGAAAAAAATAATATTAGCTCTTGTCATTTACAGTTCTCAGCATCTTTCATCTGCGTGTCACAAGGTTTGTTATAAATACCAAAAGAATAACAACTGTTATAATCGTGTCTGAGGAGAACTTGAACTTCACCTCATTTCATAATAAATAAATAGAGATAAAGAACACTGTGGTGCCTCAGTGGCACAGGACCAACTCACAGCAGAACTGACAAAGTTAAATTTTGATTCTCATTCCCTTTTTCTCATGAATTTCAGTTTTATTGTAATTAGCTTTATTTTCTACACAATTTCAGAACAACACAAAAGAGGAAAAAAAGGAACCTCTCTACTTATCACTACTATTGTTTATTTTTTAAACAAAAGTATAGTGGAGAAACAAACAAAAAAAATTGTATCATCTCCTTGGAATAGAAATTGTGTTTGCTGGTTAAAGTAGGAAGCGTTCAATGTTCCTCCCACACTCCGATGCACACGCATACACAGACACCCACACAAACACACACAAGGAGGTCTGGGGAGCTTCTTTCCTCACTGGACAGTATGAGAGAGGAGTGAAAATGTAAAAAGAAAGAAAGAAAAGAAACAGGCTTTACATATCCCGATAAAGCTATTCTGCATCCAAGATAAGTATGCAAAAAAAATACCCCACCAACTTACACAGTAAATGGAAGCCATTCGGAGTATTAAAGCCCGCTCAAATATAAGCAGTTGATGCCAATATTCTTACATATACTGGTAAAGACATGAAAATTCTTTTAATATTGAAGTGAGTTGCACTTGGTAGAACAAGAGAATCATAAGTTACAATTTTTCCATGAATTAATATATTAACATAAATACATTAATTATTGTTGTCTAACAATAATAATGTTAATGTATTTATACATAGGTTTTGTTTATACCTCTGCATTCCTAGATTATCTAAACATTGGGTAGTGGTAATCAATGTTACTTGCTAAATTATGGAAAATATTTCAGCAAAATCTTGATATTTTTCTTTTGTTACATATAGCTGTCAAGCCTGTTTTCAGGTTTTAGTAGTTTAATTTCTTTTAATGTTTCCATAGAAATAACATTAACAAGATGATAGATTGGAGGTAATAACATGATGCCTCTGACATGCAGTAGAATTTATCTTCATCATATGTCTGATAATATCCTCTTATTGTGTAATGAACCCTGCTATTTGTATCTATCATACTTTTACTCATTCATCTTCTTAGCTACTAAAGATAGAATTTTCATCCAGTCTCTGTTATAAATGCAAATTTATACTCTTCTATATGTCCTTCATTATTAGTGGTCACCTAATAAATTGGCTTTTCATATACCAGTTCAAGTGGCATTAGCTGGAATGCATATGATGACCTAGACTCATTTTATATATCAATAATCTCAGTCGCAGGAGAAATTATTGTAATTAATCTTTTTGGCAAGTCTGCAGAATGTCAAGAACTACAAACACCTTTCTACTGCAAACATCCGTGAGGGTAGAATCTGGGGGAGAGAAGTATGGAATGAGATAGAAGCTCTGGCATCTACCTTGAGACCCAGAAGGTTTCCGAGTGAAGGATCCATTCCAAAAGCCCTCCTTTCCCCTTTCTCTTCTCTTTTGTCTATAAATTTTCACAGTATTTATTCATAGCTTGCACTTGGCTGGCAAAAAATGGAGAAAGAAGCAGGGCACGAGTATGTATGCTTTCTGGAATTCAAAAGATATGAGTTATAATTCTAAATTTGTCCCTGGCTAACATGGATTGATTGCTTATATAATTCACTCTCAGTTATACACTGTTTCTCCATCTTTCCATGAAAGAGTTGAAATCGAACATGAAGGGCCTGCTGTGTTACAAGAGAAATACAAGTCTCTTGGGATTTAATAATAAAATCACTTGACTCCCAGCTTTCACAGAGCCTGCATTCTGCATAGAGAAGTAGCTAAGGAAACAAAGTTTTACTTATCATAAATTAAGTCAAAATAATTTTATGGCAGTCCAACAAAGAACTACTGAAGACCTATGATGTGCCATCTGTGAGCTCACAATAAGCCAGGGACAAGTTGGAGTTAAGAAAATGAGTACGTTGAAATGAATTAGGCACTATAAAGTTTAGAACAGCTATCTATTTTGATAGAGGAAAGATTGATAAAGGAATGGGGAATTCTGTTGTTTGGTGGTGGATCAACAAAAGTATCACAGAGGACACACTGATATATGAGCATGCATTTACCAGAGGAGAATGGCAGGGAACGAAAGACATGTCCAAAGAGTTGGGGAGCTTGGGAAACCTTTCAGATGAGATTTAGTGAGATAAAGGGCAGGAAGAAGATGGGACCGGTTTGTTATTTATATATTTATTTAGCAAATAGAATGGGTCATTTACTTACATATCCCCCTAACATAGTATACTATTTTTGTAACTTAGGCAGCTAAAAAAGTGATAATGTATTATTAATAGACTACATAGAGAATCTGATGTGAGAAAGATGATGACATGTTGAAGTTAAAAATAAAACAACTACAAAAAAATTAACAGGCTAGATGGGAACATAATGGCAGCTCAAGTCTACCTCTTCTCAATTTGTTTTTCTAGAAATGTTACCAAATAAAAGAAATGACAGCAACAAGAACAACAAAAACACTCACACAAAATAAATCTATAATGACATAGAAGAGAGAACAAATGCAAACTCAAAATGTAATGCAATGTAGCCCAAAGTTCCTGAGATCAGCAAAACCTGCACAAGAAGCTGCGACAAAAGTTGGTGCAGAGAAGAGAAGGATGGCTGGGAGGTGGGGGGCAATGGGGCCAGATTTTAGCAACCAAAGTCAATTTTGATATCTTGAAAGAGAAGGCTCCACCCTGACAAGGATTGCCATGGACTAGGTGGAAACGGAATGTGGAGCATTAACTGAGGAAGAGTATAAAACAATGCTGCCAAAAGGGCATTCATGGAGGACAGGGAAAGGGCAGAGTTAACCCAGTGTATCAAAACCTTGGAACACAGGCTGTCACCTGTTAGCCTCAGCCAGTGATAGAAGGCCTCTGAAAACAAAGTAGTTTCTGAGAGGCAGCCTTGGCCTAAACACACATCCAAGCTACAGTATTAGCAATAATGTAGCAATCGAGAAGCCCTGAATGGAGAGACCTGGAAAAGCACCTTTGTTTCTTTCCCCTTTCACATTAACTTTTTGCTCATTGCTGGTCCTGAAAAATCCATTTCTTCAAATATAAGTAGCCACAAATAAATCAACTCATAAACTAAACAAAGATAGTATTAAAAAAAAAATTAGGCCAGGTGCAGCGGCTCATGCCTGTAATCCCAGCACTTTGGGAGACTGAGGCAGGTGGATCACAAGGTCAGGAGTTCGAGACCAGCCTGGTCAATATGGTGAAACCCCATGTCTACTAAAAATACAAAAATTAGCCAGGTATGGTGGCTGGTGCCTGTAGTCCCAGCTACTTAGGAGGCTGAGGCAGGAGAATCGTTTGAACCTGGGAGGCGGAGGTTGCAGTTAGCAGAGATAAGGAAGTATAAATTTTTATTAATGGAAAACTGTTGCCACAAAATATATAAAGATTATAACTCAATATCTTAACATGAACTTTTAAAATTTAATTTAAAAATGCTGAGGTAACATATAAACACAAAGCACAAAGGCAAGATATAGGAAAGTTGGTGGCCAGATAATATGAGGAGATGGTAAAACAATGACAGGACGTGAAATGGGAACAGGTAGAAATTGAAAAAAAATAGGAACACGTAAAAATGATTTCAAAAATATTAACCTACAAGGTGCCTACAGATAAAGAGATACCAATGAAAATACACCAAGGGATACATAAACAAAAAAAAAATGAAGAAAATGGAAGTGAAATGATAAATTATAAAAATTTGGAGAGCAAATGATAGATATAAAAGGAGAAAGAGATCTAACATATGCATGATGGAATTCCTTAAGAAAACATTAATAGAATACAAAAATATTTTTTAAATGTGCTGAAAGTCCCTGTGAGTTTCTGCTCCCCCTCCCCAAACTTAACCACTGTGGCCATTGACAAATGATTATAGAATTTAGGCGTATGAAAGTCAGTTTCTTGCATCACCTCAGGACAGCTGGGAAGCATACTTTACTTCTTAGAATTACCATGGGGGAAATGGCTGAAGCCTGCCTCTGCAGGACTTTTGCCAGCAATTACATTCTATCTTGCTGCTTCTCTTTTTTGTCCTGCTTCCCCTACTCTCTTCCCAGTCTTCCCTGCAAACATTTCCTTAACAAATAACTTGTACAATAAATTGACTTGTACTTACTATTCTCAAAGTTAGCTTCTAGGGAACCTGATTAAACCAGATGCCGAAAGTACCTTCAACGTTACCTCCTTCATTTAAAAAAAAAAAAAAAATCTAGCGAATAAAATACAACAAAATTTCTCTTATTATTATACAATATAATAATATTGTATAATATAATAAAATCTCAGTCGAAAGCCAGCATCATATATAATGGGAAATTGAAAAACCATTTATACTAAAGATAGGAATTAGACAATAATATCCATTATCACTAATATTATTTAGTAATGAATAATATTATCTTCAACATTACAGGAGAACACAATTAGTAATGCACAAATTGAAAACAAGAAGCTACAATAGCTACTATTTGTTGATGATTTGATTGATCTGGAAAACCCAACAGAACTGAAAACCTACTATAAAAGGAAAGAGAATTACTGTGATTCAAAAAAATAATATATAGAAGCCAACAACATTCTATTATACAAACAAGTAGCGTGTATATATATATCTAAATATACACACACTGTTTGTATAATATGACACATATGACACACATAATATGACATATATTTGTATAATATGACACATATTCTAGACATATAATATGTCTAGAAATCAAACCAAATAAAAGAGAGAACCATGACAAGAACAACAAAAACACTCAACGAAATAAATCTATAACGAAATAGAAGAGGGGAAAACAGCAAACTTGAAATTTCATGCAATGTAGCCCAAAGTTCCTGAGCTTTGATTTCTGTTCCTGTTGTTTGTTTTCTAACACAGTCATTGATATCCTCTCTTTCAAGATATCAATATTTACTTTGGTTGCTATACATATAGCATGTGTGTATATCTATACATACACACAGTTTGTATACTGATATATGTTATAAACCATATGTAACATATATACACATATATCAATATACATATATATTAATATACTTGTCTAGTAATAATCTGTTAATATAGTAATAATTGTAGTTAATAATAATATGGTAACAATTATAGTAATATAATATAATAAAGTAATATTTATAGTAATAGTATAGAACAATATAGTAATAATTAGAGTAATAATGTATTCATCTATATTACTAGATATGTATATTTAAATATAATACTATATATAACATATATACACACATATATTAATATATGCATATATACAAATTAATATATACATACATATGTGTATATATGTATATATTAATGTATACATACAAACACATGTGTGTGCATATGTTATATATAGTATTTATATATTAATATACATGTCTAGTAATAATATGTATTCATATACACATGTATATACATATAGAGAGAAGCAATGAAAAGTATAAAATATCTAAGAATCTTTATAAGAAATGTGTAAAAACTATGCGAGGAAAAAAATTCAAACTCTATTGAAGACTCATAAATAAATTGTTCAGTTAGAATGTTCTTAAATAGAAAGGTTCATAGTTATAAATGTGCATTGAAAAAGTAGAATATACCAGACTAAAGAAAAAGGTATGATCTCACCTTATACTGTTTTTAGGCAATTACATTCAATTTAAAAATACAGATTTGTTGAAAGAAGATATGCCATATAAAGAGGAAGAACAGAAAAACTGTAGTGGTTATATTCGTATCAAATAAAGTTGACATTATAGATGAAAGAAGACATGTAAAATGATAAGATTATTAAGTAATCAAGAAGACATAGCAACAATAACTGTGCAGACACTTCACTTCAAAATACACTAAGAAAGATTTCCACTTCTGGGAAGATGGAATATGTGCACTTTTTTATATTTCTCTTGCTAAGCATAACTAAAATACCTGGTAATTATAGATACAACAAACATAAGAAGACACCACAAGGTGGAGAGAAGACAGCAGAAAGGCTAGAGGTCTCAGTATCTGGGGAATAACATTGTGGTTTCAATTGAAAATCATCCATCATACCAAAAGGCAGGAAAATCTGAAATTGAATGAAAAAAGATAATTAACAGACGACAACAGCACAATGACACAAATGTTGGAATTATCTGGCAAGGAGGTTAAAGCAGACATCATAAAATTTCTTCAATGAGCAATTATGAACAGGCTTAAACAAATAAAAGAAAATAGAAATAGTCAGCAGAGAAGTAGAATGTCTAAGCCAAGAAATAACACATACAAGGAAGAACCACATAGAAATCTTAAAACTAAAATAAATTAACTGAAATAAAACACTTAACGGATTGACCCAACAAAGTAATGGAGAGGACAGAAGAAAGCGTGAGAGACTATGAAGCTAGAAGACAAATTACCCAGTCTGACAACAAAAAGATTTAGACCAAAAAAATAAAGAAATAAAATAAAATGAACAGAATCCCAGGGACTTGTGCAACTACGGCAAAAGATTTAACAATCTTGTCACTGGATTTCCAGAAGAGAAGAATGAGTAGGGCTGGAAAGTATTCAAATTAACAATGCCTGGAACTTTCCCAGAGTTGGTCCCAAAAAAGTACATAAAGCTAAAGATTCAAGAAGCTGAGAAAATCTCTCAAATAGGATAAATCCACAGAAATCCAGATCAAGATACATCACTGTAAAACTTTTGAAAAGAAAAGGAAAAAATCTTGAGGGCACTCAAAGGAAGAGAAAAAGGAAAAGAAGGAAGGAAGGAAGGAAAAGAAGAAAGGGAGGGAAGGAAGAGAAAAGAGGAAGGAAGGGAGAGAGAAAAAACGGGAGGTGGGTAGTGTCGGGAGAAGGAAGGCAGCAGAGATCTTATCAGATACCACAGAAGTCAGAAGGAAATGACACACATTTTTTCAAGGGCTGAAAGGAAAGAATTATCAACCCAAAGTTCTATGTCAATTAAAAATATCCTTCAGGAATGAAGGAGAAATCAATGCACTCTGTAATTCAATATCCTATAAAATATGTAAAAAGTATATAATATTATATATTTTCACTAAATCATAAAAGTAAGTATGTGCCATTTTTGCTTTGCCCTGGTAAAGGCATTATTAACTGCAAATACTTCATTATTCACAATATTTAAAATAACTATTATTGCTTTTTAAAATTATTAAAAATATTTCATCAATGACACATGGTCATTAATGATGGTCTAATAGTCATGTTTTTCCTTGATCTTTTAAATTACATACACTGAGAGCTGTTTTGTGTAACACACTAACACTTCTCTGTGATAGTAGAGATACAAACATGCTATTCATAAAAATTAACATTTTCAGATTTTTTTCAAGAAATTTAGATACTTTGTGAAAAATAAAACTAATAATTACAATAATAAATCAACATCAAAATAGCCCTTGAAAGATCCTAGGATTCAGAATAGTACAGTAACAGGCAAGAGAGCAAGATTGAACAGAATCCTGTGGCGTTAATTTGCACTATTTGTCTTGGATATCATGATCATACAGTGCCAAATGGAATTTTCTATGCACGACAACATGTATTGATGTATTTCTTTCTCCCTGGTAAAAATATTGTGCTTTCTCTTTGGTTGCTATGTATATGAAACTGGTTTCCAAGGTTTCCTGGGCTTGCGACCAGATCCATTTGCATCTATCACTAGGATCATTAGGGGAATTTGCTCCTGCCCTAGTTTTCGGGTTTGTCTTGTTCCACACCATTATTCATCCCAACCTTGACCATTCCTGAGACTTAATAATTTTTCTCCAATTGTTCTTTAATAAGAGGCAAATAAGCCAATTATACTGTATGACGCCAAATTTCTCAACTTACGTTGCAAAAGATTTTAACAGCTTAGCATAGAAAAATTTTTTATTCAAATAAATGACTCTTGGACACTGCTTTCTCCTTCTATGGGAATCTTAAAGCCTGACAAAAAAAGTCCAACTATCCTGTGTTCACCCTGACAGTACGAAGACTGGAAGAAATTGTAGCTGGAGATTACTGAGAAATGTGTTGCTACTAAACTGTCTCTTAAACGGTGTAACGAGGCTGAGTGTGGTTGCTCAAGCCTGTAATCCCAGCACTCTGGGAGGCCAAGGCCGGTGGATCACCAGGTCAAGAGTTTGAGACCAGCCTAGCCAACATGGTGAAACCCCATCTCTACTAAGAATACAAACATTAGTCAGGCATGGTGGCACATGTGGGCCTGTAATCTCAGCTACTTGAGAGGCTGAGGCAGGAGAATCGCTTGAACCCAGGAGGCAGAGGTTGCAGTGACCTAAGATTGTGCCTCTGCACACCAGCCTGGGCGACAGAGCAAGACTCCGTCTCAGAAAAAATCAAAAACAAAGAAACGAATGAAAAAAAAAAACCAGTGTAATGAGTGATTTCCCAATACACATAAAGTGGTTTGAAGAAGTAAATTTATCATCCAAACAATGAAAGCTCTAAAATTTACTTTTGAGGAGAAGATACATTTTACGGTTTTAGCATTCAAATTTTTAGTATACAGTCTTGAAGCTGTCAATACACTGGATCTGCCTTCCATCTCTCTTGACCATACTTTATAGTTAGAGGAGCTTGCTGCTCTGGTTTTCCTGAAATTATAAAGATTTCTTGAATTTTACATCAAATAAAGACTTTTCTTGAAAATTTTCTTCCTCTGGAAAGCACATTCTTCTTTCTTTTTTGTTTTTTTAAGCAGAGCATCTTCGAAACGAATTAAAGGGTTCAGAAATTGTAAAATTAATTTTTATTAATTAGAGTTATTGGTTGATGAGATTATTTTTTATCTGTATTTTATACAATATTTATTTTAATACAGTAGATTTTTCACCCACTGATTTGGCTTCTATGTAAGAAAATAGTCAACCACCAACCACAAGTGATTACAATGCTTGACTGTTTTCTTACATAGCAGCCAAATCAGTTGATAAAAAATGCACAGTATTAGAAATGAAGGAGGGATTTAAATATTTAATCATTTTATTATTTTTTCTTGAGCATTAAACTCACCAAGGAGCCGCATCAAGGTTGTGCTTTGTGTCATCACCCCACCATCCCTGGAGAAATTCATAGCACCTCGATATAGTGGTTGCCTCAAGACAACTAACAAAGGAAAACCCAACTTCAGCCAGAATTGCAGGAGCTATTCCTGAAATTCACATATGCAGTACCTTCAATAAAGGAGAGAGGACACTGCCCTGGGAGGTCTTTGCCTTTGGTCTAGCCACACCACCTTCCTCATGACATATCTGGTGGGAGCATCATAAATGCTCATAATTTATTGAGTGAAAAACCATAGCTATAGAATACAATTATTTATTTATTTTAGCAAAACCTGAGGAAATTGAACATCAATGGGACAGAACAAGTGTTTGAACTGAGCCCCAAGAACTCACTGTGATTTGCATTCATGTAAACACCTACATTTTTTCGTTAACTGAACTGATTTAACTGCTAATTAAAACTAGTCAGTAAGCACAATGCAAAATTAATTAAACCATTTAGTGGAGAGATTCAAATTAGTGAGAGCAATGCATTGGACACTATGAAAGCAAGTGCAATTGCTACTTGTCATCAGGCAAAATCATTCTGAGGGTAAGTGCGTTCCCCAGGGAGAAACGTGAAGGAATAAAAATCATCTTGTTGATTGTATGATCTTTTATTAAGCAAATGTGCTAAATTTCAGCTTATCTTTTAAATAGAAAAACTAGAGTCTTATAGTTGTTTAATAACCACTAAGGACATCTGTGAAGTAGGAACACTATAGTAAAATTGATCATTTTTCAGATTTTATAAAGGTAAAATTTTAAGCCATGTGATACAGGAATATTGCTTGTCTCACCTAACGAAATAAGTCAAACAACTTCTTTTCCGTTCTCAACCAGTCAATTCCAGACAGCCTTTTACTTAATAATAGTCTTCTGCTAAAGAGGTGACCACTTCCACTGTCAATAGATATATCATTTTGACATGCTGGGCGTTCTTTATTTTCTTAAAATTTTTTTCATCTGACCTTGGATGATTTTCTTCTTTGAATAACTTCCCACAAAACATATGGGATATCAGTCAAGGGGAAAATAAAAACTTTTTTTTCTTAATACTCAAAAATAAGAAGATAGATATTTCAGTAATCTTTCTTACTTCCTATGAATGCTGGTGATATCTATAGACATTTCTTGTATGTCAAACTCTGTTACCTTCTGTCACCTTACATGAGGTAATATTGCTTGGGGAAGTGTCTAACCTATGTAGACACCAGTTGTGTTCAGAACTGAGATAATCATGTAATCTACATTCTCTAAAGAAGTGTATATACACACATATACAGTCAAGCTTAATGACAGGGATATGTTTTGAGAAATGTGTTGTTAGGCAGTTTCGTCATTGTGTGAAAATCATTGTGTATTTACACAAAACTAGATGGTATAGCCTTCTACACACCTAGGCTATATAGTATAACATATTGCTCCTAGGCTTCGAACCTGCACAGCATGTTACTGTACTGAATACTGTAGGCATTGCAATGCAATGGTATATATTTGTGCATCTGAACATAGAAACAGTACAGTAAAAATACAGTATTACAATCTTAGGGAACCATCTTCGTATATGCGGTTCTGACCCAAATGTCATTATGTGGCTCATTACTGAATATACATACAAACACATGTTTGTTTTCTGCTTTAAGTACCATTGCTAGCATACCTTATATGATCAAAAATATATTATGACTATTTTTAAAAAGTAATACTAAATAGGATTTTCCATACTGAAACACAATGACCTTTTTAAAGGCAAGCAAATCTGGATTCAGATTCAACAGTGTTTGTTTTTTATACTTCTGATAGGATCTCTGGGATCAAATAAGTTTCTAAATACACTTCCAAAGAAGTGGAGTTAGAGAAGGCAGATGCTAGCAAAACCATGGCAAAAGAACTAGACTCACTGTGATCAGCATAATCAATGCCAAAAGAAGGAATTTTGAATTTATAACTAAAAAAAATTTATCAAGAACCAACTCATTTAGTGTAAATGAAACCTAGTCTTTATAGTCCCCCTAGCCAGGGAAGAAAATACTCTTTGATAAGTTACAACTTGCTGATTGGTAGGTTTCCTCACTATGGAAAATACTGGCCATAGGATCTTGCCATCTGTTTTTCTCTAGACTATGAGATGGATTTTGAGCCTTTCAACTATGCAAAATACATCTTGGCCATGAAGTTTATCCCCCATCTTTTGCAGCACATCTAGTAACCACCTTGACTTTCCCCATACTTGAATTATACCATGAAAATAAGGGCAGAAATAAGAACCTATGGTAGCCTATGGGAACCTATAGTAATTCATATTCCACCCATTCAATACCTGTTAATTCTGGAAACAAGATTGGAGTAGGGTGTGGAGAAGGCAGTGTCAATATACCAGATTTGAAAATGTGTTTTTGTTAGATCCCTCCAACAAATATCACCAAGTGCACAAGAGCCAAAAGGCTGTAATGTCCTTCAATATGCTTTCAAACCACAATGTGTATTGAAGATGTAAGGCTACTCCCTTTCTTATCCTAAGAATACGTTGTGTTGATTGAAGTTATGTTCCTCACAATAATCCTCATGAAAACAGACCTATAATAATAATCTTCAAGGAAATTGGGCAACTGATCAATTGCAAGTTCTCTAACTGTTTATTTAGAGAAGCACTCTACTGTATCAGTGCTAGGCAATTATCCCAGTGGCCCCACCCTAAAAGTAAACTGTCACCCTTCCATGATCTGTAAGACTATCCATTCAAGGACAGGCATTTAAAGTTGGGAGACATTGGCTCTGTCTGTCAAGGGTGTGCCCAACCTCATAGAATGTGGCTGAGATGGACTTCCTTTATTCACAGCAGCTTTTTATTTTATTTATTTACGATTTTTTTACAGTAATTTGATAGTTCTTTTTCTGTTGCAAGTAGTAGAAAACTAACTTAAACCCTAACTTAAGCGGGGGAAAAAAAAGGAAATGCATTAGTGCCTTAACTGAAAAGTATAGAAGTAGCAGCAAATCCCTTAAGCCCTGATGGATCCAGGTTCAAATAGCACCATCATGTGTTTATTACCCGGCCCCTTCTCTTCTCACTCCCTCTCCCTCTCCCCGTCTTTCACTCCTATTCCTTATCTCTCTTCAGTTCTTTGAGTTCCGCTTTCCTCTTTTCCAATCAGGATGTCTCTTCTGCCATTCCAAGGCTCACACAATCCTCCAGGGCCATAATCTCTAAAAGGAAACCTACATCTCTCTCTCCTAGAATCAACATCAATTCCCTCAAGAGTCTTTTGCTGGAGAATTCCAGGTAATGTGCTCAGGTCTTTGATGAGGATGGCAGGGCCCTTGGATTGATAGAATATCTCCCACAGGTGGGAAGGGGAAAATCCTCAAGGCAAAGAAAGATACCAGATGAAGGGAAAGGGATGCCAGACAGGAACAAAACAATAGACATTCACTGCACAAGGATTTTGATAATGAAGACATCAAAGAGATAAGGAATTGGAGTCAATTCATTGCAGAAAGCATAAAGTCTGAGAAAAAGAAGGAGGTGTCTGAAGACTTAGATTCTGGTGCTGATTCCACTGTTAAATTTGACAGCAAAAAGTTTGTCCCTTCTTGGTCTCTGTTGTTTGTTTGTTTTCTTATAAATGGTGACTTTGGTTGAACTAATCTTTAAGAGCATTCTTTTAAAAAAGGAAAAATAATGTGTGTATAATTAATTCTTGCTTTCTGAAAGTATCTCTGACATGGGCACAAAAAAAAAATTGGAGGAGACTCTGCCTGCTCCTCTGTTCCCATCTTCTGTTCATACTCTGTATTCTGTTCATACCCCTGTGCTTCTTATCATATTCTAATTGTCAAAAAGGGTCAGCTTTGAAAATGTTAGGACATTCAACAGCTCTCTCTTCAGCTTTCTCTGTCTTTCAAATGTGTCAGCAGGCCACAGATAATCACTGATTGTACTCACTCTTTTGCTTAAGCACTCTATATCCAGCTGATAAGACACACACACACACACACACACACACTCACACTCACACATACCCACACAGGAGAGCTGTGTTTTCATAAAAATTCATGGCAGTGTGTTTGGAAAATTTAGGTGACAACATTCACAAAGATTGGTCATTCTTTAATTTTCAAGCCTATTTTATTTTAGTCAGTATTATTGGTCAGATTTTGTACCACCAAAATTCATATGTTTAACCTCCCAGTGCCTCAAAATATGACTGTGTTTGGAGGTGGGATCTTTACAAAGGTGATTAGGTTACAATGGGGTCATTCCACTGGGCCCTAATCCTATCAACTGGTATATTATAAGAGGAGATGAGGACGCAGACAAAACAGAGGAAAGACAATGTGAGATGCAGGGGTAGATGGCCACCTACAAGCCAAGGAGAGGGTTGCAGGAGAAACCCACCCTGCTGACACCTTGATCTTAGACTTCCAGCCTCCACAACTGTGAGGAGGTAAATCTCTATTGCTTCAGATTCCCCATCTGTGGTAGTTGTTACAGCAGCCCTAGCAAATGAATGTACCTAGTAACTGTAACAATGGGAAATTATTTGCAAATTTGGAAAAATTTGTTTGTAATGAATGTCATAGGTCTTATTTTTTGTAAAATATGGGTGAGTACCCTGTTAATTCTATTACCAAATAGGAAAGTGTTTAAATTACATTATAAAGAGAGTATGTCTGTGAAATGAACACTATTTCTCAAGTAGCACTAGGTAAAACCCATGAAATCAGTATTGTTTATAGCAAATGAGTGTCTCATTAGTGACATGTTGAGGGTACACCTAGCTAATAAAATTTCTTCCACTATTAGTTAGTATAATTCCTATACGCTACTTGGTATAATTCCTCCAAAGAAGGCATTGGGGCCTGCAGGAGTTCCTTAAATAAATCTTCAATAAATGTAAAAACACAGAAGTCCACAATCTTAAAGCCTTCCCCGACATTGTTCTAAGAGAGAAGGAGAGTAAAAGGAGTATTTTAACTGGATTAAAAGTTTCCTTTTCTTATTGTTTAATTTTTTCCTGTCTTTAGTCCTTATTTTTTTCACATAAAATAAGATGCCCTATAATTTCACAATCCTATCCAAATTATCCTTTTCTATAGATTACCAAGCATTGCATATATATCACTATTATGATTCATAGTGATGATAATTTGATTTTCCTACACCTTAATCTCTGTAACTATAGCTCTAGCATAACTTCACCATGGTGATTCTGAGAAAATAACAACCTTAACTACAGTTTGTGTCTACAGCCTATAGAGAGAAGACAGTGCAATATGAGATTGAAATATAAATGCTTCTATTCTGGATGATAATTGTGATGGCAATGAATTATTTTCCACACCCAAAGCATACAAATGTGTGTATATATATGGGGAAACCAACTTGAAGGACTTCAGATGCCTTATTAAAGTTCTTGTAATTAACAGCATTTTTAAAAAAGATGACGTTTGGAGAAGTTCCAAGTTGTAGCAAGTCAGAAAAAAATTGTGGAATAGATTAGCAGTACTAAACACGCATACACATATGTAGACACAGAAACAGTTCACTACCTCACTCATGATTCATTCTGGACCAAAGTGCTAATGGAGTTACCTTGAAAGAGTAGATTTCTGAAAACAATTTTAAAAAACTACACAATTATGCTTATATAAGTGCATTTTCATCAAGAAAGTATGAATCGTGTATAAAGTAAGATATACACTGAGGCAATACACTAAAAATGAGCATTAATTATGTAGAGGACTTCTGTGATTTGGAACTGGCAAGTCACTGAATTGAAATCCCAGAGCATGTGAAAATAGAGTTTCAAGCTGCTTCTGATTACAAGATGCTGACATGACCCAGTGACAGTTTAAAAATCCAAACGAAAGGTGTATTTGTAGTTTCCAAGCAGAGCTTTGGTTTGGTTTGGTTTGGTTTAGTTGAATTTTGATAACCAGACAGAATGATGTGTAGGTATATTTTTATATAAACAGGCTACTCCTTCCTACACCCTCACTGTAGGGCTTCTGCCATTAGAAGCCAAGATCCAAATGTCTCTGTCTTTGTTACTCTGGGGAAGAGCTGCATCTTCTCAGCCCCAAGGGTTTATGCAGCTTCTCAGGCAACTGTGGCTGTAAAGATGGAGAGGAGTAAGAGGGTTGGGGGGCTGGAGATAAGCAAGCCTTTCTCCCTGCCGGAAACTGCTTGCTGGACACATCTTTCAGAGTTAAGCTCATATCATCCTCTCTCCCGTTATACACGTAAATAAGAACCGATCAGGCCGGGTGTGGCGGCTCATGCCTGTAATCCCAGCACTTTGGGAGACCGAGGTGGGTGGATCACTTGAGGTCAGGAGTTCGAGACCAGCCTGGCCCACATCGTGAAACCTCATCTCTACTAAAAATACAACAATTAGCTGGGCATGTAGCAGGCTCCTGTAGTCCCAGCTACTCAAGAGGCTGAGGCAGGAGAACTGCTTGAATCCGGGAGGTGGAGGTTGCAGTGAGTTGAGACTGTGCCACTGCACTCCAGCCTGAGTGACAGAAAAAAACAAAACCAAAAACAAAAACAAAACACAACTTACCAAGTACAACTTAAAGAATTTCTAGAAGGCCTTTAATGCTGCAAAATCTCTCTCACACATTTACTGAGCCTGTGGCTGTATCCTCTGTTGAAATTCTTCGTCAATTTGTTATCAAATATGCAGCTTTCATTTATTTTAATTTTTATATTTTGATTCATATTCACTTTTAATAGATATTCAGATAATTTTTTTTCTGAAGGAAGGCTACCTTATATTTGTATAGTGTTAGTAATTTGTGAGGAATATATACAGAAACTCTATATAAAATATGTCACCGTTATTACACTGGTCCATAGTGACATCTAGAATTCTGAAGTCCAAAATTCTTTGTTAATTCAAAGGACTCTCATTATTGATTTGATGGGAAAACTTGACCTAATCTGACATAAGACCATTTGTTTTCCCTATTTATCCCACTGAATAAGAATAGTCATACATTCTTTAAAAATATGACTATGTTTTGTTATGAGTTATTATCCCAGACCCTGAGTGTTGGTAAAATATGCACTGCAGTCATCTGGAGCTATCCTGTTGAAAGCTTTCAGGGTCTTCCACCTCTAAACTGCAGGAACAATAGCTTCCCACTATGGCTTCCTGCTTCTATTCCTGGCCCCATGCACAAGTCTATTTCCTAATTTACAGTCACCTTAGTTATTCTTTTAAAACCAAATGTGTCCCCTCACTCTCCTGCTCGCAACTCTCCACTGATGATGAGTCTGAAGGCCCTGTCTGTGGACTATGTGGGCCTCCATGAGCTACCTTAGTTCACTCTCCTCCCTCCACTCTCACCATAGCTCCACAGCTCAATGACCCTCTTGCTCTTTTTCAAACCATCTCAGGTACATATTTCTCCCAGGGCATTGCACCTGCTGATAACTCTGCATGGAAAGTTCTTCTCCTAGATGTTAACAGGGCTCTCTCATTCCCTTCATTGAATTGCCATTGAAATTTTAGCTCCTTAGACTGTTGCCACCAACTCTCCTGAAATAGCATTGCTACCTCCCCTTGTACCTTCCATCCCTGTATCCTGTTTTACTTCTTGTTATCACTGGTCATTACCTGTCTCCATGTATGTATGTGTGTATATACAGGGTTTTTTTTAGTGTTTTACTTCCTTTACTAGAACATTAACATGAATCATGAGGTCAGGGAATGCCCCTTGTTTAACCCTATAAAATTCTATAAAATGCCTCACAAATATGAAGTTTTTAATAAATAAATCTAATTGCTAATAATTATATTTTTATATTTATTTTGATCTGTGTATGTATTCATTAATATATTTATCTATAGTATTTACTGATTTGTTTGCATGAGTAGAGTTTTTTGAGTTAAAATTAATTCTTTCCTTAAACTGTAGCCAGCCCTGTCACCTTATCAAAACTGCCACAGAATCCAGTGAAATCAAAATTAAACAAAACTACATTATATATTTTCATTCAAAGGCATCATTTCTTGATAAGATCTGAAGAGCAAAAACAAAAGCAAAGTAATCAATCAAAGCTATTTCCTGCAGAGACAGCAATCAAAGGTAGCTTTCTTCTTTGGAGTTATTTTGTTAAGTACTTTATCAATACTCTTAAAAAGTCTAACATTATGCAATTACTATCTCAAGTATTTTAGCAAGCTATCTTTTATTGTGAATCTACAGACCTATAATAAAATGTTATCTTCCTTGTAAGTGGCCCTTGTCAATAGGGTCATCTGATCTTAACACTGAGATGCACAGCAATGTAAAACCCAAGGTACATTCTTTCTTGCAGAAGTTTCCATCTTACACTCCCTGATGGAATCCCAGGCAACATAAACAATAACAAAGCAATAGGAGGTGCTGCAGCAAAGAAAAAGAATAAATTTGAAACAGATAAAACTTCTAGGTAAGCCATTTACAACATTTTTTTTTTTCCATTACAGAATAATCCAGGTGGGAAAACATGGCTAGGAAAATAAGTAACTTACATGTGACAAACGCAGACACAGGAGACCCACCTTTTTCATAAACAAGTAAAATACATTGTAAGTCAAGGCTTAGCATGGGTGTGCATGTCAATAAAAACATCAAGTATAGTTACTTTGCTCCTTTGTTCTGAGTAGCTCAGAGCTTTTTGCCAAGAAGAAGAGGGTGGGGAGTTTTTCATGATCCATTTAAAAATAAATAAAACTGGAAGTAGAAAACAGATGACATGACTTGGCACAGACAAGGGAAGAGGAGCAATTAAACTATTATTTTGCAAGTAAAATTAATTATTGCCAAACGTCTACAGGGATATTTCAAAAATACTATCCTTCACCTCAGTTCTCTACTGAATTTTCCAGCATGGGGAACACCTATGTCAATCCACATCCTGAATTTTAAGTTGAGTCCTAAAGCAATTGCACATTACAATATAAAGAAAGACATTTAACTATAGAGAACACCCATATGCATAATTTTTGAGACTATAAAACCAAAAAAAAATTGCATATATACAAACAAATTATAAGAATCCTCTAAATAGTTCAAATGCAGAAACTACTTATTTGCATCAGTGATCTGACCCACCATTGGAGCACGTTATGCCCATGAGTTAGGTATAACGAGATCAAGGGAGCGTGTAAAAGGAAGAAAGAAGGCCGGGCGCGGTGGCTCAAGCCTGTAATCCCAGCACTTTGGGAGGCCGAGACGGGTGGATCACGAGGTCAGGAGATCGAGACCATCCTGGCTAACACGGTGAAACCCCGTCTCTACTATAAAATACAAAAAACTAGCCGGGCGAGGTGGCGGGCGCCTGTAGTCCCAGCTACTCTGGAGGCTGAGGCAGGAGAATGGCGTGAACCCGGGAGGCGGAGCTTGTAGTGAGCTGAGATCCGGCCACTGCACTCCAGCCTGGGTGACAGAGCGAGACTCCGTCTCAAAAAAAAAAAAAAAAAAAAAAGGAAGAAAGAAGAAACTGGGGAAAAGCTTAAAGGAATTTGCCAGAATGACATTTACACATCTTAAGAGCTTTTCAGATATTTCTTGTGTTCTAACAGCTATGTCTGGGGTATGTTACCTTCATTTATTTCACAATGAACTAGAAAGCAGTTTGGGGATGTCATTAAAGTTCATCAGAATTCCCTTTCTGTTTCAGAGAGCATGTTAATATTGCCCTTAAAAAAAAAAAAATCAAAAGAAAGCTGTCCCACAGTTTTAGATGTGGCAAGTCACAATGTGTTATATTTTCCTTCATGTAAACTCTGAAACTCTCAGCAAAATATCATCGTCAAAGTTCAACCAAGTTTTAACCCAGTGATATCTGGAAACAAACAACAAAATACGGTTAAAAATAATATCATGAAGTAGGGTTAAGTTGAACCATCTCTCAGTGTGCATTTATTAAAAATTGATTGACCTTTCAAAGAAATTGTGATTAATGTATTCCTCTGCTAAATTCTATATGGAATGAAAAGGAAATTTTTCAGACATCATTCGGACTCTACCATTAAGGAACTTAAACTTGGTTGGAAATAAAAGATTTACTTTAATCCATAAGACCATTAGAAAACAATTCAATTTGGTTTATATAAGTAATGCTGAATTGTGTATTTTTAAAGAGGAATTTTAGAAATAATGAACAGAGATTGCTGCTGTTTTCTTTTTAGATTCAACTCAACTACTCTTTAAAGATCGAAATTTCTTTCTGTTTTCCCAATGTCTCCTTTTCAATTTAATTTGGTCTTATGATCCAGAAATTTGAAATATGTTCTTTCATTATTTATGCCTTTTATTAAAAATGCATCCCTCTGTTTGGGAGGCCGAGGAGAGCGGATCACGAGGTCAGGAGATCGAGACCATCCTGGCTAACACGGTGAAACCCCGTCTCTACTAAAAATACAAAAAATTAGCCGGGCGTGGTGGCGGCGCCTGTAGTCCCAGCTACTCGGGAGGCTGAGGCAGGAAAATGGTGTGAACCTGGGAGGCGGAGCTTGCAGTGAGCCAGGATGGCGCCACTGCACTCCAGCCTGGGTGACAGAGCCAGACTCCGTTTCAAAACAAATTAAAAAAAAAAAACAGTATCCCTCTGTCTCTTATGTCTATCTTTAAAAAGTACCCTTTCCTTAAAGTCTGTCCAAATTTCCCAACTGAATACGATCATGTCGCACTTTTGTACTGCCTGCAGATACCGGTAGATGTGAAACTCATTTTTCTGGCTCTGTCTGTATATGATAGAGGAGGCCAAACTTGAGAGCAGTTTAAGTAGCACATCCCAAAAACACAATAGTACATGTAGTAGGCGGAGTGATTAATAACAAGTCAGTGCCAGGTTCCTTAAATAGTAATGAGCTTTTATATTCCTTTAAAAGTTGCTCTGAATTGAAGCATTTGGAAGTAGAATGTTAAAATTTTTTTTTGAGATTTATACTTTCTACCATGATAAACAAGATGAGTTTTATCTTCTCGCCTTAAGTAAATACAAGTTCAATAAATACATAATTAAAAAACCATTTTCAAATATTAAGCAGTAGATTATGCAGGATGGTTATCCTTGTGAAAAAGAAAAAACAGGAACAACAACAAGTGAGACCTGTGCTTTTCTGTGTACTTTCTTGGCACGGGTTACAGACTGCAGTGCAAGGAGGGAAGAGAGAAACATAGGTAAATAACTTTGTTGAATTGAAGACGACAAAGAGATGAAAATCTCAGGAGGCCAAGGTGTGATAAAATACTGGATAGTTGGATGCTGCACACAGAGACTTCTGAAGATTCCTCTCAGGGATTCTCTGAAGCGTTTGCTGAGTACCGAACAGAACATGAATAAGAAGAGACTACCCAAAGATGAGGAAAGAAGTACCAGAAATCAGTAGGCTGAAAAATTTCTGGAACAGATAGAGGGACTGGGAATATTTAGTGTTTCCACCACCCAGAATGAAGAGACAACCAAATACAAGGGACATCAGGTAGTGTTCCCCATAGGATTTTACTCTGGTATTAAAACTAAATGAGAACCAGACTAAAAGCTGCACTGGAGCATGCTAACCATCTTAGAAAAATCTTGGAAAATTCAACTTATTCCAAGTAATTTAACTTTATGCAAGAACAAATTTCAACACTATTATAGAGAGAAACACACAGAATCAAGCATGAAACAATGTAAAATTCATAATATCTGGTATCCAATCAAAAGTTAACTGACATTCAAAAATACAGTAACGTATGATTCCATAAATAGAAGAACAATCAATAAATAGAAACGGGACTAGAAATGACAGCTGTTGAAATAAGAAGACAAGGACAATAATACAGCAATTATAAATATGTATCATAGATTCAAAAAGTTACAGAAAGACATGATCATCTTAAGTAGATAGATGTTTTAAAATCTCACATGAAACATTAAAAATACAGTTTCTGAAATGAAAACTAAACCATATGTGTCTAACAGCAGATTATACACTGCAGGAAAAAAAAAGATCAATGACCTTGAAAACACCACAAAAAACTACAAAAAATAAAGGACAGAAAAAAAGTATTGAAAAAACAGATAGTGACTTGTAAGATAATGGTCTAATATTCACTTCATTGATATCTCAGGAGGAAAGAATGGGGTAGGAAGGGAACAAAAAAAAAATTAAAAATTAAATTCTCCAAATTTATAAAAGTGGTAAGCCAATATATTAAAGAAGCTGAAAGAGCTCCAAAAAAGAACATAAAAAAAAACCACACCAAGAGACATCACAATCAATTTCTGAAAGCCAATAAAAAAAGAGCCATTACATAGAGAAACAAAGATTAAAACAACACACTTCTTATCAGATAGTACGCGAGTAATGAAACAATTTAAAAAATGGAATGACATCTTTATTGTACTCCTAATGGAAAAAAATAAAATCAAAACAACTATTTACCCAGAAGTCTACCCAGAGAAAATATCCTTCAAAAATAGAGGTGAAATAAAGAATTATTGCACACATAACAGCTAAGAAAATTTATCAGTAGCAGCCTTATACTACAATAAATGGTAAATAAAGTTCTATTAAGAGAAATAAAATGATCGAGATGGGAATTTGTATCTATAAAAATGAGTAAAGAATGTGGAAAATGTTAACTATTTGGATAAATATATATTTCTCAATGTTTACTGTCTTTAAAAGATAAGTGACTACTTAAAGCAAAAACAAAGAATGTATTAAGATATATAATATGTGTAGATTTAAATTGGATGATAATAGCACAAAGAACAAGAACTAGGAGAAAAAGAAGTGTATTGTTTAACATTCTTGCATGCTCTATGAAGTGGTATAATATCATTTGAAGGTAGATTGTGATACATTAAGGATGCATGTTGAAACCCTAGACCAAGAATATAGATATAAGAGATATTGTTTTTACCCAATAATAGAAATAAAATATTCCATTATTTGAAAACAAGGCAGTGAAAAATGAAGCAAGAAACAAAGAACAGAACAAATTTTTTAATTGTCAAATGTTACATTAAAACCCAACTGCATTGATTATTAAATTAAATATACATGGTCTAAACATTTCTTTTAAAAGACAGAGATTGTTGGAGTGGATAAAAATGTACACCTCAACTTTACGAAAGCTACTTAAACAATTAAAAGCAACTCATTTCCACATATAAAAACACAGACTGATTTAAAATGAAAGCATGGAAAATATATATATATATCATACAAACACTAGCCAATAGAAACAGAAGTAGTTATATTAATATTCAACAAAATATTTTTACTTCATTGCAATAAGAGGACTTAGAAAAAGCTTGTAGAATGAAATTCTTTCACTGGTTGGAAAATATTTTTTCATCCTTTTTAGGTAAATTTGCCTGAATTTTCCCTCTCAGTGGAAACCTTCCATTTGCGATTCCACACATTTGGATTTATTGTCTCAACAACCTACGTCACTCTCTAGCTATAATTTAGGCATTCAGACCCTAATTGGGGTAATTTTCACTCAGCACATTTAGAGCACTGCTATTGGTTGCTCTATACCACTGGCCTGAAATTGGAACTTGCTACTAGGAAGTGATGAAGTTATTGAGGGAAATCTGGCCCTGGTTTCTATCAGTACAACACTTAGTCACATGAATATACATATACATACATAACTATCCATGTAACATTAGACTGTCACTTCAAGGTCATTATCTTGAGATCATTATGTGGAGGCATAAACAATTTTTTAAAGTTATGTTTAAGAGATTGTGAGGTTTTTCAAACAAAACTCTCCTGCCTCATCTCACACTCCCACAAAAAAAGGGTAAAATTCAGTCGTTTTTAACTTTCAAAGAACAGCAACAACAAAACAAAAGTGAAAAAAAAAAAGAAATTAAAAGATCCATCTTGCAGAGAGACAGATGCAGAAATGAGGTTATTATCTCAAGTACCGGATGGGTTTTGGCCAACAACAGAAGCATCAGTAAGGGACCTTGCAGAACAGGCACACATGTCATCACCGTTAAGTAAAGTAATTACAGATTTGGCACCAGTGAGGCCTTTTTATTTGCCAAAATGTGGTGGTTTAAGTAGCAAATGATTACCACCGCTTTGAGCAGGTCTGATCATCCATCAGTTATTAATTCCCTTGGCATGCCATTGCATACCATGGCTGTTCCTGGGCAAATGAGCCAGCAAGGCTCCAGTTAAATTAAATTCACTTCTGCAGTCTGGTCATTCCTCAATATAACAATTTAACTGTGAGATACAATGACTTATATGGTCTTTTTTGGTGACTGTCATACTCATCTGTGTTTCTGGGGAGAATGTTTCTGATTATCTTCAATCATTTGAAAGGGGTGAAATTTGTTTCAGAAGTCATGCTATAGACATAAAGAAAATAATGATTCATGCTATTATAATTTCTTCTTCATTGGTATCTGCCCTGTTATATTTTCAGTGCTCGTGTACATAGAGTTTCTTGCATATTTCAAAACTTCTTCATTTTGAATGTATTAGTTACATTCATCAAATACATGGTTACTATGGGTATGTCTTGGATGATGTTCTCTAGGTAACGCATTGGTTAAAATCAAATTGATACAGCATTTATCATTACCTAAGTTATATTTTATACTCATTGGTTCATTTGCACTTTTTTGTTTGTTTGCTTCTCTGTTTCTTTGTCTTCCACACTAGGGTATAAGCTCCAAGTTGCCAGAGGACTTATCTGTTCATCCATCAGTGTATCAGCAGCCTTGATAAAAGTGTCTGGATCGTAGTAAGTCTCCATAAATATCCATCAAATGAATGGATGAATGAAGATTTTCAAATCCAAGAAAAGCAACTGATGCACTCATTTCCCTTATATGATGAAAATAAATAAATATACCAACAAAATGTATGTTTTTGGCTAATCCAGGCAGCCAGTATGAAATCCTTGAAAGTTTATACTCATAAAGAAACCTACATTGCTGAATGGTTTGCACAAGTAAAACATTTTTAAAAATTTATTTCATTATCTATGTTATAGAAAGACCTCATCCTATTACTATGGAAGTAAATTGAAATGCAAAAATTACCTTTTTCATGTTTATGCTAATCTATAGTCCAAACATTGCTTAATAAAATGTTACTCCATGTCAAAGAAAATGATAATTTTTTTTTCCTCATTTTCTTATGTGGAAACACCAAAACAGACCATTCTCAATAAGTTGCAGAAATGAACAAAAACGTAATTCCTATGTTACCTTAGAGTATGAGATTGTGGCCAAGGTATGTATAATGCCATTAGGCATAATATTCTACACATTCTTAATCCTAGCTCTCTAAAGAGGGTCATGTTAAGCAGCCAAGAAACAGTGCATGCACACTTCTTCAGCACAAGCTTGTTTGTACAGATGCAAATAACGTTAGAGTGCAAAAATCTAATCTGCCAATTGGCTGCTAGATCTATGACATAATTGGTTTCCTGGCTAAGCTAAACAAATGTTTCCACTCAAGAGCTTTCTCTAAGATTTCACATAAAGACTAACAAGCACTTACCATTTTGAAGACAAAAATGCAAGAGAAATTGATTGCTTGTTCATTTCTGTAGAGCACTAATTCACGGGCCTTCGTTTGAGTGGATGCTTTCATTTCACTCTTTTTTTTTTTTTTTTTCCAGTTTCTGCTCTCCCCTTCTCTTCCAATTCTTATGAAGGATCAGTTTAGAGAGGTTCATGACAAGACTGAATCATATGAAAGGGGACATAAGAAGAGAAACTCAGTGATCTTTAGTGATTATCTGCCAGAAAACCCTCTAGATCCACATAGAATTTTCTCCATAAAGAGTATAACACATATGAAAAACTACAAAGGACTAGTAGAAGTTTTAATTTTCTGTATTTCTAAAATTTATTGCACTTTCATATGTTCAAGCTTCCTATGACTAAATGATTTTTCAAATTTTGATTAATAGCTATGTAAAAGAGAACATAACTATACATAGTCTCAATAAGTTAAATTTTTACCAATGTTTTTTATAAACATTAAATACATATTAAAGATTCTAGCCTAGCAGTAATTAATGCACAATTGAATGTATTTATATTAATATAAATATTATTTAATTGAATTAAGATTCAAAAATGGCTGTATTTTGATTTCTCCTTTTCAGATCAACAGTGAATGCTAATGATTATGGCCACATATCCTAGGAAAAGTGATAAGGTATATTCTAAGGTCAAGATCATTTCACTGTTCAGAATGAATAATCCCTTTGTTCTCTTTCCCATTCATTCCATTTATGGATGAGCACACTTTGAGCCCAGTTCTGATTCTAATATGTCTATAATAATATTCTTCAACACAGACCTTATATTGGAGGGTATGGAGAATATTTAAATAATGGCTTCTTTTGGTGTTCTGAGGAGGACAGAAGAAGGAAGGGAAGCGGGGGAAGAGGGAGAGCAGAAGAGATGAGGGAATAATAGTGTGGTGGTCATGGAGTTGTGCGGCCTGAATTTCCTTCAAGGGAGGACTTGCTTCCCCAGCTGTGGAGTCTTCCAGGTTTGTCTTCACTACAGACAGTAGATTGGTCTAAGGGCCTGCATTTCCCAGGGCATTCCATATCCAACCATTATTCTAGGCAGAGGTGTAGAGGTTCAGCTAGTGCAGTGGAGGTCAAATCCAATGGGTCATATATTTATATTCTCCAGAGCTCTCTAGGGAGTTGATAAAGGCTTCTTTGGAGCTGGATACAGTTCAGTTTCTCCCTTTGCCTAGTCCAGTCTCCCCCACCACTGCCTCCTACAGGTGGGAATTCCTAACAAAGACATGCCATTCCAAACACCAGCTCAGGACCTGCATCCAGAACCCAGTCTGAGGCATTCAGGGAGAGAAAAAGAGAAAACAAAGGAATGAAAGAAAGAGAAATGGAGAACAAACCCTCACATTTGTTGAACAGTAAACTATATGGCAGTCATTGAGTTAAGCATTTTACAGAAATATTTAATTTAAATATTTAATCTTTATGGAAAAATGTAATGAGAACTTTATAATTATTCCTATTTTGTGCATATAGAAACTGAGACTCAAAGAGCTCTAGCAACTGTTCTGAAGTTAGACAGCTAGGAAATTGAACATCTTAGATCTGAATCCAAGGGATTTCAAACTCCATCCATTGCATCGCTCTTTTTGAGCACCTACTCTTTGCAAGATGGCTAAGTTCCTTCAAATATGTTATCTCCATTAAATTTCATATTGTAAATATTTTAAGCTAGTGAGACTGGCAGTGTCTTGATACCAAATCCTGACATGAATATTACAAGAAAGGAAAATCATAAGCCAATTTTACTCACAAACATTATTTTGTAAAATCAACAATCCTTTAAATGTATTGCCTATTTACTTTCTGGTACTTTTTGCTTCTTCTGCCATTTGTATGTGTCCATCTGAGATCATTCTCCTTTCACCTGAAAAACTCTTTTTCTTATTGCTTTCAGTGTGTCTTTACTGGTGACTAACTGTTTATGCTTCTTTAAGTATTTATATTTCACCTCCATTTTTGAACTATGTTTTCAATGTGTATAGAACATCTCTATTGGCAGACATGTTCTTCTATGATCTCAAAGATATTACTCTATTGTCTTCTGGTTTCCATTTGGTGGATTGAAAAGTTAGCCCTCAGTTTTAATTTTTGCTCCTTTGAAATCATTAGGTAATTAAAAAAAAATTCCTAGCAGACCTTATGTAGGAAAACTTTTATAGCCTATGAATGATGCTTCCCTTCTCCGCATGGCATTAATTTCTCTCGTAGCAAACAGTGAATGTTGGAGCATGTCACCTTGATCCAATAAGGGATTAGGATGAACTGGGACTGGCTTTAGTTCTTTTCAAGGGTTGATCTCTTTCTGGTGTGCCTTTATCCTTAAGGTGAAGCCTCTTCAGGAGTCTCAGCTAAAAGTGTAGAGTGTTTAGTAAGGTCCTCCTCGGTAAATCCCTGAGTGTAAATTCTTAGCTCCTAAGTCATTGCGTATGCATAGATTTTGAGATTCTTAAAACCGGGAATCTCTAAATGCCTTGAGGAGGAAAGAGGACAGAGACTTTTGGGTTCACCTAGTTACATTTTCCTTCCCTATGGATCTTGGCTTTTAATGTCTCAGCTGCCTTCTTTGCTTTCTGTTGCCTTCAAATTGCCAGCTATAAAGTTTAAAAGTTGTTCTCAGTGAGATACTTGGTTTAATACAAGCGGTTTCATTGTAGCCAGAAGATAGTCTCTATTTGTTTTTCTTCTTAGATCTCCCATTAGAAAAAAGTATTTGATTATATTGCATGCTATTTTTATTAAATACAACCATTCTGTGAAGTGAGATAATATTTTATGTTATTGACTATGCCACTATCTTTTTCTTAATTTATTTCACATTCGGTGTGTTCCTCTGCATACCTACCAGGATGTAATGCTCAAAAACGTGGTCAACCACTCTACTTTTATATCTCTTTCCAGCAGTTTTCCTACTGTCCTCTCAAAAACATAAGATTTCTCTTCTCTTCTCTTTCCTTGCCCTGCCTTTCTGTTCTTTCCAGAAAACTATCTGTATTCCTAAGACTTTTTTTTTTCCAAAGCAACTTATAACCAGGGTATTCTGAGGTGGAATAAGAGAAGGGCAATGATGATTGGCTTCCCAACTGCTTGCAGGTATAAATGTTTCAGACAAAAATGTAAATTGATTGTAAGTAAAGAGGACTAATACATACTTCTATGGAGGTCAAACTAAATAGACTTTTCTCCCAAGTAAATCTACACAAGATACACCTGTGGGCATTGTAAGTTATTGTAGTTAGCAATTTCTGGCCATCCCAACAACCATATCAAAAAAAGAGCTCAACATCACTGATTATTAGAGAACTGCAAATCAAAACCACAATGAAATACCATCTTCCACCAGTCAGATAGCCATTATTAAAAAGTCAAAATGTAACAGATGTTGGCACGCTTATGGAGGAAAAGCGTGCCTCCATACCTTGTTGGTGGGAGTGTAAATTAGTTCAACCATTGTGGAAGACAGTGCAGTGATTCCTCAGAGATCTAAAGACAGAAATACCATTTGATCCAGCAATCCCATTCCTGGGTACATATCCAGAGGAATAGACATAGTTCTATTGTAAAGACACATGCATGCCTATGTTCACTGTAGCACTATTCACAATAACAAAGACATGGAAACAACCTAAACGCCCATCAGTGAGAGACTAGATGAAGCAAATGTGGTGCATATACACCATGGAATACTACGCAGCCATAAAAAGAATGAGATCATGTTCTTTGCAGGGACATAGATGGAGCTTGTGAGGCCATTATCTGTAGCAAACCAATGCAGGAACAGAAAACCAAATACCACATGTTCTCACTTATAAGCAGGAGCTAAATGTTGAGAACACATGGACACATAGAGGGGAACAACATACACCGGGGCCTATTGGAGGGTGGACGAGGAGAGGAGGGAAAGGACCCAGAAAAATAACTAATGAGCACTAGGCTTAATACCTGGGTAATAAAATAATCTGTACAGCAAACCCCCATGAAACAAGTTTACCTATGTAACAAACCTGCACATGTATCCCTGAACTTAGAATAAAAGTTAAATTTTTTAAAAAGTCTGTTGATTAGGTTGGTCAAGAAGAAACAATATTGAGTTAAATCTCTTTGTTACAACAAACTGATCATGTACACTTGAGACACAATAATACTTTACCTTCTTCCCCATAGGTGAGAACAACTCTTACTGATTTCTATCTTTTGTGCAAGCATACCTTCCCAGATGTTTACATGTTCAAAGTCCTATATCCTATGTTTCTTACCCTTAGAAAGTTTTTTCTTACTCCTACTTCTCTGAAAGTGATATAAATCACTAACTTATTTGAATAATAAACAAATAAAATGGTATATAATTTTTCATTCTCTTCCTAGAAACTTGAATCTGATTACTTTGAATGCAGAGACATAATCTAATATTATCAATACATACTGAGCAACCTCAGCTTTCTTGATCTGTTTGCATTTGTAATGTAATATTTCTTCAGAATTATTATTTTAAACAGTCAGACTTATCTGTATCACCATGCAGTGATGTGTGGCTCTATTTCTTAAAGATAATGAAATGTTGGATGGGTCCCTGCTAACATTCCTGAGCTCAGTAATGCATTTACATCCGCTAGTACCTCTTGAAGAGACTGTGGCGTGAAACAAACTAGCTTCTGCATTATTACATTTCCATGACTAATAGAAATTAAATAAAAATTAGTATTTGAAAAATATCATATGTCCACCAATTATAAACATTTTAGGCAACTGTTTTCTACAAATTAAAAACTAAAAAAGGATTAATAATTAACAGAAATAAGATGAAGCCATATATGTCTAGTCTGCATATAGTAAAAAGAGAATTAGAGTCCATTATCTCTACTTCTTCTGTCATTATGACTGACATTTACATCTGAATGAGACCTAAGGGTCATTAAGTATAAATGTTCTGAATTTACATATGAGGAAACATTGAGACAAAGTGGTTAGATAATGTTACACAGCAAGGTACATTCGAAAATAGAGTGCTTCAGAGGAAAGTGGTGGGCCTGGCTGTTGAAAGATACTGTGAAAATTCTAGGGCTAATGAGAGCTCAGTTGGATTTAGCAGAATCTGATAGACTCTGTTTCCTTAAAGATATAGATGGTCGTATGGCAGGATACACAGGGCTTCTCTTCAAATAACACCCCCTTTCCCGTGAGGCATCTCATGAAATGGTATTTAGCCCTAAAGAGACAGTCAAGACACCCGCTTGTGGTTTGTAGTAGTCTCCACTGAAAGGACTTTTGAATCATTTCTATTTAATTTTGATTATTTTGTTTTCTTCAGTTACACTCTTTTATTCAATTAGATTTTAATAAGTGTCCTTAATCTTTTTTAGTAAGTCCTACTAAATAATTGTGCATATATAGATTTTAAATAATTACTTTTTAAAATCTAACTTTCAAATGTGGAAAGGAAAATGACAAAGAAGTCATACCTATAAATAATATTCATTTCTTTTGCAAGGGATATTGAAAGCTTTTCGTCTCTGCCAGTTACAGTGTCCCTTTTAGTCCTGCTCACACAGAAGGCAACCATAGAATGGGGGCCTTAGTGATGAACTAAAAGTCTCTTTCTGTTGTTCGAGTTCCCAGCTCATGCAGGATAATAATGAGGTTGCCTTCATGTAATGCTGTGGATTCTTTTTTAACAAGTTAGGCTTCTTCTGTTTCTAAAACCTCAATTTCTTTAGAAAGAAATTTAAGGTGAAAAATTCCTGGATCTAGCCCAAAAATTTCCTAATGTCGGCCAGACCTTGCTAACAAATAAAGGGAAGAGGGTAGAGGCACCGACAAGAGAAGGGCTCTGGATGTGATCATAGAGATTAGATTTAGTTGAGTCAGACATTCTGAATTTTCCATTACCATTTCTTTTTTAGAACAAGGTCCAAGAGATTTAAAAAAAAATCTCTATAAATCAGTCTGGTTCTAGTGCGAATTTTAGGCCATTCTCCATCAAGACAAGCCCTCAGAAGGAGTCTTCCTATACTCTCTTTCCCACCTGTGAGAGCTCAGGAGAATTAGTGTATATAAAATACATAATAAGCCAGGGGAAGCTGTATTTTTGTTGACTTCCCTATAAATACAAAAGAAGAAAATACTCATTTAAATTAACAAGGGCTTGACAGGAGCCCTAGATATCCTCAGGAAAAGAACTCAATGATAGTGGTAACTTCTTTTTTTAAATATAATTTTAACTTCTATTTTAGATTTAGTGGGTACATGTGCAGGCTTGTTACCTGGATATACTGTGTGATGCTGAGGTTTAGGGTACAGTTGATTCCATCACCCAGGAACTAAGTATAGGACCCAATAGTTTTTCAGACCTTGGCCCACTTCCTCCCTCCCCCCGTAGTGGTGCCCAGTGTCATCGTTGCTGTGTTCAAGTGACAGCTTCTGAACACTCATTTTGGTCATGTGTGGTTACCATCCACAGCTGGCTGACTCCTCATAGAGCCACCTGCACCTCAAGTCAACACATGACTGAGATGAACCCACAACAATGAGATCCAAGCTCCCAGCCAGCGCCTGTCCACCAAACCTCATTGCCATGGCTCAACCCGAAGCTTGTTCCACCGAGATACATTGCTTGATGAGAAAATCTTTTCTGTTGTTATTGCCGTAATCATCTTTTCTGTCTTCATAGAAGAATCAAGAGACCTAATTCATATCCCCAAACGACACTAACCACTTTTAATGCTTCTTATTTGTAATATGTGGGTCTTAAAGTAGACAATGCAAAAAGAAAAAGGAAAACAAAAACAAGCAAAAGTAAGTGATTAAACATTTAATCCTAGCTCTAAGCTTCTGTTATTGATGATGCATTCACATCACTTTTATATGAAGTAAAAACATGTTGGGTGCGTCTCTTGAGCAAGAAAATGCCCGATGAGCCAAGAATCATACCATATGGCTCCATGCCCTTTGGAGGCTCACAATCAACTACAGAAAACAAAACAAGTCGTAAGGAAACTATAGCATAATAGCACATGTATTTTTGAGCACTGGGCAAAAAAGCTTCTTGTTAGAGAGATGAAGTATGAATGACCGCTAATTTTTCTGAAGTAAAACTATGACAACTTTTGATTAATCCAACCACAGAGGTTAAAATGTGATGGGCCTTTTAGGCCTTCTTCCATTTTCTCTTGATGCTTTCTAGAGCAACAAACTGACTGGGTTCCAGAATGTGGGTTTGCTTCAGGCAGTATCACGCATCAGACATTTTATGGTCTACCTATTTCCTGATGAAAAGAGAAGTTCCAAACCCATTTTCATCAACATTTGCAGATGCTCTCTTCCTCCAAATGTCTTTTTAAGTATCTAGACAGAGCAGTCTGTCTCTAGCGATCTCCTCTTCTGGCTATAAGTATAGTTACATGTTGCAATAGAGGACATCTTCCAAGGACCTTATATTTTAAAATAACAGAAATTTTATTTCATATCTAGATACATGTGGCATAGAAATTAATATGATCACCAATGAGAATTGTGACAAAGTCCTCCCTCTTGTTCACAGAGATCAGGACTGGGGAGCAGGGAGACTTGGATGAAGTTCCTGGGAGAGTTTCAGTATAGGAGCACCATTGACAACTGGAGGAAATATCTTTGTCCAAATCATTATGCCGCCAGGAGTGCTTGGAACTCAGCTGCACACAGTGGGAGACGGCAGCTCTCTGAAGAGGCAGATGGAGCTACATGAGGAAGCGAGGAAGCAGAAGCTCCAATCCTACTTGGAACCATCCCCTTTCCTCCTTTGTCACTCAGCCCAAGAGATTCTGAGCTTGTGTATTCTTTCCTGCAACTGGAAGCATAGAGTTTATTGTCAAGACAGGCGCTGCAAGCTTTCCTCTGGATGCCCCTCCAACCTTTTCTCTCAAGTCCCAGAAGAGCAGAATCACAGGGAAGTGTCAATGAGACTTTCAAGGTCAGTGTCAGCCAGTTAGTTGATGAAGCTTCAACTTCATTGAAGGAAAAAATCCATTTCCTCTTTCTCTTGTATATTTTCTGCTGGTTAAAAATAACGCACACGGTTGCCAAGAATAAAAGGGAATTATATTTCCCACCATTTCTAATCTTCTTGAGTAGAACCAATTTATTTTGTGTTGAATGAGGGTGCTCATATGCCAAAAGGTAGCCCTGGGACTTAATTGAGATATGAAGGGAAATTGAAGCACAATAAAACCCCATGCATGATGGTTTGCACCAGATCCATAATTACCACAGAACATGTTCTTATGTAGACAGGTGCAGGTAATTAAGCAACACATTGACAATTTTTCAGTCCCTTAGACATTTCCAAGGGAGCTGGGATAATGCCATGCTCAACAGACAAACCTTTCTAGAAGGGATCCGGAATGACGAAGAACTTTTACACCACTGTCCAGTCTCATATGAAACAATGAAAATTTCACTTTGTTCCTTTGAGTGTAAAATTTATCTCTTGTACCTGATATGGCTAATTAGCTTCTGGAACATCATTGGCTGTAACACATTGTATACAAAATTAATGTTAGGGTGATACAACCAAAGTCTTCAAATTTCAAAGCTTCTTAGAACACGAACTTTGTTAAATAAGTATAATCCACTAACATACTGACAAAATTGGATGTGAAAAATAATATTAAAAATAATAATGAGGCTGGGCATGGTGGCTTATGCCTGTAATCCCAGCACTTTGGGAGGCCGAGGCAGGTGGATCACGAGGTCAAGAGATTGAGACCAGCCTGGCCTACATGGCGAAACTCTGTCTCTACTAAAAATACAAAAATTAGCTGAAGATGGTGGCGCACACCTGTAGTCCCAGCTACTCGGGAGGCTGAGACAGGAGAATCGCTTGAACTCGGGAGGCGGAGGTTCCAGTGAGTCAACATTGCACCACTGTACTCCAGTCTGGCGATAGAGCAAGACTCTATCTCAAAATAATAATAATAATAATAATAATAATAATAATGCCCATTTATTGTTTGGCCTTATGCAACCATCATTTAACTTAAGTACACAGCAATTCTTGAGGTAGGGATTATCTCTATTTTATAGAAGAGGAAACCTAGAGAGATTAGGCCACTTTCTTAAGGCCCCAAAGCTAGGAGTAATAGTATTTGGGTTTAAGTATCCTTCAATGCATAGTGTTGATGCTTATGGACAGCTAAATTGCACATCAATTGGGTGGTGTGTATCTTTGGAAACAGTTGGGAAGCCATAGTGAATCAATAGTTGAATCTTAATTTATGATGGATTTTTCAGTTTTTCATTAATAATATTAGCCTGAAATTGGATTTATAAACTGAAGTCACTATAAGCATATTGAAGATCAAGGTCATAATAACATTCTTTATTAAAGAATAAAAATATATTCTCTTCAGAACTTGGGTCTTTTTGCAGACCTGCAATTGTAGGAATTGCATGATGGCTATTTGTTATGGGTTGAATTGTCCCATGTCACCCTCCTCCCCACAATGCATATGCTGAAGCCCTAACCAATCCCCTTCCACCTAGAACCTCAGAATATGACCTATGTGGCATTAGGACCTTAAAAGAGATGTTCAAGTTAAAATGAGACTATTAGAGTGGAGTGGGTGCTATTTTTTTTTTTTTTTAAGACGGAGTCTCGCTCTGTTGCCCAGGCTGGAGTACAGTGGCATGATCTTGGCTCACTGCACCCTTGGCCTCCCGGGTTTAAGCAATTCTCCTGGCTCAGCCTCTGGAGTAGCTGGGACTTGGGTGTGCACTGCCATGCCTGGCTAAGTTTTTGTATTTTTAGTAGAGACGGGGTTTCACCATGTTGGCCAGGATGGTCTTGATCTCCTGACCTTGTGATCCACTCGCCTCAGCCTCCCAAAGTTCTGGAATTACATTAACTGATTGGAATTTCAATGTAACTGATGTCCTTATAAGAGGAGAGACATTAGAATACATAGAAAGACACCAGAACACACATTCACTGAGGTAAAACCATGTGAGGACACAGGGAGAAGGCAGCCATCTGCAAGCCCAGGAGAGGCCTGAGAAGGAACCAACCCTGTGGACGCCTTCATCTGGGACTTCCAGCTTCCAGAGGTGTGAGAAGATACATTTCAGTTGTTTAAGCCAATCAGTGAATCGTATCTTGTTACGGCAGTCCTAACAAACTACTACAATATTTTATGCCCATATTTGTGAAATTCAAAAACATAAACTCTGACTGACAAGCTGGCAAGGATATAGTAAAATTTAGAGACAATAAATGAAACAGAAAGGTTGCTTTAAAAAAAATTAAATGTAAAAATGACCCTAATTAATAAACTTCAAATACTTATGTCCCACTTACGAACATGAGAGCCAATTCAGCTTTTGCCAGTTCCAATACAAATGAAACCATCAGGGGCAATGGACCACTATTTTGAATATATATGGTGATTAAGCCCCTTTTCATTATTGTGTCTTGCCTAGGTCTCTAAAACATGTAATCTAAAAGAATGGAGCACAATTCAGGGAATTAATTGGAAAACTATGGCTGTATTTTTTTTCTATCAGTATTTTTTTTTTTTTTATTTTTTATTTTTGACAGGATCTGGCTCTGTCACTCAGACTGGAATGCAGTGGTGCAGTGGAATGCAGCTCACTGCAGCCTCTGCCTCCTGGGCTCAAGTGATCCTCCCACCTCAGCCTCCCAAGTAGCTGGGACTACAGGCACAAGCCACTACATCTGGCTAATTTTTGCATTTTTAGTAGACATGTGGTTTTGCCATGTTGCCCAGACTGGTCTCAAACTTTTGAGCTCTAGGGATTTGCCTGCCTCACCCTCCTGAAGAGCTGGGATTTCGGGTGTGAGCCACTGCACCCAGCCAGTATCTTCTTAAAAGTCATTTGAGAAATTCAGTTAAACTCTCTAGGCCTCAGTTTCCCCACCACCAAAGTAAGAAGGTTGAACTAGGTGACCCCCTGGCATTCTTTAACTCACCAGTGTTTTATATCTGTGCCTGAATGAAGCAGAAACAGTGAAAAGAGGATTTCTAAAGAAAGGACTTCTGGGCATTTTGCCTGGAAAATAAAAATAAATAATGAATGTAGAAACTTATTATAAAGACCAGGAAAATAAAGTTGCTCTGATGAGGATATTGACTAATTATTCTCTCATTTAATAATTAAAAAAAAGAGTTAAAGTGGATTTCAATGAGCAAGAAAAACAAATCATTTGGGTTTGTTTTTGTTTTTGTTTTTTTTTTTTTTTTTTTGTATTTTTAGTAGAGACGGGGTTTCACCGTGTTAGCCAGGATGGTCTTGATCTCCTGACCTTGTGATCCGCCCGTCTCGGCGTCCCAAAGTGCTGGGATTACAGGCTTGAGCCACCGCGCCCGGCCAGAACAAATCATTTGTAAAGGAAAAACAGACCTAGTTTTCAGGGTGTCCAAATACTGGAATAGGCGACAAGGCAGCACTAAATGGTTTTCTCCCTGAGAGACTCTTTTAAAGTAATGGTTAACCACTTAGTTATTTGTTTGATAAACATATTAAGCACTTATTACGTATTAGGCAATATTTTGGGTGCTAGGTATAGATCTGTGAGCAAAAATACAAAACGGCCCCTGCCATTATACTTATGGAAAATAGTAATAAAATTAACACAAACATAGTAGCAAAATCTCTTGAAGAAAATGTACATGGGGCTATGAGAACTTACAACAGGAAACAGGGAAGGTTTCCCTGAGGAGGTGTCCTTTGAGCTATTTGAGTTATGATCTGTAAGGAGCACAAAGACACCATTAGTGTCCCATACCAGACCTAAGCTCCCCGTCGTTCTTACCAACAGAATCCTGCTTTATTTGTTGTTGTTGTTCTCAGTATGTGCTCAAAGTTAGATAACTAATTTCTAGCCTTTGTTGCAACTAGAAAGATCGATGTGACATGATTTTTGCACAGGAGCAACAATCAGAACGCTGCATGCGATTTCTCAGAAAAGGTTATTTTCCTAATATAAATGCTGCACCTTTCTCTTTGTCATTTTTCCTTCCTGTCTGGAATAGAAATGTAACATGTGGAGGTGCAACAGCTATCTTGTGGCTATGAAGAACAAAGCCAAGTGACATTGTGGCAGATCAGGATCAAAGCATTTCTTGACTTATCTGCTACTGATAGGAATTTAACAATTTTTCTGAGCAGCCAGACCAGATGGAATTAGAAATTTAAGTTTTGATTCCAACTATTAATAGTAGGTCAAATCTACAGAGGCCCTTAACAAGCATCCAGTGGTGTTGACATCCAGGCTCTCTGTCACTCATACTGATGGATATTTTCAGCCTGATCACTCTTTCTTAAAACTCTACTCTTTCCCTCCCCATCCTCAGTGTGGTTTTCACTCATCAAGTGTCAGTCATGTTTCCTGCTAAACCTCCTGTCAGTTTTACTTGGTATTATAATTATGTAATTTAATTACATATTACCTAAAACAATGAAACATGAGTGTCAAATAAGTTTGGAGCAACTGAAAGATGCTAAAATATGTACCAGTGGGTTAAGGCAAAGCATTCGTTATATTAATAACCTAGGAGAAACTCATAAAACCCAAGAAACATTTTGCACTCAAATTGCTACATATGTCTTCATTCTCATTCTTGCTCCAATTAAAAACTAGACATTACAAATGAGGCAACATCAGTATAGCTTTTGTTCAAAGGGCCGCAGGAAAATATAAGAAACTCCAATTAACCAATTGATAGAGAAAGGTCTTATCAAAAATTACCCCAAAAGGTGCATGTATATGCTTTAGCTCAAACGGAGAAGATTGCATGTATTTATTTATTTTTCAAGGCTTCCTACCTTAAGTGACTTTTGTATTTAACCAAATTCTGGTCCTGATGGAGTGAAATATTGATGGAGTTTCTGCTCTATTGTTACTTTAATCAATATGTTATACTATTATTTTAAATCTATTTCAAAACTGAACATTTTGACCCAATGATTAATCTCATCAGATCCTCTGGTTTAATATAGTAGCTGTATATGGACACAAAATATGGTTTAAATATCATATGAGGTTTATTGTTCAATCTCTGGCCAACATTTTTTCCAAACATTGTCTAAATGTTTAACTAAACATTAGTAACATTGATACATACTAAAGCGGGCATCAATCATGAACTGAATTTTCTGTGCACATTAAATTACATTGGCCTATATCCTCTCATTATGTAAGACGTCCTCTGAATACAAGCAAGGCACACTAGGAAATGCATAAATTCTTCTGGGTCTAAAAAAGCAATTATTTCATATCTAAAGAAATAACTTATACAGCCATGCAACACTAAGTTGTTCCCTTGCACCAAATGATACCCTAAAATCATGAAAGAGTTAATTACCTACTAGAATGCTGCACTGGCATTCACGAGTTTTCTTATTTGATATATACTTTCTACAGGAAAACAATATGACAAATTGCCAAAAAACAAAAACAGAAAACAAACAAACAAACAAAAATCCCACTGCCTAATCATAGAGGTCCTTAGTAGCTGAGTGTTGGTGATTTCTTACAGGGCTGCTGCCTCACAGCTGCAGAGTAATCGCATTATCTATGGATTCACAACAGCTGTAAGTGCTGCCACTTTCTATGCCTGGGTAGAAATCCTTCCTATTACGGCTTATTGTGCCAGTGCTGGGTCCACTGACTATCAGATAATTTCATTGCCTACAGTAGCTCTAGAATCCTACATCCATCCGGCGAACTCTCATCTAACTCGATGGCCAACGCAGACTTCTGCCACATTATGCTTACACAGTCCTGGTGGAATATATTCCTCTCCCATGAACCTACAGAAGATGCTGATGATGGTTTCTTTTGTTTTGTGTTTTGTAGTCCAGATGTGTCTGTGTTCCTCTTGGTTGCCTCTGTCCTCAAACAACAGTAGCCAAATTATAAATAATAAATATAAAGTTCAAATAAGCCATGAACAGAGGTTGCAGTGAGCCGAGATCACACCACTGCATTCCAGCCCGCATGGCAGAGCAGGACCCTGTCTCAAAAAAAAAAAAAAAAAAAAAAAGTAGGCATTTCAATGCCTGCTTCAGACAAATAAGCCATGAAAGTAGAAACTTAGAAATACAAGTTACTACTGTCTTATCTAGATCAAATTGTATCCCTATTTCATTTGAAGACATAAAAATGCCTTGCAGTAAGCTGAAGTAGCTATCAAATAATGTGTTCTGTAGTTAGAGTTCAAAACTTGACTGGTTTCAACAGTTTTGCCCACAGAAAAGCTGGCCTAGGGGTTATAATTATTTATAATCATGAATTTGATGTTCCTGTACCATTCTCAGTATGTAGAGGTCATGTAAGTAAATGGGGTCTCCCAAGAGAGGAGAGGGCCAAAATGCGACTTTAAGGAACACTAACAAGAGAGTGTACAAGGAGTAGTAGAAAACCTGGATAATGCAGAGGGATGGAGGATAAGGAAAGAAGGCTTTCAAAGCTATGGGGGCTAGGTGCATGGCTCAGGCCTGGAATCCCAGAACTTTGGGAGGCCAAGGCGGGCAGATCACCTGAAGTCGAGAATTCGAGACCCAGCCTGACCAACATAGAGAAACCCCGTCTCTACTAAAAATACAAATTAGCTTGGTATGGTGGAGCATGCCTAATCCTAGCTGCTTGGGGGGCTGAGGCAGGAGAATTGCTTGAACCCAGGAGGCAGAGGTTGCGGTGAGCAGAGATCGCACCATTACACTCCAGCCTGGGCAACAAAATTGAAACTCCATGTCAAAAAAAAAAAAAAAAAAAGTTATGGGTACACAAAGGCATACAGAGTGGTGTAATGAACTTTGGAGACTCAGAGAGGAGAGGGAGGGAGGAGAATGAGGAATTAAATAACCACATATTGGGTAAAATGTACACTACTCGGATGACAGGTGTCCTAAAATCTCAGACTTCACCACTATATAATTAATCCATGTAATCAAAAACCAGTTGTACCCCAAAAGGTATTGAAAGAAAAAAATATATTTAAAAAATAAAAATAAAAAAGAAGGTTTTCTGAAAGGAGAAAGTGTTTGCTGTAGGAAATGCTTCTCAATCATCAAGTAAGACCTAGAGAATGAACATTGCCCATGAGACCCAACCACAAGGAAGCCCGAGCAACCCTGTCCATCACAATCTCCTCCAAGCAGTGTGGACCGAAGTCAAATTACAATGAAAAGACTTGCAGGGTTTGTCCAGTGGAAGAAGTTGAACATGCTTAAATATTAGGAGTCAACAGAGGAAAGAGGTTAATAAATAGGAGGGAGAGAGTCATCAAAATTTGAAGTCCCTCCACTTAGCACCAAGTCTTAGTAGCAAGTCTCCAAGATGGCTTCCACCTCCTGGTAGACACACATCTATGTAGCGGCCTCCATTTTGCTGGGATTGATCTTTGTAACAAACAGAACGTGATTAAAGTGATGCTACATCATTTCTGAGATTAGATTTTTAAAAACACTGTGCTTCTGCCTTGGCTGTTTTTCTTGAACTCTCCCTGGGGGAAGTTAGTGGTCATGCCTGAGGAAGCTCAAAGCAACCTGCTCAGAGGTCCACATGGAACTGAGGTCTCTGTCCAAAAGCCGGCAAGGAGCTGTAGTCAGCCAAAAACCATGTGAATGAACTTGGAAGTAGATCCTCCACCACTGAACCTTGCTTGACCATAGCCCTGACCATTACTTTAGCTCAGCCTCATGAGAGGCTTAGAGTCAGAACAACCCAGACAAGCCACTTCTAGATTCCTGTCCCTCAGAAACTGTGAGAGAATATGTGTTCAGTGTCTGAACCTGCTAAATTTTGTGGTGATTTTTAACAATAGCTAGCTAATACAGTAAGAAAGAAAAGCCAAAGGAAAAGGGATCCATGTCTCAGAGGAACACATTCGCTTGAGGTAGGAGGAGGAGTGTCACTCCTGTAAGAGGAGGTAAGAAAAGATCCCGTTTTTGTATGGATATAAGTAGACAGGTGAGTCTCATTAATTTTATAATGTACACACTTTTTAGCTTCACTTTCAGTGTGAGTTTGTCTTCAGTGTGTCTTACCTGGAGTTTGTGGAAAGACAACAGATTCAGTCATTTTCTCATGCCTGGTGGTTGATGGAAGCAAGTGGCTAATCAAGAACACTGTTTAGCTGGATGTGGTGGCGTATACCTGTAGTTCCAGCTACTCGAGAGGCTAAGGCAGGAGAATTGCTTGAACCTGGGAGGCGGAGGTTGCAGTGAACCGAGATTGTGCCACTGCACTCTAGCCTGGACAATAGAGCGAGACTCTTGTCTCAAACAAAACAAAACAAAGCAAAACAAAAAAACAAAAAAAATCCAACACTGTTAATCAGGTGATAAAAATGATGGAATGTGATGTCAAAGCTGGAGAGACCAAAAAAGGAAGCCTTGTTGGGGGAGAATTAGGAGATTAAGTCAAGAAATTAGTAAAATAAATAAATAAATAAACAAACAAATAAAAAAAAATTAAGAGCTTGAAGTACAGGCAGGTATGGCTAGAGAGTGAGATGTCCAAGATAGTGAGTTTAGTAGTGGAACCACTGTGGTTAACAAGTGTAGGGAGAATGTGGCAGTGTGTGGCTGCTAAAATTGATTGGCCATGAGGAGACCACTAGAAACCATGGAGTTAGGCTGTCAGTGGATCATCTATGTGGACACAGAATTGACATGGGAAGACAAGAAGACTTTAGTCAGTGCAATGGCCAGGGAGCCAAGGCGTGTAGAATGTCCTCATGGGCAGCAATAGGAAGGGTGGCATTGTATGTTCAGATGACAGGAGCCGTAAATGAGTGGCAGTTTTAATAATCAGGTGCAGAAGGAAGGCTGTGGCATTGGGAATTGAGGAAGCTTGCACTAAGGCAGGGTGGTTAGGGAAAAATGGGAGCATTCTCAAGGGAGGGATTCAAGGGAAGTGGAATCCTGGTGGGAAAGGCTGTTTCTCTGGCTAAGGAAGTTCTTTTCTTATTTTTATTTATTTATTTTTATTTTTGAAATGGAGTCTCGCTCTGTTGCCAGGTTGGATTTACAATGGCGCCATCTCGACTCACCGCGACCTCTGCCTCCTGGGTTCAAGCGATTCTCCTACTTCAGCCTCCTGGAGTAGCTGGGATTACAGGCATGCGTCACCATGCCTGCCTAATTTTGTATTTTTAGTAGAGACAGGTTTCTCCATATTGGTCAGGCTGGTGTCGAACTCCCGACCTCGGGTGATCTGCCCGCCTTGGCCTCCCAAAATGCTGAGATTACAGGTGTGAGCCACCACATCCAGCCTTCTCTTCTTAATGTGTATCTAGCTCACTGGCCTGAATGGAGATTTCTAGTGGCTAGAACATTCCCACACTGCCACCCAGGGGGATGAGTGGATCTGCACCTAGCACTCATGGAAACTATTTTCTGCACCCTTTACGGGGAGATCTGTGGGTTCACACAAAGAGCTGGAGGAAGCATTTGGTGAAGGTGCTGGAGGTAACTAGCTCTTTGCATGTTAATTCTGACTTGTTTTAGGAAAGATGGCCAACTCCATGTCTGGTGACTGGGAAATGTTCCTTCTGGGAGAATGAGATTCGCTGCTAATGATCTGGGGCTTGGAGAAGGCAGACACTGGCTCTAGATCCCTGGACATGATGCAAGCCAGGAAGAAGTCGACACAGCTCAGAACTACTTACGACCTGTTAGATGCTATCATTTCTGAAAATACATCTAAATTCATTGGGGAAAAAGGCTGTTCTAGACTTTAGATAGAGTAGTCTTACCTGAGTGATGGGCATTTGCCTTGTTGCCTTGTATATAAATGACCAAGCTGAATAAAGCTGCTCTCAGGGTGGAGAGGAGGGATGGGCCCAAAAGACTTACTTGTTTTATAACTAATTGTTGCTTCTATTGATATGTTAAATTGCTAATAAAACAGTGATTTAAAATTTAACTTCATGGTCTCATTCTTAAGAAATCAATTAATTAGCAGTTACATAATATTTTAGATGTTGCTTTGTTTGCTTCATGCTTCCGTTTTACAGCAATCTTCCTTAAGATCGGTGAAAGCTGGGTTCATTTCTAGTTCCTTGTCTCAGAACTTGCCCAGCGCCTTTCATATAATAGGCATTCCACTGTGTTTGTCCAGTGAATGAACAAACTCCAGAATAAGATTGAGACAGCTGTGGGGGCTTTTCAAATGTGCTGTTTCTTAATTTTTCTTTTTTTTGTCACCTGGGCTGTAATACAATGGAGCAATAATATCTCACTGTAGCCTTGACCTCCTGGCCTCAAGTGATCCTCCTGATTCAGCCTCCTAAATAGCTAGGACTACAGGCATGCACCATCATGCCTGGCTAATTTTTAATTTATTTTTTTAGAGATGGGGCCTTACTATGTTGCCCAACCTGGTCTCAAACTCGTGAGGTCAAGTGATCCTCCCACCTCGTACTAGGATTACAGGTGTGAGGCACTACACCCAGTCTGTCCCTTAAAACTTTTGCAGCAATAAAAATTTATATTAGAATGAATCTTTAATTAGTAAACGGAAAACTAGTAATATCTTTAGAAACTAATGTGTGACAATAAAATGTAATATATTTATTATATTTACCATATCTATCACTTCAATATTGTTTAGTATTATATTTTCAACCAAATTTTCTCTACCCATGATCATGACAACTTTAAAAAGTGTACAGTCAGTTCAGTAAACAGTCTGGTTTTATTTACATCATACTAAGGGTGAAAATAAATGATAGTTTCTGAAAAGAAAATGCATTCTCATGTCATTTAATTTTTTTCAACTCTGCACAAACGAACCTATTCATCTATAATCCAATTCTTCCCATTATCGTTTTTACAACAGTTTAAAAAGTATTTAGCTGACATAGTTCAAATGAAATTTTTTATCAACACTTATTCATTAAATGAACTTATTGCAAAGAAATAATCAGCTACATATATTTATATTAGCCAGTCTTGGTTTATTATGTGCTGCTATAACAGAATACCTGAGACCAGGTAACTTATAAGGAACAAAATGTATTGAGTTACGGTTCTGGAGGCTGGGAAGTCCAGGACCACATTAGGACCCATTTTCTCTGCTTTCAAGATCCTGCCTTGTATATGCATCCTCCAGATGGAAGGGAAATGCTGGATCCACACATAGCAGAAAAGCAGAAGTGCTAAGAACATGAGCACTTTTATTAAGGCATGAGCCCTCATGGCCTAATCTCTTAAAGTCCTCTCCTCTAACACCTGTTACAACGACAATTAAATTTCAACCTGACTTTCGGAAGGCACAATCATTCAAACTAGAGTATAGCTGAGCAAAAAATATATATATACCAAATAAAGAATTATGGTAATATTTTGATGATCTTCAAAGATCTAAAACTGGAAAAAATATTCAAAGGTGCAACAAAATGATTTACTTCATTTCTTCATCAATTGTTCAGTCTACTCACCATTATCCAAATGCTAATTCCTTAGAGTGCACACAAGTAGCATTTCCACAATCCTAATCACCTACTTAACATTGTTGCTAGGTTACACACGTGTGCATGCATTGTATGTGTATAAATCACATGTGTATAATCACTTTTCCTATAACATAGAGATGTTTTGTCCTATATGTAATCTTCTTTAAAAGAATTGCACAATAGAGAAAATTGTAGCTCTATAGCTAAGTAACTAGCTAGCAAATGCTGAAATTTGAAATTAGATTATTTCCAGACTACGTTTTTAATAATTATGATATACTAAATAGTAGTTGATTATGAACAATATGCTGAGTAAATAAATATTCAGATAAATGGAATATTCACTGACAAAAAACAATGTTCATATTCGTAGAGAGATGAGAGGGCAGAAGCTACACTTCAGTGATCTTTAGTAATGTTATTATTTAGAACGTTTGCAACATTTAACAGGAGAATAGGATTGGTCGGTTTTATAATTTTATCTCTATTGTAAACATATGACACCACATTCCCCAAAAGCACATGATAAAACTAAGCATTCTGAAGCTTTAATGATAAAAATTAAGGCTAGGTAGAAATTATCCATAACGGTTCTCAGTTTTCTTTCCATCCTGGTTCTAAATATCGAGAGCTTAAAGGCCATTTGGGAGCTTTTGTGTGGCATGGTAAAGGAATTATTTTGAAAAGACAGTTTTTTATGCAGACTATTTTCTCCTGTCTGTAAAATACTAAACATAATGAAAAAGTCAGGCACAGTGGCTCACTCCTGTAATCCCAGCACTTTGGGAGGCTGAGGAGGGTGGATCACTTGAGGTCAGGAGTTTGAGACCAGCCTGGCCAACATGATGAAACTCCATCTCTACTAAACATACAAAAATTAGCCAGATATGGTGGTGGGCACCTGCAATTCCAACTACTCGGGAGGTTGAGGCACGAAATCGCTTGAACCTGGGAGGCGGAAGTTGCAGTGAGCCAAGATCACACCACTGCACTCCAGCCTGGGTGACAGAGAGAGACTCCATCTCAAAAATAAAACAAAAACATATTAAGACACACAAGGCAGGTTATATTTACATAAATAGACAATAGTAGAATAGGAAGAATTGGTGCTTCTCCTTAATTACACGACAAAGTTGAAGCATCATAGATAATCCCCTCCTCTTGCTTCTGAAACCACGTTTCAAAACACGTTCTTGAACAGAATACTTTTTGTTTGGAATCAATCCTCGAGGAGAAATACCTGGGTTAGAAAGCCCTGCTCTCACAGAAGTCTCCATTGGTTCCCTGCAGTGAGTGGATTTGCAGAGTATAGTGATGGTAGCTGACACTAGACATTCATATTCCTTATATCACCCTATATATCACGTCTACAGGGAATTACAGGATGCATGCAAACACAAAAATCCTCCTACTCTCTTAATCACATTCCTGTTGGCCTTTATTCATACCAGGCTACACCTCCCTGAAAGAGTTTTGTATCTATCAAATTTTAAGTCACCACCAGATGAAGAAAGAGAATTGAAGACCAGAATTAGTGGTTCTTTTTGTTTCTTGGGAATATCCGTAAATTTTTAAAGAAAATGACTTCAAATTAGGCATATGTACTAATCCCAAGTGAACATAAATTCACCAAAACCCCAAAGAAACATTCCCCTCAAATTTTGGAAAGAATATTTTAACAGACCATTAATTGTCTGACTCTAGATTTATATACATGGTCACTACTACATTTCTTTTCACTGCATTCTTGTTCAGAATAAGTACAAACATTGGTGTATGTGTATGTGTGTGTGTCGGGGGGTTCATCAAATGTCTTCAAAGCTATTTTGACTTATGAGCAGACTCTTTTAAAAAAATTTATTTTTACCAAAATTAGTTTTCCTACTCCTCCTAATAATACGATTTTCTGGGCATATTTTTTAAAAGAATGGAATTGTTGTGTGGCCCATTAGACGAATGTGTTGATACACAAAAAGCTTTTATGGGACAATTTTATAAGTGGAAGAGTGTCTATTCACATGGAAATTATTGCCTGGATTAAAAATGCTTTAAGCCAGAAGATTGGCAAATCAAAATTTTTTGTCTCAGTTTCTTAGAAAAGCGCCTTTATTTCTAAATCCATAAGTCAACACACTAGAATGAAGCTATTTATTGCTCAGATGGCACAATCAAAATAACAATGACCTCCTTTTTCCAACTCCAAGTGGAAAAACAATTGATATTATTTACTTAAATATTGAAAAGAAACTTTTAAATACAGAAAACATGTGTTAGAAATGAGTAAGAGCTAATCCCTAAAGTGAGGTAGGTTGAAGTTCTGAGTTTCTGAATTCTACCATGAAGTTGCATTGAATCCATCATGTGCTTTTCTTTAAATCTTTTTACCTCTTGCATGTCATTGTTTTCAAATGTGTAACATTAACTATTCTAGCCACAATATGGACATTAATTCTTATTCTTTTCTTTCTTTCTTTTTTTTTTTTTTTTTTTTTTTTTTTTTTTTTTTTTTTTTTTTTTTGGTGACAGAGTCTCACTCTATTGCCCAGGCTGGAGTGCAGTGGCAAGATCTCACCTCACGGTAACCTCCGGCTCCTGGGTTCAAGCGATTCTCCTGCCTCAGTCTCCCAAAGTGCTGGGATTTCAGGCATGCATCACCATGCCCAGCTAATTTTTGTATTTTTAGTAGAAATGGGGTTTCACCATGTTGGCCAGGCTAGTCTCGAACTCCTGATCTTGTGATCCGCCCACCTCAGCCTCCCAAAGTGCTGGGATTACAGGTGTGAGCTGCCGTGCCCAGCCAGGACATTAATTTTTAATTTCATTAGGTATAAACACATTAATCCATTTACTTATTGTAGGTGTCCTGAATATTAATAAAATCTTACGAAAAAGAAAACCTAGAACCAGAAAAAAGGAATCTTTTGAAGTGAAGCACACAGAAAATGGCAGAACTAGGAAGGAACCAATGTGTCCTGACTTTAAGTTCAATGTCTTTTTCATTAAATTATGCTGCAGAACTATTGAGATATGCTATTGATTTGGAGTATCCTAAATAAAACTATTCTTTCTTATACTGTAAGGTTGCTATCAGCTATCAATGGTCTCAATTGTCTACTTCAATAAGACAACATGAGAGAATATAATCACTGAAAAGAATCCATAGATAAGTATAAAAATACTAATGTTTGAAATTCACTACAGTATTTTTCATCAGAACAAAGAAAATATTAATTCAAAAAGTATGCCAAATGCAGTGTACCAAGAACTGTTTGGAAAGTAACAGCAGTGGTTTTCTTTGTCTCAAAGTATTCTCTGACAAAGTCAAATATAACTCAGTGACCAAAAGGGAGAAGCGACAGCAACTGAACCAACAGGAATACAAGGGAAAACGATCAGAATTGTGCATGGACTTAATAATCAAACTTGATTCATGTAGATCTGAAGATACATAATAATGTCTATAACTTGTAAGATGACATTCAGTTAGTCCCTTTATTAGATAATTCTTTATTTTACAACACTTTTAGTAGCACTGTAAAACGTATATGGAAGGAAGAAAGGATATGGATAATTAGAGCTTGGTGTGGAAGATGGATTTTATAAAATTATGAAATCCAGGTAAAATAAATAAGCTGTCAAGAACAAAAACCCAGAACCTCGGACCTGATAAAACACCATTGTGTTGGGTCTAGCATCATGCCAAGTTTTTGTGTCATTAGATATGCTGAATTAGAACACTGTATATGTATTTACTGTTCCTATAGAAACTCAGTACATTGAAGAATAAGGGAATTTTGACCAAGGTTTATGACATGATGGGAAAACACAATGGCAAGAATGAAGTCATATCATGATGTCTTACAGGTCCAGACTCAGCACCATGTAATCAAAGTCAGCTATTATTTTTAGTGAATTAGTTGAGTTAATAGGTTGGCAATCTTTTTTGGGGGGATTATTTACTTATATTTTCCTCATATCTTATGTCATTCTTTCCCTAAATAAAGAAGTTTCAAAATTCCACTTTTGGCAAAAAACTGAAAGTCCTTTGTTTTGTTTTTGATTATGGAAGTTCCACTCCTTCCTAGTATATACAGAACAGAGAAGAATGTCATTTCCACTCTAAGAATCCTACAGTGGCCAGGCGCGGTGGCTCACGCCTGTAATCCCAGCACTTTGGGAGGCCAAAGTGGGCGGATCACGAGGCCAGGAGATCGAGACCATCCTGGCTAACATGGTGAAACCCCATCTGTACTAAAAAAAAAAAATACAAAAAATTGGCCGGGCGTGGTGGTGGGCATCTGTAGTCCCAGCTACTCTACTCGGGAGGCTCAGGCAGGAGAATGGCAATGGCGTGAAACCAGGAGGCAGAGCTTGCAGTGAGCCGAGAATGGGCCACTGCACTCCAGCCTGGGCGACAGAGAGAGATTCCGTCTAAAAAAATAATAAATAAATAAAAATTTTTAAAAAAATCCTACAGTGACAATTGGCAAAAGCCTTTAACCTTGGGTAGAAAGTTGGAGTCCACTGATAACAAAGATAGAAAGATGGGCAGGAATGCTACAAAAGCATCCTAGAGCCTCAGGACTGAGGCTGAAATAGAAAAACTGAGAACCATCCTTGGTACACCACGAGGTTTTCATTGAGTAACAACTTACAGCCGTCTACCATCTGCTCAAGGACAAGAGAACCACTTCTGTGGCACAGGTGCGCACAGGCTAATGAGAGCTAAATGTCAGGGAGGAATTTTGGAAAAAACTCTTCAGCATTCCAGCTCTTATAAGTAGCATAGGTAGTGGCCATGCTCCGTAGAAACTATGTAAGATGGAAGTACACTGAAAGTAACCAGAACAACAGCAAAACCGAAACCCAGCCAACTGCTGACCATGTTGACTCAAGCCTGAGTAACAACTCTCTTGCAGAGGAAGAGGCGTGCCTACTTCTGGGCATAAATACTCATTATCACAGTCCTTGCGATTCTACCATAATGTCTGATATTCAATCAAAAAATACGAAGTACCCAAAAAATAAGAAAAGAATGACCCATTGCTAAGAGATGAAAGTGTCAACCAAGCCAGATTAAGAGATGACACACGAGAATGACCAGATAAGGATGTAAAAATCACTCTATTAATATGTTAAAGCATCCTGCAGAAAAGGTAGACAACATTGTTTTAGAGTTTTCCAGATAAATTGCTGTGTGTGTGTCTGTGTGTGTGTGTGTGTGTGTGTGTGTGTGTGCGTGCTGGTGTCTTGAAATGGAAGGCAGTATGGAAACAGAATTTTTTCTTCTTGAGGATCTCAGTCTTCTTGAGGATCTCAGTCTTCTTGAGGATCTCAGCCTAAGGCCTTCAGCTGATTTAATAAGGTCCACCTATGTTACAAAGGATCATCTGTTTTACTCAAAGTCTTCTAATTTAAATGTTAATCACATCTCAAATATACTTTTACAGTAGCATCTAGACTGATATTTGACCAAGTAACTGGATACCATGACCTAGCCATGCTGATACGTAAAATTACCCATTATAACTGGTAGATTTGATGAGCTGATAAAGCATGAGTATAGACTAACATGAAAGCAAGAAACTCCTGGAGCAGCAGCCACAGGAGGTCTTTATATTTTCTTGGGCTTTCATTCCAGGAACTCTACTAAACTCTTACTTCAAGGATTCAAGAAAGACTTTCTCATGGTTCTGACAGAAGGAAGTGAGAAATAGCTGTTGTGAAACCCTCCCAGAGCTAACTCCACAACAAAGTCCTACTCTCCAGAAAAAAGAGTTCCCCAGAGGGCAATACTGAAACCTTATCCCATCTGGGAGAAGAAAATTCCTCCCCACTCCAGCCCACTCAGACTTTCTTGTCTCACCCACAGGAAGAAATAAAACATATAGTAAAAAAGGAATAGGGCTTCAATGAAACGGATTGGGGCTGTTGCAGCCAGAGAAGGGAATAGACCACAAATGGGCAAAAAATAAGCTACATCCCTGAAGGAAGGATAGAAACACATGCATGCATCCCAGAAACACAAATCCACTAAAAGATGAAAACTGTATTATGATTACCACAGAGTAATCAAGATGTCTATCACCACACATGGTTACCCTTTGTGTGGATGTGTGTGTGATGAAGACACTTAAAATCTACTCTTTCCAAATTTCAAGTAAACAATACAGTATTATTAACTATAGCAACCAATTTGATTTGGGTAATTATTATACTATGTACATGTATATCAAATCATATTGTAGACCTTGAGTCTATACAATTTTTGTCAATTATACCTCAAAAAGCTAGAAATAATTAAATAATGTAACATAAAATGTCTCTGTTATTTCAAAAGCAGTTGATAATTTTGATCTAAAATTGCTACTAAAATACACAATGTTAACTTCACCAGAGGTTAGTATAAACGACTAAGGAACTGAGTTTAAAAAGTATAAATTGAGATCCTAAATCCTAAACATGAAGTAAGATTAATGAGTTGATGATGTCTTTTAGGACAATATTTTTATCTAACTTTTTATTCCTGAAAATGACAGATGCATAATATGGAACCAGACTTACTTAAATGTCAGTGATTACCTTAGAAACTGTGAAACAATGTGTCAATGTTAAGAGCTTAAACTCTAGAGTCTGATGTTTGAATTCCAAACCTGCTGCAACTTTAATTTCATGTGACCTGATGTAACTATGTATTAGTCTGTTCCCACGCTGCTGATAAAGACATACCTGAGACAGGGCAATTTACAAAAGAAAGAGGTTTAATGGACTTACAGTTCCACAGGGCTGGAGAGGCCTCACAATCATGGCAGAAGACAAGGAGGAGCAAGTCATGCTTTACATGGATGGCAGCAGACAAACAGCAAGAACTTGTGCAGAGGAACTCCTCTTTACAAAATCATCACATCTCGTGAGACTTACTCACTATCGCAAGGACAGCACAGGAAAGACTTGCTCCCATGATTCAATTACCTCCCCCCAGGTCCCTCCCACAACATGTGGGAGTTCAAGATGAGATTTGGATGGGGACACAGCCAAATCATATTAAAGTGATTGGATTCACCCACTCCACTTTCTCACTGGTAAAATATACATTATAGTAAACACTATTTTATACAGAAAAAAAAGACCAAAACTTAATTCAAATATGTTTGGACTCATCTCCTTTCTTTCATTCTTCTACCATACCAAGACTCCAGTGGCAAGACACAGACTCTCCGAGGAACAGTACAATACAAAGCCCCAGAGACAAGGGAGGAAACAAAAACAGGGACACTAAAGGAATTTGAAGCCTCAGGTACCTGACAATAAAAATCTTAAACCCAGTCTAACTCCTAGTTAGGTTAATGTCCTCACACTGAAGGCCTGCTTACTTCAGAATCTGTCACTGATACACTACGTCTAGCTTTCAGCAAAACATTACAAGGCATACCAAAAGGTGAGATAAAATGTGGTCTGAAGAAACAAAGCAATCAACAGAACTAAACTCAAATATGACACAGGTACTGGAATTATCAAGGAATTTAAAATGACTGTGATTAACATGTTACAGTATCTAATGCAAACAGTAGACCATATGCAAGACCAAATGGTTGATGTCAGCAGCAATATGGACAGTATAAAAAGTCCAAAGGAAATCCTACAAATAAAAAGCATAGTAACAAAAATAAAGAATGCCTTCAGCAGTTTATCAGAAGACTTGATGCAGCTGAGGAGAGAATTATGGAAATTGAAGAAGAGACTACAAAAACTGCCCAAATATTAATACAAAGAGAAAAAAATAATTTAAAAACCCAGAACATCTCAAAACTGTAGGACAATGTCAAAATGTTATATGTATGTAAATAGAATAACAGAAGGAGAAATAACAAATAAAGAAAAAGCAAATTTGAAGTAATAATGGCTGAAAATATCCAAAATTAAGACTGACACCAAACCACAGATCCAGGAAGGTCTGACAATACCAAAGTAGATCATACTCAACCTGCAGAAAATCTAAGAAAAAAGAAAATCATGAAGAAAGACACAGGGGGAAAACCTACCTTTACCTATAAAGAAACAAGGATAAGAATTACAGCTGATTTTTTTTTTTTAATCAGAAACCATGTAAGCAAGAAAAGGAAGGAGTGAAAGCCTCAGATTGTTAAAGAAAGTAATTGTCAGTCTAGAATTCTACACCCAGGGAAATTAACCTTCAAAAATTAGGAATAAATATGTTCTCAGTCAAGCCAAAATTGAACAAATTAATTTCCAGTAGACTTGTACTCTAAGAAATATGAGTACTTAAGGTAGAAGAAAAATACTAGAGGTCATAAACTTAGACTGACATAAAGAAAAGAAAAACGTCAGAGAAAGACTAAATAAAAATTATTTTTAAAATTTTTTCTTATTCTTATCAGAAAAATAAGTATTTAAAGGAACAGAAGTAACAATGCATTAGGTGATTATAGCATTAATGACAGCAATGCCTTAAGGGATGGGAGGGAGAAATTGGTAATATCGTTATAAGGTAACTGTATTATACTGTTAATAATATAATGTTATTTGATGATGGATTTAAATATTTAAAATGTATACTGTAAATTTTAGAACAACTAAAAAAATTAAAGAAAAAGAAAGATTTAAGCAAATACAATGAAAGAGAATGTATCACAGAACAAGAAGCTTAGGGAAACACAGGCAATGAGAATACAAAGAAAAGCTCAGGTGGGTACACATCATAGTCAAACTGCTGACAATCTAAGGTAAATAGAAAATCTCAAAGTCAGCCAGAGATAAAGACACACTACATGCAAAAGAAGAAAGATCCAAATGAGAAAAGACTGCTTGCCAGAAACTGTGCAAGCAAGAAGACCAAGGAGAGATCTTTAAAATACTCAAAGAAAATTGCCACCTAGAATTTGATAATCCTTAAAAATATCTTGCAAAAATGAAGGCTAAATAAATAATTTTTTGACAAAGAAAAGATGAAAAAAGTTATTGTGAGCAGACCTGTACTACAAGAAAGGTTAAAAAGAAGTTATTTAGGTAGAAAGAAAATGATATCAAATAAACAGATCTACACAAAGGAATGAAGATCTTCAGAAATGGTAAAATTGTGGATAAATCTAAAAGTCATTTCAAAATTTTGAGTCATCTTAAAGATTATTGTTTATAGCAAAGAAAAATGCTAGCAATTTATTGTGAGGTTTAAAATATGCAGAAGCAGAAGTAAATTATATAATGATAGCAACATGACAACTGGAAGAAAATGAAAGTCCAATGAAGAAATGCTTAATAAATGTTGATTAAATATTTGAAAATCCACTGAAAATGAAAGTCCACTGAAATAGACATACACCACACCTCTGCAACGGATGTCAAAGAATTTGCAGATACATTTTGAAACAATTTAAAGATTTCACTCCGTCCTTTTCTTGCTCGCATGGTTTCTGATTTTAAAAATCAGCTGTAATTCTTATCCTTGTTTCTTTATAGGTAATGGTGTGTTTCCCCGTGTCTTTCTTCATGATTTTCTCTTTTGTTAGATTTTCTGCAAGTTGAGTATGATGTACCTTAGTATTGTCTCACCTTCCTGGATCTGTGGATTGGTGTCAGTCTTGATTTTGGATATTTTTCAGCCATTACTACTTCAAATTTGTTTATTCTTTGTTCATTATCTCTCCTTCTGTTATTCTAATTATATACACAGAAGCAGCAACAATCTGTGATGCTTTTGAAGTAATTAAATGAATGAGGTCAAATTTAATATTATAATCATGATAGTTTTCAAAATCAAATGATATTTGTTAAACACCTTTGCTTATATCTTCGATGGAAAAATTATCTCCCGACTGAAATTTTAGTAAGAGAACCCATTCAGAATTTAGTTCACACACACAAAGTTTGGCATATAAAATGGAAAAACTTCACCCTTGAGAGAACGTACAGAATATTTTTGTACTATGGGAAGCTACTACTATTTTCCTAACGCGAGGAAAAAGAGTAATACCACCCACTGGAGTGCCTTATCTGGATCTGGATCTGTTGATATTATCCTTTTGTGTCTTTCTTTAGGGTTGCTGATGTGCAGTTAATTAAGCCATGCATTGAAATCTTGTGTGGGGAACCTGTGGGTGTATTCTTGGCAAGAATCTCGGAGGTGGATGCCTGGCCAGGACCTGCAGGGTTACTGGATAAATGTCACTAAAGTTTGACACTTCTATGAAGAGAGATGTCTACAGAAAGTACACATCCCAGTCATCACTATTTATAATTATATTTGGTATCCTATATGGCTCCGAAGTCTCAAAGGACCACCAAACTCCACGTGAGCAAAACTTTAACTCATCTTTCCCAGAACCCCTTCTGCTTCTTCAAAGTTAGTGCCCATACTCTTCCTCCTACTAGTATCTTACAGTATTCAGCCTTTTCATCATTTGTCTATGTACAGGTCCCACAGCCAATTAAGCATTAAGTTATCTAGACTTGACTTGGTGAGTATTTAAGATATTTGTACCATCCTCTTTATTGCTACTCCTATTTACTCCAATATTTATCACCAAAGTTATTGCAACAGTTTTCCAGCTGCTTCCCTATATAGTATCTTTTTGTTGCTGTCGTTAACTCTGCATTTCTCCCTAGCTGCCTGAACAAATGGGATTACATCACTCTTTTGCTTAAAATCCTTCCACAACTCTCATGAGTTTCAAGAGATGCTCTACCTAGGTTCCCTGGGCCATGAGCTCTTCATTATCTAGCCCCTGTCCTCCTCTCCAGCCTCACTTTCTGACATTCCTTGCCATAAACATATACCAGAAAAACACACCCCACTTGTGTCTACACACACACACACACACACACACTTCACTTTTTCTTGCCTTTATTTCTGGTCCCACTCTCTGAACAGACAACCAGTCACCACCCATCTTTTGGGATTCAATTCAAGGTTAATTCCTCCGGGATGCATGAACTAACTTTCCACCCCTGCCCCCTGTCTCCCTGTGCCATCACAATGCAGGCATCTCTCATGCATTAGTATTACCAGTTTATGTCTTTTGCTCCCATTAGAAAGTCAACATTCAGGGGCTGAAACTATGTGTTCATCTTTTTTCCCACAGCATCTGTGACTCAAGAAATGCTTAATACATGTTTGTTAAATATTTGCATTTATGGGAAATATGGTATTCATTATTTAGGCAAGTGTGTGTGATAACAACCATAATTGTTTTAACTGTGTCAGTTTCAAAATATATCTGCAAATTCTTTGACATCCATTACGGAGAGGTGTGTTGTATGCCTCCTCTTCTTGAAACTGGGCATCGTTTGATCACTATGGCTACCAACAGAGGAGAGCAGAAGTGAAGTATGAGCCTCACAGGGCTAGCTGATCAAAGGTGGTGCAACCTCTGCCTAGCTAGCTGGTGTGCCTGTTCTTCAAGTCTTGATAGGCCACATAAGCAGTTTGTCAGCCCTGAGGCTACCTTGCTGTTGGGAAGCTCAGTCTAGACCATGTGGAGTCCATATGGCTGTATTCTAAGACTACACGAAGAGAGAAAAATATGATCAGTCTCCAACGGTCCCAATGCTTCCTCCCACCACCTCTGTTTCAGCTACAGTTGCTCTCTGTCTCCAAATGTATTAGAGACCCCAAGCCACAACTGCTTGACTGGTTCTTTCTAAAATTTCTCACCTACAGAAAGGATGAGAGATAAAAATGATTATTACTGTTTTAAGCCACAGAAGATGATTTGTTATACAGCAAGAGAAAACCGGAACATTTATTTTAGAGATGTTGGATTATAAACTCAGAATTAAAGTCTTTTTAAATTAAATAATATTTCAGCTGGGCACAGTGGCTCACGCCTGTAATCCCAGCACTTTGGGAGGCCAAGGTGGGCAGATCACCTGAGGTCAGGAGTTCCGACAGCAGTCTGGCCAACATGGCGAAACCCTATCTCTACTAAAAATACAAAAATTAGCCAGGTGTGGTGGTGCATGCCTGTAATCCCAGCTATTTGGGAGTCTGAGACAGGAGAATTGTTTGAACCCGGGAGGCAGAAGTTGCAGTGAGCCGAGATCCTGCCACTGCACTCCATCTTGGGTAACAGAACAAGACTTCGTCTCAAAAAAACAAAAAAGAAGTAATAAATTAAATAATATTTAATAATTAAATTAGCATTTTTATTTTTGAGTATCACATCTCTGTATACAGAAATACTACTTCAAGAGAAACGAAAATACAGTATACCAGACTGGTAGTAACAGAAGAAACCCAAATTACCCAAAGGATGATATAGCATATCCTTTTCCAGAAACAAAAAAGTAAAAATAATGGTTAAATATCACCTTCTACTAAAGAATTTGATTGCCAGAATTTTAGAATATTGTGCTATTGGTATACTGTATTTTCGTTTCTCTTGAAACGAAATGGAGCCAAACAAAGTCAGAAAATGGAGACAGTGGTTTCACGTCTATACTCAAGGCCCTGGAGGCAGCTCTCTTTAAGATATTTAAGATCTTGCTCCAGGCTTCACAGGTGTTGAGCCAATAAAATTCACTTTTTTCTTTTAATTTGGGCTAGTTTAAATTTTGATCACTTCCAAGTGGAAAAAAGAATTCTTACTACTTCAAATGTTTATTGCAGGAAGCCAGAGAGGAGTGGGTGCCGACCAGGGGCCTGACAACTGGGCCATTTAGGGCTGAGCTAAGCACCCAACATTTCTCAAATGTGATGTTCATGACAGGTACCTGTTATGTTGCCTCTTGGTTCAACTGATGCTCTTAATCATGGACCTAGGTCTCAAAAAATAAAACAACAAAACGTAGCTTTCTAAGAAGATATAAACACATTAGGCCTGTGTTCCTAGAGGGCAAACTGCCATTTTAGTCACCATTGCATCACACAACCCAGCCTAGTGTCTGTCCCATAAGGACTCTTCATGGTTGAATTTAAATGTATATGTACTGTGTTTTAGAAATATTGTGATCATAAATAGTTATAAGTCAAATGTTGATATTTGATAGACAACATTTTAACTATGCAGTTCATTTCATTAGTTAAGGATGATGTATAAATAGTTCATGAGTGTCTGGATGACAACACGTCTTATTCCAACTCTTGGAAAAAAATTAATCTACCCAAATTTCTTGAAAGTATATGATTAACAAAATCAACAGGTATTTATATCCAGCTGTAGTTCTTCTTTCTCTACCTAACTTATTTAATGTAAAATGACCATTTATTTATATAACATAACCATATAATATCCTTTCAAAGATGACAGTAATATAATAAAAAAGACTAGCATAACATAAAATATCTGCCCAAGATTACGTAGGCAATATAGCAAGATACATTTTAAAATATTTTAAAATGGTTCTGTTAAATAATCTCTTGAAACATTTTCTATTCATAATATTGGCAGAGGTAGTGAGAACTCTAAAACTCTTGGATAGGCTTTTGCTATACTGTGCTAAAATAATTCTACAAACCTTAGGGAAGGAATTGGAAGAACTAGACAGAGTGCTAAGTCCAATAAAAATTAGACATTGAAACAGTCATCCTACTTGTATTTACTAGATAAAATTATATACAGCAGTATTTAGAACTTTGTGGGGAAGCCTAGCATTTAATATTTTTAAGAAAATATAATTTTTAGCAAAAAGTCATTTATCAAAGTTGGTTTTAAAGGATTAATACCTAGCACTTTGGGAGGTCAAGGCGAGGATCACTTAAGCTCAGGAGTCCAAAACCAGCCTTGGCAAGATGGTGAGATCCCATCTCTCCCGCCTGTACTCCCAGCTGCTGAGGAAGCTAATATGGGAGGATTTCTTGAGCCCTGGAGTTCGAGGCTGCAGTGAGCTGTGATGAGTCACTGCACTTCAGCTTGGGCAACAGAATAAGATGCCATCTTCACAAAAAAAAAATTTGTTTTAAGAATGATAAAAGCATATTTGTATCCATGTTCTAATTGTAGGCCACTGCAACATTTTTTTCTTATGTATTTGGCCACATAGTCTTCTCACTCAATTTATTATTCTGTCAAGTAAATTTCTGTGATTCTTAAAGCCATATTGGGTAATTGTTTGAGGTTTTGATTCATAAAAATAAGTTAATTGAGAATTAAGGAAGTGGACATTCATTTGTACTTCATTTCCTACATGACGTAACTAGAAAAGCTGTATGATTAAACAACAATTTATTAGATATATGTGGTTCTCTGTATCATACAAAGCCCTTTCACATATTTTCAGCTTGTCTCTTATCCAGCCCTGCATAAATAGAATTGTTTCTATTTTGTAAATGAGGTAACTAAAGTTAAATGAATAACTACCCCCTCCTTATCCCTACTTTAAAGGAAAATTTAATGTGCTTTAAATGAACAAGTAGCATTATTTATTCCATAAAAACATTAAGCTGACTACTGCAGCATATAGGAAAATGAATGAAACCCATTTTCCAGTTTCATGGAGCTTGCACTCTAAAAGGAGACGTGATGAAATAAATTAACAGACAACTATGTTTTTTCAAAAAAAAGCAAACTCAGAGTTTTGGAGTTGAGCCAAATCTCATGTTTGAAAGGCTCATAAAAATATATTTGAAGTGGGACATTAAAATTAGGCCTTAGTGTTTCCTTAATTTAAAAAAGTACAAAGGATAATGCCCTTTTGTCCAGTATGAAATTTTGTCTCATGAGAATAAGGGAAGTGGATCAGTTCGTAAGTGAGTTACGCGTCAAAGACAAAGAAGCGACTGCATCTAAACGCTACAGTCTAATTCCGGGTTTGTACTCCAAGGAGCAGCCAAGGGAGCAAATCAGGCAGGTTGAGGGCTGGGAGGTATCAGAGTGAAGCTCTAAATCTTTTTGCCATTAAATCCTTCAATTGAGTGTTTTTTACATACGCAATGTAAATATTCTAAAACCCAGTCCTTCTATTCTATATCCAGCTTTAGCAACAAATTGAGAGACCTCTAGTAATATTCAGAAATACTTGGGTCTTTCACCAGAACTCATGGTTAGTTTTCTTTAGCATCAAGTGTATCTCTAAATGAAATGTATCACACACACAGGTAGAGAATACTATACTGTGTCGGGAATGGGTGGGTTCTTGGTTTAGCTGAAGCCAAGGACCCTGGCAGTGTTACAGTTCTTGAAGGTGGTAGTCCGGAATTTGTTCCTCCAGATGTTCAGACGTGTCCACAGTTTCTTCCTTCTGGTGGGTTTGTGGTGCTGCTGACTTCAGGAGAGAAGCTGCAGACCTTCGCAGTGAGTGTTACAGCTCTTAAAAGCAAGGCGTCTGGAGTTGTCCCTTCTTCCTGGTGGTTTGTGGTACCGCTGCTTCAGGAGCGAAGCTGCAAACCACTTCAACGAGTGTTACAGCTCAGAAAAGCAGCATGGACCCAAACAGTGAACTGCAGCAAGATTTACTTTAAAGAGCAAAAAAACAAACCTCTCACAGTCTGGACACCCAGGGGGGTTACTGCTGGCTGGCTAGTGCAGCCTGCTTTTATTCCCTTATCTGACCCCACCCACATCCTGTTGATTGGTCCATTTTACAGAGAGCTGATTGGTCCATTTTGACAGAGTGCTGATTGGTGCATTTACAATCCCTGAGCTAGACACAGAGTGCTGATTGGTGCGTTTATGATCCCTTAGCTAGACATAAAAGTTTTCCAAGTCCTCACTAGACTCAGGAGCCCAGCTGGCTTCACCTAGTGGATGGCACACCTAGGCTGCCGGCAGAGCTGCCCGCCAGTCCTGTGCCTTGCCCCCACCCTCCTCATTCCTCCCTTGGGCAGTCGTTGGGGTGGCTCAGGCCACGCAGGAGCCTATGGGGTGGATGGGGGGAAGGGAGAGGGAGAACACTGCTAGGGGACCCCACACACCCTCTGCAGCTGGTGGCCCAGGTGCTTAGCCCCTCACTGCCCTGGGCTGGTGGCACCAGCTGGCAGCTCAGAGTGTGGGACCCGGCCGAGCCCGTGCCTGCGAGCCTGCTGGAATTCGCGCTGGCCTGTGAGTGCTGCGTGCAGCTCAGGTTCTCTCCCGCGCCTCTCTTTTCCTCCACACCTCCCCCAAAGCAGAGGGAGCTGGCTCCAGCCTTAGCCAGCCCAGAGAGGGGCTTCCACAGTGCAGTGGCAGGCTGAAGGGCCCCTCAAGCACCACCAAGAGTGGATGCCGAGGCTGAGGAGGCACCCAGAGTGAGGGCTGCTAGCATGTTGTCACCTCTCAATACTTTCCTTTGCAACCTTTCTTCTTCTTGGAGATGACACACATTGTGTTAGTCTTCCCTAGAATATTCTGTTCCATTCAGCTTTAGAAGGCAGTGGAATTCTAGAGAGTTGCCTGCCTTCATCTCTTAAAAACATACTGAAATCCAGAACCTAGGTCTCAGTTTCTTCCTTTGAATGAATTGCTCTTTCTCATATATCACATGACACCAGTTAGTGGTCTCAGTTCAGCTTATTAGAAAGGTAGCTTGTGAAGTCAAGGTCATAGGTTCACTGTTTTCAGAAGCCAGTTAGCTCATCCTTGCTTCATCACTGATGTCTGAACCCACAATTTGGTAGTCTTTTTACAAAAATCAAAGGTGAACTTGATATAACAAATGTGACTGTCCATGCATATTATTGCACCTATAGATAGATACACAAAGCTAGAAGTCATACTCAGTAATAATGCACCTATCACAAATTTAGGGTAAGGGAGAGCAGGGTTTGAGTCCCACCATTAAATGACGTGTAACCTTGGATGAATTAGATTTTAAATCGTATGAAGTAACAAATGTCACCTTGTTTCTAGTCATCTGCACGGATACTTCAAACTCAAATTTGCATAACCACACTCATTCCCTTCTTGGCACTTTAGTCTAATTTCACTCTTAAATTTTCTGGCCAGGAACACTCTCAATCCTGTTACTGAAGTCAGAAATCTAAGAATTTTCCTAGCTTCTTCCTCTTGTGTTTTCATTTATTTAAAAAAAACGCAAAACATCGGTCTCCTAAAATAGTTCATATACCACCCAGTCTCATCTCAACCCACTCTTCCTTATTCCTGGTCTCTTCTATTTCTGGCTTGAATTACTGGAACAAACACCTAACTGTGCTCCTGCCTCTCTAGACTCATTTCCCTTCTTTCTAGTCCTATCTACAGACTTCTTTCAATGACCACAGAGTGATGTCTCTTAAATGCGTATCTGACTATGCAACTTTCAGGCTTAATATTTTTCAATATTCTGCAAGGCCTTAAAGGATGCAATTCAAACTTCTTCTCTCCTGACTTCTAATAGCTTCATAGGTCACATCAAACTCTGCCCCTTGCCATATTTTTCTTTGTGTAGTATTTCCTTTTTTTTTTTTTTTTTTTTTTTACCATTGCCTCTGGTCTTCCCTCTATATGGAAAGTTATTCTCCCTTTGAGCAGCAGGGAAACTGCTACTCACCCTAAGTCAAAGTTTAGATGGCTCCTCATACGCAAGATTATCTACAATTCACTGGGTCAACTCAGGTTTTTTTCCTGCAAGAACTCTCCACACCTTAGAAAAATTTCCATTGTATTTTAATTGTTTCTTCTATTTCTTTGCAACACATTCTAAGATCATTACAAATAGAAATTGGAACTTGATCTTTCTGTTTCCCCTATATTTATCATAGTGACTGGCACAGAATGTCAACTAATAGCTATTTACAAAAAATAAAAAATAAAATGTGAATTTTTTTTGTTATTATTGAGATGGAATCTTGCTGTGTTGCTCAGGCTGGAGTGCAGTGGCTCAATCTCAGCTCACTGCAACCTGAGTTCACAGATTCTCCTGCCTCATCCTCACGAGTAAATGGGATTACAGGCATGCACCACCACACCAGACTAATTTTTGTATTTTTAGTAGAGATGGGGTTTCACCACGTTGGCCAGGCTGGTCTTGAACTCCTGACCTCAAGTGATCCACCTGCCTCAGTCTCCCATAGTGCTGGGATTACAGGCATGAGACACCATGCCAGGCTAAAGCGTGAATTCTAATTGGAAAGAACTGTAGTCTGCTAAGCACCTGGTAGTTTATATGTTTCAGTTTTAAGAGCAAGAGAGGGTTCATAGTCCATCAAGGACAATCCAGAGCTGCAGGGACATGAAGGGTAAAGATGAGCCTGGGTGCTGACTGGGAGAAAGGCTAAATTAGGAACCTCAAAATCAGGAGGGGGATGGCTCAGAAAACATGAATATCTCACTGCCATTTTTACCTTGCTTTCTGCAGAGTTCTATGCGGTGTGATCATTTGCTAATGCTCCTCAGCTCTTCGATCATGATTACTAAAATAAAGCAGGTGTGCACACAGGTTTGTGCCTGTGGGGTGTGTGTGTGTGTTTGTGTTTGTGTAAGAGAGAAAGAGAGAAGACAGGGAGTGAGAGCAAGGGTACACATGAGAGAGAGACAGAATGAGAGAATCTCCTGTTTACCTTTGAAAACAGGTGGGGCTTTGTTTCATGTCTGGGTAGGTGTGCTACGTACAGCATCACCTAAGTGCATAGGTGCATAATTTTACACTCAGATACCCAAACAGCAGAGGAAACCGTGTGAACTCCTTGAGAAATCTTGAGCATAGGCTTTGAAACAAAGGGTTTGAATCAGTCTTAGTGTTGAAGAGTAAGGAAGCTCCCCATCTAGTCTCTGAGTGACAGTAGGAAGCCTGATGCTGGAGGTCAGTTTCGTGTTCTAATAAACGCAACTTCCTACCTCGCTCTAACTTTTAATCTCCAGAGTCTGAAACATGCCCTCATTATGAATTAGGGAGGTTCATCCACCCTTTCTGTTTTCTGTGGGTCTGAATATCCAACTATTTCTACCTGGACCAGTAAAGTGATCACCAGAAACATATTCCTTGATGGGTGAAGTCATTTCCTGGTGCATTCCTGCAGTGTAAATAATTCAGTAATCTTGTCTCTCATAGAAAGTCGGTCCTGAGCTCCTCCATCCTTTAGAATTGTGATTTTGGCATGCACGCATCACAGTGCATTCCTTCTCATTGCCTTAGACATTAGCTTTTTAGGGTTTTGCTCGTGAAGCTTCCCAGGTTTTCATTAGCTCGTGCAACTTGTTGCGATGTACTTGTATCAGGACTCTTGGGGAGCTTTATTATCCATTATATTACATCACTGCATGGGCCAGGCACCTTCATAATTAGGCTGAAAGAAACTAAAAGCATTGCACTCGTGGGCACAGCTTGGGCAGCATCATCAGATCAGAGGGTGTTGTAACCTGGGAGATGGCCATTAATGATCTCCAAAGTGCCAGAGCTCTGCCAGTTTCCACTGATTCTCAGCCACCTTCTTTTCCTTTTGGAGTGTAAGATTAAAAAAAAAAAAAAAAGATAAAGTTTAACCCTGCATCATTCACATGAGCTTACTGTAATTACCTATTCCTAGACCTTTGTGTTCACACTTCTTCTAGGAAAGGAACATGGTGATTTTGCTGTTTAATATATAAGACATTTTGTAACCATTATTGCAAAATCATTTTGTTCTATTCTCATTTAACTTTCAGAAAGTTCACAAATTCTATTTATTATTTTTTATTGACATTAATTTATTTGCCAGCTGCCCTGTCCTCCTTTCTCTTCTTGAAAACAGTCATGGGACCACAAGATACACCATGGAGTTAGTTCATGGTCGTAATTAGTATTTCTTCACCAGGGTACTGACTGATAAGAACAAAGCTCCCTTTAATCTAGGCCACCCTCTTGCAATTCTCCCAACACTGATTCCCTTTGATATAAGAAGCCAATCAATTGTTTTTTTCCCACACCCCCTTTTTGTAATATTTTCATCTGAAGTGGATGCATTTTAATGTATCTTTATTTTATAAATGTTTATAAATTTGCCGAGAGATACTCCTAATATCAGTGACCCTGCATCTCGGGAAGACCAGGCATTTCCCACTACATTTCTGTTCCAATGTCCTCATTAACACTTCATAGTTTCTTACGTAGGGCCATTTCACTTTACCCAGATTTTCTCATCTCACTGAGCTCTGGCTGTCCGTCCCAAATCAGAACATCACAAATCTGCTTATTTTAAAAAATTACTTCATTATTTTTAGCTTTTCCTGGGCTTAGTCCAACTCCATATCTATGTTACTAAATAGATGCAGAAGAATGGAGATTTGAGTAAACTGGGGCATAGCATGTCAAGATGTCAGTTCTTCATAAATGTATGGATAAGCTTAATATCTTGCCAAGTAAACTTTTTGAAAAATGATGTCTTTTGAGCAGGGACACACTTGCTCTGGAGATTCTAGCAAAGAATTTGTTCTTGCCTTTTCCATCATTTGTTGGCTGCCGACATTGCTTGGCTTATGGCTGCATCACTCCAATCTCTGCCTCTGTGTCATGCTGCCTTCTCCTTTGGTGCCTGAAATCAAGTCTCCCTCCACCTCCCTCTTGTAAAGAAGCACATGTACAAGGCAGGATAATCCTGCCATCTCGAGATTGTTGACTTAACTACACTTGTAAAGATCATTTTTCCACAGAAGGTGACAGTGACAGATTCCAGAAATTAGGACATACGTATCTTTAGCGTGAGGAGCATTTTTACCCTATCCTACTGGCTCACTCATATTCTGCCAGTAGAAATGTGGTTGGGACAACATCAGGAAACAAGTTCAATGTGTGTCACAAACCTGAAATGACCACACACTGCAGTGCCACTACAATGGTAATAGTAAGTCATTCATGGGAATTATTACATTTATGAAAACTTAATCAAAATTATTTTAAAAATAGTTACTCCAAATATTTAACAATAAATAAAAATGTCTACAAATAAAATAAAGTGTCATTATTTTAAATTGTTGTGAGAAATATATAATTGAATAGAGTTCATAAGAAAATATTAAAGGAAAAAACAATAAACTAATAAATGTATTATACATCATTATTATAACTATATTTATTTTTATGCCATTTTCATATTATTAGTATGTTTATGTACACATAAATACAAACTGTCCACAGAAGTCTGTAGGCAATTTTATGCTTTAATAGCTCCAGAAGAATAGGTACTACAGATGGTTTTACATTTTTAAATGACTTTTTAAATTTCTTTTACTTTTTGTAGTTTTGTGAATTTTGAATTATACATTTGTTGTTGCTTTTGTTAGGCAAGAAGTCTTTGTATTTTTCCAGGAACTGTCCACTTCATCTAAATTATAATTTTTTTTGGTAGTTTTTATAATACCCTCTTATTTTTTAGCAAATGTTTAATTTTAGAATACTTTCAGATTTATAGACAAATTGCAAAACTAATACAGAGAATTCTGACATACCCTACAGCTAGTGTCCCATATTAGAAACTTGAATTGGTATAGTATATTTGTTACCACTGAAGAAGCAATATTGATACATTGTTATTACTTAGGGTCCATAATGTATTTAGATTTCCTTATTTTTTCCCTAATTTCCTTTTTCTTTTCCAGGATCCTGTCCAACCATATCACTGAAGAAGTGTTTGTCAGGTTTCTCCACTGTAAAGTTACTGCCTTCCCCTCTTCCCTTTCCTTACCTCTTTCTTTGGAAGACATCACTATGGACAGCCCACATTTATGGGAGGAGAAGTTATGCTCCACTTTCTTGAGGGGTGACTATCCACATAAATTAATTGAAATTCTTTTGCATGATGGATATTTATTTTATACTTAGGGTTATAATCCAATACTATGATATTCATTTTCTTGCTCAAAGTTGTCCAATTTTGGCCACTGGGAGCACTGCAGTTGACTTCTGTGTCTCTTGGCATGCCCCTGACCTCACTCCATCATTGGGTTTTATTTTAGTACATCCCTACCTCCTGGTACTACAAGAAGCTCCAAACTTATCTTGTATATTCCTTATTCCTGCCTTAGAAAGAGTCATTTGATTTCTACCTCAATCCCTGGTTCTTTTTATTGGAGAGTAGTATTAGATGCCAATCTGAACATTGGTGTACTTGTTGTTACTGGGGCAAATAACATATTTTTAATTTTAATTTTTTTACTTCAATTACTCTCCTTAATTAGAGGAACTGAAAACATACATTGAAGTTTATTTTATATTCACCAAATTAATAATCTAAAGATATTTAAATAACCATATTTTTAAGTAATGTTTTTGTTAATTTACAGCATTTACACATATGAGAATATTAAAACTTAAAATTGCACTAAGCCTTTTGAGACACCCTGTTTATACAAATATTTATTTAACAATGATACTTTTTTATTACCCTCTGTATTTTTTCAAACTTTCTATGCAATGCAGATATTCTAAAATTCTCATGGCTTTTTGGCATTTTGGCTAAGATCAAGTGAAAATTCTCATTAGTTCCTTTTATTAATAAAAATTAAAAGTTCAGAAAATTTGTGTTATGTCAAGAGTCATTAAAAGTAATTATAATGTTACTTAATAAAAACCAATTGAGTCTTTTCTAAAAGAAAGACACCATAATAATAGATGTTAATGGTAAAATTCAAGTCTAAAATATCATGCTCCTGCAAGTAGTTTATAATCTACTAGATAAAGCACATTTATTCAACTAACTATAAAAATAATGTGATAAATATTAACCAAAAGGAAGAACATAAAGCTTAACTCTAGTGGAGGAGAGCATAATGAATTCTGACTCGAACCTCAACAAATTTCCTGGAAAAGGTGGCATTTATTTTGTCCCTGAAGACTGAATAAGATTTTGACAGCCAGGGTAAGGGCATTTCAAAAGAGTATGAAGCAGAAATAATGAAATAGAAAAGGTCAGAGACAGAAAGATGTCCATTTTGACAAAGACATAGAATGAATGGGAATGTTTATTAGAAGTCTGGGGCTTGAGGCTGCTCTGTCTGTGGAGTAGCCATTCTTTTATTCCTTTACTTTCTTAACAAACTTGCTTTCACTTTGCAAGAAACAAAGAAGTATGGGGTTTGAAAAGTAGATTGGGAAAAGATCCTTTCAAAGCATCAACTTTTATTTTATTATTATTTTATTTTATTTTTCCATAAGTTATTGGGGTATGGGTGGTATTTGGTTACATGAGTAAGTTCTTTAGTGGTGATCTGTGAGATCCTGGTGCACCCATCACCCAAGCAGGATACATTACATCATATTTGTTGTCTTTTATCTGTCGTCCCCCTCCCACTCTTTCCCCAAGTTCCCAAAGTCCATTGTGTCATTCTTATGCCTTTGCATCCTTATACCTTAGCTCCCGCATATCAGTGAGAACATGTGATGTTGAGTTTTTCATTCCTGAGTTACTTCACTTAGAATAATAGTCTCCAATCTCATCCAGGTCATTGCAAATGCTGTTAATTAATTCCTTTCTATGGTCGAGTAGCATTACCACCGTTTCTTTATCCACTCTTTGATTGATGGGCATTTGAGTTGGTTCCATGATTTTGCAATTGTGAATTGTGCTACTATAAACTTGCGTGTGCAAGTATCTTTCTCAAATAATGACTTCTTTTTCTCTCAGTAGATACCCAGTAGTGGGATTGCTGGATCAAATGGTAATTCCACTTTTAATTCTTTAAGGAATCTCCACACTGTTTTCCACAGTGGCTGTACTAATTTACATTCCCACGAGCAGTGTAGAAGTGTTCCATGCCAACATTTACTGTATTTTTATTTTTTGATTATGGCCATTCTTGCAGGAGTGAGGTGGTATCGCATTGGGGTTTTGATTTGCATTTCCCTGATCATTAGTGATGTTGAGCGTTTTTTCATATGTTTGTTGGCCATTTGTATTCTACAATGAACTCAAACGAATCAGTAAGAAAAAAACAAACAATTCTGTCAAAAAGTGGGCTAAGGATATGAATAGACAATTCTCAAAAGAATCTGCTTTTCTAACATCTGTTTAGTCAACAGGAGTGGAAAGGAGGAGAGGGTGTGAGATATTAGTAAGGGCTATCTGCCTGCACACTGTGCTGAAGTTTTTTGTTTTTTAATGCATGTACTCATTTAATCTTTATGATCTATCAGATAGGTCATAAAGATATAAACAATAACTACTGCTATTCCTGGCTTTCAAAAGATGAAACTGAGGCATTGAAAAGTGAAATAATCCAATTGATCAAGGGAAATAAAAGGAAGGAAGTAGAAGATGACTCTAAGATGAATAGTCTCATTTTTTGGATGAAATTTGATGCGTTTAATGCTGATATACTAGATAGGAAGAAGGGAACTTTTGGTGGAGTAAAAAAATATATATTAAAAATCATTGAATTAGGCTGAGACAGGTGGATCACCTAAGGTCAGGAGTTTGAGACCAGCTTGGCTAACATGGCGAAACCCTGTCTCTACTAAAAATGCAAAAATTAGCTGGGCGTGGTGGTGCGTACCTGTAGTCCCAGCAACTCGGGAGGCTGAGGCAGGAGAATTGCTTGAACCCAGGAGATGGAGGTTGCAGTGAGCCAAGATCTTGCCACTGCACTCCAGCCTGGGTGGTGAGTGACAGAATGCAACTTATCTCTAAAATAAAAAAATAAAAAATAAAAAATAAATTGAGTTATTGCTTAACTTGAAGCTAGGAAATTTGAAAACCAGAGTCAATAACATAGAGCAGGTCATGGACGTGATTGAGGTCTCACTGGTAGACAGTGTAGATTAGAAAGAAAGGGGGTCGGGGAATCTCAAGGACAGGAGGAAAACGATAATAACAAATACTGTTATAGAATGTCTACTATGTATCATGCATATGGTATATAGACTCACCTCAAATAAAGAATTTAAATTAACACCTATTAAATTGTTTAGCCTAAATCTGCCTCCTAACATATTTTAAGTCTAGCCTAAAGATTTCTCCATACACAGAGAACTATAAAGGTAACCTAACTGGATGTGTAAACTTCCTGTAACTTATTCTCCTACCAACCACAGAGTTTCAGCCAGTTGCAGGTGGGCAACTGTTCCAACTGTGCTCAAATAAGGTAAATGCTGAGCTATAACCAATCCAGTTGCTTCTGTACCTCACTTCCATGTTCTATACAGCGCTTTCCTTTTTCTATCTATAAATCTACTTAGACCACGTGACAGCGGCAAAGTTTCTGGTTTAGGAACTGCCCAATTCATGAACTGTGCTTTTGGCTCAGTTAAATTCTGTTAAATGTAATTTGCCTGAGGTTTTTCTTTTAACAATCTTTTCACCTTAAGACAAATATTATATCACTTTTCAGACCTTTTCAAAAAAATAAGCTGGGCACAGTGATGCATGCCTGTAATCCCAGCACTTTGGGAGGCCGAGGCAGGTAGATCAGCTGAGGTCAGGAGATAGAGACCAGCCTGGCCAACATGGTGAACCCCTGTCTCTACTAAAAATACAAAAATTAGCTGGGGGTGGTGGCGGATGCCTGTAATCCCAGCTACTTGGGAGGCTGAGGCAGGAGGATTGCTTGAACCCAAGAAGTGAAGGTTGCAGTCAGCAGAGATCACACCACTGCACTCCAGCCTGGGCAACAAGAATGAAACTCCATCTCAAAAAATAAAATAAAATAATAATAACAACAGTCATACCCCCTAAATAAATGGTAGTGACAAGGAATACTTCTAAGGTTTCAGTTTTGGGTAAAAACACATTTACTAATTTACTTTACACAATAGTTTCTAGAATGAAAAATTATATGAAACAACTTTGAATTGTCTACCAGTGTTTGGGCAAATGTATTGCTTGCAAATTTGCCCTGAGAGCGAGGAGGACAGCTGTCTCTTCTGGACCCTAAGGTATATTGTATGATTGTACAATTTCCACTTCTTTCAAAGTGCTCTCTCGTTCATCCTTTATTTTGCCCTAAGGATGTTTTTTATGCTCTTTCTTTTCAAGTGTAGTTTTAGTGCAACATAACCAAGAGCCTCACAAAGATTGAAAAGTTGATGGAGAATACTGAAAGAAGAAAAAGAAGAGTATCACAAACTTCCATTATGTTATGTTATATACATAAACTTTATTGACTTTCAAATAGCATATACAATGTAGTTTGATTGTTTAATTGATATATTTTTCTATTTATGAAAATTATTGGGAGCCTAAGGTTAGGATGGATTATGCCACAGCTTTTCATATAAAATACCACATTTTAAAAAATTCTACTTGTTGATCGGGCGAGCTGGCTCATGCCTGTAATCCCAGCACTTTGGGAGGCTGAGGCCGGCGAATCGCTTGAGGTCAAGAGTTTGAGACCAGCCTGGCCAACATGGTGAAACCCTAACTCTACTGAAAATACAAAAATTAGCTGAGCATGGTGGCACACACCTGTAATTTCAGCTGCTCAGGAGACTGAGGCAGGAGAATTGCTTGAACCTGGGAGGTGGAGGTTGCAGTGAGCCGAGATTGCGCCACCGTACTCTAGACTGGGGGCATAGCAAAACTCCATTTAAAAAAAAAAATTATATTTGTCTTTTGTTTACTGGCTTTGCACTTACTGACACAGCTTTCAGGTACAAATAAAAGCCATTAGGTGAGGGATAGGTGTACATTATCTTTTTTTTTTTTAATAACAACTCCTGTCACAGGTTTAAAAGGTACAAAATTTAACCAACATGTTCCAGCATCATGGGTTATTTCTCTCATTTCTCATGGGGGTTGATGAGCTTATATGCAAAGTGTGGGGTGGGGAGAGAGGGGTGAGGAGCCTTATCCAGCCGCAATACAAATCCACTGAATTGGGATCCATCTATTTACTGACGTAGCCTGCTCAAGGTCTATGCTGGCTATTTCAGTGGCTGCCCTCAGTGGCTCAGACCCACCACATGCCACATCCTGCAGGATGCACCTTTGGAAGGTCCCCTGGCGAAGAGATGGAAGTGACGCAGTTCCCACCTGCTCCCTGGAAATGACAGTCCACAGAGATGTCAGTCATACCCTTCATGACTACCAGTGATGACTGTTCACACTGCGTCCTAGGAAGTATGTTCCTCCACGCAGGCTGTGAGAGTCCAGGAAGGTCCACTGACTTGCTTATTTGTTGTTGCGACTGGACCTCAAGTTCCCTGGCTCTTACTAGGTGAAAATTAGCTCCAGGATAAACACATTTTCCTAGGCAAGGTTTAATAGGCTTGCGACTGGAGCTGTGCGAGGGAGCAGCGTACAGGGGAGGGATCCTGATGCTCCCTCCTCAAAGGGCCTGGCTCTTGTCATCTTAAGGAAGTTGAGTCAGAAAAAGGAGTGATGTGCAAGCATATTTAGGGGTTTTCTTAGAGCTTGTACAATGAGACGTTATGCCCTAACTGACATGGCATGATCTGAGAGCGGCAGATTAGCTCCACCTTTGGCAGAGATTTTAGTATTATAATAAGAAAAAAAAAATTAGTGAAAGGTCAGTGCTAGAGTCCATCTTATCTTCAGCTGGTTGTATCTGGTTCAGTTCTTATCAGGAACAGCAGAGTCTCCCTTCTGCAACCTTGAAAGATGATCAACTCCTTAAGGAATGCTAGAGTTCTGCTTCAGCAGCCTTGGAAGACATGACTTCAAGAAGATCGTTGGTGAGGTTCTTCCTTTTATGATTAGGAATTCAGCCTGGTCAGCTAAGTTGAGAGAGGCCTCCTTTCTGCTAGATTACTTGGGTCAGCTTGTTAAGGGAGGCAAGAAAACATGGGATGGAATATGGCGGACATGTGAGGCCCATTGAGATCTTAGTAACCAGGTCTCTTGTCTGCCAGGATTGAGTCTCTTCCCTAACCTGTCTCACATCAGAAAATTTCAGTCCCTGGAGCCCATGAGAAATCACACACTACTCTACAACAACAGGAAATTTGCATCTTGGGCTCACTGCTCATTCTGCTCTGCTGCTCCAAGATGTCTCCAGGCAACTGCCCTGCCCCGCAAGGTTAGCCGACTTCCAAGGGGACACTCTAGGAAGTGAGATCCAGCTCCTGTCTGTGCTTAAATGTCAGCTCTCTGGAGGCAGGGTCTCTGTCTTCTGCTCACCTGACATCTCCAGAGTAGGTGTTCAGTGAAAAAAAAATAACGAAACAAAACAAATAAAAACACCTCTTACTCGTCACTGGATGTCATCTAGGAGTTGGTTAATGATACAGGAACGGTGTATGAAGACCCCATATTGACTTCCCTCTTGTCTTACTCTTCAAAAAGACTTGACCCCCATTCCCTTCCACAGCGGCTTTTTTTTTTTCCTCATCTCTGGGGATGAGAAGAAAAAATATTGGTTCAAACTCTTCAAGCACTCTTTTAAATATGATTTTATCTTATTCCTGGATAGTATTCTAGAACTTAGAAGTCAAAAATTGAACATCTGCATTCTCAGGTTCTACTGTAACCACTTTCCTCAGCATGAATTAGGTCTTTTCATTATACCTGGGCTGTGCAACAGGGAAGGAGAATATTTAAGATAACAATAAAAAATAACTATTCCACCATAGTGTTGACATCCCTATTTCATGGAAGATGATTCTAACGTTCAGAAAGACTGAGTGCCTAACCAAAAGCCATACAGCCTGTAAATGTTAGGGCTGAATTTCTAACACCACTGCTGTTTTCAAAACCCATACAATGTCTCTTTTTATACCACTATAGGATGCTGTTGCTCTGGCTGGGCAGCTGGGAAGGCACTGCTTCCTTCATTGCACTTCCTAATCATATTTCAGCTCAAATATTGTTTCCTCTGGAAACACTTATCTAATCCTCTTAACCAATCATTCTCAATCAGAGGTGATTTTGCTCCTCAGGGACACTGGTAACATTTGCTGATAGTTTTAGTTTTCCGTACTAGAAGGGAACATTAGGAAGGGGAGTCAGACACCCAACTAGCACCTATAGTACCGCCAGGGGTGCTGCTAAACATCCTACAATGCACACTACAACCCCCACAGCAAAGAATGACACAGTCTCAAATGTTCTTTTATGCTGCAGTTGAGAAACTCTGCTCTCAACAATGCCATCTCCCCCTGCTCTGTGCTATGACAGCAACAGCACCAGGTATTGCCCTGTCATAGTGCTTATTAGAGTTTACAACTCTGCATTTATTATACATTTAATTACAGGTTCAACATTTTCTTAGTACCTCACCATTCCCACTAAAGTGTAAGGTTGGCAGAGGGACCATATAATTTATTGCCCGAATCAGGACAGCTCTAAGGTGTTACTAATAAATACACTGGAACAACAGATATAAATGGGCTATTTCATCTGAGTCATAGAAGATTGCCAAGGGAGAGGGTAGTGTTGAAAGCCTGATGACAGTGCCTTAGTATTAAACACAAGATGAAGAAGGGAAAGAAGCAGTGAGTAGAATCTACTCTTAAGTTTCATGTTGAAGAAAATGTGATGGATAAAGTAAACCTGAAGAAAAGAAAAAGAGTAGCATGCATATATAAACATAAGGGATGGGGAAACCAACCCTTTATCTAGTGGTGAGAAACTTTCCATTAGAAAGTGAAATGTTGTGATTGTGTACAAAAGTAAAGGAAGAAATATCCTCCAAAAGAGGAGGGATTGAGGGGAGATCAGGGGCTTATCAGTGCCATTCTTCAGAGACACGGGGATTGAGGAGGAATAAAATAGAGCAGTTTCTCTCAAATGGTTTTTATCTCCTCATTGAAGTAAGAAGCAACAGTGTCTGTAACAAGGAAAGAAGGGGCTGTAGTGAATCAGACTATATTTTCAAGAGCTCTGGGAGGATATATTCAAGAGGGTGTAAACATATGTGAATAACAAGATGGCCAGAAAAGGCCAGCAGGTTGCCCAAACATAGGGAGCTTGGAATTGTGGGAAAACCAAGCTGAGTAATGAGTTTTCTTCTGGATAGTCAATGGCTGTATGAGTTTCTAACCACTCAATTCCTAACATCCACAGGCAAGCAGCCAAAAGAATAAGAATGACGAAAACAATAATGTTCTGTCACGTTCTCCCTGAATCTCAGCCTCTAACCCGAACTCATTCATCAGGTTACTCTTCAATCTCAGTGTGTTAGTCCTTTCTCTGCTATAGATAAATACCTGAGACTGCATAATTTATAAAGAAAAGGAGTTTAATTGGCTCATGGTTTTACAGGCTGTATAGGAAGCATGGCTGGGAAGACCTCAGAAAACTTACAATCATGGCAGAAGGCAATGAGGAAGGAGACACATCTTCACATGGTCAGAGCCAGAGGAAGACAGAGAGCAAAGGGGGAGATGCTACACACTTTCAAAAACTAGATCTTGTGAGAACTCACTCGCTATCACCAGAACAGCGAGGGGGAAATCCATCCCCATGATCCAATCACTTCCCACCAGGTCCCTCCCCAAACATTGGGGATTACAATTTGAAATGAGATTTGGGTGGGGACACAGAAGCAAACCATATCTCTCAGCTTCCATGCCTGTTCTCAGTGTTGTTTTCACAACTCTCCAAAATCCTCAGCTGCCAGTCACTTATTTCCTTCCCTGGGCACATTTAAAGGGAGTCAGGGGACAGAGAGAACACTGACACAATATCCAGATTACAGAGGAAGAAATAGAGTCACTCAGGAGAGGGGGTAACCGAGAGAGCTGAAAGAATACCCAGGGAAACTTCAGCGAATGTGAGGGATTGGGAAAGTCAGAGAGATGATGGTTCATGGTCAGATGTGGGAATTTCAGACTTTGCATTGATAGCGTGGAAATATTTTTAAACAATGACAAAATCCGAGATGTAGTCATTCGTGTTGGTTGGTGGAGTCAACAAGTACTCAAGGCTGTTAAAACTGTGTTTATCAAGGACAATAAAACAAAGGTATTGACAATCAACAAAGATTCAGAGAATTTTTATGAGTTCCTCACACTTACACAAAAATTGTCATAGAAGCTTTGAAATAGTCATTTAAAAAACTCATCCACATGTATATTAGGGGCAGGGGGAAGAGGGAGAGGGAGGGAGAGGAGGGGAAGAGAGAGGGAGAGAGAATTAATGTAGGGCAAAGAACAATCAGTATCATACTTTTCATACATTTGGTAACCTCTCTCTATTTTGTCTATTGTCATAGACAACATAGCATAAGCCATGTGTTGGAACCTATGTCAAAATCCCAGCCAAATTTGCAAAACTGATAATTTTATAATCCACTGGTCTAGTGATGAAAAACACTATAAAAGAAGAAACTGAAAAACCCAGAGAAGACCAATAAAACGTTTGTCTTGTTCATCCAAAATAGGTGAAATCCTTATAAACTTAATAGATTATTAGAGGCAGTCCTGTACAATTCATTGGTGACAAATATTTTAGCTCTTCTTCTTAGACAAAAAAAAAATACACAGAAAAGTCACTGGCTTTTTTCAAGTGAGAATAGCTACTCAAGAATCTGTTCTATTATCTCTAACCAGAACAGGAATTCAACCTTTGAATTCTGGAGCTAGTCTTTGTTCCAGCTTTACAATGAAATCTATCTGTCTCTCTCCCCACCCATCACTCACTGCTGTAGGGCTGTCTAGGATCTCTGATCACTAAGTAGACACTAAGGCCAAATGACACAGAAACTGTTTTATTGGTGTTTTATTGTTGTGGACAAGTGAAAATACAAGGAGTGGGGATGGTAGTTGTGTTTCTTTTCACTTTATTTTTTCCTTTTTTTTTTCTTTTAAATATGTTTTTCTTTGGGGTTTAATATTTTTAAACTTCTGTACTGTGAAAGTTGGATCCCATATCCATGCAGCATAAATATATGACCATGTTTAAAGAGGGATCCTTTGAAAATTTATTTGCTATCTATCCAACTGGAGGGAGGACTCCAGAAAGCCTGTGGGTGTGCACAGAAACTCTCCCTCCTTTCATTTGTGAATGCCTAAAACATGCCCAAACGAGCTAGGGTATGGAACTCCAATCTATAAGGATCTCCCAGGTACCATAGCAACACATCACAATAGTTTTTATACAATATATCATGGGCATGAGAATATTACTGTGAGACTCCTTTATGTGTAGATGGTTGATAAGATCAATTCCAGCTAACCTGATTATTACCATATTAGGGAGTTTCATGTCTACACAGCTGCCTTATCAACTTGAACGTGTTTATTGCTCTGTTTGGGGTAAATATGCAATTACTCTGATAGCAATGATTTGCAAAGGTTAGAAACATGTTAAATTAAAAAGGCCTGAAATCATACCATGAATCCAACTTTTGAAACACTAAACCTTTGTTGAAATAGTTTCTTCTTCCTGGATCTCTCTCCTGAAATAACATTGATTGTTAATGGCTGACTATTACAGCAATAGATATTTAGAGACATGGAAAATAATCACATGGTATAAAGAATAAATTAAAAATCACCCTTAATTGTACCCTAAAAATATAAATTAAAAATATACAATTGTACACAGTTAATCTACTAACAGATTATTTTGTATACTGTTTTCCTATTTAACTTTTTATTATGGGTATTTTCTCTACATCCTTTTTAATTAATGATACTTCATTTAATTGGGTTCTAAGGTTGAGTATTTAGTCTATTTCTAATTTCTCTATATTATAAATAAGGTAATAATGAAATGTTTTTCTGTGTTTGTATTAGTCCATTCTCACATTAGTATAAAGAAATATCTGAGGCTAGGTAATTTATAAAGAAAAAAGGTTTAATTGGCTCACGATTCTGTACAAGAAGCATGACAGTATCTGCTTCTGGTGAGGCCTCAGGGAGCTTTTACTCATTGCAGAAGGCAAAGTGGGAGCAGGTGTCTTACATGGCAGAAGCAGGAACAAAAGAGAGAGCAGGGAGGTGCTACATACTTTTAAACAACCATATCTCATAAGAACTCATTCACTATACAGTACCAACGGGGGATGGTACTAAACCATTCATGAAAAACCACCCCCACAATCCAGTCACCTCTTACCAGGCTCCACCTACAACACTGAGGATTACAATAATTCTACATGAGATTTGTGTGGGTACATAGATCCAAGTCATATCAGTGTTTTAACATATATTTCACATACAGTCTAGAATCAGAACTACTGAATCAACTGATGTAAACCCTTTTAAACTTTAAACATATATTCCTTCCAGAAAGGTGGGCATACAAAGATTTGTATTTCCTTTCACTCACACGCCACTTGTTGCTATCATATAAGACTCTATGGTTTGACCTGCAATTAAAAATATTATATTGTTTTGCAAATGTTTTATTACTAGTGTTGAATTTTTCTTGTTTATTGTACATTTACATGTTTTATTTCATAAAAGATACGTGTTCTTTTCTCATTGTGATTAGATTTGGCCTTTAAATTTTTTTTTCATTTTGCTCTAAAAGAACAAAGCTGGAGGCATCATGCTGCCTGACTTTAAACTATGCTACAGGGCTACAGTAAACAAAACAGCTTGGTACTGATACAAAATCAGATACATAGACCAATGGAATAGAATAAAGAACCCAGAAATAAGACTGCACATCTACAACTATCTAATCTTTGATAATAAATGGTGCTACAATAACTGGATAGCCATATGCAGAAGATTAAAATTGGACCCCTTTCTTATACCACATACAAAAATTAACTAAAATTAGGTTAAACACCTACGTGTGAAACCTAAAACTATAAAAACCCTGGAAGACGATCTGGGCAGTACTATTCAGGACATAGGCATGGGAAAGATTTCATGACAAAGGTGTCAAAAGCAATTACAACAAAAGCAAAAATTGACAAATGGGATCTAATTAAGCTAAACAGCTTCTGCACAGCAAAAGAAACTATCAACACAGTAAACTACAGTGTGGGAGAAAATTTTTGCAAACTGTGCATTCAACAAAGGTCCAATATCCAGCATCTGTAAAGAACTTGAACAAATTTATAAGGAACAAACAAACAACCCCATAAAAAAGTGGACAAAGCACACAGACATCTTTCAAAAGAAGATATGCATGCAGTCAACAATCATATGCAAAAAAGCTCAACCTCACTGATCATTAGAAAAATTCAAATCAAAAACCACAATGAGATACCATTTCACACCAGTCAGAATGACTATTACTAAAAAGTCAAAAAATAAGAGATGCTGGTGACATTGTGGAGAAAAAGGAATGCTTATATACTGTTAGTGACTGAGTGTAAGTTAGTTCAACCATTGTGGAAGACAGTGTGGCAGTTCCTCAAAGACCTAAAGACAAAAATACCACTCAGCCCAGCAATCCCATTACTGGGTATATACCCAGAGGAATATAAATCATTCCATCATACAGACACATCCACGCGTATGTTCATTGCAACGTTATTCACAATAACAAAGACATGGAAACCTAAATGCTCATCAATGATAGACTGGATAAAGAAAATGTGGTACATATACACCATTTAATACTATGCATCCATAAAAATGAACGGGATCATGCCCTTTCCAGGGACATGGATGGAGCTGGAGGCCATTATCCTTAGCAAACTAACACTGGAACAGAAAACCAAATATCACATGTTCTTACATATAAGCAGGAGCTAAATGATGAGAACAAATGGACACATAGAGGGAAACAACACACACTGGGACTATTTGAGGGTGGAGAATGGGAGGAGGGAGAAGATCAGAAAATATAACTAATGAATTCTAGGCTTAATACCTGGGTAATGAAATAATCTGTATAACCAACCCCCATGATACACATTTACCTGTATGACAAAACTGCATATGTGCCCCTGAACTTAAAATAAATTTTTTTTTTAAATGCTTTGCTTTTTATGACTTGAAAATACTTTCTTTGCTTTTTTGGCTTTCTTCACAATTTTATTTATGTATAGATTGTATTTAGAAATCTGTTACTTTAAAATATATATAGCAAAATGTCTTGAAATTTTTATTTAGAGATCTCCACTCACTTTTATGATCTCTTTGTGAAATTAGATGAAAGTTTCCAAAATTTTCTTCTAGGTGTTCTATTATTTCAAAATTTTCATATAGTTTTATAATCTATCTGAAAAGTGCCCTAATGTGTTCTATTGTTACAGGTTGCTCATATGCTTTAGCCAAAATGGATGTGTACCTCATATAATAGAGCAACATTAAGCAAAATCCACTTCTTTGATAAGAAATTTTTTTTTTAGAATTTTAACTCTAATTTTGACAAAGAATATGCTTCAAAAGTATGAAAGACATGCCTTTAAAAAAATGTAGTATATCAATTAATTAAAGGTGGGCACAAGGGAATAAGAAATTATTAACATTTCTTTCCATTAAATGTTTAATGGAAAACATTTACCTTGGAGAAATATTGACATATTTTTTTTTTTGCTTTAATAACAATAATGACATTTAGGCATTGCCTATTACCTTATCAGCGCCTGACTTGTCTAAATTTTATTGCTGCTTCAGGATACAAGTCTATTTGTGTTAAGAATATATGCTACCCAAATAGGAAAAAAATAGTAGTCTGCCCTTAATGTATTTACCAGTTTATTGTGGGACAGCATCATTTTCCAGGTCGATGGACTTTGAACATTTTTTAAACTTTTTTTTTTTATTATTTTTTGAAAAGGAGTCTCGCTCTGTTGCCCAGGCTGGAGTGCAGTGGCGCGATTTTGGCTCACTGCAAGCTCTGCCTCCTGGGTTCCCACCATTCTCCTGCCTCAGCCTCCCGAGTAGCTGTAACTACAGGCGTCCGCCACCACGCCTGGCTAATTTTTTTGTATTTTTTTTAGTAGAGACGGGGTTTTGCCGTGTTAGCCAGGATGGTCTCCATCTCCTGACCTCGTGATCCGCCCGTCTCGGCCTCCCAAAGTGCTGGGATTACAGGCGTGAGCCACTGCACCTGGCCAATTTTTCAAACTTTAATCATATTCTATCACTGGGCATTTAGGTTGCTTCACAAATAAAGTTTTGCCAGTTTTTTTTCTCACCCAGAAATGATCAATCGTGCAGAATAATCCAAAAATTGCTTTATTCTTGTTTGCCATTTTATGTTTGACAGGTATGAAGAAGTGTTTCTTAAGTGGAATACATAACAATTTAGGTTCACTGTGGGTGGTACAGGATAAATTATTTTTACTTTAAATTAAGAGGATCCTTACATTTCCTTAATTAATTCAGATATCTACATATTTGCATAAGTCATAGTATTTCTTTATTTAACAATATTTACTGTATTACTTAAGTCACATATTGAGGTACCACATTCAAATCAGTTTTGAAGCGTGTGTCATAATTGATGATTTGCCCTATTATGCCAATTATTCCCATATTAGTTTTAGACGTTTCAGTTGCTTTCAAGCCTACCCACCCATATAAATATTTTTGCTTTGTCTAATTTGAATTTGCCAAATGGATTTTATGCAAGGTCAACTCTCATCTAGACATGAAAAATAAAATAATAAAAGAAAAAAATCACTGTTAAAAATTCCTAAGCACCACAATTGACTTGCTTTTGTTGTGAACTGGGTGCAATTATTATCAAGCTAAGTGCCTCTCATTAATCAATATTAATTATTTCTGCAAGGGAGGATGTAAATCAATATTAAGAATTTTCTGGAGATTTCACAGATCTCAATCAAGAATATGTTTGCATTTGCATGCACTGTAACAAGAGCCAGCTGGGAAATGCACCATTTGCTCGAAAAGGTGGGGAACCCCACCTTTTAAAAAAATCTCTGTGTCATTTTTGCAGACAAAGAAAGCAAAGTGCTGAGAAGCTACTTGTAAAAGTATTACTGTGAGAAAAGTAAGAACATATATACCCAAGTTTTCACATGAAAATGAATGGTCAACTCTGCAGAATAATCTATAAAATCTCAATTCCTATTTGACATTTTTATCTTCTGGTGCTTCATTTTGCATAAAAGCCATACAGCTCCCTAGAAATCCCCAAAGAGCAAGAAGGGGGCTGAAGGTTGGAAAAGACAGAAAGAGCTCATGGGAGCCTGGACTACATATTTCTCCTATGAGATCTTTTATTACACCAACATTTCCCTCTTATCTTTCCATGACTTGCTCGCCTGACTGGATTCTTCATTTGGGCAGGGTCTTGTTTATCTTGTCCCTTTCTCTAGCTCATTTGCCTAGTACAGTGTCTGGTCATGGTAGGACCTCCACTGTATGTATTCCTTGCGTGTCAGTGGAATGAACAAAAGCAAGGAAGAACAGACAGATGGAAAGAAGGAAGGGAATTAGACGCAAAAAGGAGAAAGAGAGGTAGAGAAGGAGGGAGAAATGGAAGGAGGGAGGGAAGAAAGAAGAAAGGAAGGAAGCAAAGAAAAAGAGAGGGAGGGAGGGAAAGGGGGAGAGAAGAAAAGAGGAACGGAGGGAGGGAGAAAGAAAGGAAGAAAGAACCAGTCTAGCAGATACGTTAATTTCATGCAACTGACTCATTAAAAGTAACATTCATTTCCATTATACAAAGAGCAAGAAACAGAGAGAAGTACTGCCATCTTCACCAGCTCTCAAATTGTCTTCAAACTCTAGCTGTATCATTTGGTTTAGAATTTGGAAATTCCTGGGCATAGACGTAATGATATTCAGATGAAAGATTTAAAAAATTGCATTCCAGAGCATTTCAATCTGTAGTATTTCATCCTCAATTCTATGGAGATAGGAAATAATATCTTATACCAAGAAGGCATTTGACATCTATTAGTAAGTTCATCTGTAATATTAGATTTACCCTGGAAAGTTCAACTAAAACATACGGCAATAAAGGGACCACGTTCTAGAGAAAACATCTCCTAGCTCTTTCTCCTTTTCCTTCCCCTCCTCCTACTTTCAGCAACATACTTCAGAAAAAGATAAACTCTCTGTGCTCCTGTCCAATTAGATCAGACTTCTAAAAAGAGGTAAAATCCTGATGTGTTCTGTGCAGCATTTGAAAGTATACTTCCTAAAAGGTTAAGTTATTATGTTTAAAGTTGACAGACTCATACACCAAAAGTTTGAGGTGTGCAATGGAAAAGCATCAGTATTAACATGAGTGTTTTAGCTGTATTACCACTTGTCAGTTCTTATGTCAAAACTTTGCAATGCTTCTTACAAAACTTTAATATCCCCATTTAGATATATTGGTTTAAATTGGTATTTAAGTTCTTGGCTGTGTGTACTAATGGCCATCACAAAGTTGGCTCTATAATTGTTAAGCCAATATAAACTGTGTTGTAAATTGTCCTATTTTTCACATAAGATCAGAAAAAAAAAAAAAATGAACTACCTTACACCAGCCAGAATGGCTGTTATTGTTGGCCTGAATGCAGAGAAAAGAAAATCCTTATACACTGTTGTCAGGAACGTAAATAAGTTCAACCTCTATTGAAAATAGTGTGGAGATTTCTTAAAGCAATAAAAATAGAACTACCATTCCACCAGCACTCCCACTACTGGGTGTCTACCCAAAGGAAAATAAATCATTACATTAAAAAGATACCATTGGGAGGCCAAGGAGATTGGATCACGTTGTCAGGATATTGAGACCATCCTGGCCAACATGGTGAAACTCTGTCTCTACTAAAGATACAAAAATTAGCTGGGAGTGGTGGTGTGTGCCTGTAATTCCAGCTGCTCAGGAGGCTGAGACAGGAGAATTGCTTGAACCAGGGAGTCAGAGGCTGCATTGAGATGAGATCGTGCCACTGCACTCCAGCCTGGTGACAGAGCAAGACTCCATCTCAAAAAAATAAATAAATAAAAATAAAAAATTAAAAAAAGATACCTATACGTGTATGTTCACGACAGCACTATTCACAACAAAAAAGTCACAGAACCAACCTAAATAGCCATCAATGGTTGATGGGATAAAAGAAATGTGGTGAATATATACACTGGGGAATACTACACAGCCATGAAAAAGAATGTAATCACGTCCTTTGCAGCAACATGGATAGAGCTGGAAGCCATGATCCTAAGTGAACTAATTAAAAAACAGAAGGTGAAATACTGCATGTCCTCACTTGTAAGTGGAAACTTGAAGCAATAGATACACATGGACATAAAAATGAAAATAATAGACACTGGGGACTCCAAAAGGGAGGACGGCAAGGGTTGAAACATTACCTACTGAGAACAATGTTCCCAATTTAGGAAATGGGTACACTGTAAGCCCATATCTCACCAGTACACAATACATCCATGAAACAAACATGCACATGACACTCTGAGTCTAAAATAAAATAAAATGTAAACAATTATTTTCCTAATACAAATGATGCCATTTCATTCACTTATCATTTGTATATAGTTAATTCCTGAGGAAAATATTTTGTTCTCCACTTTCCCTAATCTTATAGGAAACACAAGGTATGCATCCTCTAGAAGAATCTCTTCTTCCATTCTCTTGTGCCAATTAACAACATCAGGAACCTTTTTAGAGGATGAAAAAGGTTGCTTTAAAGCCCCATAACCAAAATTATATCTTACTTATATTTTTCCTCCTTGCTGTTATATCACTAAATCTTTATATTATAACAATGTTATGTATTTACATCACTCAATTTTTCTTTATACAATTTCTTTCTGAGCTGTAATGAGGTGAATTATCAACTGTGAGTTGTCAGCATGTGTGTGTCTGTGTGTGTATCTGTATGTGTGTGTCTGTGTGTGTGTGTGTCTATATGACAGTGTGTGCGTGTCTATGTGTGTCTGTGTGTCTGTGTGTGTGTGTCTATATGACGGTGTGTGCGTGTCTATTTGTGTGTATGTGCATGTGTGTGTATGTGCATGAGTTTCATCAAAATACTTGACTGGGTGGTGAGGTGGGAGTGAGAGTGATATTGCGTTAAAGGAAGTTTAGATTTTTATTTTAAGTAAAGAAAATATAGTATCTAGAATTATTTGTATTACACATAGCCTTCATGAATTCTCAATATTAACAAAAAATTTATAAAACAGATAAAGTAGGAAAATCATATTTATTGCCAAAAAAGCAAACAGTTAGTCATACAATTCTTTGCCATATCAATATCCCCTAAGGTCTACAAAATATGATTTGATTTGTAAATTTCTTGTTTCAGATTGTGTTGGCCACAGGTATTCCCCTGGGAATGTCAGACCCGAGGTTTGGTTAAGGAGCTTCCCTGGGAAAACTGTGTCACAGGAAATCCTTAAGGCAACCTTTGAGGATTGTTTAATAGGTTTAATAATTTTTAACAAACAGAAATTAAATCACGTTCATAGTGCCTTTCCACTGATCAGCATTTCAGTCCTCAATCTACACTACCTCAACTGTGCAACAATCCTCTGTGAGATTATTACTCTTCCCATTTTCTGGATAAGGATTTGGGGACTTCCCTCTCTAGAAGGGTGGAGACTTAGACCTGTCCATCTGCCTCCTAGTCTAGTGCACTTGCCATGCTATCACTGTTGCCTCCAGAGCCATTAAGCATTTAAGACTTAAAAAAAATTCCAGAAATAATATCAGAGATAGTTCAGGAAATGGCTATAACTTTCTCTATAAAATATTAAAGTTGGTTATTTGCTATCACTCTTGTACTCAAGGACAACATTTATTCCACTTCTGAATTCAAGTCAATAATTGTTAGCATTTACGAGGAGACTTTCTCCCATATAGATAATATGTTTTGAACTTGCACTATTTTTTGAATCATTTTTTTGTGCACTACTGTTGATCTGGCTTGATTGGGATGGCCTTACAGGTTCAGAATACTTTAACTCAAAAGAATGATGTTTACAAGGCAATAAACTAGGTAGGTAGATAAATAGATTTTTTTTTTTTAATGACTTTGATTTCCAAAAAGATACAAAAGCATCCTTCAAAAACTGAAGCAAAAAAAACATTACAAGTTTTGAAATGTGACACCAGTTGCTATTTCAGGGCAATTCACCAATGACTAATTAATGGGCAGATTAGGTTTTCTTCCAATTTGCAACCACATGCAAATTATTTCTGGGGAATTACATCTAATTTTAGCATAAACTTTTTCAGATTACCTAAGTAGAAAGTAGACCGGTGATTCTCACCCAGAGCAATTTTGCCCCCCAGGCGATATTTGGCAATGTCTGGAGAAATTTTCGGTAGTTACCTCTGGGTGGGGAAAGTTACTGGTGAATTGTAAGGTGGAGGTCAGAGATGCTGCTAAACATCCTATAATTTGCAAAAAAGGCTTACATAATAAAGACGTTCCTGGCCCAAAATGTCAATAGGGCCAAGGCTGAGAAATCTTGCATTAGATAAAGCATTTGGAATGTTAGAAAAATGGAAAGGAAAGAGCAGTAAGAAAACATTCGGCAACTGTGTGACACCAAAGACTAAAGGGTGCGTGAAAGTGAAAACAGCTGGTGTCAAAAATGAAAAGGCCAAGGGTACAAGTGAATACTTCTGTCACCACCACCTGAGGCTACTTTCTCAGGTAGCTCATGTCATGAAAGTTTGCTTTTCCAGACTCAGCCACCAAATCACGTCACCTACTCTTTCTCCAAGATGAGCACTGCCCATTCAATTCCCTTCTATTACCTACTAGCGAAAATACTTTAGCTCAAAATGCTGTCTGCCATTAAAGTCCTAAATTTGGAATGTTCTTCCCCACTCAATGACATCTGAAAATGCGAGTTGCATTTGAGACCTTCCTTTTCTGATAGAATGTCCCTGATGTTCCTTTTCTGATAGAATGTTCCTGATCTTCTTCCTTCCCTGATTCTTCACCCAGGGAGTCACCTTCATTTTTCTCTGAACTCACCTAAGCTCAGGAGGAAAAACATTTGTACTCATGTCCTTTGTGATAGCGACTCTGTGAACCATTCACCAACTATCCCTGTCTCTAGCATTCATGTATTCAAAACGCAGCAGGACATTATTACATTTGCCCCATTACACTATTTTCAAGATACCTACTTTTCTTCCTTACTGTCATTCACATATGATTTTCCTAACACACTTTTTTTTTCTTTTTCTTTTTTTTTTTTTTTTTTGAAATGGAGTTTTGCTCCTGTCACCCAGGCTGGAGTACAGTGGCACAATATTGGCTCACTGCAACTTCCGCCTCCTGGGTTCCAGCGATTCTCCTGCCTCAGCCTCCTGAGGAGCTAGGATTACAGATGCCTGCCACCATGCCCGGCTCATTTTTGTGTATTTTTAGTAGAGACAGGGTTTCACCAGGTTGGCCAGGCTGGTCTTGAACTCCTGACCTCAGGTAATCCACCTACCTCTGCCTCCCAAAGTGCTGGGATTACAGGCATGAGCCACTGCGCCCGGCCTAACACACTTTTCCCTTATATTTCCCACTTTTACACAAGCAAGCCAGTTAGTTTTTGCTTTTTTTTAACTATATGCCTTGACCCAATAAACACTTGTTGACTTCTGTTTTAACAGCTTCCAAAGCCATAAAATAGGTTGGGACAATCCAGAGGTTACCTAAAAGAGCTCAAGTGTGTAATTCTTCAGGAAGTTAGTAATTTATTTGGTTTCAAGCTTAAAAAACACAGCTATTTGTCATATTTCGTATTTCTGGCTCAATAGACCGAAATGATGTAGTTTGTGTCTGCTCCCCACTGTATAAAGGAGGTAAAATATCTAGTTGGTTACTTCTGCACAATGTTCTTATCTCAAAATAATACTGAGTTTGTTTCATCAGATCTGTGTTCACTAACATCAGTAGAATTATTTGCCAGTCACCAATCTTTTTTCAACAATGACACATTCTGGAAAGGAAGAGTTAAACATTTTGACAATTGTGTCAAAACAAAATAAAAGCTGAAAGTTACCTGGAACAGCACCTCTCTATTCAGATGAAATAAAGAATCCATTCTCCTGATCTCATCTCACATGCCACTTTCTTTTAAATGCTGTTTCATCACAGTTGAAAAGAAAAGATAGGAAGCTTCACAAAGACACCTACGGGGAAAAAAAAAAAAAAAAGACCCTCTTTCTTGATCATAAGCTTTCACTTGGTGACAAGAAGAAATCCTGTCTGCTGATGTGGACAAAGCAGTCTTGGACTCGATACAACCTCTTTTTTATGAGATCTGATCAAAGTCTTCTATATAAAAGTAAGTGGAACAGCCAAGTTTTTTGTTTTACCTTAAAGACTTTCCGCTTGATCTCAAAATCTAAAAGCTGCTCTTCTAGGAGCTTTGGAAATTGAATTTTTTTATTAGCTAACAGAATAAAACAGTGCAAATTCTGTTTATTAGATATCCCCAACATACTCATTGCTGACATGGTACCCTAGGGAACCACCCATTTTGGGGCACAAATGACATAACACAGCCCATGCTCACTCAGCACACAGATTGAATTGAGAGTAAAGTGAGTTTGGGAAAATCTTTCATAAACATGTTTGTTATTGACACAGCATGTATAAAATGATTTACATGACTTAAAACTTCTTGGACATTTGTTTATAGCATTCACTTGACAATTAACCATTTCCTTGGAACATCTTGGCAACTGCTGTTTCAGGCCTTTAATTAAATTTTCTGTTCCTTGTTTTTTGTTTTTTTTTTTAAGTTTCAAATTTTTATGACTTAACTGTAGAAGTAAATTGTAACATCATGTATGCATTTCTTTCTTTTTCTTATTTCCTGGAATGGTTTATTTATTTAATGAATCTATTGTGTATAATTAAGGTATACAACATGATATTATGGGATACACAGAGATACTAAAAAGGTTACTAAGGTGAAACAAATGAAGATATCCATCATCTTACAGTCAACCGTTTTGATTTTGTTTTTGTGGCAATAGCAGCTAAAAGTCTACTCATTCAGCATGACTCTCCTATGCCATACAATTTCATTACCTACAGTCCTCAAGTTGTACATTAAGTCTCTAGCTTTGTTCATCCTACATATCTGCTACTTTGTAGTATCCTCTGACCTACATCTCCCCCATTTCTTCCCCACCACCCCTCCTTAGCCCCTGGTAACACTGTTTTGTTCTCTATCTCTGATATATTTGAAACTTTGTTTTTATATTCCACATCTATTAATAAATGATATAAAGCAATATTTGTCTTTCCTTGTCTGGCTTATTTCACTTAGCATAGTCATATGGTAGCTCTCTTTTCATTTCCTTAGAAACATCCATACTGAATTCTTTATTAGTTCTAAAGGTGGTGTTTGTGGAATCTTTGGGCTTTTTTACATGTGGGATAATGTAATCTTCAAATAGAGATAATTTTACTTCTCCCTATCAGATTTCACTGCCTTTGTTTTTTTTTTTTTTTTTTTTTTTTCTTGTCTGATTGCCCTGGCAAGCACTTCCATGACAATGCTGAATGGAAGTGGCAAAAGCAGACATCCTTGCTTTGTACCAGATCTTAGTGGAAATGTTTTCAGTTTTTCCCCCGTGGGGTTTTCATAAATGGCAGCTGTGGGGTTTTCATAAATGGCCTTTATTATGCTGAGGAACTTTCCTTTTATACCTAACCTCTTAAGAGTTTTTATCAAGCAAATACATTGAACGTTGTCGAATGCATTTTCCACATCAATTGAGATAATCATGTGGTTTTCATCTTGCATTGTGTTAATGTTGTGTACTACATTGATTAATTTGCATACATTAGACTGGACTTGCACATCAGGGATAAATTTCACTTGTTCATGACGTATAATCTTTTTGATGTGTTGTTCTTTTTTTGCATTTCTTACCTATTATTGCATCCAATGGAATGAAAGCTCTATGAGGAAGGGGGTTGTGTTTTGTTCCCTCTACCAGGACGCCTAGAAGAATTTCTGACAGGTGGTAGATGCATACTCTTCAATACACATTGTTGAATGATTATCAAATCCTCTCACTGTGCCTCGACCTGGATTTAACCTGTGAAAAGATCCGGGTGATTAATAAGTCATTGTTGACTCAACATGTTAACTTGTTTACAAATGTAGGATTGTAGGTGATTGTTATTTATTGAGCATTAATATGCACAGCCATATTCTCACTTAAGCCTTAGAACAAATGTGCAGGATACAGTTTATTACCCAAATTTTATAGATGAGGAAACTGACAGAGAACATAGTAGGTAAGTTGCCCCAATTACAGTGCAGAGCCTAGATTCAAACGTGGGTCAGTCTGATTCCAAAGTTCAGGACAACCTGAGTTAGAAGGCCATAAGTCTCAGGTTTTAAATAAGACTACACTGGTAGCTACTGCTATCTCTTGATACAAGTTGATATGGTTTGGACTTGTGACCCAGTCCAAATCTCATGTCGAATTGTAATCACTGACATTGGAGGAGAGGCCTGGTAGGGGGTGACTGGATCATAGGGGCAGATTTCCCCACTGCTGTTCTCATGATAGCTAGTTCTCACAAGAAGTGGTTGTTTAAAAGGCTACAGCACCTCCTCCTTCACTCTCTTCCTCCTTCTCCGGCTATGTAAATGTGCCTGCTTCCTCTTTACCTTCCACCATGATTGAAAGTCTCCTGAGGCCTCCCCAGCCATGCCTGTACAGTCAGCAGAACCAGGAGCCAATTAAACCTCTTTTCTTTATAAATTATCCAGTCTCAGGTGTTCTTTATAGCAACACGAGAATGGACTAATAGAAAAGGCAAGTCTTCATTAAAATATTTAGTGCTCAGTTACAGTGCTTTGTATTGTCAAAATGTTCTAAATATCAAACAAAACTATTTAGATTCCTATGATGTAAGTATTCTGATTTTCATTTGATGGACAATGGAACTAAAACAAGAAAAAAGCAAACACATTCCTTAAAGACAATAGAGCTAGAATTTTAAATTATTTTGAAATTATTATGCCCTAATTTTATTCTCACATGGTTGAGACATGTCTCAAAATACATGAGAATTATTACAACTCACATTGTTACTAGTTTATTGTCACTAGTTTGTAGTAAAGTCAGTGATTGCATGTTGGAGTTCAATGAAATACTAACAATAACAAAAACAGTAACTGTTGTCTTGTTCAAATGTTTGCAATGTAGCAAATAACATGCTATATTTTTGTAAATATAATTTTATTTAATCTTTATGTGAACCTTAGGAGATAGATTTTTTCATATCATAAATAAAGATCTGACTTAGGAAAGTTAGTCACAGGACAGATGCAGTGACTCACGCCTGTATTCCCAGTACTTTGGGAGGCTGAGGCAGGTGGATCACTTGAGGCCAGGAGTTCAAGACCTTCCTGGCCAACATGGAAAAATTCTGTCTCCACTAAAAATACAAAAAAAAAAAAAAAATTAGTTAACGTGGTGGACGCCTGTGGTTCCAGGCACTTGGGAAGCTGAAGTAGGAAGATTCCTTGAACCCAGGAAGCAGAGGTTGCAATGAGCCATGATCATGCCAGTAAACTCCAGCCTGGGTGACAGAGTAAGACCTTGAAAGAAAGAAAGAAGGAAAGAAAGAAAGAAAGAAAGAAAGAAAGAAAGAAAGAAAGGAGGGAGGGAGGGAGGGAGGGAAGGAAGGAAGGAAGGAAGGAAGGAAGGAAGGAAGGAAGGAAGGAAAGAAAAGTTAGTCACAGAACTAGTTTTTGGTCCAGACAGAATTCAAACTCAGTGTATTTGCCAGGGGTCTCCAGATAAACAGAATCAATAGAAATACATATATGAAATTCATATACCTATGAAATTTAGTCTAAGTCTGAAGGTATAAGAACCAGGAGTGCTGATGATTTAGAGCAGGTGAAGATGAATGTACCAGGGAGAAAAATTTTCCCTACCTCTGCCTTTTTGGTCTATTTAGGCACTCAATGGATTGGATGGTGCTTGTGCATTGATGAGAGCAATCTTCTTTATTCAAGCTAGTTTTTAAAATGCTACTCTCATCTAGAAACACCTTCACAGACACACTTAGAAATGTTTTACCAGCTACCTGGACATATTTTAGCTTAGTCAGATTGACACATAAAATTATCCATCACACACACACTGGCCTGAATTTAATGTGGATGTGCTGACCTACCATGCTATGCCTCCTCCCCGTGGAGAAATCACTTTTCAGTACAAATCATAAGCCATGAGACAGCGGCTCAAATGTACAAAGAAGCAAGCACAGATCAGCAAGTTATTGTTAAACACAGTATTTATTAAACAATATGATAGCATAAACTCCTATAAGAAACAATACCGGTTGACCAATGTACTCAGGAACATAAAAGGAGATATAAAAGTGCAATTCAGACCTTACGCACAGAAAGATTTTAGAGAAAAGAGAAGCCACTGTAACCTCAATATTCAGAGACACATCACAGGCAAAGTGGCCTTTGGGTTCACTCAGACTCCGAAGGGCTAGTCATTGAGTCTCTACCATGTTCCAGGCTCTGTTCCAATCAGAGATACAACAGTGGATAAATCAGTGTGGACACTTAAAGGAGGGGATTTGGACATAGGTGGTGGAGAGGGGAGACAATTCCATATGTGGGGAAAGGAGCAGAGTCATTGAGCTGAGCATGTCATGCCATGTTCTGAGCTACGAGGAGGCGGGCCGATCTGCAGGGTTCACACTGGGAAGGAGTGGGAAATCAGAGTGGATGGACAAGACATGGTTAGATTACAGCCTTGAAAATCAAGCGGAGGGCTCTGACAGGATTAGCGACTGATGGCTCTTAAAATGAGGTTTTCAGGAAGAATTTTCTAGTGACATTAAAAGGCAGCGACACCAGGAATGGAGCCCAGTTGGTTATGAAGTGTATCCTAATGTGAGATGATGATTTGGGGGCAGTGGAAACTGAAAGGAATAGAAAGATGCCAGAGACGTTACGTAGGAAAAAATAAGACGTCAAGTTGTGTTTGCGACCACAGGGGAAATCCACCTAGGTACTTGAAGTAATGAAGAATCCTAAGTGCCTCATTTGTTCCAGAAATGAGGACAGGATGAGAAATGTTTCCAAGCCAACAGGCAGACCTGAATGCATGCTGGAGAAGAGCCACACGCCATGTGGGGGCTGAATGCTGGCCTTGGCCACGTCAGTAATAGAGTCTAACGAACTAAGACAAGAGTTGCAGGAAATAGACGATCAGTGTAGTGACCTTATTTCCAGGACTCAAAAGGGGATTTTACTTTCCTCTGATTTTTAATATGTTCCCATGAACACCCATACAAAAGTAAGAAATTAAATCACTTTTCATTAAATGTTAGTTAATGATTTGTGTTATTATGACTACATTTTATTATACTTAACTTATTTAATTTTTATGTATTTAATTTGCTCTAGAAATTACATTACATGTAGAAACCATAGGTTTGGAATTCTTACTAAGCTTTAGACAAATGTCTTGGCACTTTCCCTATTTTTGTGAAACTATCTTAGTCATTCAAAAATATTGTGTTATTATGACTACATTTTATTATACTTAACTTATTTAATTTTTATGTATTTAATTTGCTCTAGAAATTACATTACATGTAGAAACCATAGGTTTGGAATTCTTACTAAGCTTTAGACAAATGTCTTGGTACTTTCCCTATTTTTGTGAAAATATCTTAGTCATTCAAAAATATTGGCATATTTATATGTAATCATATGATTTCAAATAGGCAATTCAAATTACTGATGAAACTGCTTTAAAAACAGTCAAGATTATTCAGAGTTCTAGAAACAACTTTTTAATTATATTATATTTTTAATTATATTTTAAAAGTCAAGAGAGATAAATAAATAGAATGCTGTATATAGATCTGTTGCATATTCATATAAGATTGATTATAAAGTTTAAAACAAAATAGTGACTTTAAAAATGCAGAGAAGATACAAAATCAACTCAAAATAGATTACAGACTTAAATATAAGATCTGAAATTGTAAAACTCCTGGAAGGAAACAAAGGAGAAAATCTTCAAATTGGTCATGGCAATGATTTCTTGGATACGACCCTAAAAGCACAAGCAACAAAAGCAAAAATAGACAAATGGTACTACATCGCACTACAAATGCTTCTGTGCAACAGAGGGAGCAATCAACAGAACAGAAGGGTAACCTACACAATCAGAGAGAGAAAATTTTTGTAAACCATATATTTCATAGGGAGTTACAAGTCAAAATATATCGAAACTATATATAGGGAACTAATATATAGAGAACTGCTATAACTAAACAACAACAACAAAAAGTAAGCAGATTAAGAAAACGAGTAAACGACCTAAATAGACATTTATCTATGTAAGACAGAAATAGCTGACAAGTGTATTAAAAGGTGATCAACATCACTAGTCATCAGACAAACAGGAGTCAAAACTACAATGAGCTATCACTTCATACCTGTTAGGATGGCCATTAAAAAAAAAAAGTGTTAGTGAGATTGTGGAGAAATTGGATGCTTGTATACTCTTGGTGGGCACATAAAATAGTGCAGCCACTATGGAAAACAGTATGGAAGTTCCTCAAAAGATTAAAAATAGCACTACCGGCCGGGCACAGTGGTTCATGCCTGTAATCCCAGTACTTTGGAAGGCTGAAGCGGGCAGATCACCTGACGTCAGGAGTTCGAGACCAGCCTGACTAACATGGTGAAACCCTGTCTCTACTAAAAATACAAAATTAACTGGGCATGGTGATGCATGCCTGTAATCCCAGTTACTCAGGAGGCTGAGGCAGGAGAATCACTTGAACTCGGGAGGGTGAGGTTGTAGTCAGCCAACATCGTGCCATTGCACTCCAGCCTGAGAAACAAGAGCGAAACTTCATCTCAAAATAAAAAAAACAAAAACAAAAAAACAAACAACAACAACAACAAAACACTACCATGTGATCCAGTAGTTCCATTGTGGGTATTGATTCAAAGTAATTTAAATCAGGATCTAAAAGAGATATCTTCACTCCCATGATCATTGGATAATTATTCTTAATAGCAAAGATATAGAAATAATCTAAACGTCCATCAATGGATAAATGATCAAGAAAATGTATTGCATGAGCTCACTTATACGACATATGTAAAATATTCAAACTCATGGAAGCATAGGGTAGAACGATGGTTACCGGGAGGTAGGGGAAGAAGAAAATGGGGAATGATTGTTCAATGGGTATACAATTTCAGATAAGCAGGACAAAAGGTTCTAGAGGTCTGAGGTACAACATTGTGCTTGCACCTAACAATGTTGTATCGTACACTTAAAAACTTGTTAAGAGGGTAGAACTCCTGTTATTTGTTCTCAACACAATTTTTAAAAATGCATTGGAGAGGGTTTTGCTTCAGACTGGCATTCTATATTTTCCTGAAGCTGTATGTAGAGCATCAAAGGTGATCACCATAAATAAACAAACAAAAAGCAGCTACTGGTTAGACTATTATCACCTTTGAATCACTATGATTGTGTATTATTATGTTACCAATGCTACACAGTGTGCAATGCTCTCACTAGACTTAGATGAATCCTATCAAGCTAAACACTCTTGATGGACAACGTCTTGACTGGCCAGGACGCACTGACTGATTATCAATAGCATCGATTGCACTGCAAAGTTACACAATTATGTGACATAATACAAAGGGGGGCGACACAAGCAACAGGAATCTGATATTGACATCCAGTTTCTAAAGCCTTTCCTAAATTGTTAGGCAAACAAATGGTTAGTATTCAATTTACACAATGATATTCACTACAACTTATTAAATTAACACTGTCTGTTTTATATAAAATCATTATGATAGACATCTTACCAATATGGAAACTGAAGGCCAGAATAATTCAGGTGCTCAATGGAGACAGACTTAATAGCATGTCCAGTACCTGAGCATGAGTTTCATTGGTTATAAGGCTAATTTATCCAATTATCCTTCATAAAAATAAGAGTTGTATAGGGCATTATCCAGTGAATAAATTATCAACATTTCAACTTCGCACTTGAATTTAAAAAGAAAAATTGAATTTAGTGTCTAGTGAAGTCTTTACAGACAAGTCGTACTATAAAAGAGTAGACATTTTATTAGAGATTGCCACTTGATCATTTTTTTAATTGGATATCTTGATCTTAAGTATCTGAAAATGTGTGCTGTAGGCCGGGCACAGTGGCTCATGCCTGTAATCCCAGCACTTTGGGAGGCCCAGGTGGAAGGATTGTTTGATCCTACATAGCAAGATCCTGTCTCATAATAAGTAAAAAAATAATAATAATAAGTAATAAAAAAATTAAAAAAGAAATTGTGCATTGAAGCTCAAAATGATAATCATTTGTTTACTTGGTAATGAGTCATGACCACAAATCAAATGTACTTTTCAAAACTCATCAGTTTCTTGAAACATATAGAATAAAGGAAGTTGCATAAAAATGAGGGATAGAAAATTATAGTGCATCCCTAAGGCGGTGGAAAATCTAAGGAGTAGGAATGTTTAATCCACCCCTGGATAAATCTCACTGATTCACTTAGATTATTGCCCTGTGTTGTTTTCAAAATATCTCAGAAATGTATTTAAGAATACTAAAATCATTCAATGGTCTAGATTTATGACAGAACTTTTCCATGTCTAAAATTGAGAATTTCAATGGATTTTAAAGTTGAAGATAATCCTTTGCCTAAACCCACCTACTATATTTCTATTCATCCTGTACTATTACATCCTTTATTCTCTTCATTATTTTTCATGTTCTTAGAGTTTAGACTATCGTGTGGCTTATGTTTTTCTTACACAGTGATTTGCACATACAGTAGATAAAATTTTAATTTCTAGAGAGAAATTATCACCATTTTATCAGCTTTAGCATCCACCATCAACTCATGCTAGCAAGAAATTCCGTACTCAGGAAAACTAAACCTACTGTGCAAGAGTTGAACAAATACTCTGAACTAGATAATGCAAACAGGCTGAGTTTTAACACCAGTCCACATCAATCCGAGGTCATTGTTTTAAATGCTGTAAATATTCATTTGATACCTTTACCATAGAATAAACAATTTCCTACCACTCTCATATACTTCTGAGCCTTCCAGAATACCATAAGGATTTATTTACTTCCTGTAAAACAACAGGGGTCCTTCATCCTGTCAACAGATTACTGGAGCTGAGTTCTCAATGCATCCCGGTGGCGGCGTTGTTTGTGAAATGCTGCCATCTATGGGAGAGGGGTGGGCATTGCTCAGGGCCCAGGCAGCGAAACCACAGCCGCCTCTCTGCTGCGCTACGTGGTTGGTTCAGTAAATGAAGCAATTTTGGGTCAATAAACAGGAATAAAAATCATAGCGTGGGCTAGAAAATAAACGTTACAAACTCCAAGCTGGCACTGCTCTCTACCACAGCTATTCCTTGAGGGAAAAAAAATGAGTGCTGTGGCAGTTGTTCCGCAGCAGCTTTGATCCAAATCTGTCTCTCTTTTTTTTTCTCCCACACCCACATTTACGCTTTTATCCAAAATGTTGCAATGTGGTTAGAACAATACAACCTTCCATGCATTGGCAAACAAATAGGTTAACTTGGTTAATTAAAGTTTTAAAACTCACCCATTCTGAATAATAGCATAAACCAAATTTGCGGAGGACTCCTGATCTTCCTGTGTGTAATAGACGCCTGAGAGACAATGCAATGTATTTCCGTTCAAAATATGGCAAAGAAACCCTGACTTGACGATTTCCCCCACTGATCAAAGTCCGTACATCAACACCATAAAGCACATTGTACTGTTCGAAAGAACCTCATCTATTTATTGAGAGTACTTTCAGCAACAATGTCATTTAATGCCCACCTCAGTCCTAGGAAACAAATCTTGCCATTGTCACTCCTTTTTCACAAAAGGGTAAACGGAATGTTAGAGAAGTTGTCACTGCGCTTAAGTTTTACAGATCAATGAGCAATAGATCCAGGATTTGAACACAGTTAGTTTAATCCAAATCCAAGCAGTTATCTCCTCTGCTAGGCCTTCCCTGTGGTCAAGCACTGGTGATTTAAATCTAGTTCTTCATTTTTTTGTTTTCATTTTACATCTGTGTAGCCTTGGGCACATCATTTGAATTTCTTTAGTCTGAATTTTCTCATTTTCACAACAAAAAGATTAGAGTATCTACTTCTATGTTCCTTTCCAACTCTCAATCATATAATTTGTCTGTCTTGATGAGGACAAAAAAAGAAAAATGGAAGAGTCACAAATTGTCATTTGGATAAAACTTCGAAGGTTCCTTAATTCCACTCTCTCATTTTAAAGGTAAAGGAGCTATGCTTGTGGAAGGAAAAAATCAAATGGTCAAGAAAAAAACAATCAAATGGCTGAAAGGCACTGTTGCCAGAAGAATTACTTTCAATGTACCAGTACCTCTAAGGGGTTCAATTTTAGTTTGATCCAGCCTCTCTAGCCAGCTGTGTAAGGAAAAAGAGAGGAAAGAGGAAGCCTCCAGTGCCTTCAACAGGAAAAACAGTAATGTGAGAGTGGTTACTAATCTGATAAACCAGGAAGGAACAAGGAAGGTCTAGACTAGCAGGGAGTTCCTAAGGATAAAGCTTGGAGCCCAGGTAGCTGGACCTCAAATGGGATAATATTCATGTCAATGGACTAACCAAGTTGGCATTCCTCCAACCCGAAGCCTGGATAATGATATGAATACTACTCTTCCACCACGATTTGTACATCTTTCAGTGCCCACTACGTGGCTTAGTTTAACAACTTGGTCTTTAGTAAGACTTAGGAAATCTTTGTCAAGTGAACAAATTAAATAATATTTTTTCTCTAGACAATATCCCATTTGAAGACTGATTTAGACAATATGTTATTTCTCTGACTCATCTGCTAGGTGAATAGAAACATGCAAAGAATGTGGCTCTAAACCTAACAAGGAGAAAAGGCTAGATTATTGTCTTAGTCTGTTCAGGGTGCTATAACAAAATACACAAAACTGGGTGGCTTATGAACAACAGAAATACATTTTTCACAGCAGGGAGGGCTGGAAGTCCAAGATCAAGGTGCCAGCAAGGTAAGGTTCTGGTAAGGGCCCAGTTTAGGGTTACAGAAGAGTGATTTACTGCTGTGTCCTCATATAGTGGAAAAGACACAGCCGGCTAGAGAGGCTGGATCAAACTAAAATTGAACCCTTTAGAGGTACTGGTACATTGAAAGTAACTCTCCTGGCAACAGTGCCTTTCAGCCACTTGATTTTTTTTCTTGACCATTTGATTTTTTCCTTCCACAAGCATAGCTCCTTTATCTTTCAAATGAAAGAGCGGAATTAAGGAACCTTCGAAGTTTTATCCAAATGACAAGGGGCTAGTTAGCTCTCTGAGGTCTTTTTTTATAAGGTTATTAATCCCATCAATGATGGCAGAGCCCTCAAGACCCAATCACCTGCCAAAGCCCCATCTTATAATACTATCACATTAGAGATTAGGTTTCAACATATGAATTTTGGGGAGACAAACATTCAGACCATGGGCATTCTCTACAAGACTATAACTTGTCTTAAACTCATTAAAGGGCTAATTCATAAAGGCAAACAAGTAAATCAAATTCCAAAGGTGAATCAGCACATCCAAAGAGAGGCAGGACACACAAACTGTGTCAGAAATTGCTTAGTGAAAATATAAAAAGGATGACCACCATAGAAGTTGGTACAAAATGAATAAGCAAAAAATTTAATTAACCCCTAAAGGCTGAGGAGAATTGGTTAATGTGTTCATTTGGGATTGCTAAGGTCCCTAGACACAAGGAAAGTTGCAAGATTTTATCCGTGGGGCTCTACCATTTGCTTAGGAGACAGACTAAGTGCGAAGCAGGAGACCAGAATAATTCCCTCTCAGGAGCACTGATAAAGCAGTTGTTAGCATCCATGAGGGTTAAGGCTCTGCCCACTTTGTAGAACACTTTAAAGCAAATATAAAGCAAACGGTTTAAATCTATGAGAAAGGAGAAGAAGAAAACTCAATTAGATTCCGGAGGAGTAGAAGATAACTCTTATGGCACAAGCAACACTCCATTGCTACTAGGAGAGGGTTGAACCCTGTATTCCCGGGGAGGAGAACTACAAAACAGTCTGAGACCCAGGATCCTGCATAGATTTCAAGTGGAGGCCTGATTCCACTAGTGGAGGAGCAGGGAACTTCCACCTAAGATTTTCAAGAAGTATGGAGGGTCTGAGATTTTTACCCTACCTTAACAAGCTAAAAACTCGTTAGCTTTACACAATTCTCTAAATGCTGGCAGAATGACATGAGGCTGCTGAGTCAGAGACAAAAGGCAGTTTAATACTCACTGCAATCGTGGTACTCAGAAGGTCATGGTTTTCCTTCCCCAGTACCCTGAGCCCCACTACCCACAAGGTGACATGATGAGGGTTAGATGATGCTTTCGTATCCGTCAGATGCATTACAGAACAAGAGCCCTAATGTAGGATGCTTCAATCTTTTATAATTGACAACAAACAAATCTACCTGACTTTTGCCCCGGAAGAAAAATATGTCTGTATTATACCAGACAGCAAATAAATCTGCAGAGGAGAGGCATCAGAGGAGGACACTATCTTTATCTTATAAAGATATTCACTATACAAATATTCTTGAAAAGAAAGTCCAAGGGAGAAAAAGGCTGTCAGTGTGTCTGCTGGTAAGATGTTCAGAAGCAAAGAGACTGATGGAGAACTATCCCTCCCATCCCACATACATAAAATGCCATGAAGAGGAAGTATGGAAACAGTAAAAATGTATCACTCCTGATGCCCAGACACATTGGTCCTGCCTAAGATTGAGGTTGTACCAGAACAACAAAGAACCTTCCCAATCCTACCATGAGCCAAGCACCAAGTCCCTGGTGTGGTGTTCTATCACTGGGAAAGTGACAAGAACCTGGAGGGAGACTCCACTCTGTGGTGCAAGTATTTAGTGTTGACTAAAAATAATGAGGAAAAAACAAATGGACTCTCAGAAAAACCTAGGGGACTCTATCCTGACTCTACCCTGAGCAGCTTGAGGAGCTTGAAGCCTATAGTTCATTGAAGATAATCATAGCAACAAAAACCCCAAACCACATAAACTCCTGATTAGATTGGCTAAACCCTACATTCTAACTGATGAAAAAAAGAGGAGGTACAGTCATTGCTAGGTGTAAATATTATCTTCCTGCATTTCTACTATTCTTCTATACATGGTATCTAATATTCAATAAACCATTATGAGATATACACAGAAAAAAATCAAGAAAAAACAGCTCATTTACAAAAAGTGAGCAACATAAAAATAGATGACTCATCTATTGGAATTAACTGACAGAGGCTTTAAAATAATTAATTAAATATTTTGACTTCTGGCAGAAAAGATGGACAACATGAATGAGCAAATGGGAAAATTTAGCACAGGTATACAGAAAGAATACAATGGAAATGCTATAAATTAAAAAACAAAACAAAAACCACAATAACAAAACCCAAAACAAAACATTTTTAAAAATCATACATTAAAAAGTAAATCCTTAAGAAGTTCATAAATAGAATGTACACAGATGAGGAAAGATTCAGTGAGTCTGAAATTAGGTAAATAAAAATTATTCAATTTTTCGAATTGAAATTCAAATTGAAATTGAAATACAGAGTTAAAATAAGTGTTTTTTTTTTTTTAAAAAGGAAACCACCAAAATCAAAGAGCAACAGCACAATATCAAATGGTATAATTTACATGAAATTGGAGTCCCACAAGAAGAAAAGAGAGATATAATGTATCAGAAAAAAAAATGAAGAAGTATTATTAGTTGAGAGTTTTACAAAAAGAATGAAAATATTAAATCATACCTCTAAAACCCTTGGGGAACCTCAGGTGGAATAAAAACAAAACAAAACAAAGACACATCTACACACATCATACTTAAACTATGAAAACTGAAGATAAAGAGAAAATCTTGAAGGCAGACAGAGAAAAAAGAAACATTCCATACAGGGGAACGAAGATAAGGATTATAGCAGACATTTCCTCAGAAACTACACAAACCCAGAACATATTGGAGTGATCATTTTAAGAGAGAAAAAGAAGAACTTGTCAATGAAATTTACATCCAGTGACAATATCTTTCAAAATTTGAGCCGAATACTTTCTCAAACAAAAAAGAAGGAAAGAAGGAAGGAAGGAAGGAGGGAAAGAAGGAAGGGAGGAAGGGAGGGAGGGAGGGAGGGGGGAAAGAAAGCGAGAAAGAGAGAGTAAGAGAGAAAGAGAAAGAAAGAGAGAAAGAGAGAGAGAGAGAAAGAGAAAGAAAGGAAAGAAAGGAAGGAAGGAAGGAAGGAAGGAAGGAAGGAAGGAAGGAAGGAAGGAAGGAAGGAAGGAAGGAAGGAAGGAAGGAAGGAAGGAAGGAAGGAAGGAAGGAAGGAAGGGCGAGCGAGCTGAGGGAATTCATTCTCAGTTGATCTTCATGCCAAGTAATATTAAAGGAAAGTTCTTCAGGCAGAAGGAGAATGACAACAGAGGGAAACTTGAACCTCACAAAGAAGTAGAGAGGAGTAAGAATGATATACATGAAAGGCTCAATGAGTACTTTAAGACTATATTGTGGAAAACTGACAATGAAAATGATACATTTTCTGAAAGAAAATATGTATTACTGATTAATTCATATGGAAGTACACCCATATATGAGATGACAAAAAGCTAGGACCTCACAAATAATAATGATAGTAATAATAATAACAATAACAATGAAAATAGCAATAATAATTTGAGTCAAAATTTAGGAAAATATTTAGAATGGGAATTTAACAAACACCCACACACCTAGACTCAAACTGTTAAAATCAAACATAAAAAGAAAATAGGAATGGTAACTACTCTTAGCTTGGCCAGCTGATACCAACAATGGAAAAAATAAAGTAAAACCTATCAAAATAAAGCCATTTATATGCACTCAGAGCTTAACAAATCTTCAAGGGGAAATTTTTTGAATAATCATGTTCCATTCCAATATTAATTTTTTAACCCAATATTTTGCTTCTGAGAAAAATTCCTAAGCAAAGAAAAATAATATTTCTCTCAGGCCTGCTTCATGCTTCGTGACTATCACCTTCTTCTCAGCCTGTATGGATTTAGTCTCATTTATGGAGTAGTTTTACTAAATCATAAATCTATTCACGCCATTGCAGTTTCTAAAGGCTCTAGAAGACCTTCCATTATCTTCAGGATTTCTTTGAGATAACACATGGGCACTATTTTAACTGGCCTCATCTTTTTGTTCAGGCAACCCTGGCTTCCCTCTCCAGGCAGTCTGTTGACAGCAACCCCCTTGTCAAGAACCAGTCCCTCTTAAGTTTCCAGAACTGTGTAACTGTTTTAATAACCTACAGCTCTTTCACACTTGTGCACATACTCATCCTCTTAATAAAATCCATCTCATAAGGTTTGGTAATGATTAAATATGACAATAAATGAAAAATCTCTCAGAACAGTATCTGATATATAATAAAGACCAACAAGGTCTAAATCTGGTATTTAAACAAATTGTTTACTTGTATATGTTTTTCTCTGGACCATTTTCCTTCTATACACTGTACCTGGCAAAACTGATTATCAAACATATTTTTTGTTTGAAAGATAAATCCTAATCAAGAAGTTAAGAAATATAATTCAACCCTTTATGGATTATTATTGCTTTATTTTTTTAAACAGTAGTAAGTAGGCAATAATGTTTAAAATGCTAATGATTTAACATAAAATAAATAAGCTTAATAAAAATGTTTACACACAATATTAGTGCAGTATTTAAGAATATGCATGAAAAGAAAATGACAGGAAGGACTTATACTTAAATAATTAGTAGCTTTTAGGTAGCCCAGAAAATCTCTGCTCTTGTTTTACTGAGCTTGAGTATGAATTAGTTTTTCTTGTCCTTTCAAATACTTCTGTCATGTGCCTGCCATTTTTATGATGAAAAATAAATAGATCTAAAACTGACTTACAGAATATTTTCAAAACTCATTAAAAACAATATAGATTCCCGCGTTTCCATCCCAACATTTCAAATATTCTTCTATATTTGATGGTCAGAACACCACAGCTGCCTGTTTTTCCTTCTTCTTCTCTTACTACTGCTTCTTAGTATTCCTATTGGTAAATCCTATAACTATTCTTACTTGGTAAATGCAATTACCCCAATTGCCTAATGTAGGAGTATCTCAGAGGTCAATGTTTAGACCTCTTCTTTCTGTCTACATTCACTTCCTTTTTATGGTTTTAAATAACTATATGGTGATAACTTCCTAACTCCAGGCTTAAATATCCATATATTCTCAACATATCTTTTGAATCCCTAAAGGACATCTTAACCTTAAAGTGTCTAAAATGGAAACCTTGATCTTTTCTCGCCCCATGACCAGAGGTTTGCATCTTTTGCAAACTTCTCCATTTATTTGTTTTCTCAGGAACATACTTATTTTTCTTTTCTTTCTTTTTTTTTTTTTTTTGGTTTTCATATTAAAATTCAACCTTGTGTCTCCAAAGCAAAATACCTCAAAAATCAGGCCATTTCTAAGGACTAAGCATGTAATTATGAAATCATAGGTACTGAATTCTCTAACACTTGATTTGCAATAAATATGAATTCTAAACTCTTTCTTGTTTTAGAGTGCTTTCTAGGAAAGATTAAAAATGCTTTTCAGAAAACTGATTTATTATTTTAAAAGCTCAGTGCCAGGGCTCTTTATGTCTTCCTTGGAGTGCATTTGCAAAAGAGTCTTGGGGGCCAACAAAATGCTTTTTAGAAGGAGTATCTTCTTCCTCATGTCACTTATTTTTATTTATTCATTGATTTAACAACTATGATATGAGCACCTATGCTTTATCAGGAATATTTTTCTCAACACTGGACAGTCAGGAATGAACAAAACATGCAAAGTTCTTGCCTTCACAGAGCTTATATTCTAGTGAACAGAACAGATAGAAATCAAATAGGCAAAATGAATATAAATCATAATAATAGGCAATATAAACGTGCATGAAGAGGATACAATTTATATATCACTGAGGAGGGACATTTTGGGCAGAGACCTGAATGAACAGAAATTCAATTTTTTATAATACAGTTCACAATATTGTCAAATTCACCTGCACGGCTCACTAAATTTTGGCAGCCCAACATGATGGCCAGTGTTGATAAAAATATTTGAGGCTGAGCCTTTTGGACCTTAGATTTGCCAACTTACATGATAGCGTATAATACCTTCCTAATCTGATACAGCATGATAATGTTGGCATTTAACGCAAACTCATCTGAATTATATTGGCTCAGAGGATCCTGCTGAACTAGAGTGACCGTTCCACTGGAAGATGCTATTGGATGCAATCCAGATTGTTTCATTTAGCTCAAGAGTCACTTTCCTTTTGATTTGACTTAGAAGAAATACTGGTCAACCAAGCTCAGAGCACTATGATAGCAATCCAAAAGTTGAGAAAATTAAAAAAGACTATTTTTAAATCTTTTTTTTAGATAAACTGTATATCTTAGAACTCTGAAGTCAGAATATTAGGCAACTATGCTGGACCTTTTGAACTAAACTTCTAAGCGTATGTATTCCTTAAATGACACAGAAGAGAAGGATGACTTAAACACCAGAAGAAGGAAAATAGGAAAACGTCGTAAGAAAATTATGATTTAAAAGTCTGAATACACACATATCTGAGTGTGTGTATATCATCACATACACAGACATATATAAACATGTACACATGCATAATGTTTGTAACATATCCAGTCATTCATTCAGTCACTGAGCACCTATAATATTCATGTCATGCTTTATTATAGAAAACTGGGGTATTTTCGTGAATAAAAGGAAGATTCTCTCTCCATGAAGTTTATCTTAGAGTAGAGCAAATTAGACAGTACTCAGTAAACAACAGATATAATAAACCAATGCATTATTTAGCATATGAGATGAGAACTGCAATGAAAAAAGGAAAACTAGAATAGGAAAGGGAGATGAGGAGTATTGACATAAAGAATGGGTTCTGTTTTCAAACAGGGTAGAGAGGGCAAGGAATGATGAAAGACTAAGGGTTATGTGGCAAAATATGTAGAATGCATTTAGATGTGTAACATGAATATGTATTTATATACAAAATATATTTCAGGTTGACACATATATATAAGATGAATACATATGGTAAATACATATATAGTCATAAACATTTCTATTAAAATATTTTCTTTAAGTAATAGTAATCTTTCTTACATATATTTTTTAAATAAAATATTCCTGATATTCAGCTGAAGACATTTAATATTAACTTCTCACAGATGAATGGAATAATAGATATGCATATATAAGTAAATATATTTGCAAATTGTTTCTCAAGCATGCTGTCTATTGCTTAATTTTAAAGGTTAAGTTCATTTTTCTGCATGTAAATAGCAAAGACCTGGTTACCAATTATGTATATCTTCCTTTGAAATTCAGGTGTTGCACTCCTATCTTTAGAGACAATGCCTGCATTTTTACAGTTAACAGGAGTACTTGGCCAGGCAGGAGACATGTGTAACCATTTTTAAAGTCATTTTATCGAACGCTGGTCTTCTTCACTGCCTATATTTAGCAGATAGACATAAAGGATAGAAATGTAGAAGACAGCATCAAGCTGGTACAGGAATTCTATAACACACATGACTAAAAAGTAATTATGCTAAGATTGAGTCAAATAAAATAATATTTGCCTTTGGTTTGAGGTTTGTAATCTTGGCGTTCACTTCTCTTCATAGCCTCATTTATGTTGGGTAACTATTGCTTGTGTTGATGATATAACACATGCTGACACCAAATACCAATGCTAGGTAAATCCAATTAAGCCCAGAAGCAAAACAGCTGGATTAGCAGTGCTCGCATAAATTATTTTTCTTCCATTTACTTTGTTTTTTTGCAAATGAGCCTTTAAACATGAAAAATTTGAGCTATCAGTGTCCCCATTCCTTATTAATATAAGAAGCCTAAAATAAAACCTTTAAAAGTAAGTGTTGGAGGTTTCCTTTTATACTATTAATAGAAGTGTTATGATTAAAGCTGCAAATGAGCGTGCTTATTTTCTATATGGACTTCCTGTTTGTGAAAGAAGCTTATGAGAAGTGCATTTAAAGTGCATCTTAATAAAGAATTTCCCCCTGAAGGCTAAGAAGCTACGTTATTTTTACCAGTCTTGAGTTATCTTTTTCCCTTCTCTATCCAGAAGCATAAGGTCAGTAAATGACATAAAAGCAATTTCACTAGTTAGGTTTTCAGAATGATGGGTTTGCTGCTGTTAAATCAGAATACAAGGTAGAGTCATACATGAACAAAAAGGTATTCTGTCTCTTTCATTAAGAGCCATGAATAGGTATCTCACTACCTTTGTAAATCTTTTGATAAAAACTACAACTTTTGATTAGTGTGATATTAACTGCATGATAAATAAAGATTATATATTTGAAATGTAAAAAAGAGTGAAAATGTAAATTGTATTTTCACCTTACTGCTAGATTTTTAAAAATCTCTTTGTGGTGAGCAATAGATTCCTTTGTTTAAAAAATGATTGATTGTGAAATTTATGAGATATCGTGATTTAATCTGCAATAAAGCTCTTAGTTTTTTGCATACCCCTCTTTGGTATGGATAAGAGAAACTTCTTATAAAAAGCTTGCTGCTTACTTTCCAATACCGATTTTTGAATTATTCACTTCAGAATCCTTAACGTCTCTATGTCCACCACCCTACATTGTTAGCGCATCAGCCTTACCTAATCACAATCCAACTTACATGCTGAAAAGTCCACTTACACCAGATCCCCCAAATTCATGAAATTGCTGCCTTTGTCCTTCCTCTTTAGAGATACTATTAAGACTCTAGTAATGCAGTGATTCCCTTTATTGAAGTCAGTATTTCTTTCTTTTTCTTTAATTGTAAAAATCTGTCTCTACTGAGAAGAAATGACCACCTTCAATTACAGTGTATATGTCACTGAAAAGTATTTAAATGAGAGCAGGATATAATATTTAACAACTTTAAAAATCTATTATCAGATTATAACAGTATCAGAAAAAAATGAGTTTTGTGATATTAAGATATTAAGTTATTAATTTCAGAATAAATTTAAAAATCTAAAAAAGAAATTCAAGCAACTGTAAACCCACTTGACACTTTAGTGAGTCTGCTTTTATTTGGTTAAACAGAAAAAAATCATAAAGTCTAATTATTAAATCTTCAACAAATAGTATTATGGAAACACTGTTTTGTTTTGTTTTTATTCCACTGGAGGAAGAACAAAAGTAAAACCTTCTTTAAACTTCTTCAAAATATTTCAGGGAAGAGGTATAATCAATCAACCATTTTCTACTGCAAATTAAAGTATATTGTTATTCCTACAATCTAAGGTGGGTAATTTTTTTCACCTTTTTTTATTGAAAGGAATCGTCACATTGTTAGCTAAAGCTAAGATGAAAAATCAGCATTTTCATTCCAAACTGAAAATTCAAAAATGGTTTACATAGTTTTCAAATATACTCTATTCTCAAATCCTTTCCAACATGAAAGACACTTTTTACAGGGAGAAAATGATCATTTAATTTGGCAAAACATAGAAATTTCCAGCTGAGGCACATTAAAACATTTTTACAATTGCCCCAAAGGCAGAATATTTTTACAATTTCTTTTGCTATAAAAATCTGTCTCTACTGAGCGGAAATGACCAAGTTTTCCCTGGAAAATGTTAGTACAAATACATAAATAATTTTTGCCTATCCAAAGCCTTCATAAAATGGCTTCTATCCAGTTTTACCAGTATAGCCTAATGTTGATTTTCTTTATAATTATTATTTAGATACAAACAAAATCTTACTGGTAAATTAACCATTGATAGACTAAGTCTTGTGTTATACTGTTTGTATAAAGAAATAAATTACTAGTATATGTGCTTCTAACAAAAGTTAATAATCCTGTTTGACTATGTGTTTAATTTCAGATAACTTTCACATTAAACTTATATATGAGCAATGTTTATGACAAGATAGGAAATTTCACCAAGAGATGAAAACTATATAAAACAAAAAAGTCAAATAGAAATGTGAGAAATGAAAAATAAAATATTAAAGATAAAGAATTTTTTAGAGGCCCATAAATAGGGTAGACAGAGGGAAAGAAAGAATCAGTGAACTTAAAAGTAGGACAATAGAAAATATACAAACTAATATAAAAAGAGAAAAAAGTGAAATAAAAATACAAAGTAGAAAACAAAATAAAAACATAAACATAAAAGTGAAATGAAAGCCTATTGTTCCCATGTTCTGTGGGACAATAGCAAACAGCCTATCAAGCAAATCACTGGAGTTTCAGAATTAGAGGAGAAAAAAGGATGACTACAATTTCAGCTAAAACGCTCTGACATGTGAAATACTTGGGAGTCATCACCCTTGTCCTTACAACAACAACAACAAAAAAGCTGTAAAAACTGAAAATCAGCAACTTTTCTTAGGTTCATCAGAGAATAAAGGTAATTAGAAAAACTGCCACTCCAAAATTAAGAGAGACAGATGAAGTGAAGGCATCAGCCAAGATATGCCTACCTGGAAAAAAAATGCTGGATTCAAAAACTGGTGAAAACCATTAAATGGTAATTTTTAGACATCGCTACAGACCAGTGTGGATTAGGTTGAGAGTGAGAAATTCTAGGGGCCTGCAATCTTAGCAGGGGCCTATGCTACTTCAAGGTTTACACCTCTAGAAACCCACCAAAAATTCTGCAGAAAATAGCCAATAAAATATTTCTTAGGACCCCGGCAGGGGGAAGAAAAGAGTAACTATGTAAAATATGTCCAGAGCATTCTCCATAACAAAAACTGTCTCTCCAAGGATAAAAAACTTTACCCAAACCATATTGCACTGGAGGAAATAAACTTCTGTACCTTTAGTCCCCTCTATCTTTCTGTCTTTTTTAAGGGAGACAGGAGCTAAAAAGTGTTAGTTAAGATTATTGCTCAGGGATATGGATTCACTAAAAGACTGAGATTTGATTATGAGATTATAGAAGGCTTCCCATTCCCCACACAATATAACAGCAGTGCATTGTGGTGGAAATAGCTTTAGTATATAGACTTTATTTAAGTAGGAGTACTCAGGAAAGCCACAGATAACAAGTGTAACAACAAGGAAACTAGAGACGTCTGATACCTCCACCGTCTACAGCTACAGGGAACATTTAAAAACTCAATTTTTAGGCTGGGCGTGGTGGCTCAAGTCTGTAATCCCAGCACTTTGGGAGGCCGAGACGGGCGCATCACGAGGTCAGGAGATCAAGACCATCCTGGCTAACACGGTGAAACCCCCTCTCTACTAAAAAAAAAATACAAAAAACTAGCCGGGCGAGGTGGCGGGCGCCTGTAGTCCCAGCTACTCGGGAGGCTGAGGCAGGAGAATGGTGTAAACCTGGGAGGCGGAGCTTGCAGTGAGCGGAGATCCAGCCACTGCACTCCAGCCTGGGCGACACAGCGAGACTCCATCTCAAAAAAAAAAAAAAAAAAAAACAAAAACAAAAAAAAAACCCTCAATTTTTAGCCAGATAAACATAAACAATCACATTAAAGCCTTATTTCTATAGCTTGATACCCCATTTTTGCTTCAAAAAAAAGATTGGTTACAAAGCATGGTAAAGGAACTTTCAAAAGGACATACTGAAAAGACAAAGCAAGCATCAAACCAGACTTATATTTGAAACATATTTTGAAATTATCATACAAGGAATTTAAAATAACTGTGATTAATATATTAAAGGCTCTGTTGGGAAAAATGAACAACTGCATAAACATATGCACAATATAGTTGAAGTGTAGACACACTGAGAATCAAAAGCAAATTCTAGAAATTAAAAACACTACAAAAATAAATTAAAAATATCATTGATGAGCTCAGCAGTAAACTTTGCACAGCTAAGGAAAGAACCAGTGAGCTTGAAGACAGGTCATTAGAAATTTCACAAACTGAAATGCAAAGAGAAAAAAAATTAAAAATCCCAGAAGTTTTCATACAAAAATTGTAGGACAATTTCAAAAGATGCAACACATGTATAATTGGAATACCACAAGGAGAGAAAAGACAGGAGAGGCAGAATAAATATTTGAAGTAATAATGGTCAAGAATTTTCCAAAATTACTGAATTTCTCATAGACACCAAACCACAAATCTAGAAAACTCAGAGTACAACCAGCAGAATAATCTATACTTAAGCATACCATATTCAAATTGTAGAAAATCAAAAACAAATAGAATAGCTTGAAAGAAGCCAGGGAAAAGACTACATTATCTATAGAGGTGTTATGGTCTGAATGTTTATTTTCCTCCCAAATTCATATATTGAAATCTTAAAAACAAGTTGATGATATCAGGAGGAGGAGCCTTTGGCAGGTGGTTAGTCAGTGAAGGCCTCAGAAAGCTAGCTAGCCCCTTCCACCATGTGAGTAAGAAGTTGCCAGTTTGTAACTCAGAAGAAAGCCCCCACGAGAATCCTACCATGCTGGCACCCTGATCTTTGACTCCCCAGCTCCAAAATCGTGAAAAACAATTTTTTGTTGTTTATAAGCGACATGGTATATGGTATTCTGTTATAGCAGCCCTAATGGGCTAAGACAAGATGAATGAGGAAATAAAGTAAAGCAGACTTCTTCTCAGAAATCATGCAAACAAGAAGAGAGTGGGGTAACACATTTAGTGTATTCAGAGAAAAATACTCAATAGCCTAAAATTCTATATCCAGTAAAATTATCGTTTAAAATAAATAAGAAATAAAGACTTTCTCAGATGAACAACATCTAGTGGAATTTATTATCAGCAGAACCTCCCTGTAAGAAATTCTTAAAGAAGAATGAAAACTCTACAAGTCAGAAACTCATAGCTATGCAAATAAAGGAAGAGTATCAGATAAGGAAAAATTGAAGCTAAAATAAACGCAAATAAACAAAGAGTATCAGAGAAAGAATAAGTGAAGCTAAACCAAAGCATTTTATTCTTATTCTTGATCTATATAAAACATAACTTTAAGGTAATAACAGTGCAGTATATTGGTTGATTATAGAAAATGGATATTGAGGAGTACAGTTTCTGCTTAAAAACCTGTGTGTGATTTTTGAGTCCTCACCAAAGGAAATTAAAATATTTTACTTGTAAGGCCTCCCTGAAGAAAGTTGCCCTCCCCACACTAGAACTGGTGCCCAGAGCCTTGCAGTCTCTGAAGGGAACTGTACTTAAGGACCTAGATTCCCCTGGCAAGTTGTGCTTTTGGAGTATTTACATTGCCAGGCCCTATGCTTGCAATCCCAGGTATTTTTGCCTGAGGCCTTGGGTTGAGGTCTTCTTCAGACACCTTTACTGAGGCCTCCTTATGAGGGGAAAACCTTGAAAATTATTGTCCTACTCTGTCTTACTAGTCAGAGCTCTTCTGCCCCTAGCCCTTACCCCCAGCTCCCAAGTTCATAAGGCCCTAGCCCTTACCCCCAACTCCCATGTTCATAAAACTGCGAGTCTTTTCTCAGAAATCCACAACTGTGAGATGACCCCCACCCCTCCACAACACACAAATATCTGCACTGATGGACTTGACCTTTAACCAATGTGCTGTTCTATGAGGGAAAATGAACCAGGGAAAGTCAGATCCAAGATCCAACGATATGATGTGTATAACATACTTCCTTTACATATAAAGACACACATTAAAAGCAAAGGGAACGAGAAGGATATAACAAGTTAATACTAATTTTTAAAAAGCTGAGGCAAATAGATAAAACATACTTTAGAACAATAAAAGTTATGAGGGATAAATAGATTCATTATATAATGATAAAGGGATGAATTCTCAAAAAATACTTAACAATTCTTAATATTTGCACCTGATAACAGAGCACCAAAATATGTGAAGCAAAGACTGATAGAACTGAAAGGAGAAATAAATAAATCCACGATTACACTTGGAGACCATTCTTTCAGCAAATAATAAATTAAGCAGCCCGAAAAATTAGCAAGGATAGTTAACCTGAACAGCACTAACAATCAACTTAATCTAATTAACATTTATAGAGTAGTTCATATAACAACTATAAGAGAATATACCTTCTTCTCAAGCTTGCATAGAATAGTCAACAAGATAAACAATACCCTGGGCTATAAAACAAACCTTAACAAAATTTAAAAAGTTGAAATTATACAGAGTATGTTTTTAGATCACAAGGAAATTAAAGAAGTCAGTAACAGAAAGACAGTTGGAAAATATCAAAATATTTGGAGATTGAACAACAAACTTCTAAGTAACACATCAGTTAAAGAAGAAATCTCAAGAGAAATTTAAAAATATTTCTAATTAAATGAAAATGAAAACACAACTTATCAAAATATATGGGATACAACAAAAGTAGTACTTAGAGGGAAATTTATGGCATCAAATGCATACCTTAGCAAGTAACAAGAATCTGAAATCAACGTCCCAACATTCTCCCTTAGAGAATAAAAAATAGAAGAACAATGTAAACCTAAAGTATGCAGAAGAAAATAAATAGTAAAATCTAGAACAGAAATCAATGAAATTGAAAACAGGAAAATGACAGAAAAAATAAATTAAAATTAAAAGCAGGTACTTTGAAAATGTCATGAATGTAATTAACCTCTAGCCAGGCTGACCAAGAAAAAAAGAGAAGACACAAATTACCAACATAAGAAATGAAAATGGCACCAATATTACTGATCCCATAAACCTAAAAAGGATGGTAAAGGAATACTATAAGCCATTCTATCCTCAATATTTGATAACTTACATGAAATGAACCAATGAATTGAGAGACCAAAAATACCAAGACACAATCAAAATTAAATAGTTTCTCTTTGGGGTATATACACATTTAAGAAACTGAATCTATAATTAAGCTTTGAAAATAGAACCAGCTTCAAATGACTTCACTGGTAAATTTCACTAAATATTTAAGGAAGAAATTATAGGATAATTTCTTTACAGTCTTTTGAGAAAATACAAGAGGATTTTTTACAATCTTTTGAGAAAATACAAGAGGAAACACTTCTTAGCTCATTCTATATGGCCAGTAATGTCCTAACACTAAAACTAGATAAAGATAGCACAAAAAAGAAAAACTATATATCCGTATCTCCCTTGAACATAGATGCAAAGCATCTCAACAAAGTATTAAGAGACTAAACTCAATAACATATAAAAAGAATGATACACCCTGACCAGGTAAGATTAATTCCATGAACGCAAAGTTGGATTAACACCAATAACTAATTAATTTAATACATCAGTGTAATCAAAAGGCAAAACCATATGATCATCAAAATTACTTCAGGAAAATGTTTTGACAAAATCCAAAAGACTTTCATGACAGAAATCTTCAACAAACTAGGATGGAAACATTCTCAACCAGATAAAGGACATATACACAAACTTACAGTTAATATCATACTTAATAGTAAAAGATTGAATGTTTTCCTCTTAAGATCAGAAACAGCAAAATGATGTCTTCTTCCATCACATCTGTACAACATAGTACTGGAGTGTTTAATTAAGACAATTAGGAAACAACAAAAAATAAAAGGCATCTAGATTGAAAAAGAAGAAGGAAAATTATTTTTAATCCTAAACAACCCACTAAAAACCTATTGGAACTAGGAAATGAGTCAGGTAATATTTCTGGACACATGATCAATATATGAAATCAATTGTATACCTATGCACCAGCATTGAACCACCCAAAAATGAAATTAAGAAAATTTCATTTGCAACAGCATCAACAAAGAATAAACCATTTTTGCATAAATTTAACAAAAATAATGAGAGACTTGCAAACTGAAAACTACAAAACAGTGTTGAAATTAATTAAAGAAGATCTAAATAAATGAAGAGACATTCATGTTCATGGATCAGAAGACTTAATATCATCAAGATAGCAATATCCTCACATTAATCTACAGATTCAATGCAATCCCTATTAATCTGAGCTGATTTTTCTTTTTCTTTTTCTTTTCCTTTTTCTTTGCAAAAATAGACAAGCTGCTTCAAAATTTCATATGTGGCCTAGAAAAGCCAAAATTATATTGATGAAGAACAATTTGGTAAAGTCACACTTTCTTATTTCAAAACTTACTACAAAATTACAGTACTCATTACAATGTAATACTCATGTAGAGGAATATATTAAGATTGCAGAAATAAGCCTACACAATTATGATATATTAAGGAATATGTTGGGAGTACAGAAATAAGCCCATACATTTATGATAAATTGCTTTTATCCACAAGACAATACAATAGAGAAAGAATAGTGTATTCAAAAATGATGATTGGACAACAGGATAAGAGTGAACTTGGATCACCACCTCAGATAATACACAAAGTTAACTTAAAATATATTGGAGACCAAAATGTAAGATCTAATGCTATAAAATTCTTACAAGTAAATTTAGGAGTGAATCTTTGTGACTTTGGTTTAGGAAGTAGTTTATTAAATATGGCACCCAAAGCATAAGGAATGTAAGGGAAAAAAACGGATAATTTAAATTACATTAAATGTAAAAATCTTTGTTTTGCAAATGATACCACCTAGAAAATGAAAAGGTAACCCACAGATTGGGAGAAAACATTTGCAAATCGTGTACCTGGTAAGAGACTTGTATCCAGGATCTATAAGGAATTCTTGCAATCCAATAACAAAAAGACAAAATTTCAATTTAAAATGACAAAAGTATTTGAGCAGAAATTTCTTCAAAGAATGTATACAATGGCCAATATGCTCATATAAAGATCTCTGATATCTTTAGCCATCAGGGAAATGCAAATCGAAAGCACAATGAGATACCACTCTACATTCATTACAATAACTGTAATCAAAAGCACAAATAAAATAGCAAGTGTTGGTGCGGGTGTGGAGAAACTGACTCTTAAATGTTACAAATATAAAATGGTACAGCTGCTTCAGAAAACATGTTGTCAGTTCTGCAAAATGTTAAACATAAAATTACTATTTGACACAGCAATTCCACTTTTTGGTATATGCCAAAAAAATGGTTTATTTTCATGCAAAAACCTAAAGAAAATGTTCATAGTAGCATTATTAGCCGAAGACTGAAACTACTCAAATGTCCACCAACTGATGGATTTATATAATGTGGTATATAATGTGGTATTTTTCTGTAATTCAATTACTGATATATTATGCAACACAGATTAACTTCTGAAACATTATGCTAAATGAAAGAAGTCAGTCATGAAGGACCACATATTATATGATTTCACTTCTATAAAATGTCCAGAATTGGAAAATATATAAAGAAAGAAAGAAAGTAGACAATGTTTACTCAAGATTAAGGTAAGGGCGGTGGCGATGTGTGTTTAGGGAGGAAGTGGAGTGACTACTAATTGATATGGGCTTCTTTTGGAGAAGATGAAGGTGTTCTAAAATTAGACACAATCTTGTGAACTTACCAAACATCACAGAGTACTGTATACTTTAAATGGGTGAATTGTATAGTATGTGAAGTATGTCTCAAAAAACTGTTAAAAATTGACCAATGATCGTAAGGAAAGATGCTTCTATTACCAATGATCAGATAACATTATATACAAATGAAAACCACAATGAAATAATGCTACAAACCTACTAGATCAGCTAAAGATAAAAAGACTATTCAAGACAAGTAATTGAATATCTTGCATGTTTTCATTAGAATATAAAATGATACAGCTACCTTGGAAGACAGTGTAACAGAACCTTGTAAAGTTAAGCATGATTTTCCCATATGACCCAGAAATTCCTCTTTTGGGTATTTATACAAGAGAAAAAAAAAGGTTATGTCCACACAAAACATGTATGTAAATGGTCAAATCATCATTATTGACAACAGCTAAAAACTGGAAATAACCCAAACGATCATCCACTGATGAATGAATAAACAAATTGTGATATAGTCATAACATGAAATACTAATCCGCAAAAAATAACTCACAGTATTAATACATGTAACATCATAAACATGATGCTAAGTGAAGGAAGTCAAACATACAAACCGTATAATTACATCAATATGAAATTCTAGAAAAGGCAAAACCATATATGGAGAAAGCAGACCAGTCATCATCTGGGGCTAAGTGTGGAAAAAGAGAATCAACTACAGAAGGTCAGAAAGAAACTTTGTAGGGTAAGGGAACTGTTCTATACCTCGATTGTGAAGGTAGTTATGTGATTGCACAAATTACCAAAATTCATCTAAAGGTACATTTAATATTGATAAATTTTAATATAAATAATACATTAATAACAAAAAGTAAATTTAAAATATATACTATTTCACGTAAATATCTCCCTAGTTCATTGCATTTTCCTCTTATACGAAGTGCTAGAGCAAGGTCTAATTAGTGAGAGAACTCTGTCACTGTGCTGTCATGCTCATAGCACCACATGTTCTCCTAAAGTTTAGATTTGTAGTAGCAAAAAATAAAGCAAACTCTATTAATTACTTCCATTTCTTATATTTTCTTTAACTCATATTCACAAATTAAGAACTCCAAGGCCAAGATGTTTATAGCTTTATATAGCAGTAGCCAACATGATTGATACGTTAGCAAGAATAGTATAACAGACACTGAAAGAATAAAAATATTAAACAACAGAGTTTTTGTCCAAGGGAACTGATACTCTAATGCTGACAAGAAAATGTGTGTGCAGTTACCTATGTATCATGGTATATAACCATATATGCTAATACAATCAAGATATCACAATTATCTCCATTGTAGGGGAGAATGAACGGTGATACAATTGTCCAAAACGGAGGATGAAAAGAAAGAATCAGTATTAAGTTCAATTAGAACTGTCCTGAATTTGAGTTGTCTTTGGTGGCTTCGTGGGATTTTAAAACAGAGTCAAATCTGGAAATAAGTATTCACAAACCATGTGCATATCAGTGGTAGTTAACCTATGTCAGTGGATCTCATGATTGTTATTTGCCAAATGAGGAGGAGAACAGAAAAATGATGGAGTTTGGAAGACAATCTAGAAAAAGAAGAACCAAAGAAAGAGGCTTAGGAAGTCAGAGCTAAGGGAAGTTCCAACTGTAAATAGCATTATAAAGGCAAGAGTAATGCTTCATGAACAAATACTCTGTACTGTACAGGAAGCAAAATAGAAATTACTGAAAAAAAAAAAAGACAATTTATCAAATAGGGTGTCTTTGTGTGTCCAGAGTTGGTTCCTTCCTGTGGGTTCTTGGTCTCGCCAACTTGAAGAACGAAGTTGCAGACCTTCGAGGTGAGTGTTAAAGTTCTTAAGGGTGGCATGGACCCAGAGTGAGCAGCAGCAAGATTTACTGTGAAGAGCAAAAGAAGAAACCTTCCACAGCCTGAAAGGTGACCTGAGCAGGCTGCCACTGTTGGCTGGGGTGGCCGGCTTTTATTCCCTTATTTGTCTCTGCCCACATCCTGCTGATTGGTCCATTTTAGAGAGCACCGATTGGTCCATTTTAGAGAGCACCGATTGGTCCATTTTACAGAGTGCTGCTGGATGCATTTACAATCCTTTAGCTAGACACAGAGCACTGATTGGTGCCTTTTTACAGAGTACTGCCTGGTGCATTTACAATCCTTTAGCCAGATGCAGAGCACTGATTAGTGCGTTTTTATGGAGTGCTGCCTGGTGTATTTACAATCCTTTAGCTAGACACAGAGTGCTGATTGGTGCATTTTTACAGAGTGCTGCCTGGTGCATTTACAATTCTTTAGCTAGATGCAGAGCACTGATTGGTGTGTTTACAATCCTCTAGCTAGACAGAAAAGTTCTCCAAGTCCCCATTTGACCCAGGAAGCCCAGCTGGCTTCACCTCTCAATCCCCGCTCTAAACAGGACACCCCAACTGCTATTGGGAATTGGGCAATGACCGCTCTAGCTACTTTCTGCTGGGTAGGGGTAAAGAAGGGGCCCTGTAGTGGTAGTGTCCTCCAGAGGGGAACTCTCTAGGCCAGCCAGAGGGCTAGTGGGTCAATCCAGAGTCCTCGGTAGAAGTTGTTAGTTGAGCTCATTTGGGGTTCCATTTGTAAGATCGTCTGTAGCTTGGTGGCATTGATCCTGGAGGAAACACATTTAACAAGGAGGTTAAAAATACAGGGCCTGAAAGCGAGTAATAGAAAGATGTCACAGGACCTAGAAAGCGGAGAAACCCTGTCGTCCAACTCCAGAGCTTGGTATACGAGTTTGAAAAGCGTTGTCTGATTTCAGAAAGCTTTTCTATATATAAACGCTGGGCAGCATCTCGTACTATCCCTGAATGGTTAGTGTGAAAACAACATTCTTACCCTAAGAAGGTGCAGAGTCCTCCTTTCTCAGCAGGGAGGAGGTCTAGGCCTTAGCAGTTTTGGAGAGTCACCGCTGCCAATGAGTCTATTTGGGATTACAGAGTAAGGATAGATTTCGTTATTTCTTGCAAACTGTCTGAGAAATCCTTTGAGAGTGTATGGTAGTAGGATAATGAAGTAGATAAACTGGCTATTCCAGTTCCTGTAGCAGTAGCCATTCCTAACCCTATAAGTAGGGGCTTTAGTTGTATGGCTCTACACTGACAGATTTGAGCTTTGAGGGGCACTGATAGGGTCTGATTTCCTGGGGCAATGTTAATGTTGGGACTTAGGAAGACTAAGGTGCAGGTGCCTGTCCAGTTAGTGGGGAGGCAGATAGGTTGACGTTCCACCTAAGAAGAATATGCCTTGGCTGGTTAGACAGAACTGGTTGTGTATGTTAAAAAGGTGTGTGAGTTTATTGTTTTCATTTTCCCATACTCCTAGAGTACTTGCCAAGGTAGCTCCAGTGAGCGGCTGGAAAAGGGTGTTGGGAGCAAACTGAGTGGCTCCCTGTGTTCTATTTTCCCACTGGAGAAAAAAACATTTTGTATCTACTAGGAACCATTCGAGAGAGTGACTGAAAGAGGGGATGAGAAGGCATTCACTAGTGGTGGGGGCGCTGCTGCAGGGGGTCCAGGGATGAATGGTCATGCAGGGAGTATGTGTGCCATTACAAAACCTGGACAGTTTATTAAGCAGGGAGGAGGTGATGAGTCTAAGATCTTGTACTAGTCTCCACTGACGGTTCAGTTTTTGTACTCCTAGAATTGGGGTGTTGCAATTTTCTTACTAAACCTTGAGCTTTTTAATGTCTAACAATATCCTGTAATCCTTTATGAGCTTCAGGCCTTAAGGGATATTGCCTTTGATAAGGAAAAGTGTTGGGATCTTTTAACCTGATTTGGACTAGGTGGGCATTTTTTGCCCTTCCAAATTGTGCTTCCAATGCCCAGACTTCAGGGTTGATTCCCTCCTCAAGTAGGGAACAACAAATGGGTAACATGTTCCCCATATTCAAGTAGATAACGGCTCCAGCTTTGGCTAATATGTCCCTCCCTAATAAGAGTGTGGGACTTACAAGTGTAGGCATCACAAGAAAGGCATGTGAAAAGAGCAAAGTCTCCCAATTACAACTGAGGAGATGGGAGAAATACCTGGTTACAGGCTGTCCCAGGATTCCTCAGATGGTAACAGACCTTGAGGATAGTCGTCCAGGACAGGAGATTAATACTGAGAAGGCCGCGCCAGTGTCCAAGAGGAAGTCAATTTCCTGGCCTTCAATGGTTAACCTTACCCAGGGCTCAGTGAGGGTATGACATGAGCTGGCGCTTGCCCTGGGCTCCCTGAGTCCTGTTGTTGGATCATCTGGTTGGGGGCTTCTGACCCAGAGAGACTTTGTCCTCTAGGGCAGTGTGCCTTCCACTGATTGCCTCGACATAGCAGACATGGATGAAGGGGCAGCTTGTTTCTTTTGGTCTGATTAAAGATTGAAGCAAACACATATGAAAAATTAAACAGAAAAGTAAAAAATGTACTTTTTAATTACATTTCATATGATCCTATAAAAATGCAACTCTAAGCTTTATAATCAGCTCTGACCCTAGAAAGTTACTATCAAAATAACAATATAGTTCCTATTTTATGAAGAGTGATAATTTTAGACATCATCTTACTTTAGTAACAACATGAAGCTCCATAATATCATAAACTTAACAAAACTGAGATACAGTACTTTTGGTTACATTGACAATTGATTAGACATTCACTATGATTAGGCATGCAGTTAAAGATTTTCCTTAAGGTAATATTCAGACTTTTTAAATAGCATAAATCCAAAAGTCTTCTCTGTGTGAACTTCCAAAAAACAGATTTTCCCCTTTACTTAAGAAGGTTATCAATTTCTTCAGAATTTCTTAAAGGCTTTATTCAGTGTCATCTATTTTCACTTATATCCATGTTTGTGCTTATAAACAAATGTCCTCTAGAGAGGGAAACAGAGAAGGTAAACACACTCCAGAGAGATGATGAATTATAGAGAAATGCTCCCACACATACCGGTGTGCTGTCTCTCCTATGTGTATCACTGACATATCTCTTTGCAGGGAAATAATATTTATTCTGCTGAATCTGTAAATAAACCCATCATGTTAGATCTTCCTTCTAATCTGTAATTAGTAATATGCAGATCGCCTAAAATTGAAAAGCCTTTAATACTTTTATTTCTAAGTTAGAGTAGGCTCCAAAGCACACCCGCACTATGGTGCCATTTTATTGATGTACATACCATTGGTCTTTGGAAGATAAGGTTTTGAGTGGTTATGTTGTCGTTGTGAATTTTTGGCATTAAAAAAATCATAAAATACTTTTGTAAGTAAATAAATACCATTTCAATTTGAATATTTAAAAATTTATCGCCATAAGCATATATGTTTTTTATTAGAATAGATTTAAACATTTTTGATTGGAATTATTATATATTTAAAGCCATATTCATCAGTTTCTTAGAAAGAAGCAAATACTGAAGAAATGACTACATTGCTAAACACGCCAAAAGAGTAAGCCTCCGAATGGCCAAGGGAGAATGACATTTGCTCCTCCTTGCTCTCACAAATTAACGAAGAAAATCACTACAGACTACTATGGTGGCCCAAATTCAGAACACTGATAATGCCAAATGCTGGTGAGAATATGGAGCAATGGAAACTCTTATTCATTATTGGTGGGAATGCAAAATGGTACAGCTACTTTGCACAACAGTTTTGGTGGTTTCTTATGAAACTAAACATACTCTTACCATACTATCTGGCAATTGCACTTTTTGGTATTTACTCAAAGGATCTGAAAACTTACGTCCACACAAAAACCTGCACACAGATGTTGACAGCAGCTTTATTCCTAGCTGCCAAAACTCAGACGCAACCAAGATGTCCTTCAATGGATGAATGGAAAAATGAAATGTGGCACATCCAAATAATAAAAAGTTACCAAATGCAAAAAGAGAAAAATGAGCTATCAGGTCATGAAATAGCTCAGAGTAAACTTGAATGCATATTACTAAGTGAAGGAAGCCAATCTTAAAAAGCTATATACTAAATGATTCCAACTATATGACATTCTGGAAAAGGCAAAACTATGAAGACTGCAAAAGGATTAGTGGTTACCAGGAGCTGGGAGAAGGCAGGCATGAATAGGTGGAGCATAGAGAATGTTTAGGGCAGTGAAACTACTCTGTATAATACTATAATGCTGGATACATGTTATTATAAGTTAGACCAAAACCATAGAAGGGATAATATCAAGAGTGAACGCTACTGCTAAGGTAAACTATGGACTTGGGGTGATAATGATGTATCAGTGTAGGATTATCATTCGTAACAAATGGACCACTAAGGTGGGGGATATGGATAATGGGGGAGGTTATGCTATGCTTGTGTTGGGACAGGAAGTATATGGAAAGTCCCTGTACCTTCTGTTCAATTTTGCTGTGAACGTAAACTTGCTCTAACAAAAAGCTTATCAAAAAGAAGAAAAAAAGAACCTCAAAATCCTTGGAACATAGTTTAAGGAATAAAAAATGTATAAATAATAGACAGATCAATCAGAACAGTTGCTATGGACATAAAAGATATTGCATTAAAATCTGGTAGATAAATAAAGGATGAATGAAATAGAAAAAACCATCAATAGCGAGGGCTGTGTGAAAAGAGGAGGTAACACGCAAAGAATCCTGGGGAAGCTCTGCCGTTGAATCAATAGAAAAAAACAAATGAAGCAGAGTGAGAAATAAGACTGGAAATAAGACAATGAAAGGTGTGTTTAAGAAAAATTTACCCTTCTATCCTACGACAATCCTTATCCACCTACCTTAATGAATAAAATTCAAACAAAGTTCACTCTCATACAGACAATTAGAAGGCTCTTTTCTGAAGCTGTTGAACAAACTAAACAGAACTATAGTAGTTACTGTGCGTTAGACATATTTGCCATTGAGTCCCCATCTGCTCTCTAACTAAAAGTCACCCACTGGCCCAGGCTTACAAATATCCCACTCAGCTCCTTTGCTGCCTCAATTTAAAACATAGATATCCTGTAGCAATGCATACAATGATTAACAAAAATAGAAAAACTGACTAAAATTAGATAAGAAAATTTGGAAAAATAAACTTCAAAAATTTTTTGAGTGAAAAGAGAAACCATAGAATAGTAAGTGAAGGAAAGCTAGTCTCTGATAAGTTCGGAAACAGGGGATTACAAAATAGAGAAAAGGAAATTATCAGAGACATAATAGAAGAAAAAAATCAGAGTGAATGAGTAGTAAGCAAATTCCATGTAAAAATCATGAGACTTTTTCACATCTCAGTATACTGGACTCAGACTCTCCTGGGGAACCCCCTTACAGACAATAACTATGAAACCTGGACCAAAAAAAAGAACTACATGAAGGTACTAAATACTGAACAGAAGCAAATACATTCTTCTAGACAGTCTGTACTCAGAAAGGGAGACAGGAGCTGTACAAATAATTCCCATGTTTGAGGGGCTAAGTTCGGTTCTCTGGGCATGGAAAATTCCAAAATATTTCTAGCTGGAAAACTAAAAAAAATAAGCCTTGACACTGTAAATACTGAAAAGAGGGCGAAATCCCAAAAGGGAAAGTACTAGAGACAAATCCCCACATGCTACCTCCCCATTTCACTGACTCATATGTATCTGAACTACACATGTGCAGAACAGAATCACAGCAGTTCAAACAAGAACACAATTTTTTGAACTTAAATAGGTGTTACAATTCTGAAGGTACTGAATTATTTTATTTTATTTTATTTTTTGAGATGGAGTCTCGGTCTCTCTCCCAGGCTATAGTGCAGTAGCACAGTCTCGGCTCACCGCAACCTCCACCTCCCAGGTTCAAGCGATTCTCCTACCTCAGCCTCCTGAGTAGCTGGGTTTACAGGTGGATGCCACCATGCCCAGCTAATTTTTTGTATTATTAGTAGAGACGGGGCTTTGCCATATTGGCCAAGCTGGTCTTGAACTCCTGATCTCAGGTGCTCTGCCTGCCTCGGCCTCCCAAAATGCTGGAATTACAGGCATAAGGCACCACATCCTGCCATAAGCAGGCAGAATGTGGTGGAGTGGAAGCTACTTGGAGGAAGGTAGATAAGAAACTGAGTTTCTCAATTTGCAATTTTGCCTTGTAGCTAAGTGCAGTCCACAGAACACTCAGGAGAGACAAGGGCATGCATGGAAATGCTCCAGTCTTCCTAATCTGGTGAACGAGAAAAGAGAAGCGAAGAAACCAGGAAAACTGAAAAGAGTGGCAAATCCCAATAGAGAAAGAGCCAGATGAATGATTCCGAAAGCAGTTGAATCTAGGCATAAAAATGACTTTGTAAAACAAAAGGAAAAATACTTATCACATAATGACAATAGAATCCAGTATCCTCTGAATGCAGTATTCATAATATATGGGACATAATCCAAAGCTATCCAATAAGAAAACAGAATGCATCCTCAAGAAATAAGAAACTGAGTCCAACCCAAGATGAACCACATGTTGCAACAAGTTAAAATGAACTATTAATAACTATCCAAGGTGAAAAAACACAACAAAATACCACATCAGAGAAACAGAAATAAGAAGAAAGAACTAAATGGAAATTCTCCTAATAAAAAAGAACATTTTTTGAAATAAAATAATTTACTGAATTAATTTGGTCAAAGATATGACAAAAGAAACCGTGTGAAGATAGAAAAATTAAAATGATTCAAGGTGAAAACCAGAGAGGAAAACAAACCAGGATAAATATCACTTCACAGATGGGTCAGATAATATTCATATAGTCAAGCATGTATAACCATTACATCAGAAGAGAGAAGATATTTAAAGAAGAAGAAAAAGATATGCTCAAAGAAACAGTGGTTGAAAATATCTGAAGTTTGCAGGTACAATATTCTAAACAAACAATAAGCAAAATAAACATAAAGAAACCTACACAGACACACATTGAGTAAAGCTGTTGAAAGCCAAAGATAAACACCAAATATTGAAATCGACAAGCGAGAGACAGCACATTACCTACAGGGAAACAGCTATCCAATTAAAGGTTTACCTCTTATAAACCACAGAAGCCAGAAGAACACGAATGAAATCTTTGAGTTGTGAGGGAAAGTACCAAAACTGTTTAATCAGATTTCTGCATTCAGTGAAAATATTCAAGAATGAAAACAAAATAAGACATTTTTAACTAAAAGAAAACCTAAGAGAATTTATTGTCAGTAGATTTACAGATCAAGAAGTGGGAAAGATATTCTTCCAACTGAACGAAAATTATAATAAATGGAAACTGATCATCAGGGAGAAAAACAGATAATCAGAAATGGTAAACATAAAAGGTTATCTTTAATTTGGGGAGGCGATTTTTCTTAATTATATTGTAAACCATTGCTTGAGACTAAAATATATTGCCTTAAATAATATAAACTCTACATTGTCTTGTGGAGTTTATAATATAAGTAAATGTATTACATATAACAACTGTAACATAAAGAATGGTACAGGTGTTGGCCAAATTTCTATACTTTAAATGAATACTAACTGTATATGGACGGTGCAAAATTAAAAATGTGTATTTTAATTCATAGAGAAATCAGGCATAAAGAACAAATAGAAGTTAACAGGAAAATCAAACAAAATAAAATTTGGAAATATATTCAAGTAATCTTTTAAAAATGGAAGGAAAGAAGCTGGGCATGGTGGCTCACACCTGTAGTTCCAGCACTTCGGGCTGCTGAGGCGGGTGGGTCACCTGAGGTCGGAGCTTTCGAGACCAACCTGGCCAACATGGTGAAACCCCACCCCAACTAAAAGTACAAAAATTAGCCTGGTTTGGTTATGCATGCCTGTAATCTCAGCTACTCAGGAGGCTGAGGCACGAGAATCCCTTGAACCCCAGAGGTGGAGGTTGCAGTCAGCGAGCTGAGATTGCGCCACTGCACCCCAGCCTGGGCGACAGAGCAAGACTCCCTCTCAATAAAGAGAAGAGAAGGGAAGGGAAGGGGAGGGGAAGAAAGGGGAGGGGAGGCAAGGAGGGAATGAAGGAAAGAAGGAGGGAGGGAGGGAGGGAAGGAAGGAAGGAAGGAAGGAAGGAAGGAAGGAAGGAAGGAAGGAAGGAAGGAAGGAAGGAAAAAGGGGAACAGAAAAGAAGAAGACAGAGGAGAAAAGTAAAAAACAAAAAAAAAGTAAACCTGAACCAGATGATATTAATAATCACATTACATATTAATAAACTGAACATGCCAATTAAAAAATACAGAATGTTAGAATTAAAATTTAAAAGACCTGATTATATGCTCTTTATAAAAGGTAAACTTTGATATTCAGACACACATAGAAGGTAAAAGGATAGAAAAGATAAGCAACGCAAAATATTTACTTTATAAAACTAATACTATCTCCCTACCATTTACCTACGCATCTACGCGTTCATTCAAACTTCTACCTAAGATGCCTAGGTAATCATGTTCATACAGTGTTAACATTTCAGTTTTCTAGGTGTTGTAATTGGCACTGGAGTGTGGTTTTCTATGTTGTGTTTTTATACATTGCTTGAATATTTGCAGGAAATATGTATCCTTTTTATTAAAATGTAAGGACTTTTTTCAAAAACACAAATCTGTGAAAAAAGCAATTCAGAAAATGAACAAAAAGTTAATTCAGTAAAGAACAAAAAGTTAAAATAATAAACAACAAATTATTATTTAGGAAATTCTTTGAAATATTTGCAGAATAAGACTAAGGAAAAAATGATAGTTTTAGCTACTTAAAAATGAATACAGCTTTGAGGTTGAAAAATATTAAAAGTGCAAATGTTAACATGGAATTATATATGGCAGAATGTTAACATATTTTAAATACTGCTAATAAACTAATGATTTAAATTTAACGTTAAACAAGGTCAAAATGTAATAACTGCAAATGCCACAAAAGAAAAGAAATACAAACATGAAATATGTTCATCTTCACACATTTGAAGGAATCCAAATAAAAATAATAAATAATTTTTAAAAGATTTTAATATGTAAAACATCTTGTATGGACAATAAAACAGAAAAACTAGTGCACCTATCTATTGGGTTAGTTTTGCCAATGTATAAAAAGACAAAGAACAAAAAACCTACACCATCATTATTAGCAAAAGGGTGAATGAGTATCAGGCAAACAAAAATAAAGGCTGTTTACTATAGCTGCAGGGGAAATAGTAATTATCACTGAAGGTGGATTTTGGGATAATTTTTACCTATTTTTAAGAAGTTTTACTGCAACAATCGTACATTTTATATCTAAGCATAGAACAAAAATGAGTGTATTTAAAAAACAAAACCAGAGCGAATTAACTAAGAAATCATCTAGAACTAGAGAAGAACATTTGTTTATAAAATAGTTTATAAAAGCCAGGCGCGGCGGTTTGTGCCTGTAACCCCAGCCACTCGGAAGCCTGGGGCAGGAGGATCTCTTGAAAACTGGAGTTTGAGGTTGCTCTGAGTTATGTTCACGTCACTACACTCCATCCAGCCTGGGAGACGGGCAGACTCCTCTCTCTCTCCCTCTCTCTCTCTCTCTCTCTCTCTCTCTCTTTCTCTTCCCTTCCTTCCCTTCCTTCCTTTCTTCCTTCCTTTTTTTTTTTTTTTTTTTTTTTCCAGACAGAGTCTCGCTCTGTCGCCCAGGCTGGAGTGCAGTGGCGCGATCTCAGCTCACTGCAAGCTCCTCTTTCTTTCCTTCTTTCCTTTCTTCCTTTCTTCACCTTCTTCCTTTCCTTCCCTTTCCTTCCCTTTCCTTCCCCGTCCCTTTCCCTTCCCTTCCTCTTCCCTTTCCTTTCCTTTCCTTTTTTAGTTGGAGTCTCGCTCTGCCGCCCAGGATAGCGCAATCTCGGCTCACTGCAAGCTCCGCCTCCCGGGTTCACGCCGTTCTCCTGCCTCAGCCTCCGGAGTAGCTGCGACTACAGGCGCCCGCCACCTCGCCCGGCTAATTTTTTGTATATTTACTAGAGACGGGGGTTTCACCGTGTTAGCCAGGATAGTCTCGATCTCCTGACCTCGTGATCCACCCGCCTCGGCCTCCCAAAGTGCTGGGATTACAGGCGTGAGCCACCGCGCCCGGCCGACCCCTATCTCTCTTTGAAAAAGTTGTTTACAAGGCAGCTGTGCTGGCTGAACCCCATAGAGATGACTCACCATTCCTCTAACCCAACTCGACACACCTTTCATTTTTTTCTCTTTTTTCCTTTCTAGGTCAGTTAAGAATAAAACATGGAAAAGAAGAGGTCAAAGGAACAGAGAGCATTGATACTCAAACTGATAACTCTAGGCAGTCATTTAGTATCATTCCTTTCATTAGCTCTCAGACCCAGAGCTTGTTAAGTATATTCTCTCTTGTGGAGTTACATACAAGCCTGTTTGCCCTAATGTCCTGTAGCCAGAAATAATTCCAAAAGATGTCTGACTCTGTGGTAAAGCTAAAGGATGACATTGAAAGATGTATTCAAAGTAATATTGGAATTAATAGACTATATTGAACTATTAATATCTAGAATTAATAGAGAAGTAGACAGATTATTTACTTGTGATTTTTTAGAAATAAAAAAGCCTGCTATGTGGGTCTCATCTCTGATGTAAAACCTAATCGCATTAATATATTTGGCATTTGGATATCTTTTAAAATATTCTATTTAAAAAATATTTAAAACATGTCTATTATTAAAATAGGAAAAATCCATATTTTTCGATGTAGGATTGTTCTTCAAAACTAGATATTATTTGATTGAAGTTTATAGCCCAAGCCTCACCAGTTAGGCACTATGGCTACCTTCACCGAGTGGTTGCAGAGAAGTTACCAAAGGGAAAAAGGGTTGTTGTGCACCCAGAAAGTGACTGAAAACATGCACATGAAACAGGCAACCCAAAATACTGTTCTTGGTAGTAGCCATTCCATAGTGTGTAATGTTTTACTACATAGTTTATATAAAATTGATCACATAGTAAATTATTCACTTCTATGTATCATTTTGAAATACTCTAAGGTAGTTAAAGTTTAAGTCAAGTTTTTAAACATAATAATGTCATGCACCACTTTATGATGGGGATATACTCTGCGAACATCACAGAGTATACTTACGCGAACCTAGATGGTGTAGCTTACTACACACCTCGATTATATGGTGTAGCCTCTTGCTCCTAGGATACAAATCTGTACAGCATGTTATTGTACTGATTACTGTAGGCAACTGCAATACAATTAAGTATTTGTGTATCTAAACACATCTAAATATAGAAAAGGTACAGTAAAAATATAGCATAAAATATTTGAAAATGATACACCTCTATAGGACACTTCACATAGAATGGAGCTTGCAGGACTGGAAGTTGCACTGAGCAAGTGAGTTAGTGAGTGAGTGAGTGAGTAGTAAGTGAATATGAAGGTCAAAGACATTACTGAACACTACTGTAGGTTTCATGAATACTATGTATTTAAGCTACACTAACTTTATTTTTAAAATATTTTTCTTTCTTCAATAATAAATTAAACATCTTACAATAACTTTTCTTATCCATAAACTTTAATTTTTTTAAGTTTTCAACTCTTTTTTGTAACACGTAAAAACACAAACACATTCTACAACTGTACAAAAATATTTTATTTCTTTATATCCTTACTCCAAGCTCTATTTAAATATATATATATGTGTGTGTGTGTTTTACTTTTTTTCTTTTAAGACAGAGTCTTGCTCTGTAGCCCAGGCTGGAGTGCAGTGGTGCGATCTTGGCTCACTGCAACCTCTGCCTCCCAGGTTCAAGCAATTCTCCTGCCTCAGTCTCCCAAGTAGATGGGACTACAGGTGCATGCCACCACGCCAGGCTAATTTTTCCTGTTAGCTAGGATGGTCTCGTTCTCCTAACCTCATGATCTGCCCGCCTCACCCTCCCAAAATGCTGGGATTACAGGCGTGAGCCACCACGCCTGACCATGTTTTACTTTTAGTTTTTTTTAAACTAAGACACAAAAACACACTTTAGCCTAGGTCAAGATCATTGAGTTGTCACTAGGCCCTAAGAATTTTTCAGCCCCATTATAATCTCATGGGACAGCCATCATATGTATGGCCCATCATTAACCAAACGTCAGTATTCAGCACATGTCTATACTTTAAGGGTGATTTACTTTTATACACATCAAGAAATGTGGCCAAGTAATCCCAGCATGCCTGTAATCCTAGCAGTTTGGGAGGCCGAGGTGGGTGGATTGCCTGAGCTCAGGAGTTCAAGATCAGCCTGGCCAACATGGTAAAACCCCATCTCTACTAAAAAATACAAAAAATTAGTTGGGTGTGGTGGCACGCGTCTGTAATCCCAGCTACTCGAGAGGCTGGAGACATGAGAATCGCCTAGAACCTGGGAGGCACAGGTTGCAGTGAGCCGAGATTATGCCACTTCACTCCAGAGGGAGGGTCTGTCCCCCACTCCAAAAAAAAAGAAGAAGAATAAATGTGAGTGAAAGGATGCAGCTCAAAGAAGGCTATAGGTAACTTAGTTAACTGCATCCTAAGTTGAAAAAAAAAAAATCTGTTCACGATGCACCTCACTGTATTTCAATGAATTCAAAGATAGTTATTAAGATAAAGTTTTTCAAAACTTTTAAACACAATAGTTTTTGAAAATAAAGATTCCATGTACAATTAATATTTAGAAAATTATTTCCATATCAATAATTTACTTGCCAAAAAAGCTATATCAAACTTCCTTATGCATTACATATATAAATGTGAATTACAGTAGACTAGCTTGTTTTCCCAGTGATTTGTTTCTTTCGTGTAATAGGATTCTCATAGATGTATGACTTTCCAATTTATTATTTGAGAATTCATGTTCCTGTCTCTTTGAGATTAACATGTGACATGCTTTACTCAACAGGATGTGAAGTACTGGACTTGTTGCTAACTAATCCTTAGATAACCAGGTTTAAATGGAAGCAAGTATTGAGTCCAACAGATGTGATGGACCCATTCTAATAGGGCTGCACGATCCCCACCTCTTGGTATCTATGCTTTGTGTATCCCTCCACACCTTGAATAGTGTCAGGATCTATGATATACTTGTAAGAAATAGAATACCTTAAAGGGGATGGGAGGTCACTCTTGTATGTGCCTCATAAGTCTCCATCTTGCTAGATGATTGCCTCTAGACACTGTCTCCCTTGCTGGCTTTGAAGAAGTATAGTAAGTGACCACGTCAGGAGGCCCGTGTGGCAGGAAGCCCAGGCCTATGACTAGGTGCTGAGGGCAGCTTCCAGCTTCCATCCAACAAGAGCTAGAGTCCCCAGACTTACAGTGACAAGGAATTGAATTCTGGCAACACTTGAGTGAGTTTGGAAGCACAGCTTTCCCCAGTGAAGCCTCCAGTTGAGAACTCAGCTCAGGCCCACACTTTGATTGCAGCCTGTCAGAGGACTTCAATAAACCTCACCTGGACTCCCAAGGTATTAAATGTGTCTGTTGTTTTATACATCCAAATTTGTAGTGGTTGGTTGGTATAGATTATGTATATAATCTATCTATACTGGATTTGATTTTGATACATATATCAGATTCTGACTATATGTAATATATAATATATATATTAGAGCATATATACATATTCTAATATAATAGAAAAAGAATACAGCAGAATCATATATGTAATTTTTATTTTCTTATATATATATTTCATGCATTGAAGTATGCAATATAGTACAATGGACATAATTTTTAAAATTCTGTGAAATGCATGAGTATCTAGATCTGTCTATATAAATATCTAGAAGTTAGACCGGATGTGGTGGCTCACACCTGTAATCCCAGCACTTTGGGAGACGGAAGCAGGTGGATCACCTGAGGTTAGGAGTTCAAGACCAGCCTGGCCAACATAGTGAAACTCCGTCTCTACTAAAAATACAAAAATTAGCCAGGCATGGTGGCACACACCTGTAGTCCCAGCTACTCGAGAGGCTGAGGGAGGAGAATTGCTTGAACCCAGGAGATGGAGGTTGCAGTGAACAGAGATCGCACCATTGCACTCCAGTCTGGGCAACAAGAGTAAAACTCTGTCTCAAAAAATTAATAAATAAATATTTAGAAGTTAAAATTATAATCATTAATCATTAATAATAGTGATTTCCCATTTAGGGACCAGAGAATTTTGCAGAGTCCACTTGGAGTCAACTGGATTTGAAGATAGAGTGGGGTACAGCAAGTGACACACAAGGTTCTAGTCCTTCCTTGATTTTCTTCTCTGATACTGTTGCTAGCGAAGAAAGAAAATATCCATTTAAATGAGTTTTATTATTTAACATTATTGATAGAAAATGCTCAATATTATAAATGATGTGCCAGTAAGTTTCATTTAGAGGTTTTTGCCTATCATTCATGAAATCTATCACGAAGATTTTAAAAACACCATGTACATATCACAAAGATTTTATAAACACTGTATGCATATAAGTGAAAGCTACTAGGACCAACCTTAAATTTGTCTTACACATTAATATGACAAGAAAAAGAGCACTCGATAATTATAGAGTAAGATCTGCTTATTGAGATAGCAAACAGTCATCTCAGCATTTCCACTGTTTAAATGTTGTTTAATGATCACAAACTAATACATCAGGAAAGTATCTTCAAAAGTCATTACTAAGCCATCTTGAGAACACACCACATTAAATACACTTGCTTTTCTGTCCGTTGATATCTCTGCATTTTAAAATACTGTAAACAATTGCCTTTGATGATTTCAATCACAGAAAGTCAGAGATATTTGAAGGACCATTACTAAAGAAGAAAGGCCAGATATGCATGAGTCATTAGTTGAGCCTCTAAAATAGATCAAAGAGACATCCAAAAATGAACTACTATTTACTGTTCTGAAGGCAGTCATGGTATTTAGCTAACCACAATGTAAACTTTTCTCCAGTTATGTGAAATGAGCATTCTAGCTACAAATAATTATTGCTCTCCAGGAAGAGATATGCAATGAAGTTTGTTGAGCTGATACTTACCATTATCTTTCCGAAAATAGTTCTTAAGAATCAAGTAGAATTTCAGAAGTCAGTTATTTTTTAAAATTAAATATACTTAGCTGTACTGTTTCAGAGTTTTTTTAACCCTTTTCCAAATCCAAAAGGGTAGCAATACAACAGATTTCTCATTGAAGAGTCTCAGGGAAGGCTCTATTCAGTACTGTTTGGCCTAGTACACTGGCACCCAAAACCCAAAGAGGTAACTAAAATAATTCTGCTTATTACATTTGCCTAATGCTAATGATTTTTAGGTTGATCTTATACCTGACAACCTTGATGAACTCTTATTAATTCAGTGTTTATCATTGATTCTCTTGGATTTTCTATGTCAAAATCATATCTGCCCTGAAATAACAATTTTTTATTTTTCTTTCCAATTTTTTTTCTTCTTTGGTTTCACTGACTAGGATCTTCAGTACAATGATAAATAGAAAGTATTTCTCAAACTCTGCCATTAAGTACAATATATGTATGGATGTTTACTAGGTAAATTTAAGCCAGATTATGAAAAGTCTCTCTTCATATAACTGTATTGGAAGGCCATTTTTATGAGTAGATGTTGCAGTTTATTGGACATTTACTTTCTATGTCTGTTGAAACTATTACCCTTTGTTATCATTCTAACCATCACTGCAGTGATAAGTTGAACCATCTTAGACTTCCTAGTATAATTTCTCCTAGGTCACATTTTATTGTTTGAATTGTCTTTTAATATTTCCGATGACCCATGTAATGAACAATGTAGACTAACTTATTTAGCCTTTATTCTCAAATAGTCTGTATTAGTGATTGTTTATTCCTTGAAAATTTTTAAATTTCTCTATAAAATCCACTCGGTCACTTTTAGAAATGTGTCGGTGAAGCATTTTTTGATAGACATTTGTATTCTTTAAATATATACTTGTATTTCCAGTATTTCTTCTTCCTTTATCATTATAGAAAGTTTTATTTTCTAGAAAATTGTCATTTCATTTTTGCATTCAAATATATTGGCATACAGCTTTTCATGGAATTACGTACATTTTTACTCTTTACTGCAATTAGAGTTAATTCTATTTTCATCTGTAACCTATTTACTTGTTATTTTTTCTCAATCAGTGTTTCCATTTTGTCTGTTTCAGGTATTTTCAAAAACCTGTCTTTTGTGTTCTTGATATTGTTTTTATATACATTTAAAGTTCTTCATTTTACCTTAACAGTACTTACTTTCAATTTTATTTGAATTAATTTATTCATTTTGTCCTTTTTTATAGTGTCTTGATATAGATGCTAGCATAATCATTTTAAATCTGTCTTTCATTTAATTAAATGTATTAAGAGTACAAATTCCCATATAGGTGATTTTATACTTATCTTTTACAAATTTTAATGTATATGCTTTGGTTGGCATTAAGTCTTATTAAATATTCCATAATGTTTGCATTCGAAAAATTATTCCATAAATTATTTGGAATCGTGTTTACACGTTTTAATTGTAAGGTTATATTTCAATTACCTTTTCAAAGTTAATTTCTGATTTAATTGTATTGTGACTAGAAATGTGATCTGCAAAATATAAATCTGGTTTGGACTTCCTTTGTGGTCAGTACATGACAATTTTTATAAATGGTTACATATGTAGTTTAAATGAATGACTTTTTTCTGGGAATAAGGTTCTATGTACCTCTAATAGAGTAGGCTTTTTCATCATGGTAATTAAATCTTAAATTGTAACTTTCTTAAGTTAACTGAACTTTCTGAAAGAGAAACGTTGCTATTTTCTTATTTTGATTTTGTCCTTATCAATTTTCCCTTGTGTTTTTGTTAATTTTTACTTTACATATTTTTGAGGCTATGTTGTTTGATTCATTGTATCGATGTAGTTTGGGGATGGATTTTTCTTTTTTTAAGGAAAAAATGCATTCACTATTTCTGTACTAGTTTCCTGCGGTTGCTATAACAAATCACCACAGACTTAGGGGCTTTTTACAATTCATGCCCAATAACGATGCATTTTGTTGCAGTTTCAGAGTCCAGAAGTCCAAAATCAGTATCCCTGGGACAAAAATCAAGGTACCAACAGAATCCTCTTTTATATATATATATATATATATATATCTATTCCAAATCAGAAATTTTACTTAGAGATTGTCAGTTTTTAAATCCAACTATTAGACAGTTTTTAAAAATAAGTTGTACTAATTGCTGTTCACCTCGCATCTTCCATCTCATTTCCTGCTAAACTCATTTTCTTCTTCCTGAGAATATATTCCAGTAAAGTTTCAGAGAACTGTGAGTGATAAATTTTCTAAATTTCTATAATTATAAAAATACTTCTATTTTACCTTTACATTAATGTAAGTTACATTTAATAAATATTCTACACTTTTTTGTTCTTAGTTGATTATATTTTGTGAGTACTATATACTGATTTGGTATTACATTATTAGAATATTTACTTTTATAATCAGTCTTGAACTTAGGCTTTTTGTTAGTCAATCTTAGGTTTAGGTGCCTATGAATTCTGAATTAGGTAGCATTCAGTTTCTTATGATTCTCTAGAATATTTAATAAAGCATACTAAGTATTCTGAAGAGATTATGGATATAAGCATCTGTGAAAATTTATTGATTGATTTGTATCTATTGAGATATTTTAGTATATATTTAATTAAATATATTTTTCAGGGATCTGTTCCAATGAAATTTCCAACTTTCCCATTGAATTTAAAAAATAAATCAATGAATTTTTTCTGAGTATAATTGTGGTGTCATACCATTAGTTTTTGTTTTTGTTTGTTTGTTTTGGGACGGAGTCTTGCTCGGTCACCCAAGTTGGAGTGCAGTGGCGAGATATCAGCTCACTGTAACCTCTGCCTCCCGGGTTCAAGCCATTCTCATGACTCAGTCTCCTGAGTAGCTGGGATTACAGGCACACAACACCATGCTAGGCTAATTTTTGTATGTTTAGTGGAGACTTGGTTTCGCCATGTTGGCTAGACTGGTCTGGAACTCCTGACCTCAGGTGATCCACCCACTTCGGCCAATCAAAGTGCTGGGATTACAGGTGTGAGCCACTGCACCTGGTGTATTAGTTTTCATAGACAGTATTTCTATGTTGATTACTTAAAAGTAAATAATAGTAATTATAATTTTGATAAATTGCTGTCAGATATGATTGCTCATATGTTTTAATCTTAGGATTTATAAAGAGATTTTATTTCCATCCATATATTGTCTTTAAAAAATGAGTATTTTCTATTAGATTTAAAAAACTTTTTAATCTATTCGTACACATTTTTGTATTTTATTGCCTAACACAGGGCATTGAACTAATTACTAAACAAAATAGAAGGCCAGGTGTGGTGGCTCACACCTGTAATCCCAGCACTTTGGGAGGCCGAGGTGGGTGGATCACCTGAGGTCAGGAGTTCGAGACCAGCCTGGCCAACATGGTGAAACCCCGTTTCTACCAAAAATACAAAAATTAGCTGGGCGGCGTGGCGGGAGCCTATAATCCCAGCTACTTGGGAGGCTGAGGCAGGAGAATAACTTGAACCCAGGAGGTAGAGCTTGCAGTGAGCCAAGATTGTGCCATTGCACTCCAGCCTGGGAAACAAGAGTGAAACTCTGTCTCAAAAAAAAAAAAGAAAAGAAAAAGGAAAAAAAAAAAAGAAAAACAAAAGGATATTAGATGGATGCATATCTATATCTATATCTATATCCATTATGCTATTCAAACTTTATTTTTATTCTTTTATTATCTATTCGGTCTTTCCAAGGCTGAAGTAGATATGTGATAGTATCCTTTAACTTCCTGTATTTTATAATATGCTTGTTTTATACATTTAAATTTGTAATTTTTTTCATGTTATTAAAATAATTAAAAATAGTATACTTTTACTTCAGTCTCATCCTTTTTTCTATGTTGTCTATGTCAACAAGATATGAGATTACTGTTAGTAACTTATTTTCTACTACATGTCTTCTCCTTGGGATTTATTTTGGATATTTCCATTTATAATTATGAACTAGAGTTAAGTCTGAAATTATATTAATATTAGTGCTTACAATTGGTTCTTTAAAAAAAAAAAAAAAAAAAGCCCTAGAGGCTGGGCACAGTGGCTCATGCCTGTAATCCTAGCACTTTGGGAGGCTGAGGTGAACGGATCACCTGAGGTCAGGAGTTCAAGACCAGATGGACCAACATGGTGAAAACCCAGCCGTCTCTACTCAAAATACAAAATTAGCTGGGCATGGTGATGCATACCTATAATCCCAGCTACTAGGGAGGCTGAGGCAGGAAAATCATTTGAACCCGGGAGGCAGAGGTTGCAGTGAGCCGAGATCGTGCCGTTGCACTCCAGCCTGGGCAACAAAGGCAAAACTCTGTCTCAACAAAACAAAAAACAATAAACAAAAAACAAAAAATCCCTAGAATTTCTGAGCACCTAAATTGTATTTCTCTCAATTCACTGGTATCGATCTTCAAGTTATATATATATATATATATATATATATTTATTTATTTATTTATTTTCAAAATGACATGTATGTACACGTAACATATTTTCTGACCTCCTGTATGTTGAACTATTTCTTTACTATGTCTTTAAAAAGAAAATACGTTAGTTCTGAATTTAAATTTATTAGAACATTGTCTCTGTCCTCAAAATTCTGAAATAATGCTTTATTGTATTTTAGCTCTCAGAGATGTATAGAAGCATTGTTATTCCGGTTTGATGTTTTTTGCTTTGTATATGGTGGAAATTTTTGTTTGTTTGTTTTGTTTACCTTAAGAACTGAAGGATTTGTTCTTCAATCTTACAATTCAACATTTGCCTGACATAATTTCTTTCATATGCATGTGAATAAATGCTATGAATCTTTCTATTTGAATCTGCAGGTACTTTTTTAGCCCTGATAATCTTTTTTATTTACTATTTTTAGATTAGTTTGTGACTTGTAAAGCTGTCATTTTGATCTCATCACTTTAATGTTTGTCCTTTATTTTCTTCATTAGAAAGATTGTCACAGGTTTGTGTCTAAATTTTTGCGTTTTTGCAGTTACTTCTTTTCGTTGCCATCTTCAATGCACATTTTAATTCTAGTGTTGTAATTTTGGTTTTCTTTTGGTTGTTCGTTCAGAACCCTTCTCCTGTGATCTCAGTTTTGCTTCTTGTCTGCTTGCCTTTTCACCTTATGCTTTTCTGGCTTTAGCACTATCTGTTGCTTTATTTTTTGTTTTCATACTGCGACTTTTTGTATCCAGTTGAAAATGCCTTCAAAAATGTTATCTGTTTGATTCAGTAAAACCTTTTCAAATTTGTTTTTTCTTTGAGGCTTTAGAATGCTGATTTTTTAATATACTTTTCCTTATTCTAAGTTTCATTCTTTCTAAAACATATCTTTGCATGAGGTTAAAAAAAAAAAACCAAACCTATCTCAATACCTTACTCATCACATAGGAAGCATGTATACTTTGATTTTATGGTAGGTCCATGATGGTTGATGGAATCTCTCTCACAGATCTTTAGCTAGATTGTAATTCATGTGAATAATTCAAACTAAAATACCAGGTTTTAACTCAACTTTGTGGATTAGCCTGGCATCATTTGAAGCCATTGTCAGGACACCTGGGACTCTGAATCACCAGTGTGATTCAGATATCCTTTCATCACAAGCGTATGCTGAGACCAGAGTTCTTGTTATCTGTAAATCTTCATTGTGTCAACATTTTAATTATGGAGACTCCCAGGACATAGTCTTGTCTCCCTAAAGAATGACTTTTACAATTTTTTCTAGGAATATTTCTTTATGAACATAAGCTCAGATGGGGTGGAGTGGGTAACACTACTCTTTCCGTCTCAAGAAGCAGAACTCACATCTAAGAAAGAAAACCTTTCACTGCCTTTGTGAAGATTTTTATGTAGTGATGGGAGGAGCTCTAGCTTTACTGAAATACTTGCAGTCATACTTTCTCTTGCCACTGAGATTCCACGTATGCTGGAAAACGCCATGTTTGCCACTTCATTTACCCAAATAACTCCTAAATATCTTTCAGATCTTTGCTTAGCTCTTATCATTACTTCCTCCAGGTAATATTTTTGAATTTCCCTATATCAAATTAAGAGTCCTTGTTACCATGGTAACCTGTCATTCCTATTGTAGACCTTAGTACCCTTCAATGAAAATTCCTCGGTACCTGTCCCTCTTGAGATCAAAGTGCCTTAAGTAGCATTGCAATACTAATACTAACAGCAATAATCTCTGTTCAATATACAGGACTTAATGGATGAAAGAGTTGTGTGCTAGATATCAGATGTCATTTTAAACCCCAATTTCAGCAAGTAATTTATTTATTTTATTTTATTTTATTTTATTTTTGAGAGGGAGTCTCCCTCTGTCACCCAGGCTGGAGTGCAGTGGCACGATCTCAACTCACTGCAACCTCTGCCTTCCACGTTCAAGTGATTCTCCTGCTTCAGCCTCCCTAGTAGCTGGAATTACAGGTGCCCACCACCACATCCGACTAATTTTTGTACTTTTAGTAAAGATGGGGTTTCACCATGTTGACCAGGCTGGTCTCAAACTCCTGACCTCAGGTGATCCACCCGCCTCCGCCTCCCAAAGTGCTGGGATTACAGGAGTGAGCCACTGCCCCCTGCCAGCAAGTAATTTTCAATCCCCAAGGATGTGGGATAAGATAGAGTCTAAAGACTCAGAAATTTTTAGTCAATCAGAAGTAAGTGTGTGGGGCAGGAGGAGATGATGGCTATGTAGGTAGGAGGGTTTCCTGCTTCAGTTAACATCTCATCTGTATTGAGAATCCTACTGCAATTCTTTGCCACAGCCCCTGAACTCTACCCATACCTTGATATAATGATAGGAAACCAGAGGAGAAGAATGAAATCGAGAACCAAGAAACTAAGAAACAGAGAAAAAGTGCATTGAGTTCTAAAAGCCTGGAAGATATATTTTCCTGGAGCAGTTCTCTGCTTAAAGAAATGAGTCTGTGGCTCCGAGCTACAGGTAAACAGCTAGGCTTCATGAATTACAGGTGTACATACTGTTCCTTAGGGCCCAGAATTTAAATTCATACCACTGAACAGTTTTTAAAGGCTTTAACACATTATTTTGTTTGTATGCAAATGAAAGCTGCTAATTTCAAATGAGTCTTAACTATTTATTTAAGTAGTCCCAAAGGATATCTACTTGAACACAATTTGCTAGCAGTTATTTCAAGTACTAGATGAACTCAGAAAATAATAAACTGTATATTTAAATTAACTCAGTAAGTTGGGTTACTAACCAAATGATCTCAAAAGTTAATCTGAATCAGAGGGTCTCTTCTTATTGCAGACTCAGTATTCTATTTTATCCAAATTTCAGATTTTGAAGGGAAAATGAAACTATATCTGTAGAGACTCACATGCAAATAGGATATTGCAGTTAATAAAAAGCCATTATACATACCTCCCATTTGAGTCTGACAACAAGCAAGTGAGGTATATATTATTAATGTGCTTATTTAGAAAATGAGGTAAATGAGCCTTCAGCATTTATGTAACTTGCCTCAGTTGGGGGAATTGAAATTGGAACCCAGGACTTAGGTATGACTGCAATGACTCTCAATGACCTTGTTTGCAGGATTCTATACTGCACAACCCCAGGTGGTCACCATGCTAATACTGAAGCAGTTAGTTATTCTGATTGGCTGATTATGCTTAAAATCATTGGAGTATTTATTACCTCCATGTAATATAATTTGCAATAGCAAAGATCTTGGGGGTTACTATTCTGGATTCCATCAAGGTCTTCTGTAACGTTCTCAGCATGCCAAGGTAACAAAATAGTTTTGTTTTGCTTTTCCAAAGGGGATGGCAGTAGAATGAACCACTGAACACAATCTTTCCTATCCTACCTGAATTCTAAATTTAGGTGTTTCACGTGTCCGTGTGAAGAGATCACCAAACAGGCTTTGTGTGAGCAACATGGCTGTTTATTTCACCTGGGTGCAGGCGGGCTGAGTCCGAAAAAGGAGTCAGCAAAGGTGATGGGATTATCATGAGTTCTTATAGGTTTTGGGATAGGCGGTGGAGTTAAGAGCAATGTTTTGGGTTTTGGGGTCAGGGGGTGGATCTCACAAAGTACATTCTCAAGGGTGGGAAAAATTACAAAGAAACTTCTTAAGGGTGGGTGAGATTATAAAGAACATTGATCAGATAGGGTGGGGTAGAAACAAATCACAATGGTGGAATGTCATCAGTTAAGCTATTTTCACTTCTGTGGATCTTCAGTTGCTTCAGCCCATCTGGATGTATATGTGCAGGTAACTGGGGATATGATGGCTTAGCTTGGGCTCAGAGGCCTGATATTAGGATGTTTGGATTACAATCATACAGGTAGAAGAGATTTTAGAACTTATTTACCACAAACTCTAATTTTGCATTTAAAGATGTTAAGAGCCAGGATCCCAAAGGACTTGCTGAAGTTTGCACAGCTAGTCTGTGGCAAAACCAAAATATATAAAAATAGGCCTGTTGATTTTTTTCCATAACACCCTGCTCTATGCTAAATCATATAAGCATTTGTAAAATATTCGCCACGACATGACTGAGATAAAGCTATTGGCAGAATCGTTTCAACTTCAGCGAAATGAATATAGCTTATAACTAGATATAAGTGTTGGGGAGAAAAATCTTTTCCTTTACCCCTTGAGTTTATCCTTGGGGGCCTACACATTAAACTAACAAAAGCGATTAACAGGAGAAAGGGTATATGATTGTTATTAAAATTTACATGCATGAGAGTTTGCAGAAAAGAAGTGAAATGCAAAGAAGTGGTTAGACTTATAAGCATACATACCATTTTAAAAATGAAAAAAGGTTTGGGCTTTGATGGATGATAAATTGTGGGAAAGTGTATTTCCTAGAACATATATGGGGAAAATTAATGGAAGAGAATGGATTGTTTTAATAAGGTCTGTTTCTGTAGACTCTCTTCATTGTCAGCTCTTAGCCTCAGCTCTTCTCTTCCTGGTACAGGTGGGGCACCTTCACAAAGAAAACCTATTTCCTTGTTTTTAGTTAGATAAGGGAATGATAAAAATTCTCGGTTGCCTTCAACTCAGGATAATTCTTATACCAAAATGGCATACTTTGGGGTGGCATATTCTAGATGCTTTCGTAAGACAGGAGTCATTTGCTGAATAATGCCCAGAAAATGGAAAATGCCCAATAAATTTTTGATTGATGAAAAGCTATAAATATAAATGATACACAAATATTCAAAATTATATATAAGTGGTTTAATTACTACCAAATGCCTAATGAAGGGAAAGGGAAACAATATTATAAAGAAATAACATATGAAGTGTCATGTTGAAAATTCCATAGTGAGATCTTCCGTCAGGACACTGACTGTATATTGTTTATGAATGTGTTTACTGCATGCTGTGGTACAAAATGGTAGCGTAATTTTGGCTAAATTGTTTAACTTGGACATCAGTTTTTCAATTTCAAAGTGTGGATATTTAAAAAAATACTTGCCTGTCAGGATTAAAATGAGCTATTTTAGGTGAAAGGTTTCTTTATTGATGTGTCAGTGAAGGCAAAGTATATTAATTTCTACACTAGTCAACTTTAAACTTTCAGCATTTTAACATATTGAGAGTTACTTATTGCCCATACCACTATTCAATGACTTGGGGGAAGGTAATGGTTGGTTTCTCCTCTGTATATTTATTCAGGGACCTCGGTTTCTCTAATTTGTGTTATCTTCAGGGCATTGATACTCGAACTTTAGTATGCATCAGAATCACCTGGAGGCCTTGTTAAAGCAGATAGCTGGATCTCCTCCCAGAGTTTCTGAGTCAGTAGGAATGGGTTGGGACCTGAAAATATGCATTTGTAAGAAGTTTCCAGATAATGCTGTTGCAGGATTGGAGGGTCACAATCTGAGATCTTCTGTTTTTACCCTGTTATCCATTCTCTACAGCCCCCACAGCTTTCTGCAGCTGTCCAGCGGGTAACAGCAAAGGACAAAGGCCATATGGAGGATCTCGGCGATGCTGTATGGGCCAGTCTTAGAAGTGATGTACATCAATTCTTCTCACACCTCATTGCCGGAAGTTACCATCTGGCCCTCACTTCAATGTAAAGGTGGCTGCAACTAACAAGATGGCAAGGAAGCGGGGAAGCGTGTGAATGTTAGTGAGTATTAACAGCCTCAGCACAACCGGTGGATAGAGATCATTACGTTATTTATAATGATAATAATAATTTACTAAGGTTTTCTTTAAAATTGATACAATCAGGAAAAGTTGAAGTTAGAGTACTATCTCACTGTTACTAGAATTTGTTTATCATGGATTAGCCAAGGGAATCATAAATTAGAAAGTCATTGTTTCCCTGAGGAAGCACATGGATAAAATTTTCAACTATGATGTTCATGTTTGTCAATTTAAAAATATTATTCTATTGGACTGAAAATTTCTTAAAAAGAAAGATAAAGCAAAGAAATTGCGCCTTTCCTTAAAAGTGTCATTAAGAATATAGTACAATTCCAGTTCAGCATTTCCCTGAAGTGACTTTCATGACAGAGAGATCCATGTGTGAAATTAAACAGCATGTCATTTTGTTGAGGTGTTGCCTTTTTTTTTTCTTCTTGTGGGTTGTATTTTTCTAAGTGTAATCTGAGCGATTTCAACGAAGTTTTCACCGTTCCTTTTATAACTTTCCCCCATATTTATGTACTCAGAAATATATTATTCTTCATGTCATAGTGCCAAGAAATCTGGTTAGTAAAAATGCCAGATTCTTTTATTTGATTTTATTTGATTTCATTAGGGACCATCAGCCTAGCTGCTTAAGTGCCTGACTACCGTTTGCAGTTAAACATTCATTAAGGAATCCCCAGTGGGTTCATTTGTTTCACTGAGGTCCAATTACAGTGCCACAAAAGCAGTTTTTGTAGCAATTAGTTGATTTTTCCTGTTTATGTTCTGTCTCTTTAGGAAGAGGACTAGTTTGTGGAGGTCAGAATTTTAATAAGGCACGATTTAGGGCCAATGAGAAAACTGATAATTTACTAAATGGCTGTGGTGGACTTAACAGCTCAAAACAGAGGTAAATAACGCAACAGGGACCCCGGGACTCTGTTTTCCTGGTGTGCACAGCTCAGAGCCCCACGAAGTAAGGAATAGATTCTGTGTTAAATGGCTGTCACGGACGCTAATGTGCTATGTGCATAGGGCACCAGTGTCCTAACCTCAGGTGTCATCAGAATTTGTCATCAGCAATCTTTCTGCTTCTAAAGCGCCTCACAAAGGAGAGTCATTCATCTATGTTTTATTTCCTCAAAGTTAGTTTGAGAAAGAAGCATTTGGCAGAATAGTACAAAAATAAATAATTATTAAACGGCTTGAACACAGTCTAGAAAGTAACCCTGAATTGACACCGATGGTAAGGTTAACATTCCATGTCTTATACATAGACTGTTATGGGCAGAATTGTGTTCCCCCAAACTCCTATGCTGAAGTCCTCACCTCCAGGACCTCAGAATGTATTAGGAGACAGGGCCTTGAAAGAGGTGATGAAAGTTAAATGAGCTCATATGAGTGGGCCGTAATCCAACAGGACAGGCATCCTTATAGGTAGGGGAGATGAGGACATAGACACACAGAGGGAAAGCCATGTGAGGACGCTGTGAGAAGATAGCCATCTATTAGCTGAGGGGAGAGGCCTCAGGGGAAACCAGTCCTGCCAACACTTGATCTCAGACTTCTAGCCTCCAGGACCGTGAGAAAATGAAATTCTGTGGTTTAAGCCACCTAGTCTGTGGTACTTCGTTATGGCAGGCCTAGCAAACTAATAGATAGACCTAACAGATGCATTTGAGTAATCATGTTTAGATAATAAACATCGACAATTGTATATATTTGCATTATCATCCCAGTCTACAGTATCACAAGATAGATTTACAGAAGGATGAAATAAATTACATCCAGGTTTTGGTATCCAGATATCTAAGCAAGGGCAAGAGAGTGTTCTCCTAAATGACAACTCAACTTCAAACAATTACTTCTGCAAACCATAGTAAACCAGTAATGCTGCCATGTGTATTCAAAGAAGCTCTTCTGCACATTGTAGGTACTTCAGTTCCAAATAATGTAAGAGGAGCCCATTTTTGGAAACTTAAAGAGGGAAAAGGAAATTAAAAACTAGAGAGACAATTGGAACACTTGTGCCTGAACCTGTGAAAAGCCATATGTATGATTTAATATATGCACTAATTAAAATAAAATAATGAAAACTAAATATTATTAGTGATATATTCATTAAATTAATGCTTCATTTTTATTCACCAAAGCATTTCTTTTCCTATAATTTCCAAAAGATGCTTGCAAATTTGTTTTGCTTTATCTAGGTAAGACCCCTTCAAACAGATCCTTATCAAATGTCTAAAACTTTATCAAAATTGTCTTTTGAATTTTATGATTTGGAGTTTTTCATGCCCACATCCTGGTTCCCCTGATTCTGAGGTAAAGAGGAATTTTGAACTTTGAGATGTTTTAGGGAGCTTTGATTTACTAGTCATAGATGAGTACGTGTTTCTCAAATCATTTGTCAGGCTCACGATGCCTTCGTGCTGGAGCTCAGCCTGCCAATGCCTCTAACCTATGCCTCAGCCCACCCTGTTTATAGGCAGATTGGCTGCACTTCCTGTCAGTTCTCTTCCTCAGACCTCATCACAAACAAAATGCAACAGAATGCAAAAAGAGCTCTGCTTCTACAATGACTGTCTCATTATCTCTTTTTTCTCTTAACAATATCTAGTTCTTGCTTTATTTCTATGACCAGAAGATGTGACATAAAGACTGGCTGCCTGCACTAAAATCTATAGAGATGGGGAACTGGTCAACAGTAATTCTCATGCTTTGGAATGCTACTAAGATGATCTATGTGTCTTTTGGTAGGAACATGTGTCTCCATCTCTCTCTCAATTCTTTTTTTTTTTTTTTTTTTTGGTGGGGGGCAGGGTCTTGCTCTGTTGCCCAGGCTGGAGTACAGTGGCACGATCTTGGCTCACTGTAGCCTTGAGATTCTGGGCTCAGGTGATTCTTCCAACTAAGCCTTGCAAGTAGATGGGACTGCAGACATGTCTCACTAAACCCAGCTAATTTTCGTTTTTGTCTTTTTTTTTTTGTAGAGATGGGGTCTTCCCCAGGCTGGTCTCGAACTTCTGGGCTCAAATGACCCTCTCGTCTCATCCCCCAAAACACTGGGATTGCAGGCATGAGCCACCGCACCTGGCCTTTCTCTCCATTTTTAATGACAACAATGTCTCAAATTAAATGGAACCTTAATTTGCATGTAGAGTCAGTTTTTGCTAAGCAGCCTCTAAGAATTTATTTGTGTATCATCAGGACCTTCATTCTCGGACTCTCTCTTTCATAATGCAACCACATTACAAACTGAGGCATGATTATCTTCTTCCAGAGGGAATGGAATTATTCAGTTGACTCACAAGGAAATAACAACAAAGAAGAATCTAGAACTCACGTATTCTATTTTTAAATTCTCTATTTACTCATCTATTCTATTTATGAATTTTAACAAGATCACCAATTACATATTTTAAAAATGTGTGGAAAATATAGAAAAATCTTGGGGAAAAGGAACTATATTACACATTTTTAAATGGGTTTTTCTGAGTATAGGAAATCATAAATTTAAACTGAATGGATCTAATTCTCTTGCCTGGTGACTTTTGAAATCAAGGGAAAAACACTGAGGATACTTGGAAAGTGACACATTTCTTGAAGTGATAAGAACTCAATCAATACAAATAAATTGATTTAACTCATCCTTTCAGAAAATAAAAGCCCATTCAGATTGGAATATTTTGATACGAAGTTTGGAAATGGAGTTGCCACTTTAGGGTAGTGCAGCCCAGACAGACACTCCATGTGATGTACTTGAGGCTTACTAAATTTTCACTTAAATAAAACTGTAGCTCCTAAATTTTGGTTTACTTTGAACACTTCTTGTGCCATTTGATTTGGCAGCTTTTTAAATTTTATTATTTAGTTATTTTGTTATTATTTTTATGAGACGGAGTCTTGCTCTGTCACCCAGGCTGGAGTGCAGTGGCGCGATCTCGGCTCACTGCAAGCTCCGCCTCCCGGGTTCACGCCATTCTCCTGCCTCAGCCTCCTGAGTAGCTGGGACTACAGGCGCCCGCCACCACACCCGGCTAATTTTTTATATTTTTAGTAGAGACGGGGTTTCACCGTGTGAGCCAGGATGATCTCCATCTCCTGACCTCATAATCCGCCCACCTCGGCCTCCCAAAGTGCTGGGATTACAGGCGTGAGCCACCGCGCCCGGCCGATTTGGCAGCCTTTGTTGTTCATGCTTCCCTAGTGGTTATCAACTACTACTTATTAAGGAAGCCACCTCATTCTTCAAATTTGCAATTTCATAATCAGCGGCCCTGGACTGACATAAAGCTACAGGGAAGATTTTGCAAATTGTATCTAAAGTAAAGAAAGTATGCTCTAAAGAAAGATTCAAAAGTGTGTCTTATAATAAGCTATTTATACTTCAGTATTTTGTCTCTTTTTATACCATTTTTGGGTATACGTGAGACCTTGTAAGTTGTTTCTCGGTCCTCAGTTGTGTTTTCCAGTTTTCCCAGGACAGTTCTAGTTCATGCTGGCTGGCCCGCCTTTGTTACGAAGAACGCCATCTTTACTTCACACACAGGATGCTGTTTATGCCATAAACCGTACATTCACCATACTTACAGTCAAATTTCCGAGTAAATGTCCCACAAGTAAGTGAAATGTTTCCTCCTAACTAGGTGTGCCATAGGGGACAGCCCACGAAGGCCCTGGGCCCAGTGAGGCTATTTTGGCCTTGCCCATGGGTACACACAAAAGCCACCATCGGGATCATCCTGTTCCAATGGGAAGGGCTGTTACATACCTTAGTTCTGAAACGTGAGTCCTGTCTGACTTGACGTTCTTTCAGGAGGGTAATTAATAATAATCAGTCACTGAAATAGCTTTGTCGAAACAATGAGCCGCACTAAACTCCCTATAGGCCAAAAATAAACATGTGGCTTTTAGAGAATTCTGCTGACAAAGAAAAGGACAGCAGTTCTTCCCAAGTTTTGTGTAGGATTTGAGACCATAATCCTCTGTCTTTGTTTTCTTGTTTTGTTTTTTTGTCTTGGGCTCTCACTTGGGTCACATCTACTACCACAAATACAGTAATTGCAGTTAGTCAGTATCTTTGGGCACTAGTTTTATAACACTTGTAAACAAAAGATGCCCTAGAAAAATAGCAGCTTTATTAAACATGCCCCTAAATAGTAGTACAGAAAAATCACATATCTTTGAGTTTTCCAAGAATGCTCTTTGGAAGTATAAATATAAACACATTTAGAAAGATTTTATTGGTTTATTGTGGATACAAACAACACTCTTTTGAATCCTGGATCAATCTGGCTTGCTTTATTTCTGTAACAGACAGTCCAATAAATTAGATTTCCCAGTAGCAGTCATTCCTCATGGAAGTCTCAATAAACTTTCTTTCAACAAGTGTTAAGTATACTTGAAGAGAAATCTGGCGGATTATTAGGTCAGGACATGGGCTAAGGCTACTTAGTATTAAGTAGTAAGTGAAACCCACACTTGAATTTCTCGTAATTTGTAATCAAGCTGTACATTTCAAATACAGCTTTGACAAGCCAGTATTTTTTTCTATTAAGAAAAATTGGACATATAATTTAGAGTCTTTGTGCAGATATTATAAAACTTAGCAAATTAAATGCAAAAAGGAAATGTATCCAGTCAAAACGATTACATATTATACTGAAATTTTTCAACTACCTGAAAGCTAATGATGCAATAGAGATTTATATAGAAAATGATCCTAATCCTTGTGAAAATATTGAAGTCATACGTCGGGTTGAACTCAAGAAAAGCAAACAGCCTAATGATTTTATGTTGGTTTAACTTTTTCATTATTGTTCCAGGCCAGATTTATTATGATTATTATTATTAACTAAGGAAGGAGGGATCCAAGAGAAAAAATTACTAATTCTGTTAGTCTCATTATGTATCATGCCAAATTTAACATGTAATTTTTTCCTATGTTTTCTTATAAATTTCAAATGGCTTAAACCATGTTCTAGAATGATATCCATGAATTACATTAAAAATTGATAGGATTTTGCATTAAAAAATTGGAATAGGAAAAATTCTTTCTTAAGCCAAAGTATCATATTTAGGGCATCTATAGACCAACAACTGGATCTCCCTGGCTTCCAAGCAAGGGCAGCCCCAAGAAGCAGAGGCTACCTGAGCTTCACTGAACACTCTCACATCACCGGTCCCTTACTCTAAGACCCTGCTTCTCTTCCTGGGCTGCTGAGTTGGCCTCAACCTTCTCCTGATATCCACTCAGCCTCTCCATTTCAGGCTGATTTTCTAATTACTTCCAAAGTGAACTTTAAAAACCGTTAATTGGCTAAATGCCTCATGGGCTTCTCATTGTTCTAAGGATAAAAACCAAAATCTGGACCTGCCCTGTAAGGTCCTACCTAGTTGGCCCTTTTTTCATGTTAGCTTGACCTCACCCTCTGTTTTTTCATCCACATCTATCAGCTTTCATTTTCTCCATTAAGCCAGACTTCCCTGGGCCATAGGACCTTTGCTCTTCCCTCTGTCTGGGTGTTTAAACAGAAGGAGACACAGAGCAGACTTTTGGGTCCTCCGTTGAGAAAAGATTGAGGGTTCTGAACATGTGTGAGAAGGCAGTGTGGTGGCAAAGTGAACTCCAGGGGTTACAAGATCAGCTCCGTCACTTACTATCAGTCTAACCTTGGGCGAGTTCTTTATTCTCTCTATACGTCAAGTTTTGTATATGATGACAATTTAAGTACCTTGCCCAAAGGCTGGTGTGAGGATCAAGAGAGTTAATGGATATAAAACTCTCATAGCATACCTGGTACAAAGTAAACACTCAATGCATGTTACTATTATTGTTCTTTTTTGTTGTTGTTTTTTGTTTTGTTTTGTTTTTTAACATTCAAGCTCTATCCAAATAATATATCTTCAAAAGTCTCACATTCCATAAGAGTTGTGCCTATAGTGTTTAATGTATAAACCGTTCCTGATTCTAATACATGCTGATATTGGAAAGGAACAATCTTTTATGTGTATAGATTTGGGGGGATACAAGTGCAGTTTTGTTACATGGATATATTGCATTGTGGTGAATTCGGCACTTTTAGTGTACTCATCATTTGAATATGTATACTGAACCCATAAAGTAATTTCTCATTTCTCACCCCTGCTCCCACCTTTCCTTCTTTTGGAGTTCTCCAATGCCTATTATTCCACTCTCTATGTTCGTGTGTATTCATAGTTTAGCTCCCACTTCTAAGTGAGAATATGTAATATTTGGCTCTTTCTGAGTTATTTCACTTAGGATGATGGCCTCCAGATTCATCCATGTTGCTGCAAAACACATGATTTCATTCATTTTTATGCCTGAGTAGTATTCCATAGGATATATATACCAAAAGAAGGAACAATTTTAAATGCACCGAAGAGAATCAGCAGAATTTAATTCAAGAAGCGAAATTAACAATGAATGAGAAATAATGATAATTTTCTTTGTTACACCTATCTCACAGTTTTTCATTTCACTACTGAGGCAGAATTAATATCATGCCACACATCGCTCTGCTATCATCAAAAAGATCTTTCTTATTACAGCTCTTCATAAATATCCACTCTGAGTAAACACTACCTATTCTTGTAGCCCAGCTTGGGTGATTCTTATTTTTGTTTGGGTTGCACTCTGTTAATGCTTTCATATTCCAAGTTTCTTCAACTAAATACAGTTGCCAAGAATTGTTTCCAAGTGCTGCCTGCGATTTTGGATTGTATTCCTGGAAAAATGAATGCAATAGTTAAAATGGATTTTTCTCCCAGTGACCCAGGCTCTTGTCTGGACAGGAGATCTGGCCTGAGTTTTAGCAGGGCCGATAGTGTGAGCACAGTGAGACTGTATGCCAACCTTGCTGTCCATGACAGAACAAACCACTTGGCCAGTTCATGCTGTTTGCAAGTTGAAGCTTTGTTTTCCTGTCAGCCTTGTGAATCTGAGAGGATAGCTTTTAGCAACATCTTTATTTCATTTAGTTTTTTAAATGCCCTCAAAAACCCTCTTCTATTCCAAATGCCTTTCTATGAAGTATAGATTGTGTTCTTAGGCTGTTGTGGGGGCAGCTGCCAAAATGACTGAAAGCAAATCAATCAGGAGGGGAAGATGAGGCAGTTGCCACCCTGAACTGGCTACAGACCCACGGGGCACCAGCAGAGCCCCCTGATTCTCATCTCTTATGGATTAGAGGTTTTAAATACGTTTTGTGCTAGAATGTAATTGTCAGTCTTCTGAAAAAAAAGATGCATTTTGAGTACATACAACAGTTTTTTTAAAGTATGTATACATGTACTTATTTATTAATATTACTTTCATAGCCTATATACATGATGTATACAAATATATATATTAACTATATTATGTATACAGGGTATGGATATAATATACACAAGTATAAAGTAATATATAAACACTTTTAATCAAATTTATTAGTAATCATACTTAATATAAAGAATAGTCCCTAAAAGTGGTTGCTTTGGGGCTCTGTTTTTTCTGTGTTACAATTCCTCAAATTCTGTTGAATCTCCTTTTTGAATCTGTCATACACCACCATGGTAATTCTTTGGGATTAAATATAACTTTCAAAAACACACATAGAAGAGACAAATATTGTAACTAATTTTTAGTAGTCAAGTGTAAATATGTGGATTTATATAGATATGTGTGTGTTTATACATTTCTATACATAAATACATTATAAATATATACATAATTTTAAAGATATGACTGATAAAGTTTATTTACTCTTGTGACTCAGATTGCAAATGAACATAATTCCAAAATTAGAATAGCAAACATGGTTTGAACAGAGGTAAAATGGCCTTGTGGGGTGAGTGTTCAGTGCAATTAAACAACTGTGAAGTGTCTCATCATTTCTGAGCTAAGAGTTGAATATTGGAAGGTAATTGGCATACTTCCAGTTTGAATGGATGGACGTCGCTCATTTGAATATACAGATTCCAATATGTATATATACGCTTTATACCAGCGTCATGCATATTTGGCATCATGAAATAAGGAGACAAAAGAGGATGTCTGTTAAGAATATGGACTCCGGCCTCAGGCAGGCGTGGGATTATGTCTGACATTCACCAATTGGCGGCCCTCTTCCTTTGTGCAATTATTTAACCTCTTTATGCCTCACTTCCTTCACCCTTGAAATACGAATTTTTTGCTGTGCTGATGAGTAAGATAATATAACAAATATAGCTCAATAAGGTTTTTGGCACAATAACACATTTCCATTAAATATGCTAAAAATAATTTAAAAATATTTTCCTCACTTCCTATTTATTTTGGATCATCCATAATAAATCATTCCAATACAGTTTTTAAAATGGAGCAAACAAGTCAGTACAGACAAATCTAACTTTATACTCTCCCAAAATAGTTCAATTGCTGTACACAGGCTCAGTATCAATTTTATCCAGTTTTTAAAAATGACTAGATGTCATTTGCAAATGACCTACACAAAACACTTGAATACACGTACAGTTAAATTCCAGATAAAACTCTCTTTAAGTTGTAATTTCAATATTTTATATTTTCTATTTGCTTATTTGGTGCGATATTAATTGCTTTTGGTTTAATTGGAAGAGAGACCAGATCAGCGTGTTTTGTTAGGAACAGAGTGGGTTAACAAAAGCCTTTCAAGAGATTACAAAAAAGCCACTAAGGAAGAGTGACTTCAGGTACCATATTCCAGAATGTTTATTTTTCTTTCTCGCTAGTTTCAAATGGGTCAGCATATCAGTAAAACAAGAGGTAAACAAAGACCTATCTCAGATTACATCAGCTCCTGGGGCCATCAACAAAGTAAACATCAGTCACCCCATGAAAAATACAACCATTACCTGTTATTGGACACTGGCAGGCCTGGCCTGACCACCAAGTGGCACAGTTAATGAATCCACTTATTTCTAATACAAATAAACCCGAGAGAGGAAGCAGTCAGCTAAAGCTGTCTCTGAAGTCAGATGGGGAGATGGTTAATAAAAACGCTCAGGGCTGACATTTCCTTTTTATCTGAAACATGCTTTTCTTGAGAATGACATGATCTTCTTGATACGGTTTAGTAAGCTTCAGCTGATACCAGGTTCTAAGGTCCTTTTAGATGGCTTTCTTTTCTTTTCTTTTCTTTTTTTCTTTACAAATGAAAAAAAATCCGTAGGACAAATTTTTAAAATAGGTAGCACAAGGCTTAAGTACAAGGAAACACAATTATTTTTATTAGTCACTAGTTACTTAAAAATGTTGATGGTAACAGGATACATTTTTCCTGCAGAATAGTTTGTCAAGATTTTTGAAAAACTTTAAAATTTCTCTTAATCTCTGCTTAAGTAGTTCTACTTGCAGAAGTACAGGACAGGTTAAGAAAATAGTCAGAAATATGTTCAAAAGTATATACAAAAGGACATCCAGGAACACTTTTTTAAAATGATTACAAAATGAGATAATCTAAAAGTTTAAAAACTAATGAACTAAATTATAGCATGTCCCTAAAATGGAAAATTATCATATTTTCAAAAGCATCAAATGGTGAAAGAATATTCCTACAGTATAAGGTTAGGTGAAAAAGGTAATATATGCTACAATGGAAATTATTTATATTTGGTTTTTATTGTGTTTTTGTCATTCCTATATTTCAATTTTTATTGAATTTTGTTTTGTTAAAATATACACACAAACATATACCCACATACTGAGAAGTATTTATGAATATATGGATGTTAAAATGAATTACCTTAGTGGAATAATGCTAAAGATGATTTTTTGCATCATATTGTTTCTGTGTCTTCAAGTTTTGAATAACGAAAATATGTTTTATAGTTTCTTCAGAAAGCATAGTGTATGGAATTATCATGTATCTTGTTTAGGAAATTGTATACTCAAATGGGAAGTTTTTGTTTGAATTGCCAAAACAAACAATATTCCTTGTTTCTTCATTTTCAGAGTCAGATTATTTTGGTGTTTAATGTAAATTCTTCATGATGCAGTTTTACATATTTCCTCTCTTCCTTTGCTGACATAAATTAATGGCAATTAATCACCATCTGATGTTTAAACTCCATACATCAGAAGTCTTTCAGTGTTCTCTCTCTTCCTTAGGCTGAAAAATGACAGTCCCTTTAATTTTTTCATGTTGATCTTCTTTTCTACTCTTTTAATCATTTCTGTGTGAGTATCAAAAACAATTCTGTCACTGGGAAAGTTTGAAAAGATGGTGGAAAAAGGATTTGCAGTACTATAATGCTTAACTAAACCATAAAATGGTCCACATTTTTGGCATTCTTTTTCTTCTTACCTTTGAAATAATTAAAAATGAATTAAGGCATTTATAATTTCCCATTTCTATTTTAAAAATTCAAAATTAATTTTTATAAACAGGCGGTTGGAATGTATGCTCTTGGTTAAATTACAAAAGTATACATTGTATTAAACCGATTTATAAATGTCCCAATAAAATAAATATTATCACATATAGTGTTTTTCAAAAGATATGGGTCCTATAGTATATCAAACACTAATTTAAAATATTTCCTCACCTTAAATAATGAATTAATCAACATTCATTAAAAATACCCTTATTGAACACTCACATATTATAAATATTAATGACATATACTCCTTAATATCTACTTTTTTTGCTCATTTACTTTTTAATATTTTGCTATTAGCTACCTCATGCTTATTACATTCTAGCACATCTTTACGTATCCTCAGCAACTGTCTACCCCAAACTCAAGTATTAGCAAGTGATACAAAATTATACAACACTTGTGTGGTGGTGGTGGCAGGGATACGGGGGGAGGTGAAAAGAAAGATATAAATAACTAGTGTGACTGAGTTTATATTTATTTATATTTATATATCCAGTATTAAAGAAAATGTGGTAAATATACACCATGGAATACTATGCAGCCATAAAAAGAAATGAGATCATGTCCTTGCAGGGATGTAGGTGGAGCTGGAGGCCATTATCCTTAGAAAACTAATGTAGAAACAGAAAACCAAATAGCACATGTTTTCAATTATAAGTGGGAGCTACATGATGAGAACTCATGGACACATGGTGGAGAACAACACACACCGGGGTCTGTCAGAGGGTTAGAGGCTGGGAGGAGAGACAGGATCAGGAAGAATATCTAGTGGATGCTGGGCTTAATACGTGGGGGATGGGATGATTTGTACAGCAAACCACCATGGCACACATTTACCTATGTAACAAAGCTGCATATCCTGCAACTGTACCCCTGAACTTAAAATAAAAGTTGGAAATTAAAAAAATATATATATATACACACACACACACATATATATGTTGTATGGTTTGCCTCTGTGTCCCTGCTCAAATCTTATCCTGAACTGTAATTCTCATGTGCCCACATGTTGAGAGAGAGACCTGGTGGGAGGTGAATGAATCATAGGGGCAGTTCCCCCCATGCTATTCTCATGATATTGAGTGAGTTCCCATGAGATCTGATGGTTTTATAAGCAGCTCTTTCCCCTTTGTGCTCTCTCTCTCTCTTTCCCACCACCTTGTGAAGAACGTACTTGCTTCTTCTTCACCTTCTGCCATGAATGTAAGTTTCCTGAGGCCTCCCCATCCATGTGGAACTGTGAGTCAATTAAACCTCTTTCCTTTATAAATTACCCAGTCACGGATAGTATATAGCAGTGCGAAAACGAACTAATACAATATATAACATATGTACATATGTAACACTTATAATATTTTATAATACTATATATCAGTCACATTGCTTATTTAGAAATGCATATACATTCTTTTCTATCACTTTAGCAAGATATGAAATAATCAGGAAGTTCTAACCTTCAAAATTTAATAAAATAATGATAATGAATATGTTTGTTGCTACTGTCACCTCTATGCTCTTTTCCTTTATGAATATAAGTTTCTAGTATAATAGAGTCTAATTTACTGAGTTAATTACAGTACATTTTAAATGTTTATGGAAAAGTTATTAAATTAGCATTTTTGAGCTATCTACTATTGTATTTCCTTTACCAGAAAGTAATGGGCATCTATCAATTAGTTCTGCAAATCTTGTTATTTTGCAATTATTGGTATGGTATTAAACATTACTAATTACTGTCTTATCAAAATGTTATTCAACCAAATGCGTTTATTATAGTTCATCTGAGTCCTTCGTGTAGTTACTGTATGTGTTGAACCATGTGTCCTACTATAAACAAGAGCAATTGAAATATAGGCTGGCTTAAACTTGAGATCCAGTGAAACGTGACTTCTTATACGTGCGTTCACATTTGCCACTTTTGCCGTCATGCTTAAGCATCATTTCCTAACCGAATCTGTTGAAGGAAAGTTCTTGTGTCTCAGCTCTCAATTCATCTTCCGAGTGGTTTCTGGCTCAACTTGAGGTGCCAAAGGTGCAAAGATTAATCCAATTGAAGAAAATGGTTCTTTGTTTTTGCCTACCCAAAATTCCAGTCATGCAGTGTAGTAAGAAGACTCACAGGGGCAAGAAATGGCCATGTCATGCAAATAGTAGCAATGTGCAGACAGGTTAAGTCCTTTTCTCATGTATTACCAACTGAGCCACAATATACAGAAATAAGTAAACAATTTTTTTTTTTTTTCTTGAGATGGAGTCTCACTCTGTCACCCCAGGCTGAAGTGCAGTGGCACGATCTCGGCTCACTGCAACTTTCACCTCCTGGGTTCAAGTGATTCTCCTGCCTCAGCCTCCTGAGTAGCTAGGACTACAGGCATGCACCACCATACCCAGCTAATTTTTTATATTTTTGGTAGAGATGGGGTTTCACCATGTTGGCCAGGCTAGTCTCAAACTCCTGACCTCAAGTGATCTGCCTGTCTCAGCCTCCCAAAGTGTTGGGATGACAAGCGTGAGCCATTGCGCCCAGCTAGTAAACTCATAATTTAAGTCAGGATAATATTTTCAGTTGTATATTCCCTCTGACCAAGGACTACAGAACTACCACATGAAAGTGAAGATTAGAACTAACATTATTCATATACGGTTACATTCAACATCATTTTATCTTAGGTGCCCAACAGTTTTCCCAGAGATCATCTTTGGCTTTCAAGTCAGCTATAGTATTGACTCCTGCCTCAGTCACATATGAGCATTGAGCAAGGTAGTTAATCTTACTGACTCTTACTTATCTTGGCAGGAAATGGAGAGAAATAAGTTAACTCACAGAGTTACAATGGGAGTTAAATAAAAAAGTAATCGTTAAGTGCCTAGCAAAATGCCTGGCACATAGTGGATATATAATAATTGTTAATTTCTTTTTGCTTGAATGAGCAACTTGTAGAATTTGATTCTTCCAGTTTTGTCAATTGATTTTTCTATTTATAAAAGAAATTCTCCTCAATTAATAACTGATTCATTAACTTTAAAAAAAAAATAGCATTAAACTCCTTTCAGTGTAAGTATGACAAACGCTTGGAAAATATTATTTATCCTCATTCAAGATATTTATCCTTAGAATACTTATAAGAGAGATGCTGATTACTCATACTATGTAAAGTAGGTATTATGAAGGCTTTTTTTTCTTTATTGTTTAGATACAGAGGTAAGCAACATGAAATTGTGTTTTCCTCATGTTTTGTTTTAAGTTCAGGGGTACATGCTCAGGTGCATGTGCAGGTTTGCTATACAGGGAAATGTGTGCCGTAGTGGTTTCCTGCACAGATCACCCCATCATCCTATGGGAATGATCAGTATCCATTAGCTGTTCTTCCTGATGCTCTCCCTCCCCCACCCCTGTACAGGCCCCGGTGTGTGTTGTTCCCCAGCATGTGTCCATGTGCTCTCATCATTTAGCTCCCACTTATAAGTGAGAACATGTGGTGTTTAGTTTTTGGTTCCTGCAGGAACATGAAATTTTTAAAAATTCAAATTTCTCGGCCGGGCGCGGTGGCTCAAGCCTGTAATCCCAGCACTTTGGGAGGCCGAGACGGGCGGATCACGAGGTCAGGAGATCGAGACCATCCTGGCTAACACGGTGAAACCCCGTCTCTACTAAAAAATACAAAAAACTAGCCGGGCGAAGTGGCGGGCGCCTGTGGTCCCAGCTACTCGGGAGGCTGAGGCAGGAGAATGGCGTGAACCCGGGAGGCGGAGCTTGCAGTGAGCTGAGATCCGGCCACCGCACTCCAGCCTGGGCGACAGAGCCAGACTCAGTCTCAAAAAAAAAAAAAAAAAAAAATTCAAATTTCTCGTATGGGACTTTTTGTGTGTGTGTGTGGAGAATGCCACGGAAAAGAAAAGCCCACTAGAATAAACGTTGTCTTTGTAGCCTATAAAAACAACAAAATAATTAAGAAAAGTGATTGGTTGGGGAAGAGGCTAGGAAAATTAAAGAAGTGTTATGTTACTGAGTTTGTTCCATATTTTAAACAATTTCATGAATTATTTCTGTTTATAATCATAGTACCTTACTTTCTCTAATTATCATATAATTAGCTTTGTATGAAATTGAGCTCTTGGCTGACTCCGGTTGCACTGCCTAAGAGTTAGCCCTGTTCCATATGAAGCAGTTTTAAAATAAATAAATAAATAAGTAAGTAAGTAAGTAATAAATTGATCTCTAAGCAAAAATTCAACTTCAGTAAAGTGTTGGGAACACTGTTATATATCAGGCTATCATGAAATTTCATTCTGAGAGTGTGTTCTTTCAAGTTTTATCCCAGTTTACATATTTAACCTTAAACAATCATGTTTACACTGCCCATGTAGAAAGAATCCATTCTATTCACTCGCAATCCATTGTTACATAAGTAACAACAACAAAAAGTTTCCCCTTTAGTTTCAAGACTTAAAATCAGAAAGCTTGGGTGTGCCTGAGCTGTCATGGTATAGCTGGGGTTCCTGTTTCAATGGAGCCAAGCTACATTTTCCTATAGGACCTAAAGTTGGTCACAAGTTGTCATTAAGAGGTAAGAATGAAGGGGAAGACACATCCTGCAATACGGGAAAGAATGTGAGTCATGGTCAAGATATAAAACCAGAAAAACCCTGGAATAAATGGTTATCTACTTCAAGTAGGAATAATCAGAGCTCTGATAAAGAAACTGCAAGAGAGTTGAAGTACAACTCTTTTCCTCTGGAAGAGGACCATATTCCATTTTGAATCATAAGAATGTAATGGGAAAAAAGTTATTTTTAGACATTTTTCATTTAACTCTTGGCCCATTTAATTTGCTTTCTTTAATTGCATTGCTTAAGTACATAGAACCCTAATTCTTTCAGAGATCTCATTACCTTCTGGGCAAGCTATAGGTATTTATTTGTTCTGTTTTTTTTGCCTCCTCGATTTCTTGATCCCTTTCTTAATATCTGACGATTGCCTGTGTGAATTTCAAAAGAAGGAAACTGGCTGTATCTGATTCCAGAGAATGACCAGGATCCCCGTTCTTCTCCAAAACTTTAATCCATTTGGCAAGTTATTGTATTCATTCTTAGAATGTTCTTTCAAAATAAATATTACTCTTTTTCTAGATATGATAAAGAGGGCAGATTCCAGTCATAATATGGAATGGTAACACAGATATTCCTTGCCTCCTGAAATTTCAAGTCAGTCAATTGCTTTACCAGTCTAGCAATTTAGTGTTTTCTTTTCCATTTCTTATATAAATGTTAGTTTTCCTTTAAAAAAGCAGCATAAAACACATAAGATACTATAAATGCTATGGCTCAATTTGTTGCACTATTTTACAAAAATGAAATCAGTTGCATTAGGTTATGGGAAGGAAAAGCATTTTGACGTTTGCCCGAAATTGTTAAACATCATGCGTTAATAATCTTTGGCCTGTAACTGAAGGAATATAGTTTTAATTTGCATGTAAATAAAGCAGATCTCCCATTGCAGAGAATTTTCTTTTATTAGTTGCCATAAACAAGATGGCATTAAAGTGTATAGCCTGCTTAAGTGGAACGTGAGGATAAATCAAAGGGATAAACAAGGCAATGTCATGAAGAAAAGGAAAGTCACTCTAGATATGCTTAAATAGTTAACATTCACAATTCTTGCTATCAGTTAAAGAAATGCTAAACCCTAAGAGATTTCTACTTATCAAACTTATACTTTTAGAAGGCATAGTAAATGTATGCCCTAGTAAATATCTCATGTATTAGCAATTCATTAAACCCCTGATTTTCTATGGTATTTTTACTTTATTTACATACTAGTTGAGCATATACTAAATACATAGTGTACAGTACTTTCATAAATTTTATTCATATGTATATAAAAATCTAATGGATAAAAAATCTAATGGATAAGTATAGCAGATGCTATTGGCCTTGTCTTACCAATGAAGCAATGGAGTATCAGTGGTTTGACCAAGTTCATCGAGCTGGCTCAAGAAGGATACAAGGACTAATGGTCCATATGCATTACTGTTCCAATACAACAAGGGTTACCACTGCACAACTAGAATCAACTTGAACATATTTGTTTATTCTTTCATTTCACATATAGTTATTGAATGTCCATTTTTGTTAGGAATGTTTATCTCCACTTCCTCTATGGAAAATGTTCTTTTCATTTGAAACTTCTAGACTGCTGAGAGAAAGGCCATAAGAATATTTTAGCTGTTCATCATGTTATGCAGGCAAACTTCCCCAGATGCCAGCAAGAGGTGAATGGACTCAATGATAATTCTTCATAGTAAACAACAACAACAAATTCCGCTCTTCTTTACCCTTGGGATTTCTACATATTCCAAGCAGTAAAAGTTTTAAGACAGGTTCTCATGACCAAGACTCCTAAAAGGAAAGAACCACTAAAGAATGATCAGACCATATATTTACATCAAATAAACATCTGGGAAAGTTAAGTTGCCAGATTAGCTAATTTGACCCCAAATGATCAATAATAAAGTCTACCACTAATTTTCTAACTTTAGATGCTGAAAAATGTGTCATCTGTTAGACCACAGCTATAATTCTTTGTTTATGCTTGTCATCTCTGTCTCTGTCTGTCTCTGCCTGCCTGCCCATCTGTCCTTTTTACAAAAAACTAAATTTTAAAAATGCTTAGTGGTGTAAAAAGAATATATTCAACAGAGGATGTCAAAACATTACGTTTATGTTGTTATATACACATAACATGAATTAAAGTGTACTTGAATATGAGCAATATGTCTCTAAAGTTAAAAAAACAGCATAAATTTAAACGAATTAAGGTCTACAATATAATCAGAATAAAACCTTCGTTGGAGGCAGCATGAAATTACACATGAAAATAATACATTTTCCTTTGATGTAATCATTCAACTTATAATAATTTTCCTTAAAAAACAAATTTAGGAAACATATTTGTTTCTTAAAAAATTATAAAATGTTTGTGTAATGATGTTTGTGATGATATTATCAAAGCACCGAAAAAGTTATAAGTAGCCAAAATGTCCAAAAGCTATAGTTCTATTATACAAATCATAAAAATTTCTTGAAGTAAAATAATGTATCTTTTAAAATAATACTCATAAGTAAGAGGATAATTAATGACATAGAGAACTGTTCACTAAACATTATTGAATTGAAACTTGATATACATTGTATAGTATGATACCAGTTTTATTCTAAAGTATGCATATTCACGCAACAGAGTAAATCCTGAAAGTGTATAAATCAGATGTTAAGTTTACAAGATTGAAAATTATTTACATTTTCCATGAGATTTTGTTCTTACATTTTTCCAAATGGTTAATAAGTATTTATGAAATTCAAAACAATCATGCGATATTTAAAATAAGCATATGCTTGATCAAAATGCATTTGACCATTTATTCAACAAATGTCTATATAGGAGTCGTGATTAAAAAGATAGCTCAAGTTCTTAATTTGACCTTGGGTGGGTTACTTAACCTTCTTAAGACTCAGATCATAACCTCACCCATCTCAAAGGATTAGTGTGAAGATTTTTGAGAGTTTTAATTTTTGTGAGACTTAATGTAAGATAACACATTGTTGTATAGTTTAGCATATAGTAAGCTCTCAGTAAATCCTAGCTACTTCTGAGCATCCATTGTGTACCAGGAATGAGGACATAAGAATACATTAACAATTCTTGCGATGTAGAAATCTAGTGTTAAAAATATTGGCCTGAATTAATCAGATAATTGCCCAATTTCTGCCTAAGTCAAAATACCTTAAAATTGGACAAATATTGGTATTAGAAGCATTTAGGTTATTCAGATCATTAATGGAAATAAAAATTAAATTTATCTAGGTGCTTAGAATATTAAAAAATGTTCACTCAGTGTTGTTTTGTACTTGTTATGAATATCTTTCAAACAAAAGGAGTATTTGGCAAGGCGAATTGACATCAAAGGAGCAACCAGGTTTCCATGATAAGTACAGGCTGCAACTAGCTGACCCGACTGCTTGATTGCTTAGGGCGCTTTGCTGATGAGGTCATCTTAGGTCCAGTTAATTTGGCTCACCATAGTGAGTTTGCTCAGTTTGCTTTTCTATACTTCATGGTGATTGACAGTAGGCAAATCATGGTCAAGATGCAAATGAAAATGAGGCCAGAGACTTGTCCCCTGAGTAAGTTTGATAAGTAATGAATATTCTACTGTGAAACCCAAGTGGAAGTCATTTCAATTCAATGGAATGAATATCTCTTGAGAGCTTATTATGAGCCAAGCATTGTCATAAATACTAAGGATTCAAATATGAGTAAGCTGTAGTCCTTTCCCTTGAGGTGTTTACAGTCATTTGGGAGAAATATGGGTAAATACACAATCACAATGTGCTGTAGATAGTATGAGAAAGACCCACACATGGTGCTAGGAAAGTATAGAAAAGGGGTAGTTAGGCTGGACACGATGGCTCATGCCTGTAATCCTAGCACTTTGGCAGGCCAAGGCATGAGGGTTGCTCGAGCCCAGGACTTTGAGACCGACCTGGGCACCATAGTGAGACCCCATCTCTACTTATAATAATAATAAAAATAATTAGCCAGTCAGGTCTGTGCATGCCTGTAGTCCCAATTACTTGGGAAGTTGAGGTGGTAGGATCGCCTGAGCCCAGAAGTTGGAGGCTGCAGTAAGCTATGATCACACCACCTCACTCCAGCCTAGGCAACAGAGCAAGGCCTTGTCTCAGAAAAAGAAAAAGAAAATGAAAAAGAAAAAGGGGGCACTTAGCCTAGCCAGGAGTATGTGTGGTAGAGATATATCTGTGTGTTTGTGTATGTGTATGTGTGGAGGCAGGGGGCAGAGTATCAGGGAGGACTTCCTCCTAGAGAAGATGATAGTCAAGAACACAAAACTATTATCAAATGTCTTATTAGAATGTGCTTTTTATGTATGCAGTCTGTCATTGACTGAAAGTCATTATGTGGCATGTGAACTGTATATCCTCTTGTTTCAAGGAGGTCACCGTTGTTCAGTCTAAGCACTGAACAAACACACCCACAGACAAGAGCATAAAAGTTACAGTGAGAGGCAAGCATGAGAGGACTCCCCTCTTCCATCTTCAAGTGGAAACATCAGAGCACCTTGCTCGCCTAAAGAGTTAATGGCTTACATAATCTGTGTCTTCAGTTTCGCCACCTCAACTTGCATATACGGGCACTCATATATACCTGGATACAAGTATACACAATTTTTCTTGTTTCTTATACACAGCTTGAGGCCTCTTATTTTAAAATGATTTGGAAAATCAGTCTCGATTTCATAAAGCAGATTGATGCATCATGTCTACTGCTTGGAAATGGTCCTACATGGGACACCTGATATGCACGGTTCCAATCATTGACATTGTAACTTTTATAGAAGTTTCTTGCTAATTACCATGAAGGAAGAGGAAATTTCCTCAGACCTAAGTATACAGGTATGTATGATATATTTAACAACTATATTTTTAATACTAGTTTTTAAATAGTTTTCAGAGATTTAAAAACTGGCATGTCTGTATTTGGGACATCTGGCTCAGATTAACAGGAAGGGAATTTAGGCTGAACTAGAACACAATTGTTTTAAATGATTCTCAAACCTCACTGATATAATAACCAAATGTAAATGTGAATACGAGTTTTACTGATCATGGCCAGACTATATAAAGCAATTTCCTTTTAAGAGTTGTTTTAGCATTCATATATATATATATTTCCTTTTTTTCAAAAGATATATTTTAATTGCCCCAAACTCCCAGAAATCTATTGGGGCAGAAACTCCAATGCTTGAAATCTAAGGATTTTTATGTGTTGAATGTTTCCATCATCTCTGCTTTTCTCTTTGCAGCAGTTGTCAAGACTAATTGCCTTCTCTTGGGTAACTAGGGCCAAAGAAATGCCCTCTTACAGAAAGAGAACACAGGAGAATGGTAACCAGTTAGGTGACCAGAGTAAGTGTGTGTTATGAAATGGTAAAAAGGGCAGTTAGGGAACAAGAGGAAAGGTGTTTGCTTCCTGACCTGGATGACTGACGTCAAGGAGGCATTAAAGGAGATTCTTCCACCAGAGTTTAATACCAGTAATTTCAACATTTTTCACATTGCATGACTTTTTAAAACAATGTAGTGTTAACTGATTCATTTATAAAAATAGAAGAATGACTAACCTTAACATGTCAACAATCTTTATTTTTAAAAATACGTTTTTCTGACTCCTTGCTAGACTTGAACACAATCAGGTTTTGCTTTAAAAATAGTTGCTTTTGGCAGCATTAGTTGAGCCTGACTTTTTTTTTTAATTGCATACTGATTGACAACTTTACCTCACTAAAATGTAAGTTCTGTGAGACGATAGACCTTGTCTGTCTTGTTCCTCATAGAATTTAGATGGAACACCCACTTTGCTCATGGGAGTACTTTTAATAAATGTTTGTTGAATAAGAGTGCAAGCGAATAAATGAATGAATGAATAAATTAATGCTTACTTTTGGAACACGTCTTCATTGTTCTTTGTAACATATTCTACATCTTTCCCCACAGAATACAGAATGCATTTAAGTATAATATCAGATTTCCTTTCTGTTATACATTAGAACTATTCCACGTGGCATCCGTAAAGACACATTACAATTAATAAGATATGGCAAAAAGTTATCATTAGAAACTAGCCTTTTAGTGGTCAAAATAGAGATATGTTTTGCATTTTCTTGTGCATTTTAAATACAAATATTCCTGCATTTGTTGTAACTCAATGTAAATTGATGAAAAATCATTCAAGAGCTTGATTAACTGAAAAGTATCTAGGTAATTGAAGTATCAACTAATTGCACACAATTCAAAAAGGCAGCATTTGCTAGGTATCTCAGAAGTAAGCAAAGGCTACTTGTTGTTAGGTTCATCTTCTCTATCCCCTGAGCTTACCTCTTACCCTTCTTTGATTTAAGTTGACAGTTGCTCTTAAGGCACAACTTTTCTTGTTTCTTCTGTACGATTCGAGGCCTCTTATTTAAAAATGATTTGGAAAATCAGTCTGGATTTCAAAAAGCAGATTGATGCATTACGTCTACTGCTTGGAAATGGTCCTACATGGGACACCTGATATGCACGTTTCCAGTAACTGGCATGGTAACTTTTGTAGAAGTTTCTTGCTAATTACTATGAAGGAAGAGGAAATTTCTTTAGACCTGAGACTATCAACCCCCATTCAAATGTTTGACTGGGTGGTTCTTCACCATGTTTCACTTCAGAATCCCTGTAGGGAGTGCAGTTCAAAAACACAGCTACCCCTGAAGATTTTGCTGAATATATTTAAGGAAAGAATGGATGGATGATCATACCTAGTTGATGAATCCTATTTTAGGGTCACACTAGTCATATTAACCATAGATGCATCTCATAGTAATGATGACCAATATTTCCTGATGAGACAAGCATTGTGATAGTGAACAAAAGGCAGTTTTATTTACATACTGAGCTTACAGTAATGAGTGTTATCCATAATAATTCCTACCATATGTTGAGCACTCGCTAAGTCTTAAGGGGACCAAGACGAGTCATGAATATGTCATCTCCTTTAAAAACCAAAACAGATGAAAAGAAGGAGTATTTCCTATAGGAAGAGGTTAAATAACTTAGCTAGGAGAAAAAAAAAATCCACTAATTGCTGAAACAGATTCAAGAAAGAATCTGCTTGTGCCTGATCTGTACCTCTATCCATTATATACACATCCTCCTAGTGTCCTTCCCCAGTGAGGGACAAAGTCACTATAGAACAGGCTCATACCAAGGCCATATCCACGCCATGAATTTATACTCTAGGTGACTAACAAGTGATATCTTAATGAGTAGGTAGGTATATGCACAGTGACTGTGTTTTTTCAACTAAATATTGAGCTACTTCTACTGAAAATGGGACAGAATCTTTTAAATCAGATGATTCTGAACATCCTGGGAAACACATCAATAAGTACATGATAAATAGCAGATGGAAGGAAGAGACCACAGATGGAAGGGAGGCCAGTAGATAAAGAGAACATTCTAAGTTGACAGCCAGCCAGGATTATAGGATACTTGAGACTGACTTCATGTACCACGACATCTTACAGTCTTGTGGTGTTCTTTGGCCAGGCCTAAAAACATAGAACAGAATGCAGCTGTTTTCTTATAACTCATTAAAATTTATTTTAGGCTAGGCGCAGTGGCTCACACCTGTAATCCCAGCACTTTGGGAGGCCAAGATGGGCTGATCACGAGGTCAGGAGTTCGAGACCAGCCTGGCCACCATGGTGAAACCTTGTCCCTACTAAAAATACAAAAATTAGCTGGTGTGGTGGCAGGCACCTGTAATCCCAGCTACTCCGGAGGCTGAGGCAGGAGAATCATTTGAACCTGGGACGTGGAGGTTGCGGTGAGTAGAGATCAAACCATTGCACTCCAGCATGGGCGACAGGGTGAGACTGTGTCAAAACAAACAAACAAACAAACAAATATTTTATATAAAATTCCCTGAGAAAATTTTAAAAAGCAGTTTCTGAGTCAGGTATCCTGAGTTTCCAGCAATAAAAAATTTAAGCAAGAGAAGAAATGCTATGCTGAAATATGTTGCTTTAAAATGATGAACTGTGTTTTACATAAAATAAAGCTTTGTTTAAAAAAACCCATAAGAATGCAATTTGCCAGTAAGTTGTAGTGAAGTATGAAGTGATATGGAAAATGGATATTATAAGACCTTATTCTGTTTATCAATATATAATTATGAGGTAATTTACAATAATACAGTTATTGATTTAACTTCACCTATGTGCCTTCAGAGGATATTTATACTTTAGAAATGAAATTTAACTAAATTATTGGATAAACATTACCACTGAGTAATCCTAATTAGAAAACAAATGCCAATGCAAAGATCATGTTTTATCTTGGGACTCCTCTGATCCCAATATAGCTGCCTGTTTAATAGATTAATGTTGCCATGGTGTAGCAATTGGGAATAGCTCATATCTGTTCTATTGAGGTGAGTCTCATTCTTCAGCACATGATAAATGAAAAAACATTCTATATTTCCCCTGAAATGCTTCCACACTTCACAAAAATAAAGAATAGCAGCTGGACTGCTAGGTCAGAAGTCACGGAGAGTTGTACGTGAGCTTGCCTCAACAGTGGATTCACTCACAACTCAATCATTGAGAAGGAAAAATAAGGAAGGAAGGAAAGAAGGAAGGAAGGAAGGTCGGAAGGAAGGAAGGAAGAAGAAGAAAGGAAGTGAAACCGGGCATGGTGGCTCACGGCTGTAATCTCAGCACTTTGGGAGGCCAAGGCAGATAGATTACCTGGGGTCAGGAGTTCGAGACCAGCCTGGCTAACATGGTGAAACCCACCTCTACTAAAAATACAAAAATTAGCCAGCATGATGGCTCTTGCCTGTACTCCCAGCTACTCAGAAGGCTGAGGCAGGAGAATCACCTGAACCAAGGAGCCCAGGAGGTGGAGTTTGCTGTGAGCCGAGATCCTGCCACTGCACTCTAGTCTGGGTGACAGAGCGAGATTATGCTTCAAAAAAAAAAAAAAAAAGAAAAAGAAAAAGAAGAAAGGAAGTGAGAGCACCATGAAAAAAAGAAGAAGAAAAAAAACCTTGGAAAACATAGTTTGGGATATGCAATCATGTCTCATTTTGAATAATAGTAATAATAAAAGACATTGTTGTAGTGTTTATTGGATCATTACCAAGTGCAAGGACTTCACTGTAGTGTGTTCATTTATTTTGTTTTTCAGGGAGGTATTATCCCTCTTTTGTAGATGAGATGACCAAAATGTGGAGGTTTAAAAACATAAAGTCAGGAGTTGAACCCAGACAATCTAGCTGTAGATTTTGTGCCCTTAGTCACTATGCATTGATGTCTCACTGTATTTTAAAATGTAGTTATGTTGGCAATGGAAGTATGAATTAAACCAGCACTAGGGCATGTGTTAGAAATCTGAATGCAAATTGCTTCTGAAGTTTGATGAGGATAACTGGTGGACAGAACTTCAATTCAGAGCCTAACTATTCCTCGTGACTACTGTCTTCAATATACAAATATGGCAACAGGTACTCACCATAAAGCAGGCATAATGACTGACCTAGGGTGTAGAGACTGCACTTGTTGTGAATTAAGCAAAAAAATAAAAATACAAAACCACAAAAAAATAGGCTACAAATGTTATAATTTAAAAGAGGAACAAAAATTTAACTGGCCCTCTGGAAGTGCCAAACCAAGCTCTAGGGATATCAATACCAAAGTAAAATAAAGAAAATGATTTCAAAGTTGAGTTCAGAAAGACAAGTATTCTTCTGAACACAACTTTGTTATTTCTCTAAAAATGGCTGGTCCCATTTTTTTGTATTTTGGAAAAGTCAGTTTTATAACATTAGATCGGAACCATAGGATACAAGAGCTACCTTATGTTCCTAATAATGAAGAATGCAACCAGGGCCGGGTACAGTGGGTCACATCTGTAATCCCAACACTTTGAGAGGCTGAGACAGGAGGATTGCTTGAGCCCAGGAGTTCGAGACCGGCCTGAGCAGTATAGTGAGATACTGCCTCTAAAAAAAATTTAAAAATTAGCCAGGAGTTGTGGTGCACACCTGTAATCCCAGTTACTTTAGAGGCTGAGGTGAGAAAATTGTTTGAACCCAGGAGGTCGACACTGTGGTGAGCTGTGACTGCACCGTTACACTCCAGCCTGGGTGACAGAGCAAGGCCCTGTCAAAAAAAAAAAAAAAAAAAAGCCACCAGAAAGGTAAAAGAATAATAGTCTGTATGATTTATAAATGAGTGGGCTTGGAAATTAGACTACTCAGGGGTTTTATTTGCTAGATATGAGACTTGAAACAAGTAACACAGCCTTGCTAAGCCTCCCTTTAGTCAGATTTACATTGAGAGACTATAATAACAGAATATTAATTTATGTAAGAAAAATAAGGTCTCACATTTGAAAGTAAGTCATTAGGTGCTGGATATTAGTTGTGCTTCCTTTGTTGTCACTTAAAACTTAAGGTCAAAGGGTTGCAGCTCCTACTTAATCAATCCTTGATGGCTAGGAGCGAAAAAGACTCCAATCTTGATGCATCCTTAAAATTACAGAACCAGGAGTTAACAAAAATGCTAGCATAAGTGTACAGCCAATGTGAAATCCATACCTGTTGAAATCTTGACCGTCAATGGGACAGAAACTCAGCACTTGGGGTGGCAATGACTCTAGTTCTGATGATCCTGAATTCTTCCTCAGCTTCCCAAGGATTTTCCAAGCTGTGCCCTCTAGCAATAGGCAATAGGTCTATTATATCTCACACGTGAGAATCCCTCAAAAGACCTGAAAGATTTATTTCCTCTATGTTAAAAAAATGTTTTTGTTTGTTTGTTCGACTTTATAAAGTAATATGCTTTTCAGGAACATCAACATGTCATACACATTCCTCTTGGGATATTCTACTTTATCAATATTCTTTTTATAGACAGAGGTTATCATCTTTGCAAAGTACACTGTAGTACCGTTATTATTATTATCCTAACAGATTTTTCAATAGTTATGCACTAGCTTAAGTTAAGCTTACTAATCAACTAATATTTTTTACTATTATACTAAGTTGCCTTCCCTGTGTTCTACAAAATTAAAAAATCTAAAATAAACAAGTTACAGGGCTTTGTATGTATCCCCACTACATTTCATCTTATTTTGTATGGTTTTTCTTGCCTGTCCACTATATACAAATTTTAGCATTTGCAAATTTGATATTCATAATTTGGATGGGTCAGTTGTAAATCTTGTTGTGGCCCTTTGACTTTATGATTTTGGAAAAAAGGTTTCAGCAGATGTTGGTCATCACCAGATTTGGGTCATGGTGACGGGTGACACACCAGTAGTACAGCCACGTGCCACTGACAGGTGTAAGAAACAGTTGCCAAGCATCAGAAACAGAATGACAGTTAATAGCTCAGGTGAAACTTACACAAGAATCTGAACCAAGCAGACAAAATCCATGGAGTGGAAACCAATGCAAAGTAAATTGAAAAGCATTGAAGGATCAATAGTGTTTTCAATTTTGAACTTACAAATCAGGAAAGTGGTAAAAGAAAATGCAGTCAGTGTCACTGCTAAAGGAAAGTGTAACTAAATCTTACCCCCGTTCTTTTAATCCTGAGGCCTTCCTGGCATCTACCTTCGGAAGATAGCTGCTAGCAGCAGTAACAGAAGAGGAAGGAAGCACAGGTAGCACTTGTAAGAGTAATATGACAGAACAGAGCTCCTATGAACCACAGAATATTCATATATTGAATTATTTTCCCTCAATTTACATGTTAGCAATGAGAATCCTAGAATTTCTATTCAATATTCCCAGGAAGGGGCAATCTGGCATGCACAGCAAGGTACTCCTACTTAACAAAGTTCTCTAAAGTTTGTGCCCATGTAGACACATTGCATTAAGTGCTAGTTCCTTATACATTTTCTCAAAAGCTCTTTGGAACTTCCAGTTTCCACTCTGACATGTAAAGAGCTTGGTAGTCATTACTTCTGTCTTCATAACAAGACAAAAGCTGAACAAACCGAAAATCGACAACTCTTCTTAAATCAGTTAGAGAATTGAGGTCAAGGGCTAACTACTATCCTGAAATTTGGAGAAACCATTGTTTCAAAGAATCACAGCTTTCTGGGACCCAGAAGCTTCTGAAGCCAGAAACAGATAGAAATGCAAATGGTATTTTGGGAATTGCTGGAAGATGAATGTGGACTCGTTTGAGAACACAAAGGATTTTTAGAGCAGTGAAACTATTCGGTATGATCCTGTAATGGTGGACACGTGACATTCTGCATTGGCAAAACCTAGAAAATTGTATAACGCAAAGAGTAATTCCTAAAGTAAATTAAGGAGTACAGTTAATAATAATGTGCCAATATTGGTTCATCAGTTGTAACAAATATACCATATGAATAGATGCTAACAGGAGAAATCTAAAGGGAAACACATTGTACTGTCTACTCATGTTTTATAGAAATCTAAAACTGTTCTAAAAATGAAGTCTATTAATGACAGAAAAAAACCTCATTGACTACATGTTCACTGCTTGAATTAAGAGGAGGAACTCAAGAAAAGCCCATGCACTCCTTTCCTGCCGATCACCAAGAAGCAATGGAAAGTAGCATCTTGCCACAGTTCTGGAAAATTAGTGTCTGAAGAAATCCTCCCAGTGTATTCATGCCCAATGTCAGCAAGAAATTTAACCTGATGTATCCTCCATCTAAAACCCACATTGTTAATTTTCAAACACCGCACAACCTGCTAAAATAAGCATAATTCCAATGATGGGGAGAATATACCCATTATTTAGACAACAAAGAGAAGAGTTGAAATTACATCAAGTTTCTCTGCATTAGAAATATCAGGATTAGGCCAGGCAGGGTGGCTCACGCCTCTAATCCCAGCACTTTGGGAAACCAAGGTGGGTGGGCCACTTGAGGTCAGGAGTTCGAGACCAGCCTGGCAAACACGGGGAAACCCCGTCTCTACTAAAAATACAAAAATTAGCTGGACGTGGTGATGCAGGCCTGTAATCCCAGCTACTCGGGAGGCTGAGGCAGGAGAATCACTTGAACTTGGGAGGCAGGGGTTGCCCTGAGCCAAGATAGTGCCACTGCACTCCAGCCTGGGTGACAGAGCAAGGCTCTGTCTCAAACAAAAAAGAAAAAAGAAAAAGAAAAAAAAAGAAATATTAGTGTTAGTAGTAACTCCCTTAAGACTCTCAATGAAGTAGAACCCAGCTATGGTGCAAACACAGCCCATAGAACTTAAGAGTCAACGGCAGGGTGGTTAAGAATATGGACTTGAGTTTGAATTCAGTTTTGTCAATTACTAATTGTGTGGCTCTCAGCAGGTTGTTTAGTATTTCTGAGACTATTTTCTTATCTGTAGAATGAAAGTAATACTATCTTTAGTATGGATTTTATTATTGTTAAATGAAATAATGTATGTACATTAATGACAGGCATGTAATAAGTATACAATAAACAGTAGCTACTATTTGGATCTGAAAGGACCTTAGAGATTTTAAAGGTGGAAAAGTAAAGTTTAGATACATGAAATTACTTGTGAAGATCATAAAGCAAATCCATTTGTAGGGCATTGGCTTTTATTGAACACAGTTATTGGGCAGTTGCAGGAATAAAGAAAAAAAGAAAAAAAAATCATGTTTTCCTTCCTGAATTAAGATTGATTTTAAAAAGTTGTCATTTTTGACTCTGACACACTGCATGCTTTTTAAATTATTAAAATTATTATTATTATACTTTTTTTTTTTTTTTTTTTTTTGCATTGGCTTTTATTGAACACAGTTATTGGGCAGTTGCAGGAATAAAGAAAAAAAGAAAAAAAAATCATGTTTTCCTTCCTGAATTAAGATTGATTTTAAAAAGTTGTCATTTTTGACTCTGACACACTGCATGCTTTTTAAATTATTAAAATTATTATTATTATACTTTTTTTTTTTTTTTTCTCACTGTGTCTCCCAGGCTGGAGTGCAGTGGCGCGATCTCGGCTCACTGCAAGCTCCGCCCCCCGGGTTCACGCCATTCTCCCGCCTCAGCCTCCCAAGTAGCTGGGACTACAGGCGCCCGCTACCGCGCCCGGCTAGTTTTTTGTATTTTTAGTAGAGACGGGGTTTCACCATGTTAGCCAGGATAGTCTCGATCTCCTGACCTTGTGATCCACCCGCCTCGGCCTCCCAAAATGCTGGGATTACAGGCTTGAGCCACCGCGCCCGGCCTATTATTATACTTTAAGTTCTGGGATACATGTGCAGAACGTGCAGGTTTGTTACGTAGGTATACATGTGCCATGGTGGTTTGCTGCACCCATCAACCCGTCATCTACATTGGGTATTTCTCCTAATACTATCCCTTCCCTAGCCCCCAACCCCTGACAGGCACTTGTGTGTGATGTTCCCCTCCCTGTTTCTCTGTATTCTCATTGCTCAACTCCCACTTATGAGTGAGAACGTGCAGTGTTTGGTTTTCTGTTCTTGTGTTAGTTTGCCTAGAATAATGGTTTCCAGCTTAATCCATGTCCTTACAAAGGACATAAACTCATCCTTTTTTATAGGTGCATAGTATTCCATGGTGTGTATGTGCCACATTTTCTTTATCCAATCTATCATTGATGGGCATTTGGGTTGGTTCCAAGTCTTTGCTATTGTGAACAGTGCTGCAACAAATATACATGTGCATGTGTCTTTATAGTAAAATGATTTATAATCCTTTGGGTATATACCCAGTAATGGGATTGCTGGGTCAAATGGTATTTCTAGTTCTAGATACTTGAGGAATCACCACACTGTCTTCCACAATGGTTGAACTAATTTACACTCCCACCAATAGTGTAAAAGCGTTTCTATTTCTCCACATCCTCTCCAGCATCTGTTGTTTCCTGACTTTTTAATGATTGCCATTCTAACTGGCGTGAGATGGTATCTTATTGTGGTTTTGATTTGCATTTCTCTAATGACCAATGATGATGAGCTTTCTTTTCATATGTCTGTTGGCTGCATAAATGTCTTCTTTTGAGAAGTGTCTGTTCCTATCCTTTGCACACTTTTTGATGGGGTTTGTTTTCTGATGGGATTTGTTTGTTTCTTTCTGTCTTGTAAATTTGTTTAAGTTCTTTGTAAATTCTGGACATTGGCCCATTGTCAGATGGATAGATAGCAAAAATTTTCTCCAATTCTGTAGGTTTCCTGTTCACTCTGATATATATATATATATATATTTTTTTGGCTGTGCAGAAGCTCTTTAGTTTAATTAGATCCCATTTAAAACCAAATGACTGGCAAAATAATTTCCTCTAATTTTTTTCCTGTTCTCTCCATAAATTCTCTCATCTTTCTAGCACAAAACCTGGGGAGAAGTGACTCAGAGAAGGAGCCCTTGGAAATATTGTCATGGGATGGCTCATGCACTTTTCCAGCCCAGGGGGAGATGCCAAGTTGCTTCTTTTCACTCTTATTCAAATGGGACGAAATGTAGGGAGGTTTTCATTTCTACACTTACCAAGCATTTTAGGGTTCCATCTTGCATTTTATGGGATTATACATGTCTGGAGATACAGAAAGTAGGATTGTCTCATAGCATAATTTATGGCATAGTTTTTACTTTTTTAACTACCATCCCACACTGTGAATAAATGATAGTAATTCATTTGTATCAAAACCCATGCAAGTTCATGGGCAAAAATATTACTAGATACCTATCACACTTATCTCTAGAACTATACTTGTAGGTAAACTGAAGGCATCTGTGATAGCACAGATTTTTCCTGGCCGATGTGCCTAGCTCTTTCTCATCCTTCTGATCTCTGCTCAAATGTAATATCCTAGAGAGTGCTTATGAAATATCACCCCCCTTCTCCATTTCTCAATACCAGGCAGATAGTTTCTATCACTCTACTCTGCCTGTTTCTATCATTTGAACTTTCTAAAATTTACAGTTGTATATTGATTTGTTCATTTCCTTATTTGTTACCACTCTCTTACGTTAATTTGTAAACTCTCTCACAGTAAGGGCATGTTTGTTTCATTCACCAAAATGTGCATAGCTCCCTTCACATTACCTGACACAGAGTGGCATTCCATTATATCTACTAATTGATTAATTGAATGAATGAATAAACTTGCAATGGCACCATGTCCAATATTCTCCTTGTTGGAGAAAAAATGCATCTGTCAGCTTAAGACTCAAGCAACTTAAGCCATTAACTTCCCCCTGTATTCTAAGAAGCTGCCATAGTCCTTTATTCTGCCTTCAATGTATCTAATCAAAGGTTTTAAATTCACAAGTTATTGTTGATTAGTACCTGCTGAAAAACAAAATAAAGTAGCCTTCTCACACATATCAGGGAAAACAAAACTTGAATATAAACATATAATCAAATAAATTTTGACAGCTCATAGTAGTATTTTTTCTTGAATATTTTAAGAATCACATTTGTAATAAAATGAAGCTAAAATTATTTACCAATTAAGATTCATTCACTCAACAGATGATGTGACACAGATAATACAATAACATATAATACAAGTTGATGTAAAGGTTATAGTGGTTGATCTATGAATGTGACAAGACACTGTTACTGGAAATTGAGTTTCTTAAAATTAAAACAAAAAGGTTTGGGATATCAGTAATATTTTTAGTCAATAGTAAGCAGATAAAAGTTTCATAATGACATATTAGTCAAGAATGGTCTTTTTCTAAATGCCCAATGCATCACGTAGTAAAACATTATTTTTTATGATTAACTATTGCAGAAACATTTTATCTGAAATCATTTGCTATTATTTAATATAGAAACCCCTTTGATACTATAAGGGAGAGTTGACAATGGCAGAGGGGTTTTGAAAGATTATTTTTAATATTTGGCATAATAGCCTATAATGGTTCCTATGGCTCTGATCACTCACAAATTGAATTAAAACCAAGTAAATTTGAATCCTTTCATACTGCTTTAACAGTTCACATTTTGTGTTGCCTTTATAGCTATGATTTTGTGTGGCCCTGGGTTTGTCTTCTAAAATTTCTCAATTGTTTTCAGCTTCCGGAAATACCATAGTTATCATTTTAAAGGAAAGTTTTCTAAGTTGCATTAAAAAGAAAACTTGAGATAGTGGAAATACTTTTAGCCTTAGCCGCCAAATAGTATATGGATTTGTGGAAAGGAAGGTCATGAAGAAAGTATGTAAGTGACATTTGTGATTGCTATAAAACCATGAGCAAAGTCCAAAGGTAGAAATTAGTGTGATATTTGAGTGTATATTAAGGAAATAAGAGTGAATAAATTGAGAGTAGTGGTACAGAATAATTGGGAGAAAGTCATAAAAACACGACTGATAAACAGTATTACAAGAATAACATATTAACAGCTCAAATTTACTACATAAAGATCTCATTTCTGTAATATTGAGGTCTAGGTTTTGCCTGACCCTTTTGCTAAAAAAAAACACAAAGTATTTTGAAAATGTATGGTGGGAGAAATGTTCTTGGCTCACTTTTTTTGTATTTTAAATTTTATTGTAAATTGACAATTTATAATTGTATACACTTATCAAGTACAAAGTGATGCTAGTATTTATAAATACAATGTTGAATAATTAAGGTAATTAATATATCCACCACCTTAAATACTTACAATTTTTTGTGGTGAGAACATTTGAGACTTATTCTTTCAGCAATTTTGAACTACACAATACACCGTTATTAATTATATTTGCCAGGCCAGGCTATGCTATAGGTCTCAAAAAACACATCTTATTTTTCTAATTTGAGACTTTGTGTTCTTTGATCATCATCTCCCCATTCCTCTCACTCTGCAGCCTCCATTAACCACCATTCAGCTCTCTTTCTATAGGCTTGATTGTGTTAGCTTGAACATTTAAGTGAAAACATGTTTGTCTTTCTGTGCCTGGCTTATTTTGCTTAGCATAATTTTCTCTAATTCCATCTATGTCATCACGAATGATAAAATTTTCTTCTTTTTAAAGCTAAATATTATTCAATTGTGTGTATATGCCACATTTTCTTTACCCTTTCATCAGCTGATGGACACTTAAGTTTCCATAACTAGGCTACTGTGAATGGTGCTCTAATGAACATGGGAGTGCAGACAGCTCTTTGACAAATTGATTTCAATTCTTTGGGGTAAATAGTCAGAAGTAGGACTGTAGATCATAAGTTATTGTGTTTTTAGTTTTTTCGAGAAACTTCCATGCAGTTTTCCATAATAGCTGTGCTAATTTACATTCCCACCTACCAAGAGTGTGCAAGGGCTCGCTTTTCTCCACATCCTGGCCAACACTTGTTATCTTTCATATGTGTAGTAGTAGCCATTTTGACAGATGTGAGATGATGTCTCCTTGTAGTTTTAATTTGCATTTTGTTAATTATTAGTAATGTTGAGGTTTTAAAAATACATATCTGTTAGTCATTTTTCATCTTGTTTGGAGAAATATCTATTTACTTTCCTTGCCTATTTGTTTATGGGAACTACACACACACACACACACACACACACACAACCCTAATAGCCAAGGTGACCGTGAGCAAAAAGAACAAAACTGAAGGCATCATACTACCTGTAACAGAGAAGCCTCCTGACCTAACTCGGCCAGAAGCCCCTCTCAGGTTTATTCCTTAAAATAAACCTGTCTTTGACTGTTGAGCCACTTTTTGGAGAAAAGTGTCTTAGGTAACCACCAAACTTCACACTTACACAATGGGCCCCAGTAAAACAGTGAACCCTAGTAGAGCACATTCCTTTCCCTTTAGGTGCACTAAGATAGGGAAGCTAAAAGCAGACTCAGGGGGTATGCCTGCAGCTGCACGAAGATGCATGGGAATAGACACAAAAAACTCTCCCTCCCATATAAGCAAGACAAAGATACACTGACTAAAAGTTGGCCTATGTGGTCTGGAAATGGGGTGAGAGCTGATAAAAACTCACCTCTATAAAGATAGCACACCTGGTCCTAACTGAACCATCGGGCCCTTGGAGGATAAGACTTCCCTCCTCATGAGTCCTTAAACCCTTGAATACCCTTAGTCTGTAAGAGAGAAGTCTCCTGATCTAACTTGGCCAGAAGCCCCTCTAAGGTTTATTTATTTTTTAAAAATAAACCTGTCTTTGACTGTTGAGCCACTTTTTGTGTTTCTTTCTTCCTTCTTCAACTCTTACATTTGGTGCTGAAACCCAGTACAAGTGTTGGGGGTAGAGTCTCTCTTGCAACCCAAGAAGCAGTGGATCCTGAGGGTCTCTTGCCACCTGCTGCTCCGTCTTTTCTCTCACTTCACTTTTCAAGTGACTTGCATGAAGAGAACAACTGATTTGAAGGGGATTGCCAGGCTCGCTTCCGGGCTACATTCCAGTGGGTTTTCAAAACCCTCAGGTGTCAAGAATCCACCTCCAACTGCCTGCAACAGGTATTTCGTTCTCTAACCCTTGTCCCCTCTTCCTCTCTCTCTCTCTCTCTCCCCCTCCCTCCTGCGGCTCCAGTCCAGGAGGCCCTTTGCTGATTCCAACTGGAACATCCAACATCAGACAATAATACAACTGACTGGTAAGATTTGCCTTCCCCTGGCTTTCTTGTGGTTACCTGGAAAAGTCAGGTCTGCCATCCTCATCCTCAGTGAACCAATGGGACTAAGATAGAAGAAATCTTGGGGACACCCAGTTTCTTCTCAGCTTGACCATCCTCTTTAGAAAGAAGATTCTGGGTCTCTGTCTTTTGTCTGGGTATGCCTAAAACAAAAACAGTCACCCTTGGCCTCCTCTCACCAATCCACATGGGTTCCAAACAATCTCACATTCTTATGTTCTCCCCACTGGGCTGTCTCCTTTACAACTTTGCCAAACTTGGCTTATTGGGAATCTAAAGCCAAAGCATTTAGTTTTTTATTGCAACATGGCCTGGTTCCAATACATAGTAGATAATGACAGCCGATGGCCCCAAAACAGCACCTTTGAAATAATATTTCAAATTCTTAGGGACTTTGACAACTTTATAACCAGGAATGGCAAATGGCAAGAGGTTCTTTATATTTAGGCTTTCTTCTAACTTAGACTACCTGATTTCAAACTATACTTTATAGTTAGAGAAATTAAAACAATTTGGTACTGGAAAAAGTATAGACACATTGACCAATGGAACAGCATAAGGAACACAGAAATGAACTCACCCATATGGTCAACTGATTTGGATAAAGATCCCAAAAATATGCAATGGGAAAAAATTGATCTTTTCAATAAATTGTGTTGGGAAAACTAGATATGCACATTCAGAAGAATGAAATTGGACCCTTATCTCTGACCCTGTACAAAAACCAAGTCAAAATGGATTAAAAACTTAAATGTAAGGCCAGAAGCTGTAAAACTAGAATGAAACATAAGGGAACAACAACACAACATTGGTCTGGGCAATGATTTTTTGTATATGACCCCAAAATGCAGGTAGCAAAAGCAAAAATAGAAAAATGAGATTGCACCAAACTAAAAGGTTTCTGTACAGCAAAAGAAACAATTAACAGTGTGACAATATAGCCTATGGATTGGAAAAAAATATTTGCAAGCTGCACATCCGATAAAAGGCTAATCTCCAAATCATGTTAGAAACTCAGACAACTCCACAGTAATAAATATACTCAATTTTCCTTGTGTCTCTCCTCTAAATACAATGATATATTCTGGAAGTAATTCAGCAGACAATTACAAGAGGAATGTGAAAGGCAGAGAGAAGGCAAACTGGTTAGAGATCTCAGTACGTGAGAAAAGCTATCCAAGTGAATTTCTGGATTTTCTTTTGGATCTCTCATATAAGGCAGATTGGGTAGAGAAGAGACTTGCAACCTGGATGTGCTAAGAGGCATAGAAATCAAACAAGTAAAGCCTGCTTCCTCTGACCAAGGGACTGGGAAATGGATAGCTCAGCAGAGATCTAACAAGGAGATCCACCCCTGCCCAGCACCTGAGGCAGTGAAGGCCTGACACACAATATCAGCAGGTTCATCAGAGAGGCCTGCCCCACATACTGGGCAGTAAAAGGCCTGACCTGCTACAATGTTAGCATCACCAGGGACCCTGCCCCATACCCCAGGCAGAGGGGACAGACTAGATCACAGCAGCAGGGACTAAGGCCCAGTGTTTCCTGATCCTCGCATGCAACTGCACTCAGAATTACAGATGGCACTTTCAAGGATCAATCAGGCAGAGCCAGAAGAGCAAAACAACAAAATAACATCACAAAAACTAAAGACTAAGTTGTCACTGGCACTAAAGCTCATAAAAGTAAGCCAGGACTTAGAGTCACTACTGCCTGAAAAACCCAATTTATATAAAATCAAGAGTTTCCTAATAATAGCCAAAATGTCTTTTATTTATCCAAAAGAAATCACTCCTTATATCAAGAACCATGAAAAATACACTTGAATGAAATGATGATAATAGGCCAACACTGAGATAAATAGGTTGTTAGAATTATCTGACAGTATTCAAAGCAGCTATTATATAGATACTTCAACAAACAATTATAAATCCCATGAAACAAATAAAAAAGGAAAATATTAGCAAAAGTATAGGAGTTATAAAAATAAACTAAGTAGAAATTACAGATTTGGAAAATAGAATAACTGGAATAAAAAACTTTATAGATGGGCTCAGTAGCAGAGTAGAGATGATAGAGAACAGAATCTTTGAAATTGAGCACAAATCAATAGTTTACTCAATCTTAACAACAAAAGGAGAATAGACTAAGAAATGAACAACACTTACAAGAAAAGGAGCAGAGACTCAAGGAATTATGGGAGAATAACAATATAAATAACATTTGTACACCAGAATTCCTTAAGTAGAAAACTTGAGAGGCCGAACCTTCCCAAATTTGGTGAAAGACATACTTCTACAGATTCAATAAGCTGAATGAACACCAAATAAGATAAACTAAAGAAAAAAAAAACTACACAAAGAAACAACAAAATTACTTTTAAGCTGAAAAGACAACGGAAACAAATTTCAGACAGAAATGACACATTACATTTAGGGAAAATTAATTCAAATAGCAGAGGATTTCTCATCTGAAACTATGGAAGCCAGAAGGAAGTCCCACTACATCTTTAAGTGCTGAAAATAAATATTAACCCAGAATCCAATATCCAGTGAAACTCCCCTTCAGAAATTAAGGGAAACTAAAGACATTCTCATATGAAGGAAAACTAATGAGATTTATCACTTGCAGATCAACCCTTTAAAAATAGCTAAAGGAAGGTTTTCAAACAGAAGTAAAATGAAAACAGATGGCAACTTCTTTTTCCTTTCTAAAAAAGGAAAGAAGACCAGAATGGATAAGCATAAAAAAAAAAAAAAAAGAGTTTCTTAAAATATATTTTATGTTAAAAACAAAAATTATAACACCTTCTGAGATGTTCCCAAGGTATCTAGAGAAAATATTTGACAATTATATTTTAAAAGTGGGAAAGATAAAGAGACATAAATGGAAATAAGATTTTTACACTTTGCTTGAAGTGGTAAAACTGTGATACCAGTGGGCTGTGATAGGTTACGTATGTATACTGTGATATCTAAAGCAAGCACTAAGAAAACTATACAGAGAGATATGCTCAAAAACATAAACAAGGAATTCTAAAAATAAATGTTCAAGTAACCTATAAAAATGCAAGAAAAAAAATGGAGAAAAATGAACCCAAGAGAATAGGCAGAAAACAAATGGTATAATGGTAGAATTAAGCTCTAACATATAAATAATTACCTTAAATGTATGCAATGTGAATATTCCCATTTTTTTAACAAAAGATAGTGGCAGAGCAGATGTAAAAAAATAAATAAATAAATAAAACCCAGCTATATCTGTGTCAAAAAACTCCCTTGGAACCTAGCAGCATAAGTAGATTGAGAGTAAAAGGATGGGAAAAAATGTACCATGCCAATATTAATTTGAAAGACATATATCAAGAGTTACTATAGTATTATCAGATAAAGTAGACTTCAGAGCAAAAAAAAAAAAAATTCCTAAGAACAAATTGGAATATTACATAGCCATAAAAGGATCATCCGCCAAGAAAATATGGTGATCCTAAATGTGCATGCACCAAACAACAGAGGTTCAAATTATATGATGCAAAAATTGATTAAGCTGAAAGGAGACATAGATAAATCCAGAACTATGGTTAGGGCCTCAGCACCTCACTTTCAGTAACTGATAAAGCTACTAAACAGAAATTAGTAAAAATATACAAGAACTGAACAACATCATCAACTAACAGAATCAAATTGATATTTATATAATATTGATCCGATAGCACCAGAATACATACTCTTTTTTTAATGTCCGTAGAATATTCACTGAGATAGATCATATCCTGGGTCATAAATAAACCTTAACAAATTTATAGGATTTGAAGTCATACAGAGTACATTTCCTAAACATAATGGAATCAAATTGGAATTAATATCAGAAAGACAGGAGGAAAGTCTAACCCAGAAAAATTAAACAATACAGTAGTAAACAATGCATAAGTCAAAGAGGAAGTCTTAAATAGAATTTCAAAGTGAATACAACTACAACAAAACTAAAATATATCAAACTCTGTGTAGGTTCAGCTGAAGCAGTACTGAGAGACAAATGTATAGTATTAAATGCTTTCATTAGATTTTGTTTTATCTCCAGACCTAGGCAAGGTCAAGCCTGCTTATCACTTAATTGAGAGAAGAGAAATATTTCATATCAATAATCCAGAGTTCTGGCTCAAGAAATAAGAAAAGAAAGATCAAAGCAAGTAGAAAAAAGAAAATAATAAAGAGCAAAAATAAATGAAATTGAAACAGGAAAACAAAAGGAGAATTAATAAAACACAATGCCTATTCTTCAAAAAATTAATAAATATGTCTAGCAAAATCAACAAAAATAAAGAGAGAGAAGCAACAAATCTCCAATATCAGGACTACAACAAGAAATATTATAAAAAATTCCTGTAGCCATTAAAAGGACAATAAGAGGGTATTGCAATCAAATTTGTGCTCATAGATTGGACAACTTTGAAGAAATGGATAGTATGAAAGTCACATACTATGATGAAAGAGATCACCAGAATAGTTTTATAACTACTAAAGAAGTTGAATATGTAATTTAAAATCTCTTTAAAAAGACATCGACAGGTCCAGGTGGTTTCACTGGAAATTTTATAAAATATTTAAAGAAGAAATAATACTCATTTTACACAATTCCTTCCAGAAAATAGGAGAGAATGCTTCCCAACTTATGTTATGAGGTCCATATTACTCTGATACCAAACCCAAAGACAGCACAAAAGGAAAGAAGAAAGGGATGCAGGGAGGGAGGGAGGGAGGAAGGAAGGAAGGAAGGAAGGAAGGAAGGAAGGAAGGAAGGAAGGAAGGAAGGAAGGAAGGAAGGAAAAAACTATATGCAAATATCTCATGAATTGAGTTGCGAAAGTCCTCAAAAAATCAAAAAATTGAATCCATCAAAACAATAATGTTGTGCTACCAAGTGGGATTTATTCCATATAGGCAAGGTTGGTTCAACACTCAAAAATGAGTCAATGTAATGTACCACATCAAAAACTAAAGCAGAATAATAAATACAGTTATGAATGCTGAATTTGATTAAGTTCAACAGCTGTTAAAATAAAAACTCTAAACAAGCTAGAAAGAGAAGAGAACTTTTTCAATCACATTGAAGCATCTACAAAAAAACCCTATAGTTAAAATAATGGCTGGTTTAAGACAGAAAACTTTCTATGTAAGATCTGAAACATGTAAGGATGTCTGCCCTCATCATTGTTATTCAACATAGTACTGAAAGTTCTTATCAGTACAATAAGACAAGAAAAAGAAATTAAAGAAGTACAGATTGGTCAGGAAGAAATAAATCCGTCTGTATTTATTAACAACATGATTTTCTATATGCAAAATCCCAAGAAATCTACAAAAAGAGTTATAAGACAAATAAATAAGTTCAGTAAGGTTAAATAATATAAGATCAACATGCAATAATCAATTACATTTTAAAATATTAACAGAGATCAAGTAGAAACCAAATAAAAATGCAACACTGTTTACAACTGTTTCAAAAAATATGTAATATATACGTAAAATCGAAAAAACTATGTACAAGGGTTATATACTGAAAATTGCAAAATGCTGATGAAAGAAGATACAAACTCAGAGAGATATACAACATTCATAAATTGGGAGTCCCAATATAGTAATGACATAATTATATACAGGTTTAATGCAAACCTGTCACAATTCCAGCCAGGATTTTAGTAAAGTCAAGCTTATTTTAAAATTTACATGGAAAGGGAAAAAACATTCTAGACTGACCAGAACCATTTTCAAAAATAAAAAGAAGAATATGGGGAGGAATCACTCTTCCTGATATTACAGATTACTTATAGCTACAATAATTAAGACAATGTGGTGCTGGTGGAGAGAGAAACATAGAGGTCAATAGAGCAGAGTATCAGAAACAGAACCACATCAATGTGCCCAATTGTTTTGTTTGTTTGTTTGTTTGTTTTATACAAAGGCGTAAAATCAATTCAGTAGAGAAAGGATAGTCTGTCAACAAACACTGCTGAAGCAATTGGATATCCAGATCCAGAGGGACAAAAACAAGGGGGAAAGAAAAAAAAAGTAAAGCCTCAAACTAAAACTTGCATCTTTTTTTTTTTTTTTTTTTTTTGAGAAAGAATTTTGCTCTTGATGTCCTCCCAGGTTCAAGTGATTCTCATCCCTCAGCCTCCTGAGTAACTGGGATTACAGGCACCCACCACCACGCCCGGCTAACTTTTGTATTTTTAGTAGAGATAGGGTTTCACCATGTTGGCTAGGCTGGTCTTGAACTCCTGACCTCAGGTGATCCACTGCCTCAGCCTCCCAAAGTGCTGGGATTAAAACTTAGTATACATATATATATATCTATCAAATGAATTTTAAACATAAATGTAAAACATTAAATATAAAAATATAAAACATAAAACTTTTAAAAGAAAAGCAGGAGAAGCTCTAGTACCTAAGACTAGTCAAAGAATTCTTATGCTTCATGCCAAAAGCATAATCCATAAAAGAAACAATTGACAAATTGGACTTTATCAAACTTACAACATTTTGCTCTTCAAAAGACTTGTTAAGAGAATTAAAAGGCACATTTTAATATAATTATCACTACACATCTATTAGAATAACTCATATAAAAAACAATGATAACACTAACTGCTGGCAACTATACAGAAAAGCTGATTCATTCATATATAACTGGCAAAATGGTGCAGTCACTCAAAAAGTAGTTTGGCAAGTTTTTTTATATATAAAAATGAACTTCCATAAAATCAGCAATTGTACTCTTGGCCATTTATCCCAGAGAAATAAAAACCTCATTTTTATGCAAAAATGTGTACATGGATGTTTATAGCAGCTTCATTTGTAACATCTCAAACCAGGAAAGTACCCAGATGTTCTTTAATGAGTGAATGTTTAGACAAACTGTAGTATATTCATACCATGGAACACTAGCTTAGGACAGTGATATCTTAGGTTGTTTATTTAAAAATTTTGAAATTCAGTTTAAAACCTATTATACCAATCTCCTCTCCCCTCCCTTTCCGCGTGTCTTCTTAAATATTATAAATTCAATGAAACAGTGTTTTCTTGTTGGCTAATTCAATATCTGACTAATAAAAGCCTATCCAAGATTGTTTTGTGATAGTTATGAAGCATGGATAAATATTGCCAAATGCCTGGAAAAATCAGGCATTGTATTTCCAATGTGATAAATTAACTTAGAATTTGAGATTTGCAATGAAAACACACACACACTTTTCAAAATTTCTCTGGCTGTGTTCAAATTATTTGATCCAACCAAGTCGAGAATTTGGTCAAGTGAATTATGTAGATAAATATCAAAAATGCACTATTTTTGAATTTTAATATGGATTTCTATCCTATTTTACAAATAGAAAAATAAGCATTCTTTATTCCCATCTTGACCTCATGATCAAAGCAGAACCATTCCTTAACTTAGTGGATATGGCTAAAGAGACCTCAGTAGTTTCAAAATTTCTCTCTCACCGACATCACCATAGTCTGCCTGAAATTCTCAAAACGTTTGTTTGTTTTTCATTTGGGTTAAATTTCTGCTGGTCTATAAAGTGTAAATACATTATTTACAAGGCGCAGGATGCTATAGCAAAAATATTACCCAACCAAACTTGGTTCTAGTCCTAGTTTTGCCACAGTTGAGTTACAGGATTTTGGAAAAAATACCACTTCATCAAATTTGCTTTCTGACAGTGCTTCTGACAATGATATGGACCCCCTTAGTGATTTGTGAGCTGTTTCTTTGGCCAAGACACACTTTGTTCAACTAAAATCTTGTGAGACAGGCTAGAGTATAAAAGAGTTAGAAACAAAGCCACTATAGAAGAAGCAGAGTTAGAAGCCAGGATCCAGAAGCTCAGTCTTCCTTTGCTCCCTCTACTGGTCCTGGCAACAACTTCTAGAACACAGTTTAAAGGCATCTAAATCAGATGATCTCTAGGAATCTTTTACAGTTTCAAATTGTGTGGGTGACTGTATAGAGAAGAGGAGAATGATAGGGTGATTTCAAAGGGATGCACAGTATTTTAAAGCTCCAGGGATGAGCCAGGAGCCTAGCTGTTGGAGGAGATGAGAGGGAAATGGGGAGTGGGCCTTCCTGTGCTTGTTCCACTGGGGTCCAGACCAGTCCTTTACTGGGGTTGCATGACAGCACCCACAGACAGGTATTCCCATTGTAGTACAGCCTGGGACAGCACCTGCACCAGCTTCTGCACCAGCATTTCGGTGTTGGGAAGAAAAACTACAAAATAGAGGGAGAGGGCAGAAATAAATAGATGCTAGAGAATGCCCTCCTTCTGTTTACACTCTGTGTGAAGTCCCCCCAAGAAGGAGATCAGAATGCTAACAGAAAAGGATCAGGAGAAAATACAGAGGCAAAAAGAAATTGCTGCAGCGATCATCTAAATATTGCTCCCTAGACACTAGAGCCAAGAGCAGAAAGTGAGCATTTTCTTGATCAGTTCTGCCACTACAGTGGTGCTAGTCATAAGAAGTCTCCTCTCCATGGTTCCAGCCGGAAGACTTCGAGTCATGTAAAGAACATGTTGATGCGTGACAATCAGCTGGTTCTTAAAGCTGAAGATGATGGTGGCGGTTTAATGCAACCCTGACTGAAATTGAGATTTATGACCTAGCAGATGTAACTTTGGCTAGCATTTGCTAGCATTTTACTTTGACAATAAAAAAGTAGAGAACAGCAGTGACACCTGAACTATTCAGTTCTTGTGAGAGGAAATTCCTATTGGACAAACAGTCCCTTACCAAAAAGATGAAAAGATTTAGGGGAAAAATATTATTATTTAGGAGATGAAGGGCTAAAGATCAATGACAATAGCATATTTTGTGACAAGAATGGTCATGCTTTAACTCAAAATAATTATACAGTTTACTGTATAATTATTTTTGAATTCAAGAGCAGCCTTCATATATTACATTTTAAAAGCTGACAGTTTTCAAAATGTTTTGATGGAGAGTTTATGAGTCCCAAACTTCTAATGTTGATGGTTATATCACTTGAATAATATTCTTATTATTGGATTATGTGGCCAAGAAATTTGGTAAGGGTGGGGAGTGGAGTCCTCCTATAATTGGTAGAGTTAAAAGCAAACCAAAGAGCAAAAGATACAGCATAATTATATAGATGCAATGTGGAAATGATCTCTGGCCGGCAAGCAACTTTTTTTTTTTTTCTTTCCAACTTTTATTTTAGGTTCAAAGAGTACATGTGCAGGTTTGTTATGTGTAAGACGCATGTGGCAGGGGTTTAGTGTACAGACCCCAATTTTGTGACCCATGTAATCAGCATAGTGCCCAATAGGTAGTTTTTCAACGCTCACCCTCCTCCCACCCTCCACCCTCAATAGGCCCCAATGCCTGTTGTTTCCTTCTTTGTATCCATGTGTTCTCAATGTTTAGCTCCTGCTTATAAGTGAGAACATGCAGTATTTGGCTTTCTGTTCCTGCATTAATTCTTTTAGTACTGTGGCTTCCATCCAGATCCATCCATGTTGTTGCAAAGGACATGATCTTGTTCTTTTTTATGAATGTATAGTATTCCATGTTGTATATGAACCACATTTTCTTTCTCCAGTTCACCATTGATGGGCATCTAGGTTGATTCCATGTCTTTGTTGTTGTGAATAGTGCTGCCATGAACATCCATGTGCACGTGTCTTTATTGTAGAATGATTTATATTTCTTTGGATATGTACCCACTAATGGGATTGCTGGGTCAAATGATAGTTCTATTTTAAGTTGAGAAATCTCCAGACTGTTTTCCACAGTGGCTGACCTAATTTACATTCCCACCAGCAGTGTGTAAGCAATCTCTTTTCTCCACAACCAGCTTGTTATTTTTTGACTTTTTAATGATAGCCATTCTGACTGGTGTGATATGGTATCTCGCTGTGGTTTTAATTTGCGGTTCCCTAGTTATCAGTGATATTGAGCATTTTTTCACATGCTTGCTGGCTGAGTGTATGTCTTCTTTTGAGAAGTGTCTGTTTATGTCCTTTGCCCACTTTTTAAGGAGTTGTTGTTTTTTGTTGTTGTTTTGTTGTTTGTTGAAGTTTTTTAGAGATTGTGGTTATTAGGTTTTTGGTTGGATGCATAGTTTGCAAATATTTTCTTCCATTCTGTAGGTTATCTGTGTACTCTATTGATGTTTGTTTTGCTGTGCAGGTGCTCCTTAATTTAATTAGGTTCCACTTGTCAATTTGTGCTTTTGTTGCTGTTGTTTTGGAGTCTTCATTATGAAGTGTTTACCAGGACAGACGTCCAGAATGGTATTTCCTAGGTTTTCTTCTGTGGTTTTTATCATTTTAGTTTTACCATGTAAGTCTTTAGTCTATCTTGAGTTGATTTTTGAATATGGTGAAATATAGGGGTCCAGTTTCCATCTTCTGCATATGGGGCTAGCCAGTTATCCCAACACCATTTATTGAATAGACTGTTCTTTCCTCATTGGTTTTTATTGTTGGCTTTGGCAAAGCTAAGATGATTATAAGTGTGTGGCTTCATTTTTGGGTTCTCTAACCTGTTCCATTGGTCTGTGTGTCTATTTTGCTGCATTGCCATGCTGCTTTAGTAACTGTAGTTTTGTAGTATAGTTTGAAGTCAAGTAGCAGGATGTGTCCAGCTTTGTTCTTTCTGCTTAGGATTGCTTTGGCTGTTCAGGCTCTTTTTTGGTTCCAAAATTGAATTTTGGAAATTTTTTTTTCTAATTCTCTGAAAAATGTTATTGGTAATTTGATAGGAATAGCATCGAATTTTTAAATTGCTTTGGGCAGTATAGCCATTTTAACAATATTGATTCTTCCTATCCATGACCATGGAATGTTTTTCCATTTGCTTATGTCATCTCTAATTTCTTTCAGCAGTGCTTTGTGATTCAAACTGTAAAGATATTTACCCTCGTCGGTTAGCTGTATTCCTAGGTATTTTACTCTTTTATGGCTATTGTGAATAGGATTGCATCTTGACTTGGCTTTCAGCTTTGATGTTATTGGTGTACAGAACTGCTACTGAATTTTGCACATTGATTTTGTATTCTGAAACTTTGCTGAAAATGTTTATCAGAACTAGGAATCTTTGGGCAGAGACCCTGGGGGTTTCTAGGTATAGAATCATGTTACCTGCAAAGAGAGAGTTTAACTTCCTCTCTTCTTATTTGGATGCATCTTATTTATTTCTTTTGCCTGATTGCTCTGCCTAGGACTTCTAGTACTATGTTGAGTAGGAGTGGTATGAGTGAGCATCCCTGTCTTGTTCCAGTTCTCAAGGAGAATGTTTCAGGTTTCGCTTGGTCCATATAATGTTTGCTGTGCATTTATTATAGATGACTTTTATTATTTTAAGGTATATTACTTTGATGTTCAGTTTGTTGAAGGTTTGTAACATGAAGGGATGCTGTTTTTTTAAAGATTATATTACTTTTTGTGGGTTCATAGTTGATGTATATATTTATGGGATCTATGAGATGTTTTGATATAGGGATGCAATGTGTAATAATTGCATCATGTAAAATGGGGTATACATCCTCTCAAGTATTTATCCTTTGGGTTACAAACAATCCAGTTATACTCTTTTAGTTATTTTAAAATGTACAATTAAATTAATTTTTACTATGGTCATCCTGTTGTGCTATCAAATACTAGGTCTTATGCATTCTTCTGATTATTTTTTGTACCCATTAACCATACTGACCTCCTTCTCAGTCTTCCAGTACACTTCGAGCTTCTGGTAACCATCTTTCTATTCTCTACCTCCATGAGTTCAATTGTTTTGGCTTTTAGATCCCAAAAATAAATTAAAACATGCAACATTTTTCTTTGTGTGCCTGGGCTAAGTATAATAATCTCCATTTCCATCAATGTGGTTACAAAAGACAGGATCTCATTCTTTTTTATGGTTTAATAGTACTCCATCATGTATAAGTACAACATTTTCTTCATGCCTTCATCTGTTGATGGACACAGGCTGCCTCCAAATTTTGACTATTTTGAATAGTGCTGCAACAAACATGGGAGTACAAATACCTCTTCAATATATTTATTTTCTTTCTTTTGAGTATATACGCAGCAGTGGGATTGCTGGATCATATGGTAGCTCTATTTTTAGTTTTTTAAGGAACTTTCAAACTGTTCTCCATAGTGCTTGTACTAATTTACTTTCCTACCAATAGTGCACAAGCATTCCCTTTTCTCCACATCCTCAGCAGCATTTGTTATTCCCTGTCCTTTGGATATAAGCCATTTTAACTGTGGCAAAATAATATCTCACTATAGTTTTGATTTGCATTTCTCTAATCATCAACGATGTTGAGCACCTTCTCATATGTCTGTTTACCATTTGAATGTCTTATTTTGAGAATTGTGTATTCAAATCTTTTCCTCATTTTTTTATTGGATTATTAGTTATTTTTCCTATGAAGTTGTTTGAGCTCCATATGTATTCTGGTTATTGATCCCTTGTCAAAGGGGTAGTTTGCAAATATTTTCTCCCATTCTACAGGTTGTCTCTTTGCTTTGTTTTTTCCTGTGCTGTGCAGAAGATTTTAACTTGATGTGTTCCCATTTATCCATTTTTGCTTTGGTTGCCTGTACTTATGGAATACTACTCTAGAAATTTCTGTCCTGGAGAAACTTCCTGTCCTGGAGAGTTTCCTGTATGTTTGTTTGTTTGTTTGTTTTGTAGTAGTATCATAGTTTGAGATCTTAGATTTAAGTCTTTAATCCAGTTTGATTTGAGTTTTGTATATGGCAAGAGATAGTGTTCTAGTTTCACTTCTTTCCGGTTTTCCCAGCACCATTTACTGAAGAGACTGTCTTTTCCCCAGTGTATGTTCTTAGCAGCTTTGTTAAATAAGAGTTCACTGTAGGTATGTGGATTGGTTTCTGGGTTCTCTATTCTGTTCCATTGGTCTAGGTATCTGTTTTTATGCCAATGCCATGCTGTTTTGACTGTTATAGCTCTGTAGTACAATTTGAAGTCAGGTAATGTGATTCCTCCATTGTATGTTATTTGTTTCTTTTCTCTTGTTGTTTCTAGGGTCTTTTCTTTATTCTTAACCTTTGGGGCTTTGATTATTAAATGCTTTCAGGTAGCCTTCTTTGGGTTAAATCTGCTTAATGTTCTATAACCTTCTTGTACTTCCCAACTCCTTTGAGAAATTCACTGTTATTTTCCCTTTCAATAAACTTTCTACCCCTATCTCTTTCTCTACCTCCTCTTAAAGAACAATAACTCTTAGATTTGCCCTTTTGAGACTATTTTTTAGATCCTGTAGGCATGCTTCATTGCTTTTTATTCTTTTTTCTTTTGCCTCCTCTGACCTTGCATTTTCAAATAGCCTGTTTTCAAACTCACTAATTCTGTCTTCTGCTTGATCAATTCTGCTATTAAAAGGCTGATGCACTGGGAAGTATGCCAAGTCCATTTTACATTTCCAGAATTGGTGCTTGATTATTTTAATTATTTCAGTCTCTACTGTTATCTTATAGAATTCTAAATCCCTTCTCTGCATTATCTTGAACTTCTCTGAGTTTCCCCAAAACAGCTATTTTGAATTTTCTTGTGGAAGGTCACACATCTCTGTTTCTCCAGGATTGGTCCCTGGTGCCTTATTTAGTTCATTTGGTGAAGTCATGTTTTCCTGAATGTGTTGAGGCTAGTAGATGTTCTTTGCTGTCTGGGCATTGAGAAGTTAGGTATATATTGTAGTCTTCTCAGTCTAAGCTTGTTTTTACTTGTCCTTCTTGGGAAGGCTTTCCAGATATTTGAAACAACTTGGGTATTATGATCTAAGCTGTATCTGTTTTAGGTAGCACCCCAAGTCCAGTAACACTGTGGTTCTTGAAGATTCACAGAGGCATCACCTTGATGGTTTTGGACAAGATCCAGAAGTATTATTTGGATTACCAAGCAGAGATTCTTGTTCTCTTCCCATATTTTCTCCCAAACAAACTAAGTCTCTCTATTCTGAGCCTCCTGAAGCTGGGGGTAGAGTGACACAAGCAGTCCTGTGGCTACCACCACTAGGACTGCACTGGGTCAGACCTGAGGCCAGCACAGCGCAGGGTCTCACCTGAGGCCTGCTGTAACCACTCCCTGGCTATAACCTATGTTTGCTCAAGGCCTTGGGGCTCTACGATCAGCAGGTGGCAAAGCCAGCCAGGCCTGTGTCCTTCCCTTCAGGGCAATGAGTTTCCCCAGGCTCCAGACATGTCCAGAGGAATCACCTGGGAGCCAGGGACTAGATTCAAAAAACTTAGTTTACCTGGTGTTCTGTTGCACTGCGGCTGAGCTGGCTGAGCAACCACAAGATGCATTCCTTCCCACTCTGCTCTCCCCTTTCCAAAGTCAGAGGAGTCTCATTCTGTGACCATTGCCACCACAACCCAAGAGGCATACTACTAGACTACACTGATATTTCCTTAAGGCCCCTGGGCTCCTCAGTCAGCTTATGGTGAATGCTGCCTGGCCTGGGTCCCACCCTGCAGAGCACTGGGCTCCCTTCTTGCCCAGGGTAGGCCTAGAAATTTTATCCAAGAGCCAAGTCCTAGAATCCAAGACCCCAAGAGCTTGTTTCATGCTCTACCTACCTGTGGCTGAGCTGGTACCTAAGGTGCACGGCAAAAGCCCCTTTGCTACTCCCTCCACTTTTTTCAAGTGGGAAGAGTCTCACTCCATTGCCACCACAGCTGAGAATGTGCTGAGTCTCACATGAAGCCCACAAGTCTTACAGTCTCACCCAAAGCCCTTGCCGTAGTACCTAGGTATTGCTGGTGGTTATTCAGGGCCCAAGGGCTCTTCAGTTAGCAGGTGATGAATCCTGCCAGGACTGGGTCTTTTCCTTCAAGGCAGTGGGTTCTCTTCTGGCCCAGGGTGTGTCCAGAAATGTTGTCTGGGAGATAGGTCCTGGGAAAGAGGCCTCACGATTCCAACTGGAGCCCTATCCTATTGTGGCTGAACTAGTATCCAGAATACAAGACAAAGTCCTCCCCACTCTCCCCTCTCCTCTTCTCTAGAAGAGGAAAGGATAGTTTTTGGAGCCACTAGCTGTGCAGCCCGGGTTATGGGAGGGGGTGATGCCAGCACTCTCTTAGCCACCCCAGCTGGTGTCTTAGTAGGTCACATGCTTGGGCCCAGTTCAGCACTAGGACTCACCTAGGAGTTGCAGTCCTTGTGGCCTAAACTGCCTTTCATGTTTACTTAGGGTCCTAGAGCTCTGATGAACTAGTATGAAACTATCTGGTTTAAGCTACTGGTTTCGTTTCTGTGTCTAATTTTTATTTTATGTAGCCAAACTTAACCCTAAGGGACACACAGCTCCATTGCTGTCATACCACTTCTTTATCAGAAATTTTAAATGAAAAACTACTTCGACAGAAAACCTAGCACAATGGAAGATTTTTCAGGGTCAAGATTTGGAGACAGAAGTCTTTTTCTTTCATAAATAAGAATCCTGCCAGTAGACAATATAGGGTGAATAGGGTGACACCAGGCACACAAAAATGCAACTTTTTAAAATCTATGCCACTGCCATCCTCACCCTGAAGCTTCCATCTCATGGTACAGGATGTCTACTTGAGCTTGGGTATCACATCTTTAACTAAGCCCTCAGGAAGGAAGAGAAGAGTTCACAGAATATGTCTTTCTACCTCTAAAGATGCTTTGTAATGCTGCACTTAACATACCCTGTGGCCGAGCTGGTACCTAAGGTGCATGGCAATTGGCCATGTCATTTGGCCATGTCATTGGCCAAAATACAGTGAATAAGCACACTTGGCTGCAAGAGAGGCTAAGAAATGCCACCCTTTTACTGGGTGATCATTTCACTCAGGAAGAGTTGGGGATTCTCTTACAGGGGAAATCAGAGAGCAGATATTGATATAGCAATTAGTAGTCTCAGTCAAAGGGTACATGAAAGGGAGATTTTATCTTAAAATTCAAATCCCAGAAGTTCCAGTAGTTATATTTTAGAGGTATTCAAATATATACAGAATCTATTTTGTAGATTTACACCAATTCTAGTCTTTGTCTTTTAAAATACAATTTATAGCAATACTTTTAAATATGATCTAATTTTATAACTGAGCATCACAGAAGTTAGCTTCCTCAAGGATAACTAACTTGTTCAACTGTCATCTTCCAATGATTACAAGTAGAATCTTGAAAATGATATAAATAAATTCCTAGGGATACAAATTGAGTTTTAACATTGTAATTTGCTATTTTACAAATGGATATTAACAGTGAATCACCTTATCTAATACGTTTTCAAGGAGTCAATATCATTTTTAAACTTTCGTGTTAGGCTATTAATAACCAGTATCCCATTAATATGATTTTTATTTCTTTCCAAATTACTGACCGAAGCCCTTAGCAGTCCCAGAAAACATGCATTGAGGATAATTTGATGTGGAAAACAATGGGTAATTCTTAATCATTTTTTTTGTAAATGTAAAATGAAATTAACACATTTTGTTTGTCTTTCCTTTAGTGACAGTGATTTAGAGAATAAACAAGTTAAAATTTGTGAAACACTTTCAGTTAGCTTTAGAGCTTATTATTTATTTGCTCATTTGTTGATACTAGTAAAACTTTGTAGATTGTGGTAGCAGAACAAATTGATATTTATTTTTGAACTGCATAAGATTTGCATTGCATTTTAAGAAAATTAAGTGAGAAAATATCGTTTTCACAAGTTTTCATACTTGTCTATTAATTTCCCAGGTTGAAAATGAAAAAGTATTTTCTGAATATAAGTGACATATTAATGCATTCACATTTTTGTGAACTAGGACTACTACAAATATAAAAATATTAAATTACTGAATGATATTACAGCTTCTTTATTGTCATACTTCCATCTAAGCATTTTAGGTATTTCTCTGATTATCTCTCTTTTGAGACTGAGTGTATCGTAGGCCATTGAGATATGATGACAGCAGATAAAAATCCTTCTTCCCTACGGTTGCATTGTGTATATTTCTGATTGTAGGATAGATAGTTTCCTTATTTTCAGTGCATTAGCGATCCAAAATACAATTTAAAAGCAAATTTATGGTAGATATGATTGTTATAGAATTTTAAAGGTGAAATATATAAAATGAAGAAATACTTCAAACAGAAAAAAAATTTTCACATCACCTAGAGAAATCTGTAACCCCCTAGGAAGCCTCCATTAAATTAATTCTTTGGTGAACTGGTGAACTTACACCTGTGTGTTTTGCTATTTTGTCTCTTTTTTTGTGTGTGAAGCAAGAACATTAGATAAATCTGCCAATTTAATTAATTTAAAGCTCTAGAAAAAGATGGAAATAACACTTAAAAACAGCTTTTGTTCAAACCAGAGAAACAGGAAAATCACCTAAAGTTCTCTTTATTTTCTCATATTCATGAGACATAAGTTTATTCATGGTCTAATTTGAGTCAATATTATAAATATTTACTATAAGAAAATAATATAATACAACAAACAATTTACAGAATATGTGAGATTTTAATGATATAGTGACTTTCATACTAAAATAATATACAGTGTTGTATTTAAAATAAAAAAATGCAGAAAATTATAAAGGAAAAATAATCCTCATCCCTTCATCTATGTATTATATGTGTGACAAATGTTAGCTCGTTATTATTGCCAATGATGTTAACTGCTTTTATATTAATGAAAAATATTTTTATACTAATAAAAAATATTTATTATATTGTTAATTTTATTATTATAAAAATATTTATTATATTGTTAATTGTCTGTGCTTTGCACATTTATTTGGATTTTGCAATATAATTTTTGAAATTTTATTAATATTTATAATTTCTAGATAATCTTATGTTAATCAGGCAGATCCTCCTGGTGCCGTTCTGCCCGTGTCCAATAGGATGGACATGCACATGAGTTAGTACCTACTGGATGCAGCTGTAATGCAGCTGTCAACTGATAACTGGCAAAAGTTGTAAAACTCCACATCCTTCAGGTGGAATCATTGTGACATATGTCTTACGCTCATTTCCAGAGTTTCCAATTTTCTTGTGGTCTAAATTGAGCCAACACTATAAATATTTGCTTAAGAAACTAATATCGGACAATAAGGAATAGGCAAAAATATTACATTTTTGTGATATTTATAATGAATCATAATGAAAGTAAAAAAAAACCCTTAAAAATATAAAAACACATGCACACGTATGTTCATTGTGGCACTATTCACAATAGCAAAGACTTGGAATCAACCCAAATGTCCATCAGTGACAGACTGGATTAAGAAAATGTGGCACATATACACCATGGAATACTATGCAGCCATAAAAAAGGATGAGTTTGTGTCCTTTGTAGGGACATGGATGAAGCTGGAAACCATCATTCTCAGCAAACTATCGCAAGAACAGAAAACCAAACACCGCATGTTCTCACTCATAGGTGGGAACTGAACAATGAGATCACTTGGACTCGGGAAGGGGAACATCACATACTGGGGCCTATTATAGGGAGAGGGGAGGGGGGAGGGATTGCATTGGGAGTTATACCTGATGTAAATGCCGAGTTGATGGGTGCTGACGAGTTGATGGGTGCAGCACACCAACATGGCATGAGTATACATATGTAGCAAACCTGCACGTTGTGCACATGTACCCTAGAACTTAAAAGTATAATAACAAAATATAAATAAAAATTTAAAAATAAAAATGAAAAAAGAATGTATATGGAAAATAAATAAATAAATAAGCCCTTTAAGTAAACCCTCCACGTTAACGCCATTCTCCCACAGCATCCCTTATTGGGTGTATTCCTTTTCCTGCACCACTTCGCTGACTCTGGAAGTTTTCAACTCAACTATCTGCATTCTGATCTTTGGTCGAGGGTCTATTTTAGGGGGAATCTAAACTAAGAAAAAACTTCTATTACCAAAAAGTGATGCATTCTCATTTATAATCCAAAAAAGCTTTAGAATTAGTAAGTTCACATTAATCCATTTGTGAAAATTACAAATTTAGGGCTACTATATCTAATATTGAGATTCCAGTCAAGTACTTAGGCTTAATGAGGTTATGTCACAGACTACATGGTCAAATGCCCATGGTAAACGGTGCCGGGCTTGGGAGAAGCACACCAGCCAGCAAATGCAGAGGATGAACAAGAGCTGCAATAGTGCCACTTCTTTGCTTCCCTCATGTGAAAGAGCAGGCATGCAGAGTGTGCTATGTCACCTCCCAGAAAGACATAAATTTCTAGAATATACAAAGCAGCTGCCATAGGAAGGAGGTACAATTCTGTGAAGTCTTGTGATGGCTTTCTCCAAAATGCATTCCCAAAGGTTGTGAAGAAAGCCAAGACAGATGGTTCAAAAGAGTATTCACTTCCTCTGAAACGTGTGTTCTAATATTTGTCACTAAGCATTGTTTTAATGATTAGACCTGTCTCTGTTTCTATATGAGAGTAATTTGTTTCCTGCTTTTAAAAAACCCTCTTCTTTTCTCATTCCAGATAGGCTAGTAAACCATTATTTTCTTTTTTTTTTTTTTTTTTTTTTTAAGTTCTAAGAATGTATCCCTAACTTAATTTCATCAAGTTGAGAAAAAGTTTATTTTAATGAGACAATACAAATAACTTTAGGTGATTTTCCTGTTTCCCCGGCTTGAACAAAAGCTGTTTTTAGGTGTTGTTTATCTCCATCTTTTTCTAGAACTTTAAATCAGTTAAATTAACCATCATAAGGAAGTTGTTTCATACTTGAGAATTCCCTTTAAGTAAACACAATCTAAATTGTATAAAAAATATTGAAACCCGAAAAAGTAAGGTTGTAATTGTTTTTTATTTGATCGTGGAGTAGGGGTCTCAGAGAAGATGAATAAGATAAAGTCTGCCGGCTGCCTCTCACAAAAGAAACCCACTAATGCTAATATCAGGATTAGAGGCTGCATTTTCTGGGTTCCTTTCCTTTGCCTCCTTCTCCCTGATCAGTTTTGTATTAGACCTTTATGTTTTCATTATAACCTGGCAGCAAGAGCTCCCTTAAATAGAAAGAGTGAATGAAAGCAATTTTTTCCATTAACAATGTATTTCCCTTTGGGGTCTCTGGCACATTATTGTTCTTCTTTTTTTCAAGGAGCAAAAACCCCAAGAAAACTGTCTTCAGTTATGAAGTATTATTATAGACCCTATCTGAAGGCCTTCGGTTTTGTTTTCTTCTTATGAAAACATCCTAAAATATGCCCATAGATAAATACAGTTTCTGACACAACCAGCCATACAAATATGAGCAAGTGTTGAACTAAAAACACACATCTTTTTAAGTGTAAATTTTCCCAAGTAGTCAATAAGAAAAATTCTGGAAGAGCTGAAGTTTCAAAGTAAGGTAAAATATTACTTAAAAATGTTTTTGAACAGATTGCATTATTTCTTGGAAGCCACAAAAATATTACATGCAAGAGCCCAAGTGTATTTATTTTATTGAGTTTGTTTGATTGTGATATATAATGCATTAAGACATATATATGTATATACACGCACATATATAAATATACATACATAAAATATCTTAATGTCTTAAGACTGTCTATATAGTAGTGTGTATGTATATAATAGCATATAGTATATCAAAATAATTACCAGAAACAAGGGTTAGAACAACTGTTCGTACAATCAGACCCTCCCCTTCACCTGTGTCAGGTCCCCTAACTGCGTTCCTATAAATCAGTAAGGCAAGGGCCCAGTGGATGCAGGGCTGTCACCTACAATGTCACTGCAAATTCTACTCTAAGAAAGCAAAACTGTGACTCTGGCTGCCTGTGTAATCTTCCCAGGGTCACAGAGTAGGAAGAGTGAGGCTGAGGTTGTACCCAACAGTTCTCCCAGTCCATGACTCTTTCCACAACGTCATGTGAAATATGCTAACACATTTCATGTTGTGGTTTTTCTTTTTAATCCACGAATTCCAGTCATTGATTGCATTCTTATGCAATCAATAAGGAGAGAATGGAAAACAGTAACATTTTCAGCCATTATTACATACTACTTCAATTTCTGTTAGAAAGTAAAATCTAGGTAGAAAAATAATCTCTCAGTACACTTCAAGCTCAAAATATCCCATTTACGACATGAAAATACAAGTCCATAAAATGATAACATCATTTTATGATAAATGATATCATAAAATGATAACATCAACGGTGGCTAAAAGCTTAAGAAAAGCCTATTTGCAGTTATCAGTCCCAGTATAAAACAGAGAAACATAGGCAACAGCAACGTAATGTTATATAAATAGCTGTTACTATAAAGAAACAGTCAATTCCTTTCTTACTACTTTATTTTACTTTTTAAATTCTACCTGACAGGTGATAACTCAATTATCTATTGTAATGAAAGAACAGAAAGAAGGGAAAGAAAGGCGGATAAGGGAGCAGCTCTCAATATCACACCTAGTTTAAAAAGAAAAATAACCAATGGAAATCATTTACAAATTGATACGTTGGTTCTGCACTTACCATATTGGTAATTCTGAGCAAGAGAAAAAAATCCCCGAAAACAATAAATACATAAATTAAAAGTGCTCTGTGTCTTACCTAAGGCTCTCAAGGGAAAACTGTTGTGGCCTAGCTTTTCCTGACCGTGCCACTTCCTGCTCAGCCAGGGTCTGTCAGCTCATCTAGGGACAACTTACAGTCACACAGGTAAATGTTCAAAAATAAACACATTCCAGGAAAGGTTACCTAATGGCTTTTCATGGATTTCAAAATCACTTTCCAACTATGTCAGGCTAAAAAAAAAATTCAGATAATTTATGTTACCCAGATGTTAAGAAATCCAACAGCTTTCACTACTCATAAATTTAACAGCATTAAGCACCTGCTGGCTCCAAGCAACAACTCCTGCCAAGAAGGAAGTAAGGAGCTTTGCAATACACTAATAGGCTCCTTTCCTTACCATCCAAGCTGAGTTTGGGTCTCAGTCCTGCAGCTTCACACCCTCCCCAACCTCCCACAGAGAGATCCTCAGGCTCTGCACACCAAGAGCTCCAACAACCCACTCTGCCAGTTCTACACTGGATGCAGGAAGTAGGAACCAGAATTGGGATAGGGCTATTTCTAAATCTCAAGGAAAAAGGAACTCTAACTGTTGGCTAAATTAATAAACAAGAGAAGCATCACAGCGAGTGTAAAATAACAAAAACTTAAACTTGAAAGTAGAGTGATATTAAAAAGTGAATTATGACATGCCTTTAAACATGCGCATAAATTTTAAAACTATTTTGCCCAGAGTTTTCTCTTTCCCCTCTGCCAAACCAGTTAACACATGTGAAAAATTCTGGATTCAGATTACACTCTTTCCATTTCATTTCTCTGATGAAAGTGCTAACGAGCATCAGAATGGTAGTAACATGGAAATTAGAAAAAGGTTAGATTTGAAACATATTAAAGGCCAGGATAATACTTGCTGATTCTCATGAGTTTAGTATTGGACTTAGGCCACAGCAAGGAAGTTGTAGGTGTGTAATAATTCAGAGTGATACGTAGAATTTTCATCCACCTGCCAGTCTAAGCCTTCCTCTCTCGCTCTAGCAAGTCTAACTCATGCCTCCCTGGACTTACTTCATCATCTCTTGCACTTCTTGTGGAAGTTCAGAATTTTACCTATAGGACTGGGAAAAACAAACAAACAAACAAAAACTATTAGTGGCCACCATGTACCTGTTCCATCTGATAAGGCACCAGTTGGATGGATCAATTTACCCAAGATTACCCAGGGAAGATGCACATTGTTTCCTGAAGGGGGCTCACTACCTGATGCAATCGTTGCCAGGAGTAATTACTATCAAAGGCAAGATCTTTATTCTCTGATATAAATTATTCTGCTGCTGTTCAGAGAAATGAATATCTTAGAGTACATACTTGCTGTATATCAGTTAGAGTGTTTATACTCTTGAAATGGTTAACCTCATTTACTCAATCTACATGGGTCACCTTTTCTTTTGACTGCCACTCATGATTCCAAGGCTACTTCTTATTCTTGAGGTGCTTTTCCTTTTATTTACCATTATTCTCCTTTTCCTCATAGAAGGATGTGTTGGCATAGAAGGATCTGTTGGATATGGATATCAAACCATATCCCCATCCTTTTTTGTACCTCTACCATTTGTTCATTGGATGAAGTACAATATGCAAGATTTCTTCTAGTCATACTGGGCAATAAGGATGACAATCCTTTGTTTCCTGGTTCTAATGGTGTAGTTGGAAAATCAGAAAAATAACTCTTTATACACAAAGACTAGATATGGTAAGAAGTGCTCTAGATGTAACAATAAAATGCAATGTAGTCACAAGAAAGACAGACACAATCATTTTTTGGGAGGAAATAGATAAGAGTATTTTTTCTCTGAGAAGTTGCCAATCTACTCATCAATCATAGTAGCTAATATTTTTGGATGCTTACCATGTATTAGGCACTATACTAAAGCAATTCATATGCATTATAATTAATTCTCATACCAACTCTGTGAGGAAACAGGCTCAGAAAAGTTAGTTTGCCCAAGAGCAGACAGTTGAATTGGGATCTGAATCCTGTCTGTTTTCTCTAGAATGAGAAATTTTAATGACTATTTTATACTTCTTATATGAAATAAAGATAATATGGCCAGTGCATATATCCATTAAAATACTTTTTTCTAACTCTCCATTTTTTCATAGATGCAACTTTGATGACTTGCAACTGGTTAAAGTAGCAGCATTTATTTTAAGTACTGCTTTCCAGTGTAATGATATATGAGGAGGCTGTACTGGCAATGTTGTTATTTAATGTGCTTTTCAGCGGAAGATTCTATATAAATTATCATCATTAATCATTCATGGAAAAATGAGCACTGAGTGGGTGAAGTTTTTTGAGGAAATATTATCTTAGGTTATTAAAATATAAGTAGATTTGTATGCACAGGAGTTAAAGTCATGGGAGAGAAGAGTATGAACTTACACAGCAAGTGAAACCCAAGTTAGAAGAATACTACAAGGAAGCCTTGGAAAAGAGTTGAATATTTAATTTTAGGTATACACTATCAGGCTCTGACTTTGAAAGATTACCTAAGAAAGAGGCTCAATAAAAGTGATAGGAAAACATGAGTCAAATTAATAACAATTACACACACACACACATATATATATATATCACCTAAGTATACCCATTTCTACATCTAAGTCACTAATACCCTTTGAGATAAACTATTACATCTATGAAACCCAAAAAGCTTTTATTAAAAATAAACATTAAGAAGCAAGAAATGACAGAATTCTTAGAAACTAGAAATAAACATTTTAAAGTCAATAGAATTTGAGGAAATATGTAAAACATGCAATAATTAAAAATAATTTTGTAAAAATATGAGAGACTTACACATAGATTAGTATTCAAGAAGTTTAATATTCTTATAAGAGAAATGAAAGAGTAGAAAGACAATAAACTGGTGGAAATAATCAAAGAAATAATAAAGGAAAATTTCTCAGAGCTGATGATAACTATGAATCAATCTTAAGAGTAAACATGGTGACTGAGTGCTCAGCAGGATTTTTTTGAAAAACAGACCCATCCCTGGATGTATTCCAGTGAAATTTTTAAGCCAACAGTATATGAAAAATTCTTCAAAATTCTAAAGAGTAAATACAGCTTATCTATAAAGGATTGAATTTCAAATTGTCATGTTTCAATAGTGATGTTTACTAGAAGGCAATGTCTTCAAATTTCTAGGAAATGAATTTGTCCTAAAATTCTGTAGCCAGGAGAACTAACAATCAAATGCAACATCACAATAAAACTTTTCCCAACATATAAGAACTCAGAATTTTATCTCCTATTATATTTTAGATAAACTGAGGAGGTTCTCCAGCAAAAGGGGAAATAAGTGATGATAAGAGAGAAATTAAGAAAAATTCTCATGCTTATAAAACTAGGACATGTAAGAAACCCAGCATGTCAGGCTGGGTCCTCTAGGAAGCAGATGCCAGACAAAGCAGAAGTGCAAGGTATTTATTGGAGGTGATGCCTGTGAAAGATAAAGAGGAAGCGGGGAAGAGTAGGTGTGAAGAGACTAAAGACAGAGGTGCTGGTCTGATACCTACAAAAGGTAAGCAGGTATGAGAAAGGATTGGGTAGAAGCAGTCTCAGACTATTTGATATAACTCGGAGAAGGTCTCAGTCGGCCCAATGGAAGGTCCAGTTCAAAGATTGCTTATGGAGGGTTCCATATTGAGCAAGAATGGCCAGCTGCCAATATACTCATGCTTAGGCATTGGCTAAGCTGCTCAAGGAAAGCATGACCTCAGTTTGCATGTGCTGCGGTTACCAAAAGCACTGTAGTTGAAGGCTGTCAGCTAACTTCACTCCTCACGGCAGCTTTTCTTGGGGGGTGGTCTGAGCAGCACATATCCGAGGCTGATCTACCATGGCTAGCTAGGTCTACAGCCCATGTTTTCAACCACTGTCTTATGTTATCTGCTTAAGTCTACGGGTAGTCATTCAAGATAGGGTGATTAGAAAGTGAATAGGAGGTAAATAAGGATTAAAGGTATTTTTGCATCCAAATGCTGTAATTTTTAAAATTTCTCCATGAGAGATTAGATATGTTAATATCTTACCTTACAGAAGATTAGTAGTGTCCTAAAAATATACATAAAACATGCACATAAACCCACAGAAAGAGAAGTAGAAATGAAGAAAGCCAACTACAAAATAGTGATTGTAGCATGCTACAATTAGTGTAGAAAATGAAACAAAAACATATACATAATTGCTCCATATGTATAGATAGTGTCTAAAAGCACACACACACACGCATGTGCACACACACAATTCCTAACACTATTCGCCTAAAGAAAAGGAAATTGTATGCCTGGAACATAAAAGTGGGAGACAGACTTCCAGCATACACTTAGCAGAATTCCAGGCCAATGAAGGTGCAACTGTGTTATGTACTATTTTGACAATTTTTAGGCAAAATTCTATAAAATTTTCTATTAGTTAGCAATGACACTTTGTTCAGAATTATCAACAGAACAATTGAGAAAGAGATTTTACTTCTCACCACCTGTTTTTCAGATATACAAACTCAGCTGTCAATTCTTCAAAACGTAAATCCATAACTTTTGCCAAATCTGCCTCTTCTATCTGTAATCCCAGCATTTCTCCACTATCTAAGGCTAGAAGACACAAACACTATCTTTACATCCTACTTGTTGGATTCAGCTGCTTCTAATTTCTTATCTCCTCTCTCTCACTCTTCTTGTTCTCTCAAAGAGGACATGTCCTAATTTCCTACCTTTCCCTTCTTTTACCTGCTTTTTTTTCCTTTACAGCAGATATGCACACGTGGTGGCAGTGTAGAAAGAATTATGATCCACATGAATTGTGTTGTGCATCAATTAAGTACTTTTGACCTCTCTGTAAGCAGAGGCGTGTTAGTATTCCACATCTACCTCATAAACCCATCGGTGTGTAAAATTTCATTTTTTGTATTTTATTTTATTTTTTTTAGCATAGACTGGGTTTTACCATGTTGGCCAGGCTGGTCTGGAACTTCTGACCTCAGGTGATCTACCCACCTCTGCCTCCCAGAGTGCTGGGATTACAGGTGTGAGCCACCATGCCCAGCCTAAAACTTTATTTCTGATACAACTTTGTAAGCATGATGTAAGAAAGGACTGGGGTTGCGTTTGTTATATGAGCCAGACAGGCCAAGATTCTGAAACTAAACTGGCACCAAAGAAAGCATGTTCACATTGGAACAATACAACTTGACATCCTGAAGTTTAAAATGTCATGAATAGTTAGTAAAAGTTTCTACTGAAACTCAAAAAGTGCTGAACTTGGACAAAGGGAAAAAAGCCATGACTCTTGATGCTCTATTGATCACAGGAAACATCATTTTACTTTAGTAGTGACTGCATTGTAAACATCACCGATTTACTTTATTGCTGTTTTGGATTTTTCAATTCCCTTCATTATATTACCAAAAATTCTAGTATTGAAAAGTATGCTGCAAATCACTGAATTGAATTAAGCAAAGTGGGAAATGAGAAGTTCTGGAGTTTCAGTTACTAGAACCATGAGGCAGTTTGAATTATGACAAGGGCTAGCTGAAGGAAATCTTAATTCCCTAATAGTCATTCAAATTTTGATTTTCAGACCTTCAACTCTTCAATACACTTGTAGACTTAAATAATAATCCTTGGGAAAGTAGCGCTTTCCCCGAGTTCCCTCCTACTGAAAGAAAGGAACCTGGAGAATCACCAGGAGTATATTCAACCCTGATCATATGACCTATCTCATTTAATTGTTCTTTTGGTAAGACTTTTTTTCTGTGTTCACTTACCCACTTTGTTCCCCCAACAATTAACTCATTCTCCCAAACCATCGATATGAGTATCATAAAATAGAATTTATGAGTTCGTCCTCATATGGGGAAATAGATAAAGCATTGCTTTAAAGAACCTGAGATTTCCCTTGCTGAATTTTTAATTAATAACAAATCTACGGCAGGAGCTTAAGGGCCTTTCATGTCGCAGCTCTGCTCTAGTTTGCTTTCAGACCAGAGAAGAGACATCTGCCAAATGCCTGGCTGAAGTGGTGTTTTGCTTTCTCTATTCAAGTCTATCTAGCAATTCGAGATGATATTTTTTTCTCCGATCTGAACTATTTTGTCAGTGCGTACATTCAGCTGTGCCTCCAAATATTCCCACTAAAGCAGAAACAGGTCTGTGGGACAAGCTGCCAAACAGATGATCCCTGCTTTCAGAGCTTGCACCACTGAGCACCTGTATCAGAAGCACTTTGTCAGGTGTGTCAGCTTTAGGGGAGAGAACCTCAGCTCTAGCACAGAACACCTAGCTTTTGGGAGCAAAATCACTATTAGCATTAGATGGAAAAACAGCAGTCCCACGTCCTCTTTGCAGTTTACAACCCCAGAGAACTCAAGGGCTATGGGATGCTGCAAGAGTCCCCTGAAGCACTGGAGATAGCAGGCAACAAAGCTGCTAAGGATTATGCCTCTGAAAAGCTAGGCCAGCTACTCCATGGATCTCTTTATCTGTGGATTCCACTGTGCTTTTTACATTTGGGGTGAAAAGATGAAATCCAACCAATGTGGGAATTTTCCACTGTGGTCCTGAACTTTTTGACTCTGACCAGGCACCAAAGATGCTAAAACCCAAACTGGCTCCAACAATTGGAAAACTTTGATTTCCAACGAAGAAAAAACCAAAGATTCACATAATTATACACACATTTACATATATATATGCACACACACATATATGCACATGCACACATGCATATGCACACACAGGCACACACACCACATCCTCCAGAAAAGAAAGAATAAAATACCTGGAAATATATGGGGGAGGAAAGCAAGGAGATCCATACTTTGATTTCAAAATACAATAATATTTCCTGAGGTTTCCTCAAAAGCGGTCTTATTCACAAATAGGAACGGGTGAAACTGATACTTTTTGTATTTTATTTTTTCTTTTTAAGGAATACTATCAGTTAATCCCCCTTATTACATAGCGCTTAAACAAAACAAATTAATATTTTTATTGGATTGTGTATTTCTAAAACACATTGCATTTAAAGTTTCTTTTGCCAACAGGGGTTTCAACACATTTTAGCATAATTTTGAAAGACAGAACACTCTTATATGTATATTTTTACCCTGATACACTAACAAAATACAAGCAATACAGCTAATTTGAAACCAATTAGTAAATCAATGAAAGGGGATAAAAAGCATGAGTTATAAAACTCTGGCTTCTTAAACTGATAGAAAACTCTTTTATCGGCTGCGTTTTGTTTACAACGTGGATAAGCAGGTCCCTGAGTTTTTTACCATCGAGTTAGGGACAGACGTGTGCGCGTGTGTGTGTGTGTGTGCGCGCGCGCGTGCACATGTGCATGCACTAGGGAGAGAGAGAGAATATGAAAGAGAGAAAGAGAAAAAAAAGAAATATGGCATTTTATTTAGTGTTCTGTCCAATTTCAGTTTTTCAGACTATATGCCTTTCTATACAATTGATGCTGAGTTCTTTAAGCCAAACCCAGCTGAAAGTTCAGATATGCATTTATCATAACACTTGAAATCCAATCTCTGTTCCTTTTCCTTTTTCTTTGTAAAAAGTCATTACCAAACATATTGACTTCAAACCCTGGGGACTGAGAACCAGCAAAATTTGGAACAAGGATAATAGATAACAGGTTTTTGTGAGTTTGCCTCCCTCTTAGTAATAAAGAAAATGAAGAGAATGAGATTAAAGAAGAGAAATAAAAAGTGAGCAAAGGCCCAAGACCAATGACCTCATCATTCCACAAATTAGACTGGCGTACCCTCTTAAAGGGAAAATGTTTTAGAATTTCCAGACAGCCGTATCTTCTTTTCTGGAGGAAGCATTCATCATTCGTGACAAAGGGTAGTTATTTTGTGTGATGCTTTGTGCTAGACAAATAACAACCTAATTCACAAGGGGAGTTGTTCAATGATAGGTAATGATTTTTATTTGAGAAATGTGTACTAATATCACTTAACTGATTACCAAAGAGAACTTGGTCAATTTGGCTGCATTCCTCATTCTGCCTGTGCTGTAGGATTGTTTTAGTATCGGTATGGTCAGGCAACTCTGGCACGGCACCTTTCATGCCACATTGATTATTTTCAGCCTATTAAGAGATGCAATTCATCAGTCATTTTCAAGAAGTATTAGCTTTGTGTTTTATACGGCATTGGGCTGCACTCTTCCTCAGGAAAATAGAATGGAGATACTAAGGTGGCAAATATTGGAGGACCTAAAAACCAAATGAGGACCTTCAAAGCCGTGCATCAGAAATTACTGCAGCCTAGTCAATGACAGGTGCATTTCCAGTCTTCATATTATGGGACATTTTGGCTACTGGCAATACACACTCTTCTCAAGGTTATCACGTGCCTGTTCTTAGCAATTTCACGTCTCACATTGGCTGCAAGAAATGTTTATGCAGTTGCATTTGAAGTGTAATCCAAAAGTTTCCTGATCAAATATTTTATTGCTAGGAGACACTCAAATTCAATCACTCAGAGATAAATGCTAAGAAAGTCATGTTTAAACATCATTCTTAGCTTGCCGGTAGAATATAATCCTTTTTAAACGTTTATGGTAACACTGAGGAAAAATAACCCATCATCCAACTGCATATACGTCAGGCAAACCAGTCTATCTAAATGAATTGCACGGTGTGACATCGGAAGAATAAAGGAGATTTAAAATAGGTGAAAATAGTTTCTAGGTATTTACTTAAACATTGTAATTCTTTATTGCATGCACCCTATACCTTCAAGTTATCAAATCATGTTCATGCTTTATCATTTTATGCTAAGCATAAAATATGTCTGCAATAATATCAGAAATGGCTTTCATTATTTGAGAACTTATGCATATAAATATTTTTACATTTTTTGCGTTTTTGTTATTTTAGTTTATTTGTCTATGACAATGTCCGAGGACTTTTCTTTATCACTTGTTAATTGTTTCCCAGTGTTCTCACACAAGACACCAAAGAATGTCTTATTGGTCCAATGGAGGTGGCAGGACTGATTGTCAGAATGTTCTTCCAAATCATTTAACTTCTTATACTTGAGTGTAATCTTTAACTTCCTTGATTCTCCACTTTATTTTATCTAACTACTTTCAATAAAAAACAAAGTAAATTTTTCTACTGCCAAAGCAGTGGAAATTATATTAAAATGATTTACTGAATTATTTGTAGAGTTAGTGGTTCATTAGGAAGGGGGGAAGGAAGGAAGAAAAGAAAGAGGAAAGAAGTAAGAAAAGAAAGAGGAAGGAAGGAAGGAGGGGGTGAAGGAAAGAAAGAGAGAGGAAAAAAGGAGAAGAAAATTTAATCCCATAGCAAGCAAATGTCCTGCATACTTATTTTTAATTATATGCAAAAAGTTTTTTCTTTGCTTTTTAAAGTTAGCATGAAAATATAAAGCTAACTTTACAAAAAGCAGAAAATATAAAATTTACTATGTCTTTCTATGATATATTCTTTTATTACCCGTATTTCTGGCCAGCAGTAAAAGATTCTTTTTTTCTCAAAGAGAAATAGAATTGTTTTTTAGTTTCACTGGAGTGTTAAGGTTACTTTAACTCCAACTAAACTTAATCATATTAGTTATCCTTGAATCTATAATCATAACACCTACTCTTTTGTTTGTTTATGATTGCTTGGCTTGAGTGCCCCAATTTTTTTCTAAAGTCTTAATGACCTGCCTTGGATAAACAGTTTATACTTGAAAATAAATGAAGACTGTTTCCATGTGTGATATTGTTGTATAATAGAAATTTTAATCTCCTTAAAGAACACAAGGAACTACTTGCTCCATTTACTGCCTGAAGTGAAAGAATAAGGTGCGATTATACACAGTGTAAATTAAGATGTCTTGAGAGCATAGAGCTTTAGGTAATACGTTAAATTAAGGTTCTCAGATGTGCGTTTAATTAAGATATTTAATTTGAAATGTCTGTGCTCTCTTTAATTCCAATTGATTATTAAGAATAGATTTCTTTAGGATATTTAAAAGGTGAGTAGAGGAAGATATGGTGGCTGACCTCAAAAGTTTATCTAAGATATTGCAATTGTCAAACAAATGTAGTGTTTGTCTCTACTTCACCTAGGATGTTGTGCCTGGAATCTGAGGCTGCTATTCAAATGCTAGACTCAGGTAAATCAAACATGGGACAAGTTGAAAATGCCCCTTAATTTACTAAGAGTAGCCTCCCTCCGAGTCTCCAGCTTAGTTATTTATTATTTTTGCTTACACCTGATAAAATAATTTGTACTATAGCTGGGGCTACGTATCCAAACATTTTTAAATGTCCCAGTTTGCAAATATTCATTGAGAGCTTACTATTTGGAAAGGACCATATCGATTACACTAAAAGTTGGAGAAAATTATTCGAAAGCATTCCACTCTCGAGTAGCTTACAATCTAATTGAGAATCCACACACAAATACACACACACACGAGTAAATGATTAGATGATAACATATGTTCAAAATGCCAAGTAACTTCTGTGAAAATCAGAGGAAATCTAGAGGTGTAGGTGATTCTACAGATTACAATGGTAAAGTATGGCCTTTCAAAAGGGGATTTTTGCTCTGGACTTTGAAAAAAGGCCAAAGTTAATAAGAGGAGCAAACATTGACTGACTTCCCATAATATATCTAGAATTCTCCTAAGTGCTTTTCATGAATGGTGGCTTTTAAATCTCAAAATGATCCTATGAGATTGCATTATTTATATTCCCTTCTACAGATAAGGCAGTCGAAGCACATAGTGCTTAAGTTCCGCAGCCAGGCGGTGCAGAGCCAGGATGTGAATGAACCTCAGAAATCAAGTTTCAGAACCCCTTCCCTTTATCCCCCCCACCACGGCCTCCACTTATCAGAAAAGCAGAGAGATGAATTTGGGACAGCATGAAGAAGCATTTTAAGATTTCAGAGGTGTAAGAAATGGTCCACTCCAAATCATATTCCAAAGAAGTGATTAGAAAGTGGAGCTATAAATGTAGGTGAGGGCCAAGGTGAAGACTTCAAAAGGCAAATTAAGTTGATTAGTCCTGTGTCCTAAAGCAGGAGAGAGTCACTGAAGACTCCAGTTCACTGCTGACATGGCAAGGTGTCCTTCTCGGAGTGTGTTCGGGCACAGAGGCCAGGATGATTAGACTTTCCATGGAAGGCTAACACCCATCAGTTATTGACTACTTGTGCTCCCTTTAGCTTGGTATCTATGACACCTGAAATTTACTTGTTTTGTATTTGATTCATTATTTTCCTCTTTATGTTTTGAATGATAACCTTTATCTATATTTTGGTTGTTTCTTAATGGAAACAGAAAGGCAGTGTTGGGGCTTGGAAAATTGACAAACTAGGTTTGAATCTGGGTCTCAGTGCTTACTAGCTGCAGGAATTCGTGTAAATTATGTAATCCTTCTATATTTCAGTTTCCTTTCTCAAAAATGAGGAAAACATAGCCCTAATGATGAAATGAAAAGATGCAAGTGAGTGAACATTGTAATGACTTCAATGATAATAAGAACCAGCATTTGGTTTGCAGCTTAGCACATGACAGACACTGTGCAGGGTGCCTGATACATCCTACTGTTCTTATCTCAGGACACTTTCCTTAGATACTCACTTGTAGCATAGCAAAGAGGACCAACAAGGCAAATTATTTTCCCAGCCTCAAGAATAAGTAAAGACAGGGCAAGGATTTGACATCACTTCAGTCTGATTCAGAAGAAAATAATTTGGTCTCTTCTACTGGATGGCCTCTCAATTGCTTACTGGTTGATAACACTATATGCCCCAAACCGTGGCTCCCTACCATCTCCACACACTTTGCTCATAACACAAACTGTCTGCATTTTGCTGTCTCTAACATCTTCCCATCTACTATTAATATATACTTCATCTGATTCCTAGAACACTCTTCCTGAAGCGCTGGGTTGATCATGCCATTCCACTGCACAAAACCTTTGAATGGCTTCCTGCTTCTCATTACCTAATGATTAAGATGAAAGCCAAGATCCTTACAAATGGGTCTACCTTTATGATGGCATCTCTCTCCAGCACCTGTGAATAAAACCCTCTTCTCCATCCAGTGAGCTCACTATTTCACTGCTTGAACATACCTTGATCTTTCTTATGAGTAAGTCTCAGCTAGAGGGAGATAGAGACAAATGCATTACGTTTTTTTCATGAAACTTATCAAGGCATCCCAACTATATGAGAAGATTCATAAAGGCATGGCTGAGCTTGTCTTGGTCACTTCCATGATGCTCCCAGCACCTAACATGCACATAATATATAGATATATACACATACACACATACATATGCATACACACATATGTGTAATAAATGAATGAACAACCATCTGCCTAGAGTTGATAGCTATGTCAATTTACTTTAGGGTTTGTTATTTGTGACTCTCAAAAGGGCTTCCCAGAGTAAATGTTTCAGTTTACAAATAAAGAAGGTGAACATTAGAGGACCTTAAGAACTTTGCCAAAGGTCACTCAACTCTCAAGGAAAAGCTCTCCAACTCCAACTGACTCAAAAGCAAGTCTTTCCACAGTATGCATCTTTTCACAATGGCTGTGTCAGGAAGATGGATTCTCCTTTTTCTGTCTCAGGTTCCTCCCATTTAAGTAACTGTCATAGACTTGAGGTCGTTTCAGATGGTCCCCTATTATAACACTTGAAGATTCTGTATGTCTTTCTGTGAAATCCAGAGAGGATTTCTTAAAGTAAACATAGTTTGTTTGAAGTTCTTTGTGATCACAGCTACTGTTTTAATTCACCAACACTCAACAAGAAGTCTATAGCAACCATCACACTAGTGCTTCCCATCAACATCCCAGGGGCCACAACTCCCTTTACTAATTTAATATTATTCTCAGCTTTTAGAAACCCCTGGGATACAAAGCCAGACTGGTTGCATGAAACTGGGGAATAGTTTGAAATCTCTGGAAATGAGGGCGTGAAGCGATAAATATTTCTCTTTCCCTTCCAGTTGGACAAACTGAAGACTTAGAACCTGCAGGTGCACAAGACCCCATTAGATTTCCTTACGTAGAGAGGAAAGTTCATCATAGCCCTGATGCTGATCTCAGGCTGTGGGGGTGTGGCTTGGGGATACAAGCAGACTCTGACCTTATTAACAACAAAAATAGTTTGGACATTATGGAGCCGATACCATACAAAATGTTTTAAGAAGCAGGTCAATGAAACAGATCCAGCGTAGGAAGTCGGAGCACATAATGCATCAGAGAGTGCACCCGTGTAGCAGGTGGGCCAACTCGCATAGAAAGAGCTGCCTCTCTAAAAGGCAGAGGCCACCAAGCATTTGACAAAAGATACTGATTTTTTTGTTCAACAAAAATCCATTAAGAACACTGGAAAAGAGAGAGAGGGAGAGAGAGAAAGGAGGCGGGCAGCTCACTGGCAGGCACAACGTAATTACAGCTATTACGTTTTTTTCCTAAAGTAGTTATTTGTGGTTCCTCCAAACTCTAATGTGTTTTTATGTTGCAGCCTGTTGTTATTGGGGCAGGCTGCTTGACATTTGCAAGGTTCCATTGCTATTAAAAAGAATGATGTTATCAAGAGGAAAGCGAGGCGACAAAGCAAAATTAATTAACACCACCATCTAACAAAGCAAAATAAATTAAACGATGGTTGACTTACATTGTGTACTTCCAAACGGTGACTGAGGGAAAACCTAAGCTTTTAACCCCCTATGCTCTGAGCTTAGCACCATGGTCGAGTGCGCTCCTGTGCAATTGAAGGACGCTCTATGCTCCGTGTTTCTACACAGGCAAGCTAACTGGTAAGCCATTCATATCCTTCAATAATAAAATTGTTGCTTGTGCTTTCTATAGAGAGGGCAGCAGATGGAACACTGTAGGGAATGTTTTCCCTAAGTCTGTATTGCCTCCAAGCACACTTAAAAGAAATATTATTAGTTTTGTCACACATTGAACATCAATGAGGATAAACCAGCTGGTAAATTTTAAACCAATTAGAACCCACAATGTCCGCAGATCCCGTAGGTTCTATGGTGCCAGTGATTTATCTGTCACTTTGCACATGCCAGTGTCACCAATAATGGCTAGAACAAGTTGCCCAGAACTACCACAAACCAACAGTGGCTTCCTAGAAAATGCTTGATGGCATAGAAATGAATACTGTCATAAGTCGTTACCACTGTCAGTCAGTAAATGCGGACCTATGCAGCTTGAACCCTGTGACCAGAACTGTGCTACATATGTAGAGGGACAATATGGTTCACTGCCTACGAGAGTTTATAATCTGGTTGGAATGGTAAGATATGATCAGGTGCAACAAACAGAGCAAGATAATTATCTACTGTGTGTGTATGTAAATACACATATGTACACGTATATATAAAACGAGAAGTTATATTGATCTACGTGCAGTTACAAACAGAAAGCTATTTTGCTAGATCTAATGAAGTGTTTCGTTTTTTCTTCTTTTGAAATTAACCCACTGCTTCACATTTCTAACATATTTTACATTTTTTTTTTCAAAGTACTTTAGTCTATAGTATTTGGTCATCACAACATGACTGAATCATTCCATGAAATAATTAAAAGACCAACAGGACCACCACGAATAGTCCCATTTTATAGATTAGTCATGGGCCTAGTGAAGTCACGCTACATATGAGATCAAATGACTAGTAGGTTGTTGCAATAGTGCACAGATTGCTGATTTTTCGTTAAATTTAAATACCAGAGAAAAAAGAGAGATCACTGTGAACTGACAATGTTCTAGAATATGTTGCAGAGGGGAAGAGGAGAGGGAGGCCTGAGGAAGGGAAGAACAGGTGCTCTGAGCAATGGCCACAAGCAAAGGTTACATTTATCTCATCCTAGTTTCTGTTGTTGGGGAGCCACTCTTGGAGAGACCATTCTGAGTAGATAATACCATCTGCTCCCCACCATAGACATAGCTCTTTTAAGATCTGGGGCACAGATGCAGGATGTGTAGGTTTGTTACAGAGGTAAATGTGTGCCATGGTGATTTGCTGCACCTATCAAGCTATTACCTAGGTACTAAGCTCAGCACACATTAGCTATTTTTCCTGATGCTCTTCCCGCCTTCGTAGACAGCATTTTAAAGCACACCAATGGGTTTAACAGGTACTCATTTTTTAAATCAGTAATCAAATAACTATGATTAATTAGTAGGCACAAACAAAATTCACAGAAAGTAAATGTCCAGGCAGGGCGCAGTGGCTCATGTCTGTAATCCCAGCACTCTGGGAGGCCGAGGAGGGCAGATCATGAGGTCTGGAGTTTGAGACCAGTCTGACCAGCATGGTGAAGCCCCATCTCTACTAAAAATACAAAAATTAGCCAGGCATGGTGGCACGTGCCTGTAATCCCAGCTACTCGGGAGACTGAAACAGGAGAATCACTTGAACTCGGGAGGCGGAGGTTGCAGTGAGCCGAGATCACGCCACTGCACTCCAGCCTGGCAACAGAGCGAGACTGCATCTCAAAAAAAAAAAAAAAAGAGTAAATGTCCAAGTAAAACTGGACCTGTAAAGATTTGCACATTAATAAGAACAACCTTTCCTTAAAGCCCATAAAATAACCTAAAACCAAACATCAACAACATCTCTGTTCCTGAAGAAACCTCAGGGTCAAAAACTATTATCCATTGTACCTATTGCCAAAGTAACACTACCTTTTAGGGGAACTTATTTTCAATGGCGATCATACAAAGGAACAGGTCATAAAGTTTGTATTGCCCTATTGGGAAATTTCTAGAGTTTATTTATAAGAAATAGGCTTCTTAGGCTTATTGCAATAATAGAAAAGATAGACACAAAATACCTCCAAAAATGGAGGGTTTTAACTACCACCAATAAGTCAGCTATTGTTCAACGAGAACAAACAGAGATAAGAGGATATGAACATCAGTGCAGGTTATTATTACTAAACGGAGCTCACTAAGCTCACTAATACTCACTGACACAGTGTATTTTAGAAGCTATATATTTCAACCTAGGCCAAGCTTTCCAGAAACTTTAAAAAAAAATTTTATTATGAGTTCAGGGATACAAGTGCAGGTTTGTTACACAGGTAAACTTGTGTCATGGGGGTTTGTTGTACAGATTATTTCATCGCCCAAGTATTAAGCCCAGTACTCATTATTCTTCCTGATCCTCTCCCTCCTCCCACCCCCCACCCTCTGAAAGGCCTCAGTGTGTGTTGTTCCTCTCTATGTTTCCATGTGTTCTCATCATTCAGCTCCCACTTATATGTGAGAACATCCAGTATTTGGTTTTCAGTCCCTGTGTTAGTTTGCTAAGGATAATGGTCTGGAAGACAACTTGGGCAACACTATTCAGAACATAGGCATGGGCAAAGATTTCATGACGGAAATGCCAAAAGCGATTGCAACAAAAGCAAAAATTGACAAAGGCGATCTGATTAAACTGAAGAGCTCTGCACAGCAAAGGAAACTACCAACAGACTAGACAGACAACCTAAAGAATGGGTGAAAAAATTTGCAAACTATGCTTTCTGGAAACATGTTTTTTAAAGCAAATTGATACATACTTCTTCCATCTTAGCATCCTCATCTTCATGTATGTAAGTATGTATGTATACATAAAATATGAAACAGAAAAAGATAAAATATACCTTATGTCTATATTCTTTATATGTTCAAGTCTATTTCTATGTTTATCTCTTTTTTTCTCTCCTTTCAGCTGAGTTTATTTGTGCTAAAATTGATGAAGCTTATCCAATAATTAAAACTGTGGTTGAAGAAGATACAATGGTTCTGAGGTATCTTTCTTTGTCAAGTAACTCTATTTGGTACAGGGATTAAAGTCAGATGGCAAATGTGACCTAGTTTCAACATTAAAAAGGTCCTAATTTAGAAATTAAAATGCCTTAGTTACACTACCTGTAAAATGAAGATAAAGATTCCAAAGAATTCCTTAATGATTTGTATAATAAAACATTTATAAATCATCATAGACAAATGTAAAATAGTAATGACAAAGCATTCATCACTCTGATAGCAATGAGGTGTCTCTGATTTCTTTCATATTCTCAAAGAGAAAATACTACATACTCATTTCTATTTTTATTTGATAGAGCATATTATGCGACATTCTGTTAGTTATTTAATTTTATAATTACACTTTGCTTAGCCAAAAGTTTGAATCCACTTGTTTTACTTGAATGTAGAGGAAGAACCCCAGGAACAGATATTCATTGCAAGGGATATTATCCTGGAATTTAAACAATTCAGCACCACCTCGTATATGAGCTCATTCAGTTGTATGTATTTATGAACTCCCCTATGGGACATTGGATAATTATATTCATTTATCCATCACTCATTCACTCACTCATACATTCTTTTTTTTTTTTTTTTCTTTTTTGAGATGGAGTCTTGCTCATCGCCCGGGCTGGAGTGCAGTGGCGCGATCTCTGCTCACTACAAGCTCCGCCTCCTGGGTTCACGCCATTCTCCTGCCTCAGCCTCCCGAGTAGCTGGGACTACAGGCGCCGCCACCACGCCCGGTTAATTTTTTATGTTTTTAGTAGAGACGGGGTTTCACCGTGTGAGCCAGGATGGTCTCTCGATCTCCTGACCTCGTGATCCACCCTCCTCGCGCCCTCCCGAAGTGCTGGGATTACAGGCGGGGGCCACCGCGCCCGGCCGCATTCTTTAACAATAATTAATTGAGCACCTATTATAAAATGTAACTTGCAGGGTACAGTAGTTTTGTAGGGCTGATGTAACTAACTACCACTAGGTAGCTGAAAACAACAGAAATGTATTCTCTCTGAGCACTGGAATCTGTAAACCCAGTGTCAAGGTATCAACGGGGCCATGCAAGCTCTGAGACTCTGGGTAGAATCCTCCCTTACCTTTTTCTGGTTTCTAGAGGTGGCCCCCAATCCTTAGTGTTTCTTGGCTTGCAGCTGCATCACCTGGTGTTCTCGCGTGTGTCTCCACTTCCATTTGACATTTCTCTCTTCTTACAAATATACCAGTCATATTGGATTAAGGGCCACCCTACTCAAGCATGACCTCATCGTAACTTGATTACATTTGCAGAAACCCTATTTCCAAACAAGGTCACGTTTCAGATACCAAGGTTAGGACTGCAATTTATCTTAGGACTTAGATATAGCAAGGTTAGGACAATTCAGCCAGCAGCCTATGGGAACAAGGTAAAGCTATATAGAAGACCAACATGGTTTTCTACTTCATGGAACATACAATATGCAGAGGTGTTCAAACATACAAAATGTTTAAAAAATAATTTTATATCTCATTAATAGCAATTGTAAGAAGTACAATAACAGAAAAGCAAGATATGAAATGGTAGTAAGGTTGACAAACTGCAGGGGTGTGAATGATTCATCCAATATACAGTACTCATACCAAGAAAAAGTATCCTATCACTGGGCACAGTGGCTCATGCCTGTAATCCCAGCACTTTGGGAGGTTGAGGCGGGCAGATCACTTGAGGTCAGGCATTCAAGACCAGCCTGGCCAACATGGCGAAACCCTGTCTCTACTAAAAATACAAAAATTAGCTGGGTGTGGTGGTGCAGGCCTGTAATTCCAGCTACTTAGAAGGCTGAGGCAGGAGGACTGCTTGAACCTGGGAGGCGGAGGTTGCAGTGAGCTGAGTGAGTGCCACTGCACTCCAGCCTGGGTGACAGAGCAAGACTCCGTCAAAAAAAAAAAAATGGAGGAGAGAGAGAGAGAAAGAAAAAGAGAGAGAGAGAGGAGAGAGAGAGAGAAAGAAAGAAAGAAAAAGAAAGAGAAAGAAAAAAGGAGGAAGAAAGGGAAGGAAGGAAAGGAAGGAAAAGAAGGAAAGGAAAGAAAGGGTAATCTATCATTTTAGGATGGTACAAAGTCTGGAATTCCTGGGTTCAGAAGGATCAGCTAGTTGATACTCCAGATTCTTTTTACCTTAAGTATTAGTTTTGCTATCATTAAGAAATGCTTAACCACAGAAGTGATAATGATGCGCAATGCAGTGTAATTGCAGTGTGCAGATTCTGTGGAAATTGAATTAACAAATAATGTCAATGTTAAAAATATTGATTTTAATACATTTTGAATTCCCTGTAACTGTTCATTCCTCACATGCTGATGATATTTGGAGATGATCAAGAAAGAAGCATAGCATTAATCAAAAAATTACAATTTCAGATTCTTCAGAGCAAGGAAGTGAAGTTTACAAACCACTAAAGATGATGCATGGGTATTTGTACATATGAATGGGTTCTTTTGTCCATGTGGAAGTCTGTGATTTGAAGACAGGTACAGAGTCTACTGTAGTCAATTTCTATAGCAATAAGAGCCATTAAAAACGTCAGGATCATATAAATTGACATCATTTGCCCCAACTTTGGGACTAGAAGCAAAGAAAACTCTCAACCAAAAGGAAATTTGTGCTAGCTTTGTCTTGCTTTTCAGAGTAGATATCAACACCAGGCTGTCAAGGCCTAGATTGCCTCTGTGTGCCCTTGAAATACAGAAAACCTTCCATTGTTCATGAATATTTATAAGCTTTTTCTTCCTCGTGGCACATAGGTAGGACTATGAACTTTAAGTGAGTGTATTTCTAAATATAATCCATGGACTAGTTGAGAGTTTTAAAATGTCCTTTCCAGATTCTTTACATCTTCCTGCCCTAGATAAATTCAAATTTGGTTTGCTGTAATACTCCTGATTACCGGGAACCATCACTGACTATAAAAATGTGATTATGCCTATTGGAAAATGGCAGAGCGCCATCCACATTTATGCTAGTGGGATTTTGGCCTCCTGCTTTGACATTTGTACATTCTCCCATCTTAAATAAAAATCCAAGGGTAGCATTATTACTGTGCCCTTCAAATTCCTCAGGTAACTTGATCTAAATAGATGCTTCCACTAAGATCTTTCCTTTTGATTATACCCAAATCTTTTTGAAAACTACAGGCTTGAAAATGTAGAAAAAAGATAACTGATCCAAAAAGGTGTTCTAATATTTCCCTTGCTTGCTTTACTGACATCTCGCATTTCAGTTTCCAGTTTCCTTTTTTAAAAATTTTACTTTTGACTGGGTGCAGTGGCTCATGTCTGTAATCTCAGCACTTTGGGAGCCGAGGCAGGCAAATCATCTGAGGTCATGACTTCGAGACCAGCCTACCCAATATGGTGAAACCCCATCTCTACTAAAAATACAAAAATTAGCTGGGTGTGGTGGCAGGTGCCTGTAGTCCCAGCTACTTGGGAGGCTGAAACAGGAGAATCATTTGAGGCCAGGAGGTAGAGGTTGCAGTGAGCCAAGACCGCGCCATTGCACTCCAGGCTGGGCAACAAGAGTGAAACTCTGTCTCAAAATAGTAATAATAATAAAAATGTTTACTCTTTTTTTAAGTAACTAATTACTATCAATGATTAGTTTTTCCTGTCTAAACTATGTTCTTATCAGTTTATCCTCTGTCAAAATATCTCTGTTCCTGGAAAATAAGATGTCAAGCTTGGATGAGATAAGTTTCTAAAAGTCTCTTTTGTTAATTGATTGATTGTGATAAGTCTATTCGATCTATGGTTTAGTCCTATGTATTTTGGAAGATAATGTCTCCTTCCTTCAAAATACATGTGCTCAGCTACCCTGTAGTGAGTCAGTGAAAGGTGTCCACTTATATACAGCAGGAAAGGGATGTAATGAATCAGAAAGGGATGTGTTTTATGCAGTAAGCACTTTCCACACTCTTTCCCGTACTGCTACATTTATGCTGAAATGGTCCATTTATTTTAATCCTAAATAGGGTCCCTAGACAAGAGCCGAGAATGGAAGTCAAGTAAAAGAAAAAAGAAAAGGATTTCTATTTCAGAACAAACAAAATTCAAAACAAGGGGAAAAAAACAACCCTCATTTAGCCCTTGGTAAAACTGAATTTTTATGGCACCTACTCTTTCTCACTGTAGTAATTTGCTTTCAAAACTTCTCCCTTACCCTCCAATCCTGATGTGGCTTGCAGCTAAGTAAATCATCCCCGCTCTCTCATCACAAGTGTGTTTCTGCTGTAGTCCTACATCTCAGAAGGATGGGAAGGTTGAGTTAAAATCATCTGTTCACGGTAGAGACCTTCAGTTGATGGGTTCTAAAAATGAGTCTGTGAGTATCAGCAGTCCCTACAAAATTATCTTCTGTTCACACCAGTGGGATCAGTGCACAAAGTCAAGAGCACAGCCCTCCCATAGGCCCTACAAACCAACCCCAAACAGGCAGCACAGGAATATTGCTCAAAACAGAAATTCGGAAAGCAAGCCCTGTAAGGCACCAGCCCTCTCTGTCATGACCGAGAAAGTTTAAAATCTTGACCAATGAATCTAGATAGATTACGAAAGAACATAGAGCAGAAATGGAAATTTTTGAAAGAACTGGAAATAGAACTACCATTCAATCCAGCAACCCCACAACTGGGTATATAAGCAAAGGGAAATAAATCACATAGAAAAAGATACTTGCACTCATACATTTATCACAGCACAATTCACAATAGCAAAGATCTGGAATCAAGTGTCCATCAGTGGAGGATTGGATAAAGAGTGGTATATATACATACCATAGAGTATACTCTGCCATAAAAAGAACCATATCATGTCTTCTACGGCAATGCAAATAGAATTGAAAGTCATTAACCTCAGTGAAATAACGCAAAAACGGAAAGTCAAATACTGCATGTTCTCGCTTACAAGTAGGAACTAAAAAAATGGGTAAGGATGGACATACAGAATGAAATAATAGATATTGGAAATGAACAAAAGGTAGAAGGGTGGGATGGTGGGAGGGAAGTGAGGGCTGAAAAGTTACCTTTTGGGTACAGTGTTCACTATTCAGGTGATGGGTGCACTAAACCCCGGACTTCACTACTACACAATATAGGCATGTAGGAAACCTGCACTTGTACCCCTTAAATATATGAAAATAAATAAATTATATTTAAAAAGAAAGAACACAGAGCATAATCAGGATCTGGTAGTACCTAATTACCAGTATTAGATGGGCACACTTGTCAAGTAATAACCAATTGTCTCTCCAACAGTTACTTGGTGGTTAACTACTAAAATGTAGTCAACATGGAAGTAATATCACTAATTTCTCTTTTCTTAATAACAGCACTCGTGCTTGAAGTGAATGTTTGTCGTATTTGGTTTCCCAGTACATAAACTCATTCTTATTTCAGAGGGATCTCCATTGTGAGAGTCTTTGTTTAAAGGGAGCCATAACTTCCTACATAAATGAAAGAGGGGACCAGACACTCCATTTCTCCACCCAGCCCTGAGAGTTAAGGTGCAGGCATATGGCTTAGAAGAGAACAATTAGATACCACAGTGAGAGCTTTGAAGCTTGAGCAAATGACATTAAGACAAAATAAGAGTTAAAATCCATAATAATAGTAGTGACATTAAGAGTTAGTAACATTAAGAGAATTCATGAATAGTGGTGGCATGTAGTGACGAAGGTGGTGTTGCAGTTTTCAATGCTGGTGGTTAGAATGCCTAGAAAGAGAATAAAGTGATACTAGTGGCATTCTAAACAGGTTGTTTCTTGAGTATAATGCATTTGTTTCTACTGCCAAGCCTTCCTTAGTTTCTGCTAATTTTAGGAGTCTTCCAATTATTTCTTTGAGCTACTATTTTCCCAAGTCCATTTCAGATTAACTTAATCATCTTCTGTTACTTACACTCAAGGAGTCAGGGTTATAGAAAACAGAGCCTCAGAAACACATGGGAATAAGACACTGGTTGTCTGTCCTAGGTTGAGGCAAATGTCAGTCAAAGTCATATCAATATTTTGGGATAGAAATATGAAAGCTCATGATACACATGGTTACAAAAGAGGAACTTGACATGATTGCTAAAGAGTAGCAAGAGGAGTCTAAAAATCCAAGAAAGCAAGGTCAGGTGGCTGCTCTTAACAGCACTTGCCAACTTAAAAAAAGAAAATAGCAATTTCAAGTCTCCATACTGCATGATGTAAGGCATAGAGGTCACCAAAATATCTTATAGCTCATAGCTACATGACTGAGATTGCCAAACTAAACTGAAAGTTTGACTCTAATGGTGGTTCAATTACAATAACATTAGAATTCCCAATCTCACAATTTCTCAGTGAAAATAAAAGCGTTGATTAGGCATGAGCAAAACTCTTAGGATTGGAAAAGCATCTTGAAATCATAAACCCATGAAAAGTATTTGTCTGAGAAAAGGTCTCTTTGTCCTGTGTGTGGATTCTCATTCAAGAGCGAAGCCAGTGCTAATGTCCCAGCTCTTTCAGGGGGTCCATATCTCTTACCAAACTTAAAGCCTCACGTGCTCCAAGGAGCTAGTTAAAACCCAAACTGAGTAGGAGGAATCTTACATACACCAAAGTATTGCTGGATATGGTTATTCTAGATCATTGAAAATCTGACTAGTGGGTACTGGAATGTATTCTGAGGATGCTAAAATAAGGGAGAACAAATTTAACCCCAAATCCAACACAGCATCTGTTTGAGAGAAAGTCTGAGTATGCAAGACTGGTTCACAGTATGCAATATTATGATAGTCCACCCTAAGCATAGGCCCATTGACAAAAATGTATTGGCTGCATTTGGCAGAGTTTACTGTCTCTGGACGGTAGGAATGTTGGACTAGATACACATGATTTTTTCCTGTCCTCACTCTCAAACAATGAGAAATGAACCTGGGGAATGCCAGCATTTGTCAACAGCACTTTAATGATGATTTCCTATGTCCTGCAATGCTATAATTCAGACATACATTCATTAATTTTATTAGAGTGGGAGGATTCCAGAGTGTCAGATGCAAAGTGGTCACTAAAACAGTAATCAGAGAAGGCAGCAGCACCAGTGTGGGAAACAAGATGGTCTTATTCACAGAGGTCTTAGGAAGTAGTTAATTGATCACAGGACCTATAGAACAAAAACAGACGAGTAGGCATCAAGGCCTGAGAACTTTAGAGCAAAGCCATGTTTGTTTCAGCAAATAACTCTTCTCTTTTGGGCAAATGACACTTGCCCTGCAACTGGGTGCTATTGGAGATCAATCTCGTCATGGGATATCAAGCGACATGCAGTCTGAGTTGACTAGTAAGACTTGGACATTATACGCTCCCCCCATTCACAAATTCACATCTTCGCAGCAGCAGTCCATCATTAACTCAAAGTGATTTACGTGGAATTGGAAGTGAGCAGGTCAGGAAGGCACTAGTAATCACTCACACTCCCAGCATATTTACTCCTTTCACAGTTCTGCCCCCTCTAAAACTACCTATGGCTTCCTGAGGAATTTTCCAGGAGAATCAAAATACTTTGTGATCATCAGATAGACAATGCTATTGACACTAGACAGAAGGCCACGACATTTCAGCCAGTTTAGAAGCGGCCCAAGAGGACGTGGAGAAGAGAAATACATTGGTGGTTCTTCAGTGGCGGCATTTTATGAACTTCACCTGTGGAGAGATTATCTGGGGTAAGTTTCTACCTTGATTCATTGTCAGTAAATGATGGTTTTACCAGGCATTCTAGAGCAAGGTTAGATAATTTGCAACAAGAATCTAAGGTTAAAAGGTATGTGAGAAGATCTCTCTCAGAATGAGCCCAAAGTTTGAAAACATTCACATCTCCTATGAGTATTCACAAAAGTCCCCTAAAATAAGGGGACTTTAAATAAACATATACAAGATGATCTTCCCTGTGGACCTCTGTTATCTTCCTTTCCTAACCATTATAGTGCTTTAACTTATGAACAAGGGGGCATGGTAGCATAGTTAGAGGTTAGCCATAAACTCAAAACATTGGATTTTAATCTTGACCAAGATGATTAGTCCATTGACTGATTTGTCCCCAGCAGCAGCAAAGCCAGAGTTCCTATTCTGATAATCATACCTCAAGGCCACCAGTCCTATGTTCAGTGCCACATAGATTCTATTTGACCCTATTCCCTCACGAAGGGGATAAGAGTCAGTCCTTGCAAGTATAAAGGCATTCTGGATTTAGATTTGTCTTCTCTGCCCATCATTTTTCTGCAAACAACATCACCTTTGAACCTACTGAGCACCTTGCACATAATCACGGTATCCCATAAAATTAAATTTCATGCAGGAGTTCACTTTGCAATTAAAGAACTCAGACAGTGGGATGATGCCCATGGAATTCAGGATCTCAAAACACAGCATCAACCAGATGCAAATGGCTTTGTAGAGTAGTGGCGTCACCTATATGATTCAGTCTCAGCTGGGACAGAACCCCTTCTCAAGTTGGGATGCAGTTTTATAAAATGCAATATACATTCTGATGCTATGAACAATAGATGGTACTATTTTTCCATAGGTAGAATCAAAGTCTCTGGAATCTAAGGGGTAAATGCATGAATAATCACTTTCAGATAAATTACCCATTTACAATTTATTTTTACTCAGCTTCCTCAATTCTGGGCTCTTCCAAGTTTAGAGGTGTTCATAATAAAGGGAGAACTTCCATCTCTACAGGGCAATGATATTACAGAATCTGAGACTACCACATAGACAGTTTAGGCTCCCTATACCTGTGGATAAACAGGCTGTCTTCTGTTACTGATACTGACTATCTTTTTGATAATCGGGATTAGGATTTGATAGTCAGAGTTAGGATTGTTGCATACAGCAAAAAGGGTTATAGAAATGGAAACCAGAGGAGCCTTTATGTTGACTCATTATTCTGTCATGCACAGTGGCAGAAGATAATGGACCTTTACATCCCTTTTAGGTAGGATTGCCAACACTTGGGTTTCCACACTGGGTAAGAAACCTGATCAAATGAGTTGCTAGGCAGAAGCAAAAGGAACACGGACTGGTTGTGGAGAAGGAAGGTGCTAAGTACTAACTTCATCAACTGGCTTCCTTGCTAGTTATCCATAATTTCTGGAGCCTTCATCCATAATTTCTCTATGTTGTGGAAATTCGAGTTTATATATTTTAATTTTCCTTTTGGTTTCTATCTTTCTCCCCCACAGTTACCTATAGGGTGTGTTGGCTGTGGCCAACTTTAAACTTGCTCTATAGGTTGCAGAATATCTAACCAAGATCACGGCAGAACAAGGACAGAAATGGCCCATCACCTGAAAAGCTATAATGTGGAGCCATAAAGAGATATTGATGAGAATTTGGGATGTCTCCCTTTGGGGAAAAGGAGTGAGTGTATTTAATTGCCCATGGAGTTGCATCATATTGAGAGGTATTTGTTTTACGATTGTTGTGGAAGAAATATGTTATCTGGAGACTGGATAACCAAATAGGCTAACTGTAGTAGACATTGTCTGCCCAGCATAGAAACCTCCGTCCCACTGTGGGGAATTCCTCCTTGGGTGAGTCCATTCTCCATTGCAATCTCCAGTAGCAAGGGTGCTGATGTATGATAGTGGCATCAGCTTCTAGCCATGAAGAAGGTAGTGCCTGTGGGGGCACCATACCTGGAATATAACTGCAGGGTGGCCTCTGCTGTGTTCCCATGAGTCTGGTCTCTGCATTCCTGTTCATTTTTCCAAATCAATTTCTCCAATCATTTATTAGTTCTATAGATGACCTGATTCACCTCCATAAATTTACTTTCTGCTGTAGTTAATAAGAGTTCATGTCTGTAACCTGCATCCTAGAATGCTCACTGACACATGGGCAGTGTCATCAACAGGGAAGAAAAATATCCAGTGCTATCATTAGAAAGAAAGATGAAAGTCTTGTGTATTTTTGACTGCATAAAGAGCTAATGTTTCTTGAAGATGCTTAAAAAATGTAGCCAGTTTAATTATTATAAGTGGATACAATGGACTGAATGTCTGTGTCTCCCCTAACCTCCTATGTTGAAATCCCATCTCCATTGTGATAGGGTTAGGGAGTGGGCCTTTGGGAGGTGATTAGGTCATGAGGGTGGAGCCCTCATGAATAGGATTGGTGCCCTTATAAAAGAGGCCCCAAAGAGCTCTCTTCCCCTCTTTCTGCCATGTGAGCATACAAGGAGAAGTCAGCAGTCTACAACATCAGAGAAGATCCTCACCAAAACTCAACCAGTCTGGCGCCCTGACCCCAGACTTCCAGCCTCCAGAACTGTGAGAAATAAATTTCTTTTGCTTATAAAACACTCAGTTCATGGTATGTTCTTATAGCAGCCTAAACAGACTAAGACAGAGGATACCTGTGGTATATTTTTAACAAAATCATAGACAGCATAAAGCAGGCTGGAGAAAGAATGGGGGTGGAGTATGAGGAATAGAACACAAGGAATGACTGAATCAGAATGGAATAGATACACAATTGGCTGGAGTCAAGGTCCAAATAAAATAAGTTGAAATATAGTAAATACAAATAAGGAATTCTGCATGATCAAAAAAACAGCTGCACCATTCTAAAATGTAGACAGAGGGAGCAGGATGTGTTGACAACTTCCAGTGTGTTTCAGAAATATTTAGGCATTGTATTGAATAATAATGTTTGAATGTATCAACACTGTACCTCTCCCCTTCCCAAGCTGCTTGGCTCTTGAGTATCTGTTTTCTCAACAAGCTCCTCCAGTGACTTACCCAGAAAGGAGAGGAAAAAAGGAAATGTACCGTGATGTATCCTGAGACTGTGCCTTAAGAAATTCAGCCCTCCTGATCCAGTATTCAGAGAACAAGTCTGCCTCTCTCTCTCTCTCTCTCTCTCTCTCTCTCTCTCTGTCTCTCTCTCTCTCTTACTCTCTCTCTCTGGGCGGATCTCTATCAGAACCAAGGATCTTCTGGCTTGGAGCTCTGAGTACTCTCCTGTGCAGTAGGTGCTGCTTGGTGTCAGGTGTCTGGAATCCTCTTGCTTCCGCTCTGGTGGCTTGGATTTTATTCTTTCTCAGAAATGTCATGTGCTTCCATGCACTCCATTCTCCAGAAGTACCCCTGGGCTCCTCCACTGGCTCCAAGATTGCATCACTAAGGAAAAACATCTTGGCAATCACCAGAGCCTGCCATCTCATGCTCCCTCTACTAAAATACTGACCACCTCCTACCACAGAGCCCACTGCCCGAGTGGGTCATGTCTAGCTTAGACAGAGGAAATACTTTATTCCAATATATGATCTGTACTAAACCAAACCTGGTAAGATCCCATCATCCAGTTTTCCTTTGCCCTATCCTGCCTTGTCTTGTTATTCCATTGTATCCCACCTCAACCTATCTCTCAGTGGGTCTTATTTATTTACTTGAGACAAGGTCTCACTCTGTTGCCTAGGATGGCATGCTGGGAATACAGGTACATGCCACCATGCCTTGTTAATTTAAAAAAGTTTTGTAGAGATGGGATCTTGCTGTGTTGCCCAGGCTATTTTCAAACTCCTGGACTCAAGAGATTGTCCCACTTCAGCCTCACAACTAGATGGGATTACAGGGATGAGCCACTGACTCTGACAGGGCCTTTCTCCTCTTCTGGCACCTTGGGTGGATTATTCAGAGACAGACTCCCGGTTGAAAATCTGGGTGTAGGAGGTTTATCGGAGAGTCCTCGCATGAACATTATTCAAAAGAGGATGAGGGAAGTAAAACTGAGCAGAGAGAGAAAATGAACTGTGATGCAACTGCAGCAGAAACCTCAGAGAATCCCACAGTCCCACCGGGGCCTCTGAACTGGATGCAACTTCAGAATTGTCTCAAATTAAGGCAACAGAGGATACTTGGTTCCTCCCACCCCCAAACCCCCCTCCGCCAGCTCACGAGCCACTAGAAGCAGACTATCCGAGAGAGAGTGTAAACTTGCTCAACATAGCTTCCTTCAGCTAAGAGCAACTCCAAGAGGGGGATTTGGCTGTGAGACAACAGGAACCAACACTCACAGTGCCTTGGAGAATGCATGTCTTGGAGGGGGCATCTGAATAGCACACTACAGCATCCGCTACTCCTGGGCATATACAGCCCAACGCACTAAGGAGGAGAAGTTAGCTCTACAACTGTCTAGTCAGAGGAGTGGGCCACCTCCCTTTCCAGTCCAGTGAAACTCATGTTGCTACTTTTCCTAAGCACTCTTTCTATTAGAAGGATTCTATTCCACTGGAAAATACTTCATGCTCTAGTGTCGGGTCTTCCAGTGAGCTTTCTTTGTGTAGCTCTTTAGTGCTTCCCTTAAGCTCCCGAAGACAAAAAAAAACAAGGTGTCCCACGCAGTAGTGGAAGGACCTTAGAGATGGCTTAATCTAGTTCCTTCATTTTCAGGTCCTCAGAGACATGGCACATCTTCCCCAAGGCCACACATCTGCTTAGCATTGGAATCAGAACCATAACCCTCGTCGAGTGGTCTTTGTTCTCCCAGCAAATGATGCTGTGATGCTGATGCTGTACTATATAACTCATTAAGTTCGGAAGTATGTGTCCTGGCTCCTCAATGAGACTGCAAACTGAGCCATTTCTTAAGCTGTTTTACAGAAAAACATATAAAACAATAGGAGAACTAGTAAAAGCCCATCTCTGCTAAGATTTCATTCAACCACTGGGTAGGGTTAAACATGAATGCATTTTTCAGTTTTTTCATATTGCACACTGGTGATTTTCTGGCTATAAGTTATAACAAAGTTTATCATTCAAATGGCCCCCTAAAGTGCAAGTTGTCTTAGAGGAATAAATAGTGTCTAATATGTCTGTTTCTCTGGTAAAGGAGAGAAAAACAGAAAACTGAATAATATGAAAAAGAAACAGGAGGAAAAATTAAAAACACAAGTAGCAGTGGTTTTCGCCCCAGTGGAAAACATACATTTATTGGGAAGAATTCTCAGCAGGAACAGTGGAAATCTTACATTTTCTAGTTCAATTACAACATCAGGATCTTAGATATTGGTAAGAGGCTTGTTTCCAAGAACTCTGATGCTGAATCAATACAGTCCTAAGTGATACATTAGAAGTACTGCAGAAAATGTCCTACCATTATTAATAAATTGTTCCATAGCCTTCAATATATTTTTTCTTATACATTTAGTCATTGTTTAAATTACTGTTTTACTGAAATGAAATCATGAATGTTGGGGATTTAGGAAAAATAATGCTGCAATTTGTAAGCCAGCCAGCCTGGCTGTTCCGTCCACAGGTTGAACCATCAACTTATGATACACAGTGGATTCGCCCAGGAAATTCTCAGATCAGCAATTTGTTATGAAAATACACTATGCTGTCCTTTGGACTCAAATTTGAGAATGCTGTTCAGATATTAGTTGGATGTGTTTATATTTATTGCTTTTAATGGGATTGCATGGTGCCAGGCAACACTTTTCTCTGTTGGATACTGTTTGGCCTTTGGCAAAGGAAAGAATCTATGCTGCTTAACACCCAGCACACAAGAAAGGGCCCCTTAGCCCTTCCCAAGCTCCTGACTCTCTTCAGATAGCAGTCATCTCCTTACTACGAAATAAGGCTTTTCACTCCAAAATTAAAAATAAAGCCTAGAATCGAATGCCTCTGAGAGAAGAGACATATTAATGAAGCGTTCATGGTATTTTTGAGGTAATATTGAGAAATGACCCTTCCTACTCTGGACTTTGAGCAGAGATAATACACGTGAGATGTTTGGACACATCTGATGTGTACAGTTGCAGGTGCAGAACAAAGTCCTCGTATATTAACTAAAGAATAGAATATAGGGCCAGGTGCAGTGGCTCTCGCTCATACTCCCAACACTTCGAGAGGCTGAGGCAGGCAGATCACAAGGTCAGGAGATCGAGACCATCCTGGCTAACATGGTGAAACCCCGTCTCTACTAAAAATACAAAAAATTAGCCAGGCATGGTGACATGCGCCTGTAGTCTCAGCTACTCGGGAGGCTGAGGTAGGAGAATCACTTGAGCCTGGGAGGCAGAGGTTGCAGTGAGCCAAGATCACATCACTGCACTCCAGCCTGGTGAAAGAGTGAGACTCCGTCTCAAAAAAAAAAAAAAAAAAAGTAGATGGGCAGATCCGTATTGGTTGAAGATCTGTACTTGAAAAGTGTTGGCCAATGAAAAATGTGACAAAAGCAGAGACTCAAGCGATATGTCACAGGAAATTTACACGTCAGGGCATTTAGTTAGGATTTCTGTGATAATGTCATTTGAGAGGATCCAGAATGGGCCATTTAGCCATTATTCTCTCTTCTAGGAGCCTTGCATGGAGGGATAATAGAAATTTTACCTTTTTTGTCATGCAAATTTGGCCTTCAAAAGAAAAGTTAACAGGTTGGATACATAGACACAGAGCATAGTAAAGTTAATCCCATGCATAGTTTGGGGGAAGTGGGGAATATTAAAATCTTTTTTAGAGAACCCAGAAAGATGGGCAACACATATTTTTTCCTCTTTAGAAAAGTTTGGTTTCAGCTGCTTTTGATTTCAGAGAAATGGACAAACCTAACGGAATCCCTTTTCCAGCAATACAATCAGTTTTATTTAATGTATAGACCATAGCAGAATTCCTTAGAGGTCACCTGTTCTGACCCTGCCATTTCATGGATAAATAAACTGAGGTCCAGATTTACTGAAGGTCACATATCAGCCTATGTGGGCACAGATACATTTATGATCTCATCTTACATTCATTCACACCTACAACTCCACCCAAGTTACCCAAGGAGGGCTTCTTTCTACTGGGGGCCAACGTCTTGTTTCTTAGAAACAAGAAAGCATAGAATATTCTGTAGGTCATTTCTATTGGAGAAATAAGTGAGAACACGAAATGTCAGCCACAGAGGATGAGAAGCAAAAGGAAACAAGCTAGGAAAGAGCCCACATGGAAGGGACAATGACAACTTGCTTCTTCTGCCCCATTTGTACCTTCAGTTCCCTGCCAAGGTAATTCTCCAACTTCCGTACACATCAGTAGGTTAGAACAGCATTGTTATCTCCATTTTACAGAGAGCAAGCTGTGGTATAAAGCAGCCAGAAGGTTTGCTTCTGGGAAGACGTTACTCAGACAAAGTCAGTAGAACATAGAGCTCTGAGACCAGAAGAAATATAAATGCTTCCTTGTGCTGCAATGGGCCTAGATTAAAAAGGTTTCCTGGGAAGAGTGCTGTGATCATAAAGGGCATCACTTTCTGCCCAAAGTCCAAGAAGCGGGAACAGTTTCTGATGACAGAAAGGATACAAGGACTGTAATTATGCTGGAGGTAATCTGACAGAAACGTTGTTTGGGGATAAGATCCTTTGAAGAAAATTTTATGAGTGAAGTCGATGCTTGCCTTTGGCTGGCTGGCAATTTATGATCACGAAAACCCAGAATTGCAACTTTTAATAATGCTAATAAATGTCACTTTTGTCATTTCTTTTATCCTGATTTATAGTAAATTATTTCTCATCCCAATTCAATTCATCGAGCATTTGACATCCTCTGTGTTTCAGGCCTGTTGACTGTACCGGAGATTCAAAGATGCAAAGATCTCAGGAGACCTCAGGCTTTGATGGACAAGCAGTCCAGATTTTCAAAATATGTTTCAGGTTTCCTATAAACCCTGCATATTTAAACTTCTAAAACTAGAAACAAAGATAAAACACAGATATAGGGAAATATTCTGCATGACTGTTAGAAAAAAATAGCAATAACATCAACTAGGAATGTAAGTAACATGTCTTAAAAGCAACCTGGGCCGTACGCGGTGGCTCATGCCTGTAATCCCAGCACTTTGGGAGGCTGAGGCGGGCAGATCACAACGTCAGGAAATCGAGACCATCCTGGCTAACACAGTGAAACCCCATCTCTACGAAAAATAATAATTAAAAAAAAAATTAGCCAGGCATGGTGGCATGTGCCTGTAGTCCCAGCTACTCAAGAGGCTGAAGCAGGAGAATCACTTGAACCTGGTAGGAGGGGGTTACAGTGAGCTGAGATCGCGCCGCTGCACCCCAGCCTGGGCAGAAAGTAAAAGTCCATCTCAAAAAAAAAAAAAAAAAAAAAAAAAAATCAAACTGAAGAATTGGCATTGGCAATGGCAAATGAGACCTTTTCATGTGGGGAAAAAAAAAAGTGACTGCAGAAGAAAGCATCTTGTTGGTGAGAAAGGGTAGTTGGTCCATCTGCTTATGAGAAAGGTTTCAAGAGATAACTTCCGTAGCTCCGCGGCGGGGCTGCAGGACCCTTGCTGCTCCTGTATTTTCAGACTAACATGTTTCCGTTTTCTGAAATATAAGCTACTTGTGCATTTATAAATTACCTTGCAATATGAGGTAAATGTACTGCTTTCGGGATGACAGGCAGAGTTTGCAAATCTCTTTTCCTTCTTGCTTAATCCCTGGATTTTACCTATGCTCTGAGTGCAAGAAATGCACATTAGTCAATTAATAGGCTGTTAAACGACAATAGTTCCGGGCAATTTAATTACTGTTGGTAAAATAAGAAATGAATGATTGCATGTCAGTAACCAATTCCATTTCCTTTCCTTGGAACAGATTAACTTTGAGTCATGATAGTTTCTCTGGAAAAAAAAATTGATTGTTTCTGTGAACCTATTAGTTGCCGTTTCGTGTATTAAAGAAATTTAGGTTTTTGTGTTGTATTTCTTATCTAGGTGGCATGTGGGAAAGTTACACCAATGGTATTTATTTTCAAATATAATAACAAAGTTGACTTTTAAATAAATTAATTAAAATTGTTGATGGAAAGGCCAAGGCAAGAGTAAGAGTCCTTTGACTTTCTGTCCATATTAGTCTTCTGCCCACCATTGCCAATTCTAGATCATTCACACTGTTTTATTAGTTGAGTAAAAATCAAGAGGAAAAAAAATCGAGGAACAATAACCTTAGTTTTAGTGATTTTTTTTTTCATTTTGCACTCAGTTTCCTTAGAATAAACCCCAAAATGTTTAACTTAGTCTTTCTTGGTAATCTGGCTCCCAAGGTTTTACGTGTTAGTTTGTTTGACGTCTGTAGTCTCGACCGTAGTCTAAGTCTGATGAAGGCAGTTACTTCATCGCTTTGGTTCACTGTTATCTGAGGGATTTGAATAGTGCCCAAGCCAATATTAATTAATGAGTAGAAGAAAAGATAGCTAAGGACAAGATCTCACTAGTTACTTATGACTTTAAAAGAGAGCTCTGAATGCATATAAAATAGGGAAGAGTGAATTGTCTAAAAACAATATATAGGAAAAAGTGAAAAATTCTACACTCTACTGATGAAACAAAGGATTGGACTGCATCACATAGGCTAAGATAAAGATAAATTGGACCTGAAAAAGTATGTACCACGAAAAAGCTGAGTTAGAGACAGTAAAACTGTCATTCTTCTGTCCCTACCCACCCGAAGATTAGAAAACTCATTGCTTGCATCTCTGTTGATCATCTCCGTTGATAAATGTGTTTTAGTAGCAATTAGGTGTGTTAATACCTAAGTTTGCAGATGGTTTCTTTAGAGCAATTAAGATTTTTGAAATACAGCCTTCCTCTGCAATCCCTTGTTATTAAATATTTATTGAAAAGCAAAGAAGATTTGTAGTTACATTTAGGAAGGATTATAGGGTTTACAGTTTACAGGGATGAAACCCCATAACATTCATTTTCAATGATTGGATCCTCTTGCCCTACAATTAATTGCTTTATTGCATAGACATCTGGAGGGAGAATTTTTGGATCAAGTGCCAACAAATCCACATATCTTCTTACCCATTTAGATATCTCTTTCAAATACAATCCATTCCCTGTAAGACCCCTATGTACTCAGTCTACTACTGGAATACTATCTAGGAAGGCACAAGTCCACCCCTCCTGTCCACAAGTATAGACCATTGCAAGAATCTCCTAATTGGTTTCTCTGCCTCCAGCTTCACTTTCTACCAGTGCATCCTCTATTTTGGAAAGTTACCCTTCTAAAATGTAAAATTGATTCTCCACTCATGGGTTCAAAGCCTTCCAGAATTTCTCAGTTGATAAATTAAAATCCAAATGGCTCCTGCTAGCAGAGGTCTCGCACAGCGTCCCTCTCCAGTTTCATGCCCTGCCACCCGGAACTCTCGCCCCACATCTGGCCATTCATGTTCATGTGCATCTTGCTAGTCTGTGGCTGTGACATTCTCCACATCTTCTGAGCAAGAAGCCTTTTATTTAACCAGGAGAGCATAGCAATGAAAAAAGAACAGACTCCAAAGCCAGATACTTGGGTTCAAATCCCAGCTCAGTTGCATAATAACAGTGTAATTTTGGAAAAGTTACTGGTTTCCTGTGTTTTCGTTATTATGACGATAGTACTGCCATTCTTACTGAATGGGTTAACACATATAAAACCCTCTTAGAGTAATCCCTAGTTCACAGTAGCAGCTCAATAAAGTCAGCTACCAGTACTCATCCTCCAAGTCTTGTCTCCAGCATCATCTCCCCCATGGGGTCTTCTCTGATCTCATCACCTACCCTCGCCCCACCTCAAGCAGATCTGATCACTCTGAACTCAGTTTCACCCACCGTGTTGCACAGAAATCATGTATTTATAGATCCAGCTCCCCATGCATTGTGTGACCATGGTCAGAGGTTTGCTGTGTTCACATTGGTGTTCTGAAAACCTATCCCAACCCCTAACATGGGTAACATAAAAGAAACTCAATAATTACATTTGAATAAATGAATGAACAAATCAAAAAACACCAAGAAAAGTAAACTGGAAGTGCTGAAGGGCAGGCTTTTCAAGTCCTTCTGAGTGATTAGGGCTCTTTAGTGGCACAGGCATGAAAGGGATGCAGGCTAGAGCTGATTCCGATCACTTGGCTCTTCTCCAGTGAGAGGAGTGCAGCTAAGCCTCCAACACTTCGGCTTTGTTGGGTCCTAGCTGGTGAGGGATGCAGGGTGTGGAGCATCAATCACAGGGATCCCCTTTTGGGTTCTAGTCACTGGCTCCTGCCAGGAGGCATCGCTTGTTTTTCTTTTGGGTCATTTTCTGGCTGATTGAAGCTCACCTTTTCCAGGGGCCAGGCAGAGCTGCTCCTCTAACGAGGTTGATGATAGCAAGGAGTAAGCACTGACTGGATACCTGTCGCTGGGCTCAGGGCTGTGCGCAATCTATTTCATGACAGTGTAGAGTTAACCTTAGTTTCTGAATTGAAATCCAACCCTGCTCCACCACTCAGTAGCTCTGTCCTTGGCGAGTTACCTCGTTTCTCTGTGTACTATATCTTCAGACATAAAATGAGAATAATACTAATAATGATATTCACCTCATAGGACTGTTGTAAGGATAAATTCATTCAATCCATACAAAGCCTTTAGAATAGTGCCTACTACTTCGTAAGTGCTCAGAAAATGTTTTCTGTTGTTTCTGTAATTATCCCCATTTGACAGATGAGGAAACTGAGGCTCAGACAGATTAAGTCACCTACCGAAGGTCACAGGCTACAGAACTGGGACACACAAGCACTCTTTCTAAGATTCATCACTGCCCCACTCCAATAGTCAAATCTCCTCCTGTCTCCAGTCCATCACCTTTCTCAGACAAGGCAGAGACACTAGCCCCAGCATAGCTCCTGATCAGTGAGGCACAGCTATGGCACAAGAAAATCCCTACAATCTGCCCATGCATTTTTTTTTCTTTTTTTGAGATGAAGTCTCACTGTGTCACCCAGGCTGGAGTGCAGTGGCACAATCTCAGCTCCCTGCAACCTCCAATTCCTGGGTTCAGGCAATTCTCTTGCCTCAGTCTCCCAAGTAGCTGGGATTACAGGCACATGCCAACATGCCCGGCTAATTTTTGTATTTTTAATAGAGACGGGGTTTTGCCATGTTGGCGAGGCTGGTCTAAAACTCCTGACCTCAAGTGATCCGCCCGCCTCAGCCTCCCAAAGTACTGGGATTACAGGCTTGAGCCACCGTGACTGGCCTGCCTATGCAATATTTAGAGCAAACTTAAACTAAACTTAAAAAAAAAAAAAAAAATTTCTGTTTATCTGATTATCTGATATTGAGATCTGAGATCTAACTGGAAGTCCTATATTTACATTTGCTAAATCTAACCAACCTACAAGATGTGTATGTGTGTATGTGTGTGTGTGTGTGTGTGTAAAGTCACTTGGACCTTCAAAGAACTTTTGTCACCTTATTGCTGGCACTCTTGGGGAAGGGATTAAGTTACAGGGCAGACCATGAAGGCAGACATCCTGTGTCTCCCTGCTCTTATGAAGAGCTCTGAGATATCAGTGAACATCTTCGGTGCTAGCAGAAGATATCTGATAGAAGACACTGAAGTAGGTCTGTTGAAGATGGTTTAGCAAACCCATTAAATAAGAGAAGTGGGGTCTGATTTCTTGGGAGTGGCTCATGAACAACCTCAGCTCAGCCTGCATCATGTGGTTTCAAGAGATTTCCATTTGCTGAATATTTTATGATGTTTATTTCCCCCCCTGACTTTAGGAGATTTCACATGCGTGATTGCAGGTTGAAAAAAACGTGGTAGCTTGTGGCACTGCCCACTAAAACCATGTTTTCCTAATATTTGGCTTGGGTTAAGTAAGAAATGACACCCTCCTAAAATGATCTTCCTCCTCCATCCATCCCAGGGATGCAAGATTCACTTTTACCTTTTCCAGCGAACTTTGAACTGTCTCAGATACCATGTGCAGCATCCACACTGCCCTTACTTCAGGCGTCTTACCAAGAACTTGGGCTATTGTGGGTGCAGATCCAGACATCCCACTACTGGATTCCAGACATCCAGACACATGTGGATTTGGGATAGCATCATGCCATATGCAGGTCAAAGAGTAGCATCCTCTTAAGACTGGAAATAGGGTTGTAGGGGATTACACCTGGCGTTTTCTTCAGACTTCTCCCTAACTTCCCACACATTGTTTCTTAGTCAAGGACTTTGGGTCTTGCTCTGAGCCTTGCTAGTAGGTACTTTCAGACAGTGGAATTTTATTGCTTCTCTCTACTTCTGTTCATTCTTTGCTTGCTGGTGCCTTGGGATTCCTATTTCCTATATTAGGGCTCCTAAATTTACTACAATGGCATAGAATTCCAAAAAGTGAGGATCCTTTGGTGCTCTGGCTGCCTGACCTACATTCCCAGGGCTGAGTCCACTTTCATGAAGAGGAGGAAGAACCCTAATGGAGGAGAGAATGGCTCCCAGAGCCCTAAATGTGGGCTGCATTACCACTAAAGCAGACAGACTTCCCACTCTGGCTGTCTCATTCTCCTGCTCATTTGTTGTGTATTGTAAAAATTCAAGTGGAAGGGTAACTGATATTGACAATATTTTGAGTTGAATTGAGGGCAAATTAATGCTAATGTTCTTATTCTACATCTCTAGTACCTCTACTTCATTATTCTGAACAATTATTTGGTTTACTTGAAATTGTTTCAATAATTTTTCGTTCTGTTTTGAAAGAATCAAGACTCTGAGCATCTGAAGCGTGCAGGCAAAGATGTCCTAAATGAATAAAGTTAGGAAAGATGTTTGTCTTATCACACCATCTCTGACATTCCAAATTCTCTGGCTTAGTTTCCCTGTTCTCTACAAATTGGCTGGTGATATTAAAACCTTTAAGAATTGCCTTCCTAAGATACTTTTCTTGTTCAATTCTTTGGAACAAAGATTTATCTCTTAATTTTTTTTTTTTTTGAGGGGGGTGAAGAATTAATTCCAGAACTTGATTTGGGAATGTTGAAATCAACTCAGGTCTCTTGAGTTACTCCATATTCCATTCAAGGGAAGTTCCCCCTCTCCTGAATTTCCTCAGCCAAACTTTAAAGGCTTCTCAGACAGCATCAGGCTACGTGAAATAGAGGTGGCTGTTCAGCCCAAAGCTGCTGACCTAAGTGTGGGCCATAATTCATAGCCTGAAAAAGGGGTGGGCTCAACAGCAAGGACAATGTAAAACTGCCCTTCTGGAACAGGATGATGACTTTGCCTCTGTTGTGATGTTCAGGTTGCTGGCTTCACAAATGGAAGGAAAGGAAAAGGAGGGTATTAGGCAAAGAAAAGTAGAACTTGAAACATTGGAGGAAATATACCTGAGATACACTTTTCTAAAGGCTTGCCTATCCAGCTGCAGATGTTTTTCCATAAAGCAAACCTGACGATTTTACTTCTCATTTAAGGTTTTTACCAGGTGTTAGTTTTTTGTAAAAGGAAGTCCAAACACTTTTGTGTGGCCCATACCAGGCACTTCAAAGTCTGGCTTGGCCAGTCTAATACCCCAATATTTAATTAGAGGTACAAATGTTGTTTCTCTACTCAACTGGAAATGGGGAGGCCTAGTTATAAAATAGGACAGCATTCCTTGCCCTTAGAACACTGTCTACAGGGGTAACAAATGCATCTCTTTCAGCCTCTCCCGGTTATCCCACACTTACTTCACTGGGCAGTTTTTTTTTATTGAAAACCACTCACAATTCCCCACTTCCTAGCTAAGCCTCGATTGGTCCTTTCTTTTTAAATTGGAACACGCAATTTCATTTAAGAAAATTTTATATATAACTTAAATAAATATAAATGTATATATTTATAATTGTACATCTATGTATCCTTCATGGCCCTGTCTCTGCGAAATGCATGTGTCTGTGCTCTCCACATTCACAGACATTAGAGTGTGCTGTCAAAGTCTATTTTGTCTGTTTTCATGTCTGTTGCCCCTGCAGACAGTGCTCTAAGGGCAGGGAATACTGTCTCATCCTTGTAACTAGGCCTGTCCATTTCCAGTTCAGTAGTGAAACAACATTTGTACCTTTAATTAAATATTGGGGGATTAGACTGACTGGTATTATGCTTCAGGACTAAACCACAAATTAAAAAATGATTTACTTTGTACACACACACACACACACACACACCCCTCAATTCTGTATTATCAAGGTTGCAGTTGCAGAGGGCAAGATAAAATTCAGCAAGAAATCTCCAACTGCCTTCTACACGAAATATGCAAAAGAAATATACAATGTGATGGATACCTTCGAAGGAAATGTGAAGTTATTAGGCAAAAAGCACAAGATGACTATCATCAGGCACAAAACATGTGCTCCAGACGGTAGGAATGACACAGAAAAGCCAGAGCACGGAGGAAGAATGAGCTGTCAGGGAAGGCTCTGAGGAGGTGAGACCATGCAAAGGGTGAGGGGATGCATGGAGGAAGATCCGGGGGCAGAATCTAAGGACATCACTGCCCAGTCAGCAGCTGGGAGAGAAAGATACAAGGGACACCTTTTAAGGAAAGGACATCCAATTCCAGATGGAAATCTTGTCAGTCAATATTGGCCTTATGACCTTTGACCTTCAAGCTTTCTTGTTCTCCCACTGTCACACTTTTTAAAATGACGAATCATGAAGTATAGACAAATGCCTGGAGAGAAAAATCACATTTTAGACTAAAACTCAAAAGCATTCGTAGTAGAAACTACTTAACACTGGTTGTGACATTTTTATGACAATAGGCCCCAGATTCTCTAAATTTGTCTACTTGACTCTTTTTTTTTTTTTCAAACTTTTATTTTAAGTTCAGGGATACAAGTTCAAGTTTGTTACATAGGTAAACTTGTGTCATGGGAGTTTGTTGTACAAATTATTTCCTCACCCCCAGGTATTAAGCCGAGTACCCATTAGTTATTTTTCCTTATCCTCTCCCTCTTCCCACCTGCCATCCTCCAACAAGCCCCAGTGTGTGTTGTTCCCCACTGTGTGTCCGTGTGTCCTCATTGTTTAGCTCCCACTTATAAGTGGGAACATGCAGTATTTGGTATTCTGTTCCTGTGTCAGTTTGCTAAGGATAATGGCCTCTAGCTTCATCCATGACTCTTCCTATTATGCCATTTGAATAAATCTGTTGATTCCTTTCTCCTCATATTGAAAAAGATGAATTGAGCTTGAAGTTGCAGGGTAGGGTGAGGAACTTGCATAGATAAAAAAGAGTGCATCTTTATTTTCTCTAATTTTTGAAGTTTCCATCGATTATGAGGGCAGGCAACAAGACACAGTAGTATTAGCAATACTGTGACTTTCTTGCCAGTAGAAGTCATAAGGAGCCTATCCTATTGGAGTTGTTGAAGCTATCTGAAAATATCACCAATGCCCATCACCACTTTGAGATTATACTTGTTATTAGAGTCCCGTCACAGATATTCTTATTGAATGCATTAATGAAGATGTATACATACAAATACATCTTTTCTTAACTATTTCAGCATAACTGATTTCCTTTGTATTCTCATATATTTTATTTTATACCTTTAAGGTATGGTTCTGAGAAGGGTGCCAAGGTCCTCTGAAGGCTGTCCAAGGGCCGTGCACAGATGCATGGAGAGCTCCTGACTAATGTCTATTACATAGGACTAATAGTGGTACCTCCCTCATAGGTGTGCTTGTAATGATTATATATGCAAATTCATATCAAATTCTTAGAATAATAGCTTGAGACATAGCTCCTAATGACCATTACTTCCTATTTTCCTTATCATCACAAGGAAGGCAGAGTCCTGAAGCAGCTAATGCTGCCCTTTGAAAGCCATGCAAATTCACTAGAACCCTCCAACATCCTTAGAAAGAAAACCTAAAAGGGGACTGTGACATGATATCAAGCAGCAGATATTGTGAACATACATAAACGATTACCAAGAGATAGTTTGCCACGCATCTGTTAAAAAGAAATCAGCTTCTTCATCAATTGGTTCAAAACAAACCTTTTTGATTCCCCCTACTAGTGACAAAACCTGTCAGACAAAGCAAGGTAATAAAAAAAAAATGTATAGTGCAATCATGAAAAGTGAGCATACAATTTCTTTTATTTATCCTATTGTTTTTATCACTTCAAGCTCTGTTTTTTTCCACTCGTTTGTTGTCATAGTTGAGAAATTTAGCATTTCACCTAAAATGTTTCACGTGATGAATTATTAAAAATCTTTTACCGCTGGACAACCTTACTGTGGTATAGGGTGTTTTGTTTGGTTTTTTTTGTTATGTTCCTTAAAAAAATTACCTCTTGTTTTGCTGTGAGGGGAGACAGCTAATGAAAAATGGCCCAGAATTATTGTGAAACAATTGTCTGTAGTGTAATCAAGTCTGTTCTGCCCTCCAACTACTCCCGGATATAATGATACATGTATCATTAAGCAGCTGCTATGGATGCCTGAGGAAACGGGTAGAAATTTGTACCTATTGTTTTCCTTTCTCCAGCCTCGTTTCCCAAACATCACCCATGTTCTCTCATTTCCCTCATGCTTTTTGGAATATGGCTGCAAAACTTTTGTGAAATACAATCATGTATCTTCACACTTACATAAATTTGTGCATACACACACAGACACACACACACACACACACACACACTTCCTTTTCAAAAAGCAAATTGTACAGTAAAAATTTGCATTCTTCTGGTAACTTTTTGTAATTATGCAATGCATAAAGTAAGCTTTTAAGGATGGTGATTTTTAACACAGAAAGCAGGGGTCAAGGGAGAGTGTATGACTAATGTTTAATTAGAACAAGCTTCCAAAATAAAGCAATTATTTGTTTAACGGCTGCTAAATTTTATGTAGCAGAAGGGCTCAAGCTTGAGCTCTCTCTTTCCCTCACTCTCTCTTTTTGTGTGTGTTTGTGTGTGTGTGTGCACGCGCGCACACACACCCACATGCGTGCGTGTGTGTTTCTGGTCATCAGGCATTTCTAAATAGGGCTCAGAGCTGCATTCTTAGTACCACAGTCCTCCAACCCACAGGCAGAGCAGAACAGATTTGCCCAACAGCCACCTTCATGATAATAAGGTGATATCACAGTATATACAAGTGTTGGCATTTATCTCTCATCTTCTGTCTTGATTTCCATCATTTCAGTGCTGCAGAAAGAAGAACCATGGGAAAGAGTGGGTTATAAGGCAGTTTCATTTGTAGGAGATTCTCCTTTCACAGGATATAACATAAAACTCATAGATCAAGAGGTTTTCCATTGAATGTTTTCTATTTGCCTATATTTTTGATGTCATAACAGGTCCACAATCAATCAGGCATGCTGTCTACAACTAACATATGGCTAAAACATGTTGATCTAATGTGTCATGCAATTAATACAGCATATTAATAGATAAGCAGCTAAAAGCTGTAACCCTGGTTTAGTGAAATCACAAATTAACATGTTGTTAATAGAACTTCAACATGGCCCTGCCAGTAGAGAGCATTCTATGTCATATTTGTGCATAAATGTATTTTGGGACAATTAGAATTATCTTGGGGCAGATTTAACTTGTGTATTTTATATTTGTGTTCTGTATCTGCAACAAAAGTACAACTATGATGTGTATTCAAGTGTCTTTTCATTGCTATAAATGTATGCCCAAACTAACATGATTTGCCTTTCAGCCATATAAAAACAGCAATCCATTTAAACAATAATTTAGAACTGAACAGTAATACACACTTGAGACAATACAGGAAACAGGACAGTCTTTGAAATGATTTTTATGCTGTCCAACAATTTTCAAACTTGTACATGGACAAATGGAAATCTTCCCAAAATGTAATTTAATTTCAAAGTAAAATTCAATGTAAAGAGTGGAGCAGAGCCAGATGTTTTCAGTTACGTCCTGCTGAACTACAATTACTGTCCTCATATAGGATCCCACTAAAGAGAGCATAGTATGTGTTCACATAGCCAGCATCAGAAATTACCACAAGAAATACTGGTTCGTTATCATATTTAAATAAGTTTCACTAATAAGAAACTACGGGGCTATTAATCCAACTAAATAAAGTAAATATTTGGACTTGAAATGCAGATGAGTCAGAAAATTGGCTTTAATACTTTTTAGAAGTCAGAGTGCTACAATAGAAGGTACTCACTTCAACTTGTAACCCTAAGACCAGAAAACTAAGGGAGAACAGCGGTTGGGATGGAAAATGGTGTCAGAAGCATCTCTGTTCCAGTATGTTCCCTGGTCATGGTCCAAGGAAGATGTTCAGTCTTCAGAAGAGATTCACTGTGCACCATTCCATCATCTCTCTGTTTAGTCAAGAGATCAACCAAGCCTTCAGCATAGATCAACCATGCTTCCTGTTCAGAGCTCAGAGCCATGCATCACTGCTGATGAAGCCAGACTTCTGGAGCAGCAGTGCCACACTGCTCTGAGTAGCTAGGTCCTCGAGTTGCTACTTCTCCTGTGGCGTGAGAACTGTTCTTCCTATCTGTATCTTCTCTGACTCACATTCTGGGTAGCACTAAATACCCTCCGAGGGTGCAGGGGAGAAGGGATGCCAGGACACCATCACTCATTCTTAAAATAGTCTCACTTCCTCCTATTTCAAAGCATATTATCTCCTTAACAGGACTCACGATCACTTGCTTTGAAATTTGCATTGACATCTAGGCCTCTACAAAACATAAATGTGTTATAAAATAACAAGGTTTAAACCCACTATCATAAAATAAAACGTAACTATACGTGGAGCAGAGTAGAGTAGTTAGAGTTCCTGTATCTGGATGTTTTCTGGAAGTGAAGTCTTACAGTAAGACTCTTAGATAGTCAAAGTTAAAACTTAAGGAAAAGTACATAATTCAGCTGGACTTTGAGCCAAAGGGATGAGCTTCAAGTTTCATGCTGCAGGTGGATAGGCATTTTTGAAGATTTGTATTCCAAATCTGTTCAAAACTTTATTTAGCTGAACAACCAAGGGGTTCAACATATATGAATAAACTTGAGCCTTTACTGATGCAGCAAAGCTTTGATAAATATCAATCAAACATCTATTTTTTTTTAAAGATGAGAAATGATAAATCTCCCAATATCCTCCTTGATTATGTTCTGTCGTTGTGACCATCTCATGGGAAAGAATACAGGTTCTAGAATAGAAATCAACCAGGAAATTCATCAAATTAATATTTTAGTATTGTAACTGACTTCAAGAATTTTCTAAAACAATGGATTTCAATAGAAAGGAAAAAAAACACTCATGTGTACTATTTCAAATATATACATCTATTTTCCAAAAATTATTGAATGGTTATAGAACTGGAATGATGCCCTGAACCAAACCTCATCTAGTCCTCGCTCTCATTTTGCCAAAATCTAGGTTCTAAACTCTAAAAGTAAAATCAGTAACAGCAGGCTTTAATCGGCGTTCTCTCTTCCTGAAACCTACTGAAAGACAATGGAATTCTCTGTCAAATTAGTTGGCATGCCATTTAGATGTTAGTAGAAAAATCTTAATGCTAAAATATATCAACATTCAATCTTTTATGGTTTGTGGGAATGGAAAAACAAACACCAAATAAGTCCTGGTATTTGAACCACAGCAGGATAGGACATTTATAAAACTCTCCCAAGGAGGAATTTGACAAAGACCAAAGAGGGCAAGGAAGTTAGTCTAGGAACCAGGGTATGTCTGTGGCAAAGAGTGCCATCAGGAAGGTTTTGCACTCATCATAGAATTCATTGCACGTGGTCCCAGATGAAAAGCTATATTTGTAGACAAATGGTACATTTCAGAGAAATTACATCTACTATAGCTATGCAAGAGTTTCAATGCAACTCACCTAAGAAATCATGAATTTTAGTACTTTTTCATGCAATCAATAAAAATTGTAGGAAGTAGAACTTGGGACTGCATATTAATCTTGCATCTAGCTCCTTGCTAGCTTTCAACAGCAACTATTCATCTTGTTGAGCCTATAGAAGTGATTTGTTTCATCTGTACACTCCATGCACAGCTAAATATAAAATCAACTTCTATTTAACAAAGTGGACTAACAGCATGAGGCCTATCAGGGTAGCCTGCAACCTTGGTGTAACATTGCAAATGCCTGCAACATGTCAGCACTGAAGCCAAGCCATTAGAATGTTGCTTAATAATGAAGCCGTATTGATAGGTTGACTAATAGGAATATTCCATCATAAGTTGCTGACAGACCTGGCTCTGATTTTGTTTCCAAGTGCTTCAACAACTATTTCTCGATGCCTTGAAGTTCTTCAATTACTTAATCCCCTTATTGGAAATCAAGTTAAAATTATCCATTAAGCAAATGACTCATTCTCCTTCAGCTAAATGAGGAGTACAAATGGACTTCACCTTTTTAAAAAAGTGAATTCTGCCCTGGTCTGTGTTTTACAAGTCTTCATCTGTTTGGCTGTTATTGCACTTCATAAATGGGGCCTAGAACATTGGCAAGTATAAAAACAGATTGGAATGTTGGATGTCCCCATCAAAGTCTATTTAACTTCCATGGAAAAGAAGAATAGATCACAATCATTGTTACCCTGCAAAAATTCATCTGAGCTTTCTAAATTCTGTTTCACATTCCCCTAATTTCAGCATAGTCACCCACTGTCACATATATGTCCAAGTGCCTGTGTGTGATGCCTGTGCACATACACACACACACAGATACCATCCAGCTTTGATTCTTGGCCATTTTTCTTAGCAAAATGGTCATCGCCAACTAGGATCCTAAAGATATGGGTTTTTGTGCCAGACTAGATTGATTTCAGAGTGACAATTTTAAGTAAGTGTGAGGATATTAGTAGCAGTTGTGAGGATATTAGTAGCAGTTAACTACAGCTTTTGTAACAAACCACTCTGAAACGTGGTGACTTACGACAACCATCATTTATTTTTTCTCACCATCCTGTGGGTTTGCTGGGAGTCCCTTTGCTGATTCTTCTTGTGCTCACTCATGTGGCTACGTACAGTAGCTTGAGGTTGGGAGGTTCGAGATGGCCTTGATCACATGCCTGGCCTTAGTGCCAGCCTTTGGCTGTGGCCTTTTGGTTTGGTTTCTATCCACATGGTGCCTTTTCTCCTGATGGACTGGACTGGCTTCCTTACATGGTGGCATTCAGAGTGGCATCCAAAGAGATTAAAGAGGTGAAAGCCACAGGCTTTCTAAGTTCATTCTAAGTCTCAGGTCTGGACATGGAAGTTGTACCATGACGCTTCTGTCATTTTTTTTTTTTTTTTTTTTTTTTTTTTTTGAGACAGAGTTTCACTCCTCTTGCCCAGGCTGGAGTGCAATGGCATGATTTTGGCTCACTGCAACCTCCGCCTTCCACATTCAAACAATTCTCCTGCCTCAGCCTCACAAGTAGCTGGGATTACAGGCTTGAGCCACCATGCCCAGCTAATTTTTGTATTTTTTGTAGAGACGGGGTTTCTTCATGTTGGTCAGGCTGGTCTCAAACTCCTGTCCTCAAGTGATCCACCCACCTCGGCCTCCCAGAGTGCTGGGATTATAGGCTTGAGCCCTCGTCCCCACTTTTGTCATATTCTCTCTGCCAAAGCCATCAGAAAACCAGCCCAGATTCAAGAAATGGGACAGCAACCTCACCACTGGATGAAGCAGCAAAGACATATCACAAAAGGGAGGGGATTCTAGGGTGGAAGAAATCTGTGGTCATATTTTTCCATTGACAGCAATATCGAAGTTGAAGGCATGTTTTCCTGAGCAAGATGCACTGCTCAGCCATTTCCCCTTGGTGGTGGTGGAAAGAAGTGGAAAATGCCACTGTCTTTTCACACCTTTTCCTATGATGTGGCTCCCCTGTGCTTATTAGAGATTGGCTATTTAAAGATCTTCCCACTGGAGAGAGATCTGGTGTGTCCTCAAGAGGAATTTGAGTACAATTAGAGCCTTGCATGCCTGTCTTTAATTAAGGGTAGGAACGGAGCACTTAGCACAGGCCCTGTCACCTAGAAGCTGTCCAGTACAGAATAAGTAAATAAGGAAAAGATGGGCTTACCATAGAGAAAACTTACTGACCCATTTTTCCCTGATAGTTAAGTTTTCAGAGACAATACTTATATTTATCAGAATCAGATTAAAAAACATGTATTAAGTAACCATTATGTGGTCCAGTAGGGTTCTGTGCATTTTGATGTTCATTATCTCACTTTTATCCGAAAGGCCAACCTGACCATGAACGTTAATGGAGACAGCTAAGAGAAGAAAAGTCTGAGGAATTATTTCTCTGGCCCTGAATACATTAGAACCTCTCCAATCTGCTCATTTTGTATTCAGAGTTGCCATCGAACCATCACTCCCAACAAGCAATTCCATTCCAGGGCTATTTTTGTGATTGCATTTTATTGCTTCTTATGTTAATATAGGAAGATACTAAATTTATCCCACACTACCTTAACATTCTGTGAAATATTTTTCTTTCATCTTGACTTTGCATTTAAAAAATTAACTGTTTATTTGCTAAGAACATTATACTATAAGATGTATTAATCTTTGAAGGCTGTCTTTCCCATGATAAAATGTAAATATTCCACATGAAGAATTTAGAAATGGCCAGATGTCATGTCTTGGGCCTGCAATCCCAGCACCCTTGGAGGCCAAGATGGGAGGATCACTTGAGCTCAAGAGTTTGAGACTAATTTGGGAAACATAGGATGACCCCTGTCCCTAGAATAAATTTTAAAAATATATTATCTGGGTGTGGTGATGTGTGCCTGTAGTCCCAGCTCCTCAGGAGGCTTAGGTGAGAGGATCGTTTGAACCCAGGAGGTGAAGCAGTAGTGAGCCAGGCTGCACTGAACCATGATCATGTCACTGCACTCCAACCTGGGCAACAGCGTGAGACCCTGTTTGAAAAATAAAAATTAAAAAAAAGGAAAAAGAAAATAATTGAGGATAATTGCCACTCTTAACTCAGTGGAATGTCAAATTAAAGAGCAATATTTTATGTATACACTAAAAGAAATTAAATCTAAGTGTTTTAGTGGGTGAAGAGGGAGTAGAATACAGAGATAAAGCTCTCTTAAAAGAAACTCACCACTGGAAACCATTGAGAAAGAGAGAGAGAGAGAGAATTTGCTAAGGAAACTAAAACAAGAGAGAACTTTTTAAGAATATAATTTTGATTACATCAGTTACTTCAGATGTGTCTGTCTCAGGGAACTAGAAGACAGAACCATAAAATATTTTCATGTGGGGGAAAGCACTATTCTGCTTTTGTTTGTGACTATCGAGAAACTCATTGGTTGGTTACACATGAAAACAGCACTGCCAAAAGATGTTGAAACAAAATGACAATTAGTATGTGCTCAACTCACTTCAAAGAGACTGAAGTTTACATTACAATTTCCCAAGTATTAGCTATTTACATTTTTAAGACTTTTTCTTAAGAACTGGAAAATTTAAAAATGTTTTAAAAAAACACCATGAGGTGATCAAAATCAATACCTTACATGATCCCTAAAAGTGGTTTGATGACCAGCATAGTTTATAAAACTCCAGGGAATGTGGTCTCTATAGCAGTTGACTCCTTCATGCTGCAGTAACTGAAGGTTTCTGGTTTCTAGAGAAACCAAACAGATGCAAGTTATGTAATCAAGTTAATACGTATTGTGAGCCCACAAGGTATGGAGCTTAAGTAAACGTGTGCAGATCTCACGTACAGGAGCAGCTGTGGTCGCCTTACAACCTCTTTGTTTAATGGGGAGTGAAAAAGCCACACACATCTACAACTGATACTAGAAGATAAAATATTTTAGGGAGGCATTCTACAGATAAAATACTTTACTTTTGGCTGAGTGTGGTGGCTCATGCCTATAATCCCAGCACTTTGGGAGGCTGAAGCAGGTGGATCACCTGAGGTCAAGAGTTCAAGACCAGCCTGGCCAACATGGCAAAACCCCGTCTCTACTAAAAATACAAAAATTAGCTAGGCATGGTGACACACACCTGTAGTCCCAACTACTCAGGAGGTTGAGGCAGGAGAATCACTTGAACCTGGGAGGTAGAGGTTGCAGTGAGCTGAGATGGCACCATGGCATTTCAGCCTGGGCAACAAGAGTGAAACTTCGTCTCAAAAAAAAAAAAGTAGCTTACTTTTAATTGCATATAACATGGGTTTACCTTCTGATATTTAATATTTTATTATCTAGTGACTAATTCTATTACAATGATGTCAGTGGTAAGTTGAATGCAGTTTAAGGAAGTTAGTGTGTGTCTTATCCCTACAGATTGTGTCTTATCTATGATGTTTTAATGAAGAATTTTATGAAATTTTAGAATGGGAAGAAGGAGAATGCCCTGACCTTTATTAGATGGAAAATGCATTAATATATTAACAACTTAATTAAACACCATGGCCATCAGCTCAAGCATTGGTGTCCAAACTTACCTGTGTTCCAAATCACCTGGAGGCCTTGTTAACAGAGCTCCTGGGTCCCACTTCTAAAGGTTCTGTATTCAATAGGCCTGGAATGAGGCAGGACTTTGCATTTCTAACAAATTGGTGATATAAATGCAATTGGTCCGAGGACCAATCTTTGAGAACCACTAGACTAGTCTTCCTTGTAACCCAAAGGTGTCTACTGTCTTTCCATTAGAATCACACGGGGAACTTTCAAACTGTAACAGCTGGACCACAACCCAGAAATGAGTCAGTTAGTCCATCTGTCTGCTGTTGGATCCAGAAATTGGTGTTTTTATCTATTTTCCCCAGATGGTTATAAAGTGCATCCAGGGATGAGAGCCACTGATATAATTCAAGGATGGTGTTTTAAGAAGTCATTTTGAGCTCAGCACCCACTGTCTGTTCCAGTGCTCCCCTTCATCTCAGGCCCAGCGTGCCTTTCCACCTCTCCTTCCTCCAATCCCAGGGCTCCTCCGTTCCTCTGATTGTTTTCCCTACTCTTATCGTCCTGTTTGGTCACTCCTCCATCTTTGACTTTCCTACTTATGTGTTCCTGGGGCCAGTGCTGGGAACTAGCCTTGAGAAGGAAGGCATATTGGACTACAAGTCAAAGAACCCATGCACTAGCCTCCACTTTGCTATGAAATAGTTTAATGAATTTGGAAACACTTCTGAGTATCAGATTTTCAACTTTATAAAACGATGAGGTGGGGTTTACTTTTAAGTTATTATACTATTTTCTAAGATTCCCATCCAGCTCTAAATTTGAAAGACTCAGCCTGACCAACATAGAGAAACCCCGTCTCTACTAAAAATACAAAAATTAGCCAGGCGTGGTGGCACAACCCTATAATCCCAACTACTCAGGAGGCTGAGGCAGGAGAATCGCTTAAACCCAGGAGGCGGAGGTTGCAGTGAGCCGAGATAGTGCCATTGCACTCCGGTCTGGGCAACAAGAGTGAAACTGCATCTTAAAAAAAAAAAAAAAGACTCACACTGAAAATCTAGTCAAGTAACTTGAGCACTGTGTTCAGCAGGAGCGCTGAGCCAGGACATTAGTGACCCAAGACCTTCTCCTCTCCCCCTTCCCTGTGCCTTGGGAGCTGGAGCCCTGGTGCTTCTTCATAGCTCTGGCATTGGTTTTGGCCTGACTTTGGCTTAGAAATCTAACTTCAGCTTCTTGTCCTCATTTTTTATTAGCTTCATCTATAATCAAGATACTCATCTCTGTGCATGTGTGTATGTGTATGTGTGTGTGTGTGTGTGTGTGTGCACGCATGCTATCTGATGACCTAACCTGAATCCAGACTTTTCTCTGTTTTTGAGCATTTGGTCATGACCTTTTTAGCTCTCCACTAAACTAGATTTTTGTTTGTTTGATTGTTTCAAATCAGAATAACTTTACCAGTAGGCGATGACGTTCCTTGTAATTATTGGAGAAATCTGGGATAGAAAACCTGCTAGATCTCATTACTTCTTCTCCTACACCACAATTTTCTCATCTGGAAACTGGGGAGAATGGCCTCTATAAGACAGGATTACTGTGAAGATTATTGAGGCAATACAAGGTAACAAATGGAAGTACCTTCTCACATTCAGCCTAGAACAAGGTAAAAAATCAGTGGCTCTTAAAGCTCTTTCTGTTTTTTTCATTGACAAACATAGTTACTGGCCTTTAGTTAGCAGGGTGAACTGTTGTGGACCTAGGCTAGGCTTCTGATTGGAGATAGAATTTTAAACTAGGTGATCAGGGATGGGTAGAATTTAGAAAAACACAGAATTTTTCTACCTTGGGAGGAACGACATGGTCCCATGCAACAGCAAAGTTGTGAATGAGGAGTGTCAGGGAAACAGTGGGACTGGACACCTGAATGGTAAGAAGACACAATGATGAGCGGATGTGAGGCTGAGTGTGTAGCTGACATCCATGGAGCCCTTACTCCATGTTTCACAGCAGCACGCTAAGGACCGCATCTGTCACCCTCACTCAAATCTCACTATATCCTAGGAGTCTTTACTCTCATGGAGAAAGAAACTAAGACTTACAGAAGTTGGATGGCCAGCCCAAGGTCAAAGAGTTTTTAACCTCAAAGTCAATGCTTAACCCTGATCCTCACAGACCAAAAATCTGTAGGAGGTTGGGCTTCATAGGTTAGTTAAGAGAGAAAGAGAATTTAGGAGGGTCTTCAGACAAAAGCAGTACATTAAAAGCAATACTAAAAATAAAAATAAAAATGATGAGCCTTAACATACCGCTCTGGTTTTCCTAAACAAGAGAAAAAATACAGCAGAAGCAAGGAGATAATCCAGATGGCTATCTAGATGTTACTTCCTGGAAGCAATACTCATGTTTTCATTCATTTTGCACATGGACATTGTGGTTGCCACGCACCAGGGACAGAGCTTGCTAAGCAGATAGCCATTCTCATGGGAGCTCATGGTTTAGCAGGGGAGCTGGACAGTAAATATGTAAACAGAGAAAACAAAAACAGATGATATGAGGCTATAAAGAAAATGAACACTGTATGATACAAGAAGCATCTGAGGAAGTGACAGCTGAACTGAGTCCCAAAGGTAGAGAATGAGTCAGCCGTGGCAAAAGCCTGATGAAGAATGTTCCAGGCTGAGAAACTGCTGAGTTAGGAAAGGGTTGCTTGGCTTCCAGAAACACAAGGGAAGCTCACATGGGTTGTGGGGATTCTGGAAGGGTGGTATAGAATGAGTTGGGAGAAACAGGTAAGACCTAAATTGTGCAGTACCTTCTAGGCCTGAGAGCAGTGGAAAACTATCGAAAGATTGAGCAAAGGAGAAAAATGATTCCATCTGTACTATAAAAAGATTGCTCTGGCTGCCATGTGAACAGGGCTCAAAGAAGAAAAATGCAGAGCAATAGTCCAGAAAAGAGATAAGATAAGCATATGGCAAATAAAGTTGGCAACTCAAGGAAGATCAAAGCTTCAGAGGGCTAGAGAGATGGATAGAGGGGGATATGGTAACAGTCCAGGGCTGCAGCAACTCTGGAAAATACTAAGTTGTTAGAAATTTCCCTCAGGTAGAAGAACCAGAGAGGCAGGAAGATGGACTGTTCATGGCAGGGAAGATTCATAGGGCCCGTACTCTAAGAACCAGATGTTCCAAACACATTCAAAACAAGTTGTAATAGCTAATTATTTTATAACACTTTGAAATGTATGTACATATCACCTACTTGAATCCTCACCACAGCTCTATGAAGTAAATATGATAGTTATCATTCTTGCTTACAGATAAAAAGAACTGATTTGCCCAACACAATAAAAGAAACAGCCCCATCATCTAAAGACATCTATTCCCCTACTATTCTAGCTAGATTGCTTGAGGATTGGAAACATGTCTTATTCTTGCTGGTAGATTGATTATATTACAGTAGTTTTGCAACCCAAAGTTGTCAATGATAAACCTGAGAATTAGGACACAAGTGGGGTTAAACCTTAATGGTTTAATGATGAGATTAAATTGCAGTAATTGCTCTCTACCCTCTAACCCAATGGTTCTAAAAGTTTGGTCCTAAGACCAGCGGCAGCATCAGCATCACCTGGTGTGTTAGCTCCCAGGGCTGCCATAACAAAATATCATGAACTGGGTGCCTTAACAAACAGAAATTTATTTCTCACAGTTATAAAGGCTAAAATGTCTAAGATCAAGGTATCAGCAGGCCTCCTGAGGCCTCTCCTCTTGGCTTGCAGATGGGCATCTTCTCCCTGTGTCCTCATCTCCTCTTCTTATAAGGACACAGTCATATTGGATTAAAGCCTACCGTCATGACTTCATTTAACTCTAATTACCTCTTCAAAGATCCTATCTCCAAATATAGTGGGTTACGTCTTCAGCATATAAATTGGGGGAGGAGGGTAGAAATTCAGTCAATGATAGCTGGGAACGTGTTAGAAATGGCATTTCTCAGGTCCTACTCCAGACTTACCTAGTTGGAAACTCTGGGGTTTAGACCAGCAATCTGTGTTTCCACTGGCTCTCCGGGGGGTTCTGATGTAAGCTCAAGTTTGAGAATCACTGATCTATCGCAGCACTTTTCCCTTGACAAAGAAAAGGGAGAGAAGTTGACAGCAAAATTTGAAGGACAGTTGGAAACACAAAGACATCAGCACACAGGAATACTGAAACACGAAAAGAGGAGACAAAGAAAGGCCTGAAGGAGAAGTGAGGGACATCTTCTGAGTACCCTGGTGGACCTCAGTTCATACTTACAGCATTCCTGATTAGACAACGAGCAATTTTCTTGATGGCACTGATTGCCTTGTGGAATAGGCATCCACAATGTTTAAAAGAAAAAGCTCGGCCAGTGCAGTGGCTCACACCTGTAATCTCAGCACTTTGGGAGGCCAAGGCGGGCGGATCTCCTGAGGTCAGGAGTTTGAGACCAGCCTAGTCAACATGGTGAAACCCTGTCTCTACTAAAAATACAAAAATTAGCTGGGCATGGTGGTGTGTGCCTGTAATCCCAGCCACTTGGGAGGTTGAGGCAGGAGAATAGCTTGAACCCAGGAGGCAAAGGTTGCAATGAGCCAAGATCGTGCCACTGCACTCTAGCCTGGATGACAAGAGTGAAACTCCATCTAAAAAAAAGAAAAAAGAAAGAAAGAAAAGAAAGAGCTCCTGCTGCTCTATGCTCAGCCCTTGTTTGACAAGGGTTGAATACTTCTTCTGAACCTTGAGCTAGACCAATAAAATCAGATCTCCCAGAGATATTATTACTGAAGAAGCTGGTCTCCCCAAAAATGGGGTCTTTACCTGTTTGGTGCCACAAAGCCAATACATAAAAATGAAAGTGAGAGTTAAGTAGTGCAGGCTTTATTCAATGGCCATGGAACTGAGAAGCAAGAGCTGGCTACAAATCAACTTCTCAACTCAGTAGAGCTGGGAAGCCACAGATATAGGACATTTTTAATGAAGGGGCTGGGCATTAAAAGCAAAGGGAGAAATATTCATGTCTTTTCTGGGAATGGGTGGAGAATCTCTTAAAACTAGAATTTTTGTCCTTTGGCAGTTTCTTCTGGTCATTGTCATGGTGATTGTCTATTGTCATGGCATTGGTGGCAGCATCATTTAGCATATAAATTAGATTATAAGGAAGTTAGAGGTTCTTCCGAGGTCAAGTGAGCTGTCATTGTATCCCACCAGCCTTAGCCAGTTTGGTCACGGCCGGGGTCGGGGGTTGGGGTGGCGAATTTTGACTCAGGGATCCTGTTTCCTAGAGATAAGCAAAGTTAAGGTGGTGTAAAACTTCACCTAGATCATGTAGGCATTACGCTAGGTTATGATGGAAGGTTGGTTTGGAGACAGAAATACTAAGGGGTCTTTCTGCTCCCTTGAACTAAGGAGCCTAGTAAAATTGGTGCCGTGTCAGCCATATTAATGTTGTGTATGAACACGTCAGAGAAAACAAGCCCTTAGTGGAGAAAGAAAAGGGAGTCAAATATACATTTGACTAAAGTTTTACACCTATGTTAACATTTACTTAAAAAATCCTATTGAGGTCTGTGTTGGTGAAGACATGAAATTCCGTATTGTTTTGCCACACAGAAACAATCCTTATACCTGTGTCTATACACACTTAGGTGTTGGTTCAGTTTTCCATCTGTCCTGAAAACAGTCATGATAAAAAGGGAGCAAAAATAAATTCTAATGACATTACTCCGTCTCTTACTCACGTGATTTGAAAATGGCCTAAGCTCGTAATAGAGCTTCCAAATTTCCGTTTCTTCAGCAGAACTTGAATGCACCTGGAACTCTCTTTCAAGTTAATGTAAGCTGGCTATGCAAAGCGGTGAGGAAAGCTGGCACTGGATCACAGGTATTCTCTGCATGCGAGCCCTTAGAAGGTATGGTGGAGCAAGAGAAAGGTGCTATGCTTAATGCTCAATTTCCTTCTTTAGTAGATTCAAACCGTACCCACAAGGTCTCATAAAATGCTTAATTCAAATTTCTCTGAAACCGAAAAGGCAGAATCCTTAATTATCTGACTTTTGGAAAAATCTGTATAAAATCAAAACAAATTATATTTTGGAAGTGACTATAATGGATTAGGAAGGTCAAATGTAGTATTTTTTTTAACCGAACATACCTTTAGGAAAATATAGCCCAATAATTTATTTTCCTAAAAATCTTACAAAACCCTTTGATTATTTGCTACTTGTAGAAGCCTGACACATGTATCATGCATACAGCTAGCTATCTAACATATGTGTGTTGGCCCCATCAACAATAGCCTTCCTTTTCATTGAATCATCAAATTTCCTTATAGAGAGAATTTCAAATTTCACAACTCCAGAAACACGTGGATCTTGGGCATACTCTGATTTTGAAACATTCCATAGCTTTTAAATGCAGCCTTACAGCGATCACTACAGTTCTTCTTCTTTCAATTTATTTCATGGTGTTTTTATTAAGCACCTATTATATGCCAGGCATTGAACTGATCACTTCATGTTTAATGAGAAAGACAAAGAAAAATACAGACAGCACTAGAAGCTTAGAAATGAGCTATAGGGGAGAGCAGTGGAAGAGCCTGGTTATGAGAATAACAATTTAGAGCAATATGTGTGTTCATTATTGAATCCCCATTAGTCTTTGAGAACTGAGAGAATCACACAGCTGAGAATTTGTGTGATGCCTCAGGAATTCATATCCTCTGGCCTACTTAAGAGTGCTGGGTCATGTTTGGCCAACGTTCTCATGAAAACAAACATTGAAGGTCAGAAAACATCTTATTTAGTAATCAGGACAGTCTTTATTTTTAAATGGATAATAGTAGTAAGCCTTAGAGCAGAATAATGAAACCTTAGAGCGGAGATAGGAGGAAAGATTTGTATAGAATGGTCAAGTGATTGTAAGTAAAATAATTGGGTGGATCTGAGCTTCCCTTGGCCAACTTGAATAGAACTTTCAAGGTTTTTCAATTTGGTTTCAAGTTCTAAGTCTGTGCAATTTGTTCAGGGAAGGAGAGGAGAGAAGAGAGTGTGGATGGGGGGAAACAGTCTGTGCAGCTACAGGGTAAACATGGAACTATTTTGAGTAGTCTTCATTTTGCTCAAAGACTTGGGAAGTTAAACATTATCCTATTTAGCATGAATCAGATCAAATATGAGACTTAACAGACATTTTATGCTTCACACAGGCTACTCAGGGTGATTTATTTAACCTTATAACTACTTCATCTCTCTCCTCTCTCATACATACACACACACACACACACACACACCACCCCCCCACATGCACACATACACACACACACACAAAGCCCAAAAAGACAAACAAAAGAAAAAACTAGTTTACCAGTTTATTAGTTTCCTGTGACCACTAGTGGAAAAGTTTGAATTTTTTTTTTTTTTTTTTTTGGCAGAATCAGTTTGACCACTCACCACTGAGATTTACCAAAGAGAAAGGAGACTATAAATAGAGAATGGGAGAAAATGTTTCAGTAATCTAAAAATGAGACAAAACAGATCTATATATGAGAGGAGGCAGTGAGTGTAGCAAAGAAAAACTCTATAGGACTTAGATCCAGTTACCAGTGGGAGGGAGAGGTGGAAGAAAGCTAATATTAAGAGGGCTAAAACCTTCTTCACCTTTTCTTACCCAATTCTCAAGTTAGCTTACAAAACTGTATTCAACTTAGGCTCCATCTCTTCCAGCTGGTTGATTCAGAACCTGAAAATTGTATAAGCTTTGGTCATTGAGATCAATTCTAAAGGGCTGTTATGAGAGATCAGAGCTATCTTCTCTATGTCTGATGAGCAGACCCTCCTGACCCTGCCTAGATTGTATGCCTTCTTCTTTCAGCCGTAAAGAGGATGACTGTTTTTGTTTTTGCTTCTGTTTTTGAAATGGAGTCTCACTCTGTTGCCCAGGCTAGAGTGCAACAGCATGATGTCGGCTCACTGCAACCTCCGCCTCCTGGGTTCAAGTGATTCTACTTGAAGCCTCCCAAGTAGCTGGGATTACAGGCGTGTGCCACCATGCCCAGCTAATTTTTGTATTTTTAGTACAGACGGGGTTTCACATGTTGTCCAGGCTGGTCTCAAACTCCCTACCTCAGTTCATTCGCCCACCTTGGCCTCCCAAAATGCTGGGGTTACAAGTATGAGCCACCACACCTGGCCATGATAACTGGTTTTGCTTCTCACTATGACACAAAAGCTATTAAAGCACTAGAAGGAGACATTATGAAGGCTCTTTGTGATCCAGATTATGAGCTTCTGAGTTACTCAGATGCCCAGAGATTCTCAGGTAAAGTGTCAACTCCATATGAATTGAGTTTTTCAGCACATGCAACAACTCGTAGCTTCCATAAAGCTTTCAGAGATGAAGTTTACTAGGTGCGATCCAAGTTGTCTTCCCTGGGAAAAATGCTATGCTTCATATACAGCTTAAATATTCCATTCACAGTTATAAATACAGAAACTAGATTGAAAGAGAAAAGAAAAGAGGGGCAGTGGGATATAAGGATAACTTGGAGAGAAGATAAGCTTATATAGTCACACAGTAATTTAACAAGGACATTTCCTTGGAGTTAGAGGTTGCTAAACCTTCCAAAGCGGCAACATTTTCTTCCTACCAGCAAATTCAGAGTTGGTTTCTTAAAGTGTTTTCCATAGAGCAGCATGAAGCCACATAAACCAAAACCATGGTTAGCTGTTCAAACACGTGACAACTATTTGTGCTTTTTGGTGATGAGTGGTTGAAATAATTAGGATCCTTTTCTAGTTACTGGCGTGCCAAGCCAGGGGCAGAGGGTGCCTTCCTGAGTGGGGAAAGGAAAAGCCAAAGGCAACTATTAGAAGAGACTATTATACAATTTTGAGCTAACATATGGAATCAATAGCCAACACGAGCAGCTGTGCTCGGCTGTGGAAAGGCCTGAAATGGTGTAGTCACACTGTAACCAATAAAACGAATTATTGACTAAAGGAGAAAGCGTATGTGTGGAGAGAGGGGGAGCTCCAAAGCAGGATTAAGAGATGCATTTACTCTAAAAAATAGAGTACTGGGAAACAAACCGTGTCACGGTTTTCTTCTTGATTGACAGTGAAACATACAAGAGCCAACATTAGAGAAAAGGTCTGGACCCAGGGTTATGTAGTTAATTTCCAACTCCACACTCACTAGAAGTGCAGAAAGCTTCCCCTGCCAGAAATCAGAAAGAAGCACCATGAGGCTTAGCTAGCACACTCAGTAGTCTGGATACCTTCAACTATCCAGTGGGCATGCTAAGATGTCACAAAATACCCTCAGGTCTACATAATAGGGAAACAAAATCTACTGCAAAAGAAAAGGCCTATATCATCTAAAAACTGGGTGATCTGTTTCTTAAGAACTCAGATTTGCCTACTAATACGTTTCACAACTAACAAAGAGAAAATACTTTTATTGATGATGCTAAAAGAAAACATTAGTTCTGTGTGTTTTATTTATTCACACTGACATTCATTTGGAAATCAAATAGCTTGGATTATATTTTTTACATGTGCCGTGACTCCGAGGTAGAGTATAATACCTAAAAGCTTACTCAAACCCTTCATTTGCCATGTGCAAAATAGAAATAATAATACCTCTAAGCAACCAGGCAAATTTACTAGGGCAGCAAATACTAATATAGAGAGCTACGTAAAGTATTATAAACTTCTTCAAAGGGAACTAAATGCACATTTCAAATAATATATGTATTATTGCTAGGAATACGAATGTATGTCTATACCAATCTTACACATTAAATGATCATTATTCTTTTTCAAATATGGTGCATTTCTTTTTCCTGTGAGGGTGAAATTTGCATTCTTTAAGTATAAAATCCACTCTCATCTAAGCTGATAGACAAAGCATTCACATGACTTAACACCTTTTCTCCAACACTGAGTGGGCTATCCTTTGACTTAATAGTGATTTTCTGTGTGTTTTGAGTGAGATTCATGACCGTGTCAAGCCAAGAACTCTCACTCAAATAAGAACCACGTTATTATTTTTTTTCCAAATAGGATACTTTCCTCACTCAAACAAGCAGAAAGCCCTGCACCTGTGTTTAAAAACTCTAAAACTCACAGGTTGCAATCACACTCTGGAGTGAGAGAATACTGCCCATGGACCAGGGCCTCTTGGATCCTCTCCATCAATTTTCTGTGGTTTCTCGCCTGAAGCCATCAATGAGGAACCTCATAAACCCGGAAAATACTAAACACCAGAGAATCAGTAAACAGGTTGTTAAAAAATAATTGAAACTCCCATTTCCACTGCCCATTCGGCAACTTTGTTTGCATCTAATTACTCCTCACTGTGCATCTCTGATGCATGGACAGGATGCAGAGTATCAGCACGACTTCAACTGGAATTAAAACCTGGCCATCACATGATACATTACTTCAGAGCCTTGAGAAGTTCGGATCAGGGTCAAGATGATAACCAACAGCTTCAGTTTCTCATTCTGATCCTCTAGAAGCACTGTGATGCACTATTCAGGGCTTTTGTGAGATGCTAAATACTTTCCACATTTGCTGTTAGAGTTAAGGATGTAGTTTTTAGTTTTAGTGGTATTTGATCCTTTATTAAGGGTGTATAAAGGTAAGAGGATGAGACCCAACTGAAAGGCTCTGGCACTGGGGAATATGGAAGAAAACAACTCCAAGTATTTGTCCAAGGATAGAATAATGATACATACAAAAGGGCCACACCGTATTATTCATCTCTCTCTTTGAAAAAAAAAAAAAAGCTTATTATTATGAGAGAGAGAGAGAGATAGAGAGAGACAGAAAGGCCTACTCCGTGTATTAGTCAGGGTTCTCTAGAGGGACAGAACTAATAAGGTAGATGTATATGTAAAGGGGAGTTGATTAAGGAGTATTAACTCACATGATCACAAGGTCCCACAGTTGTGCATCTGCAAGCTGAGGAGCAAGAAGCCGGTTTGGGTCCCAAAGCTGAAGAACTTGGAATCCTATATTCAAGGGCAAGAAGCATCCAGCACAGGAGAAAGATGTAAGCTGGGAGGCTAAACCGGTCTAATCTCTTCACATTCTTCTACCTGCTCTTATGCTATTCCTTGCTGGCATTGGATTAGATTGTGCTCACCTAGATTGAGGGTGGGTGTTCTTTCCCAGTCCACTGACCAAATGTGAATCTCCTTTGGCAACACCCTCACAGACACACCCAGGAACAATACTTTGCATCCTTCAATCCAAGCAAGTTGACACTCAGTATTAACCATTACACTCTGTGTGGGGCCTTTTTGCATGGAGTGTGAAAGACTACTATAACTTGCATATTGCCCATTTCAACTTCATGAGTTTTCCATGGGTCTTCAGCTCATTTTGGATTCTCAGAGAGAATTTAGGCCCCATCCCTACAGACAAGCAGTCAGGTTTTCATCATCCAGGCTGGAGTTTTGACTGGGGAATCTGAGATCCAGAGAGAGTGGCTGTCAGAATAGATACGCTCCGTCCATGTGGTTATAGCTTCCAATTTGGTCCTCATTTTTAAAGATATTGAAATAACAGCAATAAAGTTTACCAGACACTAGAGGAAAGCCATTGACATAAAAGATGGAGACTCACACAAGCAGAAAGACAAAATCAACAACTTAGAGGACACTGAGATTTTACAAGTGGAAGAAATCTTCCCTTAAAGCTATAATTTATGTTTTCAGAAAGATTCTGACAGGTATAGCAGCTACAAAATGGGGACAGAATGCTATTAAATAGAGACAATGAGAAAACACCAAAAGAGTTCTCAGAAAGTTCACATCTAAAGGAAATTAGTAAAAAACTCAATAAAAAGCTGTAAGAAAGAATTTCCATGAAGTAGAAACAGAAAAGATAAACAAACAGAAAATAGACAAAAAGATGAGTATTTGAGCTCAGGAAATCCAATACTCCTCCCATATCCCCCCAACCCCACGCCCCCTACCCCCTGCAAAAAAAAATTTTTTTTCAGACATAGAACCGATAATGGGAGGGAAATATAATAAACAAAACAAATAGTATGTTTTAGTATTAAGATTAAAAAAGACCTATCAAGGGCCCAGGACAAAGGACAATAAAGAATCAATAATTTGGTAAATTGTCATAAAACTGTGGTAACATTGAGGTAAAGCAAAATACTGACAAATTGCAGGGAGACAAAATAAAAGATCACACAAAAAGGTTAAAAAGCAGAGTGGCCTCGAAATTCTCCAGTTAGAAAACAATAAAACACAATACTTTCAAAATTCTGAAAGAGAATCATTTCCAGCCTAGAATTCTATAACCAGGCCAACTATCCACAAAATGTTGGACAAATAAAAGTTATTTTCGTACATGGAAGGCCTATCAAGGGCCCAGCACAAAGGACAAAACAATAATTCTCTAGTTAGAAAACGATAAAACACAATGCTTTACTGTTTTTAACTCTACTATCAAGGGACTCAATCCAGAAAGAGGGACAGTGTGATGGAGTGGTCATAGCATGAGGTAGGAATTAGTCTATTCCATGCAAAGTACATAAACTTGGACAAGTTGCTTTGCCTCCATAAGCCCACATTACTGCTTCTACAAAATGGTGACAACAATAGATGGTTGCAACATGGTCATTGTGAAGATAATATGAGATAATGCACAGTGCTGTTTAATCAAGTTAAACTTTTGTTAATGCTGGTGATTCCAGTACATTCCTATTTTTTTTATAAGCCTCTCCTTTTAAGCCCTTTGAATGATTATTATTTCATTAGCAAAATTCCTGAAGGCCGGGCACGGTGGTTCAAGCCTGTAATCCCAGCTCTTTGGGAGGCCGAAGTGGGCGGATCCCTTGAGGTCAGGAGTTCACCACCACCCTGGCAAACAGGGTGAAACCCCTGATCTCTACTAAAAATACAAAAATTAGCCAGGCATGGTGGCACACCAGCTACTTGGGAGGCTGAGGCAGGAGAATTGCTTGAACCTGGGAGGTGGAGATTGCAGTGAGCCGAGATCACACCACTGCACTACAGCCTGGACGACAGAGCAAGACTCTATCTCAAAAAAAAAAAAAAAGGAAACTTCCTCTAATAAGCATTACTCTGTACATCTACCCTTAAAACTTAGCTTCAAATTGAAATCTTATCTTGACCTGTCTTGTAGATAGTGTTCAAAAACCTTCCTATATAAAGGAATCTCTTAAAAGTATTCTTAAATGAGAAAACGTATTTATATTTTAAAAATATCATACATGAAATTTCATATTTCAGCCTCTTTGGTGATGTTATATTCTGAATCCATCTTGTTTTCAAAGGCAAAGTCCCCACATATATTGCATAGCAAGCACTTATACCAGCTTAATTTTTTTTTCAATTTCTGTTATTTACTGGAAATATTATGAAAAAACATCACGCTCAGAGCTGAATACATGTCTTCGTTACCCTTCCTTCCTGTTTAATTTTTTCTGGAGACTACTTCAGGATATTGGAAATGAAAATTTAATAAAAAATATACAAAAGCCAATGTGTTTTTCAAGGAAATTTAATCTATATGTTCTGATTCATTTCCATTTAAATCATCAAAATGTTACTTTACGAGAACCATTTTAAATATAAGGAGACTCTTGTGCCATTTGAGCTTCATTTTATTTTTATTAGAAAGTGCACTCTCCATTGCTTAATATAAATGCACCCTGAAGTTTGAAACAAACCCCATTCCACTGTCCAGATAGGTTTGCATTTTATGCAGATACAAGCTTCTCTTCATGGTCCGTTTCATCTCACCTGACTGGCGGATGCTTCTTTGAAAGGTAGGAACTAAGAGCTAATTGCAAACTACTTCTTTTGTCTTCATTTTGCAAGACACTTGAACACAGACACATCCTTCACTCTTGATAAAAACTCTGTGTCCCTCACCTCTCAGGAGGCCATGCACACAGTTGCTGGTTCAGTGAGTTACTGGGTAGTTCCTTAAGACACCTGCAGTGATGCCTAGCCATCATGAATGTTAAAGAAGCCCTATTTCTACCTAATTTCTGCACTTTCCTGCAGTCTTCAAGGTGCATGTCTTATCTTAGGATGCTCAACTCCTGGGCATTTTACTCCTCCACCAACTCAGGGGTTCAGCAGGAGCCATTGGTTTATCCAAAGTGATTTGTAAACAAAGGAAAAGTCAGAGTCACATCACTCTCGTGGTCCAACACATCATACCTCTAACCAGCATGTCATTCTAGAATTATTTCTCCTCCCTGCCTCAGTTCCTCTCTTTGTAAAAGGCCATATATTGCCATCATATTATTTTTGTCTCATTTAAAATTATTTTATAATATTTTAAAACTAAAAATAGTACTATCTCTATTTTGCTAATTTTTTTTCAGAAAACTTCTATATTTGTTATTGCCCTATACTTTGAGAGAATCCAAAAATCTATTTCAACTTTAAGCTGACCTAGTCAGCATTTTATCTATTAAATAAGTGTATAAAGTTACACTTTTGAATCTATGAAACAAAATGATAATTGAGGCATCTCCAATGTCTTCTGCTTCATTAAATTATTATAATATATTCAGTTCAGTTTTATTACTGAGTATATTTTATTATACGCTAATTTTTTGAAAATTAGAAACCATAGTGGCTATATGTAGAAACTCCCTTGTTAAATAGAATTTTGGATTAGGTGGATCTTTCTGTTTTTACCATTACTACTATCACTGTGTTGCCTTAGTAATAACAATACTAATGGTAATCACTATTATGTGTGGAGTTATAATCATGCCCAAACCACTCAGCTGAGCGGTTGACAAGCTGACAAGCTGCATCTCCTATAACCATCACAATATTCTATGCATTGGTTGTTATTTTTGGCTTTAATTCACAGATGGCAAAAACAAACCTTTTAACTATTATGCAATCAGATAGCTTAATTATTATTCAGCAGATATTCTCACTGTCGTACCTACAACGAACAGAATGTATTTCCCTGAATGTTGATATTGAGGATGGCCTGGGAACTTGTTTTGGAAAAGAGGGCGCTAGGCATGTAAAATGCTGGCGTGGAACAGCTTTTGCCATTGGGCACCAATCATCATGACAGAGCAGAACTCAGACCCAGGTACGTGTCACTCAGACCCAGGCACGTGTCACTCAGACCCAGGCACGTGTCACTCAGACCCAGGTACGTGTCGCTATTTCCTACATGCTTACCACGTGCCACGTGCTTAGACAGTGCCTTCTCAACACGCTACACACATTAACTTATTCCAGCCTTACCACAACCCCATTTTGCAGATGAGGAAGGGAAGGTATAGGTTTTAAGTAACTCATTAGTTCACACAGCTACTAAATGGTGGTACTGGCCTTCAGTGGAGTCCAACTCCAAACTGCACACACTTAACCACAACATTGCTGCCCTTGTACTGGCTTCTCCATACATTTAAAGGCCTTTTGAGAAAACCAAGAGTTACTTTAAAAATGGGATTAGAGTATAGCGGGTTCAAGGCTGAAACTGGCCTCTTTTAGATGTATGTCACTCTGAACCTTGGCATTTTCATCCATAAAATGGTGACATCAATAGTGCCCAGCAACCAAGACTGTTTTGAAAAATAGTCAAGATCATGCAGAAAAGAAAATAAAAATCCTCACTAATCCTTAGTTATTATTATTACATAAGTCATAATGTAATAGAGGAAAATACTCCTATTAGAGAATATGTAATAGAAAATTCTAGTGCAAAGTACTCTGCAATTCCACAGACTTCCTCTCCCTTCCCCTTAATGGTTATAACCAAAATGAATGGCGTAGGCATTGTTTTGTACCCCAGTTTTAGAATTAGAAAAGGACCTAGTTCTATCAGAAGCCAATGAGAAATTGTACTGTGATTTTCCATTCCCTTTGTATATATCCGTGGAAATTCAGTCGGCTCCCTCAGCCGTCTTATCTGTGCTTTTAGCAACCCGTTAAAGACCAGCTAGTGCATCTGAAAGTTCTTTTACTCAATCAATGAGCTTGTTGCCATGGCAGGCTAACACGAGGTGCCATTGATGATGACTCGATTTCCTCTCGCATCTGAACTGGAAAGGGAGAAGACAGACTAAATGAAATCCCATCCATCTTAATGAAATACAATTATATTCTCCTTATTAATCATTTACGAATCAATATGTCTCTTCTTGGTGAACCTCACCAGAATTTGTCATTCCATGCCAAGCCTCAATACATCTTGTCTTGTAGTGATTTTTATAAGTTCAGTCACCTGTGTCCCAGGGTAAATAACAGTGTTTTCTCGTACTGCAGAGCGAGGGCAAGAACAGCAATGACAGGGTGGATTGCAGAAATCCCCTCTGAATGCTAAGCAGCCCGCTGAATATTGCCTTCACGTGCATAATTTAAAAATGTACCCTGTTTTATTTTTAAATAGCATGAAGGAAAATGGATTACCTTAGAAAGGGACTTATTCTAGTACCATTAAGTGGGAAAACCTCTTGGGTATTCTTACCCATTGACTGCTATAATCTTGCACAGGCTTATCAACATATTATGTATGTATATGTATATACGTAGAGAGAGAGAAAGATTTCTTAGCGCATACTTTACAGCCCATCTCACTGTACTTTACAGGTGCATATAATGTATCCATTTAACATTTTACCTAACAACAGTCACTTGTGAAAAAACTACTATTGTTTGCGTCTTAATACAGATTGCAAGACTAGACTTGGACTTCATGCATTCTGTGGCTGCTTTGGAGCTATTGTTTAATTAATGAGAACAAAGCAAAGAATAAGTAAGAAGAGAGAAAGAGAAAGACAGTGATTCCAGCAGGCAAGAGCGAAGAACAGGTGAAGAGAAATATATTGTTTTAAAGGTTAAACTGGTGTTATGAGTGAGAAATAAGTCCTTCTATGATATCTATCTCACCAGGGGATTTTTGTTATTTGTGTCGATTTTAGCTATGTCTGAACCCTTATTGATGAGGAATTGTATAACCAGAACAAGTTTAAGAATACCTGGGATATGCTCCAAGTTACATGCATATGAGAAAATGCTTAACACAGATTTGATAGCTTTCCCATTTAGCATACATACTATCTATATATCTATTTTTATCTACGTGTTTATCTGGAGCTATAGCTGTAAGACCGTCTTAACAAGACTATATGCTTTTCCTTTTATGATTGAAAAAAAAAAAACTAGAGTAAAATAATCTAGGAGCTTTACGTGAAAAAGAAAGGTTTGAAATGCAAGAAAATAAACACCTCACAAAGAAACATCCTGTGTGCTGTTGGCACTCCTCCATGTCAGCCTCCTTGAGCAACATAAACGCAGGCACTGAGGCGTGACTCCAATGCACCCTGAAGTCAATGAAATTTGAGGTCAGTGATTTTAAAAAGTAGCTGGAAAATCCGAAAGGATTGGTGCAGTTAGTTCAGTTACAGACATTGTTCTGAGTAGGTGACTTTTATAGGCCCCATACCAGAGACTCTTAAGGGTCTGGGAAACCCTGTCCTTTTTCCTCCCCAGTTACAATTTCTTCTGATAGTACTCAAACTCGCTGCCTAACACGAATTGGCAGGATGAATTAATTCAATTATATGATTGGTTCATTAGAGATTCAGGTCAAGGGCGAAATCCAAGAAATGTGTGAATCAAAGAGAATAGAATGCCTTTGACCTTTTAATCACTTCTATGCCACGTTCTGTTTTCCCTGCAAAACAGGAGAGGTTTCTCCTTCCTTCTCCTGTGGTCTTCCTAACCACAGGAAGCTCCTAACCTCCCTCAAAATGTATTTTGAAAGGCTCTCAAATCCATGCTTATAATAGCAAATCCAGAGATACATACCTGGATAAGACTGCAGCCCCCTCCACCACACTTCAAAAAAAGAAAGAAAAAGAAGTGGCACTTTAACATCCATGTTCATGCCTTTTTTTTTTTTTTTTTTTAATTTTTAATTTAATTTAATTTAACTTTATTTTATTTTGACAGAATTCGTTTTTGTTGCCCAGGCTGGAGTGCGATGGCAGGATCTTGGCTCACCACAACCTCCACCTTCTGGGTTCAAGCCATTCTCCTGCCTCAGCCTCCCTAGAAGCTGGGATTACAGGAATGCGCCACCACACCCGGCTAATTTTGTATTTTTAGTATAGATGAGGTTTCTCCACATTGTTCATGCTGGTTTCAAACTCCCAACCTCAGGTGATCCACCCGCCTCGGCCTCCCAAAGTGCTGGCATTGCAGGTGTGAGCCACCGCGCCTGGCCCGTGCCCATATTTTTAATGGATCCCCTCCAGGAAGCCTTCTTGGATTTCCTTGAATAAAAAAAGTACAAATACCTGAGTTTATCAGTCTTCCTATTGACAGTCTGAAGAGGTCTTTACAGAAGACACTTTGAAGACGTGAGAAAAGAGAGAGAAAGAATTGTCGTAATATTTAGGGATCCTGAGAAAATCAGATTTGGAATAACCCTGTAAAAGTGTTCCCCCTGGGACGCAGAGTGAGTGCTCCGCAAATATTTACAGTTGGATAAGGTCTTCAAAGTGGAGAATAAAATGCAAAGTTGTCAATAAATAAAATTTTAAAATGCTCACTACATTTTACACTCCGTAGTGACAAGTTTCTTCTGTCTTACACAGTCTTTCAATCCCTCAATCATACGGTAAAAGAAGAATGTATCACCTTCTGAGAAACATCATGCGTGGAAGGGAGGATTGTCTCCATATCTCCTCTTAACCCGTATGGCAGGAATTTTGTGGTTGTTATTGTTAGTGATGAGTTAGTTTGTTTTCTCCCACTAGGTTCAGGAGGTCAGAGACGGATTATTTTACCTCTGTACTCAACACATATCATTCTACCTGGTTCATAGTAAAGGCTATGATTTTAATAAACAAATATATAGTACGTTTCTCCATGTAACAGATTAATACATACATTTTTGTGATAGACACAACCCTTGCAGAATGGAGGTTGTCATCATCACCAATGTTCTAAAGTGAGACATCCCACAGGCTACTTTTATTTTGTTTTTAATACAGACACAAAGCTGGTCATAAAGTATTAACACAAATCTAGATCACTGGTCTCAGTTTCAAAAAAAGAATGATGCTCTCATATTCCAGTATTCACATATTCTAAGAGATCTCTCTTTCATTCTCCATAATCCCAAGTCTTTGCACTACTTTATCTGCAGGGTTATAAAAGGACAGTTGTGATTATTTTGCCTTCTGTAGGGTACCTACCATTATGGCTGAAGAGCATGAGTCTAATCTACAAATAAATGTGATGCTGATTTCTGATTGTCACAAACAATAAAAGAGGTTTTATAGTTGCAAATGGTTTAATTTTTTCAAACAGCCCCTTGTTCATTTTCGGTTCCCTTTACTCTCGTGTTTCAGTTCACATGCAAGTCTTCTTAATCCAGAGCTCCAGAATCAAGGTTGGTGGGAAGAAAATCCAATTGTTTAGGGTCAAAATAAAGATGTTTTTCAAATGGCAAAGAAAGAGAGCATGGTTATTCTACTTTGATGTTAATACCATGCCTTTTGTAGTTTTCCTGTTTGTTTGTTTTCATCTTCCACTGTCAACAGGGCACCAGATTTTATAGGCAGCCTAACACAGAGCAGATGTTGATTAAAAGAAATGTGGTTTTGAGTGTGACATTAAAAAAATATCATTCTCTCCTGTCTAAATGTTATATTCTTAATGGGTTTAATTTTTTATTAGCTGATATGTAAAGAAACAATAAGCATACATTCAGTCTTAACTGAACCATACACAGCTCACCAGCTGGACCATGAATAAGGCAAGAAAGGTTCACATTTTAATATTTTAAAAAAGAAAAAACATCTTCTACTTTGTGCAAAAAGCATGCGTTTCCTGGCCAAGCCTCTTAGCCTTTGTGTTTGTTTTACAAATAGAACTGGTTTAACCATGGTAAAAATGATCTTGAATGCATGTTTTTAAGATCATCTCTAAATACACTTTTAATCAGAGTACTTCTTTTATTTTGATCAATGATGACATACCAAGAGCGACTTTGGGACTAATAAATCTGGAATAAACGTGACACAGATGAAAGCAGAGTTGGAACCTTGAAAGACAAAAACAAACAAACAAGCTCCAATGACTTTAGAGACACCATGATGCAGGAATTAAACAGAGGCTGTATTTGGCACAGTTGACCACTCAGGTGCTAGAGGCATTTCCAAATGACTGAGCCAAGAAAATAATGTGTCCCTCCTTTTGCTGATGTAAGCTTGAAAGCTTTGATGAGGAGATAAGACTAGATACCTGACTTCAACAGTCCATGACCCCAAAATAAATAAATGTGAAAGACAAGTTTTGCACAATTGGAATGAGACAGCCTGCAAGATCCATAGCAAAGTACCTATGTGATCATTTATTTGCATTGCCCAAACCGAGCCACGTACCAAAGGCTTCACTTTGTTCCTCATGCACAGATCAGAAAGGAACATACGCAGTATTGTCCTGAGATTATATGGAATATTATTTAGCGCTAAAAGAAATGAGGTATCAGTCCATGCAAAGACATGGAGGAAACCCATATATTGCTAAGTGAAAGAAGCTAATCTGAAAAGAATACATACTGTGTAATTCCAACTACATGATACCCTGGGAAAAAAGAAAACTGTGGAGACAGTAAAAAGATCAGTGGTTGTCAGGGATTGGGGGAAAGAAGGGATGGATAGACAAAGTAGAGAGGATTTTTAAGGCAGTGAAACTGCTCTGTATGATACTATAATAGTGATACGTGCCATTCTACATTTGTCCAAATCTATGGAATATGCAACACCAAGTGTGAACCCTAAGGTAAACTATGGACTCTTGGTAATAATGTGTCAATGTAGGTTCAACTATTGTAACAAATGTACCTCTCTGATGGGGAATTTTGGTAGTGGGGAAAGTTGTGTGTATGCCGGAGCAGGGGGGTATATGGGAACTCTTTACTTTTTAATCAATTTCGCTGTGAATCTAAAACTACTCTGAAAAATAAAGGGTATTAAAAAATGTTGGGAGAACATTTGAGACACAGATGATTGCATGTGATTGCAGCTGCTTGTCATTGTAATTTTGCTGAAATATCCACCATTTTATTTGTTGCATCACAAAAAGAACTGTGACTTACATTTCGTAACATGCGTAGCTGATTTCATGCACTTTTGACAGTTCAGAAAAATCATTTCTCTATGCCAACTGTTGCCAAACATTTTTATTGTTTATGACCTCTGCGGTCGGTCTCTAACTTTGCACACTAAATATGCAGGAGAAAGGGCAAATAGCGGCTTTGTATAAATGGAAAACAATGCTATATTTTCTAATGTAAATGACTGAAAGGATCCTTTGAAGTTGTAACCACTCATTATGACTGAAACTTTATAGATTCAGATCTGTGGTTGCCAGAAACTACAAAAGGAAAGAAAAAGGAAGATGCCCCAGTAGAAAGCACATGGAGTGTGGCAACTGAGAGGAGAATAGATCGTAGACTCACACAATATCATGGCAGGAAGGACCCTAAGGGAGATGCTGGCCCAGGGATCCTTTCTCTGCCCATCCATGGCTCCTTATAGCATCCGGGATAGGCTTCAAGTGATTCATGCAGCCCTAGAAACTACAGAAGAAAACTTAAGTCGCATCTGCATATGTGATGTTTAGGGAGAAGAACTCCCATCGCTTTCATTAGAAATCTCAAAAAACTGTATGATGGTCCCAAAATCGTTAGGAATTACCGAGACTATAGTCAGCATCCCAGAGATGTGAAGAAACACACTCAGAGTCATCCAGTGTTTATGCTGGTGTTTAAAAAGTTTGTTGACGTTTTCATAATCTAAGTAAGTGACAAAATGTTTAAAGAATGAAATGACAATCATAGAAGCTAAATATTATAGATATTAAATTAGGTAAACGGTACTAACTTGATCGTTTTAAAAAAATAAAATGTTGCCTAGAAAATACGTTCCAGTAGGGTGAATCCCTTTGGTGTAAATATTAAATTATCTAACACATAATCTTTATTTCTCAGTATCAGACCATTTTTCCTGCATCTATGTGGAACTGTTTGTGAGCATAGCAAACAGAACACAGGTGATAACATATACGAGGCAGCAAATGTCTCCCCTGCCACAGCCCACTGGCCACAGCACCTCCAGGATTTCTACTTACTCTTTAACACTCCTGAATTAGGTAATATTATTTAACATGTGTTCTTTGAAACACAAATTTCCTGATATTCTCCAGGACAAAAGAGTCTCCTATCAAATATGTTAAAGAATATTTGAAAAATTCCAGTGTATATGCATATATTAAAGGCTCTGACAAATTCTGTATTCAACGTGTTTTGCTAAATTTAACTTTTATTTCTTCTTCTTCTTCTTCTTCTTCTTCTTCTTCTTCTTCTTCTTCTTCTTCTTCTTCTTCTTCTTCATTTTTAATTTTTTTTGAGATGGAGTCTGGCTCTGTTGCACAGTCTGGAGTGCAGTGGAGCCATCTCGGCTTGCTGCAACCTCTGCCTCCCGGGTTCAAGCAATTCTCTGCCTCAGCCTCCCAAGTAGCTGGGATTACAGGCACCCACCACCATGCCCGGATAATGTTTGTATTTTTAGTAGAGACGGGGTTTCACCGTCTTGGCCACGCTGGTCTTGAACTCCTGAACTCGTAATCCACCCACCTCGGCTTCCCAAAGTGCCGGGATTACAGGGGTGAGTCACTACTCCCGGCCTAAGCTTTATTTCTTAAACATATTTGAGGCTTTTATTTATTTTCTGTAAAAAAAAAAAAAAAAAAAAAAAAAAAAAAAAAATGCCCAGCAAGACTTGGAAAATAAGGGGAAAAAAAGACTCTAATGTAAAGTAAACATGTTATCTGGAAGAGGAACACTGTAAATTATTACATTAATAGCTGTGAATGCTTTTCAAAAGTCACCAAGTAGAATGTTAAGGGAAAAGGACTCTCAGCGGGAGGAAGTCAGGAAAAGATGTTCGGCCCTTTGCAGATGTTAATCATGATTTATTCTCAGGATAGTCTCTGGGATGAGACATATGGGCAGGGATTCACAGATTTTGGAGTGCAGGAAAATCACTTTGTGGACATGTGAAAAGTGCAGATCCTCATGCCCCAACTCAGCCTGATTCCAAGTCTGCATGGACCTAGAGATCTCACATTTTTAGGAAGTACCCCGGTAACTTAGAAGCAAGTGGTGGCTGGATAAGCCTTGATAAACTGCATTGAGGACGGAGTGGACAAAGAATAGGAAGGATAGAGAAGGAATGGGCAAGACCTTAGAGCAGCCACCTGATTTCTTCTGATCCTCAGAAAGTTTGTGCATACAGCTTTTCCTGAGCCCACAGGAGAGGAGTCTGTGTCGGCCCCTTTGTCCATCCAGTCCTACAGGGCTGCATTGCATCCTGTTAATTCCAGCCTCAATCATGGATGACCATCTTCAAGATGATACAAAAGCTCTCATGTGAGCTGGCTTATTGTTACCAATATTTTCATCTAAGCGCTTTGATCAATACCTGACAAGTCAATTAAAGCACACAAATGCTTTCTCAGGGAGCCCCACTGGAGTCCCCTCTTTTGCTTTTAAAAAGTATATTTTGTTCTTTTTATTTTATTTTATTTTACAAAAAGAAACACAACTTTCCCAAATTTGTGCATCCTTCTGATTCTGGTTTTAGAAAGGAAATGAAATTTGTCACACTGCCATACATCATTTCCCTCGCAGTACAATGTCCCATCTGTGTGTCAAGTACAAAAGAAAAGCATTTTGTGAAAAATTGCTAAAGAAGTAATGATTTTTGTCCTCAACTCTTTGTTTTGCCTTTCAATAAAGAAGGCGACATGTGCCACAAATGATGTATTATTGTTTAGGTACAACCCCGGTAACACAGTGCATAACCAAAACCATGTTTCACAGCAGAGAAACTATAGTTTACTGCCCCTATGGCTCTGATGAGAATATAATGTTCTACAGTTTATAAATGCTTTGAGGTCAATACATGATTTGCTTCAGCTTGTTCATCCAATGAGCGGGGGATCCAAAAATATATCAAGCTATTAGACAGCCCCCTGGAAGCTGGACTGAGGCAGCAGTGATGGAGAGGTTCCATGGAAACCCCTCTGTCAGCTGGAGATGAGATAATTAGATCCAGGTAATACACTGGAACCCCAACAGAGAGCCGCCAAGCAAACATGCCATCTTTATGGGCCTTTCTTATCCTGCACATTAACTGTGGCCTAAGACAATGAAGCATTGAGGGATTCATTGATGTCCAGCAACGCCCCACCATCATTCAGTCAGCCCCATTATCTAGAGACCCTTCCTCCTAAAAAGAACAGGGCCCCAAGAAAGGTTATTTTTAAAGTACTTGTTTTTATTTGTCAACCAACATTTTTTTTCTCTTCTTTTCTCCTTTTCTTACAATATACCATCAATCATGTATTAGATTCATCTTAGACTTCAATTATGTACATTACCAATTGTTCATGTCTTATTTAAAATAACTCTTACTTTGAGAATGCCCTTTAAACTGTAATCAAAATAGTTACTTGATTCAATTCCTTGAGTTAAGTAGAACATACCATCCTTTCACCCTGATTTCAGGTGGATAGTCCTAGTGATTTTGTCATAATTTTACTCATTTGACAAATATTTATTGAGGGACCTAAATCATGCTAGGCTTAGCACTAAATGCTGGGAATACACTGAATCACAGTCAAGTTGTGAGAGATTTTACAATGATATTTTGTAAATAATAAGTTGTTTACATTTGTGAAAAGTACTGTGAAAGGAAAAGTATATGATGGTTGCCAAGAGAGATTAAAATAGGGGTACTTTATTTAGTTTCAGAAATCAGAGGCTGTTTCTCTGAGAGAGTGATGTCAAACTGAAATTTTAAGATTAAAGAATAAGATTTAGCTAGGTGAAGGAGGGTGGAGTGATAGCGCTTGGAATGAGGGACCTTCTCTCCGCAGAGGTAAATCCATGTACAAAGTCACAGAGGTAGAAAGGGCTATCACCACCACTGCTAACATCAATATTAGAAACACCATCAGCATCCACCATCATCATTACCATTATTATCATCATCACTATTATTGTCACCACCACCATCACCATCATCACCACCATAATTGCCTTCATCACCACCATCATCACCACTACCATTACCTCTGCCACTGCCATCATCATGACCTCCACCACCATCACTAGCATCATCATGATCACCCACATCACCACCACCATCACAAGCATCATTTGCAACTTATTGTAGAGCTACTAGGGGCTAAGCTGTTACTCTATACCAGTCATCTTTAATGCTTAGCATAATTTTGAAAGGGAGGTATTACTATCCCCAACTCAAAAATAACAATAATGTATCTCTATATATTTGTAACTTGCATAGGTCAATGAGCTGATGAATTGCAGATCCTGCATTTTAATCAAATCAGTCTGAATCCAATGTTTATGAGCTCATTATATTAATAGTAAACATTTTTGTATGGTATGTTTCTAATAATGCTTTTCAATAGAGATTCTTGCATTTTAATGTATGTTTTTTTTTTTTTTACCATGTTTGGTTACAATTTTAAATGCCAACATTTATGCCAGTGTGGGACATTCGAAGAACATCTTTGTAACCTCCTCATTAGCATCATTTGATCTGAAGATTTTCTGTAAATTCTGTCAAAGGCCAACTATCAGGAGAAGTTTCATCTCACCAAATAAATGTGAACATATATGAATTAGAGAATATAATTTATAAAAAAAGTTAAATTATAAACAAGATGGAGCAGAAGTACCAGACATGCTTCATTAATTGAAAATGCATTATACTAGTACCATTTTGTTTGGATCGGTTTGATTTGAGTTGAATGAGGCCTTAGAGATCATTCCAATCAGTGCTTTTCTTTTACACATGAGATCCTGAGGCATGAGAGGAAAAGAGACTCATCTGTGGTCATGATCTCAGTTTCATGGTTCACAACAATTCCTTGAACATTGACCATGTCCTAACCACCGAGTTATGCAACAGAACTGCAAAGAAAAGTAGCCCCTGAAAAGTTTATCATTAATCAAGAGGAGAGAATTAATTCAATTTCTTTAAAAATGTGGTCTAGTGTAAAGATTGCAGCCTGTTATAGAAACAGAAAGAAGAAGCACTTGAGAATTTAGAATTAAGCACAGAAGAAGGGAAGAAAGGTCACATCTAAACAGAGAGACTAGCTCAAACATAAATGCACTTAGAACACAAGATGAAAAGTGGTCAGTGGCTGGACAGATTGCAAGGACCTAAATATTGAAGGTTTTAGATGTTGTGAAAAGTTGCCTAGACTTGGCAGTGGCAGCCCCTGGCTATTTTCCAGCATGAAAGTGTACAGGCTACATCTCTTCCTTCAGTAAATGGAGGAAGATGGTATAGTGATGTGGAATGGAGGTCAGATAGGAAAAGGGCTAGCCTGAAGTCATGATGTCCAAATAAGAGCCTGCTGCCATCATCCAGATATAGAACAAGATCAATGAGAGTAGAGGTGGAGGTGAGATGATGCATTCAAGAAATATAGAGAGGTAATATCACTAGATACAAGATTTTGCATATGGTTTATTAGGTAACAGGTGAAGCCTTGAAATGAATAAAGACTAATGAAAAGGAAGCATATTGAAGGTCAAGTGCATAAATGGCTGGATTGTGAACATTTATACTTTAGGAATTTTGGATGCCTGTAGGGCTTTCAAGACAATACACTGAGTAGGCAATTGGCTATGTGAGCCTTGGTCTAACATCTGTGGGAAAGCCAAGCTAAATTACTGATTCCCACTCAATTACTCATTCTACTACAATGTACGGTCTTCCAGGGACTCTGAGGTTTCCCCTTAAGCTGTCTTCTCACAGTTGGAATGAAAGAGTCACCTAATAAGACAACAGAAATTATATTATAAAATCTGCTCTGAGCTCATACCACATTAAAGACTGAATAATAAACAATTACATGCCTCTGTGTTTGGTTCACAATGATTACATTTTAGAAAGGGGAGAGAGCTCATAGAATGGTCCAGGGCCCCAGTTAATTCATACTCAAAAATAAATAAGTCAGTCTATGGGCAACACAGTTATATACTCTCTAGTTGGTCCCAAGCCCTCCAGACATTTGGAATTACACATCCCTTTTAAAATTAAAGTAAAATAATGGAGTTATCATCCCATACACAATGGAGTTATTAATGTTCTCCCTAAAATTACCGTGGATGGCTCAGAGCAATCTTGCATGGTGGTTTAAAAGCAAGTTCCAGAGTCAGATGGTGTTTGAATCCATAGTATGACATTTACACCTATGTAATCCAAAACAAGCCGCTTAAGCTCTGTGTGCCTCAGTTTGCTTATGTGTAAAGTAGGGCTAATATCACCTATCTAATAGGTTAGGGTGTTAAATTTACAATGCATTCAAAGCACTCAGAAAAATGTGGGACACAGTAAACACCCAATGAATATCAGCTGTGAGATGCTCATGCCACTCACTTTCTGTCTCTTCTGAACATCAGGTATCAAACTTTAGTAGGTTTCTCCTCTCACCCACTAGTCCATGGAAGGCAATTTCCTTCAGACTGCTCAGCCTCAATTCAAAAGTCCTCTCACTTTATGATGCCCAGAGATTCGGATTCTCTCTTCCAGAAGGTGCGTGAATGGAATTGTGGAAGATGGGAAGCTGACACTTCCACCACCATCAATCCCCACAAGATGTTTTTCTAAGATAAAGGAGAAGTTCTCTTTCCAGGAAGCATTCTGAGCTGTGGGATTCTCAGGGCAATGGTTCATTTTTTTCCTAGGTACCGAGTCCGGTGACCCCCAATCAAAGATTATTTCTACAACACTGGGCACTGCCTTTTCTGCATGCTTGACTGCAGATGCCCGGCCTATAGCTGTTGGTATAATCTGTGCATAAGCCATGGCTTTATAAAAACAAATTGATGGAAATGGAAATCTGTGAAGTTTATAAAACGGTATTTTTGACAAAAGTTACATTATAAAAAGGACAGAGGAAAGATACGGAATAATTTATAACGACAATCCCATGGGATAGTAAATAAACTACAGAGTAAAGCCTGAGCCAAACTATCTTCTATTAAACTCTCTTCATTGTTATTCAAGTGAATTTCATCCCTCTCCCAAGTGGAAATTATTTGCACAAAACAAAAATATTAGAAATAGAACCCTAGGAATTTGGGCAGTGAAAGAAAATCTTGTTAAAACTTGACAGAAGAATTGGCTTTAGGCAAAATTGTCAAGATTCTTTTTGTCACCTTTATGCCTCTCTCTTCAGTCCCTTTTTCTTCTTTTCAAATTGTCGTTTCTCCCAGATGCCTTTCTTCATTATTCCAAAAGCAGTATTACATTTGTTAACTCATTAATTCATTCATCCTTGAGTGTCTAAGATGTGCTATGTACCCAGCTCTGGGAACACATAAACAAATGGGAGAGGACTCTGGCCTTCCCAGAGCTTACACACATCTCTATAGATAACTCACCAACTTGTAAAAGCCTATCCACCAACATGTAAAAACCAACTATTACATTGTTCTTTTGACCCAGGAAATAAGCTTTTGAGATAAAAACAAGCAATCTCCTCCCTCACTGACTTTCAGATTACTGAAGAGAGACCACTGGACTTAGATCACAGAATTTGCCTATCCCCAAGTAAGAAGTCACTATCTGTATATTTATATATCTTTTCAATCTCAACTGTAAGAAAAACAGCTTGTGATACTTCATTCAGCAAATCAAATGGTCTGGCTGGTTGGTACACAAACAACAGGATAACTAAAATCAGAGATAATTCCACAAGAACACAAGTTGTTTATTTGCAATGAACTTCACAAAGAGTTGAAAACCTTAATATAAAAAAATTTAGCGAAATTAATAAGAAAACTTCTAACATTTCCAAAGGAAATGAGCTAGACACATAAAAAGGTAATTTACAAGTAATAAATTTAAACAACCAATGAGCATCGTTTATCATTTACATTAAATAAGACATACTTTTCAACTATAAAACTAAGTTTCTTATACAGTGAATCAATATGTGAGACTATCTTATATTCCAATAAAACATGTTTTAGCAAGAGAATACAAAATCATGTTTAAGTTATTTATCCATAGAAAATATTTTTTAAATGAGAATGTTCACATTTTTTTTCTAAAAAGTGGATTAGAGCTGCTCTTTTTAAATGTACTTTTCTATATTTTACACTTTTCACCCCTTTACACCCAAACACTTCAGTGTGTACTTCCATGTTTCTATCCACACACACACACAGACACACACACATACATTAAAACAAAAACATTCCTTTTGCATAACCACAGTATAATCATCAAAATCAGGGAATTCACATTGCCACAATACTATCATCTAATCTATAGATTTTATTCAGATTTTATTAATTATCCCATTAACATCCTTTAGAGAAAACAAAACAACAAAACAAAACAAAAAATGGGTGTGAGAGCCAATCCAGAATGACATGTTGCATTTAGTTGTCACATCTAGTCTCCTTTAACCTAGAACGGTTCCTCAGACATTGTCTTGTATCACTTAATATTTTTGAACACTACTGGCCAATTATTTTGCGTAATGTTCTCACATGGGATTTGTATGATGTTTACTCTTCATTAAACTCAGATCATGTATGTTTGGCAGGAATACCACAGAAGTAATACTCTATCCTTCTCAGTGCATTATATCAAGAGTCACATCGTGTACATTTGTCCCATTCCTGGTGAGTTTAAATGTAATTATCTGGTTAAGGAGGTGTCTGCCAGGTTTCTCTAGTGTAAAGTTATAGTGTTTTGTGGAGAAATATTTTGGTAAATAAATTTCCTGTTTTTCATCAAAACCAACCCATTAGTTTTAGCATCCATTGTGCATTTCCTGGTCTGAACCAAGAATCTTTATAATCATTACTAAATGGTAACCACTTTTTCTACATTTATCAGTTAGTATTCATATTCATTTTTGAATATGCATGTCTGAAATTTAGAATCAGAAAAAATAAATGGTGTTGAAACTTATAAATCGATGCATCCTGTTTTGTTATTTGTTACCTCTAAAGAGTTTATAACTCTTCATTATTTTATCAAATTTAACACATTCCTTTGGCCTTTCAGAATATATGAGGCCACTTTTTTTTTTTTGGTTAGCAAATCGCCTAAAAAGTGAGGGAATTCAATCACTCAACTTCAATTACACAAAACCAATCATTTTAATCCTGTCTTCTCTTGATTGTTTATGAGATTGCCACTTTGTCCTAGACAGAAGGAGAAAAGCCTACAAGGTGGAAGCAAGAATTTCTAGTTCCAATGCAAAATATTTGTGGCATGACAACAAGAACAAAGGAGTAACTGATAAAAACAGCAGGAAGATTCATCCTTAAGTTGATTCATGGGCTCATGCAGCAGCATTGACATGATTTCTGCACTCCTAGGCAACCTGTTGCCTGTATTCTGGGAGAAGTCAACCCACATACAGAGAATGTGCTGTGGGAGCATGTATTGAGATATTATGGGAGCTATAGTTTTAATGCAGGACTAGGAAAGTCTTGATATGCTAGGGAAAGATGTGAACACTAAAAGTGTGATGCAGTTCTGCATATTTCACTTGCTTAACCATGCTGGAAAAGCACTGACGAAACCTGACCACATACTCCTTTAAAATGCCTCGCTCCCTCATTCCCAGAGAAGGGGTACTTGGTGGGGTTTTTTCTTTTATTATAGTATTTTGCATGTTATAGATAGATATAGAAGTAAAAGTAGAGACAGAGAAATATTTTAATTGACTATTCCTTTTAAAATGTTTGCTATTTGAAGATGGGTTCAGAAAGTTCATCAGAAAAGATACCGGACAATGTAGAGAAAAATGAGGAAAAGAGAGAGGAGAGTTTTAGATCAAGAAAGACAAGTAGATGCCATCTAGTTCACATCACCAAACTTTATATACATATATATGGAAATTAAGGCTCAGGAGAGGGAATTTGCATAAGATTTATGAAATGGAATCAAGGTAAGAACTGAGGTGGCCTGCCAGACTCTGCAAGGCTCTGGAACTGCCACCCCATGGCTCACCATGGCCATACACAGTTCTAGGGCTACTTCTAGCTGGTGTCCAGCTGCAGTTGTAAAAGTAAGAAATCCCAAAAGTAGGATTGCCAGATTTTGAAAAAGGAGTCCCGTCAAATTTGAATTTCATACTAAAACCAAGTCGTTTTGATATAAAAAATAAGTCTCAAATATTCTATTAGATATACTTATGCTTAAAAAAATTTGCTGTGTAGCTGAAATTCAAATTTAATTAGGTGGTCTGTATTTTTACCTGCTGAATTTAGCAACTTCACCCAAGAGCCATGTGACCAGAGATTCACAACTATGGAGTAAAGCAAGAAAATGGTATAATTCATCAAGAAGATAAGATAACCATAAGAAGGAGTTTTTGATTTATGAAGTGATAGATGCGAGATGATATACCCATCATAGAATTTAAAGTTCCTATTTTTTAAATAAAGATTATTAAATAACCATATAGCAACCTCATAAATTCACTGTGAATATCCACTGAGATTTTAGTTGGAATACAATTAAAACAATACGTGAAAACTAGTGACCATGAAACATGCATATAAACATCTAAGTATACCCCATTTTATCCTCTCAATTATCTTCTTAGTTATAATCTACTTTACATCTATCTTATAGATGATGAAACCAACTCAGAGAAGTTGAGGTTGAGTAGGTTTCCCATGATGTTGTATGTTGTTACAGTTTTTTGATAGACTTGCTATTTAGGCAGAGTCTACCTAATTCTGAAGTCCCGAATCTTAACCATTACATGATAAACAGCATCTCTATATTTGTAGGAATTTAATCAGATATGTATGAGGATATTTATGTTCTATGATGTTCACCATACAGTTATTACAAATAAATTAAAATTTTTTAAATGGTTACCAATAATAAATACACTCAATGAATTAAAGATCATATGTTGATAAAATGCTATGTGATAATTGAATGTGATGTATAGAAAGATGAAACTTAACTAACTGAAGGATAAATTTTATAGAAGAAAACTTTGTCATATTTACCAGCAGGTATATAAGTTAAAATGTTATTTTTGAGAAGTGGGATTATTAGTTGTGTTTAATATTTTCTACATTTCCACATTTTCTACAATCTACAAAATACTATTGTAATCAGAAAACAATTAATGGACTCTATAAAAAACAAATTTGGTCAAATAACGAAATGTACCCAACAATATAATTATGTTTGCTCCCTCTTTTCTGGGAAAGGAACAAGAAGTGACGTTAACTATGGAAGAAAAAAGAACGTTTGGATTACAATCAAATCTGAAACATAAATCCTAAACAGACAATGGATGAAGCAATAAATTCTTATTTTAACAATACATTCAAACAGATTTAGTGGAAGTTATTTTTTCAGGTTTTACTACAATAACTATAATCTTGGAGGGCTGGTGTAATTGGGGACTAGTTAGCCAAAGTCACCTCTGAAGTATTAGAAAACAATTACAATAGAAATTAAGTATAAAAACACCCAGGTATCACCTGCAAGCATGAGAAAATTTCCTATTCTAAATTGGCTGTCAAATTTTTGCAACTTTATGATGTCATAGTTTCGTAGTTTTGTAGTTTTTGTTATACTTGTGACAGTCTGCGGTTCTGCTTGCTCCAACCACTTCTCCATGAAAGCATATCATTTCAGTTTGTCTTTGGTCCTTGGTTCCAGCTCCTTTGGGATTTAGGTATAACTCACGTTGAAAAAAGAGGTGATGCTGTCATTTTCACACTGGAGTCCTTTTACTTCTCTTTGGATATTTCTTAGGGTGCCTAATAAGATTATCATTGCTAAAGACAAGTGGTATCTAAATGTATTACAATTTCAATACTACTTGATTTAACAGAGCGTCCCTGCGCACACAGAGGATAGGAAGGACAGAATTTAAATGATACCATTTTGGACACTGGGGCACGAAAGTTGGTTTAGAAGCATTGCACAAGTCTTCCAGACCAATGCTCATTCAAGCACTTTATAGAGCAACGCATAGTTTAAACAAATCCAAACTTGCCAAAGAGTAGAGGCGATGATGTTAGCAAAGAAGTTAAAATAAAAGCAGTCTCACTATTCAAGCAAAGTAAGAGTATTTACCTTTCGAAATGAGAAAAGACAGATGAATGCCGGAAATATCCGCTAATCATTTGGATTACTCTGCAGGCAGAAGGAGGCAAGGTCAATCCAAATTGTAGAAACTTCAAATTGCAAAGCTTTTCACTGGTATTTGTCCTCCTAAAACTGGCTAGTACTAAGATATATATCTATGTATTATATATGTTTCAGCTCACAGTGGGCTTAGGAGACCTAGCTCCTAATTCAGTGAGCTGCGAAACAAAACCGTACTGACTACCACACAGCAAGAGACTTAGGCACCCCACCAGGTTCTAGCCATGTGACTAACCTGGGTTTAGGTTCTATGGGGTTGAATCCGAGGCTCCTACACCAGACACACAAGAGAGGTGCGATTCATAGTTAGGAAAATGCCGTGGAGGAAACCAGCGTTTGGTTGTGGGGAGGCAAAGTTCAGATGCCAAACCTAGATATCAGAGGTGGGAAGTTCCCAAGTGAGGTCTGAACCATCAGATAATGGAATCAAAATGACAGGCTCCTACTGCAGAAATAGTTCAGATTTGCATAAAGTTGCAGCGCTATTATGACCCACATCATCTGGGGTAGGTTGCATTCTTTCTCTTGGTCTCAGATGCTTCACTAATGGAAGGGCATAATATTGTTACTCAAACACCAGAGGTTCAGTCTAGGTCCTGCTGCTCGCTGCACAGAAAGCCAATGACTGAGACCACGGTATTGCCAAGGAAGAAAGCTTTCATCTGGTGCCACAGCGGAGGAGATGGGAGCTCAGTCTCAAATCCAGGTCTGCTCACTCACCCCAAGACAAGACCTAGGGTTGTACGTAGCAAGGAAGAAATGTAACAATGTGTAACAAAAGAGAAACTAGGGAAGGCCAAGGAATCAATCATGGTGAAAGAGGGGTCCAGCCTCTCATTGGCCGAATGTGGTGACCTAGTGAGTTTCATTTCTTTGATACTTTGAGAAGCCTGAAGGTCTGCAAACATAAGGTTCAAGCTTTAAGACCAGAAGGGTCCATTTCTATGCTTATCAAAAAACTATGTGTGGGACTATTGGGTCGTCTTCAATATCAACTGCTCTACCCTTACCTCTAACGTTATTCATAGAATCACATGTGATAAAGTCTCTTCAAAAATAAACAGTGCAGAATTCCCTATATAAATTAATAAATATTGTCTGAATTTGGTATTCTGATAGTTTATTTTCAATTATTAAACACATTATAAGATAAGTATCTTTACCTCCTTACTCCTTATGCCCCAACTCTCAACCCCCACACATCTCCAAAGAATGGTACCTCTTCTTAGTCAGAACCCATCCCTCCAGATGTACTTAGTTACCTGTCCCCTCATTCACTTATTCCTTCATTCAGTAGACCCTGATCCCTAATTCCTTCTTATTTTCAACTTTTCCCCCTCTCCTGGTTCTTTCTCCTCAGCATTAAAACAATGTTCATTACTCTTATATATACATTTTTTAATTTCCGTGCATCTAATTGTAATCTTATCTCTCTATCTCTCAGTATTTTAGAAGGACTAGTCAGCAATCTTCAACTATTAAAATATGACCTCAGCATTCTAGTGAAATGAATTTCACTGGAATAAAAACTAATAATAAAAATTATTACAATGGTTTAACCCATTAAATGATCATTACTATTTGGTAGGCATTATAAGAATATCTCCATAGCAACTCTAAAAATTAAACAAAATTGTTTATTACCCCTTTATAGATAAGGATTGAGACCTGAAGTAGTTAAATGCCTTCTCTAAAGACAGAGTTGTCAGCGTTGGAGCCAAAATTGGAACCCAAGTCTACCAAATTGTAGATTTCAACTCAGAGTTCCTTCCTAAGTACCAGGCCACTTACACAACTGTCCACTGTCTGACTTCTCTTGGCAAAGCAATTTCAATAAGTTCAAAATCAAACCCATCATCTTCTCCTCTCTAAATCTGCTTCCCCACTTCTGGCCACCTCTTGTGGCCTTCCCCTTTGAAATAAACTACCATAAGTTTGTTCCTTCTGATGGCCAAACTCTTCCCAGTCCTATCAAAAGTGAGTTGTGCATAATTCCTAATGTTGCCTTATCTCTGAATAGCCTCCTATTGTTATATTCCACAAGTATTTATCGAGCAGCTGCTACATAAGGCACAGTTTAGAGCCTAGTGATACTAAAAGATGTAAAATTTGATCCCTAGACTCAATATAATCTAGTGAGATAGAAAAGAACAACTCAAAATAGTTAGAGAAAACTATAAAAGGGATTTAGAACAGAAATCCATTTAGTGTGTAACCTGCCACACAATACAGGAATTTACTTTCTGATATCTTTGCTTTCATTTCATACAAAGATGTATGAAATGTATGCCCAGTGAAGAAATATATGCCCAGTGAAGAGCAATTTGGAAAGCCTATGTGTTAGAAAACTTCTTTATACTGGACTGAAATCTCTGTTTTTTGTTCCACTCTCCAAAATAACATAGAATAAATTCAATCCTTTTATCCTCAAATTTTAAGAGCGTATTTGAATATCTTCAAATATTTTCAGTGTAAGACTGTTGAGCCCTCTGATGGGGTTTCTTTGTACTGTTGATTGGCCTAGATGTAATAACAATATACCACAATGTCATAATTACCAGGTATTACTAATTGAACCCCACCAGAATCCAAGTACTGTGCTAAGAAATGTAGACATATAGATGAATAAGAAATAGCTTTCTTTAAAAAAATATACGTGTGTGTGTGTGTGTGTGTGTGTATATATATATTTTGAGACGGTGTCTCGCTCTGTCGCCCAGGCTGGAGTATAGTGGTGCGATCTCAGCTCACTGCAAGCTCCAGTTCCTGGGTTCAAATCATTATCCTGTCTCAGCCTCCCAAGTAGCTGGGACTACAGGCATCTGCCACCATGCCTGGCTAATTTTTTTTTGCATTTTTAGTAGAGACTGGGTTTCACCCTCTTAGCCAGGATGGTCTTGATCTGCTGACCTCGTGGTCTGCCCGCCTCAGTCTCCCAAAGTGCTAGGATTACAGGGGTGAGCCACAGCACCCAGCCAAAACTATTTTAGTGAATTTGGAGTGATAATACAAAACTGGACATAATCAATGAAAAATACACCAAGTGCCTTGAAAGGACAATAATCCACCTAGGAAGCATCTTCCATCAGTTGTGAAGAAGGTTGAAATGGGTGTAAGATCTGAAATGATCATAGCCCAAGAAAATAGGATATGTATTTTTACTTTACAAGCTCTCTCCGTTTATATTTATATTTTACTTTTCAAGGCCTCCCCATTTATATTTATTATAGATATAAAAAGCACACTAGGCTCTAAGCTGTGCCTTATGTAGCAGCTGCTCAATAAATATGTTTATGTATGTTTACATACATAAACATTCATGTACGTTTGTGCAATTCACATACACATTGTAATACGTAATATATACATAGTAAACATTAATGTACATATATGCACGTACATACACACACATATATTTATATATAGAGAGAGAGGCAGAGAGGTATCTCAAATGTAGAATGCTTAAAAACCAGGTCCAACTTTGAAATGCACACTCTCTAGTTCTCGGAAAGTGTTTAATCATTCCTGTTCATCAACACCCACACTGGCTTCTTCTCAACTGTTCTAAGGCAAAAGAGATATGAATATAATATCTTGCATGCATGAATGCATAAAATGAAATGGACTCTCATTAATTAAATATCTTTTGTCAAGGAAGATATAAAGAGTGGAAAAAAGAATCAAAGAATAGAGCAATAAAAGGAAAGACTTTCTGTTGGCACTGCTTTGCCAATCTATCCCAAAAATGTGTATGTAAGAGTTAGGTTTGGAATTGTACCGAAATTTCTCTGAAGATATCCATCTTTTGGAATAAAACGTCAGGCCAATTCCAAATTCTCAAATGACTATTTGCCAAAACAAAACACAAAATCAAAGAAAGACATTTTCCTTATGGTGGAATGGAAATTTATTTTACTTCCTAGGAAATAAAGCAGTATCAAAGTAATGGCTCAACGTTTTTGTAAAGAAATGTGTATTCCTAATACAGATATTATGAACATATACATAGACAGTATACATATTTGGTTTTGAAATGTAAATAATAAATACAAATAAAATATTCGTTTGTTGTCATTTATCTCTTTCAAATGTGAGTTGCCCATAGGGAAGTCAGGTAAACGATACATAAAACCACAGAAGAAAATTTTCTAATGATATATAACTGCCACATAAGATATTTAAAGAAAGACAGTTTTAAAAAGAACACATTTCCATATTATAATTAAGTTGAAAATTGAAAACACACTCTTTTTCTGTTTAACTTGAATTTTCTAAACTGTATATACACATTAACAAAGGTCATCTGTGTTGGGGGATAATGAGTCTTTTGTTTATTTTTTTCTTCTTTGTATCTCTATGTACTGAAAAATCTAATTATCCTTTTTAAAAATAAATGTTAATAGCATATTAGTCATCTCTGCTACAAGAAAAATAACCTTAAGACTTTAGTGGCCTTTAACAACTGTTTATTTCTTAGCCTTGTCAAATGCTGAAAGTTGAGGTTTTTGTGATTCTTCTCTATGTGACTTCACATTCTGGTTGAAGGAATGGTCTTTGTTTGGGACACTCTGTTCTCATGGCAGAGAGAAGGAGCAAGAGAGTTGGCCAAAACACACGAAGGCTAGTCAGGTTTCTACCAGACTTGTGATCACCAGCTGACTTGTAGACAGCACAGCAAGTCACATGACCAAGCCCAACTTCGGAAACCCATAGGAGGCATAGAAAGTCATATGGTAAGTCATGTGGCAAGGAAAATCACATGCTACATACCCACATGGGTACCTTTTACTGGAAGAGGTAGTGATGATTGGAAACAACAATAGCATCAACCAGAGAGTATAAATGTTTCATTCTAAGAGAATTTCCAGACTGAGTGACTTGCATTGATCATAAAGAGAGCTTTAAAGAAAACACACGTGCATGTTTTACACGTATCTCATGTAAAATCTTTCTAGCCAAAATAAGAACCTAAAACAATGCTGGGGATACAAATAATATGTAAGATATTTAACCATCTTTGGGAACTTAAGCATGAACAATCCACATTAATCAATCTCAAGAGTATGGTCCATCCATAGTTTTATGAAGTAAAATATCGGAATAGAAAAATGTGTGAACATAAAATATTCAAAATAGCAACCTTGAGTGTGCCACCAGTCTGAATAGTTCACCCCTGCACAGCAAGATGTCAAACTAGATTTAATCTGAAAAGCACTTATTGAACCTCCCTCTTTCAAAGAGCTCACACCCTCAAAGGGAAGTGAGCACTCTCACGTGGCTGTGAGACAGAGTTGGGTACAAAAGTCACGTCAAAGAACACCCCGTAACCATGCATGGCGCAGATACAGTCCTTCTATACTACATATACCCATGTGCTGCATTTACTACTGTTCACCAAGAGCCTCATCGATATTAAGGAAGGTGCTCAAAGGCCACTATCCAATTTGACACTCTAAGGTTGGTATTTGCCCACTTCATTAGGAAACAGGACCACGTGTGTGTAAGCACCAAGCCACCTGAGGCCATGGAAACCAATGTTTAATTTGAGGAAGAAATAAACACTTAAGATTAATGTGAGATGCATTTAAATTCATCAACACTCTTACAGTTCTTTTATTTATTGGTTATATGGCAGAGCTAGGACCCCATGCCTGTGGTATTGCTAGGAGATGTGGACTTAAAATTAAATGAGAAAAGAGGCATAGTAATAAAGTTTGGGAAATAATATGAATAATTTCAAAATGACTTAGAGCTTGGAGGCTTATAGTTTGCAAGTAAGAGCTGGAAGATTTAAGTTAGGGTCTTGTTTAAAATAGCAAAGAACAAAAGAAAAAGGAAAAAAATATGAGAGTAATGCAAATACCTTTTTAAAAATTTATTTCTTAAATCCTGCACACTTTAAAGGTAAAATTTGCTTTAAATATCATTCTCGGAACTGAAGAATATACAAACGCAATTTTTTTATTGTCAAGCTACCAAGGGGCTACTAGACCCCTGATTTGTATCCTAATCACAAAAGATCTCATGGTTTATAACCTGTCATAAAACTTCACTTTGAGATGAGAATATATGGTTTCAGTCTAAAAGCAATCTATTTTGTAAATGTCGAAAATATACCAGGTTATTTTGAATGTAAATAAATTTGTAACTGGAATTGTGTAAACTGCCTTTCTTTGGGCAGTACTGTGACCTGGTGAGAAGTGGAAGACAGTTGTATTTGGGATAATTTCACATTATAACGGAGTTTTTCACACACACACGGGTTCATACAACATGATCTGTATCCCCCACCAAGATTGGTTTGTATTAACTTTGAAGGTTAGTAGGGTCACAGCTATGATTAAGTTTTTTGGGGGACTGGCTTCTCTACCTAGCAGATCGGAATTATGTACCATTGATCCACTCTGGAGATTACTTGGAAGAGCAGTTTGCAAGCCAGTCAAAGAAAATCAGAGGCCAGAATAAAAGCAAATGCTTTTAATTTGTCCAGGTTATGTCAGAGATAACAAGTGAGCATCAAAATTTCAGGGCCCTGACCAATAGCAAAGAAAAAAAGTGTGCGTGTGCATGTGTGTGTGTGTGCATGTGTGTGTATGCACATATATATTTACATAAATATATGCATAATAAATAAACACATATTTATATATTCAGATAACACTGTATATATGTAGTGAGATCTCTCTCTATATATCTCACTATATATAGTGAGACTACACGTATATGTATATATACTTATACATATACATACAGTGAGATCTAAATATGTAAATAAATATGTATTTCATTCTCTAGCCAAAGTGAACTTCCCAGCTAATGCATCCAAAACCTGTGTAATTTTTGTTCATCTTTAAGAAGAACACAGGTGAGCAAATGATGACAATGAGTAGTGTCTGATACCATTAAGGCAACTTCTCGCTCTGTCTTCTCATCATTGCCAAGCAATCCTTGAATGTATCTTTGGTAAAGGCTATACAAAAAAGGATGAGACTGAACATATCATATAGAAAGGAGATCGATGTATGGACAGGAATCCAAGTTTCAGTTCCTAAAATTGTTAGTTAAATATTCAGACGGTTGTTTTTTGTTGTTGTTGTTTTGTGTTAGTTTTCTTTCTTTAAGCCTTAATTTCTAAGTAGGAGTATGGAACAAGATATTCTCTATTTTTAGCTCTAAACTATAGGTTTCTCACTCATAGGTGGGAACTGAACAATGAGAACACTTGGACACAGGAAGGGGAACATCGCACACTGGGGCCTGTCATGGGGTGGGGGGAGTAGGGAGGGACAGCATTAGGAGATATACCTAATGTACATGACGACTTAATGGGTACAGCACACCAACATGGCACATGTATACATATGTAACAAATCTGCACATTGTGCACAAGTGCCCTAGAACTTAAAGTATAATTATATATATATATATATGGTTTCTATGCTTCTAAATGTTACCTCCTCCAGGAATAAGATATTCACGGAGAAAATATCAAGGTTTTAACAACAGAGGTCCCCTGAAATTTTATTACTTATTTTGTAAATTGACCCTTTAGAAATGAAACAATTGGACATGTATCTCTGTAATTAGGATCACTAAAAGCTTTTCCCGACAAATTTCTTCATGCTCAATAATCTTGACTTCTTCACAAGGTCCGTCCCCTTGGGTGGCACGGTATCTGGCACCTAGAATGAGCTCAGACTCCGCCTTGACTGAAAAAGACAATGAAGTAATGAACAGACTCGTGTCCCCGAAGATGGTTTCTTTGTCGTACGTGAAAATCAGGAGAGAGGGCATACCCTTGACAATTTAATGAAAAGGACATCTAAACCCACCAAATTTTACTTTTGGTTGATATGTGATGCTTCAGACCATAATCAGGAGAGCTGGCTTTGCAGGAACCACTTCCAAATCCTTTACGTCCAAAGACATTGTTACCTCGGCATTCCTACTGACCTTTTGTGACTGGCACCTCCCACCACGCAGCTACCACAGAAGTACTGTATGAAGTGAGGGAATCCCAAGGCAAACGTTATTTGCAGATCTAAAGGAACAGATTCCTCTTACTCTGTGCAAGTAAAAAATAAGAGTATTCATGCTCAACTAACGATCTGCCTTTCTTGGGCTTGGCACTCCTTTCGGAAGGCATGTTACTGACACCCAGTCATAAGCAACACTGTTTTTTCTTCACCATGAGTACAAAGTTCAAGAGGTGAAGTCCACTGTCCTTTTTTTAAGATTACAATTCACTTTTTATTTCTCGATCAGAAAATATATGAAGGGGACACGTCAAGCTCTTGTCGTGTTTTAGATCCGATGTCTTCTGAGCCACATATGTATTATATGTCTCAATATGTAAAAAGAAGAAAGAGAAGAAGAAAGAAAAACTGAAAGGGGGGGGATCTCAGTTTCAAATAATGAGCATGTGTACCTTTTTGCCTCAGGCCTTCATACACAATTTAGCCAGGAAGCCAGGGTAGATCATGATTTAGCTTTTGACATCTCCTGCCTTCAGGCCAGGAGAGACTAATACCGATTTCTGACTGAGCACGCCACAGGAAAAAAAGTGAGAGAGAGAGAGGCCTTTTATTGACTAAATGATAAAGAGGTTTGTAATGATAAATAACAGTCATTTTATTGTGGAATTCCCCAGAAAAGATGCATTCTGCAGTGTCTGAAGGAGCCTAAAAGCTGAGGTTGGTTCCCCATGGAGCCGAACCTGTTAAACTCCAATTTTTACAGCCAGGGATAGAGGTCGCAAATTGCGGGCACCTCTGGCTATTAAAACCACAGACCCACTCTACATAGCTGGAGTGGCAGCTGGATTCTCGGCTCAAGGAAAATTACCAAAGGCTGGATCCCAGGGTGGTTGGTAGAAGGTACCACTGTCTGTCTGGTATCTGTTTGTCTGTGTCACCTTCTGGCTCCACACACTTGTGTCCTGATGTAATTCAGCTGCTTCTAAGCTCAGGCTGCTGGAGAAATCACTGCCAGTTTTGATCGATAGTTTAATTGTAAACTTTGGGAACAATAATGGATAATTTGGCTTGAACCGTCCATTATGAGCGATGTTGTCTAGGAGAGAGCCTTCAAAATTAAACAAGAGTTGGGCCACATTATTGCATTTGTACAACTCACCCAGAGTTAAATAAATCCCCCTTTACAAATGCTGTCTTGGCATTCTGTGGAGTTCAATAAACATAGGCCCAGGCAGAGACAAGGAGGAAAGAAAATAGCAAAGGGGCCAAAGTCAAAACTAGTTACCTGCTGTTTTCCTCTGAAATATTATTATTATGTCACCATAATCATTCTTTAAAATACTCTTTACATAATAAAAAATGTAGAAAGAAAAACTTCCCCTGAAATAATTCATCCAAATAAGTGGATAAACTACTTCAGGGAAAGTTTTTTTGTTTTGTTTTGTTTTCTTAATGGAAATTGAGGCCAAGCCAATGAAAATTTTCAATCTGTAACACTGGTGACTACCATAGAATAGAATTCTCAGAGGGATATGCAAGACCATTTAGGCATCAGTTGTTTTTTTCATGAAGAAAAGATGAGAAAAAATGAGTAAAATGTATTTTTACTAAAATATTATTAAATAGTGGAAATAACGTGTTGCATGAGGGATTTAAAAGAACAAGCCCCAAACCAAGGTTTTTCTATCCCTATAGGAATATTTAACAGCCTGGCTCAAACCAAGCAAAGGACATATCCTTAGACAAACTTCCGACATTGACCCCAGGGGCTCAAATATCTAAGAATATGGTGACGGGTAGGGGGGGCTCAACTCCAGAGCTTCGCGGTGGCCTATCTCGGTGTCTCACAGAAGCATTTTCCCAAAGGAATATCTCTCAGGAGATTGAATAGTATTACCACGCGGAGTAGACGAGAGTCCATAATGGAGGGAGGAATAAAAAAGGGAGGTTCTAAAGACACCTGGATCCAAGTGCCAGCTTGTAACTCACTATCTGACAAGCTGCTTCACCTACCTGTGCCCCAGTGTACCCACATTTTACATGAAGATAATAATGGCACTCACTTCACAGAGTTACTACAAGCACTAAATAAATTAATATGTGAAAAACACTTAGAACAACAGGAGATACATAATAACTGCTGGCTTGAATAATAGTAATAACAATTCTAATGGATATGCTTAAAAAGTGGCTGGTGAGTTGTCACGTTTCAGCAATTACATTTTTAAAAGGGTCTTTGTATTTTTAATTCCTTCTGTGTGGATCAAGACTTTCCTTTGACATAATTTTATTTTCCAATTTATGTTTGATGTTAACCTAACCTTCTTTACTGAAACCAACATTCTAAGTTGTTGGCAGATTGGGAGCAAATGGTGATACAATAGCTTTTCTTGTTCCAGGGCCCCGGTGTTACCCTCTCCATCCAGTAATCTCACCCTGACTAGTACGATAGTAAACTATCTTCCAGGCCAGTAGTAAATTTCAGGGTTCACCAGTCCCAACCCTTTATAATCTATCCTTGTAACAACCTTTGGGCCACTGAGTTCTATTTTCATACTCAGGGATGCCTCCAGATCACTGGGTTAATCCCAAGGTGAGGAAGCTATATGTAACAGGCTTGGTGCACTTTAGTTATCAGCATGTACCCTGTAGTCGGGTCATCCCCATTATGTTCCAGCTTCACCATCACCTAGCTATGACCTGGTCCATGTGCTCAGCTACACTGAGCTCCACTTTTCTTATTTGTAAAAGAAGGCTAATGATAGCTACCTTTTAGACCAGTTATAAGGATAGGATTCAAAACAAGTATGTAAACTCTTAGCACAGAGTAAAACAATGGCAACTGACTGTTGTTGCGAATAGTATCATATCCTTAATCGATGAAGATTTTTGCCAGCTAGACTCTGAGGCCATGCTCCATTTTTTCTACAATAGCTCTGTATTGTTCCCAGGTTCACGTTTACCCATGAGCTCTGCTTCTCCTAGTGGAGTTTGTGCCAATGTCTCCATTCTAGAGCTCCTGTGCTGACAATATGCCCCATATTCCAGTCTTTGTTTAAAAAAAATAGAGATCTGGCTCACTCTTTCTAGATCCACATCACTAGTACCCCACACGTCTATGCCATTTATAACTAATTATGAGATAAGGCAAATTTATGTTGTACTAAGATAATTACAATGCTTGGCTAAATAAAGATAATGGCCCTTAGCTATCAAAGGTCAAAATTCATTTGGAAGATGAGACTCCAGATGTAAAGAGGTACCCGAAAAAAAAAAAAGAATCATGTTCAGAGAAGGGTCAGCAAGATGAGAAAGTGACTGGAAACCACACTAAATAAAGAGGCATTATAAAGAGAACTAGAAGGAAATTTCAGGAAGAGGTTATAGCTTTCTTGAAGGGCTGCAAAGGAGAAAAATAGATAGATGTAATTATGCTCAGAACCAGCACCGAGAGAAAGAAGAAGATCTTTCCAACACTTAGCACATTGGCTAAGTGTTGCATTCGGGATTCTAATGAGACTATCTGCCCCAGAGAGAAGACAGTACCACTCCTGGAGGCTGTGTGCCGTGTGAGCACAGGGGTTTGCGTGAAGCGTTTTATTTTAGGAAGACGTGTGGGATTAGATGGTCCCAAATGTCATTCTAACTCTCTGACTTTATGATCTGATCATGCTTCAGGGCATTAACGCCTTGGGGTGCTTTGTTGAGTCTCAGAAGCTAGTACTGCCTAATGGATTTGACATTTAGAGGCAAGCACATGTAAATATCCTGTCCATTTCTCACAGTCCTGCTGTGGCTGAGATGCAAAGGTTTTCTTTCTGGACCATCACAAGGTGAGGAGATCAAAGTAGCAACAACATGCATGGAGATCAAACTTAGAGCTTCTGAGTCTTTGCAAAATGATCCTTTAACCCTAACAATTAGGAATGCAAAAATGTTACAGTTTTCATAAAAATTAACACTGTAAAGATAACCTCAGTGTGAAGCATCATGTGTACAATAAACATTAAATTATTCAGTAAGATATTTCAAATACATTCTCTACCTGAGGATTCTTAAAGATCTCCCATGCCCTATTTGAGAAAATCTTCACTCAGATACTTATTTTTTCTTCGTTCCTCAAAGCTCTCTTTCTCTGTTATTTAAGAGCATGAATCTTCCCATTGATGGAGATATCAAAGGCCTGCCATAACCAGATTTAATCCTAGAATATCCTCTTCTCTTCTTCTCTTTGTAGACATTTGGTTTAGCTTCACCCACACAGAAACTCAGAGAGGATAACCTATTCTTTGCATTGTTATTGACAAATGCTTATTTGTTATTGCAATAGACTATGGCAATAAGTTATTTGCTATTGACCAAATTTTGACAGCATCATAAAATATTTTAACTTGAACTGATGTGGGAATAGATGATCATGCAGTCATTTCTCCGAAATAGTACCCAGGGGTGCCTACATGCTCTGTTCTTGAATAAAGAACCCTCCAGGGATTTGAGATGAAGGACCATCACTAACAAGATATAACCACTCCCAAGGTGAGCAGATCACCTGAGGTCGGGAGTTTGAGACCAGCCTGACCAACACGGAGAAATCCCGTCTCTACTAAAAATACAAAATTAGCTGGGTGTGGTGGTGCATGCCTGTAATCTCAGCTGCTCGAGAGGCTGAGGCAAGAGAATCGCTTGAACCCGGGAGGCAGAGGTTGTGGTGAGCCGAGATAGTGCCATTGCACTTCAGCCTGGGCAACAAGAGTGAAATGCCATCTCAAACAAAAAAAGATATAACCACTCAGCAAGGTTTTTATGAAACATATTGTAATAAAAATGCACGTAAAATTGGATTGTTCACTAACACGTGCTGCCTTTCTTGATCTTCTAGAAGACAGCAAATTAAGGTGCTCACCATGTGAATGTTTCCTAAAAATACTTCTACATGTCCTCTTGACTTGGATGACTGACACATATGTGAATCTAGTAAATTAAATCCTGTGGTCAGAAGTCTTCGACCTGCATTCAACCAAACAAGGAGGCATGGTGAACAACCTGAAAGGAGCCTTGCAATGCAGCTTTGGGGCTGAATAAATGGTTTGGTTTTTATTTGTAAATGTTGTGCTTTTCTTTCCTAAAGTTGGAATCTTGGAAATCTGTTGACTTTTTTTCCAATAATGAGTTGAAATTGCCCTTCATTTATATTCACTTTGTTTTATAATTAATAAAGATTAATTAAGATGAATCTTGAATTTTTTCACTTCTCCCCTTTTCTCTGGAACTGGAAGTCCTATAACTGGTTCTTCCACAGCAAAAATATCCATCAGATCTGAGATCAAGCTTCCCAGAGTAGGCATCTTCACCGGTCACACCTACAGGGCTCATAGACAGCACGGTCACATGACTGGGAGACTACAAAATTTTGTCTCTACCCTGACTGTAAACATTTTGCCTGACAGGGAAAACAAAGCTATTTATATTTTAATTTCAGCTCCTTTTAAATAAAATATCTTTCTGCTAGACATAATTTTGCCCATTGATCATTTTAATCAAATATGAGTATGTTACGGATATCCTGTATCTCTCTCTTCATCAATACCCAATGAATATTGTGACTTAGAAAAAAAGTACTGGCCAAGACATTGAGCTTCTACATTTCATATCAGTTTTTCTATTAGTCTTTCTCACTCTAGTGAGAAAAAGAGGAATATATTTATACTCAGACACTGTGTGTTCCCCAAAAGAGAGGCTAAGTATCATCCTGTATCTAAGTTAGCCCTAGACAAAGTTTGATTCAGCAAGATTTATCCGTGGCCCTATCCATTTTCTTTTTTCAATAGCATTTTACACTTTTAAAACATATTTTCTCCTTTCCTTCCTGCATTTCCCAAACATATGCCCTTCATTCCTATTCAGTAATTTCACTCTTCTTTTTTCTGTTTTCTTTCCAAACTACTTGAACTACCTCAAGAAAGCTGTTGGCTCTCTTTCCAGAAAATGCACCTACCCCAAAATTCTGGTAAGCAACTTTGGGAGTTTTATAAATACCACAGATACCTGATGGGCTAAGAACCTATAGTCTTAATGGAAAATTTAAAGTTTGCTGTGACAATAAGCCTTACATAAATTAGTTCCTAAACGTAATTACTGCCTAAAAGACCATCATAAAGATCACATAAGTAACATCCCAAGAGTTTTGGGGGCAACTCTAGAATATAAATATAATAAAAATTCTTTCATTTCTAAAAATTCTGGGGGTTCAAAGGACTGATTTTGAGTTAATAAAGAGTAAGGAAAGAGATACGGAAAGATTCATTTCATTCATTGAGTGTTTGCTGTGTCTGGGGTGTTAAAAAATGTGGATAAGATGCCTTTGCCCTGGAAGGTCCCTCAGCCTCCAGGGGTGATTTTGATTCAGCAGGTAATTCTTACTCTTTAGTGTAAGGGCTTTGATATAAATGCTCTAGCGACACTGGAGAACCCATGAGGTTTCAGGGATGGCTCATCAGTACATGTTAGCCAAAGTAAAAGGTAGTAGAAAAATATATGTATGTGTTGGGGGAGAAATGGAATCCAGAGAGAGTGAAGAGCATGCCCAGTTCACAGCAGTGTGGAAACAATATGGCGGGTTCAAAGAGCAACAGTATAAATTTGGATTAATAGAGCACCAAGTTTGAAGGAAACAATGTGTGAAATTAGAGAAGATATTTAGTCAATGGCTTATATTTCATATTAAGAGCCTTAAAATTAAATGTGTGTGTGTGTGTGTGTGTGTGTGTGTGTGTGTGTGTGTGTGGTGTGGAGGGATCTTAAGGAGGAGAATAGCATAATATTAACAGAATTTGCACTTTATGTGTTTGTCTTTGGCCATGAGGCAGATCCATGAAAAGAGGCCCATATAGGAGGCAGACAAAACAATGAAGAGACAGAAGCGATGCATGGAGGCAGAGAAAATGATGAAGAGACAGAGGCAATGCAATACAGTGACCTCCTGTTACGTCTCTCTTGTATCAGAACTCATCACAAAGGGCCATTGGTCATAAAGCTACTTCTTTTGTGATAGAAAAGAATGAATTTAGAATTACAGAGTTTATTTTGCTTTCCTTCCTTCATAGCTTCGGCTGAAATCTCTGTCCCAAGTCTTATCTTATTTAAAAAAATATATGTTTTAAAGCAACTAAACATGGACAGAAGCAGCTTTGATGGGTAATGTTCCATGATTTAAATAACGCCTTTTTTCCACATACACGCAGAGCTCTTCTGAGAAGTAGCAATTATAGGATTATCCACTATTTCAACTATGAATTATCTGAGTACCTCTCAGGCTTTTCTTTGTTGAGCTAACAGTTATGTTTGTAAGATAACTTTACTTGCTTTCTGAGTAATGGGTATTGAAAATTATTGTTTTTCTTCTCAAATTTAAATATAAAATTGAATTTGTGCCATCCTGGAAATCCTGACCAGCAAACAGTTTATCTCCTGAAGTTCATTACATTGTCCAGTAAGATGAATGTCATATGTTGTCCCACTATTTTTGAAAATGAGGGGAGAAAGGTTAGCCTGTCCAAGAAAGAAGAAAAGAACAAACAAACAAACAAAAAATAGCATTCCTTTAAATTAATAGAAAATGTAGGCAAGGAATTGTGCCTGGTCACCATTACAGCTACCAATCTATCAACAAACAGGGTGTTTTGAGGACATGAGTCCTCGGGGCACATCTCTGATATACCCATGTTCTTCAGAAAAGATGCTGGCCTGAGGCCCATGTGCAGCTGCTGGAATTTCTGACACTGTGCTCAAGGGGGAGTCAGGAGGAGGCCGAAGGATCTACCAATATCTCCTGATATGGTTTGGCTGTGTCCCTACCCAAATATCATCTTGAACTACAGTTCCCACAATTCCCATATGTTGTGAGAAAAATCCGGTGGGACGTGATTGAATTATGGGGTGGGTCTTTCCTGCACTGTTCTCCTGATAGTGAATGATTCTCATGAAATCTAACGGTTTTAAAAAATGGGAATTTTCCTGCACAAGCTCTTTCTCTTTGCTTGCTGTCATCCTTGTAAGACATGACTTGCTCCTCCTTGCCTCCCACCATGATTGTGAGACCTCCCCAGGCATGTGGAACTGTAAGTCCATTAAACCTCTTTCCTTAATAAATTGCCTAGTCTTGGGTATGTCTTTATCAGCAGCATGAAAACGAATTATAACACCCTCTGAATGTCCCAAGGGCTACTCACCCCTTTCCAAATTGTGCTCATTTTAAGATGTGGAGCATTCTTTTTTGGTTTTGTTTCTAGTCTTTTGATTTTGAAACTCTTATAGATTCAAAGAAGTTGCAAAAATAATACTTAAATAATCAATAAGACTCAAGGAGAGGAATTATGTTATTACATTTTGTTAACAGCCATGACTAATACATAATAACTACTTCCTTTCCACTTCAGTTCAAGACTGTAGACATGACTGTTAACATGGCTATTTGGCTGGGAGCAGTGGCTTACGCCTGTTCAAGACTGTAAACATGACTGTTAACATTAGCAAGACATTAAATGTTAAAGAACATGGCTATTTGACCAGTAGCGGTGGCTCACACCTATAATCCCAGCACTTTGGGAGGTCGAGGCAGGTGGATCACAGGTCAGGAGATGGAGACCATCCTGGCTAACACAGTGAGATCCCATCTCTACTAGAAACACAAAAAATTAGCCAGGCATGTTGGCATGTACCTGTAGTCCCAGCTACCTGGGAGGCTGAGGCAGGATAACTACTATGATATGGGTAGTCTTGCTACTTAGCAGCTTAGTCATTTGTTCAGATCCACATCAGAAGCATTAAGGATCTTTGAGTTTTTGCTTTCAATTCTGTAAAAGAGACAAAAGCCCTGTCTTTCAAGTTGAAGAAGAAAAGCACACACAGGCACAGTATATGTGCAAAGAAATAACTGATCCACAGGTTTGCCTCACAAGATCTAAGTACAAATTGCAGAAACATTGAAAAACTGCTTTAATTATTTCATTTTCTCTGTGTAAGCAAAAGAAAAATACGTGAGTAAATACATGTATTAGAAGTAATAGTGGAGAAAGGCTTTTGTTACTAAATTATCCTCAGAAAATTCAAAGAAACAATCAATAGAATCAAAAAAGCAATCTGTTTTATTCAATAGATTGTACTTTGTTTATGGGCCACCGGTGACCACTAATAAATGAAACGACGTTTGCCTTTGATAAAGCTATTTGTATATCACTAGTTTTGAATTTCATTTAGCAACACAAGCCAGGGAACACATTTATGGAAAACAAAACAAAACAAAACAAAACTGGCTCTGACTAGATCATGGGCATGAAGTAGGTCTTAAATCATTTAAAGTCATCCGTCGTCATTTAAAAATGCCTATGGTAAATCATAAAATCAGAAATGCTGCTAGTAACGATCTTGAGTCTGGAGTCAGAGTGGTATGGAAAAGAACTACATTGAGTGTAAGGGTTTCTGAGTGCTGGTCTCAGCTAGTCACAGACTTCCATGGGCTGGCTATGAAATATTTTCTCTTCTATATGCATTATTTTCAGATGAGTGCCATTGTGTATAAAGAGATTAAATTGTTTGGTTTTAAGCTCCCTTTTAAATTTAAGTTAGGATTCGATGCTACTCTCTGTTAATATGAAATAAACACAAACTTCAAATTTGAATAAAATAAAGAGGAAAAATAAATGTGTACTGGACTAGCATGCCCCTACTGAACTCTCAGGAAGGAGGAAGACTATAGTTTTAAAATATTTTATTTTATTCTGTTTCAAATACATTTTATTTAATATTTTCAATATTCTATTTCATACATTTAGAGTTATAAATAAGTTATGAAACTAGTACCTGTACTACAACCCATAAAAGAGAGTTCTCCTATACCTTTATCTAGCTTTCCCTGATGTTAACCTTCTCTATAACCATGAAAATAATTACTGAAGCCAAGCACTTAACATGGGTACTACACTATTCTCTGAATTACAGACTTTATTCTGATCTTGCTACTTTTTCCTTGATTATCTTTTTTCAGTCCCAGGATCCCATCCAGGATGTCACATTGCATTTAGTTGTCACGGTTCCTTAGTCTCCTTCAGTCTCTGATATTTTCTATGACTTTAACAGTGTTTTGAAGACCACTGATCTGCTCTTTTCTAGAATGTCTGTCCACTTGGGTTTAACTGATGGTCACATTAAGACTGTGTGTTTTTGGCAAGAATGCAACAGAAGTGATGTGTCCTTCAATATATCATATCAAGGGTACATGATGCTCATATATGATCCATATGACATTGTTTGTTTGTATAAATAAATTTTATATTCCCCTATAACTTATTAAGCCTGGATGTAAACAAATTTTTATTTGTTTTTCTTTATTTAACAATAAGAAAAATGAAACTCCATCACTCTTAAATCTTAATGAGTAAGAGCAAGGAGTAAAACTATACATTCTTTATCTAAGAAGGATGCTCAAGTATGAAAAGGAGAAAATGGAAATTTAAAAGGGATAGGGGAGCTGTTTCAAACTCATGTAACTAACATGAAGTTTCTTTGCACAGGAAGTGATTGTATTTGCAATTAATAACATAGTCTTTCAAAAGCTTAGTGGAAACACAAAACAAATGACAAAAATACATATGAAAATGTCTATTTTTATATTTTTATATATACTCACAGATACATATATTTGTGAAAATATACTCAATGATCTTTTCACTGAAAAGATACTGTAGATTGTGTTATCTGTTTATTTTTTACAACTGGTCTGTGTATAATTTTGCCACACTCTGTGTACAAAACCCCTAAAACATATGATTGTACAATTTAATAAATCTATTTTCTTACTACTAATTTACCTAATGCACACAAATGTTCTTTGCACACTTACTTTTCTATCTCTAGGTCTACCTATTATAGATATCCTCCCTCATTAACCCCTCTTTTCTTTGTTCTGCTTTGTAGAAGTTAGGTATAAACCAGAAAGACAGCACGACATTGCATTCCCAAAGGTGAGATAAGATGAAGAGCTTTCTCGCTTCCTTTAAGTTAGATTTGTGCTGCATTTACTAGAATGTAATTTGAAACAATTAAGCAAGAGATTGACAAATCCTGAAAGCGAAAGGATGCCCTGAAAGAGGATGAAGAAATAAATGAGAAAGACAATTAAAAACCAAATACTCAGCTGTGAGTTTAGGAACAGCAAGAAACTCTATCACTATTTAAAATTAGTAAGGCCGGTTTGCTGGGTTAGACATAATACAACTCAGAGTTTCAAACGCACATCTTAACTTGAGAAATGAATTCTACTGTGTTCCAGAAGAAAACAATGTTCATGTTTTTACAACTGCTGATTACCAGATGAATTAAATTCAAATGATAACAAAATATATTCGGAGATGAAATATGAAACAGCAAAACTGTAGCAAAAAATAATTATAAAATTCTTACTTCATGAATGTTAAATTAAATGTAGCCTAAAGCTGCCTTCTTACATATTTTAAGTTCTTCCTAAAGGTTTTTTGTACATAGTGAAGTGTAAAATAACTGGATGTGTAAACAGACTGTGACATATTCTAGTGCCAATGACAGATTTTCAACCAATTACGAGCAGCCAGCTGATCAACCCTTTTCAAATAAGACAAACGTGGAGCTGTAACCGATCCAGCTATTTCTGTACCTCACTTCCATGTTCTGTGCATCTTTTTTGTGTGTGTCCATAAATCATCTCCAACGGTGGGATGGCACTGAAGTCACTCTCAACCTATTCTGGTTGGTCCATGGGCTGTCCAATTCACGAATTATTCTTTGCTCAATTAAACGCTGTTAAACTTAATTTGTCCTACATTTTTATTTTAATGTGAGGTACAGTTCACATTTTTCTACTTTCCATTTGATAGCCTAAAAGAACAAAGCTCCAATGAGAAACTCTTTAATTAGAGCAATAATTTGTGTTTTTAAACGAAAGCCTGATGTTATTTCTGATTTCATTTCTTTTTTGTATATATTTTATCATATACACTTTCAATGCAAATCTTAGTCAAAAATCAAAAGACAATCACAAAAGGTTGTAAAGATACCTGTCAATCAGATGCCCACCTTCTTCTGCAAGTTTGTTAGAGAAGATGAAGAACAAAACTTCCTTCGTTATTTAAAAGTTCATGAAGGTGGCTGGTAAGTCTGCCCTGTCCTGGTCAGCAGCATTGTGTTCGGGTCTGGATGTGGGGATTTGACAAGTCTTTAACAAACAAAATTCCAAATAACAGTTAAAAATTTTGAGGATGTTTAATAAGTGATGGAAAAAGACCAGACTATAATAGCTGTCTCTAAATATCTGAAGCATTGTCAGGTGAAAGAGAGATTCGTTTCATTCTCTGAGACTCTTGGAGGGCAAAAAGAGAATGAAGCAGGAGAACATTGCAGAAAGGAAGACATTGGCTCATTGTAAGAAAGGACTGTCTGATAATTATTTTGCCTGAAAATATATCTACTTTCAAGAGAGATGGCACATTTTACATCATGAGGTATGTACAGAAAAGTGAGATGACCTCTTCTTATGACTGTTATAGAGGTATTCATCCATCTGGTGATGTTATACTAAATAATCTTCATGTTTCCTAATACCTCAGGGACCGTATACATGTAAAATAGTTATGTAAAACAAGTAAGTAGAATATTTAAATTCCACAAATGTGTTCCTTTGTTTAGAAAGCTCTTAGTCCCTTATGTTGTAAGTCAATGAATGAATATATATGAAACTGTCCTAGAACTTCTATTTTAAACCTCAGGATTTTATTAGTAGTCATCAGTGTATTATATAATAGCTAGCTATCTAGATAGATGTAGAAAGTTACTCAGTTATATATATATACACACACATATACATGTATATGTATATATTATATATGTATGTGTATAGATAGATAGATACATAGTTATTCAGGCTAAGAAAGTAAATAAAACAATCAAAAAGTCAGTATTTTAATTTATACTTTACATGGCTTTAAGTTACAAAATCATTTTTCCTGAAGCACATACAAGGCCTTAAATAAAATAAACCCATACTCATTTTTTTAAAAAAACCTTAAAATTACATTTCTTAAATAAATGTTACTGTTAATAACCAAATTCTTTATGACAATTTCTAGAAAGTTTCAGAGACAGTTAATTTTCTGTGAGGAATTTGTTTTCTTTCTATTAAATGTATTCTGTTTGTATTTTTTTTGAATGTTCACAATCTGATTCTGTTTCCTTCACTTCTGTCTCGGGAAAAAGGAATATCAGAGAACACAAACAGCTTAGGCTGATATAGAAAAAAAAAAAGGGTAAGGAACGGGCATTTTCTTCAAGTCTTATTACACCAGCCTCTTTGGTTTTTTTGTTTCCTCATTTATCAAGGATGGATGGGAGTGAGGCCTGGAGCTGCCCAACCAGGAGCTGGCACCTCCAAACAATTAAAATAGCATGATATGATTGGGGCCAGACTTAAATTAAAGAAAGACAAAGAGAGTACATGGATTCCAGCAGACACCTAACGAACCAGCAATACACTGTATCAAAACATGTGGTATATATAAGGCAGCAGGAAACAAACCAGCTGGCAAAGGCAAGATAACTAAGAGAAATCTTTCCAATTGTGCGAGACTTGGAGGAGGGGTCTTCTAAAACTGCCATTTTCAGCTGCCCTTCCAAATATTTAAATGAATAGGAGTAAAAGGGGAGGAGCTATAACTAAACTTGCTGAGCATTGTGTCACCAAGGCTGATCTTCTCCAAAAGGCAACTCTCCTATTTATGGGACTATCTATGCTAGACTATGACAATGATGATGATGATGATGATGATGATGATAAAAAATAATTCTAGATAAGCCTATGGAAGAGTGATTCTCACTGGAGAATCTTTCCTTATTGCCGTCATGGATAATATAAAAACCCTAAAATAGGCTCTTCCTAAAAAGTTTATAAAAAATGAAGTAGGGTAAGAATCCATTTCCAATGACTTATGTGGGGATTGGTAGGATTTTTGATGTTTTTAGGCTTTGAAGGGTATACTATTCAACAAAAATCATTATTAAGCACCCTAAAGCTATCCATCTCCTCCCGACCATTCTCCACATTGGACCCAGAGGTAGCATTCTAAACTGTACATATGATTAAGTCCCTCTTTCCTGTTCCACTCTTTGAAGTCTTCCCCCAGCCATAGCATTTCAGACCCTCTCCAGCCTCATTTCTTACCACCCTTCCTTTTCTATGTTGCTAAATGAAATTCCGCCACGTGCTTCTAAGGTCCCCTGTGCTTTTCCTACAAAGACACCTAACAGTTTATTATTTGCTCTATGTATCTGTCTATCTTACCTGAAAAAATACAGAATGCCATACCTTCAATACCTAGCACAGGGCTTGGTACATGATTGGAATGCAAAAAAAAATATTTATTGAAATAATGAATAAATAGACTTAGCGGAGAAATGGGGAGGTACTGGGCAAGTACGTTTTATCATGGATGTATAACACATTACCCTCTTTCCCACAAGGGCCACAAGAATGATCCTTTTTGCAAATAGAGGAACAGAGGCAGAATGTTTGATGCCGCTTCTAAATCACACAAGTCGTTACCGCGGAGTTGCCCTCCCCTCAAATTGAGATTTATTTTAACCATGCTGTCACAGACAAAAACACCGTCTACTGGATTAAGTTCCCAAAAAGGAGAGGAAAAAGATATTAACTGGATCAATATAGAAACAAGATATAAGTGTAGTTTCTCCAGAGGTTTTACTTTCATTAACTAACTTACCGAGGAAAAGTATTGCACAAATAATCCATGGGTATAAAATGATCCTAGTATTTGGAAGAAACTAAGAAAAGGACTGAATTTGCCTAGAGGCATTTCCAGATTAACCTATCTATACCATGTTGCTCCAACGGAATTAAAGGCATCAGAGGAAATAGATATGCCCAAAACCTGATTTTCAATCTCTCGATAGTTTATCAGATCTCTGGCATCATCACGTTTTTGTAATTAAGCAAACCAGTCTCGCTCACACATAAGACCTATCAAAAAGACAGTTTCTCCCATTTCAGCACACTGCGTACTCCACGTCACAGGACTGACTCTGGTGGAAAATGAAAGGAAAGCACTCTGGTTAGCATACAGCAAACCACACACTGCCCTCCGGCCTTGCTCCACTGAGACTAAAAAGATCCTATCAGCCTTTTCAGGTTATCCACTCCATAGGACTTGGGACACTCTTCTGTTTCTGCGGCTGGTTACTTTTACGGTATCATCTGAGATTAAATATGGAAAAGAAGAAAAAAAAAAGAATTGCAAGAAGTGTACTCAAAATATAGTCCCACTAGGAAGCATGCAACACTTAAACCTTGAACACCAATGGCCATACACAACACTACCATGGCCTGAGCAATAAATCAAACGCACATGGCTGTGACTATTATTTGTATACCCAAAAGTCTCCCTGGTGAAAGATAAGAATCTACCTTTGAGTTTTTATAGAAACGTAATAGGAAAGGGTAGCCTTAAAGTTCTAGCGGAGGGAAGAGAAACAGAACATTTAACATATGTTTACAGAAATCTATTACAAAGTCATGATGCCATAGCACATTTGTGCCCAGCAATGTATGGCCGAGTGTTTATGATCTTTGTAGGCTGAAGTTCACCATGAAGACTTACACTTTTTGGCTTTCTCCTGAGGTTGTTACTACCTTACCATTTGAAGTTTCTTAGAAACTCTGAGCATTGGACAGTAAACGTGTCGTATCTCCAGCGCTTATTCAGATAGTCTTCTGGATCGTCACAGAGAGATGCTTCTTAATCTCGCCTTTTCCCTTCATCGAGGATGGTCACAATATGCTAAAAGCCGTGAGTTCAGGGTGTCTGCCTGTTGAATACCTTCCTCTCCTGATGTGAGTCGAGTTGGTTCCATTTACCAGCTGTGTGATCTTGGGCAAATCCCTTAACCTCTTTGTGTCTCCTCTTTCTCTTTGGTAAAATGGGAACAATTACAGTCCTTACCTCAGAAAATTGTTGTAGGAATTGCTACGAAGCAATCAGTGAGCTTCCTACCCAATGTTCATAGAGGCCAATACCACAGCACCAACTTTAGAGGGAAAAAAAAAGAAAACAACTTTATTGCAAGTCAACTGGCAAGGAAACAGGAGGAAATACTCAAATCTGTATCCTTGGGCTGGGGACTGGGTGGATCTGATTGGATCTTGCAGTAGGTGATGCCAGGAGGCACAATCCAACTGGATCCTGACTTGGGGTGACCCCAGGGCTCAATCTGATTGGATCCTGGATCCTGCCACATGGTGTGCACTTCTTAAATTGGTCCCCCTTCTTCCAGCTCTCCCATTGGAACACTTAGGATCCCCCTGTGGTGTGTGCTTGGTTCATTTGGGCACGCTGAGGTTATACGACTTCAACTTGGGGGTCCATGGCAGCTGAAAAAAATTTACAACTTTGTTACATAAAAATTGAACCAGATTGATCTGGTGCGGCTGCAGAATGAATAAAAACAGAGATTTAGAACTGTGTCTGGCACACAAGAAGAGCTAGAGAGGGACTGCTAATAATCCTGTTACTCACAAATGAGGCTTATAATATATGATTTAGGAAAGAGGAGCAACGTTCCTTCTCTCAGAGATTCAAAACCCTGTTCTCATGAAACCAAATTTATCTTCTCAACTTCCTCAGAATCCTTCTGCTATGCCCACTTAATCTGTCAGATAAATTAAGTGAACTAGCTTCATATTTACCTATGTTTATAACAATTATTTTCTGAAACAATGAATTCCATTTCTAAACTACTTTCAGAATACAACTCATTAAAATCAGAGACTGCCCTCTGAGCTCTCCTAGCTGACATCTAGCATGGTATGGAGGCTAAGAAAGACAGAAGAAGAGAAACATTTTATAGCAGCATCAGACCATTTAATTAATATAAACATTTAGGAAACTCACTGTGAGCGAATCTGATAGTATGCTTTGTGCATGCGTGGTTTTGACTAACTCTACCAGTTTCTACAGAATAGTTATGGTTGGCTGGGCACGGTGGCTCATGCCTGTAATCCCAACACTTTGGGAGTCCGAGGCAGGTGGATCACCTGAGGTCAGGAGTTCGAGACCAGCCTGGCCAACATGGTGAAACCCTGTCTCTACAAAAATACAAAAATTAGCTGGGCCTGGTGGCTCATGCCTGTAATCCCAACTACTCAGGAGACTGAGGCAGGAGAATTGCTTGAACCTGGGAGGAGGAGGTTGCAGTGAGCTGAGATCACACTATTACACTCCAGCCTGGGCAACAAGAGTAAGACTCTGCCTTAAAAAAAAAAAAAAAAAAGTTATGATCTTGTTTTCAAAGTGCTTCCTAAGCATATGGGCAAGTTAATTTATTTAACCTTTGACCTTGGCCTGATTAAAACCAGAGATGCATTTGGTTAAAACCTTCTGGTTAATAGATGAATGCTTTGAAACACTGCTCATGATATTCATTCCTTGTAATTATATAATAGATAGAGGAATAAAATCTCAATAAATTACATCCTGAGTAATGTTTAATTCAAGTGACATTCCAATTTAATATGTTCTATGGATAATTTCATGTTTTCATCTTAAGATTTTTTAAACTTTTAGGTTCGGGGGTACATGTGTAGGCTTGTTATACAGATAAACTGTGTTTCACGGGGGTTTGGTATACAGATAATTTTGTCAGCCAGATAATAAGCACAGTACCTGATCCACACCCTCCCTTTCCCCATTAGTGTGTGTCTCGGGAAGAAGCAATGTGATACTCTGAGAAAAGTATGACTTTTGGATTTTGTCAGACCTGCATTTGCATCCCGTTTCTGCAACTTTACAAGTGTGAAACCTGGAAATTTGCTTGGCTTCTCTGAGTTTGTTTCCTAAACTATGAAATAGAGATGAAAAGGTCCCTGGAACACGCCTGGGCCAGTGCCTGATGCTCAGTGGGAGCTTCAGACCTGTTTGTTCTTCTCTCCTTTTCCTCTTGGGGCTAATCGAAGTGCAGGTCCCAAAGAGTTCCATGTGGGTAGAGCACTTGCTGCTCCATCGCTTCCAGGGCAGTGCTTTCGTGCCACTAACTTAGGACTAAAAACAACAACAACAACAACAACAAAAACCCACTAGGGTTCACACTCTTCCAGTCCGTTTCAGTACCCCCTGATGCTCGTTCCCTCTCACCTCAAACATTTCTCAAATCCTAGGAATACGCATTATCTATTTTCATTTTCTACCCAGATTAAAACTGTGGCTCTGCCACTTTTTGCTGTGTGACGTTGGGCAAGTTACTTAACCTCTCTGTGACTCCATTGCTTTGTCTATAAAATAGGAATAATAGAAAGACCTAACTCGAGGTCGTTTTGGGAATTATAGGAGCTAATAAAGGTAAATCACCTAGAACATTTTCAAGCACATGGGCAGCACTCAGATACTGACTACTATTGTTAATATTCTGCTCCAACTCCCTGGGGCTGTCAACCCAGATTTTTCTTGTGGTCATGCAGTTCCCACACTAATCTTGTGTAACCAGAAACTATCTACAGCCAGTCCTACCACAGTCACTGACAACTACAAGTAGGGGGCTGGTTCTTTGGGGCCTCTGATGAACCACCTATGACTTTCTGCTACCTGGGGACATCCTGCTGCCACCATGCACATGTGATGTCCCCTCTACATGGCCTTGACAGCCATGCAGCTGCCTTTCTGCCAGACAGAAACATTTGTTTCTGTTTTACTATTTTTTTCATAGATATTTCTCTACCACTCAGCTGTGATTTCACAGGGCTGGACCAGGGGATGATATTGATGACACAACTTCCCCTAATCTCAGATCACCCTTTCTGATCAGAAGCCATTTTTCTTGGATCTATGGTCTGTGCTTTGATTTCTCCCATCCCGAAGGTGAACTTTGTTAGGAAGATTCCTAATACCTCTTGCAAATAAAGCTACTCCTCAGTGTGCCTCCCATGTCTGAAGCCTGGACCTTCACTACATGCTGATGGTCCTCCTCTTGGTGATACAAGTCACTGAAATCTCTAACTAGAGTTTTGCACACCAAATTTCTTTGTTAGAAAAGTCAAATAGGATTTCAATAAAGCAGCCAGAGGACCTCATGCTACTCTATCAGAAAACAGACAAAGCAGCAGTATGATGCTACAGAGAAAAACTGTTTTATTCTCTATCTATATGGCCAGCTTTAATCTAGTCTCAAAGAGAGGAACCCCAAATGCCTTTTGTACACATTTGTCCACAAATGGGCATTTGCATGTGGTTAAGTTGTTGACATTTCTAGGCAGAAGAATGGTTTGGGGAAAGCAATGGATGAATATTTTCTACTTTGGTTTCAATTTATTAATACTAAGTAGAAATTCCTTTTTCTGATCTTACAGGCAAGATGCCCCCCTAAGAAACAGCATGGACAAGTGTGAGTGCCCGAGTAGCAGCACACATCCACAACATTCTCACGGCACGCACTGTGAGAATGGCACCTGCGCAGATACTAATCTCAAGCCATCCGCAGCTTGTTCCTGGTAAAAAGAAAAGAAAACCATGAGAGTTCTAAAAGAAAATAAGAGAAGAATATTGGCCCAATTGCCTTGGTGTTTGATTTGAAATGAGTAAATATTTTTGATGAAATTTCATCGTTAGAATGTAAGCTCCATGAGGGTAAGAAATTTAATCTGTCATGCTTACTACACGATCACCAGCAACTAGAATGTTTTTGTTTCATGCTCACTCAGAGTTAGTGACCATTTCACATATGAGAGCTATGCACTAGACACATAGAAGTTTATTCATTCATTCATTCTTCCATTCAGCCTATATTTATGTAGAACCTACCAAGTCCACATGGATGACTGACTGAATTAATGTACGAATTCATGAAGTTTTCTCAATATCAGAATTTAGGAGGTTTTGCATTTCAATTTACTGATACTTTGAACTAGTTAGGCTCAAAGTCTGACAGACCCTAGGATTATTTTTAATGCTCATTCAGAATTAATGATTACCTTGAATATGAAAGGTATGCACCGAAGTTGAACAAGTGCAAATTATAACATTCTAAAAAATACAGCTAGTAATTGTATTTCAGAGGTTACAGTCAACAAGATCTATTCCAGATTTATCTGAATCTATATGTAAATATTTTACATCTCCTTAAGCTTAAATTGTAGAAAGCTGTGATCTTAAAATATTGAACTTAGAAATTCTTATAAAAGATCAATGATTAGTGTAAACCATTAACAAATCACTGTCATTACCCAAACTCATGGGAGCCTGAACTTATGACTTTCTTAACTCTGGGATTTTCACTCTTCAGTTAGTTCTAGAACTCATTATAAGGAAATATGTACACATAAGCTTAGGGGGACAATTTTTTGAAAAAGTACTATTGTCTTTCCGTCAGTCTTCTTATTGAGGAAAAAAAATGGTTGTCACAGATCTTACATTTATGTAGAGTATATTTAGTGGGTTACAAGCTGGATTGTGTCCTGTGATGTGAATACTGTGTGTTTTGATATCAATGGTTTCTACTGCAATTACATAATCATTTTGCATTAATCTCTTTAAATAGAAATTATAACCTTTAGGTGTGACATTTTATTTAACAAAGATGAAAGCATTACAAAAGCTAGTAATGGGTGCTTATTTAATATGTAAGTAAGTTTAGCTTAAAATATAGTCTATCCTGGTGTTCTAAATTGGTTCACATTTACCATTATTCTTCAAACCTACCCATCTTTATCTAAAACGTTTCAACAAATGTTTTGATTACCACATCCAAGTAAAATAAAGTGAGTTTGATATGCATGAACATTTGCAACCTTACAGAGTTACATATTTAAAACAGGATCCTGAGAACTAACTTTGTTTTGACTCTGAATTTTTTGTATTTATTTGTGCCCCTACCCTACTCCCATCTTTGTGTGTATGTTAAAAGAAATTTGATCAGTTAAATTTGATCATGAAAGATGATTTGGCATCCATGTGGGGCTGAGAAACCCACAGATAAATATTAAAAAGGCTACTAAGCAAAAGAGCCCTGATTAAGCTTCTTTTAACCTAGCTACTTAAATAGCTAATCTCTACTTTTTATACCTGTTACGTTTTATGCCAATCAAAAAGTCTTCCAAATCATAAGTTTTAACAGTTTGAAAATGTTGGTTCCTGGCTTTTTAAAATTAGCATTGACTCCAGTACCTCTGATACTAGAAAACTAGTACCAGCCAACATGTGCAAGATCAACATTTTAATGATACCTGGTTTTCTGACCAATTTCTTTGTTTTTTGCTTTCTTCCTCTCCTCTCCTCGCCTCTCCTCTCTTCCCACCTCTCCTGCCTCCATCCCTTCTTTCCTTTCTCTTTCTTTCTTTCCTTTATCTTTCTTTTCTTTCCTTTCTTTCTTTCTTTCTTTCTTTTCTTTCTTTCTTTCTTTCTTTCTTTTCTTTCTTTCTTTTTCTTTTCTTTCTTTCTTTTTCTCTTCTTTCTTTCTTTATTTTCTTTTTTTCTTTTCCTTTTCCTTCTTATTTTTCACTTTCCCTTCCCTCTCTTCCCCTACCCTCATCTCTTCTCTCTGTTAATGTCTTCATTATGTAAGCAAATGATTAAACCATGGAGACATTCAAATCACGAAGTGATCAAACAGCCACAAGGATCTTGATTTCCTCCTTAGAGATCTGGAGAATTGGCTTAATCTCTTGCAGAAAACTCTTTTCTTGGTTGGATCAGCCTTACAAAATTGGGTGCAACTTGAGTTCTACTTCAAGTAAGAGGACCCTCTGGGCCAGGCTGCTGGGCACTTGTCCCCTTAGAGATTTTCACAATGCCTCTATGATAGCCAATGGTCACAGAAAGTTCAATAATCCCTAGTTATGAATTGGAACTGGTTTATTAGATCTTAGTCAATGAACAACATGGAAGAGTGAGTTGTATCTGAGAGATGGCACAAAGGATTCATTTTAATTAGCCCTCGAATGTAAAAGGTTGTGAACCACGAAGATCTGTCTGTGCATTGAAAACTGATATGTGTATAAATAAGCCTCCTCAGAAAGAAAAAGAAGCATAGAGAGTGGTGAATTGTTTTCCAGGAGAGAAATCTCGCATCTTCTTGGAATAAACACATTCCGAGTATCTAATACCCATTTCTTCTGGGCACAGACATTATTTCTAAACTGAATGTGTTTTTTGTTTGAGAAAATGAAGCACAGAATTTCACAGAATTATTTTCCAACTACGGAATTTCACAGAATTTTCCAGAAACTGGTGTGTATTTCTTCCATAAGCTCAAGGCCTTTTCCTTTCAAATTATGTTTCTGTGTGGATGATTTGTTGTGTGCAAGGAACCTCACAAGGGAAGAAGTGAGAGAACAAAGCTAAGTGGTGTACAACCTGACAGCTTCTACCTGTAAGGATCTTACATAAACAGATAAATTGGCTACCCAAACAATCATGGTGGAAGCTGTAGTCTGGCAATGAGCTCTTCTAGGATCCTCTAGAAGTGATCTAACCATTGTGCATTTTGTTATTCCACATAAAAGAAGGAATAACATTGTTCTCTGCCCTCCTGCCCCAGGGAGACTGGGGATAATGTTGATAAAGTTCATCAAAGTTCTTGCTATTATGATACGTCTTAATTTACTTGAATTTACTTGATCTATGTTCTGCTAATGTATTGTCAGTGCTCAACATACACACAAACATGCACACACACACGCATGCACACACACACACATAACCCTTTGTGGAAGAATATACGCCACACCTCCCAGCTGCTCAGCTTATAGGAGGAACATTAGCATGCTTGGTAGAATGTCCTCAGTATGTGCAAAATGAATTTATATTTTGTCCCATTTTGTTATGCAGGCTTCCTAATGCTTTTTAAACATGATGTCATCACAAGAACATGTGTATACATGTACTTCTGCATAGAGCACTAAAATTAAATTGACTTGCTGGCAAAAGTTAGAGAAAATCCTTTTCTAGCTTCTTTGTACCACTCAATAAATTATTACAGTCTGTGCACAAAACACAAATTACATGCTTTATTAGTATGTTTTGTGGTAACCTCAAAACCACAAGTGTTTACATGTGCTGCACGCATGCACTTTGGGGCTTTTTAATAGCGGGTTGACAAGAGATTAAAGGCAGAAATATGGCATTTTATTAAAGCAAACATATCAGCATGCCTACCATGATAAAATGATCTAGTTTTCTTCAGACACAAAAGTTTCTGTTGAGTGATACCTTTGCAATTCCTTGAGGGCACCCTATTATTCACTTTCCTCAACAGAGAGCAGCTGCAAATGGTCTCCAATTTTCAAAGAGTGTTGCCTGGTCATTCTTTACTGTCAAAATGAAGAAGAGCATAAAAGTTAAGTCAATAAAGTAATATGAAATGCTTAATATAAAAATTCAAGAATGAATGATTAACCATTAAAAACTTACAGTAGCTATTTCATCCAGGAAAAAAAAAAAAATTAACATTTCCCCTGAAACCTATTAACACTCCTTGTAAACAATATTCTTTTTTGAAATATATGACCTTTCTTAATGCTCTCCACACACACAGCATTTTTCTTACATCCACTTTACCTCACTGATATGAAGTTGAATTCCCCAGGAGAGAGTGCTTCGAGCCCCTTCCTCAGAAATAGATGGTCTTCTCCTGTATATTCTAAATGGATGCATTCATTTGTGTTAGATGATGCAACAACCTGTTGTTGTTAATACAACTTCAAAATTACAGACTTTGCCAGTGGACAATCAACAGGCCAAAGATAATGCCTACCTTGGAGCCCATGCTTCCTTATCGATCTATAAAATTTGATACATTGATATTTATGGAAATTGGTATACACACCTCTCTGTTCTTGGTTACACCCATCGTTCGTCTACGTCTCTGCTGTATCTGTGGATGTTGTGTAGAGGGCCATGTGCAGAGAAAAGCAGACTTAAAGGTTATTTATATATACATTTTTGAGGAAGCTATTTGAAAGAGCAGGGTTGAATTTATTCTAGGACTTCTTTTCAAAGTGAAATCAGAAAAATAGCAAGAATATTCAGGACCTATCCCATAGCGAATCCATCCATACTATGATGTTGCTAAGAAAAATAACTGCTTGGGCATAAGACAGACCAAGAATGATTTTGATGAAAAATGATTGTAAAATGATACAGTTGGGGTCAACAAGACCGCTCTTTGAGGCTGCCAAATGTTTTCCATGCCACAATTTTAGAGCTATTGGAGAAGCCTCCATTGTGTCATCCTCAGAAAGCCGTCACCAGGGCTGTGTCCGGTTGGTTAACTGAGGAATGAGTGGGTATGACTTGTTTCCGGAAGTAAATCTCACATTGTATGAACTTTAAGTATTCCTGTAAATTTATTTGCTTTAACAGATACTGTGAACTGTCATTTCTCAGATGTTTTATTCCAGGAATTGGACAGAGAATTTATTTGTTTTAACAGATACTGTGAACTGTCATTTCTCAGATGTTTTATTCCAGAAATTGGACAGAGATGTTCAAACTGCTCCTAGTAGGGAGACAGGAAACATACTGACTGGTGGCTTTACTGAGCCATCAAGAATTTGTCTAGCAACTTAGAAGCATTCTGCTCTTGAGGAAAACCTCAAAGAAAAAGGATACATGGAAAAGAAATAACTAAAGAATATTCATACAGCAAGTTCTGGACAATAATCTTCAAATGCTTTAGGTAGGTGTAGATAAAATGTGAAATGTCCCCTATATAGTCTTTGTTTGTTTGTTTTATGTTGACATTTTTAAAATGAAACAGTAGATTCCCCTCAAAAACCCCACAACTTACCTGGTCTCTCCTCACATGGATGAGCCTGGCCTTCCCATTCCTGCCCTAAAGGACTAATTCTACGACTATCTCTGGGTAAAAGCCGGGAGATGGGGACGATCAATGTGGGGAGGGTCCCTTTGTATTCTCTTCTATCAGTCATTTCAATTCTATTTTAAAAAGATAAATTTTATATAATTACCTATTTTTCACGCATTTGACTTAATGAAACACTTCTGAACAAGATGTATGATTTCTGGTAGGTTTTAATTACATTTACATGTTTTTATGGTGTGTGTGTGTATGAGTATTTTTGGCATTAATGGCATAAGTTGTGCTATACAATCTGGGAGATTAAAACTAATTACAGCAGTGAGGCTAACAAGGTGTGAAAGCCATGAATCTGAATGAAACTTTCCATTTCTCTCTATAGGTTTCTATAAAAACTCTGACGATATTTTCTCCCAAAATATGTGTTTTCTTATTATTTTAAATCGTTAGCAAGCCAAATAAATCATCCTGATTATTTTTATGTTACGTAGTTAATTTATACATTTTTACAAATGACATCAATTCCTTTCTTCTTGTGTCTCTTCTTGTTCTTTTTGCTTCCCTCTACAAACAGCCAATGCATATTATATGCTTTTATATATACACATATGGATCATGGTTCTAGGTGTTAAACACACAGAGGCAAATTAAACTTCAATCCCGACCTCAATGAAATTACAATTCAGTTTGTAAGTATCATGATAAGGATAAGTAAAAGATTATGTGAAGTAATTTCCAAGATTGTTTATGGTTTTATGCTACACAGCACAATAAGTGACTAACATATGCTATCTCATTCAAACCTTTGGAATTGAGAAAGATATAAACATGGTCTTTGAAAATTTCCATATTGGAGAATAGACATTCAAACAGAAATCTAAAAAAAAGTTCAGGAACAAATAGACATAGAATATGAATTGGGAAGCTATAGTGTCATGCAACCCAGAGGTAAATCGTAAGTAATGCCAAGTGTCATGGAAAAATCAAGGATCAGACTGGGCATGGTGGCTCACACCTGAAATCCCAGCACTTTGGGAGGCCAAGGTGGATGAATTACTTGAGCTCAGGAGTTTGAGACCAGCTTGACCAACATGGTAAAACCCCATCTCCACTAAAAATACAAAAATTAGCCACACATGGTGGCACATGCCTGTACTTCCAGTTACTCGAGAGGCTAAGGCAGGAGAATTGTTTGAGCCTGTGAGGCGTAGAGGCTGCAGTGAGCTGAGATCATGCCATTGCACTCCAGACTGGCCAACAGAGCTAGATTCGGTCTCAAAAAAAAAAAAAAAAAAAAAAATCAAAGATCAATGTGGTAAATAAGCAATGATTTGGAGAAAGATGCCATCATTAATATTAAAGAAAGTAATGGAACTGAATTATTTAATTAGTCAAAGTGAATGCAGATATTTATCTTTGTTCTCTTGTGAAATTTCATTAAAATGACAGTAAAGGGATTAAAGGAAAAAGGAAAACTACAAAATTAAATTAAAGGAAAAAAGAAAACATTACAAAATTAGAAAGTATTGAGGAAAAAATGGTAGCAGATGAAAGATTTCAAGACTACTCAGGAAAATGGAAAGTTGATAGCTATATGATAGCAAGCTTCGGTATCAGCCTCTCTACTCTATGCAGGGCCAAACGAGAAGCAAGTTAAGCAAGCCAATTTTCACTAAGCAATTCCAGAATATCTCAAAAATTAGAGGCAGTGGGTACATATAAAGGCAAGGACATAGGATAGGAATGATAAAAGGGGAATTGATAATACCCCATGATCTCACTCATATGGGGAATCTAAATGAGTTGTTCATAGAAGTAGAGAGTAGGACAGTTATTACCAGAGGCTGGGGAGGGGATGACGGATGTGGCATGGGGAGAGGTGGGTGAACTAGTATAAAGTTACAGTTAGCTAGGAGGAATAACGTCTGCTGTTCTATTACACAGGAAGGTGACTGTAGTTAACGAAACTGTATTGTGTATTTCAAAGTAGCTAGAAGAGAGGATTTTTAATGTTCTCACCACAAAGAAATGATTAGAGATGATGGATATCCTTATGCAAGGATAATGTGATCCTTATGCAATGCATACATGTATCAAAACATCACATTGTACCCAAAAAGTGTGTACAATTATTATGTATCAACTAAACACAAAATAAAACTTAAAAAAAACTGTACATTCCAAATGCTCTCTCCTATCTGATAAGGAACAACATTTCTGCTACCCTACAGGAGATGGGACGTTTACTATGGAAATACTTTGAACCAGAGAAGCTCTGGGCTCACAGACATCAGACACATTTGAACATAAGAGTGAAGCACCAGAAAGAGAGAGAATTAACTCTCTTTCTTAATCAACTAAAAGTCCCCCCACCTCCTACGTACTCACCCTCTGGTGTACCCTGAGCCCTAACAGCCAGATAGACTACGTTTAAACTGTCTTCCTTACCATTTCCCCCTGCTCTCACAGGCAAGAGATCGGACAGTTTACCCCAGGAAAATTTCCCAGTCTAGGAGAAAATACCTAATCGACTGGCATTTGGAAGCCTCCAACCAAAAGGCTGAGTTTCTACATGGTCAACAAATCACGCCCACTTACTTGCCCAAGACTTTCTTTTAGTGTATCACTGTACCATTTTGGAATATGAACGGAGAGCCAGAATCATACAACATGTTTTAAAGTCTCCAACATGGAAGACAAAGATCAAAGGAGATGGAAAAGGAACTCAGAGAAAATGAGACCATTAAGAGAGGAATTGAAAGCTAAAAACACAAATGAGCACATGCAAAAGAACAACAAAACAACCTTGGAACTGATAACCTCGAAAAATAAATAAGAAAGTAAGAGAGGAGTCATGAAACCAAGAAGAATACCATTAAATAAAAGGAATATTCAGAAAACAATTACTCTCAGAAATTACCAACTAATACAAGAGAAATCAAAAATTCTACTTAAGGACTAGAAGATACAATAGAAGAAAACTCAGAAGATAAAAATATATGAAATATATGAAAATGAAAAATTGGATAAAAAAGAATCAATTTAGGAGCTACAGACAGAACAACAAACTCAGAAGAAAGAATTCCCTCAGACAAATAACAGAAATAAACATCGCAGAATTAAAAATGACCCAAAGCATTTCTTACCATATTGAAGGGCCCAAGAAACATCCAACTCATTGAATGAAAGAACTCTACCAAAACATGTCATTGAAAATCCATACTTCAGGCTGGGTGTAGTGGCTCACGCCTGTTATGTTATCCCCACACTTTGGGAGGCTGAGGTTGGTAGATTGCTTGAATTCAGGAGTTTGGGACTAGCACGGGTAACACCGCAAAGCTCTGTTTCTACAAAAATAAAAATACGAAAATTATTCAAGCATGATGGTATGAGCCACCCAAGTACTTGGGTGGCTGAGATAGGAAGATTGCTTGAGCCTGGAAGGTTGAAGCTGCAGTGAACTGATTGTCCCACTGCACTCCAGCCTGGGCAAAAGAGCGAGATCCTGTCAATAATAATAATAATAATAATAATAATAATAATACATACATACATACATACTTCAGTCAGGCATGGTGACTCACACCTGTAATCCCAGCATTTTGGGAGACCAAAGCTGGAGGATCGTTCGAGTCCAGGATTTCAAGGCCAGCCTGGGCAATATAGGGAGACCCCATCTCTACAAAAAAATTTAAAAATTAGCCAGGTGTGGTGGTGTGTGCCTGTAGTCTCAGCTACTTGGCAGGTTGAGGTGTGAGAATCACCTGAGCCCAGGAAGTTGAGGCTACAGCCTGGGTGACAGAGTGAGACCTTATCTCAAAACAAAACACTATACTTCTCAGCCTTAAAAAGAATGAAACCATGTCTTATGCAGCAACATGGATGGCACTGGAAGCCATTATCCTAACTGAAATCATTCAAAAACACAAAGTCAAACATTGCATGTCCTCACTTATACATGGGAGCTAAACATTGGGCACACATGAACATACAGAAGGGAATAGTAGATGCTGACTCTGAAACATGGGAGAGCAGGAGGGGGATGAAGGTTGAAAAATGACCCAGTGGGTACAGTGCTCACTATTTAGGTGATAGGTGCACTAAAAGCCCAGACCTCACCACTATGCAATATATGCATGCGAGAAATCTGCCATAGTAGCCACTAAATACATTTTTTAACAATTTCAAGGTCTAGACTCCCAGAGAAAAGAAATATCTTGAAAGCTTACAGGTGAATATCTTAATACTAAACTTTACCATATCAATAAGGATGCTATAGTGTTGTCAAAGAATCTGAAGATAAATCAGTAATAAATACACAGGGAATATAAGAAAACAACACAAAGTAAGATAATTATTAACCCCCGAAGAATATAAGAAAGGAAATGGAACTGTAGTACTCTGCATTACTTAACTATGAACAATATGCATCTAGTTGTTAGACTGTAAACAGGGACTAGTGATTTAATACAAAACTTGTAATTGAAATCGAGAGGGCAGGCAGGTGAAAGAAGATGAGGAGGCTTAGAGAATTCCTTAGAAAAGATAAATTTTATTCTTCTGTTGTAAGAAACCAATAAACAACTTACAAAATAAAGTCTAGAAATACGAGTGCATGCATGTTATTTTTCAAAACAGATTTTCATGCCAGAAGAAATGTCCAAAAGAATTTCTGAGGGGTAAGTTAGAGAGGGATGAGACCAACAACTGCTATTTTTATTTTCAAGTCTTATAGTAGTTGGTGCTTTTAAGCGTATTTATATTTATTATTTAGCTAAAAATTTTAAAATGAATACATTTAATGAGGTTAATCTAAATGCATTAATATTGCACTATGTTGAAAACACATTGTTATATTAAGTGGGCTGCAGAAAAATACATTTAGTACTAACCCAATTGTGTTGTTAAAATAATATATTTAAATATTTACTTCTAGCTATAATTTTGTTGAAAACGACTTAAAAGAGCACATCAAACTGGATGGCAACCCAATGGGAGGAACTTTGACTTATCTCAATATAGGGTTGATTCCCTGAAAGTTTTATATTTACAGTGTCTTCAGATATTACAGGCATAATTTTTAAATATTTGAACACTAAACAATATTCAGTCCTTATGAAATTACATATATGTGCATAGGAAAATAAATAATTTCACAACCACTGAAAGGTTGAGATGATATCTTAGGATGATAGGATTGCATTTCATTTTTACTCTATTACTTACACTTTTCTCTGTTGTTTGGATTTTGGGACAGGATAAAGCAATTATGCATTAGCAAAAGCAACCATGATATTAATATAAAGCTGCAACGTGAAAATATATATGCACCAAAAACAACTCCTGGAAAGAATGATAAAAAAATAAAGGGTTGTAATTAAGATTGTATGATTGCAATGATGAATTTTTTTTACCTGTCCACATTTTGCATATGTGCTATTTACACAGAGAAAAAAAAATGGCTGATAAATTTAAATAAACAAGGAAGGAAAATGGTGAATGTGGAGAGAAAACGGAAGTGGGGGGCACGTGGGAGAATTCCTATTTATTAATCATTTACTATGTGCTGAGTGCTGCACTATGTGTCTTGGTGGCAGGGACAGCCGCAGCCAAAAGATTTTCCCCACTGCCCAAGCACAGTGTCGGATGTCCAATTAACATTCTTAATAAGTGGTTGAATCTAGGAATGAATGCATGGATAAATCAATGAGTTATGGAATATTTATGAATTTGGCAATAAAAAAAAGAAAAAGATATGGTGTCCATGATAGTCATGAGGGGGCAATATTAAGTAATAGAATTTCATTTGGTTTTCACAGTGATGGAAATTGAATATGCTTAAGGAGAGTAGGGGATCTGAAGATGGTTGTGATGTGATTATCAATGATGTCCTGAAAGGTAAGATTCAGAGCAGAAGAGCCATTAGCTTCAGCTGACTCTGCTAAGAATAGAGGTGCATAGCTATTGCCCAAAATAAGTACAGTTACATTGGGAGGTGATTTGAGAGTTTACTTTGTCTTGTCTCAAACTTCACATGAGCAGCCATAAGCTTGTACTTGGGGGGTAACAAAAGTGTAAAATGAAAGCTTTTAAAAGATCCCTTAAACACTAATGCTAAAGTGTTTTGTTTTTGTTTTTGTTTTTGTTTTTTATGTAATATCTCTACAACTTAGTTGTCAAAACGTCCTTAGAAACAGTTCATATTAAGGACTTGTAGAGTCTTGAAGTTTATAGCAGTATGTTTGCCTCTAAGTCCAAGTGCAAACATCAAAAACTGTGACAATGAGCTTTCACCAGTATGTTTAATAACTGTAGGAATTTCTGTTTTGAAAGAACACACTAGATTGTATCAAATTATTTACATTTGTTCATAATTCTAGAGTTATTTTATTGCAAAAAAAATCAGAAGGTGAAGGATCATGAAATTCAAATCATATGCTTTTCTTCTTTTATTTAAATTATTGATAAATTGGATATTCACTTTGAGTTGAGCTTAAACTGTAGAACTTATATATTCACATCTATAAAATCAGGATTAGAATAAGTCTAGAGCCTCATGAACTATGAGCTTTTACATGATAACCATGACTATCAATAGACATTGTCCAGGGAATTCTCTCAATAATCCCCAAATACGACAACAACATGTGTCCTATAACCCTTTCAACTCACAGGTGAGAAAAGTGACCTATACATGCTTTAAGGTACATGATTTAGGTATGAAGAGCTGTGGGGAAAATGAGAGAACCTGTAATATCTTTCAGGGATTGAATATTGCAATTTAATGAAATAATTATGAATATGTATTTAAATGCAATATACGTATTTTGAAGAGACCAGACCTCACTGTGTTGCCCAGGCTGGTCTTGAACTCCTGGGCTCAAGGGATCCTCCCACCTCAGCCTCCCAAAGTGCTAGGATTACAAGTATGAGTTACCGTGCCCAGCTTTAAATGGAATATTCTTAAAAAAACATATCCGAGGCATGTTTTCTCTGGGCTTTGTGGTCTCTGACTACCTACATAGAATTGAGACGTGAAGATCTGGCCATTGACTAATGTACTGAATCATTTTAAATAAATGGATGACATATTAGTAGAATTAAACTTTTTGATAAAAATCTTAAATATTTACTTTGTGCATTATGTACAGTATACATATTTTACTATAGTACACATTATATATATAAAAATATAAGTAATATATAGTAAAAAATTATGTTTTATATATAATGTGTACTATAGTAAGAAATATATAATGTGCACTATAGTAATATATAAATATAAAATATATTTATGTTAAATATATATAATGTGCACTATAGTAAAACATGTATATTACATGTAACATACAAAAGATTTATTTCCTTTATATTCACAAAAGATTCTGAATATTTTTATCATAAATATTTAGCTCCAAATTCCCTGAGAATTTAAAAGTCTAATAGAAATTTTATAGATATAAAATGTAATAGAAATTTTGTGTCTTGAATTTTTATTTTAAATCATGTGAAATATATAAGGAGAAACTGGATTAATTAAAATGGCCCAAACTCTTCTGTGATCAGTAAACAAGGCAGAAAAAAGCAGGGAAGAATAAAGACCGTACCAATTGTCAAGATTGGAACGATAGCATGTAACAGAATCAGAAAATGATGTATTCATTTAAAAAACAGACTAAACATATTTAAGCATGACATCATGATGGAACTGACTAAAGCTAGGTCAGTGTCAAACACTGACATAATGGTTCCTGTCACAGGATATTTGACCTTAGAGAACATTTGAGCGCTTACCAAGGATATGAACCCACTTTGAAAGTCCCATGGTGAGATGCGCGTGATTAACACTAGGACTTTGTAATTTAACTGGAAATGGATTTTAATCAGGTGGTAATATTATGGGTCACACTCAAACGCTCTCGTATAAGAAAGTTTAGAAAGATTTAGACTTCTTTCCTCTATAGTAGGTACAGATCATAGATTCTATGTTGGACTAGCATGTCTCTTGGGTGCTTGGTAGACATTGCTGCTCTTCTGATAGATAGAGAAAATGAGGTTACAAAATTGCTCTACTATCACTTACTCTTAGATGGAACAGGTGAAAATCCTTGGGGAAATCATGTTAATGGGCTATAGGCTTTCCAGAGTTTAGCTATAGGCTTGGAAAAAGAGTCAGAATGCAAACTTTATATTTGAGCAACACCCGCATTTCATTTCTTATAATAGCACTGTGGTTTGGTGAGATATTTTCAAATTTGGAAAAGCAGAGCTGTAAAATATGTCTTTTTAAAGAAATGTATTCACTGAAAAGCAATTTATTTTCCTCGAAACATAACACGCTTATGTATATGAGCATCATGAGAAGTTGATATTGGTACTCAATAAAAATTTTATAGACTTTTTGATAAAAGGATGCTTTGAGAGATAAAGTGGCTTCTTGCTGATCAAGACAAATTCTCATCATGCAAGAGCATGAGAGCATATTTAAATTCTATAAACAATACAATACAGAAAGAATAAAAAGAAATTTGTTGAGCAAGGGAGGTGAAATAAACGAACAAAAATGACGGAAACATGTAAACATTTACAACCTGTTTACAACTTCCTCTTAAAACTGCTTATCAAAGTTCATTCATTACATTAACAGAAAAAGGACAGAGACCATGCTCTCGTCATCTGTCTAACATGAAAATTCATTAGCATATCATTAGTATGTGGCAAAGTTTAAATTTTTAAGCACATAGCTTGGGTGGGCTTTCAGCACACCAGCAACCTGTTCAGAAATTGTGTGAACATTGGTGTATTTAAATTCCTGAACTATTCTTTCCTGAAATATTCTCTACCAGTAAAGCTCATGAACGTAGAACACCCATTCCCACTGACTGTGGAAGACAGTCGGCCTCCTTAAATCCTTCAGTTAAGGACATACAATGAAATGCCTCGTTAAGAACCTTAATTTAAAGCAGCACACAGTTCTGTATGTCAGAGGTAATAATTACCTTCTTTAATGAGCCTGACTTTTCTCTGTGATGAGTAAGACTCCCTCCACTTTGTTGATAGTAACTCTGGATTTATTTCAGGCTTTCTTCAAGTGCTCTTATTTTTTAAAAATGAAAATTTATGTCTGTTTTTCTGGGGTCAAGTTCTGCCTACTCTATACTGAAACCATGTGCTGTTCAAGCACTGCTAAAACCAATTACCCATATATTCCTAGGACATGCAGGAGCCTATAGAAGTCATATCATCCACATCCCAGCTTCTAAGCAGAGCTACAGATAAATTATGTCAGCCTGAAAAGGGCCTACCCTATGATTTTAAATAACTTCCATGTGAACTATAGCTATCCAAAATGTCCCAGCAAATTAAACAATAAAATTGAAAAGCTCTTGAACAAATTGATTTTACAGATATCTATTATAATCTTAAGAATTTAAGATCTACGTTTGCAGGCTGAGGAGGGCTTGAAGAGTTGTGCCCAAGTATATGAGAACTTATGTGGCAACTTGCTTTAATTATAATGCTAGGTATTTCTTGGTTTCCTCCAATATAGTTAGATCTTTCCCCTATATTATCAGCTACCCATAGTATGCTTCCCAAAATTGATCTGCATTTCACATAAAATAATTGAGAAGTGTTTCGGCTTTTAGATGCTGAAGAATTTAAATCACATAACATAGCCCCTTCAATTTACAGACAGGAAACGAAGAAACATTAAATGGTTCCTCTAAGATCATACAGTATTTGTGTGAAAGAAGCAGAAGTTGAACTTAGCTAGTGTTTGGCATATGAGTCTGAATCTTTCTAGTCTATCTAATTTGTCCTTTGTTTCTGGATAAAGAGAACCAATTATACTTTCTAGTGTTTTGTGAGATATGTACTATTGCATAAAGTTCATTTCATAGAGATGTTTTATAATTTTACAATTTGACACTACTAGCTAGGGTTATTAACTTCTTGTTAATCCTACCCTAGCACCCAGTCAGGCTGAGATTCACAAAGGTTTAGAGCTGGAAAAAAACCTTAGAGATCCAGTATAGAGACATTTTTTGAACTATAAGGCAGTTTCACTAGTAGTCCTCAACTCAGGTACTACAGAAGATCTAAGGCATAGGCTTGCCTGTGTAACATAGTGAGCCAGAGATGGTCCGGATTAGCACTAATGCCACCGATACCCAATACAGTTCTTTTTTCACTGTAAAGAAGACGTCTTAGGACAAGAATATTGACACTGTATCAGTTTTTACTTTTCAAGTGAAAATGGAATTGCAAAATTGGACCATAATTTGCCTTAAAGTCACCCTAAGACTTTGGCCTCTGTAGTTGGATGCAGGAGCAGCAGAACATGTCAGCATGGATTTGTCTTCTGTTTCTTTGCTGTCATTCCTTATAGTCAACCACTGAAAAGTTTCTACATGAAAAGAGAGTTTGTTCTTTAAGCCCCTTGAACTGGTGCCATCCTTTCTGATCTTTTCTCTGGTTCTTTCATGTAAGTGTTATATCAACTTTTGAAAGAGTGTTGGTCTGTTAATCATTTCTTCTACTACTAGAAAATTAAACAACACTTTTAAATCTCTTGGGTCTACAGTCTTTAGTTATTTTAACATTTAATATAGAAACTAGGACAATTCTACCCCCAAAATATCTTATTTTCAAATCTATTTCCTTCTGTTTCCAAAGTTCAAATAAAATATAGAGAAAAACCTAAATGGAAAGGTTCCTGTTTGTCATGGCTATGGCTAATCTGGCTATGTACTTAGAGCATATGAACTGTGCCTGTAGGGCAAGGATGCAAAAAGTTAGGATTTCAGAAAGCCCCCAAGACACACAGCCAAATCTGTAATGTTTAGTGAGATCACCTCCAGATGTAACTAACATTAGGAATGTCCAGTTGTGCAATATCTTTTATTAGCAGATAATTTAGGCTTCTGAGTAAATTAACAAAATCAGCAGAATAGTCAGTATCAAGTTGGGCCATCACTGCTGGAATTAAAGAAAGAACTCTTTTGAATTTTAGGAGTTAGCACCTATTCAAAAATAAAGTATAGATTTATCATTTTTATTTTTTCTTATTCAATTGCCAGGCACTGGGAGAACGAATGGGGTGATAGAAAATAATACAGACCTGAATTTGATAGCACCATGTTTGAAACCCAACTTTGCTGTTTCTAGCTATAATACTTTAGGAAACCCCTCTCAACCATATTTGTCCATCTGTAAATTTGGAATCGATACATAGTCTACAAGATTGCTGTGAAGAACAAAGTAGATAATTGACGTGAAAAGGTCAAATACAATACTTGGCATGTGGGAGAGGCTGTTTCAGAAAGCGTGGTCCAAGATTAACTAAAGAAAAAGTGGTGATATGTATAATATTAACAATTGAAATATATGTGGTAACCTCTGTTTTTCCGACAACGGGATGTTCATAACTCTAAAGAAAAAGTATCAACCTCAGAATTTGGTTTCTTATTCACAAGGATTTTGAAGGCAGCAGAGCCAAGATATATAAACTCCTCCAGAGATTTTTGTTTGGTTATTTAAACTTGTTTATCTGAGACTATCTGACTGAACTGTCACAATTTTAGATTGTATATTAAACATGAAGAAATTTAAAATAGATATACTAAAATTCCATTCCAGTCTCTAAGTTGGAATCATTCAACACCATCAAGTGCTTGGAACATTCATTGCAACACTTGGCCCCAGCTCAGCAGGGCCTGGACTCACAATCACCCTAAGCTTTATGAATTAGAGCCAAATAAGTCATTAAAGAATCCCAAACACTCAGGCTTGGCTAACAAATGGTGGTTATCAGTGTACAAATGTGACTCCATATATCTCTAACATCTATATTACTTCAGTGAAATAGCAACAATCACATCAATAAAAAACACAATCTAGAAATATCTCAATATTTATTAAAACAACACCAACAACAATAAATTTTGTAAGACTTTAGCCATAGCACTTGACATATGATAGAGGTCATGCTCATAAGTACTTTAGAAACTGTTAATCCATTTTAGCAACCAGTCACAGAAAAACCAGTAAGATTCATTAACCATTAAAGCTTCAGCAACTAATTTTACTACCACCATTTTCAGAAAGAGCAGGCTAGATAGAATCAGCATAACTAATTTCCTAAATTAATTCACATATTCAATGCAACAGAATTTTTTCCTAGAGCTTGACAACCTTATCTTTATGTTTATATGAAAGAGCTAAAAGGCTACAAATGATCAATTCTGTTTTGAAGGTAAAAAGGGTAAGGGATTCATCCTATCAGATACACAATGTTTTAGAAGGACGAGGAGGAGGAGGAAGAGGAGGTAAAAGAGGAAAAACTCATGTAACTATGACAATGTGTATTACGGCATGGCTAGGGAAACAGAGCAGAGAAACAGAACAAAGTGTCCAGGGATATTTATACAGAAAATATGATTTAGTATTCAGAATAAAAAAAACTTACAAACCTATGGACCAAACCCAGTGCAAACATTTCAAACTCTCTAGTTATAAATGAAATGAATATTTAAAACACAATGATCTAACTCTTCACACTCATCAGACTGACCAATATTAAAAGTTGCTTAAAAGTGTTAGGACATGGAGAAAGAGAATCAATTGTCAATATATAGTAAAGCTGAAGACGTGTATAACCTACAGCCAAGAATGTCACACTTGGGAAAACCTTGTACATGTGAATGTAAGAAAACGTACATAAGAATATTCATTGTTGCCAGGCGCGGCGGCTCATGCCTGTAAGCCCAGCACTTTGGGGGGCCAAGGCGGGCGGATCACGACATCAGGAGATCGAGACCATCCTGGCTAACACGGTGAAACCCTGTCTCTACTAAAACTTCAAAAAATTAGCAGGGCGTGCTGGTGGGCACCTGTAGTCCCAGCTACTCGGGAGGCTGAGGCAAGAGAATGGCGTGAACCCAGGAGGCGGAGCTTGCAGTGAGCTAAAAAAAAAAAAAAGAATATTCATTGCATCATTGGCTGTGATTAGGGAACAGGCTTAGGAACAAGATGACCTGAACGTCAGTCCTGGTACCAATCCTTATTAACTCTGTGAATTCAGGCAAGTTACCAACCTCTCTGTGCTGTAGTTTCCTCATGAATGAAATAACCTCATAGCTATTGTGAGGATTAAGTGAGTTCATACAAATGGAGCATTAAAAATAGTCTCTAAATTTAATGTTTACTATTGTTTAATTATATTTATTTAACATATACTTGTTGTTATTCCAAGTTTACTAGTCTACCACAATAGGAAATGATTCTACTTACAAATCAGAACTTCATTCTTCCAAGCTACACTAGGTCACATGGAAATCACTGTTCTTCAAGCCTTCAAACTTCATTTCAGCTGCAGAAAAATTTCCTCAACAAAAGCTTAAGCAGAAGCAGGTAATGGGGTCCAGGATAAACCTGATCTTTTAGAAGTCAGCATGACATGGTTAATCTCCATCATGGCTCCTAGAATTTAAGGGTTAATAGAAATAAGTAAAATTAAAGAAAACCAGATGCACCAAATTCTAAACCTAAGAACTGGGGCGACTAGGGAATGATGCTCACATTTTTGAAAGGAAGCCCTCTAATTCCAATGAAGTGTAGTTACCCCACTTTAATTCAAATTACGGTTTGGTTTATAACATATGCACGCACATATACAGGTTGCTGAAATTTTTAAGAAAATGTGCAATGTAATGAAGTGATTTTTGTGCTTGAAATCTTTATTTTATAATCACAAAAGGTATAGGAAAATTAAAAATATTTAAAAAATAGACTTACAAAGAGTCAAAAAATAAAAAATTATCTTAACCTCTTTCCTTCACTCTAATGATTTCCTTCCCTGACATTTTATGCACACGCGCGCACACACACACACACACACACACTCCACAGGGTATTTTTAAAGCACATGAGATTGCAATATTCATTACATATGCATAAGACCAATTTTGGTTTCATTCTTTCTTTTCTATGTATATATCCAATTATCCCAATATCATTTATTAAATGACTTCCCACTGACTTAAAATGCTATTTTTATTACAGTCGTAGTTTTTTTTCCCTGGAATCTAGTGTGTTCTATTGATCTATTATTCTATGCTAGTGCCAAAAACCACATAATTTGATTTACTATAGTTTTATATTACATTTTGATATCTGTAGAAAAAGTTCTCCTTCACTCCTCCTTTAAAATTTTTCTTGCGCATTACTATAGTTTCTTTCCCTCACCTCATCTTTATAATTGACTTACAAAGTTCCATAAAGTATATTTTGGATATTTAGATTGACACTTCTTTAAATTTATAGATTTATTTGCAAAAATGGGGTATTTTCAATATCCCAAGATATGCTGTAAGAAGAAAAAAGTGGATTACAAAAAATATATACCTTTCTTGAATATTGAATGTCAGAGAAAGGTAATTTTCTAAAGACAGATAAGTGAGGGTGCTCATTTTTATTGTGAAATAGGAAGGAAAGGATAAAGGGAAAAATAAAGGCACAAACAATATGATGCATTATAGTTTAACTGATTCGATTTTGAGGCATGTCTCTTTTACCCTGTCTGGACCCAAATTTTCTCATCTGTTAAAGAGGAAACTTGGACAGGATGAGGTCTAAGACCATTTCCAGCTCTATAGTCTTAGACATTCTTATTTTAGACAGGACAAAAGCATGGGCCAAAACACATGCAGCTAAACACCAGTCCAGACACACTTTGTGCCTGGCAATGCTTGCACCATATTCTGGGAAGAAAACAGATTTGTTGCCCTGGCTACATTTGTGGACCGGTCGGCCAAACTGAAGTGAGGCATCTAATTGCTCACTTGAGAATGCTGAGGCTCAGAGGAATTAAGTAAATTTTCCAAGATCACACAGGTAACAAGTGGCAGAATGTCACTTCAATACGAGATGTGTGATTCCAAGGTTGATTTTCTTTCCACTGTGTAATGCAATTCTGAGTGCTTGGTGAGGCAACAATAGAATGAATGGGTAGGTGGAAGTCTACAAATTAAGAGATTAAGGGTATCATATTTCAACGATATATCTCCTGACTTCAAAGTAGAAAAATCAGCATTTGCTGAGGAAAAAAACAGACCTTATTTAGAATTGACCTTTTAAAAATCACCATCAAAACTAGATGTCAGAAGAATTACTTTTAAAAAGCAGTGACTTAAGACTGACTTAAACTGACTTCAGGTCTCTAAGCATGAAGACAATAGGAGAAATCATTTTGTACTCCATTATACCAAATAATACAACCAATAAAATGAGTGTTATCAATATCTTTTACTCTAGCATCTACTGTACTCTCTAGCCTATTTATAATAGCACCATGAATAGTACCTTTTGAAGAATTATTTCTGCAGAATCAATATGTAAAAGAACTATATTAAAAGTAAGAGTTTACATTTACTGTATACACAGCATATGCCACATGTTGTTTAAGTTTTTTACAGATTGCTAGATAAAGCAGTTTGCACTCTGCCTTTCACCTAGACGGCAGTGTGTGTATTTAAATGCAGGCAACCCAGCCTGCAAACCTGAGATCACTGTACTCTCACCAGGTAAATACAATGAACTTCTGGGGAAGAAAGGAGAAGAAGAGGAAGAAGAAGAAGAACAGGAAGAGTAAGAGGAAGGGGAGGAGGAAGGGGGAGGGGGAAGGGGAGGGGGAAGGGGAAGAGGAAAGGGAAAGGGAAGAGGAGGGGAAACGGGAAGAGGAAAGGGAAAGGGAAGAGGAGGGGGACAGAAGACAATGACAATAGTGGCAGGAGAGGGAGGGGAGGAAGAGGAGGAGGAGGAGAATAGGTCAAGTTATAGTGCATAGTAGGTACTGAATACTCTTCTAAGCTCCTTTAACATATTAACTTCTAACAACCCTTTGAAGTCCAGTCAGTGCCTAATTCCTTAGAAGCTGTGTGATGTTGGGAGAAGTAACTAACATAACTGAGTCTGACATTAGAAACAACAATAGTAATACATAACACAGAGTTTCTGTAAGGTTTAAATGAGTGAATTCATTTGAAAGTATGCAGCACGTAACTGCTCAATAAAAGCTTCTGGTTTTTGCCTTTCTGTACAATATTTTCCATGTGATTTCAGAAAGTTTCATTGTCCCCATGTGAAAGAGTAACTTCATGGATCTGAATATTTAAGAGCACCAGAGTTTTCAAATCTATAACTCAATCTAAAAAATCTAAGTTGTTCAACTCGCTGTTACCTCCTTCTTAATAGTTTAATGGTTCCTTCTCTCCAACACACTAGGCTAAAAAATATGAGTATCTGTACACGCCACCTCTAAAGTCCCTTTCCAAACAGAAAAACACTTACAAATCTGAAATCAAAGTGATTTTGTGAGAAAAATGAGGATTTTATTACAGTTTACACTTATATCATCATTCACTGATGTTAGTTAGGCTCATGCTAGACCAATAGTTGCAGAATTTTAGGGTTGGAGGAAATCTGACTTAGCCGTACAATAGCTGCATATTACAGATAAGAAAAGTAAATTTCAGAGAGGGTAAGTGGGTTGTCTAACATCACTGAATAGCTTGGGAGGCTTGCCAAGGGTCACAGCCCAGTCCTGTGTCCTGTAAGCACTGAATATGTTGACAAATTTAGTTACTTGGGCATGAAGTGCATGTCATCACACCATGCCCTCTCTGAGCATTGTTGGTACCAACTGAACAATTATTAGACAGTTGTCATTACCAAGAATAGGTGGTCTTTGGCCTAGAGTTGTACTCAAACATCGTTGTTTGTTTGTTTGTTTGTTGAGACAGAGTCTCACTGGGTCACCCAGGCTGGAGTGCGGTGGCGCCATCTGGGCTCACTGCAACCTCTGCCTCCTGGGTTTAACCAATTCTTGTGCCTCAGCCTCCCTGGTAACTGAGACTACAGGCGCACACCACCATGCCTGGCTAACTTTTATATTTTTAGTAGAGACAGGGTTTCACCATGTTGACCAGGCTGGTCTCAAACTCCTGACCTCAGGTGATTCACTTACCTTGGACTTCCAAAGTGTTGGGATTACAGGTATGAGCCACTGTACTCAGCCTCAAATATTGTTTTGTAAAGTGACAGGCTATCAGATGTGGAGTAAATATCATGTCACGTGTTCCCCTGTGCTGTCAAAAGGAGTTGAGAAGAGCAAAGTCTTTTTATCTCTGCCAAAAAGGAGAAGAGACTGATTAAGAGACAATGTATCCTAGACACGCCCAGCAAGATATTTTTAAAAAATTATCTATACTTCCACCCACCCCATGATTTTGGAAAATGTGTGAACCAAAGTATATAAGTGAATATATCCTTATATCCATTTGGTAGTTCTAAGATCCACCAATAATGAGAATGCCTCACATCTCCCATTTCAACTTCTCACTTAAAAGTTTTAAGTCTTCAGATGTTTGGGTAACCCAAAGTCTTAAGAAGTTTGGGAAGCCCAATTTGGGGTCTCTGCTCCTATGAACACCTTATGTTAAAAGTGGGATCTGATGTTCAAAGATATTTTACCACATTTTGTACATAAAAATGTTCAGGCAAACCCAAATACACTACAACACCACGCTAAGATGAATTTAATATCTTTTTATGTTCTTAACTAAGTTTTTAGGAAAATGTGATTGTTTCTCACCAACTGTAAGATGTAGCATTAGTGAGAAAGACTGAGGCTGAAAATTCAGTTGGCAAACTTTCACAAAATTTGGAAGTGTGATGCAGAGCTATTTTAGCGCAGGAGGTCTTTCAGATGCAGGAAGTATCTGGATTGATCGATTTCAGAGAGAAAGAAAAATCAACAATCCATGTGTGCCTATGGTAGTAAGCATGTCATCCACAGTTTCATTTAGTACAGACTGAAGGTCTCAAAGTAGATATTAATGACCTGATACAATGAGAGACCTTAAGAAGCATATCCAAGGAACAGAAAACTGTGTTTCATATGCTATCCTTTACATTTTGTATGTTGAAATGAAAGCATAAACCAGTATTTTCTTACATTGAAAATGACAGGACAAACCAGAATTCCTTTAAAAGGACATCGAAAGATGAAAGGTAGTGGCAACAGACATAGAAAGGTACAGGGGTAGAAGCTAGACTTCTCTGAATATACCTTGCTTTGTAGAATTTATTTTGGAACCACGTACATAGGTAAATAGTTCACATAATCATAAACCAAAATTAAATGTTAAAAAATAACTTGTAACATCCAAAGCCAAATAATATAAGTTAATTTAAAAATGTGTCAAATTGACACCATTAGAAAAAGGGGGATTTTTTTCAAGTGACTTTAAAACATAGTGTATGATTATACATCCCTAGTGAGAGAGATCCTGTGGACAAATATAACCATGAAAAAAAATCCGGTTTTGCTAAGTATAGTATCAGTGGTAGTATTGGTATTGCTATTCTGAGACTGTTATGCATGGATTATGTAATACATCAATTAACTATGTTGGCATTATTGAGAACTGGAATTTTCATTTTGACTTCCAGATATAATATTAAATTAGGGCAGGCAAAAATTCTGAAGTCCTGAGTTTGATTAGGAAAGATCAGTATAAACTTATGCATTTTACCTTCGAATTGTTTACCTGGCACAATGTACTGAAAATGCCTAGAAACTATTACCCAGCAACAAGCACCATTAGTGCCCAACACTGTTTTGCACTAAAAGAATCCAGTTTTCTTCTGAGAAATGACTGATGCCAAGCCTAGAGCAAGAAATGTGCAAAGTGAGCCTGAAATATTTTGTACATTAAAGAGAAAGAAAGCTACCAAAGACTTTTAAGGGTGTGTCAAGAAGACCCAGGAGCTAACTTGGACAGACTCCTATATAGAGACTCTGAGGCATTGATAGGATAATAATTAAATCTGACTGCAATTGGCTTAAGGTGTTGCAAAAGGCATCAGATATATTTAAATAAATAAATGTGTTCTTAACAATAAAAATAAAACTAGTTGGATATCTCTGGAGGATGATGATATGGAACCAACCAATTATTTTGAAAACTATTAAATAAAGAGAAAGACTCAAGCATTTATCCCGCCTTCCTGTTCATACATATTTTTAGTATTCCAATTAATATAAGAATAAATTTCCATGTTAAACATGTAAATCAAATACAATAAGATTTTACATATGAACTAAAATTTGCATTTACCAAACAAAGCTATTACACCTTTTGATTCATATTTTGTTTCAATCTTTTAACATTTAAGAACAAATAACTTCAAGTGATTTCACAAAATGACAGAATTGATGGAATTAAAGTAACTTGTGTTCTGTGTATTCCTCTTTACAATGACTTTGATATCATTATTGATTTAGAATTAAGCACAGGATGATGTAGCACCAGACGGGTTGGAGACACAGACTACATCCAGCACAAGCTCTAATGAATCCAAAGTTTTGCGAACTTATTCTCAAAATTAAAACATTTAGCCCAATTCTCGTGTGTGAGGCCAACTGTGTAACTGAACTTCTCTGAATTTACTTCTATGTAGAATAGCATGTTTATTAAAGAATAAGTAATAAAAATGTGTGAAATTGAAGCCAAGATACATATTATTAAAACTCAGCAGTAACCAAGCAATTATTTAGAACTTAGTCCAATAGAAGATTTTTTTTTCAGAGACATCATTTAGAGTTGGCAACCTTAGTAATAATAAAAAGTATACCAACTTTCAGTTAGTTTCAATATTGTTTTAAAATTCTCTTTAGGATTCAGATTAGGCAAAGCACCCTTATTGCCTGCACCCAGAACAGGCCACTCTCACTGGCTCTACCCACAGTTGTTGCCACTGGATCTGGGCAACTCACTCCAACATCACAAGAGAAATAACCAGACATTATTCACCTACTAACTGAAATATGAGACCCTCTCTAAAAATAGTTCTTGCTAAAAACAGCAAATATAATCCAGCCTCTAGATTCAGCTATAAAAGCACAGGAAGTACAGAGTTCACAGAATACAACCAGCAAAATCCAGACTGTAGGGAACCCACACAATAAATGACACAGATTTTTGACAAATAAATTGCAGAAGGAGAGAGGAGACTTAAGAGATACATCAACTGATGGCAAAGGATGGTCTTATTTGAATCTTGATTCAACACTCTTAACAAATTATCTGAGACAATTGAGAAGATATAAACACTGACTAGATATTTGATGGTATTAAAGCATCATTGTTAATTTTTACATGTGATAATGATGTTACTTTTTTAAAAATTTTAGACAGAGTCTAGTTCTGTCGCTCAGGCTGGAGTGCAGTGGTACGATTTCAGCTCACTGCAACCTCCACTTCCTGGGCTCAAACCATCCTCCCACCTCAGCCTCCAAGTAGCTGGGACCACAGGCGCACACCACCATGCCTAGCTATTTTTGGATTTTTAGTAGAGACAGAGTTTCACCATATTAGCCAGGCTCATCTCGAACTCCTGACCTCAAGTGATCTCCCTGCCTCAAATTCCCAAAATGCTGGGATTACAGGCGTGGGCCAACACACCAGGCCCCGACATTACTCTTATGTTTAATAAAATAGCTCTTATATTTTAGTGATAAATATTAGAGAATGATATAATATCTGATATTTGTTTCAAAATTATCTGACAGAATGGCAGTAAGTGGAAGTATTGATGAAACAAGATTGACTATGAGTTAGAAACTGTTGAAGTTGAGTGTTGTATAAATGGGACCTTATCATTTCACTGCCTCTATTTCTCTATAGAAATTTTCTATAAGAAAATGTGAAAAAAATATTTCCAAAGATCACAGAGCTGATGGGAGATTTGAATGGTATGCAACTTGATTTCCTTTTATGGCAAGCAGAAGAAAAGTTACAAAAAGGAGTAAAGGTACTTGTTTCAGGAAGAGCTGAGTTAGCGGGAAAAGACAGGGCAATTAGTCTCACTCTTTACACCTGAGAAGGAACACTTCTTTGAAATGGGAGACGTGGAAAGAAAAATATGTGAAGATATCTGAAGATATCGACACATGTATGTTCTACAGAAAGGATGGAATGTGGGGATCTTGAAGGCCTTGAGCAATTAACTTAACAACTTTGCTTCTGAAAAAAAATTAGAGGGCCTGAGCAGATGGCCTCCAAGTCTCTTCCTCCACTTACTTCTACCATATTCTCTCACGTCAATGACAGAGAACAGAACCAGTACGTTTTCAATTTCAGACTTGCTGTTAATAATGAATTTGAAGGCCAGTAATTACTCTCATTGTTAACTTTTTTTCTCTATTTCTCACAATATGTGGTAAAATATAGTCTGAGAATCAGTTTTTCACAATTAGAGGTTCCACAGTTGACTTGTTAATGATTCTTGTGTGCTATTAAAGACTTGAAGTCACTACTTTACTTGGATAGTTGATAAAACCAGGCTTCACATCATTGTCAACTCATGAAACAGAAGGTCATTCTTGCAATAAATTCTAGTAAATGCTGATGGATTTTTCTTATGAGTAGTAGAAGGTGGTAAGGTTGGTTGTGTGGCAGGGATTTCAACCCTCGAATGTGGTCCTTTAACTGTAAAAATTTAAGAACAGATGAAATATAGCTCTCATGTGGTAATATCTAGGGTGCCTGAGGCAAAGCTCACTGAGAAGATGGCCTGGCCGACTTGAGAATTCTGAATTCATTGCTTTCCATCTACAACAGCTGTGGGAAGCACAGGAAAGGCAACACCATTTCTGCTCAGCCAAAAATGTGTTTTGTAGCACTTCACCCCAGGATCATGGAGCGGAGTACTTATAGAGACTGACACTTCGATCATACAAACATTGACACATCACATTGCATCACATCTCCTGAATCAAATTGACGAAGGAAATCAGAAAAGGGTGGCTACATTCAATAATCTGAATTCTTCGGAGACAGCTCAGTACTCTGCAAGTCAAAAGAAGAATAAATCCCGTGCAGCTGCTTCATATTAAACACTGTCAAATAACTCCCAACTTTCTTTGATCTGAATGAATTCTCTATATTACTTTGGTGACCTTTAGCACATCTCTTTTTGACTTCCATTCTTTCCTCTTTTATTCTATTTCTGCCTATAAATGTTCATTCTTCACTTTCACTATGTACCATATATAAACTTATATATCATATAACTGTGTGTGTATATATATGTATAGAAAGAGAGAGAGAGAGATCGGATGTTTAGTTACTTTTATTTTTTGAATGTATAAAAAACCAGTAAGTGTTGCAGTAACTTAAAAAATGATAAAGACACAAGAAGTTAAATAATCTAGCAAGAAACAAAACCATAACGCCCTAGGCTGCTGGAGTATTCTCCCTCTGATGATTTAAGGCATAAAAAAGACAAATCACACAAATTCTGTATCTAATGACTTTTTATGTTTTTCCTCGGAGTAATGATAATGATTTTAAAACTTTGGGAGAAAAGAATCAACAAAATGTTGAGGGAGACAAAAGAGTACATAATGAAAATAAATGCTACGTTCTTCGGGAAAAAAGAATTTGAAAGGTTATAAATGGAGGAGTAAGAAAAGGGATAAAACTGAAATTCCACAGGCAAAGTGGGTTCCATTATTTCATCTTTAAGACAGAATATAAAGCAAACCAACAAAACATTAATAGGGCAAAGCAGAAGTATATTTATCATATTATAGGTTTATTTTGTATAAATTTATCATAATAAATCAATGGCTACAGAATAATAAGAACAGTATTACTTATTGTGTACATACTAAGTTCCATGCTTTACCAGTTATAGTGCATAGATAACTTAAAAACTACAGATTAGAATAAGCAAAAACTGTGTGCTTTGAAACTTGTCATTTCAAAATAAATTAAAAGATATAAGCAGTTTAGGCTGGGCGTAGTGGTTCATGCCTGTAATCTCAGCACTTTTGGGAGGCCAAGGTGAGTGGATCTCTTGCAATCAGGAGTTCAAGACCAACATGACGAAAACCTGTCTCTACTAAAAATGTAAAAATTAGCTGGGCGTGGTGGTGCATGCCTGTAACCCCAGCTACTTGGGAGGCTGAGGCAGGAGGATCATTTGAACCCCTGAGGCAGAGGTTGCAGTGAGTGAACTGAGATCTCACCGCTGCACTCCAGCTTGGGCGACAGAGAGAGACTCCATCTCAAAACAAACAAACAAACAAAAAAGATATAAGCAGTATAAGCAGTTTAAAATTTTCCCAAGGTTTGCCTTTTTTCTTAAATAATGCTAACAAGCTAGACAACTTTTCTGGAGGGGAGAATAAATTTCTGTTTGACATGTACTCAATAGTAACATTCTTTGAACACATGCTTTTACATTATTTATGTGCCAAAGTAAGTTATAAAGACTAATTCACTTTTGGCCATGTATTACAATATAATAATAAAATACACTAGAACACAGAACTGCTAATGAGTCACTTGTAGAGTAGTAAATATAATACACCCGTACATCCAGAATCAAATTCTTCTTTTTAGGGGAACCATTACAAAGACTGTTTTTGTCTCTATCTTCATATCACCTATCAAAACCAAAACATTTCTTAAAGAATTTGATTCTTTGTTAAATGTAGATAGGTGACCTCCTAACAGCACCTAATATACAGAGTTACTATTCCATGGAATCACCTGTCCGTCCGTCCGTACAACTCTGAAATGCTCTGTCATACTTGCCGGAAATGGCACATATAAACAATCACATATATTCTTAGTACATATTGAAAAAATAAGTTAATATAATACTTTCGATCAATCCCAAATAAATGCATTTTATTTTCCCTCTCACCACCACTTACTTATTATCCAATAGTTTAAAATGCAGATTAAACTTACTTTATGGACAGTATTGAGTTTTGAATAAACCATTTAGTTTATCTTGGGATGATGTAAGAATTTTAACTAGTTAATGATTATGAATCACTTTAGATCCTTAGAGGAAACAAGCTATAGGATGATAAAGTGTTTGTATCATTGCAAAATTGTGAGTATAACATTGCATTAATTATGACTTTACATAGACTATAACTTTGAGGCATTTAACTCTGGAGATAATTTCCAATGTTGACAGTCTTCTAGGAAGTCATGCAAAACTGTGCTGCTAGACCATGGTTGCTATGCTATGGATTTTGTCAATTTATGCTGTCCCTGTTTGGTATAAACCTCTAATTTTTTTTAAACCAAGGCTACTTTCTGCTATAGGGTATATTATTCGACAAATCATTTTCACCCAAATTTATTCTTTATACAATTCAATGGGACTCTGTCATTGGAAGTAACTCAGAGATTAATTAAATTACCCTATCAGTTTTATATCTTTTGCTAGCACTGTTTACATGTTTCTCATTTTTGAAATTAATAGCTTTCTTTACCTACAGAGTCAATGACATCAACATGTAACTTAAGTGGCTTAGAACTAAACTATTATCATCAATTAGAAATATTGTTGAGGAGGAGCGGTGGCTCATGCCTGAAATCCCAATATTTTGGGAGGCTGAGGTGGGCAGATCACTTGAGATCAAGAGCTCAAGTCCAGCCTGGCCAACATGTGAAAGCCCATCTCTACTAAAAATACAAAAATCAGCCAGGTGTGGTGGAACATGCCTATAATCCCAGCTACTTGGGAGGCTGAAGCAGGAGAATCACCTGAAGCTGGGAGGTGGAAGTTGCAATGAGCCAAGATGGTGCCACTGCACTCCAGCCTGGGCAGAAGAGACTTTGACAAAAAAAAAAAAAAAAAAAAAGAAAGAAAGAAAGAAATACTTGTTTAAGTTATACAAATCTTTTCTTCTAACTTTATTGATCAAAATTCTTTTCGTGGCTTCCCATTCCAGTAGAAAAAAAATGTTGGTGTAATAACAACTTTTATTCTTGAGAGTCAACCTATCTTCAACTTCTGATGCTTTTCGATTTTACCACTTCTGTTTAACTCACACAGGTCCACATCTGCACACACACACACACACACACACACCGTGTTTCAAGAACATGGATGGCCCACATTCCCTTGAATACCTAAAAACTGCCTTCCTCTTTTGTATCCATCTGAAAATAATCATTTTATGCTGTTCAAATATCTTTTTATGCTGTTCAAATAGTTGACTTTTGCAAAGACTTCCTCAACATCCCAAAAATAATCCATTAATTCTTCTCATATTGATTGATAATAAAATCTCATTTTTGATTTCTACTATGTCTACATGTACCATTAATTTATGAGATCTTGAATAAAAAGAAAAAAGATAAAATGAATACTTTTTATATCAATCCAACTTTGAAATAAGTATTTTTCTCCCCATTTTTCCTGTGATAAAACTGGGTAACATCAAGGTCAAGTAATAGCCAAGGTCATATGGCTATTAAGTGGCAGAGTCAGAATCTTGACCCCAAGTTCATCCAACTCTAAAGTCTATTACCTTCCACTGTGTCTTAGTTCATTCTGAGCCCAAGTTCCTTGCACCATGCCTGGAAAACGACATTAAATTAGTAAATGAATAGAGGTATAGATGACTAAAACTCACAGGACATGAATTGGACTACTTAAGTGGTAGGGATGAAAGGCCTTATGAACAAGATGAGAACCCTGACCTCCAGCACGTAATCCCTGCTATTTACCAGCTCTAGCCCTGTCCTGAATGATAGCATAATGTTGTCACTCATCTCCAGGAGACCCGCTCCAGCCATCTGCCATCCTGGGCACTTTTAGAACATACAGGGTGGTCATTGCTTCTCACATCACTGCTATTTTGGCAACATTCAATGTTTTGGACTTCCTTTTCTCCAAATTTACATATTTTGTACATATTCCATCATTTTATGACTACCTTTTTAAAAGACAATCTAATATTATGAAAAGAAAGCACAGATAATGATTCCTTGGTCCTAGCTCTGCTTCCCTTTTACTGGTTGAATGATCTTGGATAGATTGCTTAACATTTCTATATGTCCTTTCACTCATATGTAAAATGAGATAAATCATACTTACTTCAGAAGGTCTTTGAGAGAATTCTATTGCACAAAAAGATTGCCCAGTACAGTCCCTGAGATAAAGCAGTCCTTCCTTGAATATTAGTCTTGCCCCAGTAACCCTAAGAACACTCCTCAGCTGTGCCTAATACTCAAGATCATGCTTGATGTCACATCGCTCTGTTTCCTACGGCAGGCTGGGTGCAGTACCTAAGCAAATTCAGTGCCATGACCATGACTAGCTGCCACAGAGAAGGACGAGTGAAAGAGAGTAGACACATTTATTAAAGGTAGAATGCAAAGAGAGGCCTGACCAGTTTACATTGGGCTCGTTTCTTTCGACAGACTTGGTTCTCTTTAGACAGAGTCTATGTAAGATTAATAACTTTTACTTACCTAAAGGAGGCAAAAACAGTTTAAATGAAGAATTCCCAAATGAAGGCACTGCTCATCACATTATCATTCCCCTAGGGAGACTACATCCTCCTTAGAATTCATTTCTTGATCTTGTCTATTAAGAAGAAAAATTATAAATCTTCCAGATGCAAATGAACTATTGTTCAATGTTCACTTCGTTCTCAAACAGCCCAAAGTCAAGCTACCCCAGTTTATGGTTTACTTTCTCCACTTTCTTCTTTATGCATTCAAATTGACAAATGCCCTTGTACATTATTTTTAACCCGCCCATATCTAATGCATCAGTATCTTGTTATGTTTCCCTTGATTTCATTGCTTGCAATGCTGGTATCAGCAGCACAGAATTGCCAAAGCACTAAGCAGCCCAATTTTTCTTTAATTTCTCAGGAAATTGACAGTTTTATGAACTGTCTCTTTACCTATGCCCCATAAACATGTCAGGCTGTGGAAAACCATTCTAATTAAATCCCAGGGGACCGCAATGGAAGATTATAGCTTCTTGGCAGGTTATTAAAAAACAGTTGTTCATATATACACAAGTATGTGTACTGGAGCCTAACATTTGACAGAACAGTCAAGGAATTAACCCCACTAGCAGCTTCAGCTCCAACTGACTGAAGAGAAATGAGCAAAGTGAGTGAAAGAAGAAGACTACCCTATTCAATCTTTTATTTTTGTATCCTTAGTGAGTTCCTACAGATCACCAGATAGTTTAAAAGGTGTCTGAGGTCTCCGCCTTCCTCAATGGATTTTATACACTTGCTAGAGTGAACATATACAACTGCTATTTTTCGAATGAGTAATTTCTGACACCAGGATGCACATGAAATACATCTCATCAAGCTGGTGGAAAAACAAATAAAATAAAAAGAGTTTTCCTCTCTCACAAATTCAGAATGGAAACATCTGGTATATAGAAAGTCAAATTTAGGGGAAAGAGATAACTGTTGTTTGTGAAATTGTTTTTCAATAGTATGTTTATTCTTGCCAGATAAACTATCCATTCTAACTGGCTAGGTAAATATTGCAACCTGATTGGAGACGGCCATTTCTCGAGTGGTTAAGTTAAAATCCAATGTCAAGAGGAATGATCTGAACAGTTGCCTGCGGATATATGATTCATGGAAATGAGTATGACATTTAATTAATTAGTTTAACTGGAAATTATGTACTAGCTAAATAATCACTCTACCTGACATATTCAAGAGTCATTAAAGTGTGATCCTGAAAATATACCTTCCCATTTCACAATGAGAAACGGCCTGGTGGTTAAGACATCTTGCTGCTAAGATCGGTGTTCATACTCAGCCTCTCACAAGGACAGTTCCCCTTTCTCTCTTCCATAGCTATGGAGTGTACCAACATTTTCTGGCAACTATATGACAAATGCATGGCCATGGTCTAAAGGAAAATTGAGTTGAGAAATTACTGTTGCCTCATTGCAAATCCAGCATCACTGCTGTACAACCAGCCCACATGCCTTCCCTCAGAATAAAGAAGAAGTGGTGCCAGCTTTGTAAATAAAAATCTTCCTGTATGTTACCTAGAATCCAAGCCAGCTGCCAATCCAATAGACTTAAATAAACTTGAGAATACTCATTAATCAGGTCCTATGTGATAACGAACACAAGAGCATCTTGGAAACCATATGAGAAAATGGGCCAAATATTTGGAAAATTTAATTGGTTTGGCCTATATTTTTCTGTTGTCTGTTTTTTCTTCTGTCTCTTTTGATACTTACTTCCTCCTACTTCCATCCTCATATCCCCTCTGCTTTCCAGAATCCTTTTCCTCTGCCTACAAATATGCTCAATTCTCCTGTAACCAAATGTAAAAGTCTTTCCTTGAAACTACTTCATCCTAAGGTCTCTATTTCTTCCTTTCCTTCACTGAAAAAATCTTGCAAAACTACCTGTTCTTCTAATTCTAGTTTCTCATCTGCTCAGCTGACTACCTCTCCATCACTTCCAAATTGTGCTTAAGAACCTCAAGCTCCTATTGAAAAGTGGTACCCAAGGATGACTAAAGAATATCCAGCCGTGTCATGATCTCTCTCCACTCTGGACATGGTTTCGCTTATTCATTCCATGTCCTGGGAATCTGCTTGTGTCTGCCTTGTCTATAGCTCTTGGCCACCTGTTAGCACCCTGAATCTGGCCTTTGGGTGCTTCTCATCCTAGTTAACGGCTCCCCTATGATAAACCATTTCAGATGCATCATCTCTCAGGTTCTGTTTGGCTACAAGGATTTCCAGCTTCAATATCTTATCTCTGTTAACTCAGGTACAGAGTTTCTGGTCAGTGGTCAGTCCCATGATTAAGGTATTCTATCCATATCACATCCTTTATTGAGTTAATAAGTGCATAATTGCAACATAAGATTTATTCTTTCTCAATTTCCTCTTTTATTCAACCTTTCAATTGAGTACTGGTTCATCCTCGAGAACCTCTCTTTTTAGTTTGCATGTTACCAAACCATTTTGATTGTTTCTAACTCTATGAAATCTCTCATTTAGTCCTGTTCAGCAATACCTCATAGTCTTTCTTCCCCTTAAATGATAAGGATTATGCAAGATTATCTAATAAGCCGTCTTTGTCTCTTTGTGTATAATCTCTCAAATTAATATGCTGTTCTATGGATTTGTTGCAGTCTCAATATCAAAAACTACCAAACCTCCCTCTCTTTTCTCTCTTCAGCTTCAGACTTAAGTTTCCCATTGGCCTTTGGCCATTAACATTTGGATGCCTACCTACCTTAATATCTTCCAAATGAAAGTGTCCCCACAAGTCCAGTTATTCTTCCTGGTCTTTCAAAAGTCCATTGAAAACTATTTTCTCAGACTCCAAAGTTTCATTAGTATTTTTGACTACTAATTTTTACCAAGTAGCCAAATATTGTGTCTTTTACCTCTAAAAAATCTCACGCATCTAACCAAACTTGCCCAGTTCTCCTGCAATTTTTGGTAACTTTCAAATTTGTTGCAATAATCTGTAATTGATTTATTTGCAACATCTTCTCATCAAACACACTATCTTTAAATCTTCCTTGCTAAAACTTAACTGCAATCAAGTCTTCCATGTGTTTAAAAAAGTTAGACAACAATTATAAGATAATTCATTATTGCCAACAATGTTTAGAACCTATTCCCCATCCTTATACTCTGCCTTCAATCGCCTACTCTCCACCTCCTTCCTCCAATTACATCCAGACTCACAGAAGCATTTCTCTACCTCAACCAATCATATTTATAAACATCTTCACTATTTACTTATGTTCTTTCCTCTGCCTTTCAAAGCTTTCCTTGACTATCTAAATTTGAAAAAAAAAAATTTTGGCATGTTGCCATGATGATTCCAAGTCTAGGACAAGAAATATTTGAGATGAACACAGACCAGACATCTTGATCAGAGAGCAACAAAGCTGTGAAAGATTACTAGGGTCTCATTAGCAGGGAATGGAAGCAACTGGAAAAATTCCCACTTGCCAAAGATTGAGCTCTGCTTGCCAAAAAGGGTAATATCTAAAAAGTGTTGCAACACACTGAATTTATTAAAAAGTCATGAGTTTATAATGACCTTTTGAAATATCATAAGAAAATTGTTCCCATCGTTTGAGGTCTATTTCTAAAGTAACCTTGCTCACATATTGCTTTTTGATTCCTTCAAATGAATTGATCAGCTCCATCTTTTGAATTTTTATAGCACTTCACTCTTACTACTAATATTGTATTTATATTAGTCTACATATATCTAATAATATGAAAATCAGGTGACTCATAAAATCACTTTCAGGGTCAAGATTGCATTTAAGATGCATGGAAGTGTTTTTTGAATGCTAGGTGGCTCATTCTTCCACCCCAACAGTTCTAGTAAGAACCAATTTCTTACAAGACTAAAAATTTTAGGTATTCTCTTTTTGTTTATTTTCATTATTTTAAAGTTAAATTTACTCAATTTACTACCTATAACTTTTTTGCTGTTACTTCAAATGCTCTGGCAAATAAAGTTATTACAAGAAAAGGGAAATCATTTATTAGTAGCCTGTTACTGCAACTATCCCTTTTATTGATATTCAGTAAAGATTGTTAGGGAACTGAGTATAAGAAACCACTATCTCCATATTTGTAATGAATAAAAAAAAAATAGGCCGGCATTGTGGCTCGAGCGTGTAATCGCAGCACTTTGGGAGGTTGAGGTGGGTGGATCACTTGAGGTCAGGAGTTTGAGACCAGTCTGGCCAACATGGGGAAACCCTGTCTCTACTAAAAATACAAAAATTAGCCGAGCATGGTGGCTCATGCCTGTAATCCCAGCTACTCGGGAGGCTGAGGTGGGAAAATCACTTGAACCCAGGAAGCAGAGGTTACAGTAAGCCAAGACGCAATGCTGCACTTCAGTCTGGGAGACAGAACAAGACTCTGTCTTAAAAATAAAAAAATAACAGAGGAACAAAATAATTTTAAACATTTTAAGAAACTAAGATTCTTATATCTGGTTTATTGTTAGAAAATAATAAATGAAAAGTATTTTAGTTTATTTTATTTCCATTATAATTACTACAAAGATTGTAAAACATTGTTTACAGCACTTTACTGGACTTAGAGAAGTTATTAAACTTGCAAGTACCACTGAGAAACAAAGCACCTTGCAACCGTGCAGCCAAGCTGTTGGACTAGCAACATGGCCATTGCCTGTGAGATTTTTAGCTATGTAGAACCCCAAGACCCACTCCAGAATGACTTAATCATCATCTGCATGTTAACAAGACTCCAGGTGGTCTCTGCGTGTTAGAGTTTGAGAGGGACTGACGCAGCACACTGCAGGTGATGAACACACCTGCTGCCTAGTGAAATCTGTCTTTCAGGCTAGGATCACTACTCAAGGATTGAAGGCAGTCCTCTTAATTAACAAGAACTAATTTCTACATGTGATATATCCTTTAAAATGAGGATTGGTCTTGCCATTGTTCTTGGGAATTTTACTGTGTATGTAATGATCCATGGAACTCTCTGGACTTCCAGTATCTTGACCTTTTGAGTTCCAAATTTTCTTTCAGCCCACTTCCGTGCCTCATTTCAAGGGTTTGACTCCAGACCTGAGATCAGCACATAGAGCTACAAACTCTTTCCTAACACTAGACATCCCTCCCTCTTTAACTTACTCTGTAAAGAGCTACCAAAGAATTCTTTGTAAATGCTGTGATATTTTCTCATAATTACTTTCTCTTCAACTATTTACAATGACCCCTTTAATAGCACCTGCCAGATTGTTTGGTAATTTTTGTGTTTCGATGTTGATTCGCTCCTCCCATTCTCCAGCCCTCACAGCGTGTGAGATGATTCCCTATCATCTCTGTGACATAAATGACTAGCCCCGTTCCTATCTCAAAGCAGGCACATAGTAAATATTGGTTGAAGAATAGACACTGTCAGAAGGTTTTTCTCAGCTTTCAAGAACCTTCACACACAGTCATTTGGACTAAATAAGAGTACCTTCATTTTGCATGAGGAAACTCATGGCCATGACTTGCCAAAAATCCAAAGATTAGAAATGGAATGAGCAATAAAGTTGTCTTCAACCATTCTGCGATGCTATAGCAGAATGCCTGAGACTGAATAATTTACACTGAACAGGTATTTACTGCCTCACAGTTCAAGAGGCTGAGAAGTCCAAGATCAAGGGGCCAGCATCTCACAAGTTCCTTCTATGTCATCCCATGAAAGAAGGACAAAGAGAAGGTAAGAGAAAGAGATCTAAATTGTAGCCTCAAGCCCTTTTATAATGACATTAATCTACTCACGAGAGTTCCACTTCACCTAAACTCCTCCCAACACTGTTGCGTTAGGGCTTAAGTTTCCAATACTTGCTTCGTAGGGAACACATTCAAGGTAGGTAAAAACTCAAGTTTTCTGCTTCCATTAAGCATTTATGCATGGATTTTCATTTTGGTAGGATGCTTTTCCTGTTCAAAGTTCTCAAAATAATTTAGTAGAATGTTTGCCAATTTTACATTTTAAGTCTTGCCACAATCCACCTTTTCTTGTTCATCAACTGGTAAGAGTGCACTTTCTCTTTCATATTCAGGTAAATCTGCTCACCAACCCACTCACCTCATGTTTCTTCCTTCCTCAATGCCTTTAATTCAGTTGTTCTATGAGAAATGCTTTAATCCTAAATAAATCCAACTCATCATTTAAAAGTTAGTTAATACAATCTCTAAAATTCTGTTTCAGTGTTACTCCATACTGCATAATTTTGCATAGCTTCAATTTGCAGAAATTACAATTATCTTGATTTAGTTAAATAACATCAATTTCCCCAACAACACGGTTCAAATTTTAGCTACCATGGCATATTAACTGTGAGTAATTGCACAAAGAAAAACCACGCTGCTAACTCTAGTTCAAGTTTACAGTCAAAGATCTACATAACGATCAGTGAGCAACCATGTCACTTCCTCCAGATTCTGTTGGTAATTGGTCACTGTGCCTCTGTTACCAGTTCACACAGAGACAGCAAGGTAGGTAGCTGTGTTGACTCTTAATCTCTCACCAATCAACCCAAGTAACATTTTACAAATGCGGATTATCCAAAGAGAAAATTAGTCAACCTAGGTGACAATGTAACAAAAAATGAAAAGTGGTAATACTGAAAATGAAAGTAGGATCAGATGTAACAGAGTCCTAGAAGAAACAGCTGACCATGGAATGTTGATGCTGCCACTGTTCTTGAGATTCTAGATGTGCAGCCAGAGGAACTTAGTGAAGGCAAATTTACTGACCAAAGACAAATGTGGTTGTTATGAAAAGGATGAACATGCTGACAAAACAAAACAAAAGAAAACAACTTCACAGATAATTCATGGCATTGAAAATGCAAAGGATAAAACGTCAGAAGCTGATCCAAACTGAGAAAAGAGCATGAAAATTTGCAAAGGCGTAGAGAACATAAGTTCTCCATAGCAGAAGCTATACAAAAAGAACAAAGGCAAACACTGTTCAAGCAACTGTAGATACATTTTTGATTAAAAATCTTTAATTCTTAGTGGTTTTAATATTTAAATTACACCACAGTAAGTAAATAAATATTAGTTTTACTATTTTTATTTCATTTGCAAATGCTTTTACACTGATAATCAACAACACAATGATTTTTTTTTTTAATTTCAACTTTTATTTTAGATTCAGGGTGTACATATACAGGTTAGTTACATGGTATATTGTGTGACACTAGGGTTTGGGGTATGGATCCTGTCACCCAGGTAGCAAACATGGTACCCAATAGGTAGTTTTCCAACCCACGTCTACTCACTCCCTCCCCTCTCTATTAGTCCACAGTGTCTATTGTTTCCATATTTGTTTCCACATGTGCTCAATATTTAACTTCCACTCATATGTGTGAATGTGCAGTATTTGGTTTTCTGTTCCTGTATTAATTTTAGGATTATGACGTCCAGCTCCATCCATGTTACTTCAAAGGACATGACTTTATTCTTCTTTATGGCTACATAGTATTCCATGGTGCATACATACCGCATTTTCTTTTTCTAATCCACCATTGATGGATGCCTAGGTTGATTCCATGTCTTTGCTTTTGTGAATTGCATGGCAAAATACATGTGAATACATTTGTCTTTTTGGCAGGATAATTTCTTTTCCAATGGGATTGCTGGGTTGAATGGTAGCTCTGTTTTAAGCTCTTTGAGAAGTCTCCAAATTGCTTTCCACAGTGGTTGAACTAATTTACATTCCCATCAACAGTATATAAGCGTCCCCTTTTCTCCACAGCCTTATCAGCACCCTTTTTTTTTTTTTTTTTTTTTTTTTTTACTTTTTAGTAATAGCCATTTTGACTGGCGTAAGATGGTATCTCAATGTGGTTTTGATTTGCATTTCTCTGATGATTAGTAATGATGAGCATTTTTTCATATGTCTGTTGGCCACTCAAATGTCTTCTTTTGAGAAGTTTCTGTTCATGTCCTTTGTCCATTTTTTAATGAGGTTATTTGGTTTTTGCTTGTTGAATTCTTAAGCTGCTTTTAGATCCTGGATATTAGACCTTTGTTGGATGAATAGTTTGTAAATATTTTCTCCCATTCTGTAGATTCTCTGTTTACTCTGTTGATCATTTCTTTTGCTGTGCAGAAGTTCTCTGGTTTAATTAGCTCCCACTTGTCAATTTTTGTTTTTGTTCCAATTGCTTTTGGAGACTTAGCCAAAAATTCTTTACCAAGGCCAAAATTGAGAACGGTATTTCCTAGGGTGTTTTCTAGGATTTTTATAGTTTTGGGTCTTACATTTAAATCTTTAACCCATCTTGAGTATATTTTTGTATATGGTGAGAAGCAAGGTCCAGTTTCATTTTGCATATGGCTAGCTAGTTATTCCAGTATGATTTATTGAGTAGAGAGTCCTTTCCCCATTGCTTGTTTTTGTCAGCCTTATTGGAGATCAGATGGTTGTAGATGTGCAGCTTTATTTCTGAGTTTTGTATTCCATTCCATTGGATCCATGTGTCTGTTTTGTACCAGTAACATGCTGTTTTGATTACTGTAGGCTTACAGTATAGTTTGAAGTCAGGTAGTGTGATGTTCTAGCTTCTTTCTTTTTGCTTAAAACTGCTTTGGCTATTTGGGCTTTTCTGGGGTTCTGTATGAATTTTAGACTAATTTTTTCTAGGTCTGTGAAAAATAATGTTGGTAGTTTGATAGAACTAATGTTGAATCTGTAAACTGATTTGGGAAATATGGCCATTTTAATGATATTGAGTCTTCCAACTCGTGATCATGGAATTTATTTATTTATTTATTTATTTATTTATTTATGTCATCTCCGATTCCCTCAAGTGATGTTTTCTAGTTTTCCTTGTAGAGATCTTTCACTTCCTTGGTTAGCTGTATACCTAGGCATTTCATTTTCTTTGTGTCTATTGTAAATGGAATTGTGTTCTTAATTTGACTCTCAGCCTGGATGTTATTGCTGTATACAAATGCTACTAATTTTTGTGCATTGATTTTCATCCTCAAACTTTATTAAAGACATTTATCAGTTCTAGGAGCCTTTTAGTGGAGTCTTTAGGGTTTTCTAGGTGTGGAATCATATCATCAGTGAAGAGAGATAGTTTGACTTCTTCTTTTCCTATTTAGCTGCCTTTTATTTATTTCTCTTTCCCAATTGCTCTGGCTAGGACTTCCAGTATTATGTTGAATATGAGTGGATAGAGTGGACATTTTTGTCTTGTTCCAGTTCTCAAGGGGAATGATTTCAGCTTTTGTCCATTCGGTATGATGTTTGCTGTGGGTTTGTCACAGATGGCACTTATGTTGTAGATGACTCTTTGTCTGTTAAGGATTTTTATCATGAAGGAGTGTTGTATTTTTTCAAAAGCTTTTTTCTGCATGTATTGAGATGATCATATGTTTTTTGTTTTTAATTCTGCTTATGTAGTGAATCACATTTATTGATTTGTATATGCTGAACCAATCCCAACCTTGCATCCAAGGAATAAAGCCTACTTGATTGCAGTGAATTAACTTTTTGATATGCTGCTGAATATGGTTTGCTAGTATTTTGTGGAAGTTTTTTTGCATCAGCGTTCATCAGGGATGTTGGCCTGAAGTTTTCTTTTTTCATTGCGTCTCTGCCAGATTTTGGTATCAAGCTTCATGGAATGAGTTAGGAAGGAGCCAGCTCCCTCATCCCTCGATTTTTTGGAAGAGTTTCAGTAGGATTGGTATGGGTTCCTCTTTGTATATCTGGTAGAATTTGGCTGTGAATTCATCTGGTCCAGGGCTTTTTTGGTTGGTAGGTTTTTATTACTGATTCGATTTCAGAACTCAATACTGGTTTATTCAGGGTTTCAACCTCTTCCTGATTCAATCTTGGAAGGTTGTGTGTTTCCAGGAATTTATACATATCTCCTCTAAATTTTCCAACTTATGTTCCCAGCATTGTTCAACGTAGTCTCTTTTGTATTTCTACATGATCAGTTGTAATGTCATTATTGTCATTTCTGATTGCACTATAAAGTTTCTTAATGTTTTAACAAATTTTTAAGCAAGAGCACCATTAACTTTTTCTACTGATTGTTAGCTCTCTTTGCATGATTTCAGCTTGCATAACAATTTTATGGTTTCACACTGCTGTGCTGAGAACTGCCTCTACTTGATTTTTCATGAAGGTTAGTTCCATCTCAGCTAGGTTTAGAACTACTTGGAAATGGTATACTTTTTATAATCTTTTTATTAAGGTAAAATTCACATAATACAACTTCACCATTTTAAAGAGTACAATTTATGGCTGTTAATACAGTCATAATGTTGTGTAACCACTACCACTATCGAGTTCTGTAACATTTTCATCATCCCTAAAGAAAATCCCATAACCATTAACCAGTCACTCCACCTTTTCCCCACCTCTTTGCCGCTGCCAACCACTAATCTATTTTATGTATATATGGATTTACTTTCTAGAAGTTTCAGCTAAATGGAATTATGCAACATGTGTTGTTTCTGTCTGGCTTCTCTCGCTTAGCATGTGTTGAAGAGTCATCCATGTTGCGGCACATTCATTTTTATGGTTGAATAATATTTTCTTGTATGAATCTATCATTTTTTTGTTTATCCATTCATTAGATCCTGGATATCATTCCCACCTTTGGGGTCTTGTAGATAGTGCTGCTATCAATGTATGTACACATATTTTTGGTTGAATATATGTTTTCAACCTTCTTAGGTATATACCTGGGAATGGAATTTTTGTGTCGTACGGTAATACTGTGTCTAACTTTTCAAGGACTCACCAAAACCTTTTCTACTGCAGCTGAATCATTTTACCTTCCCACCAACAACATATGAGGGTCCAAATTTCTCCACATCATTGACAACACTTTTGAAGTGTTTTCACCCTAGTCATCCTAGTGGGAGTGATGTGGTATCTGATGATGGTATTGATTTGCATTTCTCTAATGACTAACGATGTTGAGCATTTTTCCTGTGCTTTTTGGATATTCTTATCTTCTTTGAAGAAATATCTTTTCAAGCCCTTTGCCCATTTTTAACTGGATCATTTGCCTTTTTGTTATTGAATTCTAAAAGCTATTTATATATTCTGGATGATAGGTCCTTATCAGATATATAATTTGCAAATGTTTTTGGTCATCCCGTTGGCTATCTTTCCACTTGATTGAAAATGTCACTTGATGCACAAAATATTTTAATTTTGATGAAGTCCAGTTTATATATTTTTGTTATTGTTTGTACTTTTAGTGTTATATCTAAGGACCATCGCCAAATACAAGGTAATAAAGATGTACCCTTATGCTTTCTTCTAAGGCTTTTAGGCTTTTATAATTTTAGCTCTTATATTTAAGCCATTGATCTATTTTGAGTTAATTTTTGTATGTGCTATAAGGTAAGAATCTAAATTCATTCTTCGGTATGTGGATGTCCAGTTGTCCCAGCACCATTTGTTGAAGAGACTATTATTTCCCATTGAATAATCTTGGCTTCCATGTAAAAAACTTAAGTGGCCTTAAATGTATGGTTTACTTATGGACTCACAAGTCTCTTCCATTTATCTGCATTTCTATCCTTATCCCTATACAATGCTGTTTTTATTACTATAGCTTTGTATTGAGTTTTGAAATTAAGAACTGTGAGCCAACTTTGTTCTTTTTCAAGATTGTTTTGGATATTTGGGGTTCCTTGCAATGTTGTCATTTTGACTGGGATTACATTGACTCTATAGATCAATTTGGGAAGTACTACCACCTTAATGATATGAAGTCTTTTATTCCATTAACACAGGATCTATTTATAGTTATTTTTGTCTCCCTTAATTTCTTTCAATAATATTTTAGAGTTTTCAGTGGGCAAATTTTGTACTTATTTGGTTAAATTTGTTTCTGAACACTTTACTCTTTTGAAGATATTGTAAACGGAATGTGCTGAAGTTTTTTTTTTTTTTTTTTTTTTTTTTTTTTGAGGCAGAGTCTCGCTCTGTCGCCCAGGCTGGTTTGATGGGTCATTGCTAGTGTAAAGAAACACAACTGATTTTTTATACATTAGTCTTGTATCCTGAGACTTTTTTGATTTTATTTATTATCTAAATAGTTTTATTGGTGAATTCAATCGAATTTTCTGTAAGATCATATCATCTGTGGATAGGGATAGTTTTACTTCTTCCTTTCGAATGAATGGCCTCTATTTTTTTCTTTCCTAATTTCTCTGGTTAGAACTTCCAGTACAAGATTGAATAGAAGTGGTGACAGCAGACATCTTTGTTTCATTCCTGATCATGGGGGCACCGCTTTCCATCTTTCATCAGTAAGTAGGAAGTTGGCTGTGGGTTTTTCATTAATGCCCTTTACCATGTTTAGGAAGTTCCCTTCTATTCCTAGTTATGAGTTTGTTTTTTTAAAAATCATGAAACAGTGTTATATTTTATCAGATGCTTTTCCTGCATCAATTAAGATGATCACACATTTCTTTCCCTCCATTCTATTACTGTGGTATGTTACCTTGGTGGATGTTTGTGTGTGGAACCACCCACACATTCCTAGGAGAAATCCTACTTGCACACGTGGTGTAATCCTTTTAATATGCTGTTAAAATCAGTTTGCTCACTATTGTTGAACTTTTTTGCGTCTCTATTCATAAGGGATATAGGCAGTAGTTTCTTTTCTTGTGATGTCTGTCTGGCTTTGGTATCAGGGTAGTGGCCTAATACGAAGAGTTAGGAATATTTCCTCTGCTTCCGTTTCTTGGAGGGATTTGAAAAGGATTGAGGTGAATTCTCTTTTCAACATTCAGTAGAATTCAAAAATGGTATTATATTTTTCAGTTTGAGGGTATGTGTGTGTGAGGGGGGAGGTGAGTGTGTGTATTTGTTTGTATCCCTCACTGTGCTTAGCAGTGTACCAGACATAGAAAAAAAGATCTATAAATGCTTGGGTAAATTTCTAGACAAATAAGAACATTCATTTAAAAAATATAGGTAAATCAACTTATACAAAGCTTTTTAGAAATATGCCCGCTTTATGAATACGTTCCTCTAACAGCATTCCGGCCAGGCCCTGAAATGAAATGTTCAAACGGCTAGCATGGCAGGGATGATATGAACACACACTATGGACAGAGGAAAAGAGGAGCAAGTTCTACTAAGTGCCTTGAAAGGAATCCTTGGAGGTAATATACTTACCATCCAACGAGAAACTATGTAAAAATCCATAAATGGATTAACAAGCAGAACTGTGGCTGACGAAAACCAGATTAGCTCTGCCAAAGATGAGAGCCGTAAAATGCACCAAGAAAATATCCAACAATAAAAAGAGAAATTATCTGCTGGTAAAAATTCATGATTCTGAAAGTAGACACCACCAGCCTAATTTAATAATTGTAGAATCCCTGATGGAAGGAAAAAGCAGGATATGGTTGAGCCTTTTTCAAAATTTAATTAAAACCAACATGGCACGTATTCCTCTGCTCCTCCAATATTCAAACAGTTTCACAGTGTAGCAGCAGACAGGCCACGGTCAGAGGCAGTGACTCACCATATTTTCAGAAGGGGATTTTAAGAATCAAAGAGGCACAGTTCAGAATTACAAGGCATAAAGTTCCACATGCAGCTTGCAAATCTGTCCTTCCCTGTCTATTCACTGCATGTTCCTGCAGCATTGTGCACATAGACAGTGTGCACCAAATGAGGGCTGGCTCCTGCCTGCCTCACAGCCAGCCCCTGGCAATGCCGCCGTCACTGGGGCCTTCATGTCTCCCTGGGAAGAGAAGCATTTTTCTCTTCCATGCCCAGGAAGGAAACTTACAAGATCACCCCCAGACATAAACGGAAGCCAAGATCCTAATGCATAGTTTAGGTCTGCTTGATATTTGTTGAGATGTAAACCCTACTGTTAGATGTTTCTCTTTTTTACTACCTGCTGGAAGAATACAGGACCACATGCTAATTGCAGAATCCCTTTTTGAAAATCTTCAGATTCACATGCTGCTCTTACCATTTGTACTTAGCAGGCATCAGTCAAAATTTGTTAGATTTACTGGATTTGGCAGAAAACAATTTGAGTACTAACTTTGGCTTTGAGAGACATTGTACACTATCCAAAAAAGAGGGGAGAGGAGAGGAAAGTGGCAAGGAAAAATGGTTAGCAGGAAAGCAAAGGCTCCACTGGATTTGGGTCAGCTTGGCAAGCTGCAACAAGCAAACATCCGCGACATTTGCTGTTGTGGCCTCACATCGCCTGTAACCCATTCCCTACAGCCTTCAGTCCGGGAAGTCAAGTTTATTGGTGAGTGATTTACTTGCAGAGGTGTTGAGCTGGACACAGGTAAACCATCTTTAGTGAGAGGTCTCTGAAATATGCTGACTAGAAACTTCAAATTCTGCTCCAAAACACTAAAGGTATAAATAGGAATTATCTTTATTAAAGGTCTTATTGGATGTTACATGTTTTTACTTTCAGTGGTAGAAGTTTGACCCTGGAAATCTAAATAAATAAACAAAAAGCACTGGATACACAAATTTTGAATTAAAATGGACTCATCTAAAAGTTTTCTACATTGGAGGAAAAGGCAAATTATTTAGTGATGCCTTGAGTTGTCCAAAGTTCGTTAATGTCAACTGCTAGCAAGAAAACTATGAGATCCCAGGGTTTCACATTCATTAAATCTGATAAGAATTCAAAATATGTCTCAAATGTTTTCTTATGAAATAGTTAATTCAGTTGCCACTTTCTTTTCAACGTTTTGGTGAGTTCATTAAACTAGATGGTTAGGAAACTTTCTGTAAGTTTGTTCCCTCTTGACTTTTCCTCCAGTTCATTAGCTGTTCATTCTTAATCTGACACTTCATGGACAATTTTTTCTGTTGTTTGTTGTCTCTATGATAGTACCTATGATATATGAATGGCACATGGATTTTCAGTGTACTCACTGACTGGTTACATATGGCTTGCCCAGTCACTCAAGCAAGCTGTAGCCTCATGTATGTGTAAGGATACGTATGTGCATGTCTGCCTCCCACAGCCACTATCAATCCATTGGAGGAGCATTTTGTAATTATTTACACTTAATAGTTTATAAGGCATTTTCATTAACAGTGTTTAGCTTAAACCCGATGAGCTAGATAATTCTCATTTCCGTTTTATCAATGGTAAAAACTAGGTTCATATAAGTAGAAATAATTAACAATTTCACCTAACTACATATATCTCCTGCATATATGTACCCTTGTGAGTCCCAGTTTAAATTTATATCTGAACTGATATAACCTAGGGGTTGAGACCAAAGGCTTTGTAATGATAAGTCTGAGTTCAAATCCTAGCTCGCCTACTTACCACCCTTGGCAAATTATTTAAACTCCTTAAGTTTTAGTGTCCTCATTTAAATATAGGAAGTGTGCCTATTACCCAGGGTTATTGTAAAGATTAACTGTGACGTGTCTGACTCTTTTTAGCAAGTATTAGTGAAGTTATCTATTAATAACAATAAGAACGATAATGTAAATGACATTGCTGTTTTGTTATTATTTATGAATCTAACTGCCATAGAATTGTTCTTTTATATTCACTGAATTAAATTTAATTCTTGCCTTCCTAAGAAATTAGAAAAGGCGCACTTAAGTAACCATATACATTCATAACATAACATTTCGGTCAATGACTAACCACAAACAAGATAGTGTGGTCCCATAAAATTATATGCTGTGTTTTTACTGTAGATTTTCTATGTTAGATACATAAATCCTTGCCATTGTGTTACAATTTCTTGCAATATTCGAAACAGCCATGTGCTGTACAGGTTTGTAGCCTAGGAGAGCTACAGTTTGTAGCTCTACCACATAGCCTGGGTGTGCAGTAGGCTACATAATCCAGGTCTGTGTGAGTACACTCTATGGTGTTCATGTTCACACAATGATGGAATCGCCTGACATGTCACTCAGAACGTATCCCTGCTGTCAGGTGATGCATGACTCTATTTGTCTGAAAAGTAACCATTGGGGCATGAAGCTAAGTTCAGGCTGTGTGGATGGAAGAAGTCATGGGGGTTGGAGGAGTATTTGCAGGGGAGTTGCCCCAGGGAGGAGCTGCAGTAGCTACATGGGTGGTTTGAACATATGAGGCCGGAGAGGAGCAGGGATAGGGAAAAAGGAGGTGGTGGCGGCGAAGGGTGTCTGAGGGAGCCTGCTACAGTAAGAATCCTAGCGCCTCCCATCAGCTCCTGCCCCACACCTTCTCTTCTAGGTCATTCAGGGCTGCCTTTTTCCTCCCCCCAAATTTTGCTTTTTTGGCTTAAAATGTTTTACCCTGTAATTCCACTTGCCTTGCAGTGCCTCTCCCACGAGAGCCACCTTTAGGTCAGCCCAAGGTCACAATGCCAGGGACTCCAGTTTTCTACAAATTCCATCAGTGATGGGTTCTCTGAATCATGTCACTCCATTAGTGGGCTCCCTTTTCAGCCACATCTCTTTTCACCCTCCCCCTTCTAAATCCAATGCTTGAGATTTCTCTTTTAGGATTCCATCCTTTTTTCCACTCCCAAGCCCAAAGCTGAGCTAATGCTCCCAAAATCGCTAGTCTTTGGAGAAGTTGTCTCTGTTCTCATTGAAGGCAAAACCTGTCCCCTAATTTTTGGTTAAGTGACCCTTCTTGAGGTGCAGCACACAGTGCTTCAGGGCACCAGGAGGGTAGCAGCAGCCTGCCTAGTGCAGACCCTGCCCTGCAACTTTTTGGTCACGGGCCTGAGCAAAGTCACTCAACCTCTTGATTTTATCAGTTTCCTCCCTGTATAGTACAGGGACAGTAACAGAACCAAACTCCTAGAGTTGTTATTAGTTAATATTTTTTGTTTTTATGACAGAGTATGGCACCAATTAAACTCCATTCAAGTGTTTATTAAAAAAATAATCAGTAAATATTTGATCTTAAATGATGTTGCAGACACTCATCTACATTGCCAGCTACTCAACAGGCTGCAGTGAAAGCATCTTAAGACCAGGAGTTTGATTCAAGACCAGTCTGGGGAACATAGAGAGACCCTGTCTCTAAAAAATATCTCTGTCTTACTTCGTTTGGGTTGCTATGACAAAAATACCACAGAGTAGATAGGTTAAACAACAACATTCATTTCTCACCGTCTTGGAGGCTAAGAAGTCCAAGATCAACGCACCTGAAGATCCAGTGTCTGGGGAGGGCTTCCTGGTTCATAGATGACATCCTCCTCCTATGTCCTCCCATGGTGGAAGGAAAGCAAGAGAGCTCTCTGTGGCCCCTTTTATAATAAGGGCATTATATTCATTCATGAGGAATCCGTCCTCATGACCTAGTCATCTCCCAGAGGCCCCACCTCCTAGTGCAATCACACTGGGAGTTAGGATTTCAACCTGTGAATTTGGGGGGAACACAAATGTTCAGTCTATTACAAATCACCTGCCACAGAAACTTCCTGAACTAGCTTGCCCTCTGCCTAACACTTCTACTTAATTGCTGGCCATCCACCAGCAACTTAAATTAACAAAGAAAACAATCTAAACTCATGCAAATTTCATTTACCTAATGTGTCATGTCAGACTCACAAACTGCCTCATACATGAGTATGCTATTCTTGAACTTCATTATTTACTTTTCCAGGCCCTTATTTCTAGACCATTGTCTCTTCTTAAGCATCAGTATAGAAAATAGCATTGCTTTCACGGAAATCCTTCTAGCTGCGGTCCCCCAGGCCAAAGCCCTCTCCCAGTGATGCCCAGAGACTCTGGACAAGTATAAGGGGTGGGTGTTGAGAGGAAAGTAAGGGTAGAGGATGGCTATGGAGACTATTATGAGTAGGGCTTGTGCAGGCATTAGAAGGAAGAGCTGATTACGAGATTGATTTCTGCACCTCTCCAGTGGTTGCAGCCACAGCTCATCCTGAAGTTAGATGTGCTATAAGATGCATGAGACAAGAAAAGCCTCTCCTCCTTACTGCTCAGGAAACTTATCCTCTGGTGTTTCTAATTTTTGCGTAGTCGCATCACACTTTTACAAGAGCTAAAGTAGCTTTTGAAACAGGAAGTCTATTTTTTCCCTTTGTGATCAGTGGAAATCTATACAGAGCAGCAGTCATGGAGGAGGTCAGTAAACTGCATCATGTACATATCTGTTTACAAAGTGAAAGATCTTATAAAGCCTCATTTTCTCCTTTTGATCAGAGTGCAGCAAACCACCAAGGCATGTGTATACCTATGCAAAAAACCTGCACGTTCTGCACATGTATCCCAGAACTTAAAATACAATTTAAAAATTTTTTTAAAGAGGTGGAGTCTAATTTTTCTCCCTTTCAGTGCAGGTGGGAACAAGCTACTTGCTTCTAATGAACTGAGAAAAAAGGTCTGTGATAATGTGCAAAGTAATAAATAGAGATGCAACTTCAAAAAAAAAAAAAGAAATACAATTGATTTTTGAATATTGATCTTATACATACACTTATTAGTTTTAATATTTTTATGTAGATTCCTAAGATAGATGATTATATCAACTGTGAATAGAGACAGTTTTTTTTTCTTTCCAAACTAGGTGTCTTTTATATCTTTTCTTTGCTGTACTGCATGACTAGAACCTCCAGCTTTATGTCGAATAGAAGTAGTGGGAGCAGACATCCTGGCTTTCTTCCTGATTTTAGGGAAACATGTTAACTAATTACGTATAAGCTTAATGTTAGCTGTAGATGCCCTTGATCAAATTGAAAAAGTTGTCCTCTAGTCATAGAGTTTTCATGAGAAATGTATATTAGATTTTGTCAAACACTTGTTCTGCATCTATCAAAATGGTCATATGTTTTGTTTTTCATTTTATTTCTTTAAGTCTGTCATGGTTAATTACATAAATTAATTTTCAAAGGTTTCATCAACCTTGTATTCCTGTGATAAGCCTCAGCTGCCCATTTTATATAAAATTGAATCCAACTATATATATAGCAATTTTGCAAAGAAATAAAAAAAAAAGAAAGAGAAAGAAAAGAAACTCATTCCTGCCACTCTTCTAAACATCGCCTTGTGGTCATACCTTTAATGAACATATGAGGCAAAAAAACTGGGCCCTGTGATTTATCAGACTGTGCGATTTAGATACGATTGAAGTTAATGACCTCAGTGCTCTGCTTCTGTTTGGCAATGAAAAATGGTGTCATATGTTGGAGAGAAACAACAGGTAGAACCAAGTATTCAAATCTCAATTTTAAGTTGTAATTTCCCTAAGAGTCTTAAGAGCCAAGATAGTGTATGAATGCAGAGCATGCATAGGTTCCTAGGGGACACAGTAGACTTTAAGATCTTCTTTTGTATTTTCCCCAGTGTCTGCATGATGTTCTGTCCATACATGCTCCAGAATAGATCAATATTGGTTGATTTAGTGTATACATAATAATAATGTGTTGTCTGTACTTGAAATGCTACGGCAGCTATATTAACAGTTAAATTACTTGTGGTTTCCCCATTGATGTCATATGAAATGGCAAAATGAAGAGCTCTATGTTGATGAACGAACACACAGTGCAAGCATCTGGGAGCACAAAGAGGCATCTCCCTGTGGTGGAATTTCATTGGCTTAAAGGGACAACTGACTGAGCAATTACCATCCCCTTTTTCTATTTTCTGTGCATAAAGATATTATTTCAGCATATGTTTTCAGCACAATGTAGATAGAAAACTGAAAAACTATTAAAAACGTATTTGAAGCGAATCAGACAGCATGTATAAATAGTACAACTTTATTTACATCTCCCTAATGAATGAGCCTAGCTTCATGAGTTGATCTACCTAGTTCCCATAATCTGTTTCTCCTTCCATCCATGAAGTCCATCAATCAGCTTCAATCAATATTTTTCAAAGGCAGCAGGGCTTTTGCTACCAGTTGATTAACACAGGGCTATTTAATCTTTGTCCATCAGTCTTACCTCCAAATTCTAGGTTCATATCCACCTGGCTTGAAAATCTGATTGATTTAACATTATCACTTTTCTGGAGACCTCAACATTTGTCAATGAGCCTTTAAAAGAGACTCCGTTTATACAGGCAAGCTATATTTAGTGAATTATTATACTAAAAATCAGTGATTGAAGTAAATATTTCATTATTTATATTCTGTCATTTTAAAATAGCATGGATAAATAATTTGTACATCAATGTGTCTAATGTGTACTGGTTTATATCTAAACTAATATACTACATTGCCATATTGAGCTACATTGCTTATTGAAAGTGATGCTGGAATAGAAATAGTGCTTGTTAATAATGATATTGTTTTAACAATAGTAAAAACCCAAAATAAAAGTATATATGTGGATCATGGACAAAAATTAGTTTCATAAAATTAGTTCTGTAACTAGAATGCTTTTATAAACACAGATTTGGACTTATAAGTGTGAGGGTGTATTATATTTTTGAACTCTATCCACAAATTTTCTAAACCTTTATTTATACACTTAGAGAATGCATGTTTACTATTATGTATAATACAATATTCATCCAAATTATAATTGCAAGACAATTAAATTGTCTTGTGTTAATTAAAAAGAGACCTTAGCACTGTAAATACCACATAGAAATGCTGAGTGAAAAATTCTGTTACTCATGCCAGGATTTCCACTCCTGGCTATGTTGAGTACACAGGAGTACAATGAAATCCCTGTCAAGAACAATGAGAAAAGTCAGAAAAAACACAAAGTTATAAGTTTGAAAGCAGCACAAAGCCACCGAGACAACCAGGAATTGAGGGGCCAAGATGTTGGAGAAAGGAGAACCAAGGAGAGATGAGCCTACTTCTTAGACCCATTTTTTTCCTTGGAGCAGTTGCTGATTCTTGGCTTTAGGTAAAAGGTGAAAAATGGAGGTCAAGATATGGACCAGGAGGCCAACAGGTCAGCTGAGCTTCTCAGTTTCATAGCAATGGAGAGACAAAAATTGAATTCAGGGCCTCGAGGCAGCTTACATCCTGTAGAAAAGGGGAGGATGAACAAGTGAGCATATGGTCAAGGTCTTCACCAAATTCTTTAGCTGTGAAGCAAGAGGTTAAGAAGTTAAACTGAGACTCTGAAAATTAAAACAGAGTTTTCAGCAGTTTTACAGGGCCTAGGAAATAAATATTGCAGTTCAGAACCCACCAAGGAGTTGGGGATTTGAGTAAACACCCCCAGTCTCTGGGGACTAACCCTTGGAGCAGTATGGACACGAGTTAGGAGGAAGCTGACAAAAACTACAACCTGACCCAGGGCAGCTCAGTTCCTGACAGAGTGAAAATAAACGTTTCCCTTGTCTAACACAAGCTTTGATATGTTATGTATTTTAAGTATGCACATATTACAATATTTCATATGAATATTTACATAATTGTGAATGCAGGCATAAAATACATAAAACAAAAATAAAATATAACTATCAAATATAAATGTATATAATTATTATAAACATATCATTTATAATTATTTTATATATTTATATATTTTATATTTTTATATAAAAACATATAGTTTATATTTTATATATATTTAAGTAATAGCATATAAATATTTATAAATGAATATATAAACAAATATGTGAATAAATATTTATTTCATTATTTTTATTATTTAAAGATCTAATAAATATGTGAATATAAATATCATATTTTAAATATTACAAGATATATACGTGCATTTTAGATGATAGCCAAAGAAAAGGCTGAAATCAATGATCTAAATATTCATATTTAAAAGTAGAAAGGTGTGTACCAACTTAAGTCCAAGGAAAGTAAAAGAAGTCACAAAGAGAAGAAACATATCATTGATATCAGAAATGAAAAAGAAGTCATTACAGCAATCCTATGGATATTTTTTAAAGTGTTAAAAGTATAGGATACTGTGACAATATCCTCTGTGCCAATAAATTGAAAAATTTTGATGAAATAGACAGATTCCTGAAAAAACACAACCAGAAAACTAACACAAGAAGACATACCAAGTCTGAATAGGCCTCTATCTACAAAAGAAATTGAGTCTGTTAGTAAGATATTTCCCCAAAGCAAATACCCAGGCTGAGAAATCTTCACCAGTGAATTCTTCGAAACAAGAAGCAAAGAAGCCTATTCTTATATAAACTCTGTCATATAATAGAAAAAGAATAAATACTACCCAGTTGAATAATAATTAATTCAATACTAATTGTACCAGATATAATATTCGTATCACTATATCAATAATAATTCAATAATAATAGTGTAATAATTATACCAGAAAAATCAGTCAGCAAGAGCCTGTGCCAAAGGTCCCCAAAGACTTCTTCACAATAGCATTCAATCTTCTCAGTGATCAGTTGTAAACACCTCTGACAGCAGGTTTTGCTCATCACTGTTTTCTTAAAATGATGGGCAAGGATACTAAAGATGGTCAGAACATACGACTGTTCCCTCTGTGGATATCTGTTTTCTGAGTCGGAGCTCTTCAATTAGATAATTAAAGTCTCATACCCAAATGACGAGCTTATTGTTCTCAGAGTGGAATGACTTTCTCAGTCATAGACACAGAGTAAAATGTAGAGGCCCCTATATCCGGCAAAGCTGATGTACATAGGACCACACGTAACGTGTACTTGGATTCCTCTTCAGCAACAAGCACAGTGCTTTTCACCCAGTAGACATTCAACAAATTTTCATTACTTTATTGGAAAAAAAAACACAACATGCAATTTGACTGAACTGGAATAAAATCAATTAAGATTTTTATGTTTATTTTTTATGGAGTTTAGAAGGACATGGTAGTCTCCTATCCAAGTTTGCTAGTTCATTACTGTCATTGTATTTGAGTGTCATCGTGAAAGAGGAAGAAAAATATTGATTATAAAAGTCCTATGAATTCCAAAGAGCACATACTACATCACGGAGAACTCATTTTTGAATTCCTGTTCTCTGGGAAATGCCTGCTGGCTAATATTTTGGTTTGAGGGTTCCAGATATCAGGAAAAGAAAAACAAGAAAAATCAGTAAATTGTTTAAACAACATAGTGCTCACCTCCCCCAGATTCAAAGGCTAAATTTTATTCTTAAGAGAATGTCTCACAATACAACCTTGGCAGTGATACACTGAAAAAGTTGGTTGGGAAAAACCGTGAAGCTCTTCTGCAGTGAAGCAAAGCATAATGATAGCAAGTTTTACATTTCCAACTAGCAGGAAACTTCACTATTTCAGTATCACCAACTAAAGTGTTCCGTGGTGAGGCAGAAAACAGCCAATAAGTGAAAGAGAAGACAGATAAAAGGAAGAGAGGTAAAGCGTGCCAAAGTCAAGCTTGCATCAATGTTTCCCAATTTTTCACTTTCGTTTTAATAGTTCATAATCAACAGTGGGCAATAAAACATCTAAAAGATGAATCATACTCTTTTAAACATATAGGCTCATTTTAATTTACCCCTAAACTTCAGGAAACATACCTCACTATGAAGTCCTTTAATAAAAATGACAGATAAATGAAAATAAATGACTTGATTTAAAACACACACACACACACACACACACACAGATTCTTCCCCTTTACTTGTAATGAGAGAATCAGAAGTTTTGTTCTCCCTTGAAGTTAAATGCAATTTTGTGTTGTATCAAATGTTTGGCACCTTTCTCTGCAGCTCCGAAGCAGCCCAAATGTAATTTGAGCTAATTTCTGAAATGTACTTTGGATAAGGATATTTATTGTCTGTGAGATAAATAGTCAAAATATATCAGATTTATTGATGTCTTGAGAAAGTGGCATTATGGCTGCTTAGAGTGAACCTCTGGGCTAAATGAATATTCAGAGAAGTGAAAGCAGGCAGACCTCTGGTATGTGCCTTAGGAAAAAACAATAACAAACAGAAAAATAGCTGGGAAAAGGAAATTGCCTACAGTCTAGCTACTTTAGAGTGACGTGTTTAACGTTGATTGCGACAGAGGTCTGAGATCTGAATGTGGGTGATGCAGGAACCTTTTCTATAAAAATGGGCACAATAGAACAAGGATATGCAGAATCTGATTTGCTTTATTTCAGTTCTCCTCTTAGAAAATAACGGAAAAACAACTCCTGAAGAATTTATGAGCAAAAAGCTCTTGAGCATGTTTTTATAGCATTGTATAATGAAAGAAATCATGCTCAGTTAGTTCTCAGACAAGATCAAGACGACCCTGACCAACGTGGTGAAACTCCAACTTTACTAATAATGCAATCCGGGCATGGTGGCGGGTGCCTGTAATCCCAGCTACACAGGGGGCTGAGGTTGCAGAATCCCTTGAGCCTGGGAGGCGGAGGTTGCAGTCAGCCGAGATCACGCCATTGCATTCCAGCCTGGGTGACAAGAGATAAACTCTGTCTCAAAAAAATAAAAATAAATAAAACAAAAAATAAAATAATGCTATGAGTTAAAGTTTGCAAATCAATCATGATTTTTAGAATTTGAAGGATGCAAAAGAAATAAATAATTTAGATAAGTTTGTTGCCTAGATGGCTTTATAAGAAATTAAGGAGAAAGCCCTCAACTGAAAAGCTGTTAGTCTGTTGGGTTTAAGTCAGTCTTCACTAAATAGTAGTTTACTTTCTACTTCCCCTACCCACATCCTTTGTGAAATATATCTAATTTCAGAATTGGTAGCAATACATCTAATATATTTTTCACTTAAGTTTTTAGTTTTAAATTCACTCTTAAAATTTATATCTGTTTCACTTTCCAATCTGCTTTCCTTGTTTCTGTAACATAGCTACAATCCATTTCTTCATCTATGAAAATTGTAAACATTACCATTTAAGTTCCTTTTCAGATTTCTCGATTATCTGCAGTCTCAAGAGGATTTTCTTATTGGTTGCATTTGGTTTTCAGTTTTGGTTTAGGGTTATGTGTCAGTTTTATGGTATTAGTTTCTTGTCCACGTTACAGAACTTTTTAACCTGTATTCACAGTAGCGTGGAATTCTAGTTCTCACAGGGGCTTCTGTTCCTATCTATAACTAAGGGTGGGTGCCTGGCTTCCAGGAGACTCCCTTGGACATTAGATTTGTGGTGGTTTTATCCAGGTTAAAAGACAAAACAACACTTCCACATCCCACAGTGTCTTAGACCCTGGTCTCCATTGGTATGGAAACCCAAACGCCTAAGAAAAATATTCAGCCTGAAAGGCCTGAAACACCAACTCCCTGACTCTGCATTTCTTTTCCTGGCAACTGAAGATTTCCCTTTCCATGTTTTTGAGCATAGCCAAATATTTTGCTTTGCTTTGCTTTAAACAAGCCCTATTTTATCCAGATTTCCTTATATCTGGGATATAGCCATAGCCGCCCAAGTCAGCTTTGTCTGTGGCAGGGCACCAAAGAGAGGCAACAACATCCCTGCTACTTTTTCTTCAACATCAATGTGGTTTTTACTTGTAAAAGTCAGTCCATGCAACAAAATCAGAATACATTCTACCAGCAGAGTGACAATGGAAAACATCAATTACTACAGGCCATGTTTCATAGGTAGGTGATTGTTCACATAATTTTAGAAGCTGAATTAGGTGGATAATAGAGTTAGCAGATAATACTAATGACCTAGCCTGGAAAGAAAGAGAAGTACTACTCACTAAAAAGAAATTGTAGTCAGAGGATACTAAATAATAGTATAGTTGTGTATGGACAGCATATTGAGCATTTGGTGGTGGTGATGTTTGGGAACTGGTGTGTGTGTGTGTTTGGGAGATTTTAGTTTCATTTTGATTTTTGGTTTTAAGATTTATTTATTTGAATCAGCACCCTTTCTCCTGGCTGTTTTTCCATAGTCAGTCTTGGTTCACTGAGACTTTTTTCATTAAAGCAAGTAATAGTTTTCCTCTTCATTTTTCCTTTTAGACCAAGATTGAAATTGGCCTGCAGATCAAAGACCATGGCAAAAAATTCCTGACATTGGAAACTGCCTTCCAAAACATCCCTGTGCCTCATCCCTTTCTACACATTCCATATAAAGAGATTGTTTCATTTTCCACCTGGCAACGCTTAAATTGTTTTATTTTTCTTCATTAAAACCACCACGCCTCTTCGTTTAACTCATGTTTTAGTACCTTGATTCAGCAGGATCATAAAAACTTTTATTTTTGTTGTCGTTGCTCCTTTTTGCCGCGGGGAGAAGTAAAAAAGAAACAAGTTAAAGAATATACAGTTAACCCTTCTTTAAAAATATATAACTAGATTTCTAAAGGAATGAAAAAATACGGTACTAGTGGGAAAACTCTGCAAGAAAATCTATATTTAACTTGAAATAACATAACTTTTTGTGGGTGTGTTTGACATCCTCTCATACCTGCTAAGTCCCCTTGAGTCCTCAGTAAATATTAATTATGGATAATTGACAATTTCTTTCTTCTAATGGAATCTTCAGAGCCAATTTTGAAGTTTCCACTTGGTGCTAGCGCAGCCTTCAACGCAGGCCTTTTCTCCATTTTGGAATGTAAACATGATATGCCTATAAGAAGTAAGTGTGCATTTCGGGGGTCCCCAAAAAGAAGTCAAATTTACACGGAATTACACAGAATGAAATCCTAAAACAAACAAGAGAAATTGGTTTTTATGTCTCTTTGTTTTTAAAAGCAAAAGAATAATGCCAGACTCTAAACAAACATTCTATGTTCCAAATACATTTTCCATTGTATGCTAAGCTCCTCTCCTGTGAATGCTCTACTGACCATCTTGTAAATGGCTTAAGTAGTTACAATCCCCTAATTAGGAGAATATAATGGCAGTGGCAAATGCCACCAGAGTGCCTTAGCCTGTTTCCTACCAATTTGACCTGATTGATCTATTATGTTTGCTGTAAATCTAATTGCACAGCAATCAGTGAATGACATGACTTACTATCTCAACTCAGTTTAGAATTTTATTTTGTAATGGGCATAGATGCATTTTTAAATGCGACACAAATACAAGCATATGTGTACATATGTGTCTATATATGTGTATGTGTGTGTTTGTTTATATATGGTGTATGTGTAGACAGGTCTGTATATACACAGTATATGTACAGTATGCATACTATATATACTGTATATTATATACAAAGTTCTCTTTCTTTTCTTAGAGTTGGAGTCTCACTACGCTGCCTAGGCTGGTCTTGAACTGCTGTCCCCAAACTATCCTCCTACCTTAGCCTCTCAAAGTGCTGGAATTACAGGCATGAGCCACTGTGTCCTACATACAATGTTCCATATCAGGTATTTTCCTCATTGTTCAATCAAATTAAAGTAGATTTTGCTCTAGAATAGAAAGAAAACTATAATATATTTCCACTGTGGTTTTTTTTTTTTAGTAAATAAACACTTTATAGCAATACTTAAATCTGAATTTTTGAGATTTAATTTGTATAAATGTTCAGAAACGTGTCTTTTTTTTTCAAGCAAGATTCACCTTAATTTGTTTTCCTCATCATAAACTGCATGCTTAAGTGAAAGACTCTGAACTTCTCTTCTTCAGGTATCAACCATGTAACTTCAACCACATGGACTTCTTGTTTGTGGATTGCATATTTCAAATGGAATTTGTGCTTATAATCCAAAACTCTTGGCAAGAATTTAAGTCACTCCACGTGCCCTGCTCTGCTGTGCTTAGTCAAATTTTCCCGAATACAAAACTTTCAATAAATAATATGAACTGATAGTCCCAGTCCCAAGAGTCAAATGGGACTAAAAAGCAAGAAAGAATACTGCCTGCTCATCTAGTCACAGATAGAAATTGGGAAACTCTTGTTTGTCTGAATTCTGTGAAAACTCACTGTTAGCCACAGTTTCACTTTTTATCTTTCTATCACTTTTTATCTGTTAGAGTCAACTCGGAAGAAAATATCCCATAGCAAACTTTCCTACCCAAGACACTATTAGTAAGAATTGCTAACACTTACAGAGAGCTTACTACCTGTCAGGAACCATTCTAAACCCTTCACACAACTCATCTCCTTTAATCCTCACAATCTTGTGAAGTAGAAACTATTATTTTTTCAAACTTTAGATATGAAGAAACTGAGGTACAATGATGTTAATTTGCTGAAGACTACATAGATTGTTAGTGGCAAAGCCAATTTAAAAGAAAATTCCATTTGTGTTTGTCACTCACATTAAGCATTACATTATAGAAGGATCCAGGGTACGATTGCAGTTTAGATATTACGTGCCCATATGCAATCAGGGCCAGTACACTTAATGAAGACAGTCTAGAGTGAGAAAAGTGATGGGCCAGAAATCAGCGGACCTTGATTTCCAGCATCACTTCCAGCCTAGCCCCTGATCAGCATTTAACCTTGAACAAACCACTTAACCCCTGGGCCCAAATTCCCAATCTGCACAAGGAGAGATTAGATGTTCTCCAAGGTCCTTTTCAACTTCAACGCGTATGTCTCTATGATTAATGGCTGAATGAATGTCACATTGATCTCATGACTTGTGGGTGTGTTTGCCATGTTAATGTTAAAACTACTAAAATGAATCTATCGGCTTTCTAAACGGAGATTCAGCCATGGTTTCTTCAGTTCAAAAGGACTACAGAAAAGACTGTTTTCCAGAGCCATGAGTGTCTGAAATGTTTACCAGCACTAGTAGAGATTTGCTCATTCATTTATTATATTAAATTAATAATTTTTGAGTTCAAGTAACGTTCCAGGCATTGTTCTAGACATTGGGCTACAAAGGGTGAATAAGGCAAATGTGATTTCTGCCTTCACGAAGTTTCTAGCAATATATATGTTTGTATTTGTGTATGTGTGTGTGTACGTAAACATTCATAAATGATACAGGTTGTGATAAATTCCGGAAAGAAGGTGAAAAACTTTGCTATGACCCAGAATAGGGAGGAAAGCTCTTTTCACAGACTTTCTGGGGAAGTCTAACACTTTCTTAAAAATTGGAATGAAATTGTGTCTGTTTAGCAATCTCATCAAAATTAAGAAGACTTCTATGATCAGTTTGATTTCATAGACTATTTTTCTAATAGGGATTAGGCATTAAATTTCCTAAATTTGTTAGAATGGAAGGCCCACCTCTATCACTTTTGTTCAGTTGTCCTCTGTAGTCCAAGTTACTTGCTTAACAAGGTATGGCTGCTAATAGCAACTCTTCCTTGAGTTTGTCTTGAGGATTAAATAAGATAATTGGTGTACTGCACCTTTTATCAGCCATAAAAAATAATAAACTATTAGCAATTTTCAGTCATTTTATCTGTATCTGAAGATTTCATATTTATAAGGAAGGTTGTCCTTCTCGTTATGATATTTAAAATAAGTACGAGCCACCTTATGTACTAAGTTTCCAGGATAATTCTAAACTGCTGTTGAGCTGAGTCAGTAAATGTTGCTTTTTAATTTATAAGACACTCTGACAGTTTCTCAAACTTGAGCGCGCATTAGAATCACCTGGAAGACTTCTTAAAATATGAGTTTTGGGGCCCCAGTTGCAGATTGCTGATTCAATAGATCTGGGGTAAGGCTGAGAATGTGCATTTCTCACCATTTCCCAGGTGATGTGCGTGCTGTTGGTCCAGGGACCACACAATAACACAGCAATTGTATCCCGTCACATGCCAGGCACACCGTGAGGATCTCTGCATACTGTAAAATATCTGATTCTCAAAATCACCACGCGCTGTAGGCATCAGGACACCTATTTACACAGAAATGAGAAGAAACTTGGCTAAGGTTGCGGAGTTCCCAAAGAACAGAGCTGGGTTTGAGCCTCAGTTTGCCTGTCCCAGAGCTCATTACAACATGTACTGTGCATTGAAATACTTTCTAACCAAAGATTTACTGACAACTGTAAATTGATGTCTTAGAAAGATTGGGCTCCAGCAAAATATCTACATGACTATGGTATTTCAGTTAGAAAATTCATAAATCAAAAGCAAACTGAATCTCAGGGGGCTCTCTGTCATGATCGCACGTGCTGCCTAAAACCAAAAATTAAAATAGTCTCATGAACCATATAAAAATATTGGCTTGGCATTCAATTTTCTTTGTTTATAAAACTAATGTAATACCTTATTTGAATCTTGAAAAATATATCTCCATAGAGAGAAATGAGTCATTCTGGAGGTTAAATCCACTCCGTTCTCATTTTTGTGAAATATAAGTTTAATTGAAACGTAACAACAAGCTAGAAAGATTTGAGCTGAGTGTAAGATGTTTGCTTGAGTTTTGATGACACCTAGGTGAAAGTAAAGACTATCTGATAGATCCCTCAACATTATTAGGATGGAAGAAAATTCCTAAAATACATGAGCTATCATTTTAGTTTTAATAGAAATGTCTTTTTCACAGCCTCACCTTATTCTTCGAATGTACGTAAAATATAATATTTTGGCACTAACATTGAAAGGAGAAAAGGCAAGATGAACTCCTTTCTTGGGGTAGTAACCCTGAAACCCAGCACACTGTTGGCATCCCACAAAGTGGAAGCAGGCATTCCTATAAGAAGGCTTTCCCCAGAGATGAATTCTTATTTGCACGTATCATTTACAGCTTTGCCGTGTGGGTTCAGATGAAAACGGAACTCAGAGGGGGGGCATAATTAATTGAGTCAACTCAAGTCCTTTGACAAAAAAACAGGCAAGTGAAAATTATCAGAGGGTTTTAGAGCTTCCTGGTAAGCTTCCACTCACCAGGAAGACATTCGGACTCCCAAAATGTGTGAACCCATTCAAGTGGGCGAGCAAGTCAGACCCAGAGACAAACTCTGCATTTAATATCCTTTTGAAAGCATACTTGATTTTTTTAATCAAATATGTTGCTTGTGTCCTCATTTGCCCATTCTCTCACTAGATTAGTGACCATCCTCTTTTAAAAGCCAAAGCACCTACTCATGTAAACAAACACTACCTGTTTCCCCAATAATCTATGGAAATAAATAACAAAAAATAAATAAAAATTTCTCTAACACTAAAAACAATAAATAAATAAAAGCCAAACAGCACCATAAAACTCCCCAAGCCAGAACGCAAAAAGCAGCCTTTTTTATTTTGCTCAAATCTTATTTCACAACTTTAATTTCTATCCTGGTAAACTAATCAATCACCCTGCTTTTTCCTTTATTTGGAATTACATAGCTCCATTGAAGCCTATTATTTAGCTTGCACGAAAGCTTTAGTTTTCCATGACATGAAAGACATGTAGTTAAATATATGACCCCTGCTTAGAGAACCAAAAGGAAGGTATCTTTTAGTGGAGGAAATGGAGAAAAATACAAGAAAATATGGGGGATGTTTAAAATTCTCGCTTTAATTTTAAGAGCCATCAAGAGCCACCAACTATGTAAAAGTAACAGCAGGTGTCTTGAGCTTAGAAAAGTGGGCACACGGACACCTAGACATTAGCTGGAGCCACCTGAGTGCATGAGAGCCTGCCAAGGGGCAGTATTTCTGGAGAAAAGAAGGAAAGACATGAAGGCATGTGTGCATTTAATCAATAGTTATTAGGCATTGTGATCGTAATGGAAATCCAGTGATATTGAGGGTTATCCCTGGCCTTGATGAACTCAAATCTAGTGACAGTCACTTCCACAATCATGTATTAATCCAGGTAGAAGTGCCACTACCATATTTAAAAAGCAATCTCCCATTATGTGCCAAGTGCTTTGTACACATCTGCTCAGTTCCACAAGTTATTGACAACCCCCATTTACAGATGTAAAAACAGATTCCCGACTTGTCCTGGGCACGCGGCTGATAAGCAGCGGTGCTCCAATTCTCTTCTTACTCCCTAATCCCAGCACTTTAGGAGGTCGAGGTGGGCGGATCACGAGATCAGGAGTTGGAGATCAGCCTGACCAACATGGAGAAACCCTGTCTCTACTAAAAATACAAAAATTAGCCGTGGCGGCGTGGGCCTGTAATCCCAGCTACGCCGGAGGCTGAGGCAGGAGAATGGCTTGAACCCGGGAGGTGGAGCTTGCAGTGAGCCGAGATGGTGCCACTGTTCTCCAGCCTGCAGCCTGGGCAACGGAACGAGACTGCGTTTCCAAAAAAGAAGAAGGAGAAGGAGAAGGAGGAGAAGGAAGAAAGAAGAAAGCAAAAGAAGAAGTCTTGCTAGCTGAAACTTACAACATTGACAGATAAGATAGACAAGTAAGGTAAGGGAGATAAAAGCAGGGGAGCAAGATGTACTAAGGGCTTTCCATGCTGTGTTTTATATAAATCACCCTTCCTGTGAGGGTGGGGTAGAAGGCCGGATCACGAAAGAGTCCATACGGAAAGTTACATTTATGTTAGATCTTTAAATGAGTAGGATTTGCCTCATTGTGGTGTCTTCAGCCGAAGGAAACTCAAGGAGGTTTATGGTTGAGAGCCCCCTGGTTTGGCAAGAAGGCAGACTGTGGAAGCAAAGGGAAAAAAAAAAAAGGAAGTTTGAAAAAAAATTGGCTGAGGATAAGTTGAAAAACCTTTGAATATCTTGCTAAAGTATTAGATATTATTCAGTAGGCAAAGCTGAAGATGAGGTAACGGTAAAAATAAAAAAGTTGCAATTTATACTTTATACACTCTATCAACTCTAATACACAGAATAGAGTATCTAGGTGTTGTTCAATGAATAATTGTCAAGTTACATTCAGGGCTGTGCTATTTCAGTATTAGTGAAACTAATCACTATGATTTATTTAGGGCTTTTCTCTCTCAAGTGCCAGGCAGTTTGAATATATTATCTATTATCTTTTTTCCTTACAACAATCCAATAAGATTGTCATCATTGTCTATGTTGTACATATTAAAAAATTGGGTTTATAGAGGTTATGCAACTTCCTAAGGACAAACAGTGAATATGCCACAAAGGCTAGATTTGAAGGCTAGTTTCTAATTCTAACACCTCTGCTCTGTCTATTCTGCTATGCAGTTTTTCCAGGTGCACTGATGGATTTGTACAAATCTATTCAAAATATTTGCCTTCTCTCTCACTCCAGTCTACCCTTCATTCCTCCCTTAACTGGGACTTGAACAACCCACGTTGTTCAATGGCAGCTTGGATTGGAGATGAAATATGTGATGGTGAGCACAGGGAAGGTAATTGACCCCTATGGGGATCAGAACTAGCACTTTGTTCTTTTCAAAGTAGTGAAAACAGATGCAGTGAGCAGGAATTTGGACTCTGAGTAAATTAAGGAGAGTTAAGGCAGAGAAAAGGGACGTTAATGCCAACATGAAATAATGATGACAGAATGCCAGGTGACTCAAACATATCACAACATACCAGTGACCCTCTGGTTTTGCAAATGACAACATGCACCTGAATGACAATTTACTACCAAAGAAGAGCAGGGGAGTTGGGAATAGAAAGAGCCTGACTTAACTGAAGAGGAAACAAAGCCACAGAGGAAGTTCAGAAAAGGTTCCCAGGGAAAACTGTGGGAGGCCTGTGCTTGTCAGTTACTTCCCAGGCCAAACCATACACAGCCTAATACATGTGTTTGCTTAAACCCTTGCACTGTAGCTTCTTCCAAGAATAAGTAAGAGGGACTCTGTGTCCACTAGTAAGAGATGAGGCCTTCAGTGTCAGAGTGGGGCAAAAAATAAGAGGTTCAGGATAGACCATGGGTATAAAAACCAAAGGCATATTTGAAAAAGTTAGAGGATATGAGAAATTATTATAACATTTAAGAGGGCAAGGGGGAGCTTTTTGTCTAGATAGTTATCTATTCCTTTTCATTTTTTCCTCTCTGGGATCAACAATCTAGGAGAATAAACCTAAAATAAACTAGCAAATAAAAACTCTCTGAAAGAAGCTAAAGGAGAAAATGTTAGGAAACTGTCAAGTCTCAATCATAATTTTGACAAATAACACGTCCTGAAACATTAGCTTTTCTCCAATTCCTTTACCACTATGTTTTCCTAAAAAGGTATTTATTAAAAATCCACAAAATAAACCGAAAACATCTCATGAAAATGTATTTCCAGAGATAGACTATTTTGTTATTACTTTGCTACTTGGAAAGGCATTATTTGCTTGAAATTTTACCTAGGTATAGGCACATTCTTTCACTCTTTTTTAAATGCCATATAATAAACTTTATTCTCAAGGAGTGGCTTTCCTGCCTCATGAAAAAATATTGTCAATATAAAAACATTCATGTTAGAGTTTGCAGAGAGATTAAGAGCCATCAAGGTCCACTTTAAATTTTGACTGATGAAAAAAACCAGCTTGGAGAGGCAATGATTTATGTCCTATCACAGTGACTTTAGTGGCAGAGAGGACATTGGGGCCTCTATGTACTGAATCCATGTCCACTTCTCTAGCCACTAGAACATCCACAAACAAATTTGAACTTTGGAGAAACTATACTCACGAAAGAGTGTCCCCTTCACCCCAAAGGAAGATGGGAAACCTATTACAAGTCACTTCTGGAATAAAAACCCAAGCATTAGGCCTCCAAATACTCATTGGACATCTAAAAGATGATGCAGATAATTTGTAGGAACCAAGGAGTGAATATTATATTTGTAGAAATACTATTCAGGAAAACTATATACTTTAAAAGGTTGCTAATTTTCTAATTTACCTGCACAGTGTAAGTTTTTTCACAACTCCACCCATAAACCTTCAATGCAATCACCCCGCCATAAACCCATTGCTTTAATGACAAAGCAGCTTATAATTTCTGGTATTAAACACAAAACACATTAATCTAAATAGATGCACTCTTTTTGTTTTTTTAATCTTAAAAATCAAAGGTCTATTTTTCTTCCGATATCCTGATTGGAACTTCAGAGGGAAGACATTAAGAATCCACAATTTCTTCACATAAAAATTGAAGTTTCATGTCAAGAAATCCGTGAACAATGATCTAACAGAAGTTCCCCTAGAGTACTGAAGAAGATGGGACCTTCTGTAAGTCAGCTTTAAACCATGAGGCCAGTCCATCTCTCTGACTGTGTAACTGTTGAGCTCTCACCCTCTACCACGAGAGAGAAAATCACTACCAGCATGTGATCTGGAGTCTGCTCAGGGAATCCTGAGTTCTACATCCAACAGTGCAGATGGAGAAGAACGGAAGAGAGTCAAGCGTCACCATCTCTGAGGTGTCCACATTCTTTAATAACATCAGTTTCCCTGGCTTTTTTTCCTTTTGGCCAATAATGGGAGCAGACTAGCAGTGGCCATTAAGGTTTCCTCAAATGAGAAAACAGGAAATAGAAAGAAAGAAAGTCTTCTCCAAGCATGACGCTTCATAACCCCTAGTCCACATACATCCTCAGAAAATTTATGTGTCCCTGTTCTTCAGAGCCTTCTACAAGAGGAGCTCCAGATACAGAAATGTAACAATGCCATTACCAGTATCCCAAGCCACTAGAGTCCATCCACAATTCAACAGTTTGCTAAACTATCAGTTGCTTGTAAGGCATTATAAAAACAAAATTTTTCAGCAAATTCATAATCAGCCACAGAGCAAGCTGAAATTCAGTAGTTGGAGTTCATGGTCTGAGTCTGTCCCATCTCTTGAGTCACCAGAAGTTCAGGTAAAACAACAGCTGATGGGCAGTAAACATTCTCAGGAAACATATAAGTATTGACCATCCATTCATCATGTAAACAATCTGTTTGTTTTGAATTAAAGAAAAACTTCCCTTGAGCCATTCCTCATAAACAGACATTAAAGGAAACTATGAATAATCTGCTTTGGTTTGGAAAGGACATTGAGAAAAGGCCAAAGAGCCTTTTCCCCCCCTTTAATTGATGTTCCAAACTGATTTGAAACAGGCCAACGACTTTCAAACATACATGTTAAGAGACCAGTACACTCCTCACTTGAATCAAAATAATCCAACTGGTCTACCAACTTCTACTAGACTCACAGAACCTTGTATATCCTATAGCTCTATATTCTATTCTATAGAACCCATGGCCCTCCAGCTCTTACTGGAATATCATGAGTAAACTGAAGCTTATTTTATCCCAAATTAACTTTTTCTATTATTAGTTAAGCCAAATTGTCAAAAAATTATTTCACATATTAAAACAAAATATAACTCTTATAGCACCCACACATTGACTCTAAACAAACTCTCCAAAGATTATTCTTCAAAATAGATCTACTTCTTTTACATGATAGATTTTCAAATATTTGAAGTTAAGTCTCCTCTAACTAAATCTCCTCAACAAGATGTGTCATTTTAGGCCACATTTGATGATATTCTCCAGAATCTTTAATATCATGTTATTATTTGCTTGTCCAGCAATAATTTGTAAAATAATGTACCAAAAGTGGAACACAATTATCTAATAGCGGATTTAATCCTTTAATCCAAGTAATGGTATTTAAAAGAGTAACTGATACTTCATAATCATTCAATAAATATTTTCTATTTATTGGTTCTACCAATTTGGCACTAGATGCTGTTTTGGGTATTGGGGATTCTGCAGTAAACACTATAGACAAAAATCTGACCCCTTGCAACTTATGTTTCATTTGTTACCGGACTCACTGGAACATTGGTTGAAGTAGACCCTGAATTACTTGCAAGGTATTGAACTGCACAGGGTTGGAAACTAGAAGGCTAGCACTTGGTTAATATTTTTTAGTGGATGACATCTCATAAACTTGAGATCATTTCTGCATCTTAAAGTAGCTGTATGATAAGTGACGTTTAAACCTCCACTGGCCTTCCTAGGAAAAGGTAGACATATCTAGAATAATTTGTAAGGCCCTCCAATATCTCCCTCTGATCTTTTTTTTTTCTTTCTAGATTTAAATGTTGACCTTCTCCTTTTGTTTCCAAATGTTACCTATTTTTTTTTCCAACACCCTCTGTGCAAACAGACACTACATCCTTGCTTGTCCATCTCCCTAAAATTCCCTCACTCAGTTTCTCCTCCTAGGCAATGCCTCATCTTTTCTAATGTGGCTCAAAATCCTAAATTGTCTTCACAGTCTTCCTTGACCCATCCCTATTTCCCTCAAAACAGTTTGTAGCTTCATCCTCTGCTTCTAAAATATTTTATTTATGCCTCTCTTGTAATACTAGTCTTCCAAGATCAATAATTCTTTACTTATCTGTCTACAGTAGTGTAATATACGTTTTTTAAAGGCAGAAGCAATGTCATAATCAGTGTTGTAAGTATAGAGTTTGAAAAGCATGAGCCTCTTGTTGTAAGTACACAATAATATTCATGAAAGGATAATTAATAAAACCATTTTGAAAATTATAAAATGATAATATAAATATAAGATTATTTTAATAAATGTTTATATAATTTCTTGAGTCTACCATTTGATTATAGATGTCCAACTAACTGATTTTATGTGCATGTATGCAACTGAAAACATTAATTTAAGAACCAAAATGGAATTGGTAAACAGAATAAAAATGAATTTTATAAGGATCATTAACAATAGTATTACCCTTATCATTACCTCAGTTTAAATAATTCCAATTAAAAAGTACTTAAGACATTTCCAAGATTTATTCTAAAGTGTTTTGGCAATGCAATCTAAGGATATACTCAGTTAATTTTTAAAATAGATTTAAGTATTAATTGCATATTGCTTATGAGGTCCCCCAAAATAATAAATATCATTCAAATTAGCAATGATAAGAAATAAAGTAAATAGCAAACAGAACACTCAAATACTTCCAACACATTAAAATAAATATCAATCATCAGTTAAAAGCATTTAAACATGTTAGATAAATTTTCATTGATAATATTCTTTATAGCAATAACTCTTCAAATTAAGCAAAAACGTGATCAAACCTCGAAAATGCCAAGAAATGTATTATTTTAGACTTATAATTCATTTTATTACCAATAGAAATGATAACAGAAAAAAACAAGAATAATTAACAATTCATAAAGTGTAAAGGTACTGAAAGACTATAGCCTAATAACCACAGTAGTTGAGAAGGAAAAGAGGAGACATTTTTCAGTAAATTCAGCGTGGACCTTGGCCACCACCCTTGCCAAGTGCGATCATCACATACTGGTGATGTGGCACTGAATGTCTTTCCCCAAAAGAATCAAGGGAAGAGTTCAATGCCCTGAGCTGCCTCGAAGGCCACTCAGTTCTGTACACCCTAGTCCTATAATAAATACAAATTGATCATCTGATTTTTGTGGATAATAGAGTGTATACTTCCCCACTGATTTTTGTCTTCACCTTAAGTTCCTTTCTCGCAGGCATGGCCATGGCTTTAGTTCCCAGGCTGATCTGAACTCATACTCTTTCTCATTCATTTCCTCCTGGTAAAAGGGCTCTCAAAGTGGTGAGATTCATAGTTTCCTTGTACTCTCATCCCAGACTTCTCTGAAGGCAGATCACCGATTCCTAGATTTCCCTCTGTCAGGGAAAAAAGACAACATGCTGCTGTCTCCTTACGTCATGTGAAAGAGAAAGCTAGTGCCAGAAAGTTACAAATGAAGTTTCAGGGCAACCTCTATAATGTGTCTGTGACTTGTCTCTATACACATGGATCTGCTCTGCTTCAAGGCCACATAAGAAAAAGCAAAAACTCTAAGAAGCTATTAACAAAATAGTATTTTTGTCTGGGCACAGTGGTTCACACCTGTAATCCCAGCACTTGGGGAGACTGAGGTGGGTGGATCACTTGAGCCTAGGAGTTCAAGACCACCCTAGGCAACACAGGGAAATCCCATCTCTACCAAAAATACAAAAATCAGTAGGGTTTGGTGGCATGAGACTGTAGTCCCAGCTACTCAGGAGGCTGAGGCAGGAGAACGGCTTGAGCCCAGGAGGTCAAAGCTGCAGTGAACCATGGTCACACCACTGTACTCCAGCCTGAGCAGGAGTGAGATCCTGTCTCAAAACAAACAAACAAACAAAAATTATATATATGGCATTTTCAAAGCTTAAAACTGTGAATTTATCTTAGCAAAGAGAAAAGCCTAAACTTGTTTGGAATAAAACACTCATGTTACACTTTAGCAAACGGGGCCACTAGAGCTCAGTTACATTTCTTTTGAGTTGATTGTTTTAGAAGCTTAAAATTAGGCATAAATAATTTATAAGTCTTTATAAGAGTGTGACAGTTAATACTGTAAACTTGACTGGACCAAGGGTGCCAAGATATTTGGTCGAATATTATTCCAAGTGCGTCTGTGAAAGTATTTTTGGATGAGATTAATGTTTTAATCAGGAGACCAAGTAAAGCAGATTGTTGCCCTCCTTAAGGTGGGTGGGTCTGAACCAATCAGTTGAAGGCCAGAATAAAACAAAAAGGCCAACCCTCCTGCTAGTAAGAGGAACTGCTCCTGCCTGACTGCCATGAGCTGGTACATCAGTCTTTTCCTGCCTTCAGATCCAAACTGAAACATTGGCTCCTTCTGAGTCTCAGGCTGGACAATCTTCAGACTGCAGCTACATCACTGGCTCTCCTGGGTCTCCTGCTTGCTGGCTGCATATTTTGGGATGTCTGAGCCTCCACAATCATATGAGCCAATTCCTTGTAATGAATAAATGAAGGATTAAATAAACAAATAAATAAATAAATACTGTTGGTTCTGTTACTCTGAAGAATCCTGACTAATGCAAGCAGTGTTAGCAATCTCTACTTAACCTTTCTAGACATTCGTTTCCCCATCTATAAAATAAGGGGTATTGCTTAACTGTGAGCTTCTTTCCAACATAACGTAGTTTTCTAGTTCTGTAAATGCCAAGTCAAATGATCCTTTTTATCTCTGGCTTTTATGGGATGAGAACTTACTTACGCCCCACACTGAGGTGCTGGGTGTTACATGTATCTGCTTATCTCATATCACAACAAGCTGGGGTGTTATTAGTCCTTATTATTATAGGTGAGGACACAGAGACATTCCGTAATTTTCCCAAGATCTCAAAACCTGACGAGCCAGGGAGAGAACCCAGACACATTGCCTTAGAAAAGTTAATTAAACAAACAAACAAAAAAATGAAATGGAAAAACAACTTGAGGAACATATAAGAAAGTGAAAAGTAGTGGAGTTGGGAAGTAACTTCTTGATACTTAACCATAATTCACTAACTCAATCACTCTGAACTTACTTTTCCTCCAGATTGACTTAGGTCCTTATCTCTCAAAAGCAGCTTCCAGTTTTAGGATGGTTACGACCTTTTCGTTGCTGTTGTTGTTGTTCTCTGTCGCCCAGGCTGGTATGCAGTGGTGCAATCTCGGCTCATTGCAACCTCCGCCTCCCAGTTTCAAGCCATTCTGCTGCCTCAGCCTCCTGGGTAGCTGGGATTACAGGCACCTGCCACTATGCCAGGCTTACTTTTGCATTTTTAGTAGAGATGGGGTTTCACCATGTTGGCCAGGCTGGTCTCAAACTCCTGACCTCAAGTGATCCACCCACCTCAGCCTCCCAAAGCGCTGGGATTATGCCTATGACCGTTTTTAATGCCTACTCTACCCCTTCAAGCTCTGACCCCAATCTCACTTGATAAACAGAAACTCTCTGTTAAAAAGAAGAGGTGAAAGTGACTTCTGGCAATACTTTATTCTCATGTTTCTATTTCTCTTGTCCTGAAAATGTGACTCCACACCTGGTTAACCAAAGCACTCTTTTAAGTAATGAATTAAAATACACGGGCATGTGCATGTGCATACACAGTATGTGTGTGGAGGCTTGTGTAACATTCTATTCTTCTCCTCTGAAGCACATTGATGAAAATGAGTGTTTTTATAGGTAGTCTTAAATTTTCCTGCACTTAATTGTGTACACAGTATATTTTGAGCAGACTTATCTACTTAATTTTGTTTGACTTAGAGTATTACCAGTGTTCACTATCCTCTTTAATTATTTTGGGAAGTGGAAAGAAAGTAATTTTGTTTGAAAATATGCCTGCACTCGTCAACATATATGTAAAAATAATGGTTAATATTTGTTGTATAGCGAGCTGTATTGTAATGGCAATACTTATGGTATAACAGGTTCTACGAAGCAAGTACTTTTATTAGTCTCATTCTACAGTTGGGAAAACAAGATCTTAGGGAGGGTTAAGTAATATATATTATATCACATAAGAGCTGAGATTTAACTAGTCTAGAAATTACACCTAAAATTAAGGGAATGTAGTTTTCAGATAGGTTCAAGAAGCAGAATATTACCAACCTTAGGATACACTCATTATGCACCCTATTCTGATTCTTCAATGATTGCATGCTCAGCAAGGATCCTCTAACCTCTTCTCTACGAAATAAAATATTGTGTAAAACTGGCCGGGCGCGGTGGCTCAAGCCTGTAATCCTAGCACTTTGGGAGGCCGAGACGGGCGGATCACGAGGTCAGGAGATCGAGACCATCCTGGCTAACACGGTGAAACCCCGTCTCTACTAAAAAGTACAAAAAACTAGCCGGGCGAGGTGTGAGCGCCTGTAGTCCCAGCTACTCGGGAGGCTGAGCCAGGAGAATGGCGTAAACCCGGGAGGCGGAGCTTGCAGTGAGCAGAGATCCGGCCACTGAACTCCAGCCTGGGTGACAGAGCGAGACTCCGTCTCAAAAAAAAAAAAAAAAAAAAGAAATAAAATATTGTGTAAAACAAATGTTTTATGCTACTTATTCTGTGCTTAAAATACACCTGCGTGTAATAAGGTGTTCTAGAGGGATACAGGTTTACCAGGTCACTATAGATACCAAATTCTGCCACCGCCAAGAGTCTTTAATTGAAGAGACACCCAAACCAGCTTCAACACTGTCCTATTTTCCATGATTTCTTAAAGATTCTAAATAGAATCCATCGTTTGATAAGCCATGGGGAATAGTGTGCTTTCAGATTGACTGAGCAATTCTCCCATGAATAATCTAATTTGCTTTTCAGTTTGGAAACCCCCTCACTCACTGCTTCAGACTTTTAAGGGGTTTAGGATAGAAAGGAAAGTGAAGATTAAGTTAAAATCTGAAGCAGCATCAACATTTTGGATATATCAAAGCTTCTACTTATTAGATTTAAACACAATGAATTTCCCAGAAAGGCAAAGGGGAGAGGCTGTAACTTTGCCAGGGGGAACAGGAGTGCCAAGAGAGCTGAGTGGCAGTTTGCTTGGCTCTGTGACAATGATTTTGTTCAAATGCTCCCCACCTTGCTTCCGAGCAGTGCAACAGCCTCGGTTCAAACAAAGCACTTACACAGCCTCACCTGTGGGTTGCCAGCACCTCGCAGGGTGGAATCCTGGCTGTCAGACAAAACTCCGACTCAAAGTTCATTTCATAAATGCTTCCAAGTCAAAAAGCCATTTTTACTGGGCTGGTTTCAAGCGTATCGCTGCCAAGACTTAAATTTCCCATCTCACACTGCCATCTACTGTCTAAGGCCCTGTGCTCTTAAAAAAAAAAAAAAAAGAAGGCATAATACACCGAGCTTTCCAGGAGTCCAGGGCATCATTCATGGACGCTCTTTCTAGAGTCCCTCTTGAACAGTAATCAAGTCTGATTGCTTTTATGTTCACCAATAACGCTATACTTCAGAGTCATATAAAATGCATGTGGACCAAAACCACAAGCATTTGTGTATGTGACCTCACGCGAGAAAAAAAAAAAAAAATTATAGTCTGTTTTAAAAGAATTAGAACCACCATTACTTAGTATCCAGGGGAAATAGACCCAAAAGATCTTGACGGAGAGTCATTGCCTCATTGTTTTAATTGTAGAAAAAGCTGTCTCGAACTGACTGGACTTCATTGACATTAATGTGGCCCGCCAGCTCTCACCCTGCTAGACCTTGGCAGCTAACAAGAATCTTGAGAAATGAACAGTCAGGACTAGACAATGTCAGGATGCCCATCTAAGTCCAAAGGCACCTTCAATCATGGCAGACCACTGATTCACTGAGGGCCTCACATGTGCATTTTGTCCTTCCACCACTGGTGAGAGCATTTCCCCAAGACCAGGCTCTTTCACTTTTAGATAAATTGACCCAAAACCCAATGCATCACTCTCTCCTTTATAGAGGGAGGGAATTCCCAGTCATCACTGCCACAAAAAAAAAAAAAACAAAAAACACCATTTTGCTGATATAACTGTATTCATCATTTATCATGCACCTTCATTTAGTTGTTGTTGTTTTGGTTTTTTTTTTTTATTTTTATTTTTGAGATGGAGTCTCGCTCTGTCGCCCAGCCTGGAGTGCGATGGCGCAATCTCGGCCTCACTGCAAGCTCCGCCTCCCGCGTTCACGCCATTCTCCCGCCTCAGCCTCCCGAGTAGCTGGGACTACAGGCGCCGCCACCACGCCCGGCTAATCTTTGTGTTTTTAGTAGAGACGGGCTTTCGTTGTTTTGTTTTTTAAAGGGGCAACAGGAAATCATAAACAAGTCTTGTATTTGGAGTCCAAAGAGCTAGTCTTCATCACGACTTTGGCACTTACCTTGTATAAGGCACTTGCAAACCTCAGCCTCTGCTTCTCTATTTGAAAATGGGGATAATAATTATTTCCCTTCCTGCCTTATAGGTTGAAAGAATATAATTTAAGTAAGCTATACAACTTGAAAAGTGCTAAGAGGATGTATCTTAAGTATTCTCACCACCTCCTCACCAAAAAAAAAAAAAAAAAAGAAGAAAGAAAGAAAACTATCTGAGGTAATGGATATATTATGAGCTTCATTATGGTGGTTATACATATATCCATGAAATCATGAAATTGCACACCTCAAATATTTACAGTTTTTAATTGTCAGATAACTCCATTTTAATTTTAAAAACTTACAAAAATGTTATACAGAAAGGAATGATCATTGGTATTAACACTATTAACACTGTAACTTAATTCTGCATGTGTATTTTTCCATTTAATTTAAGTGTCACTTCCAATTGCACCTAGAATCTAAAGCTGCATCTTTCATGCAGTTAGCATTTCTGAAACATTTGTTGAATGACAGATTGATAGATTGATAGTCTCTGGAATTTCCTAGGAAATTCCACCTAGCTACATGGAAGCACTTATGTTCTCCAGAGAGCATTTACATTAATTTTCCAACTTTAAATAACATCCTGATAAATAGAAAAGAGCTCACACAGGGCAAAGCAAGATGTTTTTAACTGAAGCCCTTGTGGTACTTTTACTATTTTAATTTTCAAAAAGCATTTGCACTGCTATCAAATGTGTTTTTGAGAAGGTGTACAAAATATAACAAACGATAAGATAAATTTATTTGCTTTATGTTGGAAAATAGCAAGACTTTCCTCTCTGGAAAACCACAATTGAGCAATAAGGAAAAAGTCAGAATTTCCAGAGTAGTGAAACTAAGATTTTTAGGCCACCCATTACAAAGCAAACCATTTTTAAAACCTTAAAAATAGCTCATTAATATATTTGTGAAAGAACACTGCATACTAAAGAAAAATAGCTGTGTGCTTGGGTGCAGGGTGTGTGTATGTGTGTATGTGTATGTGTGTGTAAATATATGTAGGTGCCGTATATTTCAGGAAATAAGGATCTGTGTTGATGTATGTAGATTCACTTGTTTCCATTTTGATTATAGTCACATATTTTCAAGATACTATGCATTAAAGTTAGAGTCAATAGCCATGAAATTGACAGAGTAAAAGAATGGCCTTTAATATGTTCAGACTGATGTCTCCGACTTATCACCTCCATGCTTCTTGCTGAAAATATATACTAAACTCATTCCTATTGCTTTCCCTTTAAACTAGTGAATTCTACTTTCCTGACCATTAATTAAGTCTATATACCATATAATTTAAGTAGGTTCATCTATAAGACTTTGGAGACACAAAATAGAGGAAAATCACAGGAAGCCAGGAGAAGGTCAGAACAACGCTTGGAGGATTATTCTGGCACAGGCTTTCCCTAAAGGGGTCAGCTAGTGATCTAAGAAGGCACTACTCTGAGCTATGCAGCTGCGGGACTGAATCCTGCACCTCAGAACTACAACTGTGTTAGTTTTTACTCTGGACTTGGTAGTACTTTCAAATGGAGGAAGTCTGCACTGGGGAAGGGGGTAGAGCACTGTCTGTACCAGGTGTCTCTCACATTACAGTGTGGGCCTTGGAATCCCAGGGAGGCTTGTTAAAACACAGGTTTCAGGAGTCTCTGCCTCAGTAGGCCTGGGGAGGAGCCTAGTATTTGCATTTCAAGCAGCTTCCCAGGTGGTTTTTCCCAGGCTAATTTTCTTATATTTCTCTGTCTACTTTTTTAAAGAAAAGATAATCTGTCTTTTATTTCTAAGGCACCACTATATGGCCTAATATCCACTGGCACATACTAGGAGCTCAATAAAAGTTTGTAGAATAAATGAATGTTTGAGTAAATTTAAGTGCATAAAAATATAAATGAATGATGTAATCAACTAAAGTTCTACGTATGCTGGAAAAATAAATATAGATGTATAGTGGAGGAAGTTCCAAACATCTTTGTGTACCTACTATGTGTCAGGTGCTGTGCTAAAGAGCTAGGTACATGATGGTAAAAAAAAAAAAAAAAAAAAAAAAACAGATTCAATTTGGATCATCATTTTGTTTGTAGTCAAGCGGAGAAGATAAACCACTCTGAATCACTTAGCAACAGGGATATGTTCTGAAAAATGTGTCCTTAGGGATTTCTGTCATTGTGGGAGCATCATAGAGTATATTTACAGAAGCCCAGATGGTGTAGACTATTACATACCTAGGCTATGTGATAGAGCCTGTTGCTACTGGGTTAGGAATCTGAACAGCATGTTACTGTGCTGAATACTGTAGACAATTGTAACACAAAGATAAGAAATTGTGTATTTAAGCATAGAAAAGGTGTAGTGAAAATCTATACCTTTCACACTTGTAAAAGATTTTTAAATGGTACATCTGCATAGAGCACTTCCCCTGAATGGAGCTTACAGGACGGGAAGTTGCTCTGGGTGAGTCAGTGTGTGAGTGGTGAGTGAATGTGAAGGCCTAGGACCTTACTATATGCTACTGTAGACTTTATAAACACTGTACATTTAGGCTACACTAAGTTTATTTTTAAATATTTTTATTTCCTCAATAATAAAGTAACCTTAGCTTACTGTAGCCTCTTTGTGCACTTTTTAATTTTTTAAACTTTTAGACTGTTTCGTAATAATACTTAGCTTACAACACAAATGCGTTGTATAGCTTTACAAAAAAAATATTTTCTCTTTATATCCTTATTCCATAAACTTTTTTCTATTTTTGATTTTTTTTTTTACTTCTTAAATATTTTTGTTAGTTAAAAATGAAGACAAAGCCATACATCAGCCTAGGCCTACACAGGGTCAGGATCATCAACATGTCAGTCACCGCATGCTCTCACTTGTAAGTGGGAGTTAAACAATGAGAATAGATGGACACAGGGAAGGGAACATCACACCCCGAGGCCTGTTGGGGGGTGGGGGCCAAGGAGAGGGAGATTAGGACAAATACCTAATGCATGTGTGGCCTAAAACCTAGATGACGTGTTGATAGGTGCAGCAAACCACCATGGCACATGTATACCTATGCAACAAGCCTACACGTTCTGCACATGTATCCCAGAACTTAAAGTAAAAGAAAGAAGAAAAAACAAAAAGATGCCACTAGGCAGTAGGAAATTTTCATGTATCCAGGAACTTAAAGTAAAAGAAAAAAGGAAAAAAAAGATGTCACTAGGCAATAGGAATTTTTCAGCTTCATTATAATGTTATGCAACTACGGTCATACCTGCAGTCCAACGTTGACTAAAACATTGTCAGGTAGTGCACAATTGTATGTTAAAGACATAATTACCAATGTCTAAAATAGATTGTGAGGGAGAAGCACACGGTGCATGGAAACGCAGGCATGCTGCAGTGGTATGGGCAACTGTGGAAAATTTATTTGGGCTCTGAACAGTAAGTGAGAATTATTCAGATTTAAATTGTAAAGATGTGACTATGAAAATGGAAATTCACTTCTACATGAAATATTTGAATATATCGTATAAATCATGTTGATAGTGGATTTGGACCCTGCAGCAAGAAGACCACCTGTTCTTTCAAATGTTTTCAGGCCAATAAATATCACTGGTCCATAAGAATTCTGGATTTTTGTTGGTTTTATAAAAATTAAAACAATATAGAAAGAAGAAATCCAAGTTTTTGGTGAGTGACTATAGAGAGAAAAGGAATAACAGTGAAAAGAGTAGTCACATGTTTGTTGTAACTGGCATTTATCATCTCAAATCTTATTAAAGCATAGATTACCTCAAATGCCCTAATTATATGTTCAGAATGAGCTATATCTCTTGTCAAGAGTATCAGAGTAAAATAAAAGCATAATGAGTTTAATTCTATCATCACTTTGGCTCTTGCTGGTATAACTTAAAAGTTTATTTAGAACTGAGAAAATGCTACTTCCAGCGAACATTTTTCAGAAAAAAAAAAAAAGATATAATAAAAGTAATCATGTGACAGTCCTTCATAAAAAGAACTTCACTTACTGTAAAAAGAAAATTTTAAGCTAATATTGGCTTACATTTTTAAAATCATGCAATTCACACAAATGTATTCTCTGGACAGCTGGATGTTCCATTGTTTCCAAATGAAAATAGTAGATTGTTTGCACCTGGTTAACTCAAAGGCCATTAAAAATAAGAAAAACATAAATTTGGAATTTTAAAATTACTCTATGTATTTCTGCTTATATATCTTCTCCGAATTTTAGCAATATTCCCACAACCCACTGTATAAAAATAAACTAAAATAGTTTAAGACTTCTCTGTGGAATTACATGAGCAGGAATAAATTTCAGACTCCAATTACTTGAAGGAGCAATCATTGAACACCTGTTGGAACATGGCACGTGGTTATGCACTGGGGGATTGCGGTCGCATTTAGGTTGCAGCCAAAAGTACACGAAGACATAGAAAGTAAGAAAGAGCATGATGTACTCAGGAAATTAGTGTGGCCTCAAAACAAGGTTGATGTGGGTAGGAAGTGGTTGTTGACTGAGGAAAATAAGCTGGAGAGGGAAGTAAAGACCAGATGACAAGGCATGTTTTAAGTCATGTATCCTAGCTTGTGTTTTCCCAAGAGTGAAATACAAGACAGGCCTTGGATACAGGTCATTTATTTAAGAGTTAGTTTCAGAATGCACAAGCAAGGAAGAGGTAAAAGAGAGATAAGGAAAGAAGATCAAACAAAACAAAGAACAGTGTGTTATTGAGCTGGTCATGACTATTGGCAATGGACCTCAACCCTACACGCCTACATGGCATCCCTCTGAGGTACCATGTGTAGTCGTGGCCTCCAGTGGCCTCAAGGGTCTAAGAAGAATCCCACTGAAGCCTGGGAGGCTGGGGTGGTGGGAGAGGCTGACTCATCTATCCATGGATGCCATCCTCCATTGTGTGAGAGTTGCCCCAGGGAAGCCACATTGAGCGATGAGCAGCTCCATGGTGTAAAGTCCTGATATAGAGACAAAGAGAGATCATTGAACTCACATAGGAACACACTGGCTTTCGAGAAACTGCCCCCAACTTCAGACATGCTGATGAACACGAAAGATATGGGGCTAGATTGTGCATTCATAATGTCTCCCACTCCATGTGACTGTTTTCACGTTACTGGGTTTTAAGCAATGAAGGGACACAATCAGATTGCAATTTGGCAAGTTTAATCTAACCGTAGTGAAGCAAAGAGATTGAAGCTGAGCATAAGAAACAATGGCCAGGTTGGGCGTGGTGGGTCATGTTTGTAATCCCAGCACTTTGGGAGAGGGAGGATCACCTGAGGTCAGGAGTTCAAGGACAGCCTGGTCAACATGGTGAAACCCTGTCTCTACTAAAAATACAAAAAATTAGCTGGGCATGGTGGTGGGCACCTGTAATCCCAGCTACTTGGGAAGCTGAGGCAGGAGAATTGCTTGAACCCAGGAGGTGGAGGTTGCAGTGAGCTAAGATCACGCCATTGCACTCCAGCCTGGGCAGCAGAGCAAGATTTCATCTCAAAAAAAAAAAAAAAAAAAAAAAAAGAATGAAAAAGAAACAAAGACCAGTTAGAAAAACAAATACATAATAATGATTCTAGATAGGAAGAAGTAGAGGAATTCATGTGCAATTTTGGAAGCAGAATGGACTGAAGGTAAGAAGTACATTAGGGGGATGATGGATAAGGACAAGTTAAGGATGACCCTTAGCTTTCTGGATTCTACAATGGATGACAATGATTCCATTCAGAAATAGGACAAGGGATCAACTGGGTTTCCAAAGTAGAGCAACAAGAAGATATATCCATTCTTCATGTCATTTAGTGAATCAATGATAATGTTTTGAGGACCTGCTGATCTAGGAACTAGAGATTCAGAAGTGAAAAATACAGACAATATCCATACTCTCCAGAGTTTATATCCATTTGGAATAAAAACAAAGCAAGCAAATAAAAAGATAAATTAATACAACAATTTCATATGTGGACAAGTGATACAAAGACCATAAAAGAGGAGGGTGAGATAAGGTGTAATGAGAGTGGGTTGAGCTCCTTTGGAATGAGTGTTCAGGAGAGACCTAATGAAGAGGCGATATCTGAACCAAGACCTGAATAACACAAAGGAATCACAGGAAGAACTAGGAGAAAACTATTCCAGGCAGAGGGAAGAGTGGGGGCAAGGGTAGGATGAAAGCTGGCACACCCAGGGAGCAGAAGGAGACCATATGGGTGAAGTTTAGTGAAACCAGGTGAGCCTGGCATGAGATGAGAGCAAGAAGGAATCACAGGGGCAGATCATGACAGGAGTAGAGACCATGAAAAGGAGACTGATTTTTATTTCCAGCATTAAAAAAATCACTGGTGGTTTTCAAGCAAGGAAAAAATGCGATTAGATTTCTGTTTCTTAAAGGTCACTCCGGATGTTTTGGGGAGAATGGATTTTTAGACAGGCAAGAGGAGACACCTGTGAGATTGGTTAATAATGAGAACTAGCCCTAACATCGCTAAGACATTGCTCTAAGTGCATTGCAAGGATTAATTTATTTAATCCATACAGCAACTCTACAAGGTATATACTATTTTTACTCCCTTCTACAGATGAGAACATACATGTTTCATAACTTGCCCACTGTCAGGAGGTAGCCTGGCTCCAACCCTGTGCTCTTACAAACTATGAATCTTACCATCACATATGAGGCACAGTGCTTGTCCAGGCCAAAGGTGATAGAGTGGGTTGAGTGACTGGAGATTGAAACCAAAGTCAATTCAGTGAAAACTGTGATAGACTGAGGTCCAATCCAATATGAGGTTCATCTCACAAACACCTAATGTCTTCTTTAGGCCTCTTACGCATTGGTTTGTACATTTTATTGACTTTTGCACAGATTATCAAACTGGAAGAAATGTTCTGGATTTGAATGATTTAATTAGGTAAAAACGTAAAACATTCAAAATTTTCTCTAATAGTTTTCAGCATTGACAACATCCCCATAGTTCTGTAGGTGGAGAAGATAGAAACATTAATTGAACGTGGTCCATATTCTTGAGAAATTGGTACTAGCGAAAGGGATGGTAATGCAAACAAATTTATTATAGTGAGTGAGCTGGCAAATTGATGTTTAATAACTGGCACTTTGGAGTGAGGGAAACCTTTACTTGTAGGGTTTGCCAATTTGTTTGACTTCAAGCTACTGATGTTACATTAACTGACTTAAAGAATTCCAGAAAATTTAATACTCGGCTCTCTTGAACCAAGGCAATGTAGCTCCAGCACTTACAGTACAGTGTGAAGAATGTGGAAGAAATATGTTCAACAGAGGATCCAGGACCACAGAAAGAATCCTGACTGATTATGCCCAAGAAAATCATCCAACACTTCAATGAGGCAAAGGCATTCGAGCCTGGTCTTTAAGAAGCGAGGAGGAAAACTGTCAGTTTATGTATAGTTCTATGGCAACTCCAGTTTACATATTGTCCATAGAAGATTTCTACTACAATGGTAACATCAAGTAGTTACCATAAAGACTACAGGGACCACAAAGCCTAAAATATGTGATTCTTTCCAGAAAAAGTTGCCAACCATTGCAATAATCGATGACAACAAAAATCAATTAAACCCTTAATAGAGAAATGTCTTTGACTTTCAACACACTAATACAACTTCTTCCATCCTACTGTCTGCCGATGAGCTTACTTGAGATTTTACTGAGACATTGAAGCAATCAGAGCACAGTATCCTTGCTTTTCCTTCTGCTACCATGGGCAAACGATCATTGTGCCTATCTAGAGCCAACCTTTTCATTTGTATGCGACAGACCCTCCCCTCAGGCTCATCCAAGGTCACTGGTCCAAGTATCCAAGCCTCTCTCTTCCCTGCATCGTCGGGTTTTTCCTCTCCACTGAATCATTCTGATTAATGTACAAACATGCCATTATTCTCATTTATTATTATTATTATGGAAAATAACATTTGACATGAAATCTACCTTCTTAAATTTTTAAGTGTATAATACATTAGTTTTTACTATAGTTACAACGTTGTACAGTGGATCTCCAGAGAGATCATTCATCTTGCTTCACTGAAACTAATACGCATGGATTCATAATTTTCCATTCTCTGTCCCTCAGAACAATCACCATGCTGCTCTTTGATTCTATAAATTTGACTATTTGGCCGGGCGCGGTAGCTCAAGCCTGTAATCCCAGCACTTTGGGAGGCCGAGACGGGCGGATCACGAGGTCAGGAGATCAAGACCATCCTGGCTAACACGGTGAAACCCCGTCTCTACTAAAAAATACAAAAAACTAGCCGGGCGAGGTGGCGGGCGCCTGTAGTCCCAGCTACTCGGGAGGCTGAGGCAGGAGAATGGCGTGAACCCGGGAGGCGGAGCTTGCAGTGAGCTGAGATCCGGCCACTGCACTCCAGCCTGGGCGACAGAGCGAGACTCCGTCTCAAAAAAAAAAAAAAAAAAATTGACTATTTTAAACACCTCATCTAAACGGAATCATGCAGTATTTGTCTTCCTGTGACTGACTTATTTCACTTAGCATAATGTCCTCGAGATTCATCCAAGTTGTCACATTTTGCAGGATTTCCTCCCTTTTTAAGGTTCAATGTATTCAATTGAATGTGTATACCACATTTTCTTTATCCATCCATTTGTCAATAGACATTTAGATTGTTTCCACATTTTGGCTATTGTGAATAATGCTGCAATGAACACAGGACTGCTTATATCTCTTTGACATTCTGACTTCGATTATTTTGGATAAATGCCCAGAAGTGGAATTTCTGGATTATACGATAGTTCTATTTTTAATTTTCTGATAAACCGCCATACTATTCATTCCCATCAACAGTGTGCAAGTGTTTCAATTTCTCCACAGCCTTGCCAACACTTGTTTTTTGGTTTTACTTTTGATTCTAGTTATCCTAACAGGTGTGAGTGGATAATTCATTGTGGTTTTGATTTACATTTCCCTAATTATTAGTGACATTAAGAATTTTTATATATCTATTGGCTCTTTGTATGTATTCTGGAAGCATCACAATTCGTGATATTAAAATTCATTACAAACCTATATTATTAATGAAAATGATATAGTACTGGCATAATGACAGACATGTAGACCAACAGAACAAAACAGAATATCCAGAAAGAAAACCACAAATATATGGACAACTGGTCTTCTAAAAGGGTGGTGAGAAGATAAAATTGGGAACATCTCTTTAACAAAGGGTGTTGGGAAAACTGGATATCTATATGAAAAAGAATGAAATTGGACTTCTATCTTACACCATATACAAAAATCAACTCAAAATGGCTTAAAACCTTTAAATGTAGGACTATAAATCTTCTCAAAAACCACAGAATGGTCATGACATTTCTCTTGACAACAATTTCGTGGATACACCACCAAAGCACAGACAGCAAATATAATAATAAAGTTGAACTTAGGTCAAACTAAAAAGCTTCTGTACAGTGAAAGAAATAATCAACAGAGTAAAAAGGCAATCTATGGAATGGGAGAAAATATTTGCAAACCATACATATCTGATAAAAAGTTAATCTCCAAAATAAATAACAAATGCTTACAACTCAGTAGCAAAAATAAAACTACTAACCCAATTAAAATAAGCTAAAGACTTGAAGCAACATTTCTCCAAAGAACACATTATACCATATTTTAAAAACGATCTGCTTCCAATCCCCGATTCAGCTATCACCTCTTTCTCTTATCCAGTTACCCCAACACCTTTTATTGAAAAGACATTCCCCATTTTATATTTTTGGCATCCTCTTAGACAGACCCTATATTTCTGGGCTTTCTATCTTGTTTCATTGGTCTTTATGTCTCTCTTTATGCCAGTACCATATTGTTTTGATTACTACAGGTTACTCCTCTCATTTTTTTTTTTTTGTTGTTGTTGAGATGGAGTCTCACTCTGTTGCCCAAGCTGGAGTGCAGTGGCATAATCTCGGCTCACTGCAACCTCCATGTCCCGGGTTCAAGCAATTCTCTTTCCTCAGTGTCCTGTGTAGCTGGGACTACAGGCACATGCCACCAAGCCCGGCTAATTTTTGTATTTTTAGTAGAGACAGGGTTTCACTGTGTTGGTCAGGCTGATCTCGAACTCCTGACCTAGTGATCCATCTGTCTCGGACTCCCAAAGTGCTGGGATTACAGGCATGAGCCACTGCCCCCTGTTGGTTACTCCTCTTTTTACTGCAAATTCTTCAAAGGAGTTGTTCCTAGTCTCTTGTTAATCTCTATTATATTCACTTCTCTCAAGTTTTATCCCTCCATCCTTCTTACTTTGTCAAAACTGCTCAAGGTCAACAATGACCTTCACATTGTAAACTCAGTAGCTAATTCTCAGCTATGCTATGGTGTGCATATTTGTTTTCCCTCAAAATTAATATTTTAAACCTAACCCCCAATGTAATAGTATTAAAGAGTGGACCTTTAGGAAGTGATTAGGTCATGAGAGCTCTGCCCTCATGGATGAGATTACTAACTGTATATAAGAAGCTTGAGGAAGCTCCAGAGCCCCGCTATACCCTCTGCTATGTGAGAACAGAGCAACAAGGCACCATCTTTGAGGCAGAGAGTGAGCTTTGCCAGACACTGAATCTGCTGGCACCTTGATCTTGGATTTCCCAATCCCCAGAGCTGTGATACATAAATTTCTATTGCTTATGTTACCCAGACTATGGTATTTTGTTATAGCAGATCAAATAAATGAAGACACTAGATGACACAGTTAATCACTTCCAATTCCTTAAAATACTTATTCACCTGACTGCTAATTAACTATACTCATTTGATTTCCATTTTTGTCGGCATTAAGACCTCATTGACAGTATATATTTCCACCTTCCACGTCATAGATTAGAAAGATAAAAACTGAGGTGCACTTAACATGAAAGTTATGCATTCACCCTCAAGTGAAGGCTATAAGGACATCACAACTCACAACAAAGGTTCAGGTTTCATAGCAGTTTAAATGGATCATTATGAAGACAGAATTGACCCATTACTGAAAAATAAAAGTATGAACTTGCTAAACTTGAAAGAACTTTGGTGGCAACAACATCTAATTCCATGTTCACGTGGCAAAAGTGGTTCTGTCTCAGCAAAACAACATCACATGCCACAATAAATTGATCCTAATAATTCCAACACTACCCTGATTCCCTAAGAATTTACAAGAAGTGCCTTATGAATCCTTCTGATGCTTTTTCTTCTCTAATAAGATTATGGGTCAGTAACCTCAAAGGTAAATTTTATTTCTATTTTTTAAAATAAAGCAGATTCAGCAAGTTAAATGGTTTATTTCCTCCTCTGTTTTACAATTGAGATATATCTAAGCTTCAAAAGAAAACAGAAACGACTTTTACCCTGACCTCATCATATCTTCCTTATCTTCTTTTGACGTATACTCTCTATATTAATTGGTTCTTAATTAAGCTTTGTGCTTCGGGATTTGAAATAGCTTTAGAGTATTGGTAGCCAGTTTCTACTCTTGTTCTTTTTTTTAACAATGTTGATTGAAAATTAATTCAATGTAGAAGAAAATGACGATGTACTATGTAGCAACGTGGCCTGTGGGTGCTCAATTTAAAAATCCTGTCAATTAGGGTCATAATTTCAACTAAAGTTTGCATATAGACACTAAAAAGGCACCATCCTAGAGCCTAAAGGCATAATCCATGCTCAGAAGAATCTCTTTTGTTAGTCAATGAAGATATTATTCTTTATTTGGAAAGAGGACAAAAATATTTGTTGCTGGCTTTGAATTGCTAGTTAAACAATATGAAATTATTGAGGGTAATTGTATCCTGCACAAGGTCCTAATGTAACATGGAGACCTGAAACACACACACACATACAGCTTTCTGAATGTTCCTGTAAAGCCAGCCCCCAGCTATAGAGATCTGAACAACATTTGATTAAGATTTAGATCTTATTACTTTTTTCCTTACCCAGTGGGAGTCATTTTGTTTTTTGTCTGTTCAGAGTAAAGAATTCCTAGAAAACTATATTCAGATGGTTCATAACAATCAGGTGATTGTTCTTTTACTTATTCGTAGACTTGATTTTCCTCTTAAAAATTCATATTTATCTATTGTCTGATTATGTTCTCCACAAATCCAAATGTTACAATGATGGGTAAGAGTATAATAATTCAATTGCTTTAACAATGACCAATAACCAATGGAAAAATACATTGTTAGCTTACTTAATGAAAATCCACAAATCCACAAAAGACTTTTTAATTTTTCCCCCTATTTTCTAATATTGAAACATCATGCTGCCACATTTAACAACAAGTAAATTGCTAAAATCTAAGAGCCAGCATTACCTTTGCTGAAAGTCAAATAAGGACGTGTAGAAACTATATTAATTTTTTTTTTTTTTTTTTTTTTTTTTTTTGAGACGGAGTCTTGCTCTGTCGCCCAGGCGGGAGTGCAGTGGCATGATCTCGGCTCACTGCAAGCTCCGCCTCCCAGATTCACGCCATTCTCCTGCCTCAGCCTCCCAAGTAGCTGGGACTACAGGCGCCCGCCACCGTGCCCGGCTAATTTTTTGTATTTTTAGTAGAGACGGGGTTTCACCGTGTTAGCCAGGATGGTCTTGATCTCCTGACCTCGTGATCCGCCCGCCTTGGCCTCTCAAAGTGCTGGGATTACAGTCGTGAGCCACCGCGCCTGGCCGAAACTATGTTAATTTTAAATATAAACTCATATTTATTTTTAAACAATATTCATAATATGTAGGCCATTAACACAGAGTATTAACCAGTCCAGTACATTTGGCTATTTCTGGTTCAGAGTAAGAATGAATATTTACTAACAAAATTCTGGAAAAACTTGAATCTATTAACATCAATCATTTATGTCCCAATGTCAGAGCATTCTAGTTTCCTATCCAATGGCCACTTTCTTCTTTTCCCCTAGCAATTGAACTATGGATATTGTGCCCAAATTGTGCACTTTGCAGCTACATTGTGACAAATGACCAACTCCTAACCCATAGTATAGGTTATTGGTCATTCCATAGGTTCTATGAAACTGCTGATAATTCTCCTTAAAAAAGAGATCTGACACCATTGTTTCTCAAATTGTGGTTCATAGTTTCTTGGGAGTCTAGGAGTTCAAATATGATTTTTTAATGTTTATTTATTTTTTATCTTACGTTAAAAAGAATGTATACAGTTATGAAAGATAAAATCTCCATTTTGCAATGAGGTTTCTCACTTTAAAGCCATCATCATATGGCTTTTCTTTTTGAGCCTGGTTACTCCCAAAGCAGGGTCTAATGCAAATATTTGCTTGTACTTGTTCACATAGGAATGCGGTCCCAGGGAGAAGTACATGTTGAAGAATAAAACAGGGAAGAAGAGGAAAACCATCACAAAAATATTTTATCTGCTTGGAAAATGCTATGGGAAGCTGGCGCTTGATCTCCCGGTGAATACTGAGGAGACTTTGAAAAAACATCACAAAACTGCCTGGTCAGGAGACAAAAGAGGTTAAGAGGAGTCCGACAGGTGGTAGTTTTCCCACTTTTGGATTGCACACAAATGAGTGCAAAGTGGCTTCTCAAGAACATGTCCTGAAAAGGCATCAGAGAAGATCATGGCAGGAGCCAAGAGGTGAGTTGAGTGGCTCAAGCGAAAGCACTGGATGATTGCTAGGCTCATCAAAGCCAGTATAGTAGCTAGGGTAAGAGGTGGAGCCAGGAGAATTTTGAGGGATAAAATACAATCTACCATCTGTACCACTCAGATCCATTCATGCACTTCATTACTCCAGTCTAGCACATTGTAATGGTGCTAGCTAGGCACAATCTCAGCAAGGATGTTGTACAACAGAGCTGGTAGAACAAGCTAGATTGCCCCTGTTACATCTGAGCCTGATACTCACTACAGCTCTCCCCAGCATGTGGGGATTACAATTTGGATTACAATTCAAGATGAGATTTTGAGTGGAGAGACAGCCAAACCATATCATTCTGCCCCAGCCCCTCCCAAACCTCATGTCCTCACATTTCAAAACACAACCATGCTCCCAACAGTCCCACAAAGTCTTAACTCATTCTAGCATTAACCCTTCCACCTATGAGCCTGTAAAATCAAAAGCAAGTTAGTTACTCCCCAGATACAATGGAAGATACAGAAATTTGGTAAATACATCCATTCCAAATGGGAGAAATTAGCCAAAACAAAGGGGCTACAGGCCCCATGCCCTAATAGGGCAATCATTAAATCTTAAAGTTCCAAAATTATCTCCTTTGACTTTATGTCTCACATCCAGGTCACACTGATGCAAGAAGTGGGCTTCATGGCCTTGGGCAGCTCTGCCCCTGTGGCTTTGCAGGGTAAAGTCCTCCTTCCAGCTCCTTTCATGGCCTGGCATTGAGTGTCTGCAATTTTCCAGGCACACAGTGCAAACTGTTGGTGGATCTACCATTCTGGGGTCTGGAGGACAGTGGCCCTCTTCTCACAGTTCCAACAGGCAGTGCCACAGTGAGGACTCTGTGGGGGCTCCAACCCCACATTTCCCTTCCCCACTGCCCTAGCAGAGGTTCTCATTGAGGGTTCCACTCCTGTGGCAAACTTCTGCCTGGACATCCAGGTATGTCCATACATGCTTTGAAATCTAGGCAGAGGTTCCAAAACTTCAATTCTTGACCTCTGTATACTCATAAGCTCAATACCACACGTAAGGCACCAAAGCCTGGGGCTCGCAGCCTCTGAAGCAATCGTCCGAGGTATATGTTGGCCCCTTTTAGCCATGGCTGGGACAGAAGCAGCTGGGATGCAGAGTACCATCTCCCAAGGCTGCATAGAGCAGTGGGGCTCTGGGCCTGGCCCGTGAAACCATTTTTCCCCTGTAGGCATCTAGGCCTGTGATGGGAGGGTCTGCACTGAAGGTCTCTGACATGCCCTGGTGACATTTTTCCCCATTGTCTTGGTGATTAACATTCAGCTCCTGGTTACTTATGCAAATTTCTGCAGCAGGCTTGAGTTTCTCCCCAGAAAATGGCTTTTTCTTTTCTATTGCATTGTCAGACTGCAAATTTTCCCAACTTTTATGCTCTGATTCCAACTTTTATGCTCTTGAATGCTTTATTGCTTAGAAATTTCTTCTGCCAAATACCCTAAATCATCTCTCTTAAGTTCAAAGTTCCACAGATCTCCAGGACAGGGGGAAAATGCCACCAGTCTCTTTGCTAAAAAAGAACAGGAGTCACCTTTATTCCAGCTCCCAACAAGTTCCTCATCTCCATCTGAGGCCACCTCAGCTTGAACTTAATTGTCCATTCCTTTGACCATTCGAGACAATTTGAAGTCATTCCAAAGACTTCAACAAGTCTCTAGGAAGTTCCAAACTTTCCCACATTTTCCTGTGTTCTTCTGAGACCTCCTCTCCTGGTTAACTGGCTGTTAACCAGTTCCAAAGTCATTTCCACAATTTTGGGTATCTTTACAGCAGTGCCCCACTACCTGGTACCAATTTGCTGTATTAATCTATTCCAATGCTACTATAAAGAAATACCCAAAACTGGGTAATTTATAAAGAAAATAGATTTATTGGCCGGGCGCAGTGGCTCAAGCCTGTAATCCCAGCACTTTGGGAGGCCGAGACGGGCGGATCACGAGGTCAGGAGATCGAGACCATCCTGGTTAATATGGTGAAACCCCGTCTCTACTAAAAAGTACAAAAAAAAAACTAGCCGGGCAAGGTGGCGGGCGCCTGTAGTCCCAGCTACTTGGGAGGCTGAGGCAGGAGAATGGCGTGAACCCGGGAGGCAGAGCTTGTAGTGAGCTGAGATCTGGCCACTGCACTCCAGCCTGGGCGATAGAGCGAAACTCCGTCTCAAAAAAAAAAAAAAAAAAAAAAAAAAGAAAATAGATTTATTTGACTCACAGTTCCACATGTCTAGGGAGCCCTCAGAAAACTTACAATCATGGTGAAAGGCACCTCTTTACAGGGCGGCAGGAAAGGGAAGTACAGAGAGAAGGGGGAGAAAGCCCCTCATGAGAGAACTTACTCGCTATCATCAGAACAGCATGGGGGAAACACCCACATGTTCTAATCACATCCCACAAGGTCCCTCCCCCAACACATGGGGATTACAATTCTGATTACAATTGAAGATGAGATTTTGGGTGGGGACACAGCCAAACCATATTACCACCTGAGCTCCATATCCTCTCAGATCAGCGGCAGACTTAGATTCTCACAGGAGCACAAACCATATTGTGAACTGCACATGTGAAGGATCTAAGTTGTGCACTCCTTATGACTATCTAACTAATGCCTGATGATGTGAGGTGGAACAGTTTCATCCTGAAACCATCCTGTCACCCTCTGCCCCTGTCCATTAAAAAATTATCTTCCATGAAACCAGTCCTTGTTGCCAAAATGGTTGGATACACTTAGACAAATGGAACAATCCTCTGAAAAAAACACAAATGGCTACAAGAAACAATATGAAATAATTTGAAGAGCTCTTTAACTATTAAGAAAATTGAAATTGTAATTTTTAAAAATTCTCAAAACATAGATCTCCAGACTTCAGTGAATTTACTGCAGAAGGCTACCAAATGTTTAAATAAAATTAATGCCAATTCTAAACGATAGCTTTCAGAAAAATAGAAAGGAGAGAACACTTCTCAATTCATTCCATAAAGCTAGTATTACCACCAAAACCAGACAAAGACAGTACAAGCAGAAAATTACAGACCAATATCCCTCATTAATACAGACACAACGATCATTAGCAAAATATTACCAAATAAATTCAGCAACATATGAAAAGAATTATGCACCATGACTAAGTGTGGTTTATGGTAAGATCATAAGGCTGGTTCAGTAATCAAAAATCATTGTAGCCCACCATATTGACACATGAAAGAAGGAAAATAAACATGAATTTTGGCAAAACGTAACACCTATTTCGAAGAAAAGAAAACTGTCAGAAAAATCGAAATACAGAGAAACTTCCTTGACTTAATAAAGAGTACCTACATAAAAACATACAGTTAGCATTATACTTAACAGGGAAAGATTGAATTTTCTCCCTGTGACTAGAAAGAAGGCAAGGGTGTCCACTCTCGCTACTGTTCATCAAAACAATGCTGGAAGTTTTAGCTAAGTCAAGAAAGCAATAGAAAGTGTTCACATTGGATAGGGAGAAATAAAACAGTCCTTATTTGCAAATGACATAATCATCTAAATAAAAATCCCCAAAATCAACAAAAAATCCAAAATGAACAAAAACAAAGAACACCAATAAAAGAATTCTGGAACTTATAAATAAGCTCAGGAAGGTTTCAGGATATGAGATAAATATACAAAAATCAGTTGTATTTCTATACACTAGCAATTAACACAAATATTTAAAATAAAATATAATTTACTGTACAATTTAAAATTGCTCAAAGAAATAAATATGTAAGTGTTAATCTAATAAAATATGTATAAGATTTGTATGTTGAAAACAAAAGACCAATAGAGGAAATCAAAGAAAACTGAAATAAATGGATAGCTATAGCATGTTCATGGGATGAAAGACTAAACATAGCAAAGGTGTCAATTCTCTCTAAATCAATAGGCAATCTTACCAAGATCCTAGAAAGGTATTTTTATAGACATAGACGAGTTGATTTTTAAATGTGTATCAAAAGGCAAAAGAACCAAGAAAGCTAGAATCATTTTGAATTAAAAATTGACCTACTAGATTTTAAGACTTACAGCTTCAATAATTAAGATGATGTGGTACTGGCAGAAGATAGACACAAAAATCCATGAAATAGAACAGAGATCCCAGAAATAGACCCACACGAATATGCCCAATTAATTTTTGACAAAGATGCAAAAGCAATTCCATTGAGAAAAGGTAGCCTTTTTGACAAATGATGCTGGAGCAATTGGATATTCAGAAGTAAAAGAGAGGGAGAAGGAGAGAGAGAGAGAGAGAGAGAGAACCCAAACCCAAGTCTCATATGCTATAAACTCAAAATAGATTGGATCACGTACTTAAATGCAAAAAGTAAAACTGTAACACTTTGAGAAAACAGTAGGAGAAAATCTTCAGGATCTAAGACTAAGTAAAGAGTTCTTAGATTTTACACTAAAAGCATCATCCAAAAATAGAAAAAAACTGACAAATTGTACTTTCATCAAAATTAAAAACTTTTGTACTGCAAAATGCCCTGTTACAAAGACAAAATGACAAATTACAGACTGGGAGAAAATATTTGCAAACCACATATTTGACAAAGACTAGAATATATTAAAACTCTCAAATTTAACAGTAGAAAAAAAAACAAAACAAAACCCCAACAATTCAATTATAAAGTGGGTAAAAGAGATAAGGAGATATGTCATTAAAGAGAATACACAGACGGCAAATAAGCCCAAGAAAAGATGTTCAATATTATTAGTCCCTTGGAAAATTTAAATTAAAATCATAATGAAATATCTAATTTATCAGAACTGTTAAAATAAAAAGAAAGTTACAAGACAAAATGCTGGGAAGAATGCAGAGAAACCACCAAATCACACCTATTTTGTAGATGGGAGTATGAAATGGTTCACCCACTCTGAAAAACTGTTTGTAGGTTCTGAAAAATCTATACACGCAACAACTCTCCTACAACCTGGCAATTATTCTCCTGGACGTTTCTCTCAGAGAAATAAAAACATGTTCACCCAAAGACATGAGCACAATTGTTCATAATAGCTTTATATGTAATAGTCTGGAAACAACCCAGATGTTCTTCATGAGGCAATGGTTGAACTATGTAATATTCATACCATGTATTGCACACTCAGCAATAAAAAGGAATAAACTACTGATACATGCCACAGTCTGGATGAATCTCCAAAAAATTAGACCGAGTAAAAAGGCCAATCCAAAAAGTTACACCCTATATGATTCAATTTATACAACATTTTTGAAATGAAAATATTATAGATATAAACATAGTATGTAGGCTGTCTGGAATTAAGGAGGGAATGCAGGCAGGAGGGAAAGGTAGGTGTCAATAAAAGTGCGCGAGAGATGTTTGTGGTAACGGGAATGTTCTCTAACTTGCGTGTATCACGTGTGAATATCCTGAGAGTCAGTGTATTACGGTATCGTAAGATGTTACCACTGGGGAAAGCTGAGTACACGGTATTGTGATCTCTGCATATTACATCTTATACTGTGTGCGAATCCGCAATTACCTAAAAATTAAAAATTAATTTATAAATTATATGTGGTAGCAATAATCCCATTATTTTCTTCAACCTGTGTCTAAATCCAAGTGTAATTATTTTTATATGCTGCTTAATAGCTAAATAGTGTAATGTTTATTACTTCCAGAATGTACTACACTGCATTGTGAAAGAATTTGAGATTATTTTCAGGGAAAGAACAAAAGAAAAAATCAAACCTCCAACTGTCACTGCTTTATCATTTTCTTTTTGCTGATTTTATACTAAACTTTTAAAATATTCTTCTGTACTATTTTCTAATTGTAATTTTGGATTTAATTCATAATCAAAGGGTCTCTTAAGTATACTGATATGTTTCATTGCATTCTAATGATTAAGAATGGGAATAAATGACAGTATAAATTTTTTCACCCAATTTAATGGAATGCAATGGAATTAAATGAAATTAAGTTTTACTCATGGCAGAACAGACTAAGTCTTCCAGTTTTCTTCCAATGTTAAAATATAATTGAAATAGTAGAAAAATGGCAATACATTCATTGAATTATGCTTGGTAAGATCAACCACATTTCATCAGTGAAATACATTATCACATTATCTATGAAACACATTGGGTTTTACTCAATACAAGAGTAGTTTTAAGCTTTTCAGCTTGGGATGGGATTTGTAGTTATTGTTTTCATTTCTTGAAGGTTAACACAAAAAAGTCAAGGACTTAAGAAGTAGGGCTTTTTCCTTAATAATAGAGCATTAATTAAAGATTCCAAAGTGACTAAGTGATCCGTGGTTACTTAAAGAATATTTATCAAGCATATGTCCATGTTTCCATATTCTCCCCTTGAAGTTAAGTGTGAAACAGCTGTAACCTCTCAGGAACTCCAAACAAAGACGTTCCAGGATCAGCTGAACATATAGGAGACTTGAATCAGTTATCATAAAATCTCATTGATCAGTCAGGCACCCTCTTAATACTGCAAGATTACTTAGAGAATCCTGTAAATTTTAGTCCTGTGGCTCAGAGAGTATTGCCCAGTGGTTCAACGTAGACCCATTGAACAGTAGTTCATGGTTTATGGATCAGGGACGAGGTTAGGAAAGTCATAATTTAGGATGGTAAAAAAGATAAGAAGAATAAAAGGAAAGGTAAGAAAAAGAGCAGAGACAGCCAATCAAGATCAATAATCATTGACCTGTGTTTTAGCAAATTTAAAGAGGAGTAAACAGAATCCTAATTCTTCTGATTTACTTAGTTATGTTGAAGTTACTCTGAGGGACACTTCAAAATATTTATCTTCACAAATATGCTTAGCCAACCCTTTTAACGAGCTTCTTGGGCGTTTGCCAATCAACTGGATATATAGTATTTTTTCACCATTTTGTACCTAGTAACACATAAATTCATGTCCACTGTTTAGACCGACTGCAGTTAGCATTTATGATACAGCAAATTTATGGATAATTCTACTTGCAACCCAATGTTACATTTATAATCAATATTCCATCCTCCACTCATCAAAACATTTCAGAATAGCCAAAATGAGCCCCTTTTCAGAAAAACAGTGGAGACTTTGTTGTAATGAAAGATCTCCCAAGTCCATCATATACTCACACATCATAAACTTATTCTGTGTACTCTGTAACAAACTTTTTCAAATAACTCTAAAATGAGGGACCAGAGCATATAGATTATGAAGTTTCAAAAAGTGGAACGTGATTTACACTCTTTCATTATTTTCTTAAATTAGAGTTTAGTTGACGTGATTCTGGGAGTTGACTGGAGCCAAATACCTATGAAGGGAAAGAATATAAATTTTCCATTATTTGGGGATTGCCATATTCTGTCAATGTAATTTAGCACATTCAATAAATCCTTATATAATTTTTAGAAAAAAATTAAAAATCACCTAAATGTCTAAAAGCCTGAATAATAAATTATAAAAATCATTTTTTTGCTGTAAATATGAAACACCTATATCAAACATTGTGCAAGGAATGTAAGCCAAGATTACCAATTTGTAAGATTACCATTTAATTCCCAAACCTGTTTCTAGCCCTGTGTTTCCCATTTCTATGAATGCAGTGTTACCTTCACTCTCCCAGGCATAGAGATGAATACCAACATGCCTTTTAGCTTCTCCCTCCAACCTTCCCTGTAATATCCTCCCTTCTTTTGGCTGTTCACTACTTCTGATTCTTCTGACATTGGTCCTGTTTTTACTATTCAAGTTCTCATTTCCTTACACCTTAGTGATTGTGAAATGCCCCTGCACTTCTCCTCACCTAGGAGCTTCCTCTTCTCTTACTCCATGTTACGCACCCACGTAAGATTAATCTTCTTGTGTTCATATACTGTATCATAATCCTCTCCTGCTTTAAAACCTTTTATAACTCCCTTACTGCATAGAAAATTCAAGTTAAATTGCTCAGCCTGACATTCAAGGCCTCATGTGATCTGAATTTCCTCCCAAGGACCCCTCCTGTCTACCTTTGAGATGTAACTCCTAGGATGATTTCCCACAACAAACGCTTTCTCAAATGTGCAATTTCCTGTTTCCTACAGTTGTAGACAATTTCTCCCTGCTCTGGCGCTCTACCTGCATCCCCCAATAGCAGTAATACTTTATCTGTACATCTGCTTTCTTTTCCTTTTTTATTTTTTCCCCCTGAGACGGAGTGTCACTCTGTCGCCCAGGCTGGAGCACAGTGGTACGATCTTGGCTCATTGCAACCTCCGTCTCCCGAGTTCAAGCAATTCTCCCCCTTTAGCCTCCTGAGTAACTGGGACTACAGACACACGCCACCACACCTGGCTAATTTTTGTATTTTTAGGAGAGACGGGATTTCATCATGTTGGCCAAGCTGGTCTCAAACGCCTGACCTCGTGATCCACCCACCTCATCTTCTGAAAGTGCAGGGATTACAAGCGTGAGCCACCGCGCCTGGCCGCTTTCTTTTTCTTGATAGACTGTATGTTCTGTGATGTTAGGTACCATGTCGTATCCATCATGGTGTGATTCACCATGACTAACAAGTGATGGGGTAGACATAAGTGAGTATTTATTGGATAGATTGATGTATTCTTCTTGATAAACAAATTTTTTATATAAATACTTGCAAATAAAAGGGCCCCCCAGGTTTCCATTACAATTTGTTCATACTTCTTACATTTTACTGGTAAGATAAATGTAGATAGATCCGATAGATGAGTTTTAAAGCCATCTTTTCTGAATCTGTGGTCCTTCATCGCAGTGCTGCACGGATTAGTTAATATGTTTCAGTTCTTTGGTTACAAAAAAAATTCTGAAAATTGCTTGTTTTTATGTTTTAAAGAATTTTGCAATCTATTTTCAATAAAAACATAAATCTAGTCAATAAAATGGGGATGAAATAATAATTATGAGAACAATGATCTTTAAAGTATTCTTTTTTCTATTTTAAATGCCATCTCAGAGGCTGATGCATGGTTTTATTTTTTCACCCATTCCGAAGACAGAAGACTTTTTTAAAAAAAATTCTTTGTCTGGACTGCAGTAAAAGAATTATAAAAGACCTTAAAATAAAGTCACTTGGGCAACCCTCCTGCCTTGGGAGGACTATATATAAACCCAACTGGAAAGAGAGATATATTTTCCAAGTTGGGAAGGGTAAATATAAACCTGAACTTGACATTAACTTTCCTTTATGATTCAACGAAGTGTTTAAACATCCTCAAAAGGTAAAAGTTTCTTTTTCCTCCTTAAATACTCTGCACTTCAGTCACTTGCATCGAACGTTTATAATCTGCTGTGAATTATTTCATCAGTGCTAGAACGAAGAAGTCTCCTGTTTTAATAGAATCCATTCCAAAGTAACACAAACTTACATAACACTTGAATTACAAGAGTTCACCACAATGTGCTTTCAAATAATGTTTCCTTAGTGCATTTAAAATATCATTCAATTTATAACTTCTCAGAAGCATATTTGTTATGCAAATTGAGGTTCATCTCTACTTTAAATGTTAGGTTATATGGAACCTATGTAAAACGAATAAAAATATTTTTAAACTGCACCATGATTTCAGCATATATAGTAAAAGCTCTGAAGGAGGAATCTTTAGAAATTAAGAGTCAGGGGACTAATAGTTATTTCAGAATTTACTGTGTTGGGTGCTATAATATGTTGATGATATGTTACTTACCATTATACCAGGCAATCAATAGACTTATCAGATTGAAACTATGGGCATCCTATTCAGATCTCTTCATACAAAAACCAAGTTGTTCAACATTATATTATTGTAATATTTTGGTAAAGGCTTTGAAGCAATTATTATGTTTTATTAAAATATTTCACCCTACTAAAGTATTTTCTATGCAAATAAACCATTTAAAATAATATGGACAATGAGGAAAACTTCCTTTCTCTCTCTAAATGTAAAATACTGGAACATCCATTTTAATTATCATATATAAACCTGAAAACTAAATGCCACCAAATACCTATGCTAGCTATGCTAGTAGCTTGTATCCCGTCCCCTTCTCATCAGAAATTGTGGCAGTGTGTCTGCATGTGGCATTGATTTCTGAATAAGCAGCCAAGTTGAGGTGTGATCAGTTACACAGACAAGCTCACTGCACTTTCTTGTATCTGAAACATCCCTGGAGGCCCTTACAATTTCTCAATGTCATAGACTCTAATCTTTATGGCTCTTAAGTCCAAAATTAGAAAACACAGAATACCATGATTGCCTACAATAGGAAATATTCACAAGCATAAGTAAAACCCATTTTCTTTATATAAAAAAGCACTTTATATTGAAGTACATGATCAACCACCTTCTCTACAGTAACTTGCTTTTAAAAAAAATGAACAAATATGGAACAAATTTAAATTTTCTATCCAAACTTATTGAAACCATACCTCACAACTATTATTCTAATGGATATAATTTGCTTCCATTTGATTGTTTACAGCTCAACCAAACTTTTAATAGTTCTCTGTATTGTAAATTCTAAAAGTTCCCGTACTGCCTTGACATCTTTGAGCCTCACAAGGCTTCAAAGGCCTCACCATGAATTTCTCTGCTCTCATCAGATATGCAACCCCTTCTCTCAAAGGGAAAGTCTCCCCATCTCTAGCTACTCCCCCTATCTGCTGGGCCAGCTGCACTCCATCTGGTTCTCCACCCAACAGGTTTCACTTCCCTGCCAGCCCATGAAATTATCCAAGCAAGTCAATCACATCCTTCCATAGGAACCAGAGGTCACCTCACCCTCTTGTTACTACAAAGCCTACACTCCTATGCCCTTTGGGGTTCACTCTCCTCCTGAGCCCATCCTTATGTGACTCTGCGTGGAGCACAGTGTCTTCTTCCCCTGGACTGCAAATATGTGTGGCTAATAAGCTGCTGTCAATCTCATGGCTCCCAAGTTGGGTGTTGTGTATTTGATCATCTTGTAATTGGAACTGGCGATTCCTCCTTCACCAATGGGGTGAATAGAAGGTATCGAAATACTCTTTTAATTTTTAAAATTCAGAGTTGGCAGGTGAACAGGCTTTATCTTACATGTCACGGAAAGGATTTTATGTTTTACAGCCCCGCCACACCCATGCTGCTGGATGAAGAAGGCAGGGATAATGTGAGACAGAAACCAGCTCTGTCCCTGTGGTTGGGTGTCACCAGGCTGTGTGGGACAGACAAAGGAATGAAGAGAACTAGGACAAAGAAAGACTGAGGAACACAGCGGCATCTCTGACATTTTTCTACACTGGAATAAGTTTTCTCTTCTCGACAAAAATTATACTGAGAGTCTATTAGATATTTCAAACATTTAGAAAATGAGACTGAATGTTTCACAAATCTCATTAGATGTCTCTCTTACTATTTTAACTTAGGTTAGCCAGAAACCCGGAGATTAGGACTCTAGAGTCAGTGCTTTATTTGGGAGGTGAAGAAATGGGATGAGGATTAGTAGGAGGTAATTACAGTGTTTTATCAAGCAAGATGCCACTATAGATATTCAGAGCCTATTTCCACTGGGAGACTCTGAAAGACACTGCAGTACAGCCACCTCAGAGAAATCTCAGTCAAGATGGAGGGAGATGGGTTATTTATCCACAATCCTGAGATGGCTGAACTCAGTAAGAATTAATTTTCAGGTACCCTTATCCTCCCTACCTAAGGACCACCCTCTTTCAAACAGCCCACAGAACCCCTGTCCCCCGACATCAGTCTCTATTGCTTGTCCAGCTTTATTTAATTTATACTTCTTATCATCTTCACAAATAGTACAATTTTTTTTCCGTTACCTGTGTCATTTACAGGGAAGATCCAAACGACTACAGATTTGTTCACTTCTGTAACACCAGGGAACAACCTAGTATATTGTAGGCACCCACTAAAGAATGAATGAATGAGTGAATGAATGAATGAATACATAAATTCCATGGGGAGAAGTTCTGTGAGCAGTGAGATTTAACAGCGGGGCCAGAGGACCAAACTCCTACTGGTGGGCTACAATAAAAGGTTAGGGCTGAATGTGGGGCCAAAGCGTGCACACATGGTTCCCCAAAGGTGCAAAACCACTGAGAGAAGCAATGGACTCAGCGACTCTTCTCCAACATCACTCCTTTGTGCGACCGGCCCATGGGAAGCTGAGATGACTCCTTCTCATTTGTCTTACCAGCATAGCTTTTTTGAAAGCAATCCCACATGACTCCTTGACATGTTTGTGGTAGCGCAGCCTATGCTCTGTGGGTCTTTCCTGCACAAAACTATTTTCCCCACTAAAATGTAAGTTCTTGAAAGAGGAAGTTGTGTCCAATCCACACGTGTACTCCAGTCAGAGGTGGGTAATTATGGCTTATTAAAACATGAATGCATTCATGATCTGTTAGTTATTATTCATTGCGTGTTTAGTGGTGTGGCTTTCGGGAACAGGGTAAGTGGTCATTCTGATCTGTAAAGCAAGGATTTTCACCCACCCCTCATGCATGCAGGTAAAAGGAGCTCCCCTTGGCATTTGAGTCAAGACTATTTAATTCTCTGTGCTGTCTTATTTGGCACCATATTTTCTAAGATGAAAGCTATTATAGACCTTGGTTTCTATGATGCTTTGCTTGTGGTTTTTCTCCTCTTCCCCAGCCTGCTAATGTCTCGGACTCTCTTGAGGACTCTTGTTCTATTGTTAGCCTCTTGGGTGTTGGTGTTCTTCAGATCCTTCCCTGCACCACATTCCACTCTTATTCTAGATAATTTTCGTTGAGTCATCTTATCGTTTGCAAGTCTGTATTCATCACACACAGTCTCCTGAAGCCCAGGTATTTTACTTCAGATCTGATCTTTCTTCTGAGTGTCCAATCTGCTTACTAACCAGTTAATTGAAAATCTCTCCTGGGCATCACATGAGCCCCTCAAACTCAGCAGATGCAAAACTAGGCTCATCATCCTTCTCCCGACACCTGCTCTTTTGCATGTATTTCCTATTTTCAGGAATAGTAAAAATATTCAACCACATTTACCCAAGCTGTAAATTCTATCATCGAGTCTTTCTTTTCATTCACTCACTCATTTACAGTGAAACAGCAACTTCAGTCTTTACCTTCTGATCTTTCTCAAGTCTTCCCATGTCTCTTCATTCTCCACTGACCTTCCCCTATCAAGGTGGCATTGCCCTTCCTCTGGGTTGCTGCACCAGGCTTCTAACTAGTCTCTCTGTCTCCAGTTTTTCCCCCTTCCATACATTCCCTGTGCTATCACAAGAGTAATCTTTCTAGAACACAAGTACCATGTTTTACTCCTCTATAATATCTTTCAGTGATTTCTCATTGCTCCTAAATCAATCCAGAGTCTTATTGCATATAATACTTCAAATAGATACTATAATTTCAGTTCCAGCCTTGTCTCTTATCATTTCTTTCTGAGAATTTTATTTTCCAGTTATCCGGCACTTTTTTCAGTTTCTGTATGTGTTATGCTTTCTTCTTATTTCTGCAACATTTTGAGTAAGCTGTTACCTTTGCTTAAAAATTTATTGTTTCCTCTTTCCCCTTGTCTGTTATTCACTTTTCTGGTCTCAAATTAGATGCAGCTTCCTCAAGACAGTCTTTGCTGACCCCCACAAATCCAAATTAGGTTCCTATTTTATATGTTTTCAAAGCTTGCCCTATCATAGCCCTGTCTTACAATTGTCTGTCAATATTCTCTCTTAAACTACAAGACATGTGAGACAGATGAGGTATCTAATCTTTTTGATTAAAGAATCTATCACAATGCCTAGCACATAACTGGTAATCAATAAGTATTTATTGAATGAACTAGGGAACTACTAGTAAAGTTGATTGGTCACCCCTGAAGTACATTCAGAAAACAGGCATAGAGATATCCTAGGAAAAAATTAAAATATCCATAAATAATTATCAAAAATTATTTTTATCATGCTACCTATTGCTATTCAAGCCACTAATTATGTCTGCGAATGATAAGTACCCCAAAGTGTTCCACTTGATAGATATTCTTCTCACTTTTTAGTTGGCTAACCAATATAAACACTGCGCTCAGCAAATTCTAAGCAAATAGGCTGAATATTTATAGATTTAGGTTGATTTTCACACAAATTTGTAAATCTGCCTACCGAGGTCTATGAATACAAATCTTTGGGTAAATATGTCTATAAATTCAGATATCCCCACATTTTGAAAGACTGTTTCTATAGCTTTTTGCAAGTATTGCAAACCTGAATGATTTGATAGGCATAATACCAGAGCTGGCTGCTGGAATTTTCAAGTATGCCAGGAGAAAAAATGTGTGTGCATGTATGTGTGTGTGTGGGGGGGGATACACATGTGTGGATGCATATATTTGTATTTATACACATGCATTAAATACATTTTTCAGATTGTAATTACTAAGCTTGTTCCTAAGGAAAGTGTATGTTCTAGAATGGAGAGGATAGTTCCTCCTGAATACAATGATTCAAATGCAGTAAGCCACATATATTACCTCCACTGCCTTTTCATCTCTAAAACCTGAAAGATTCAGTGAAAATAGTGTTAAGCAGTTGGCCACTGGTGTTTCTCATAGAATCAAGGTTCTATTTGGTGGATGTTTTCACAATTTGCATAAAATTAATCTAACCTGGAAATAGCTTCCTGTGTCTAGCTCAAAACTAATAATGAAGTGTAGCAGCTGCTGAGCACCACCTAACACTTTCATTTTTTGCCCCACAGGTTAAAAATGATCAGTGACAAGATAACAAGGTGTAAATTAAAATTTTTCTCAGAAAAGGTTTTGGGAAAATCCTTTAGAATGGCCTACATTTTTCTGGTTTTGAGACCCCCCTGGGTAGTTCCTTTTTTTTTTTTTTGTGAGATGGAGTCTTGCTCCATTGCCCAGACTGGAGTGCACTGGTGCAATCCCAGCTCACTGCAACCGCAACCTCCGCCTCCCAGGTTCAAGTGATTCTTGTATCTCAGCCTCCCCAGTAGCTGGGACTACAGGCACCTGCCACCGTTCCCAGCTAATTTTTGTATTCTTAGTAGAGACGGGGTTTCACCTTGTTGGTCAGGCTGGTCTCGAACTCCTGATCTCAGGTGATGCACCCATTTAGGCCTCCCAAAGTGCTGGAATTACAGACATGAGCACAAAATTGTTGAGAATCTCTAAAGCAGTTTATAAGAAAAAATTCATCTTCTTGACGTTCATCATCTGGAAATTCATCTTCTTTTATAAATATGTGGTAGGCTACATTTTTCAGAGATAAAGGTGGTATCAAGAAATCCAACATTCCTCAGAGGAGAATGTCAGGAGATATTGAATGTCAGTTACCGGTTAACGGTGGCTCGGAGTTTCCTTCAGAGATTGATCAGCGTCCAGGGCCCAGTGCCATCCTTACTGGCTGAAATGATGTCAAAACAGTGATCTGTGATCAGCATAAGGATTGAGCTGCCCTAGCAAAGAGGGACTCCTTGTGAATGAAACTGGTGTATCCTTTCCTAGTTGATTTCTTCTTCTTCTTCTTCTTCTTCTTCTTCTTCTTCTTCTTCTTCTTCTTCTTCTTCTTCTTCTTCTTCTTCCTCTTCCTCTTCCTCTTCCTCTTCCTCTTCCTCTTCTTCTTCTTCTTCTTCTTCTTCTCCTCCTCCTTCTCCTTCCTTTTTTTTTTTTTTTTGACAGCGTTTCACTCTTGTCGCCCAGGCTGGAGTGCAGTGGCGCAGTCTCTGCTTACAACCTCCGCCTCCCGGGTTCAAGTAATTCTCCTGCCTCAGCCTCCGGAGTAGCTGGGATTACAGGTGCCCACCACCACACCCAGCTAATTTTTTGTATTTTTAGTAGAGATGGGGTTTCGCCATGTTGGTCAGGCTGGTCTCGAACTCCTGACCTTGGCCTCCCAAAGTGCTGGGATTACAGGCGCGAGCCACAGTGCCCAGCTATTGATCTCCACTTCTTAACTTGAACATTGGCTTTAAATTCTATTGTTTAGTTTGATGAATCTGCAACTCCTTATTCTAACCCAGGCTGTTTTCCAGAGTGAAGTTTACTATTCATTTTACCTTTGATGTCATTCCAATTTTGGACCCCATTCTTGCCTGATTGTCTTAAACCCATTTTCCTAAATCCCATCTAATAAAACAGTCATATACCTGACTCAAATTTTTGTTTTAGTACTCAACATTATCTCTAAGGACACCACTGCTCATACAAGGAGGGAGGGATTTTCTGGATCACAATATGCCATTGGGCCAACCTAGAAAACAAAGAGGTGGTTTATCAGGTTGTTTACTATCATGATTTTGATATTCCTTCATCCTTATTACTACATTTAACCATAATTATTTGCTTATTCACCTTCTTCTTCATTGACCCATTCACCTCCCACCCTAGATAGTTACTTCTTAGAGACAAAAAGCAGGTCATATTTTCCTATGTATCTACCCAACAGATTATGTAAGATTTTGAAGTAAAATTGTAATTATTGAAAATGGAATGTCATTAAAATGTATCTTCACAAAAATAAGAGATAAATTGAATAAATTTAAAAATGAGAGGTGAAATGTACAGGACTAAATCTTGAAATTTTAAAATTGCATTTCAGAATATCTCAACTAATGAAAAGATATTTTGATGGGAAAAATTATTTACTAGGATAAATTTATATACTCCTTGAGAATAAAATGGAATTAAGAAAGGCTTTATCTTGTAATATCTATGTTGGTGAAGGATTCAAAATAATCATAAAGAAAGAGATGTTGCATGATACAATTTCTCTTATAAAATATTTGTCGAAGAAAATTTCTCTGAATGAAGACAAAAGGAAATCATATTTGTGAAAATATGGTCAAAGAAATTGAATAGCCTTTTCTCCAAAGAAGATCTATAAATTGCAAAAAAAAAATAAATAAATAAAAGCACATGGAAAGATACTCAACATCACTAATCATCAGGGAAATGCAAGTCAAAACCATAATGCGGCATCATCTCAGACCCGTTACTGTCAAAATAACAAATTCTTTATGATTCCACTTATATGAGGTACCTAAAGCACTCAAATCAATAGAGACATCGGCTGGGCACGGTGGTTCACGCCTGTAATCCCAGCACTTTGGGAGGCCAAGATGGGCAGATCACCTGAGGTCAGGAGTTTGAGACCAGCCTGGCCAACATGGCAAAACCCCATCTCTACCAAAAATACAAAAACAAACAAACAAACAACAAAAAAAACCACCACACACACAACTACCTGGGCATGGTAGCATGTGCCTGTAATTTCAGCTGCTTGGGAGGCTGAGACAGAAGAATCCCTTGAACCCAGGAGGCAGAGGTTACAGTAAGCCAAGGTCACACCACTGCCCTCCAGCCTGAGCAACAAAGCAAGACTCCATCTTAAAAAAATTAAAAATAGAAACCCAGAGTAGTGGTTACCAGCAGCTGGGGAAAAGGGCAATGGGAATTAGTGTTTAATGGGTTCAAGATTTCTATTTGGAATAATGAAAAAGGTCTGGGCATGGTTGGTGGAGATGGTGGCACAACAATGCAAATGTCCTGAATGTCACTGAACTGTCCACCAAAAAATGGTTAAATTAATAAATTTTATGTTATGTCTTGTTAATCACAATTTTACAAATCTTTTTTTAATTATTGAGGTCTAAAGTGAATAGTTTATTATTTACAAATTTCTCAGCCATGAAATACTAACATTTCAGTCTTCATCTGTCAAATGAACAGGGGACAAAGTGGTTTTCTTTAAGCCAAACTCTGCCTGAAAGGAGCTGACTACATTAAACTGGTCATAAAGTTATAAAGTCTCCATTACACTAGAGCCTTTAGTATTGTAAAAATTTTCACATGAAAATATAATTTATTTTAGATTGTATAAATTATGCATTATGAACATCATATATAATTTTGTTATTAATAATAATGATAAACTAAAATCGTAGCATATTCTAGTTTTCTAAGGTATCGCCTCATCTATTGTCTCTAACTTTATCCTCAATGCAACCTTGTACAAATGAAGACAAGGGTATTAAGCAATTTGCTTAATGGCAGATGTGGGAATAAGATCCAGATCCTCTTGGGTGTGTTCAATAATTACTTGTTTATGAACTGACCACTTGGGATTCTCCTAGAGAAAAAACGCTATGAATCTTAGGCCAGCCCATTGACTCCCTTATGTCAATTTAAGTTAAAACAAAGTTACCCACTGAAAACATTTTTTGATTATGTGATAATTTTATTCATAAAATATCCCTAATTATAATAGCCAAATTAAGTTTAAAAATTCAATCTCAAGTCTCCCTTTGAAGTCTCAAATTTTGAATGGGTTACAATGATCTGTGCCACAGACAAGCTATACCATAAATTACATTAAAATGTGAACATAAATCTTATTAAAGTAGGTAATCGAAGGTGAAATATAAATCATGCAAAAAGTAAAAAAGTAAAGGAAAAATGTTGTTTTATTTTTTAAGCAACAAAAGAATTAGATGTAATGACAACTGATAACATGATATAATGCACAATAAAAAATTCTCAATACTAATTATGCAGACTAAAAAAAGAAAATGAGAAAGTTCATATTAGGTAAGGTAGTCATTAATAAAGTCCATTGAAGACCTCCAAGAGCCAGAAATGGTGATTTTTAATGTAAGTATTGAGGTGGATATTGGGGAGCCAATAAAATTGGTGTGTGGATGAATTTTATAAAGGAGTATAGAGATGAACATCAAAGCCAGAGTTTCAACAGAAGTAGAATTGAGGCAGAACTTTATAAATAGTACAAGTTTTATATGCCCAAATCTGTGGACAGAGATTCAAATCATCGATTTTTTTTCCATTTGAGGAAGTTGAGGTCCAGATATAGTAATTAATTAGTCCCAAGTCATAGTTAGGCTGAAGTCAAGATTCATATACAGGCTCACTCTAACATTCTCAAGGCTTGGCAGAGAGGACAAAAACGCCCACGTATCCCATGCCACAGACCACACACCACAGCCCCCAGCCTTTCCTTTTATCTTCCCTCTCCTGGCTCCTTCATGCAGCATGAAGGGCCACACATCCTCATGCATACATCCATGCACTGTGGGCATCTCAGCCTGCAAGTCCAAGATCTGCCCATGTTCCCCAAATCCCGGCACTTGTGCACCCCTCAGATTTATAAATGAGTAAGTCATGGGCGCAGCTGAGAAGGTGGGTCTAAGGAAGAGATCAAGGCAGAGCCGGGAAGGGGACTCAGGCTCTTTGAGCAGGGAACTCTGCGCCCCAGGTACCCAGATCATGGTGCAGAAACTGGAGCTTGGGCCCTGGTGGGCACTTTCCCTTGACCCCAGGGATTCCTCATGCTGTGAGGAGGGGCATGGCTAGAATAAGCTAGCACGGGTCCTGTGAAGCATGTTCATTTCATTGGAGGCTTCCCTTCTGAGGTCTAAAAGTGGCACTTTGTATAAATCCCTTATGTTTACATAGCAATTGTGGTCAACAAAGCTGTTTTACACACATGGTGTTATTTGATCATCCCAGGACACACACGAGGTAGAAAACACAGGTGTCACTGAGGAAACTGTGACTTGAGATATGAGGCTCAGCATCCGAAAGTTAGAAAGAAACAGACCTCAAGCTTGACACTACCTACCTCCACTCTGCTTTCATTTCCTCCATTCTGTATCCATTCCCCCTTCAAGAACTTCTCACTAAGCCATTCTTTATGGTGTGAAAAACACTAAGCTAGATCACAGCCAAAATGCAGGGGCCAACTTGGGACTTCATTCAAGATATTTGGCTTTGGGATTTGGGAAATATTCACCATGAATAAAGTTAATATTACACATACACTAGCACAAATTACTAATGAATTGCCTTAGTCTAGTCAGGCTGCCATAAATTTATTTTCACACACTTTTGGAGAATAGAAGTCTAAGATTAAGGAGACAATAAACTTAGTGTCTGATGAGGGCTCTCTTCCTGGCTTGCAGACAGCCACCTTCTTGTGATCTCACACGGCCTTTCCACAGTATGGTAACATGGAGGAAGAAGGAGCCCTGTTGTCTCTTCCTCTTCTTTTAAATATAATTATTTATTTTACTTGTCAAATAAGAATTGTATATATTTACTGTGTCCATGTTGTTTTGAAATATTCTGTTTATCTTCTTATAAGGGTACCAGCCCTATCAAATCAGGTGTCCATCCCTGTGACCCAATTTAAACTTTATCACCTCCTCACAGGCCCCATCTCCAAATACAGTCACATTAGGAATTAGGGCTTCAACATATGAATCTTGGGCCAGGGACGCAAACATTCCATGTAATATTAATCCAGACAAAAGATGCATTTCTGTCACAAAAGTGATGCCCAGTAAGTTATTATTCACCATATATAGAGCTGATTAAACACAGAACTGCTTAGCTCTGCTTCATTCCAAAACATGTGATTACTTTCTTTGTGTCGGAAGCCTTTGAAGAGCTTTACATTCTAGATTGACCTAGAATGTAAATTGCATATGCATACTAAGTGTGATGCCAGACACACACAGCATTCCATGGAAGTCTGTCCCAACTGTTGCTGTTATAAGCAAAACCTAGATCCAGATTCCTTCACCGCTCTACACTAGCCATGGGTCAATATTTCTCAGCTGCTGATGGGTTCACCCTAACAAGGAGCTAGGGGAAGTTAACTTGCCCAGGATTTTTTTTCCAGGGATAAATATATGTAAGATGATACTTTACATACAGTTTTATCTCCCGCCACATTTAATCATTATTCACTATTACTGTCAGAAATATTTCATGGGCCAGAAATCATGCCAAGTGCTGAGGAGACAACAGTAAGCAAAATACACATGGTGCCGCTCTCAGGAAGCTCACAGTCAACTGCTGGCAGCCATTTTACTGTGCCATGGAAAACCTTTCTGTGATGGTAAGTTTTATGTTTGCATTGTCCAAAATATGAAACTGCTTCCTAAGGTGAGCATTTGTGATTTTTATAACAATGAAGTGATTTTTTTTTTTTTTTTTTTTGAGATGAAGTCTCACTGTTGCCCAAGCTGGAGTGCAGTGGTGCAATCTCAGCTCACTGCAACCTCCATGTCCCAGGTTCAAGCAATTCTCCTGCCTCAGCCTCCTGAGTAGCTGGGACTACAGGCACATACCCACATGCCCTACCCATCAACCTATTCTCCACACACTCAGGGGCTGGTTTGTATGCCCCTATTGAATCAAGAGGGCCCAATTACCACTTTCCAGTAGCCTTTTTCTGGGTCTTTCTAAACTTCACATGCATTGTCGAAACTTTTGTACTATGGGTGGATGAAGGGCATAGAAAGCTGTAATTGTCAAAATGTCACCCACTCAATTCATCCTAGATTTCCTTGTAGAAACAATATCACCCATAATATAATATGCTGCTACCAATTCTCCAGCCCCAAGGCCACCTTGCACCTGGTTGTTTCATGGGGCTCAGCATTTCTGATTAGAGGAGACACAAGACAGGTGGCCAATACTGTGCCTTAAGGAGTGATGGTTCTGCAGGACAATTGTCTCACCAACGAAGAAGCAGACACCGCAAGAAAGCAGATCTCCCCAATTATTTTTATCACAGTTAGCTCATGGTTCCCTTTTTAGTTTAGTTCCATCATCCTTATAGTTATTAGAACATTCTTCCAGATTCTGAAATTGGATTTATGCTAGTGTTGTTTATTTTTATTTATTTATTTGTATATTTGCTTGTTTCTCTTTTGTTTATTTTTTTTGGTATGGTAATTTTGATATTTCCATACTTTTATAGGAACTAGTAAAAGTTTACACCAACATCTGTTAGCTACATGCAATTTTAAACCTGAAAAACATAAAATTTTGATTTGAAAGTCCATTTACACAGGTAGACACATACAGAATTATTTCATTGACCACTGCGATTGCACAAAGCCAGTTAACTCTAAGCTACCATATTAAACTAGTTATGGTTGTGTGAACAGAGGTCAGGCCAAAAGCCATCCAAATGCATATCCAAGTGCAGAATGCACCCTGTCGTTCACACCCACTATGTTCATGGCTTTTGATTAAAGTAATAAAAATATTTTTCTCCCTAAGTTTGTATCCTTATATGCTTTTGAAGAGACCCCCTAGGTCACTTCATACCATGCAGCAACCACTTTAACATTGTGCCAGTTCTGAAAAAAGATTAAGAGTCAAAGACAAAAAAAAAAGAGTCAAAGATAATCTGGTGAACCTTCCTCACAAACACACACACACACACATACCTGTACACAAGCGTACATGTGCACACATAAACACAATTAGTTGGGAAAACAAGTTAAAGAGATCATCACAGACTAATCAACCCGGGGCAGGGTTTTCAACACGTTCAACCCATTGCAAAACTTGGTCCATTAGGATGCCCCTCAGAAATAAATGAAAGAATGCTTTTCTGGAGAATTATTAATATATGTTGCATCAATTTTTGCCATAAGTAAAGTTTAACAATATTGAGTCACACCAAAAAATTTTGTCATTATGAGTAAGTACCTTTCAACTATTAAAAAACATGCATAAATCAAAACTAAAAAAACCACAGCATATCTTCATATTACATGAGAAGCACAAAAAGAAGAGTATAATACCATAAATAACTTTTTTCTATCCAAGTTCGCATCGTTATTCTGAAACCCATTTAGAAAACAATAGAATAGGGTACCATGGGAATAAGGGATCATTTTCCATGAGACTTTAATGTGTGATTACTTAGTCACATAATTGAAAGCATGACAGTAGCACAGTGCCAGGGTTCTATTGCCAGGAGATTATATCAAAATAATACAGTCTATTTCACATCTTTTTTTTCTCATTTTCCAATACTGAACAAAATTGTATGTGAAGTCATCAGGTAATATTTATAACAACCAACTTTAGTGATCAGCAAGGAGATGCCAGTCTCTCACATAATGCTACACAATAATATTGGCTCACATTTGCAAACGTTACTGTCTCTTCACCCTCATTTCTTTTTTGTTTGACTTTACAGCACTAAAGATCAGGAAGTGGTTAGAATCATATGGAAAAAAATGAGAAGAATGTCAAAAGAATGGGTGAAAAACTTTTTTAAAGTTGTTGGTTTTTTTTTTATTCTTAAGGTTTCTATGGTTATATACAAACCACATAAAAGACAGAATAAATGTATGCCCAGTGCTGGGCCTCATGGATAAGAGACTATATTGTAAACAAACATGGTGACCTTTTCAAGCATAAGAGTACCCAGCACAGTACCTAGCACATCATCAACACTGAAAAATATTATTAAGCAAACATTAATTGGTCAATTACTTTTCTTCTAGAAGTTTCTATTCAATTGGAAAACTTGATGAATTATCCAAATAGACTCTTATTAAACTCCTTTCTGTAAGTGTGTTTTCTTTTTGGCCAAGATCCCTAAGTTTTTGAATCAGACAAACCAGATTGTCTAACATCATCGACACTTCTAATTTGTATTAGTGTCCCAGCGTCAGCATAAATAAGGCCATATTATCTGCCTGTGGCCCTGCATTTTTGCTGTAGAAAGCCACGGCAATCCCATTTAAAATCTTTTAACCTATTCACTTCATGGTAGCAGCAGTAGCAGAGCCTTCTGGGCTTTGTAACATAATAGCGCCCCTTTATCACGCTGAATGGTTTATTAGAACCTGCTTGTACTGATGATTTAGTTTTACCATGGTGAGGCCACCACTCCAGGGCTTTCCACTCTGTTTGGGGACTCTTCTGTCATTTTAATGTTTAGGGGTTTGTTTGTTTTCTTGTGAAATGGGCTTTCATTTAATTTTAGCATTATTTACATTATTTATTATCAGGAGACAAATTGAAGACTTGGGGGTTAAGAACAGTGCACTGTACTGCAGAATCCCTCTAAAATCTGTAGTGTACCAATATCACCGAGAATATTCTGACTCCCAAAAGTCAACACACAGACTCTTGTTTCAGTTACAGAACCAAATAGAAAAATAATTCCTAACCATCTTCAAAAGCTGAATTTCACAAACCCAACTGCTCTGTTATGCCTAATGGAGTTTCACACCCTGACTAATTTCCTTTGTCTTTTTAAATTCTACAGTTTCTGGGTATGGTAAGGGCAAAAAACAAAAGCTAAGACCTGAGGTCCTAATACCAAATACTGAGTAAAGTTAAACCCCTTGCTGCTTCTTCTTCTTTTTTTTTTTTCATTCTATCTTTTAACTCTATTTGCAGGCATGAAATTCTGCCTTTAATTTCATTATAAACCCTGCCTAGTGCCTCTGCCCCATACTTCCATGTCCCCATTCAAGGAGGGACCATGAATAGAACCTCAGCCCACAAGGTACCAGTGGGTTCAGCACCCTTTTGAGGTTAATTCTCTCCAGCCTATTTTGTAAACCTACCAATTGGGTTGGACTGGTCTTGGCTTTCTCCTCCTCTCTGTCTGAAATGGGCTTTAATTATCAATACATTTCCCTCTTCGCCCTCCCAAGACCTGAGATTTAATGACAAATCTAATTACAGTAAAAGTAGAATTGAAAAAATAATGCTAATTTTTCAAAAACTATGTAATTTTCATAAAATAAACATAATATCATGGTGAAAAAGTATCATATTGCTGAATTTATGCTATTTTAGGTATGGAAGAACATAATATTCTAAATTAAGTTTGTTAGATAAGGATTGATTGGCAGATCTCAGCTTCCATTTAACCACAGCATGAGGAATACCTTTGTTTTTTTCAGGCCACTTCCCAAATCATCAGATAACAAGAAAGCACTTTTTAAAACAATAATTAAAGGGCTAGTCAGAATAACTAACAAAAATTTTGCGTTTTAAAATCAATCAACAAAACCCAAAAGCTAAAATTATTCCTACCTCCATTCTTAATATCAGCAATGACATGAGAGATTTAATTAGGTGTAAAATGATCAAGAAAACATGGGAAAAAACTAAATATCTATAAAACTATTTCTTTCGTAACTTTGCTATGGATTAGGCTTTCAACAGTGAAATTGTTTATATATCTGGCTTTGCAGACCACGATATTCCACGATGTTTGCTGTGTAAACCAGCAAAGAACAAAGACAATCGATGAGGGTGGATTCTTCCAAATTTCGGCAGCCTGCAATGCTAAGATACCCTTCCCGGTGACACATCCAAATGAACTCCATCCAGAATCAGACCTTTGCATTTGTTGACCTTTGGTGGAGGGGGAAGAAAAAAAGCTAATGGATAAATTCCATGACTACTTTCTTTCTGGTATGCAAATTTTCTTTGGCAAGGTCTCATAACAGAAATCTCATTGAATTTAATGAAATCGATGCAACAGCCAAAAGTTAATACCATTTAGGTATCAAATGTGACAATCACCATTATTGTTTGATTGACTTCAAAAAGAAACGTACAAAACATCTCTGATCTCTTGTTCAGTTTCTGGGGATTTCAGAAGAAATTCGGTTAGTAACTGAACATAATTTATTTCTAGTTACTTTTTTTTTTTCAGAGCTGGAAAATACTATAGTCATTGGCATTTGAATTGTTCCACAAATGATTTTTTTTCTCCCAATATGGACTGATTACAGTCTGAAGCTTCATGCATTCTTTTAATAAATTAGTTATTTGATAAAACAATAGAATCAAAAACCTCATTTGAAACCATAAGAATAAAGAATAAATAACATCCAGTGTGACAATCCAAACATAAGGCTGGAGTATCTTTTTGTTCATCATTCACTAAAGCTTGACGTGAAACATGAGTTAAAAGTAACTGCCTAAAACAACAGAAGCCCTCCTGCTTTCTCCTGTATAGCTTCCAATTTGTCTTTGATCTGAGTTTTAAAAACAGAATAAAACTTAGCACTGACTTTTAAGAAAAATATAACCAGATTTCACTTCCTTATAAAATAGATCCTTGTAATGTTGTGTGAATGAGCTTTCTTACTGGAGACAGCACTGACTTATGGCATTAAATAATCTTAAAACAAGTCCTACAATGGTTTCAGTATAATTCTTAAGAAAACTTCCACCACTTCACTGAATATAACCTGAGTTTTAGAGAGTTCTGAAATTATAAGTAACAAAATGCGTCACTCTGCCTTTCTCTGATTAGTTTTCTTTCTAATACTCTCTATTCTTAGCATCTAGCAGGATGCCTAGTTTGCGACTGGTATTTAGCAAGTATTTGATCAATGAATAGTATTTAAAATGAATGAATCAATAAACATCTTAGTTAGCCATGTTAATTATTAAGTGATGGACAGATTTTTCAAAATTCATATCCATAAAAAGAAGTTCCTACAAATGTAGAGGATATGCTCTCCATATTTAATGTAGGAATGGGAAACTGAAGTTAAGCGGCACATGAAAATGAAATCTCCCAAGCAGTAACGTAACCACGTATATCAGGCTTTCTGATTCAGGTTCTCTTGTTTAGTAAAATATTTAAGTCTAAATTTTTAATCTTTTTTTTTAAAGCACTCTTAAGTTTCATGGACTAAGTGCTAGTTATTCATTTTAGTACTTTTTTCTACGATTTTCAGAAGGATAAAAAAGGAAGAAGCAAAAAGCCACTTATGCCTCTGCTTCCAAAACATGATGTCATTATAATGAAGACAAGTAATGGGACCACAGAGAGATGCCTTCATTCAGCCTTCAGGTATCCACAGAATATTATTATTATCTCCCCCACCACACACACACACCACACACACACACACACACACACACACACACACACACAAACATCTGCAAGATTTTTCAGTCTTATCCTAGAGAGAGCCAAAATAAACTGCATTTTCTGGTGAGAAGGAAATTGGTATTCAAAACCATAGAAAGCATAGATATAAATAACAAATTATAGTTCTGAATATTCATAACTGTATTCATTAGATTTCATTGCCTTAGTTATTGGCCAAGTTGTTATGAGTACTGATATGAATCAAAAGATAAGAGCATTGATTTTGGAAACCAACCCTTCATCTTACCCTTAGTGCCACCATTTTATGGTTGTGTGATTCTGAAGTATACCAAACAAGTATCTGGTAAATATAAAATGTATACAGTTTCTGCACACATATATGTATGTGTATGTTGCTTTGAGTAACTTAAAAATCATAGATTTTTCTAAAATCTGAAATTTTATTATTGTATTATTCATAATTTCAAAGCAGAGAAATGTGCAGAGAAATAAAGTAAGTCCGACGGTAAAAAAAACAAATTATCTAACTACATGTTGAGGCAATTCATAAAATGGAATTTTATCTTATTATTGAGAATATAGTATAACATTTAAAATACTTAAATCAGCTATACGGACTTTCCAGATATTTTATTTCTACCTAAACTAACATGCTATGATTAATTCTGAGCACCTATAACATAATCTTAAACTCTAATGTGACAAGTCCGAAAAATGAAGAACCTTTTTTTTTAACCCAGGCTTTCATAATTTAAAATGTAACCTTTTGGTTTACCTGATGCCTGCAAGCAGTGACATAGATGTTGACAGCATTAATATCACTATTTCGGTCACTAAAATCTATAGCAAATACATTAGCAGCCACAAACGGAGGTGGTTTTCCAGAGAGCTTGCTAATTGCATTGCAGCTGTGAACTTAGTTTTGCAGTGTTCATACAGAAAAACACAGAGCTGAGAAGGAAACACAAACCTTAAGAAGACTGTAAACAGATTGATAGCTACTGCTGAAGCCATGTATTTGTATTTAGATTATATATCATGTTCACATTATTGATATTGTAGACTGGTATTTTTCAAATCTTGATGAAAGAGATAGAGACTATCTATTAGTTTGAGACAGAACAATTTACCAAATGCTCTAAATTAAAGTTAGGAATTTAATTGAGTACAAGAGCAGATCTACATTAGAATCTCGGATGAACTGAATTCTTACTCTTCTTTAATTTGGCTATATCTACCTTCAGTCTCCCAATGCCCTCCAGGGCAAAGAAATCTCCTGTGTTCAAAGCACAAGTCCTTGAGTTCCTGGTGATAACCTTAGAGAATGTAGTCAAAGATGACCTATCAGAGAGGAGTAAAGCTGGGTTTCCAAAATAAGCAACCTTATCTGTGTAGCCTACACTTTTAAATGCCACATAGCCGTTTGCCCTTCTATCAAAAGGCAAACTTATCCACCAGATACTCCTGGACAACAAAGGAAATGTGATTTTCAATACCGAGCAATTAGTAATTTTTAAAAGCCGTCACTCTGTTTCTATCATAAAGAATAAATACAATTCATTATCATATCTCTGCACCCCAATTTTGCTGTTTTCTTTAAAAACCAAAAAGAATTAACAGTTAAAAATCACTTTCCTTATTCCATCTGCTGAAAATCCCAGATCTTTAAGACTGGAAAGAAGTTTTTCAATTACTTGCTTTCTTTCTCATTTTGCACATGGAAAAACACAGTTAGAGAGATGATGAGTATGATGAGGGCCCCTTCCGAAGTCATAGGCTGGTTGGGGGCCCCAAACCCCTGGCTCCCTGACCCTGCTCATTCCACTGCCTGTCTCAGCAGAGCGCTCCAAGGATGTACATTTCTTAAAAGTCAATGCTCCTCACACACCTTCAGAAAAAACATAAAGAGGGTATTCATTAGATTTCATTGCCTTCGTTATTATCCAATTTGTAAAAGGATAAAGACATTTTTGTTCAAAGCATCATGATACACCATTGGGCAATGGTCATAAATTCAATATTCTCCTAAGAATTAATCTAAGAATAGAAAAGGACAGGTATACCTTTATTTGATAGCACTGCCATACCGTTAAAAGAAAAGATACTTTCCAAATAAAACAAGTTATTGGCAGTAAAATGCGGGGTTTCCCCACCAATTTTAACATCAAATAATCATCTTAGGAAGCCCCAACTGCCAGTGTCAAGAGGACAAAGGGATCCGTGAATGGCATGTTGTTAGATTATCCTTCTTCAATGTGTCCCTCCTTTCCCTTTTATTCTCTCTTCTTTGTGATTGCCTAAGCACAAAACATAATCTTAATTTTATGATTGACTTAATTTATGACTTTGTGATTAACTTGATTCATGTGGAACTTAAAGATGGAAGCATATCACATAACCTATAAGAAAGCATTCATGGTTCATAAGTTATTTAACTAATGCTTATTCTAAACCCTCACATATCATGATTTGCCCTGAAGTGATAACTGAGAATAGAAGATAAAAGAAAATGACTCAGGAATAATTGGACATTTTATATTTGAGATTTAAAATTTAGTAAAACAATCTAGACTTTGTTCCTCCAATGAAGTTTCATGTAGTTGAAACAAACAAAATCAGAGTTTACTAAGCACAGTACTTTATTCATCTTATGTCAATATTAAAACAAAGGGACAGGGTACTCAAAATTCTATTGTTTTGAAAAAAAAGGGGGGTCCATTTTATTCCAACTCAAAATACATTATAAAAATGGACATAAGGCCGGGCGCGGTGGCTCAAGCCTGTAATCCCAGCACTTTGGGAGGCCGAGACGGGCGGATCACGAGGTCAGGAGATCGAGGCCATCCTGGCTAACCCGGTGAAACCCCGTCTCTACTAAAAAATACAAAAAAAAAACTAGCTGGGCGAGGTGGTGGGCGCCTGTAGTCCCAGCTACTCGGGAGGCTGAGGCAGGAGAATGGCGTAAACCTGGGAGGCGGAGCTTGCAGTGAGCTGGGATCTGGCCACTGCACTCCAGCCTGGGCGACAGAGCGAGACTCCGTCTCAAAAAAAAGAAAAAAAAAAAAAAAAAATGGACATAAAAATAACAAATTGCCAAAAATGATAAAACTTAATTCCTTAGATGTAATAATTGAATTTTAGTAGATCTGTGTGTTTCATAAATATCAATTAAAATATTTTATTGTACTACACTTTTGCAGTTGAACTTCAATCTATGTTAATTCATTACAACTCTACATATTGGATTTTATTTTTCAGCAATTTATGCCATAAAGATGATAAAATCAAACTGCGAGAGAATGGGAGTCAGAAGGAACGTGACAGATATTTTGGTTTAAGGGCAAAGGCATGAGTTTGAATCTCACACAGACTCTCACCTTGCTTAAGATACACGATCTTACACAAGCTGTTTCACTGCTTTGGGCTTTGACTTCCTTTTCTGTATAGAGGTGGGTAAAAAATACCCACCTCATGTGCTTATTTTAGTAAGAATTCTAGGGTCACAGGGTTGCTATTATCTAATTTCTCCTCACCCCCTTTCTTTGAAATGGGAAAATCTATCCAAGAGCCAGGGTCATTCATGTTGTCAGGTACCATCCCTGGGGGAATTCGCTTTGTTTGTTTCAAATGTGCCCTTTGCCCAGGCCTTATGCTCAGGCTGTGTGGATAAAGAGGGGGAAAATCTTTTCATATTGAAAACTGGTTTGATTCCTACTCTTAGCAGCTGAATACCTAAAAGGGAGGACCAAGGGTCCCCAGGGAACAGCAGTAAGTATCTGTAGTAACATGAGATATAAAATAACTGTATACATTGCTGTTGCTTATTTCATATGTCATAACTCAAACGTCCCACTCTGAAGTATTTATCAGTCCAGGATGCTATAACAGAACCCCACAGACTGGGTGGCTTCAACACGGAAATGTATTTCCCACAGTTCTGAAGGCTGGGAGGTCTGAGCTCAGGGTGCCAGCATGATTGAGGAGTTCTGGTGACCCTTCCTTGGTTCATGGATAGCTGTCTTCTTACTGTGTCCTCACATGGCAGAGAAAGGGAGACCATCTTTCGTGTCTTTTTAAAGGACACTAATCCCATTCATGAGGCCTCCACTCTCAAAATCTAAGGCCCAGCCTCCAAATACCGTCACGTTGGAAATTTAGTCTTCAACATAAGAATTTAGGGGGAATGAGGGAACACAAGCCTTCTGTCCATAGCAGATGGAGTAGGGAGACTTTGTAGACTGGCAGGATTCAAGGTGACATGCCAGCTGTTAGCGTCGGCCCTCTCACTTCCCTTACCTGACCCTTCTCCTCATGCCTTCATTTCTCTTCCTCTAGTCCCCCCAGGTGCCACCTTAGAGGCAGGGCTGTGCTGTTTTTCGCTACCACTCTGCCCTATCTATCTATTCCTCTAGCAAACTTCCTTTCCTTCCCTGCTGTTTAGTTAGATAGTATGAGGAAAGTGCCTACTTCATTCCCAGGCAGGTAAGTGACTATCTACTTTTATCTTCTGTGGCGCATTTGCTTGAAAATCCTAATAAATCTCGAATGGACCATATCCCAAGCAATGTGAACAACATTTTCAGGTGGTGTCTGGTCACTCCTTTGAAAAATTGGGAGTACAAGGAATCCAGATGAGCTAACTTTGCACATGAAACGTGATTGCAGCAGCATCTCTAAACGGGAAGCTCGCTTCCAGCCTAACACCCAGGGGAAGGCTGGTCTCTTTATTTACAAAACTCCTAGGGCTCATGGGATTTACTGTCTTTTAGCTCATTAAAGCTTTTCTTTCTAAAAACAGACCTTCCAGCTTTCATTTCTCTGCTGGTAGCTCTTTAAGGACTCCACTCTCCCTTCTGATTTCTGCTCCTTGGACACGGATTCCCTCATGTTGTACTGATTCATCCACGACCAGGGCTCCCTTCCTGACAGCTGGCCTGTGCTTTGTTACGGGAGTTCCCCAACCTAGAGCTGGCTCACTTCATCATTGTTAATTTACAGTGTCACAGGTGTATTTCTGAACAATTTAATAAGTGTAATTGAATCCATTATACACCAAACAAGTTGTTTCACAAAATTCTATTCATTGGGTTGCCTTCTACTGAGGAACACCAGTAATTACTCTCATGATATAGAATACTTAATAATCCAGGCATCCCTGCAGAAACAGAAAAATCATCTTGAACACACGTACCTCTTCAAATGACTACAGTGATCATTGGCTTCCAGCCAATGATAAAGAATGTTGTAAAAGAGCTAGGATTTTTCATACGATAAATGAATACGTAAGATTTTTCTGTTTTTTTTTCTCTTTTTTTTTTTTTAGGAAGGGACTGTATCACATAACATGCCTTGTCTATATTCGGAAAATGAGAACCAGATCATTATATGCATCCACTTACTTCAGGAGCACTGCTATGCCTCAGCCATTTGAAGGGTTTGCTTAATTATCTTGCAGGGGAAGAGTAAGAGCTTTATGGCTATCTAAAGATGCTGCTAATGTAGGATAAAATGCTTTTTCATGAATGTTTTTGAGGTTTAACGTTAACACACTGTATTATTACTCCATAGAGGGAAATGAAATGTAGTGCAAAAACTAAATACACCCAATGCATCAAATCAAGGCCAAAGAAGAATTGTGTTTCATGGAGAAAAGTTGTCACTGAGATGGCAACTTGCTTGTGTTTGTTAAAATAGATAAACAGATTGCTTAAATAGTGTGGATTGCTTAGGATGCATGATCATTGTGGGCTTCTGGAAAATGTGTGTCCTTTCAATAAGTCAAAAACTTTTTTTTGACTAATGTTAGAAGATACTAAATTTATCAGGCTGGTTATTCATTGAAGAAATATCAGAGTTTTACATGAGTTGCTCCACACTGAGTTGAACTAGTTTTAAAATGAGATCTCTAACACATTTGCTATTTAATCGCAAACTTATGACTAAGATGAAAGGTAACTGGAAGCAACAGAAAGAAGACTGACTCTGGTATCAGAAATAGTCCCTGGTCCAGTTTTTACTGCTAATGAGCACTGCTAGCCTGGACCTAGACTAAACACACGTTTTAGTCTTTTAAACCAGTACATTTAAACTATATTTATACATACATACCCCACAGGCTCCAGTTATATTGATCAAGACCTAAATTAAGAAGAAAGAGAAAAATAAAAGCTCTAAATTCTTGACCTTCCCAAAGGGAGCATTAAAAGCCATAATTTTGTTCCTCTCCTTGATAGTTACATAAAATTTTAGCCTTCTCTTGAAAAAGATTGAAATAGCAACTGGTAGAATGAAAAAGAGAGTGGCTACACTTCCACTTGTAAAAAAAAAATAAAATAAAAGGCAATAGTATTACATATTTTTAAAAGTATAAATCAGAATGACAAAAGAATAACAGAATAATAAAAGTAAAGGGTCTAAATTTCCCCTTTATAAGGCAAAGACTCTCAGAAACAATTGAAAATAATAACCTGTTACTTCTTACACAAAATATCGCAAAAATAATGTATCACAAGAAAATATCATACACAAGACTCTAGAATGCAGTTCCACCCCTCAAAGAAAAACCCAGAGTACAAATATTGATATCACTATTATTTGCAGTAATGACTACATTCTCTGTAAGCTCTACAAAATGGGGACAGTGAATTTTGTTTATAGGCTCCTAAAAGCATTTGGAATGTAATCAAACTTAAAGAAATACTTGTTGAGTGAATAAATCAACTAATTAGTCATTGTTTTGTTAAGACATGAAATTGAGTAAAGAGGGCAATTTTGCATTGATGAAGTTTAAATCAATAGGAAATTTATAACAGTGTTCCACTTTTATGCCCTGAATATTCTCAAAATGTTTTAATTTCAAAATGTCAAATGACGGAAATGCAGTCTTAGGTGTGCTCAAGTTACATTAAGAAATTGTATGGCTAAAAATATGGAAGTGATCTAGGTGTCCACTGATGGATGAATGAAGAAAATATGGTACACATGGAATACTATTCAGCCTCAAAAACATGAAGGAAATCTATCATTTGCAACAACATGGATACCTTGAGGGTATTATGCTAAGTGAAATAGGTTGATCACAGAAAGGCAAATACTGCATGGTTTCACTAATATGAGGTACCTAGAGGAATCAGACTCATAAAAGCAGAAAGGAGGATAGTGGTTATCAAGGGTAGGAGAGTTATGAAGTTGGGAAGATGTTGGTCGAAGGACACAAAGTTTTATTTAGGCAGGAAGAAAAAGTTCAAAAATTCTATTGTGCAATATGGTGACTAGAGTTAATAACAATGTATTGTATACTTGAAATTGCTGAGAGTAGATTTTAAGTGTCCACACACACACACACACAGATACATATGTGAGAGAATGCAAATATTAATCAGCTTCATTTAGCCATTCCACAATGCATGCATATGTGAAAACATCATGTTGTATACACTAATTATATACATTTTTTATTTGTTACACAGCTAAATCAAAGGATGCACATGTCAGAGTAACTGGAAAGACAGCACATGAATGCTACACAGGAGTCCTGTTACGTACAACCCCACTCACAATCACCTCTTTCTTCATTCTCTGCACACCAGGTTCACTGCCCACTTAATAGCCCCATTAAGGAAACCCAGGTTCTCCTATATTTCAACCTCCATTTAGATACATTACCTCACACTATTGATAAGTATCATCAGCCTTCCTAGCTTTGCCAATGCCTCAATTCCCTTTCCCCACTCCTGCACATCACTCCGACAATCACTGGTCTACTTTATTGAACCTGCCTCATGGGCAGCATCCATATGAGGCAAATTTGTGAAGAGTTGCATTCCTCTGCTAAGCAGTTTGTAAGGCATTCTAGCTTAAATAGGGAAGCAGATAATTGTTTTCACCAACATCCACCCCCTCGAAACGATCCCACTAAAATTTTTTTATTATTATTATACTTTATGTTCTAGGGTACCTGTGCACAACGTGCTGGTTTGTTACATATATATACATGTGCCATGATGGTGTGCTGCACCCATTAACTTGTCATTCACATTAGGTATATCTCCTAATGCTATCCCTCCCCACTCCCCACAGCCCTATCCCACTAAAATTAAAGCAAGGTCATTGCAGCCTGGGGGCTAGAATAATGAGAGATTATTGACAAAGAAACTAGTTACAAAAATGCTGAGAAAATCCAGGCAATAAATAGAGAACTTGGATTAGCATGATCAGTAGGAATAAATTGGAGAAGTTGGGTTGGTAACACATTTGTGATTTAACAGGATAAGGTGGTTAACAAATAAGGTATGGAGTTAAAGGTGACTTCAAAGTGAATAGTTTGCAAGATTCAGGGAATCATGATGCCATTCATACACAGACAGAATCATTTTAGAAAGAAACGACATCTTTGAGGGAAAAGGTAATGGCTTTCATTCTGGGCATCCTAATTTTGATGAATCCACGGGGCATTCAAGATGAGAAATCTAGTAGGCAGTTAAGAGGAATTTGGTCTAAATAATGTAGCTAATCTGGTAACAGGCTGTTTTGACTGAGTACCAGCCATAGGCAAGGAGTAATCATTGGAATAGTAAGAAAGTACTAGATTTTATGGTAGATTAGATCAAGAAGATGGATAAATAGCTCTTTGGCACAGCTGTACATTTTAGTGCCTATTTTGGGTCCTCAATAGAAATAGATTAGGACAGATTGCACCTATGGACATGGTGCAATATTTAAAGGTAAGCCATGCTGTAAATAAATTAACATAATATTCAGTGTCTTTAAAAATATTAGTCATAAGCTACATAAACAAAAATAGCAATGCTAACATTGTAAAAGTAAATTTAGTTAAATGAAGTTATTAATGACTCAAACTTACATCTCCCCACTTCTTAAATCCCACAAGATTCCTCTTGTATGTAAGCAACACTTTCCTCAAACCAAGAGCCTTTTAGGAGCCTTCTATCATATCCATCTGGCACCAGGGTAGCAACGTTATGGATCATTGAGACAGGTTGGCTAGAAAGGTAGATCACTTTTGTCAAGGAAGAAAATTTAAAGAGTCAAAGGATCATAACTCTTATCCTCTACAGTAAAAATGGCATTGTTGATGATTTAAGAACTTTGGATGGTGCTATTCAGCCCAGATAATTATAAAGAATACCCCATTGTGGAACAGTATTCCATAGGTCTGTAAATTTTCTGTCACTTTTCCTATTTCAGCTCATCTTACACATCAAACAACTCACCCTATCTGTAAAATGGAAGATATGCCATATAACAGTTATATCAAAAAAGATCTTTTATGTGAAATCACTTCATAAAGTGCTGTTTGAACCTAAGGTATCAGTAGTTATTTTAGCCTATCACATGAATAGTGCAGCCAGACTCCAAGATTTAGAGATTTAGAGTCGAGCTCCTTTTTTTTTTGGCCAAGCTCTTGGAAATAGTACCCTGGATTCTAAAATAGAAACATGGCAGTACAGAATTATGATCACCGCTCTGGAGTTACTGGATTTAATTCTTGGTTCAAATAACAATGATAATAAAACCAACTTCAAATTCAGCACTTTTTTCCATGCATTGTCAACTCCTTTCGAATTTCATCTTTGACCCTGAAGTACAGATTCAATTCTTTCTTCAGAATGTTCACATTTATTTCACCTTCCAAATTACCTCCTTTTTCCTTGGTCTCTGAGTTTCACAGGTACCTGATGCATAATTTATGCCCTAGAGACAAAAATATTGGCTGCCAAGATGCATAAAACTAGTGGCCCAGCTGTGAGGATGATTAAGAATGGACACCATTTTATTTCATTTTAATTTAGTTTTGTTTAACTCTAGTTTCAGTTTTGATGATATTTCACCAGCCTTTTCCATTTTTTTTTCTTTGATAACAACATAATTCAGGGAGAAAGTACAAATTTGCCACAGGTTGAACATTTAGTCTGTATTCCTTAAAAAATAATGCTGTGCTTAGTTTATTGCCAGAAAACGTCTTGCTTGATGTTTTGGTCTGTTTTGTTTTTAATGTTTTAAACAAAGAATCTTCTCGCCTTTACTTCGAGTTTCTTCCAAAGATACATATGCATTTCTAGGAAGAGGAAACAAAGAGTTGTAAGACATCTATCATCATAAAAAATTAATCATTTGACTCATTCCCTGTCCTGCTTGTTTCAATTAGTATTTGTAGCTTCCCAAGACCATATTGTTCTTCATCTGTATGTAAGAGCTCTGGTGTACCTAGAATTTGTAAGGTGTCCAATAAAAATGAAAAAGGGTCTCTCCATTTACTTTTCAATGGTAAAAAAAAAAATAGAAGAGAATCAATTTGATATAACTCTCTCTTTTACTCTAATCTTATTCTCTGCCTTGTGTTAATTTCTAGCAAGGCCCTAAACAACTGAAAAATGAACAAGTTGATTGACCTTTAGCAAGTGAATACATTGTTCCCTAAATGGTTTCAATCACACAGGTTAGCTCTGTTGAGGGTTGCACTCACTGTGATGTTCTAAAGAGACTATATGGTTTCTGAGAAGATAAAATATTCGGTAGCACTGAAATAGGTAGAATATAATCCTAGGTAATATTCTGGTGCTGTGTTGTGGATTTGCAATAAATCAATTCAGACAAACTGGAACTACATTTCCCAGAATTCCTTTATCTGGAGAGTTCTGGGTTGGGGGTGGAGCATAAGATAATTTGCACAAGATTTAAAAGGTAAAAGTGAAGTAGCAGCCATACTCTTTGCTTGCTGTAAAGGTCCACAAGGGCACCAGGCTGTGCTTCAGACAGCACACGTGGTGGTCCCAGTGCCAGCCCAACTGGTTGGCTGGGGTAGTAGCCAAGTGCAGCTCCTCAGCTCCTTCCCACTCCCCTCCTTCAGCTTATCCCACCCATGGCAGCAGTGGATTTAGCTCCATGAGGAAAGGCTCCAGCTTCTCCAGCAAATGGATTCCATAATCAAAGATGGAGGCTAACAGGTGGTAAGAGGGGCTAATGGGTCCCATTTGGTCCTTGTGGGAACCAGCTCAGCCTCAGAAGTTCCACATTGTTCGAACCCCTCTCTACTTCACACCCTGTTTTCTCCCAACTGCCTGCCCCGTGGACTTAAGGCTCCAGCACCAGATAGTGAAGGAGCAGCCCCACATTGACTGCTTCACGTGTCTCAGTCCACCTTCACGTGTCTCAGTCTGCTTAGGCTGCTATAAAAAATAACAAAGACTGGGTAGCTTGAACAACACTTACTTGTTTACAGTTGTGGAGGTTGAAATGTCCATGATCAGAGTTCCCGCATGGTCTGGTTCTCGTGAGGACTCTTTCTGGCTTGCAGATTGGGGCCTTGCTGTATCCTCACATGGCATAAAGAGAGCTCTTGTCTCTTCATTCCCTTGGAAAGGCTCCAGTTCCATCGTGAGTTCCACCCCCATGACCTAGTCCATGCCCAGTTACCTCCCAAAGGCCCCACCTCCAAATACCATCACACTGGAGATTAGGGCTTCAACATATGGATTTTGTGGACTGCAAACATTCAGTGTATAGCAACCAGCTCCCACTTCTAGTGGACCTGCTTTTCTGACTCAAGCTCTAAATGCTGCACAGTGAAACTGCCTTCTTCGTGACTGTTCTTATGTGCTGTTTACTGCACTCTTTCCCATATCTCTGCCTCTCAGAATCTGATCTAAACTTACAGGAAAAACTCAAAGTCTACCTTTTGCATGAAGCCTTCCCTGATATTTATGGTAAAAATTAACCACTTTCTCCTGCATGTCCCTAAGCACTTTAGTTATATCTCTCTTCATGCACTTAATGCACCCTACCTTGTATGGCAATTCTGTGTATCTCCCTCTCCCCTTGTAAATTTCTTGAGGGCAGAAATGATGTCTCACTCATCTTTGTATCCCCCAAAGCAACTATCACAGTGCCCCATGCAGAACTGGAGTTCAATAAATGTCTGTTGACTTGAAGTCTGCTGCAGCTTGCTTTATCCTCTGGCATTGCTTGGGTTGTCACCATGACTGTATCTAAAGGACAACTTTACCCTTCTGGGCTCCTTGCTCTTGTTTTATCTATTTTTATGACGTGTTTATACATAGTCCCAGCTTTATGCCAGAAGCCAAGCACTTTGGTGATACATTTTCAGTCAGGTTAAGTGTTTGGCATTTTTTTTCAAGTGGAAAGGCCCTCACCGGATGTATTAAGAGTTTTCTTTTGAAACCTTGTCGTGAAAATAAATGGAGCAAATACCTGCATACAATAAGGCACTGCATAGTTAATGTAGCAAAGTATCCTGCACACAGCAAGCTTGGAGGAAACATGGATTGAATGATGGATGAAATAAACTGATGAATTTACTAATGCATGAAAAGCCTAACCAAGGGACAAAGCCATCAGGTATATGTATAGTACTGCCATTTTTAATGACATGATTTGAGACTCTTCCAAAGAAACATAGATAACTACCTACCTTGATGTAGTCCTGCCAACAGGCAGGGGATCTCTCTCCTCCAAATTGCAGTGGTTCATCATTCTTGCTTAGAGTTTGCTATAAGCTATAGTTTATAATGAACTATAATTTATGGTCTATACTAGATAGGTCTTATTTACATTTCAAAAAATGGGGAACCACAGAACAATTCATGGAGCAAAGTGTCAAAGGAAAGGAACTATTGTCAGAATAGATTTACATCTATTTTTTTTGTTTTGTTTTGTTTTGTTTTTTTGTCTAACATCTATGAAAGAAAGGGTGAATGGTAACGTATTAAATATTTTTTCTAATATTGCTAACTAAATGAGAATTTTATAAAATTCTTTCAACTCCCATCTTGTATATGAGATTCTACAAGTTGCTATATATTGCACTAGAAAATGGGTATAGCTTTGTCTTGGAAGTTTTATGTTTCAAAACATTTTCCCCTCAAAGAAAGCTGTATTTCCAAGTCCTGGGGTGCCAAGTAAAAATCTAATATAAAGTAAAAGTAATTATCTAGTATCTCACTTAGTAAATCATCAGGATAGAACTTCTTTAGGAAAAAGCTAGCTCTTTTTGTTTGTGAGGAAAAAAGAAATAAAAGAGACTCTGGGAAATTTTTCAAGTGATTTTTAAAAGCAAAACTTTTACTCTAATCATTTTCTTGTAAGTAAATCTAAGAAAATAATAGTTTAGCTTAAAGTAAAAGTTTCCTGGTTTAATTGGTGTCCACTTCTAGGCACAGCCTATCAGCTTACCTTTCACAGTGGTTGCACTTTACGTATCTTAAGCTTATCCTGGTCAGTATAGGTATCTTCACAAAATTGCTTTGGTAACCCAGGAACTGCAGTATTTCTGTTGCCTCATCTAACAATTTATCCAGCTAGCCTCATTATCTAACAATTTATCCAACCAATCAAAACTCAAGAGGGTCAGAGAAGATTTCGCAAGTCATTCATCCAACAAACCTTCACTGAGCAGTAATGAAACATAGGCTCTGGTTTTCAATTTAGAACTGAGGACAGATGCACCCAGATGAGTGCAACACTTGTCACAGGTGCAACCATGGAACTTCTCCACAGACACCAAGAGGTCAAGAAAGACAATACAGAAAGGGTGATTCCTTTTTTTTTTTTTTTTTTTTTTTGAGATGGAATCTTGCTCTGTCACCCAGGCTGGAGTGCAGTGGCATGATCCTGGCTCAGTGCAACCTCCGTCTCCCGGGTTCAAGTGATTCTTCTGCCTCAGCCTCCTGAATAGCTGGGACTACAGACATGCACCACCACACCCGGCTCATTTTTGTATTTTTAGCAGAGATGGGGTTTCTCCATATTGGCCAGGCTGGTCTTGAACTCCTGACCTCATGATCTGCCCGCCTCAGCCTCCCAAAGTGGTGGGATTACAGGCGTGAGCCACTACATCCGGCCAAGGGTGATTTCTAAATTACATCTTGAAATATTATCAGTGTTCATCAGGCAGAAAAAGGGTCTAGATACGTAAAAGGCATCTCATGCAAAGAAAGCAGACGGAGCAAAGCATGAGGTATGGAAGACTTTGGTGCAATCAGAAAAACATCTGATGTGGCCGATACTTGTCAGGGAGAAGGAAGAAAGTAAGGGATGCATTATGGGTTGAACTGTGCCTCCCCAAAATTTGCATGTTGAAGTCCTAACCCCATACCTCAAAATGTTACCATATTTCGAAATTAGAGTCTTTAAAGAGGTAATTAAGATAAAATAAGACTGTTAGATTGAGCAGTAATTCAATCGTACTGCTACCTTAGGAGAAGAAGAAACTGGGACACACAGAAATACCAGAGATGTGTGTGCACAGGAAAGACCCAGTGAGGACAAAGAGAGAATGTGGTATTTACAAAACAAGGAGACAGGCTGCAGGAGAAACCAACCCTACCAGCACCATGGTCTTGCACTTCCAGCCTCCAGAACTGTGAGGAAGTAAATTTCTATTGTTTAAGCCACCCAGTCAGTAATGTTTTGTTATGGAAGCTCTAGCAAGTAGTACAAGATGAAAGAGATGAGGGAGGCAGGGGTCTTCATGGGAGAACATGTACACCCTGAGAAGCTCACACATCTTGCAGGCTATGCAAATCCTTAAACAGTTAGACACAGGAAATTAGCAACACATTAATAATATGTTATACTTCATAAAAGTATCACTCTGACAACTGTGTACAAGGTAGAAGACACCAGCTGACTATAGGAGGAAAAACTAACTGTTGAATGAAGCAGCAATGAGAGGCTAACAGAGGCAGGCATGGAGTGGAGGAGAGGTCTGATGTGCGAGATGTTTCAGAGGCACACTCTGGACCCAGAGATGATGTCATGTTGTACAAATGAGAACGACAACCCAGATCTGCTTCACTGCTGGGACCTATGATACAGGAACTCAATAAAAATGTATTTATCGAATGAATGAAGACAAGCTAACTACCCGCTTTCATTAGATGGACATCTGAGAATAAACCATACTATCCCAAACATAATAACATTCATTCTACTACCCCATGTCAACTACACTTTGCCATATACTAAATGTGCAGAGAGTTGAGTATTGACTATAAAAATATAGATACAATATTCATCCATTCTCATATGATTATACACTATCTGTTTTTCTATAACATGTGTTGATTGATTGTTCAGTGGATATACAATTATGTGCTAGCTTGGTTCAGGAGTGGTGCTATAAAGTAACATAGACTAGATTTGTGCTCTAAAAAATATTTTTAAAAATTCAGAGACCAAAAAACATGTGTTCTTTGAATGTATGTAGCAAAACAAAATGTATTTCAAAATGTCAGAGGAGAGGTGCTGCTGGTATGGCCCTGACATACCTTATTCTAAAGGAGTCATGTAGAAAAATTTCTGCGTGAAGAAAGAGTAAAGAAAAAGTTTAATCAAGGCAGTAGGAACTTAATGAGCATTGAGGGATGGGTAGAGTTAGAAGGTTTGTCTTCTTCAAGATTTTTGCAAAAGCACAGAAGAAAAGTAAGAAAATAGTAATACAGAATGCCGATCTGGCTGGTGTGAAAAGAAGTCCAGATATCATCTAGGTTACCCATTTTAGTTTAGAGCAGGGGTTGGCAAATTGTGGTCCAGGGGCCAGATCCAATCCACTCCCTGTTTGTGTATTGTCCATGAGTAACGAATGGTTGAAAAACATCAAAAGGAAAAAAAAAAAATCTCGATATGCGAAAAGTATATGGAATCCAGTATTTGTTAGCCATAAATAAAGTTTTATGGGAATACAGTCATGGTCATTATGTTTCCACATTGTCTGTGGCTGCAAGGGTAGAGCTGAGTAATTGTGACAGAGATTGTATGGCCCACAAGAGCCAAAAAGATTTACTATCTGGGACTTCACAGAAAAAGTTTTCTGACCTGTGGCTTAGAGCAGAGATGAAAAGGCCAAAGATCTACACTGTTACTGTCTTTTTCTGAACACCACAGTGATACAGAGGCAAGCTTCCTGCACACAGGACCATGTAAGTGTTTGTTAAATTAGCATCTTCTAATGTGTACTCCATGGAAATTAAGTTCAAGGAATATTAAAAGTCGTCACCTGGCAAAAAGAGGTTCAAAACAGCCTAAGCAAATGATAACTTTGAGAGATGATGAATGATATTTCAAGGCATTAATATGCCAATATGTAATGGGTCTATAAACATTTCTCAAACACCCTGGTATTTTTTTCTGCTCCATCTAACTCTCTAACATGGGACACTGAATGGGACTATTATGTGATAGAACTGGGGAGTGCTACATCAATTTGGTGAAGATGGTGATGATCAATAACATTTATTCAATACTGAATTATTTGAAAATATCTGAATTATTTGAAAATTTAATTACAAAGGCATGCAATATATGATATTCTATTGATAATTCATAATCTCAAAAGTTGCATTCTGATATTAATATTGCCAACACATACCATCTACCTCTTGGTGACCTGTAAGAATTAAATTCTTGGCAAGGAAACATAGCTTCTGAAGGCAGGGAAAGTCTACTGGCATGAGTGCTACTGTTTAAAAAGAACAAAGAGGGTTTAATGTAGTAGAAAGCCAAGGTAGCCAGGTTATCAGCCAGCACAGATTTCACTCAGAGCCTCTAATCAGCTGGACCACTTGGAAGAACACACAGCCTGCAAGGGATAATCACTGCTTGGAAGGTATGTTATGCAAAATATGTTCTCTTTGTGTGAATACCACAAGGCACTGAATTGGCTCCTAGTAGGAACAACCATGGAGGCTGATAGAATTATCTCACCGATTTTTACTGTTTGGGAATATTCCTAAAATTTTAACTTTATTTCTTGATTTTCATATCACTGGAGAGAAGTGCTAACAAATCAGGAATGGGATAATAAAATACACTGCCGAAAGGAAGAAGAGAACGTCTATCAATTTGTTGAATGGCATACCGAAGTATTTGGTGTTTTTCGTGTTGCTACATACTTTACCCAACAGTTGCAGTTTGCCTTCCCAAAGAAAATTCACATGCCCAGAAGGCACCAACCTCAACCTTTCTGTGAATGGTGGATTAAAGAGCACAAAAACAGGCCAGGCGCCATGGCCCACGCCTGTAATCCCAGCATTTTGGGAGGCCGAGGCGGGTGGATCACCTGAGGTCAGGAATTAGAGACCAGCCTGGCCAACATAGTGAAACCCCATTTCTACTGAAAATACAAAAATTAGTTGGGCATAGTGGCAGGCACCTGTAATCCCAGCTACTTGAGAGGCTGAGGCAGGAGAATCGCTTCAACCCGAGAGCTGAGATCGCACCACTGCACTCCAGCCTGGGCAACAAGAGCGAAACTCCATCTCAGAAAAAGAAAAAAGAAAAAGAAAAAAACAATACACAAACCTACTTTCTGCCCAATTGTCTGAGTATTATGTGTTATCATCATCATCATCAGAGAAATTTCTATTCAGGAAAGCTTAATTTAAATTGCCACAAAGGCCAGGAATCGTGGCTCACATCTGTAATCCCAGCACTTTGGGAGGTTAAGACAGGAGGATCATTTGAGGACAGGAATTCTAGACCATCTTGGCCAACAAAGAAAGACCCCATATCTACAAAAAATACAAAAATAAGATGGGCATGATGGTGCACACCTGTAATCCCAGCTACTTGGGAAGATTGCTTGAGCCCAGGAGGTTGAGGGTGCAATGAGCCATGATCATGCCACCACACTCCAGTCGAGGTAACACGAGACCCCATCTCTGAACAAATAAATTACCATGAAGTCATAACCCTTAGTGATCTGTCCAGTAATTTCTGATGTTTATATATGTTAACTAACTTTCTAAAATATGGCAAAAGTTACTAAAAATGTGTCACCATAGCTGCCATCATTTTATTTTTTTAATATTAAATCCAAAGACTGGTTGCTAAGATCCTTAACAATAATGAACTTCAGGAAATTCTAGAAGAAAACAGAAGGTGACACAAGTGAATTGGACCTCATGCATCCTCATGGCCGCCTTCTGGCATGAACACTGATTTTTTATTTGGCACCTAACTCACTATCAGTTCATAGGACCTGAATGTGACCCATGGGTGAACTAATCACTATGTTGCATTTTCCCTGGCCACAAATCAAGGTGGTTTGTAACTCAAGCTGGTCAAATCAGAGTGACTCTCAAGGGATGCTGCCAGAAAAGTTACTTGTTTGTTGCAGACTTAAATGTCGCTGACACTGACACTCCTGCTGCTGCAGTCATCCTGCCACTATGAAGACACTGTCTAGATTAAAACCAGGCTGGGGGACAGATGAAGCTGTGAGGTGGAGGAATATTGAGTACTGATGACATCATTTGAGGCCCTAAACCAGATTATGGTTAAATCTAGTCCTATCACATATTTTGAGTAATACTTCATTTTTATTAAGCCACTCGGGTAAATTACAAGGAAGTGTTTTAGCTGTTAGAGTAACCAATAATAATAATAATAATAATAAGCATCAGAGCCATGCTGATAGATCAGCTCGAATGAATCTGGTGTTTCATTAGGAGAAGGAAACAAAGAGACTACTGAGTCCAGAGTTTCTTCCTTCCGGTGGGTTCTTGGTCTTGCTGACTTCAAGAATGAAGCCATGGCCCTTCACAGTGAGTGCTACAGCTCTTAAAAGTGGCACGGCCCCAAAGAGTGAGGAGCAGCAAGATTTATTGTGAAGAGCAAAAGAACAAAGCTTCCACAGAATGGAAAGGGGACTGAGCAGGTTGCCCCTGCTGGCTGGGGTGGCCAGTTTTTATTTCCTTATTTGTCCCTGCCCACGTCCTGCTGATTGGTCCATTATACAGAGCACCAATTGGTCCATTTTACAGAGTGCTGATTGGTCCATTTCACAGAATGCTGATTGGTGCGTTTATAATCCTTTAGCTAGACACAGAGCGCTGATTGTTGCATTTTTACAGAGTGCTGATTGGTGCATTTACAATTCTTTAGCTAGACATAGAGTGCTGATTGGTGCATTTTTACAGAGTGCTGATTGGTGCATTTAGAGTCCTTTAGCTAGCACAGAGCACTGATTGGTGCATTTTTACAGAGTGCTGATTGGTGCATTTATACTCCTCTAGCTAGACACATAGTGCTGATTGGTGGGTTTACAATCCTCTAGGTAGACAGAAAAGTTCTCCGAGTCCCCACTCGACCCAGGAAGTCCAGCTGGCTTCACCTCTCACTGCCACAAACAAAGAACTAGCATAAGCCAAACATTTTATGTTTATTAAGACCTCTTTCCCTTCTGGGTTATGATATTGGTATTTTGCTCCTATTTCTGACCTTCAGAGTAAAAATTATAGATCTGAGCTGCCTCGGTTTTGCCTGTATCCTCCCTAGATTATAACATTTTGTATTCCTTTATATTTGGATTTACTTTTTAGGCTAATCTTATCACACATAGTGACACTCAGAAGTTCAGTGTTTACTACTTGTCTTATAAAGAAATGAAAGCTCCATTCAGAAGGCATATGCGACTGTTCCAGTTGTGTCCAGGTGTACTCATTCATGTAGTCAATAAACAGTGGAAAGCTTCTCTATTCCAGGCACTGGTGTTTGTACTGGAGACACAGCAGTGAGCAGACAGGCAGACATGCCTCCTCTCATGGAGATCACATGCTAGAGGAGGAGATGGACGATACACAAGAGAAACACATGAAATTTAAGTATGGTAGGTAGTGAATTCCATGACAGGGATTCCTGAGGTGGGTAGGAGGATGAGTTACAACTTTACATAAAGGGGATTGGGGAAGCCTCAGCAGGAAGGTGACATTTAAGTAGAGACCTTAATTAAGGAGGTCAGAAAGAAGAAACATTCTAAGCAGAGAGAGTCACAGGTGCAAAGGTCCTGTGGTGACAGCATGCTGTGGGCACCGTGTGTGCTCTAGAAACAGGAGGGAAGCTGAATCAATGGACCAGACAGAATGAGGAGAGGGAACAGCAATAAGAAGTGAGATCAGAGAGTATATGGTAGAAACTGAGTGGTGAAAGAAGGTAGCAGATCCAGTAAAGCCATACAGGCTATATGGCTCCAGGCTCTTTTTCATTTGTCTGTTTTCTTAATAAGTAAAAAACATTGGAAGTTGTAAGCCGAAGAGTTATAATCTAACTTACATTTTAACAGGCTTACTCTGGTAGTGTTAGAATAGACTTGACCTCAAGATCAGAAGGGAGATCACACAAAAGAATATGATAATAATCACAGTAAGGAATTGTAATGGCTTGGATGGAGGTGGTAATGATAGAAAGGTTAAGGATTTATCAGATTCTAATAAAGACAGTGGATATCGACAACGTATTCTGATGAAGTCCAGATGCCATAATGCAGAAGGAACTTCACGATCCAAGTGCTCTGGCCACTGCTTGCCTCTCATGCCACGTTCCAGCCACCTTGACCTGCCTCTGTTTCCCCTGGTGCCCTGCCCTCTCGCCCTAGCAGATGCTAACCTGCAGTCACCCAGCAGGACTCAAGCTTGAATTCTCCTCCAAGGAGCCTTCAAAGCCCTCATCACACTAGTTCTGTTTATTTGTCTACCTCCCACCCCACCATTACATTTCTAGCTGCTTGAAATTCTATTCTGTGACTTGGTCAAGGTTACATCCTTGTGGTTTAAACAGTGTTTGCCATAAAATCAACATTCATAAATCTCTGTTTAATGAATGAGTGAAATCCCATTTTTATTTCGTGCTTTTAAATTTACTTAATTGCTCTTCCCTCATTTGTAAAATTGGGTAATAACTTCCTTACTAATTTTGTTGATGTGAAGATGTAAGTGTCCAAGATAGATACAGGCAGGGAAGAGGCACACAGACTCTATTTCCATAGCTTCACTCACCGATTTTCAGTTTATACAGCTAAGGAAGGCCGTCTTATTTTGGCTGACTTTGTTTGCCTTTTGAAGAACATTTCTCCACTTTTTATTTAAACTGCCACTTTACTTTTTCTAATGCTTGCTTTACCTTTTAAAATATTAGCCGAAGGATAGGGAAAAGACGTTGGATTCAGTGAGAAACAAACCAAACTTTTGCAAGAGCTTTGCTTATTCAAACAAAAACAGTACTGTGAATCCCCCCAAAGGGAGAGTGGGTGCTGACCTAATCTTGTTTGCTTTCCTATTCAGTATTCTTTCCTACCAGCCTCCCTGGGGGCCTTAAAAGGAATTACCAAACTGCACAAAGAACTGCCTTGATGGTCATGCTTACTTGGTGTTTCTGGTCTAATGGACGAGTGATGTTGAAATAACAGAAAAGTGCATTTTTTCATTTTTATTTTGATAGCTTAACATTTTTAGGAAGTTTGTCTTCCTCTCCAAAAAAGTATTACATAGAAACAGCAAATTGATTGCTTAGTAGGAAAAAAAAAAATACCGTCATAGTCCTCGGGAGAAACTGAAATGACCATTAATTTAAGTAATTGTAGCCTCTATTTGTTGGTATTTACTATACAGGCTAAACAGGCACTGGGATGTGTGAATTTTCTTATTTACCACCCACTCCTCTAGAGGTCTATGAAATGTGTACTGGTATTATCACCATTTTGCATGTATGGAATGTGAAGCTTCAAGTGATATAGCAGTAACTTAGCTAAGGTTACATAGCCTTCTAAGTGGCAGAACCTGTAGACTAGTGACTCCGTGATACATATTTCCCTCTAGAAGTGCCTTTTCATTTGTATCTTCCCATTTTATGACTCGTATATCAAGGCTTTCCATATCATTCTTCAATTGTTGTGGTGGGTCCTCTAGACAAAGCAAGAGGGAGAGAAAATTAGATAAGTCACCTTTTTAATTTTCCTTGTTCATCATGTAGACCATGCCAAAGGAATCTTCTTAAAACACTGCTTTCCTCTGACTCCTGCATTACACATAAAGCATTGATAACTCCCATTGCTCTCATCCCAATAGAACATAGGTCATATTTCTTTGTCTGACATTCAAGGGTCTTCACCCTCTGCCCTGGTCTTCTTATCTGGTATTATTTGGGCCTTATACTCAAGGCCACAGCATGAGTTTCTGTACTGAAAGGCTGCTCAGCTATATGCAATAAGCCTGTTTTAAAAAGGCTTCAACTGTCTGCGCTCCATTTTTTAAATACCCCTTGGGCTCTCCAACTCCATTCCCATTTCATTGCTCTTGAATGCCTCCCTCTATCATTTGTCTATTGAGATCCTATCATATTCAAATGACTGCTCAAGCTGTTCATCTTTAACCATGTCTTTTCTGATCACCTTGGTCAGAAGCAATTTCTCTTTTGTTCTACATTCGAATAAAATTTACTTTGAACCATACATTCATGGCGCTATTCCCATATTGATTTGAATAGGAACCTGTCTCATCTCCTTTACTAGATTTCAATCATCTAGAATACAGGAAATTGTAAGAGTCCAGGATAGGTTTGGTTATGGTGTAATAAAGAAATTTCTCAGTGAGTTAGAATAGCAAATGTGTATTTCTGTTTCATGCTCTGTGCCCATCAGCTCTGAACTTGGCTTCCATAGCATCATCCTCCACCATGTGGGAAGCGGCCAGTTACAATGGTAAGGGCAAGGAGAGGTAAGGTAAACACTAGTTCTTAGGGCTTCAGAGGTAGCACATCACACACATCAAACCTACTTACATTTTACTGTCCAAAACAAGTAATTGGCCAAGGACAACTTCAAGGAGAGTGGAGACATGCAAACACAGCATGGTCCTGGAAGGAGGCGAAATAGGATATTTATAAAATTCCCTAATGGCTCTCAAAGCCATCTTCACAGGCCTCACAAGAACTAAGGCCTTTACCCACTTCTGCATTTCAGGCATGCCTCACCAAGACAAAGACTAAGACCATCTTCTTGTACTTCTCTACCATGTCAGTATGTAAGGGTAGGGCTGAATTGGCAAATACTCTTCCTGTTCTGGCTCCAAGTGTTTCATAACCACGAAAGTACAAAGCCAGAAAGAACAGACAATCATGCCCATATAACCTCAGATGCCCTTTGACCTTCACACACAATTCATATTGTCTTGCTAATCATTAAAAGGCTGATGTCTCAGTTATTGACAGATCCAAAATCTCAGTGGCATACAAAAATAAGCATGTTTTCTCTCACTCACACATCTTCAGGGTAGCTGGGATGTAGCTGAGCTAGGTTAGCCTCAGCTGGGTTGGGGTCCAGGCTTCAGATTGGGTCCAAGTTATTCCATGTGTGTCTCTCTCATCCGCTTAGAAAAGTTACTCAAGGTATCTTCTCATGATAAAAGGCAGGAATACAAGAGTGCAAGCCCAACTGGGCAAGTGTAGGTTATGCCTCTGATAAAATTGTACCTGATAAGATCTATTTGATGAAAGTAAAACACATACTTAAGCCCCAGACCAAGAGGTGGAAAAGCAGACTTTGTCCACCATGAGACAAAGTCACAGGGGCAAGGAGAGAAATAGTGTACTCCTTCTGCCAATGAAGTAGGGAAAGAGGTAACATTTGTGTGCAAGAATCTATCTACCCTATTTGATGTCAAATACATGAATTTTGTGATAACATTTTTTTACGCTCAAGCAATACTTTCTGCAGGACTTCTCTAACTCAGAAAGATGGATGTGCACTTATCTAGAGAGTTATGTCTGAGCTGTGTATGTTAACTGACCTCCGGAACTATGTTTTTTAAAATAAACTGCTTGTTCTTCTTCCACTGCAAATCACACAGAGAAAGTCTTGGACTGCTGGAAATTAGAAGGTGTCTGATGTGTTAGCATTTGTGGGATGATTGGGACTCCAGGCTTATATTATTTGGAGCATTTGCGTCAGGTGTGATATGGCCAGTGCCAAGTTATTGGCAGTAGCACCATTATCACACAGCTCCAGCAAAGATTCCCAATGTAGGTGACAAGGTTCTTGTTCCCTTGTCAAGATTCAGCAGGAATCTTGAAGGGAAACAGATTGAGCTCCTAGACCTCTTGCTACTACCAGCAGATCAGGAAGGGGGTCTTAAGTATTTCTACCCTGAAGACTACTGGAATCACTCTCCAGTTGTATAAGGTGGCACATGCTTACATAATTAATTAGACATTTGCAGGATATTAAATTTAAAATGACTAAAACATGACAAAAATATTTAGAAAAATAGAGGCCAGGAAGAGAGAGGAGAGATCTAAAGCAAGAAAATATTAATGCAAATCCGACTGTAGAGTGGAGCTCAAGAAACAGGAATGAGAAGTAAATTGTTTAAAATAACCCATTTGGAGAACTCTTTTTTCTGCAGAAGGTCGAAGAAAATTGAGGCACTCAAAAGTTTTTGAGTATAGAGTTTATCTTATATTGAAAAACCACAGGGACATATGCAAAAGCAGTGGAACTACAGTTTCTGACTTGAATTCAGTTCTGCGGGTCTGAAACAAGAAGCTCTGGAGGGTCTAAGGGAAGTAGGTTAGAACAAAGAGCTGGGCTGGAAAATTTCATAGTGCTGCTTGTGGTAGTAAGCTCTATAATTTACCAATAAGAACATAATTTTCATCCCCCAAATTGTGTGCCCTGTGGTAAGGTAAATTATCATTTTCTAGTCTAAACAAATGGCTGCAATATTCTGGTGTGGATTCTGCCCCATGAAAAAAAGGATATGAACTATTGGTGTAGGACTGGGGCTGACCTTCCAGGGTTTGAAGAATGCATTCTCTCTTCAGCTTTCCACGGGTGCGAATGGAGAACACAGGGTGAGCACTGCTTGCCAGTGTCCTGGTGGCCCCCACCACCATTTGCATTTAGCCACAATGTGGTCCATCCCATCCCATTTGTGATGATGGAAATGTTCTATGTCTGTGCCACCAAGAAAGGGGCCACTTGCCACATGTGGCTATTGAGCACTTGACAAGTGGCTGATATGACTGAAAAAAATAATAATTTTAAAATTTTATTTAATTTAATTAAATTTGAATAGTTACACGTGGCAAGTGGCTGCCATATTGAATAGCACAGTTTTAGAATCTCTGAGTCCTCTGAGCCTCCACAGTCTTTTAAGTACTCAAAAGCCGCTCACATGGTCCCTGTTCTGCAAACACATACTCTCACTACCAGTAACTGAGTGCCAAGGAGCAAGTGGCAGTATCTTAGCAGCTTTTTCAGTTGTCAAAAGAAAAAAAAAAATTTCTGCTTCTGGGCAGACATCTGACTGTGCAGCCGTTGCAGAGAGACAATTTAGTTCAGAATTATGTGCCACCCTGACTCTACCTGGCAGGTGCCTTCTGTGCTAGCTCTTCTATCTGCAAACTTGAGAAAGATGACAGGGTTTTAAATGATTAACTCCTCTGGGCCACATTACTTAATTATACAGTACATCCAGGGATAGGCACAGGGGTCTTTTATGGTAAATGATATGACGGTCTTAAAAACTCATTAATATGTCATTAACCAAGCAGACATTTACTAATTAAACAATTAGCCCCTCTGTTCTATTCCTTTGTTCCTCCCAGAGATGCTCAGTTACCCAGATCCCCAATTTAGCAGAAGTCCCCCCCTTCTTTTCCCAGAGAAAATCACTCGTAAAGCAAACTCAGAAACAAAATGATTTTACCAGATTTTTTTTCCAAGTTGGCTACAAAGACAATCAAAGCTGATTTCCACAGCATAAATGAATGTAGATGTTGGTCTAGTTTAAATAAATCATCTTGATATGTAAACCAATTTTAGATATATGTGAAATAGCATCCGCCATAACTGGCGTAAATAGTGAATATAACAAAACTACATATCCCAGCTAAGTAAATACAAACAGACAAGATTAATGACTTGAGATGTATTAATATGATTCATCACATAAAGTCAATACCAAAGAAATATGTAATGTTCTTAACTTTGTATCTCAGAAGGTTTTTAATATCCATTATGCTTTCAGCTAATTTTAGCTAAATCATATTTGTTGCGTTGAAACTATACTAAACTGTGGCACAAGGGGGATTATTCAGAATATCAAAATATAACATCACAAATGTCTTATGAAACAAATGTCTTGTGTATTTTAAAAAATGAAATGTAATAGTTTAAAATTCGGATTAGCAATTTTCTAGGAACATTCAGAAGTATTAGAACACATGCATATTTTTTCAGCTACATTTTGGTTCTCTATTTTAAGATTCAACTTGACAGTTACTTTTATCAATCTCCTGTTGACCTAAAGTAATGAACACTGGCAAAGGATCAAAAGCTGGGTAATAACTGGGATGGTCCAGGGATGATTAAAAAAATAATAATAATAATAATACGCTGGAATTGCTGGAGCTCAGACGACCACGTCCTCATGTAGCATGATCAGCTCCAAGTTGGTCAACTATTTTTGGTTTTTCTAGTTTGTCTATTGGCTTGTCTTTCTGCCTTCCAACGAGGTGATGAAGCTGAGTGAGAATTAACACAATGCCGTAAATTATACTAACAGCAAAGTATGTCTAGTTAAGATTCTCAAAGTATGTCTAGTTAAGATTCTCAATAGCTCTAATTTTGTGGGGGACCAGCAAATGGATTATCCACTCCATGAAATGGGTATGCAAGAGGTCTCGGGGTACATGGAGCACTGTGCCCAGGGCATTAATTGCTCCAGAAAAGCCCACTTCATGCAGACGACACTGATTCTTAGACCAGAAACAGCTTTACAGTGAAGTTAATAATGCTTGAGCTTCAGGACCCCTCACTGGCCGAGGCTCTTGCAAGTACTGGGAGCTAGTACTTACTGGTTGGGCAGGGGAAGTCAGGCAACAGTTAGGAAAAACTCTGTAAATTGCCGCAAGTGATTTAAGAAAGAAGAGGCATGGATCTTCAAAGCTCTTGTTACATGTCCACATTTCTATTCCCATTCCACATAAATATTGACTTTCATATTTATTTATATTTAAAATTTTCAGTACCTTTTTAAAAGGAGAACTCCTCAAATAATGTAAGCTTTGGGATGTACAAACATGGATCTCCTCTTAAGTTAACTGATGTGTTTGCTGCTGATATTAAATAATGGGAACTGATTGCTAGAATCTATTGTAAGATGCTATTTGATTTAGCACAAAGTTGAGGAATATTAATTGAGTATGTGAGTATTTAAGGGTATTCTGCAAAGAGCATCATGATTTTTGTGACTTTCTGCTGGCAGAACACGATTGGAAAACTCTCACTCCACATAGAAAACACTGGGCAGAGAAGCAGAGGGTCTGGCTCTCCTTGTCTGTGCAGCGCTAAGGGACTCTGTGGCCTTGGGAAAGTTAGTGTCTCTGGCCCTCACTATGCTCATCTATAAAAAGAGGGTGGAATGGAGAGTGGACTAGATCCTCGGTACTCAAAACGTGGTCCAAGAAAGTGCTTTAGAAATGCAGAAACTCAAGCCCCACCCCAGACCTCCTGAATCCAAATCTGCATTTTATCAAGATCCCCAGGAGATTCATACTTGTCTTGAAATTTGAAAAGGGCTAGTACAGGAATGCCCCTAATACCCCTTCCAGGTCTAAATTCCCAGGACTAAAGTGTAGGAGGGCACACAGAAATTAACTGAAATATTTAGGAAAAAAATATTAAACTCTTGCTCAACTTTACCTTCTCCTCACTATCCTTTTATCCCCAACCACTCACAAATTTTCTTTTTATCCTCCAGTCCAATCATCTTTTATCTATTGTTCATATTATTTGGTTTATCTAATTTCTTAGAATAAATTCACTGAGGAATTTCAGTTTTGCTTAATCATAATTGTGTTAGTTTTTTCTCACACAGCTATAAAGACATACCCAAGACTGGGTAATTTATAAACGAAAGAAGTCTAATGGACTCACATATCTGCATGACTAGGGAGGCTTCAGGAAACTTACAATCACGGCAGAAGGTGGGAGAGAAGCAAAGGCATGTCTTACACGGAGGCAGGTAAAGGACAGCAAATGAGGGAAGCGGGAGGAGCCCCTTATAAAACCACCAGATCTCATGAGAACTTACTATCACAAGAACAGCATGAGGGAAACCACCCCCATGATTCAATCGCCTCCCACCAGGTCCTGCCCTCGACATGTGAGGATTATGGAGATTACAATTCAAAATGAGATTTGGGTGGAGACACAGAGCCAAACCATATCAATTATGACCTTTCACATGTTGCTGAATGTTTGAATGTTTGTGTTCTCCCAAAATTTGTATGTTGAAATCTCCCAAGGTGATGATAGTAGGAAGTAGAACCTTTGGGAGATGATTAGTTTACAAGGGCAGAGCTCCCATGCAGGAGATTAGTGCCCTTATAAAACAGGCCCAAGGGATCTCATTCATCCCTTCCATCGCATGAGGTCACAATGAAGAGACGATGCCATCTACAAGGAAGTGGGCCCTCACTAGACCCTGACTATTCCAGCACCTTGATCTTGGACTTCTCAGCCTCCAGAATGGTAAGAGAGAAGTTTCTGTTGTTTATAAACCACTCAGTCTATGCTGTTCTGTTTAGCAGCCCAAAAAGACTGAGACATGGATGCATTTCAAAGTTTTGAAGACAAAAGAAATAAATCAAATAAAAATTATATATTGTCTTTAATCCACAGTGATTTTCTATAAATACCAAAATACAAATTATAATTCATTTCGTTGATTATTTTGTCATGTCCTTTGAAACTTTCTTCTTTTTAAAAAATCTATTAATAATTTCTCCAACTTTCAAGGGAAATTACATCAAAAGGCTTTCACAGTAAATCAGGCTGGGTGTGGTGGCTCATGCCTGTAATCCCAGCACTTTGGGAGGCCAAGGCAGGAGGATCGCTCGAGCTCAGGAGTTCAAGACCAGTCTGGCCAGCATGGCAAAACCCCATCTCTAATAAAAATACAAAAATTAGCCAGGCATGGTGGCACACACCTGTAATCCCAACCACTTAGGAGGCTGAGGTGGGAGAATCACTTGAATCCTGGAGGCGAGATTGCAGTGGGCCAAGATTGCGCCACTGCACTTCAACCTGGGTGATAGAGCAAAACTCCATGTCAAAAAAAAGAAGAAAAAAAGAAAAGAAAAGAAAAGACTTTCACAGTAAATCAAAGTAAAAAACATTGGTGGTGAAGGTTTGATAGTATGGCCCAAGTTTTCTGGATAGTGACATAAAGCTGCCCAGTGACAAGCCTTCTTGTAAATGCTAACTCAACTCTACAAGGCCACTGGCATGTATTTGGGTTAAAGAACTCCTTGAGACACACAAACTGTACGTTTATATGAAATGTTTAATTGAAAAATGCATGCCTGCATGAGATTGTATTCCTTGTTTATGAAACTAAAAGGTACTTACCTGTACAGGTTGCTATACTTGCATGACATGCAAATAGACTTAGAGATAATTTTAAAGTTCTAAGTAGCGTATATTTTCAAAAACTTTGATCCCTAAAGAGGGAAATAGAAGTCATCAATAAACTTGGCTCTGACTTGCATTAGTCATGGATTCAGAGAATCATGAGCTCAGATTCCAGTAAATACCTGTACAACAGGAGAAAAGCCATTCAACATTTCAACACTGGAAAACATTTGCGTGAGAAAGTTTTTCATAAAGGGAAGATCAATCCCCCCTCCACTAACTGAAAACAAAATTAATTACCACAGTTGGCAGGAGATAAATGGCTTCAATGCACAGAATTGTGTAATTACAGCAGCTGCAAAGCTGGAAACCTGTTCCTAACTTTGAACCTCAACCTCGACTTGACATTTCTCCCCATGTTCAGTTGTGCCACTAGCAAGCATATTCAAGGTTCCTTCATCCTGCTTCCATAATTATATGTTGGGGTGCAGAAGTAATCACTGACTCCATTGCCTACGTGAACCTTATCATCCTCTGCTTTGCAAAAGGTATGCTGTATCATCTTTTGAAGTGTTGAAATCTCCAGAGAGAGAAATTTATTAGGAGAAAGTTACTGGTATGGCAACAAAATTAATTCTGCCAGAACATGTCAAATTAACCATCCTCCTAAAGACTGGGGTCACAGCCAAGTTCAGAAATGGATAAATATTCAGTATCAGTTTCTTCAACATCACTTTAGGTTTAGTAAAGTCAAGGTAAACATCACAATCTATCTCAACATTCCAGTGTTTAGTCCAAAACAACACTGGCTGGAAAACAAGAGGTTAAGAACTAAGGAAACATTTCAAACAATTCTTTTTTTCCCTCCCCTTTTCCAAGCAGCAACAAAGGTTGTCAGTTAGGCTCCGTGGAGATTTTGGTTCTCCCTTTGAAGCAAAGAGAAAAGTTTTTAATCTCATCTTTTATTTTAATCCTTTAAAATATGTAAGTGATTTAGAAACATACAAGTTAAATTTGGCAGACGAGCCTACTGGTAGAGAAGTAAAGCAATTTATTTCAATTTTGCAATAATAAAATAGTTCAAAGCTGGCCACCTAAACGATCCAAATGCCTCAGCCACAAGCTGCAATCTACTGATTTTTAAAATTCCCCTTATCAAAAATGCTTAGAAGAGCAAAGTGTGTGGTACAAACAAGGGAAGTGACAAGGTAGTGTCAAAGAAACATGCCCATACTTGAAAATTTATTTACATATTGGTTTGTTTCTCCTGTAAGGGAAAAAAAGCTCCATAAGCTTTTTGGAAAGTTTTTCTTATTCAAAGGGAGTTTTATCTTTTCTGAGTGATACATTTACAGGTTACTATATTTAGGGATTCAAGTCATTCTTTTGACATACAGCTATATACTCATAGGATTCTCATGTGATTTACATCAAGTTAGAGACGGCAGGTCTTGCTTAATAGTGGTATACTTGTGCCTGACAGTGGTTGTTCAATTACTCTTTCTACATTTTAATAAACACTCCTCACTTAGCAGAATAAAACAACCACCATTATAATGGTCACAACTTCTGTGAATCGGATTTGGAGAGTGTGTGGCAGGGATGGCTTGCCTCTGCTCCATATCTGGCCACTCAACTGGGGAGATTCAAGACTGCAGGCAATGACTAGTTATCTACAACAGGAATCCCCAGTCCCTGGACACAAACCAATACTGGTCTGCAGCCTGTTAGAAACCAGGCTGCATGGTAGGTGACCAGCCATCAGTTGAGCATTACCGCCTGAGTCTGCCTCCTGTGAGAACAGTGGCAGCATTAGATTCTCATAGGAGCCCAAACCCTACTGTGAACTGTGCATGCGAGAGATCTAGGCTGTGTGCTTCCTATGAGGATCTAAGTAATGCCTGATGATCTAAGGTGGAACAGTTTCATCCCAAAACCATCTCTGTCTGTGGAAAAACTGTCTTCCACCAAACTGGTCCCTGGTACTGAAAAGGTTGGGGGCCACTGATATAGAGGATCATGCACACACACATATGTGGTGGTTGAGCATCATCTAGACCTCAGTTAAGACTACGGACCAGAATGCCTACATGTGGCCTCTCCATCAGATTTCTTGGGCTTCCTTTCAATATGGTGGCTGGATTTTAAGTTGTGGTCTCAAGAGACAGGAAATGGAAGCTGACAGTTTCTTAACACTGGACCCAGAAACTGGCATGGCATCACTTCTACTACAGATCAAGCAAGCACAGAGTCCAGACTCAAGGTGACACATACCACATCTCACAATTAGAGGTGTCAAGGATTTGTGGACCAGAGTTGTATGCTCGTGTCCTCATCAAAGACATAATTGTTGGCAATTACTTGACCTCTTATGCCCATTCCAATTAACTTTGTCTCTCTAATTTCTACCTAAGTTCTCATTGCCCATAATTATAAAGCTATAGCTCTTGCCTCCTGCCCTGTTCTCATCATTTTTTACTTCTTTATTGTCCACTCAGTTCACAACCTGATGGCAAATCTCCAATCCCCTGCTCTTGCCTAATGGGTGCTAGTCATTAAGCAGGGGGGTGATGCTGTTTGTTGGATGAGCAGAAAAAGGAATATAGGATATGCTGAAGTGGAAACTAGAAGGAGAATAGCTAAGGGAAGATAGCAGAAAAGCTTTACATAGTCACTAAGGTCTAACACAGAAATCATTCCACTGACTTCTGGAAGGAAGCCAATACAAATCTAGCTTATCTTTTGGTGTTAATTTATTATAAACTTAAGTGTTAACTGGCCCAAACAAATCATTATTGCCAATTTTCATATAGCAAAAACAATTAAAATTTTAATGACAATCATATAGAAATAGCAAAAGCTCTAAAGATGTCATTTCCAACATCTTCAGATGGAATTTCCCATGGAAACCAAATGGAAAGTGATAAAAATTGCTTAATATAATTAATATGTATTTCTTACATGAAAATGTATAGTACTAAATCAGTGAGAACAATGAGACTGTATTTTAGAAATAAAATTAGCAATTGAAAGATAGGGATCAGCCACATTAACCTTACCTATGAGATTTTACTGGTTTTTATGCTTGCTTGTTTTCTCTTTTTTGTTTCACTTTTTGTTTTGGAGGGTTTAGTTATTCTTGTTGTTGCATAATATTTTAAAAAATACTTGCACATTTTTAGAAGAGTGGATACAATATTTTAAGCTGATTTACTTAAATTTAATTATGCAATATAATCTCCATTTAATAGATATCCCATCAGTTCCCTTTTAAATGCCAGCCTGATGTTTCTTTTGAATGTGCTCACATGCAGGTGACTGGTGATGCACCTCAGCTTTGCGTGGGTTGTATTTGAGGCTATATGCTGAGACTTTGGATTTAAGAAGCTCTCAGTAACATCTGAGATTCTATGATCACCTACCTGTCTGTTAGGTTTTAGTACACTAGAAAGTGAATCAGCTGGGCACAGTGGCTCACAACTGTAATCCCAGCACTTTGGGAGGCCAAGGCAGGAAGATCCCCTGAGGTCAGCAGTTCGAGACCAGCTGGGCCAACATGGTGAAACCCCATCTCTACTAAAAACACAAAAATTAGCCAGGTGTGGTGGTGGGCACCTGTAATCCTAGCTACTCGGGAGGCTGAGGCAGGAGAATCACTTGAACCCGGGATGCGGAGGTTGCAGCGAGCTGAGATCATGCCACTGCACTCCAGCCTGGGCGATGAGAATGAGACTCTGTCTCAAAAAAAAAAAAAAAAAAAAAAAAAAGGGTATCAACCCATCAAGGGCTGTGATACTTTGGGGGAAAGTGGAGTGGAATGAAAGAAACTGTCATGCAGGACTGGATAAGCCAGATGGAAGCCAAATATTCACAGCTCAGGGTGAGTGCAGTAAACTGAGAACTTCTAACAAACTCCCTGGAAACACTGTAAAATACAGATCAATGTTAACTAACACTTCATAGAAATCTCATGTCTTGAGAAAGTAGAGATTTTTCTTGATGGCAAGAGAAGCAGAGCAGCAGATAAGCCTGGGCCACTTGAAGGTCTCTGTACTGTTCCATCTGCAAACATGAGATCCAGGAGACTCAGCTGTCACCATGGTTTTAGAACTTTTGTAGAGTCTTGAAGGAGGTCATTCCAGGGATGAATGAAAGATACATTGATCTTTGACTTAAAGCATGCCACAGAAATATAAGGATAGAGTGCCTTGGAAGTGGACAAATGCCAACATTAGGAATTGTTCACGGAACCCAAGCTCTGAGGCCTCCATTCTCTGGTAGATTACCCTACTCTCCTAGATAAAATACATGGCAGACTAAAGAACCCCCAGGATATATAGGTCAAGAGATAATTCTGTCATTGGCAGTTAGATAGAAGGTCAACATAGAATATCAGGGGACCACATGGCCATATTAAAGCATTTTGGATGTCATCGCAAACCAGGATCAGGGCTGCATTCTGTTATTAGAGCTAAATACAGAAGAGAGAGTGGGAAGGGATGGAGACAGAGGGTAAAGCAACTGTACCGAGGCTCTTCTGTGGCACCATCATCATTCTCTTAGCTCTCCATGTTCAATGTCTTCAGGGTCTTTCAGATAAGGCCTTTCTGAAGGCCCCAGCATCCTTCAGAAGAGACCTTTAGACTTTTTTTCCTATTTATTAATGCTTAGTACCTAACTATTTAGGTGCTTCACACTTCTTCTCTTATTTATTAAGGCTTAGTTCTTCACTGACTCCAGTGGCTTTATAAGATGAAGACTCTCAAGTTTAGAACACCAATCCAGACCCCTTCCTATGCTCTAATTTCATATGTTCGGCTGCATAATCAATATCTCTACTCGATGCTTAATAGGCATCTTGAAGTCAACATTGCCAGAAACAATACAGTGGTGACTCCTTCTGAGATCAGAGGCCCAAAAGATAAAATCCTATAGGATGAGGAAAATTAGGTTAATCATACTCTACTGTACATCTCTAAGCAAACCTAATGTTTGGAAAGTGTGCCCACACTTCTAGACATCAGGATCCACAGAATTGCTGTGACTACTTCTACACCCTTAGACTCCAGCTATAAATGAATGACAGAATGCCAGACTGCCCCAGATCAGGGAATAAAGGAGACACTCCCACATTGCCTTTATATGTGATTAAGATGTCAGGTTTGTTGACCATACTCACTACAGGCATGAACAATTCAAGTGATACAATATGAAATAGCACAGTCATAATAAATGCCATGCAATGAATTCTCATAAGTATCCCTTTGCGTGACTTTAGGCTAACACAAATGCTGAAGCAATGGCTAATATCCAGTACACCTGAGATAGTTCCTGGCAGCTGCTGAAGAAACATGGAAAATGGACCAATAAGAACAGGCTGAAGAAGGCTGAAGTCAGCAATGAGACTGATAATTTATCAGAAAATTTGGTATGTGATAACTGTTATAAAAGGTAGGGCATTTATAGTTAATCATCATTCAGCAATTTGATCAATGAAAGAGAAAGAAAGGAAGAGACAGAAAGAGAAGAAGAAAGGGAGGAAGGAGAAAGAAAGAGAGAGAGAGAGGGAGGGAGGGAGGGAGGGAAGGAGGGAGGGAGAAAGAATCAAGAAACAATGTATCCGAAATATCAATAAGGTCCCGATAGGTGCTCTGTCCTAGTCAGTTTGAGCTGCTGTAACAGAACACCACAGACTGTGTGCTTAAGCAATAAACACTGATTTCTCCCAGTTGTAGAGGCTAGGAAGTCTCCAGGCATTTATGCCCAATCCTTGTACTTTGCTTCTTGGACTGCCCCAGCATCTCAGAGTGAATTTCTGCCTTTGTTTCTTAGCTAATTCTTACCAAATTCTACAAAAAAGTCAAGAATAATGAGGACAGAAGAAAGAACTAAAAAGAATACAATTATTGATGACTGTGATCCCAGCAAAATGCTGAGTAAGAAAGACTGAAATTTCAAAGGATTAAAAGAAAGACTGTTAGAGGATGAATACAGCGGGTTGAGAGCGTTTATTTAATACATGTCAGCAGTTAAAGCAAAGTGAAATAAAATGATGGCTAAAAGAGGCAGACTATAAAGGGAAGAACTTTTTAAGAAAGGAGAGCTGAGTGTTTGAACACAAGGAGAAAGGAATCGCTGTAATGAGAAAGACTCAAATCACAGTCAAGGGAAAAAATAAGCTTCAGAATGAGATACCTCAAAATAACAACTGGACAGAACCTAGGACACAAATGGGGACCGTTTGTTACAGTGAACAGGACTCAGCATGAGAGCTTAGCACAAAGGAAGAGATGAGTAAGAGAAAGATGAAAGTGGATGTTTCTGCAATGACTAGGGTTGGACTGTGAGAAAGAGGAAGTAAAAGTTGGTTTGGAACAGGGCCACAGGTGAAAGCAGTAAGGAATCAGAAGGGATAAATAGAAGAGCTTCCAAGAAGAAGCAAGTGCCAACGTGTAGCTGGAAACAACATCTGCCATTTAAGTCTACATTTTTCTAGAAACAGAATTTAAAGCTATAAGATACCCCAGGAATGTTTTTTCATTTTTCCTAGTGATAATCTATTATCTAAAGAGAGGTGTGAATAATGTATATTTAATAATTATTTTAGATTGGGGGGTTGATGTTGAAGACTAGTCTAAAATCAAGAGACTTCAGGAGTCTAGACTGATGTGTATGAGCCACTAAAACTAGAGACAGTCTCATCATTCAGCTGGGGAAAGATGATGTCATCAAAAGGCATGAAATATTGGGGCAAAATAAAATAAACTAAAAGGGAGTGTGGATCAGGAGAGGAGAGATACTGAGAGGTAGGTTCAGTCGGGATAAAGAAGAGGGATAGATGGCAAGCAAAACAGTGTGTCTGCAATGAGCCCACCAACTCTGAGATTTCAGTGGTATATGATGAGCAATTCCAGAGCATGGCAGCCAAACAGGGCGAGTGGAATGCTGTGACTGTTGATACTATGAGTCCATAAAGCTTGCTTGATGAACTTTCAGTAGGAAAGCCAATGTCACTGAGAACAAAGCTCAGAAAGGAAGAAGACATGAATCAAATATTCTAACAGCGACTAAGGAGGGTAAAATCTGGAACAGACCCAAGGTTGACTCCCAGTCATTCAACTTTACAGTTATCGTTGGACAAGTTATTCAACATTGTGAGCTTCATTCTCTTCTGCTACAGAATGAAAACAATAAGTAGATACCTCTTAAATATCAAGATGAATAAATAAAATAAGGCACACCAAGTGCTTAGCATGGAACCACCACATAGTAATTCCTCAGGAAATGCTAGGAAATACCCGTAGAAGGACAAAAATCAAATGCGGGGAGCCCTCCAGGGCAGCTGGAATGATTAAGAAAGGAGGCATAAAGAAGCATCTGGAAGACTTTGAAAGACAAGGCATGATGGAAAGCTGTCAGTGTTCTGGAAAGATCCATCAAAAATGGCAGAGGGAAAGGCATGTGTCTGTTAAGACATGAGAACAAAGGAAAAAGTGAAAATGAAAAATGGGCTCAAGAGAGACAGAATTTCCCCAGTATCCAATCAAAGGCTTTGTAAGACACAATCAAAAGGAGTAGGGGAAATGAGGGGAAAGTATAAGGCAGTGGTAAATGCCCCAAGAAGAGATAAGCAGGAAAACGTTAGCTGTTGCGAGCACTGAAAAAGATTAGAAGTGTCTATCTCCTCTCATCGTCAAGACCCAGAAGATGTCTCCGTTAAACAATAGGGGGAAAAGCATCTGCTTCTCAAAGACAAAGGGCCTAAAAGTTTGTCTTCTGTTATCCCAAGAGCCAAGAACATAAAGTCAGAAAGAAAGATCACATAAGACATCATCACATATGTGCTCACTAAGACCAAATAAGCGTTCACAGAAGTCTGGTTCTCATAACTAGAAAAACACTACATAGACAATTTTATGTCACTTTTTTTTTCCTGTCTTTATGTTTCTGTCACCATGCTCAGGCCTCTCAAACATGTTAAATAGTCATGGTTTAACATTAATGAGGTACATGATCTTGATCTGCTAATGATACAGATTATGTTTTCCACCCCAAATATTGATTATTGTACGATGTAAGTAGTATTGTTCTGTCAAAATGCAGAACAGGTGAAAGCATCTTCCTACAGAATTCATAAAAATATGAAGAATCTGTGTGAACCATCTCTACTATTAATATCTGCTAACCTTAGCTACAAATTCATCTATTTCTATTTTCTTTGAGGTATCTTCCATCATCCTTTTATCTTCTGCTTCAGAATAAGCACTTTTAGATTTTACTGGGCTACAGAACTTTTATTTTCTAATCATTCAATGCCATCCAAAAACAAAAATTACCGCAGGTTTTATAGTACATCACAATGGTGTTTGTGAGATTATACTGGGAAAACTGGAGGGGCAGGGGAAGGGTTCCACCTTTAGGCCCATACCATTTACATATGAGAGCCTAATACTATTTAAATAAGTGAAAATCACAGCCTTCCAACACAAAACCAGCTATTAAAACATTGCCAGAAGCAAAATATTGAATCTTAAACTGAATTTGCACAAAATGGAAATGGACAGAAGGGCAGGTCACTAAAACAGTATTGTTTTAATCTTTTCCATGATCCTTTATATCCATGAATTTCTCTACATTCTCCCCAGTATATTTTATAAAAATCACTTTCAGGTTTATGGAAAATGGAGCATAAAGTGAGCAGTTTTTTAAAAATGAGTTGCATGGAAGAAAGAACAGCAACTAAGATTTTTGCGATTAATTTGATAGACTGCCAGTGAGAAGTATTTAGTTTATCTGCACATATAAAATGAATATTAAAATATTCATACCCCAAGGCTACTAGCAAAAGTAGATAACAGCTGTTGGTCTAAAATGTGGTTTCATTATGCAGAGATTGGAATAAGCTTGTAATTATGAATTAAAGCTAGAGCAGTTAAAAAATGTTGAGTAGATTTTCTAACCTCAACATTTAAAATCAGTTTTCTGTTAAGAAATAAAGAAAGTGTTCACAGCAATGAGCTTTCAAGTGGTATCAGCAATAGCAGACTTGCTTTTGCTCACCTCAAAGAGAAAAATGCAATAGATCCTTCACATAAATTTCTTAATGATTTTTTTCCTAAAACAGGTTTGATTATCTTATACTGAGTCCATATTCCAAACAAACAAGACTCTAGTTTAATATTTGTTTTAGACCTGAAGACCCACTAATACAAGGAAACAAGGATTTAAAAATTATTTTGGTTAATAATGCACATTGTGAGTTTTTTACATATATGTATTCTTTTTCCTGGGACATGATATCACTACAACAGAGGAACTATTTTTAAGGTAGTTATACTATCAGATTAACAAAATGAAGTATTATGAATAATATAATTTTCTTATTTGAAAATCACTGAAGTTAGAAATATATTTTTAATTGCATTCTAGTAGTAAAAAATAGGATAATCTCTTTTCCTACTGTTTAAGTAATAATCCACTGAGAGTTGTGACTTTAGTTTAAAGCAATGTAAGTAATATAAACTCTCTCACGTACACACACACACCCAACATAAACAAATTATATAGAACAGGGTAAAGCATGAAATAGATTACCCATCTATTTTCTCTCTCACTGCTCCCCTATTACAATCTGTTGAAAAGCGGGATGGATTATTACTGGAAAGAAAAAGACAAACTAGGATTGAACAATATGAATAGTGACTAAGAGATGCTTTTACATTATTGTGATGCATTTCGTTAAGAATTACAAAGCATTTTAAAAATATTTTCTTAGACTAAGTGTTATTATCTGTTCTTCAAAATGAAGAAAATTGGCTTCAGAAATTATGTCCTAGACCCAAGATGAGTAACAGTTAAGTACTACAAAAAAGAAAAAAAAAGAAAAAAAAAGATAAGAAACTCTGTTTCTGTTATTTACTGTGACATGAACTTTCAGCTAAATTATTTGTGTCTTGGCACAATGAATCACATTCCCATGCTACTTTTTTCTTTTAATACTGTACTAACATATTTTGCGTCTCTGACTCTAAAATGTGCCTAGAAAACGAAGGGGAGAGTTAACACTGTAACTCTCCTCTACAGATTCCACCTTCCTGGATCAGACGCAGATGAGACAGCAAGACAGACAGCACAGAAACTCTGCAACCATTCCCGAAGCTCCCACCAGCACCTTGAGTTTTGAGCTGCTCACGCAAAAGAAAAGGAGAACAGAAACAATGATCTGAATCATGTTTTTTAAAAATCAGACTCTTTATTTTAAAATAATCTTAATAGTATAGCTGAATTGGGAAAGAGAAAAAGAGAAGTTCATCTTTGTTATACTTTATGTTTGACGCCTTTAAACATTGTATGCTGGGCCAGTGCGGTGGCTCACACCTGTAATCCCAGCGTTTTGGGAGGCTGAGGCGGGTGAATCACCTGAGGTCAGGAGTTTGAGAGCAGACTGACCAACATGGCGAAACCCCGTCTCTATTAAAAATACAAAAATTAGCTGGGTTTGGTGGTGCGCACCTGTAACCCCAGTTACTTGGGAGGCTGAGGCAGGAGAATCTCTTGAACCCGGGAGGCAGAGATTGCAGTGAGCCGAGATCATGATACTGCACTCCAGCTTGGGCAACATAGCAAGACTCCATCTCTCTCTATATATATATCACACACACACAGATATATATATATCTATATATACATAGAACATATATACACACACACACACATATATATGTGCTGCGAGTGTATTCACTCTGTTCCTGGAATGGAACAGTGGGAACACAGTGTCCAAAGATGAAAGACAAACCACACAATGGCAAAAACCTGCCATTCTCCATTGGGCTCCAGTAATATATTCAATAATTTGTGCAGACAAACAGGCTTCTAAATGCCTTCCTAGAACAAATGATAACCATGAAAACAAATTGACCTCAAATATTTAAAAGTAACCTACTACTTTATTACTAATGTATCAGCAGATAAAAATAATTTGCTTATCATAAAGATGACTTTCCTGTTATCCTTAACAGAAACCAAGAGAAACTTTGATGAGTGTAATCAGTCTGAAATATATTTTTATGCTCATCCTAACAGAAGTTGTAATGCAAAAATTAGAATCTAAATATTTCTTAGATATAAAAACTTTTATAGCTGAATTATAAGTGAACATAAAGAAAAAGAGAGTATATTTCTTTCCCAAAAACTCAAGTAAATAAACAATAAAATAGTTAACATAAGTATTTAACACTTTGATGGTTTAAACTAGATAACTACATTAATGTTTTAATTAGAAGTTCATAGGTAATATTAAATACAAATGTAAACATTAAAAAAATGTTCTAGTTATATTGTGGTGCTTTTTTTCCTAAGATAAAATGCCAATATAAAGGTAGTAGATAACATTAATAGAAACATGAAAAATGTTGAAAAGAATTTATCTTTCCTTGCGAATGCCAACACATAATTATATGGCAAGAATAGAACTTGTGTAATTTTTTATATAAAATAAAAGAAAAAACACCTTGAGAAATAACATCAGCCCTTAGAGCATCTAAATACAGTTTAACATCTTTGAAAATATCATACAAATATTAATTAATCCTCACTTAAAAATGGAGGTAGGTAAGCACCATCATCACCCTCTGATGAAGAAATAGACAGTGTGGTCAAGAGTCTAGCCTGAGGACTTAGGCTGGGGTCACCTGTCTTCAAAAGTGTGTAACTCCAGAAAAAATCAGGAGGGAGAAGACATACTTAGATTGCAGTTGTTTCTAAAACATCAGGGTTTCTGTTTATGGCCTGAATCTCACCCATTTCTATTAATTGAACACCTTTCTTTGAGGATAGCACTCAGCCGCACAGACATCCTGCGCTCTTTTAATTGAGCCCCTTTGGGGAAAGTATCGTTTAAATATAACAATATATTCAGAACCCTAAAATAATTTGATCTATAATAAATTCTTAAGCAAGAGAGGAAGACCAGCCTGGGGACCCTGGGAGGGAAAGATTGCCAGGTACGAAGTCAGAGATTCACAAGGAAGTTGTAGAAGCTCCTTCCCTGGAGACTTTTAAAAATAGACTAGACAGCCCTCTCCATACCTTGGTGTAGGAGGCCCCATTATACTTTGCTATTAAAGAACTTCACTATAGGTTTCCTTAGACTTGATTTTTTAAAAAGGGAAGAAAAAAATGGGAGGAGGGGAAGGGAAAGCCACCTGGTGTGAGGAAAACTCAGTTTAATAAATGTCTTTGATAGTTTATTATGATATGAATTCTGATTTTCACACTGATTTTAAGGACAACGTCTTTAAGGGATTTAGATTCTGATGTCTACTAGGTTTCTCTGCTTCACATTTTTATGACTATTTTGTTCACTGTATATTGTGCTATTTTTATAACTTCAGTATATACCAGGTCAAGCAGGAAATTGGAAGTTGTGTGGATATTTTGTATTTTTCTCTATTTTAATGCCATAATTCCCAATATAATTAAATATATATGAAAACACATATCCCTAGATATATAAAATTTAATAATAACTTTTCAGGAGGAACAATCAACATTTTAAATGCATGTATCTTCTAATTAATAAACTATGGAATATAGTCATCACAAATTCCATACACCTTTCACCTTCAGTTATGATTGAAGTTTGTGACAAATCTTTTTCTTATTAAAAAATAAAAATAAAAGAAAGGAAAAGAAAATGCTTCTGAGTTCATTCTGATACTCAAATGTATGCAGACCATTATGGAAACAAGCTATTTTTTATCACCCATGCTCAAAACTTCGACAACTTTTTTACCTTTGTGATTGATAGTATGTATTTGAGGCCTTTTGAGGACTACAGAGATTTCTTCTGCATTAACTATTTGGTTAAACTCATCATTTCTTTCTTAATTGAGTTACCCATTAGCATTTAGATAAGCTTCTCCTGAAAGTAAACTAGATGCTTTGGACAGACAGTGTTAAGCAGCTGAAAACCAGTATTCATTTAACTATGTCACAACTTCTAGAAAGTTCTACAAACTGTTCTAAAAGGTTTGACAATTATATTACTTTCATAAGTTTCTGCATATAGTATTTTTTTAATACTCTATGATGCTTCAGTTACATCATAAAGTAATCTTTTCGAAAATACTTCAAAAACTCCATTAGGGGTCCAAATTCAAGCTAAAATCCATTATAGATCAACAATGCAAAAAATAACATAATATGCCCACCAGCTACATCATAATGTATGAGTACATTGTAACGTAATTTCCCACCTAGCAGCTGACGACAGTTTTTATCCTAATTGTAAATTCATCTATATTTAATAAATATTAATCAAGGACCCAAAACATGCTACCCATTACAGAGATTTCAGTAACATTTTAAGCTTTCCAAAGCATCACATATATTTATCCTTGGTATTAGTTTTCTATTGCTAATGTAACAAATTACCATAAACTAGCATCTTACAGCCTAGAGTGCTAGAAGTCAGAAATCTGACATGAGTTCCACTGAACTAAAAATCAACGTGCTGGGGTCGTGGCTGGCAAAATGGCCGAATAGGAACAGCTCTGGCGTGCAGCTTCCAGTGAGATCAATCCAGAAGGCAGGTGATGTCTGCATTTCCAACCGAGGTACCTGGTTCATCTCACTGGGACTGGTTAGACAGTGTGTGCGGCCCACGAAGAGTTAGCTGAAGCAGGGTGGGGTATCGCCTCACCCAGGAAGTGCAAGGTGTCGGGGAACTCCCTCCCCTACCCAAGGGAAGCCATGAGGGACTGTGCTATCCAGCCCAGAGACTATGCTTTTCCCACAGTCTTCACAACCTGCAGACCAGGAGATTCCCTCGGGTACCTACACCACCAGAGCCCTGGATTTCAAGCACAAAACTGGTTGGCTATTTGGGCAGAAACCAAGCTAGCTTCCAGAGTTTTTGTTCATACTCCAGTGGCGCCCAGAACACCAGTGAGACAGAACCTTTCACTCCCCTGGAAAGGAGGCTAAAGCCAGGGAGCCAGGTGGTCTAGCTCAGCGGATCCCACCCCAACAGAGCCCAGCAACCTAAGATTCACTGGCTTAAAATTCTCGCTGCCAGCACAGCAGTCTGAAGTAGACCTGGGACGCTCAAGCTTGGTGGGAGGAGGGGCGTACACCATTACTGAGGCTTGAATAGGCGGTTTTCCCCTTGTAGTGTAAACAAAGCCGGCAGAAGTTTGGACTTGGCAGAGCCCACCACAGCTCTGCAAAGCCACTGTAGCCAGACTGCCTCTCTAGATTCCTCCTCTCTGGGCAGGGACTCTCTAAAAGAAAGGCAGCAGCCCCAGTCAGGGGCTTATAGCTGAAACTTTCATCTCCCTGGGACAGAGGACCTGGGGGAAGGGACAGCTGTGGGCACAGCTTCAGCAGATTTAAATGTTGCTGCCTGCTGGCTCTGAAGAGAGCAGCGGATCTCCCAGCACAGCGCTCAAGCTCTGCTAAGGGACAGACTGCCTCCTCAAGTGGGTCCCTGATCCTCATGCCTCCTGAGTGGGAGACACCTCCTAGCAAGGGTCAACAGACACCTCATACAGGAGAGCTCCGGCTAGCATCTGGCAGGTGTCCCTCTGGGACAAAGTTTCCAGAAGAAGAAACAGGCAGCAATCTTTGCTGTTCTGCAGCCTCTGCTGGTGATACCCAGGCAAACAGGGTCTGGAGTGGAGCTCCATCAAACTCCAGCACGCCTGCGGCAGAAGGGCCTGAATGTTGGAAGGAAGACTAAGAAACAGAAAGGAATAGCATCAACATTAACAAAAAGGATGTCCACACAAAAACTCCATCCAAAGGTCACCAGCATCAAAGACCAAAGGTAGATAAATCCATGAAGATGAGGAAGAATCAGCTCAAAAAGGCTGAAAATTACAAGAACCAGAATGCCTCTTCTCCTCCAAAGGATCACAACTCCTTGCCAGCAAGAGAACAAAATAGGATGGAGAATGAGGTTGAAGAACTGACAGAAGTAGGCTTCAGAAGGTAGGTAACAACAAACTCAACCAAGCCAAAGCAGCATATTCTAACCCAATGCAAGGAAGATAAAAGCCTTGAATAAAAGGTTAGAGGAATTGCTAACTAGAATAATCAGTTTAAAGAAGACCATAAATGACCTGATGGAGCTGAAAAACAAACACAGCACATGAACTTTGTGAAGCATATACAAGTACCAATAGCTGAATCGATCACGCTGAAAAAGGATGTCAGAGATTGAAGAGCAACTTAATGAAATAAAGCATGAAGACAAGATTAAAGAAAAAAGAATAAAAAGGAATGAACAAAGCTTCCAAGAAATATGGGACTATGTGAAAAGACTAAACCTATGTTTGATTGGTGTGCCAGAGAGTGACAGGGAAATGGGAACCAAGTTGGAAAACACTCTTCACGATATTATCCAGGAGAACGTCCCCAACCTAGCAAGACAGGCCAACATTCAAATTCAGGAAATACAGAGAACACCACAAAGATACTCCTCAAGTAGAACAACCTCAAGACACATAATCGTCAGATTCACCAAGGTTGAAATGAAGGAAAAAATGTTAAGGGCAGCCAGAGAGAAAGGTCAGGTTACCCACAAAGGGAAGCCCATCAGACTAACAGCAAATATCTCTGCAGAAATCTCACAAGCCAGAAGAGAGTGGGGGCCCATATTCAACATTCTTAAAGAAAACAATTTTCAACCAGAATTTCATATCCAGCCCAACTAAGCTTCATGAGCGAAGGAGAAATAAAACCTTTAACAGACAAGCAAATACTGAGAGCTTTTATCACAACCAGGCCTGCCTTACAAGAGCTCCTGAAGGAAGCACTAAGTATGGAAAGGAAAAACTGCTACCAGCCACTGTGAAAACACCAAATTGTAAAGAACATTGGCACTCTGAAGAAACTGCATCAACTAACAGGCAAAATAACCAGCTAGCATCATAATGGTAGGATCAAATTCACTCTTAACAATATTAACCTTAAATGTAAATGTGCTAAATGCCCCAATTGAAAGACACGCTAGGAAACTGGAGAAAGAGTCAAGCCCCATCTGTGTGCTGTATTCAGGAGACCAAACTCACGTACAAAGACACACAGAGGCTCAAAATAAAAGGGTGGAGGAATATACATCAAGCAAATGGAAAGCAAAAAAAAATTTTTAAAAAGCAGGAGTTGCAATCCTAGTCTCTGATAAAACAGACTTCAAGCCAACAAAGATCAAAAAAGACAAAGAAGGGCATTACATAATGGTAAAGGGATCAATGCAACAAGAAGAACTGACTATTATAACTATATATGCACCCAATACAGGAGCACTCAGATTCACAAAGCAAGTTCTTAGAGACCTACAAAGAGACTTTGACTCCCACACAATTATAGTGGGAGATTTTAACACCCCACTGTCAATATTAGACAGATCAATGAGACAGAAAATTAACAAGGATATTCAGGACGTGAACTCAGCTCTGCACCAAGTGGACCTAATAGACATCTACAGAACCCTCCACCCCAAATCAACAGAATATACATTCTTTTCAGCACCACATAGCACTTAGTCTAAAATCAACCACATAATTGGAAGTAAAACACTCCTCAGCAAATGCAAAAGAATGGAAATCATAACAAACGTTCTCTCTGACCACCTTGCAATCAAATTAGAACTTAGGATTAAGAAACTCACTCAAAACCACACAACTACATGGAAACTGAACAACCTGCTCCTGAATGGCTACTGGGTAAATAACAAAATTAAGACAGAAACACGGAAGCTCTTTGAAACCAATGAGAACAAAAACACAACTTACCAGAATTTCTGGGACACAGCAAAAGCAGCATTTAGAGGGAAATTTACAGCACTAAATACCCACAGGAGAAAGTGGGAAAGATCTGAAATTGATACCCTAACATCATAATTAAGAGAACTAGAGAAGCAAGAGCAAACAAATTCAAAGGCTAGCAGAAGATAAAAAATAACTAAGATCAGAGCAGAACTGAAGGAGATAGAGACATGAAAATCCCTTCAAAAAATCAGTGAATCCAGAAGTTGGTTTTTTGAAAAGATTAACAAAATAGATAGAACACTAGCCAGACTAATAAAGAAGAAAAGACAGATGAATCAAACAGACACAATACAAAATGAAAAAGGGAATATCACCACTGATCCCACAGAAATACAAACTACCATCAGAGAATACTATAAACACCTCTATGCAAATAAACTAGAAAATCTAGAAGAAATGGATGAATTCCTGGACACATTCACCCTCCCAAGTCTAAACCAGGAAGATGTCGAATCCCTGAATTGACCAATAACAAGTTCTGAAATTGAGGCAGTAATTAATAGCCTAGCAACCAAAAAAGGCCCAGGATCAGATGAATTCACAGCCAAATTCTACCAGAGGTACAAAGAGGAGCTGGTACCATTCTTTCTGAAACTATTCTAAACAATAGAAAAAGAGGGACTACTCCCTAACTCATTTTATGAGGCCATCGTCATCCTGATACCAAAACCTGGCAGAGACACAACAAAAAAATAAAATTTCAGGCCAATATCCCTGATGAACATCGATGTGAAAATCCTCAATAAAATATTGGCAAACCAAATCCAGCAGCTCCTCAAAAAGCTTACTCACCATGATCAAGTCAGCATCATCCCTGGGATGCCAAGACTGGTTCAACACACACAAATCAATCAACATAATCCATCACATAAACAAAACCAATGAGAAAAACCACATGATTATCTCAATAGATGCAGAAAAGGCCTTCAATAAAATTCAGCAACACTTCGTGCTAAAAACTCAATAAACTAGGTATTGATGGAATGTAACTCAAAATAATAAGAGCTATTTATGACAAACCCACAGCCAATATCACACTGCATGGGCAAAAGCTGGAAGCATTCCCTTTGAAAAGCAGCACAACACAAGGATGCCCTCTCTCACCACTCCTATTCAACATAGTATTGGAAGTTCTGGCCATGGCAATCAGGCAAGAGAAAGAAATAAAGGATATTCAAATAGGAAGAGAGGAAGTCAAATTGTCTCTGCAGATAACATGATTGTATATTTAGAAAATCCCATCGTCTCAGCCCAAAATGTTCTTAAGCTGATAAGCAACTTCAGTGAAGTCTCAGGATAGAAAATCAATGTGCAAAAATCACAAGCATTCTCATACACCAATAATAGACAAACAGCCAAATCATGAATGAACTCCCATTCACAACTGCTACAAAGAGAATAAAATACCTAGGAATACAACTTACAAGGGATATGAAGGATCTGTTCAAGGAGAACTACAAACCACTGCTCAAGGAAATAGGAGAGGACACAAACAAATGGAAAAACATTCCATGTTCATGGATAGGAAGAATCAATATCGTGAAAATAGCCATACTGCCCAAAGTAATTTATAGATTCAATGCTATCCCCATCAAGCTACCATTGACCCATCTGTGTGCTGTATTCAGGAGACCCAACTCACATACAAAGACACACATAGGCTCAAAATAAAAGGGTGGAGGAATATATATCAAGCAAATGGAAAGCAAAAAAAAAAATTTTTAAAGCAGGAGCTGCAATCCTAGTCTCTGATAAAACAGACTTCAAGCCAACAAAGATCAAAAAAGACAAAGAAGGGCATTATATAATGCCCTTCTTCATAGTATTGGAACACAGAATATGAAAAAATTACTTTAAATTTCATATGGAACAAAAAAGAGCCCATATAGCCAAGACAATCCTAAGCAAAAAGAACAAAGCAGGAGGCAGCATGATACCTTCCTTCAAACTATACTACAAGGATAAATTAACCAAAACAGCATGGTACTGGTAACAAAACAGATACATAGACCAATGGAACAGAAAAGAGGCCTCAGAACAAATGCTGCACATCTGCAACCATCTGATCTTTGACAAACCTGACAAAAAGAAGGAATGGAGAGAGAGTTCCCCATTTAATAAATGGTTTTGGAAAAACTGGCTAGCCATATTCAGAAAACTGAAACTGGACCCCTTTTTTACACCTTATACAAAAATTAACTCAAGATGGATTAAACACTTAAATGTAAGACCGAAAACCATAAAAGAACCCTACAAGAAAACCTAGGCAATACCATTCAGGACATAGGCATGGGCAAAGACTTCATGACTAAAACACCAAAAGCAATGGCAACAAAAGCCAAAATTGACAAATGGGATCTAATTAAACTAAAGAGCTTCTGCACAGCAAAAGAAACTACCATCAGAGTGAACAGGCAACCTACAGAACGGGAGAAAATTGTGCAATTTATCCATCTGACAAAGGGCCAATATCCAGAATCTACAAGGAACTTAAACACATTTACAAGAAAAAAATCAAACAACTCCGTCAAAAAGTTGTCAAAGCATATGAACAGACATTTCTCAAAAGAAGACATTTATGTAGCCAACAAACATACGAAAAAGCTCATCATCAATGGTCATTAGAAAAATGCAAATCAAAATAATAGTGAGATAACATCTCACGCCATTTAGAATAGTGATCATTAAAAAGTCGGGAAACCACAGATGCTAGAGAGGATGTGGAGAAATAGGAACGCTTTTACACACTGATGGTGAGAGTGTAAATTAGTTCAACCATTGTGGAAGACAGTGTGGCGATTCCTCAATGATCTAGAACCAGAAATACCATTTGACCCAGCCATCCCATTACTGGGTATATACCCAAAGGATTATAAATCATGCTACTATAAAGACACATGCACATGTATGTTTATTGCAGCACTATTCACAATAGCAAAGACTTAGAACCAACTCAAATGAACATCAGTGATAGACTGGATAAAGAAAATGTGGTGTATACACCATGGAATGCTATGCAGCCATTAAAAAAGATAAGTTCATGTCCTTTTCATGAACATGGATGAAGCTGGAAACCATCATTCTCAGCAAACTGACAAAGAAACAGAAAACCCAACACATGTTCTCACTCATAAGTGGGAGATGAACAATGAGAACACATGGACACAGGGAGGGGAACATCACACACCAGGGCCTGTGAGGGGGTGGGGTGCTAGGGGAGGGATAGCATTAGGAGAAAAACCTAGTGTAGATGATGGGTTGATGGGTGCAGCAATCCATCATGGCACATGTATACTTACGTAACAAACCTGCACATTCTGCACATGTATCCCAGAACTTAAAGTATAATAATAATAAAAAAAAATCAATGTGCTGTTAGGGCTGGCATTCCCTTCTAGAAGCTGTAGGGAAGAAGCTGTTTCTTGCCTTTGCAGATTTTGGAGACTGCCACATTCCTGGGCTGGAGACCACCTTCTTCCGTCTTCAACAGTGATCCTCAACCTTTCTGCAGCAGCAACTGGTTTTGTAGAAGACATTTTCTTTTCATGAATGAAGGCAGGGTGGGGATGGTTTTGGGATGATTCAAGTGCATTACATTTATTGTGGACTTTATGTCTATTATTATTACATTGTAAGATATAATGAAATAATTATACAACTCATCATAATGTAGAATCAGTGGGAGCCCTGAGCTTGTTTTCCTGCAACTAGACAGGCCCATCTGGGGGTGATGAGAGGCAGTGACAGCTCATCAGGCATTAGATTCTCATAATAAGCACACAGCCTAGATCCCTCGCATCCACAGTTCACAATAGGCTTCATGCTCCTATAAGCATCTACTGCCACTACTGATCTGACAGGGGGCAGAGCTCAGGCAATAATGAGTGATGGAGAGCTGCTGTAAATACAGACGAAGCTTTGTTCACTCACCCACTGCTCACACCCACTGTGTGGTGCAGTTCCTAACAGGCCACGGAGCAGTACTGGAGACTGGGAAGCCCTGATCCTCAAAGGGCAGGCTGAGGCCTTCTCAGATCACTTCACTCTGACCTGCTCTACCTCCCCTTTCACTGTTAAGAACTCTGTGATCACGTCTGATCAGCTGATTAGCAACCTTAATCCCATATAGGACCTTATTTCCTCTTTACCATGTGATGTAGCAGTTGCAGATTCCAGGGACTAGGATGTGGACCTTTTAGGGGGAGGGGAGCAAGTATTATCCCTACCACCTCCTTAATCTAAACTACAGATTTACTATAAATTCCCCTATTCCTGAAACTATATGCAACCAGGAAGGAGGGGGATGCAGGCTACATCTTGATGCAGCATTTGCATCTTGTAGTGCACTAAGAGGAGGAAGAGGAGTCGGTGGCACAGGCAGAGGCTGCTATCTAGCCCTTCTGGGCATCACAGCACAATACTGAGTCCTTAGAAGCTCTAGCACTCAAATTAAAATGTGGCTGTCCAGGTTGTTATAACTTATATTTGCTAAGGTAGGAGGGTAGAGCATGTAGTAAGTAGTCTCTTGGTATCCATTTGGGATGAGTTTCAGGACCTCCTGCAGATACCAAAATTTGTAAGTGCTCAAGTCCCTGATAAAAAATGGTGTAGAATTTGCATACAACCTACACATATTCTCCAACATATTTAAATCATCTCCAGATTACTTTACAACACCTAATGCCATGTGAATGCTGCATAAATAGTTACATCGTATTGTTTAGGGAATCATGACAAGATAAAAAAGTCTGTACAGGCTCAGGCTCAGTACAGACAAAACCGTCCTTTTTTCTTCCAAATATTTTCCATCCACAGTTGGTTGAATTCACAATGTGAGGGAACCTAAAGCTATGAAGGGCCAACTGTATTTGAGAATTTGTTAGTTTGATTTATTACTTTTAAGTATTTATGCATAGGGTATATGGATGACCATTGGTACACTCCTGCCTTGGGTCTTCAAAATACCAGGGGCCAGTCTGTCTCAGATATCCTCATATTGATATTTTAATTCAAGTTAAATTTGCACATCTATAAAACAAGTTAACATCTCCCCAGAAAACAGTTTGCTGCCAAATACTAGGATGTATTTAATTTATTTCATCTTAATTTGAATTATTCTCTGAGACTACCAGCATTTGTTAAATTCAGTATTTGAAGGACTTGGATGATTGTAACTTCATTTCCTTATTATTTATCTGTTTGTCTGTCTAAATAAGGGTTCTGGGTTAGCTTATTTATAATGGAAAGACAGGAGAAACCATGAGAACTCTGGGGACATAGGATGAGCTGAGCATAAAGGTTCTCGACAGAGAATCTAAGAGGAGGAAAAATAAATAGGGTCACTACAAGTAATGATAGCAGATTTTGATCATGTTTCACTGGTAGAATCATGACATAAAATCTGGAGAATTCAGGAATTTTACATAGGTGTTCATATTGATTCATTTAGTGAACAAAAATTTAACTTAGCAAAAAGTATCTGCAGAAATGCAAATTCAAAGTCTTATTATAATAAAATATGAATCTGAAATCTCATGGGACATGCTAGAACATAATGACCAACAGCAAGTCTAATCATCCCTGATCATATGGACTAACACCATCTCTGATAAATGGGCATTAATCTCTAATTGAAAACCAGTCTTATTTTTAATATATTGTCTCACTGTTACTACATATTTAGCTATTTGTATTACTGAAAACAAAACAAAACACAAAAAAACTTCCAAGTTGTTTTCTTACATCCAACCTCTTTTCGGAGAGGAACTCCAGAAAAAATTAACATATTTCTAATTTCTTATTGATTATGACTTCCGCTGATTATGGATAACAATTACATAGTGTTGACAAGGTTCATTCCTATTAGTTTGAGCCATAAAAAATCAATTAGTCTTTGTTTTATATAACTATTTTATAAACATACTATTGGATTGTTCTTTCTTGAAAGGTTGTTTGATTATATCTTCTGCCAAAGAATGGGGGGAAATTAATTACCTTCAAAAAATTACTGAATCTTAAGAAGTATTTTACAAAATGCCATTCTTTACTTAATAAAGGGCCAGATCATATTTCATGAGTTTCCATTCATCTGACAGAGCTGTGGTGTTTGTAATTGTGTCTATAAAGTCATCAGTCTTCTAGAACCATCTTTAGCTGAGCAAGCCCCAAAGCATGGTCCATTCTGCTCCGATCTGATCAGCATCTTTATAGCATATCAGCCTTGGGGTTCAATTTTGTTTTGGATGCTTTTATAAATGAGCGCAATCACTGGTGAATCTGTTCTTCCAGATTGCAAAGAGAAAAATTGAGAGAGGAACTTTAGTAGATTACTGTGTCATTGAGAATAAAGTACAAGCACAAATGCACCTAAAGTAGTCTCAGCGATGATTTTGTCGGGTGTACATTTTCAGTTTTATTTCAGTAAAATTAGATGATTGTCTTAGTTATTATTGTGTTTGAAGTTATGCGCTAACCCCAGGCTAGGGGTATGATCAATGCACTATCTAAAAAAATCAATTTGTTCCAAAGTACTGTGTTTTCCTTAAAAGGAAGGAAAGGTAAAAGAAAAGAGAAGTAGCAATAGAGGAAAAGCGTAACAATTATTTCAGGACTTTCTTTATTTAGACAGGTGTATGATGCATTTAATACTTTTTACTAGCTAGATTCAACTGTATAGTTGTTCTTAGGAACCAAGACATCTGCAGAAATAGCAGAAACTAAGAGGAAATTTTAATCATTTTAATGGCTTTTATACTTATAAAATTTTCGCAGAAAAGAGCTCATAATATTATTACCTTAATTAGTGTTTTAAGTCAGTAGAACAATTACAATATAACATTCACGTAAACTTTTTTTATATATTTATAAAAACCTTTTGCTGTAGCCAATGTAGATCAAATAAAACATTGTTTTATTTAATATTTTAATAGAAGAAATAACATTTCCAAAGGTCAGGATATCAAACCTTCAAGAGCTTATTTGTAATTTATGAAGCCTCAGAAAGACTATGAGGTTGTTAAAGAAATTCCAGTGCCCAGCCAGACATAATTTTCCCTTCTTATGCTAGAAATGTAGACCAATAATAGCAGCATCAAAAATCCATGTCAATCCTGTCCTATTCCTGGAAACCTACATCCAGTTATTGTAAACTATAACTATATCCTAGAGATTTTACTCTGCATTGCAGGAGTGAACACTGACATGAATGAGCCTCAGAGAACATTTCGTTTGCCTGGTTTTTATCTACCCATTCTGTGCAGGGCAGCATATCCTATAGCATCTTTTAAAAATAACATTCACAAGACAGAACTGAAAAGTGAAACACACCATACGATCCAGCAACCACACTCTGGTATTTATCAAAATGAGTTGGAACCCTACACCCACACAAAACTTTCACATGGACACGTATAGCAGCTTTATTTATAATTGCCATAACTTGGAAGCAACCAAGATGTCCTCCAGTAGATGGCTGGATAAGTAAACTGCGGTACAACCAGACAATGAAATATTACTCAGTGCCAAAAAAGATGTGAGCCATCAGACTATGAAAATACATGAAGGACACAAATGCTTATTACTAAGTAAAAGAAGCTGCTCTAAAATGCTACCTCCTCTACAATTCCAACTGTATGACATTTTGGAGATGACAAAACTATGGAGAGAATAAAAAGATCAATGGTTGTCAGGGGTTTGGGGAAAGAGAGAGAGAGAGTTGAATAGGCAGAGTACAGAGGATTTTTAGAGCAGTGAAACTACTCTGTATGATACTATAATGGTGGACACATGACATTATACATTTGTCAAAAAACAGAGAATGTACAATACCAAGAGAAAACCCTAATGTAACCTGTGTGCTTTGAGAGATAATGATGTGCCAAAGCAGTTTCCCTAATTGTAACAAGTTCTCACTATGGCTAGGGATGATGATAACGGAGGAGACTGTGCATGGCGGGGGTAGAAGGTAGGTGGGACATCTCTGTATTTTCTATTTCACTTTGCTGTGAACCTCAAACTGCTCTAAAAAATAAAGTATTTTTTTTAATGTGAAACAAATCCCTGAGACCACTTCAGGTGCATTTCTTCTCATAATTTATTCTCCATCACACAGTAATCTACTAAAGTTTCTTTCTTGACTTAAACGCCCTATCACAACATCTTTAGAGTTGACTGCATGTCTAACCATTTTGGCTGCATTCACCTTTATAGTCACATAGGTTCACTTCTACACCAATCAGCAGTAGAGCCACAAATACCAGATCGACAGCCAAGATTTCTTGTTCCCCGGGCCCACGACTCATTATCTTGTCATTTTTATGTCAAACAGAAATCAGAAAAAAACTTTATAGAAGTTATGAATGATTTAAACTATTTTAATCTCTTTTTTTTCTAAATAAAACAAAACTACTTCTGGCATTTCTCTAAAAATATAATGTACCACATCTCCCCATCCCCACCCCATGGTTTTTTACTCCTTTTTGGTAAATTTCAATTTTATGAAAGTAAGTGTAGTTAAATGTAATTAACATGAAAAAATATTGATTTTAAAAGTGGCTGCCATTTCAGCCACAGTACACTATACTCAGAAGTGTGTGGAGAGCTTCAGCATTTAGTAAAACTGAACACATTTTGGGTTAGCTACAAAGGGAAAAGGTAAGGGATGAAATAGGATTTCTGAGTGTTGGCTTTATGCATGAGTCAAATGGAGATAAGGAACTTCATTGTCAGCATTTGATTGGGTCACAAAAAGACACATTTGAAGAAAGGAAGAAATGTAAAAAATTTACTGCCTAGCTAGTAGAGATCTTTCGACCAGACTTCTCACCCTTGGAGGAGGGGGAGAGGAGACGTTAAGCACCACAGTAGAAAGATATTAATAAATAAAACTAAGCTAAAAAGAGCAGCATCTGAGAGAAAAAAAAATGGCAAAGAATGATAGACCCTCTAACAGCAGATTCAGAGCTAAGATACTTCAAGCCTAGGGCAGCTGGCCCCCCGATGGAAAGAGATTGCAAAGTGCTTCCTGCCTGGGCTGGGCAGCTCAGGATTCAGGTACAGCTCAGCTCACTATCACATCACAGACGGTGCTGAGGACATAAGAGAAACACCATGTTTGTAAGGTTAAATAGACTCATAGAGAAAAATAAATTAGGAATATAGGCAATTATACGGAAACCAGAAATAGAAGTGTGAGTAGAAATATTGGTAAGAACTTTTAGACGCAGTAAGTATTCAAAAGTTCTTACCAATATTTTGCTGTTTGGTCTTTTGAAGAGATCTATGGTGAAAAAAAATTCCATATATGGGTATCTACCCAGAGGAAAAGAAGTCATTATACAAAAAAGACACTTACTCACGCAGGTTTATAGCAGCACGATTTGCAATTGCAAAAATACGGAAGCAGCCCAAATGCCCATCAGTCAATAAGTGGATAAAGAAAATGCGATATATAATGGAATACTACTCAGCCATAAAAAGGAACAAAATAATGGCATTCACAGCAACCTGGATGGAGGTGGAGACTGCTATTCTAAGTGAAGAAACTCAGCAATGGAAAACTAAACATCATATGTTCTCACTCACATGTGGGAGCTAAGCCATGAGGATGCAAAGGCATAAGAATGATACCTTGGACTTTGGGGACTTGGGGGTAAGGGTATGAGCTGGGGAGGGATAAAAGACCACACATTGGTTACAGGGTACGCTGCTCGGATGATGGGTGCACCAAAATCTCAGAAATCACCACTAAAGAACTTATTCATGTAACCAAACACTACCTGTTTCCCAAAAACCTATGGAAATAAAAAAGAATAAATTTTTTAAAATTCTATACATGGGGATTAAATAGGAGAAAATAAATAGCTCCCAGTCTCTGTGCTGGTCAGATTTGGAAAACAGGTACAAGTTAAAGCCAATGGGGTATTGTTGTTTGAAGCAAGGAAAGTGTGAAAGATTTCTTTAATTAAATAAATATTTATTCTGTAATAGTATGTAATAGTATGAACCAGGAACTATATTGTTAATCTCATTTGACAGAACTACTTTGTAACATAGACATTATTTTTTAATTTTTATTTTATTGTCTTAAGAACACTTAATATAAGATCCACCCTCTTAAGTCCTTAAGTGTACAACGCAGTGTTAATTACAGGTACAATGTTGTACAGAAGATCTACAGAATGTATTCATCTTATTTAAATGAAACTTTATGCAGTTCATTAGAAACATACCATTTCCTCACTCCCCAGCCCCTTACAACCACATTCCCCTCTTTGATTCCAGGAATTTGACTATTTTAGATACTTCCTATAAGTAAAATCATGCAATATTTGTCTTTTCATGACTGGTGTATTTTACTTAACATAAGAGGATGAACCTCAAGATTCATCCATGTTGTCACATATTACAAAATTTCCTTCCTTTTTAGGCTGAATAATGTTCCTTTGTGTGTATATACCATATCTTCTTTTCCCCACTCATGGGTTAATGAGCATTTAAGTTGTTTCTACATCTTGAATATTGTGAATAGTGCTACATTGAACATAGGCTTGCAGATTATGTCTTGATGCTGATTACATTTTTGTTTTTTGGATAAATACCAAGAGTAAGATTACTGGATCATATAGTAATTCTACTTTTAATTTTTTGAGAACTCTACATACTGTTTTCCATAGCAACTGCACCATTTTGCATTTCCACTAAATATTGTGCAAGGCTTCCAATTTATTCACATCCTCACCAACGCTAGTCATGTTTTCTGTTTCTTCAATAATAGCCAACCTGACAGGTGTGAAGTGGTATCTCACTTTGGTTTTGATTTGCATTTCCCTGATGATTAGTGATGTTGAGCATTTTTTCATTTGTCTGTTGGCAACTTGTATGTCTTCTTTGGACAAATGGCTATTCAGGTTTTTAGCCCATCAACAGAGTGATGAGGCAACCTATGGAATGAAAAATATTTGCAAACATATATTTGACAAACATTAATTTCCAAGATATATAATGAACTCCTGTAACTCAAGAGCAAAAAGCCCAATAACCCAATTAAAAATGAGCAAGTTCCTTTTTAGAATTTAGGTCCAAAATGCTAATAGTTGCTTTCTTGAAATTTTATTGGTACAGTGGAAGATTAAAGTGCTCATCCTCAGAGGACTGGATGGTATTTTCCTCACCAGCTGAAGTCTCCTCATTCACCTCCTCATCTCTAAGCAATGCCTTGGGATTTATTTCTTGAATTGATTCAGATGTGGGGTGTAAAAGTACATATCTATATGACATTTTTCTATATCATGAAATCTAAATTTATTAATAAACAGGAAAAGCTTTATATTTTGTATTATATGGACATAAATTAAATACTAGAGAAAATAAATAATTTTACACATTTTAATTTTTAAGATGGCATATTGTCTTCAGAATGAGGACTATCACAATTCTGGTATTACTATTCCCACATCAATTCTATTTGCCTTATCAAATTGGGGTAGTCTAAAACTGAACAAACGACATGAATAAGTTATGCCTCATGTCTGACTGTTTAATAGAAACACATGTTCTTTGTACTTGTTCAGTTATCTCTCTTGTTTGCCCATAATTTTAATAAGTGCACTCACTTTATTATCAAGATCAATGATGTGATATAATCCCCAGGAAATTGCAAGACTGCCCTCCCTGAAACGCTATCCCCAGCAATGAAACTTCTAAGTGTTACATACCAAATATCATCACTTGTCTAAAAAGTGGAACGCATCAGGTCAAGAAGTATGTCAACGAAGGAGGATTTTAAATTAAAAATTTCCTTATTTTACCCTGTGCTACTCACTAAACCCTGGAATTTGGAAGGACTGACACTTTCATGAGTGGGCTACAATGCCAGCTCTGCTTGAAAATGTATTTTCCAAATGTTGAGGATTTTTGCCACCCATTTGTGAACTTGGTAAAGGAACTGGCTCCTAAGAGAAAGGACTGGATTTGATATGAAGTAGGTACAAAATAATAAATGGAGTCACTACATAAGCATTCGAACAAGTTATAGACTCCTAGTCAAAATGATATTTTGATGAACATCGACAAACCTCATCTGTTTCAAACACGTGCTAATGGTAGAGTGTGTGTGTATATATGTGTCACTATAATATATATAGATTTAAAAAAAAAAACAGAAAGACATACACTAGCTCAAAAACCTCTCTGTGGACGGGAACTAGCAAGAAGCCCAGTGGAGAGCAAGACTGAAGGCACAGGCTGGCTGGGTTCCAGCAGAGAGAAAGGCACTGGGGCCAGGAGCTGGATTCCTACAGGGCATCAGAGGGCAGAATGGCTCACCTGAGATGGGGGAACAGAGCTCAACATACCCACCCACGAAAGGAAGCCAGAAAAACAACAGCTGTTGGTTGGGACTGGGACGTCTGTAAGGCAGTGTGCCTGAGGAGGGGAGAGGACAGAGCCACTGCCTCAGACCTAGTTGCTGAGTCATGCTACCTGCTGCTTGGTAACCACATCTGTGATGTCTCCACATGCCACCCAGGAGGAGCAGCAGAGAAACATTCGAATGCCGAGTTCTGAATCTGGGGCCTGGAGGGCTGGAAAAAGGCATGTCACCAGTCAGAACATCTCACTAGTTGGGAAGAATGAGAGGGAGGAGAAAAGGAGAGAGAAAAAAAACAACACACACAAATAATTTTCCATTCAAAATCAGTTTGCAAACCAAAATATCAAGGTACATAATGAAGAATTCTAATGCTAAGAAAGTCAACCAATTTAATCAACATAATCAAAAGACAAATTCACCCAGAAAAAAATAATATTCGCAGTCTAGAAGAGACTTTAACATACTTAGGAGACTTAAAGAGACAAATCAATGATTAGCATTCATTTAAAAGAAAAATAAATGATGGAATAAAAAATAGGGAGGAGAATGACAGAAAATAGGTATTTTAAAAATGAAAATATATTTCAGACAATTAAAGATTTCAAAATTACAGAATTAAAATGACAAAATTCTAGGCTGCATAGAGATACAGAATTTATGAGTTGAATAACGGTACAGTACTAAAGGATTTGCCCAGAATATGACTCAAATAGACAGAAATATTACATTTTTAGGAATTTTGTAGGTATAGTAAATGATAATCTTCCAAAACAAAAGAGAGACATTAGTTGGAAGATCAGAATGCATTTAGTATGTTAAGAAAAATAAATAACTACAAATCAACTCCATAAAACACTGCAGCGAAACTATAAAAAAAAGAGAAAAAGCAAAATCTTAAATACTATAAAAGAAAAGATAAACTACAAAGCAGTGAAAACCCGGCTTCCTATCAGTAATAATAGAGGCCAGAAGACAATGGAATAGTATCGTCAAAGCTAACAGAAAATAATTGTCAGCCTAGAATTTTATATCTAAACCTTATTCAAGAATGAATCCCAAATAAGTCATTTTAAACATAAATAGAGAACTACTAAGCATAGTTCCTCAGTATTAAAAAATATTTCAAATAAAGGTTAATCCAAAGTAAGAAATGGGAGTTGGGAAACAAAAGTGTTCCCAGCTATTTAAGAGACTGAGACAGGAGGCTCACTTGAACTTAGGAGTTTGAGTCCAGCAAAAAGCTTTTGATAGCAATACCCATCAAAGAAACTGGCAGAGAAAGAGAGAGAGAGAGAGAGAGAGACGAAAGAAAGAAAGAAAGGAAAGAAAGAAAGAAAGAAAGAAAGAAAGAAAGAAAGAAAGAAAGAAAGAAAGAAAGAGAAAGAAAGAAAGAAGGGAGAGAAGAGAAAGAAGAAGGAAGGAAGGAAAGAAAACAAAGAAAGGAGGAAGGGAAGAGGAAGAAGGAAAGAAAGGAGAAGAAGAAGAAAGAAAGAAAGGAGGGAGGGAGGAGGGAAGGAAGGAAGAAAGGAAGGGAGAGAAGGAGGGAGGGAGGAGGGAGGAGGCTGGGAGGGAAGGGAAGGAAGGAAAAGAAAGAGAGTGAGAGAGAGAAATAAAGGACAGAAAGAGAGAAAAGAAACAAGCTGGGTATGATGACTCATGCCTATAATAATCCTAACACTTTGGAAAGCTGAGTAAGGAGGATTTCTAGAGGCTAGGAGTTTGAGACCAGCTTGGGTGTCAAACATAGTGAGACCCCCATCTCTAAAAAAATAAAAAATTAGCTGAGTGTGACAGTGTGCACCTGTGGTCCCAGCTACTAGGGAGGCTGAGGTGGGAGGATCACTTAAGCCCTGGAGGTTGAGGCTGCAGTGAGCCATGATTGTGCCACTGCACTCCAGCCTGGGTGACAGAGTGAGATCCAGTCTTAAACAAACAAACAAATAAACAAAACAAAAAAAAAAACAGAAAGAAAGAAACAAATAAAGGTGCACAAATCTTAAAAACATATGCTAGTAAGAAGTATTTGTTTATTTATTCATTCATTTATTATTTACTGATATTCTCTAAGAAGTGATCGTAATATTTGCTTATGATTCTTAATTAAAAATAAAGTTGGGGACTGAGATCATCATGGTAGACGGGAGGCAGGACTAGATTGCCGCTCTGACTCAGATGGACAGAGCAGTTTGCAGAGACTTGCATTGTGAATTTTAGCTCCAGATCGACTGCAAGAACAAACCAGCAATCCCAAGAGGACCCACAGACCCTCCGAAGGAAGTGGACTGCCCCTGCAGGACCCCGGAGACATCCCAGACTCTGTGAGTGCCACAACTGTGGAAGTGGGAAAAGAAGAGCCTCCTCTCCCCACCACACCGCCCCGCTGGAGAAACTGAAGGTCTCTTTGCCAGAGAAGTGCCCTACCTTAACTGGAGCTGACTCAACTTAGAGAGCCAAGCAAAATACAGGGCTAGAGGAAGGAGCAGAAAGACCCCGGAAGCTCAGCTGGGTCCCCAAGCAGGCCATCCCCGCCTGGTACTACAGGCATCCACTGGGAGGGCAGCCAGAGGAGCAGGGCAGAGGGGAAAGCATCACAGGGAGAAGGAAATGTCCAGCTGAACTTTGTAACAATGTGAATGGGGTGAGACACCCCCTGGCCAGGAGAGTGCGAATCTGGAGTTTGTGTGCAGACTCCACAGGCAGGAGAAGAATCAAATCCTCTCCTTTCGCAGCTGGGAGGCGGGTAGCCTGGGGAAAGTTCTCAAGTCCAGCTAGCCCACCGCCTGGAAACAAACTCAGGGCTGTTGGTGGGGGCATGGTGGGAGTGAGACCTGCCCTTTGGATTGTGTGGGAGCTCATGCTGGCTTTCCCCTACTTTCCTGACAACCTCCTAAGTACACAACTCCAGTGATCTGGGAATCTCACTCCCATCCCCACAGCAACTGCATCAAGACCCACCCAAGGAAAGCCTGAGCTCAGAAACGCCTAGCCCTGCCCCGACTTGATGGTCCTTCCCTATCCACCCTGGTAGCTGAAGACAAAGGTCATATAATCTTGGGAGTTCTAGGGCCCCACCCACCACCAGTTCCTCCCCATACTACCACAGCTGATGCTCTCTGGAAAGCGCCGCCTCCCCGCAGGAGGCCAACCAGCACAAAAATGGAGCATGAAACCACCCAAGTTAAGAACTCTCATGGAGTCCATTGCACCACCCTGCCATCTCCACTGGAACAGGCACTGGTATCCATGGCCGAGAGACCCATAGATGGTTCACATCACAGGTCTCTGTGCAGATTCCCAGTACCAGCCTGGAAATGTGTAGACTTGCTGGGTGGCTAGACCCAGAAGAGAGACAACAATAATCACTGCAGTTTGGCTCATAGGAAGCCACATCTATAGGAAAAGGGGGAGAGTAGTACATGAAGGGACTACCCCATGGGACAAAAGAATCTGAACAACAACATTCAGCGCTAGACTTTCCCTCTGATGGAGCCTGCCTGAATAAGAAGGAACCAGAAAACCAACTCTGATAATAGGACTAAACAAGTCTTTTTAACACCACCCAAAAAATCACATTAGTTCACCAGCAGTTAATCCAAACCAAGAAGAAATCTTCGATTTACCTGAAAAAGAATTCAGGAGGTTAGTTATTAAGCTAATCAGGGAGGCACCAGAGAAAGGTAAAGCCCAATGCAAGGAAATCCAAAAAAAAAAAAAACAGTACAAGAAGTGAAGGGAGAAATATTCAAGGAAATAGAGAGCTTAAAGAAAAAACAATCAAAAATTCAGGAAACATTGGACCCAAATAGAGAAATACAAAATGCTCTGGAAAGTCTCAGCAATAGACTTGAACAAGTAGAAGAAAGAAAGTCAGAGAATGAAGACAAGATCTTTGAATTAACCCAATCCAACAAAGACAAAGAAAAAAGATAAGAATATATGAACAAAGCCTCCAAGAAGTCTGGGATAATGCTAAACAATCAAACTTAAGAATAATCAGTGTTCCTGAGGAAGAAGACAATTTTAAAAGCTTAGAAAACATATTTGGGAGAATACTTGAGGAAAATTTCCTTGGTCTTTCTACAGACCTAGACATACAAATACAAGAAGCACAGAGAACACCTGGAAAATTCATCGCAAAAAGATTATCACCTATGCACATTGCAATCAGGTTATCCAAAGTTAATACGAAGGAAAGAATCTTAAGAGCTGTGAGACAGAAGTACCAGGTAAACTATAAGGGGAAACCTATGAGATTAACAGTAGATTTCTCAGCAGAAACCCTATAAGAAAGAAGGGATTGGGGACCATCTTCAGCCTCCTCAAACAACTATCAGCCAAGAATTTTGTATCCAGCAAAACTAAGCACCATATATGAAGGAAAGATACAGTCTTTTGCAGACAAACAAATGCTGAGAGAATTCAACAGTACCAAGCCACCACTACAAGAACTGCTAAAAGGAGCTCTAAATCTTGAAACAAATCCTGGAAAATTATCAGAACAGAACCTCTTTAAAGCTTAAATCACACAGGACCTACAAAACAAAAATGCAAGTTAAAAAGCAAAAACAAAAAACAAAAAAAACAAAGTACACAAGCAACAAACAGCACGATGAACAGAAGGGTACCTCACATCTCAATACTAACATTGAATGTAAATTGCCTGAATGTTCCACTTAAAAGATACAGACCAACAGAATGGATAAGAACCCACCAACCATCTGCTGCCTTCAGGAGACTCAAGTAACACTTAAGGACTTACATAAACTTAAAGTACAGGGGTTGAAAAAGGCATTTCATGCAAATGGACACCACAAGCAAGCAGGGGCAGGTATTTTTATATCAGACAAAACAAACCTTAAAGCAACAGCAGTTAAAAGAGACAAAGAGGGACATTATATAATGGTAAAAGGCCTTGTCCAACAGGAAAATATCACAATTCTAAACATATATGCACCTAACACTGGAGCTCCCAAATTTATAAAACAATTACTAATAGACCTAAGCAATGAGATAGACAGCAATACAATAATAGTAGGGGACCTCAATATTCCACTGACAGCACTAGACAGGTCATCAGGACAGAAAGTCAACAAAGAAACGATGGATTTAAACTACACCTTGGATCAAATGGACTTAACAGATATATACAGAACATTTCATCCAACAACTGCAGAATACACATTCTATTGAACAGTGCATGGAACTTTCTCCAAGATAGACCATATGATAGGCCATAAAACAAGCCTCAATAAACTTAAGAAAATTGAAATGATATCAAGCACTCTCTCAGACCACAGTGGAATAAAACTGGAAGTGAACTCCAAAAGGAACCTTCAAAACCATGCAAATACACCTAAATTAAATTACCTGCTCCTGAATGAGCACTGGGTCAAAAACAAAATCAAGATGGAAATTTAAAAATTATTCTAACTGAACAACAATAATGACACAACCTATCAAAACCCCTGGGATACAGCAAAGGTGGTGCTAAGCAGAAAGTTCATAGCCCTAAACGCCTACATCGAAAAGACTGAAAGAGCACAAACTGACATTCTAAGGTCACACCTCATGGAACTAGAGAAACAAGAACAAACCAAACCCAGAGCAGAACTACACGAAATTGAAACGAACAAACAAACCAAAATATATATATATGATAAATGAACCAAAAAGTTGGTTCTTTGAAAAGATAAAACTGACAGACCATTAGCAAGACTAACCAAGAAGAGAGACAATCAAAATAACCTCATTAAGAAATGAAACAGGAGATATTACAACTGACACCACTGAAATACAAAAGATCATTCAAGGCTACTATGAACACCTTTATGCACATAAACTAGAAAACCTAGAAGAGATGGATAAATTTCTAGAAAAATACAACCCTTCTAGTATAAATTAGGAAGAATTGGATACCGTGAACAGACCAATAACAAGCAGCAAGATTGAAATGGTAATTTTAAAATTACCAACAACAACAAAAAAAGTCCAGGACCAGACGGATTCACAGCAGAACTCTACAAGACATTCAAAGAATTGGTACCAATTCTTTTGATACTCTTCCACAAGATAGAGAAAGAAGGAACCCTCCAGAATTTATTCTATAAAGCCAGCATCACCCTAATATCAAAACCAGGAAAGGACATAACCAAAAAAAAAAAAAAAAACTACAGACTGATATCCTTGATGAACATAGATGCTAAAATCTTTAACAAGATACCAGCTAACTGAATCCAACAACATATCAAAAAGATAATCCACCATGATCAACTGGGTTTCATACCAGGTATACAGGGAGGGTTTAACATATGCAAGTCAAAAAATGTGATACACCACATAAACAGAATTAAAAACAACAAAAATCACAAGAGCATCTCAATAGATGCAGAAGAAACATTTGACAAAATCCAGCATCCCTTTATGGTTAAAACTCTCAGCAAAAGTGGCATACAAGTGACATATTTCAATGTAATAAAAGCCATCTTTGACAAACCCATGGCCAATTTTATATTGAATAGGGAAAAGTTGAAAGCATTCCCTCTGAGAACTGGAACAAGGCAAGGATGTCCACTCTCACCACTCCTCTTCGACATAGTACTGGAAGTCCTAGCCAGAGCAATCAGACAAGAGAAAGAAACAAAAGGCATCCAGATTGGTAAAGAGGAAGTCAAACTGTCACTGTTTGCTGACGATACGATTGTCTACCTTGAAAACCCTAAATACTCCTCCAGAAAGCTCCTAGAACTGATAAAAGAAATCAGCAAAGTTTCCAGATACAAGAATAATGTACACAAATCAATAGTTCTACACACCAACAGCAACCGAGTGGAGAATCAAATCAATAAGTCAACCCCTTTTACAATAGCTGCAAAAAAAAAAAAGAAAAAAAAAAACACTTAGGAATATACTTAACAAAGGAGTCAAAAGACCTCTACAAGGAAAACTATGGAATCCTGCTGAAAGAAATCAGAGACAACGCAAAAAATGGAAACACATCCCATGCTTATCAATGGGTAGAATCAATATTGTTAAAACGACTATACTGCCAAAAGCAATCTACAAATTCAATGCAATCCCCATCAAAATTCCACCATCATCCCTCACAGAATTAGAAAAAAAAATTCTGAAATTCATATGGAACCAAAAAAGAGCCCGCAGAGCCAAAGCAAAACTAAACAGAAAGAACAAACTTGGAGGCATCACATTTTCTGATTTCAAACTATACTGTAAGGCCATAGTCACCAAAACAGCATGATACTGGTATAAAAACTGACACATAAACCAATGAAACAGAATAGAGAACTCAGAAATAACTCAAATACTTATGGCCAACTGACCTTCGACAAAGCAAGCAAAAACATAAAGTGGGTAAAGTATGCCCTTTTCCACAGATGGTGGTGAGATAATTGGCTAGCCACATGTAGGAAAATGAAACTGGATCCTCACCTTTCACCTTATACAAAAATCAACTCAAGATGGATTAAGGATTTAAATCTAAGATCTGAAACTATAAAAATTCTGGAAGATAACATTGGAAAAATCCTTCTAGACATTGGCTTAGGCAAGGATTTCACGATCAAGAACCCAAAAGCAAATGCAATAAAAACAAAGATAGTTGGGACTTAATGAAACTAAAGAGATTTTGCAAGGCAAAAGGAACAGTCAGCAGAGTAAACACAGAATCCATAGAGTGGGAGAAAATCTTCACAATCTATACATCTGACAAGGGACTAATAACCAGAATCTACAACGAACTCAAATCAGTAAGGAAAAAACAAACAATCACATCAAAAAGTGGGCTAAGGACGTGAATAGACAATTCTCAAAAGAAGATACACAAATGGTCAACAAACATATGAAAAAATGCTCAACATCACTAATTATCAGAGAAATGCAAATCAAAATCACAGTGCAATACCACCTTACTCCTGCAGGAATGACCATAATCAAAAAAATCAAAAAATGGTAGATGTTCGCATGGATGTGGTGATCAGGGAACACTTCTACACTGCTGGTGGCAATGTAAACTAGCACAGCCACTATAAAAACTGGAGATTCCTTAAAGAACTAAAAGTAGAACTACCATTTGATCCAGCAATCCCACTACTGGGTATCTACCCAGAGGAAAAGAAGTCATTATATGAAAAAGATAATGTGCATGCATGTTTATAGCAGCACAATTCACAATTGCAAAATCGTGGAACGAACCCAAATGCCCATCAATCAACGAGTGGATAAAGAAACTGTGGTTGGTGTGTGTGTGTGTGTGTGTACATATACACACATATGTATACATATACATATGTGTATCTATACACATATATAAATGTATGATGGAATACTACTCAGCCATAAAAAGGAATGAATTAACAGCATTTGCAGTGACATGGATGAGATTGGAGACTATTACTCTAAGTGAAGTAACTCAGGAATGGGAAACCAAATATTGTATGTTCTCACTAATAAGTGGGAGCTAAGCCATAAGGGTGCAAGGCATAAGAATGATACAATGGACTCTGGGGACTTGGGGAGAAGAGTGGGAGGTGGAGGGGTAAAAGACCTACAAATATGGTGCAGTGTGTACTGTTCGGGTGATGGATGCACCAAAATCTCACAAATCACCACTAAAGAACTTACTCATGTAACCAAATACCATCTGTACTCCAATAACTTACGGAAAAATATAAAAATAAAAAATTTTAAAACACCACAGAACTAAACTTCAAAAAAATTAATAAATAAAATAAAGTTGGAAATAGCAATGTAAAATGGAAGTTGTTTATTAGATAGTGAAATTTTTTAAAAAGGCCAAGATTCTTTTTTGTGTTTGATAGGTGATTGAAAAATTTTGGAATTTTTGGAAGATTTTATAACTAGGTATGTGTACTAAAAATTAAAGGTAAATAATAAAATAAAAGTAAAATTTAATACAGATACAACAAATATCTTTAAATTATTACAAGATGGGGGAAAAGAGAATATATAACCTTTATCAAACTAATGCAAGTCAGAAAAAGGAGGGAAAAAAGGAAGAAAAGGAAAAATAAATGATACAAATCCAAACATATCAGAATAAATATAAACAAAGTAAATCCATCTGTGATCAGATTATCAGATGGCATTAAATATTCAAACCCAATTTAAAACAGAATCAAAAATACATAAAATAAAAGAATAGAAAAAATTATGCAGCAAATCCTAATTAAATCTAATTAACTGTAACTATTAGCTAACTATATTTTCTAACTATATTGTAAAATCATTGAAGCATTATTTGAAGTCAGAAAAATTAACAAACAAGTAATATTACAGCAAAACAAGTAATATTACATTACTAGCAAAAACAAATAATATATACTTTGCGCATTTAACATCTTGACTTTTAAAAATATAAAAAAACTAAGAATTATTTTAAAAATCACAAAAACAAAATCATTGGATATTTTAATATATTTGTCTCAGAAACAGAAAAAAATTTATCAAAAATATAGAGATTTGCAGAACAAAATCATATACCTGACAATATATAATTTATCTGTGATAAAAATGTATAATTTATATTTAAATATTTTGAATTAATCATTAAAGTATGCGTTAATATCAAACACATATGGAACATTTATAAAATATTTGAGCCACGTGGGTCATAAATTAAAACTTTTTTTTAAAAAAAACCAATATCACAAAGGTCATATTCTCAGAAAAAGAAACGTAAAATGGAATTCAATAATTAATAAAGTTCCTCATATACTTGGAAATTTAAACAGGCATGTTTAAATAACTCATTAGTTTAAAAAGAAAATCACAATAAAAATTATAAAACGCACTTGAAATAAATAAAACCAAACAATGAAAGTAACATGAAAATGACAAAAGTAATGTATTTAAAACTGTAGAATGCAGCAAAAGTAATACCTAGTATTAAATTATGGTCTCAAAAGTGCTCATTTAAAAACAAAAAGAAAAACTGAGGAAAAAGAGTAGTAAAATGTTTAGGTCAAAAGCTAAAAAAAGAGTAAGGGAAAATGGAAACCTTAGGAACAAATGTAAATACAGTGTTAAGAGTTAAAATGAATCCAATAGATCACTAATAAGCAACAGATCACCCAGAAAACCCTTAGTTGCCTTATGTAAACTTGTCATCAAATCAGACAAGGCTAGTGCAAGAGAAGAAAGTTCACATCAACCTAACACATAAACAGAAATGCAAAAATACAAAATAAAATGTCAGCCCAACAACTTCAGCAGCAGCAGTATACAATATACAGTACTGTACACACATCTAGACACACACATACATTTTGGTGTAAGAAAGTTGGTTTTAAAATCAGAGGGCTGAATCTGAGTCCTGGACGATCCACTTATTAGATAAGTATCCTTGAGTTTAGTGTTTACGGTATCTGTTCTGTTCATGTAATTTCAATAGAAAGCATTGACATAGCTACACCCCAGATGCTTCCGAATTTACTCAAAATTATGAAAATCAAACATTTCTCTTCTTTTGAGAAAGGGTCTTTCTCTGTTGCCCAGGTTGGAGTGCAGTGGTGCTATCTTGGCTTACTGCAGCCTTGACCTCCCTGGGCTCAAGTGATCCTCCCACCTCAGCTTTCCGAGTAGCTGGGATTACAGGTGCACACCACCATGCCTGGCTAATTTTTTTTGGGGGGGGGGCAATTTTTTTTTGGTAGAGATGGGGTTTCACCATGTTGCCCAGACTGGTCTCAAACTCCTGTACTCAAACGATCGGCCTCCCAGAGTGTTGGGATTACAGGCGTGAGCCACCATGCCCTGCAAAAATCAAACTTTTAATAGAATATTTTAGTGGAGAAAACATCACCTTTGAAGCTATTCTTTTGTACCAAAAAGTGTTAATGCTGTAGTATTTTTGTTGAGTAAAAGTAAAGATTAACTAAAATAATTTTAAAGTATAAACATATTCCAAGTTTGGCAACTGAATGCTGTTTTGATTTTGTTTTGTTAAAAACAATGTTTTTGTGGTGGTGGTTTCCTTCGTGTAAGTTAAACATTAAAAAAATATTGCTCATCTTGACTTTACTTTTTTATTGATACATAATTTTGCATATTTGTGGGGTACAAGTGATATTTTGATACATACATACAATGTGTAATGATCAAATGAGTGTAGTTTATTATCCATCACCTCAAACATTAATCAATCATTGCTTTGTGTTTGGGAACATTCCAAATCCACTCTTCTAGCTATTTTGAAATGTATAATAAATTATTGTTAACTACTATCACCCTACTGTGCTATCAAACACTAAAACTTATTCCTTCTATCAAACTGTGTTTTTGTACCCATTAGCCAACCTCTCTTCATTCTCCCTTCCTCCTACCCTTCTCAACCTCTGGTAACCATTATTCTACTCTCTACCTTCATGAGATTGACATTTTTAGCTCCCACATCTAAATGAGAACATGTGATAATTTATCTTTTTATTCTTGACTTATTTCACATAACAGAATATCCCCCAGTTCCATCTATGTTGCTGCAAATGACAGAATTTTTTTATGGCTGAATAATATTCCATTGAGTATATATATATATCACATTTGCTTATCCATTCATCTGCTGATGGACACTTCAGAAGGTTCTATATCTTAGCTATTGTGAATTGTGGTGCAATAAACATGGGAGTATAGAGCTCTCTTCAGTATACTGATTTCCTTTCTTTTGCCGCTGTACCAAGCAATGGGATTGCTGGATCATACAGTAGCTCTATTTTTAGTTTTTTGAGAAACCTTCACACTGTTTTCCATAGTGGCTGTACTAAGTCACAATCCTAAAAACAGTGTAGTAACATTTCCATTTCTCCAAATCCTCATCAAAATTTTTTTGTCTTTTTTAAAATGGCCATTTTAACTAGGATGAGATGATATCTCAATGTGGTTTTACTTTGCATTTTCCTGATAATTATTGATGTTGTGCATTTTACATATACCTGGTGGCATTTGAATGTCTTCTTTTGAAAAATGTCTATTCATACTTTTGTCCATTTTTTTAAAAAATCTGATTGTGTTTTGGCTATTAAGTTGTTTGAGTTCCTTATTACATTCTAGTTATTAATCCCCTATCAGATAGATAGTTTGTAAATATTTTCTCCCATTCTATAGGTTGTCTCTCCACTCTGTATATTGTTTCCTTTGTTGTATAAAAACTTTTTAGCTTGAGGCAATCCCATTTGTCAATTCTTGCTTTTGTTGCCTGTGCTTTTGAGGTCTCACCCAGAAAGTCTTTGCCCAGACCAATGTCCTGAAGCATTTCCCCAATGTTTTCTTCTAGTTTTTTTATAGCTTCAGGTTTTGCATTTAAATCTTTAATCCATTTTTATTTGATTTTTATATGGTGAGAGATAGGGGTCTAGTTTCATTTTTCTGCATATGGATATTTAGTTTTCCCAGAATCATCTATTGAAGGGATTGTCCTTTTCCCAATAAAATTTCATGGTGCCCTTGTCAAAAATAAGGTGGCTATCAATGTGTAGATTTATTGCTGGGTTCTCTATTCTGTTCCATTAATCTATGTGTCTGTTTTTATGCCAGCAGCATGCTGTTTTGGTTACTATAACTTTGTAGTATATTTTGAAGTCTGGTAGTGTGATCCCTCTAACTTTGTTCTTTGTGCTCAGGATACTTTGGCTATTTGGGGTCTTTTGTGATTCCATACAAACTTTGTGATTGTTTTTTCTATTCCTTTGAAGATTGTCTTTGGTGTTTTGATGACGATTGCGTTGAATCTGGAGATCATTTGGGGTAGTATGGACATTTTACACAATATTAATTCCTCCAATCCATTAGTATAGGATATCTTTACATTTTTTGTGTGTGTTTTCTTCAATTTCTTTCATCAGTGTTTTATAGTTTAATTGCAGAGATCTTTCACTTCTTTGGTTAAATTTATTCCAAAGTATTTTAAGTTTTTTGTAGCTACTGTAAATAAGACTGCTTTCTTACTTTCTTTTTCAGATTATTTGCTGTTGGTGCATAAGAATGCTACTGATGTATAGAAATGCTGATTTTTGCATGTTGATTTTGTACCCTGAAATTTTACCAAATTTGTTTATCAGTTCTGACAGGATTTTGCTTAAGTCTTCAGGTTTTTCTAAATATTGGATTAGTCTTGACATTTCTGATTGTGAACTGCTTCTTGGTTCCCTCAGGGGTTAAAACCAAGCACAGCGTACAAATTCACAAACTCTACCCACTGCATCCAAATGTTACTTATGCAGGGATATACAGTGTCTGCTCTCACATGGTCTGAGTCCTCCACCAAGGTCTTGATCCTGTAACTCATGAACACAATTAGGTAGAGTCATTTTCAGGACAATCCAGCCCTCAAAATGAGACCATCTCCCTTATCTTATCATTGAAATCAATTCCATGATGCTGGAAGAGACCTTAAAGATTATAATCAACCCTCTCGGAAATTTGAAAGTCATAAATTTAGTGGCTCAGGTGCCAGAGAAAATTAGAATTAATGAACATGTCCATAAAAACAGATCAATTTCCAGCCAGCTGCCAGAAGTTGGCATGCTGGCACTGCGCCTGCAGCCCACCCCTGGAAAGTGACCCTTCACCTGCCAGTGGAAAATCCAACACTTACAGTTACCAAAACAAATGTGTTGTAACTTGTCTTTTAAGGCAAATTTTTACAGGTATAATGTATTCTATTAAAATGTCGCCACCTTAGAACACCTGGAGACTCTGTAGAAAGTTGGCAATAGTTTTATAAGGAATCTAAGAGTTACAGTTCTGGGATTTCCCCCTATCTTCTCCTTTGGTCTATTTGCCATCCACCAAAAATGACCTTGTACTTTACATGTTTATTTGTGTAAGATGATCAGACCATTTCTTACACACCTGAATACACATGGGGGTGGAGGGAAGGCAAGAATTTCTCCTTCAGAGCAAAAGATGGCATCCTCTCTTGCCATAAGATATGCTGAACTCAAATTTCTTCTAGGAACAACAGTAGTAATTAATGTGGATCTGATTGTCCCAACTAATGATGAAAGTCAGATTTGTTGCTATTATGTAGAATTTGTTTAAGGATCAACATTATTTTATTACAGACCATAAGTAAAAGGTCAGGTACAATAAAATCTGTGTGGCTTACTCAAGATCATATAAGGAAAAAGTCATTTTCTTCTCTACACAATTTGCTTTATCTTCAATGTATTTCCAGTTTTTTTTTCAATCTTCCTCACAAGGACTACTGATTGAATTAAACCCAAACATTAGAAAACAACACCATAATAATTGTTAATACTGAAGCTGAAGTATCCTAAGAGAAAAGAACCTTTGGGTTTTCAGTTCTTTCTTATTGTTTTTGTGGTGGTGGAGGTGGTGATGGTTTAAGTATTTTCAGTTGACTGGAGAGAAAGGAGAGATAAAAGGGAAAACATTCTTGGGTTTTTAAAAAAATTAATATTAATGTAATTATGGTAAAGACCATATTTTGAAAGAGGTTTCTAAGTAATTGAATATATATTATATATTTGTTATATATTATTTATTATATATATAGTTTGGTATTTTAGCCTTTTATCTGATCAAATGATACTTCTTCCGGAAAGACAAAATTGAACCATATATATATTTATAAATATATATTTATATTATATATATTTGTATATCTTTATAACCATATATATTTATATATCTTTATAACCATATATATGTGTATATATAATATATATCTATATATATGGTTCAATTTTATCTTTCCAAAAGAGGTACCATTTGATAAAGTAAAATGCTAAAATACCAAATTGGGAAGCAGAAATTTCAGCCGCCTATCTGGCCACCAAGGTGTTTTTTTTTTTTTTTTTTTTTTTTTGAGAAGGAGTCTCGCTCTGTCCAGCAGGCTGGAGTGCAGTGGCAAGATCTCCGCTCACTGCAAGCTCCGCCTCCCGGGTTCAGGCCATTCTCCTACCTCAGCCTCCCGAGTAGCTGGGACTACAGGCGCCCGCCACCTCGCCCGGCTAATTTTTTGTATTTTTAGTAGAGACGGGGTTTCACCGTGTTAGCCAGGATGGTCTCGATTTCCTGACCTCGTGATCCGCCCGTCTCAGCCTCCCAAAGTGCTGGGATTACAGGCGTGAGCCACCGCATCCGGCCCAAGGTGTACATTTTTAAATGCCACAGGGGTACAGCTTCTTTGTAAAATCTAATTAACTCCCAATCACCTATGAAACATCTTTGGATGCATTAGAGAAATATTTTAAAGGGAGAGATGCAGAAACCAAAGAGCTCAAAAAGTGCTGCAGCCCCAGCCCTAAGACGTTTCCTAGGTGCAGTTCATTCCTAGGTCTCAGGAGGGCTCCAGAGAGAATTTGCATCTCCCCCAACCTCTGGGTCCCCCAGCCCCGCCCCCAGCAAGTCTATGTCAGAGTAAAATGGATTGGGGTGTGTGTGTGTGTGTGTGTGTGTGTGTGTGTGTGGGTAAAGATGAAAAGGTACACTTTAATTACTGCAGTAAGTACAAGAAAGCTTCAAAGAAATACTGAAACACGCTGGCAGACAGTCAAACATATTTAACGGTTAGCAGGGCGACTGGAGTCTTGCTGCCTCATTCTTAAAAACAGTTTAAAGAACTCTGCTCTCCTTCCCGTCACTGAAACCTCTACCCATTTGCACATCATTCCTCTTTCCATACATAGAACACCAGCCAACCCTCACCCGAGCCCAGGCCCTGCCCTGATGGAGGGGAACTAAGGAAATGCAACTTCAGCGGAGGGGTTCCTTTTTAATTGGTCACGGTCACGCTATTCAAATAGGAAGAAATCTGCAACCCATTAGACCTTTTCCTCCTGCATTAATAGTCAGGGGAAAAAAAATTATAGTTTGTAGCCACTTCTATTATTGTTTTCTTTTCCGGTTGGAAAACATTCTCAAAGGGCTGTGCCTGGATAGCAACATGTAGAGTCAATTAGATGGTGAAAAAAGAAAATAACTAAAGGAGTGAGCAGATTTGTAGTCCTCTCCTGCAAATAGAATAGAAGAGATAGGAGAGAGAAAACAGGAGAGAGGAAGGTGGCAAGAGAAAAAGGGGGCAAGGAATTTGGCGTACATGGTAACATCAAGTAATTTGCTACAGACTGGTCAGTTCAATAAAATTACTCTCAAATAACCAACCATGTGTTTTTGAAGCATTTCAAATTGATCAGGATAGGCACCCACTGTAATCCTTATCGACCTACCCTTGACTTTCATTCCTACTGGAAAGAAAAATTGAATCAAATTTCCTGTTCAAAATCACACGGCTGCTCTTGGAACATCTGAGAATTTAAATCTTTTAATATGCAGGTCACAGAAATAGCTACACAGTCACCTGTGTGTTTTCACAGTAGTTTGGATGGAATCAAGTAACCATATTAGATGCAGGGAATATTTAAAATACATGCTTCTGCCATTGGCAGTTTACCTAGTTCTCTTCCTCCCAAAAATAATATTTTATGACTAGAATTTTCAAAACTTGCATAAATTGCAGGATTTTAGAACTGAAAGCAGTCTTATATAGCATCTAATTAAATTTCTTCAATTTCCAGATGAGGAAACTAGGCCTGAGGAGATGAGGTGACTTCATCCAAGGTAACAGCTAACTACTGACAGAGTGGGAATTGGGCTATGATCAATTTTTTCTTCTTAAAACACTGGTAATAAAAAAAATCGAGAAACATACATTTGTTTCCACTACCTGAAATTCAACAATAGGTTTTCTATATTTATTTTACATATTAATGTTTGTACTTGTACTTATTCACATACTTTTAGAACACTAAAAGGCAAATATATACATGTGACTTAAGTCTCAGTCTTAGAATAAGAAAGGAGATTTAAAGGCAAGATTTTTCCTTAACAATATATTGTAGGGTATTAAGTAACTTCATGATCTAACAGTCATTCTTTTTCTCCTTTAAAATTGTTTTAACACTATCAGAACACTTATAATAACCATTCTTCTGTTTCAAAAATAGAAATAGATTTTTCTGTAAAGTGTCAGGTAATCATGAGAGTGGTATTATTTTATCATGATTATTTAAATTTATGACAGTGACATATAATAACTAATAGCAGAGAAGCAACTAAAAAACTTTTAAATATGTCACTTTCATGAATATAGTGCTTTATGGTTTCCAAAACATTTTCAGTTTCTTAACAAACTGAGAATCCAAGTAAATGGCATTGACACTTGAATTCTGGTCTTTTAAAAATAATCCTAGTCATAGAAATGTGAAGATAGTCAATTTATGAAAAAAAACTATTATTTTTAAGTAATTTACAAACACGCACAGTAAGTATTTGTTGTTTTTTGCTCTCAGGCTATCCTTCTTTTTGGTAACAGTACTTTGACTTAGCCCCTCTCAGTTCATGTGGTTCTGGGCATCTAAACCCCTTCCCCAACCACCACTACCATCCTCAGCCTTATCTCTCACCAATCATATGGAATCATGAGGCACACCCAGCCAAGAAATCCCATTCCCTCTCAACAGGGACTGCTTTGGTGACAGGCACTGAATAAAGTCTTAGCAGTAAGATTGAATCCTGGTGTGCTGCTGGATTTGGTTTGCCAGTATTTTACTGAGGATTTTCGCATAGATGGAATATTGGCCTGAAAATTTCTTTTTTTGTTGTTGTGTCTCTGCCAGGTTTTGGTATCAGGATGATGCCGGCATCATAAAATGAGTTAAGGAAGAGTCCTTCTTTTTCTATTGTTTCGAATAGTTTCATAAGGAATGGTACCAGCTCCTCTTTGTACCTCTGGTAGAATTCAGCTGTGAATTTGTCTGGTCCTGGGTTTTTTTTTGGTTACTAGGCTATTAATTACTGGCTCAATTTCAGAACTTCTTATTGGTCTATTCAGGGATTCGACTTCTTCCTAGTTTAGACTTGGGAGGGTATATGAGTCCAGGAATTTATTCATTTCTTCTAGATTTTCTAGTTTATTTGCGTAGAGGTGTTTATAGTATTCTCTGATGGTAGTCTGTATTTCTGTCGGATCAGTGGTGATATCCCTTTTTTTGGTTTTGTATTGTGTCCATTTGATTCTTTTGTCTTCTTTATTAAACTGGCTAGTGGTCTATCTATTTTCTTGATGTTTTCAAAAAGACAGCTCCTGGATTCATTGATTTTTTGAAGGGTTTTTCATGTCTCTATCTCCTTCAGTTCTGCTCTGATCTTAGTTATTTCTTGTCTTCTGCCAGCTTTTGAATTTGTTTGCTCTTGCTTCTCTAGTTCTTTTAATTGTAATGCTAGGATGTCGATTTTAGATCTTTCTCATTTTCTCCTGTGGGCATTTAGTGCTATAAATTTCCCTCTAAACACTGACTTAGCTGTGTCCCAGATATTCTGGTACATTGTGTCTTTGTTCTCATTGATTTCAAAGAACTTATTTATTTCTGCCTCAATTTCGTTATTTACCCAGTAGTGATTCAGGAGCAGGCTGTTCAGTTTGCATTTAGTTGTGCAGTTTTGAGTGAGTATCTTGATCCTGAGTTCTAATTTGATTGCAAGGTGGTCAGAGAGAATGTTTTTTATGATTTCCATTCTTTTGCATTTGCTGAGGAGTGTTTTACTTCCAATTATGTGGTTGATTTTAGAATAAGTGCTATGTGGCGCTGAAAAGAATGTATATTCTGTTGATTTGGGGTGGAGAGTTCTGTAGATGTCTATTAGGTCCACTTGGTGCAGAGCTGAGTTCAAGTTCTGAATATCCTTGTTAATTTTCTATCTCGTTGATCTGTCTAATATTGACAGTGGGGTGTTAAGATATCCCACTATTACTGTGTGGGAGTCTAAGTCTCTTTGTAGGTCTTTAAGAACTTGATTTATGAATCTGGGTGCTCCTGTATTGGGTGCATATATATTTAGGATAGTTAGCTCTTCTTGTTACATTGATCCCTTTATCATTATGTAATGCCCTTCTTTGCCTTTTTTGATCTCTGTTGGTTTAAAGTCTGTTTTATCAGAGTAGGATTGCAACCCCTGCTTCTTTTTATTTCTTTCTTTTTTTCCATTTGCTTGGTAAGTATTCCTCCATCTCTTTATTTTGAGCCTATGTGTGTCTTTACACGTGAGATGGGTCTCCTGAATACAGCACATCGATGGGTCTTAACTCTTTATCCAATTTGCCGGTCCGTGTCTTTTAATTGGGGCATTTAGCCCATACATATTTAAGGTTAATATTGTTATATGTGAATTTGACCCTGTCATTATGATGCTAGCTGGTTATTTTGCCCATTAGTTGATGCAGTTTCTTCAGAGTGTTGATGCTCTTTAGAATTTGGTATGTTTTTGCAGTGGCTGGTAGCGGTTTTTCCTTTCCATATTTAGTACTTCCTTCAGGAGCTCTTGTAAGGTATACCTGGTGGTCACAAAATCTCTCAGCATTTGCTTCTCTATAAAGGATGTTATCTTTCCTTCACTTATGAAGCTTAGTTTGGCTGGATATGAAATTCTGGGTTGAAAATTCTTTTCTTTAAGAATGTTGAATATGGGCCCCCACTCTCTTCTGGCTTGTGAGATTTCTGCAGAGATATTTGCTGTTAGTCTGATGGGCTTCCCTTTGTGGGTAACCCGACCTTTCTCTCTGGCTGCCCTTAACATTTTTTCCTTCATTTCAACCTTGGTGAATCTGACGATTATGTGTCTTGGGGTTACTCTTCTCAAGGAGTATCTTTGTGGTGTTCTTTGTATTTCCTGAATTTGTATTTCCTGAATTTGAATGTTGGCCTCTCTTGCTAGGTTGGCGAAGTTCTCCTGAACAATATCACAAAGAGTGTTTTCCAACTTGGTTCCATTCTCCCCGTCAGTTTCAGGTACACCAATCAAATGTAGGTTTGGTCTTTACAGCTTACAAGGAATGTGAAGGACCTCTTCAAGGGGAACAACAAACCACTGCTCAAGGAAATAGGCAAATAAATGGAAAAACATTCCATGCTCATGGATAGGAAGAATCAATATCATGAAAATAGCCATACTGCCCAAAGTAATTTGTAGATTCAATGCTATCCTTATCAAGCTACTATTGACTTTCTTCACAGAATTAGAAAAAACTACTTTAAATTTTATATGGAACCAAAATAAAGAGCCCATATAGCCAAGACAATCCTAAGCAAAAAGAATAAAGCAGGAGGCAGAATGATACCTTCCTTCAAACTACACTACAAGGATAAATTAACCAAAACAGCATGGTACTGGTACCAAAACAGATATAGAAATCAATGGAACAGAACAGAAGCCTCAAAAATAATGTCACAGATCTACAACCATCTGATCTTTGACAAACCTGACAAAAATAAGCAATGGGGAAAGGGATCGATCCCTTTCCTAACTAAAAAGTTAGGAAACAACAGATTCTGGAGATGACGTGGAGAAATAGGAACGCTTTTACACTGTTGGTGGGAAGGTAAATTAGTTCAACCATTGTGGAAGACAGTGTGGCGATTCCTCAAGGATCTAGAACCAGAAATACCATTTGACCCAGCAATCCCATTCCTGGGTATATACCCATACGATTATAAATCATTCTACTATAAAGACACATGAACACCTATGTTTACTGCAGCACTATTCACAATAGCAAACACCTGGAACCAACCCAAATGCCCATCAATGATAGACTGGATAAAGAAAATGTGGCACAGATACACCATGGAATACTACATAGCCATAAAAAAGGATTAGATCATGTCCTTTGCAGGGACATGGATGAAGCTGGAAACCATCATTCTCAGCAAACCAACCCAGGAACAGAAAACCCAACATCACATGTTCTCACTCGTAAGTGGGAGTTGAACAATGAAAACACATGGACACAGGGAGAGGAAGATCACACACCAGGGCCTGTTTGGGGTGCGGGGCTAGGGGAGGGATAGCATTAGGAGAAATACCTAATGTAGATGACAGGTTGATGGGTGCAGCAAACCACCATGACACGTGTATATCTATGTAACAAATCTGCACGTTCTGCACATGTATCCCAGAACTTAAAGTATAATGAAAAATAAAATAAACACACACACACACCCTCACACAGATTGAATCTCGGAACTATCACTGGCCTGTCAAGAAAGTTTTTTGTTTCTGCTAGGAATTACTAAGCTTGGAGTACATGAATTAAGAGCAGCCATGTTGCTAGTTTATAAGGAGGGCCTGCCTGAAAAGATGAAATCACACAGAAGCCAGTGCAACTGAGAGATCACTACTGATACTTTTACTATTACCCACGTCTTTGGATCTAGTAATGCCTGAATTCAGAGTAACCCTTGGCAATGAGTCCCCCCACTACCTTCCCACCCTGCTTTTACTTGTTTTTGCTTCTACCAGCATAAGTTGGGTTTTATTTCCTCGCAGCTAAAAGACTTTTAACTCATATCAAAGAACAGAGGCTTAAACTAGAAAATGGCAGGAATCCTCAACTTGGTCCCTTGAGCTAATCTCATCCATTTAACTAGAAGCAGCAAACGAAGATTTAAGCAACCAGGACTACAAATTCTGAACTTAACGTTTTCTCAATCTAAACACTGCCATCATTCATAGCCTACTTAGGGCTCACATCCTGGGATGGTGTTTGAGTTCTTGAGAATCTCAGATAATACTTAAAAATATACATGAACAGAAACTGAACAATATTTTCAATTCCTCTTCTTCCTTATTAGCAGATTGGCTGGCCCAAACCGAAGCATGAGAAGATTGGCCTGGTTAAATGGGATCTGTCAAGCTGGCAACCAAGGCCACCAAGACTTGACTGTTTCACCCAACTAGGAGGATTTGAGAGCTGTTAGAATGCTGATGTCAGGAAATACGAGTATTTTGGTCATAACATTTTTAGGGTTTTAAAATAAAATTATGTTTGAAAAAAGGACAGAAGTCATGTATATCTAAGTTCATAATTTTAGCAAGCTGGTTTATAATGGTATTTTAATATATCTAATGTAAATAATTATTTTAATTCTAGTAATGCATAGTGCTACAGTTCTTCCACATCTTCTCAAGTATCTGGACATTGAAATTTTTCAGCATTCAAGACATTGTTTTTCTTGCCCCCTCCTCATCACCCTTTGGAGAAGTACATTTAAAAGTCACTGTTCTGGCCAGATGCAGTGGCTCACACCAGTAATTCCAGCACTTCGGGAGGCCAAGGCAGGAGGATCCCTTGACCCCAGGAGTATGAGACTAGCCTGGGCAACAAAATGAGATGTTAAAAACTAAAAAAATTAGCCGGGTATGATGGTGTGGACCTGTAGTCGCAGCTACTCAGGAGGCTGAGGTGGGAGGATGGCTCAAGATGGAGGCTGCCGTAAGCCAAGGTTGTGCCACTGCACTCCAGCCTGGGTGACAGAGCAAGACCCTGTCTCAAAAAAATGAACAACAATAAAAAAGACATTGCTCTGGGACATCATATCAAAATGTAATTTAATATTATTTAGAAGATCGAGTAGGGAAAGTAGCACACCAGATAGTACACATAGCAAGTATTAATGTCACAGATATGACTTATGTAGTCTGCTACATGCTATAATACTTTGAATGTTTCTGAGAACATAAGTTTAGGATCATAGTAAGGTTGATTCTATAAGAACTCATAAAATGCAAAAATGATCTTAAAGGGAAACTTTCACCTTGTTTCAAATAACTTGAGCTCACCAGCATTGCTTATGAAAGGGTACTAATTAATTATATTAAAGTGCTACAGTATCTTATATTTATATAGCTCTTCCTAGTTTAGAAATGATCTCAACCCAACAACCCTATAAAATAGGTCAAAGAGAATTACCCCTTCTCTACTGAATGAGAAAAAGAGGCTCAAATCAGGCAGCTGGTAAGTGCCTAACCTGGATTCTAAGTTGGTTCATACCTTTGGATTGGATACCAGAAAGCACCCGATCAGGAGCATTTCCTACTTTGGCATCGATCTAGGATATTCTCTGCTTAGCCTCCAACATCATGACCAAGCGGTCAAACGTAGGTCCAGGTATCAATACTAAAATCCTACCATGAGGCTTGAGAAAGAAGAAATTCATCTACAAAAGCCAAAAGAATGCCAAGAAGAAGACTGGCTTCATGTGGGCTCTAAGGTATCACCTGTCCTGGTTTCCTTTTAGATACCCAAATTCTATCTTGCTCAAACACCATTTTCCAATGAATGAACAAATCTATCCAATTTAATTAATCAGTAAAATCTAGCAAATGCTTGGGTCAATAGTTTATACATACATTATTTTTAGACCAATTAATCTATGGTCTAAAAGTAATGTATGTATAAACTATTGACCCAAGCATTTGCTAGATTTTACTGATTAATTAACAATTAATAATAACACAGATATTATTTTTAATGAATAACCAAACCTTCCTCACCAGGACTAGGTGGAATGTGGTCATGAGTTGCCAGACACAGGTCTCAGTCATAGTCTCAGTATTCTTATATGTAAACCTGTTCGCCACAAGGATTTCTTCTTTTGTATTTAATAAAATCTTCATAAATATACCGGTTATAGAAGAAGTACCTTTATCTCTTTGTAAGAGGCCAGTGAGCTCAGGGTCACAACTTAACCCTGATTTTCCTAATAACCACAGCTTCATTGACGACACTTAACCTGTCTTTCAAGTCTTTCAACCACTCTTCTCTGCTACTTGGGTCCTGGTGATCCTTCTGGGGCAAACTTCTCTTTCAAGCTAATGATCCCTTCAGTTTCTTTCAGTACCCTTGGAGGTTCCATTTATTCTGGCTTCACAGTTTGTATAGGTAGACATAGCTTGAATAAACTTCTTATTTACCTTTTCTAAATGTAATGGAGGAAAAACATACTGGAAATACTCATCTTTTTCTTTCTCATAACAGTCTTCTAGCCTAACCTACCCTTATCTCCACTCCTACTCAAGAATTTAGGCTATTGGCCGGGTGTCATGGTTCACACTTGTAATACCAATAATTTGGGAGGCCTAGGAGAGTGGATCACCTAAGGTCAGGAGTTCGAGACCAGCCTGGCCAACATGGCGAAACCCCATCTCTACTAAAAATACAAAAATTAGCTGGCCATGGTGGCGTGCACCTGTAGTCCCAGCTACTTGGGAGTCTGAGACAGGAGAATTGCTTGAACCCGGGAGGCAGAGGTTGTTGTGAGCCAAGATTGTGCCACTGCACTCCAGCATGAGTGACAGAGTGAGACTCTGTCTCAAAAAAAAGAAAAAAAGAAAAAAAGAAGAATTTAGGCCATCATGTGTACGTTGTATGCTCCTCACCTTTTCATTTCTGGCTCTAAATTTTTTTAAAGGCCCTCAGAAAAATACTAAGGACTCTAGGAAGAAACATCCATTACAGCAGGGGATTTGAGGAGGATCAGATTCTGCTCTGATCCCAAATTCAGAAATAATAAAATTAGATTATATTTCAGAGTTTAGATGGGAAATGTGATAGAAGACACTTTGTTGAGTTGTAGAGAGAATCCCAGCACGCTTTTCTTAGAAAGGACTCGTGTCCTTTATATTAGACACTGTGAAGAATACAAAGTAATATATAACATATAATCTCCTCTGTCAAGCGACTGATAACCTAATTGGGGACAGGGAGACATATTAATGTCATATATTGATATGTACCCAACAAGTTGTCAGAACAACAAAAGTTCTATGAGTTTAGACAAATGAAAGATCGGCATGCTGGAATCGTCATGGAAAGCTTCACAGAGAAGTATTTTTCAAACAGTGGATAAAGACCCATTGGTGGTCATGAAATTATTTTAGGAAGTTACGACCAGGCTTTTTAGGATAGAAGTATCAAATATAGTGCATGTACGTATAATTTAATGAAGTTTTTGTTTCAGATGTCTGTGTGCATGCATTTTGTACTCACTGGGACTTGATATAAAATGCATTTCTTATTGTTGGTCATGACCAAAATGTTTAAAGCCACTGTCATATAGGAGATAGAGATCAAACAGTTCCTTGAAAGAAGAGTAGGACTGCCATGAGCAGAGGCGAAAGCAGAGGGGAAAGTGGTGGGAACTACATGGACCAAGTTGGAAATCAGGAAGACAGGTACAAACTAAAAGGAATCAACCAGCCTGGGTTTATGTAGGAACGTGAGAGAAAGGATTGTGAGAGGGACTTCTGGAAATGTTCTAATTAAACTATTTCTTCCTTGATACGTAAAGGCTAATTCCCTTTAGATATTTTTGGACAGTGAAACTGTATCACTCATCTTGAATCACTTTTAGTCATTCATTCCTAGCTTCAGTATCCTTTTTAGTGCCCTTTGAGAGCCTCTCTTTCTTCCATACCAACACCCAGTAATTCTGATAAAGCCAACTTCATACACACACACACACACACACACACATACACACTTACACATACACTTAAGCATCACACACACAATCCTCTATGGGCTTAGATCTAGATGCAAGTAAGTCTAACAACCTCCAATTCTGCATACATCCAATAATTATCACAATGAGAACACCTAACGTACAACCCAGACAACCTCCCAAATCCTTAAAATGCATTACTCCCATCCCCTTGAAAAACACATAGTTTGTTAGAGAGCTGGTGGGACAGGAAGGGGCAACACTGCTGCTACTTCCTTGAGTGCTTTGCCTCTCCACAAATGCTACAGCCATGTAAATGTCTGCTGATCAGAACCACCTTGTTCCCAAATTGTCTAGTAATTCATATTCTGCTCAGCAGGAGAGAATGCCAGGAATCTCTGGAAGGGAGAAAAGGAAACTGGAAGAATTCCAGAACCCTTTTGTTATTGGCTCAATTGGCTCAACTGGTAGACATAGTGTTTCTGTCTTTAGCTGGAGGTGATTATATAAAGTCTGAGTCAGAAAAGAACAAAAGATTTTTTTAAAAATTATTTAACGCCTTGCATCAATTTTTGTTAAAACACTAAGGAGTCAACCAACAGAGGGAACTCTAGTGGCTTACTCATAATGCCAAGAGGCAAGTCATGAGTACAAAATGAAGATCTTGAAAAAGAATGTGAAGATATTTTCATGAGAACAAATCAAATCCAATCAAGATAATTTTACCAACCCTACTATGTGTGAGACTGTGATGTCATTTCAAAATAGATTAGTGTGGCCAGGTGCGGTGGCTCACGCCTGTAATCTCAGCACTTCAGGAGGCTGAGGTGGGTAGATAACCTGAAGTCAGGAGTTCAAGACCAGCCAGACCAACATGGAGAAACCCTGCTCTACCAAAAATACAAAATTAGCCCGGTGTGGTGGCGCATGCCTGTAATCCCAGCTACTCGGGAGGCTGAGACAGGAGAATCGCTTGAACTTGGGAGGTGGAGGTTGTGGTGAGCCAAGATCGTTCCATTGCACTCCAGCCTGGGCAACAAGAGCAAACTTTGTCTCCAAAAAAAAAAAAAAAAAAAAAATAGATTAGCGTTGCGAAGCAAATACTACCATACAGAGATTGGATTCCTTTTTGAAACAATTACCCAATTGTTTCATGCCATATACATACACAGCCTGTGGTCTGATGTCACTGTCTATTTCATCTCACCATCTCTGGATCCATCACTAAGTGACTTAATAGACTCTTTTCCAGATAAGAGAAGTGGTGCTTAGTACCAGGGTAATGAAATGTTTGTGGTTATCATCTCCATATACATCTTTTTACCAAAGAATGTGTGGGTTTTAAATAAGCACATCAACCTCCATTCCTTGAGAAACCACGGTGAAATTCTTGAATTATTTCTGGTGGACACTTTATCTGTGAAATCCCTTCTAGTCTCTTTGCCATTTTTATAGATGTAATCAATTATTTTAGTCAAACAAAATACACTGCCAACTTTCCAGAATTCCTAGAACGATTTTAACTACTAGCTTGGGGTTTTATTCGACATGAGCATAAAAGTTATTATATTCTAATTGCTTGTGATTGTTACGACATTGAGATTTATTTTGGTTGGTTATTTCAAGAGACTCTTAAAATGAGTTCAGTGACTTCATTCTGGTTTTCCTGATTGATTCTATTATTAGGACTGTGGAAGCCTGGGGCCTTTTGGCCTGACTGAACATCTTGAACAATTCTTTAAACAGTTTGGGTTTGGCAAAACCTATTTTGCCAAGAACATTACCCCTTAATTTTTAAAAACCATGTGCATTTTAAGGAAAATGTAACCCATATGTTCCTAATTCCTCTGTACTAAACACATCAAAATGTTTTGTAAGAACTGTTTGATTTCCAAGAAGCCTTATGAGCCTTCCTTATACGACCTTTTAAGTTATTTTCTTTTAAAACAGGAAGCTATTTCTGCCAAGGATGAAGTTACTTAGACACCAACTGTTTCAAAAAACTCATGAACTAAGTGGACAGATTTTGTTTCCGTGGGACATATTTACCGAATAAAGTGGTAGAAAAACACACTTGCGTGTGCGCGCGCACACACACACACACACACACACAACTAAGCTATGAGAAAAACAAATCATATAAAGAAACATTTAAATATATATTCATATATATATATATTTCTGAATCCTCATACACTGAAATACTTGGTCATAGCTTTAGTATTTGACAAGAACACCTGCTTCAAAGGAGTTTTTGAGAGGTACTGTTTTATTTTGTTTTGCTTTGTTTTTTAGTTCTAGAGAAGGTATTCTAAAATCTTATCTGAATATCCCCTTTCATCATGTTACAAGTCAAATTTTACCAGGGAATTTGGAAATTTTAATTTGGTTTACTTTCATTTTAATATTTCTATCTCTAATCTCAACAGTAAGAATCAAAGAATTTTAACAAATCAGAACAGGTATATATTTTTACGTGTCTATACATATGTGTGTGTATATATATAAACGTTTGTGTGTATGTGATCCTAGAACTTCTTCTGGGTAGTCAGCTTCCCATATTAATCTCTCAATGAGACTCCAAATCATGGCACTCTTACCCCTCAAGATGGCAAAAATTGGTGATCATTCTTCCCTCCCAGTCTAGATTCATGACTGGTGTGTCCAGAATATACCTGGCAGTTTGCAAGGGCAGGGCTCCCCTGCAAAACCCCCATGGAGAGGCCAAACACAAAATGGACAAGTCATTTCCATCTTCTCTAGGTTGCAGTTCTTCATCTATAAGCGATAGAAATGGACAGAACTGTTCCTAAAGTTATATTATGCACAAGCATTTTATGAACCAATTTTTAATATACTATCTAGCAATTCTGAAAGTGAAGGACCCAGCATTTGCAATTAGTATTCAGTGCATACATCGTTTCTTGATGGAAACATTTAGGCACTTTGCTAAGAATAAAAGAAAGAAGGGGAGGGGAGGAGAGGGAAGGCGAGAGGAGGGAAGGGGTGGGACGGGGAGGGGAGGAGAGGGAATTCTTCTCTGAAACTTTAGAAAGTTTTAGATAAATAAACATCCAAACAGCTATAACAATGTCTGATTAGATTTTTCATTGATGAAGAAAGAAACTAGAAGCTAGAAGTTCTCAGAACTTGACATGGAGATTTTAAAATTGGGATGAAAAGGCTCAGGGGATAGCTGCCAAGGAAAGTGTCATTTCAGGAAAACTCCAAGAGAGCTGGTCAGAAGAAACAAGGCTGGATATCTTAAGGAGAGGGTAAAAAGTCATTTTCAAAAGTTTAAAGGAAATGTAATGCAAATAAAGGAATTTAAATTTCACTTATTTTGTACCCATTATGTACTTTCTGGCCTCTCTCTTTTTTTCATTTTTAAAACTAAAGCTTTTATCAGTTTTGAAATAGAAATATGTAGTAATTGAATTCCTATTTGTTTTTTAATTCCTGTTGCTTTAGTTTGTATACCTAATTTCTATGTAATGCTTTTCTTCTGATTTCTCTATCCCAATGGACTGCAACTACCATTAAAAATACCAAAAAAAGGAAGCAAGACAGGAAGAAAGGAGAGAGGGAGGGAGGGAGAGAGGGAGGGAGGGAGGGAGGGAGGAAGGAAGGAAGGAAGGAAGGAAGGAAGGAAGGAAGGGAAGGAAGGAAGGAGGAAGGAAGGGAGGAAGGAAATGATAAATGTTACGGGAATAAAATTCAAAACAGTATACACTCGTTATACAGATTCCTGGCTTCTCTGGGCCTGGAGGACAACCTGACTCTTTTGGGATACACTTATACTAGGGGCCATGCTGAAGCTGGGGGAGGCCAGGGAAACACCAAATAATTTACTCATGTAATAGTGAGACTGCAACGCACTGGGGTTATTTTTCTATCTGAAAAGGCAAGAACAAGGCCAGACATAAGCAACATTCTACAATTCTGAAGAGTAATATTAGGATGTGCTATGGGCTGGGTGCAGTGGCTCACAACTGTAATACCAATGCTTTGGGAGGTTAAGACAGGAGGATCACTTGAAATCAGGAATCCAAAACCAGCCTGGGCAACATAGCAAGACCCTGTCCCTGCAGAAATGTTTTATAAAAAATTAGCCAGGCATGGGGGCATGTGCCTGTAGCTCCATCTACTCAGAAGAATGAGGCAGGAGGATTTATTGAGCCCAGGAGTTTGAGACTTCCGTGAACTATGTTTGTGCCACTGCACAACAGCCTGGGTGACAAAACGAGACCCTGTCTCTAAAATAATAAAAAATTTAAAAAGAAGGTGCGATATAGTCTGAATATGTATGTCCTTCCAAAATTCCTATGTTGAAATCCTAATCCCAAAGTGATGGTATTAGGAGGTGGGGCCTTTAGGAGGTGACTAGGCAATAAGGGATCTGTCTTTAGAATGAAATTAGTGCCTTTACTGAAAAAAAAAAAAAAAAAAAAAAAAAAAAAAGGACAGCTAGCTTGTTTCTTCTACCATGTGTGGACACAAGTAGAAGGTGTCATCTGTGAGCTAGGCCCTCACCAAACACCAAATATGCTGGCCTTGATCTTGGACTTCCCAGACTCCTGTTGTTTATAAGCTACTCAGTCTATGGTATTTTGTTATAACAGCCCAAACAGACTAGGACAGAAGGATAATTCAGTCCTGTTATGCTCCTTAAGGATTAAAGAATTGCATGAATACATACATATTTTTAAACAGTTAATGGCAGCTTCACTCATAATTCACTATTAAATTCACCTAAACCTCCCTGAATATATATAATCAACAACACAATGTATTTTCCCATTATTTCCCACATGAAACCATGAAACACTTACTGATGACATCATTAGAAGCAGACCTTATCTGTAAGTCTGATCCAATAGAAAAATATTAATGAATTGTTCTTAACAAGGACCTAATGCTTCGAAACTGTATCAGATCCACCAATATGGTACCGTGTTCCAAAAAATTTACATGGGGTTGAAATTTTCTTTCATTTGTAGCTTTTGGCTAAGGCATGGATGAAGAGAAGAAAGAATTCTTCAGAGTGAAGCAAGAGGAGTATAAATGATCATCTGTTACTTTTTCTTTTTAACCTATATTGTGAAGAAAGAGAGAAAGAATGAATGAAAGAAAGAGAGAGGGAAGGAAGGAAGGAAGGAAAGAAGGAAGGAAGGAAGGAAGGAAGGAAGGAAGGAAGGAAGGAAGGAAAAAAGGAAGGAAGGAGAAAGAAAGAAAGGGAGGAGTCAAAATTTTAAAATATCCAACAACTTGAGCTTTAAATATATTTAAAAACTGGAATCATTAGTCTATCTTGAGCTACAATATTTAGAAAGTTTTATTTGAAAAATAAAGAAAAGAGTGAAGAATACTACAAAATTCTGACTGCTTCAACTCCATTTTTATTTTTCACAAATCCATGTCTGGACTGGTTACTTTTAAAACTACTTTCACATAATTGACCTTGAAACTTTGCCTCTGGGGGAATTACAGTTCAATGTGTGAAGGACGGTAACGAAGTAAAGGTAGAAAGTGAATGTAGATGGTACCAGTGCAAATTTTTCTAACTCATCAAATTTTTTAAAATTCAGAAATGTTAACTTATGATCTACAGATGAGCCATTATACTTTTCACCCATTCACAGTGACTCTGAAAGGCAAAATTAACTAGATTTGAAAAGCTTTCCATTACTAATCATACATCCCATTTGAAGCATGTGATCTCTGTGACCCACTCCCTATTCATACTCCCCTCCCCTTTTGAAATCCCTAATAAAAACTTGCTGGTTTTGCAGCTCAGGTGGGCATCACGGAACCTGCTGACATGTGATGTCACCCCCGGAGACCCAGCTGTAAAATTTCTCTCTTTTGTACTCTTTCTCTTTATTTCTCAGACCAGCTGACACTTAGGGAAAATAGAAAAGAACCTACGTTGAAATATTGGGGGCTAGTTCCCCCGAAAACTTATTTGATGGTAATTCTAACATGTTTGGTCAACCTTTTCTATTAAGCTGTGCTGAAAAATACCCACTTAAACAACGGTCTCCCACCACCTCATTCCAATCTGCAGTGATGTCTCCAGATTTGTGATAACAGCAATAACACAAAACAGGCTTTCTACTGTTGTGAGTAAACAGCAGAATTCATGGAGAAGCAAACTGTTTACCCACGTGAGGTGAATGAGCTTTTCCAGAAGAGCAGGATTTAGTGCCCTCAAGGAGGCAATTTATTAAATGGAGCCAGAAATGTGTGCTCATTTCACTGGTCTGAATAGAGCAAAGGCATCATCATTAAATAGTTACTTTAGGGCACCAAGATTTCTGTATCAGGTATTATGTAAACTTTATTTGTACATGCACCCAGTCCTCCCAACCAGGAACAGCAACATGACAATACCTACTAGGCCACTCTGCAAGATAGTCATGTATTTATAGTGAGAGAGGAACAAAGGCCTATTCTAGAAGTCAGGACACTTTCGTTTGTGTGACCTACTATGGGCAATACACATAACAGTTCATTCATCTGTAATCATGGCGGTTAAACAAGATGATCTCTAAAATCCCCCTCAATTCTAAAATAAAATTATTGATTCATTTTCTTCTCAATGTGTTAATTTATGTCTTGCAAGTTGTATTAAAAACATTTTTATTTCAGTAATGCCTCTTCCCTACTCAACCTAAATATATGCATAATTACCTTAAATTGAAACAAGATTTTTAGTGCAATATTCTCTTTCCTGTCTCTCCAAAGCATATGGAGAAACCAAAGCAATGCAAAAGTTGTTCTATGGCTGTGGCAAAAATCACTGAACAGTTTCTATGCCCAAATAACATGAGTTGAAACCAGTTATCTCATTTCTCACCTCCTCTATTTTCAGTCCCCAAAATAGATGATTACTTGCTTATTTTGCAAAGTAGGTGTTACAAAGTTTCCTGGATATTGGGGACGAAAAAAGACAAAACAGAGATACAAAGCAAAATCTGTTTTTAAAATGTGTAAATCTATTGTGGGAACTTGATGGACTCAGCCATCAGGTGTTTTGGAGAAAAAAAAAATTAAGAGGAAGGCCTGGAACTATATTCAAGTCAGACTGACTTCAGATAAAATCCAACATGACAAATTTTAAACTATTATTGGAACAATAAAGGAGCTATGTTTACGTGATTAGTTTCCATAAGTCCCTTGTGTTGTATTTCAGGATTCAGGATTCAGCCGCTTAGAATTCTGTATCCTCTAATCCTACGTAAAAGTCATCTATGAACGTCTATGTCACATATGCACTCCAAAAACATTAATTCACTGATTTCATTTTGTTTAGATAAAATTTTCAAAAAGACAAGGAATTATTATGCTTCACTCTTTGGACATGTACACAAGCACCCCAAACACAGCTAGGCTAGTACTTCTTTGAATATAAAAGATCTGCATTACTCCTCTTTGTTTCCAAGCACCTAATGCTATGTGCAACAGATTATTTACAAAAATGCATTGCATGAGTAAGCATAAAGTATTTGGTGTGCAGTTTTTGTAAGGCAGAGCAAGAAATGAACACTAATAAAATAAAATATTTTTAATTTACTCGGTAGTCACTGGTGCCAGGCACTTTGCATATTTTACTTTCAATTCTTAAAATTACCCGCTGAGGCATTATCACCCCCATTTCCCAGAAGAGGACATTTCCAAGAGGTGAAGCAAATTGCCCACCATTATATCGCTAAGAATCGGTAGCTTGCTCTCAAGCTCTGTCTTGCTGGCAGCAACGCCTGTGCTCTCTGTTGCAGCCCAATTTCTCTTCTTAGTCACTGCTCAACCATAAGCTGTCCAACTTACTTGTGACTTTATGAATACTGTTATAGAAAAGCATGGAGAAAAGTGTGTTTTTGCTTCAGGGCTAGCTAATATCTTCCAACCAAATCTCCAACTAATAATCAGTTTGTCTCATGCCTGGGTTGTTTTGTTCTGTTTTACTAAAATGTCTTCAAAATCTTTTCTGTCAGAGGAAAAGCTTGTCTGAGAAGACAGACATATATATATAAGTACCAAAAAATCAAATACAAGGGCCACTAAATGTTCCACAGGTGACCTCTACACTACCCAGAGGAATAATGGAGGGATGAGGGAGATTGGGGGAAAGGAAGGACAACTGTCACAGTCTTCCTAATTTAAGTAAGTCCTCAAAACTCAGCTCTTGAACCAGAGGCCTAATCACTGGAGGTCAGTAGACATATACGTTTCCATCTTAATTAATTATTTGCCTGTAAGACAAGGCCTTGTGGCAGCCTGGGCTTCTTCCTCAGACTGGTGAGCTGGTGAAGGAGGTCACGGAAGTAACCAAGACCTCTGAGACTATGACTGGATGACGCTGGGCCCCACCTTGTCCCACATTCCAAATGCTTGTGTTGCCAAAGCTGAAGAATCAGGTTAGAGCTCCAGGGCTGGCTCCATACCCAGCAAGCAGCATGTGAATGGTAGCAGCTGTGGCCTTTGACCAGAGTTCAATCTTTTTATTGCATGTTCTTATAACTTTTGCCATCAGGAATGGGGCTTGCTCATTGGAAATGGGGCCTAACTCTTCTTGGCTGTACATCCGCCCAAAGGTTAGCGACTTTATCACAATATGCACTTTATCACAAAGCAAGCCATATGCTGGAATTTGTCATTTGCTCCAATTCTTCATTCATGACACCAGAAACTAACATTTAACTTCTTAAAAATAGTACTTAGAAAATATAAACATCCTTATTACTTGATCTTGTTTCTTCAGCTTCCAAGAGGAATATGAAATAGGAAATATGACTAATTTTTAACAATTCACTAAGCTTAAGTTCTATATTTATAACTGCCCTGCATACAGATGTATAACAAATGTCATATCCAAATTTGTCATAAATATATAATTAAGACGTTTTCCAAGGATTGTGCAAACTGGTCTACATAAATTACCTCACAGCAAACCTAGGAGATAGTAATGGGGGAAAAAGAAGACTTGGAGAGGTAAGCATGTCCAAAGTTGTGTAGCCATTTAAACAAACTTTACAAATATCCGTAACTAAGTAGATCACTCTCATATCCACTGAGATAAATTAATTGTGTCTTCTGAAGTGGCAAGAACTTATCTGAATCATTATTTTTGCTCTGATAATATACTCATCTACATGATAGCCATTTGTTGTATGTGTCCAATTATATAGTCAAAGGTTTAAGGCTGTAGATTCTAATGAAAACTATGAAGTATTTCCCCCCCAAAAAAATGGCCATCCATGCATCTGCCACGGTTATTTCCACACTTTCAGGGTGCTGGAAGGCCTTCTGTAGCTTGTCTGTAGGCTTGAAAACCCATGTATTTTAGAGGATCATGAGCCCCAGACTTAGAACACCTCCCACACTATCCTACACTACTTCCTCTCTTTCGCAGGCTTTTGCCTTGCACACTTTTGGTGCTGGAGAAAAAGGCTAACGCTAAAGGAAGACATTTGCTCTAAGTGTCTTTAAACTTTGAAACCTTTACAGTCTATGAGGCTATAAATATAGTTTACCAGGAAGCTTGTTTTTCTTTTTGTTTTTCATCATATTCTTTAAAATATAAAACCCAGAAAAGACATAACTGTAACGTGCACTCTCTGAGCCGTGACTTTGGTGAGCACTTTGGGAACAGACATGTCTTTATTGGATTGCTTTTGTCTTACAATACAAAAGGCACTGATAGCTGCAGGAAATCCAGATATGTCTGCGTAGGTTGTTTCATGCTGTAGATATTTAAGGAGGTGTGAAAGTGGACATTAGCACTCTTTTTGGAAGGAAAAGACTCTTCTTGCTTGAACACTACTAACATTTAAACATAACTTAGCAGACCAAAATTCAAGGCTATTTAAAATATGTTCCCTTGGTAAGATCTAAAGTTCAGTTGTATATTTTTAATCTCAGTATGAAATTCACGTATTATCTCACTTTATGCTCCCTCCTAAAATGTTTTAAATTCTAAACATTCTATTTCTTTCTGGGATATGTAGCCAAAATATCTTAAATCTAATCCTCTGTCCCATCCTTTGTGCCATATTTTGGTACTTTATAATATCTTGCCTGGGTTTTTTAGAATAGCTTCTTGTCCCATAACTCCCTGACCAAGTCAGAGGGTATTGACAGCCATTAGCTATTTCCCTAATTATTAAATCTGATCATGTCAACCACTTGCTTTAAAATTCCTTTTGGTTCCTATTCCTTCCAGATTTAGACCCAAATTTCTTATTTTAGCTCTCAAGGCCCTTCCAATCTATTTCTGGCCTAATATCCCATTGGTAATTCTATCTAAACTCCTCTCCACTTCCATTAAACCACCAATATGCCTCTAAATTCATTCCAGTTATACTAAAGTCCTCATCATTTTTAAGCACATCAAGATCTGCTATAAAAGATATGGAATCGGCCAGGTGCAATGGCTCAGGCCTGTAATCCCAGAGCTTTGGGAGGCTGAGGGGGGCATATCACAAGGTCAGTATATAGAGACCATCCTGGTCAACATGGTGAAACCCCGTCGCTACTAAAAATACAAAAATTAGCCAAGTGTGGTGGTGTGTGCCTGTAGCCCCAGCTACTCAGGAGGCAGAGGAAGGGGAATTGCTTGAACACGGGAGACAGAGGTTGCAGTGAGCCAAGATCACGCCACTGCACTCCAGCCTGATGACAGAGTGAGACTTCATCTCAAAAAAAAAAAAAAAAGAAAAAAGAAAAGGAATCAACCTAGATGACCATCAATGATAGGCTAGATCAAGCAAATGTGGTACATGTACACCATGGAAAACTACACAGCCATGAGAAAGAATGAAATCAAGTTCTTTGCAGCAACATGAACGGAGATGGAGGTCATTATTCTAAGCAAACTAACACAGGAACAGTAAGTCAAATACCACATGTTCTAACTTATAAGTGGTAGCTAAACACTGAATACACATGGACACAAAGAAGGGAACAACAGACACTGGGCCTACTTGAGGGTAGAGGGAGGAAGGACAAGGAGGACCAAAAAGCTACCTCTTGGGTACTATGCTTATTACCTGGGTGACAAAATAATCTGTACACCAAACCCCCACAACACACAATTTACCTATATAACAAACCTGCACACGTACCCTTGAACCTAAAATAAAACCTAAACATTTTTTAAATTTAAAAAATATGTAAATAAAGACTTGCCATAAGAAGAAGCATGCTCTCTCTCGGGATGTTCCTTCTCACCTTCATCAACTGAAGCCGCCTACTCATCTTCTAAGACTCAGTTCCAGCGTCATCTCTTCTGAGGAGACTTTCAGGAACTCCTCATGTAGTTAGCGTATCTTTGTGCTCAATCCCATTTTCTTTGTAACTCTATAAAAGCTAGCATCAGCCAGGCACAGTGGTTCACGCCTGTAATCTCAGCACTTTGGGAGGCCGAGGTGAGCGGATCACCTGAAGTCAGGAGTTTGAGACCAGCCTGGCCAACATGGTGAAACTCCATCTCTATCAAAACTACAAAAATTACCTGGGCGTGGTGGCGCACGCCTGTAATCCCAGCTACTCAGGAGGCTGAGGCACGAGAATCGCTTGAACCCAGGAGGTGGAGGTTGCAGTGAGTCAAGATCACGCCACTGCACTCCACCCTGGGTGAAAGAGTGAGATTTTATCTCAAAAAAAAACAAAAAGAAAGAAAGCTGGTATCATTGAAAGTTTTATGCATGATAATCTGTCTCGCCAGGAAGACTATAAGGTCCTCAAAGACAGACGAATATTATATTATCTTTATAGAGCCTGCACCAGGTCAATGACTGACATAGCTCATTAGCTCAGAAATTATTTGAATAATCAATAATATAGTACAGTGAATGTGAGAATAAATTTTTACTGTATTACTATCAATCTCTAAATTGAATGTAAATAAATTACAGTAGAGAAATTTAGACATTTCTAAATTAATATTGTTAAAATATTTAAATATATGAGAAAGGAAAAAGGGAAAGTTGAATTTATTTGAACCTTGTAGTCTCTAGACAAAGATGAAATATCACATTCTAAATTCCTAGAATTGTTCATATTCAAGAAAGAAAACGACATTTTAGACAAAGCAGCTTGGAATTTAAGAATCATAGGAGCATTTTGGAGTCAATATATTCAAAAGGTAAGAAAGGAAGTATGATAACAAGAGTCCTCAGAAATAATACCACACATCTACAGCCATCTGATCTTTGACAAACCTGATAGAAACAAGAAATGGGGAAAGGATTCCCTATTTAATAAATGGTACTGGGAAAATCGACTAGCCATAAGTAGAAAGCTGAAACTGGATCCTTTCCTTACTCCTTATACGAAAATTAATTCAAGATGGATTAGAGACTTAAATGTTAGACCTAATACCATAAAAATCCTAGAGGAAAACCTAGGTAGTACCATTCAGGACATAGGCATGGGCAAAGACTTCATGTCTAAAACACCAAAAGCAACAGCAGCAAAAGCCAAAATTGACAAATGGGATCTAATTAAACTAAAGAGCTTCTGCACAGCAAAAGAAACTACCATCAGACTGAATAGGCAACCTACAGAATGGGAGAAAATGTTTGCAATCTACTCATCTGACAAAGGGCTAATATCCAGAACCTACAAAGAACTCAAACAAATTTACAAGAAAAAAACAAACAACCCCATCAAAAAGTGGGCAAAGGATATGAACAGACATTTCTCAAAAGGAGACATTCATACAGCCAACAGACACATGAAAAAATGCTCATCATCACTGGCCATCAGAGAAATGCAAATCAAAACCACAATGAGATACCATCTCACACCAGTTAGAATGACAATCATTAAAAAGTCAGGAAACAACAGGTGCTGGAGAGGATGTGGAGAAATAGGAACACTTTTACACTGTTGGTGGGATTGTAAACTAGTTCAACCATTATGGAAAACAGTATGGCGATTCCTCAAGGATCTAGAACTAGATGTACCATATGACCCAGCCATCCCATTACTGGGTATATACCCAAAGGATTATAAATTATGCTGCTATAAAGACACATGCACACGTATGTTTACTGCGGCACTATTTACAATAGCAAAGACTTGGAATCAACCCAAATGTCCATCAGTGACAGATTGGATTAAGAAAATGTGGCACATATACACCATGGAATACTATGCAGCCATAAAAAAGGGTGAGTTTGTGTCCTTTGTAGGGACATGGATGCAGCTGGAAACCATCATTCTTAGCAAACTATCACAAGAACAGAAAACCAAACACCGCATGTTCTCACTCATAGGTGGGAACTGAACAATGAGATCACTTGGACTCAGGAAGGGGAACATCACACACCGGGGCCTATCATGGGGAGGGGGGAGGGGGGAGGGATTGCATTGGGAGTTATACCTGATGTAAATGACGAGGTGATGGGTGCAGCACACCAACATGGCACAAGTATACATATGTAACAAACCTGCATGTTATGCACATGTACCCTACAACTTAAAGTATAATAATAATAAATAAATTTAAAAAAAAATTCATAAAAAAATGAAAAAACAATAGGACTTCTCTCAAATCTTACAGGAATTTGTCCTTGCTGTTACTGGATACAATCCTGGAAATGGGTATTTATTATGGCCTTTTTTCTTTCTTCCAAAAGAAAGCAATTTAGTGTGAAAAGTAATGTTGAGTCTGTTTGTGCCTGTCCACCTTTAGTTTTCTCCAAGATTTAGCCCCTACATCAAGGCTCTGCGACTGGCTTACATATTTCCCCAAGACATCACTCAGTAACCTGTGGTTTATTCAAACTGATAAGTCTCTGGATTCTAAATTTTATGGTGCAAGAGTTTTACAATATTTCTCTTAAAGTAAAAATTAAATAAGTGTTTTTAAAATATACTGGAGTGTGAAAAAAGTCATCTATCACATTTTAGAAAATGTGATTTTTTCTGTCACACTTTAGAAAAAGACTTGAAATACTATGAAAGTTAGGTAGAGTAAAATCTTACAAAAATAGCTTTGGTTCCTGCTGTTTCAATTTAATCAAGGTTTGACCTCCTCTCCTTTCTACCACAATTCCACAAGATGCCTTAAGTCTGATTTCTCCATCCTCTTGCATATCCCCAGAACCTCAGCCCCCCAGAAAGGCAAATCTGTCCTGCCCTCCTCAATCTCCACCTGCCTGTCACTCCCACTTTCTTTCTCCCCTCCTTCCCCACAGAACCCCACAGCTAGCCCATGTGGTGACTTCACGTAAGTCAAGCATAAGACAAAAGACAAGACACTTTATTGCCATGTGCTGGAAAATTTTTGCAATAACTATATAAATATTTGATGACTGAGATAAATAGTTTCTCCAAAATCATTCAATCTGTAAAACTACAAGCAAAGCCTCACTCACACACACACATACACACACACATGCACATGCACACACACACCCCTACCAGGACCACTGGCTTTACAATATCAATGAATCTGGTGGAATTTCAAAAAAGGAAATTTTTTTTCTAGACTTTCCGTAAAAATACAGCGTTCAACTTACTCTATAAAATCCAGGAACATGACTTAGACATCATATGTTTCCTACTATGTCTGGCAGCTGCTGAATGAGAGAGAAGTATACTGTCAGCTCTGCAAAGAGTCTCCTTCCCTTCAGTTAAGAAGTCGGGCAAAGAGGGAAGGAATTAGGCCACTAGGCAGCACCCCTGGTACCTCTTTAGAGATCTCTGGGAGAAAGAGATCTCTCCTGCCTACTTTCAGTAAAAAGCATTCACAGTGCAAGCCTTTTTAGAAACCTTCAGGCAAGCAGTATTGCTGAAGGTAAGTTCTGTGATCTGGAGAATTTACTGTGAGTCCTAGAATAGATCTGGACAAAGACTGGTCACCATGCTCCTCTAAAATTAGACTAAGAATTAGAAGACATTAGGTAAATGTATGAGAAAATAGCCAGGCTCATGAGAGAGGAGCGATTTCTAAGGTGAAGAATAATGGAAAATATTGTGAAGAAGTAGTTACTTCTTATTATATTACTAGCTAGCTAGCTGGATAGCTAGCCACGTAAACTAAAGGGCAAATTTAGAAATTCATTTAATACTAATGAGAAAATGATTATATATGGTTAATATAAAAAAGTCATACAAATAGATACAAAAAGACTAAAAAAACAAACACAAAAAAAAAAGATATAAAAGGTAGCTCATTCATTTATTTATTCATTCAAAACAACTAGTACATCTCCCATGTGGCAAGCACCATCCTGGGTGTTATAAAGACAGCTGTGAATAAAGAGAAGTCTATGACATAGATATTCATTCTTAGTTGAGAAGACAGAAAATTAAACAAACAAAAAAAAAGTATAACATAATGGCCGAAAAGTCAGATAATGACAAATGCTATGAAGTACTTTAAATAAATGATTAGGGAAAACCTTTGGTTTTTGAAGAGTTTTATACATTGAAGGACAATGTAGTCCATTTGTAGAATATTACTCTGGCTCATGTGTGGTAAATGCATTCTAAGAGGGCAGGAGTGAAAACAAGAGGACCTGTCAGATCATGACACACTACAAGAAGTAAAATCTGATGGCTGTGGAGCTATGAGAAATGTCTGGATTCTAGATGTTTTTGAAGGTATCATTGACAGGATTTATTGATTCTATGTACTACATGATACTAAAAAAAAAAGATTCAAAAAATACTTTCAAGTTTGTTCCCTGAATAACTGGTAAATCACAGTTCCAAATATTAAGATTGATCATGTTAAGGGGTGGCAATTTTGGGGGGAAAAATTAACATTTGGTTTCAAATATATTAAGTTAATGATGCCTGATTGACATCCAAGTGGAGTTGTTGTATAGGCAATTACATACACAAATCCAGGGGCTAGGTGGAGTTCGATAAAAGAAGATTTGGGATTTGTCAGCAAAGAGATGATATTGAAAGCCAGAGGACACCTAAGATGTCAGCATAGGTGGAGAGGAGGGTCAGAAAGGAGCTAAGCATTCTATCTGCTGGCTGGATGTTGGTGCCTTAAAAACTGTCTATTGAATACAACAGCTTGCTAATTTAGGTTGCTAAATGAATGCACAGAATAGAACCCCAGCCCCTCTACTGAGTTTTACATGAGCAAGAAACAAACATCTTAACATGTTAAGCCACTTAAATTTTGAGGTTTATCTGATGCTTTAATTGGTGTTATCTTAACTAAAATAGAAATTAGTATCAAGAATGTACACTAATAAAAACAAAAACCCTAAAATTGGTGGCACTGGCAGAACATAACTAGGAAACTAATATCAGAGGCTGGAAAAACGAAATCCCAAGTTAAGCAGAGGCAAGATGTTCAGTAACAATAATGCCCATGATATCTTTGGAGGCAGGCCACTAACCTCCCCAGCCTGTGGCTGTAGCAAAAGATATTGTAAAATAGAATTATGTGAGCATGCATTAGATGTTACTAGCTTTATTTGGCAAGATATTAGAAGAAGAAATGACCACAGGAAAGAATTATCCAAAGTACACATAAAAATGGAAGGGAATAAGAAAACATCCAGAAATTTTAAGCCTCAAAAGTTGGGAATGTTTACCTCAAACATTAATACATAATTTTTGAAATTGAATAATGAACAGTCTTAAGATATAATTATGTGACGAAATTCAGATTGAACCAGGCCTTCATCCCAAGTCTCATGGCCTTGGGGTAGATGTCATTGAGTTGAGAAAGAAATAAATGGTGATGAGAAGAAAAAAAAATAATACTACTTTAAGAATTATGTCTAAGAAAGAATTGTGGGTATGGTACCTGGCATACTGAACTGATTGTAAGCAAAGAGACAAAAGTCTATTAGTTGCTTTCTATTTTTAATTTTTTAATGTTTATGGATACATAATAGCTACACATTTATGGGGTACATGTGATATTTTGATACAAGCATACAATGTATAATGATCAATGCATAATGGTAATTGGGGGTATTCATCACCAATTACTACAAACATTTGTCATTTCTTTGTGCTGAAAACATCCCACATTTATTCTTCTAGTTATTCTGAAATGTGTCATAAATTATCTTTAACTATAGTAGCCCTATTGTGCTACCAAACCGTAGATCTTATTGCTTCTATCTAACTGTATTTTGTAACTTTATCCCCTTACCCCCACTACCCTTCCCAGCCTCTGGTAGCCACCATTCTATTCACTACCTCCACGAGATCAATTTGTTTTAGCTCCTACATATAAGTGAGAACATGCAACATTTGTCTTCATGTGCCTGGAAGAGATGAAAGTCTTATTAATTTTAAAGAAAATTATATTGCAAAAACAACCATGAGCTAGGACGTAAAAGCCTTTGGCTGAGCCTTGAAGCAACTCTTAGGCCACCCAGCTCATACAGGCAGGAGGCAGGCAGCAAAACCTCTAGGGCCCTCAACTGCCATTGTGGCCACGGCAGATAATAGACAAGCAAAGCTTCCCAGATGGCAGAAGCAGGAGTCCCCCAAAACAATGGATGGGAAAATTCCTCCCTGAGAACAGAATCAAGTTCTGACCATGGCACTTCTCTCACTGCCAAGACTACATAACAGCTGTCCACAGGATTTCATCATTACCATGGACTAGTGACTAGTGCATACATTGCAATTTTCTGTTTTCTGCCTGAGGTATTTATTCCAGTTATCCTGTCCTGGTGCCACCATGCATGTGGCTGGAGTAGAGAAGTTAGAAATTTTGCAATTAATCTAGTAATCTAATAAATAATTGGTAACTTTGCATATTAACAGGTTATAGTAAAATATGAAATATTTTGCAAACATATTATATATATATACACACATGCAAATATTATGGATAACTCCTAAATATATTTTATCTTTAGCTTACTTCCAACAGACACTCAACAGTTTTACTTTTTAATGCTTTAAGTTATGTCTAATATCAGGAATTTCTGAGACAAGATTCTATAGTATTTTCACATCATCTTTAATATAAGCTTTTGTAATCAAAGTCTCCATTAAACTGCTCTAGGCAACCTTGCTTGTCTACACCTATGTCATCTTTATCTACCAAAAGTACTTACCCAAGGAACTTTGTGCTGCCACTACCTCTGAATTATATATTTTTTTCAAGTCCCATAATATAGTATAAGAAAAAGGAGGCCTGCTAGGGAAATAGCCCATTATCTTAGTTTTACTTCCTCAACAGCATACTCGAAGACAAATATTTGAATTCACGTAGTTTGTTTGGAAACTGATCCCAAGAAACACTGGTTAGAAAGTGGGGGAGTGAGGTAAAGACGGCAAGGAAGTCAAGCAAGTTGCCCCTCAGGTGACTATAACTTTCTGCCCCTGGGAAACTGTAAGATGGACGCTCAACGCGGTGCTCCTCCGTGTTGGTTCATCCACTGGGACCCACAGGCCTAATCTTCTGTGTCTGTAATTGAGGGCTGCTCCTTGATGGCAGTCTTTCCTCCAGTACTCCCAGACTGCTGCAGGCCCCACTGGCCAGAGACACAGTCATCAGCAATTGGAAGTCAAACCAGATTGTACGAAAATGGTAAGGACGCAGGTGATGTGGGCAGCATGTGCTCTATCCATTACGCAATTTGTCAGAGAAAGCACTCATAGGTAGAAGCTGCTGAACTTAAAATACCTGAAACTTCTGTCCCATCAGCATTCCTCAGGGTATTCAGGAAATATTATCAGTTAATATTTAGGATTTATTCCCAACACTTTTTGCCTTTCAGTATTTAGATGAAAGTTTTCTCACTATTAAGATATTAACAAACTAATGGCATGCTATATATCCAGAATAAAATCCAATATTCGACTTCCAAAACAGCTTATAACAAAACAACTTTCTTCTAAGCATAGATGAGGTTGCCATCTCCCTATAGTGCAATCAATTCTAAATTTGCATCTACAGTACGTGACATTATCCCACTTCTGCATAAATTACATGCATTTCCAAAGGTGCTAGATATTCATAATGTTTCTTTATAGTCCATTTAAAAATAGTAATACTACTGGAGGAAAAAGAATATAGTCAAGTTGTAGACTGAGTAATACATAATTTAATCATTCTAAAAATTGCCATAGATCAATTTAAGAGCAGATAATGTTCCTGCGAATGAACTGATTGCATGTCTTTATATCAATATTGTCTGTTTTAGATTGCAAACTCCTAGAGGGCAAGGATAATTTTGTTTAAATTTCCTTGACTAAAGGCTTAGTACCACACCATGCACTTAAAAAAAGCTTTTTTTTTTTTAATGTAAGTATTAATATTTTGATCCTAACAAAGTTCAAAAATTCTTCTATGGTTTCATTCTGGTCAACTATATGGATTTGGCTTTTTTAAAGTTCTGGTACAAGTCGGGCATGGTGGTTCACGCCTGTAATCCTAGCACTTCGGGAGGTCAAGGCAGGCAGATCACCTGATGTCAGGAGTTTGAGACCCGCCTGGCCAACATGGTGAAACCCTGCCTCTACTAAAAACATAAGAATTAGCGGGCATGGTGGCAGGCATCTGTAATCCCAGCTACTTGGGAGGCTGAGGCATGAGAATTGCTTGAACCCAGGAGGCAGAGATTGCAGTGAGCTGAGATTGTGCCACCGCACTCCAGCCTGAGTGACAGATTAAGGCTCTGTCTAAAAAAATAAAAATAAAAAGCTTTTGTATAATCTACATATAGGCTCTGTTGAATATCATGCAAGTTGTTCAGAAGTTGTTTGTAAACTAAATTCTGCCTGAATTATTCTGCCAATCCATATCCCAGCTTTAATTTAACTTAGGGACCAGCATGCTTTGAACAGAAAAGTTACCCGTGGTGGTTATTCACACTGCTCAGTTTTATCACCTCCCCTTCTCGTTCAGGCACCTGGTAGAATTCAACTTTCTAGCTCCCTGAAGCTTGCATAGGACCCTAAACTAGTTCTGGGTAAGTACAAATGACATAAATTATTTAAGACCAAAATATATAATTACTGACTTGAGACTATCCCAAATTCTATTCAAAACAATTGGTTATATTCTGAAGAAATGTCTGCTCCATTTCTGAAGTTCTACAGTGAGGACACGTGGAAACACTCGCTACTGATCCATGCCGGAATTTAGTACGAGTGAGAAATAGGCCTTTGGGACTGTAAGCCACCAAATTTGGGGAGTTGTTTGTTTCTCCAGATCACACTCTTCACCCTAGCTGGCTGCAGAAGGCCAGACTAAAGAGTCAGTCAATTAGATTTCTTGCCCTCTGTATCCAGATTGGATTCTATTATTAGAGAGATCTGGCAGAAGATCAGAGGGAAGCAGGTGAATGAGGAAAGCGTATTCATATTCCCTTAGCTCACAAGTTCCCATTTTCCTACATGACAACCACGGCTCTTCTCAAGGTGGCCCCTGCATAGGAGCCTCTCTTTCCAACTAACTCACCCCTTCAAGCCTAGGGTTGGAAATAGACCCTGTGTTACTAGTCTCGGATACACTCTATCTCATGGTTCCCCTATTTCCTATCTACACCTTTGCAAGTAGCCCCTTTATTGGATATTCTTTGAATTACTCTGTGGGAATGAGCCATCTGTTTCCTGCCATAACACCAATTGATAGGTTTTTACAGCCTGTACTGTCTGCTTTACTCATTCTACCAATAAAACATGACATTGTTCACATAGCGTTCTTCCCGAACGACTGTGGTTTCCTCTACATTCAACCTTGCCAAAATCAAGGAAGAGGCTGGAGATCTAAATTCCACTATCCTCTCAACAGTGTTTATACAATAGAACTCTTTCCCCCAGACAACAATGCCTTTCGGTCTGAGAAAGCAGTGGCATTCCTAAATCACAATTTGTTGCTCCTCTGTCCAATTCCAGCCTATTTTAATACTGCAGTACTGATTCTTTCACACTTTAGGGAACTTTGAGAAAGCAAGGTCTTTGATATTATTCCTCCCTCCTCACATTACCTCCACACATCTTCCCCCAGGTTGAGTTTATTTTTGTTTAGTGTGCCAAAAGAAAAAAATCTTCATAAAAATAATGTTCATAGACAGTTGATTAGTGATTCCAGATACTGGATATTGATAGGCCTGACATACCTTCAGTATCTTAAATAAGCAATTCATCTAGCTAGTTAAGAAATGAGCAGATGACTTACCTACTTGGAACGCTAGGAAGACTTGTTTCATCTTGCACTTAAGAGTTCAATGACATCACCTAAAAAAAATCATAAAAGGATCTCAAATACGTACATTAAAATTTCAAAAAGAGAGAAACTAGTAAATTACAGATTATCATCTATGAAATATGTTCAAAAGCACAGTTTAACAAGCCTATATTTAAAATTACTGCAAATAAAAGTGATTTTGCCATTAGAGGTAATTCATGTTTTATGTACGTTTGACTTATCAAATTATCTCCTAAAAGTCCAATCCAAGTTTCTTGGAGATAGATAAACATTCTACCTCCCTAAAAATTACTGTTTTGTTTTCCTTTCCTGGATAGTGCTTCTTTATCCTTAATTTCTAACATTTATGTAGCATTTCACAATTTCATATCCTTTTCATATACGTTGGTAGTTCTTAGCCTTTTGCAATTTGTGGAGACTTTTAAGGATCTGATGACAATAATGAACAATCTCACCAGAATTTTGTGCATGCAATGTTGGAGGGTTCATTGATGTCCTAAAATCCATCCACGGTTACTAACTCCAGTAATCCATAGGTTAATCATCACAACATCTCTATGAGGTAGGTATTGCTATCACCATTTTTTAATTAAGAAAATTAATCTACGTGGGGTTCAATTACTTGTCCAAAGCATGCAGGATAATCTAGTGTTAAACCAAAGCCTTTCGACATGACAACCATGTTTTTCCTTGTGTCTCATGACAGCCTCCTACTTTTGTTGATGTGAATTGACACCTATATTACACTATTTTATTTGATGAAGGTACAGTCAAACTTTACTGGACAAGAGTCCCAAACATACAAAATTTTCTAAATAAATCAGGCTAAAAATCTCATCTGATCTTCAAATCATAGATCTATTTTGCTTTTAGATTCAGTTAAATCCCTAATCTATAAAAGTCATTCACTCAGAAGCATTTTGAGTTCATCCCATGGTGCTATGCAAAACGAAAAGCAAATATCTATTCCTAAAACATAGATGTGGCTCACATTTTAAACAGCTCTCACTTTCTCTGTTGTCCTGTCAGTATCCACGTACATCCACCTTGGACTCTGGATCCATGGCCATAGTCCCTGCCTGCCTGGTCTTCCTTCATTTACTTCAACTAAATTCTCAGATTTTCTGACCAAGGATACCCAAAGCCTCTAATTTACTAACAGGTTGAGTCATATGAAACTGTAATCGGCTAGAAAGAGTAGAATATTATCAGTTTAATATCATTCACTTTTATTTAGCTTTAGTGCCTGGACCTGTTGATGCTCAAGTCTTATGGGGAAAGGAAGAACATGATTCCAAGAAGACCTGGTTCTAATCCACTGTGCCATTTAGCAGGTCAACTACTTCAAGAGAAACACTTAAACTCTCTAAGTAACAATTCCTCATCTGAAAATGAGGACAATATGCTTCACAATTGTGTCATAGGATTCTGGGGAAGTATTCCATGTGATAATATCACCTGCGAAAGTGCTTCAAAAATTTTTAAAGCACTATACACATTTAGGTTGCTGTTATTATAGTCAGCAAAGATGCCTTCATCAGCAAAACCAGCAATAAATTTTTTAGAAGAGCAGTAGAATCATATGTCCACTAAATTACTCACTGCAAATGTCCAGACATCACTAGTACCCCTCACATGTTGGTGCTGGTTTATTTATATATATTTATTTACATCACATTGGGATGACTCGCTTGGTCAGCTTTATAGAAGAGCTGATGACCTGGTTCCTACATTGCACATAAGCCAGCAGATGATCACTTAAGAGATACAGTGAAATTGCATGACGTAGTTATCTGCCCACTGAAATCACATAATGAATTTACTATCTGGTATTAAATTACCACTTTGTCATAAATAACACCAACCTAATGGTCTTAAAAAAATAACTGAAATAAAAAAGGAAAGTGATTTATAAATAGTATATGTGGGATTTTTAAAGATATTGTAGTAAAATTGTGTTTTTCCACAATTTTTAAAATGTGCTAGAGCTTATGTTTAACAATTTTCCTGCCTTCTAAAGGTTGAGTAAACAATATTGCAGTATGACTTTCAACATCAGGGCCAAGCCCTTCAGTAAATAAAGCCAAAGTGAATTGTATCATTGACTACCAAATGTGCAAGGCAAATATAAACCTATGTAAACCATGAGTAAAAATCAAGTGGAGGCAGCAAAGATCTTTCAGCAACTGTTTTCCAGGCTTGTAAAATTCAGCTGAAGAAACTGATACAGAATAAGTTTACAAAATAATGAATTTCCTACTGTGTTATAGATCTTGAAGAAGAAATCGAAATAAAATGCAATTCCTCAAAAAGGCCAGTTTTTTGATGATTTGACACCTAACTTATGGCCCTAAAACCAACAATAACTGCTGTCACTTCAATAGCCTTCATAAACATTTCATGGTCAGGTTCTCTTAGGATGCAAATCTGTAACAACTAAAAAGTTTATGAATAAAACAACTCAGTACATAAATCTCAGCTTTCAAAGGTGCATACAAATAATTTTTACCTTATCTTTTTTACAATTCATTTCTGTCTTGAGCCCCCATTCTATTCAGTAGTCAAATTTCGGGTTAATCAGTTAGTGCAGTATTTCCTCAGTCTGTGACTAGCTTGACGATACTCTCTACTCACTCATTATCCAAGGGCTGTCACCTTAGTTTCAAGGAGTGTACTTGGTGCCACTGAGGTGCCATCCTCAGTGATGGGAGAATGTCATCTTCTCTCCCTATGATCAGATGATAAGGCATTTACATTTTACCTGTTTCTGGCCGTTGGTATCTAACCATATCGCCATGTGCCCATTCTCATTGGGTCTTAGATCATTGCTTCATGGAAGTCACTTTGCATCTTTTAAGACTCTGCTATGAGGCCCCTTCATGCCCACTCTCTCTCTCTCTCTCCTCTATTTATGTTCCTCTGTAAGGAGGAAGTGGAGGGGAAGAATAAAATGTACAATGCTGTATGTTGGTAGATAGAGTTTAGAAAGGGTTTCTTCCCTATATAGAGGATAAACCTAATAATTCTCTCTGCTTTTCTCATACTGGCCATCCCAAGCTTTACCCACTTGAGTATGGGCTTTGGATTCAGAGGGTGCATTCAATCCCAAAGCCCACCACTTTGGAAAAGTTTCTAATTTTATCTTGGATACTTCATCTATAAAACAAGTATAATAATATCTCCCTCATAGGGTTGTTGCAAAGATTAAAGGAGATAATAAATGTAAAAATAATTAGAGCATCGTATGATGTATAATAATCATTCAATAAATGATATCTATTATCATCATTATCTCTCCTCTCTCCATGCGGTCCTCCAGCTTCTACTCATAGTAATGCATCAATTTATATGACTCCAGTGAAAAGACAGCAGGGTCAACACTGAGTTTATAAATAAGAGTGGAACACAATGTTGATTAGGAGAAGACATTTTTACAAGATCCCACGTGTTGGTCTCAACCCTTGCATACATGAACGAGTGGCATTCTTTATCACTGTAGAAAATGTCCCCACATGCCTAAAATATATCATTCTAATGTAGGCACAGAGAGTTACTATTTGAATCCAGTCATTAATACCTATTTAATGTTATAACCACCACCCACAGTTGGATATTTTAAGTAAGAAAGGAGATCAGTATGAATTCTGTCAGCTTTCATCTGTGTCTTTTCCTGAAAGTATCCAATTTTAAATCCAAAGACCCAGTTCTTCCAAAGTATTTACAGTGAAAAAGCACCAAAGATTAAATCAATCCAGAATCACCTCATGAGTAAGTAGCCCGGTTAGTTAATTACAGGATTCTTTGTTGCTCTTTTTTATTGTGGGTAAGAGTTCTTGATGCAATATTTTTGGTTAATTGAAGATTTTCGTTAAAACTATGCAAGACAGCCAGCAAATAGTGCATTTATGTATGTAATAGAAATGGTTGTAATATATCATTAAGACACTTCAGGGCATGTTTTATTGGTTCATTAATACAGTACATGCCTTAGGTGTATTCAACCACTCGGGCCCTATATTAATGGACCAATAAAATGTACCCGGGAGTGCCTTAATGCTACTCTAATATGGCTAAGTTTAAATTAATTTTTTCAGGCTTATCTTTTTAAAAAATATTTTTTCCCACTTGGGAAGATAGATTCCTTCACAGCGGGGGAAAAGTTCATGGTGACAGAATAAGAAGAAGCAGGATAATAAAAATCTTTTGGTTTCATCAGTTTTCTAAAATGGCTCATCCTTTTGGACGGTTCCATTTCTAATCTCCTGCATTCCATTCCCAGTGTCTTCTCATATCTTTCATAGAAATCAATAATCTTGTGGCTAGGAGCAGGAAACTAAGAACTATCTCTTTTTGGAACTAGGAGATCAAGAACCAGCAAATATCATAGCTACCTATAAAAGCCCTGTTACCTTTCAGTCTTTCACCAGGTCAGAACAAATACTTACCTTGCTTTTTCATCTACCTCCTAGCACCTTCTGTAATCAAGGAATGATGCTTCCTCTTAAAAGGAAAATGATTCTTCCGTCCTTCTCTTTCTGCTTATCATCCATATTATACTCCCTCGCTCAGCTTTTTAGAAATTCTTGGATTCTACCTTGGGTTATTTAGGAATCTACTTGATAACAGAAATTTGAGGAAATCTGAGGAAGGTATAAAAGTGTTTAATCCAGCTCCAAAGTGAATTAAAATCTTAGCCTTACTGTGGACTTGCTGGGTGGTATGGGTCTAAAAGTTTCCAGTTCCTCCTCAGCAAAAGGATAATATTGTCTGTCTTACAGGCAGAGCATGAACACTAAATGAGATAAGGCATGAAAAACACTAGGTGTAAAGCCTGGCACACAGAGACCATGGGATGTTAGTGGTAGTTTTTGTTATTGACTTCTGAAATGCCACTGAAGAAATGAGGATGGATGACAACAGTTAAACAGTTTGGACTTCCCCAAGAAAGGCCGACAGTTTAGTCATCTAGAGTATACAAAGCTGATGCCCCTTCTCACCCTCCTTCTTTTTTTTTCTATTACCACTAAAGCACAAGACCTTTAAGAGGTGCCTAAGAAACAGAGTATAGACTAGGGCTTCCTAATTTCTTTACCAACAGTTTAATTTTTGTTAAGACTGTAGTCACGTAGAGATGTTTATCACCACTGATGTCATGAGTGCCATAAATAAGTCCTACAATGTGGAAAAACACCATTCTTGACTAGTACTACAGTCTCTGTCTTCAAAGAAGTTATCTTTCAGTTGAAACAACCAAATATATGTAGAACTTTAAGTAACAATACAAGATAGATTGTAAGTGCCACAAGAGTTTTTTATTCAACTTTAAAAATAATGGAAAAGGGTCCTGTGAAAAAAGATTAATCTCAAAAGGAGTCAACCAGGATGCAGGATCTATACAGCACTCTTAGTTTATTGAGGAAAGGGGTAAATTTTGAACTGGGCATGATGAACTGAGAAGAGAGATTTAGAAGTAATTCACATTGGGGAATGGGGCCAAAAATAATGTAATTTTACCAGCGAGCTTTTGATGAACAATATTTGGGTCAGAGGAATCTTGGAGAGCACTAGTGGGGGATGCATTTGGGCTACTCCACCTTTCAGGTCATAGAAAACGAATACAGGAATTTTGGTCAGGGAGAAGACATAAAATAAAAGCAATATTTTAAAAATATGTTAATTACTGTGAAGTCTAGTGTGAACTGGAGGGAGGTGAGAAGGTATCAGAGAGATCCGTTGAAAGAGGATTATCATATTCCATATTTGAAGTGGTTGGATCCTAAATAAGAAAAAGACGAAAGAAAATAGAAGAAGAAAGTTCAACAAAAGTTGATAAATATTTGATTGTAGATATGCAAGAGAGAGGAAAGAGAAAGCAGACAAGAAAACCAAACGTGAAGAGATGGGAAAATTATGTAACTATTTGCTCCATTTAATTTGCTTAGCATAGAAAAAATAATTTTTCAAAATCTCATTCTATGAGCCTCACATGTTCCTAGAATAAAAAAGGCTGAGAAAGTAAAGGCATTATCATTACTAAAAAATACAGTTAAAAAGTAAATAGTTCAACAAAGGTGGGCTAGTTGCGTGTGTTAATTTAATGTATGTAGAAAATTACACTTTGTCTATCATCATAGCACAAAGTACAGCAACTCTGAAAAAGCCTCATTTCTTTCATTTTGCCGAAATGATTTTCTTCATCAGAACCCTGACTTCTTTCCACTTACTTAAATAACATTTATTCTTCAAGGCCCATCTTCTCTAAGAAACTTTCCCTGACTGCTCAAACACACATTGAGCACCCTTCCTTCCTTGAACTCCTAGAGTCTTTGCTGAATTAGCCACTTAATTTAGCACTATATTATGCAGGTCAGCAGCACACAAGTCAGCATGATTATAAGAGAAAGAGGCAACAGTAGGGAATAGATCTCACATTTCACAAAGTTTACCATGCCTACTCCCATTTCTCCAAAAAGAAGAATTCTATATACAGTTAGAAGAATGGTTGCATCATTGCAATGTGTATGTCTACTCTTACGATAATTGCATTATAAAATACTACATCTCCATTTAGTGATTCAAGTAAAACATGAATTCATTAGATCGAAGTTGCATCTCATTATACCCATAGATTTACATGTTTGAGAGATAGGAAGGGTACCTTTTATTAATTTTTTTGCTCAATTTGCACAAAAGAAAATTACCATAAATATGTGATGATTTATTGGGAAATTTCAATAATTACGTGAATGCTTTAAGAAACGATATACTTTAATTGTCCAAATATCTGCCCAAACTCAAGGATGGTATAGCCAAGGATGTCCCAGTCATGACTCCCAGGGCCATGTCTTCCAAGGAGCCATAGCAGGGTGAGATGGAGCATTTGGGGAAGAGAGGTCTGCCCATCAGAGGTCATACAGAGTAAGAAAATCCAGAAAGTCAAGAGAAGCCAAAATCCATTAAGGAAAGCAATGAGTAAAAGCTAGAGAGAATAGGATTTGGAACTGGAAGCCAAAGAGCCAGAGGCAGATCAAAGCTGGGGTATATTGCCAAGAGTCAGAGCTGGGATTAGTGAGAAGAAAAACTAGTGATAGCCTATCAGTCCTAGTGTTGAAAATTTAAAGCAATTGCTTAAAAATAGCTTTGAAACATTTGAGACTAGACTTAATCATACTGAGTTAGAGACATTTTTCTAATTTATCTTGACACACTTTTGTTTTTGGATTTATTCCTACTATCTTTTGTGTGTTTAGAGACACAGTCTGGAAGATGATTGTTGATTTCAATAATTTGCCCCAAATTCAAATTTTAAGTTTTAGAGTCCCTATATTGTCTCTTTACTATGTACATTCGTTTTTTTTTTGAGACGGAGTTCCCTGGCCCTGTCGCCTGGCTGAGGCAGGGCGGAATCTCAGCCTACTGCAAGCCTCCGCCTCCCAGGTTCACGCCATTCTGCCTCAGCCTCCCAGGGCTGGGACTACAGGCCACCACCCGCCACTTTTTTTTTTGTATTTTTAAGTAGAGACGGGGTTTCACCGGGTTAGCCAGGATGGTCTCGATCTCCTGATCTCGGGATCCGCCTGCCTCGGCCTCCCAAAGTGCTGGGATTACAGGCTTGAGCCACCACACCCGGCCTGTACATTCGTTTTTAACTCTCTATACAAATTTTAAAAACTACACATTACCCATAAACCTTGAAGTTGACAATACATTTTCATGATCACTGCACAATGATATCATAGGGAAACAATGTCATTCTTAATTGAAAACCAAATAGGAAGACAGAAAATTTATAGATTTCCAGTCACATGGCTCAAATTCGATCATCAAATAAGAATCTTTAAGTAGACTTCAATTTTGTCAATAACTATTCAAGGTCATATTTTAGAATCTGAAATTCTCCCCTCACCCCCCATTATCTCTGTAATTTAGGCTCAAAAACTGGATTTATTACAGATGGTCTTCTACACTACCATGGAAATAACTGCACCAGCCTTTCTGGAAGGCAGTTTGGCTATGCATACTAAAAGCTTGCAAATACCCTTATGTCTTTATCAGAGAGATTCTGTCTGTGCTGTGTAAATTTTTCCTAAGGAAACAATCATGGATGTGTGAAAATATTTGTCTACAAGGAGATGTCCATCACATCATTGGTAGTTTATAGCTTTTTTAAAAAATCCAAAGGTACAAAATAAGAGTGTGGCTAAGTAAACTATTTTAAAAACTATGTAGTGAAAGTAATTAACTACAAAAAAATTGTTGCGGAAAAACAAGTAATAAATATAGAATGATGCATTACTAAGTATAAGAAAAAAATCTCTTATCACATAGTCTGATCCTCACATAGCATTTGACATCTGATCTTCTTAAAACATTGAAAAAGAACAAGCAAGAGGAACCTAGTTGATATAAAAATGCTAGAATTCTTTATTTCTGTTCGTTCTTAGAATACAGTATGAGCTCCTTCCTATATTAAACGTCCCATGTGATTATCTAGTTCCTCTCATTCCAACTTATTATTTGCCACTTTCCCTTTTGCTCACTACTGTCCACTCATTTGTGCTCTGTTCCTGAAATGTGCCAGTGGTCTTGCAGCCTTGGGGCCTGGTCATTTGCAGTTCCTTCCATCCAGAATGTTGTTCTCCCATTCACCATCCCTACCACCTCCCCCTGACTCTCTCTCAGACCTCACATTAAAACACATCCTCACAGGAGCCCAACCCTCTCCCATTTTAGAATAAGTCCCGTTATTAGATATCCTCAAAGAACTCTGGACCCAGTTTCATAGCATTTAAATCTATTTTAATCATATAGTCATTTTGTGGCAATCTGTTTAGTATCTGTTATCACTAATAGACCAAAAATTCCATTAAGGTATGAAATGTGTATTGCATCTATTAGGAACTCAATAAATTGTTGCTGAATGAATGAAGTTATGGGTATTATTTACTTTTTCCTCTTCTAAGTTTCTACAGCAAGCATGTGTAACTTTTATAATAAGAAAAAGCTTAGTTGCCAAAAAAGTCTAATTGAAATATTCTAATACTAAAGAACATCAGGATTAGGAAGGTCCTGGAATTTTTCAGTTTATATCCACATTCTGTTTTCTTGCTAAGATAAACTAAATCATTACTTTAAAATCAGGATTTAAATATCTCTGTTACATATTTTGAACTTGAATTTGATTTCCTATTTTTTCTCTGTAACCATTAGAAGCTCCTCAAAGTAAGAATATAAAATACCAAGCAGGAAGTCTCCGTGTGTGTGTGTGTGTGTGTGTGTGTGTGTGTGTGTGTGTGTGTGTGTTGAAAAGAATTTTGCCTTAAGAAGCTACTTCTTAGATAGTAAGTACTAAAATAGGAACTTCACGGGTCAGATCAAAAGAAGAGATAACTCTTAAAACAGTGGAATGGTCCACTGGTATGTGCGAACTGATATTATCTTCTACTTCTTTCTTTCAGCCTTGACCTATGTAACACAGAATTTGGTTTTCACTATTCAACTGATGTGAAAATGACTGCCAACCTTCTACATGATCCACAGTCTTAGTCTGTCATTCTTTTTTGATGAGAACAGATCCTTGTGTTTGTACTTGTCTTCCTTTTTTTTTTTTTTGTCTCAAGTTGCTTCTCTGTTTTTAAGCATATAAAATGTATTTCAACACTTAACAACATAAGAAGTGTAATCAAGAGCTACGAAAACGTTCCAGCTAAGTTTCCCTTTTGAAGTGATAACCAACTGTTGCTACACAGTTGGGCCCCCATGGTAGCTTAATAGTATGTTATAAAAACCCTTTTCAACACTAAACAGGAAAGTAAACCTGCCAAATTTACTCTAAAATATGAAATTAATTTCCTGCCGCAGTCTCTCTGCCAAAATAATTTCATCTAATGTTGAAGGTTTGTAAGTTGAATCTTTTCCTAAAAATTGGAAATTAAATGCTGTGTTTCTAATTAAGCCTCAAGTTATGATTTCTACTTGAGAAAAAGAACAAATATAGTTACTTCCTCTTCAGGGGATCTGAATTGTTCAATATGTGTAAGGCTCTTGATAATATTTTAAGTTTATTATTAACCTGGCAAAAACACTGTTTCATAACTGGGTGTAATTTTAATAAAATAAAATATAACTGCATTATTATAAATGCCTCTTCTTGACTTTCTCCTAATCTATCCAAATTCAGTGCTTCTGGTGGAACCACTTGTGTTCACATAGATTTATCTCACCCTATAAAAGCACAATTCATTAAATAGACTAGTCTATTTAAACTAAGGCAATTTTATCACAGTCAGTTCAATTATTTAACACTGCTTTTTTAACACACTACTTAAAGCTTTCTTTTGACAAGTATTTCTTTAAATAAATGAGTTGTAATTTAAAGAATGAAAAAAGATCACGTCCCCTTACAATATATGCAATTAGCCTATAGGGAGATGTTTTGCTGATACAAATCTAAGTTTGATTTGAAAGTTTAACTGAATCTCAAGTAACAGAAGCCACCAAGGTTATTTTTCAGCAGAAATAAACATAAAGAAACTTCCTATGTGCAATTAACTTTATTTTCCTGTGTTGGCTGCATTTTCATTTAAAGGGCTAACATTTTGGCCAAGTCTACATAATTAAACAATCAGTGATCATCTGAATAATTTATTATAAAGATAATATAATCTGAAATATGCAGAACCGACTTTCTCATCCTACTAAATGATAATCTGGTTAGTGACTCTGTAAAGTAGTTATAAACCATGGAATGAAAAGTTTAATAATTGCCTAGCTGAGTACTAACAAAAACAAGATTTGCACTCCAGATTAAATGAGCTGAATAAGGAATGTTGCCATAATTAAAGAAAAAAGAAGTCAAATGTGTTTAGAGCACAGTGTGTTTGTCAAGCAGTGTCTTTATCAAGGTAATATCATTAATTTTTCATTTGTGTTACCCAAAAACAAAAAGTGAAAAGGTTCAAAAGAACATGCTACATTGTCTGTCATTGTATGAAAGGATTACTGCGATGTACATGCTTCTTTTGATACGTGATTTATGAAATGAAGCTCATGACTTTTAGTCAGATTTCAGGTAGCCTTGCTCCTAAATAGAAACATTCAAAATATATTATTGTGATTCAAATATTTCAGGTAAAGGGAATTCTTGGTACTTGGCCTTTCATACTTTTTGTTTTTCTTTCTTTTTATTATTAAGAAATAGCTAAAGATGGCCTTCATTTATCTGGTATAGCCACTCCCCATATTTTAGTAAGCAACTCATTGGAGCAAATTACTTCTCTTAGTATAGATTAGAGAATCAGTAAGTTTGATCAAAAACAATTGAATAATTGTCCAGAAGTACACTCTTCATTATATTGGAATCACCTAGAAATTAAATGCTGTATACTGACATACATCCAAAAAGGCAGTGTTAAACTTAAGGATAGCTCTGTATGCCCTCAGACCTACTTTGCCCTTCTATATCCTAAAAATGAAATACATACTTTTTAATGACGCATGATAATATTTTCATAGGACCTAAGTTCCAAATTTAACCAATCACAGTTCATAAAAACTAAGAGCTAGCCAGGCATGGTGGCTCACGCCTGTAATTCCAGTACTTTGGGAGGCCGAGGCAGGGGGATTCCTTGAGCTCAAGAGTTCAAGACCAACATGGTGAAACCCCTTCTCTACAAAAAAAAATATATATATATACAAAAATTAGCTAGGTGTGGTGGCTCATACCTATAATCCCAGCTACTCAGGAGGCTGTGGCAGGAGGATCGCCTGAGCTCAGGAGGTTGAAGCTGCAGTGAGCTGAGATGGAACCACTGCACTCCAACCTGGGAGACAGACTGAGATCCTGTCTCAAATAAAACAACAACAAAAATAAATAAATAAATAAAAGCCAAGTTGGAGATCATCCTGAAAGCTTCATTTGGATGTAAATTCACGTGTGTTAATTACCTCATTTAGGAGTACAAAAGTAAGCCAAGCTACATCTGGAAGAAAATGACAGAAAAGTCTACATGAAAATTTCCAAACAAAATGCAGTTGTAATTGTGTGTTTCCTTTAGTGACCTGTTTCATGCCCACCGTTCGCCTTCCGCAGTAGACGTGTCCAGTGTCCCATCCCAGTCAGGTGTGTCTCTGCCCTAAACATTCAGTTTAGTCCTCCTATGCATCACCACACCACTGATAAACAGCAGCCAAGACAGAGGGCACCCCAGTGTGTGGCGAGATCCTTGTAGCTGACAAAGCTGACAATGGCAAAATGAACATTCACGAAATAGTTCTCCACAACAAGGACCTAAATTATTCATCCTGATTTATCAGAAAATACAAGGATGAATCTCTGTGAGCTATCTCTAAATTCCAATTCTATACCCTCACTCCACATTGCCAATGGTAACATTTCCTTTTGTAATTTCCTTTGGTAGCATGTAATAGATACATGTGATTGTTATTGCCATCTACTTAACATTGGACTTTCACCAATTCACACAGCACTGGGAGTTTTGGGATGCACGAGAAAGATGAAAGTTGGGATTCAGACTAAGAGTATTTAGACAGACAAAAAGACATTTCAAAAAAGACACATTCACCAGTGTTTGCTGGCACAATGCTATCTTGACATAGTCAATATGGGACAAGAGGAACAAAAAATTCCTCAAGAGCGATGCAGCTTAGCAATCACTATCAAATGCCGCATTTTATAGATGAGGAAACTGAGGGACAAGAGGTTTTAACTGCACCACTCACAGCCACTCGGCCATTATTAACAAATCTCCCACCAAAACTCCAGCGCCCCCGATTCCCAGTTCGGTGGTCTTTTTCCTCACTAGAAAACATGCACATATTTTACAGAAAATAGATGTGGTTGTTTCTTCCAATCTTGTGAGATATAAATTGTTAAATGTATCTGTAAACTATTTAATATCAAAAGATAAAGAACCAACAACAATTGAAAAGTAAGGATTGCAAAGGCCTTTGAACCATCACATTGAGCAACAAATGGCTTTTAAAAAGGCTTTTTGGATATACTTCATATTAAAAATATTACAATAATACATATTATAATTATAAATTTAATATTACTTGGGCAAATATGAATTTATCAGTGAATTCTCAATAGTATATCTTATTTAAAATGGTAGAATGGTTTTTTTTGTTTGTTTTTTGGTTTTATTTTGAGACGTAGTCTTATTTTGTCACCCAGCCTGAAGTGCTGTGGTGCGACATCAGCTCACTGCAACCTCCGCCTCCTGGGCTCAAGTGATTCTCCTGCCTCAGCCTCCCGAGTAGCTTGGATTACAGGCATGTGCCACAATGCCTGGCTAATATTTGTATTTTTAGTAGAGACAGGGTTTCACCGTGTTAGCCAGGATGGTCTCGATCTCCTGACTGCGTGATCCGCCTGCCTTGGCCTCCCAAAGTGCTGGGATTACAGGCATGAGCCACCGTGCCTGGCCACAATTGTTTTAAAATATCTTTAAATGCATACTAGTTATCTAATATAGGGTATATGCCTTACATATGGCAAAAGTAGTTTGAATAACCCTGTTTGACTCAGATTGATGTAGTAAATGTAAATTATAAGTTACAGAAACAGGATTATAAATACATGTTAGCACTTTGACCTTTGTTCAGGTTTATATTTCAAGAATTAAAGAAAATGAAGAAGAATTAGTATGTACAGCACACGGCTTCCAAAGAATTACCCATTTAGAAATATTTACAAATGCTTTGCCATCTGATATAAATGAGGATGATCATTTCCAAAAAGAGATATCCTTTTATTCATTCATTCAACAAACATTTAAGGAGCATCCGCAATGGCAAGTCACTACAGTGGGCACTATATTCTTATATTAAGAATATACTTATATTAAGTGACTGTCTCTCTCCTTATTTATATTCTTACTATATATAAAGAATATATAATATTTAAGAATATATAATAGATTATAATAATTAATACTAATATAATATATAATAAGTATATATTCTTTTATACAACATATTCTTTTATATAAGAATTATTTTACATTAGTATATATAAAAGAACATATAATTATATATTATATTAATACATAATATATTATATTAGTTAATATCAATATAATATATAATGATAATATAATTATATCTAATATATTCTTTTATATATAGTAAGAATGTAAATAAGGAGAGAGACAGTTCCTGCCCACGGAGAGCTTAGGTTCTAATAAGGGAGACAGAGAGTAAATACTTGCACAGCCAATTATTTGTTAAAATTATGTGTGCTACAAAGTGGTATAGGATGGGTTTGGGATGGAGAGTAAAGAATGGGCTTCACTTTGAGATCAGACCTAGTCCAGGAGATCAAGGAAGTCTCCTTGGAGAGGTTCCATTTGAGATGAGTCCAAAAGTTGATAGGAATCCAGCAGAAAAGGGAAAGAAAGAGCATTCATGGCAGAATTTTTGGGTTCTTTACAGGAAAGCTGGCTGAAGAGTAGAGAGCTAGGAAGTTTTCCTCCAAAAAGATTGGTAGAGTAGGCAGGGGCCTGGTCATGAAGGACCAGACTGAAAGGGTAGGTTTCAAGATTACAGCCCTGAAAATGAATTACACATGAGCAAAAGGCCAACTAAATGAGCTTGTAGAACATGCAGACAAAACTCAGATTGGAGGGTGCAGAAGTGAGAGTGATGAGGAGGGGAGAGAGCTGCCTACCACCCTTCAGGAAAATCATGTTTTCTGTTGGCTTGCCAAGAGTCTGGCCTCGGGCCATCTTTGACTTCTGTGTCTTTGTAGCCTGAAATTATATATTCATGTCTCATCATTCTGTGAGTGCTTCCTGCCTACTCCTGGGGGTTAATCAACCAAGTCTACAGGAACCCACACCATCTAGCTCTGTCCATGTAAATATACTAGAGAGGGTGGAAATGCACAATGCTTAAATCTTCACTTGTCCAATGGATGTTTAACTCATTCACTATTTCCATCCTCACACAACGAAAACGGGTGAGCCTTTGGACTCTGCTACTTCAAGATATTTAATTAATTAAACACCAAGGTATGTTATTAAGAATAAGGGGGAGGATGAAAGCTGTTTTGGTCAACTACATGATACACTCTCATTATCTTCCAAAGAACTAAATACCTTTTTTCCCCTTTCTTGTGAAATATGAATAGAGATATGACTCTCAAACCACTCCTGTCTTCAAGATTCCGGCAAGCTTTATAAGGCTTTGCATATGAAAGGCTGAGAAATTATATCCCAGTTTCTAATCTAGTCTGTGGTTATAATTTTTTCTATAAAAGGATATTAGAAAATTAGTTATCTATTTATCTCTCATGGGTTTAACAGATAGGATACTGCATTTTTGAAATTAAAGGAAGCTCATAATTAAACATTCATCCTAATAAAAGACACCACTCTTGAAGCAAAGGTTACTCATTATAGGGTTTTTCAGTTTTTAGCGATCTGTGATTTCTTGAAAAGTCTGCAAGGAAATAAGTAGCATACTTTTTTATGTCTGCTTCCATTTGACTCCATATATCATAGTTCTAGGGAAAATCGCACCCAGGATATTTTATTACCTGGTTGGTGAATTAAACAGATATAAATTCCCAGCAGATGTTATGCGTAAGTATAGTTGCTGATTACCATTTCAAAAAGTTGTAACTAGCTATGGATGGTATTCTGGGATTGTGAAGAGGAGAGGAGAGGGTGTGTTTGTTTATTTGCTTGTTCTAACTTGAGTTTTAAAGGGTAGAGAGACTATGAAAAAGCAAAAGTTGAGTGTGTGACACAAAGGCAATACTATTGCATCCTGAGATATAGAAGTTTCTCTAAGGAAATTATCACACAAGGTGTTTGATTAAATTTTGTGAATAACTGATATAATGCAGCTATAGGCAGTCTTAAATAGTTGCCCTTTTAAAAAGTTTATCTGTATATTATTTAGAATCCAAAAAAGCATAGTTCCAGTAAGAAACCATACAGTATTTGCAATTGTTAATTATCATGCCAGGTAAGTTTGACTCACAAATACAAGTAAACCCCGTATTTCTCATATATGAGCATTTTTGTGCGGAATACATAAAATCATAGAAAACATAAGATTTTGAGTACATGATCCATTGTCATTCCTTTCCGTGAGATATAAGGGCTTCATATATGTTTATTTCAATTCCCTATTCTTTGTTATAGGCTAATTTGAACTCAGTGTGCTGAGGCATATACAGGAAGCTGGGAGTATTAATAAAGGAAAAGGAGGGACAAATTGAGTGACATCTTCGGCATCCCGGTGTTCCCTATATAGACATTCAGTACTCTTGTTTTTGCTCACCAAATCTTCCCATGACAGTAATCCATCCAGGCCTGCTCTGAGTTCCAGTTTTCATCAACTGCTTATCTTAATCAATCCAGCATGGCTGATGTCTGCTGGGTATTTAAAACAAAATCATGCCAACATATGAATGTAGATTTAAGAAAGTTTAAAATACTAAAGAGTACTCCAATTTTTAAGAAAAGATTCCTTCATAGCATAAATTGCTTTTCTAATTTGTTGAAATTCCTAAATTGTACACAATTAAAGAAAATGTTAAAGAAACATAGGGGCATAAGGGAAAGGTATTTGACACTGAGAATCTATCAACCACAAAGATACTATCAAGAAATCTACTCTGTCAGTTTCCCTGAGCTAGGCAAGATTTTGACAACCCTTTTGCTGTCTCCACATTTAAACCAACTTCATTATCTACAAGAGTTTATGAGTCCATGTATGTGTGATACTGTGATCTATAATAAGATTTATATATTTGGTCTTCATCCAGATTCCTGTCACACGACTTCTAAAGTGCTTGGAATCTAAGGAGTGGTAAGAGTATCTTTTGTATGTTAATGGGATGACTGGTTGCTGAGAGTCCCTAGATAACCTCAGAATGATGGCTGGCCACCAGAAGACCAAGGCTCGATTAGAGAGTTGGAATGCATATATAGTCCCATCCCCCAAATCCTGGGAAGGGTGAAGGACTGAAGGTTAAGGTGATTGACACCAATGGTCAATGACTTAATTAACCAGGCCTACCTAATTAATCTTCCCTAAAAATCCAAAAGGATTGGGTTTAGAGAGATTCCAAATAGCTGAACACATGGAGGGTCCAAGAGGGTGGTGTGCCCAGAGAGGGCATGGAAGCTCTGCAACCCTTCCCAAACACCTTGCCCTAGGCATCTCTTCCATCTGCCTATTCATTTATATCCTTTGTAATAGCCTTTACAATAAACCTGCAAACGTAAGTAAAGTGTTTCCCTGAGTCCCATGAGCAACTAACTAACTGAACCCAAGGAGGAGGTCATGAAAACCCCAGTTTATAGCTAGTCAATCAGAAACCAAGCCACAACCTGAGGCTTGCAATTGGCATCTGAAGTGGGAGACAGGCTTGTGAGACTGAGCCCTCAACCTGTAAGATCTGGCACTATCTCCAAGTAGACCGCATCAGATTTAAATTGAATTGAATTGAATTGTGGAACACTCATCTGATGTCCACTTGGAGAATTCCTTGGTTAGTGAAGGGGGAAAACCCTCACACCTCTGGGGTCAGAAGTGTTGTGCTGGCTGCAAGACAGTAGGAAAAGGCACCCTGGCTTCTTCCTCTATCCAAAAGTGTGCATACTGGAAAGCAGGTGAAGGGAACAATCCTAGCAGTAGTCTCTTCTGTATGTAAATAATATCATTCCAAAGGGTGGCAACATTGATATTTTCAACATGATTTATTTTTAATAAATTTTAAAATGCTCAGAAACTCAATACTCAGGAAAGGGCATAAAATGGTTAATTTCCTGTAATCTACTGTTTTAATTGATAGAAAACAAAATTTCAATAGTATTGTGTTTTTATTAATGTAATTAATCTTCCATGTATTTCATCATGAGAGAATTCCAGATTTCTGATGAATCTTACAAATATACATATGATTAAATCTGAAGTGAAAACTAAGAATCATAGCTGCAAATTTTCTTTTTCATTTTTATTACTGTAGTTAAGCTTCCATGTATTTTATCATGAGAGAATTCCAGATTTCTGATGAATCTTACAAATATACATACGACTAAATCTGAAGTGAAAACTAAGAATCATAGTTGCAAAATTTCTTTTTCATTTTTTCTATTATTTTATTGTTAAAATGGAGATGTGTAGAATAGGTCAAAAACAATTCCTGCTATTGCTTTTGCTATTTAGTTGGTGAAAGAGGAGGAAGAGAACAGTCTAGTTTGCTTATATATTTACCAGACACTGGACATTTGTTTTTTTTCCCAGTTGGGATAACTTAGGAACAAAGCTACTATAAATGTTTAGGTAGAGTTTTGGGGGCATTGCATGCGTGTGTGTGTGTGTGTGTGTGTTTTCTTCTCTCTCATGTAAGTGTGTAGGACTGGAACTCTTTGGTTATATGGCAAGTATATATTTAAGTTTATATATGTTGCTAAACAATTTTCCAAAGTGACTGTATCATTTCACATTACCATCAGCAATACATGAGGGTTATAGCCCATCTCCGTCCAACCTGGCACCTGCTATTGTCTGCTACAGTATTTTGTTTTAACTATTCTTACAGGTATGTTGTGGTATCTTATGGTAGTTGCAATTTGCATTTCTCTAATAAAAAATGGTGTTGAGCATCTTTTCATGTGATTTCTTGCAATCACTATCTGTAGAGTAGTGAACTATCTTTTCAAATATTTTGCTCATTTTTAAATTAGGTTGTTTTCTAATTATTGAGCCTTAAAAATTATTTATATATTCTATTAAAGACTGCTTCTCAGTTATATGTCTTGTAAATATTTTCTCCCAGTCTATGACATTTGCTTTTTCATTTCCTTAACATTGTCCTTCAAAGAAAGAAAGTTTTCAATTTGAAGAAGTCCTATTTATCATTTTTTTCCTTTTATGTTTTGGGCTTTTTATTTTATGTCTATGAAATATTTCCCCAACACAAAGTCACAAATATTTCTCCTGTTTTCTCATTTAGTGTCTTAGGCAGTTTTAAAGTTCTGGATTTTACATTTAGTTCCATTTTTCATTTCACATTCTTTTTTTATATATAGTACAAAGTATAGGTTGAGAGTTTCTGTTCTTATCTATTACATTTTCAATATTTCTTCAATCCATTTTCTATTCTTCTCTTACTCTTTTCTTTATGGGATCCATTAAAGATATGTTAGATTACTTGATATTGTCCCACAGCTCTTGAATTTACCCTCTCTCTTTTCATTTCCCACTCGTTTCTCTGTATGTGTTAGTTCAGATTATTTTAAAGACTAATGCTTTCCTGATTTTTTTCCTCACTAATATTTTCTTCAGCTATATCAAGTTACTGGCTGAGCTGTTCAAAGGCATAATTCATCTTTCATCTGTAGTAGTTTCTGTGTGCATACATGTTTGTGTTTCTAATTCTAGCATTTCCCTTTTACTCTATATTATAGTTTCTAACTCTTTGTTGAAATTTCACACTCCCATCTTTTTCATTTTAAACCCTTTGACATTAATCACAGTTATTTTTAAATCTCTGATACTGACAACATTTTGATCATCTCTGAGTCTGGTTCTGTTGACTGGTTTGTCTATTGAAAAGTGATTGTTCTGCCTTGCCTTCTATGAATCTTATAACTTTTATTAAACATTGTGTGTAATAGAGACATTATGTGTAATAATTGGACCATTCGTTTAAGGATTTGAGTCAAACTAGTCCAGAGTTGAGCTGTATTTGGGTTGTGATGCTGCTATGATTATTGGTTTTGCACCATAGGCTTCAAATTCTTCTAGTGGTGGACTGCCATAGCCTTGAGCTTAGAATCAATGTTGGGTTGTAAAAGGTTTTCTTTGCATTTCTCTTCTACCTAAGCCTTCATCATCCCTCCACATATCATCATTTGATGGTTATTTCTCCATCCTCTTGTGCTTCTCCTAGTGGTGGACCACTGCTGTTTGTTATTCCATGCTCTTGTTGGGAAGTGGAGAGTTTTCTGGATAGGATAACCTCAGACATGTGGCTTCCTTCTGCTATCCATGGTAGAAAAAATCTGACTTGTATCTCTGGTTAGCCTTAGGCAGAAATTTCCCCTAAATCAGCAGCAGCAGGCCTCTAACAATATAGATATGGATATAGCCATAAGATTCTGGAAAAAGAAGGGTTTATTATCTCCCACTTACTCCAGCCATGGACTAGAAGGTGTTTTACTTCTATGCTCAGCCAGATCAGCTGCTACTTATATTTGGTCTTACTCTGTTGCCACTTCCAGTTCTAGCTGCCTTCACAAAATAGACCCTGGCCCTGGAAATTTTTGTAGGTTGTCTGATTTTTCTCTCCTTGTAGGATGACAGCAATAGTTGTAATCGTCAGTGTTTATTTAAATCTACTCTCTCTTGTATATTTTGTAATGTAATCTTCATATCTCGTATTTTTTTTCCTTTTTATTCTAATTCCTGAAATCAAGCAACTCTTGTTTAATTTCATCCTGTTTTTTGGACATTTATTTTCTTAGTTTTCAAACTTCTAATTTAAGGTATATTTTTTCAGTATCCCCAAATGCTTTTTGGAGAATATTCAATTTGAGAAGTTGTGTTATACTTCTCTTCTGCTTTGTGATTTTTTTTTTTTTTTTTTGGTTGGGGGAGAATATTCAACAGCTGAAATTATTCAGATTTTCTATCTTCTTTTTACAGCAGTTTTATGTGAATGTGATCTGCTTTTTTCTAGTCCTTGTCAATGGGGTTACTAGTTCAAGAGTGCCCTCTTCTGTTAATTTAATAAAATACAAATGATTTAATGGGTAATGATAGGGAAGAGAGAGTATTGCCATTTTCTTCCACTTTCTTTTCTGCAGGATCCTTAATTTCTTCACTCTTATTTCTTTCTTTGCCTTAATTGTGACATCTCCAAAAGCCACTACCTGTCCTATATATTTGATTTTCACAAAGAGCAATGCTTCTCCAAGGATGTTATTGTTGGTCTGACTTTCTTTCAAGGCCCTTCCCTGTAGACAGAGCAATAAACTACCAAGCCCCAGCTCTGCATTCAGAACTTTGGCACTTATTCTTGGACTTTTTCTTACAGAAGTAATTTCTGTGCTTGATCTAAGAGCCTCCACTCATCTATTCTTTCTCATTAAACTTTTCAAGCCTTCTCTGCCTTTCTGCCTGTACTCTCAGTGTCAGGCACACTCTAGAATTTGGTTTATTATTCCACTTATAAGTAATTCTAAAGTGTTGGTGTTTTGTATCCTATAATGCTAAAAGTGTGGGGCCTGCATAGCTTAACATATACTCCCAGTTTTTTATGTGTTCTTAGGCAGAAATTGTTTGGAGAAAAACAAAATCAGGTATTTATCATTAAATGATAGTGTATTCATAAAATTAAATATCATATAGTATTAAAACACAGTGAATTTCTGATAAACATAACATGGATGAACCTCAAAAACATGTTGAGTTGAAAGTAGCTAGATACAAAGGACTATACATACTATATGTTTTTATTTGTATGTTTCTGAACATTATTGAAATTCTACAACAGGCAAAATCAATTTATTGTGATAGAAATAAGATCAGTTGTTGCCTGAGATAGGCAGTAGATGGAATTCACTGCAAAGGAGAATGAGAAATTTATTGTGACTTGTAATGATGAAAGTATTCTCTATCTTCACTGGGGTGACAGTTATGTATATGTATATATTTCTCAAAACTTATCAAATGATGCACTTAAAATTATTGTATTTTGTTGTATATAAATTTTACCTCAGTTAATTTGATTTTTAATAAAACTCAATGTATTGGTTAAATAACATGTTAGATAGTGATGAAGAGAGAATTAATAAGTCGAAAGATCAGAAAAGCAAAATATACAAAATATAAGAAGAAAGTAAAGAGACTTAGAAAATAGGCTGGGCATGGTGGCTCATGCCTATAATCCTAGCACTTTGGGAAGCCAAGGGGGAAGAATTGCTTGAGTCCAGGAGTTCAAGACCAGCCCTGGTAATATAGCAAGACCCCTTCTTTACAAAAACAAAAATGAAAACAATTAGCTGGGCATGGTGGCAAGCACTTGCAATCTCAGCTACTCTGGAGGCTGAGGTAGGAGGATTGCTTTAGCCTGGGAGGTTGAGGCTGAAGTGAGCTATGATCACACCACTACACTCCAGGCTGGGTGACAGAGTAACAAAACCCTGTCTCACAAGAAAAAAAAGGAGAGACTTAGAAAATAGAAAAATAATATCCAATATACATCTAGCAAAAATTCCAGAGAACAAGAATAGGAAGAACAAAAGAGAAGCAACAGAGCAAAATGACTGTGAATTTTCCAGAATCAAAGGAAGAAACAGTTTTATATGGCAAAAAGAAACACAAAGTGAGTAGGTTAATTTTTCTTCTTCATAATATATTGCAGTGAAACTGTAGAATTTCAAAAACAAAGAAAAATCTATAAAGAAGGCATAAAAACAGAATGTCTAGCAGGAAAAGTTAAATAATGAGCAATATTCTTAAAAATAAAAATAGTTGCCAGAAAACCACTGAAGTGCTGTTAGCATAAAAGTTTATACCTAAATTATCACTCGAAATAAAGGCAAAAATAAATACAAATTCACGTGAAGACAAACTGAGAAAGTTTCCTATTCACTGTGAGTTGCTGAAATTTTTTCAAAAGATGTAATTCAGTAAGAAGTAAGGAAAGCAAGTAACAATGTTGGGAAAAAATTGGGGAAAAAATGAGATGAAGATATTTTGTCACAGCCTTGGAGATATGATTAAAAAACAAAGTATGAGGCCAGGCAAGGTAGCTCACACCTATAATCCCAGCTATTAGGGAGGCCGAGGCAGTTAGATCACCTGAGGTCAGGAGTTCGAGACCAGCCTGGCCAACATGGTGAAACCCCATCTCTACTAAAAATACAAAATTGGCCAGGTATGGTGGCACACGCCTGTAATCCCAACTACTTGGAAGGCTGGAGAATTGCTTGAACCCAGGAGGCAGAGGCTGCAATGAGCTGAGATCGCACCACCGCACTCCAGCCTGGGCAAGACAGAGAGAGACTCCATCTCAAGGAAAACAAAAAGTAATTATCTGAAAAGGACAAGGAATTATATGATTATTTTTTAGAACTGAAAAGGAAGAAAGAGTAGGAAGGACTCTGGGAAAAAATATGACATAAAATAATATTAACTAAAGAATTTGTAAAGGCAATGGTGTTGTCCTTGTAGACATAGCACAGTTTCTAAAAGCAAAATGCATATGTTCCATTCCTATTGTGTCACATTCCAATGTTTTTACTTTGGGTAAGTTACTAAAGAATCTCAATTTCCTCATCCGTTAAATGAAAATAGTGACAGTACCCATCTCAGAGGACTGTTGCAAGGAATAAATATAAACAGTTTTTCATGGAGGTTGTCATCATTCTTGATTACTGATCGTACGTAGGCATTTCGATTCTGAAACCTAGTTGGAACTGAGTGGATTTCCTTTGATCAAGTGCGTTTCCTCCTAATAATGAAGTTTCTAGTAATCACTTTGTGATCTTTTGCTAGATAGGACCTTGGATTCTTTACTTGATCGGCATGAGGCTCAGTTTGCTCATCCATAGAACGGGAATAATGCTGTCCATCTTCCATTGTTGTGATGCATAAATGAGTCAGCCAAAATGCATAACTAATCAAAAATATGAAGTCCCTACAATTACCTACATGAGCCAACATCATCCATTCATTCATTCATATTATCTCCTCATAAGCTCCTCTCCTCCCTCACTCACCTCCTTGCCATTGCAGGAATGTGCCTGCACACTCCATAATCGGGACTTTTGCACTTGCTAATGTCCAAATATTGTCATGATTGCACCTCCCTTCTGTTAAATCTTACTCAAAAGTGATCTTTGCAATAAAGAATCTCTTGACTACTCTCTATTTGAAACATTTCATATCCATGTTCCCGCTTGATCTTCCTCCAACATACCATATATTGTACTTATACATCTTACATTTTTTCTTTCTCCCCTACTAGAGTGTATGCTTCATGAAAGCAAAGATTTTTTAACTTTGTTTTCTTTCACTGATGCTTCTCCATCACCTAGAGCAGTGCCAGGCATACCCCTGGCATTTAATAAATATTAACTGAATGAATCATTTAAAGGTTCTATCAGACCCATCTTACGTGTTTCCTCATATTTCCTTCACACTTCCCAATTTCTAAAATCTTAGCAGCTTCCTCACTCAGACCCTGCAATTCAAATCATGCCTGGGCCTTCCAATAGCAGTTTTGGGTGTGCCAAGCCGTATCCACTAGCTTTCATTGAAGATCCATGCCTATAAGTCATTTCCCGACTTGGCTGAATCACCATATCCACACAAGATGTGAGATCTGGCATCCTAAGTGACCGCCCAACAGGCCAGATGACGCAACCCAAAAAGACCAAGAAGTTACCTCCTCTCTGTGGGAAAAACTTTGAACAACAGGAAATGAGGGAAGAAGGGGAGATGCAGGCAGCTGTATTCCCACCCTTTCCTCACTCCTGCAACTACGTAGTGATATGAATTCTCCTTGCAACCAGTCTGGAGATAATCCTTGGGCTAGGCCAGCAGATTTGCCAAGCAGCCTACAGTGTCTCTCTGTAGCATGTTCTGAAGCAAGAGGCAAGTGTGGTCACAACCCGTTCACATTGCTTCCCATTGCTCCTTGCTTCATTTCTCTCCCTTCCCCTTTTTCTCATCCTCATCATTTTGCCTGAGTTTTCATCTTTCAAATCAGGTGCCAGCAGTGTAATCACAGCCTCAGACTCCGTTTTCTGAAGAACCTGGGCTAAGACAAGGTTTTTGAAGTTTCCATTCCTCTGGACTCAAGGGGCAAACCACATTAATTACTCAGTAGATGAGAATACAGTGATTGTAATCCATGTCGTTAGAGTCAAACCGAACCAAGTTGAATCTCGGTGGTACCATTTCCTAGCCACATGACTCTGGGCAGTTCACTCAATCGTTCAGATATTTAACATCCATGTGTAAAAAGGAGTAATGCACCCACCTCTTGCTGTTGTGGTGATGACAAAATGACAATGTCTGACATGAAATAATTGCCCATAACAGTGGTGAAACAAAAAAAAAGCCATAGTACTCCTCACAACAGAGTAGGGAGAGGAGAGGATTCAAAGTATGTTGAGCAAAAAAAAGCTGTAAGCAATTTCTTACAATGTTGCAGAATATAGTGTTAATACACTTCCATACCAACTCATAGGTGCAAATGATTTGTTCCTGGGAGGCCAAGTAAGAGAACAATAAGAAATTATGGCAAATTTTGTACATCTGGTTAGCGCTATGAAACACTTTGTGATATGCTTTTTCATTTGAGGTTCCTAGCAACTCTGTGAGGTAGGTCTCCTCATTTTGCATTTACTTATATTGCAGATTCTTGTTGCATTTAAGAGATGAAAAAAAAAGCCAATGCCAAGATTTACATTGTATGTATTAGTTTGTACAGTAGTGTTAGCTGCTGTAACAAATGCTAACATTTCAGAGCTCGAAACTGTGGTCAATGGTCAATGACCCCTTTCAACACCAATATTCATGACTTTTTGTGTCTTGTGGTTCTGCCCTCCTCTAAGGCCTCAAAATCCTCTGCCTTCAGGAAAACATGAAGAAAATGGGAGCATACATACCTGCATCTTAACTGGTTTGGCCCAGAGAAGACATCCATCACTTCTGTTCGCATTCCATAGTCTTGTGGTTGCAGTTCTATGCAAGGGGTAGAGGGACATGGGGGCATGGGCTCTGGCAGGGAACATACTTGTCAGTCACCACTCTATGATATGAAAGGTGGAATGAAAGATTGATGGACAGTAAGCCATCTCTGCATGAGAAAGTCAGATGACAGAGTTAGTTCACCAACCAAGGAACTGTGACACTAGAGCTTGTGTTCTCTCTACTATGCCATACTGCTTCTCAGCAGATATAAGCAGCTCCGTGACAACTCATTACAAAAACAGAAAATCAGATTGCATCCCTTCCTATCGTAGCCAGTTTTATTTATAAAATATGGTATTTGGCTTTTAATAAAAAGCAGTATCACATTCCTATTACCGAGTTGCACACATTCTAATAAAACTGTAAGGTCTATAAATATACAGCTCATTTGAGGACATGAATGATATCCAGGACATGGAATTTTTCATTCTAACAGCTTACAATACATTTCTAATGAACATGTCTACAAAATAAAAAGAGGCAAAACTTGGAAAATTAAGACTAACCAATTATCGGTTTAGTTTGGCCTGCTCTCTTGATTTCTCCTTAGCCAAAACATTTTGAGGCAAATTAGTAAACATGCAAACAGAAGAGAGAACAATAAAACACAAAGACAATGCTCTCTATTATATGCTAATTTTAAAATATAATTGTGGTTTACCCAATAGAAATTGAATCCATGAGAGTAGAAAACAAAAGAATCCATTTTTTTTCATTTGAAATAGAAACATTTACGTTTGCAACCAAACTTTTTATTTAAAAAGATGAAACAAATTCATTTTGTCTTAGAATTCAACATGCAGGCATATCTCAAAGTTATTGCAGGTTTGGTTCTAAGCCACTGCAGTAAGGGAATATTGCAATTAAATAAGTCACATGAGACCTTTGGTTTCCCAGTGAATATAAAAGTTATGTTTACACTATGCTCTAGTCTATTAAGTGTGTAATAGCTATGTTTAACAAAATAGTATGTACACCTTAATTTTAAAATATTGCTAAGAAATGCTAATAGTCATCTGACCATTCAGTAAGTCGTAATCATTTTGCTGGTGGAGGGTCTTGCCTTGACATTCGTGGCTGCTGACTGATCAGGGTGGTGCTTGCTGAAGACTGGAGTTACTGTGACAATTTCTTAAAATCAGACAACAGTGAAATTTGCCACACTGACTCTTCCTTTCACGAAAAATGTCTCTGTAGCATGAGATGCTGTTTGATAGCATTTCACCCACGGAATGGATGCTGTGTTAGCAGGCACGAAAACAACATGAATCCCCTTGTACATCTCCATCTGAACTCTTAGGTAACCAGGTGCACAGTCAATGAGCTACTGCTACTAATATTTTAAAAGTCATTTATTTTTTGAACAGTGGGTCTGGACAGTGGGCTTCAAATATTCAGTAAACCATGCTATAAACAGATGTACTGTCATCCAAGCTATGTTGTTGCATCTATGAAGCACAAGCAGAGGAGATTTAGCATCATTCTTAAGGTCCCTAAGATTTTCAAAATGGTCAGTGAGCACTGGCTCCAACTTAAAGTCATCAGCTGCATTCACCGGTAACAAAAAAGTCAGCCTGTCCTTTGAAGCTTTTGAAGCCGAGCATTGACTTCTCCTCTTTAGCTATACAATTCCTAGATGGCGTCTCTTTCCAATATAAGGCTGTTTCGTCTACATTGAACATCTGCTGTTTAATGTAGTCACCTTCCCCAGTGATCTTAGCTGATCTTCTGGAAAACTTGTAGCTTCTACATCAATATTTACTGCTTCACCTTTCACTTTTATGTTACGGAGACATCTTCTTTACTTAAACCTCGTGAATCAACCTCTGCTAGCTTCATATCTTTCTTCTGAAACTTCCCAACCTCTCTCAACCTCCATAGAATTGAAGAGAGTTGGGGCCTCCGGATTAGGCTTGCCTTAAGGGAATGTTGTGGTTGGTTTGATCTATCCACACCACTCAGACTTTCTCCATATCAGCAATAAGCTTGTTTAACTTTCTTATCTTTCATGTGTTCGCTGGAGTAGCACTTTTAATTTCCTTCAAGAACTTGTCCTTTGCATTCACAAATTGGTTAACGCTATATGAGGCCTAGCTTTCACTCTGTCTCAACTTTCAACACACCTTCCTCACTAAGCTTAATCATTTGCAGTTTTTGATGTAAGGTGAGAAATGTGAGACCCTTCCTTTCATTTGAACACATAGAGGCCATTGTAGGGTTATTAATTGTCCTAATTTCAATATTGTTGTGTCTCAGCGAATAAGAAGTCCCAAGAAGAGGGAGAGAGATGGGGGAATACTCAGTCAGTCAGACAGTCAGAACACACATAGCACTCACTGATTAGGTTCAGCATCTTATATGGGCACAGTTCATGGCACTCCAAAACAATAATAGTAATAACATCAAAATCACTGATTACAGATCACCATCACAGATATAACAGTAATAATAATTTTGAAATATTACTATAATTACCAAAATACAGTCCAAAGACACAAAATTTACTCATGCTGTCGGAAAAATGACACCAATAGACTTGCTTGATGCAGGTTTGCCACAAACCTTCGAACTGTAAAAACACAGTATCTGCAAAGTGCAATAACATGAAATATGCCTGTATCCATTGTCCATTTTTTCTTCCAATTTCCCCTCTAACCAGTAGAGTTAGAGTTACGAGAAAAAAAAAACATACGTTTATTTAAATGGTGTTGACATACCCTGAGAATTTGTAAACATGTTTGTTTCCACATGCTCCTTCCTCAGCCATATAGTCTTTGAAAAATAGAGGGATTTACATAATGGTAGCATGGGCCACTTGTGTGGCATAAATATATATGTTGCTAAGTAAACATTATATACACATAAAATATATACATAACACTAGGTCTTGCTTATACAAGAGCTAAAGTAAAGAGTGCCTTCTGGCTCAGCTCAGAAAATATAATTTCTATAATAAATCATTTTTGTCCTTATATCTTGATAGTCAAGGCCCACACAATAAGATAAAACTTTCACACACGATAAGATAAAACTTTCTCTCTCCCTCTCTCTCTCTCTCTCTGTCTCTCTCTCTCTCACACACACACACACACACACACACACACACGGAAACTAGGGATAGCAACACTATCAAAAACTAAATGGATCCCAAACCAGTGAATGTTAAATAGTCAAAAATCATCATAAAAAAAAGTGTGTGTTGCTGTTTCTTTTATTTAAGCCACTGGGTTTTCAACATTCATCAGAATAAGAGAGAAGCTTCCATTAGTTTTTTATGGATGGTAACTAGATCTGCTTTCTTGAACATTCCAAGCCAGCTGGGTCTGGCAATGCTTGTCATTGCTCTGATCAGCTGTAGGGGTCTAAAGACTCCCTGTGTCTGTCTTTCGCTTATCATTCTAAAGACACTAATCTCCTAATCTCCAAATAATAATCTGGTATTGTTAACCTTAGGTTTGAGCTTTTTAGTTCATCAGGAAAGAAAGGGCAGTGTTCAGAATGGTAGAGAAAATATCTACAGTTTATAAAGGAAAAATGAAACTGCTTTCCCAATGTAGCAAGTCCTCATCATTAAAAAATCACTCACTCCACAAGGAAAGGTCCATAGTAGAATACTGTTTTTATCTATCCTTTTTCACTTCTTTGCCCAGAAGTTACCTATTAATAATGATAGTCTCAGTTGAGAAAAATCCAAAAAATTCGGCAGAATTTTTAAAATTTTCTTTCTTATCCTTTCAGCTGTCTGCCCAGAATTTGACCATGATTGGAAGCAAGTTCTATGTTCGCAGCAATTTATCTTTCTACATCACCTGTTTCTAGGTGATAAATATGCCATTTTCAAATTAGTGTGGCATTTGTGCAGTTAATTATATGCATTAGAAATCGTTGCAACAGGAATGTAATTTTCACCCCGCACATACGAAAGCAGAAATCTTCCCTAAACACACCACTCCAATGCATTAAATTTCATAGCCAATTCTTACTAAGTGAAACCTTAGAAAGATATTTTCTGAGAAAAATAATTAAAACTTTGAAGAAACAGTAAATGTTATCACCTCCCCAAAATGCCTAGGAATAAGAAAGAGAATACAGTTTTCTTACAAATCAAAGATAATCACCTAGAGACCCCCAGAAAAGGACGCTTCTTACCCTCAGTTAACTTAGAGCCTAAATTACGAATTTTGTAATGACTTATTTCAGGTTCAACCATAAAGCTACATGTTAATTGTAACATAAGCTTGTCAATCCTATATTACTTTCCATCTTTGTTACTTTTAATAAATTACAGATAATTACTAAAATCTTGATATATTTTTCCTTCATCTCAAATTTGGATAAGACCTTATTTTCTCTATACCATTTGGCTATAAAGAATTTTAAAAGTAAGGTGCTTATTAGCTGTTATAACAATAGCTGACTAAATGCCAACAAAAAAGCCACTCTTTACATTTTACTTTCATTTTTGGACTCAGTTAAAATACTTCCAAAACATGCCTGCTTTGACTTTGAGAAGATGTAATTGTGATATTAAATTTTATTGAAATTTCTCAGGTCCTGATTTGTGTACAGGCTGGTGCTCCTAGTTCCCACGAAGCAGTAAAACGTTTAAAATACTGTCTGTGCAAATGCAAAATTTATGAATTCACACATCTCTGGTTGATTTATGTGAAATAATAATGCACTATTTAATGCTTAAACATGGCTAGGAGCAATGCTAGGCTATCAAGATGTACAATGGAATAATAGATTTATAAGACGGATAACCTTCTTGCCTAGAGAAGCTTGTTTAAAGGTGTTGTACAGATATATTAAACTATATGTAATTTTATACTAACTTAATGCTGTAGGCCTGTACTGCAAGCAATAAAAGATTACAGTCATGGCATTTGCAATAATAAAATGATCTGGCTATTCAACATAAGGTATCTGAGGACTAAAAGGAGATAAGGAACTTGTTTAAAACTTTTGTCCCTTTCCATTCATTGCTCTTTACAAAATATTTTTCCCCTTTATGTGGCCAACATAAATCCATGGCCCAGTGGTCAGCTCTCATCATATAACTAGGGGGAAAGTTGTCCGTGAGGATAATAACTGGATGTTTTCAGGGGTCCTCCAGGCACATTTAATTCTCACATGATTTGCTTCAAAAAACTAACCAAAAACTTATTAAGATGAGACACAAGAGAGAATTATAATTGGCAGGTTTTGGGTAGTCTCTTTACACTTTTTCTTACAGTGCAAGTATTTTTTTAGTTAGAGAAGAATATATTTTTGTCATCTGAGTTTTTGTTCTTTCGATCTTTGTAAGGTAAACACCAACATACATGAGTCCAACTTTTATGCCCACAGGAGTTAAGAGATATTAAAAAAAAAAAAAAACTTTAGAATTTTTAGTTGTTATTCTCATGATACAGTGCTTTGAATTTTGTAGTGATTTTCTTTCAAAGTTTAGTCTTCTTCCACATAGTGTGCTAAATTAATGACAAAATGTCTCTCTAAAATAGAGATATAAACAAGGTAATCAGCATCTTTAAAATATTTCCATTTGTATTGCAATTTCAACTAAATTTAACAGATGTATTCATTTATCTATACACAATTCAGCAAAGTAATTTTAATAACCAATGAGGTATTTTAAATTTTGTGTTAACTAACGCAGAATTTTCATGCAATCTCTTGAAATCACCAATTTTTTGTCACATTGAAACTTCAATGCAATTCATTTTACATTGATTAGTGGAGTTACAAACCAAAAGAGCTATACAGGATAAATGACCAGCTATAAGGAAATACAGATTGGTCCTGTATTTTCTAATTACATTGCAAAAGGTCCAGTTGAAATCAAATTAAAATTTGGTGACATTTTCAAAATACTTAAAATGAAGAATTTTTTTCTTCCAGCTAGGAAAACTCCATTGTATCTCTGTGACTCCATTGCCTATTTAAGACAACATTTTAAAAGTTTGACAGTAATATCAATTATATGACCTTCAAGTCAGCTGTGTGTGTCAAAAAATAGCCCAATCGCCTATTGACCATGAAATGTTTCACCCTCTTTCTGTGCATATAGTTTCAAAACAGCAAAATTTCCACAGCTATTGTTAATGGCATTTCAGCAACTTTTATTCCCTATTTACACATACAGTGGAAACACATATAATTAAGAAATATCTCAGTGCTGAAATATCATCTTATATGGGGCTCTAACTGTTGAATAATTTTCAGCATTTTCAACATTGCCCTTAGGAAATGTACAGTATCTGAATAGCCAGAAATCTAGTAACCAGTTGAAACTTGCCAAAATATGTGGTCAGTCTGAGCTTTGAAAAGGCAGAGGATATAACTTGTGTCCATTTTAACCAGGTTTCCTGTAAGTAACATCTGCCTAGCTTCCTGAGGTGTGATCAGCAGAAACACTGTGAAAATAGGTAACTGTAGTACCCTTTATAAAAAGAAGACAGGAAAGAAATTGTGGCATTATTCAACTTTGATTCCTAAAGGGATACAAAGGTATTCTTATTCAGAAAAACATGAATTCAAATACAAAAGATATAAATACAATTAGAAAAATATATTCAAATTTGATATTTGAATGTTTTGGATTGGAAGTTAAGAGAACGTTCAAGTTTCTGCTTAAATGGCACCAATATAAACAGCACAGCATCCCCCGTCCTATCCCACCTACATTATTTTCTATCTTCTTACCCTGCTTTTTTTGGTCATAACACCCTTAATACCCAAATTATTATGTATTCATTTGTTTCTCGGTTTACTGTCTCATGCCCTCTACCAAAATGTAAGCTCCGTGAGTGCAGAAAGTGACTCCATTTTGTTCATTGCTGTATCTAATGCACCTTGGACCAACAGCACCCAGTAGAACCTAATAAATATTCATTGAGCAAATCAGTCATCTCTTTCACTAACTAATTCTTTAGCCTTGAATAAGTCACTCAATTCTTCTAGGTTTCAGTCTTCCTCTATTTTCTAGAATGAGGGATTGGACAATCTTTCAGATTAAAATACTTTAATTTTATTAAAATGCTTTAATTTGACCCCATAGACTTTCCCCTATAAATTATGGCATGTTTCCATGAATCTATCTAGACAAATATTAATTTCCCAAACGACACCAGTTACAGTTATTCCACAGCCATAACCAGATTAGAGCTGTAATACGTGTCATACTTTTCCACTTTAATAATTCAAATTCCTCTTCAGTTACTTAAATTAAAAAAAAAAAAGCATAGTTTTGTGCCGGCTATCTATTTATTGCTCCTCAAGTCCAAATTCCTCATCGTACTGCCTTGTGAAACTGCAGCTGGACCCTCTAAACATTTCTCCTTTTGTCGACTCCATTTGTCGATTGGCACAGTTCTAAGCATTATCAGTAGAGGGCGATAGTGGAACACTGGCGAAGAAAAGAATGTCTCCTCACTCAAGTGTTTCCTCCCTTCCGGCTCCTGCAGTGTCCGCCATCATGTGGGACGCTGGTAGTGCTCAGTTACCCAGCAATCCAGCAGCAACCCTGCAGTCAGCTGCCTAGCAAGTTCGACTGGTACCCCAGCCAGCAACCCAGAAAGTCTGGCAGGCACCTCAGTGAATGGTTTCCAACAGTGTTCTGCCTGTGTTCTAGCTGATTTCCCAGTAAGTTTCACTGGCATCCCAGCAAGAAGTTTCGTGTTTGTCCTACCGTCCCACACCAGGGAGCTTCTCCTCCATCCAGTGGGCTGCAGCCATGCCCTCTCTAACAGGACTGAATCTCAGCATGGAAGCAGGGGTTGCTTCCAGATTCAGTTCTTCCCTCGGTACTTGGACTTAGCCATGGCATCAGTGACTGCATTCTCTGCTGTTCCTGTATTCCTGGAAGTTCTCTTTACCTCTTAGTAATTAGTCCCTAGCTACTATTTGATAATTATCTGTAAGAAACTTTAATTATTCAGATTACTATGTGTTTCCTGTCTCCTAGCTGGACCCTGAATGATAATAGTGGTTAAAAGGAAGTGTTTCCCAAACACTGCAGCTAGATTAGTCTGAATTTTCTACAATACTATTTGTGCAGAAAGAAGGCAAGAGCTCCATACAGAAGTTCGGTGGGTCTTGGGGAAGTCAGAGAAACTTAATAAAATTAAATAATATATCTACTATGACCTCAAATTATGCTAACATCTCTATTTGTATTTTCTAAAGTTATGGGAGTTCTTGTAATGTTGAGACTTATTATTCTTCAAAATGCTAAAAAACAGAAAAGTCTAAAATTTAAAAGTATGCTTCCGTAGTTTCTAGTTTTATATAAGGGAATTGTTTAAAAAGAAGGACAGATTTTTAATGAGCAAGTGAGGGAAATGGAATTTAATAAATACGCATGCCCCTAGAGTCCAATTTCCTTTATGTAAGAGGATGAAAATTGGTCAGTAAAACGCTTTCATGTAGATTGTTACAGACTTTACACATGGTTGCTCATATGTATAAACCATCAGGGCCTTACATATCCAGTGATAGTAGCTTAAACAGGATTAGGCATGGGTACTTTCTGGTTAGAATATAGTATTTCATAGACCCCATGAACCTTATGGAATGCTTTATGGTTTAATGCAAAACATACACAATAAACCTTCACACCATGATTTCTTTTCTCCTTTTAAAATACTCCCTTAAATTGTACAACAAATATATATTCTTTTGAGTCGCCTTCCTTAACTTTCAAAAGCTGAATAAGATCCTCAATACTTGTCCACCTTGTCCTTTCACTTAGCAGAAAGAGATGATGTCATCTGACACAAATATACATACTTTCTTATATTCCTCAGAAGCTGTACAGATGTCCTTCACTCTTTTTAAGAAACTATTAAAGTCAGAGTTGGAAATAGGTACCCTGTTTAAGTAAACATGAGCAGTAGTTTCTGGGGGAAAAAAAACAGCATTTAAAAAATTTTAGTTGATGTTATTCTTTAACTGCTACTTGTTAAATATTTTGAAAGTGTTGTCCATATTGAAGAAAAGAAATAGAGCCATGATGGGAAATAATTTCCACATAAACTATATTGCACATTGAGGGCAGGCTGGACGGGAGAATAAGAGAGGAAAGATGATGAAATTGTAACCTATAAGCCTGAGTATATGTGGAAGTAGAGATTGTTCTTGCCTGGCAAGACAGATACGTTTCCTCAGGTATGTTTTAACTATCAGAGACTGTTCCACTCCTCTCTCTACAACTTTCCTGCTATTTCAGTCCTGGTGTAAGCCCCTTATTTTACAAACCAAAAAACTAAGCTATATATAGGTTAAGTCCAAGGTTACACGGCTCATTGCTGAACTGAGCTTTAATGCATTGAGAATTGCAGTACTTTTAACCAAAATCAGTTCATAGACACTGTAGCAGAGGCTGCTAATTGCCTCCCAAAGTCCAGCCTCCCATCTTGAAACAGAATTCCACTTTGTAGCTGAGCACATTGCTACCCAGTCTCCCTTGCAGCTAGGTGTGGCTATGAGACCACTTGACCTGTAAGATGTAAATAGAATTTGTCTATATAGTTTCCAAGAATTATCACTACAGGTAAAAGTTATAGCCTTTTCTGCCTCCTCAGTGTTCTTGCAGACTCAATTAAAATTAAGCAGCTGACAAATAGTCATCTTGGACCCTAAAGTGATATGCTAAATATGACTGACCAGCAAGAGAGAAAGACCAATGGGTCTTGATGCAATGATGCCACCATACCAGGCCTGGACTCCCTACTTCAAGAAAGAAATTATCTTGTCTAAGCCACTAATAGGCACCTACGGCTAATCCTAATCCTAACTGCCACAGACAATTTCAGGTCCATGATTTGTATGGCTGCTCTTTGAGACAGAACAACAAATCCTCACATCTCAGGAAGAGTCCAGCAAAAATCTGAGGTCTTGCTCCTCAAAATGTGATTCACTGACCAGCAGCAATGACATCAGCTGCAAGTTCAACAGCAACTCAGAATGCCAGTCCTCTCCATATGAAACCCGAATCTGCAGGATTCCTGGGTATCTGCACTCACACTGAAGGAGCACTATTTGAAGGTAACTGACATAACCTTCCCATGAAAATTGCTACTGGACCTAGTAGTGTGGGCAGTTTTATTGTAGGATCTCTCTGCTAAGACCAACAAATATCATGGTCTCTGGCAAGATATCCAAAATCTGATTCAGGTCTTCCAGTCACTTGTAGCCAGCTATCAGGTGAGGATCTATATTTTAAATTTAATAATCATCAGAAAGCAATTTTAAACATAATTTTGTATGTCTCAGTAAACCCTAGGAACACAAAATGTCAACAATCAGTTAAAATATGAAGAAATATTGGTGTCTGTTTTCTTCTTGTGATTGTATAATAGTCCTTTGCGGAAGTGGACACAGTTGATCCTGAGGCATGTTTCTTCATCCCAGTCTAGAATTTTCTCCACACACTGTGGCTTATTTGTGCAGGAAGGAGAAAAGAGCTTCATACAAGAGTTTGGTGTGTCTTGGAGATGTCTGAGAAACTTGCTCCTGGTTACAATGAATCAGAGGTAGAAGCTGGACTGCCATGGGTCCTAAATATAAGATTCCTTCCCTTTGCCAAAAAAAAAAAAAAATCCATTACACAATTTTGACTCTGAAAACATTCTTCAAAAAGGTTTTTGTAAGGTGAAGATTCAAAGTTGTATAATGTCCATTTTGAGTGAGTAACTCCAATTGTTTAAAAATGATTTCTCTTGATATCTTGGGTTCCGTAATTATTTTAAAAATAATTATGATCTAAAGCATAGGAAGTTTAAGGATGGGCACTAATAACTTTAACAAACCAGAAAGAGTGGCTGTCCAAACAACTGAACATGTTCTTGTATATTCTTACTCCTGTACTGACAATGTTTGGAATTAGTGCTAGTTCTCATTGTTCTGTCCAGTGCTTTTAAAAAAAAAAATCTTTTTTAAATTTTTATTTTGTTTGATTTTACTTTAAATTATGGGATATATGTGCAGAATGTGCAGGTTTGTTACGTAGGTATATGTGTGCCATGGTGGTTTGCTGCACCTATTGACCTGTCCTCTAGGTTCCCTCCCCTCAGCCCCACACCTCACAACAGGCCTCAGTGTGTGATGTTCCCCTCCTTGTGTCCATGTGTTCTCATTGTTCAACTCCCACTTACGAGTGCGAACATGCAGTGTTTGGTTTTCTGTACCTTTGTTAGTTTGCTGAGGATGATGGCTTCCAGCTTCATCCATGTCCCTGCAAAGGACATGATCTCATTCTTTTCTATGGCTGCATAGTATTCCATGGTGTATGTTTTTGTTATCCAGTCTATCATTGATGGGCATTTGGGTTGCTTTCGTATCTTTGCTATTGTGAATAGTGCCGCAATAAACATACATGTGCATGTGTCTCTATAGTAGAATGATTTATATTCCTTTGGGTATATACCCAGTAATGGGATTGCCGGGTCAAATGGTATTTCTGGTTCTAAATCCTTGAGGAATCGCCACACTGTCTTCCACAATGGTTGAACTAATTTACATTCCCACCAACACTGTAAAAGCGTTCCTATTTCTCTACAGCCTCGTCAGCATCTGTTGTTTTTTTGACTTTTTAATAATCACCATTCTGACTGGTGTGAGATGATATCTCATTGTGGTTTTGATTTGCATTTCTCTAATAATCAGTGATGTTGAGCTTTTTTTCATATGTTTTTTGACCACATAAATGTCTTCTTTTGAGAAGTGTCTGTTCATATACTTTGCCCACATTTGACAGAATTGTTTGTGGGTTTTTTTGTAAATTGGTTTACGTTCCTTGTAGATTTAGGATATTAGACCTTTGTCAGATGGTTAGATTGCAAAAATTTTCTCCCATTCTGTAGGTTGCCTGTTCACTCTGATGATAGTTTCTTTTGCTGGGCAGAACCTCTTTAGTTTAATTAGATCCCATTTGTCAATTTTGGCTTTTTCTGTAATTGCTTTTGGTGTTTTAGTCATGAAGTCTTTGCCCATGCCTATGTCCTGAATGGTATTGCCTAGGTTTTCTCCTAGAGTTTTTATGGTTTGGGGTTTTACATTTAAGTTTTTAATCCACCTTGAGTTAATTTTTGTATAAGGTGTAAGGAGGGGGTGAGTGTCAGTTTTCTGCATATGGCTATCTAGTTTTCCCAGCACCATTTTTTGAAAGAAAATCCTTTCCCCATTGCTTGTTTTTGTCAGGTTTGTCGAAGATCAGATGGTTGTAAATGTGTGGTGTTATGTCTGAGGTCTCTGTTCTGTTCCATTGGTCTATATATCTGTTTTGGTACCAGTACCATGCTGTTTTGGTTACTGTAGCCTTGTAGTCTAGTTTGAAGTCAGGTAGCATGATGCCTCCAGCATTGTTCTTTTTGCTTAGGATTCTCTTGGTTATACAGGCTCTTCTTTGGTTCCATATGAAATTTAAAGTAGTTTTTTCTAATTCTGTGAAGAAAGTCAATGGTAGTTTGATGGGAATAGCACTGAATCTATAGATTACTTTGAGGAGTATGGCCACTTTCATGATATGGATTCTTCCTATCCATGAGGATGGAATATGTTTCCATTTGTTTGTGTCCGTTCTTATTTCTTTGAGCAGTGGTTTGTTGTTCTCCTTGAAGATGTCCTTCACATCCCTTGTTAGCTCCATTCCTAGGTATTTTATTCTCTTTGTAGCAATTGTGAATGGGAGTTCATTCATGATTTGGCTCTCTGCTTGTCTATTTTTGGTGTATAGGAATGCTCGTGATTTTTGCACATTGATTTTATATCCTGAGACTTTGCTGAAGTTGCTTATCAGCTTATGGAGTTTTGGGACTGAGATGATGGAGTTTTCTAAATATAGAAACATGTCATTTTCAAACAGAGACCATTTGACTTCCTCTCTTCCTATCTGAATACCCTTTATTTCTTTCTCTTGCCTGATAGCAAGATGTTGAATTTTATCAAAGGCCTTTTCTGCACCTATTGAGATGACCATGTGGTTTCTGTCACTGGTTCTGTTTATGTGATGGATTACATTTACTGATTTGCACATGTTGAAGCAGCCTTGCATCCCACGGATGAAGTCGACTTGATCATGGTGGGTAAGTTTTTTGATGTGTGGCTCTGTCCAATGCTTTCAATGGAGTTTCAAGCAGTTATAGTTACAGACACAACGGAATTCAAGTCAAACATACCTAAGGATATAATTCAAGATTTTCAAATAAATTAAATAGAGTAATATATGTTTGTCTCTTATACATTTATCTGTAGCTTTATTTAATATAAAAACATATAATAAATTCCACATATTTAAAACGTATCATATAATAACTTATGATACATGTATACACTCATGAAACCATTACCAGAATCAAGGCAATAAATTACTCTTAAAAGTGTCCTTATGTACTTTTTTTTTTTTTTTTTTTTGAGACAGAGTCTCGCTCTGTTGCCAGGCTGGAGTGCAGTGACATGATCTCGACTCACTGCAACCTCCGCCTCCCGGGTTCAAGCAATTCTCCTGCCTCAGCCTCCTGAGAAGCTGGGACTATAGGTGCGTGCCACCACGCCCAGCTGATTTTTTTGTATTTTTAGTAGAGACAAGGTTTCACCATATTGGCCAGGATGGTCTCGATCTCTTGACCTCATGATCCGCCTGCCTTGGCCTCCCAGAGTGCTAGGATTACAGGCATGAGCCACTGCGCCTGGCCTATGCTACCTTTTAATCCCTCCCACTTGTACCTCCCCACCCCCTGATCCCTTTCTAGAGATAATCACTGTTTCTGCTTTCTGTCATGAGATTAGTTTGAATTTTTTATAATACTATTTGTCTAGCTTTTTCCACTCTGCATAACAATTCTGATAATCCACTCTGCATAACAATTCTGATAATCATCGATGTTGCTGCATAGATTAATAGTTGTTGCTTTTTATTACTGAGTAGTATTACATTATGAGGATATATAATAGCAAATATATGCATATAATAGCAAATGTCCACATAGCAATGGACATTTGGGTTGATTCCAATTTTCAGCTATTATAAATAAAGTTGCTAAGAACATTCATGTAAAAGTCTTTGTGTGGACATACAATTTCATTTCTCCCGGGGGAATGTTTGGAACTTGTGGTAGATCAATGTTTACATTTTTAAGAAGCTGCCAAACTGTTTTATTTTAAATCCCACCAGCAATAACAAAGTTCAAGTTTCTCCACATAATCACCAACTCTGTTGTCTGTCTTGCTGATTATAGTCATTTCAGTGGGTGTGTAGTGGTGTCTGTCTGTGGTTTTAATTTATATTTCCCTAATGATTAATGATGTTGAGCATATTTTCATGTTTATTTTCCATCCATAGGTCTTTTGGTAAATGATCTGTTTAAATCTTTTGGCTTTTAAAAATTGGTTTATTTGCTGTCTTATTATCATATTTTGGAGTTCTTTTAATACTCTGGATATAAGTGCTTTAACAAATGTAATTTTCAAATATATTTTCCCAGTCCATGGCTAATTTTTGCATTCTCTTAATAGTGTCTTTCAAATAATTTTTTAAATTGTGACACAGGCTAATATATCACTTTTTTCTTTTTGCGTTGTATTTTTGATGTTGTGTTTAAATACTCATGATCTAACCCAAGACCACAAAGACTTCTAAATGTTTATCTCCAGTTGTTTCATGTTTTTTAGGTTTCACACTTAAGTCTAGGGACCATTTCAAGTTAATTTTTACATGTTGCAATATATGGTCAAATTTCTTTTTTTTACAGATGGCTGACCAATTGTTCCAGCATCATTTACTGGAATTATTATCCTTTATCCATAGAATTGTCTTTGTTGAAAATCATTTCACCATGTATTTTGAGCTTGTTTCTGGGTTCTTTATACCTTTCCATTGATCTAGTTCTCTATTCTTATGCCAATACCACATTATTTGATTTCTGTAATAAGTCTTGAAAAACAGACATTGTAAGTCTTCCAACTTCATATAGAAATAAAACTGAATTTTATTCTTCTACCATTTCAATTTTGATTTATTTTGTCTTTCTTTATAGCATTGGCTAGAACTGCTAGTATAATGTTGAATAGAAGGAATTAAAGAGAATACCCTTGCCTTGATCTTAGGAAAAAGGCACTCAGACTTTTGGTATTAAGGATGACATAGCTGTAGGCTTTTCATAGATCCTTTCATCAGGTTGAGAAATATCCTTTTCATTCATAGTTTTCAGAGAATGTTTATCAGGGATAAATATTTAATTTTGTCAGTGGCTTTTCTAGTCTCTATCAATTTAACCTATGCATTTTTTGTTTATTAATATGATAAATTAAACTGATTGATTTTCAAATGTTAAATGAAACTTGCATTTCCAGGATCATCCTCACTTGATCAAGTTTTATTACCTTTTTAAAAAATGTTAATGAATTCTATTTAGAAAATTTTGTTAACTGTTTTTGCATCTATGTTCATGAAGGTTATTGATCTGTAATCTTTTTGTCCTCTAACATCTTTTTCTGGTTTTGGAATCAGGGTAATGCTATTCTCATAGAATAATTTGGTAAGTGTTCCAATTTCTTCTGTGTAGACTTAGTATTATTTATTCCTCCAAAGTTTGTAGAATTGCCTAGCGAAGCCACCTCAGCCTGGAGCTTTCTTTGTGGGAAGGTTTTAGCAAATTCAATTTCCCCTGTAGACACAAGCCTATTCTGGCTACCTTTTCCTTCTAGAGTGAACTTTTGTAGTTTATGTCTTTCAAGAAATGTGTCCATTTTATCTAAACCATCAAATTTAGAGACATAAAACTCTTTGTACTATCCATTTATTGTCTTTTTAACATAGGTAGCATGGTATCTATGTCAGCTCTAGAATTTCTGATATTGATAATTTGTGTTTCCTCTCTTCTGATCAGTCTGGCTAGAGGTTTATCAAGTTTGTAAATTCATTCAAATAACTAGCTTTCAGTGCCTGTCACTGATTTTCAGTGTCATTGATTTTCTGTTTTTAAAATTTATTTCTGCTCTACATAGTATTTTTCTTATATCTGTTAACTTTGGCATTAGTTTGCACTTTTTCCTAGTCTCTTAAAATAGAATCAGAGGTCAATGATTTCAACTTTTCTTCTTTACTAATTTAGACATTTCTGGCTATAAAATTTTCTCTAATCACTGCTTTGGCTATAGTCTACAAATTTTGATATGTGGTGTTTTCACCTTCATACTGATTTCACTTTTGATTTCTTCTTTAACTCATGGGATATGTAAAATTATATAATGTATTTTCCAAATATTTATGAACTTTTTAGGAATTTTTTTGGTTAATGATTCCCAATTTAATTATATTTTTAGAGAATATACTTTATTAGATTTGAATTTAATGAAACTTGTTTTATGATCCCAAATATAGTTTACTTTAATAAATGTATTGGGTACACTAGAAAAGAATGTGTATTCTGCTCATTGAGTCTAGGGTTCTAGAAATAAAAGATCAAGTTTGTTGATGGAGTTATTCGAATATTCTACATCCTGTAGATATTCCATTTACTTATTCTATAATTATCGAGAAGAAATATTGAAATCGCTGATGCTGATTGAGGATTTTTCTATTTCTTCTTGAAGTTCTGTCAGCTTTTTCTATTTTGAAATGTTTGTCTCTGTTATTAACTTATTAACTTTTGTTATTCAATGCATAAACAATTTGGCTTATTATATGTTCAGAAATCTACTTCAATGGATATTAATATAACTACTCCAGCTTTCTTGTGATCAGTGGTAGTATGTCTTTTTCCATTATTTCACTTCTATTTATTTCTTTATATTTAAAGTGGATTTCTTGTAGACAATATAAGGTTTAGCCTTGCTTTTTTAATCCAAATTGCCAATCTCACCTCTTAATATGAAAATTAGAGCATTCACATTTATCATGATAATTTATATTCTTGGGTTTAAATTTACCATCTTGCTATTTGTTTCCTATTTGGTTCATCTGATTTTTGCTCTCTTTTTTCTACCTTTTTTGGATTCATTTTTTTCATGATTGTACTTTATCCTCTTTGTTAGTTTATTAACTAACAAAGACTTACATATTTGTTTTTATCCTTTTAGTGGTGGTGCTTTCGTTTTATAGGATAGATCTTTAACTTAACACAGTCTACTTTCAAGTAATATAATAACACTTTAGGTACAATGTAAGAAGCTCACAAAGTTTACTTCTGCTTCTATCTCCAGGACTTTGTGCTACATCTACCAAATGTTTTCCTTCTACATGTTATAAACCCTACAATACACTACTTCTATTTAAACAATAAAGGATCAACAAACTGAACAAAAATCAAAAAAAGTATTTTACATTTAACTACATATTTATTATTTCCAGTGTTCTTTATTCTCTTATGTGGATGCAAGTTTTCATCTAGTATCATTTTCCAAAGGACTTTTTTGTTTTAACATTTTTTATACCGTGGATCTAATGACTATGAATTCTTTTGGCTTTTTTAATATTTGAAAAAATATGTCTTTTTTTAAACATATTTTTACTATATAGAGAATTCTAAAATAACCATTTCTTTCTTTCAGTAGTTTAAATATGATGCTCTACTATCTTCTGACTTGTATTATTTCTGATAAGAAGTATGCTATCATGCTTACCTTTTTTCAGCAAAATATAGATAATGTTTCTTTTTATCCTTTAATATTCTTTAATATCCTTTAATATTTTCTTTTATCACTTGTTTTAAGCAATTTGCATTGGAGCAATTATCTTCATGTTTCTTATGCTTAAGATTTTTTCATCTTCTTGGATCTCTGGATTTATGGCTTTCATTATATTTGGAAATTTTTCAGATTTTTTTTTTTTTTTTTTTTTTGCGGGGGCAGACGTTGCTTCAGGTAGGAGTATAAATATTGTCCCTGTTATTCCATTATATCTGAAAGGAAAAATCTTATTTTAAAATCTCTCTGATGTAAAAGCAAATAGAACCGAATTTGAATCTAAGCTTTACCAACTACTAATTGTTATTTAATCTCTTTAAGCTTTATTTCTCCATTTCTGAAAAAAATATGAGAATTAAATGAGATAATGTAAACAATGCATTTATAGTGCACCACATATATAAATCATTCAATAAATACTAGAAATTATATCTCTAAAACTGGAGACTCTTTCAAGGCATCAAAAACAAAGTTCAATTAATGAAAATTATTAAGAACATTTTATGAACACATCCATGCTGTTTTTTGTGGTTGTTGCATGTTTTACAGAATTATCTGTTATTTCTTGCTGTGACCTAAAATCTCTTCGTGTTTCAGAAAGCGACTTACTATTTTGCATTGTACTTGATTCAGAATGGGGTTGGATTTTGTCAGCTATGGAGAACATGAATGTTTTAGAATTTGTTTCTCTGAGCTTTCTCACCCTCCCCTGCCCCTTGAAAATGGTAATGACAATAGCATCTTAGAAATTCAGTGTTATTTCTTCAGATGCTACACATGGCAGAAAAGCCCATCCCCAACCCTGGGCATCTATTCCCATCCTAATAAAAATTCCCATTACCTGTGACAGCCACTTCTTGCTTACGCTCTAGCTCAACTTCTTTGGGGCAAAGTTCGCCTTATCAAACTTTGACAGATAGTTATAGCAAATGGAAAAGATACAGAATTCTTAGTTAGTAGTTTCTAAAATAATCAATTTTACTATCTTAGAAACTTTCATTTATTCAAGCTAATCTGTCAGAGCATTTGTTCTATCTTTTCAAAATTAATTATGATGCTGTCTTGTTATATTCTAAAATATGCCAAGTCCTTTGTGATTAAGAATTTTTTATTTCTGACTTGGGGAGTAATCCTTAACTCAGAAGAAGGGGAAGAAACAGCTGTGCTCCTGACAGCTAACAGGTGATTAAGAGGCTGAAAATATTTTGGAAGAAAGTCTCTTTATGAAAAAAACAAAATTCCAGCAAGATGCCAACAGCAAAGAATACTAGTAATTAGGGCTGAAATACCTTTGTTTCGTGGTATAATAGATAGTGGAGGAAACTAAGGGAGAAATTGCCTGGATGCCACTCAATATGAAGAATTCATGTTTTGAGTTTTAAAATGGCCATCAGTGCAGAGTTGTTGGGTGGTAGTAGTTGTTGATAATGATGATGCACTTTCTTCTCTAGGTTGAAAAGTTTGCTATTTTATAAGCACAATGGTTGATACTCTATTAAATCCAACAGAAGAAGGTTCTATGCCAAAGCTTTCTTTTGTAAGCACCTTGTCTGTAACTTTGGTCAAATTTAGTCATCTTTTGGGAAATTTGCCACAGTTATTAAATTTAACTCAGATCACTAATTGATAAGTATTAATCTGTTGGAAAAATGTGATAAAATAAATTAAGAGAGAACTGAGCTAGAATGTAGTTTCAGGGAAGGAGAATTTTTGGAAGAAAATGAACCCTAAGATAGATTTAAAGCCTTATATTTAATTTTACCATAATTTAGGTAATTTAAAGATTTAATAATTCAGAGAATTTGGTTAATGGTATCATTAATTAAAACTAATTTTGTGAAACCCCTCATATAATAAAATAGAAGCTCCAGACTATTATGACCCGGGAAATAATTGAACAATATATTATCCATTTCTAAATTTTTAAGACAAATATAAAATTCAGTTAAAGAAACTGAAATAATTACCATAAAAATAATGATAATGATAATGTATTGAGAAACTATGAGATTTTTATAAGAAATTAAGCCTGTCCTATAAATTTTAGAAATACCTATTACTATTTTTTCATTTGCATAAAACATACTGTATTTTCAAATAAAATTAAAAATTAAAGATGTTCATAAGTTAGAAAAAAATTTTAAGAACATCTTAATTAAGACAATGTAACTTATTGGTCAGTCTTAAAACTTGTGCAAACTAAACATTTTGTCTTGGAAACTGTAAGACAAAGTTTTAAATATTATTTTTTTTAATTTTTTTATTATACTTTTAAGTTCTAGGGTACATGTGCACAATGTGCAGGTTTGTTACATATGTATACTTGTGCCATGTTGGTGTGCTGTACCCATCAACTCATCATTTACATCAGGTATATTTTTTTAATGATCAAAGGTTATATTGACATACTAAACAGTGATGTTTTATTTAGTGAGATTATGTGTCATTTTAAGATACAAGCCCCTTCTAATCAGAACCAAGCTAACACAATCCATGTAAGTGAATTAATAGTCATTCCTTCATTGAATAATTGGCCAAAAGTCTTTGGGCAAGAAAAAGACATTTTCTTGTCAATTTAAATAGAAAAATACAGGGAATATGCTGTAAAAATACAAGTACAAAATACAAGAGTGGTCTTTTTAATATTTTTATTTTCTAAAAAATTTTTATATCAATAAAAGCTATATGTAAGATGATATCTCATCATTAAATAATCTATAAATGTTGCCACACCTATGTTAACAAGAATATATTTTGATAATTACATATAGCCAAGTAATGAGTTTTGAAACTTGATCATATTCTATAGTTCAAATTTAAAATATAAATTAAGTGTTTTTGTTAAAAACAGAAATGGGGTGTCACCATGTTGCCCAGGCTAGTCTTAAAATCCTAGGCTCAAGCGACTCTCCTACTCTGGCTTTCCAGAGTGAGGAGATGACAGGCATGAGCCATGGCACCCAGCCTGAATTAAGTCTTTCAAATAGATTCTTAGTGGATGTTGCAGTAAAATTAGTGAGGAACAGGCAACAACACAAGAACCCTTCATTGTTATAGAGTCCACTTTTGATTAATACCATCCTAAATCGTATCTGCCTGGAACTAACACTCTAGCATAGGATCTCCAGCCTTCTCATGCACACAGCACATCTCCTGGCTACCTACTACACCTTTCTCTGTCAAGGTTGCCTGTGAGTTACAGGAAGTTACCTATGAAGAAATATCAGCTCACCCCAATTCAGCAGTTACCAGATCTTGAGAATCTTTGTTCCTTTCATGTATATATTGGTGATGACTTCTCAGAGCAGGTAGCTCAGTACAAACTTCAGGTAGCCCAAAAAAGGGATACAAATTGGAGGCCAGTGAGCTGGATTTAGATGATAGAGGAGTTTTTGTTTGGCTAGTACTGTGGTCTTGAAAAAAATCTAAACTGGCATGGCTATATGGGAAGCACCCAGATCCTGTTCTCTATAGCCTCTTTCATGCTCTGTTGCCTCACCCCCAGGTGAGTTCCACATGTATGTGCTTGCCCAGCTTGAAGGCACTGACATTCAGAACACCAGCAGAAGGAGCACGGTTCCAGTCCATCTCCTTAGCAAGTGATCAAGCAGATGCCACAATGACTTTTCTGCCCTCCAGATCTCATGGCCGCATAAATTCAATCACAGAAACAGAAATTCACTTGAGGCTACCTAACAGCAACATCATAAAATGATTCATGGTGGAATCTACTAGAGGTAAACACAACTAATAAACATTATTGAAAATATAAATAAAACACAACATAAAAGGCCTTAATAAGTAGAGATATGAAGATTCTGGATAGAAAGCTCATTTTTAAAAAATAGCTCAATTGAGGTATACTTTAAGGATACCACAATTAATAAAATGGATAAAATTAATCCATTTTAAGTATACAGTTTGGACAAAATTAATTCATTTTAAGTGTACAACTCAGTAATTTTTAGTAAACTTACACAGTTTGAGTAGCATAACCCAAGTTCATTTTTAGGCTTTTTTTATTTTTTTTATTTTTGGAGACAGAGTCTCACTCTGTTGCCCAGCCTGGAGTGCTGTGGTACAATCTTGATTCACTGCAACCTCTGCCTCTCAGGTTCAAGTGATTCTCCTGCCTCATCCTCTTGAGTAGCTGGGATTACAGGTGTGCACCACCACACCCAGCTAATTTTTGTATTTTTAGTAGAGGCGGGGTTTGCTCCATGTTGGCCAGACTGGTCTTGAACTGGCTGACCTCAAGTGATCTGCCTGCCTCAGCCTTCCAAAGTCCTGGGATTACAGGCATGAGCCACCAGTACCTGGCCTTATTTTTAGGCTTAATATAATTTTATTCAAACTCGTAGCAGGAATGGTTTTTAGGAAATAGAATAGGAACTTGACAAAACTCTTCTAAGGTTCGTTTGAGAGAACAATATGTAAAAGTGAACAAAAACGTTTAGAAAAAGAAGAGTGATTAGGGCTAATTTACCCCCAAAATTAACACATTTACAAAATTTTACCTTTATATTCTAAAGGTATTGTGGTACTGGCCCAAAATTGATCAGTAGAGTCTATAGTCAAGGAGTGGATCCTACAAGATATACATATATTTTGTATGTTTGTTTGTTTTGTAGAGACAGTCTCATTCTGTCACCCAGGCTAGAGTATAGTGGTGCAATCATAGCCCACTGGACTCAAGCAATCCTCCCGCCTCAGCCTCTTGAGTAGCTGGGACTACACGGTTACATATAATAATTTTTAATAGATAAACATCACTTTTCAAATTAGTAAAGGGAAGTTTAATAAATAGTGTGTGTTTGATTAATTTTTGGAAAAATTTTTAACCTTAACTTACATCAGACCTAATAGTACTCCAAATGGTTTAAAGAATTAAAATTACAATAAGGATTTTTTAAAACACAAGAGCAATGTAAGTCATAGATTTGATAACATAAGCATTGAAAATTCATATATATGAATTTTTATTTTAGGGAGGTGTCTAATACACTTATACTAAAATGGATATAAATTATCCATTTTAAGTGTACAATTATACACAAAATGGATCAATTCTATCCATTTTGTTAATGGAGGCACATTTAAAAACAATGACCACATGATTATTAAGTGACAGAACTAGGGTCTGTGCTCGCAACCAATATCCTAATCACCTCCCTAAGATAAAAATTGTATTAAGTCTAAAAATGAACTTGGGTTATACTGGTCAAATTGTGTAAGTTTACTAAAAATTATTGAATTGTACATTTAAAATGCATTCATTTTGTACATTTTATTAGAGGCACATTGAAAAACAAAATTAAACAAAAAAAAAAAGTAGAAAGAGTTTTCATAAGTAGGACAAATGTTTACAAGCCTAATATAGAGAAAACGCCAACAAGTCAACAAGAGAAATACAGATCCAGATAGAAAACTGAGTGTCACTTTTTGGATTCTCCAGAAAGCAGCATGGAGATGAAGTTCAGTGTTTAAGACATTTATTTGCAAGTGTGGAAGATGGGACAGGATAGCACAATGAGGCAGGAGAAATTGAGATGTTATATGGGGTCTGACAGCTTCAGCTAATCCCATGGTGAGGTTGAGGGGAAAGATTGGGCTCTAGATCTAGAATGGCCATTCACAATTGTCTCAAACTGGACCAAGATGTTCCTTCCTGTATACAGTCATGTACTACATTAAGGACACTTCGGTCAGCAACAAATACCATATATAACGGTGGTACCATAAGATTATAATGGAGCTGCCCTGTTCAGGAGTGCCATATTTCATCTTTTATATTATATTTTTACTATACCTTTTCTACGTTTAGATACACAAATCCTTACCACTGTGTTACAGTTGCCTACAGTATTCAATACAGAAACATGCTGTACAGGTTTGTAGCCTTAGAGCAAGAGTCTGCCATCCAGCCTAGGTATGTAGTAGGCTTTACCATCTACGGTCGTGTAAGCACACTCTATGGTGTTCACATAATGACAAAATGTCCTAACGACACTTTTCTCAAAATACATTCTTGGCATCAAGCAACATATGACTTTACTTCCACATCTATCACTCATTGTATTTCAGCTACCCTAAGAAGGGGCATGATCTCAGGCCAGGCAGCCTCTGCAGTCGAATAATCCCTAAAGGCACTAACACCAAAGGATGTACACTCTCAGATCCTGGGGCACAAAAGTTTGCTTGAAATTGGTCCTTGGGCAGCTCATCTCCATGCCTACCGCAATGGATAAATAATATGACCAGAAAACTGGTAATCATACAAAAAAAATAAAGAGGGCCAGGCGCAGGGGCTCACGCCTGTAATCCCAGAACTTTGGGAGGCCAAGGCAGGTGGATCACTATGTCAGGAGTTCAAGACCAGCCTGACCAACATGATGAAACCCCGTCTCTACTAAAAATACAAAAATTAGCCGGGTGTGGTGGCACATGTCTGTAATCTCAGCTACTCAGGAGGCTGAGGCAGGAGAATCGCTTGAACCCAGGAGGCAGAGGTTGCAATGAACTAACATCGTGCCATTGCACTCCAGCCTGGGAGAGAAAGGGAGACCCTGTCTCAAAATAAATAAATAAAGAAAGAAAGAAGAAGAAACAGAAGTAACAATGTTCAGTTTCACTAGTAATAAAAGTAATGCAAATCAAAATAATGGTAATATAACACCTTGCCTGTCAAGTTGCCAGTCATTTACAATATTAATAATAGCAAACACGTATCGTATAGTTGGTATGTGCCAGGGGCTACATTAAGAGCTATAGATCTATTTATTATCTCACTTAATTCTCACAACACTATAAAATCTGTGCTATTGTTTCAATCTTAATTTTGCAGATAAAGTAATACACAAAAAGCTTAAATAAGTTGGTAAAGACCACACAATTACTAAGTGACAGAATTGGGGTCTGTGCTCTTAACCAATATCCTCATCACCTCCCTAAAATAATAACTGGCAATCATTGCAGGGAGCAGCAAGGCCAGTGATGGCTAATCTATCACCAGTGAAAGTGCACGCAGGGACAAACTTTCTTAACAATAATTTAATAATATTGCCTTGAAAATGTTCCTATCCAATAATCCTACTTCCAGAAAATTGTTCTAAGAAAATAATCAGAACTGTGGTCAGTTATTTCTGCATAAGAATATTTCTAGCAACATTATTTCTGTTATTGAAGAAAGTTAAAACATCTAATAAATAAAATATGGTACATCCACATGATGAAATATCCTGCAACCATTAGAAATATTATCTTAAAGAATATTTGAAGTTGAGGAAATACTTAGGATTTAATGTTTAGTTTTTTTGTTTTTGTTTTTTTAAGGCAAGAGGTAAACTAACACGTGCAGTCTGGTCCTAAGTATGTACATACATGTGCATACACACACACAAAATTAGAAGAAAATATACTAAAAGTTAGTGGATATATCTTAATAGTAGGATTACAAGTCATTTTTGCTTTATTTTTTGTATTTCTCTTTTTCAATTTTCTGTAATAAATTTAAATTGCCTTCATAATAAGAATAAAATGCTATATGTTGGTATAAAACTAATCTTGTGATTTAAAAAAAAATTGGGAATATTCACAGAAAAAGTATCCAGAATGTATTAATAGTTTGATAAGTCTGTAGCTGAATCTCACTAGATGGAAGCAAATACTGACATAGAGCCATATTAGTAAGTTGACATTTTCACCATGTCATGTTGAAGGACAAGAAACCTAAACATTTCTTTGGCCAGTCTTCTCCAAGTCATCTCAGGGTGTCTTTTTGGGCTGACCATCTGCCTGATTACACTTTGTGGGACTGACAGGTGGCTTCTTGGTGAGGCATCTGAAGAATCTTGTTCTCTGAACTCCAATTCTCTGTTATATAAGCACTTAGTTATCAGGGTAGAGACAATTAGAGCAAGATTGAGACTTTTTTCCAGACAGGTTGAAAATAAACCTAGAAACCTTTCAAGTTTTCCTTAAAAGATTACTGTAATGATCAAGAAGTTTTGTTGTTGTTGTTGCTGCTGCTGCTACTGCTGCTGTTGATCTTAACCATAGAACCAGTCTGGAGAATAAAATTCTCCAGTCTGGAGAATAAAGTTCACAATAAAAATTAGATGTCTTTGACAATGAGCTGAGCTGCCACACGTATCTGATATCCCTTTATGACATTTTCAATAATGAGATAAATTCAAGGTTATGAGATAACTGCCAGGCCAGCCAATGCTTTCATGTGAACAATTAGTTTTCAAATATACCACATGTGATATACCCAATACAATGTAACAAACACTTTTCTGAAATAACAATGTAATTCCTAGATAAAACACCAATGTTAAAAGATACACCTTGTCATATGTTCACCTCCTTCACATACTATTTGAAACAGTAACCCATATCAGATACTGTTCAGTTTCTCATTCCAACAATCCTAAAAGGTAGGTTAGGTACCCTGATGTTAAAATTCTTGGGAACTGTGGGATAGGATAAGTTTGTGTATTAACAGCAAACCCTTAGATAATGATAATTATGTCCGAGGCATGCTTCTAGTACCATTGTATGCATTAACTCATGTAAGCTTCACAATCACCGTATGAGGAAAGGGATATTACAGATGGGGAAACCGAGGCATAAAATGGTTAAGTAACTTGTCCAGCAGGAAATCCAGGCAGTTTAATGCCAGAGCCCATACTTTTACCCACTGATTACGCTGCAATCTACAAGTTTAAAATAATAATTCAATTTAGGATCTTCAGGGACAGCTAAAAGCAGTAATGTTAGATTACCATCCTTAATTCTGAAATATTGACTCCGGCAATAACATCTAATGTCTCTTAGCAACATGTATACCATTATTTTCGTAGATGACATTTTTCATAACAGTCAAACAGCCTATGAGATACACATTCAAGGGAAGTGTATTTCATTGAGGTTGGCTCTTCTTCACTTATCTACTAGAACAAAAGGAATGTTCCAAGCTCTGCAGGTAAGATGTAGCAGCACTGAACCAGGTGGCATGACCTGCCACCCCCAGTTCTTGGGAAGTCAGTCAGTTATGTGGTGCCCACTCTGAAGTGACAAACTTAGGCCGAGTCCTGACGGCTTCAGCCAGCTCTGGATTTTGAGCTGCCCATTGTATTAATATTTCGATGTTCCCCAGAGACGGAGCCAAGCTGCCTGCTCCTCCCACGTCTGCCAGTGGTAACTACTGTGCTCATCATCAGAGTCTGGAAAACTACCCAGAGTCCCAGAAACTGTTTCAATAAAATTGCGAGAGTATGTTGTGGAAAGCATATTTATTACTATTTGGTAAACTTTATCAGGGACATTTTCTATTTTCATTACTTTCAATGGCAAAAACTGCAATTACTTTTGCACCAAACTGTACTCTTGAACTTTTTCTTCTTTTGTTTTGTTTTACCTGAACTACTACATTTTCACAAGGCAAAACATTAAAAGTACTCGCTTGTCAATAATAACCCTTTAGTTCTTTCTGTATTCATCCATTCTCACACTGCTACAAAGAACTACCTGAGACTGGGTAATTTATAAAGAAAAGAGGTTTAATTGACTCACAGTTCCACACACTGTACAGGAAGCATGGCTGGGAGGCCTCAAGAAACTTACAATCATGGCAAAAACGAAAGGGGAAGCAAGCATGCCTTCACATGGTGGCAGGAGAAAGAGAGAGAGCAAAGGGAGAAGTGTCACACACTTTTAAACCATCAGATTTGGTGAGAACTCACTCACTATCATGAGAACAGCAAGGGCGAAATCTGTCCCTGTGATCCAATCACCTCCCACCAGGTCCCTTCCCCAATACTGGGGATTCCAATTCAACATGAGATTTCGGTGAGAACACAGAGCCAAACCATATCAGTTCTACTTCCTAAATTTCACACTGATGGACCTGAAACATCACCCTATCTCAAGGTTGCACTTTTTGAGGGCAGAATCTGTATTTTGCACCCATTAGCCTACAAGTACATGATGAGTATCACCCCTCATAAACTGAACTGATTTGAAAACGGTGTGAAAGTGTCCTGCTCTCAGGCAAGAACAATTGAACAGGCACAATGGCTAAACCCAAACAGAGTCCTACTTCTCAGGTGTTTTTGAGACACACTTTAAGGCAGTACCCTAGATAGAGTCTTTACTGGGATTAATAAAAATGTCAATCTTGATTAAACCAAGAGGTGCCATTGGAAGCTTTCAAAGTAAACTTTATATATAATGCCATCCTACAATATAGCTCAGAAAAAAAAAATTAATTTCAGTGTTAACCCAAGTAGCTTTGCAGTTCAAGCAGTAAAAATCATGTCCAGATTTGCCCCTGTACTCCTAGACATGGCCAAACAATTCCTTCCTGGTAGAGCTGCTCTTTGAAAAGATAAAGAGCTCTGTCTGTCACTGCCAATAAATATCTCCACAAAAGCTCTAATTCCAGGAAGTACTTTAGAGCCCCTAGGAAGATGAAAGCAACTCCCCATTGAGGAGAGAATCTTAAAAATGCCCAGCAGCACCCTGGAGAGCAGCTCAGGACTCCAAGCTACTGGAAACTGTGTTCTGAGGGATTTTAGGAAGAAACATCCCCCTCTAGGACTCTAAGACCTTAACGAGCCACCCAACAGGCCATTTGGATATTAAGAGGATCTTTTACTTGGAAACTTCTGTTTCTTACTTGGTGAGAGAGTGGGGAAAACATCAGGAGCAAGAAAAAGAAAAAGTGTAAAAAGGGAAAAAAAAAAAGGAAAAACTGAAGGGAGAGCACCCATTATTTCCAGGCACTATGTGAGATGCTTTATAAGTCTTGCTTCGTTTAATCCTCATATCACTGCTATGTGAGGATTGGTATAAACTCCATCTTATGCATGAGGAAATTGACAACCAAAAGGATTAAAAAGACAAAAAAAAAAAAACCTTGCCCTATGTGAAATATCTTGTTAGAGTCAATGTCAGGTCTGTGAATTTTTTACCACACTACATTGCCTTTCCCATCTGCCTTATTTGTTTCTATATGACCAGGAATCTGTTTGCTTTTTTCCTCTTACACATTTTGCTGCATGAGCAGAAAATTAATTATCTTCTTGGAAGTCTACCTGGTGAGATTGGTGTTTTAGGAAAACTGAATTGCCGGCAAAGGAAGAGTCCCTGAAATGCAGTACCCATTGGCATGGCTGTGATCTGGGTGCATCGAAATATTTAAACCTAATTTTCAATCTCCATTGCTCAGCTAATGCCATTGACTTGAGCTTTTTTTCCAGGGCCTCCCTGACACTCGTTACCCACATCCTTCAGCTCAAAGCTTCCTATCTCAGTCTTATTGTTGATATAACAAATAGCTCTACCAGAACATCATTTCCTGATCCCAGACATTTATCACTTCTTTGAACTGTATCTTTACCATTCTCCATCTCTTCTTGTAAGCTTTTAACATAAGTTTCTCATGTGCTATATCAATATAATTTATTCACTTTTATTAAAGGCGGGATTCATAGGCTAAACAGCTAAGGAAAAGAAGGAAGGAAGGGAGAAAGATAATCACATTTCCTGAATTTTTGCAGTGTTTCCCCTCCTGTGGATCTGTTTACTTATTTAATCATGGAATTTTTAGAAATTGAATTTTAGAGATATAGTTCAATTCCTTTGCTATACATATGCAGAAACTTCAGCAAAATTATACAACTAAAGGTTGGGTTGAAGCTATTTTGTCACAATTACACACTGATTTTTCTCCCTATTGTGATTGTATTCCCAGAAACAAACCACTGGAGTTATGTATAGGCAAGGTTTATGATACAGATATTTTGTTAGCTACGTAGATATTATAAAATATGCTACTTAATACTATAACTCAAGAAATTACTGCTTTATTCAATTACATATGTTGAATTTCTAATTATAATCTCAAAAGTATTTTAAGTTTAATCATCAATAATGTCTTTTTTTTAGAAGTAAAGCTGGTGTCACTGGAATTCTGAGTAAACTTACAGACACATAGAATCAGTTTCTCAAGACCTATGGCTGTTTAATAAAACGGCCATAGAAGACCTTCTGGATTCTTTCTGCTTGTCTAAATTCTAAGATGGAATAGAAATAAGAAACACAGTATTTCTATCTTTGAAGCAAGCAAAGCACCTTAGTGTACATTTTTAAAATTTCTGTTTTGTTGCTTCTCATTTTTTATATAAACTATTTTTAAAACTAAAATGGAGAGAAGATCAGATTTTTGCAGAGTGCACAATTCTGAGATGAAAAGTGAAGGTTAGTTGCAAAGGGTGTTCCCTGCTTCACGCTTACTTTGTAATTAAGTAAGGTGAACCTCAAACAGAAGCTGTAGAATAACACCCGTGTGCGCGCATGCACACACACATACACACACACACACACACACACACACCTGACATAAACTACTGCATTCCATTGTCATCAAAAATGTAAAGCTTAGCTGTCCCGAGGGCAAGCAAAATGAGCTTCTCAGCTACTCATCTGGGTTTCAGAATGGCATCTTGACAAGTGGATACTCTTCAGTACACAAAACAGCTCCACAAGTAAAAACCAGTTCAAAGACGCCCTTTGCAGAAAGACGTCCTTTGCAGAAAGCCAGTTCACTATTTTGACAAAAGGATTATTTAAACGCTAAATTACAGTCGAGATTTGTGAAAGATGTTAGTGAAATTCTCTCCTGCTGCTCCTTTTCCAGAATTTCTTTGTTTCTGGTGCTCTAATTAAATTAATTACATTTTAAAAATCGTCGTCATAATTTTGGGGTGTTACTATTTACCCTTCTTGCAATGTCAAATGGCACCATTATATTGCTAAGAGTTAAGCATATTCTACCCACAAATAAGTGTGTGAATATTCTTTGATCCAAAAAGGTTATAAAATATACTGTTATTGTGCCTATATTTAGCTATTAAATCTTAGTAAATGATTTAAACAGCTCCATTTGAAGACATATTAACACACCAAAGAGTGTGCACTTCCTGAGGATTCTGACTTGTTGAGCTACTATAGCAATAGACTTTCTTTCATCATACTGAACTCTTTTAGCTTCATTTTCTTCCTGTTCACTATGTCTTTATATTCTATTTGAAATACAGACCTATTTTATCATTTCCAAATCATTTTCTTGCTTTTTGGATTTACCTAAAAAAATTCCTTACTTCAAAATTGAGATGCCTTTGTTATTCAAGATATGTGCTTCATATATATATATGAAAATCATATATATATATAATTTTTTATTTTCTAATATGTCAGCCTGATACATAGAAAAGAGACTAATGCTAACTTTAGGTGCCATGATCATTTTTCAGTTTCATGCATTTTTGTATTATTTGTTTATATAGTAGTTGTGCCTCTGCTTTTAGTTCCTGTTAATTTATCCATCTTTTTTTCCTATGTGAGGAAGAAGGAAGTTTACCTTTTGAAGTGAGCATTATATTTTTGGGAGGGGGGTAACTGTGATGTGCAGTTCCTCTATTGCCCATGAAGCAGTTCAAAATTCCACAAAAAAGAATTAGTTTCTAACATACTCAAGTTGATTAATATGATTTGGCATTACTTGATATTGAAATTTTATTTTAAAGTGCCATTTCTGTTTTAAGCTACATATGCAGTTTCACATTAGCTGAAGTAAAATCATTCTCACCAAATAACATCAATTCAAAATTTAGAAATGACAATATATTGAGCATAGTTGAGATTCATTAAGAGTACAGATTATTTAAAATCACTAAAATGAATAGTCTTGACAAATTTTCCCCCCATTTTTGCCTTTTTCTAATCAATTACCATGAGAAAATGTTGAAAATCCCAACAAAATGCAAACCAAGCCACTTTTTAACAACAAACAAACAACACACACAATAAAACCACTTCCATACACTGGGTAACACACAAATATTTGCTAAAAACAAAACTGTATTATTATCTTCTATCCTCAAATTTACTTTCTTGAAAGCGAAACTACATCACTGCCTATTTTCTATAACTCAAGCTTTCATCTTTGTAATAAAAACTGCTGTTTCAACCTTTTCTTAGTTTCTTGGGTTATTCTCTCTGTCTATAAGAATTGTTCAGCTTCTACTGACCTAGGTAACACTTGCTCATGTCAAAACTTAACTCAGGAGTCATCTCCTACAAGAAGTTCTCCATAAACCCCAAGAGCAGGTGATTTTTCTCCTATTTGTCCCCATGTGACCCCACATTTCTCCTCACCCAGGGTATAAGCTCTTCAAACCTACCACAGTGTCTAGTTCATAGTAGGCATTCAAGGAATGTTTACTGTTTATTAACAATTCTAAACTCGGTACCTTAGGTAATAGTAACAGCTAAGCTTTCACTTTTAGGTAGCTGTGACTGTACAAATCATTCATTACACATTATTTTTTCTAATCCAATGGTTCTCAATGTGTGTTCTCCAGACCAACATCAACATTGCCTGGGAACCTGCTACAAATGGAAATTCTTGGGCCCCACCCCAGACCTAACAAACCAGAAGCTCTGTGATTGGGTTTTTTAATCAATGTTTTCACAAGCTCTCCGGATGATTCTGATACCTGCTAAAGTTTCAGAAATACTGCTCCAACTAGAAATGAATATTTGTTCCTTAAAAGGAGTTGTTTTATAAAAATAAATCAGTGTGAAAATGAGAATTTACCTTCTAAAACAATAAAAAGATCACCCAGGCTGGAGTGCAGTGGCATGATCTCGGTTCACTGCAACTTCTGCCTCTCAGGTTCAGGTGATTCTCCTACCCCAGCCTCCCAAGTAGCTGGGATTACAGGCGCCTGCCACCGCACCAGTTAATTTTTGTATTTTTAGAAGAGATGGGGTTTCACCATGTTGCCCATGCTGGTGTCAAACTCCTGACCTCAGGTGATTCACCTGTCTCGGCCTTGCAACGTGCTGGCATTACAGGCATGAGCCACCACGCCCAGCTGCTAATGCTATTTTGAGACTTCTTTGGGTATATGTTCTTATTTTAGGCCCTTTACTAAAGTGCTCCTAATATGAGAATTTAATCAGGGTGAAATGAAGAAAAAATTTAAAAACTAAATATATTCAGGAATAAAAAAAATACAGTGAAGAAAATGAATATCCGCATCAGGTTACCAAAACAAGGTCTGTAACAGACAGTGAATGACAGATTCACTATGGATCATCTAGTAACCCTATTTCTGTGAGGCCTAGATGAATACAACGTACCATGATGGCAAGTGGACTGAGTTCTTAGCATTCATTTATCATAAAGTGTCTGGTTATATAAACAGAGCTAGCATCAACTCAAAATGAAAAAGGAAATGTGTACAATTATCAACACAGAAATATTTAAATTCTCATGTTTAATCCATGATAGGGGCTTCATTTGTGTTTTATTAATTGAATTATCCAGAAAACTTTTCCTCAGTGCTCTACTCCACGTGGCCTTTGGAGCACAAACTAATTCAGGGAAACATTTCAGATGAGCCTGAAGTTCATCTGGTACATTACCAAAAATAACAGAGATAAGGCAAGAACAAGACAAAAGAGCTATTTAAGGGAGTGATCACATCTTAAGTAAGAAAAAATTAAAATAATAGCCTAATATTAATATAAGCACTTGTAGAGGTAAACATATATTATCCCATGTTGCCAGGAGCTTGTATTTAACTCTGTGGAACAATTAGGAAATAACTTTCTCATTTCAGAGGCAAAAGTTGAGACCAATAAGGCAGGTCTTCTGGTTGTTTGGTTATTGATTTTCTAATCCAATCGTAAAGCTCTGACTTAAAGCAGAGATTGACTATCAGTTAGCAGTGTTCGTTAAATTTCACAAACACAGAGTCTAAGAAGCTAAGTAATTTCAAGACATAAACGAATGAAAAGAAAATACATACCTGATACATTTCCTTTAATTTCACAAAGTGACATTTGAGAGCTGTGCATTATTTTAACTATTACATTATTGAGTGGTAATTAATTTGAAGTACAAAAGTTTGCTGGAATCCATGAACAGATGCCTCAGATGCAGTCAACTGCTTCCCTCTTCTGGCCAAAAGTGGAGGGAAGTTTGACTTTTATTACTGAATCTAAACAGAATTGTCTTCATGAGCGGCTCTAAAATCAGGTCTTAAACAATGAAAATTTACTATACTTTCTATCAGCAGGATAAAATGCAATATAATTCAGAAAGCATAGGTTAAACTATCCAGAAATTATTTGTAGGCAATTTCATTGAGCTTTTCGTTGGTAAAAAATTTTGAAGTGTAAAGAGATTTAAATCTGTGTTTGCCGAACAGTCTTCAGAATAGGAAATGGTGGATTTCATTGCTCTCAGGTCACTGGGGGTTAATATATTTTGATTGTCAACTAAAATTATTCATAGATAGTGGAATGAGCATTGGTGATTCTTACAGGGAAAAAAATGAGAAATTACAAAGATAAACTCCAGAGATTTCTATCACAGGTTCTAGAATAAAATGCAATTTCTCTTCATGATCTTGCTAAGCTTTGCAAGTGTTATGAAGGGCAATGACAAGATTAAATCATCAGATCAAGAGACTCAAAAATATCCCCCTTAATTGGGATAATTTAAATAATTTAAATCTCCCTGTAGGTTCTAATATAGACATAGACCCCCCCAAACGACTGGAAAAAAATCTATTACAGAAAATTTCAAGAAAAAATAAACTCTTATAAAAAGGCTTTCATAAAATGTTCTTTGCCTAATTTATACAATTATAAATCTGTATGCATATAGATAAATCTATAGACAAATCTCATTCCATATTTCATTCAAAAGGATGAAGACTGGAGATATATATATGTATATTTAATTTGGAAAAGAGATTATTTTATATATATAACATATATACAATATTAATTTGGAAAGGAGAGCTGTATTTCCCATAAAGGGGTGCACCCTGCAGGGTGGCCAGGCTGTCTGATGGGCTGGGAAGCACAGCATCCGGCCAGAAGCCAGAAAAGACATTTTGAGGGAGGAGAAAGGGGGACAAGAATTTATGCTGAATGGGGTGGCTAAATATACATATTTGATGAGCTATAGGAGGTGAATGAATATTTATGATAGGAGAAACATGTGCACGTGCAATAGAGCTATATGCTCCTTCAGGGTCCCATGTACCAAAAATGGCAGCATTAGCATGATTCCAGGGAGTTTTCCACCCCGTGATGACAAAAGGTGAAGAGAGGGCAAAAAAGCCTCATTTTATGAGGCCAGCATCATCTTGATGCCAAAACCTGGTAGGGACACAACAAAAAAAGAAAACTTCAGGCCAATATCCCTGATGAGCATCAATGCAAAAATCCTCAACAAAATACTGGCAAACTGAATCCAGCAGCACATCAAAAAGCTTATCCACCATGATCAAGTTGGCTTCATCCCTGGGATACAAGACTGGTTCAACATATGCAAATCTATAAACATAACCCATCACATAAACAGAACCAATGTTAAAAACCACATGATTATCTCAACAGATGCAGAAAAGGCTTTCAATAAAATTTGACATTCCTTTATGTTAAAAACTCTCAATAAACTAGGTATTGATGGAACATATCACAAAATAATAGAAGCTATTTATGACAACCCCACAACCAATATCATACTGAATGAGCAAAAGCTGGAAAGCATTCCTTTCGACAACCAGTACAAGACAAGGATGCCCTCTTTCACCACTCCTATTCAACATAGTATTGGAAGTTCTGGCCAGGGCAATCAGGCAAGAGAAAGAAATAAAGGGTATTCAAATAGCAAAAGCAGCAGTCAAATTGTCTCTGTTTGAAGATGACATGTTTCTATATTTAGAAAACCCCATCATCTCAGCCCAAAAACTCCTTAAGCTGATAAGCAACTTCAGCAAACTCTCAGGATACAAAATCAATGTGCAAAAATCACAAGCATTCCTATACACCAATAAGTGATGTAGAGTTAATTTTTGTTTAAGGTGTAAGGAAGGGGTCCAGTTTCAGTTTTCTGCATATGGGTAGCCAGTTTTCCCAGCACCATTATTAAGTAGGAAATCCTTTTCCCATTCCTTGTTTGTGTCAGGTTTGTCAAAGATCAGATGGTTGTAGATGTGTGGTGTTATTTCGGAAGTTTCTCTTCTGTTCCATTGATCTATATGTCTGTTTTGGCACCAGCACCATACTGTTTTGATTACTGTAGCCCTGTAGTATAGTTTTAAGTTAGGTAGCATGATGCCTCTCACTAGTCAAAGCATGTTGAGAGAGCAGAGAGCCAAATCATGAATGAATTCCCATTCACAATTGATACAAAGAGAATAAAATACCCAGGAATACAACTAACATGGGATGTGAAGGACCTCTTCAAGGAGAACTATAAACCGCTGCTCAATAAATAAGAGAGGACATAAACAAATGGAAAAACATTTTGTCCTCATGAATAGGAATAATCCATATCATGAAAATGGCTATCCTGTCCAAAGTAATTTATAGATTCAATGCTATTCCCATCAAACTACCATTGACATTCTTCACAGAATTAGAAAAAACTACTTTAAATTTCATATGAAACCAAAAAACAGCCCATATCGCCAAGACAATCCTAAGCAAAAAGAACAAAGCTGGAGGCATCATGCTACCTAACTTAAAACTATACTACAAGACTACAGTAACCAAAACAGCATGGTACTAGTACCAAAACAGACATATGGATCAATGGAACAGAAGAGAAACTTCGGAAATAACACCACACATCTACAGCCATCTGATCTTTGACAAACCTGACAAAAACAAGGAATGGGAAAAGGATTTCCTACTTAATAAGGTGCTGGGAAAACTGGCTACTCATATGCAGAAAACTGAAACTGGACCCCTTCCTTACACCTTATACAAAAATTAACTCAAGATGGATTAAGATTTAAATGTAAAACTCAAAAACCATAAAAATCCTAGGCAATACCATTCAGGAAATAGGCATAGGCAAGAATTTCATGAAAAAAACAGCAAAAGCAATCACAACAAAAGTCAAAATTGACAAATGCAATCTAATTAAACTAAAAAGTTTCTGCACAACAAAAGAATCTATCATCAGAATTAACAGACAACCTACAGAATGGGAGAAAAATTTTGCAATTTACCCATCTGACAAAGGTCTAACATCCAGAATCTACAGGGAACTTAAACAAACAACCCCATCAAAAAGTGGGCAAAGGATATGCACAGACACTTCCCAAAAGAAGACATTTATGTGGCCAACAAACATATGAAAAAAAGTTCAACACCACCGATCATTAGAGAAATGCAAATCAAAACCACAATGAGATACCATCTCACACCAGTCAGCATGGTGATTATGAAAAAGTCACGAAACAATAGATGGTGGCGACACTGTAGAGAAGTAAGAATGCTTTTACACTGTTGGTGGGAATGTAAATTAGTTCAACCATTGTGGAAGACAGTGTGGCGATTCCTCAAGGATCTAGAGCCAGAAATACCATTTGATCCAGCAATCCCATTACTGGGTATATACCCAAAGGAATATAAATCATTCTACTATAAAGACACATGCACACGTATGTTTATTGCAGCACTGTTTACAATAGCAAAGACATAGAACCAACCCAAATGCCCATCAACGATAGACCAAATAAAGAAAATGGTACATAAACACCGTGGACTACTATGCAGCCATAGAAAGAAATGAGATCATGCCCTTTGCAGGGACATGGATGAAGCTGGAAGCCATCATTCTCCACAAACTAACACAGAAAACAGAAAACCAAACACCACATGTTCTCACTTATAAGTGAGAGTTGAACAATGAGAACACATGGACACAGGAAGGGGAACAACACACACTGGGGCCAGTTAGGGGGTTGGGGGAGAGGGGAAGGAGAACATGAAGATAAATAGCTAATGCATGCGGGGCTTAAAACCTAGATGATAGGTTGATAGGTGCCGCAAACCACCATGGCACACATAACAAACCTGCATGTTCTGCACATGTATCCCAGAACTTAAAGTAAATTTAAAAATAAATAAATAAATACAATAGCAAAATAAAAAAAATCTGACAGCCAATTTAAATGTTCTAGGCCAGATGGGAATGGAGTTGGATAGGCAGGCATCAACCTTTAAAATAAGGTAATGAATTTTAAAAATTTGTAATTGATGTAAGAGCCAAAAAAACAAAGCCAAAAAGCAAAGTTTTTGAAGTTATATGCAAGAATAAGAAATTGTATGAAAATTAAAATTTGTGGAAACAAGTGCTTTGAAATATTGATAAGAAACATAAAGCAACTAAAGGAACTCAACTTACTGATTGCAGAATATCTGAATGCAAAGAACAACCAAAATTTGAATCCCTCTGTTTCATATTTACTTTTCAAAAATTAAATTTAAAAACTCCCAAAGAAGCAAATGAATGATTTAAAAATTAACAAGATAAAATTGCACTGGGTATTCAAGGGATAATAATATGGAATCAAATATATATAAGTCCTCATAACATTTTATAAAGTAATTTAAAACATTCCTAATAATGAGGGACTTCTCAGTTTCTCTGATGACCCTGTCACAGCTATTACCAAAATTAGCTGCCAGTAGATTAAAAGGGGATTTTGTGCATTATGAAAAAGGTAACCTTTCCTTTTTCTTAACTGCATAAAGTGCAATTAAGAAAAAATCATCACTGTACAAATCTGCAGTGACTTGGAGGTGAACGGCACCCCTAGAGCTCTGCAATGCACTGCTTGCACAACTGTATATTTACAATGTGACAACCACTGGGGCATTCCAAAATCCATTAGCAGATCCTCTATGCAGAACTTGCAAAGCTATGGTTGGAAACCAAGATACAGAAGTCTAAAACATTCAAGAAGGTGGTTACATTTGAACTGAGAGAGTTTTCTCGAAGAGAGCTATGCATGTACCTGCTCCAAAGGGAGAGGGTTAAGTGTGCTTACTCCTTATCTTTAGCCAGAAAAAAAAGAAAAATTAGTAGGGCCATTTGGAGACTGGGCTGCACAGTGGGCAAGGGTCTGACGCAGGCCTGAGAAATCTAGTGTGAGAATGAATAACATGTTATCTACCCTGATAGTGGACAAAAGAGACATTCCTCCATTGGAAATAGCCTAGTGTTACAGAATGTGTCTGGGCAAAGAATGTGTGAGGTTTCTCCTATGGACCCAATGAGATCCACTCAAGAAACAGAGCAAGGCTGGGGATGTCTTAGGTCTTCCCTAAGTAGATCCTCCTGGAAGGCAGAAATGCAGCAAAAAGAACCTGGAGGCTAACAATGCTAACAAAATAGACTCTCAGTTTCACCTAAATGCCCAGACAAAAGATGGCCAACCTCAGTGGCCACAAGATCAAAAGATGATTTTATGCAGAAAAGTGAATGTGTGGGGAAATAAAGAAGCCAAGTTGAACGAACTGCAAATCAGAGATTTCCCATGATGCAGAGGATGGAAGAGTATCCTGCACAAAAGCCCCATAAGAATGAGACAGCCAGCTGCAGGCCCAACAACAAGGTCACTCAAGTACTGGGAGGAAGAACTTTAAATAAAGTAGAGTATCCCAATTTCACCACTGAACATATTAAAAATTGAATTGAGACTTTAAAAAAGAAACTAGAATTGTTTTATATTGAAGTAACTCCACTCTCAAGAGACTTTATCAGGCTCAAAGCACAAACCACAGACCAGCAGCATTAGCATCATGGAGGACCTCCTTAGACATGCAGATACTCCAGACCTACTGAGTCACAATCTTCATTTTAACAAAACCCTGAGTGATCTGCATGCACGTCAAAGTTTAAGAAGTACAGTGATCTTACCACCTCTAGCTTTCCTGGCTGGTTGGCTTCTCATCATTCTTCTTTCTCCCTTCTTCCTTCTTTTCCTTCTCCCTCTTCTCCTTGCTTCCAGAAAGAAACGGACCTCACCCTCCAATAGTTGGCACTAACACACTCAGGTCCAGGGGGTTGCTCACCATTTACTTTCTTCCTGCCTGGAACGATGTTACACCACCAGGAGCTGCAGCAACTGGGGGGTAACCAGAATGTGAATTAAAATCAGTGTCCTAGGAATGGCAGAGGAAACAGAAAGAACCCAGTTTTTAGACTGTTGAGCTCCTGCACCAGCCCTCAACTGTCTTCCTCTAGACTTCTTGCTATGTGAGAAAAAATAAATAAATAAACCTGTACTCATTTAAGCCACTTTAGTCAGGCATTCTGTTCTTTTCGATTATTTATATAACTGTATAATAAAGTATGAAATCAATGTTACCATTGCTGAGTTAACAGAGAGCTCTGAAAAAGAGGGAGAATTGCTTCTGAGAAGTGGCCTTCTTTGTTGCAGCCAAAGTGTCCCTTTCCCTTTGAAAATTCTGATACAATATTTTTATCATACACTAAACTTTTATATGTTAGCTATCAGAACTCAACTCTCTCTTTTTAACAGCCATGCCTATTTTGAGGTATTCAAACAAGTTTTTTAAAAGGCATTTCAATCAGAAGAACACCAAGAAATATTGGCATATGACATCCCCTAGAGTGAGACTCGTGGAATGTCCTAAGATAAGACTGTCTGAGATAAGCTTTTACAGTAATCGTGTAAACTGGAAATAATACAACTTCTTCGGTCCTCTCCCAATAAACACCATTTCCCCTTATCCACACAATAAAGAAGAGGAAATGAGGCATAGCGAATGCGAGCTTGTCCAGAGATCTTCTCTCTTTACAAATGCCTCCAATTTACACCACCACCAATAGGTTCTTCATTATATTTTTAAAAGCTAGTTGCCTACATTTGACAAATTGTGAAAGCTGGTATGTAGAAGAGGACAGAAAAGCCATTATTCAGATGTCTTAGTCATGTATAGGCATTTTGCCATTAAAAAAGAAGAGGGAGAAAACCTCACACAGGAAATATTAGTTATTGGACCACTTCATGATTAATAATGACCTTTCAAAATCGTTCTTAATGTTCCACAACATGTGATTCTCAGTGTGGTTGCTTTTGGCATCTGGGGCTGGACAGCTCCTTACTATGTGGGAATGTCCCATGCCATGAAGGATTTTTGCATCCCCAGCGGCACCCACTAACTAAATACCAGTAACAACACCGCCCATCACTGTGATAGTATCTGCCCCCCTCCCCCGTTTCCTGTCTTGCCCACATATTTGCAAATATAAGGAGTAACACATGTATTTGAAACCTACTGGGTTAGTACCTGCAGGACAAAAGTAAAATAATCTTCCATCCCAAAATCATGTAAAAGCTTCTTTATACTTGCTTTTCGTCATTTTGTAGTTTAATTTCTTACATTAAGATTTTAATACATCTGAATTTTCTTTTGGGATAAGATCTGAAATAGGGTTGGAATATTATATTTCCTTATGTTTTTTTTTCCAATACCATTTTAAAGAAGTATCCTTTCTTCAGTGATAAAACACAAAATCAATTTCTATCCTAAGATAAACTTTTCATCATAATTAGGTTTCCTTATGGACTTCTCTTTCTATTGAAAATATGTCTGTTCCTGTATTGTTATCTTATTATTTTAATTATTAGAACCCTCACATGTTTAATTTCTAGGAGGCCAAAGAGTGCCTTAGTACCCTTTTTAATCAAAATTATCTTTACTATTCTTATCTGTTTGTTCTTCCTATGAGTTCAAGAATAGTCTGTCAAGTTTTTAAAAGAAATCCCAATAGAATTTAATTAAAACACATTAGATTTATAGGCTAATTAGGAAAAAGTATTATTTTTCTAATGTTAGGTCTTGCCTATGAACAACATAGATGGCTTCCATGTCTGTTCAAGTCTTCCGTTACATTATTCTGGGAAGTTTAAAATGTTTCCTGAACAGATTCTACATCTATTTGTATTTGTCAGGTTAATGCCTAGGTTATATTTGGTATTGAATTGGGATTTTGTGTTTATCGTGCTTTCAAACTACTGATTTCTTATTAAAGTTTATATATTTCTGCATGACTAGCTAATATGCTATAGTAGGCTTATCCCATAGTCTATGGAAATTTTCAGATACCTAAGCATATCATTGACAACTGATGATTTTTGCCTCTGTCCTCAAACTCACTTATTTTAAGAATAAAAGAACATTGGTGATAGTGTGGGCCTTATTGTCTTGTTCTTGACTTTAATAGAAATGTCACTGACTAAAAAGGTGGCCATCGCTGGTTTTGGACATGCTTTATAATATTAGAGAAGAATCTTTAATTAGGAGCCACTAGGAATTTTTGTGGAAAAAAAAATCATTTTTCACATTTTATCTGCTGATGAGATGAATTATATAAATAGATATCCAATTATTTAACCATTCCTTAATTCCAGAAATAAATCCTTAATCACAGCTTGTTATTGTTAATTTTCATGCTGAGATGTATTTACTTTTATTTATTTAGCATTTTTATCTCTATGAATAAATAAGTTTGGCCTGTGTTTTATTTTTCTTTGAGCAAGTTTTGTAAGGTAGCAAGGTTTTGCCATTTTTGAAATACAAAGAGATATTTCTTATCTTTTTGCATCCTCTGGAACCTTTTAAAAAACAATAGAAATATATTCTCAAAGAATTAAAAAGCAAATCTTCCGTTATTTTGAATCAAGGAAATATATATGCATATATTTACATATAAATATGTTTCTTTGACAGCTATTCCATTTCTTACAATATTTTAATTTATTAGTGTACATTAAAATTATTTATACCTCCTATGAAAGACACTGCTGCTGACCTATGCAATGTCTATTGCTTCTTCTCCTTTGTCAGCATTTTGTTAGGCATAGCACTGTGTTCAACTAAGAATCCTTCATCTCCCAGCCTCCTTTGCAATTAGCATTAGCTGTACAACCTATTTCTGATCAGTGAGAATTCAGTGGGGAGAGCTCTCGTCGCAAATCAAAAGGCACGGTTCCAAAAACATAAAGCTTTTGATCTCCCTTCTTTCCTCCTGGAATGCAGATGCAATGCCTGGATGTATACCAGCAATTTTTTTTTTTTTTTTTTTAGCGGGAGTCTCCCTCTGTCACCCACGCTCAAGTGCAGTGGCAAGATCTCGGCTCACTGCAACCTCTGCCTCCCAGGTTCAAGCAATTCTCCTGCCTCAGCCCCCTGAGTAGCTGGGATTACAGGCACACGCCACCACACCTGGCTAATTTTTGTATTCTTAGTAGAGACAGGCTTTCGCCACATAGGCCAGGATGGTCTCGAACTCTTGACCTCAGGTCATCCGCCTGCCTCGGCCTCCCAAAGTGCTAGGATTACAGGTGTGAGCCACCGCACCTGGCCTGTACCAGCAATCTTGTAGTCATGAGGCTGATAGATAGAGAAGAAGGATAGGAAAACAGGAAGTTATGAGAAGTCTTAGTGCCTGACAGTATTGTTGTGCTGCAATTCCAGTCCTAGACTGCTTACTTCTGGGGCTCTTGTTGCATGAGGAAAACAGAAGTATTTGTTTATTTAAATCACTCACTACTAGGTGAGGTTATTTGCTTTAAACATAGTTCTAAAAATACACTTTCTACCTGTAGTTCAACACTGACTTTTATTGAGGGCTTACTTTATGATATGTATTTCTGTAAGCATTTTAGAAATTTATCACATAAAATCTTCACGCTCTCCTATAAAGCAGATGTTACTATTTATCCTAATCAGTGGTCAGTAAGTGGGTGAAGTTGGTGATGTTATTGTTAAGTATAATGCTATTATCATATCTACACTAAAATTATAGATCTATGCTTCCTAATTTTCCTGTTAGTCTTAGGTAGAAGTCTCTCTTTTTCTTTCTTTCTTTTTTTTTTTTTTTTTGAGATGGAGTCTTACTCTGTCACTAGGCTGGAGTACAGTGGGGCGATCCCCAATCACTGCAACCTCCACCTCCTGGGTTCAAGCGATTCTCCTGCCTAAGCCTCCCAAGCTGGTGGTGCCCGCCACCACGCCCGGCTAATTTTTGTATTTTTAGTACAGATGCGGATTCTCCATGTTGGTCAGGCTGGTCTTGAACTCTGGACCTCACTCCAGACCTCAGGTTATCTGCCCACCTCAGCCTCCCAAAGTGCTGCGATTGCAGGCATGAGCCACCGTGCTCAGCCAGAAGCTTCTCTCTTAATTGGATATTTTAAGAAAATAATTCTTGGAATATTTTTATCAAGTGAACTAAAGAATTAACTAAAGAACTAAGAATTAAAGTAAAGCTAATTTCAAATGATTAAGTTGTGATTTTGAGGGAGTTAAATCTTTGTTACTAATCTTCATTTTAACTCTATTATAATAAAATGATTATTCTTCGGGGAACTTACTGAATTATCAATTTTCGTGACTACTCCATTGGCATAGGAAGAGGTATATTTGCTTTCATTAGCCACAATGTTTCACGTGTATCTGTTAAATTAACCTCAACAGTTACATTCCTGAGATCTTCTATATGCTTACTTGACCTCACAGCGTAGGAAAGGTTAAAGTCTCTGACATTTCCATTATTTCTTCCTTGTATTTTAATGAATTTACTTTACATATTTTGATGATATGTTATTTGGCACATAATGATTGTTACTGTTATCATCATTGTGAATCAGCAATATAAAGATGTTCTCTTTATATTAAGATATTCTAAATTATAAATAATTACATCAAGGTATTTATATTAAGATATTAATATAAAGGTCTTTTGCAGTATAAAGACCTTCTCTTTATTCCACCTAATTATTTTGGTCTTGCTCTGATTTTAATGTCTCAAGCACTGTTTTCTTTTTTGTTTTGTTTCTTTTCATTTGCCTGATTCAATTTGTGCCTTTGTATTTTTAAGGCATTCATATTTATAGTTACAAAGTTTATATTTGGTTTTATTTTGTCTTCATACTCTGTATTCTGTTTTGATGTTTCTTTGATATTTGCTATTTGCTTTATACGTGGCAGTATTTGTCTGCTGCTTTGTCTGATTTTTCTTTTGAAGGGTTTTTTTCTTATTTTCAACTCAGTGATTATCCTTAAGATTTTTCTAAACATTTTAACCTATATTTACATAATGGTTAGGATAACAAGTGAAAACTAACTTTGCTTGATTTATTCTTCTGTTTGAAAAACCTCCTCCACCTGGTTCACTCTTTGTGAATTTTATCTCAGACTTTAGGTCCAGATTTTCACTACACAATTTTTAATGTTTATATCTATCTTTTAAGAATAAATTTTTACATGTGCCTGTTTAAATTTATAATCTTACACTATTTTAACTGGCTCCAGTGTCCATGGACTGTGTTTCCATATCATAATCATGGTACTGACCTCTTAATTTTTATCATCTTCAATTGGCAAGAACGGATCTGCAAAGCTGTAAATTACCATTACACTTGAAATAGAGTGGACCTCTGTAAAACATGCTAAGTTGACAACTTTTTCACCTCAACATTAATACTTTTAATACAATAGTAGAGAATTTGAGTCAAATTGGTCTGAGCTAATTTTCCTAGGTTATTCATTTTTTGAATTTTTTGATACATACAATTCACCATTGAAAGTCTACATTTCAGTGGTCTTTAGTATATTCAAAAGAATGTGCAACAATAACCACTATCTAATGCCAAATGCTTTCATCATCCTCAAAAAGAAACCCCACTCCCCACTCCCCCTTTTCCTCATCCCCTGGAAATCATTAATATACCTTCTGTCTCTATGCACTTGCTTTTGCTAAACATTGTATACAAATGAAATCATATGATATGTGGCCTTTGTGTCTGGCTCATACTAGGCATAATGTTTTCAATATTCATGCACACTGTAGTATATAACAGTACTTCATTTCTTTTCACGGGTAAGTAATATTCCATTGTATAACTATACCTCATTTTGTTCATCCATTCATCAGTCGTTGTACATTTCTGTGGTTTCCACTTTGGCTATGATGAGTAATACTGCTATAAATATTCATGTACAAGTTTTGATATAAATATATGTTTTCATTTCTCTTGGGTATATAATAAGAATGGAATTGCTGGGTCATATGATAATTGCATGTTTAAATTTTAAGGGACTGCCAGGCTGTTTTCCAAAGTGGCTATACCATTTTACATTAGCACCAGCAACATATGATGGTTCTAGTAGCTCCACATCCTTGCTAATACCTGTTAATTTCTGTGATTTTTAATTTATTATTATAGCCATACTAGTGCAGGGGCATGAAGTGGTATCTCACTGTGGTATTGACTTGCATCCCCAAATGCAGTCAAGCATTATTTTATGTACTTATTGGCCATCTGCATATCATCTTTGCAGAAATGTCTACTCAAAACTGTTGCACATTGTTCAATTAGATTATTTCCCTTTTTATTACTGTTATGGGTCTTTTATATGCTTTATAAAATAGACCCTTATCAAATACATGATTTGCAAATATTGTCTCCCATTCTGCAAACTGTCTTTTTGCTTTCTTGGTAGTGCTCTTTGATGTGCAAAAACAGGTTTTTGATGTTGATAAATTTCAATGGATACATTCTTTTCTTTGACTGCTTTTGTTTTTGGTGTCATACCTAAGTAACTGTTGCCTAATTGAAGGTAGAGAAAATATACACCTATTTTCTTCCATTCTGGATTAATTTTTATATATAGTGTAAGACAGTCATTCAAATTCATTCTTTAGCATGTGGACATCCAGTTGTCATGGCATCATTTTAAAAAAGACTATTCTTTCCCCCATTGAATGATCTTGGCACTCTGACTGAAAATCAACTGACCAACTGACTATATATGTTAGGGTTTATTTCTGTACTCTCAGTTCCATTCCATTGAACTATATATGTCTATTATTTCTGCCAGTACCACACTGGCTTGACTAATCTCACTTTTTAACAGGTTTGAAATCAGTAAATGTGAGTCCTACAACTTTGCTCTATTTTTTTCAAGATCATTTTGACTATTCAGGATGTTTACTATGTCTTGTGAAGTTTTGGATACGCTCTCCCATTTCTGTTATTTAAAAAAAAAGCAATTGACATTTTAATAAATACTGCATCAAATTTATAGATCAATTTGGCATCTTTTACCATCTTAACAATATAAAATCTTTTCATTCACAAATACAGAATGTGTTTCCATTTATTCTTTAAATAAAAGACATTTATTTAATGTCTTTCGACAATGTTTTGTACCTTTCAGTATACAAATCTTGATTTATTCCTATGTATCCTAGGTTTTTTTTTTTTTTTTTTTTTTTTTTTGATGCTATTGTAAATGGTTTTGTTTTCTTAATTTTATTTGTGGGTTGTTTACTGCTAGTGTACTGAATTACAAGTGCTTTTGTAAATTGGTCTTATATCCTGCAATTTACTACCTTCATTTATTAACTCTAATAGCTTTCCATGAATTTTTTAATGGTTTTCTATAGGTAAGAAATGGCTTCCTATGTGTTTTCTATCATGTCATCTGGAATAAAAATAATTTTACTTCTTTCTAATCTGTGCACCTTTTATTTCCTTTTCTTGCCAATATATCCCTAACTAGAACTACCAGCACAATGTTTAGCAGAAGCAGTGAAAGCGGACATCCTTGTCTTGTTCCTCATCTAAGGGGGAAGGTTTTCAGTCTTTTACCATTGAGCATATAACTTGCTGTGGGTTTTTTGAAGGTGCCCTTTATGAGATTATAGACCTTTCCATTCCTAGTATGTTGCCTTGTTTTTCTCTTTTTTTAACCAAAAAAGGGTGTCAGATTTTGGCAAATGCTTTTTCTGCATTTATTGAGATAATCATGTGGGTTTTTCTCTTTTATTCTATGAATATGGTGTATTACATTGATTGATATTCATGGGTTTTACCAAATTTGCATTCCTGGGATAAATCTCACATGGTCATGGTACACATTTATTTTTATATGCTGTAAGGTGCTGGTGGCTAGTATTTTGTTGAGGGGTGTGTGTGTGTGTGTGTGTGTGTGTGTGTGTGTGTGTTTTCAAGCTTGTTTTTAAGTACACCAAGATTCTGTCTAGCATTGTGGCTGAGATCCAAAAGCAAACCTGGATTTAAATTTGCAAAGCACTTAGATACAGTCTAGTATAAAGCACTTTTATTTTCTTTTTCTCCACCTGAAAGCCTATAGGATTTGTTTTAATGGATAGTAGTTCATAGAGTAGAATCACAACTTGGAGAACAAATATTTGAAATCTTTCCTTTTGTGATGATCAAAACCCGGAGAGTATAAATAACACAAGGTCAATTACGAATGGACTAAGATATACATAAACTAACAATAATCCGTATTCTACATGCTTTAACATATCCATAACCTAGTTTAGATTGTATTTTTATTTAACTTTTTAAACACTTAACATGTTTTATCTGCTAATCTGCAAATGTCAAGCTTTCAGCATATGTGCCTATTTCCTGTATTCAGGCATTAATATTGTCATTTTTTACATTTTTCACTTTAGTTTTTGATAATAGGTTGTAATTATGGGTTATATTAAAGTTAAAAATTCGGCATCTTTGCTATAATCGTTTTTCCTTTTTTGATTTTGTAACATACAAAAAATAATACGGTAACAAAATTTTCCCAACATGTTTTCACACAAAAACTTTTGGCTCTTTCATCTTATAATCATCCACTTGTTATTCCACAAACACTTTAGGGTGTCTGAATTCACTCCATTCACTTTGCTAGGGACAACAGTATCTTTAATTTTATAATACAATGAAAGGAACATTGTATGGACTCTGCCTGCAGGGTTGGAGAAGACACTACAGAAAACGTAACATTTTCACCTAGTAGTGGAAGAAGGGCAGCAATTTGGCAGGTCAGAAGGAGTGAAAGTAAGCATTTCAGCTACATTATTTTTGAAAGTAAAAACCATCTCCAAAATTGTTCAGACTAATAGTGTCATGATTAGTTATTTGGAGTAATATTAGAACCCCAACAAAAGCATGGCCTAAATTTTAGACAGAAGATGCTGAAGTAAACAGTAATTATCTTGATTTTTACTTTCTATATTATCTCTATTTAGACCAGGAAAAAAAGCTGACTCTCCTTTTAAAATTCTGGGAAAATATTTGCAAGTGACATTTACAGTTATTTTATCACCAAACAAATTATCTACAAACATGGGTGAGTCAGGAAGAGGTTAACCATGCTGGTGTGTCATTCTAAGACTGTCAATGAATAAAGACTGAAACCAGTGATAACCTGAACCCTCAACCTCAGGACATAGATCAGCGTTGACACCATGTGACCTAACACCAATCGTGCTGGGTCTCAGTTTCCACATCCACCAAATTAAAAAAAAAAAAAAAAAGAACAGATAATTCCATTATCTGTCTAGTCTTCTGTAATATGAAAAGCCTATTATTTTAAAATCATTAACATATCAGTGAACTAAAATTCAGATTTCAGGCAATTTTAACTGTTTGGAACATACTGGCCTGTAAATAGATAAAGAATGTACTATAGCTGCTTGAAGTATTTCCCAAAAGAAACTGCATTTTAAATAGACTTCTCATAGGCTTGATTATCTGATGGTTCTCAATCTACAATAAATTACAAAACCGGAGAAGAAAGATCATTCAGAATAAAATATAGAGAGACAAGAGACCAGCAAGAAGTTACAGGTGAAGTAAACAATAAATTTAAACTGAATAAATTAATAACTTAAAGTCCCACTAAACTGCATGCTGTGAAACTTATGCGAAAAATCTATTCTGAAGGAACACACAAACCAGCCCAGGTATACTAGACTCAACATAGCAAACAAATCCTACTGAAGATGATCTCATAATTGAAGATAACAAGTAACTGAAAGAACAATAATGCATAAGGAAGCTATATTTCACAGGATGTGAAAATGGCCACAAGATAAATATAGTATTTTTAAATGAATAAGGATATAAAAAAGCAATAGAACCATGATAAAAGAATCAGGAATTATGGAAAAAAAAGGCAATTTGAGAAAAGAAACAACCACAACTTTTACAAATGAAAAACACACTTACTAAAATTAAAACTCAATTTCTGAGTTTTAACCAGCATATTAGAAACAGCTGAAGATACATTTCTCAGATGAACTGAAAAATAGATTTGAAATGATAACCACAAAATGTAACAGATTTTTAAAGGAAGTAGAAAAATATGAAGAAAAACTATTTAGAAACATGGAAGATAGAACGAGAAAATTCAGCATATATTCAATGGGATCACTAGAAGAAAGAAAGGATAAAATAAGAGGACACCATATTTTTAAACATGATTAAGGATTCTACAATACTAAAGAAAAACAAGTCTCATAGATTTATATTTTAAAAATAATTCAGTCCTGAACAAAATAAATATAACAAAGTCCACACCTAGATTTATGATAGTAAAACTACAAAACATTAAAATTAAGAAAACAATTATCACAAGCAACTGAACAAAATAAATAACTTACACTAAGAAAAAACTAGTTAGATGGACAGCAGACATCATATAAACAGATGTCTGCTTATAATGCCAGAATTCCATGGAATGAAATGATTTCAAGTGATGAAATAAAATAACTGAAGCCCCAGAATGTATACTCACCTAAAATATCACTCAAGTGGTAACCTAATAAAGATATTATCAGACAACTGAACACAGAGCATGTCACTCTGGCATAAACACAAGCAAAACATCAGAGGAAAGATAGATAGATAGATAGATAGATAGATAGATAGATAGATAGATAGATAGATAGATAGATACACAGTAAACCTACTACAATTGAAAGGTAATTGAAATGAGAAGTTAATTGGAAGAAATTGAAACCAGAAGGGGAAAAGTGATAATGCAAGAAGCAAGGAAGGACTTCTACTTTGAACCAGGATGGATTAAGAAAGAGAGGATTTACCTTCTGCCTTAAATAACTACAAAACCAGACAAAATGTTTGATGCAACAGTTTTTAAGACTGAATGGCAGAGAAACATGGGAGGTGAGTGCTACAATTGTCCCAAGTTTCTGCCTGAAGAGAATTTCCAAGTTGCAGCACAGGAAAGAGAAACCCAAGCAGGATCCCAAAACCTAGGAGACCGATGGGAGGCCAGAAGGCTGAAATTTGGGGTTGAGCGGATAGGTAAAATATGAGAGGGAACTAGACAAGGAAAGAGCTCCCTCTAGAGATCTTAAGAGGAATCCATAAAGATTGTGGCTAAGAACTGACAGGAGGATATACACAAGGCCAAACAAAGAGCCACCTGTGAGGAGTAGGAGGAATAACCCTATGAAGCTCAAAAAAGTCTGGGAATAATTCATTTCCCCAGAAGCCAATCTGGGAAGACATCCTATTATACAGGGCATTAGGTTAATTACTAAAGAAGGTGTTGTATTAGGAGTGAAGTCAAATTCGCTCTAGACCAAAGACTTCTCTGGAACAACCCTAACAAAGCTTAAAAGCTAGATCACAAAGCATAAAACTAGTTCAAAGTTACTTAATTTCATGCCAGAATCAACCCCAGTAATAGCTGATGGAATATAAAAAAATCAACAGCAAAAAACACTAAATTCACATTGTCTACTATCCATTCAAAAATTACCAGGCATGCTCTCTCTTTCCAGGAAAAGATGGTATAAACACACTTCTTCCTATTCTTCCAATGGGATACAGCTTGGAACCCTGGACATTCTTTATAAATCAAGCATAAGAAGACTGAACTGTGGAAAGAAGGTAGACTTCCCTGGGATCCATAAAACAACGTAACAGTCGGTTAATTATGTGGATTTTATTTTTGCTTAATACATCCCAGTTTGAGTGCTGGAGAAGCCAGCAAATCAAAAATACCAACAGATGCAAACAAACAAAAGCCCCAAGAAAAGCCTGCTCATTTTCTCTAGCCAAAGGACCCGGAGAGTGGTGGTCAAGCAAGGTAGAAAACTTTTAGACAACTACCACCCTATTCTAGTCAAACACTATGAAAAAAGACATCAGCCACGCCCTCCCTCAGAAAATGCTGGGTAGGGAGCCTAGACTTCCACCTTCACTTGACTGTAATGAGGCCAGGCTGGTCCTAGTTTCTGAGTCAGGACCCAGGAATATCATCACTGCCCAGCAGTAATAAGCCCCTCTTCCCTCATTGTATTAGCGGAGGCTACATGGGGAAGGAAATTATTTGAGCAAAAACATTTATATTCATTTTCTACCTAAAAATGTTAACATCAATTTGATATACAACAATGATTTCTACATTTGCAAAGTTGGGACATTCTACTGATATTCCTTGCCCTTTAATAATTTCATGATGTTTTAAAAATTAAATCATATTAAAATAAATTTGTTTGAATTTTTAAATAAATTATCATGTATGTAAAGAACAAAAATATCACTCATATACAAATAAAAATGTAACCAATAGAAACAGATGCAGAAATGACACAGATGATAGAATTAGTAAAGAGTACTTTAAAACAGGTATCGTAAATATACTTCATATGTGCAAGAAGGTATACAATAGGATGAAGAGAGAGTTAAAAGATACGTTTAAGGACCCAGATGGAACTTCTAGAGAAAAGGAATACAATATCTAAAATGGAAAATATACTCAATGGGATTAACAGCACATTAGACACTGAAGAAGAAAATATTAGTGAACTTGAACACACAGCAGTAGAAACTGTATTAAAAGCAAAACACACAGAGAAAAAAGAATGAAAAAAATTAACAGAGCATCAATGACCTTTGAGAAAATATTGAGCTGTGTAACACATGTTAAAACAAAAACCAAGAAAAGACAGGGAGGCAGATAATATTTCTCAATAAATAATATTAATAAGTAAAAAAAATTTGAATGAGATTGAAATTGTAAACCAACATGTCTAAGAAGTTCAATGATGTCTAAGCAAAAGAAATGTAAGAAACATCACACCAGGTACAAAATAATCAATTTTGAAACAAGCACAAAAAAATCTTAAAAGTAGAGGCCGCTTGAAAGAGTTCAAGCCTGTAATCCCAGCATCTGGGAGGCCGAGACGGCAGATCACGAGGTCAGGAGATCGAGACCATCCTGGCTAACACGCAGGAAACCCCGTCTCTACTAAAAATACAAAAAACTAGCCGGGCGAGGTGGCTGGGCACCTGTAGTCCCAGCTACTGGGAGGCTGAGGCAGGAGAATGGTGGGAACCCGGAGGCGGAGCTTGCAGTGAGCCAAGATCCGACCACTGCACTCCAGCCTGGGCGACAGAGCTTGAGACTCTGTCTCAAAAAAAAAAAAAAAAAAAAAAAGTGGGCAGAAAACGTGCACTACATAGAGAGGAACATTTAAAAGAATGTAAATAGACCTCTCATCAGAAACTATGCAAGTTGGAAAGCAATGGAGAGATATCTTTAAAATATTGAGAAAAACTGCCAGCCTAGAATTATAAACACAAAGAAAATACTTTTCAAAAATAAAGATGAAATAAAGAACTTTTCAGACTAATAGCAACTGAGTGAAATCATCACGAGCAGTACTGCACTGTAAAAATGTTAAGGAAATTTCTTCAAGCAAAAGAAGAAAAAGGAGGAGAAGGAGTAGCAGCAGCAGCAGCTGTTGCCACCTGGAAATCTGGATCTAAACAGAGGAATGAAGAACAATGGAAATGATAAACATGTGACAAATGAATATAAAATACATTTACTCTTTTTTTTTTTTTTTTTAAGATGGAGTTTCGCTTTCACGCTTCAGGCCAGCGTGTGGTTTATTTATCTGGTCTTTAATAACCTCCACCTCCCTGCTCACTATTCTCCTGCCTCAGTCTCCTGAGGAGCTGGGGTTACATGCACGTGCTACCAAGCCCGGCTATCTTTTTGCATTTTTAGTAGCAACAGGGTTTTGCCATTTTGGCCAGGCTTGTCTCAAACTCCTGACCCCAGGTGATCCACCCGCCTAGGCCTCCCAAAGTGCTGGGATTACAGTAATGAGCCACTGCACCCGGCCCATTTACTCATTTTTTTAAAATCTCTTTGAATAATAATTCACGGTTGGGGGAATGACTATGGCTAATGAGTTTTAAACAATAGTGAGAATGAATAAGATCTAGTATTTGATAGCACAACAGGGCTGACTACAGTCAACAACAATTTACTGTACATGTTAAAATAACTAAGAGTACAATGGGATTGTTTGTAACACAAAGCAAGAATAAATGCTTGAGGCAGTGAATATCCCATTTACCCTGATGTGATTATTATGCATTGTATGCCTGTATCAAAATATCTCATGTACCCCATAACCATATGTGCCTACTATGTACCCACAAAGATTAAAAATAAACAAATAAATATATATAATTCATATTTTAATATAATTCATACTTTATGTTAATATAATTAATATTATTAATATTCATGTTAATATAATTCATGTTTTAAAGAAAAAATAAAAATGAATTATGAAATTTGTATGTAGAATATAAATAAAAACAGTCCAAAGACTAGAAAGTGCAAATGAAGTACAGTGTTTTAAGATTCTTAGAATATATGTAAAGTGATATGAGTAGAATGGGGTAAGTTAAAAATGTATACTGTAAATTCAAAAGCAACCACAAAAAAAGAAAAATATATATTTAATAAGCTAATATTAAATAAATGTAATATAAAAAAATCTGTTAACTCAAGAGAAGACAGAGAAAAATCTGTTAACTCAAAAGAAGACAGAAAAAGAGAACAAAGGAGCAGAATAATAATAGATATATTAAATAGAAAACAAATCCAACAAAAATGATGCAATAAATAAAAATGGTCTGAACATTCCAAATAAGGGGGAGAGATTATGCGGTTAGATTTTAAAAAGCAAGACCCAATTGTGCAATGTCTATAAGAAAGCCATTTTAAATATAAAGAATACAAATAAATAAAACATAAAATAAATAAAACAAAAGGAGGGGAAATATTACATAACATAAAACATTATATAAATAATACTCGATATCAGTAACAGACAAAGAAAACTTTGGAACAAAGACTACTTCCAGGGAAAAATAGGGTTGTTACTGTTTGTTTGTTTTTTTAATAGTAAAGAGGTCAATTAGTAAAGACCAGAACAATCTTAAATTTGTATGCACCTACAAAAACAGCTTCATAATACATGAAGCAAAATTGATAGACCTGAAAAGAGAAATAGAAAAACCCACAACTATAGTTGGAGATTTTGACACTCTTTTCTTAATAATTGATAAACAAGCAGAAAGAAAATCAGCAAAGGTATTAAAAAGTTAATCAATACTGTCAATAAATTTGACCTAATGAATATTAACAGGATATTCCACCCTAAAGCTGAATACACATTCTTTCTAAGCATAAATAAAAAATTCATCAAGATATGCCATATTCTAGGTCATAAAACAGGTCACAAATACTGTAAAATGATTAAAATCACAGAAAAATATGTTCTCTGGTCAAAACAGAATTAAAATACAGAGCAATGCACAAAAGGTATCTAGCATATTTGGAAAATAAACCACATACTTATAAATAATAGACCAAAGAAGACATCACATGGGAAATTTTTAAATATTTTCTTTTTTTATATATATTTTTTGAGACAAGGTCTCACTCTGTCACCCAGGTTGGGGTGCTGTGGCACAATCTCAGCTCACTGCAGCTTCAACCTCCAAGGCTCAAGTGATCCTCCCACCTCAGCCTCCCCAGTAGCTGAGACCACAGGTGTGCACTATCACACCCAGCTAATTTTTGTATTTTTTTATAGAGATGGGTTTTTATCATATGACCCAGGCTGGTCTGGAACTCCTGGGCTCAAGGGATACACCCACTTTGGCCTCCCAAAATGCTTAGATTATGGCATAAACCACCACACCCAAACTTTTAACATATTTTAAACTAAATTAAAAAGACAACACAGAACATCAGAATTTGTCTGAAACAAAATAGTGCTCACAGAGATGTTCAAAGTATTAAATACTTATAAAAGGAAAAAAGTCTCAAATCAATGATCTAAGTGTCCACCTTAGGAAACTAGAAAATATTAAAAAGAACAAATTAAACCAAAAGAAAACGGAAGCCAATAAATAGTAAAAACAAATGCTGAAGGCAAGAGAGAGCATCACCACAGATCCTACAGACATTCAGACAAGTAATAAATATTATAAATGTGTGTTCTGAAAATTCCACAACTTGGATACAATAAAAATTCCCTCAAAAACAAACTATCAAAGCTTCCTCAAGAATGAATCTCCCTACATCTATTAAAGAAATTTAGCTTGCAGAAAAAAATCTTTACCTCAAAAAAATTCCAGGATCAGCTGGCTTCAATAGTGAATTTTACAAATATAAGAAAGTAATAGCACAAATACAATACCCTCAAAATCATTTTATGAGATCATAATTAACATAATATCAAAACTATAAAATGACTATGTGGTAAAGAATTTGGTCTTGCCCTAAGAGAGGTCTAGTTTTGTCCACAGCTCCTGGGAGTAACCTCTACACCCTTGGAATTTACCAAGTGATAGAATTGTCTTTGTTTTCTATGATTGGCCCCTCAGACCACACCTAATAGCTTATGTTAATGCGATGACTCAGTGGGTCCCTCAGACTGCACTGTCCTTAGAGAGTTGTCTTTTCACTTCTTGCTGTTGTCTTTAAAATTTAAAAGCAATTTTAAGTTTTGATAAAGTTCAGTGTGTTAATTTTTATTTTTTTAAGACAGAGTTTCTCTGTGTCCCCCAGTCTGGAGTTCAGTGGCAGAATCTTGGCTCACTGCAACCTCTGCCTCCTGGTTTGAAGCGATTCTCTTAGAGCCCAGTCTCTAAGGACAGTGGGGCTAAATCAATCATTCCTACATAATGAATTCTGCACATAGAAACTCAGGTGAATTTTCCTGGTTGTCAATACTCCATGTGTATTGTAACACATTGATCTGGGAAGGTTATGCATCCTGAAGACAATAGAAGGTTCATGTTTAGAACTCTCCCAGACTGTGCCCTGCATGTCTCTTCTATTGGATGATTTTAATGTGTCCTTTCCCTGTTATAAACTGCAACTGTGAGTACAATCACTTTCAGTGAGTTCTGTGAGTCCTAGTAATTGTCAAATCTGAAGGTGATTTGGGGAAACCCTTGAACTTACAGTTGGTGTCAGAAGTCTTGGGAGGACTTTGGGGTCAGGAGGAATATGCTCTCAAACCTCAAAGTTTGACTAACTCCAGGTAACAACATTAGTAGAACAGTGCAAATCACTACTCCTCATAAATACATATGCAAAAATCTTTAACAAAGTTTGAGAAAATAATCTTAAATATGTATGGTCAACTGATTTTCAATAAAGGTTTCAAGGCAATTAAATGGGGAAAGTAAAGTTTCTTCAACACAAAATACTAGAATTATTGGATAACCATATGCAGAAGGAAGAAAGGACCCTTACCTCACAAAAATGAACTCAAGTTGTACCATATAATCTTATAAGCTAAAACTATCAAAAGTCTAGAAAATACATATGGGAGAATAATTTTGTGAACTTAGGTTAAGCAAATTTTTTTCTTAGGGTGAGAGATACAGAAAGTATAAACCATTTAAAAAATAACACATTGAGGCCAGGTGTGGTGGCTCATGCCTGTACTCCTAGCACTATGGGAGGCAAAGGCAGGTAGATCACTTGATGCTAGGAGTTCGAGACCAGCCTGACCAATATGGCAAAACCCCATCTCTACCAAACAATACCAAAATTAGCCTGGCATGGTGGTGCAAGCCTGTAGTTCCAACTACTCAGGAGGCTGAGGCATGAGAATTGCTTCAAACCAGGAGGTAGAGGTTGAAGTGAGGCAAGATTGTGCCACTGAACTCCAGACTGGGGGACACAGAGAGACTCTGTCACAAAAAAATAAAAAGCAACACATTGAACTTTATAAAAACTTACAATTGCTTTTAAATTTTAAAGACAACATCAAGAAGTGAAAAGACAAGCCACAGACTGGGAGAAAATATTTACAACTCATATATCTAACAGAAGGCTTGTATTCAGAATACACAAAGAACAATTACAAATTAATAATCATAAGATAAACAACTCATTTTTCAAATATAGTCAAACTATTTGAACTCACATTTCACCAAAGTAAATATATGGACTGTGAATAAGTCCATAAAAAAATTCTATGTCATTAGGTAAGTGCAAATTAAAACCAAAATCTAATACTTCTACACATACATTAGATTGAAGAAAATTTAAAGTCTGACAAAGCATTGGTGAGGATATTGAGCATCTGGTACCCTTATCCACACCACTGTTGGAATGTAAAATGGCACACTTTCAAAAACAGCTTGGCAATTTCTTATACATTTAAATATATACTTAACATATGTGCCAGTTATCAATTTACTGCCTCTTAGTTTCAGATTCATCTTTCAGAACCTGCTCTGCAAAAAGAGACTGAGCTAGTTTACCAGTAGAGAGAACTAGAGAGCCACTGCAGCAAAAAAACGTTTATCTTCTTGGTTCTAGTCAGCTGTGTTTGGCTTGTTCTTGCTCTTTCTTTCCATAGCTCTACAGCCCTGCCTGTGTGGAGGAACCTCCAGTGATAGATTCCTCAGCTGAGTGCCCAAAACATGCAACCCTTTAGCAGCCTCTTAGCAACCTGGGCTGAATTACTACCTTTCCATGGCCTTCCTACTGTGAACACCATATTCTGAAGGCCTCACGCTCACAATGGCAACCCTATATTCTGTGTTCACCCACCTTACAGCTTCAGCTCATTGGTACCCTCAGAAGTTTGTTTCCTGCTTGCCTGAAAAATGTAAAGCAGCTCTACCCACAGCAACTCAATAAACTTCTCTGCCATCTAGTAGGCTGCCATGACACCTTCTTTACTGAAGTCTAACTCCAACTCTGGGAAGTTCTCATTCTTCCAGCTTTGTCATTCCTTGGATATTCTCCCTCAGCGCCAGGGTATCCTTAGAATTCCTATTATGTCTCCTGCTACAGCTGAATAATTATTTATACTACGTTGCCCCAGCAAACTTACTGTGTGATTTCTTCTGATTGGACCCTGACTGATATACCATATGATTACCAAACCCATTCCTAAGTATTTCTCTCATGAAATGACTTGTTTTTCTTTGGCTACTTTCAAAATATTCTTTCTACTTTGGGTTTTTAGCAATTTGACTAATTGTGGGTTTTTTTGTGTTTATCTTGCTGGAGTTTGTGAACCTCTTGAATATGTATATTTAGGTATTTTGGTAAATATGTAAATTTTCAGCCCTAGTTTCAACACTTTTTTTTTTTTTTTTTTTTTTTGGCCACATCTTCTTTCTCCTCTCTTTCCTGAACTCAAATTACATATATTTTAGATATTTTGATATTGTCTTTAATAAGGGGACTGGCTCCATTTTTTGATGTTTAACTGGTGACAGCTTTTAAGCCGCACCCTTCCCTCTTCCCTTTCTTCCCTACATATGGACAAGGTGATAAAAAAGCCTGAGTATTTCTTCCTTAGGCACCAGCAGGAGATTCAAACTACTGTCCAGCCCTTGTTTTCTTTAGCTGTTTTCAGACCAGCTTGGGAGACCTGTCCAGCTCTTCCAAACAGCCCTGATAGGTGAGTAATAAACCTTTACACATCTTCTTAGTGTGTGTGTGGTGTCATCAGTCTTAACATCTGGATCAAATTTGGTGTGGGGGGTCCATCTGTCATATCAAGATGACTATAAGAATCCTACAAGGACTTGTTCACTTTTCTATTTTTCTCTCTGATTTATAGATTGAATAAGTTATATTTATCATTCTTCAAGTAAATTGATTCATATTTTAAGTCATGTTTGATATTGTGACACTTAAAGAATTATTTTTTAATTCAAATGTTGTATTTTCTATTCAAAGTGTTCCACTTAGTTATTTTTCATAATTTCAATTTCTCTCCTGAGATTTGCTACATTTAGTTTGCTTTGAGCATTTTCATTCATTGTAGACATATTCTCCTTTACTGTCAACATAGAATTCTATACAAAGTTAAGCTATCTTTCTTCAAGAATGAGGCAGACATAAGGATCTTATCAAACAAAAAGATAAAGAGAGAATTTATCACCAGAAGACTTTCAATAAAGGAAATTCTCATAAACTTTTGAATAGAAGGGAAATTATCCAGAAAAAATCAGCTCTGCAAGAATTATTGGTAAGCAAAAATATTAGAAAATATGTGAGAAAAGTCTTCAAAAACTGACAAAATGGAGCAATAACACTGCTTTGGAATTTAGCTAGAATTAAAATACCTAACAAAAATTGCATGTAATTTCAAAGGGGCTAATCAAAACTAACATATTCTGAGATGCTTATATAATTCAGGAGTAGGGAGAAATTATTAATTACCTTTAGGCTTTAAGAATGCATATAAAGTAGTCACGCTACAGATTGAAAAGTAGACACTGAATAAATAACTTCCAAACACGCTGAGAAGAAAAATTGAATGAGAATAAACAAAGAAAATAAATCAATACAAAAGAAGGCAAGAAAGTGGAGATACAATAATAGAAAAGGCAAGATGTAATAAAAAGCAAAGATGACATAACCAAACTCAAATGTATTAATATAATAAATGTAAATGTACCACAACATCTATCTCAAAGACAAAGATGATCAGATAAGAATAAAACTAAAAATATATGCTATTTTTAAAAGGCACACCTAAAACATAAAGACACAAAAAAGCAGAAAAATAATAAAAAAGGTATGTCAAGAAAATAATAGTAAAAGAAAGCTGACATAACTATATTAACACCCAGCTAAATACATTATAAAGCCAAACACATTATCAGAGACAAAGAGGTTGCTCAATATTGGTAAGAGGATCAGTTTACCAGGAAGAGATAAGAAGTCTAAAGGTCTAATAAATAATAGCATCATCTCCAAATATATAAACATATATTTAAAATAAACTTTACATTGTAAAATCCATAGTCACAGTGAGAGATTTTAGCATAACTGCCTATAAAATATTAATAAAGTTTCAAAAGGTATGAACTGAACAATTAACAACCTTAAGCTAATGGATATATGGCACTTCGCCCTAGATATGTATAAGACACATTTTTCACAAGCAATATATGGAATATCTATGCTCCGAGACACTGTGAACCATACATAAGACCATAAATCTAGCCTACACAAGTTTTAAAGTACCTGAATCATATAGAACATTTTCCTGATGACAATAAAATTATTCTAATATGTGGTACAAACAGATAATAAGAAAACAACACGTTGGAAAATTTAAAATATTATTCTAAATAACTAATTGACCAAAAGAGAATTCATAATGAAACTGGAGAATGCTTAAGGTTTAATAATAACAAACAGATCACAAAACGAAAATGTATAGTATATGGTTAGTAACACAGTAATTAGTGGGAAATTTATGGTGTTAAATACTACAACACAAAAAGGCCCAAAGAATGTAGAATGTAGGTGATGAATGCTATAGAAAATATACTATGGAAAAGATGAACCGCAATAAGTTGGTTCTTTGAAAAAAGTAATTAACAGACCACTGGCAAGAGTAATTATGATAAGAGTTAGTTTTTTAACAATATTAAAAATTAAAAGCAAGAAATAACTCAAACTATAAATTGTATAATAAAAAAAATTATGAACCGTTTTATGCCAATAAATGTGCAAACCAGATGAAATGAGTAAATTCCTTAAAAATACAACTTACCAAAACTAATATATATATAAAATTTATTAATAGCCCTATTACAATTAACTAAATTAATTTATAAACAAAATTCTTTCCACAAATAAAACATCAAGCCCAGATGGCTTTACATGGATTTCTACCAAACAGTCAAATAAAATGCAAGTCTAATATACAAACTCAGAAAATAAAATGAAGAAATGTACCCATATTTATTTTATGAGGCTACCATAACTTTGATAATGACACTACACACTCACACACGTGCACATGCAAAAATATAAGGCAATCTCAGTCATGAATATTAACACCAAATTCATAAACTAAATATTATTCAATCCAATTCAGCAATGAAATATAACTGTGTTCGTTTCCTAGGACTCCCATAACAAAATAACATAAACTGGGTATTAAACAACAGAAACGTATTCTCTGAGGTTCCAGGGGCTGGAAGTCCAGGATCGAGGTGTTGGTGGTCATGCTCCCTCAGAATCCTCTAAATTAGGGTCATTCCTGGCTTCTTTCAGCTTCTGGTGGCCCCAGGCGTTCCTCGGCAGCATCACCCCAGCCTCTGCCTCTGTCTTCACATGGCCATCATCTCCCTGTCTCTGTGTCTTCACATGTTCTTCTCCTCTCTTATAAGAACACCAGTCATATTGGATTAGGGCCCACCTTAATGACCTCATATTAGCTTTATTGTATCTACAAAGACTCTATTTCCAAATGAAGTTACATTTACAGGCACCAGCAGTTAGGGCTTTAACATGTCTGTTTCAGGGGACACAATTCAACCTATAATAACCAAGATGAATTTATCCTAGGAATACAAAGCAAGTTTCACATCAGAAACTCAATTACCATAAATCATCCATATTAACAGATTAAAGGAGATCAATCTTTGTGTATGCAGAAAAAGTAATAAAATTCAACATCCACTTGTGACTACTAAAGTAAAGAAAAAAGAAAGAGAAAACTTAGTCAATGAGGGACAGAACAGAACTTTCTAAACCTGATAAAGGTATATTTTAAAAATCAAAGTAAGCATTATATTTAATAATAAAATGTTAAAAGTAATCTAAAGATACCTGTCATTACCATTCATTTTAACACTTTCATGGCTGTCCTAGCCAGTGCAGTAAGATAAAAAGAAAAGGGCAAAAGATGAAAAGAATTGGAAAAACAGAAAAAAAACTTATAATTAATTACTCATGACTGTTTTATTTTCTTCAAGAAAATCCAAAGGCATCTATAAATAATTTTTATATTGGTGATGGCACAAACAATTTGGGGACAAAAATCAGTACAAAAAATTCAAATGCAAATCTTTACACCAGCAACAATCAAAAATATAACTTTTTAATGTGTATACTAGAAATTAAAATAACATGTAACAAGAAATAAATTCAACAAAATACTGGCATGCCTTTATGGATTAAATTATAAGGTTTTACTGAGAGACATTAAAGATTCCTAAGCAAATAGACAAACATCCCCTGTTGCTGAGTAGACCCTATCATGAATATGTATATTCTCCCAAAATTAATCTATAGAGAATTCAATTTGAATCCCAACGGGATGTGTCATTGTTGTTATTATTTTTGAAATTAAAGTTGATTTTATAATTTATTTGTAAGAACAAAAGCCCCCAAATGGCTACCAACTTGGAGAGGAATGTTAAGCAAATGGATTTTAAGATTTACTATAAAGCTACATAACTAAGAACTGTAGTCTATATATATGCACAGATAAATAGACCCATGAATGGAATAGAAAGCCCAGAAACAAATGCACACAAAAATGGTTTGTAAGGACGTATAATACATACGAAACTTCAGATCAGTGGGAAAAAGAAGAGGTATTCCAAAGCTACTAGGCATTTTAATTATCCTTGTCAAAAACTATTATCTGATTCCTACATCACATCATGCATATATCAAAAAGAAACAAATAGTTACTGATTGATTGACAATCAATATGAAAGGCAAAAACATAAAGTCTTTAACAAATAATATAAGAGAGCATCCTTATGACCTAAGGTAGAAAGTATTTCTTAAGCAAGACACAAAATGAATCTATAAAGAAAATATTAATAAATTCATCTACATTAAAAAGAAAGATGTCTGATTATTAAAAGTTACCATAGAGTAAAAACACAGGCTCCAAGCTAGAAGATATTTGTGACACATTATTGAAAAAATCTTATACAGAGAATACATAAAGAATCCTGCGGGCCAGGTGTGGGACTCATGCCTATAATCTCACCACTTTGGGAGGCCAAGGTGGAAGGATTACCTGAGGCCAGGATTTTGAGACCAGCCTGGTCATTATGGCAAGATACCATCTCTACAAATATTTTTTTAATAAGCCAGGTGATATGGTTAAGCTTTGTGTCCCCACCCAAATCTCATCTTGAATTGTAATCCCCACAATCCCCATAATCCTCGCATGTGAAGAGAGAGACCAGGTGGTGGTAATTGAATCATGGGGGCAATTTCCCCCATGCTATTCTCGTGATAGTGACTAAGTTCTCACAAGATCTGATGGTTTTATAGTGAGCTCTTCCCCCTTCACTCAGCACTTCTTCCTACTGACTTGTGAAGAAGATGCCTTTCTTCTCCTTCGCATTCCACTATGACTGTAAGTTTCCTGAGGCCTCCCCAGCCATGCTGAATTATGAGACAATTAAACCTTTTTCCTTTATAAATTACCCAGTCTCGTGCAGTTATTTATAGCCAGGTGTGGTGGTGTACACCTGTGGTCCTGCTACTCAGAACGCTAAGGCAGGAGGACCACTTGAGCCTTGGAGGTCAAGCCTGCAGTGAACCATGATCATGCCACTGCACTCCAATCTGGACAACAGAATGGGATCCTGTCTCAAAAAAACAAACAAACAAACAACAACAACAACAAAAACTAGGAATCAAGAAAAAAATACAACCCCAAATTAAAATGACTTAGTTCTTCATAGAAGAGAAAAAAGTGTGTGTGTGTGTGATTTTACACATACATATGTATATACACCAAAGAGTGCTCAACCTCACTACCTCAATAGTAATCAGAGAAATAAAAATTAATCATAATGCAACATTGTTTTATACCAATGAGTTGAAAAAATTAAAATCAGACAATACAGCATTAACAAAATGTGGATATATAATATATACTGCTGGCAGGCATACAAATCAGTACAACATCTTTGGAAAACAGTTTGACATTACCTAATAAATTTGAACATGTGCCTACCTTATGATTCAGCAAGTCAACCCCTAAGAGTATACTTAGAAACTCTTGCACATACATACTACAGTATTTGTATAAACATTGACATAGCAGCCTTGCTCATAATTGTAAAACCTGAAATGGCTATAATACCAATCAATAGTACAATGGAAAAATAATTTATCATATTCATACAATGAAATAAATTAGTTACATATATTTACACTAATATAGATGAATCAAAAACATAACATTGAACAAAATAAGTTAGAGAAAATTTGTACAATTTGTTTTCATTATGTAAATATCATCAATGGAGGCCAGGTGTGGTGGTTCACGCCTGTAATCCCAGCACTTTGGGAGGCTGAGGCCGGTGAATCACTAGGAGTTCCAGACCAGCCTGGCCAACATGGTGAAATCCCATCTCTGCCAAAAATAGAAAATTAGCCAGGTGCAGGGGCATGTGTCTGTAGTCTCAGCTACTCAGGAAGTTGAGGCATGAGACTCGCTTGAACCAATATTGTGCCACTGCACTCCAGTCTGGGTGACAGAGCGAGACTCCATGTCAAAATACATACATACATACATACATACATACATACTTAAATGTCATCAATGGATAAGCCTAAATCATATATTATTCATATAATAGGAAATCTATAAAGAAAAGCAAGGAAAAAGTGAACACAACCACCATTATCCTGTGACCATTGGGAGGACGGGAGAGGTTGGGAGGAGAATGAAATCAAGAAGGGTCGGTCACAAGAGTAACATCAAGGCAATATTTTATGTCTTGACCTGGGTAATGAATTTGTGGTGGCTCTTTTTATTATTACTCTTTGCACTGGACATAAACTTTTGTGTATTCTTTGGTATGTACAAAAAATTTCACAATAAAAAAAAAAGTAAAAAGCCCAAAACAGAATACATATTTTCAATAAGAAAACAATAGTGTGTGTATGCATGTGTGTTTATATACATATGTTATGTGTATGTGTGTGCATGTGTCACGCAATCAGACATTAAAACTTCTATAAAATCCTAACAATGAAAACTGTGGAAATAGGGTAGGAATAGACAAAAAAAAAAAAAAAAAAAAAACCAAAGGAATTATACAGATTATCTAAGAACAAACATAGCCTAAAAACAGTTCCATGTATGTGTGGAACTTGTTATGTGATAGAGGGACATTGCAAATCTCTGGGGAAATGATTCAATAAATGGTACTCAGACAATACATACACAAACAGAATGGTTAATTCTTACTTGGAATAACGTATGTGTCTTCCCAAAGAGCAGAGAGTTAGTGATGAATGCCCCATCCTCGGAGTCAGGGGGCTGCGTTGCAATCCCTCCTCCAGGTACCGAGAGTAAGGGCCTGGGTCCCTTCACCTCCCTGTGGAGCACTTCACTCAGCAGTAAAGTGAGGGTGTAGAATGATGGTCCTTGCCTCATGGCCTTGTTAAGATTAAGTGAAGCAATCCACTTCCAGTATTTAAACAAGTGCCTGCCCTTGAACAAATGCTCAATAAATTGCTAGCTCCCAACCTTATTTAACAGTCTCAAAGTTACAGATTTAATGTGATAAGAGGTAAAAAGGCTTTTAAAAATCATTATTGGTTACTTCTCTGTCTCAAGCAACTGACTTTGACTTTGAACAGCTTGAGAGCAGCAATTATGCCTATTCGACTTCACATAGTCAGTCCCCAACACAAAATTTGCCATGTAATGGATGCTCAAGAAATAGACGTTGTGTTGATTTGAACTAAGAAGCAAAGAAAAAGTAGCATTACTAAAAAAAGGGGAAGAGTCATTGTGGGTGGTGGAAAATGCCACCGCTTTTCACTACTGTGTGGAGAAAAACAAAGCAGAGTTTTAAAGGCCAAATTTAATGGATTCCCAAGGTTATGCTACTGTGAAATTATGCTACTGTGGAAGAGGAATGAGAATCAGTCATTCCAAAATGTAAAATACCATGGAAGATAAAGACATAAAACAGAGTATGCTTTAAGCAAATAGCCCAATTAGCCAAACACCAGGGAGAACTTAAATCAGAATGTACCTTTATGTAAGCAGAACAAGGAGCAATGATTAATACTGAAAGGAAAAAGGAAAAGGCACCAAAAAAGTACAGCAATTAAGCAGTAATTTGCTATCTCATAGAAAAATCGCAGAAGAAAAATCACAAAGAAAAATCTATAGTTAAATGCATCCACATAATTTATTTGTGAGATACTTATAGATTTCCATAATTAACATAATCCATATCAGCAAAAATCAAAACAGATGAAAAAATGTATATTGTCCATCTTCAAAGAATATCTGTGCCTAATTTAGTAAATGTTATAGCAAAATAATGTTCAGGGTTGCTTAATTCTAGTATTTTGATAATCACTGATTTGTGGTTTCATCAAAATTCACTGTCTTAGAAGAAATATGAGTTCCTTAGTGAATTAATTGATATCATCATTACTAAAAATATTGAAGAAAATCTATTTTATTTGAAATTCACATCATTGACATTCCTTCAGGTGACATAAAAAATTGCATAATCTTTCATTTTTTAAATGAGATATAAATCCACAATATATAAAAATTTATAGCAACATTTTCAAAACAGTTTGTCTTCTTTTAAAAATATATAGCCAAGCAGTTTAAATGTCAGGAGAACTATGATGAGACATTTCTCTCTAAAAAGGCATATTTTCGATTTCATGACCAAAAAAGAGAATCTATTTTTATTTTATTTTTTTATTTTTTTTGAGACGGAGTCTCGCTCTGTAGCCCAGGCTGGAGTGCAGTGGCCGGATCTCAGCTCACTGCAAGCTCCGCCTCCCGGGTTCACGCCATTCTCCTGTCTCAGCCCCCCGAGTAGCTGGGACTACAGGCGCCCGCCACCTCGCCCGGCTATTTTTTGTATTTCTTAGTAGAGACGGGGTTTCACCGTGTTAGCCAGGATGGTCTCGATCTCCTGACCTCGTGATCCGCCCATCTCGGCCTCCCAAAGTGCTGGGATTACAGGCTTGAGCCACCGCGCCCGGCCTCAAAAAAGAGAATCTAAAAAGCTCTGTTGATTTTGCTTTTTCATGATCATTCCAGAAATGATGTACTGTATATCAAAACTATATCTTCCAAGCTATTACATTTCACCATCTGGTTAACCTTATCAGCAAAGCACTAGAAAACAAATCCCGCACATTAGAATTTCATCCACTCTGCAGAGTTATCCTGACTATAAAGAGTTGCCCAAAACTAAGATAAATTATTATGGAGACCAGAAATGGGCTACATTAACTGTGCATGATTGGATTCAACTAGAAGAACTGAACCTATAACAAATCCTATCATGTAATGCTGGTGATAGTGGCACAAATATAGACTAGAAAATGCTGGTTTACCTTTACCCAACACAGCATAAGTCCATTAAAAATATATCCAGATACAGACACATTTAGACTTCTAGAGTTTTTAAAAATAAGTATGTTTGATCCACAAGGATATCTTCATGTTTTATACACTTCTCATACTCTTCTCTAATGTTTCTGAATCAAGACAGATTTGATGCAAAAATCATTATGATCCTAGCATAGTGACAAAACTAACACCTCCATAAGTAACAGAACTCATGAAAATTTAAGACTGAATTTAGATTTAGGCCAAGAGCCTAAAACACTATTCAAAGTATGGTCCTAGGAAATATTTATTTTAGCCTGAAGAATTTATAGAATGGTCCCAGAAGATTTCACTGGTATTACATAGAAGCTAGCATTCCCATGCCTATACCTTTTTCATCTTTGCCTGGATTAAGTGCAGGCAGGAGGTGGCTTTACAAGAGAAATCGTGGCACAAGAAAATTATTTGTGATCTAAAACATTCTGAGGATAATACTCAAAGAATGAAAGACTCAGTAAATATTCATGTTTACTTTGAAGAATGTAATGATCGTTGCTATGATTATGACTTCTAGTAGTTCAAAAGCTCTTCTCATTTCTCTCCACACGTTAAGAAATCAGTTTAGAGTTTCACCCACAAGAGTATTCCATGCCACTCCTCACAGTTTTTTCCTTTCATTCCCATAGAATGCCAAAATCTTCCAAAATGTATTACCATGCAAATGTCTTGGGTGCCTTTACTACACATTTAGATTGCAAGGTAATCAATAAATTATTCTTTCAATATTTATTGGAATCTCAGAATAAGAAAGAAGATAGATTACACAAATTCGTCTTCTGTGATGAATGGATGTTCCAGCAGAAGGCATACACTGATGGAGTAGGTCAGTATGCAGACTATATTACTGAATATTTCAACTCGGGCTGTAAATATAGTATCTGTTTCTCTTAGGGACTGTCACACTGAGTGCAGTATAAAAGGCAATAAATTTCAACAGATTAATTAACTCTTTGGTTACTGGGGCTGTGTGTCACCTATCCTGGCACCTAATAAAAATTCCTTTAATGCCAAGACATAAAGAAGGGCCTCTTTGGAAATGAGTTATTAACAGCATTTCGTGAATAGATGGAGAAATTGTAGCCGAGCCATTTAAGTGTCATAAAGTGCAGCAAAGGCTGCTGGAGGCCTCTGAGGGACGCCAGGCAATACCATAACAATCAAATCTGAGATGGAAGAGGGATTGAGCTGTCCACTCAGAATTTTTATATTGTCAAAGAGCAGCGAGGAAATAATGTGATCAAGAAGTGAATTAACCTTGTGTGTGAAAGAAAGGGGATGATCTGATGGAAAAGGCAGTAAAGTAAAAATCACTCCATAATGCCTACATTGCAGCAGAGCCATGAGGGGCCCCTAATGTCTGCAGGCTGTCAGAGAACAGACCCAGACCTCTAAGTACTATAAACCCATTACCTGCATTAGCCTATAATTGGAATACATTTATTCATGCTTTTTTAGTTCTTCAGGGTCTCCACATTGTATACCCACAGAGCATTAATTCCTATAAATGTTCTATCTTTGCAGACTCCTGAAAATGGCTATACAGTCTTGGGTGGAAATTAACATTCAGTAAGAGAGGAAGAAAGTGCTGCATATGTAGTACAAGGTTCACATCCATTATCCAGCTTGTACTGTGTTGTTTAATTTAGCACCTGGGCTGCTCCACCCAAATAATCTTTGGATGCTTTCTGATGAATTTCTAGATATCACATTTTTAATATTTTTCTATTTCAATGCAAGAGCTCCAACAGGCAGAAGATAATAAATATCAACTACTAACCCATGATTTTACTAATGGTCAGATGACTATCTTTGAAATTGTAAATTTCATTTCATCTCTTGAGGTTGCATCTCAATATATGGCACTTTTTATAAAGGTCCACACATAGCAATCCAAAAAGCATGTAGAAATAACAATAAAATTTAAATCAACACTTTCTTTCTGAAGATAACAGCTCGCCCTAAGTTACTCAGAACCAAACCCAGCAAACACTAGCAAGTAGGTGCCTAGCACATAGAGAATGTTCCCTGTACCAGCACTGCTCTGAATACTTTACATATATTAACCAAGGTCACTTTGACAACTCTATGAGGCAGGTATTGTTATTACTATCTTCATTTTATTGATGAGGAAACTGGAGCACAGAGAGGTTAAGTAAATAACCCAAATACCCCAAGTTCACACAGCTGATTTAAAAATCTCTGTTTAGGGGTCTCGGTTCTTAGCCACTTTGCAAAATTGCCTTGCCAAAAAAATAGTTAATACACCCAACATACAAATATTCTATTTGTACTCTACTAATTAATCTTAAAGTTAAGTATGACTATGCACAGATGTGTGTGCGTGTTGTTCGCAGGGATTTTACTCCTTCCGCTGTCCCTCATTCCTCCTGCATTATCAATCATTCTCTCTGTATGGGAATGTTCCCACTGGCATAAGATGTGCTCTAATCTCTCCTTGATCCAACACCCCACTGTAGCAACCCTAGCTCCTTCCCAGGACAACTTCTCCAAGCAGTTGTATTCACACACTGTCTCTACTTTCTCATGTCCCATTGACTCATCAGCCCCTTAGGAATCTGCCTCTTTCCCCACCACCCCACACAAACTGCTCTGCTAAATCCAAAGGTCACTTTTATATCTTCATTCTGTTTAACTTTTTGGCAAATGGGAAATAATTACCACTCCCTCCTTCCTGGAAATTGCTCCCTTTGTGGCTTCCCTGGCAACATTACTTTCTGCCTTTCTTCCTCCTGCCCACTTTCCTGGTCTTCCTTCGCTGCCACCTCCTCCTTTCCCCAAGCTAGGGTATGGGGGTTCTTCAGAGCCTGGCTCTGGGCCTCCTCTGCCACCTCTCATTCACTCCCCCACAGTTGAGTCATCCGCTACATGGATTCAAAAACCATCTTTTGGCTCATTACATCTTTACCTCCTCTTTTTGGCTTATGTCTTTACCTCCTCTTTTCATTCCAAATGTAAATATCCAACTGCTCCCTGACATCTCAATTTAGATGTCTGACAGACCTCTCAGATTTAACATACATATAATAGAATCCTTGACCAGGGACGGTGGCCCATGCCTATAATCCCAGCACTTTGGGAAGCCAAGGTGGGTGGATCACCTGAGGTCAGGAGTTCGAGACCAGCCTGGCTAACATGGCAAAGCCCCGTCTCTACTAAAAATACAAAAATTAGCCAGGCATGGTTGCGGGCACCTGTAATCCCAGCTACTTGGGAGTCTAAGGCAGGAGGATCACTTGAACCCGGGAGGCGTAGGTTGCAGTGAGCCGAGATCGCGCCAGCACACTCCAGCCTGGTGCAGCGCAATGAGGCTGCACTGAATCAAATGAGATAGACTCTGTCTCAAAATAATAACAATAATAATAATAATAAATAGAATAAAATTCTTAATTTTTCCACACAACTCTGATCTTCCCACCAAAACAAAACAAAAAAAGATACTACCTTCCACGCAGTTGCGTAAGCCAGAAATCCAGGTCATCCTTGGTCCTCTCCATTTCTTCTCATGCTCCACATCCAGTCTATCAGCATGTTCTGTTTACTCTGATCTGTGTCACTTGTCTGATATTGGTTGAAGGGTGGATATTTTATCCAGCTCTGACCACCAGGAATGAGGGGAAGATTTTCTTCATCTATGAAAACACACAGGAGGAAATGCCTATCTAGCCCACGGTATGGCTGAAGCCGCCGATTCTTTGTGGTTCTATGAGGAGACATCATCAACAAGTCAAGAATAACAGAGCAGGAAGATGGTGAAGACCTGGGTATTGATTGGGCCACTGACTTGATCAATGCTGCAGGTATACTACCTGTGCACTTCTTATTATGGGACAAAATAAACTCCTCATAACTTTAGTTGGGTCTTGTGTTATTTGAAGCCAGAAGCAAACCAAGTGCCACATCTCTTCTCTATCATTTATCTGCATAACAAATTACCTCAACATTTAGTGGCTTAAAATGACAATAAATATCTCCCAGTTCCTTTGAGTCAGGAATTCAGAAGTGGCTTAGCTGGGTGGTCCTGGTTTGGGAGGTGTCTCATGAGGTTGTAGATGTGATGTCAACTGGGGCTACAGTCAATGGAAGGCTTAACTGGAGCAGGTGGATCCACTTCCACAGTGGTTCATTCACATTCACAACTTAATGTGTGCTGTTGGCAGAGGCCTCAAGCTCCTTGCATGTGAGATACTCCGCAGGCTGCTGCGAGTCCCCACACCATAGCAGCTGACTTTTCCCAGAATGAGAGATACAACAGCAAGCAAGTCAAGTAGAAGCTGTTCTTTTTAATGGCCTAACCTCAGAAATCACAAAGCATCACTTCTATCACGTTCTATTCACTAGGAAAGAACCACTGAGTCCAGCCCAGATATAAGAGATGGAAATTAGGTGCCATCTTAGGAAAGAATTTGTGGACATTTTTACAATTTCTTTTTATTTTTTAATTGAAAACTAATTGTGCATACTCATGAGGTATATAGTGATGTTTCAATACATATAATGTATAGTGGTAATTATTTCAAAGCCACCACATGCACCTTTTCTCACTGCATTCTAGTCCCAGTGATCTTCTTTCAGTTCCTAGAATTTGCTAAACTCCTTTTTAGCTCCAGGTTCTTCCACATGTCCACATATCTGTCTGGGAGGTTCCCCTCCTGGCTGACCTTCCCTGAATACTTTGCTTCCCCCACCCCATTAATCTCTATCTTTGTCCCTTGCATGTTGCATGATGGAAGGGCCAGTTGTTGTCTAGTTTAGCATTATATGCCCAATTCTTAACACAGTATCTGGCAGGTAGCAGGCACTCAAAAAATAGTTACTGAATGAACGAATGAAAAAAAGAATATAGGTATGCATCCACAAAATGTTTTTAGAGAGCTGCAAAAACCGTTCAGCAAAATCATTCAGGCGAAAATGTCTAACGTGATAAGGTGCTTAAGAAGTTTAATATGGAAAGTGACATTCTAGCTATCTTTTGAATATTTAAAGGGCTATCATTGGGGAAAAGATTAAATTTATCCTTTATTATTCATGGAGTAGAATTAGAATGAATGGTAAGAAATTATGGGAAAACAGTTTAGTTGAATAAAAGAAAGACCTTTCTAACAATTAGAGTTATCTAAAAAAGTAAAACCAATTGACTTATAAGAGAGTAATTTTCCTGTCATTGGAAATGTCCAAACATATATTATAAGACCACCTGCCTACCATGTCAGAGAAGAAATTCAGATATTGGATACCAAATGGACCAGATGACCCTAGGCCCCCCACCTTTTATTTCTTTTTTCTTTTTTTTTTTTTTTTTTTGCATTCTTGGATTCTGTAATACAAGCCTTAACGAAATATACATTTGTCTCAGTTCATTTGTGCTTTTATAACAGAATGCTACAGACTGGGTAATTTCTAATAATAGAAGTTTATTTTATCACAGTTCTAGAGGCTGAGAAGTCCAAGATCAAGGCACTTGCAGATTCAGTTATCTGCTGAGGCACCATTCTTCATTGATGACACTTTGCTACTGCATCCTCACATGGGGGAAGACGGAAGGGAAAGACAGTCAGGTAGCTCTCTGAAGCCTCTTTTACAACCACATTAATCCATTCATAAGGGCTACCCCTTTGTGAATTAATCACTTCCCAAAGACTCTCACCTTTTAATACCGTCATATTGGGGATTCAGTTTCAACACACAAATTCTGGGTGGGACAAAACATTCAAACCATATATTTTAAAAGTTCTAACTTTTTTGTGGAACGTAATAAAGAGATAAACATTAATTTAAAAAAAAAATTCTCTCTATACTGTCATGCTTTGGGAAATCTTGTTTAGGCAGAAAATTTAAAAAAAATTAAATGTTTCTATTTCTAATTATTATAACAATGCATTTATTTTTAAAATGTAAATATTGTTATATATTGACACAATATAGGCATTGATCTCAGAAGAGCTAAAGCAATTTTAACGGAATGCTTCACTATATGGCATATTTTCTGATTTCTCCGGTTTCTAGAAATAAGTTTTAGTTTCTACTCCTGCACTAAAGCAATTTTTAAACCCTGCATTAAAAAAAGAGTATTCTTTAAGAAATAACACAAATATCCTTTAACAGGTGAATACACAAACAGTAGTACATCCATGCCATGGAATTTTATTCAACAATAAAAAGGAATGAACAATCAAGCCAGCAAAAGACATGTAGGAATTTTAAATGCATATTGCTAAGCAAAAAAAAAAAAAAAAAAAAAGCCTATCTAAAAGGGATATATACTGTATGATTCCAACTATATGACCTTCTGAACAAGGCAAAACTATGGAGACAGTAAACAGATCAGCTGTTGTCAAGGGTTCAGGGGAAGGAGGGATAAATAGGTGGGGCACAAGAAATTTTTAGGGCAACGAAACTATTTTGTATGATACTGTACTGATGAATACATGTCACTATACATTTGTCCAAACTTATAATGTAAAACAGTGGACTCTAACATTAACTTTAGTTAATAATAATGGGTCAATATTGGTTCATCAATTTTAACAAATGTACCACACTTATGCAAGATGTTAATGATAGAGGAAAATAGATGAGAAGGAGTATATGGGAACTCTGTACTTTCTGCTCACACTTTGTGCAAACCACTACACAGGTTCCATATGAGATATACACACACACACACACACACACGTATACATATATGCAATATATTTATTATATATATAAATGATTGCAGTGATATTTAAGTACAAATTGTAAGAAACAAGTACTAAGGTATTTGAATCAGGCAGAGAAAGGGGCAATAATTAGGTATAAAATAGTTGATCCGAACTTTGAAGGATTGTAGAATTTGGAGGAAAAAAAAGAAAAAAAGATACAATCTGGGCTAGTGAAACAAAACAAAGAAAGGCACAAAAGGGGAAACACTACTAGTAGGGGTACTTCTACTAATAATAACGAATATTATAAATATTCCTACATGACACTGAAGAAATTGGCCTTGACTGGGTTTGTGATTTGATGAATTCAAAAAATAATTTAATTGACCAAGACACTGTGGTAGGGTCACAACGTTTCCAGATATTCCTAGTCCTCAACTCTGCCCTCAAAAGGCTTGCTGGATGGCACGTACCACCACTCTTCAAAGTCATAAGGATGAGAATTCATGATTGCATAAAACAAAGAGTAAATCAAGGAAGTAGTGTAAACATTTGGATAGCAGACCGCACAACTCTACCAACCCCCACTGCTGCTACCCAGGCGGAACTTGCTGGCTTAGGCGTCAGCACAGCAGCCCCACACCTACCTGAACTCTGCCAAGAGACACAGTCCTGGGTTCTTCTGGGAAACACCTGGACAACAGTCCATGCTATTTCATCCACCCCTGCTGCTCCTAGCCAGACAAGACTTATTGGTATGGGTGGCACCCAAGGAGGGGAGGAGCCCCCGCTCCCAGAACACTGAGAGGAGTGAGACATGTGAATTCATGGGCAGATGGGGGAACAAGATATGCCTCCTTCTGCAGGGCCAGTCGGGAAAAGGTGTGGCCTGTCTGCCAGCCATGGCCTCTGCCTGAGGGAAAGAAATGTGAGTGTGGCACCAGTGATCAGAGGAGGCTCCTCCAAGGCTCTGGAGCAAACCTGTGAGGATGTCATCTCTCTCCCCACATCACACAGCGCTACTGAGAATGTGCTAAAATACCAAAGAGCCACATGACTGAGTAAGAGCCTATCTGCCAGCCTTCACTATTAAGTGTCATCTACCGGATCGCAGCCCAAATTAGAATGACAAAAATATTTTGCCAGTATACAGTGCCTGTGAAACCCTAGGCAAAAATCCAGCCACAAATAAAAATCCTATACAGAGCCTTGGCACTCTGAAAGTACCTAGAAATGAAGCCAACTGACTACATTTATCTTACATCACAGTTAAAGGAACACCAGCTCTCTCAGATGAGAAAGAATAAATGCAAGACACTCTGGCTTTTTCCAGCCACTTAAAAAGCCAGAGTGTCCCCTTACCTCCAAACAAACTAGTCTCCCAGCAATGGTTGTTAACCAGACTGAAATTATTGTAATGACAGAGACAGAATTCAGAATCTGGATGGCAAGGAAGCTAATCGAGACCCAGGAGAAAGTTGAAAAACAATCCAAGGAATCCAGTAAAATGATTCAAGACCTGAGAGGTAAAATAGTCATTTTAAGAAACAATCAAACTGAACTTCTGGAATTAAAGAATTCTCTACAAAAACGTCATAATACAGTCAGAAACATTAATGACAGAATAGACCAAACTGACAAAAGAATCTCAGAGCTCAAAAACCAGCTCTTCAAGTCAACTCAGTCAGAAAAAAATATAGAAAAAGGAATTTCAACAAATGAACAAAACCTCCGATAAATATGAGATTATGTAAAGAGGACAAATATACGACTCATTGACATATCTGAGAGAGAAGAGAGAGTAAACAACTTGACAAACATATTTAAGGATATAGTCCATGAAAATTTCCTCAGTCTCACTAGAGGGGTGGACACACAAATTCAAGAAATACAGAGAATCCCTGTGAGCTACTGTACAAGACGACCATCCCCAAGATACATAGTCATAAGATTCATCAAGGTCAATGCAAAAGAGAAAATCTTAAAGGTATCTAGAAAGAAAGGTCAGGTCACTTATAAAGAGAATCTCAGCCGGGCACAGTGGCTCATGCCTGTAATCCCAACACTTTGGGAGGCCGAGGCAGGTGGATTGCCTGAGCTCAGGGGTTTGAGACCAGTCTGGGCAACATGGCAAAACCCTGTCTCTACTAAAAATACAAAAATTAGCGGGGCACGGTGGCACATGCCTGTAATCCCAGCTTCTTGGGAGGCTGAGGCAGGAGGATTGCCTGAACCCAGGAGGCAAAGTTTGCAGTGAGCCAAGATCGCGCAGCTGCACCTCAGCATGGGCGACAGAGAAAGACTCAATCTCAAAACAAACAAACAAAAAGAATTCTCAGGAAACCATCAGCAGGCATCTCAGCAGAAGCTTTATAAGCCAGAAAGGAAACATCCTCAAAGAAAAGAAATTCCAGCCAAGAATTTCATATCCCTCCAAACTAAGCTCCATACACAAATGAGAAATAAAATTCTTCTCAGAAAAGCAAACATTAAGGGAATTCATTGCCACCAGACCAACCTTACGAGAGGTCCTTAAGGGAGTGCTAAACATGGAAATGAAAGATTGATACCTGCTAGCATAAAAACATACTCAAGTACATAGCCCACAGAAAATACAAAGCAATTACACAACCAAGTCTACAAAACAACCAGCTAACAACATGATGACAGAATCAAAACCTCACATATCAATACTAATCCTGAATGTAAATGGTCTAAATGTCCCACTTCAAAGGCATAGGATGGCAAGGTAGATAAAAACACAAGACCCAAAGTAAAGGGATGGAGAAAGATCTACCATGCAAACAGAAAACAAACAAACAACAACAACAAAAAAAAGCAGAAAACAGACTTTAAATCAATAACAATCAAGAAGCACAAAGAAGAGCATTACAAAATGATAAAGGGTTCCAGTCAAATAGAAGACTTAACTATCCTAAATACATATCCACCAAACACTGCAGCACCGAGATTCATAAAAAAAGATCTTCTTGACCTATGAAAAGACTTAACCAGCCACATAATAATAATAGGGGACTTTAACACTATTTGACAGCATTGGACAGATCATTGAGGCAGAAAACTAACAAAGAAATTCTGGTCATAAACCTGACACTTGAACAACTGGACCTAATAGACATCTACAGAATACTCCACCATAAAAACCACAGAAAATATATTCTTCTCATCTGCACACAGAACATATTCTAAGATTGACCATATGCTTGGTCATAAAGCAAGTCTTGACTTCCAAAAAAATTGAAATCATACTAAGCACACTCTTGGACTAGTGCAATAAAAATAGAAATCAATACCAAGACGATCTCTCAAAACTACACAAAAACATGAAAGTTAAACAAACTTCTCCTGAATAAAACACAAGATGAACAATGAAATCAAGGCAGAAATAAAACATTATTTAAAATTAATGAAAACTGAGATACAACTTACCAGTATATTTGGGGTACAGCTAAAGCAGCGTTAAGAGGAAAATTTAGTGCTAAACACCTTCATCAAGAAGCAGAAAGAGGCTGGGCATAGTGGCTCAGGCCTGTAATCCCAGCACTTTGGAAGGCAGAGGCAGTTTGATCATTTGAGGTCAGGAGTTCAAGAGCAGTCTGGCCAACATGGTGAAACCTCATCTCTACTAGAAATACAAAAATTACCTGGGCATGGCAGTGGGTGCCTAAAATCCCAGCTACTCAGAAGGCTGAGGCAGGAGAATCGCTTGAATCTAAGAGACAGAGTTTGCAGTGAGCCAAGAGTGCGCCACTCCACTCCAACCTGGGCAACAGAGTGAGACTTTCTCAAAAAAAAAAAAAAAAAAGTTAGATCTAAATCACATCTAAAGGAACTGGAAAAAAAAAAAAAGAAAGAAAAACCAATTCCAACACTAGTAGAATAAAAGAAATAACTAAAATCAGAATCAGAAAAGAACTACACAAAATTGAGATGTAAAAGTCCATACAAAAGATCAATGAAACTAAGTTTGTAATTTAAAAGAATAAACAAGATTCAAAGACTGTCAACTAGATTATCTAAGAAAAAAACAGAGGAGATCCAAATAAGTGCAATCAGAAATGACAAGACTGATCTCACAGAAATACAAAAGATCTTCGGAGACTATTATGAATATCTCTATGCACACGAATTAGAAAATCTAGAGGAAATGGATAAATTCTTGAAAACACACAACCTTTAAAGATTGAAAAGGGAGAAAGTGAGAACATGAACAGACCAATAACGAACTCCAAAATTGAATCAGTAATAAAAACCTAACAGCCAACAAAAGCCCTAGAACAGATGGATTCACAGCCAAATTCTACAAGACGTACACAGAACTGGTACCAATCCTACGAAAACTATTCCAAAAAATCAAATAGGAGGGGCTCCTCCCTAACTCATTCTATGAAGCCAGTATCACCCTCATGCTAAAATCTGTCAATTTGCATCTGAAAATATGAAATTTCATCTGAAATTTCAACAAATTTCAATCTGTTTTTTCATCTATCAATGAAAAAAACCAAAAATTTAAAAAAAAAAAAAAAATCTTGAAGCCAATATCCCTGACAAACATAGATGCAAAAAACCTCAACAATATACTAGCAAACTGAATCTAGCAGCACATCAAAAAGCTAATTCACAACCAGGCATGGTGGCTCACGCCTGTAATCCCAGTACTTTGGAAGGCCAAGGTGGGCACATCACTTGAGGTCAGGTGTTCAAGACAAGCTTGGCCAACATGGTGAAACCCTGTCTCTACTAAAACTACAAAAAATTAGCTGGGGGTGGTGATGTGTGCCTGTTATCCCAGCTACTCGGGAGGCTGAGGTTGGAGGATCGCTTGAGCCCAGAAGGCAGGACGATTACTTGAGCCCAGGAGGCAGAGGTTGAGGCAAGTCGCAATTGCACCACTGCACTCCAAGCTGGGCGACAGAGCAAGACCCTGTTTCCAAAAAAAAAAAAAAAAAAGTGAGTTCACTAGGATCAAGTAGGCTTTATGTCTGGTTTGCAAGGTTGGTTCAACATACACAAATCAATAAATGTGATTGACCACATAAACAAAAAAGCAGAAACTGTACAATCATCTCAATAGATGTATTAAAAGCTTTTGATAAAACTCAACATCCCTTCATTATAAAAACCCTCAACAGACTAGGCATTGAAGGAACACACCTCAAAATAATAAGAGGCAACTATGACAAACCCACAGCCAGCATCATACTGAATGGGGAAAATGCCAGAACCACTCCCCTTGAGAACTGGAACAAGACAAATATGCCCACTTTCTCTACCCCTATTCAAACACAGTACTGGAAGTCCTAGTCAGAGAAATCAGGCAAGATAAATAAATAAAAGGCATCCAAGTAGGAAAAGAAGTCATCAAACTATCTCTCTTCACTGACAACATGATTCTATACTTGGAAAACCCTCAATACTCCATCAGAAGAGTCTTAGAACTGACAAACAACTTTAATAAAGTTTCAGGATACAAAATCAATGTAGAAAAATCAGTAGCATTTCTATACACCAATAATGTCCAGGCAGAGAGTCAAATCAAGAATACAATCCCACTTAACAATAGCCACAAAGAAAATTAAATGCCTAGGAACACGACTAACCAAGGAAGTGAAAGATCTCTACAAGGAGAACTACAAAACATTGCTGATAGAAATCAGAGACAACACAGGTAAATGTAAAAACATTCCATGCTCATAGATGGGAAGAATCAATATTGTTAAAATAGCCATACTGCCCAAAGCAATTTACAGATTCAATGCTCTTCCCATTAAACTACCAATTGTCATTCTTCATAGATTTTAGAAAAAAACTATCCCCAAATGGAAACAAAAAGGAGGCTGAATAGCCAAAGCAATCCTAAGCAAAAATAACAAAGCCAAAGGTATCACACTATCTGACTTCAAACTATACTACAAGACTACAGAACCAAACTTGTACAAAACAGACCCATAGACCAATGGGTCTTGTACAAAAAAATTGGTACTTGTACAAAAACAGACCCATAGACCAATGAAACAGACCCATAGACCAATGAAACAGAATAGGGAACTCAGAAATAAAGTTGTACACCTATAGCCATCTGATCTTCAACAAGGTCAACCAAAACAAGCACTATGGAAAGGAATTTGTATTTAATAAATGGTGCTAGAATAACTGGCTAGAAATATGCAGAAGAATGAAACTGGACCCATACATGTCACTATATACAAAAATTAACTCAAAATGTATTGAAGATTTAAATATAAGACCTCAAACTATAAAATCCCTAGAAGAAAACCTAGGAAATGCCCTTCTCAGCATAGGACTTAGCAAAGAACTTTTGACTAAGTCCCCAAAAGCAATTGCGAAAAAAACCAACCAAACATTGATAAGTGGGATTTAATTGAACTAAAGAGCTTCTGTACAGCCAAAAGAAACTATCAACAGACAAAGAGACAACCTACAGAATGGGAGAAAATATTCACAAACTACATATCCAACAAAGGTCTAATAATAAGAATCTATAAGGAACTTAAACAGATCAACCAGCAAAAACCAAATAGCCCCATTAAGAAAATGGGCAAAGGATGTAACAGTCACTTCTCAAAATAAAACATACAAGCAACCACAAACAGATGAAAAAATGCTCATCATCACTAATCATCAGACAAGTACAAACTAAAACCACAATGAGATACCTACTCACACCAGTTAGAATGGCTATTACTAAAAAGTTAAAAAACAACACATGCTGGCATGCCTGTGGAGAAAAGGGAATGCTTATACAGTTAGTGGGGACATAGATCAGTTCAACCATTGTGGGAAGCAGCTTGGAGATTTCTCAAGCAACTTAAAATAGAGCTACCATCAGACCCAGCAATCCCATTGCTGAGCATAAACCCAAGGAAAATTAGACCATTATACCAAAAAGATATACGCACTTGTATGTTCATAGTCAGCTACCCACAATAGCAAAGACATGGAATCAGTCCAGGTGCCCATCAATGGTGGGTTACATAAAGAAAATGTGGTACATATACATAATGGAATTTCATGTAGACATAAAAAAGAACAAAATCATATCCTTTGCAACGACATAGATGGAGCTGGAGGTCATAATCCTAAGCCAATTAATGCTGGAACAGAAAACCAAATACCACATGTTGCCACTTGTATGTAGGAGCTAAATATTGAGCACATCATAAAAATGGGAATAAAACACACTGCGGATTACTAGAGTGGGGGAGATGTGGATTGAAAAACTACCTCTTGGGTACTATGCTCACTACCTGGGTACAATATATACATGTAACAAACCTGCACATGTACCCCCTGTATCTAAAATAAAAGCTGAAAAGAAACCAGTCACTCTTGACTTTCTTGTCCTACTACTCACTCTGTACGCATTAAGATTGACATATACAGCTATGTGCTCTTAATGGGGAAAATTGTTTCTGCTTGGACTGTTTCCTTCAGCAAGAAATGACACTGTTTGGGTCTGAAATGCTTCATACACTTTTATTTCTGTTCTACTTATTGTTGGTATGTAACCATTCACCTCAGCCTACAGGTGTAAGTAGCTATTGACATGGGTGCTCGCTCTGTACTGCTCCTTCTATAGGGAATTGCATGACCAAGGAGGAGCAGTTTTAGCCATTAATAGCCCCAAGGTTTGGCAAGGCCTGATACGGAGCACAGGTCTGGAGTAGGGTGTCTGAGGGTTGAGAACCTTAAATGGTTATCTAGTTCACTTCTATGATACAGGGATCCCTTGTATAATAAGATCTCAGAAAAGTGACTATTCTCATGTCTGCTCTGTACTTCATGAGACAACCCATTCCATTTTGGAAAATTACTATGCTTAAAGTCAGGGGAACAAGAAATTATGTATTCCATACTTCAGTTTAGTTCTAGCTATGCCTTCCAGAGGCACATAAGTCTAATTCCTTTTTACCCAATAAACATTAAATTACTTGAGGACAATAATCGCATGCTCATTTCTTTCAATGACTCTTCACTACGTTATAATTTCTGGATCCTAGAATAACATAGTCATTCTGTTCTGAATAGAAATTTGGGTTTGGAAGCCTAAAGTTTAAGATTACACCATGCCTACAAACACTTGGCCTTTGCTTCCCTTCCCCACAATCAATTTGAAAGGAAAAGTTGATTATACTGAATTACACTGAATATGACTAAATGCATGATGATTAAATAGACCAAAAAATATACAGATATAAATTTATGTGAACAAAATATAAATGTAAGAATAAGAGCTATAAATACAAATATATATGAATAGGCCACCAAAAAGTCATATATTTTATACAGCCTAATCCTCTGTTTTGGCTGAATCTAGTTTTTTCAGCTATAAAATCTAAGAAATCTCTAATATATATCATTAGATTTAAAAGGCAGATGCAGAAAATCATGTATTATGTTACTATTTTAAGTTTTTTAAAAGAAGAAAATAGATGTTTGTGTGTGGATGTAACTATTATGGATATAATATTGCTGGAACTACATTAAGATACTGTTAACAACATTAGTTGCCTGAGAAGAGGGGAAGTTAGTGAATGAATAAGGCCAAGGGTGTGTAATCAACTTTACAGAAGCTTTTGCAACTTTTGAACTCTTGATTGTGTGGATATATTTCATAATCATAAGTAACATTAAAACTTAAATAAGACAATAAAAAATATAAAGAAATTAAACCAAGAATCACACACATGCCAGAATAAAACATGTCTGGTGCATTTTCTCTCACCAGTAGTATGATGCATAGCCCATTAAGTACATGGGAAAATGAAATAATCCAAGTATTGAATTCAGTCCCCAAATTGCTGACTGTCTTCCAAGGTTCACATCCAGACCAAGATTCATCCCTATATATACACAGACATGGAGGACATAAGGTAAAAATCCTTGTGTTCAAGTTTCAAAATTACAGTTCTATATTAAATATAATTATTTTTTAATTTTCATGCCTTTAAATATTTCATCACATACTGGATTGTGCATGTACATCTTGGTTGGAAGTTTCAAACAATTTAAAATGATGACATAATTGCTCATCTTAGCAATGTCAGTAACTAACATGATAAATGGTTTGATGAGATTGATAATCAGAAATACATTTTTAAAGGTATAACAAAATTACCTTCAAATTGTAGTATTTGTTTCATAAGGCCATGAACAAATACACTTTCTTCTATTGTTGAGATTCAGAATGTGACTGAATCATTATTTTTCAGTAAGTCAAAAACTAAGGGAATAACACACAGATGTCCATTACAAGCACAGTCATGTTAGGAATTTGTAACCTAGCATAATCCAATGAGAGGTTTAGAAGTCATTCTTTCAACTAAATATATGACAGATCAATTGTATCAAATAACTGCCCCTACTAAATATCAAGTTATAGCAGAAATCATTGATTCATTAAAGATACTCTATTCTAGCTCTCACATACAAATCTGTTCATTTAGCATATATTCACTGACTGCCCTCTATATGGTAAGACAGTGAAAATAAACAGAAAACATGGTCACTGCCTTCGAAGAGTTCCTATCCCAGTAAAGGAGGGAGACAGAGAAATGTACCAACACTGCAAAACACCATAATTACTGCTCTAATAGAAGCAAACAGATGTGACTACAAAAATTTTGTGGTGGCCCAAGAGAGGGAACTGTTAATCTACTTGGCAAAGGGGAAAGGGGAGGGATCTTTAGGAAGATGCTACTTCTCACAGTAATAAAGCTTGACAATGGCACAGCCTTCATTCGAATTTAGATCTCTGGATTTCCAGGTAGTATTCATTTTGCTACACTGTTCCCTAACAAACTGATCGAAGATCACTAATACTATTAGCTACAGCACACGTGCATATGCGTGAGATTTAATCTAAGCAGTGTTTTGAGCAGTGTCTTGCTAACAATTACCTACTACACAGAATGAAGACCTTTCCAACAACTCAAACTTTATACCTAAAGCACTTAACACTCATACATATCCATACTGTGATATGCATATGTGTGTGTACATACAGTTTCACACAGAAGTTAGTAGATATCAATAGCTAGTGATAAGTATTATTTCAAAGCTACAAGTCCAATTCTGTTTATTTACAATCACTTTGGTGCTGAAAGCTTATTAACTAACCAACTGTTAGACTATGCTGCTGCAAAACCATTATCCCAGCAGGATACTATACTTGGATTGGAACCAAAGATGAATCTTCATTATCACCTTCTTTCTCATTAACAAAAAAACATTTCAGAGGGATTACCTGGTTTAATCAGCTAATTCAATACATAACTAACTTGGCTACTTAGATTATTCAAATATACTACCCTCCTCAAATGTATGCAAAGAAAGCAATTAAAATCTCTGATGCTATGTGTGACAGGTAGGAAGTAAGTACTAGAGCACACCACATGTCAATTCCCATCAGGTGGCAAAAGACTAAGTTTGGCACTGCAATGAATAACTCTTACTCTTCCACACAACTGAAAATACTGCAGTAATTTAGAACCTCAAATTGGCTTTAAAGAAAGAATGACACAGTATTCAGGCTCAGAGATAATAGCAATAATAATAGTTAAAGATCAGTGGACACTGTCACCCAAACAATCTTAAATGAGAAGACACAGCTTGTGCCCAAGTCTTGGTATTCTCAAAGCTCCTTTAACAGGGTGTGGTGGCTCACACCTGTAATCCCAGCACTTTGGGAGACCGAGGAGGGTGGATCATTTGAGGTCAGGAGTTAGAGAGCAGCCTGGCCAACATGGTGAAATTTCATCTCTATTTGAAAATACAAAAATTAGCCAGACATGGTGGCACATGCCTGTAGTCTCAGCCATTCAGGAGGCTGAGGCAGGAGAATCCCTTAAGCCCAGGAGGTAGAGGTTGCAGTGAGTCGACATGGCACCAGGCATGCCAGCCCGGGTGACAGAGTGAGATCAGTCTCAAAAAAAAAAAAAAAAAAAAGAATGGACTTTAAGATAATATGAAAATTTTTGTTAAAGTGAAGCATCTATCCTCCCAGAATCAGGTATTCTTCACAGAGGTTATATCTAGCAGCATGCTCTTAGAAATAGAGCTTGTGTCTAATGTCTAGGTGGTGCCAGCCAGGCTCATTCCCCAGTCCCTCAGTTATTTATGCTGCCACACATGTAACTAAAACTTCTCCTGTTATGTCACAAGCCTGGAAAATACACTGTTATTATTCCATTATTTTTATCAACTTAAGACCACACAAGTTCTGTTAAAGGGTAAAAAATAACACTATCTTCTTTCTACGTCATGACATGCTAAGGTGGAAGAAACCAAAATGCTACTATTTTTCTTCAGGCTATGCTGGTCCTGACAGGCTTTTTTTCCTCCCTGATGAATCCAATAGGCTACTGTTATAAGAAGACATCTAAAGTAATATTTCTTTTCCATATGAGTTAAGCTGACCATTCTATTTCTAAAAGAAGTTAGATTACTGTTAAGACCTAAATCACATCAAAATAATCACACTGAGTAAAAATAGAAAAACAGAAGATATGTGTACACACACACACATATATATATGCATATATGCAAAAGAGCTTATTTTAGGAAAGACTACTGTGATGAAAGCAACTAAAGGCAGCTGAACCATGGTCACAAATTATTTCATTGTGATGAAAAGTGATTCAAAGAACTTCAGAGGTGGGGAAGGGAGTTGGTAAAGGGATTATTGAGAAAAGAGACAAGATTGTTTCTTTAAATTCAATAGTCATATTAGCAATTTATGAACTTGATTATACCTTTGAAATGAACAATAACTCAGTAACAACTCCAATAGAAAGACAGTATATTTTTATGATATGGAATAACCATATTGGCAATTGAGAGATGTAATAAACATGACTCAAAGAAGTAACAATGCATAATAAACATAAGCTGAGTACAATTTCTTATAAGACAAAGTTTTTCAAAAAAACTAATTCAAAAAGCCATGAAAAACCTTCATCATATTAAACCTCATTCTCAGAAAATACAAGGAAAATTCTTGTATTTTCCTCTTCCTCTGTATAGAAATAACAAGAATCTTAGGACTTATAATAATACAATAAAGTAAACTAGGATTGCTAAGTCATTAGTAACATAAGAGACTCATGAAAAAGTGAGCTAATATTCTTCTAGAGTTATGCATTTATCATTATGGTTTTTTGGATTGCTTTTCTGGTCATTGATTATTGTCTTTATGTTTAAGAACTTTAGCTTTAAATCTTAAGTAATTATGTCTTTAAATCTTACATTCAAATACTTTAAAAGATTAAAAGAAATAGGTGCAACATATACTTCTTCAGACTTCATTTAACCGTATTTATTCAATGGTAGAAACTTTTTTTCTGGCGTACAGAGGACAGAGAAATAGTTATTTCCACCTATCTTTCTGTCATGAGTTAGTTCAGTATTAGCTATAAACAGAAATTGAACAAATTCTTTACAAGTTCTTTGACTCTTTGTTTCTTTAAAATGCAAAAATACAATATATTTTGAAAGCAGTTTTATATCAATTATATAAATATTATTTCATATATTTATTTACACATGTTATGTATATTTAATGTATGTATATGTTATGCTATTAATTTCTTTGCAAAAACAATTGAATGCATTTCACATGTTGATTTTAGATTTTTGCATACTTTCTAGTATTAAATGTAGCAAACTGCCTTTAACTGCAATTACAACTAACCAAAAATAAGTATGATTTCCACATATCAGGCTAATACTATAATAAAATATTTTAATGTATTGATTACTAAGTCAATTTTAAAATATCTAAAATAACAAATTTAACATATGTTATAGACAAATGAAAGCTCTGAAAATAACTATAAATTTTACTTTATTCAATTATATAAATGAATTGAAACTTGCATTTCCATAACAGCATCTGAGATGAAATTTGTTGATAAACATTTGTTTTCTTTTAATACTTCTTCCTTTCAAATAGGTACAAGACTGATTTGTCTAACCCTGGGTTCTGCTAAGTAGCAATTGTTTTATTCCAAAGATTCAGAATGGCTATCTAATCTCTGCTGCAATATCGTCTCCTAGGATACCAACATGAAGTTTCTAGAATTTATGATACATTGTCCTGGATCAACTACTATAACAAAAATTGGAAGTTCTTTATATCTCTGGAAGACCAAGTCTATTGAATTCATCTGGAAATATCAAACAATCACTTTTAGACAGGAATTTACATTTCACTTGTTTTAAAAATCATATACTTCCAGTTGGCAAATGGTCACAATCTGTGTCCAGAAAATAGATGAACAACAACAAAATTCCAAAAGAGTAATTTTCATCTTTAGTGTGTCCTAATAGCAGATTTCTCATTGGAAACAATGCAAGCAAGAGGAGAGTGCAGCAACATCATGAAAGTATTGAATGAAAAACATTCATCATCCTAGAAGTTAAAATCCAATGAAAACAACTTTCCAAAACAAAGATGAACTAAAGACCTCAAAATATATGTGAAAATTAACTCAAAATGGATCACAGACCTAAATGTAGAACCTAAAACTGAAAACTTCTAAAGTAAAATAGGAAATATCTTTGTGACACTGAGGCAAAGATACATTATTAGGTTTGTGCAAAAGTAATTGCAGTTTTTCCCATGGAAAGTAATGGCCAAAACCACAATTACTTTTGCACCAACCTAATAGCTATGACACAAAAAGCACGATCCATCAAAAATGAATCAATTAATATTATATACCCCAAAATTAAGAACTTCTCTTCAAAAGACATCATGAAAAGAACGATAAAACAAGCATCAGCATGGAGTAAAATATTTGCAAGCTGCATTTCTGATAAAATGGCTTGGATCTAGAATACATAAAGAATTCACAAAATGTGATAATTTAAAAAGCTTACTATGTGAGGTTATAAATATGTTAATATGCTTGACTGAAGTAATCATTTCACTATGTAAATATATATGAAAACATTAGGTTTTACATCTTAACTGTAGAAAATGTTTAAAAAGAAATAAAACAGTTGAAAAACTCTTAAAGATATAAAAACAATTTTTTTAAAATGGGCAAAAAATGTGAATAAATGCTTCACCAAAGAAGGTCTACAGAAGTCAATAAAGCATATGAAAAGATGCTTAGTAAGTCAACAAGCATATGGGAAGTATTTAATATTATTAGACATTACAGAATTGCAAATTAAAACCACAGTGTGATACTACTAAGCCTTTTAAAACAGTTAAAATGAAAAAGACTGGACCAGTCTTTCGGCTAGGATGGGAAGTGAATAGAATTCTCATCTACTGCTGCTGAGAATGTAAAATGGTATAAGCATTTTGGAAAATAGTCTAGCAGTTTCTTTTTCCCTTTTTTTTTTTTTTTTTTTTTTTTTTTGAGATGAAGTCTCGCTCTTGTTCCCCAGGCTGAAGCGTAATGGAATGATCTCGGCTCACTGCAACCTACACCACTCAGGCTCAAGCGATTCTCCTGCCTCAGCCTCCCGAGTAGCTGGGACTGCAGGCGCCTGCCACCACACCCAGCTAATTTTTGTATTTTTAGTAGAGACAGGGTTTCACCATGTTGGCCAGGCTGGTCTCAAACTCCTGACCTCAGATGATCCGCCCACCTCGGCCTCCCAAAGTTCTGGGATTACAGGCGTGAGCCACCATGCCTGACCAGCAGTTTCTTAAAAAGTTAAATACACAGCTATATGACAAAACTAGTCCATTTCTAGGTATTAATATTTACCCAAGAGAAATGGCAACATAGGTCCACACAAACACTTGTAACATGAATGCTCTACAGCATCCTGATGAGTAACAGCCAAAACCTGGAAATGGCCTAAATTTCCATTAACAGTGAAATGATAAATAATATTTCATGCAATGGCATTTTACTTCAGCAATAACAATAAATGCTTTATTGATTAATGCAAAAATGTGAATGACTTGAAATCATCTTGAGTTTAAAATGTGATATTATATGGCAAAAGGGATTTTTCCAACATCATTAAGGTTACTAATCAGTTGATCTGACTTAATCAAAAGGGAGATTATCCTTGTAGACCTAATTTAATCTCATGAGCCCTTTAGATCTGGGTCTAGCAGTCAGAGACAGAGAAAATCAGGGTTTTGAAACACAAGAAGGTTTTGACACACCCAACTTTGTACACGGAGTGAACCACTTGGTAAGAATCACAGGCAGCCTCCAGAAGCGGAGAGGGGCACCTCAGCTCACAGCCAGCAAGGAAACAGGGACTTCCGTCCAATAACTGCAAAGAATTGGATTTGCCTAACAACCTGAATGAGCTTGAAGAAAGACTCTCGGCTCTAGATAAGATGACAGTCCTAGCCAACACCTTGATTCCAGTTTTATGAGACCCAGAGCAGAGAATCCAGTCAACCCATATCCAGACCTCTCATCTACAAAACTATGAGCTCATAGTTGTTGTTTTAAGCTGCTAAGTTTGCAGTAACTTGTTTTGCACTAATGAAAACTAATACACATGGTAAAACTATGGTAAAAGAAATACTGTAAAAGTATCAATACCTACCCAGCAGCAGTCTATAGAATGGAAGAAAGTGAAAAGTAGTGGATGCTGTAGAAGTCTCACTAGTTTTGGCACTCACCATGCCAGTACATGACCACAGTAGTGAGAAAAAGAAAAGCAGTTCCTGATAGCTGGGAGCTTGACTGGTACTATTCAATAAGACACAGTGTCCTTCTGTTGATCATAACAGTTTCACAGAATACCAACAGCGGACAAGTCCACTCCATGACAATGACGGATCAAAATAAACACAGGACCACTTGGTGATCATGTATGAACTCAGACAAAACAAGAACATTGTCTAAACTCCCAAAATGAACAAACATCTCTCTATCTGGGCTAATATAAGTAAGAATTACTTCCTTACCAATTACAGTTGTAGTTTCCTTTTGTTATTCTCTCCTTCAAGCTAAGAATTCTAGGCCGGGAATGAGGGCTCAAGCCTGTATTCCCAGCATTTTGGGAGGACGACGTGGGCAGATCACAAGGTCAGGAGTTCGAGATCAGCCTGACCAACGTGGTGAAATCCCCATCTCTACTAAATATACAAATTAGCCGGTCATGGTGGCACGTGCCTGTAATCCCAGCTACTTGGGAGGCTAAGGCAGGAAAATCACTTGAACCTGGGAAGCAGAGGTTGTAGTGAGCCAAGATCACGCCACTGCACTCCAGCCTGGGGAACAGAGCGAGACTCCGTCTAAAACAAAAAAAAAAAAGAAGAAGAAGAAGAAAGAATTCTAAAGATATCCAGCCATAGGATGATCCCAGGCAACAGAAAATCCCAGAGCAAATCCCCACTTCCTAGAACCTCTTCCTTGTTACCTGACATGAGAACAAATCCTGTAAATTCGTTCTAATACTTGCTTACTGAGATGCCCCACAGTTCCCCTACAGCATGCATCCCATTCACTGTGATGAGTCAATCAACAGAGAGTTCTTCAACCACAGGAGGGCCCCTGGTATCCTACTGACCCTCTGCCTGGGTGCTTTCTCCTAGATTTGCTTGCTGGCATGGGGAAGGGTAGAAATAAAGTGTTGGGGAGTTAACAGACTTAAAAAAAGTCCTCATTCAATGGGAGGAGGTGGAGAATAATATCCAAGCTTCCTCAACCCTTAAAGGAGATAACTCAGAGGTCCCCAGGGGAACAGGGCCTCAAAATGTATGGATGGGCTTCAATCAACTTGTGCAGGCCAGGTCTTCATAAAGGCTGAACAGGCAAGCCTCCATAACAACGGTTTCAGCACTGACCGAGTGATGAAGTTAAATATTAAAAGCTGAGACAGCCAGTGCCCTTATACAAAAGCTAGAATGTAATGAAAGCCCATCAAGAGTTTTGCCTAGGCCTGTTCTGGGCCTTGAAGCGTGAGGAGATAATGGAGGAATTCTTAACGGGACCCATTTAAGATTAAACAAGTTTTACTGGGGGTCTGAAGAAACTCCCCAGGCCTCCACAAACAAGTTTATTGGGGCTCTGAAGGAACTCCCCAAACCTCCATGATTTGGCAGGAGACAAGATAAGGGAATCATCTCAGCATCTGGACCCATTTAGATTAAGTAAATGTACTGAGGCTCCAGAGGAAGGTCTTCAGGACTCAGATCTTAGTTATAGATTTGAAGAAGTTAATCACTTATCACTTTTAGAGGAATGTACACTTACATGTAGACATATAGCTTAGAAGGTATATAAGCTCTGGAAAACTGTATAATTTTGAGTTGGTCTGGCAATATCTTACAGGCCTTCTCCCAGTACCTGGGTACAGAAATAAACCCCCTCTTTCCCAGTTCATCTGCATCCTGAAGGAAGCACTAAACATGGAAAGGAATAACTGTTACCAGTCACTGCAAAAACATGCCAAATTGTAAAGACCATTGATGCTAGGAAGAAACTGCATCAACTAACAGGCAAAATAACCAGCTAAAATCATAATGAGAGGATCAAATTAACACATAACAATATTAACTTTAAATGTAAATGGGCTAAATGCCCCCAATTAAAAGACACAGACTGGCAAATTGGATAAAGAGTCAAGACCCATCAGTGTGCTATATTCAGGAGACTCAACACGTGTAGAGACACACATAGGCTCAAAATAAAGGGATGGAGGAAGATCTACCAAGTGAATGGAAAGCAAAAAAAAAACCAGGGGTTGCAAACCTAGACTCTGATAAAACAGACTTTAAACCAACAAAGATCAAAAGAGACAAAGAAAGACATTACATAATGGTAAAGAGATCAATTCAACAAGAAAAGCTAACTATCCTAAACATATATGCACCCAATAAAGGAGCACCCAGATTCATAAAGCAAGTCCTGAGAGACCTAAAAAGAAACTTAGATTCCCACACAATAATAGTGGGAGATTTTAACACCCCACTGTCAATATTAGACAGATCAATGAGACAGAAAGTTAACAAGGATACCGAGGACTTGAACTCAGCTCTGTCTATCAGGTCTATTAGCAGACCTGATAGACACCTACAGAACTCTCCACCCCAAATCAAGAGAATGTACATTCTTCTCAGCACCACATCGCACTTATTCCAAAACTGACCACATAGTTGGAAGTAAAGCACTCCTTAGCAAATGTAAAAGAATAGAAATCACAATAAACTGTCTCTCAGATCACAGTGCAATCAAATTAGAACTCAAGATTAAGAAACTCACTCAAAACTGCACAACTGCATGGAAATTGAACAACCTACTCCTGAATGACTACTGGGTAAATAACGAAAAGAAGGCAGAAATAAAGATGTTATTTGAAACCAATGAGAACAAAGACACAACGTACCAGACTCTCTGGGACACAATTAAAGAAGTGTGTAGAGGGAAATTTATAGCACTAAATGCCCACAAGAGAAAGCAGGAAACATCTAAAATCGACACCCTAACATCACAATTAAAAGAACTAGAGAAGCAAGAGCAAACAAATTCAAAAGCTAGCAGAAGGCAAGAAATAACTAAGATCAGAGCAGAACTGAAGGAGATAGAGACACAAAAACCCCTTCAAAAAATCAACGAATCCAGAAGCTGGTATTTTGAAAAGATCAACAAAATTGATAGACCACTAGCAAGACTAATACAGAAGAAAAGAGAGAAGAAGTAAATAGATGCAATAAAAAATGATAAAGGGGATATCACTACCGATCCCACAGAAATACAAACTACCATCAGAGAATACTATAAACACCTCTATGCAAATATACTACAAAATTTAGAAGAAATGGATAAAGTCCTGGACACATACACCCTCCCAAGACTAAACCAGGAAGAAATTGAATCTCTGAATAGACCAATAACAGGCTCTGAAATTGAGGCAATAATTAATAGCCTATCAACCAAAAAAATTCCAGGACCAGATGGATTCACACCCGAATTCTACCAGAGGTACAAAGAGAAGCTGGTACCATCCCTTCTGAAACTATTCCAATCAATAGAAAAAGAGGGAATCCTCCCTAACTCATTTTATGAGGCCAGCATCATCCTGATACCAAAGCCTGGCAGAGATATGACAAAAAAAAGAGAATTTTGGACTAATATCCCTGATGAACATCAAAGCGAAAATCCTCAGTAAAACACTGGCAAACCAAATTCAGCAGCACATCAAAAAGTTTATCCACCAAGATCAAGTTAGATTCATCCCTGGGATGCAAGACTGGTTCAACATACGCAAATCAATAAACGTAATCCATCACATAAACAGAACCAGAGACAAAAACCATATGATTATCTCAATAGATGCAGAAAAGGCCTTTGACAAAATTCAGCAGCCCTTCATGCTAAAAACTCTCAATAAACTAGGTATTGATGGAACGTATCTCAAAATAATAAGAGCTATTTATGACAAACCCACAGCCAATATCATACTGAATGGGCAAAAACTAGAAGTATTCCCTTTGAAAACTGGCACAAGACCGGGATGCCCTCTCTCACCACTCCTATTCAACATAGTGTTGGAAGTTCTGGCCAAGCCAATCAGACAAGAGAAAGAAATAAAGGGTATTCAATTAGGAAAAGAGGAAGTCAAATTGTCCCTGTTTGCAGATGACATGATTGTACATTTAGAAAACCCAATCGTCTCAGCCCAAAATCTCCTTAAGCTGATAAGCAACTTCACCAAAGTCTCAGGATACAAAATCAATGGCAAAAATCACAAGCATTCTTATACACCAATAACAGACTAACAGAGAGCCAAATCATGAGTGAACTCCTATTCACAAATACTTAGGAATCCAACAAGGGATATGAAGGACCTCTTCAAGGAGAACTACAAATCACTGCTCAATGAAATAAAAGAGGACACAAACAAATGGAAGAACATTCCATGCTCATGGATAGGAAGAATCAATATCATGAAAATGGCCATACTGCCCAAGGTAATTTATAGATTCAATGCCATCCCCATCAAGCTACCAATGACTTTCTTCACAGAATTGGAAAAAACTACTTTAAAGTTCACATGGAACCAAAAAAAGAGCCCGCATTGCCAAGACAATCCCATTCAAAAAGAACAAAGCTGGTGGCATCATGCTATCTGACTTCAAACTATACTACAAGGCTACCACAACCAAAACAGCATGGTATTGGTACCAAAACAGAGATACAGACCAATGGAACAGAACAGAGGCCTCAGAAATAACACCACACATCTACAACCATCTGATCTTTGACAAACCTCACAAAAACAAGCAATGGGGAAAGGATTCCCTATTTAATAAGTGGTGCTGGGAAAACTGGCTAGCCATATGTAGAAAGCTGAAACTGGATCCCTTCCTTACACCTCACGCAAAAATTAATTCAAGATACATTAAAGACTTAAATGTTAGACATAAAAACCATAAAAATTCTAGAAGAAAATCTAGGCAATATCGTTCAGGACATAGGCATGTGCATGGGCTTCATGACTAAAACACCAAAAGCAATGGCAACAAAAGCCAAAATAGACAAATGGGATCTAATTAAACTAAAGAGCTTCTGCACAGCAAAAGAAACTACCACATCAGAGTGAACAGGCAACCTACAGAATGGGAGAAATTTTTTGCAATCTACCCATCTGACAAAGGGCTAATATCCAGAACCTACAACGAACTCAAACAACTTTACAAGAAAAAAATAAAACAACTCCATCAAAAAGTGGGCAAAGGATATGAACAGACACTTTTCAAAAGAAGACATTTATGTAGCCAACAGACACTTGAAAAAATGCTCATCATCACTCGCCATCGCCATCAGAGAAATGCAAATCAAAACCACAATGAGATACCATCTCACACCAGTTAGAATGGCTATCATTAACAAGTCAGGAAACAACAGGTGCTGGAGAAGATGTGGAGAAACAGGAACACTTTTACCCTGTTGGTGGGAGTATAAATTAGTTCAACCATTGTGGAAGACAGTGTGGTGATTCCTCAAGGATCTAGAACTAGAAATACCATTTGATCCAGCCATCCCATTACTGGGTATATACCCAAAGGATTATAAATCACGCTACTATAAAGACATATGCACACATATGTTTACTGCATCACTATTCACAATAGCAAAGACTTGAAACCAATCCAAATGTCCATCAATGATAGACTGGATTAAGAAAATGTGGCACATATACACCATGGAATACTATGCAGCCATAATAAAGGATGAGTTCATGTCCTTTGTAGGGACACGGATGAAGCTGGAAACTATCATTCTCAGCAAACTATTGCAAGGACAGAAAACTAAACACCACATGTTCTCCCTCATAGGTGGGAATTGAACAATGAGAACACTTGGACACAGGGAGGGGAACATCACACACTGGGGCCTGTCGTGGAGTGGGGGGATGGGGGAGGGATAGCATTAGGAGAAATACCTAATGTAAATGACGAGTTAATGGGTGCAGCAAACCAACATGGCACATGTATACTTATGTAACAAACCTGCGTATTGTGCACATGTACCCTAGAACTTAAAGTATAATTAAAAAAAAAAAAGGAGATTATCCTGGATTATCTGAGTGAGCCCAGTATAATCACAAGGATCTTTAAAATGTATAAGAGGAGGTGAAAAAGTCAGTACACACTGAAGCCATGTGAGAAAGACTCAAACGGCTTTGCTGGCTTTGAAAATGGAAGGGGACAACAAGCCAAGGAATGGGGACAGCCTCTAGAAGATGGAGAAAGCAAGAATATGAACTCTCCCCTAGAGCCCTTAGAAAGTGATATAGGAGTTAAGGTATCACTTAGGCAGATAGTAAGGGTATGGGAGTCCTCGGTAAGGCTTTTCTTTTTAATGAAAAGCAGCCCCAAATCATTTTCTAACAAAGAACAGCCTGTAAAGTTGAGCCATAGACAGAATAGACAAGCAAGCTGAGAGCTTCCATGGGTGAATGCCATCAGGAACTAGGGACTAGTGACATGTTCAAGATGGCGGCTCCATCTACCCTTCTCTGCCAGCCTTGTGTACAGTAAGGAGCAGACAAGATGGCACTGGCCAAGGGGAGAGTTCATTTGCATAATAAGATTAGGGTGGGGCAACCAGCCTTCCCCTTGTGCTATGTAAACATCATACCTGATTGAACCAATCTGTGAGCCCTACATAAATCAGACACCACCTCCTCAAGCCAGACTATAAAATCTGGCACAGCTGGACTATAAAATCTGGCACATTCACTGCCAGTTCATCCTTTGTGCTCGGAAGAACCCTCTCTATAGATAGAGAGCTGTTTTTCATTCTCTTTTCTTCTGCCTACTAAGCCTCCACCCCTAAACTCTTTGTGAGTGTCTGTGTCCTAAATTTTCCTGGTGTGAGACTACAGTCCCCGGGTATATATCCCAGACAACTTAGCTGCTTCAAGAGGAATGCAGCACTGTTGACCATTTGATTGTATCCCAGTGAGGCTCATTATGTTTGTATGTAATATATGGATGTATGTATTTAGTACAGATGGGGTCTCTCTATGTTACTCAGGCTGGTCTCAAACTCTTGTCCTCAAGCTATCCTCCCACCTCAGCCTCCCAAAGCTCTAGGATTATAGGCATGAGCCACTGTACCCAGCTAAGACCCACTTTGAAATTCTGTCCTATAGAATTGTAAAATAAAAAAACTGTGCTGTTTTCAAGCCACTAAGCTTGTGGTAATTTGTTATAGCAGCAATAGAAAGCTAATACAGTTACTTATATGCACAAGATGGACCAAAGTGTACTAATACAGGTTAAACATCCCTAATATTTTCAGAAATCTGAAATCTGAATTGCTCCAAAATCCAAAACTTTCGAGCACTGACATAATATCACAAGTGGGAAATTCCACACATAAGTACTTAACACAAACTTTGTTTCATGTACAAAGTTATTAAAAATATTGTTTAAAATTACCTTCAGGCTATGTGTACAAGGTATTTATAAGGCATAAATGAATTTTGCATTTAGACTTGGGCCCAAGCCTCAAGATATCTTATTATGTATATGTAAATATTTCAAAATTTAAAAAAAAATCTAAAATCTGTGAAACACTTCTGGTCTCACACATTTCATATACGGGATACTCAAACTCTAGAACGGATGGGAAAAAAGAAATAGTGATAACAAATAATGAGACTTTTATTGACAGGAAAAGAAAGGAGGAAGGAAAATATTGCCTTGTGAAAGAAACCAAGTTCACACTTAGGATGACTACAGGGTTATATCACTGCATCCAATGTCTAACAAGCAGTCTGAAAAATGAGAATAAAGCATAGGTGAGTAGTTAACTACACAGATATAAACTTGGGAACAAGTCTGTAATCTTAAATTAAATTGATTTCCTAAAGAGGAGTTTATACAAAAGATCAGGAAAACAGACTGAAACATGAACATTTTGAGGACAGGACAAGGAACAGTGAGGTAGGAGAGCCAGTCAGTGCAGTAGTACAGAAGTCAAGAAAGAACGAAGTTGCAAAATGCAGCTGGTTCTCAAAAGTTCTAATTGCAGCCATAAAGAACAGGCCTAATAAATGTTTATTTAGGTTGAACAATTAGTGTCATAAACCCTTCAAGCCTTCACAGTAGAGGAGTGGAGGAAGTTAAACGCTTATCTTATGTAAAAACAGGCCTTAGCAGTTCCCACCCACTCGCTCCTATGCTCCTACGTCCCTGCGTCCCTGCGAGCCATCTTTATTTTTACTCCACACCCACCTGGCCACAGAATTTAGCCTTCTTTAAATTCATCTGAAATGATGCACCTATGCAGGGGAATTAACAAACAATGCAGATTTACTGAAGCTTTTTAAGAATATGAAGTGTTGGAATTATAAATCACAGCCTCCATAAAACAACTTAAAGACTCCAGTTAGATACAGAACCTATAGTCTCCCAAAAGCTCCCTTCTCAGCCATACCACACTGGTGATTCTCTTTATTCTCTCTCTCTTTTCTTCTTTCTTTCCTTTTTTTTTTTTTTTTGAGACAGGGTCTCACTCTGTCACCCAGGCTGGAGTGCAGTGGTGTGATCTGGGATCACTGCAACCGCCACCTCCCAAGCTCGAAGGATCCTCCCACCTCAGTCTCCTGAGTAGCTGGGACTACGGGCATGCACCACCATACTCAGCTAATTTTTGTTTTGTTTGTTTGTTTGTTTTCTAGAGGCAGGGTTTTGCCATGTTACCCAGACTGGTCTTGAACTCCTGGACTCAAGAGATCTGCCTGCCTTGACCTTCCAAAGTGCTGGGATTACAGGCAATGTGAGCCAGTGCGCTCAGCCTGGATTTTCTCTAGCACTTTAAACTCCATCATGGTGAACAAGAATTAAAGTGCTTTAAAATTCCATTGTCCCGAGTGGTAGATAGTAGTCATATGTGCTATGAGCACTTGAAATGTGGCTGGACCAAACCAAAATGTGCTGGAAGTGTGAAATACACACTGGATTTCCAAGATTTTGTATAAAAAAAGGATGTTAAGGTATCTCATTAACAACTTTTTATATTGATTGCATGTTGAAATGATAATATTTTGGTTAGACTGAGTTAAATAAATATATTATTAAAATTAATTTCACCTTTTGTTTTGTTTTGTGAGACAGAGACTCAGTCTGTTGCCCAGGTTGTCTCAGCTCACTGCAACCTCTGCCTTGCTGGTTCAAGCCATTCTCCTGCCTCAGCCTCCTGAGCAGCTGGGATTACAGATACCCGCCACCACACCCTGCTAATTTTTTTTATTTTTAGTAGAGATGAGGTTTCACCATGTTGGCCAGGCTGGTCTTGAACTCCTGACCTCAAGTGATCCACCTGCCTTGGCCTTCCAAAGTGCTGGGATTAGAGGCATAAGCCACCATACCTGGCCTCATTTCACTTTTTTAATGTAGCTAGCAGAAAATTTAAAGTAGCCTCCAAGGCTTATATTATATTCCTATTAGACAGCACTGTTCTGGAAGTAAAAAGGACTTCATGTTAATAAGACTAACCCTCCATGGAAGGCAGTTTAAGAATAATCTTCTAAGAAGCTAATCAAATTGCTTCTTACAAAAAGAAAACAAAACACAGAAACTTTGACCCAAAAGGGATTTAAAAGCCAGGTGTTAAACGAGCAAAATATTTCTCCATCTCATTACGTATGCTACCTCTTTATGAAGAATTTTGCCCCATGCCAATTATCAGTACTGGGAAAGAAGAGGAGTCAGGGCTGGTGTCCAGGTGGCCCAGTTCTGTGAACCTCTATCCATTTAGGAGACAGCAGAGAAAAGCTGATAGCCCTGGAAGTCAAGCAACCTACAGGGGAACTGAATCTATAACCATAGCCTCATTAGCATAGCCTATAGCTCCCATTGCATCCTGTAGTTAATTCCCTTATCATTAACACAAATCACACTGTAATTACTTGTGTAATTAATTATCTCCACCACACAAGGCTGTGAGCTTTGTGAGGGCAGGGATCCATGTGTCTTGTCATCCACATATCCACAATACACAGCAGCATGCAGAATAAGTGCTCAGTAAGTATTTGTTAAATGGATATTTAATGAAAATCAAATAAACTAGTTTTTCTGCTCAGTGCATCTGGAACCATATATCTATCAATGAATTTCCTAGCTTGAAAATGCTATATAACCTATTCCTTATGGAAGAGCTAGAAAAGTGACAACTGATGACTATATATAAATGGATGATTCCAATGATAGTAGATGATATTAATAAGAATATTAATAGCTAACTTTTACTAAGTGTTTGTCAAATAATAGGTGTTGTACTAACCATGTAACCATCTTTAAACGTCTTTCACTTACTCATCACCACAATTTACCACGTAGATACTACCGTCATTCCCATTTCACAGATGGGGAGATTGAGACTTAGAGAATTTAAGCAATTTGCACAAAGACACTCTAAGAGTAAGGGGTGGTGCAAGGATTTAAATTTAATCTGACACTAGAACCTGAGGCTTAACTGTGCAAGATGATTCTTCACAGACACATGACTAAGTAACACCAATTGACATGAACGACATTGTTGATCACTCCTTCCTCCTTTAAACAGTGTCTTCAGCTGGCTTTTAGAAGACTATACATTCCTGGACCCATCCTATGTCAATAGCTGCTTCTTCTAAGTCTCTACTGTTGGTTTCTCTTTCTCTCTTCCACAAATCACAGGACTTGATTACCTAGGACATCCTAAAATACATAAAAAACACGTCCCAAAAATTGCCCCTGGGAAATGGAAGGCAGGCATTTATCCGCAGCTGCCCATTCCCCATTGGTGGATCATTGCCTGGGGGTGTTAACTCCACCAAACTTTCCAAGGGCTAGGGGTGTGTGTGTGTGTGTGTGTGTGTGTGTGTGTGTATCATGAGTGATGGCATCTCAACCCTATCTGAGCACTGTTCCTGAACAGGAGACTTGCTGATGTTCACAAAACAATGTCACTGTTCTATCAGGCCAATTGCCTCCAGTTGACACAATATACGGTAGGAGCAGTGGAATCCCATGGTCATGTGTCATTGTCACACTTCTTTTACCATAAAGTGTATCCTTCAATTGGAGGCAATACTTCAGAAAATCATGTGTTTGGGCTGGGTGTGGTGGCTCACGCCTGTAATTGCACCATTTTAGGAGGCTGAGGTGGGCAGATCACTTGAGGTCAGGAGTTCACAACCGGCCTGGCCACCATGGTGAAACTGTGTCTCTACCAAAAATACAAAAAAATTAGCCAGGTGTGGTGGCGGGCGCTTGTAATTCCAGCTACTCGGGAGGCTGAGGCAGGAGAATGGCTTGAACCTGGGAGGCAGAGGTTGCAGTGAACTAAGATTGCACCACTGCACTCCAGCCTGGGCAACAGAGTGAGCCTCTGTGTCAAGAAAGGAAGGAAGGAAGGAAGGGAGGGAGGGAAGGAGGGAGGAAGGGAAGGAGGGAGGGGAAGAGAGAGAGAGAGAAAGAAAGAGAGAGAGAAAAGAGAAAAGAAAGAGGGAGCGAGAGAGGGAGGGAGGGAGGAAGAAAGAAAGACAGTCAGTCAATCATGTGTTTGTAACTCTATTAGATAATGGCATTGGCAGAAGCACCGTGAACAAGACCAGTCATATCAAGAGAAGTGTCAGTTCCGTAAGTACAAACCACGACTCTCTCCAGGAAGGAAGGACTTTTGTGTAATCAGTCGAGCAACTGTATGCTCTCCTTATGGAATTTACCATCAATCTTTGCTGCTGATGGGCTAGACATCCAAAGAGGCAGTAGTCATATCAGCTTTAGTAACAAAGAGCCTTAATTGTTAGGTCATGCACATGTCCTCCCCTTAATATTATTAAGAAAGTCCTTGTTGTCTTCTGACTGCAAAGAAACCCACTTCCAGAGTTCTGAGGAGCTGCATTCTAGACTTTCTTCTTACATCAAATTTCTTAGCTTGGTTTCCCTCAAAACGTGAGACAACTACTTATGTGGGGACAGGTAATTTGGGATGTGATCCTAGTGAGAAACAATGAGAGAATGGAAGGGAGAATATAGACACAATACAAGAATGCGTTATTGAAGTTGCTGTTGTGAGAAACCGGAATTCAATTTCACTAGGACTTTTTGAAAAACACACAGAATGGCCTACAAAACTATCTTGCTCAAGCGTAAGAAGCAGGAGAATTTATCCATCAGCGACTGTCACCCCTTGGTTGAAGGGCCCCGGATGTGTTGACTTACCAGCACTTCAAAGCTGTGCAGGGCAGGAGCTGAGAGAGCTACTGCTGGAATCTGTGAAGTCCGAAGAACCTCAGGGAAGAAAGCAAAGAGGCCTGGTAAATGTGGGAGAGGAGAAGCTGTCAGGGAGAAGAATGTGGAAGATTGCATGAAACTGCCCCTCCACAACCAAGTCAGAAATGAGAGGTGATGCTCAGAAGATGTGAGTCACGACACCAAAGGTTTCTGACACGACAGGATTATTAATTTCTTAAAAATTTAAAACCAATTCCTAGGGCCAGGCACGGTGGCTCACACCTATAATCCCAGCACTTTGGGAGGCCGACCGGGTGGATCACTTGAGGTCAGGAGTTTGAGACCAGCCTGGCCAATATGGTGAAACCCCATCTCTACTAAAAATACAAAAATTAGCTGGGCATGGTGACAGGCGCCTATAATCCCAGCTACTTGGGAGGCTGAGACAGGAGAATCGCTTGAACCCAGAAGACAGAGGTTGCAGCGAGCTGAGATGCGCCACTCCACTCCAGCCTGAGCAACAGAGTGAGCCTCTGCCTCAATCAGTCAATCAATCAATCAATCAATCAGTAAAAAACCAATTCATAGCTGCAAGTCTTTTTTTTTTTTACCACATGGTTATCACAGGAGTAAATGAGAAGTATCATAAGAGAGTCGATATTTATTAAACACCTACTCTGTAATAAGTACTACTCCAGATAGTCTCTCGTACATTTCACATTTGACATGTAAAAGTATTTCACTGACATGGTAGTCAGAGAAGAGCTAGGTGACATTTGAGCAGTGACTGGAAAACAATGAGGAAGCAAGCTTTGTGGACATCTGAGAGGGCAGTGTTCCATGCAGAAGGAACAACAGCTACAAAGCACTGACGCTTGCTGTGCTTGGAGACAATTAGAAAAGCTCCGCAGTGTAGCTTGAATGTGACCCTCAAGAACAAGTTCAGTCTTAAAAGTCAGAATAAGAATTTTGAACTTTAATGCGCTGGTAAGCCACTAAAAGGTTCTGCACAGAGGAGTGGCATATTCAAGTTCTAACGGGATCACTCTAGCTGCTGAAGGCAACTATGTAGAGAAATAAAGGGAATGTAGAAAGCTATGCTCACAGCTACGGCAATGGTCCAGGCGTGAGCAGATGGTACCTTGTACCACCTCTTGGACCTTAAGTTGTTTTATACTGCCATTTACTTTCTCATGGAAACCCCTAATTTCTTCAGGACAGGAAGCTCATACGCATAGTTTATGAATATGACCTATACATATGCCCATTTAATAGAGGCTTGATAAATAACCATCATATAAATGGCTAACAGTAGTACTAAATCCACATTATACAGTGACGATATGGCATCACTGAAAGATTTTGTCATTTACTATCTCTTGAGGAAATTTAAGTTCTCTAAGCCTCAATTTCAACATTCCTAAATGTTGCTACCACCAGCCTAACAAGGTTGGCAAGTATTAAATGAAAATGTCTACCCAGACCTGTTTTTCTCACCACCAAAGTAGGTGCCTTGTTTTATTACAAACTCTCAATCCCAATACAAGACACAAACGTTACCCTTTCTGAAGAGTGCCTATAAAATTTTAAAAGTTGTACATAACTGACTGGATTCTAACATATATATTAATCCAATTTATCCCTTTCTGGTATCCAAGCCATGCTTTCAAAAATTGTCTATCTTCGTTACAGTAATATTTTCCTTAAGTGTTCTCTGAAAACGACTCATCCCCAAACCGTCTTGGATTTTACATTATTACATCTCAGTAGTGACAGATGTGGCCCTAAATGCGGGGAAAACGTTTACAAAAATTTTGATGGCTGGTCCTCAAGCTTTGAGATTTACCTTCCAAGAATTAAGCAGCACTATCAAAACAATGCTGGCAACATTTTTATGAGGTTGCAAGGACCACAGTTGCTGCAGCTACAGGGTGAGTAAGAACGTCAGAAGCAACACAAGCTTTACTTCGGCCCATCTTCACCGGAGAAGCCCCTATGAATCCGGCAAAAACATAAAAACAGGTACTGTGACTTTGCCGTATCTCATTTACATCAAGTAGCAAGAATAAGGAAGTCAATGATTTTGAAATCTGGCTCCAACATTCTCCACTTGGTCGCGTTCTCAAATCTCAGCCCAGGGCCGCTGACGTAAAGTCGCCACTCGTGGGCACCACGGGCTCGGGGGTAGCCGGCAGCTGAAATCCGGGGGACTTCAGAGGCTTGGAGGCCAGGAGCAGGCAGAGCGCCGATGGGATAACGAGATTCTCCAGCAGATCGGCGCTCACCGCCCTACTCCATTTCAGCGGGTAGAGGTAAGGGCTGAAAGGTGACCCTCGCACCGCCGGGCCACCTTGGCAGTGCCTGCCTTGCGTCTCTACCCGATAGAGCATGCGCGGGAGGTAACGGCGCGCACGCCGGCGGCGGCCACAGGCCCGTCGGGAGGCGGGGCCACGCGTCTGCGCACGCGCGCAGGGACACATAGGCGGAAGTGTCCCGCGGGCGCCGGAGTTGAGAGTGGTTTCCGGGGAGGCGACCGCCGAGGTGGAAAGTGCAGGAGTGGGAGAGGAGGAGGAGGAAGAGGAGGTGATGGCGACGGACCTGGGGAGGGGGAGATGCTCCGTCTGGCTGAGGCGCCACCCAGGCTGCGGTCACCCTTCCGAGTGACATACCGACCTTGGGGTACGCGTGCCTTCGGGGCCTTTCCTGTGTTTGGGACCCAGATCTCCTCTCCTCCAGAAAACCTTGACACTGTCCATCTTCCTCATTCAGAAGGAGCATTAGAGGAGTGGATGAGGTCGGGATGGAAGGAACGGGTGACTCCCTTTTTTTAAAGAGCGGAAACCAGCCGGGCGGTTTCCAGGGAGGAGCATCTGTACCTCCTCGCCCGTTTCTCGCCCTCGGGCTGGCGAGACCTCCCTCAGATCCCAATCCGTGGACTCGCAGGGGTGAGGTGACCTCAAGGGGTCTTTTACGCTGTTCTCGGGGGTCTCTGGAGAACTGTCAGTCACCTGGATACCTCTAGACTGTCTTTGCAGTTAACTATTTCCTGGTTCCGTGTTTATTAAGTAGGGGCACTCCAAGATACCCTTATCTTCATTTGGCTTTCTGTAGAATGTGATTGTTCTGGCTGGGCTATTAAATTTATGGCATAAACTTCCACTAGAAGTTCTGCAGGTTTTCCTCCAGTCTTTGCAACTGAATTTCCTCTCCCGTCTTTTTATTATTTGTTAAGGAATGTTGAAAGTAAAAGATGGAATGATTTGGTGTGCTAACAAAATCTTAAGTGTTGAGTATCTGCATTTTTCTACATGAGGATATCAGAAGGCTAGAACTGTTTTTTAATTAAGCGTTTTTCTAAGCAAATTGAGATAGTTTGGAACTTGGAAGAGAGCCAGCATTTCAAAATAATTTAGACAGCGTTATTTTTACGTAATTACTTAATATATAGATTAAGTCCTAGTGTTATCTTTTTCTCTTGGGAAGAGAAAAAAAGAATAGTCTTCAAAAATTAGCACAGGGTTTCTCCACCTTTGTACAAAGAAATGAGATGGAACTTTGTTTTTTTCTGTTTTATAATCGTACACCATAGGCCATGATTGATTCCGGAGCGCAGTTAATCAAGGCATAATGGCATGGTAAGATTCTTTTATTTGTAACGTTGAGCGTGGCAAAATATAGTTAAAATGACGTTTTTTCAGGTTAATGACACCGTAATGACCTTTTTTTTCCATATTCTACCTTGTTTGGTGTGGGACTTTTGTCCTTCAGATTGGAAAACTCAAAAACTGAAATAATTGTGACTTCAATAGGTCATTGTAACTCAACATTATCACTAATTTTAATTTTTAAATTACATTGTATGCCGGAAAGGGTACCTTTTTATTCCATTTTAGCAGTTGAAGTTGATTATCTGTTGAATTTAGGAAGAGGTCTCAGGCAATGATACACACCTGTGATTTTTTAATATATGTATATATATTTTTTAGTTTCAGGGATTACTGTGAGCTTCAAAAGCAAAGCACAATCTTGATCATTTAGTCTGAAAACTAATTTTAATTCCATGCTTCATTTTTGGCCCCTGCACCACAAGGAGTTTGGCCAATTTTTTTTTAGATGATGGTTAATATCAATCATTAATGTTTGAAGTGGAAGGGATATGGCAAACATTCCCCAATGATCCCAGTTATTAGATATCAGCGGTCTTCATCAGTCACACTTTCTCACTAGTGATGTTCTTATTAATAAAACAGCATTCTAAATGCAAGGCTTTGGTGGGCAAGTTTTATGAGACTGATGCCTCAAGCAGAGGAAAAGCAAATTTATTTTCATGTTCATTTCAAATGTTTTGTGGGGAGTTTCAGTAGCGATGTCGGTATTTTGACACACATGTAGAAAAGACAGTGCTAGAGAGATTTCATTCTGCACATGTGGCCTAGATCTGCAGCACATAAAGTTGCCAAGAAGTGTGTTAGAAGTGGTAAAGTGTTGGAAAGGAGCTGAATAATGTTGATTAAATAAATGTTGCTTGCTGACTGGGCGCAGTGGCTCACTCCTGTAGTCCCAGCACTTTAGGAGGCTGAGGCAGGCGGATCACGAGGTCAGGAGATCAAGACCATCCTGGCTAACACAGTGAAACCCCGTCTCTACTTAAAATACAAACAATTAGCCGGGCGTGGTGGCGGGTGCCTGTAGTCCCAGCTGCTCAGGAGGCTGAGGCAGGAGGAGAATGGCATGAACCCGGGAGGAGGAAGTTGCAGTGAGTCGAGATTGCGCCACTGTACTCCAGCCTGGGCGATGAGGGAGACTCCGTCCCTAAATAAATAAATAAATAAATAAATAAATAAATAAATAAATGGTGCTTGCTAAAGAGCGGTAGAGTCCTTCACTTAATCTTACATTTTTGTTATGTGCTAGAACATCATATGAAGATACCTCTTGCCTTAAGGATTTCATAGACTTTTAGGAGAAACAAGTGTAAAAACAAAAAAGCTATACCATTATAATTTAGGAATTTGAAAAATAAGTATAATATGATATTAGGGTCCAGGACATCAACTTGTTTTTAACTTCGAGGCCTTATTCATGGATGCAGCACGATCAGACTTCACGTTGAGCCATGCGACAGATGGGTCAGAAAGGGAAAAATTGATTATAAACTGTCTAGTAATCTAGGCAAGAGAAAATGGCTGCCTGATGGAGTAGGGTCCAAAACAGATTTTAGATATAGTTATAGATGTAAAGTTAACAGGAATCTTGGCAAAGTATAGAACGTGAGGAAAAGCAAAGATTGTTAAGATAACTCCCAGATTTTTAGCTTGTGTTTCATACTAGGTACTGTTAAGTGAGATTGGGAATATAGGAACTAACAGTAGATTTGTTTTGAGGGGAAAATAATCAGCTTTGGCCATTTTAAATATGAGGTGCCAGCAGAGCTTATGAGTGGAGGTATCAAAGAAGCATTTGGACATAGAACTCTGGATCTCAGGAGAAAAGGCAGCCTTGGAAATTCAGGTCTGTATTTCCAGCTGCACATCAAAGGGGTGAGTCATCTTGAGCACACCGTATCACCCTAGCAATATTTCTAAAAAGTTGAAGGATGACAGCTAACACACTTTTGTACTGTCATATGCCAGGCAATGTTACATTTATTTCATACAGTCCTAACCAAAATCCTGTGATAGGCACATGTTTAACTCCTCCCACTTTTGAATGTACAGAACCTAAAGCTCAGAAAAGTTAAACGATTTGCCCAAGGCTTCTCAGCTAATAAGTAGCAAAGCCAGAACTTGAACTCATATCTGTCAAAATTCCAAAGCATGGGGAAAGCATTGTGTTATACTGCTTTCTTATACTATTACCTATAATTGTATTGAGTCATTGCAATATGCTTGGCAGTTTTCTAAATTACAAACATCTCAGAAGAAGGTGACTTTGGGAAAGCGTGACCTTCTGGAGAAATGTTTTGATGCCAATAAAAGCAGGAAAGATATTTTCTAGTTTTATTTATTCTGTATGTATGTGTAAATATATAAGCATTGTTTGTAAATTTCCCCACTCTTTTTCTATAATATTTTCAGTTTTACTGATAAAGTTTGCCAGTACCACCATCCATTTCAAAAATCATACCCAAGCTGAAGGTGAGTGACTACAAGCTGAAGTTTGAGGGTATCAAGAGGAAGGATCAGTTTATTTGGTTCATCTGAATATCACGTCAGGGTATATGCCAGGTATCAAGGACACAGAGACAAATAAGATTTGAATCTTGCCTTTCAAGTTCTGTTTTCTAATAACTGGGGGAATTAGTGATGGTGTCACAAAGGAGAGGATATTAAAGCTGAACTTCCAAACCTGACCTTAAGAAGACCTCAGACTGAAAGGACGTCATGAGCAGAAGGCAGGGGTGTTTGAAAGTCCCTGGTGTATTTCAGGAATGAAACATGGGTGGTTTACGACTTTATTGAGAGTGGTGGGAGAGCAAACTTAGAAACCTATGTGAGGCCGGGTTTATTTGAATGGTACTCTATAGCCATGCCCACACAGAGAAAAGAGTAAATTGTTAAGGTTTTCATCTCTTCGTTTTGAATGTAGATTCGAGCACAGATTTGACCAAATATTTAGGAGAGGTAATTTAAAGCATGGTTTTAAAAGAAAGTCACATCTTAAAGATGTCCTGCGAGATTACATAAAAAGTCTTACAAATGACAGTGATTGAAACATAATGTGGGTAGCAAGAACAAAGGAAAGCGAAGAATAAACAAGAGGAACGCAGTAAACTTCATGAAATTACTTTTCTATTTAGGAATATGGCAGATGCCCTATAAAATGTTGTGGTGACTGCGTGTTTTTAGTTACAAGTGGTATTCAGATCCTTGACCCCTCCTTTAATTCCTTAGGATGACCTGGTTAACCTCTGTAAATTAGCAAACTAGAAGTGATCATGAAGAGGCAACTCTAATTTTGGCCATTTTAAACCATCTTGGTAACAGTTTAAAAAAAAAATTACCAAAGGAAAACACTGTCAAAATTATTCTTATTTCTCTTTATGCTGCAGAGTTTAAATTTTTGTTCCCACTGGAATTAAAAATAGATGAGTCGTTTCTAAGAAAATAACTTATTTTACATAGGTTTGTTCTGTACTTTGTCACAATTCTTCAGTCTTTCCTCAGTCTTTACAGGGAGTTCATATTTTCAGTTTTTATAAATCCAAAGAGAAATTGGTGGCTTCATAACTTTTTTTAGACTGACAAAAAATGACATATTTTCTCCAGCCTTTTACATCCCAGAAGAATGTAAATTAAATTAAAATGGTTTGCTCCAGAGGAAGAAAATATTTTTTAACCTAAGAGATGCTACTGCTGAAGCATATTGTGCTTTCTGTAGTTTGTGATAAATCTAGCTTTTTAAGGACCTTAGTTTTGGGTTTTGTTTTTTTTTTTCATTTGTTTTCTAGAGACAGGGTCTGGCTCTGTCGCCCAGGCTGAAGTGCAGTGGTGTCATCATAGATTACTGCAGCCTCAAACTCCTGGACTCAAGTGATCCTCCTGCCTCAGCCTCCTGAGTACCTAGGACTACAGGTGTGCACCACCATACCCAACTAATTTTTTGATTTTATTTTATTTTGTAGAGAGAGGGTCTTGCTATGTTGCCCAGGCTGGTCTTGAACTCCTGGTCTCAAGCAATCTCTCTGCTTCAGCCTCCCAAAATGTTGGGATTACAGGCATGAGCCACCACACCCAGCCTTTGTTTTTTTAGTTTATTTTTTAAATGTCATTGGCAAATATATCTTAGAATTGTCTTAGTATTTAAAGGAGAATTACTTAGTTTTTACTCTTCTACAAATAAAGATCGACTTTAATGTTGAAGATGTTATGCATCAACTATATATATAGACGCAAAGGCGTGTTCTTTGATGAAATACTAGCTTTTGTTACCGTGGAAATAAGTATGGTTTATATTCAGTTTAGTGATGTACTAATCTTTATCAGCAGTAGACAAATTGTTTAAAGATTGTAGGCATATTGTTTTTGGTGGTTTGGAACCTAGAATACAGGAATTAATATACTAATATCCAGAGAGAAGCAGACATTTGTATAATTTTTAAGTATGATTTGGAATATTATTTGGAGGATTAAACTTTATCATCTAAATGTTTTCTTTTACTTGCTTATTTCTTTCTCTAGGACTTGACACAGCAAGCAAGAGACATACAGAACAAACGAGTCGAGGAAACCAACAAAGATAACTCTGAAAGCATTGAATGCAGCAAAATAACAATGGATCTCAAGTTCAACAATTCCAGGAAATATATTTCTATCACTGTGCCATCCAAAACCCAAACAATGTCACCACACATCAAGTCAATTGACGACATCGTGGTGCTTGGCATGAATCTCAGCAAGTTTAACAAACTTACTCAGTTTTTCATATGTGTTGCTGGAGTTTTTGTATTTTACCTAATTTATGGGTATTTACAGGTAAAAAAGTTATATGTTTGTAATATGTTAATTATTTATAATAATTGCAGTCAGTATGGGCACTTACTAGTTTTGCCCGAGATAGTCACTTACAGGATACTGGCTGATTCATAAATTTGAATTTTTTAGTATAGTAGTAGAAAAGAGCTTCTTAAAACAGAAAACAGATCAAAATTCAAGAGTTAAATATTTTAAGTGGGGAGGAGACACATGTAGAGACTACCTTGAAAAATTGTAATTATGAAAATTAATTTTTAAATATTTAACAAAATGTAGGTAATAATTGCAACCTTGTGTTTCCAGGAGAAATAAATGATTCAAGTACTGATTGATATCTTGGAACATTATTGAATGATAGTGTAGTTTACTCGATTCTTGGAGCTCGATAATAAAAGATCATTCTTGCAAAAATATATCAGGATATTTTATGGTTTTCTAAAGGTATCTCTTTAATCCTATAATATTTGAATTATTTCTTTTTTAAACACCTCTTATATTCTCATTCTTACTTGCTTTGTCTTCTAACTTTGCCAGAATCTTACTGTTCTGTGATTTTTTGCTGGCACAAAACATTTCTAACACTGCAACAATTTGTCTCATATTTACATTATATTTGGAGAAGTTGTATACCTTTGGCCAGGAGCAAATTTCTGACCTTCAAAGACATGGGCTGGATGGGTGAGGATCCGGGCTAGTGAAAACAGGATGTTGGAATGGGTTCTAATTTTATTAATGGTCATTTAATTCGTGGATATTTTCCTATAACAAGAGAAAGCCTTTGTAATTCAAGGAAAGAAAAATGATGTATTTTCTTAAAACACAGATAATATTTCCAGTATTCTTTAATACTAAAAAGTTAGTGAATTTAAAAATTGTATTCTTTTTCATTGTCTTGTAGAGATGAAATATCAAGGGAAATGTAAGTGAACATGGAATTGTGACTTTTTTAGTTAGCTAGCTTGCAAGAATGCAATGAAGAATGTTAATGTAAAACAAAAACGAATTACAAATTTAAATAGTTATAATAACTGATATTCCACTAGTAGGTGATATAAAACTTGAGATGCCACAATGAAGAACAATTAAAAATAGAGATTAGAATTTCTTGTTGAGAAACATTTCAGAAACATTTTTTTCTTCAGTATACCACTGTTACCAAAATAGCTTGGGAACAGAGTTAGCCATTGCAATGGAAAATGAATTTGAAATTTGCCCTGTAAGTCTCATTAAATACATTTTCTCTAAATAATCAGGTATTTTAGTTTATAATTGGTTTATGCAAAGTTTTTTTAAGTTACACAAACCCCTGCTAATTATGTTTATAACTTAACCACTTTCATTTTGTGAAAACTGACATTGCTACTGTTACATATAATTACATATCAAAATAGTTCAGAGAAAATGGGGTTTGGTAATGAAGTATTTTTTAATAGATGTATGCATATTCATACATACACTTCATTTATTCGATTTGATTTATTGATCAATTTGATTTATTCAATTAAAAAAACCAGATAACTATTAGAATACCTCTTAGTGACTTGTTAAGAATGGCTTATTAATAATTGATAATAAATATTACTTTATAATATGTTTAGACAAATTAACCATTTCCTCTAAAAGAAGGTTTATATCATCTATAGCACAAGAATTTCAAAAAATAACATTATCAATATGAAAGAGCTTCTGACCTCTCTAATTTACATTTTGTTGTTGTTGGAGGTGGGGCTTGGTTTCTTTAAAAATGTTGTGTTTGTAAGAATTTATTTTTAGGAAATTAATGTGCTGCCTTGGACTTAACAGTGTTCATGTGTCTTTTGACAGGAATTAATATTTTCAGTGGAGGGTTTTAAGTCCTATGGCTGGTACCTTACCTTAGTGCAGTTTGCCTTTTACTCCATATTTGGCCTAATAGAACTTCAGCTTATTCAGGACAAAAGGAGGAGGTATGTGGTTTGTTTTTATTTTTTGATATTTCACTCGTATTAGTTGAATTTTTTTGGCATACTGAATATGCATGAAATTTATACTTCTATTAACAAAATATCTAATAAGCATGATCTCTTGTCAGTATAACCAACTTAATAATACTAAATACATTTTACTCATTTATACACTGGAAAAAATGAAGTCTCTCCTTAAATGCAGTATTACAAAATAAAAAAATAATAGTTTTAAGCTCAACTTATGGTGTTACATCTTCTTAAAACATGATAAAAAACATGATGTACATACTTGGTTTTTATAAATTCTGCTGAAATAGGTGCAGTTACTGATTTATAGTGCAACTAACATCACAGTGGTGAAATGAAATATCAGTACAGGTTGAGCATCCCTAATCCAAAAATCTGAAATCTAGAAATGCTCCAAAATTAGAAAAGTTTGAGTGCCAATGTGACACAAGTGGAAACTTCCAAACATAAATACTTAACACAGATGTTGTTTTGTGCACAAAATTATATTAAATGTGCACCATGACCAGCTCTGGGACAGTTGGGATGCAGGGCACCAAGTTCTTAAGCTGCACACAGCGTAATGACCCTGAGCCCAGCCCACAAAACCATTTTTTCCTCCTAGACTTCCTGGCCTGTGATGGGAGTGGCTGCCATGAAGACCTATGACATGCTCTAGAGACATTTTCCCCATTGTCTTGGGGATTGACATTCAGATCCTTGTTACTTATGCAAATTTCTGCAGCCAGCCTGAATTTCTCCTCAAACAATGGGTTCTTCTTTTCTACTGCTTCGTCAGGCTGCAAATTTTCTGAACATTTTTGCTCTGTTTCCCTTTTAAAATGGAATGCTTTCAACAGCACCCAAGTTACCTTTTGAATGCTTTGCTGCTTAGAAATTTCTTCCGCCAGATACCCTAAATCATGTCAAAGTTCCAAAGATCTCTAGGGCAGGAGCAAAATGCCACCAGTCTCTTTGCTAAAACATAACAAGAGTCACCTTTGCTCTAGTTCCCAACAAGTTCCTCATCTCCATCTGAGACCACCTCAGCCTAGACCTTATTGTTCATATCACTGTCAACTTTTTTGCCAAAGCCATTGAACAAGTCTCTAGGTGGTTCCAAACTGTCCTACATTTTCCTGTCTTCTTCTGAGTCCTCCAAACTCTTCCAGCCTCTGCCTGATACCCAGTTCCAAAGTTGCTTCCACATTTTTGGGTTTCATTTCAGCAACCTCACTCCCGGTACCAATGTACTGTTATTAGTCCGTTTTCACGCTGCTGATAAAGACATACCCGAGACTGGGAAGAAAAAGAGGTTTAATTGGACTTACAGTTCCACATGGCTGAGGAGGCCTCAGAATCATGGCAGGAGTCAAAAGGCACTTCTTACATGGTGGTTGCAAGAGAAAATGAGGAAGATGCAAAAGTGGAAACCCCTGATAAAACCATCAGATTTTGTGAGACTTAATCACTACCATGAGAATAGTATGGGGGAACCCCCCGCCAAGGATTCAAATTATCTCCCACTGGGTCCCTCCCACAACGCATGGAAATTACGGGAGTACAATTCAAGATGAGATTTGAGTGGGGACACAGCCCAACCATATCAAAAATGTTCTGTAAAATTACCTTCAGGTTATGTGTATAATGTATATATGAAACATAAATAAATCTCATAGTAAGACCTGTGTCCCATTCCCCAAGATACCTTACTATGCAGATGCAAATATTCCAAAATCTGAAAAAAATTGATATTTGAAACACTTCTAGTCCGTCCCCAGCAATTTGGATGAGGGATACCAAGTCTGCATCTGTTGTTACACTGCTTTTTTAGAATGTGAAGTTTTTGTGGGATATGCCCCAGCTGACATTGCCATAAGATGTCCAATAACTGAGGTTGCATTCTTAAGTATTAGAAAAACATATATCATTCTTTTTCATCAAGACCAAATGTGCTTGTTTGACAATATCATTTCAGTTAGCAACCATCTAGATTTGAGAAGTATCTTGATATATTTTTAATGACATATAGAACAATATGCAATAAAACTTAGTCTCTGATTACAAACAGAAAGTGGTTAAGAATTTGAATATAAAATTTTCTTGGTTAATGTAAGAAGTGTGCTTATTCTGTCATACCCTAATGTGTGTATATATCATGTATCTATTGGGCAGTTTAAATATAATAACGACTGGAATACTGACATACCTTTATACAAATGTTTAATCCTTTAGTGAAGATTTCAAAAATTGTGCAGCTTTTTTTTTTTAAATCATAAAATCGTTTTGAAGTTTGTGTCAAGGTAATACAGTTTTACATATTTAAATCTATATTATAGGTTTCTTCATGGGTCTAATTTTGCCTCTCAACTTGTCTTTATTGCCAATAAATTACTGTAGGAATTATTGTAAAAATATTTGAACCTGAGAGTTTCATCTTCGTTATTTTTTTGTTTTATCGTGATTCTCCATGATAGAATCATGGAGGCAAGCCAGTGAAATCCAACTTCCTCATTTTACCAATGAGAAAACAAAGACCTAGAGGAGTACTGGGAATAGCCATAGGTGATAGAATAGGAAGTAATTAAATATATCTGTCAAGACTAATACATAAGGAAGCTTGATGATGATTCACTACTTATTGCAAACTACTGGGCCTTCTAAGGTAAGGTTGCTTCTAAGGTAAAAGACACGAATACTGTCTTTGTATGTGAAAAATGATACAATGACAATGCATGTCCTGTTACATTTCAGAGAGAAACACCTCCCTATAAGCTACCCAGATGAGAGGGGAGGGGGCCTCAAACCGTGTTCATCCCAACTTTTAAATCACATGACCATAACATATTTTTAAAAAATAATAATTTGTAAGTGAAACAATTTGGGAGAAGACTTTATGTATTTATAATAAATGTAATGAATTTATTTCTGAATTTATTTCTGCATATACACCCATATCTGAATTTATTTAATGGTACTGCTACTCAGATCTTTAATTAGCTGAACTCTTTGCTGTTGTTATTTTTTTTCTTCTTCCTAATTTATATGAATACCGACATACTGGAATAAGTACATCAATACTCATTGAGAATTTGGAGTTAGACACATGGGTTTGGGTCTTGGCACTTGGGTCTTATTACATCTGTCAAGACCTCAGAGAAGTTTCTATAATACTCTAAATTTTATTTTGAGGATCGTATGTGGTAGTGCATGCTAAAGTACATCATAAACTGTAATATCCTAAATGTACTGCTAATTATTTTTCATCAAAGAATACCTTGTAACATTATTATTAATTACTATGAGTTTTTAATTAAGGAGAGCTCTCAGATTTGTCTTGAAGAGGTTTTCAAAGTTAAAATTTTCTCTCCGGCCAGGCGCGCTGGCTCACGCCTGTAATCCTAGCACTTTGGGAGGCCGAAGCAGGTTGATCACCTGAGGTTAGGAGTTCAAGACCAGCCTGGCCAACATGGTGAAACCCCATCTCTACTAAAAATATAAAATTAGCCAGGAGGCTGAGGCAGGAGAATGGTTTGAACCCAGGAGGTGGAGGTTGCATTGAGCCAAGATGGCACCACTGCACTCCAGCCTGGGCAACAAGAGCGAGACTTGGTCTCAAAAAAATGTTTCTCCCCATTTCTAAGGAAGCAAGGAATCAACATATTAAATAAAATAGAAATAGTATTCTGGAGGCAAGCTGATCAAATCTAATTTCTTCATTTTACCAATGAGAAAACAAAGACCTAGAGGACTGCTGAGACTTTTTTTGAGCTCCTTTTGGAGCTACTTTTGGATTTGGTTCCCCTGAGTTTCAGGCTGGTTTTCTTTCTACCTGTACCGTGCTACTTTTCTACTCATTCCTTGTAATTTTTCTGACTTGAATATTTATTCTCTGCCAATGATTTGCCATTTATCTTTGAGGAAATCTGACCATCATGACTTTTATCATTTTACCTGGAGAAGTGGTGCTCCACCATCACTGATGATATATATGCCAGTGAGGGTCAAACCCCATGGATGGCATGAACACATTTACACTGATGCATATGGGCATGCCAAGTTGTTCCCACGTGGATTTTCGTGGTTAACTACTCTATTAGTACTTAAGTAGGAAAAAAAAACCCTCAAAATCAAAATGTAAATGATGCATTTTAATTGACTTTTTCCAGTAAATTATTTTACCTTATATCTAACCATATAAAAGATGAGGAATTTTGTTGCCTTAATTTCAATGTCAACACAAATTCTAAAATGGAAATTACATCTAACTCTTCGGCATTGTTGGTATGAATAGTGCCTCATTGTGTTTGTGTTCATCATACCAGCGTACAAGATTATTAGTTTAGATCATTAAATATCTAGTCAAAGTGAGCATATGCTCACAGTAATGGCTCAAAATTCTGAAGATGCTGAAATAAGAATCTCCTTTAGGAACTTTAGATAGAGCCAAAGTTAAAAGACTTGAAATCATGAGGAGAGAGTCAGATACCTCATCTTAAAAGTTGATTATTACAACATGGAATACAGAGAGATGATCTATAAGATATTATAATAAAAATTGTGTCTAGGGTTTTAAACCACATGAACTTTTCCTAGAGAAATTCTGCTTGGGTTACTTTAACAGAATGGATAGATGTATTTTTCCTAATGCTAGATGGAAACATTAGGAAACAGAACAACAATTCAAGAGTTAAAAATTCGTTTTAAAATAGTTAAGGTACCTTTTACCATTATGGAGGCCAACATTAGCTGGGCATGGTGGTGCACACCTGTAGTCCTAGCTACTCAAGAAGCTAAGGCAAAAGCATTTCTTGAACCCATGAGGCAGAGGCTGCAGTGAGCTGAGATCGTGCCACCGCACTCCAGCCTGGGCAACAGAGCGAGACCTTGTCTCAAGCAAACAACAAAAAAGAAGCTCTTTTTTTATAACTTTGGTTAAGATGGTTTTTAGTTGTGGCTAGAACTGCTGTTTAAAAAAAAAAAAAACCCTTTTGTCAACATTTATACCTTCGGTAAAAATCTAAACTCTTTTTCACATAATTGAGTGGCCTCATTTATGATTGATTAAATAAAGGTAAATTGTTATTTTTATAAACTTTTTTTACTAATATTTCCAGAAATAGTAACCAGAAATTAGAAAAGTAATTAGACATTTACACATTGTGAACACATTATCTTTTAGTAGTATGAACTGGGTCCCAAAATGAAGGTTTTAAAAATTGTCTTTTACAGAATACCAGGAAAAACCTACATGATAATAGCTTTTCTAACTGTGGGTACTATGGGGTTATCAAACACTTCCTTGGGCTACCTGAATTACCCTACCCAAGTCATCTTCAAGTGCTGCAAATTGATTCCTGTTATGCTAGGAGGAGTTTTTATTCAAGGTATAGTAATTACATGTTTTTTATACTCTTTAAAACTAATAGGCTATGTTATGGCATCTAGCATTAGGAAAAACATTAAACTTTATTATATTTTCAATGAGCATTCTAGGTATTGTAACAATTCTGAATGATATCTTACCAAAATAAGGTATTCTAAAAACACTGATGGCCGGGCACAGTGACTCACGCCTGTAATCCCAACACTGTGGGATGCCAGGGTAGGCGGATCACAAGGTCAGGAGTTCAAGAGCAGCCTGGCCAATATGGTGAAACCCTGTCTCTACTAAAAAAACAAAAATTAGCCAGGTGTGGTGGTGTACGACTGTAGTCCCAGCTACTCCGGAGGTTGAGGCAGAAGAATTGCTTGAACCCAGAAGGCAGAAGTTGCAGTGAGCCGAGGTCGCAACACTGCACTGCAGCCTGGGTGACACAGCGAGACTCCGTCTCAAAAAAAAAAAACAAGAAACAAAAAAAAACGCTGATATGCCTTAGTGTCTGAAGTCAGTAATTAGGACTTAAGAAAAAGAAAAGATAATACTTCGTTTTATTATTTTATTTTGGAATCTACCACATTTCCAGCAATACTATATTTACGTATTAAAGGTCTAGCTCAGAAGTACCTGGAAAAGTCCCTTTTTTCAGGTCCTTCATTCTTCTGCTCTCCAGGGCTGCACACTTCACCTCCATTGTCCATGGGCAGTTCTCATATTGAAGTAGAGTTTAATCTGAGCAGAACTGCATTTTTACCAACCTTGCTGGCTTAGTGATTTTTAGAGCCCCAGCTAAGTGACGAGTTTTGTGGAAATAGGAGTAAAAGAGGAGGTAGTGATAGCAACAAACAGTGAAAGTAGCTTCTGTTGTTCTTATTGTCATCAGGAATATTCGTGTTTTAATAGTCGGGTGTTTGTGTATCACTGAAGTTCTTATACAGCCTGATTTCATTTATGCATTAGATACCATCCCAGAATAAGCCTTTAAAAATGAAAGTGTTTTCAACTACTTCATGTATCACTTCAGGATAACTTCATGTAGGAAAAAATAATTAACCTCAATCCCTATTAAAAATCACATTTATTGTCCCAACTGACTAGGCATATATAATATTGTCCTTATAAACCTTACAAAAAAGTCATACTATATTTTTTTAAAAAAATAAGGTGATATTAAAATAATTTTCACCTGCCTGGAAGTTAATCTCATTATGATATTTGCAAACTTAGTTATGTAACCAGATTCATTACTCTGGTTACTTTGTAAACTTAGAAACTACAAGAAAATTTGTAACCTTTTATTATGCATAAAGTAAAATAGGCACTAAATTTCCAGGAAATTTTTTAAATGTTTGTGGATGTGCATTATTCTTGCTGTCAGTTTTTGCCAGAGTATGTATTTTAGTATCACTATTATACCAGATGAAGTAGCTCTTGTTTCTAACGTATAGGGACATATTGCTTCCCATTGGTAGTTTTCAGAAGCCCTCTTGTGACTGTCTGCTGCCTTGACCTAAGTGTTCACGTTTTTGGCATTGGATATAAAAAAACGAATCCGGTTCTACTTAACACCTAGAGCAAACACAAAGCTGGGTAGGTATTTGCATAATGAAGCCGACTTACATTTGTTTTATACAGGAAAGCGTTATAATGTTGCAGATGTGTCTGCTGCCATATGTATGAGCCTTGGCCTGATATGGTTTACCCTTGCTGACAGCACAATTGCACCAAATTTCAACCTGACAGGTAAGCAATTTATATTTCTAGCTTTTATAGGCATTTTACTTTAGAATACGAATTTCGAATATTTTGTAAGCATTTTAAATGATAGTATGACAGCTGCAATTTTCATATCTAACATAAAGCTTTTGGACTTTCCATATGAGGTGTAGTGAAAGTACCACAGCTCTGTAGATAAAACAATTTGTTTGTTTGTTTTTTAGTGTGCTTGCATTTTGACAGGAGAGGACACTATTTGCCCAGTCAAAATCTTTGATAAGCTGAATTGGAAATAGACATATGAGTTATAGGGGAATAACAGTAGTAATTGTTTTCAACTATCATTTGAAAAAAAACTTTGAAACTTGCACATTTGCATGTAACTGTTTTAGCTAAAGAAGGAAAGGTATGCTGTGCTGTTATATTAAACAGTTTAACATAAATATAGACATTACCTTAAAGTGCTTGAAGTTTCTACTGTAAGTAAGTTTTCTCTATAGTGTGCTGTGTGAAATTTTGTAAATTAAATTTAGGTTTTTCAAAAGCAGACTAGTTATTGCAGTATTTTTAGAAATGAGAATTAAGTATTGGAATTCTATTTTTATTTGAAAAAGAAATTAGGGGGGTACTTTGGTGTTTATATATGCAGTATTGTCAGTTTTACTAATAAGACTAACTTAGTGACATTCCATCTCCTAATCTGACAAAAATAGAATTTAAAATATCTGGGACTCTATAGAAACTGAGAGAACAGCAATAATCATAATAACATCAGCAAGTACAAAGTATGTTTGAGAAAAAGTCCAAACTATTACATAATGAAAAAAATCGTTCACATCAGCTTCACTGTTCTTCCTAAGAATCCGAACCTCTTACCAGTTGTCAATCTTACTTACTAACCTGGTTAACCAAACTGAATGAATTTAACTGTAACCAGTTCTGCATCTTGGAGCAACCCTTTAGCAACCCCAAGGTTCTGGTAGAACCTACCAGAACTCACTCACTGCTTGATCTTAGAGAAAGTGTATAGTTGCAGATGTTTCTAACATGGTGTAGATCAGCAGTCCCTAACCTTCTTGGCACCAGGGACTGGTTCCATGGAAGACAGTTTTTCAACAGGGAGTGGTGGGGGAGGATGGTTTCAGATGAAACTACTCTCCCACCGCAGATCATTAGGCATTAGATTTTCATAAGGAGTGCAACCTAGATCCCTCACATGTGCAGTTCACAGTAGTGTTCCTGCTCCTGTGAGAATCTACTGTCGCAGCTGATCTGACAGGAGGCAGAGCTCAGGCGGTAATGCTCGCTCACTGGCTGCTCATCCCTGACTGTGCAGCCAGGTTCCTGATAGGCCAGGTACTGGGGCTTAGGGACCCATGGTCTGGATCTTTCAGGATTGCTTCAAGGAAGATTATACTTGAAAACTGAGAGAAGTGACTCTTGTACTTATGAAAAGGCAATATTAGAGAAGGCACCAAATTAGCAGTGAGAGACATGGCTTCAAATTCTATTTGAATTACTTAAAAATATAGCCACAGGTAAATTGCCACACCCCTTTGTGCTTCACCCATAAAACAGAGAATAGTAACTCCCCACATGGAAAGATAGTGGGAGGACAGACTGAGATGAAGGAATAATGAATGGGAAATTACATACACAGGATGGCAGAGGGCGTGGTGATGGTGACAGCGATGGAAAGAGCTGAATCCAGTGGTTCTGTACCTTCTCACTGTAACTTAAGTGCTAACCCTGTCTGAGTTCCATGGACATATTTTTGTAGAGAATTAGAACCCAACCATACTTCATCATTAAGAATAATCCATGAGCACTTAAATCCCTGTTCTGATCTATTAGAATATATTATCTAAAGGAGAGGAGGTTAACTGTTAAAATGGTTATTTAAGATAGATACAAATAAAACTTTGAATATATAAAGTGTATATGTGTGTGTGTATATATATATCAGAAGTTAGATGATACAAAGTTAAATAAGTATAAAAACTTAAATCTTAATTGACTGAGGTGCATACACATGTGTCCATACACTTTTCTGCTACCTATGGTTGCTTATGCATTAACAAAAGGAGAGAAAAAATTTCTCTAAACCCCATCAGACTCATAGATACAACTAAGACTGCTCTTGACTCCTTCTGTAAAGCACAGTGACCGATGACCCTGCGTCCTAGACACTGTCAGTTACTAGCCTGCTTCCCAAGTACACATGTGCACTTGATGCTTCTCAGGAATGAATAGTGTTGACTCTCAGATTTGTTTATGTCAGTTGTACCTTTATTATAATTATGTCATAACTCAGTGTTAAGTTTTTCAAAAATGAGTATGAACAAAGAATTGTTTTTGTGAAAACTGAGTTAACTGACACAACTTGATTGACAAGCAATAAAATCACTATTGAATGAGGTGTGGGTAAAACCACTGTGAATAATGGAGGGAAGCTCATAAACATGTAAAAGGATTCTGTACTCTGCAGGGCACTTTTAAACAAAAACACCTTGGAAATCACGGAAAATGTGTGCTATTAGCGTGTTTATACAAAGGAGAAAATACGGAATTCTATTCAGGACCCATGCTCAAAGAAAAAGGCCCTGACAGCTGCGTGCATGTTTATGTGATTTAAATTAAACATTTTAGCAATAATAGGGTTTTTCAAAAATGGCTTTTCTCTTCATCTGTTTTTTTTTGTTTTGTTTTGTTTTGTTTTTTTAATTAACTGACTAGCCACCAATCCCAATAGACAGATATCCTGAGTTTCTTCTACACTTTCAGAACTAGTGGAACTATTAGACTAGTGGAATATTTGTGGAACTGTTATTTGATAACGCTATTGAAATGTGATAATGGTGACAGAACTCACTCAGTTTATTAGTGTATCTTTTTTAATATCATCACCTTTGTACTTGTTACACCTGATTGTGAATAAGAATATTCTGGATTACCAAACAAACGTGGTTGAAGATCTGCTTTTGTTTTTTAGACCAATGAAATTTCTGATAAAGCTTGATTATAGTTCATATGTTTAAATAAGGAGGTTTTTTTGTTTTTTTAATACCTTCTTGAAGGTGTGGTGCTTATTTCCCTGGCCTTATGTGCAGATGCTGTCATTGGAAATGTTCAAGAGAAAGCTATGAAACTTCATAATGCTTCCAATTCTGAAATGGTAAATACTCTAGTGTTTTTTCTTCAAATTAGGCAGACTTAAACAATGGTGATGTACGTAATGTGATGAAATAATTATAATATCATTATAACTGGCATTGCATTTTTAAGCGGTCATTTTTATAAAAGTAATACATTCAAACATTATAGGAAAGTAAAAACTAAAACTACAACTAGCAGTGCTAACCACTTGTTGCATAGTTAACAAATTTTTTCCTCATTGATTTAGTTTTTATGTATTAAAATAAAATCTTTTGTTAGGTCATTTCTCTTATCTCTTTCTAGTGGGTAATATTTTTCCATGTAGAAGTTTGTAATTTTTATATTGCCCAGTTTGTCTTTTCCTTGCTGGCTTCTGGCTAAGTATCATGGTTGAAAAGAGCTTTCCCAACCCTGAGATTTAGAACATTTCATCCCTGTTGCCTACTAGTGTTGTGTTTTCCTTTTTTATTAAGCCCTTGATCCAATCTAAAACTTTTTAAAAAGAACTTTTATTTCAAATGACTACCCATTTTTTCCAATATCATTTATTGAATAATCCACTTTCAGCTCAGTTTAAATGCCCTCTTTATCATATCACACTCTAGTGTGGCATTCAGAATTGTATTTGAATTTATTTTTGCAATAGTACATATAATGACAGCAGCTTTATCATACATTTATTATCTGTTAGGACTAGCTACCATTGTTCCTTTTCTTTTGCAGAATATTACTACCAGTAGTTATTCTGGGGTGTTTATATTCCCAAATAAACTAAAAATTCCATTGGTATTGTGATTGGTATGGCATTGAATTATAAATTAATTTAGGGAGAATGGCATCTTGATTATTTCAGTCCAAGAATAAGGTATGACTTTTCTTTTACTCAAGTGGTCTTTTTTTCAATGTCCATTAGAGTTTAAAGTTTTCTTCATGTAAATCCAGCACATTTCTTATTAAAGGTATTGTTAATAATAACTTATTAAAGTTATTTCATCTTTTTGCAGTTATTGCAAATAATATCTTTCTGTATGTCTTGTAACTGGTGTTTTTTGCAAATAATGTCTTTTTGTATATCTTGTAACTGGTTTTTATATAGGAAAATTGTTTGTGTGTCTGTATGTGTGTGTGTGTGTGTTTACATTAATTTTATAACCACCCACCTTGCTGGACAGAAAGAGCATACTGAATTAAGGATAGACAGGACTATTCTTTCCTGTTATTTTCTTGACACAGAATGGGGCAACTTAAGTACTTTCTAATAACACAGGAACTTGGTTAAGAATTTTCTTCATCATCATCACTACTCGTAGATAAGGTTAGGATGGGCGCAGAGAGAAGTGAGGGAGTGTAGGTTGTTAGAAAGTTAATATAATGCAGTGGTTATGATGGTAGGCTCTGGAATAAGATAGCTTAGTTCATATCCTGGCTTTACTAGCACTCATTTGGGGAAAATTACTTAATATCTCTAAGTTATAGTTTCTTCATCTGGAAATTGGATTATGATGACTAAGAATACCCATCTCTAGGATGGTTGTGAGAAGTAAGTGGAATAATCTGTACCGAGCTTCAGCACAGTACCTGACACAGCAGATATTTAGGTTTGCTGCTGCTGCTACTGCTGCTGCTGATTCTGTTTATGAAAAGCATAGTAAATTGGGATTAAAAGGTTGGTTGGAAAATAGAGAAGTTAAGCAGTAGATATGCCATATACTGCTTATTTTCATTATATTTTAATGTCTTTTAGAACTTAATGTTTGGATTTTTTTAGGTTTTATAAGTAGCTTTAAAGCTTTTTGTTTTCTTTAAGTATTTTTTTTAGAACTCTAATATGAAAATCTGGTTTGATTTCAGTGATTATCTAGAAAAAAATGAATATGTAAGCATATATGAAAGGATTAATATTACTAGGTGTTATTTTGTACATAAAATTGAGGCATAGACTTATAAAACATTAGAATCAAATATCATTTCTGGAAATTTAGGCCATATTGAAATGATAATGTTTCTTTTAAAATGTTTGTTCTGCAGACCTAATTGAGCCATAGAGTTAAAACCTTTAGTCTTCTACTTTCTGTTTGATAGTACTTTTTTCTTCTTTATTTTTATCTGCTCTAGGTATTGTATTCGTATTCAATTGGTTTTGTATACATTTTACTGGGATTGACATGCACTAGTGGATTAGGCCCTGCAGTAACATTCTGTGCAAAGGTAAACAGTAATCACAATTTAAAAACAAATAAATATCTTCTGTTAAGTAATTTTTTCTATATTTCTAATTTTCCTTGTTCACAAGAGGCTATCATAGATATAATGATACCTCCTTTAATATAACATATGCCAATCAGAAATTAATTTCAGAAATGAAATGATTCGTATTTAAATTTATTTTATCCTTGCTGTACCCTATGAGTTGATTTTTAAGCTGTTCATAATGTAGAAAAGTTGAGGATCTTTAATTTCAACATTATTTTTTCATTAAATCAAAATAAGAATTTTTGCTTGACTGCATTGTCAAACAGCTTATTATTGCTCAAGAAGTTGATTAAAATCTGTAGTTTTATTGTATTTGTAATACCTCGGGGTTTGCTTCACATTTTTCTAACAGGCTTTTTTATTTTTTGCAGAATCCAATTCGGACCTATGGTTATGCATTCCTTTTTTCCCTCACTGGATATTTTGGAATCTCCTTTGTTCTGGCTTTGATTAAAATTTTTGGTGCACTTATTGCTGTAACAGGTAGGAGGGATTTACTTGCTTTGGTTATAAAATAAGCATTCACATTTTCTCTGATGCTCTTTTTCAAAACATAAAGGCAACATCTCCTTTACATTAAAAAGAAAATTATCCTATTTCACCAATTTATTCTTTGGCTTATGGCGTTTCTTTATAATGCTAAAGAAAATTATTTTTGGTCTTAATTTCTTATTTTGATGATTTAATTTGAAAATCAATCATATACATTTATCAGAATAGTAACCCTTAAACGCATTAAAAGAACTTTCTATAAAATTATGATGAGATGAAGACCTCCAAAGAAAGTACTACCTTTATATTCTTCTAACCTATAACTGAAAATTTCAATTTTGTTGCATTTCAAGTATGAGAGGTACACTTTAAATAAGCTTTTTAGGCCTTTCATGTATACATTTTCTAGGACACCAACCAGATTAGCTTCCCTTTTCACCAGTAAGCACTATGCCCCTGCTCTGTGCAGGGTCTTTGCTTGGCCCTATAGAAAAATCAGTTGTATTTGTTCTGCTTTGGAGGACTGTACAGCCTAGTGAGAGGAACAGATGAGTCAGTGTGTCACCTGTGTCATTTGCCAAAACTCTAAGGTACAGCCTTTGCCTTAGAGGTGCAGGCAGTTTCTTTCTCACATAAAGGAAAGCCAGAGTTGGCAATAATCATAGCTAATGCGTATATAGCCCTAGTATGTACCAGACACCATTATTTTAATCTCACAACAGTCCTATAAATTAGGCACTATGATTGTTCCATTTTACAGATGGATAAACTGAGGCACAGGGAGGTTAAGTGACTTGTCTCATAGTCAGCCAGAGCCAGGTTCCAGTGATGGCAGTCTGGCTGCACACCTGTGCTCTTCACCATACATTATACTGCCTCTAAGCTGGTATGGTGACTCCCTGGTCATGAGAAACCCACATTCTTTCTGTCCGCTGTGCCATCTTCATCCTCATGCTATGCAGTAGGATGGAGTAAGAGAAGATGAAAATCCTAAAAGTCATTTTAGAGAAACAGCACTTCTGCTCACATTTCACCACAGCCTGGACACATGACCAAACCTAGTAGCAGGAGAAGCAGAACATATACCCAGCTTAAAATACGGGTCCTTTTACTATAGAAATGAAAATAAACATTGGGAATCTGACTGGCATGTTTCCAGAACAGCTTCTTCTTTGGAATTCATTCATTCATGCATAAATTACTAAGTGCCAGGAACTGTAGAGTCTTGGAATATACAGGTGAATAAGGCAAGAAACTAAGTAAAGCACGTAGTCTAGTGGGAAGACGGCAACTGACGTGCAGTGAGGAGGAAAGGGCTGTCATGGAGATCTATGCAGATGTCCCCGCTCTGCCTGGGACCAGGGAGGAAGGCTTCCAGCCTTACGGCAGACTTCGAAGTGTAGTACTTCAAAGGACAGGAGAAAGTTAATACAGATGTGTAAAGAAGATTGTAATGATTACTCATAGTCTTATCCAGAGATGACCCCTATTAAGATATGAGTATATCCTTTAGATTACCGTGTTTAAAGAATAACCCCTGCCTCTAGCTAATCATAGCTTCCATAGGAAAGCCCTTCTCTAAGACTTACTGTGGCTACATAATACCATGGCCTCCATCAAGTACTTATTACAGTTATACTTTAACATTTAACTGTATTAATTATTTAATGTCTGTTTCCCTACAAGACTAAACTCCATAGTAACAGGGAACAGTGACTTTTGTGCATTTGTTTGGTTGGTTGGTTTTTACTTTCCATTGTTACTTTGGCACCTCACACAGATTCTGGCACATAGTCAGCTCTGTAAATATTTGCTGAATAAATGATTTCTAAAATATTGTCAAGATAATAGGCACATTCTAAACTAATTTGTTGCTCCTACAGTGACAACAGGAAGAAAAGCAATGACCATTGTACTTTCGTTTATATTCTTTGCTAAACCATTCACATTTCAGTAAGTACTTTTTACTCAGTTTTTAGGTACTGTGTTTCACATTTCCTCTTAATCTTAATTTCAACTTTTCTACTTTTTCTTTTTTGTAGTAAGTGTATTTATTTTTATATAAATTAATGTGGGTTTTTTTTTCCTGTTATGCTTTATAAAGAAACTTTGTCATCTTGGTCTCGTAACTATCAGTGTGTCTTCTGCTATTTTGGAAATGTCGGTAGTTTATTATTTTGAATTTATCATTTTTATGCTTAAATTGCCTAACCAGAGTCCAGTGCAAATGTGACCTGTTTCCATTATGAGTAAATGTGAGTGATGTGTACGTTGTTGAGATTAAGAGATTCCCCTTTGCCCTACTGTAAATATATAAATTACGTATTTATAGCACATGCTTTTAAAAAGTATTAGTTTATTTGATGCCTGTTTCCACAAAGGATTTAAGGCAGAGAAGTATTCTGTAAGTTACATCCCAAAGACTTACTTAGCTTGTATTTTTTGTGTGTGCGAAAGTGTTTACTATCATATTTACTGTCTTTACTGTTTGTTTGACATTAGCATCATTTAAACTTACATTGGTCAGGATTGTGAAGTTTCAACCAAAATCTTAACATTCTAAGTTTAGAGGGAAACATAAAATTAATTTCCATCAATGTATTACAGATTGTTATTTGTCTATAAACTAGTTTTTCTTTCTGTATGTACTAGGTATAATACATAATAGTATTATGTCATACATAAATATAATTATAATGATTCCCCTACTTTCTCAGGGATGTTTCTCTTTTTATTCCTTTATATTCTACCCAACTGAGACGACGAGTTAGACAGCTGAGTTTAATTCCCAAAATGGCCTTTGGTAGATATACATATCCAATGCTTTAAGTGTACTCTTCAGACTTTTGGTAGGGGGTTGTACTTTGAATATACTATTATCCCCAAAGCTCAAATGAACTATGTCATATAAATTTTTATAAAATATCTTTATATATACTCAATGTATTAATATGTATTAATAAAAGATACAGGATTCTATCTAATCTCATCTAAGAATACTATTTTTATTTTAATGCTATTATTGTAGAATAGCAGAATTTTACTTCACTGAAGAATTATTATGGACAAATTACCAAATTCTGTGGTTAACAGTAGATTGTTATTTTGCTAATTTTAATATATTTTTTCCTTATTTCTTTCTCTTAGGTATGTATGGTCTGGTTTCTTAGTTGTCCTTGGTATATTTCTCAATGTTTACAGCAAAAATATGGATAAAGTAAGACTACCATCACTGTATGATTTGATAAACAAATCAGTGGAAGCAAGAAAGTCAAGGACGCTGGCACAAACTGTATAGACAGTGATTTGTCCTATTTAAAATAGAATTTTAAGGGAACAATCAATTAACTTTCCAAAGGGACTGATAAAAACCAAAGGATCTGGAGGCATTGCTATCCCCTTTGTGGATAGATTTCATATGAAGTTATTTGCGGTGTCAGCCTTTTCTTCAGAGCACTTGTTTGACTGACTTCCAAAGCAACCAAGACAGCCGCATCTAGCACGCTTTACAATAAAATGTCAATATGAAGGACTGTAATTCCTAGCATTTTATTAAGAATTTCACTGGAAATGGACCACATGTTGCAAGACTAACTGGCTATAATTATGACATATCAAAGAAATCGATATGTAATACCAGATTGTTTTATATTCATTCCATTTTGATGGTGTTATTTAAATTGATTCTCTGTTATAAGAGTAAACTGATGAGTTGAAGTCTGGAGAGAATAACATTCATTATAAATAAAATTATTCTGTGATCTTTTTTCAAGACGTGTTAATAGAATTTTGTTATAAAGAGAGAAATGAAAGTTGGAGTAAGGCTTAACATGCACTTTAAAACTTGAGTTTTCTCTCATTTAAAATTATTCTTTAGAGCAGGAGCTCCCAACCCCCAGGCCGTGGACTGGTACTGGTCCGTGGCCTGTTAGGAAGCAGACTGTGCAGCAGAAGGTGAGAAGCTGACAAGTTAGCATTACCATCTGAGCTCCACCTCCTGTCAGACCAGCGGCAGCATTAGATTCTTATAGTAGCACAAACCCTGTTAGGAACTGCATATGCGAGGGGTTTGGGTTATACGCTCCTTATGAGAATCTAATGCCTGATAATCTGAAGTGGAACAGTTTCATAGTTTTATCCTGAAACCATCCCCTGCCCCAGTCCATGGGAAAACTGTCTTCCACGAAACTGGTCCCTGCTGCCAGAAGGGTTGGGGACCACTGTTTTACAGAAGACATGCTTTAAGTTTTATGTAGAATATAGGCAAGGTAGTAAAAACAGACATCATTCTGCATCATGGAAGTATGTATCATAAGAAAAATTTGCTACAGTTTGCCCAAGTAATACCAAAGGATTCATGATTGGATTTTTTTTAATTGAAGAAAAAGTAATTGATGTCTCAAAATTATAATAAAATAATTATAAAATTATCCTAGTTTTTTCCATAAAAGTGAGATTTAATTTGGAAGTTTGAGGACAAAATAGAATAAATTTAAGAAACACAAGTAGAATTAGCAAATTGGGACAATATTTTCTCCCTTAGCACATTCAGGCTGCTATGTAAAAATACCATGAATGGGTAGCTTGTAAACAATGGAAATTTATTTCCCACAGTTCTGATGTCTGGAAGTCCAAGTTGGAGGTGCTGACAGATTTAGTGAGGGCCGGCTTCCTGGTTCATAGAAGGAGGCTTCTTCTTATGTCCTTATGTGATGAAGGGCCAAACAAGCTCCCTTGGGTGCTAATCCCATTTTCAAGGACTCTGCCCTCATGACCTGATCACCTCCCAAAAGGCCCCACCACTTAATACAATCACTTGGGGAGTTAGGATTTCAACATATGAATTTCAGGGGGACACAAATATTCAGACTATAGCAATGTTGCATGTATAGTTTTGAGTCTAAATTCAAAGATTTGGGCACTTATTTTTAGCAGTGATTTTTAGAATTGCTATTGTATTTTTTTTTAATTCTGTTATTCTTCATTTTCAATATAAATAATATTGGTTTAAAAAGCTTAGTGCTCTTGGGGACACTGTTTATATTTGGTGAGTATAATATACTTGGAATAGTTACTCTCATTCTTAAAATTCTGTTGTATTCTGATGGCTGCTTTAACCTGTTATGTGCATATGCAGGTACAACAGAGCCTGTGTCATGGAGGGGTCCAGCATGAGGAATTCTGACTGGTTTTCATTTGCCTATTTGCTAAAATACAGTTGTTGTTTTTTCCCTAGTGGTAATCATTTTAAATTTTTCCTGTCTTAAGATAGAAGGCAGCATATTTTATTATGCTGCCTTAAACTTTTAAGAAAAAAGGGTTTGTGCTTGAAAAACAACCTTATCAACTTTCTCAGATCTTTGATAAAATATAAATTTGACTTATCAAAGCATTATTTTGCCTCTACACTTCCCTAATATTTTACCTCTGTCTCCCTATTATCAACATCATTCCACCCTTCAATTTTAAACAATTTAGCACTGTTTAAAAATCACTACTTGCCAGTCTTACCCTTTAAACTCTATTTCTTTTGTCATTTGCCATTAGATGGAAGTAAACTTCACCTCACTAATTTGTAATGAATAGTCTGAAATATGGAATGATTTCTGTAGTAAAGGAAATCAACATTTGAAAGTCTACTGAGAGTGAAGGCCTTGTGAATGGGATTAGTGCCTTTATAAAAGAGACCACAGGGAGCTCTCTTGCCCTCTTCACACCATGTGATGATACAAGAAGTCAGCAGTCTGCAACCCAGAAGAGAGCCCTCACCTGAACATAACCATGATGGCACCCTGGTCTTGGACTTCGGTCTCCAGAACTGAGAAATAAGTTTCTGTTGTCTTAGACCCCCAGCCCATGGTGCTTTCTGGTATCAACCTGAGCAGCCCAAACTAAGACAACGCATAAGAAAGCGTTTCTAAGTAAAGAATTTGTGAGATCATTTGATTGAGACATTACAATATAGGTAGATGTGTTTGTTTTAAGCAGTATGTAGATAGAAACTATTTCTTCAGCTGTGTTTACATTAGGTGCCTGTCAGTATATACTCAGTAAATATCTGTCATGCAAGACTAATCAAAGGACAAGCACCAGTAGATCAAAAATATTCTGGAGAAATGATGTTCTAAATTCTGCCATATCGTGTTTTATTTTATGGCATAATATTCAGTGCAACAACAACAACAACAATAGTAGAAACTGGCCAGCTTCTGCGGATCACTATGTTAAGACTGACCTAGAGGTAAGCCAGCCAAGCCAGAATTCTCAGTACAACCATGTTGCATAACAAGGAGGTTGGTTGACCATTGTCCCTAGTTCTTGGGAGGCAGCCTCTGAGTCCTTGGCATTTTCCAATTGATAGGAGTGTGGTTATTCATGATTGGTCCCTAGATAGTTTCAGGGTTGGGGCTGGCCATGCTGAAAAGACTAAAGATGTAACTGTGGGGTTGGGGCTTTGAGCCATGTCTCATCTGCCCAACATTCAGGGATGGAAGGGAAGCTGAAGATTAAGTTTAGTCACATGGACAATGATTTAATCGGTCAGTCCTATGGGCTATATAGTGAAACTCCAGTAGAAACTGTACACTGAGGTTGAAAGAGCTTCCCTGGTTCATGATACACGTGGGTGTTCAGGAGGGTGATGTATCTCCTCAGGACACAAAAGCTTAGTGTTTGCAAGCCTCCCAGACCTTGCCTTATGGATCTGTTCTTTTGGCTGGTCCTGATTTGTATTCTTTAAAATGAAATTGAAATTGAAAGTACAATGCTTTCATGAGTTTTGTAAGGCATTCTCATGAATTGTTGAACCTCTAAGGATAACGAGAACCCTCGAATTTGCAGTCGATTTGTCAGAAGTGTGAATGGCCTGGGAACCCCAAAGCTTGCAACTGCTCTCTGAAGTGAGGGCAGTCTCGTGGAGAGTGTGTCCTTCACCTGTGATGTGATGGTTAATACTGAGTGTCAACTTGATTGGATTGAAGGATGCAAAGTATTGATGCTGGGTGTGTCTGTGAGGGTGTTGCCAAAGGAGATTAGCATTTAAGTTACTGGGCTGGGGAAGGCACACCCACCTTTAATCTGGTGGGCACCATCTAATCAGCTGTGAGCAAATATAAAGCAGGCAGAGAAATGTGCAAGACTAGCCTAGCCTCCCAGGAAAAGGTGAGACTGGCCTAGCCTCCCAGCCTACATCTTTCTCCCATGCTGGATGCTTCCCGCTCTTGAACATCAGACTCCAGGTTCTTCAGTTTTGAGACTTGGACTTGCTCCTCAAGCTTGCAGGCAGCCTATTGTGGGACCTTGTGTTTATGTAAGTTAATACTTAACAAGCTCCCTATTTTATATATATATATATATATATATATATATATGAAATATTCTATTCTATTAGTTCTGTACCTCTAGAGAACCATGACTAATACAGATTTTGGTACCAGGAATGGTTCTAGAGGAACAATATTAAGGATGGAGTTCTTTCGTTGGTTTTAGGGTTTCTGGAGTTGGCTGCTTAATATGATTAAACCGAAAAATGCTAAGGACTCTACTTCCAATAGTGTGGAGAACACTGATAGTCCTTTTGGCATGAACTGTTTAAAGAGTTATGCAAAATAAATGCACTTGACACTCCTGATTCACCACTCATGAGAGGCAAGGAGTTTAGTGACTGTACATAATACCTTTGTCCACATGTGGAGAACCAAGGAACATAATGAAGCTGGTTGGTTCCTCCTAAGTTCAGTGGACAATGTGATGAAAGAAAATGATGAACTCAGGGACTCTGTCTTCTGGCTTCAGAAGCAGATACTGAGCCTCAAATCTGCTAAGATTGCACTGAGTCAGAGTCTTATCTCCTGTAGAGAAAGAGCTGAAATTGTGGAAAAATGAACACAAGCTTTTTTCATGTCACTCGCTGACCTGCAGTGAAAGGTGCATGCACAGCCTTGCCAGGTGTCTACTGTTAAAGTGAGACATTTGTTGGAAAGGAATGGGATCCTGCAACTTGGAATGGGGATGTGTAGGAGGACCCTGATGAAGCTGGGAACACTGAGTTTGTAAACACTGAGGAACCTTTTTTGCTACAAGGAACAGCTTCCCCATCCCCAGTAGTAGCAACATCTCGCTGACCCATGCTGCCATCAGCGTTTCCACCTTTGTCTGAGGACATAAGTCCTGCGCTACTTGATGCAATAGTGATGGCCTCCCTTGAGGCAGTTGCCAGGCAAAATAATGTCGATTCTCCTCCGGAGCCACCCCTAATACCCCTGTTTGCTTCTAGACCTATAACTAGAGTAAAGTCCCAGCAGGCCTCTAGAGGTGAGGTTGAGAGTGTGACCCATGAGGAGGTGTGCTCCACTCGAACTGTTTAGAGTTCTTTATATAAACAGAAATCTGGAGAACAGGCATGGGAATGGATATTAAGGGTATGGGATAATGGTGGAAGGAACATAGAGTTGGATCAGGCTGAATTTATTGATTTGAACCCACTAAGTAGGGACTATGATTTTAATGTTGCAGCTTGGGGAGTTAAAAAAAGGTTCTAGTAGTTTATTTGCTTGGTTAGCTGAAATATGGATTAAAAGATGGCCCACTGTGAACAAGTTGGAAATGCCTGATGTCCCTTGGTTTAACGTAGAGGAAGGGATCCAAAGGCTTAGGGAGTGTGGCATAGTGGAGTGGATTAGCCACTTTAGATTTACTCATCCCAGCTGGGAGGGTCCAGAATATATACCCTTGACCAATGCCTTGCAAAATAGATTTGTGAGGGCAGCACCTGCATCTTTGAAGATTCCTGTCATTGCTCTTCTCTGTATGCCAGATCTAAAAGTGGGAACTGCAGTCACTCAACTACAAAATTTAAATACATTGAGAATACGTAATGGACAGCAGAGGCAAAGCAACACTCAGAATAGTCTGACTCGTGTAGAGCTGTAGCATTGACTAATTAATCACAGTGTTCCTAGAAGTGAAATTGATAGGAAGCCTACTGCATTTCTACTTAATTTATACAAGGAGAAAAGTTCTAGATCAAATGGATAAAAGACTAATTTGAATTATAAAAACAGAGAATCACGGCCCCTCAATCAATTTCCAGACTTGAGCCAGTTTACAGACCTAGAACCCCTTGAATGAAGGGGAGGTCCTTCTTGAGGAAGGACCCCACTACACACCAACAATTTATGCAGTGATTCTTTCTCCCATCCTTCCCCCAGGAGACCTTTGGCCTTTTACCAGGGTAACTGTGCACTGGGGAAGGGAAATGATCAGACATTTCTGGGACTACTGGACACTGGCTCTGAGCTGACACTGATTCCAGGGAATCCAAAATGTCATTGTGGTCCTCCAGTTAGAAGTAGGAGCTTACGGAGATCAGGTAATGGAGTTTCATAAAGCTCAGCTCCAACTTACAGTGGGTCCAGTGGGTCCCCAAACTCATCCTTTGGTCATTTCTCCAGTGCCAGAATGCATAATTGGCATAGACATACTTAGCAGCTGGCAGAACCCTCACATTGGCTCCCTGACTGGTAGGGTGAGGGCTCTTATGGTGGGAAAGGCCAAATGCAAGCCATTAGAGCTGCCTTTACCTAGAAAAATAGTAAATGAAAAACGATATCGCATTCCCGAAGGGATTGAAGAGATTAGCGCCACCATCAAGGACTTGAAAGATGCAGGAGTGGTGATTCCCCACCACATCCCCATTCAAATATCTCCCACTTGGCATTTGCAGAAGACAGATGAATCTTGGAGAATGACAGTGGATTATCATAAGCTTAACCAAGTGGTGACTCCAATTGCAGCTGCTGTACCAGATGTGGTTTCATTGCTTGAGTAAATTAACACATCTCCTAGTACATGGTATGCAGCCATTGACTTGGCAAATGCCTTTTTCTCCATTCCTGTCCATAAGGCTCACCAGAAACAATTTGCCTTCAGCTGGCAAGGCCAACAATATACCTTTACTGTCCTACCTCAGGGGTATGTCAATTCTCAGGCTTTGTGTCAGAATCTTATTTGGAGAGACCTTGATTGCTTTTTGCTTCCGCAAGATATCACACAGGTCCATTACATTGATGACATTATGCTGATTGGATCCAGTGAGCAAGAAGTAACAAACACACTGGACTTATTGGTGAAACATTTGCATGCCAGAGGATGTGAAATAAATCCAACTAAAATTCAGGGACCTTCTACTTCAGTCAAATTTCTAGGGGTCCAGTGGTGTGGGGCCTGTGGAGATATTCCTTCTAAGGCGAAGGATAAGTTGCTGCATTTCCCGCCCCCTCACCCCCCAACACTCCCCAACCAAGAAAGAGGCACAAGGCCTAGTGAGTGTATTTGGGTTTTGGAGGCAACACATTCCTCATTTGGGTGTGTTACTCTGGCCTATTTGTCGAGTGACCCAAAAGGCTGCCAGTTTTTAGTGGGGTCTAGAACAGGAGAAGGGTCTGCAACAGGTCCAACCTGCTAGGCAAGCAGCTGTGCCACTTGGGCCACATGACCCAGCAGATCCAATGGTGCTTGAGGTGTCAGTGACAGATAGGGATGCTGTTTGGAGCCTTTGGCAGTTTCCGTGGGTGAATCACAGCGGAGGCCTCTAGAATTTCAGAGAAAGGCCCTGCCATCTTCTGCAGATAACTACTCTCCTTTTGAGAGACAGCTCTTGGCCTGTTACAGGGCTTTGGTGGAAATTGAATGTTTGACTATGAGTCATCAAGTCACCATGCAACCTGAACTGCCTATCATGAACTGGGTGCTTTCTGACCCATCTAGCCATAAAGCGGGTCGTGCACAGCAGTATTCCATTATCAAATGGAAGTGGTATATATGTGATTGGATTTGAGCAGGTCCTGAAGGCACGAGTAAGTTACATGAGGAAGTGGCTCAAATGGCCATGGTCTCCACTCCTGCCACCCTGCCTTCCCTCCTCCAGCCTGCATTGATGGCCTCATGGGGAGTTTCCTATGATCAGTTGACAGAGGAAGAGAAGACTAGGGTCTGGTTCACAGCTGGTTCTGCACAATATGCAAGCATCACCTGAAAGTGGACAGCGGCAGCACTACAGCCCTTTTCTAGGACGTCCCTGACGGACAGCAGTGAAGGAAAAATCTTCCCAGTGGGCAGAACTTCTAGCACTGCACCTGGTTGCGCACTTTGCATGGAAGGAAAAGTGGCCAGATGTAGGATTATATACTGATTCATGGGCTGTAGCCAATGGTTTGGCTGGATGGTCAAGGGCTTGGAAGCAGCGTGATTGGAAAATTGGTGACAAAGAAATTTGGGGAAGAGGTATGTGGATGGACCTCTCTGAGTGGTCAAAAAATGTGAAGATATCTGTATTCTATGTGAGTGCTCACCAACAGGTGACCTCAATGGAGGAAGAGTTTAATAATCAAGTGGATAGGATGACCCGTTCTGTGGACACCACTCAGCCTCTTTCCCCAGCCTTCCTTGTCATGAATAAAGTGGCCATGGTGACAGGGATGGAGGTTACTCATGGACTTAGCAACATGGACTTCCACTCACCAAGGCCGACCTTGCTATGGCCACTGCTCAGTGCCAAATTTGCCAGCAGCAGAGACAAATACTGAGCCCTAGATATGGCACCATTTTTCAGCGTGATCAGCCAGCTACCTGGTAGCAGGATGATTATATTGACCTCTTCCATCATGGAAAGGGCAGAGGTTTGTCCTCACTGGAATAGACATTCACTCTGGATATGGGTTTGCCTATCCTTCACATAATGCTTCTGCCAAGACTGCCATCCATGGACTCACAGAATGCCTTATCCACTGTCATGGTATTCCACACAGCATTGCCTCTGATCAAGGCACTCACTTTACAGCTAAAGGAGTGTGGCAGTGGGCTCATGCTCATGGAATTCACTGGTCTTACCATGTTGCCCATCTTCTTGAAGAAGCTGTATTGATAGAAGGTGGAATGACCTTCTGAAGTCACAATTACAACCCTAACTAGGTGACAATACTTTGCAGGGCTGGGGCAAAGTTCTCCAAAAGTCCGTGTATGCTCTGAATCTGTATCCAATATATGGTACAATTTCTCCCATAGCCAGGATTCACGGGTCCAGGAATCAAGGGATGGAAGTGGAAGTGGCACCACTCACCATCACCCCTAGTGATCCACTAGCAAAATTTTTGCTTCCTGTTCTGGTGACATTACATTCTGCTGGCCTAAAGTTCTTAGTACCAGAGGGAGGAATGCTGCCACCAGGAGACACAACAACGATCTATTAAACTGGAAGTTAAGATTGCCACCTGGACACTTTGGGCTCCTCCTACCTTTAAGTCAACAGACTAAGAAGGGAGTTACAGTGTTGACTGGGGTGATTGACCCAGACTATCAAGATGAAATCAGTCTATTACTCCATAACAGAGGTAAGGAAGAGTATGCATGGAATACAGGAGATCGGTGTCTCTTAGTATTACCATCCCCTGTGATTAAGGTCAATGGGAAACTACAACAGCCCAATCCAGGCAGGACTACAAATGGTCCAGACCCCTCAGGAATGAAGACTTGGGTTACTCCACCAGGAAAAAAGCCACGATCTGCTGAGGTGCTTGCTGAAGGCAAAAGGAATACAGAATGGGTACTAGAAGAATGTAGTCATCAATACCAGCTATGACCACATGACCAGCTACAGAAGCAAGGACTGTAACTGTCATGAATATTTCCTCCTCCTTTTGTTAAAAACATGTTTATGCATGTATACACTTGTACTAAGAAAGTATCTTCATTTTTCCTTTCCTTTATCATGTGACATAAGAGTTATTGACTTCATACCAGCATTTAAGTATTGTTAACTTCATGTAATAGTATTTGGGTTGGGGACTGGTGCATTTCCAGTTGTATGAAGGATAGTTGTATTATGTTAGGCATAATTATGACTTTATTATTGTCTTTATTTGAAGATTATGTATGATCTCAGGAGATATGTATGGGTTCAAATTAACAAGGGGTAGACTTGCGGTGGTTAATACTGAGTGTCAACTTGATTGGATTGAATGATGCAAAGTATTGATCCTGTGTGTGTCTGTGAAGGTGTTGCCAAAGGAGATTAACATTTGAGTCAATGGGCTGGGGAAGGAAGACCCACCCTCAATCTAGCGGGTACCATCTAGTCAGCTGCCAGCGAATATAAAGCAGGCAGAAAAATGTCCAAGACTGGCCTAGCCTCCCAGAAAAAGGCGAGACTGGCCTAGCCTCCCAGCTTACATCTTTCTCCCATGCTCTCCTGCCCTGGAACGTCAGACTCCAAGTTCTTCAGTTTTGGAACTCGGACTGTCTCTCCTTGCTCCTCAGCCTGCAGACAGCCTATTGTGGGACCTTGTGATCATGTAAGTTAATACTTAATAAACTCCCCTTTTCATATATATAATATATAAATATATATTATATATATTATACATACATATATTATATATTTTTTAATATATATCCTATTAGTTCTGTCCCTCGGAGAGCCCTGACTAATACATGTGACATTTGACCTAATTCTGGGTAGTAAGGATCAGAACTGTACTGCAGGCCTTACGGTTGTTAACTATCATTAAAGAACTATTCGCTAAAGAACATTGTCTGAACTGTTATCAAATGCTTTTAATTTTCCCAAGTGTTTTGTACCTTAAACCTACTTTATATTCTAGATTTTGAACCCACTTTACATTCTAGATTCTTATTTGATCAGTAAGCATAGCATTTTAGTAAAACTTGACCAGCAATGGGCCAGTAATGTGGCTTAGCACACTGCAAATATGTATGCATTACAAAATCATGTTTGCTCTTATATAGATAGTTGCAAACACTAGCTTCCATATCCTTATGATGCATCACCCTCCTGGTACATCCATGTGTTCAAGCCAGGGAAGCTCTCCCAAGTCTTGGTATATGGTTTTTATTAGAGTTTCACTACATAGCCCATAGGATTGATTAAATCATTGGCCATGTGACTGAACTTTATCTTCAGCTTTCCTTCCCCAGAGGTTGGGTTGGTGTTGCATGGCTCAAAGTCCCAAACTTCATGGCTCAAAGTTCCAAACCTACGGTCACATCATTAGTCTTTCCAGCATGGCCAGCCCCAACTCTAAAACTAATTACATGGTTATCAAATCATCAGGTTATGCATTTTGACACTCAAAACCTTTGCTGTGTGTTTTCTTCCTGATTAAACACTTGATAAGTTTTCTCTATTATGTGTCTGAGCGAAAATATTTTACATTTTCACTTATTCTGCTTTATTGTTCCTATTGAATGTCCCTATTCTTGCCCATTGAGCCAGCTGTCTTAACATTTGTAAATAGCTAATGTAGCCTCACTGACATGACTGCTCTATTTTTACTGTAATGGCATTTATTCAGTCATCTTCACTGGGCCAAATATGAGCCAGGCATTATACTGGATGCTGAGCATGCAAAAAGAATAAACTATAACCCATACTATTGAAAACCTTCCAGTCTAGGGAAGATTTGCTATGATTGTTATATAAAAACACATCACATTAACCCTAAGTTTTCAGAATATTTCGCCACAGCGGTAGTGCTTCTAAAACCTCAGTGTGCACATGTACCACCTGAGGATCTAGTTTTTTAAAAAGAAAAAACAGGATTTGAATTCGGTAGGGTTGGGGGGGCATGAGATTCTGTTCCAACACACTTGCAAGTGATGCTAATGTTGCTGGTCCATGGACCATACGTGGAGCATCTAGGGTGTTGCATACAAACTTTCAGAAGTTTTTAGTATCAGGACATCTGAAATTATCAAAATAATTTTCACCCCAGTTTGTTCCGTTTGCTTTTCAAACCTCACATTTTCTGTGGCCTGCCGTAGCAAACTGAACAGCAATCTCATGTTGGAGAGTTGCTGGCATAAGCAGAAAGAGTTTTTTAATCATTGTAGGTGTTTGAAAGATTTAATATTCACGAACTTTCTCCATAAATGTTACCTTTTTAAAAATCTTCATGAAAGTAAGATAAACCTGTAGTTCTCTCCCAGTCATGGTCTGTTGTTTTAATTTTATGGCATATAGTTAAGATAGTTTTTATGCTGTTTTGTAGTGACATTATGAAGACAATGTTCACGTCGGTGATTTACTGCTGTTTCAGAATGAACTGTGAATTACAGGGCGTTAGGGAAGTAGGTCTTAACACTTAAGGGATTCTTCTGAGTCTTTTATCACAAAAATGTGTTTTACTAAATATCTTAATCCTATGAGAACCCCCCAAATTTCTAAAACATAGACCATTTTAATCAGTTTTTACACAATTGATAAGATTTAAATAGATAAGTAAAGAAATGTGGATAATTTTTCACAATAGAAAATAACAGCAATAACACTTTGGAGTCTGATTATTATAGATCTCATTATAGGGCTCTCCCCCCATTATTTTTCTCCTAGTACTGGTTCCAGTGAAAGAAATAAAAAGCAGATCAATTAAAATGTTTATTGTGTTTCAATTCTTACTCAACAGTATATAAGCACTTAGGAATTGATTTTTTCATACATTCCAAAATTCATTGATAGATAGATCTTAATTGTAATTGTTCAGAATAATTTTTGTATATAAACCAGAGACATTTCATAAACACAAGTAATCATCTAATCATCTTTTTCCCTAGTGTCTAACTATATTTTAATTGATGATGTTGGTCTATGATATCTGTGTTAAACAACACAGAATCATAAAATCTCAGGACTGTTTGGATGCTTGGGCACCTGTCTTTAAATCAAAGAAGATATTTGAAAACTCTTAAGGTTTAATCTAACAGGGTGAGGCTGGGGGAATTTACTGTAAGATGCGTATGAACCATAGCCAATTTGAATCATCCATAGCCAGTTTGAGTCATAGAGATGTCCATCTCTAAACAACTAGGAGTTACGCTGGATTCAGGAGAAGCATAGAACCAGAAGAGTGCTGCTGCACTGTTTACACAGGTGATTGATTGATTAGGCCTAACCACGTCCATGGCTAGGGGACCAGTAAGAGTGCAGATTCACAGGCTGATAGTCACACACTGAATTAAGAGATTTATTGTTTTAAATGTCCCAGCTGTTTGGTAAATTCTGCAAACTAATCTTACTAACATACACTTTATTTGTTCAGTTATTTCTTAGCAGTTTGCCATTCTCATAAAACCAAAGCATGCGTAGTGATTTTTTTTTTCCCAGAATTCTAAGGGGTTGTCTGTTAACACAGTTTCTAGGAATATCTAATAGTTTGATTATTTTTTCTCCTCCACCTCTGGGACTCCTTTACATGTTGGCAGTTCTACTTTCATCTACATATCCCTGAGCTATTCTCTCATGGTTTCCATCTCTGCTGTTTCTTGCTGCTTCTGAGCAAGTTTCTCAGTCTGGTCTTTCAGTGTACTAATTTGTTCTTCATCTGTTCAACCTGCTGTTTATCCCCTTTGTCGTGGTGACGTTTTTTTATATTTCAACTGTTATGTATTCAGACCTAATAGTTCTACCTGGATTTTTTAAATGATTTATTGGTTCTGCTTTATGCTACCAGTATTGTTCCTAATTGTGTTATCTTTATCACGGTTATTTTAAATTCCTGGGCTCTCTTCCAATCATTCTGTTTCCAATGGTAGATATTTTTTAGTCGTCTTTTTTTTTTTTTTTTTAACCATTAATTACACACTTCAGCATAGCCATTGGCAGTTTCTCTCCAAGCCTTCTCACTGCCTTCTGCACCTTGCTGCCTTCTGTGCTTCTAGTCCATAACTCCAAGGTTAAGACAGCCTCAGTCTCCCCAGAACATCTCACTTTTGGTATTGTTTTGTTTTTTCCTAGAATTCACATGTCTGTCTGTCTGAATCAATATGTCCGTCTTCCTCTCCCCCGCTCTCTCTCACTGTCTCTCACCCTCTCTCCCTTCCTTTCTCCCTACTTCACCACCCTTGCCTATCTCCTAGTTCCTCTAGGATTGTTTTTGGAAGAAGCCAGCAGCCTATCCAAGCTCACCATCTTGACAGGAGCCAAAACTAATTAAAAGAGAATTTCCCCCAAATCTTTGTTTTAGTGATTTATACTGCTAATGATTCTCAGATTTGCCTTTCCGATACAAATGAAAACTTGCTGGCTGCTATCTTGATTCAATCTGTTTCAGAAATATTGGTTCATTTACCAGTTTTAATTGGTAAAATTCAAATTTCGGCAGTAAGATTTGTAATGTTTTATTACAAATCTAATTACTAATTTAAATGTAATTTTAAAATATTTTACTAACTGAAATATAGATTTCAAATCTTCTAGAAGAAGACTAAGTAATAGAAATATAAAACAGAATTCAGTCCTAATAACCAGAAATGTATGTCCCATATTATGGCTAATCAGGTAAGATTGTTTTTAATACATAGGCATAATTGTTTGTGATTGGAAAACTTCATCATAAAGCTTTGATTATTTGAGATGATACCAATGAGTATACTTCGTGAGATTTCCTAATTTTCCTGTTGTCTAATGTATATCATTTGTAAAAATCATGTGGAACAGGCAGGGAAGAAGTAGTTTGTATTTTGAAGACATGGAAACAGACCTCAGGAAGACAAGTGATGTACCCAAGGTTAACACATAGTAAATGGCAAAACGCACCTAAGTCGGTTTCTTTGACTCTGATGCCTAGCTGATAACCCACCATTCTTCAACTCCTGCTCTTTCCAGCCACAACAGCACCAGGTTAGGACTGGCATCCTCTCCAGCTGTTTGTGTCCTCTCAAAATCCTGACACTGCCTTCCTTCTCAGGACCACGTAAAGGGAGCAAGACTTTTTCCAAGGAAGACTTTTGTGGACAGTCCTGCTGTCATACTTACTAACCCACCTAAGAAGATTAGCATCTTCAGCCAGGTTTTAAGAGAATGCACAGAGGTGAAAGAAGAAGGGATTTCCTGCCTGATGTCCCCAGTCAGCCAAATCCACCTGTGCATGAGTGAGATGGCCCATATAGGTAGACACTTCAAGTCATTTACCAGCAGGTAATGGGACTCAACCATAAAGAGAGGTGTTGAAATGGGGCAACTGGGAGTAAGGGATAAAATCCAAGGACCAGTCAGGATTTTACAATGAATTGAAGTGAGATACTTTGTAAAGGAGCCAAGGCAAATGTAGTCCAGACAGAGAGGACATCACTGGAAGTACAAGGCAAGACAGAAGCTTAATCTTGGGGGAAAAAAAAATAGAGTGTAGGCTGCGAAGTCAGAGAAGCAGCAAAGGGAATCTGGCTTGCTTAGCTGTGAACTCCTAGGTCATTTTGTCTCTCTTAGCAAGAGATCCAGTTGGGACTACAGATGGTCCCCAATTCACTAAGGTTCGACTTTTGATTTCTTGGCTTTATGATCAAGAATGTGAAAGCGACACACATTCTGTAGAAACTGCACTTTGAGTACCCATACAACCATTCTACTTTCACTTTCAGTACAGTATTCAATAAATTACACAGACTATTCAACACCCTATTATAAAATAGGCTTTGTGCTATGTGACTTTGCCCAGCTGTAGACTAATGCAAGTATCTAAGCACATTTATGTCAGGCTGGGCTAAGCTATGATGTTCCATAGGTCAAGTGTAGTAAATGCATTTTCAAATTAGGATATTTTCAACTTATGATGGGTTTACAAGGATGTAACCTGTCATAAGTCGAGGAACACCTATAAACTTAAAGTTGGAGCAGGGATTAAAAATAATTAACACTGGAAATTTTTAAAATATGGGATGTAAGTGCCAGATCAGAAGTTGTACTTAAGGATTTTATGTGACTCTCCTGTGTTAGCTGGAAATGTCACCACAATAAGAAAGAGGAGACTCTAGAATTAGGAAGCAATACTTCTGAATTATTGTCAGTAATGTGATAAGAGTTAGCATAAATTGCTTGATTTTACTGTGCTTCACTCACCACACTGAAAATGGGGTGATTAAAAATACCTTCTTCGTAGAATTGAATTTTCTTCTTTATGATAGTTTTGTTAGTAAGTGGTACGTAATTTGAAATTATAATATTCAAAACTCAAATTCCACGATCCTAAGCCTTTCTAAGCATACAACTTTGCTTATGAATAGACATGACTGTTCAAGTGATGTGGCTATAGTAGCAGAAGGCTTTATTATGACCTTATGAACAGAATTTTCCTGGATGGCAGAGCGCTATCTTAAAGGGTCCAGCTCTATTTCTATGTGACATTGACACAGGGCCACTCAATAGTTCCATCTAAACTAACTCTTTCAGAAGGATTAATAGTAACACTCCATGGACCCACTTGACCTCTCCACTTAATTTTGAAAAATATGAATTATCCACAATTGTAGCAACCACTGAGAAAATCATAAGCTTTCCTTTCCATTTATTTTTCCTATGACCACCATTCACCACATATGTATCAAGTAATTTGCAAGTCTCTTCGGAGATATGTAAATACATATCTATGTATATGAGATAGACGATATATCTGTTTCACAGCTCCTTCACTTAATTATCTCAAAGTTTAGTGAGAAGCAGGCATAGGGTTATGGTGTTTTAATTTCTATAATGTGAATGTATATGAAGCGTAATAGGACTATTCTGAAAGACTTTTTCTAAGAGGTAGCATTTAAGCAAGTCCAGGTAAGACATTGTGAGTATCTAAATACACACTCAGGCATTGGATCTGGTGAGGAGGGAACCAATAATAGGGATATCTAAAGGGTAATTGATAGGGAGGGGATGAGGGAGAGGAAGAATGTTAGTATGACTTTTGCAGTTCTGACTTGGAAAACTGGATGAATGTTACTTGCTGAGATACGCAATTCAGGAGAAAGCGTTTATTTGTCAGTGGGGAGAGCGAGTTGAAGCATAGTTTGGACATGATTGAGTTTAAAGTCTTACTTTGGAACCTCCAGATGAACAATTTCAGAAAGCAATGATAATATGTAGTTTCAGAGGCTTGGGAATCTGGATTTGGGAGTTAAAATAATGAGCATGGGTAAGAGTGCCAATTTTGTTTTTTTTAAGTGAAGAGAGTCTTTACAAAGACTGAGGAACACTGATGTTTAGTGGTGAACAGAGCAAGAGGGACCTGCAGAGGGGCTGAAAACGAGAGGTCAGAGGAGGAGGAAAGTGTGATCTCAAGGAGCCAAAAGAAGGAGAAACAGGTCAAAAGGGAGGAAATTGTCAGTGCCGTTTTCGAGATACACGAAAAAATGTTTAAACATGATCCGCAAAAAGACTGATTTATAACAATTAGATTTCTTTACTGAGCCTAGATTCTTTATAATGCAAACAAATATTTACCATATTCTAAATATTTACCATTTTTCTTTAATTACAAAATAGAATTTTTGAAAAAGATAAAAATGTATTTTATACTAATCATATGTGAATTCAAGATATTTAAAAAGAATATAGACTTTCTAGATAAACAGACCTAATTTGAATTCCAGCTTCATAATTAACCTGGAGCAAATTCGTTACCTTCTCATCTTCTTCATCCAGAAAAATGGAATTAGCACACCTTTACAAGGTGATTTTGAAGATCAAACAAAATAATGCACATAAAAGAACAGCCTATTTTTTATAAACATTTATTATGTCTTAAGCATCTATTTTAAAAAGTGAGGAAAATATTCAGCAAATGAAGAGCAAAGAAAGCAGAAAGAAGTATGTAATAAGAGCGGAAATTAAATAGTAAATAAAAATATGCAATTAAGAAAATTAAGGCCAGGCCCAGTGGCTCACCCCTGTGACCTCATCAGTTTGAGAGGCCAAGGTGTTAGGATTGCTTGAGGCCAGGAGTTTGAGACCAGCATGGGCAGCATAATGAGACCCCATCTCTACAAAAAATAAGAATTTTTTTTTTTAAATCAGCAAGGCACAATGGTGTATGCCTGTAGTCCCAGCTCCATGGAATGCTGAGGCAGGAGCATCATTTGAGCCCAGGAGATCAAGACTACAATAAGCTGTGATTGTGCCACTGCACTCCAGCTTGGTGTGACAGAAGGAGACTCTGTCTCAAAAAAAAAAAAGAAAGAAAGAAAAAAAAGTTATTTTTTTAAGAATTAAAATTAATAAACTTCTGTGTTGTCTGATTATGAAATTAAAAAGATAAAAATGTGCAGTATATCTGAAATGAAAAAAGGATATTACTGCATGTTCTATGAACATTTAGGAAGAAGAAAAGAATATCTTAAAGCATTTTATGCCAATAAATTTGAAAATTTAGACAATAACAACTAATTTCTACAAAAATACAGTCTACCAAAACTGACATAGGAAGACACAAAATTTGAATAGTTCCATATATGTAAGTACCTACAAAAAAAGCTACTGTGAGCATGATACTTAATGATAAATTCTAGAAAGTATTTGCTTTGATTTCAGAAATAAGTGGGTATTCCTGTTATTAGTACATTTATTCAACGCTGTATTAGAGGTCCTATCCTGTACAGAAAAAGCCAAAAAATAAGGAAGAAAAAATAACTGTAAGAAAAAAAAAGTATATTCACAACTGACACAATTACGTACACACAAAATCTGAAGCAATCTACAAATACACTATTAAAATTAAAAAGGATTTAGCAGAGTCTCTCAATATAAGATCAATATGCAAAAATTGTATTTCTATATACAGAGCAAACAACTAGAAAAACTGAATTTTAAAAGTGATTCCAGGCTGGGCGCAGTGGCTCACACCTGTAATTCCAGCACTTTGGGAGTCCAAGGCAGTTGGATCACCTGAGGTCAGGAGTTCACGACCAGCCTGGGCAATATGGTGAAACCCTGTCTCTACTAAAAAATACAAAAATTAGCCAGGCATGATGGTGGGCGCCTGTAGTCCCAGCTACTCGGGAGGTTGAGGCAAGAGAATGCCTTGAACCCAGGAGGCAGAGTTTGCCGTGAGCCAAGGTCACACCATTGCACTCCAGCCTGAGTGACAGAGCGACTTTGTCTCAAAAAAAAAAAAAAAGTGATTCTATTCACAGTAGTATTAAATATCATGAAATTCTTTGAAATAAATATAAGATGTGCACAATCTCTACCCGTAAACTATAGTTATTGAACAAAATTATAGAATCCCTACGTAAATGAATGTATATTCATGTTCATCTACTGGCAGTTGCAATATAGTAAATTGTCATTCCCAAATGATTTATGGCTTCAGTTCAAGTCCTGCATGCCTGTCTATGTAGGTGTATATGAGAAAATAAGCTGATTCCAGAATTTATAAAGCAATGAGAAGTGCCGAAATGGCCAATGACCTCTTGAACAAAATAGCTACCACAAGATACCAAGACTTGTTATGGGCTCCAGTATTTAGTGCAGTGCACTATGGCGCAAGAAGAGACAAATAGACTATTGGAACAGCATGGAGAGCTCAGAAACAAATCCACACACACTGGGACATTTGATTTGCCTCAAAGATGGGACTACAGATAAGCGAGGGAACTTTTTTTTTTTTTCCAATAATTGATGTTTGATGGGTTAGATACGGAAACTATGGAACTTGGCCTAAACTTATAGACTACATATGAAAGGTGAAACAGTGGCTTTGACAAGATATGCAAGGTAAAGCAGGCTCTGTGGGGAGGGGAAGTTATTTTAAAAGGAGACAAAAAGCATTAATATAAAGGAGAAGATTGACAAACTATATTACATTAAAAATTAGTGAATTCATCTAATCATGAGAAAACATTGGAGAAGTCCAAATTGAGGTTTATTCTCAAAATACCTGACCAATACTACTAAAGTGTTAAAGTCATGAAAAATATGAACTGAGACAATTGCCACAGATTGAGGGAGACTAAGGAGACTGACCACTGAACGCAGCATGGTATTCTGGATTGGATCCTGGAACAGAAAAAGGATAACAGCGGAAAACAGGCATAATCTGAATACATTGTGTTGCTTATGTAATAGTGTCGTACCTATATTACTATCTGAGTTTGATACGTGTTAGTTATGTTTGGTAAATGGTGATGGAACGGGTTAACATTAGAGGAAGCTGGATGGAGGATATATTGGAGCTCTCTGTACTCTTTTCTACTCTTCGGTAAATCTAAAATTAATTCAAAATAAAATGTTTACAAACTTAAAAATTATATTCACCGAAAGACATCATTAAGAAAGTAAAAAAGCAAGCCACAAGTAGGAGAAGAAATTTCCCATACATGTCATCAAAATGAGCTTGTATCGGCCGGGCGCGGTGGCTCAAGCCTGTAATCCCAGCACTTTGGGAGGCCGAGACGGGCGGATCACGAGGTCAGGAGATCGAGACCATCCTGGCTAACCCGGTGAAACCCCGTCTCTACTAAAAAATACAAAAATCTAGCCGGGCAAGGTGGCGGGTGCCTGTAGTCCCAGCTACTTGGGAGGCTGAGACAGGAGAATGGCGTAAACCCGGGAGGCGGAGCTTGCAGTGAGCTGAGATCCGGCCACTGCACTCCAGCCTGGGTGACAGAGCGAGACTCCATCTCAAAAAAAAAGAGCTTGTATCTAGAATACATAAAGAGCCTCTACAAATTAATAAGGACAGCATAATACAAAAGTTGGGAAATGACTTGAAGCATTTTACAAAAGAGGATAGCCAAATAACCATAAACATTTGAAAAGCCTCATTATGCTTCAGTGATAACACAGATTTAACCCTGAGTAAAAATCTACTACGACCTTACCAGAAAGGCCAAATATTGACAATTCTCATATGCTGCTATTAGAAGTGCAAATTGCTATAACCAGTTCACAAAACTATTCAGCATTATCTGAAAATTTTGAATGTACATCCAGTGACCCAGAAATTCCACTCACAAGCACATACAACGGAAATGTAGGCACGTGTGCATCAAAAGACACATACAAAAATATTCATAGCAGCATCATTCAGAAAAGTAGAAACTGAGTCACTCAAATACAGTAGTCACCTACAGTCCAATAGGTTAAAAAAATATTGTGCTATATGCCTATAACTGAGTGAATAGGAAAGACTTACCACGACTCATAGCAACAATAATTTGACATACATAATGTCACATGAAAAACCATAAATAAAAAGTATAAACTATATGATTCTGTTTACGTAAAGTTCCAAAAAAAAAAAAAAGGCAAAGCAAAACTACAATGGTTAGGGATCCATGTTTTGATGGTAAAATTATCAAGAAAAGCAAAGAAATGATAACGTAAAAGACAATTGTATTTTGGGGGAAAGGAGAGATTAGGGCTGGGGAGGACTGGCCTGAGGAGGCTTGTGTGGTGTGGCAATGTTTTATTGGCCTGTGTCGTGTTTACACTGGTGTGCCCTTTGAGAAATATAATTGAATTGTATGTTTTTATTGGGTGGAGTTTTCTGTGTTACGTTCCACAATAAAAGAGTTTTCTAAAAGAGAAAGTGGGCTGGGGGAAGAAAAGAAACACTCTTTAGAATAACTCAGCAGCTCTCTAAAAATGGAGACTCTTAGATCAACCTATGCTTGTTTCTTCGTCTTAAATCTTGCTTTCCTCTTCCAGGAAAAGATCCATTCCTTCCTTTTGGGCTGCATCAGACATTTTTAATAAAATATGAGATTTTCTTTTAAGAGTACTTACTCTTAATTGGATTAATTTTAACAAGCTCAAGTTGTGTGCTTGGTTAATGACAGTAGCAGCTGATTAAATGGATGTAACTTACACCCACACATACCTACCTTCACATTCATACTTATTTTTTAAACCCTCCTTTAAAGACAGTATATTTGACTTTAAGGGATGGATTCAGTCATTAGATGCTTTTTCATCACATGCTGCATTTAGTGTTTTCCGTTTAGAAGACAGATCTGAAACACTAGCCTTATCATTCTTGGGTCTGCAATTGAAGTATAAAATCTTGCCAGGGTTGCAGCCATTAAAATAAAACAGTCTTGGAAATTAAGCACTAATTTCCCCTTCAAATGGCCATTTCTGGTTTTTTCTTTCTAATTACCACTGTAATGAAGTGGCCAGTATTATGGTAGGAAGTGATTTCAAAGGCAGCAATCTCTTATTATGAATTATAGGCTTTATTTTCCACCCTAATGGGAGTCGGCCTTAGTTATAGAAAATGCATGTGCAAACTCCATCTCTGCTGAGACTAAAATAGTTTTGAAATAACAGATCATACTCAGTTCAGAGAGAGAGCAGGTTTTCAAGCATTTCACTAAAGCAAAGATGAAGAGGACACCCATTATGTTTTCACTACAGGATCATTTCTGACCACTCTAATCTGTTGCTCTCTGTAGCAGACTTTCAGCATATTAAAACACTGCTATATTAATAACATCTGATAAGGACAATTTGTATCAAGATAGATATGAGGAAAGGCACTTAGAAAACCATAAAGCACTCTCAATGTATTACTTTTTGTTAAGCCATTAACCTGACCACAGGGACTCCTATGGGTCCTGCAGTCCACTCTGTTTCTAATATGGGCAGTTGCCTTTTTTGTTTCCTATCAACGTGAGGTTTGACCTAAATATCTTGCTTTCATTTGTTGAAAAGGAAATTCTCTTTTAACTTTGATTATATCCCATGTGGACTTTCAATTTTTCTATGTCCCTTTAAAATTCTTTCCTGTCAAATGATTATAATGTGCCACTGCTTCTTGGCTGTGAGTTGGCGCACAGGTAACACCACAATCATGCACCAAGCTTTTAGCAGCTTTGTTAAGTGGGTATTATAATTATTTAGTCCAAAATAAGTAGTGATACGCATTCCCCCCATTCTTTGGTGTCAGTGCTATCAAATTTAAATGGGAAGGGGTTCTAGAGATGAGTTGTTATCCATCTGAAAAAGCCATGCTGGGGTCTGTAATTTAAGCCACTGGGTTTTTTTCTGATGGCAAAATAGAAAAGATGATCATGCTGATCATTTCAATTGCCTACATTGTGTATCAGATTAATTTATTTTCTCATATGTAGGAAAATGATAACTTCTTACTCTGATGTCAACAGTAGCAATTTGGTAATAGACAAGAGAAATCAATTTCCCTCATGGGCATTTCTAGGTCTAAGTTTGGACCCACATGTGTTTCCTGAGAGTCTTTCTTCATCCTGTAACTTTGGTTGACCAATGATGTATTCACTGTAGGTTAATGGGAGTAGAAAATGCAAACTAGATCTTGAGGAAAAAAAGGATTACCAACTTTAAAAATTCAATCTGTGAACACTTTCTGACTATGCAGAATAACTCATGTTTCATGAAGACATTCTTTCTTCATTTTAAAACAAATAGAAAGAAGTCTGCCTAAAAAGGTGATGGAAATTTTGGCTCAAAATACAATGATTACTGTCGGTGTTGAAGAACTATACAGACTGTCTGTGTTGAAAAACTATATAATCCCAGCACTTTGGGAAGCTGAGGTGGCCAGATCACTTGAGGTCAGGAGTTCAAGTCCAGCCTGGCCAACATGGTGAAACCCCATCTCCACTAAAAGTCCAAAAAAAAAAAAAAAATTAGCTGGGCATGGTGGTGCACACCTGTAATCCCAGCTATTTGGGAGGCTGAGGCAGGAGGATTGCTTGAACCCAGGAGGCAGAGGTTGCAGTGGGCTGAGATTGTGCCACTGCACTCCAGCCTGGGTGATAGAATGAGACTCTGTCTCCAAAAATAAAAAATAAAAACTATACAGATAGTAAAATGATGAGAGTGGCCATGGGCTGGGTGGGGTAGGGAAGGGAAGTGGAGGATGGCTAGGCAAAGCACAGGTGAGACTATTCTGTGTGGTACTACACTAGCAGATACATGACATTATACATGTGTCAAAACCTGTAGAAGTACAACTAAGAGTGAACCTGAAAGTAAACTATGGACCAGAGTTAATAATATATTGATATTGGTACATTAGTTGTAACAAATGTACCACACTAGTGATAGATGTTAATAATAGAGAAACTATATATGCGGTGGGAATGGGATGCATATATGGAACTGTACTCAATTTTTCTGTAAATCTTAAACTCTACTAATAAAAACTCTCTTAATTACTTTATTAAAAAGAAGGGGATGAAAACACCTACACAGCAGGAAAGGAATACCCAGTTGTCTTAATGGAGATATGGGTGTAAACCCTCAGCCCCAAAACTTGCCCCAGAATGGTATGAGTTATTCATAAAATTGAAAACCTTGCACATATGACTAGACCTAAAACAATAACTTTTTTGAAGTTTTACAATTCCTATATTCATCTGGATTATATCATAAAAATAAAGTAGAAAAAGGAGAAAGCCGTTCCCTGTTCACCTACGTATTTTAATAAATGTTAGATGTTCTCCTTAAAAATGATTTGCTCAGTCATTGTGAAAAATTCAGAGAGTAAAAGGTGAAAATAAAAGAAAATCATTTTAAATATTAAAAGATATACCAATCCATAATGACAAGGCCATTAAAGGCAAAGATCTAACAAGCCAGCACTAAGAGGTTGGGCGGAGTGAGCAGCTTAGGCATATAATTGTAGATGATTAACAGCAAAGGGTGTTTAGATAGCTGCAGGTAGTTTGTGCAGCTGAAACTCAGATTTCAATTAGGGTTCGGCTGCAGATGGAAGCAGGGGGGCCTTGGAGTTTGCATTTGGTTCTTTGGGAGTACGCAGCTATTGTAAGGCCTTTGGCTGGAAGTAACATGTTTCAGAGGTATCCCTCAGGAATGAGACAGGGACAAAGCTGAGGGGGACTAGTGAGGAGATTAACTAGAATAAGGCAGATTAGACTTGATGAGGGTTGTACTGAAGGGATATCCAGAGGAGAAGACTTTGAGAGACAGAATGCTGGCAGAACAATAAGCCTAGATGGATACTCGGATGTGAAGAGGAAAAGCACTTGAGCATGACTCCCAGCTCATTTACGATGTCATTAAATTTATGACACTGGAAATTTAGGGGAGGGTGGGCAGATGGGAAGGGCAGAGGGCAGAGTATAGGGAAGGCAGCGAAATTCAACTGGGGCATGTTGAGATTGGGTTCTCTGTGGTCATTCAGACAGAACTCTCCACTAAGAAGAAATGGAATCTATGGTTCTGCAGGTCAGAATGGTCTGTACCAGAGATGCAGTCATCGGTCTACAGATGGTCATGGAATTGAGTGAAAGCAATCATCCAGAGCCAGGCAAGGTGTCAGAGCCCCAACATCAGAAGGTGGTCGACTGGTGGGTTGGTAAGAAGAATTTACCACTGACGACTGACCATATAGGACTGAAAAAGGAAAGGTTTATGAGGTAGAAAGAACGCTGTGGCAGAGTGCAGCTGCAGCGGGGCACCTCAGCAAGAGAGGACCGAGTGCAACACAGTGGATTCTTCCTCAGGGGTATTTATGGACCTTAAAGTAGGAGCTGAAGGTAATTTGGACCATATTAGCAACATAAGTCATGATAAATAATTACATTTGTAGACATTTTTGTGCTTAATGTCAGCCAGGTTTGCACAATGGGTTTCGTTTCGGCATGCATGCATTTTGGAGATGTATAGAAATTCTAGTTACTTATAAATGTATAAGTAAATAAATAAAATAAATTTATAAGTAACTAGAATTTGTGAGTAACTTCTATCTGGTACGAAAGAAGCTTCGTACCAGATGCCAGCTTTAGATAATAGGCAAGTCTAATTGATACAGGAGATAGAAATTATTTAGGCAGATAGTAAGGACAACAGAGTCCTTGGCGGGATTTCCCTTTTAACAAAAAGCAGCCCTTAAATTATTTCTTTTCTAACAAAGAGCAGCCTGAAAAAATGGAGCTGCAGACAGAAATAAGCGAGCTGGAAACTTGCACTGGTGAATGCCGGCAGCTGAGCCAATAGAAAAGGGCTACCTGAAGGCCAGGCAAGTTCAACATGGAGGCTCCGTCTTCCGTTTCTTCCTCACCACTTGTACAGCGAAGAACCGGGCAACATGGCGCCAGCCGGGTAGCGAGCCAATCTGCATAATAAAAGATTAGGGCGGGGCAGCCAGCTGCTTCCTGTGCTGTGCATTTGAGACACCTGGTCCGACCAATCTTTCGTGCCTTATGTAAATCAGACACCGTCCCCTCAGGCTCCTCCATGAAACCTGCATTCCACTGCGGAAGCCACAACCCGTTTTCTCTGGGACTCACTGCATAGAGAGCTCTTCTCTTTCTTTCGCCTATTAAACTTCTGCTCTTAATCGCCCGCTTTGTGTGCCCACATCCTAGTTCTCCATGGCCGTAAGACAACGAATCTCTGGTATGTACCCCAGACAAGGAAACCGCTTCATAATTACTTCCAAATTCCTCAGATAAGGAGTTTTGTCTTCGGGTGGCCTGCTTGATGGTCACCAGGTGACCTTTGGTCTCCTCACTGAGGAGGCGTCACATACACTGGGAAGAAAGGAGACCTAAGGACAGAACTCTGGGAAACACAGCCTCCAATGGGCAAGCAGAGGGAGATGATCCTCCAAGGGGCTTAAAGAGAACTGGAAAGAGAGAGCTAGGAGGCTGCTGCCATGGAAGGCAAGAGAAAGGAGTTTTATGTTCTGGTGAAGAATGTTACTAAGTATTTTCCTTCTTCATTTCTAGCGTATTTTAAAAAATCATAAGAGAAGATGAAATCAGGTGCCATATATCTTCTATCTTTGAAATATTAAAAATGTGGCTGAGTTAAATCAATCTAATGATAATGGAGTGCCAAGTAAGAATTAATTTACAGATTGTTGTATTCAACTTCTCAGCACTAGAGTCTAGAGAATAAATACTGCTGGCATCTCCTGGCGTGATTTACCACACCATCATGGCTTATACATTTGTGAACTTTTGAGAGAAAAAGTAAAGCAATATAATCTGCACTTGCCTTAGAGTCAGAGGACCTGAGTTTAAAATATTCCTGTCACTTACCAGTTGTGGACAAATCATTTAACCTCTCTGAGGTCCTATTAGGAGATGGCAAATTCTGGAAATTAAATATGTTGGATGTAACATTTTAACAATTCAATTCGTATTCCTCAACTCTTTTGTATTCATTGCATACTTCCAAATATTAGAAAGTTTGAAGGCATTCTGGAGATTAGCTAGTATTTTCTTTTAGCATGAGGCAGAGGCAGCACACAGGTGCCCCTGAGATCATAGAAGTTCTTCCCCTCTTGGTGAAGATTCTATTGCAAATGTATGCAGAGGTCAAATGGCTGAGAAACCCTTAACTATGCCCATTTTAAGTATAATAATTGGTGTGCAACTTAGCATTTTAGTTAGATCCTAGATTTTTTTAATTGAAATTTCCCCAAAATCATTATCTATAGGATTGTTGAATATTTACTTCAACATGTTGACAGAATGTTTACAGAAACATATACAAACAAAACATAAACAGGTTTTCTGATATATAGTAAAAACACAACAATGGTCTTCCTCTCCCCCATCAATCCCAGTCTGTTAATATCTCACTACAGCTGGAAGGTGACCTCCACATTATATCCTAAACCTGTATAATAAATAATAGTAGATTATTTATCTACTATTTAGTAGATAATAGTAGACTATTTAGTCTACTACTAAAGCCCATCACAACAGCAAATAGAGCAGCACATAGCACATTGTCCTCTCAGAATTTCCATGTTAGGGGACACTGACAGACCATTTGTTACCTTAGTCATTTGGAAGAGGGAAAAAGATAATTTGATTCTTAGAAAGGATCAACCTGAAAGCAAAGTACATATCCCTTGACACACCAAACTGGAACTTTGCTTTTTATTGTGTTTTTCTTTTTAGACAGGTTTATTGAGATATAGGCATAATTTAGTAAAATCACTCTTTTTCACATAAAATTCTATGGATTTTGACAAACACACACAGCAGTATAACGTACAGCCTCTTCACTACAAAGGACTGAGTACTGTAAGATCTTTGTGCCTTTGTAATCAACCTTTCTATCCAATCAGCTCCTGGAAACCAATGATATGGTTTCTGCCTCTGTAGTTTTGCCTTTTCCAGAATGTCATATAAAATAGAATGAAAGAGTGTGTCTGGCCTTTGAGCCTGGCTTCTTTCATTTAGCATAAGGCATTTGAAATTCATCCATATCACATCATGTATCAGTGTCACGTCCCTTTTCATTGCTGAGTAGTATTTCATTGTACAAATGTATCGCAGTTTATCATTTTGCCTGTTGATGAACATTTGGGATGTTTCCAATTTTGGTAATTACAAATAAAGTTGCTATAAACATTTATAAGTAGGTTTTTATGTGAACTTGTTTCATTTCCCTTAAATACCTAGGAGTGGGAGTTTCATGTCATATGTTTCACTTTATCAGAAGCTTCCAAACTGTTTTCCTGAGTGGCATTCCCTTCAACCCTGTGGGAGAGTTCCGGTTGCTCAGCATCCTTACCAACACTTGATATTATAAAGTTTTTATATCTTAGCCATTCTGATAGGTATGCAATGGTATCATCTCATTGATGTTTTCATATGAATTTCCCTAATAAATATGATGTTGAGTATTTTTCATGTGTTTATTGTCCATCTGTGTATCTTTTTTTGGTAAAGTCTTTGTTCAAATCCTTACCTATTTGTTGTTTCCTCATTATTGATTTTTAGGCATTCTTGATGTATTCTGCGTGCAAGTTTTTTTTATCAGATACATATTTTGCAAATATTTTTACAAATTTTTTACAAATATTTTCTCCCAGTGCATGGCTTTTCATTTTTCATAAGCATGTTCTTCAAAAAGCAGAAGCTTTTAATTTTAATTTTGATGTAGTCTAGTTTATCATGTTTTTCTTTTGTAGATCATGATTTTTATCATCTCCAAGAAATATTTTTACCCAAGACCATGAAGTTTTTCATCTGTTTTCTTCTAGAATTGTTTTTTTAGAAGATAATTCTAATCATCGAATAATTTAGAAATTATTTAACTTTTACATTTAGGTCTATTACACTTGTTGAGCTAATGTTGCCATATAATATGAAGTATAGGTCAAAGTTCATTATTTTGCATATGGATATTCAATTGTTCCAGCATCATTTGTTTCAAAAACATTCCTTTCTCCCTAAATTGTCCCTGCATTTTTGTAAAAATCAATTGACTATTCATGCATGGGTCTACTTCTGAACTGTCTGCTCTGTTTCATTCATCTCTGTGTCTGTCATTTTATCATCACTGCACTGTCTGGTAATTGTAGCTTTATAATAAGTCTTAAAATCAGGTAGTGTGAGACCTTCCCTTTTGTTCTGCTTTTTCAAGATTGTTTAGGCTATTCTAGTTCCTTTGTCTTGTACAATTTAGAATCAGCTTGTCAATTTCTTTTTTAAAATTGCTTCTGAGATTTTGCTTGGGATGGAGGTGAAATTATAGACCTCTCTGTATATGATTATAGATTAATGAGAATTGACATCTTAATATTAAATTTGCCAATCCATGAATATTGTATAAATATTCATTTATTTAGGTCTTCTTTGATTTCTTTCATCAATATATTGTTGAATACATTGATTCAACAATATTCCAGCATATATATCTTGCACATGTTGTCAGATTTTTACCTAAGTATTTCATGTTTTGAAGGTTATTATAAATTGCACTTTTTGAAATTTTAATTTCCGATTGTTCATTGCTGGTATGTAGAAACATAATTTATTTTTCTATATTGATTGGAGTTTGAATTTCAGTTGCAAGTTTCCTCCTAGACATTATATATACTAGAACAGTGGTCTTCCAACATGATTGATCTTCAAAATGGCCTGGAGAATCATAAGTGTACAAATAAATAGATTCCCAGACCTCATCTCCCACAGGTTCTTATTTCATAGTTCCTGGGATAGGCCTAGGAATTTGTATTTAAAAAGCTTCCTTGGATAGTTCTGTCTTTGGTGAGGTTTGAGAATCACTGTTAAGCATTTGTGGAAATCAATTATTTAATAAATAAGGCAGATATGGCAAGTGACATAATTCATTTCTTGTACTGACACTACAACCTATACTCATCAGGCATTTCCAGTTGGATTTCTGATGATGGATTGGTAGTGATATATGTATTCTAAACCTTAACCCCTCCTTTTTAGCCAGTGGCACATATTTGTTGGAAATTGTGCCATATTACTAACTGGGGTTAGAAGCTCATTAAAATTCAGTCTATGGTCACACTTGGCCAGATTATCGTAATAATGAGCATACTATGTAGTATTGCTTTGGGGAGGGACAAATAAAAGGACACTGGCTGGAAAAAAAAATGTAATAAAAATTTGGTTACATTCTAGAGTGGTCTACCAAGATGAAGAATGTGATAAAGGGATTGTTGAGTACAAGTGCTACAAAGTCAACTTTAAATAATTTTGGTGGGGCTGGTCGGGGGCGAGCAAGGTAGGAGGCAAATGTATTAGCAGGGCATTGCGGTATCTCTTAGAAGAGCCTAAGAGCAGTAATTGCAGATTAGCCTCCCTGGGGACCGGAAGAAAGACAAAGACAGCCATCAGGATTCCAGAAAGATCCTGTGTTCCTTCTGTTCCTATGAGTGCTTCTTGCTTCTCTCTTATTTCCTTTCCTGCAAAGCAGCTTTCTCTGCTCTCTTTTAATCAAGAATGTCCCCAAATGAGACCCCAACTTTGAAGTCTACGTGACCCCAGAAGTCACACAGATGTGCAACTCACCAAGAAGCTCAGAATAGGAGAATTGATCTTATTCGTATTAAGGAACCACCCATTGATAATACTGACTGATGAGGGCTATGGTAAATGATCTTCAGAGAAAGAAAAGGATTCTCTGAGAAAGATTCACCAAGGCATGCAATTTGATTGACACCTGCCATAAATGGATGCCATATTTAGAATCTCTCCTCTAAAGTATGAATGATAGCCATATAGTGATAATTACATATAGTGATATTTGTAATTGGTAATTACAAATAAAGTTGCTATAAACATTTATAAGTAGATTTTTATGTGAACATGTTTCATTTCTCTTAAATACCTAGGAGCAGGATTTTCATGTCATATGTTTCACTTTATCAGAAGCTTCCAAACTGTTTTCCTGAGTAGCATTCCTTCAACCCTGTGGGAGGGTTCCGGTCTTTCTATCTGTGATAACAACATGGCATGTCCCATGTAAGTGAACATATTTTGAATTGTCTAATAAGCAAAAAACAGCATTTGCTAAATAAAACTCTACTGCTGGTAAAGAAAACATTCTATCCTGAACGCATAAAACTTGAATTTAGTCTATCCTTTTTAACATGAGCATTACAGAAACAGTATTGGGATAATTAAAACTAAACTACTTCTAAATAAACAAGCTAACTACATGATGGCACCATGGAAATAAGGCCATTTACTTGGATTTTATACTATGTTTTTCTTCTTCACTACTTCTCAGAGTGTAGTGGTTTCCAGATTGTACTCGAGAGTTTAATCAAGTTGTGCGTAAGTGTTGACGTTACAGAGCTACCTGCTTCGCAGAGGAGAAGATTTCCATGTGTTATTCAGAACTGTTCTAGACACATTGGACCCAGCGTATACATGCTCCAGAAGTAAGTCCTAGAGTCATAGAAATCAGGCTGTTAAAATGCAGTCTTATAGTGATCTATACCTCACTTTATAGAAGAGGAAATTCAGGGCTTTGGAGATTATGCAAACTGTCTGGGTCTCACTCTGAGTTACTGGCAGGACTGGCCCGGGATTTCTCATTCTCAGCTGAGCTGCCTTCTGTGAAACACATTTTCCCACTTAAAAGCTCAAGACAGAGAAAATAATAAAAGTGAGCTTTTTAACGCCAAGCCTGTTGTTCTTCCTGAAGAAACAAGTCTGAACAGCATTTCTCAGGTCTCACCTTGCTTCTGATTCCCACATCTGTCTAGCGCGCTCTCTCTCTTATTACACTTCTCCGTCTGGGAGACCCAGCTTAGATTTCATATCCGCTGTTTTATTAGAATGCTACTTTATCTCCAAAGACTATTTCTGTGTTGCTGATAGTTTTATAAATGCACCCGGGGTTTACAAGTGATACCTGGGTAAGGATTTATGTGACTAAAACTATTTAGGTGTAAATACAGCAGCAGAAGAAAATGTCTTAGACTTCTAATAACGCAAGTTGTGGTTTAGCTCTTCTCAGAGTTGACATTGATGAGGGAATGAACTGAATGGTTCCCCCCATACCTCACCAGCAAAATTTATATGCTGAAGCCCTAACTTCTACTACCTAGAGATAGGTGGGGTCTGGGAGAAGGTGATAAAGGTTAAATGGGGTCATAAGGATGTGGACTTAATTTGATAGGATTGTTGTCCTTGTAAGAAGAGAAAGAGACATCGGAGAGCTTTCTCCCTCTCCACGTGCACACCGAGAAAAGCCCATGTGAAGATCCAAAAAGAAGGTATCCCAGGAAGAGAGCGCTCCCAGAAACCAACCCTAGCACCTTGATATTGGACTTCCATCCTTCAGAACTGTGAAAAAATAAATGTCTTTTGGTTTAGCCACCCAGGCTTTAGCCACCACAGTATTCCATTGTGGCAACCTGAGCAGACTGATACAATGAGCAGGACTGTGCAGTGTATTGTAAAAATGTTTTCTAAACTCACATGCAAGGTGCCTCTAATGAGACAGTTAACAAACATATCTCCAGAACTGATATGTATCTTTTAAAGTTTATCATTGTTCTCCAGCATCAGCACTTTTAAGCATCATTAGAGTGTAATATCTGTATTTGCATGTGCTTCCTTGTACTGTAACACTTATTGCCAGATTTTTCTAACAACCTAGAACAAATTGAACATGTTTATGTTTACCTCTTGTATTTATTTCAGAAATACCATTTACTAACACTTTCCTATGCCACCACCTTTTGTATTATTTTTTGCAACTGTTTCTTTGGAGATTTCATAAAATATTGTGACATCTCAACTACTTTTTCTAAATTCTTTTTTTCTGTGACCGAGTCTTGCTCTGTCACCTAGGCTAGAGTGCAGTGGTGTGATCTCAGCTCACTGCAACCTCCACTTTCTGGGTTCCAGCGATTCTTGTGCCTCAGCCTCCTGAGTAGTTGAGATTACAGGCATGCACCACCACGCCGGTTTTTGTATTTTTAGTGGAGACAGGGTTACACCATGTTGGCCAGATTGGTTTCAAACTCCTGGCCTCAAGCTGCCCACCTGCCTAAGCCTCCCAAAATGCTGGGATTACAGGTGTGAGCTACCGCGCCCAGCCATGCTTTTTCTAAATACTTAAGTACTATGTTTTTAAAAAGTTCTATAAATTTTACATTATATACACTTTTTAGGCAGTTTAGATTATTTTTAATTTTACCTTAATCATTAAGATACCCTGAAAATAAGTTTCTGTCTGTTTCATAAGCCTGTTAAAGAGATTCTAATGTCTCATCTTTCATCATATTCATCATATTCAGACCCCACTCCTATGTTGTAAGAGGACACATATTGACAATATTTATGTACTTATTCCTGCAGTATCTAAAATCTCTAAAACAGTGTATTTCATTTTCACCAATAAATCCTGATGTAATAAAGAAATTTGCCACTAGTTGCATTATCCATCCCCAGGGCATTTGCATAGAAAAGCTTTAAGGGCATTTTACAGGCTGGTAAACTGAATGGCAAGATGGCGTGAATTTATTTTCAGAATCATGCTGTAGGGTCACAATGAAATATTCCGTTCCTGGTTTCTCTTGTACATTTCCATTTTCTATTACCTTATTGTTAAAAGCCATCCAAAATATTCTTGATTGATTGAAATCCAGAAAGGAAGACAATGTTCATGGACTTTTCGCAGTTATACTGCCAGTTTAAAGCAACTTTCTAAGATTTTTTAACCTGTAAGTAGAGACTTAAAAAAAAATTCTAAGTACCAGTTGCAATGTTCAGATTTACTTTAGTACAAGTTATTTTATATAAGGAATTTAAACACATCAGAAATTGGGACAAAACCCATGATTTGAGAAAGATTGTCATTCACTGAGCTTATTAAGGACATAACCTTAATTTTCTGCCTGTCATCATTTAGTGATGTTTGCTAAATCAGAGAGTATGACTTTGATTGCCCCCATTCACACAGTCTGGTGTGGTTATTTTGACTGCGTATCATCATGTACCTGAGACTCACACCAAATGAGTCTCTCTCTCACACACACACACAAAATCAGAACAAGAACACAAACCTACACTGACGTCGCATTACCTCCCAGGTCAAATCCAAACTTCTCGTGAAGGACAAGTAAAGCCTTCTCTTACCTCATCTCACCCCCCGCCCCTTTTATTTTCCTCCACGGAAGCTTGTGCTCCAACCAGACCCTCTTCCTTCTTGCTGTTCTTTGAGTGTGATATTTGTCCCATGTTGCTTTCAGAGTAAAATCAGAATTCCTTAGTATGATTTGCCAGTTTCTCCCCAGCCTCACCCCTGCCTGTGTCTCCAACCTCATCATTCACTGTTCCCTGGCACACAAACCTCCCTCCAGCCAAACTGAGGCACTGGAGAAGTGTGTCTCTTCTCGAAATTTCCTCCTCACCCTCACCATATGATTCCCTCTGCACAGAATGGCCTTCCCTCCTGCTTGCTCTGGCTAATCTCTTCTTGTTTTAAGATTCCTCTTAGGTTGCATATGCTTTTTGTTGTCCTCTTATTTTTCCTCCGCTGTGTCATGCAGCCTTCCTTTGAGGTCAATTAGCATGCCATGTTTAGCTCTAGTACGGCATTTGTGGCACCGTATGTGTGACCTTTGACTCTAGAACAGGGACCGTGTCTTTTATCTAAGTGATGAAGATGAGTGGAAAGATGCATGTTTATTGAACTCATACCAATAATGTGCCTTCATTTATATTTTTCCCTCTCGCCTCAAATCCTTTTGTCAAAGCATCCCAATCTTTCTTTTTAATAAAAATCTCACTCAACCTTTATCTCTCTGTAAACTCCTTTCCCTTCTCTCTTTCCCCAGAGCAAGTGATTTGTACTTTTATTTATTCTCTGGAAGTCATTTATAGCCAAATCAGAGTAGAACATTTTCTAGATAGAAGTTGCATCTTTGTACTTCTGCAGTCTCATGCTAGGCATGTAGAGAGTTTCTAATACTCATTAATTAATTTGCTTGAATGGGGAATAAAATGCTCTGGAAATAAGGCAAAAGGTTGACTCCTTCAAAAGAATAATGACCTGTACAGGGTCATGGCACCATTTTAAAATAAAATAATTCCCTTTGTTTAGTAGAAGCACTATCATCATCATCATCATTATTTTCCAAATAAAACACATCTATCCTGAAGCTAAGAAAAGCAATAAGACTAGTGACATGCTTTGAGCGCATTTATTAGTCAGAATACTGTTCTATTACATGCTCAAGTCTTTAATATGCATGAAACAATATTCTCTGATGCAACAGATGATTAAAGAAATATATTAAAGCATTCATTTTGAATGAAAATACATGGACAAGGTAATTCCCAAGGCTCAGAGCAACTACAGGGAGGAATATAAGCTGAAGTAGGTCATTTCTCCCCAGAGAAATTCTATGGAGATTGCTTTCAATTTTGGGTTTTAAATCTAAGAAGTTGCTATATAGAGAGCTGAAAAATAAGGTTTCTGGCTTGTTCATATGCAAGCTCTGGGTTTTCCTTTTTTTACAGGGGTGAAGAAGGATGATAAAAGGGCCTTTTCTTTTCTCTTCTATGAAGACCACTCATTGACGACATCATCACAGGGCTGGTTTACTATCAGAGCTCCAGGAGCCTCCTAGCTGCCATGCAAGACTCTACTAGCTAGCTAGTGTCCTTGGCTAAGCCTCTTGACCTTTGTGGTTTTTTAATTGATGAATAAAAATTGTATATATTTGTCATGTACAACATGACATTTTGAAATATGTATGTATACATTGTGGAATGGCTAAGTCGAGCTAAATCACATATGCATTACTTTACATACTTAGCATTTTGTGTGATCAGAACATTTAAATCTACTCTCTCAGCAATTTCTAAGAGAACAATCCATTGTTACTAACTATAGTCACCATGTCAGCCTCTTGACCTTTCTGAACCTCAGGTTTTCTCTTTCATGTGGGAACAATAACGGATTTTCTTATTTCACATTGGAGTAGAGCTGGGAGCTCGAATAAGATAAGGAGTTAAAAATTTTCAAAGCAAATTCAAAGGCAAGGTATTACGATTCATTTATTCGCACAGTTTGGGATACTGCAAATTGAACTTATAGGCAGAACATCTGTAATATATCATGAGACCAGTGCCAATATATGTTCAATGCAGGCTGAATGCAAAATCAGCTTTGCTTATCTAGAGGCAGAAGTATCTTCATACACTAGCTGGCAGCCTTGACTGGGAATATGAAGTCCTGAGTTGTATTCTTCTTTCCACCAATCAATCAACAAGTATATATTGATTCACTGACATTCACAGGCAGATAGGATAGGCATTGAATAGAATTTTCCCAGCCTCCAGAATCATAATACATATTTGAAGACGTATGGCATGTATATGTGTCGATTTCAGTAAGAACCCACCCACTGCAGTCATGCAGCACTGGGCAGGGGGATCCAGGAGGCTGGAGAATGGAGCACATAAGCTGGAACAAGGGAAGACAATGTGGCAGTTTGCTAGGGCTGCCCTAGCAAAAGTCAGCAGTACCCGCCTATGCCAGGGAAGATGCATTCCAAGATCCCCAGTGGATGTCAAAACCAAGGATGATATCGAATCTTACTTGTACTGTTTTTTTATCTGATCACCTAGATGGCTCCCAAGTGAGTAACAAGAGGATAGCATCAACGGCATGGAGACCCAGGACAAAGGGAAATTGACATCCCAGGCAGGACAGAGAGGAATGGCGGCAGATTGCGACATACTGCACAGAACAGTGTGCAATTTAAGTCTCAGGTATTATTTATATCTGGAAGTTTCCATTTAATATTTTCGGACCATGGTTGACCACCAAGGAAAGTGAAATGGCAGATAAGGGGGACTACCGTACCCCAGACAGGGTCGAGGGGAGAAGGGGTTAACTGAGAGAAATGTATCCCTTCACAGTTTTGGAGTTCAGAAGTCTGAGATCCAGGTATGGGCAGAGTTGGTGTCTCCTGAGGTCTCTCTCCTTTGCTTGCAGATGGCGTCTTCTTTCTGTGTCCTCACGTGGTCATCCCTCTGGGTCTGTGTCCTCATCTCCTCTTCTTATAGGGACACAGTCATAGTGGATTAGGGCTCACCATAATGACCTCATTTAACCTTAATTATCTCTTTAGTGATCCTGTCTCCAAATACACTCACACTCTGTGTACTGCGGGTTAGGACTTTAACATATGAATCTTGTGGGGGACACAATTCAGCCCAAAACAGACAGGTGTGATTCAAATACTTAGAGGGCAAGGAAGGAAATGTTACAGACAGCCAGAAGGTTCAGATGCGTAAAGGTGCATGGGTGTGTAGGGACAGTGAGTGAACCAGCGTGACATACCTCCTATCAGCAAAATGCTTCACGGTTACCAGCAGACATTGCTTTACTTAATCCATACTACAGTTCTATGAGAAAGAGATTCTTCTTTACAAATTGGAAAACTGAGATTGGCTTGCCTCTTGCCAGTGCCCTTGAGATTTAGTGTGCAAACATCATCCAGGGATCTTATTCAAATGCAGATTCTTGTTCCTTAGGTTTGGAGCAGGGCCTGAGAATCGGCATTTTGAGTCAGCTGTTTACGCGATGTTGATGCTGCTGGTCTGTGACCACACTCTGAGTAGCAAAGTTTTGAGTTGCAAGGGCACAGGTAGGGCAGAGTAGTGGAAGGGTGTGTTTTAAAAGAATATGACAGGAACAGGCTATCAGTTTGGTTGACCCTGTGGTATTGTCACAAATCATGAGTTAGCTTGTATCATCTTGTGAAAATCAAACAGTAGTGATATTTTCCCAATTTATAGAAAGACAAATAAATTAAGTTGATGGAGTTGTCTCAATTAAAAGTTTTCAGCCATAACATTTTCTTTAAAAATTTAACACTTTGACTAAAATGAAAATTCAAGAAGCAGGAAATTTCCAGAAAAAAAAAATCTGGAAGCAGCTAGTTGTACTTACTTTGACAACATGTTCTTAAGTGAGATGTGCTCATGTCAGTGATTTGTATATTACATGCAATAGAAAATTCTCCTCCTACAAATCTTATTCTTAATGTGCTTAATGGAATTAAATATATCAGTACTCCATGCAGTTCTGCAACACCCAGACATCCAGGTGAATAAGCTGGCAATGACTCTGTAGGAAGAAGACCACTGAGGTTTATTGACCAAAGTGTGGTATGGGGAGGTTGGCTGTGGGAGCGTATGTAGGATGGTCGAGAGGAGGAAGAGAGTTTGAAAGCAAAAGAATTCAGCATGAGGTTACGAAGCTCTGGGCAACAGTGGCAATAAAAAGCAGAGGATGGAGGCTGAATCATCCAGCTTGGGGACCTGAGTTCAAGCTGAGTTCAGTCTTCCAAGCTTTATGTGTCAAAAGCATGAATGAAGTACCACCTGCTCATACTTATCAAGAAGCTTCAACTAAGAAACTGGGCCAGGCACAGCGGCTCACACCTGTAATCCCAGCACTTTAAGAGGCTGAGGCAGGAGGATCAGTTGAGCCCAGGCGTTCAAGATCAGCCTGGGCAACATGGTGAGACTGTGTCCCTACCAAAAATTTAAAATAAATTTTCCAGGCCTGGTGATGTGTGCCTGTTGTCACAGCCACTTGGGAGGCTAAGGTGTAAGGATCACTTAAGCCGGGAAGGTCAAGGATACAGCGAGCTATGTTTGTGCCACTGCATGCCCACCTGGGTGACAGAGCAAGACCTGTCTCAAAAAAATAAACCAACAAAACAAACAAAACAAGAAACTGACATTGGAGAAAATGGCTTAAGAAGATTTTAAGATCCATTACCAATTCGTGGTCAGAACTACCTTGGGAAACAAAATGTATTGAAAATACTCTTATAACTAACTGTAAATCTACTTTCTAAATTACTATTTCCCTAGTTGTCTTAAGACAGGCTCCACAGAAAAAGGGAGTGAGAAGATTCAGAAGAGGCATCCATGATCAATTAAATTTGGAAAATGTTAGATATCATAGCCCCTCTTTAGAGATTTGCCGTGCACATTTGTTTATTAAAAGTTCTGAGAGTCCCACTGTTAAAACACGTATACACTAAAAACTCTGTTGCGCTCTAAGTCAACATTTCTTTAACTGGCCAGATAATCCTGTTTTAATAAATATTCCACTAATATCATGCTCAACTAGTGTTCCAAGGAATACATCTTAGAAAACACTGTTGTGAATCAACTAGCTAAATAAATACTTTCGTTCTTTGTAGTTTGTAAACTCTTACAAAATTCCTCCACTTAGCAATTTGGGAGAAAAATTCATCATTGTGTAAAATTTTGATGAAGAAAGGAGACTGCAGAGAATACTGACTGTCTGCTAAAACCCAGGAGTCTCAAAATCCTTACACTGGTGATACATCTTCCCTTTGAACTTTTAGTTGGTCAGTTATTTATTATTCAACCCATAGTTATAAATTTACTTCTGAGCAAGGCATTGTTCTTGGTACCTTGGTGGCATCTAATATAGCACAGTCTCTGTGCTTAAAAATATAAGAAGAAAAAAGAGGTCTAGAAATAACTCTAACTGGGAGCCTAAGAGAGGAAGGAAGAAAGTTGACGTGGTTTTGGAAAGGGATAGATCACAGACAGTCAAAAGGATCAGAAGAGGCTTTATATGCAGGTAGCTCATGAATGAGAAGATTTTGGCAGACGGGAGTGAAAGGGGGTAAAGGTAAAGTAATAGTATACCTCATCATCCAAGCCCACATGCTTTTAAGAGTGAAAGGGGGTGCCATCGATGGTGCCACTGACTCCAGGAAAGCAGGCATAAGCTGGTCAATTCAGATTAGGGAGAAGAAACAAGTCAGTTCATTGGCAGAAATCCTGGGGAGAGCAGAGAATTAGGAATGGTCCAGCCAGGCTAGGACGTTAGGCAGGGTATCTGGCCCCCAGCTCCCTCCAGGGCTCATCTTCTACCTTCAGTATGAAAGGATAGATATGACAGGCCTTGGCACCTGCTATGTATGAGAGGAAGGAAAAGTGGGGAATCTACACAAATGGTGAAACTGCCTTAGCAAAAATTATGACAGTGGAGAAATCTGACATAGAAAAGTTAGGACAATGCAAGAAATCCGACCTAACTGACTCCATCTTGCTTCTGACCTCTAAGCACTCCTTGTTCGTTCCTGGGCATATGCCAAGCTATCTATGGGAGGAATTTAGTTTAACATTGAAATAAAGATAATAATAGCTTCTTCCCAAAACTAACCCCCTCCTTGTAAAACTAAGAAATAGGCTACAAGGTTAGAATTATGGTTCAGAAGCCATGTAGCCAGAAGTCACAAGATTTGTAAACTCTGCAGTTGCTCTTATAGATAACATCACTATTGTAAAATGTAAGATTGGTGTTTGAGATATTTTTTAGACCCTGCATTCTGATGACCGGCTGGCACCACCTGGTTTGGTAAATTGGTTCAATTGGTCTTGTGATCCTACCCAGGAACTGAAAATAGTAAGAAGACAGCGTCGACCTCCTATGATGTCATCTCTAACCCAACCAATCAGCATTAACTGTTCCCTAGCCCCCTGCCTGCTAAATTGTCCTAAAAAATATCCTAGTCTCCTAAATTTTCAGGGAGACAGATTTGAGTAGTAACTCCCATCCTTCTATTTAGCTGCCTTGTGACAATTAAACTCTTTCTCTACTGCAATAGCACTCTCTTGGTGAATTGAGTTTATCTGTGCAGTGGTCAAGAAGAACCTGTCGGGCAATTAGAATACCAAGACAGAATCCTCCAAACAGTGTTCCTGAGAAATGCTTCTCAGGAAGACCCTTGTTCCAGACGTTCATCAAATCCATTGAGAAACACTATAGTCTAGACCTCCTCTTGACAGTCTTTAAAAATGTGTTTGAGAGTGCACATTTGAAAAAAAAAAAAAAATGAACTTATGGACATCCTACTGGAGCCCCCTTTTACCAGCCACCCAACAGTTAAATTTTTATTAACTTAGTGAACCACAATTATTAGTGGCTTGAAATCAACCATGGTGGGGCTGGGTACAACAGGCATCAGCAAACTCCTGCCTGTCTGCTTTTGTATGACTGCAAGGTAAGAATAGTCTTTACATTCTTAAATAATTGAAAAAATTTAGAAGACTTTTTTTGGGGCATATGATATGACAAAATTATATGAATTTCCACTTTCAGGTCCATAGATAACATTGTACTGGAACACAGCCATGCTTATGCATTTAGGCATTTTCTGTGGCTGCTTTCACTTACAACAGCAGTTGAGTTGTACTTGCAACAGAGACCATGTGACCTGAAAGCCTAGAACCTGAAAGCCTAGAATATTTACTATCTAGTTCTTTACAGAAAAATTTACCAACCTCTGATTTACACTATGGAAAGCAGCAAATACTGTAAATCAGGGATATTTACCAGCACACCACTGGAATATTTTCTTCTAAGAGTTCTAGCACAGGTGGTTAGGGAGATGCAAAAAGGATGAGTTGGTTAGGGAATAGGTGGTATCTGTTCTGGGTTATGACAAGACTGAGCTGCTGGGGCTAGACATAAAAATTTTGGGGCCACGCACACAGACATGATTGTCAAGGAAGTGTGGGCTGAGGAGATCTGAGGGCAAAGCTGTGAGTGAGACCAAAGTTTGGGGAGTTTGGTTGAAGGTGAAACAAAAAGGTACAAGGAAAGCCAGGCTGTGCTCAGCGTGTGAGAAGTATTTGAAGGAAGGATGAGAAAACCCATTGGACTTCGTGATTATGTCGGTTTTTTGGGTGATTTGAGTCAGATTTCAAGGCAACTAAGGAATGACAAAGAGTCAACAAGCATGAAGTGATGATAGCTTGAAGGAGAAGGTAAGTTTTTTAAAAACAAAATAAATAATATTTGATTGTGGGAATATCTGAGTTGGCTTGAAGTCTGAAAGGAAATAGGGAAATTGTTGACGAAAAGGAACACTTGAAGTAAGAGAGGTGAGACAGATGATGGAGCAGGTCTTAGGGAAAGTGGGGACAACATGAGTATCAGTGGTGGTGGAGGGGATATTGGAAAGCAGATACTTCTTTCTCTAAGACAGGGGAGGAGAGAGAAGGAAGGAAAGGCAACATAAGGAAAGCTGAAGGGAGAGGGTTGGAGTTGAGAATTTCTGCATTGTCTTAAAGAAATGACAGGTGAGTGATTTATAGGGAGGGAAGATGCGAGACTACAGCTTGGAGCTCCAAGTGAATGGAGAGGGAGAGAGTGGGCAGATGTTGGTCAAATCCATGGAGAAACACTGACAGTCTTGACAGTCTTGACAGTCTTTAAAAATGTGTTTGAAAGTGGACATTTTTTAAAAAAACAAATGAACATATGAACCTCCTACTGGAGATCCCTTTTACCAGTTGGCAAGAACTGATAGTTACATTATTATTAATTTAGTGAGCCACAATTATTAGTAGCTTGAAATCAGCCATGGTGGGACTGGGTACAACAGAGATCAGCAAAATCCTACCTGCCTGCTTTCCTATGTGCATATGTGTGTGTATAGATACTGTGTTATCTATTCCGGATACAAGCCTGCTTCTCAACCAACAAGGGAACTCTGTGCATCAATATTTGAAATACCATCCTCCTTAGGGGAAAAAGAAGAGGAGGGATGCAACAAATGCTTGCTGATTCATTTTCTAAGACCTAAAAATGAAGGCTTTAGGAAGTAACCTAACCTACCCATTATTCATAATGTGATTGGCACCAGGCTGACCTCAGAAGCTACAAAGATGGATATCGACACAGTCTCCACCATCAGGAAGCTCACGGTCTAGCCCAAATTTGAGTTCAAGCATTTGCTCGGGTCTTTGATGGTTTACCATAGAATTTAGCACTCTAGAGAAAAAAGCTGTCAGCAGTGCAAAGTACACAGGAATAGCATTTGTAAATTCCTTGATGGCAAAGTTGGGCATGGTGGCACATGGACCACCTAGATTGTATTTTTTAGACTGTATTTTATTACATATTAAATAATGGCAAGTTAAATGTATTAATTTGCATTGCAGCTCACTGAAGCTGTTTTTAAAATATGCCATTTATGTAAATAATGCCATCTTTATCTTTACTCTGCTGGTCCTCTCCACTGTAAAACATTTTTCTGTGTGCTTCAGAAAAATAGCACAGTAGGAAAGTTAATTGAAAATAGCCCTAAGAGTGAATTGTGAATTAAGATTGGCTGTAAAGTGCCTTCTGATTTCAAAAAAATATGTATCTGGACCATTAAATGAGATATTTAAATAAATAGAAATCTGACCAAATATAGCCTCATCCTACAAATATCTAGCAAATAAGGGAAACACAAATATTAAGTTTCAAATATAAAATTAAAAGGAAATGTAAAACATTTATGATATTAGCCTATAATAACAAGTAATTTCTAGTTAACCAAAGACCCACTCTCTTTTTTTCCTCAATGAGAAAACAAATATATTACCTATTTTTTAAGAAAGCAGTTTAGACATGCCATAACTTAGAGGGGGGATACCCCTGTTTTGTGTGCACCATTGTGTATTATAATTTAAACCATGTGGTGTTCAAGTGGCAATCCTTCTGGATCTTTCCAGACCAAAATTCAACATGATACATGAAATTCTGGTACGACAGCAAAATTACTTTTAGTACCCGTAATTTAGATCTCTCTGGGGTGCTATTGCCAGTGACTTTTTTATTTTATTTTTTATTTTATTTTATTTTTTGAGACAGGATCTCATTCTGTCACTCACTGGCACAATCATGACTTGCCAAAGCCTGGACTTCCTGAGCTCCTGCCATCCTTCCACCTCAGTCTCCCAAGGAGCTGGGCCCACAGGCATGTGCCACCACTCCTGTCTAATTTATTGTTGTTATTATTTATAGAGACAGCATTTTGCCACGTTGGCCAGGCTGGTCTCGAACTGCTGGACTCAGCTGATTCTCCCTCTCAAAGTGCTGGGATTATAGGCATGAGCCACCACACTTGGCCCAGCCAGGGATTTTTTGATTTGTGTTCTACTGTAGAAAGATCTAACTTGTGCCTATACCTGGGTTGACACTCGGGTTAAAAATTATTTTTATTATTTATGAAATTATTATTTAATAACAACTTCAGAAATGACAAGTGCCCCAGTACTCCTTGCTCTGTTCTGAGTTAAAAGGCAGCCCCTCTATGTTTGTGCTTTTGCTGTAAAGAGATCTATCACCTATTTTGGTCAGCTGGCTTGTCAGTTTTACATACACACACACACACACACACACACACACACACACAGAAACAAATGAGCTCCCCACACTTCATTCATGTCAGAACCCAACAGCTTGAGTAGCGCAAATATTCTGCAGTCACTCATGAAAAGAAATTTTTAATAATAAATATCTAACAATTAATGGGCTGGTAGCTGCAATTGTCTTCAGGGCATAATATCTAATTTCCTTGCAATGTTTCATATCCTTACTTTTCACGCTGCAACAGTCTATCATTAAAACCAAATGCAGGTTTCTATCACTTTTATTTATTTTTCAAATCAACTTATAAATCAGTGCCAGGCCTTGTTACAGATGAGTTCCAATAAATTATCGGCCGTGGACAAATTCTGAATGTTAAACACTTCCTTTCTCTTCCTCCTGCCCTGGGTCCCTGTCTGTCTCTTTCTGTCTATTGTTTTTCCTCTCTCCTGCTCTGAGAGGCGATGCTTCTCTGCAGCCCTCTAGGCCTCCATACCTCACTGGGCTCTGCTTTGGGTGCAAGTAACAGAGAGCTCTTAGTATTTAATTATGTGCTATTTAAATAATGCAAAAAGACATTTATTTTTTTCAGAGAAAAATATCAATATAGGAGACAAGAGTAGCTTTACAGTCGTTGGGAAATTTACCTTTCTCAGTTCTAAAAGTGAAAGCACTCTTGTTAGAGGCTTTTTTTTTATATCCTCCTAGAAGCCTGAGGAGGAATATCTGAGGTCTGAGGTCTACTTTTTTTTTTTTTTAATTGAGACGGAGTCTCACTCTGTCGCCCAGCATAAGGTGCAGTGGCATGATCTCGGCTCACAGCAACCTCTGCCTACTGGGTTCAAACAATTCTCCTGCCTCAGCCTCCCAAGTAGCTGGGACTACAGGTGTCCAGCTAATTTTTGTATTTTTAGTAAAGATGGGGTTTCGCCATGTTGGCCAGGCTGGTCTCGAATTCCTGGCCTCAGGTGATCTGCCCGCCTTGGCCTCCCAAAGTGCTGGGATTACAGGTGTGAGCCACCACACCCGCTGTGAGGTCTATTTTTCACATACATCAGTCTGTGAAGAAGCCCATCTGCCTTTGTCAAACTGCCTTGTCACCTCTAAGGAGTCCTTTTGCATTCCTTGACAGGTTCCTGTGGAGTCTCCCTGGAAGGGTCTATGGTCACAGCTTCTGGCATTCTGCTCCCACGGACAGGAACATACAGGAACATATAGAACATACAGGAACATAGAGAACATACAGGAACATATAGAACATACAGGAGACATGAGACACCCATTCCCATAAGACTAAGGAACAAAGATTCTAAAGAGACAGTCTGTTAGGATAACTCATGACTGTCTCATGCTTAAACTCATGCACACATTCAAAAATTTGTCTGAAATACTCATGTCTTAGCTGCAAACTGACAATAGCACTTTAGGATCCCACAAACAGTGAGACCTTTTATTAAAAGCCACTTCTAAAGTTGCCTACCTTGTTGCATTGTCAGTAGACAATACAGTGCCTTTTACTTTATTACCTTTCTTGGCCATAGTTTTGACTATTGATCCATTGTATGGCAGAGAAGACTATGTAGAGACTTCTTTTTGTTCATTTGACAAACTCCAGAAAGCTCTCTAAAATGTCATCTGTAAAAACTTTGAAGTTCCAGTAGGTTTCTGGAATGGACTTCTAATGTTCTGTCTTTTATTTCTTTTAATGTTTATTATTATTATTATTATTATTATTTTGAGACAGAGTCTCATGCTGTCACCCAGGCTGAAGTGCAGTGGTGTGATCTTGGTTCACTGCAACCTCTGCCTCCCAGGCTCAAGCGATTCTCCTGCCTCAGCCTCCCGAGTAGCTGGGATTATAGGCACCTGGCACTGCTCCCAGATAATTTTTGTATTTTCAGTAAAGACGGAGTTTCACCATGTTGGCCATGCTGGTCTCGAACTCCTGACCTCAGGTGATCCACCCGCCTCAGCCTCCCAAAGTGCTGGGATTACAGGCGTGAGCCACCGTGCCCAGCCTGTTCCGTTTTTCAATATTTAGCAAAGTCTTCCTAGTGGAAGTCTACAGACACATGGGTACAGGGACCATCTGACAAGCTGGGGTCTGGAGGGTAATCCTGGAAGGTTGGGGACAAGTCTCGAGTATTAATAGAGCCCTGTGAGGCCTCACCCATGAGATGTGAAGTGAAGAGCTGGGCAGGATGCCCCTTGCCTGTCCTTGCTAGGACTGGAAGTTTCTACCTCAAGAATCACATATTTGAGTGAAAGTGCTGCCTTCAGAAGGTGCACCTGGGAGGGACCATTCCAGATACATGGGTACTCTTTCATCTTGCCTACAAAACCCTGTCTGCACCTGCAATGGTTTTTATTTTCATTCTCCATTCTACTAGTGTGAAGACTCTTTGAAACAGAGAATGTTTATTCTTTTCTGTTTTCCTCACAGTGCCTTAGCACTGTGCATAGACATTGCTTGGTGTTCGGGATAGGACTGGTGTATTTGACAGGGAAATGCAGTAAAAACATTTGGAGGATGTTCTAGTTGATTTTGTAAGTAAGAAGTACTGGCCATCTTGGAGGAAAATGGCAGGAGCCCATATCAAACACTGTCGTTTTATCATTTTGACCATGGCTAGCCTTTTACTTGCAATATATTTTTAAAAATTCATTAAACACATGTCTGTTCGCCGTTATGCCTAAAATGAAGATGGACAAAACAAAATCCTTGCCTTCCTGTAGATTAGAGCCCAAAGCAAGACACAAGTGAATAATCACAAAGCAATCTTTTTCCATGCTATGCTGTAGGCTTGTACACAATGACATATGACATTGGAGAAAAGATGAGAGGGAGACTCAAAGAGAGAAGTAATGATTCAGCAACGGAGTGAGACCTGACCTCAATCTTAAAGAACACCTGGAGCTCAAATGATTGGCCAGAAGACAGATGGACAACTCAGGGGGAAATCACACACACAAGCACACACATACCACTGCATGATCATGTCCGGACCCAGCCCAGGTCTATCTCCTGAGCCTCACCTGCATATTTCACTGCCCACTGGACATGTTCACTTGGATGTCCCATAGGCATTTTAACACTAACTTAACCAAAATTGAGCACACAGTCTTTTTCCCCCAAACCAATTTCCCCTCCTATCTACCTTCCCCACTGGAGGGAACCAATATCCACCCAGTTTCCCAAGCCGTAAGCCTGGAGTCTTCCTTCATTCTCTTCTTCTCTCTCCCCCTCAACAGCAAATCTATCATCAACTTCTATAAATTCTACTTTCTAGGTGTTTTCAAGCTCATCCATTTTCCTAATCCTAAAGGCCATCACTAACTTTCATCTAGGCTACTGAAGCTACTCATAATGAGTCTCCCTGAATCTATTCCTGACTACTTCCACCTCCAAGTCATTTTCCATCTTGGAGAGGGGAAACACACTTTTTATGGTATTGTGTTGAGTCCTCACACTTTCACATAAGCCATAGGACCTGGATGGCCCGGTCTGAGCTTCCCCACCAGCCGTGACACTGTCAAGCAACCCTGCTAAACTTTGTTTGGCTCCTTCATTTCACAGCTCTCTATTGTTTACAACCATTGTGTAAGCTCTTCTCTCTGCCTGGAACATTTACATCCCCACTTCCTTCCCCATCCCTACCCCAGCCTTCCTAGCTCCTACTTATCCTCCTGGTCTTAGCATAGACCTCACTTCCGCCATGAAGCTACCTTTGATTCTTCAGTTACAATGAGGAGCCTTCCTTGCGCTTTCATGTACCCATATTTCTCTATTGTAACACTTAATCCATGATTTTATAATAGATTCAGTGTTGTCTCAATTCCCCACTAGACCGTGAGCCCCATGAACTTTGTTCACTGTTGAATTCCCAGTGCTTGGTACCTAGCAGTTTCTTCATAAGTACTATTGACTCCCCAAGGAGAGGAAGGAAGGGAGGGAGAGAAATGTGAGAAAATTAGCTGTTTTTGGTAAACTGAAACAACTACAGTAATGCATTAGGGAGAGTGGAAGGGATGAAACTAAGCCAGTAGATCCTGCCTTATGAACAGATAACAGGAATATATTTGAAGTCATTTAGAGGTACAACTGAAACTTGCAAGCATAAAATGATGCCTTTAGATGATGCCTATAATTCCCAGAAGAAAATTGAATATCAAACCCATTGGGGAGACTGAACACACAACTGCTGGAGAATTTGAGAACAAAACAAGAGAATGATTAAGTCGTGTGGTAGATACTGTAAGTGCAACGAAACTTCGTAGAGGGGAAATAACAGAGTTGGAACCGCCATGGAAGAAATGTGACTCGTTAGAGTTTGAGTAGGGCATCTGGCTCAAGAGTTGGAGCAATGCATCATAGCAACAATAATAACAACAGCAACTAATTAGATTGAGAATATGTGCCTACCATTTATACCGAGCTCCTTTAGAACCACAGCCCATGAGGTAGGCATTACCATTCTCCCCTGCTTGATAACTAGAACACCTGAACATTGGACATATCATGAATGATTGAGTTAGTTCTCAAACCCTGGTCGCCTGTCCACAAAAGGACACAGCTTGGCCACTCGGCTGCAATGTCTGTAGTATGTAGAGCATAGACTTTGCTGAAAGACAAAGCAAACTTTATCTGTCAGCTCCTGAGTTTGTATCTCAGCTCCACCACTGCTGTGGGATTTGGGGGAAGTTGCCAAACTCCTCTGAGTCCCCAGGGAATAACTTCTCTTGTCCCCATTTCACAGACTCCCAGAGCTCCCTATAAAATGGTGATAATGATACCTATTTTTCAAACTTGATTTGAAGATTAATTAATGTCGTATTTCTAAAGCCCTATCATGGTGCCCGATACATTGGAGGCACACAATGTACAATAACTATTTCTAGAACAACATGACAAGTGGATAGGATTTGGTTATACAGTAGGTAGGGGAGGTTTTTCAGGCTGAGAATACATTACAAACTAAGGTATTAGTAATACATCTCCATGCAGAGACAGGATGGATACCTGCCCCACTAGAACAGAGCTTAGAGAAACATGCAAAAGTCACGAGGCAGAAAGAACTGACAGCAAAGAGAAATGAGGCTGAGAAGCCAAAGGGGAGGCAGAAACAAGACCGGGTTCACAGAATGTTGGGAAAACCAAGAAGGAAGAGCAAGGTCTTAGCCCATTCTGGCTGCTGTAACAAAAATACCAGTCTGGGTGGCTTAAACAAGTTTCCACAGTTCTGGAGGCTGGAAGGCCCAGGATCAACATGCAGCAGATTCAGTGTCTGGTGAGGGTTCTCTTCCTTATTGTAGATGGTGCCTTCTTGCTGTGTCCTCATATGGAAGAAGGGGCAAAGAAGTGCTCTGGGCTCTCAAAATATGAATTTTGGACAGACATAGACATTCAGTCTATAGCCAGATAGCTAAGAAATCTGACCATCAGCAGAATTAAGCACCAGAGGAAAGCAAATGAAAATGAAGACAGAGGAGAGACCTTCAAATTTGGAATTGAGGAAGTCCATGGTGAATTTTCAGAGAAACTTCAAACTGGAGAGGCAGAAATCACAAAGGTAGAATGTATTTAAGTATTCTGGCTAATTTTAAGAAAACCAGTTTGCTTGTTTCCAATTCCCGATAAAGAAACAGGAGCGAGAGCTTTTTCACCAGATTTGTCCGGGGTGCTGGCTGGTGCGCTCAGCTGGTGGCTGTATGCAATCCAGGCACACAACAAGGGCAGCAGGGAACTCCTGTTACCTGTGCAGGCCCTCTCAGGTACCACAGAAAGAGCAGCTGCCTGAGTTTCCCCATTGCTATCCTGACCTACTAATTTTAATAGGGGACACTCACATGATTAATGTCCAGGGTGAGGACCGAGAGCCAAGAACTCAGCGTGCAGTGTCTCTTGGAGAAATAGGTTGCATATGTTAATCCTAAGTCCCTGAAACGGAAGGCAATTGTGTTTGATTAACTAACCCACTAGCACAGTCTGCAAATAGAACCAGGAAGAAGAAAATATTTGTAAGTTCTACCAGCAAAGAGATCTTGTGGGTTTATTTCCCTCAAGTGCATGACTTTCTTCATAGAACAGAAAAGCCAAAAGCGCCAAATTGTAGTTTAATATAAGATGTATTTATTGAACCTTCCACCGTAGGCCAGTTCCCCACAATGTGTGCAAGATCCCCTGAAAAGCGGTAGGTCTTTGCCACTTGGAGACTTCTGCCATGGTGGAAGCGGGTTCCCAAAGCAGAACATCTGTACCCACCACACCTGGGGTAGTTCGGACTGCTGAACAGTTGTAATCCAGGGTGGTGCTGACCATGTTGAAGGAGTTGCACCTTCCATTTTCCAGCAATCTGTACTCATCCAACTTACTAAAAACACGGTTTTTCCGTATTTTTTCCATTTTGATAATTGAGTAAACTTTCATCTTGCTTTGAGTTTGCAAAACCAGGACTGGGAATCTGACGTCTGACTCACCTGACATCTTGAGGCTGAGGGCTGTGAAACTGGAATTAGGTCTATGTGCTGGTCACTTAAAAATATTCAGCAACTCAGTCTCTACTGAGATAGAGATGCCTTAACTGGGGAAATTAGAAGGAGTGAATAATTATGTGCTCTTACATGGGCTAGGAAGGATAGAAAGTTATTTACTCTGAAATGACTCTCAAACTTTCTGTTACACACTTTAAATTCAATGTCAGAAGATTTCACATCTGGCTCCTAGTGTATAGCCTTTACTCAGGAAAACAAAAGACTCTAAAACTCTCCAAATCCCTCCAGCTCACTTCTGATGAAGCACATCAGCAGGGGAGGCAAGGAGAATGTTACACATTTTAGAGGGAAGGGGAAAGCAGGCAAATTACCAAAGTAAATACCTAGCAGCTCATTACTGTTCCACTTGCTTTTTCTAGGAGGCATTATTAAGAGAATGAAGGTTAACATTGATTCAGTTTCCAGTGTTTAATTTGAACATCAACAACATTCAATAAGTTTAACCATTTATTGAACACCTACTATGTGCCATGTTCTGACAGAAACAGTCTCTCTCTTTATGAGGGAGATTGTTAATTGAGTAGACACTACATGTCAGGCAAGGGAAAATGTATTAAATCCTGGAGCCTTCTGTCTAATGCAGGAGGCTGGAAATGAACTCCTAATTACATAAATAGTAGTTGCATTTGTGTATAACGTTATGAGGGAAAACTAGAGTTGATAATGAAAGTGCAACACAGGGAGACTTAACCTTTTTTGCAGGTCTGATAAGGCTGATGAAGGACCATTTATACTGAAACCCAGAGGAGTAGGAGTTAGAAAGGCAGCCACTTCTAAACAAGTGAACGAGGGGACAGTGGTGTAAGATGATGCACATAGGTCACACGGGGTCTTCTGGGCCATAGGAAAAACTTTGGACATTGTGGGGAAGGGGAACGGTTTTAAGTAGAAGAGTGTTTAACCTTTAGGTTTCTACAAGATCATTCTGGTTTCCAAGCGGAGGATGGGGAGGCGGGTGGGGGTTCCTACAACTTATGGAGATGCAGTAGGGCTTTCTCAGTAGTTAGTCTAAGTGAGAAACAGTGGTGGGTGTGGAGGCTGACAGAAGTGAACAGGCTTGAAAAGTATTTTGGAAGTGAAATTGACAAAACTGGATGATGGATAGGTTGAGGGGAGATGAAGAGTGCAGAGAATGACACCTCGAGTTCTGGAATGAGCGCTGAGAAGATAGTGGTGGCGTTCACCAAGATAGTAATGCTGAAAAGGAACAGACTGGGGGAAAAGATCATGAGCTCCATTCTGAACACGGTGAATTCCAAGAGTCTGTAAGTAGAGGTGTGAGGGTTAATTTTGAATGTCAACTTGATTGGATTGAAGGACGCAAAATATTGTTCCTGGGTATGTCTGTGAGAGTGTTGCCAAACGAAATTAACATTTGAGTCAGTGGACTGGGAGAGACAGACCCACCCTCAATCTGGGTGGGCACCATCTAATCAGCTCCCAGTGTAGCTAGAATAAAGCAGGCAGCAGGCAAGAGAAGATGGAAAGGCGGAGTAGCTGAGTCTTCCAGCCTTCATCTTTCTCTCGTGCTGAATGCTTCCTGCCCTTGAACTTCAGACCCCAAGTTTTTCAGCTTTTGGACTCTTGGACTTACACTGGTGGTTTGCCAGGGACTCTCCGGCCTTTAGCCATAGACTGAAGGCTACACTGTTGGCATCCCTACTTTTGAGGTTTTAAAACTCGGCCTGATCCACCACTGGCTTCCTTGCTCCTCCGCTTGCAGACAACCTATCATGAGACTTTATCTTTTTATCGTGTAAGTCAATTGTCCTTAATAAGCTCCCTTTCATATATACATATATCCAATTAGTTCTGACCCCGTAGAGAAACCTGACTAATACAGGAGGTGATGACTAGAGATATGGATTACAGTTTGATATGTGAGTGTGGAACTCATTGGAGAAGTCTGGGCTGAAGACATATGAGGAGTCACCGGAGTGCATGTGATAACTGAACTCAATGTGTCACTGAGGAAGAGAGTGTGGAGTGAGAAGATCATGGGACCAAGAGTGGAACCCAAGAACTCCGTATTTGGAGGTCAGATAGGATGAGGTGCTGACAGCAGAACTGAGCTGAGGCAGGCAATGCAGAAACAGGGAGAGATGCAGTGTCAGCAAAACTAGCGAGAGATGATGTTTCAGAAAAGTGGAAGCGGTCAAATGTGTCAAAGGCTGCTTGGAAGTCATGTAAGATGAACACAAGTTTTCGTCGGGATTTCATAACTGGGGATCATTAGAACCTTGAGGAGGACCGTTTCTGTGGGAGTAGAAATGGAAAGTGTAAACAGCTTTAAAAAATTATGAAAATGTCAAGCCTAAAAAAGTGAAAAAAAAAATAGTATCATAAGCCCTAATCCAACCAGAACTCAGATTCAGCCATTATCAACCTCTTGCCACACTTGCTTCATCTATCCTTTTGTTGCTATTTGTTCCTCCAGTGTGCATTTTTACTGTTTGACCGCTCACTCATTCGTTGCTTCACTCTACACATACTTGACAGCATTGTTGACTAGTTCCTGTGAGGCATTTGTACTTCTTTCACCTTAATTACCCACATCATGCAATTGTAAGATGAATGGCTAATCTAGTGGTATCATCCATGACTTTCTTTTAATATGAAGACAGATGTAAGGAAGGGATCCAGTTTCAGCTTTTTACATATGGCTAGCCAGTTTTCCCAGCACCATTTATTAAATAGGGAATCCTTTCCCCATTTCTTGTTTCTGTCAGGTTTGTCAAAGATCAGATGGTCTAGATGTGTGGAATTATTTCTGAGAGTTCTGTTCTGTTCCATTGGTCTATATCTCTGTTTTGGTACCAGTACCATGCTGTTTTGGTTACTCTAGCCTTGTAGTATAGTTTGAAGTCAGGTAGCATGATGCCTCCAGCTTTGTTCTTTTTACTTAGGATTGTCTTGGCAAAGGGGGCTCTTTTTTGGTTCCATGTGAACTTTAAAGTAGTTTTTTACAATTCTGTGAAGAAAGTCATTGGTAGTTGATGGAGATGGCATTGAATCTATAAATTATCTTGGGCAGTATGGCCATTTTCACAATATTGATTCTTCCTATCCATGAGCATGGAATGTTCTTCCATTTGTTTCTGTCTCTTTTATTTCGTTGAGCAGTGGTTTGTAGTTCTCCTTAAAGAGGTCCTTCACATCCCTTGTAAGTTGGATTCCTAGGTATTGTATTCTCTTTGAAGCAATTGTGAATGGGAGTTCACTCATGATTTGGCTCTCTGTTTGTCTGTTATTGGTGTATAGGAATGCTTGTGATTTTTGCACATTGATTTTGTATCCTGAGACTTTGCTGAAGTTGCTTATCAGCTTAAGGAGATTTGGGCTGAGATGATGGGGTTTTCTAAATATACAATCATGTCATCTGCAAACAGGGACAACCAACCATCCCATTACTGGGTATATACCCAAAGGATTATAAATAATGCTGCTATAAAGACACATGCACACATATGTTTATTGCAGCATTATTCACAATAACAAAGACTTGGAACCAACCCAAATGTCCATCAATGAAAGACTGGATTAAGAAAATGTGGTACATATATACCGTGGAATGCTATGCAGCCATAAAAAAGGATGAGTTCGTGTCCTTTGTAGGGACATGGATGAAGCTGGAAACCATAATTCTCAGCAAAGTATCACAAGGACAAAAAACCAAATACTGCATGTTCTCACTTATAGGTGGGAATTGAACAATGCGAACACTTGGACACAGGAAGGGGAACATCACACACCGGGGCCTGTTGTGGGGTGGGGGGAGGGGGGAAGGATAGCATTAGGAGATATACCTAGGGTAAATGACGAGTTAATGGGTGCAGCACACCAACATGGCACATGTATACATATGTAACAAACCTGCACGTTGTGCACATGTACCCTAGTACTTAAAGTATAATAAAAAATATAAAAATATGAAGACAGAAACGCCAATAGAGGAGATTGCTTTTTTACTTCTGTGTATGATCTTCACACACTGTAGACTTTCTAACCTCTGCCCCTTTTACCCATACCATTTCCATTGTTAGAATTACCTATCCTTGAAAGCCCGCATCTATTAAAATTCTCCCCAATGCCAAAAAGATAATAGTATCTTTTCCAAGAAGACTTTTCTGACCACTCTAACCGGAAGAGCTTCCTCTATCTACTGAAACCCTATTGTTTTCTTAGCATGCAACCTTTCTTCATGCTTCTGGACAGAGCATTCCTTTTACCTGTGAGCTTCTTGAAGTTAGCATCTTGAAAGTCTTCACATTCTCTTTAGTGTGCAGTATACTACTAAATACCATTATAGTTTAGTTCTCGATAAACATTTAAGTGGATAAGTAAAAATGTGTAAAGCACCTTAAGCATATAGTCCTGTGCTAAGCTCTGTATTACCTACTTCTGTTTTGCTCTTTTCTGCCCCCCAAATTTGTTCTAGCCTCTGCAATCAGAATTCATCACAGCCATGGGAGCGGAGCAACCCTTTTATATAAATTTGTGCATCATTAAATTACTTACCAAATTGATATTTTGTATACACAGAAACTTTTTTCCCTATATGTTAAGATATTTTAAAGACTATTATCTTTTACCCCTAGTACCTCTGAAAGATAGACTTTTAAAATTATACATTACCTCTGCATAAAACAGATTTGAAATGTCAATTACGATCAATCTATACAGAACCCAGGAATGTTACAGAAATATGGAAAGTGTGAGTATATAACCCCTAAAGTTCTTCCAACCTAAAAATAATCATTTGATATGCTTGAACCAGACTTGGCATAATCTGATATACATAAAAGTCACGTATTAGCCACAGTTGAGAAAACTCATAAAAATATGTACAACATCAGATTCAGCACCAGAATATGGTCTGTAGATGGGACAAATAAATAGGTATAAAATAAAGGCAAACTAAAAGCACTTCAACAACGATTTTATTTAGGCATTGTCTATGTAGCACAGGTAACTTATATATACCTTCAGAATGGACACAGAAGATAATAAGATGCTGTATAATTAAATTAGATCTACAGTTTTAGGATTTGCTGAGGTATCCTCAGGGCTGTTCTTGACAGAATTTTTTTTTTACAATAAAATCTTGTGATTTCAATTGTCTGTCTATGGAGGGAAAATAAACAAACATACATGGATGCCATCGCACACCTCAGCGGGAACAATGAACTTCTTAGTTATCTTCACCCTCCCCCTAAAAAGCAATTTAATGCACCACTGGAGGTTGCCTATTAATTGGACTAGAAATAAAGTAGTCTGTGAGGGTTGACCCAGGAAAAAACAGTTTGTGTGTGTGTGTGTGCGCGTGCGTGTGTATGTCTATAAACATATATAAGTGTGTGTGTATATATATATACACATACACATCTGTGTGTATAATATTTCACCCACAAAGTAAACAAGCAACACTAGTACATCATTTTCTAATTACAGGGCTGTTTCATAAACTGTAAATGCTAACATGGGAGACGTAAATCATAGCAATTTAATTAATAAAACAGTTTAGACACTTAAACCCATATGTGTACCCCTGGGGGCAACACATCAATAAGAGAACCTTGCAGGCATATTTTAGAAATTTTATGCAATCATTTGCAGTTCTTGTAGTCAATAATTATTACAAACTGCATTAACTCGTCTCTTGCCATACCCAAGGAGTGAATTGGCATTTGTTAAATGTTCTTTCCACTTTAGATAGCCTGTTCGCTCTGAGGATAATTTAGATAGCCTCTTAGGGTTGCTAGGAGTCGGGGAGCAGAGGGTTACCTTCCCTGAATTAGCAGGACTAAATGAGGTGAGGGAGCCCCCATCCAGCCAAACAGCAAAAGATGGGAAATGAGAATCTGGGGAAGGCAGGGGAAGGATTCTCCCCGTCCTTTCATTAAAGGGGAGTTTAGAAGATAGCCAGTGTCAGAGAACGGACATTTGGCACTTGAATTCATGTATTTTTAGATCTTCTTTCTATTTTGACCTTTAAAATGAGACCTGTAGAAACTTCACACATTGCTGGTGGGAATGTGAAATGGTGCAATCACTGTAGAAAACAGTTTAGTAGTTTTAAAAAGTTAAATATAAATGTACTATATTCACTTATATGTATCTACCCAAGAGAAATAAAAACGTAAGTCCACCCAAAAACTTGTACACAAATGTTCATAGTGACATTATTCATAATAGCTAAAATATAATAAAAAATATAAAATATAATAATATATATAATATAAATATATATAATAGCTAAAATATAAAAATATAAAAATATGAAGACAGAAACGCTAATAGAGGAGATTGCTTTTTTACTTCTGTGTATGATCTTCACACACCATAGACTTTCTAACCTCTGTCCCTTTTACCCATACCATTTCCCTTGTTAGAATTACCTATCCTTGAAAGCCCGCATCTATTAAAATTAGCCAATTAGACACAAATTAAAATTAAAATTAGACACAACCAAACTAAAATTAGACACAACCAACTGTCCATCCATTGTTGAATGGATAAACAAACCATGGTATATCCATACAATGGAATACAGTTCATCAGTACAAAGGAACATATACTGATACGTACGTCACTGTAGGTAGATCTTTAAAACATTATGTTAACTGAAAGAAGTCAGATACAAAAGACCACATACTGCATAATCCATTTATATGAAGTGTCCAGAAAAAGCAAAGTCATACAGACAGAGAGTAGTAGATTAATGGTGCCCAGAGCTGGGAATAGGAGCTAGGGTTAACTGCAAACAGGCAGAAGGGAGCTTCTTAGGGTGATACAAATGTTCTGAAACTGGGTTGTGGTGATGGTTGCACAGCTTGGTAAATTTACTAAAACTCATTTAATTGTATTCTTAAAATGAATACATTTTTATTTTTAAAAATTTGTATTTACTTATTTATTTGTTTTTAGAGACAAGGTCGCACTCTGTCACCCAGGCTGGAGTACAGTGGTGGGATCATAGCTCATTGCAGCCTCCAACTCCTGGGCTCAAGCAATCCTCTTACCTCAGCCTCTTGAGTAGCTGGGACTTTAGGTGCACACCACCACACCTGGCTGTTAATATATATAGATATAGATATATGTGTGTATATATATGTGTGTGTGTGCGCATATGTGTGTGTGTGTGTGTGTGTGTGTATATATATATATATATAGTAAAGACAGGCTTTTGCTTTGTTGCCCAAGCTGGTCTTAAACTTTGGCCTCAAGTAATCCCCCTGCCTTGGCCTCCCTAAGTGTTGAGATTACAGGCATAAGCCACTACACCCGGCCAGTGAATTTTATTATATATAATTATTGTTGAATAAAATTGTTTAAAATTATGCCTATAATATTATTGATATTCTTTATTATTCCTGAAAAACAGAAAAAGAATTAATGTTAAATTCTAGCCATATAAGAGAATCAACAGATGAAGTGCTTTGTGACTGTGTAACACTAAGCCTACACAAATGTAGTTTTTGTGTGACTGTGGTTATCATTGGTACAGTTTGTATATACTCAGATCCCCAGTTACCAAAGGGCCATTCTTTCCACTTTTGTTGCTCCCACAAGAAAGAAAATAATAATATCTACCATTTATTGAGTGCTTACTAACTGCTATGCATGCTGTATTGCATTAACTTCCTAATCAATGTAATAATCCATATGTGATATTTTAATATCTCCATTTACATGAGTCAATTAAGGCAGAGAAAAGCTGAATCATCTGCTCCAGTTATGCAGCAAGTAGTGAAGTGGGATTTGTACACAGACAGTCAGCTCCAGGCTGTGCTTTGACCTGCCACCTTCACTGGCCCTTCTAACAATAGGGGCTGAGTTCTCTGTTCCGGAATCCGAGATTGAGCCTCATCTGCTTGCGAGCAGCTTTAAAGGAGTCAAGTGTAGACTAAATAAGCCTTGCTCAAGAGACGTGTGGAAACACACAAGCCTGCTTGTCAATGTCGGCTGCCTTGGAGAGCCACCCTGCGGAATAGTGAATGAATGACTCCGAACTTCATATCTGCAGGCCTCTCCGTGGATTGGCTTGTTATAATTAGCACATATTATTTGTATAACTGAAGAAAGAAACCAGAAAATCACTTTTTCTCTGAAAAAGAAGTAAGCAGCTCACAAAGTCACCTTTTCCAGCTATGGTTGTTTCTAAACTTAACCCAATTCACCATCTTCAGCAAGAAAAATTGAACAACTGTTTCAATCATGTAGCCTGTCGTTCCTGGAGATGGCAAAAACCTAAAAGAAATCAGACCATGAATAAAAGCTCTTAATTTTAATAGAAATGGAAAATTCTGTCTATGCCATGAGCCCTGCATTTTCTTAGCATATGGCTTCTGTCTGTATCAGACAGCTCAGTGCTGTGCAACTCTCTAAAAGGAGCTGTACTTCATGGCTACTGAGGGATACCTTTAAAGTTTGGAAGCATCTTCCGAAAATGCCTGCAAATTTGTATTTTTGCATATAAAGTCTCAGTTTACAAGTACATTACAAATGTATCGCAAACATTTATCACTGAATGGAACATACTTTAATCTAAGAGTAATAACATAAAATGGTAGTTAGGTTGTCCACAAAGGCTATATAGACTGAAATAAAGAAATATATTGACCATAAAAATGGTGGAGGAAGGTGCTATTTCAATGTTGGTAAATAAAGAAATAGAAAAGAAATTTAAATCAATAAGTATTCTTTTATTATTATTATTATACTTTTAAGTTCTAGGGTACATGTGCACAGCGTGCAGGTTTGTTACATAGGTATACATGTGCCATGTTGGTTTGCTGGACCCATCAACTAGTCATTTACATTAGGTATTTCTCCTAATACTATCCCTCCCCCAGCGCCCCCCACCTCCAGACAGGCCCGGGTGTGTGATGTTCCCCACCCTGTGTCCATGTGTTCTCATTGTTCAACTCACACTTATGAGTGAGAACATGCAGTGGTTGGTTTTCTGTCCTTGTGATAGTTTCCAGCTTCATCCATATCCCTGCAAAGGACATGAACTCATCCTTTTTTATGGCTGCATAGTATATTCCATGGTATATATGTGCCACATTTTCTTAATCCAGTCTTTCACTGATGGACATTTGGGTTGGTTCCAAGTCTTTGCTATTGTGAATAGTGCTGCAATAAACATATGTGTGCATGTGTCTTTATAGTAGCATGATTTATAATCCTTTGGGTATATACCCAGTAATGACATCGCTGGGTCAAATAGTATTTCTAGTTCTAGATCCTTAAGGAATCGCCGTACTGTCTTCCACAATGGTTGAACTAATTTACACTCCCACCAACAGTGTAAAAGTGTTCCTATTTCTCCACATCCTCTCCAGCACCTGTTGTTTCCTGACTTTTTAATTATCGCCATTCTAACTGGCGTGAGATTATATCTCATCGTGGTTTTAATTGGCATTTCTCTGATGACCAATGATGATGAGCATTTTTTCATGTGTCTGTTGGCTGCATAGATGTCTTCTTTTGAGAAGTGTCTGTTCATACCCTTTGCCCACTTTTTGATGGGGTTGTTTGTTATTTTCTTACAAATTTGTTTAAGTTCTTTGTAGAGTCTGGATATTAGCCCTTTGTCAGATAGGTAGATTCTCCCATTCTGTAGGTTGCCTGTTAACTCTGATGATAGTTTATTTTGCCGTGCAGAAGCTCTTTAGTTTAATTAGATCCCATTTGTCTATTTTGTCTTTTGTTGCCATTGCTTTTTGTGTTTTAATCATGAAGTCTTTGCCCATACCTATGTCCTAAATAGTATTGCCTAGGTTTTCTTCTAGGATTTTTATGGTTTTACGTCTTATATTTAAGTCTTTAATCCAAGGTGTAAGGAAGGGATCCAGTTTCAGCTTTCTACCTATGGCTAACCAGTTTTCCCAGCACCATTTATTAAATAGGGAATCCTTTCCCCATTGCTTGTTTTTGTCAATAAGTATTCTTTAAATTGGATTGAAGGTTCACAGTTGAGGATCTTGTCATGACCTGAACCTGCTCTACAGTGAGGTATAATTGTAATGTCCTCTTTGTGACCACACATTCTGACATTTCTCTAATTTTCTCACAGGCACCAAATCTGCTCTTTTCCTCTCAGCCACTTCCTGATTTTTTAACCCTTCTGAACTCCAAATCCATCCATTCATCCATCCATTTTTCATCCTTCTATCCTTTTCTGACCCTAGTTGTCTCCTTTTACAGAATGAACCATATAATTTTTCAGCATGTCCTCACCGACACCCCAAGGTTCCTCACCCCATTGTCTTTCTGCTGTGCCCTACACAATATAGGCGCTCAATAAGTATTTGCTGACTACTGGCTGATGTCCCATCTTGCCACTACTTGGTGGTGCAGAAAGTCATAAAACTGGCTTGATTGAATCCAGTAAAGTTTAACATCAGCAGGGCACTTCCTCCAAAATCCTTCCATTCAACTCCAGATGACTTGATGCTGATTTTACAATAAGAGTATAACATGTTTATACTAAGCCCCATCTGCCATTAAAAAGTACCAACCCTGGGAGGCCGAGGTGGGTGGATCCCCTGAGGTCAGGAGTTTGAGACCAGCCTGGCCAACATGGTGAAACCTCGTCTCTAATAAAAACACAAAAATTAGCTGGACATGGTGGTGCATGCCTGTAGTCCCAGCTACTTGAGAGGCTGAGGCAGGAAAATGGTTTGAACCTGCGAGGTGGAGGTTGCTGTGAGCTCAGATGACGCCATTGTACACCAGCCTGAGCGACAGAGTGAGACTCCATCTCAAAACAAAAAACAAACAAACAAACAAACAAAACAACAAAACCCCAGGTCCCATCAACCAATTGTTAAACCAGAAATATCTTGAGGTTGGGATCAAGACAACAGTATATGTAAAAACTTCCTGGTGAAGTCTCCTGTGTAGCCAAGGTACCAAAGCCTGAACCCCATTTTCACATCCCTCACTTTGAGTAGTGAGAGGAGCAAAAGAAGTTCCTCCTGTGTTACTGAGATGATGAGAGATACCTGGATTCTTCAAGTTCCCTCTCCCCTCTCCTAAAATGTCTCTTTAGAGCAACGGTAAGTGAACTTCTTTTCTGTGAAGGGACAAATAGTAAATATTTTAGGCTTTCAGACCAAGAAACAATATACTCAACTATTCCAGCAGCTGTTATCACTGGTAAATACTTTTTTTATTTAGAAATGTTGAAACCTTTCAGAGTTTGTGGGCTATACAAAAGCAGCCAACAGCCATAGTTTTCCAACCCCTGTTTTGATGTCACTACTGATCTCCTCAATGACAAAACAAGGGCCTTTTTGAATATTTTATGCACCTTGACTTTTTTTTAATACAGTGGTCTTGCTGTGTCACTCAGACCAGAGTGCAGTAGTGCTATCATGGCTCACTGCAACCTCAAACTCCTGGGTTCAAGTGATTCTCACACCACAGCCTCCTGGGTGGCTGGGGCCACAGGCCTGTGCCAGCAAGCCCAGCGAATTTTTGTTTGTAGAGGCAGGGGTCTTGCTATTTTGCCCAGGTTGGTCTTAAACTCCTGGATTCAAGCAATATTCCCTCCTCGGTTTCCCAAAGTGATAGGATTACAGGCGTGAGCCACCATGCCTGGCTACCTTGACCATTTTGCAAACCTTGATGGCATTAATCACTCTTTTCCTCTTAGTGTTTGACTTTCATGTCGTTAAACCATCTTGGCCATCCTACCTCTAGCCTATTCCTTCTCTGTCTCATTTACCAGTTCCCATGCTGTATGTGCATGTGCGTGTATGTGTGCACATGTGTGTGTGTGTGTGTGTATTTGTTTGTATCTGCGTCTGCATATGCGTCCTAAGTTGTTGGCCCAAGTTGCTTCTATGGCCCTGTTGTCTATCAAGCTGGAGATATCTTTTTTTAAAAAAATCAGCTTGCAGCTCACCCCTGGAGCCTGACAATGCTGGCCCCAACTGCTCCTCAGATAAACTGTTCTCCTCAAGCTGTGCCTCTCCTGCAAGGAAGAACAGCACTCTCCCCCTCTGTAGTGTGCACTATAACCTAAGGCTGCTTTGCCCAGCATTTACTGCTCTGCCAAATTGAATCCCAAGGCCATGGGTATACAACCATAGCTGGTGAGGACAGCAGTGGCATCTCCGTACCCCATGCTGCAAGAGTTTATATTCTTATCAAGGTCAGTTGAATGAACAAAATGTATTTTCCTAATGTGGAAAAACTGACTTAAAATGTGGACTGAGAATAGTTGTCAGTTGCTTAATATGTCCAAATCTATATTCAAATGCCATCTCTGCCTCGAACAGTTAGTAGCAGGGACAGCTGTGCTGGGGAAACTACCCTTCCAACTGGGAGCTGAGCCTCAGAAAGGACTGTAGCCTGATTTTGAAACTACTAAGCATCCTAATGAAGTTGACTTGATTTACATTTTAACAGCACCACACAAATGTACTACACGGCACTTTTCCAATAACCACTTCTACATCATTCATTTTGACACCGCCCATTGTGTATGAAAAGCAGAAGGAATAAAGCAGTATTCTGTGATGAGATGCCTGGGGAGGGGAGCTGGGTTTTCATTTTATTTTCTAATTAGGTAATCCTTTGGGATGTGCAGAGTTCTCCCAGCTGAAATCCCATGATGTTCCTTCCCACCTGCATGAACATGAGGCCTGAGCTCTATCTGTCCACTGGGCCTCCAGGACAGCTGCACAGTACTTAACACTGAGTATCTGACTCTGATCCATTCTGGGGGCCAAGAATATCCTGCTTCCCCTAACACCCCAACAACAGCTAGTTTTGGTTAAATGTATATAAGCTTTGGGATAGTTCCCTTCCTCGAATGGAATGACCTGGTGATATGGTGTGCCTGTGTCCCCACCCAAATCTCATCTTGTAGTTCCCATAATCCCCATGTGTTGTGGGAGGGACTAGGTGGAGACAATTGAATCATGGGGGCGGTTTCCCCCATCCTTTTCTCGTTTTATAAGGGTCTCCTCCCTTCACTGGGCACTCGTTTTTCTCCTTCCTGCTGTGAGGAAGGACATATTTGCTGCCCCTTCCACCATGATTGTACATTTCCTGAGACGTCCCCATCCCTGGAGAACTGTGAGTCAATTAAACCTCTTTCCTTTGTAAATTACCCAATCTCGGGTATGGTCTTATAGCAGTGGGAGAATGGACTAACACACCTGGTCAAGGCTTCTTGCTTCTTGTCCATGTTCTGGTCAGAAATTGAAGAGCCAATGCTACTTCCCTATTGGCAATATTCAGATCACTTTAAATATGGCCCCTGGGAGGGTTGATCAGAAATTTTCACAAGGCGTGTTGTCCCTAAAGAAGCAGTCCTCTTGGCACTGATGGAGTTTGTGTTAAACTTTGTTAAGAAGGGAATCCTCCTATGTTTCCTTACTATTCTCTCTAGTCCTGGAGGAAGGTATTACTTATCACGCCTTGGGATATTCCATTTGGATGTTCCTAAGCTTTAAGATATCAAAAGCCAAGCTCAACATCTTCTGCATGCTATAGTCAAGTGTCTGCCTCTAACAGCTATGAATAACCCCACTGACAACAGAGGGTTAAATTTTGACTGTTTCTTTGATTCTTTCTTTTCCCTTAAGGATCTGGAAATTTAATATTTGTGCGCCGACTCCGTGTTGACTAGCTGGAACCTGTATCAGCATTAAATGGGACTGATATAGTGATGGGTAGGTCACCAACCAGGTGATGGTTGCCTGATTAATTCCTCATGCAGAGCATCAGTTTCCTCTACAGTATTCGTGGTTAAGTAAATGGTGATTGAACGTGTGCCTGCAGTACCCCCAGCAATGAAAAAGACCCTGCGGTGTGAGGTGTCATTCAGATTTCTGACAGCACCATCTTCTTTCCAGTCTTTCCTAATGGAAAAAAAGGAGATTTTTCTTTCAATAATATTTCTTATGAAAAAATAATAATATAAAATGGGCCCTGCAATGTGTTATAATTAAATGAACATTAGAGTCAAGGCAAACCCAGGTTCATATTTTGCAACCTCACAACATAGGTATGTCACTTTTGGTAAAGTCAAATATTTTTCATCTTTAAAAAAGTAAAATTGCATTGCCTATTTATCTTATTTATTTATTAATTCTTACAACAAGTTTTAATGAATACATGATATGTGCCAGGCACACTCCTTGATACTGAGGATACAGGAGTAAGTAAAACAGACAAAATCCCTGCCATCATGGAGCTAGCATTCCATTGGGTAGAGAAGGATTCAGAAACAAACCAAATATATGAGTAAATTGTATACTATGTAAATTAGGTGATAGGAGCTATGCAAAAAAATGGAGCAAGGAAAGAGAATAAGAAGTAAGAAATCAATACTTAAGTAAATATTTAAAGAAGAGGAGTTAAGCTATCAGGATATCTGGAAGCAGAGTATCTCAGACCAGGGAACAACAAGCACAAAGACCCTGAACTTGGAGAGTGCCTGGTATGATGTAGGAATGGTAAAGAGGTCCATATGTCAGGAGTAGACAGAATGAGGATAACAGTAGGAGATGAAGTCAAGGAGGCAACAGCGTTTTTAGCTTTAAATTTGAGAGTTTTGAGCACAGAAGTTACATAATCTGACTTATACTTTAATAAGTTCACTCTAATTGCTGTCCTGGTAAATGAGACAAGGGTTGAATTAGGGAAACCAGTTAGGAAGATATTCCAAAACCCAGGTAAGACTTAATAGTTCCTAATATTTTGGCAGTACAATTAAGGTAGTTGGATTCTGAATATATTTTGAAGATAAAGACAAACAGCTTTGCTGATGGATTGGATATGGGGTATATTAGTTATCTATTGCTTCAGGACAGTTTAGCTCAACATATACTGGATTAAAGCAAACATTTATTATTTCATAATTATTGTGGGTCAGAAATTCAAGAGCAGCTTAGGTGGGTAGTTTTGGCTCAGGGTGTCTTATTAGGTTGCAAGTAGGATGCTACCAGGGCCTGCTATTATCTGAAGGCTTGACTGGGTCTGGATGATCTGCTTCTAAGATGGATCGTTGCACAGCTGTTGGCAGGAAACCCCAGTCCCTTGCCACATGGGCCTCTCCATTGGGTGCTTGTGTGTCTTCATGATAAGATCACTAACTTCCCCCAGTGTTATGGTGTAATATGTGGGCGTCCCCCAACCCCAAAATTCATATGTTGAAACCCCAACCTCCAATGTGACTATTTGGAGATAAGGCCTTTGGGGATGTGATTAAGGTTAGATGAGATCATAAGAATGGGGTCCTGATCCAGTAAGATAAGTGCCTTTAAAGAAGAGATACAAGAGAACTTGTTCTCTTTCTCCACCAGTGAGAAGGTGGCATCTGGAAGGGAACTCTCACCAGAAACTGATTGTGCTGGACCTTGATCTTGGACCCCTAGCCTTCAGAACTGTGAGAAAATCTGTTGTTTAAGCCACCCAGCAGCTTTTATTATGGCAGCCAGAGCATACTAACACAGTCAGAGTGAGAAAAGAGAAACAAAAAAGAAATCACAATGTCATTTACAACCTAGTCTTCAAAGTTGCATATCTTCACTTCCATTTTTTTTATTAGAGGCAAGTCAATAAGACCAACTCTTACTCAAGGAGAGTGAAATTAGGCTCCACGATTTGAAGGGAGATGTATAAAAAATAGTGGGCATATTTTAAGACCACCATATAGGGTATGAAATAAATAGAAGCAAAAACAATCATGCCAAGATTTCTGGACTCAGTAGTTGGAGGAACAGAGCTAGCACTAATGGAAATGTAGGCAACAATGAGTGAGTAGCAACGTCAGTTTAGTTTTGTACATGTTAAGTTTGAGTTGCCTAAAACATCTCCAAATGGAGATGTCAAGTAGGCAGTGGAATATGTGAATCTGGAATTAGTGAGTAATCTGTGCTATAAATACAGATTTGGTAGTTATGAGCATACAAATGGCATTTGAAGACATGATACTTAGTGTGTAAAGAAGAGATGAGGAGGGTAGTAAAAAGGGAAGGGAGGGTAAAAATGAGGGAAGGGGAGAAGAGGGAAGAGCTATGCCTGAGCCCTGGAATATTCTTACATTAAGGGAAAGAGGTATCAGGAGGAGCCAGAAAAGGAGTTGTCAGTGGGGTAAGAAGAAAACAAGGAGAGTGATATTTTGAAAGCTGAGTGTAGAAAGTGTTTCAAGGAGTACAGAGTGGTCAGCTAATGCCACTGATGATATAGGATGAAGTCTGAAAACTGACCATTGGATTTAGTAATATGGAGGTTATCAGTGACCTTAATGAGAACAGCTTTACTGGAATGTTAAGAGAAAAGTGTACTTGTGTGAAATTTAAGAGAATATGAGAAGAGAGGAATCACCTCAGTGATTCAAGTCATCTAGTATATGTTTTCTCAGATTCTCTCTTTACTGAGATTTCCTTGTAGAGTAACTGATCATCTCTTAATTGATAAAGCCAAGAGTTTTCTTGAACGTTTTTTACACCTTGATATTTTCACAGCCCTTGACACCATCAATGTACTTTCTTCATCCTGTTCATCAGCTTGTGTATGTATATGGTGCATGTGTGTTTGTATGTGTATGTGTGTGTGCTGCATCTACATGTGCACGAATATGTGTGTATTTAGTCCCATCTGCTGATCTGAGTTGCTTCTGTGACCATGCTTTCTGTCTGTCAAGCTTGGGATCTACTTATTTTATTTCTTTTTTTAAAAAAATTTTTTATACTGTAAATTCTATGGTACATGTACACAATGTGCAGGTTTGTTACATATGTATACATGTGCCGTGTTGGTTTGCTGCACCCATTAACTCGTCATTTACATTAGGTATTTCCCTTAATGCTATCCCTCTCCCAGCCCCCTACCACTCCACGACAGGCCCCAGTGCGTGATGCTCCCCACCCTGTGTCCAAGTGTTCTCATTGTTCACCTCCCACCTATGAGTGAGAACATGAGGTGTTTGGTTTTCTGTCCTTGAGACAGTTTGCTCAGAATGATGGTTTCCAGCTTCACCTATGTCCCTACAAAGGACATGAACTCATCCTTTTTGGGATCTACTTATTTTCTTAACCCAACTGCAGCTCACCACTGGAGCTTCTTTTGAAGAGTTTCAGTTGTAAGGAGAAACAGAGGAGTGGGACAGTAGCTGGGAAAAGTGGAGTCAAGGCAAAATTCCTTTCAGATGGGAGAAATACTGAAGGCTTGAAAATTGATACATTATAGAGGATTAATGCAGTAGAGAAAATAATGGTGCATGGAAGAGAGAAGGGGGCATCAATTGTCATGGTGACTATATTAAATGAGATAATGTTAGCCTTCATTTAAACCCCATGTGTTAGACATTATATAAAATACTCTAGGTACATTATCCCATTTCATCCTACCTGAAGTCCTATAAGTTAAAGCATTATTATACTCATGTTATGGATGCTGATTCCAAGGCTAGTCAAGTAATGTGCCCAAGGTCACCCAGATAATGAACAGTAAAGCTGATGCTCTTGTCTACCTGATGCCACACTCTACACAGTGCCTGGCATGGACTAAAATGTGGTGAACATCTTTTTATTTGCTTCATTTATCTTCCTTCCTAGATAGCTATTACAGTGTGGTACATAGAGTAAATGCCCAATAAATGCTTTCCAGGTGTATTAGTTCATTTTCATGCTGCTATAAAGAACTGCTTGAGACCGAGTAATTTATAAAGGAAAGAGGTTTAATTGACTCACAGTTCCTTATGGCTGGGAGACCTCAGAAAACTTACAATCATGGCAGAAGGCACCTCTTCACAGGGCAGCAGCAGAAGAATGAGAACCAAGTGAAGGGGGAAGCCCCTTATAAAACCATCAGATCTCATGAGAACCTAGTCACTATCATGAGAATAGCATGGGGGAAACCACCCCATGATTCAGCTACCTCCCACTTCCCACAACATGTGGGGGTTATGGGAACTACAATTCAAGATGAGATTGGATTTGGGTGGGGACACAGCCAAACTATATTATTCCACCCCGGCCCCTCCCAATCTCATGTCCTCACATTTCAAAACACAATCATGCCTTTCCAACAGTTCCCCAAAGTCTTAACTCATTCCAGCATTAACCCAAAAGTCCAAGTCCAAGGTCTCATCTGAGACAAAGCAAGTCCCTTCGGCCTATGAGTCTGTAAAATCGAAAGCAAGTTAGTTAGTTCTGAGATACAATGGAGGTACAGGCATTAGGTAAACACACCTGTTCCAAATGGGAGAAATCGGCTAAAACAAAGGGGCTACAGGCCCCATGCAAGTCTAAAATCCAACTAGGCAGTAATTAAATCTTAAAACTCCAAAATAATCTCCTTTGACTCCATGTCTCACATCCAGGCCACACTGATGCAAGAGGTGGGCTCCCTGGCCTTAGGTAACTCCACCCCTGTGGTTTTTCAGGGTAAAGCCCCCCTTCCAGCTGCTTTCCCAGGCTGGCATTGAGTGCCTGTGGCTTTTTCAGGTGCCCAGTGCAAGCTGTTGGTGGATCTACCATTCTGGAGTCTGGAGGATGGTGGCCCTATTCTCACAGTTCCACTAGGCAGTACCCCAGTCGGGGCTTCACCCCCACATTTCCTTTCCACACTACCCTAGCAGAGGTTCTCCACCAGGGCCCTGCTCCTGCAGCAAACTTCTGCCTAGACATCCAAGCATTTCCATACATCCTCTGAAATCTAGTTGGAGGTTCCTAATCCTCAATTCTTGACTACTGTGCACCCGCAGGCTCAACACCATGTGGAAGCTGCCAAGGCTTGGGTCTTGCACCCTCTGAAGCCACAGCCCAAGCTGTACCTTGGCCCCTTTTACCCATGACTAGAGCAGCTGGGACACAGGATACCAAAGCCCTAGACTCCACACAGAAGGGGGACCCTGGACCCAGCCCAGGAAAACATATTTTCCTCCTAGGCCTCCAGGCCTATAATGGGAGGGGCTGCTGCAAAAGTCTCTGATATGCCCTGGAGACATTTTCCCCATTGTCTTGGTGATTTACATTTGGCTCCTCATTAGTTATGCAAATTTTTGCAGCTGGCTTGAATTTCTCCTCAGAAAATGGTTTTTTCTTTTCTATTGCATCCTCAGGGTGCAAATTTTCCAAACTTTTATGCTGTGCTTCCTTTTTAAATATAAGTTCCAATTCCAAACCATATCTTTGTGAATACATAAAACTTTTAACAGCACCCAAGTCACATCTTGAGCACTTTCCTGCTTAGAAATTTCTTCCACCAGATACCCTAAATCATCTCTCTCAAATTCAAAGTTCTACAAATCTCTGGGGCAGGTGCAAAATGCCACCAGTCTCTTTGCTAAAACATAGCAAGAGTCACCTTTATTCCAGTTCCCAAAAAGTTCTCCATCTCCGTTGGAGACCATCTCAGCCTGGACTTCATTGTCCATATCACTATTAGCATTTCAGTCAAAGCCACTTGACAGGTCTCTAGAAAGTTCCAAATTTTCCCACATCTTCCTGTCTTCTTCTGAGCCCTCCAAACTGTTCCAACCTCTTCCTGTTACCCAGCTCCAAAGTCGCTTCTACGTTTTTGGGTATCTTTACAGCAGTGCCTCACTACCCAGTACCAATCTACTGTATTAATTCATTTTCATGCTGCTATAAAGAACTGCCTGAGACTGGGTAATTTATAAAGGAAGGAGGTTTACTTGATTCACAGTTTCCCATGGCTAGGGAGGCCTCTGAAAACTTACAATCATGGCAGAAGGTACCTCTTCAGAGGGTGGCAGGAGAGAAAATGAGAACCAAGCAAAGGGGTAAGAGCCTTATAAAATCACCATATCTCATGATAACTCACTCACTATCATGGGAATAGCATGGGGGACCCACCCCCATGATTCAATTACCTCCCACCAGGTCCCTCCCACAATATGTGGGGATATGGGAACTACAACTGAAGATGAGATTTGGGTGGGGAAACAGCCAAACCATATCACTAAGTAAATTTTCTTAATGAAAATGAAAATTTATTTAGAAAATGAGTGTAAATATTGAACTGTTTTTATGCAGTCCTTAAAAGATACCCTGCTATTCAAGAGCTGCCCCTAAATTATATCTTTCTTATAAACAAATTAAAATAATTCAGAAAATTATCACTTAATTTTGAGAATTTATATTAGATTCCTTAATGTATACTTTCATATTCAACAGCCACGCAATTCAACTTATAGAATGAAATTTCTAACATTGGTATGACAAGTAATTATTTCTCTAGAATCATTGGGCATCAGAGAATCCAGTTGATAGAATAATACATATGACAATTTTATACCATCTGAAGATTACCAATTAAAAAAAATCAAAAACTCTCCTTAGCACCAAAACTTGCCTTAAGATCTTGCTTTGCTGCCTGTCAATGAGGTATTTCTTGGTTTCTTCATGCCTCAGGGCTGAGGTTATGAAAATGAATTATCATCACGTTTCAATGGAAAAGCAGCCAGACGGTTTAACCTTCCTAGTCTTCTGAATTCTGAATCAGTGGAATTCTGAGTTAATGTCAGAAGAAAGTTTTATTAGGAAACAAAGATAGGAAACCAAAGTAGCCTGGAAGTGCATTTAAAGGATACCATACATCATTCTGAGTAGACTTCAGCAAACGCACGGAGTAAAAAACGTGTATCCAAAGAGCAGCAGGATCTCCCAAGAGCAGCTAGTTCTTCCTGGACCAGTATTTCTGCCAAGAACCCCACCTTGGATGTCCTGAATGTTGGAGGGTTTTGCATCAAGTCACAATCTCTTATAATCTTACCAATAATAATGATAATCATAACTTCTGTGGCATCTCTTTTGAGCCCATTGTGGCAATAGAATGTCTATGTGTATATTTAAGCATTTTTACAGCAATGCTGTGTTGAAAAGCACCATCCATTCCAACAGTCCTGATCCATTCAACAATAAGTGCCATTCTGCTGAAATGTTTCCTTCCTTGTCTCAGTCCAAAGGCAACTATGCTGGAAAAGCCTCAGCCAAATTTCTTGAACTGCATTTGAGTTATACATGAACGTTGGAAAAAAAACTACACTTTTCCTGTATTTAAAATTTGTTCAGAATTATTCATTTCTTTATATCTATAGCATTATAAGGTAGTGGCACACTTGACTGCATTTAATTTTTTTCCTAATATTTTCTTAGCTTTATAAGTTCACTATTTTAAAAAAATTTGAAACATATGCTAAGCTGTTCAATAAAGCTAATTTTAATGACATTCAAGAGATTTTTCTTCGGTTCCCCAGCCGATGTCCATGCTCCTCAATGAGGAAGGAAAAATCAATTCAATTATCAAAGCACGGTTAATTGCTTTCAAGATTAGGGTGATTTAAAGAGCAGCAAACTATTTTATCTGTACTCAGCAGTTTTGGCTGAGAATATTCTCCTAAGCGCACTGGAAGAGAAGTTTAAAATTCCATGAGTTCACATGTGACATCCTTCCCAGATCTTGCCTTGCTTGTCATTAATAGAGTTAATGGCAGGGGCTCTAATACCAAAGAGCCACAGCATGGGGACATTATTTTCAACTAGTATTATCTGTTTTGTCTCTCAAAAGACAGATATTTTTAGGCCTTGGTGCTTGGCAGTCCCAATTTGAATATTTAGTCAAAGTAGTTTTGTGAACATGCATAGAATAGAAAGAAAGCTTGTTTATCTACTTTATATATTCGCTGTGAACCAGAGGTCTTTTACTTCTAGTGTCACTTGAGTTTAGTTCAGTTTTTGCAGCTTGTATCAGGTTGGCAGAACCTTCTAGAAGCTATGATATGAAGATAGTAAAATGTGGCTTCTGCTCTTCGGGAGCTTACAGTCCAGAAAGGAGTGTAGACAGAAGGACAAATCATTTCATCTTCAGGGTAAAATGCAATTAGGATCCATGGAAGGCTCAACCAGAAAGGTTCCTGGGCAGCTGTGCCTGCTCTGAGGAGAGAAGGGTGGTATGAAGGTCACCAGGAGAAGGGAAGTTATCTTCCGGGTGGAGGTAGACATGTGAGCACAGACAAAGAGATGTGAATCAGCTGGGTGTGCACAGGAAACACTCTGGTATTATTAGGGCATCAGCTACAAGTGAGAGAGGGGTGGGAAGCGAGGAGAGGAAGCTCTTAGGTTGAACATCAAGTGTCATCCTGCAGGCCATGGAGAATCACAAGAAGGCTTTAAATGGGGATGTAAAATATATATAGACCATGGTTTAAATTTCAACATCTTTGGATGATTAAAAACATATATAGATCACAGAAAATTAGGAAATTACAGAAGATTATAGAAAAAAATATATAATCTCACCACCTAGAGACAACCAGCACTAACACTACCATTGTGCTGTTTTTCCTAACAGTTTTCCATATGCATGTTTGTGCGGGTATATATATAATACATATGTATGTATATGTAAGATATATATAATGCATGTATATGTGGTAGTGATTTTCCTAACAATCGTTCATTGCATAAACATATATATAATGCACATGTATATGTAAATTAACGACAAGAAAATGTATTTTCTTAACAGATGATCCGTGGAAGGGAGAGAGCAGTGTGCTGGAGGGGATGCTTTGGCAAGTCCGCTGAAGAACACAAGTGAGCCTCCACCGCTCCCCAGCGTGGAAGAAGGAAGGCAATAAATACTGTAAAGGAGGATGAGGAAGGAGCACTGAGTTCTATGTGGAAAGAAAGGGTCAGAAAGAGGAAAATGCCTATTCACATGCATGGCGTTTAACAGATTTATTAGGTTGTTTGCTGTGTGATGTAAATCTCCTCCTCTCTCTCTTTGAAATTTCTTGAGTGAATTCTACATTGTTCATCCATTCACGTTTATGTGCCAGCAAGCTTTGGAGCACTGTAAAAATAAAAAAGGTTACACCACTGTTAGACATCTGGGAAACATCTATGTTACAGAAGGACTATATATATTAATTTGTCTCATTTGTGGGAAGGAAATACTATGATTAGAGAAGGTACATCTCTCTCTTTTATGAATGGAGTACATCTTATTTTTCTAAAATTTGTATTTCAACGTATTTATTTCTAATTGTCAAAAATGTGAAGAGAGAAATTTAAAAATTTTTTAGTTTCTCTTGTCCCACCATTTTATGTACTTCCAGGTTGTCAAGAAATTTGGAATTTTAGACTTAGATAATTTTCTAAGGTATATTATAGATCTTTTATTTCAAGAATGTTTATATTTTAATTAAATTTCATAACTGCATTAAAATATACTTAACTGTGTTTTTCCAGTTTTATTATTTAGTTTTTCATTTAGGAAATATTTATGTTTGTGTGTATGTGTGTATATATACACATATATATATGTACACACATATATAGTTACCCTTCCAGAATTCTTTAGTTTGATTGCATCTCTATTGACTAGATAATGGTATATGTCTTATTTATTTATTTATTTATTTATTTATTTATTTTTAAGACAGTCTCATTCTGTCACCCAGGCTGGAGTGCAGTGGCACAATCTCAGCTCACTGTGACCTCCATCTCCTGGGTTCAAGTGATTCTCCTGCCTCAGCCTCCTGAGTAGCTGGGACTACAGGCATGCGCCAACACGCCCAGCTAATTTTTGCATTTTTAGTAGAGATGGTTTTTCACCATGTTGGTCAGGCTGGTCTGGAACTCCTGACCTCAGGGAATCCGTCTGCCTCCACCTCCCAAAGTGCTGGAATTATAGGTGTGAGCCACCACACCTGGCCAGTATATGTCTTTGGATAAAATTTTTTCAGAAAGAGTGAATGAACCATGATAACTAATCTTTACCTAGCACTTCCCATGTGCCAGTCACTATTCTTTATCTGTATTAACTCATTTAATCTAGACAACAACACCATGAGTAAGTTACCATGACCCAAGTAGTGAGTCTTGGGGTGGGTTGAAGGAAGGATGGCTAGATATAGGGAGATCAATCAGGAGGTGATTACAAGAAACCTGGTGAGGGACAAGGGAGGCCTCAGTGAGAAAGAGACAGATGTGAGAAATGTGATGGAACTGAAAATGAAACAATTATGGGCTGAATAGGTATGAAAGCAAGAAGAGTGAGTAGGGGCCAGCTGACCCGGTTGGCAGGTTCTCTTGAGGTTTTAGCACGGATAGACCCACTCCTGGGAGGCCTTTGAATCCCAGACAAACGGGGATGGTTGGTCATTCTAGGAGGCAATGACAGTCCTGAGATTTCATTTCTGGCTAGCTCAAAGAATTATGGTGTCTTTAACAAAAACAGGATGCACCGGCGGAAAGAGGCCTACAGGAGAAAACTAACCAGTTAGGTTTGGCATGGTAAGTGTGGGGTTCCTGCGGGGCAGCTGGCCGTGGGACCCAAGCTCATAGCAGACTCGGTCGGAATGAGAGTCACAGGTGGGGAGCTGCTCACCTGGAAGCAGCTGAAGCTCTGATATTAGGTAAACTTTCCCCGGGAGAGAGTTCGGAGAGAACAGTAATAAGAAAAACAACCGGTCCTTGAGTGACTCTATTTAAGGGACAAAGGCAGGTAGAGGAACTGGAGAGGGAGACAAAGAGGGAGAGGACAGCGGAGCAGAAGACAGGGCTGAAGGGAAAGGAGAGAAAGGAAGGCGTGTGCAGGCAGCTGTTCTTCAATGTTCCAAGATTAAAGAGGAGAGATTGCAACATAGAAGATTAGGCCTTTGGATTTAGTGGCTAAGATGTGATTGATGGCCTTGGAGAAGAAATTTTAGTGGTAGTAAGGGTTGAAACTCTTACTACCATCAAGAAATTCCAGAGTAAATGGGCAGAGACACAGAGGAAACGCAAAAATAGCCTCTCAAAGAGCTTTGCAATGTAGAAAAGAAGGATGATGGCCGGGCGCGGTGGCGCATGCCTGTAATTCCAGCACTTTGGGAGGCCAAGGCGGGCAGATCACCTGAGACCAGCCTGACCAACATGGTGAAACCCATCTCTACGAAAAGTACAAAAAAAAAAAAAAATTAAGCGGACATGTGCGGGCACCTGTAATCCCAGCTACCGAGGAGACTGAGGCAGGAGAACCGCTTGAACCCCGGGGGGAGGAGGTTGCAGTGAGCCGAGATCGCGCCACTGCACTCTGACCTGGGCAACAAGAGAGAGACTCTGCCTCAGAAAAAAAAAAAAAAAGAATGACAAGCTAGTAAGCTATTTTAGCATCACATTAACTTTTAAAACACTAATGGACAGTTGATAAGCGGCCGTGGTATGGAAAAGCACTCTGTAAAATTATCAAATATTTACCAGTAACCAGTGATGGGACTTGGTGAGGCACTAGCCCCCCAATCCACTATCCCTGAGGTCTGTGACTGGATAACTCAGCTCAGACATTTTCCGAGGTTTCTTACACCTTCACTGGACTTTCTAGAATTTCAGACCATGAAACAACCATTCTTCTGTGACGCCAAACTGATTTTCCCCAATTATCTAAAGCATCATCGTCTGATAGAACGTACCATAAGGATGGAAATGCTCTATTTCAGCGGCATCAAATGCCATGACCACGAGCCACATGTGGCTATTGAGCGCTCAAAATGTGGCCAGTGCGATGGATTAACTGAATTTTTAATTTTATTTAATTTTAATGAATTTAAATGTAAATGGCCACATATGGCTGGAACCTAATGTATGCGATAATGCAGCCCTAAGGAACCATCATGAAATTCTCAGAAAATTTCAAACTCAATTTAAAATATTTGCATACCATGTGCTATATTTTGCTGGACTGTGAAACAGACAAGCTCTTGAGTACATTACCTGCCAAAATGTTTTACCAAATAAATGCACGATGAAAGAAAGCTGGGTTGGCTACTACCAGGATAACTGTCCTGGCAGAGAATGAGTTTCACCACAAAAGAAAAATGCCTCTGAAAAGAGTTAGTTTCACTTTCTGTTACTAAACAAAGCAGCCCCAAATGCGTTAGGAGAAACTTGCTGAGTGGGAGACAGGCTCAGAAGCATGCTGGAATTAGATCACTGCATCTAGAGCTGGTGTGTACCTAATGACTAAATTAGTCCTAATTGGTTAACTGGTTTAACTGATTATGCTAGAATAAAAGCTGCTGAAGGCTAGATAAAGCAAAGTTTATTATCTAAATAGCGCTATTTAAAAAAAAAATTAGCACATGTCATAATGTAGTATAAAAGCTATTGAACTAGTTGACTTGGATTGTGGTCGTGATCATAGCATTTATTAGTTGCAAAGTAAAATTAAGATAGGTACGCTACCTGGGCCTCAGTTCGCTCATTTATAAAATGAATCAGATCCTACACTAACAGCAATAATGATAATCACTATTACAATAAGTCCTGAGGTGGCCAACTTTGAAATTTTATTAAATAAGCCACCTCTCACATACATTACATTAATGATTCTCTGAAGAAACATTTACAATTAAAAGTGGCACCCCAGTGTGGCAGTTCCCCAATAAGTTAAACATGGAATTACCATATGACTCAGCAATTCCACTCAAAAGAATTGAAAACGTGTTCAAACAAAAACTTGTACAGGAATGTTCATAGCCTCACTATTCATAATAGCCAAAAGGTGGATAAATGAATTGTGGCGTATTCATACAACAGAGTATCATGACCATATAAAGGAATATAGAATTGATACCTGCTTCAACCAGGATGAATCCTGAAAACCTCATGTGAAGTACAGAAGCCAGACACAAAAGACGATGTATGATATAAAACGTCTAGGACGGGCAAACTCACACAGACAGAAGCAGATAATTTGTTGCTGGGGTACAGGGGAGGAGTAGTGGGAGTGACTGCTGATGAGATGGGGTTTTCTTTGGGGATGATGAGAACATTCTGGAACTAGACAGCAGCTTGCACCACACTGTGGATGTACTAAATGTCTCTGAATTTACACTTTAAAATGGTTAAAATGGTAAATTTTATGTTACGTGTCTCATGCCACAATTTTTTTGAATGCTAGAGAAAGAGTGGAATTGCTCATTTGAAAACTGATTAAACTCAAAGAAATAGGATTCTCCTATGGGTTAACAACCATTTCATGAAATACTAACCTAATAATCTAGTAATTCACTCTAAACTTCCTCTAGATCTACAGCCCCATGTATAAAAAGAGGACAGTGAATTCGCTAGATCAGTGGTTCCAGCCATGATGTCAGACACACTAGTTTCTGTCAGTCAGTTGTATGAAAAGGGAAGAACTACATCTAATAGCATGGAGTTGGGTATAGCCTACAGTCCATGTCACCCATGAAAAAGTCTCAAACTCAAAACCTGGCTACCTAGTAGGGAGCATCCTTATGGAAGAAAGGTTTGGACTCACTCATTTAAATGATTCAGTATGAAATAACTGCAGTCCATAAGCACCTCAGAATGGTGCTAGAATAATGTCAGGCCATTTTCTTAAAGAGAACACCATGAAATGATCACCAAGAATATTTTTAAAATGTGAGTTTTAGGCCAACACCTTTTCCAGGTATATTCCATGCTATAGCAAGGGATTTCAGAATAAAACTTCCATCTGGCCCATTGGGATATTCTACAATGAGCAGGCCACAGATGCTTTAATAATCTCTAGTCCAGTCTTTCGTGACCTGCTAAAGACCAAAGTAAGGACAGTTTACAAGGAAAATAATAAAGTAGATGAGACCAAGGCCCCACCAGCAACTCAGGGAAAATGGAATAAGCAACTAGGAAAAAGGAGAAGAAAATGTCAGAGGCACTGAAAGAGTGATTCAAAAATTTGGCTGTATCACTGGAATTTTTTTCTAGAGAAAATTTTCAGCATGGGTATGACTAATTTCCTAAGGTGTGGATTTTCTCCCCTGATATATATATAACTTGCACCAAATGCTTTACCATTAACTCAGGTATGGTAAACATATTTATAAATGTCTTCTACCTCTTTGAATACTAAACTAAAAAATCTCTCAATAGTGAGTCAACATATAACTAAATTTGTACCATTTTCAAGTAGATGTTAACATTTAGAAACACATTTTATTCCCTATGTTGACTTTAGATCTTTTAGATGCATACATCCCCGGAGAATGGTTTAGGTACTTCGAGAAAGTTATTACACATCCTGGGCACCATGTAGACTTTTAGTCAAAATGGAAACACTCAAAGCATCTGAGAGAGACAAGAATTTGTTGTGCAATCCTCTTAAAATTAAAATGCCCCAATGCAACATTTTTCAATTGAAGGATACAGAATACACACTAGGCATTTAAAACACCGCATTGGGTAAGAAAAGCTTTATATTGAGCTTTTCCTCTTTTTTAAACTTTGATTTTTCCATTCATACAAGAGCCAGGTTTGGTAAAAATCTCACGCAGTCCTTCATGTAGATTCAAACCTTCACTCAGGGAAGGGAGACATCTACTGGTGGATAAAATAAAAAATTTAGATCTATCTATCTATTTATCTATCTATCTGTCTATCTATGCAGATGTATATATATATAAATAATATATATAGAATATAGATGATATATTCTATAAATACATACACACACATAGATACACATATAAATACATACATACACATACCACATCCTGTAATCACAAAACAAGTACTCAACCAAAGGCGTTTTGTAGATATTAAAAAGGACACAGTTAAAATCTACTTTAATATGAAGATCATGGCCTGAAGCAGAAAGTTACAAAGGAATGACACAGGCAAGCACAGCTGGTTAATGTGACGTAGAGAAAATACAGCGCAGCAACCTCTGTGGACGAATTAGGTAATTATACAGTTCGTTTCTCACTGAAAATTCCAATATTATTTCAACTTAGCAAATTCTCATTTTTAATATGATTTCTTTTACTCTAACGTAGTAACTACCCCAGATTATTATTTTGTGTGTGTGTGTGAACCACTGACATTATTTTGGGTCATTTCTAAATTTTATTTTGGTCTCAGTCTATGTAAAGATCATCCTGAATTTTTATTTATTCATTCATTTATTTTATTTGAACCATTAATGCTCAGTTGGGTCCTGTTTTCTGGCATGGTGTCAAAGAATATCACTGGACCTGCTTATGCTGATGTTACTGTCATCTGCTGACTGATCAGTGAAGCAAGAGAGAGAATTTCTTCTCAGCACACGAAGGCCCCATGCATTCTTGCTATTTCTCTTTCTTCTCTAAAAAGGAAAGAACAAAAAAAAAAAATCCTTTCCCCAATCAGCAGTAATCTCTCCAAAGGTCTTTTAATTTCAAAAGTCATAAGTGTTAATTAGCTATTATTAAGTGCCCTCTGTATAAATTAACATGATTGATGAAAAAATTAAGGCTAATGAAAAATGTAGCAATGCATGTATTTTTAAGCGACTGTATTAAAAGATGGCGGTCCCTCTGGACAGAAACTAAGGCCCTCTGTTCTGTATCCTGACTTTATTATCTCTTGCTATCTTTCCCCCAACACTTTTTTTTTTTTTTTTTTTGGCACTAGGAAAAAAAAATACTGAATCTTTGACTTTAATTCAGTAGTTTGATCCTTTCTTTCTTTTTTCTTTTTTTTTTTTTTTTAACTTGGCACACTAAATTTCACACCTTTATTTAATATTGTCCCATGGGGTACAAAGTCCCTCTTTTAACACTCCAAGTGGAAGTAAATGTCATTTCTATTTAGAAAAGATCAAGTCTAACTCCTCTCCAGAGTGGAACTGGGGTGCGAAGCGGCCGATGAGACCACCCTGAGGGGCACCCACGCTGTGGCGCAGAACCAGGAGGACTGATGAGTCACTGCCTTGCCTCCTTCCATTTCCTTACCTCACTCTTTTGAGTATTTGGGACCTAGTTCAAAATTAACAAAAGTTTTTCACAAAAATTAAAAAAGAACCTACAAACCTATACCTTCTCTTGAAAGTTAAATAATGTAAATTCCACACTGACTATTGCTAGAACTTTTTTACTACAGGCAAGATTATCACAATGACAACAGCTCCATAAATGAAGATTTGGGGTGTACAATGAGCACCCTGCGACTTAATTCAAAGCAAATATTGGTGAGAAATTTCAAGAATAAAAGGTGTTCAAAAGTCATGAAATAAAATTACCAAAATGTGCAGAAAGAAGTAATTGGTCATTTAAAGCTATGAACAGAAATCTTTTCGTACAAGGCATGAAATAGATTCTCATCTCCTACAGATAATTAGAAAGGGAGTCACGACAGGTACTCATGATCATAAACATTTTAAAATATCACACTTTGATCCTGTATGGAATCTAACCCTGAGGAGATAAAAATCTCTGCATCTTTCCTTTAAAAGAAAATAGCAAAGCCACTATTTTATGTTCATTTTATAAAGGATTACGGAATTTTGCAAATGTGCAGAACTTCTAATGCCATCAAAATAACTTCAAATTTGCACCTCCAAATTTCCTGACATGTCTCTAAATATGCACAATGTCTTCATGAGGTCCAAACATGATATATAATCTATGCAGGCCATAAGCAAGTTAGCTGGCCTGTCTGCCCATAGTAATGGTTTGGGCAGCTGTGTTTTCATCCTCTTTATCAATTTCCCGCCCTGCATTTCATGGAAATCTCTCTCCTTATGAATACATAAGAAGCCAGTGATAGTAAACCCAGCCTCGTGTCTGACCTTTGGGGCAATGTTTACTTTGCCAACTTGCAGTTGAGACGATTGTGACTTGCATCCCTTCATTCTGTTCCATTGCATTTTTTTGTTCTCTGGGAGCTCTGTGCTCTCTGCAGACTGTCATTCATTGTTCAAAGGTGTTCCAGCATGCATCCAGGGGTGACTGGTACAGACGCTGTCGAGGTGGCTGTGCTAATTAGCTCCCTGCCTTTCAGCAGGAGAATGTTCAGCAGCTGAGAGCACAGCATTTATGAGATGCATTCACATATCGCTTGCAGGGACAAAAGGAGGAAAGAAAACCCAGTGGTAAAAATCAGAAATGGGTTCAAAATCATCTTCACAATTATTGACTGATCTATTATACGAGAAGATGCAATGGCATTCAGTGTTAGAAGGATTTCATGGTTGGTGCCAGCCTCTTTTGCCAAACAAGGAGAGAAGATCCTATTTAAATTAGGAAGCTGTAAAAGACTAAGTTTAATAATGAGGTTTGGAAAAACAAAGTAATTTAGTGCTACTTCTGGTTTTATATTTACTTATAAAGCCTGTAGATCTACAATTGTGTATTATTACCAGAACAAATAGAGCAAGATGGGTGTGGAATGTGCTAAATATCTTTCTCACCCTGCAAATCCCTTTAAAAGCAGAAGCACCAAACAGCCTTTTATAGAAAGATTTAGTGATGGACACGATGCTGTTTTTAAAAAAGACCAGATTGGCTGTATTGTGACTTGGCATTCAAATCTGAAAAATGCTTCTTGGTTTTCTCAAATATTTTCATTAGCATTTTCCTCCCCAGGGAGTCATAATTAAGTGATCAATGATGTCGCTGTGTTTGCTACCATGAAAAAGTGGAAGAAAATCTTCCAAAGCAGGAACATACATTTATGCTAAATTTTTGTTTTATTTTATTTCAAGTTCTAGGCTAAATGTGCAGGATGTGCAGGTTTGTTACATAAATAAACATGTGCCATGGTGGTTGCTGCACCTGTCAACCTATCACCTAGATATTAAGCCCAGCATGCATTAGTTATTTTTCCTGATGCTCTCCCTCCCCATCCTCCTCACTCCGCCTCCAACAGGCCCCAGTGTGTGTTGTTTCCCTCCCCGTGTCCATGTGTTTTCATTGTCCAGCTCCCAATTGTAAATGAGAACATGCAGTGTTTGGTTTTCTGTTCCTGCATTATTTGCTGGGGATGATGGCTTCCAGCTTCATCTATGTCCCTGCAAAGGACATGATCTCATTCTTTTTTATGGCTGCATAGTATTCCATGGTGTATATGTACCACATTTTCTTTATCCAGTCTATCGTTGATGGGCATTTGGGTTGATTCCATGTCTTTGCTATGTGCTAAATTTCACTGAAGTATAATTTAAAATGAAACCTAGAGAAAAACTGAAATTTAAAAAAAAGTTACAGTAGATAAATTATCATGGTGAAAGAACATGTCATAGAAATCTCAGTTAAGCAAAGAAGGTATCTGTGTCTTGGAAACAGGCAGATCCCAGATGCAAAACAGAAAGGATGGTTTCTTTTAAATTTCATATTGTTAAACTATACTCAGCTGAAATAAGCAGGTAGTTGGATCTGGTGCTTTTCAGTGAGTTTGTTAAGAGGGGTAAAAGTAAAAACTCATGTGCCTTCCTATCTTACCTCCTCACACAGAAACCGTCTCTCTGGTCAGCCCAAGGTATCCTCCTGGTGAGCATGAGGTGTCAGGTGGGTGGGACTAGGATGGCATAGACTAATGGGTCTCCCTGGTGATCCCTGGACCGGAAACATCAGCACCACTGGAACTCACTAGCAATGAAAATCCTTAGTCCCCACCCCGCCCTACTGAATCAGAAACTCAAGGGTGAAGCCCAGCAACCTGTTTTCATGGGCTCTCCAGGTGATTCCTATGTGCTCTCAAGCTGGAGAACCACTGCTACAGAAAGAATCAGGGAATGAAGGAATGAATGAAGAATCACTATTTCATTTCTGACATCAGATATAAAGTTTAGCTGTAGAAAATCGGCCTAAAAGGATGGCATTCTTGAGGACAAAAAGATTTTCTAAATTTCTTTAGCTCTCATGTTTAACATTTCAAGGGCTAAGGCAAGTGAGTAGTTCATAACATTTTGTATTAGGAAAATAACAAAATCCCACTCCTCGCCACTCAGAGAGACAGTGGAAAGAGAAAATCAGACAGAAGAGAGGAAAGAGAAGACATACATGCCTTGCTATCGCCATCCTGAGACTTCTGCGTAGGTGACCTTTTGAATGCTGGGGACCGGGTGCTGTTGCTATAGAGGGTGATGCTCACCAACTGGAGTGGTCCAACCATAGTTAGGAGGGAAGAACGTTGTGGCCAAGCAGGGGGACATTCTAGTTTGCATACCCAAGCCACCCCTGATTTCCATATGGAATTGACACTGGTTTGAGAGCCAGAGAAGCCATCATGGCAGAGAATGTGGTGAGCCCAAAGTTGAGGCTGCAGGGTGTGTAGCCTGGGACACAGCAGTCACTTGGAAGGGTCTGCAGCATCTGTAAGGCCAGGAGCAGCCTGGGTCCCTGGGGAAGGTCCCAGGTTCCAGTCCTGACCTTAGACCTGGACAAGAGGCACCCAAGGCCAAGTGCCTCAGGCCCCATATTTTAGCAGGCACAGCATGTCACACACACACACACACACACACACACACACACACATACACACCCACATACACATCCAGGCGAATATATTGGTTGAATAAGGAATAAAAATAAAATATTCAGAATTAAATCATATAAAACTATTATCATGAGTTCATGTCCTTTGCAGGGCCACGGATGAAGCTGGAAACCATCATTCTCAGCAAACTAGCACAGGAACAGAAAACCAAACACCGCATGTTCTCATTCATAAGTGGGAGTTGAACAATGAGAATACGTGGACACAGGGAGGGGAACATCACACACAGGGGCCTGTTGGGGGGTGGGGGGCAAGGGGAGGGAGAGCATTAGGACAAATACCTAATGCATGTGGGGCTTAAAACCTCGATGACAGGTTAATAGGTGCAGCAAACCACCATGGCACATGTATACCTGTGTAACAAACCTGCACGTTCTGCACATGTATCCCAGAACTTAAGGTAAAATACATAAATAGATAAATAAAATAGTTATCTAAAATAGTATACACGACCAAGCAAATATAATGGTATTGTATACGGAATTTAGGAATGAAAAACCGGAACATATGCATCCACCTAATTCTTCCAATGACACTTTCCCAGAGTCATAAAAAGCCAAGTGCCTATGTGGATAGTTTTGTGGGATAAGAACACATGGGCATCTCCAGTACTTGTGATCCAGTGCCCAGGGCTGGCACAGCATGCCCACAACCTATCTACTCTCGTGACTAGCACCGTTCAGATGCCAGGGATACACCTCACATATTTGGTGATCTCAAAACAAGATGACTGCTTCTCAGTGCTGTTATGAGGTGGCCCCACTGCTGATGTTAGAGATTGGCACCGCTTCAAAGCAGAGGGGCTTTGAGCAGAGGAAGCACTCAGTGTATGAAATTCTTTCTCTTGACAGGAATACAATAGAATTATCCTATGAGTGCTAAATGTTCATTTTCTTGCTTCTCTTTACGTTCCTTGCTTCTCTTTACAATTTGGAATCCCAGGGGAACTCACGGACAAGATCAGTATTCATAACAGATGTGTATGACTCTGGAGGCAGGACTTCAACTGTGCCATGGCAATGACATTCTCCAGAAAAATCATAGCTCATATACAGTATTTTCTAGATTGGCTTAAAGGAGGGAAAAATATTGGTGAAACGCATGTTAACTTTGACATTACAACCACTTTAGTACATACAATGTTCTATAAATCAACACAAGACGATCAAGAGAAGATGCTCATATAAAGAGTACATTGAGCCCAGCGTGGTGGCTCATGTCTGTAATCCCAACACTTTGGGAGGCCGAGGCAGGTGGATCACGAGGTCAGGAGTTAGACCAGCCTGACCGACATGGTGAAACCCCGTCTCTACTAAAAATACAAAAAGTTAGCCAAGCATGGTGGTGCATGCCTGTAATCCCAGCTACTCAGGAGGCTGAGGCAGGAGAATCACTTGAAACCAGGAGGTGGAGGTTGCAGTGAGCTGAGATCACACCAGTGCACTCCACCCTGGACAACAGAGCGAGACTCCATCTCAAAAAAAAAAAAAAAAGTGCATTGGCTCATACAAATATGAAATTAATTTTTAATTTGCACTATTCATTGAATGTGGTTGGAACTGTTGCTTGCTATAAATATTAGCACAAACAAAAAGTTAACTCTGGTTATTTTATTTTTTAAAAGATCAAATTTTTTTTAATTTCAGAAAAATACAGTTTGCCTAAATTGAAAGAGGCTGCATGTGAAATGTAGAAAATTATAACACTTCAATTAAAACTAAAATTGAAATAAGGAAACAAACTGTTTGATTGTGAAGAAGATTTATGTAGAAATAATCTCCAAACTATTTCTATAGACACCATTTTTGGTCCTTATGGATCAAGGCATAGTTTTCACTAAAGAGAGGTCTGAACATTTTGAGCAGGGCATAGCTATTTTCATTTTTTAAAATATAGTATCTAAGAATTGAAAAGTTGAAAGGAGAAAAACTGAAGACAAACTGTATGGAACAAAAGACAAGGTGATGACCACCTTACTTATGGTATAAGTAGTAATATTTATATGATGAAATTGAATAATTGGCAATAATGTCTTTAGTAACAATTTTATTATACTATTATACAACAATTTAATTACAATGTTTCAACATGCATAAAAAAGTCATAGATTCATTCCAAAACAAATGTTGCTTTAAAATTTTTATTAACAATTCTGTTTGCTAAACTTTCTGCAAAGCAAGGTATCTCCTGATTTCTCCAGATTGAAGCTAAGGGAAAATATATAAAAAGTATAATGATTCAGGAAATGTTATCTCATTTGGCATTACTATCAATGAAACCAAATTATGAAAATCTTGATCATAAAAAATGTAATTAATGATTGGGCTAAAATGAAATCAAGAAAAATAAATGAATGAAATAGACAACAAAATTTATTGAATTATGTGTTCATTGTATGTCACGTAAATATCATCAACTCATCAACAGACAACTCCCATGTATAATTATATATAAATTTGTCAAAATTTTACTGACTTTCCAATTTACAAAAGCTGTAGTTTTAAACATATTTTTCAATTTTGTCATTATAAAGATATATATTTGTCAAGGTAAAGGTATGGAACATACTTAAAAGTGTGTTAGCTCGATTGCTAACTTTTAGGTATCCATACATCATGGAAGCCTTGCCCCAGGCCTTGCAAATGTTAGGGGCAAGCTGGCCAGGCCCTGCCAGAGTCTGAGAAACAATAGACCATGAGATTAGCAGCCACAGATGTCACGGGTGGATACCGTAAAATGACCAGGGATACGGGCACACTAAACATCCCTCAGCAGATGCCAGCCAGAATGCCCTAAGAACCAATATGAGGCTAGACAATCCCTTCCTCCAAAACCAGGCAGTCATGGGCGCCTCTCCCCAGGCACCATATTGGAAAGCAGCAGAGTGGAATCTAAAAGAATGGGAAAATATCATAAAATCCTAAATTAAACCTTTAAAAAAAGTTAAACGATTGAATCAGACAAAGGGTTCAACTGGATTGTATTGTGTTACCTGTCAGCACCATCATCACCAAGTGCTGATAAGGAAGGTCAGGTTGATGTCTGAAAACTAAGGGAATTAAAATTTCTTTGTATATCCAAATGATACTGAGAGTAAATAAACTCCACTGCAAGTGTAAATGAAGGCAGGTGGCAGAGGGCAGACAACCACCAAGGGACATTGCTGCTGAAGGCAGGCCCAGTGTGGCAGAAGGGCAGGACACAACCAGAGGCCCTGCCATTGACTTTCTGTCTTCAGACCTCATTAGACAGCTTCCTTGTTGCAAGCGCTCAGAGACATTTACCTGTGATCAGACATCTGTGTTGGCCTCTAACTGGATAGCCCTTGCACTTGATATGGAGGAATGATCTACTTTCACTCCATCTTAGGTTAGATTCTCTTCATTCCTGGGTCCATTCACAAGGAAACAAAACATTAGCCAAAGCAGCTAATTGATTGAGCTCCCAATGTGTGTTGTGTTCTTTCCCCTGCTAATAGAAATTAAAGCTGTGAGGAAGAAATAATTTGAAGCCAGGCACAGTGGTTCATGCCTGTAATTCCAGCTCTTTGGGAGGCAGAGGTGGGAGGATCACTTGAGGCCAGGAGTTGGAGACTAATCCAGGCAATATAGTAAGACCCTGTTTCTACAAAAAATTAAAAGTACAAAAATAGGGGGAAAAAATGAGCCAGGTGCAGTGTTGCACACCTGCAGTCCTAGCTACTCCTACTCAGGAAGCTGAGGCGGGAGGATCACTTGAGCCCAGGAGTTCAAAGCTGGAATGAGCTATGATTGTGACAGCCTGAGTGACTGAGAAAAACCTGTCATAAAGGGAAAGAAAAAGGAAGGAAGGAAGGAAAGGAGGGACGGAGAGAGGGAAGAAAATGAACACAAGTCAGGGAAATACTGGGTAGAAGAGGACTGTTCACCGGCAAAGGCCCCACCCTCAAGCCTGGAAACCCACGGCCCTAAATGAGAACAGGCATTCCTGTTTTCATGCCCAAATGTTGCCTTTTGGCCTGCCATGCCCCCAGCTCCCATCCTGTGCCCATATAAACCCTAAACCCCAGACTTCTTGAGGAAAAGAGCAACAGAGTGGTGCGACAGAGAAGGAGAAAAGAGGGGAAACATCTGAACATCCAGGGGTGTTTGGCTAGGGGTGGTCACAGAAGAGATGGGCTGTGGGATGGCCAAACTCCAGGAGAGGATTATCTTCCCACTCCATCCCCTCTCCAGCTCCCCATCCTGCTGAGAGCCACCTCCACCACTCAATAAAATCCCTACATTGACCATCCTTCAAGCCCTTGTGACCTGGACATTGGACTAGAATTTGGGACACTCTAGGTGCAGGAATCCAAAAAGGCTGTCACACTGACTCGTCACTGAGCTGTTTAACACTCAAGCAATCCCCAGACAGCAGGGCTAAAACAGCATTGTAATACCCCTAAACACTCCCATGGGACTGCAGCCCAAAAGCACTTGCCCTGGCTCCTGCACTTGCTCACTTTCATGCTTCCCCTCGCATAAGGGTTTTGAGCACACGGTGGCCCAATAAACGAGCCAAACCCCTATTGCACATTCTGTGAGGGGGGTCAGGGAACTCTCCTATTTCAGAAGGAAGGAAGGAAAGAAGGAAGGAAGGAAGATAGAAGGGAAGGGAAGGGAAGGGAAAGGAAGGGAAAGGAAGCGAAAAGAACGGAAGGGAAGAGAAGGGGAGGGAGGAAGGGAGAGGGAGGGAGGAAGGGAGAGGGAGGGAGGAAGGAAGGAGAGAAAGGAAGGAAGGGAGGAAGGAAGGAAGGAAGGAAGGAAGGAAGGAGAAGAGAATGGAAGGGAAGGAGGGAGGGAGGGAGGAAGGAAAGGGAGAGAGAAAAAGGAAGGAAGGAAGAAAGGAGAAGGGAAGGGAATAGAAGGAAGGAGGGAGGGAGGGAGAGGGAGGGAGGAAGGAAAGAGAGAGGAAAAAAGGAAGGAAGGAAAAGAGAAGAGGAGAAGAAAAGAGAAGGGAAGGGAAGGGAGAGGGAGGAAGGAAAGGGAGAGAGAAAAAGAAGGGAAGGAAGGAAGGAGGGAAGGAAGGAAGGAAATTAATAAAGTTTTATTGGAACCCAAATGTGAAGATGGGCCCAGGAAAACACACCAACAAAATTGGGAGTGTTCCAGAATCTGTTATAAGTTGGACAGGCTTTCATAGGAGAGTTTAGAAGGGAGGACTCCTCATTCTGCAGTTGTCCATTTCCACTGGAGGGCATAATATAGAAATTGCAATCACTGGTTACAGATTGCTACATAGGCTCTAAAATGTCTACCTGTGTGACAATCAGTAAACCTCATGACTCAGAAATAAATCCGTGTCCTTTGTTCTTTGTCAGTAGGTTTTATGTTAATGAGTATGTCAACAATTTGAGTCACTTGGGATAAGATTCCTTACTCAGGAACTAGGTGTCATAATGAATCACAAGACTTCCCCAAGATGGGTTAATTTGAAAGCCTGTTTACTCTTCAAGTAAACTGACAAACACAATTTGTAGGTTATCACCACTATATGTATACTTTCCTCTCCCAGGTGATCAATGTAGACTGGAACAGAAGACCCTTCCCTAAATGTTCTGCGGTGCTGAAGCACCCTCCCCTAAGTTTTTATGCAGCATGAGGGAGACCCACTAATGAATCTGTCTGTGGAGCAGGATTAACTGGAAATTAATTAAATTAAAGAAAGAAATAATGTGAGGTTTTTTTGCAACTTAGCGTTTTGGACTGAAATGTATATCCGTGACACTGTCATTCACATGATAGGAGACTCCTAAAGACTGAGAAGCTCTTAAGTCCAACGGTAGAGAGTGAGGTACAATTGGGTGAAGACGGTGAGTGGAAAACTCTCTGAATCAAAGCACATAATTGGTACTATTTACTCCTAACTTTAAAAAAAAAAAAAAAAAAAAAAATCCATGCTGCAAAACAAATGCCTTCGCAGTACAATCTCAAATAGAACTTTAGGACTAATTGGCTCATTCCAAGGGCTCCAGATATAATAAGCGAATGTGTTGACAGGATATTGCTCCCATCTTTTTTGTTGTTTCTTTTTTCCCTTTGCAGCCTGGAAATGTTTAGAAATCTAGTTGGCGTAATAAACAAACAAACAACTAAAAGCAGCAGTCATCTTCATTTTTAGTACTAAAAATTTTAACCCTGAACTTTAAACACAAAAGAAATCAAAGTGAATAAAAACAGACCGTGGAGCCAGGCTGATTAATAAACAGCTCAGCATATAATGAAGAAGGAATTGCATGAATCAAATCCCCAAGATCGTCTAGTCTAGAGTGTATTCTTTCAATTATAAAATGAGCCCTTAAAACAACAACATATGTGATCATTAAAATGGTTTCTTATTATGAACACAGCATTCAAATGAGTTTCAGCATTTGCTTTTTTTAAAAACTTAAAACAACAATTCCAAATGGTGGTATGGAAAGAGTTTGCAACTTTGATGTAATAATAATGTTTATCTGGTTTTCTTTCAGACTTCTTTTAGAAAGAAATGTTTTAAGAAACCACGACTATACAGATTTGGGGAAGAAAATTTGGAAGAACTAAGAAACCTGGGGACTATCATGTGCTAATAGTACTTATTAAAATCCTAAAGTGTGGAGAATCCTAAGAGATCCTAATTAAGCCTTTGCAAATTACAATTTCCCTGGAAGAGGCAGAGAGCAAGAAACAATTGCTGGAATTTTTATGAAGGGCTTTAAAAAAAAAAGCTGTCTAAATAAAAAACAGGATTGCATCTGGAAAATGGAACAACAGAAGAAGAACCAGAATAAGAAAATGCTGTCAAGAAAATCAATTAAAGCTAAGAGATGTCACTGGCAGAAAGGAATATTGCATTTATAATAAAGGGAATAGCTACATGAAAATAGAGAAAGAGGGAAATGATAGTTCGTGCAGTGAACTGAATGTTTATGGTCCTCCAAAATTCACGTATTGAAATCCTAACCTCCAAGATGATGGTATGAGGAGGTGGGGCCCTTGGGAGGTGGTTAGGCCATGTGGGTGGACCCCTCATAATGAGATCAATGCCCTTATAAAAGAAGCCCTAGAGGGCTAGCCACTCCCTTCCCTGTGAAGACACAGCAAGAAGGCACCATCTATAAACCAGGAAGCCGGCCCTTACCAGACACCAAATCTGCCAGTGCCTTGATCTTGGACTTCCCAGCCCAACTATGAGAAACAAATTTCTGTTGGTTATAAGCCACCTAGTCTATGGTATTTTGTTACAATAGTCCTAACGGACTAAGATAGTCCATTAGTGTCTACAACAATAAGCTCTATTTTTTAATGGAATTATTCTTTTCGTTTTTCTTTTTCTTTTTTTTTTTTTTTTGAGACAGAGTCTCGCTCTGTCGCCCAGGCTGGAGTGCAGTGGCCGGATCTCAGCTCACTGCAAGCTCCGCCTCCCGGGTTCACGCCATTCTCCTGCCTCAGCCTCCCAAGTAGCTGGGACTACAGGCGCCGCCACCTCGCCCGGCTAGTTTTTTGTATTTTTTTAGTAGAGACGGGGTTTCACCGTGTTAGCCAGGATGGTCTCGATCTCCTGACCTCATGATCCACCCGTCCCGGCCTCCCAAAGTGCTGGGATTACAGGCTTGAGCCACCACGCCCGGCCTCTTTTCGTTTTTCTTGAGACTTTCTTAATTTTAATAGATTTTTCTAAAAATGCTATTAGTATAAGTTGGAACCTACTAGTTAATATGGAGGTATTACATGAATGTCACTATTATTAAGGAAGAGAAACATCATCAGTTGCATCAATTAGTATAACAAAAAACGAGAGTTTTTTAAATGAACTATTACCACCTTCCTTGGTGCATCTATTATGATGTGGACCAGAATGCTTAAATAGTACCTTGTGCACCACTGCTAAATCTGCTTAGCTTGCTTAGAAGTTCACCTCCTCCACAGCCCAAAAGAGGGACCAGTGTCTCACGCAGGAGTAGAGAAAATTGATGCCATCTCCATGTTCAGATTTCTAGAATGTAAGACTTTTGCTTGGCCAAACACTTAACTCTCGTACTTGCTATCTATATCATGAAATATCAGCATTACAGCTTCATTGCTCAGCTTCAGGTTTTGAATAGGTTACCATGCAAACTCTTCATCTAAACTGTTGTCAGTCAGTTGCACTTCAGTGTGAATGAACTTACCAAGTCCTTTGCTAAGAGCAGGTTTTCAAGAGAGAGAGAAGACAGCCTGAAGGCAATCGACAGCAAACAATTGGGACTGGAAAGACATCAAAAGTGACCAAACCAACAAAACTTCCTTTTATTTTGTAAGGCGGGTTCCATGACTCTCTAAATCTTTATCCTAGAAACAGTTTGCCAGGGCAGAAACAGAAGCTAGCCACTCCCAAAGCTGTGGCATCCTAATGTCAGCTAAACACATCTCAAGGATGAGTGTTGCAGGAAAGCCACTAGTGGACTAACACCAAGTGTTAGTCCAAGGACTTGCACGCAGGTCCTGTGTGCAAGGCAGTGAGAGCAGGAGATGAAAAGACAGGGTCATCCACGTCAAAGAGCTTAACACCCACCACAAAAAAATAGTAAATTAAATGAACTTCAAAATAGAAGCAGAGAGGGAATGCAAAAGAAATATGTCCTGATAATTCTTATGGGATTGTAATATTATAGAATTCAGTAGGTGTGACATAGAAAAATAAATAGGGTCGAGCTATTTATTCTCAATAATCCACTCTTTGGCAGGAAAGTATACCACTTGCTTCGAGATTCCAAGAGGCACCAGAGGTAAAACTTAATTATAAAATCAAGAACTATCCTAATGAGAAAGAGAAGATATATGTGTGTGTGGAGGGAGAGGGGGTGGCAGTGGGTGAGACCATTTAAGAAAACCAGTGTTTTGGCAGGGAGCTTCCCCACGAGCTCAAAAATTTGTAGCCAGTTCAGAGAAAAAGAAACACAAATGCCTTTTAAATATGAGAAAAAAGATTTTAAGTGGTATTCACAGATCACTTAAAATACACATGAAAACAATACCACAACCAATGACCTGACTGGCAAAAGTCAAAAAGTGTGATACAATATATTGGGTGGGGGGGCTAGGACATGGGAATATTTGGCATATTCATTACAATATTGGCAGGCATATAAATTGGAATACTCTTTAAGGAAGGCAATTTGACACTGTCAAGATACAGAATCCTTTCATCACCACAAGGATCCCTTGTGTTAGCCTTTTATAGCCATTCCATCGCCTCCCTCATCCCCATCCTCCTCTTAACTCCTACAAATATTAATCTGTTCTCCATCTCTGTAATTTTTGTCATTACAAGGATATTATATACATGGAATAATATAGTGTGTGAAACCTTTTGAGATGGACTTTTCTCCCTTTCAGTGTAATTCTCTAGAAATTTATTCAAAGTTGGTTTTTTGTTTGTTTGTTTGTTTGTTTGAGACGGAGTTTTGCTCTTGTTGCCCAGGTTGGAGTGCAATGGTGTGATCTCGGCTCACTGCAACCTCTGTTTCCTGGGTTCAGGTCATTCTCCTGCCTCAGTCTCCAAGTTGCTGGGATTATAGGTGCCCACCACCACGCCCGGCTGATTTTTTTTATTTTTAGTAGAGACGGGGTTTTGCCATGTTGGCCAGGCTGGTCTCAAACTCCTGACCTCAGATGATCATCCTCCCAAAGTGCTGGGATTACAGGCATAAGCCACCAAGTCCAGCCTCAAGTTGTATTTTAATAGTGTGTTTCATGTTCTTTTCATAGTTCTTTTTATTGCTGAGAAATATTTTACGGCATCAATATACCATAATTTGTTGAACCATTCACCTATTGAAGGATATATGGGTTGTTGTCAGTTTCAGGATATTATGAATAAAGACTCTATAAACAATTACTTAAAGAAATTCAGAATGTTTTGTGAAGGTAAGTTTTCATTTCTCTGGGATAAATGCCCAGGATAGCAATCACTCAATCACATAGTAGTTGCATGCTTAGGTTTTTAAGAAACTGCCCAACTTTTTCAGAGTGGCTGCACCATTACATTCCTACTGTGTAAGAGATCCTGTTTCTCCATACTCTAGCTAGCATTTAATGTTAGCCTTTTATTTTATTTTATTTTATTTATTTTAGCCTTTCTCATAGGTTTTAATTTTGGTTTTCATAATGGCTGGTGATGTTGAACATCATTTCAGGTGATTTTCCATCTGTAATCCTGCTTAATGAAATATTTATTTGTATCTCTTCATGTCTTTTGCCCATTTTCTAATCGAAATATTTGTTACTGTTGAGGTTGTTTGTTTGTTTGTTTGTTCTAGAGATGGGATCTCATGCTGTCCTCAGGGGCTGGAGTGGTGTGATCATAGCTCCCTGCAGCCTCAAACTCCTGGGCTCAAGCAATCCTCCTACCTTAGCCTCCCAAGTAGCTGGGACTACAGGTGCTTACCACCACGCCCAGATTTTTACTGTTGAGTTTTGAGATTTATTGATATATCCCAGTCCTGAAGAGCTAGTCTAGACATAGTCATTTGTTGAAGATGTGGTTTGCAAGTATTTTCCCCCAGTCTGAAACCTGTCTTTTCATCATAAAAGAGACTTTTGCAGGCACAATTTCTAATTTTGGTGAAGCCTAATTTATCTACTCTTCTTTTTTGAATCATGTTTGGTCTCAGGTATAAGAACACTTTGCTTAACCCTAAATCCTAAAGATTTTCTCTCGTTATTTTTCTAAAAGTTTTTGTTGTCATTGTCACTGTTGTTGTTTTTAGAGACAAGGTCTCTCTCTGTCGCCCCAGGCTAGAGTTCAATAGTGTGATCATAGCTTGTTGTAACCTCATACTCCTGGGCTTAAATGATCCCCCTCCCTCAGCCTCCAAGTACCTAGGACAACAGGCATGAGCCACCACAGCTGGCTAATGTTTTAAATTGTTTTTGGAGAGATGGGTTTTCACTATGTTGCCCAGGGTGGTCTTGAACTTCTGGCCTCAAGTAATTGTCCCAACTTAGTCTCTCAAAGGACTGGTATTACAGGCACCTTGCCCTGCCTCAAAGTTTTGCAATTTTACATTTTCATCTAAGCCTATGATCCTTTTTTTTTTTTTTTTTTTTTGAGACGGAGTCTCGCTCTGTCGCCCAGGCTGGAGTGCAGTGGCGCGATCTCGGCTCACTGCAAGCTCCGCCTCCCGGGTTCACGCCATTCTCCCGCCTCAGCCTCCGAGTAGCTGGGACTACAGGCGCCCGCCACCACGCCCGGCTAGTTTTTTTTTGTATTTTTAGTAGAGACGGGGTTTCACCATGTTAGCCAGGATGGTCTCGATCTCCTGACCTCGTGATCCACCCGCCTCGGCCTCCCAAAGTGCTGGGATTACAGGCTTGAGCCACCGCGCCCGGCCAGCCTATGATCCTTTTTTAAAAAAGTTTTTAAATATGAAATATGAGGCTTAGGTCAAGGTTTTTGGTCTCTGTTTTTTGTTTTTTTGCCTATGGTTGTAGAATTCACATTTTTCTCATCTGCACATAGAATATTCTCCAGGATAGATCATATGTCAGGACACAAGACAAGTCTTAACAAATTAAAAGAAAATAAATTGTATCAAGTATCTTTTTTGACCATAATAGAATAAAACTAGAAATCAACAACAGGAGGAACTTTGGAAATTACACAAATACATGGAGATTAACTAACATACTCCTAAACAATCAACAAGTCACTGAATAAATTTAAACATTTTTTGAGACCAATGAAAATGGAAACACAGCATACCCAGAACTTATAGGATTCAGCAAAGCAGTCCCTAGAGAGGAGTTTATTGCAATAAATGCCCTACATCAAAAACAAAGAAAGATTTCACATAAACAACCCAACAATTCATCTCAAAGAACTAGATAAACAAGAACAAACTAAACCCAAAATTACTATAAGGAAAGACATAATAAAGATCAGAGCACAAATAAATAAAATGGATGCTGAAAAGATAACATAAAAGATCAACAAAACATAGTTTTTTTTGGAAAAAAAATTAACAAAATTTACAAACCCTTAGCCAGACTAAGAAAAAAAAGAAAAGACTCAAATAAATAAAATCAGAGATAAAAAGGGAGACATTACAACTGACAACACGGAAATAAAAAGGATTGTAAGAAACTACTATGGGGGCAGGGCGAAGATGGCCGACTGGAAGCAGTGGCATTCAGAGGCTCCCATCAAAAAAAAACTGTAAGCGTGTGAATCCCTCATCACCAAACAAAGTATACAGGTTCCCTCTTCAAAATTGACTAGAAGGCTGGCATGACCCACAAAGAGAATGAAGAACAGTGTGGTGCATGGCCCACCTGAGAACCACATGGGGTAGGGTACCCCCTCCCCACAGCCAAGGGAGGTGGTGAGTGAACGTGCTACACAGCCAGGGAAACTGTGCTTCTTCCATGGAACTCTGCAACCTACAGATTGGAAGATCCCACTCATGAACCCACGCCACCGGGGCCTAGCGTCCCAACCCTGGAACATGCAGATTCTCAGAGCCTCTCAGTTGGAATCTACGTAAGCCTATTCAACTCCCAGGGAGAGGAGTAGCCAGCACCACAGCTGCCACTGCCTGCTGTCTAAGCAGTTTGAGCTCCTTGGAGGAAGGGCAGCAGCCAGCACTGGGACTGGCAGCTGCATAACTCGCTAAGATCCCTGGGTGGGGGAAGGGTGGCAGCCATCTCTATAGCTCCAGGCTGCACTTCTCCACTGCTGGAGCCAAAGAGGCTATATTCGGTCCCAAGACTTGTCCCCACAGCCCAACACACCGGCTGTGGCAGTCTGCAGCCAGAGTGCCTCTTCAGGCCTTACCCTGACCCATCCTTCCTCACTGGGCAGGGCTTCCCTGCAGGAAAGCCAGTAACTCCAGTCGGAGACTCAGGGACAGAATCTAGATCTACCTGGGCCTGATCCCCTAAGAGGAGGGGTGGCCGCAGTCTCTGTAGACCAGCCAACTTAGCCTCTCTTCCTGGTAGTTCTGAGGAATCCAGGCAGCCCAGATGAATGGGTTTCCCCCCAGAGAAGCACACCCCCTCCAACAAGGGGCAAAGTACTTCATTAAATGGGTCCTGTTCCCTGTGCCACCCAACTAGGTGAGACCCTCCAACAGGGGTTGTCAGACATTCTATACTGGAGCGATCCTACTGCTATCAGGTTGGTGCCCCTCGAGGTCAGAGTTCCCAGAAGAAGGAGCAGGCACCCACCTTTACTGTTTTCCAGTCTCCTTGAGTAATGGCATAGGAGCAAATCAGATGAATAGGGCCTGAAGTAAACCCCCAGCAAATTGCAGCAGCCCTACAGAATCGGGACATGACTATCAAAAGAAAATCAAACAAGCAGAAAGCAACAACAACAGATCAACAACAAAAAAAAATGCCAAAAAAAAAAATTAATAAACCCCAACCAAGAGTCAGCAGCCTCAAAGACCAAAACTAGACAAACTCATGAAGATGAGAAAGAATCAACAAAAAATGCTGAAAACCCAAAAGGACAGAGTGCCTCTTCTCCTCCAAATGATTGCAACGTCTCTCCTTCAAGAGCACAGAACTGGACAAAGAATCAGATGGACAAATTGACAGAAGTAGGCTTCAGAAGATGGGTAATAAAAAAACTATGCTGAGCTAAAGGAGCATGTCCTTACCCAATGCAAAGAAGCTAAGAACCTTGATAAAAGGTTAGAGGAATTGCTAACTAGAACAACCAGTTTAAAGAGGAACATAAACCACCTGATGGAGCTGAAAAACACAGCATGAGAACATCATAAAGCATACACAAGTAGCAACAGCTGAATCGACCAAGCGGAAAAAAAGATATCAGAGTTTGAAGACTACCTTGCTGAAATAAGGCATGCAGACAAGAATAGAGAAAAAAAGAATGAAAAGGAATGAACAAAGCCTCCAAGAAATATGGGACTTCATAAAAAGACCAAACCCGCGATTGATTGGAGTACCAGAAGGAGATGGGGAGAATGGAAACAAGGTGGAAAACACACTTCAGGATTACCCAGGAGAGCTTCCCCAACCTAGCAAGACAGACCAACATGCAAATTCAGGAAATACAGAGAACACCACTAAGATAATCCACAAGAAGATCAACCACAATACAAATAATCATCAGATTCTCCAAGGTCGAAATTAAGAAAAAACTGTTAAGGGCAGCAACAGAGAAAGGCCAGGTCACCCACAAAGAGAAGCCCATCAGACTAATGGTGGACCTTCCAACAGAAACTCTACAAGCCAGAAGAGAGTGGGGTCCAATATTCAATATTCTTAAAGAAAAGAATTTTCCCCCCAGAATTTGATATCCAGCCAAACAAAGCTTCATAAGTGAAGAAGAAATAAAATCCTTTCCAGACAAGCAAATGCTGAGGGATTTCATTACCACCAGGCCTGCCCTGCAAGAGTTCCTGAAAGAAGCACTAAATATGGAAAGGAAAAACCAGTACCAGCCACCACAAAAAACACACGAATATATGTTTTCCATACCATATTGGTACCATAGTTCCAATGACACTATGAAGAAACTGCATCAACTAGTGTGCAAAATAACCAAATAGCATCATGATGACAGGATCAAATTCACACATAACAATACTAATCTTAAATGTAAATGGGCTAAATGCCCGAATTGAAAGACACAGACTGGCAAATTGCATAAAGAGTCAAGATCCATTGGTGTGTGGTGTATTCAGGAGACCCATCTTACAGCCAGAGACACACATAGACTCAAAATAAAGGGGTGGAGGAAAATTTAACAAGCAAATGGAAAGCAAAAATAAAAGCAGGGGTTGCCATCTCAGTCTCTGACAAAACAGACTTTGAACCCACAGAGATCAAAAAAGACAAAGAAGGACATTACATAATGATAAAGTTAACAATTCAACAAGAAGAGCTAACTATTCTAAATGTATATGCACCCAATACGGGAGCATCTAGATTCATAAAACAAGTTCCTAGAGACCTACAAAGAGACTCAGACTCCCACACAATAATAGTCAGAGACATTAACAGCCCATGGTCAGCATTAGATAGGTCAATGAGACAGACAATTAGCAAGGATATTCAGAACTCGAACTGAAATCTGGATCAAGTAGACCTAGTAGATGTCTACAGAACTCTCTATCCCAAATCAACAGAATATACATTCTTCTCAGTGCCACACGGCACTTATTCTAAAATAGACCACATATTTGGAAGTAAAACACTCCTCAACAAATGCAAAAGAATTGGAATCATAACAAACAGTCTCTCAGACCACAGAACAATCTAATTAGAACTCAGTATTAAGAAACTCAAAACCACACAATTACATGGAAATTGATCAACCTGCTCCTGAATGACTCCTGGGTAAACAATGAAATTAAGGCAGAAATCAAGAAGTTCTTTGAAACCAATGAGAACAAAGAGACAATGTACCAGAATCTCTATGACACAGCTAAAGCACTGTTAAGACGGAAATTTATAGCACTAACTGCCTGCATCAGAAACCTAGAAAGATCTCAAATCGACACCCGAACATTACAATTAAAAGAGCTAGAGAGGCAAGAGCAAACTAATCAAAAGGTAGCAGAAGGCAAGAAATAACTAAGATCAGAGAAGAATTAAAGGAGATAGAGACATGAAAAAGCCTCCAAAAAATCAATGATCCAGGAACAGTTTTTTGTTTTTGTTTTTTTTTTTTAGACGGAGTCTCACTCTGTTGCCCAGGCTGGAGTGCAGTGGCACGATCTTGGCTCACTGCAAGCTCTGTCTCCCAGGTTCACGCCATTCTCCTGCCTCAGCCTCCCAAGTAGCTGGGACTACAGGTGCCTGCCACCATGCCCAGCTAATTTTTTTGTATTTTTAGTAGAGACGGGGTTTCACCACGTTAGCCAAGATGGTCTCGATCTCCTGACTCATGATCTGCCCGCCTAGGCCTCCCAAAGTGCTGGGATTATAGGCATGAGCCACCACACCCAGCCCAGGAGCTGGTTTTTTAAAAAAATTAACAAAATAGATAGACCACCAGCTATACGAATAAAGAAGAAGAGAGAGAAGAATCAAATAGACACAGTAAAAAATGATAAAGAAGAATCACCACTGACCCCACAGAAATACAAACTACCATCAGAGAATACTATACACACCTCTGTGCAAATAAACTAGAAAACCTGGAAGAAATTGATAAATTCCTAGACACATACAGCCTCCCCAGACTAAACCAGGAAGAACTTGAATCTCTGAATAGACCAATAGCAAGTTCTGAAATTGAGGCAGTAATTAATAGCCTACCAACCCAAAAAAGCCCAGGGCCAAATGGATTCATAGCTGAATTCTATCAGAAATACAAAGAGGAGCTGGTATCAATCCTACTGAAACTATTCCAAACAATTGAAAAAGATGGACTCCTCCCTAACTCATTTTATAAAGCCAGTATCATCCTGATACCAAAACCAGGAAGAGACACACAAAAAAAGGAAATTTTGGCCAGCTGCAGTGGCTCACTCCTGTAATCCCAGCACTTTGGGAGGCTGAGGAAGGAGAATCATGAGGTCAGGCGATCAAGACCATCCTGGCTAACACAGTGAAACCCCGTCTCTACTAAAAATACAAAAAATTAGTTGGGCCTGGTGGCAGGCACCTGTAGCCCCAGCTACTCCAGAGGCTGATGCAGGAGAATGGCATGAACCCGGGAGGCGGAGCTTGCAGTAAACTGAGATCGCACCACTGCACTCCAGCCTGGGGGACAGAGCAAGACTCCGTCTCAAAAAAAAAAAAAAAAAAAAAAAAAAAGGAGATTTCAGGCCCATAGCCCTGACTAATATTGATGTGAATATCCTCAATAAAATACTGGTAAACTGAATCCAGCAGCACATCAAGAAACTTATCCACCACGATCAAGTTGGCTTCATCCCTGGGATGCAGGGCTGGTTCAACATATGCAAATCAATAAAGGTAATCCATCACATAAATAGAACAAAAGATTAAAACCACATGATTAGCTCAATAGATGCAGAAAAGGCCTTTGATAAAATTTAACATCCCTTCATATTAAAAACTCTCAATAAAATAGATATTGATGGAACATGTCTCAAAATAATAAGAACTATTTACTACAAACTCACAGCCAATATCATATTGAATGAGCAAAAGCTGGAAGCATTCCCTTCGAAAACCCATACAAGACAAGGATGCCTTCTCTTACCACTATTACTCGATATAGTATTGGAAGTTCTGGACCAGGGCAATCAGGCAAGAGAAAGAAATAAAGCATATTCAAATAGGAAGAGAGAAAGTCAAATTGTGTTTGTTTGCAGATTACATGATTTTGTATTTAGGAAACCCCATCATCTCAACCCAAAAGCTCCTTGAACTGATAAGCCACTTCAGCAAAGTCTCAGGTCACAAAATCAATGTGCAAAAATCACAAGCATTCCTTTACACCAACAATAGACAAACAGAGAGCCAAATCATGGATGAACTTCTATTCATAATTGCTACAAAGAGAATAAAACACCTAGGAATACAGCTAACAAGGGATATGAAGGACGTCTTCAAGGAGAACAACAAACCACCGCTCAAGGAAATAAGAGAGGACACAAATGGAAAAACATTTTATCCTGATGGATAGGAGGAATCAATATCATTAAAATGGCCATACTGCCGAGAGTAATTTATAGATTCAATGCTATTCCCATCAAACTACCGTTGATATTCTTCACGGAATTGGAAAAAAACTCTTTTAAATTTCATATGGAATCAAAGAAGACCCAATGTAACCAAGACAATCCTATGCATAAAAAACAAAGCTGGGGGCATCATGCTACCGACTTTAAACTATACTACAAGACTACAGTAACCAAAACAGCATGGTACTTGTACCAAAACAGACATGTAGACCAATGGAGCAGAACAGAAACCTCAGAAATAACACCACACATCTACAATCATCTGATCTTCAACAAACCTGACAAAAACAAGCAATGGGGAATAGATCTCCTAGTCAGTAAATGGTGCTGGAAAAACGGAAACTGAACCCCTTCCTTGCACCTTATACACAAATTAACTCAAAATGGATTAAAGACTTAAATGTAAAACCCAAAATCGTAAAAAACCCTTGAAGAAAATCTAGGCAATACAACTCAGGACACAGGCATGGGCAAAGACTTCGTGACAAAAACACCAAAAACAATTGCAAGAAAAGCCAAAATTGACAAATAGAACTAAATTAAACTAAAGTGCTGTGCAGACAGCAAAAGAAACTATCATCAGAGTGAACAGGCAACCTACAGAATGGGAGAAAATTTTTGCGATCTACCCATCTGACAAAGGTCTAATGTCCAGAATTTACAAGGAACTTAAACATATTTACAAGAAAATGACAAACAACTCCATCGAAAAGTGGGCAAAGGATACAAACAGACACTTCTCAAAAGAAGACATTTACACAACCAACAAACATATGAAAAAATAAAAGCTTAACATCACTGATCATCAGGAAAATGCAAATCAAAACCACAATGACATAACATCTCACACCAGTCAGAATGGTGATTAGTAAAAAGTCAGGAAACAATAGATGCTGGTGAGGCTGTGGAGAAATAGGAACGCTTTTACACTCTTGGTAGGAATGTAAATTAGTTCAACCATTGTAGAAGACAGTGTGTTGATTCCTCAAGGATCCAGAACCAGAAAAACCATTTGACCCAGAAATACCATTAGTTGGTATATATATCCAAAGGAATATAAATCATTCTGCTATAAAGATACATGCACACATATGTTTATTGCAGCACTATTTACAATAACAAAGACATAGAACCAACCCAAATGCCCATCAATGATAGACTGGATAAAGAAAATGTGGTACATATACACCATGGAATATTATGCAGCCATAAAAAGGAATGAGTTATGTCCTTTGCAGAGACATGGTTGAAGCTGTAAGCCATCATCCTCAGCAAACTAACACAGGAACAGAAAACCAAACACCACATGTTCTCACTCATAGTGGGAGTTGAACATTGAGAACACATGGACACAGAGAGGGGAACAACACACACCAGGGTCTGTTGGGGGGTGGGGGTTAGGGGGTGAGGGGAGAAACCTTAGAGGATGGGTCAATAGGTGCAGCAAACCACCATGGCACACGTATACCTATGTAAGAAACTTGCACATTCTGCACATGTATGTTGTGTTTTCTTTTAGAAGAAATAAAAATTAAAAAAGAAACTACTATGAACAATTTTATACCAAGAAATTGGAAAATCTAGAATAAATGAATAAATTCTTGGATACATACAACCTACTGAGATTGAATCAAGAAGAAATAGAAAATCTAAACGTATGAATAATAAGCAACAAGATTAAAGCCATAATAAAAAGTCTCCCCTCAAAGAAAAATCCAGGACCTGATGGTTTTACTGCAGAATACTGCAAAATATTTAAAGAACTAATACCAATTCTTCACAGACTATTCTAAAAATTGAGAAGGAGGAAACACTTCCAAATTCATTCTACATGGCCAGCATAACTGATACCAAAACCAGACAAAAACACAACACCACCAACAAACTACAAGCAAATATTCCTGATGAACATGAATGCAAGGATTCTCAACAAAATACTAGTGGTCAGAATTTGACAGCACATTAAAGAGATCATTCATCATGATTCAGTAGGATACATCCCAAGGATGGTTTAACATATACAAATTAATAAATGTGATATACCACAACAGACAGAATAAATGATAACAACTATGTGATCATTTCAATAGATATCAAAAAGGCATTTGACAACAGTCAACATTCTTTCATGATGAAAACACTCAACAAATTGGGCACAAAAGAAGCATACCTCTTCCAGTTAAATGGCTTGTTTAAAAAAACCCTCAACATAATAAAGACCATATGTGATATACTCACAGCCAACATTATACTAAATGTGGAAAAGTTGTAGCTTCTCCTCTAAGATCTGAAACAAGACAAGGATGGCCACTTTTACCAGTCATAGTACTGGGAGCAATTAGGCAGGAGGAAGAAACAAAAGGCATCCAGATTGGAGAGGAGAAATTAAACTGTCCTTGTTTGCAGATGATATGATCTTATATTTAGAAAATCCTAAAGACTCCAAGGAAAAAAAAACTATTAGAACTGATAAACAAATATAGTAAAATGGCAGAATATAAAATCAACATAGAAAAAATCAGTAATGTTTCTAGACTTTACCATAATGCAATATATCAAGGTAGCAAAATTGCACTTGTACCCCATGATAATGTACAAAAATTTTTAAAAATCAGATTTTAAAAACAAAGATCACAGAGCGCAGAGCACTCTAAAGGATATAAAAGAATAAAGAATTTTGAAATATTATGAGAATTACCAAAATGTGACACAGAGACATGAAGCAAGCACATGCCGTTGGAAAACTTGCTCAATGCAGGGTTTCACACACCTTCAATTTATCAAAATGCAGTATCTGTGAAGCCAAATTAAGCAAAGAGTAATACAATGAAACATGCCTAAAAAATCAATAGTGTTTATAAATGCTAGTAGTGAACTATCTGAAAAAGAAATCAAGAAATCAATCCCATTTATAATAGCTACAAAAAAATACCTAGGACTAAATCTAAAGTGAGAGATTTCCATAATGAAAACTATAACACATTAATTAAAAAAATTGGGAAGGACATAAATAAATGGAAAGATATTTCATGTCCATGAAAGAATTGATATTGTTAAAATGTCCACACGATCCAAAGTGATATACAGATTCAATGTGATACTATCAAAATTCCAGTGACACTCTACAGAAATAGAAATAGCAATTCTAAAATTTTTATGAAACTGCCAAAGACCCCGAGTAGCTAAAGCAACCTGAGCAAAAAGAACAAAGTCGGAGGCATCACACTATTGATTTCAAAATATACTGCAAACCTATACACCACGCACCCAAAACAGCATGGTAGTGGCATGTAGACCAATAGAACAAAATAGTGAACCCAGAAGTAAATCCATACATTTACAGTCAACTGAAATTTTACAAAGGCACCAAGAACACACAAAGGAAGAAGGACAGTCTCTTCAACAAATAGTGCTGGGAAAACTGGATATTCACATGTGAAAGTATAAAATTAGACCCCTAATTGTCCCTATGTACAAAAATCCATTCAAAATGGATTAAAGACTCAAATATAAGACCTGAAACTATGAAACTACTAAAAGAAAACATCAGGGAAACATGACGTTGGTCTAGGCAATGATATTTTGACAAGAACTCAAAAGCACAAGCAACAAAAGCAAAAGTAAACATATGTAATTACATCAAACTAACAAGCTTCTGTACAACAAAGAAAACCATCAACAGAGTGAAGAAATAACCTACAGAATGGGAGAAAATATTTGAAAATTGTGTATCTGACAAGGAATTAATATGTAGAATTTATAAGGAACTCAAACTCAAAAGCAAAAATAAATAAATAATCTGATTTTTAAATGAGCAAAACACCTAAATAGATATATCTCCAAAGAAGACATATAAATGGCCAATAAGTATATGAAAAATGCTCACATCATTAACCTTCAGGTAAAGACAGATCACAACCACAATAAGAAATCATTTCACCCCGGTTAGAATGGCTACTATCAAAAAGACAAAAAAAAAAAAAAAAAATAGCAAATGCTGGCAAGGATGTGGAGAAAGAGGAACCCATATACACTGTTGGAGGGAATGTAAATTTGTACAGCAATTATGAAAAACAGTATGGAGGTTTTTCAAAATGTTAAAAATAGCTCTTCCATAAGAACCAGCAATCCCACTACTGGGTATATGTCCAAAGGAAATAATATCAGTATGTACATCTACAATCTCCCATTTATTGCAGCACTATTCATGATAACCAAGATGTGGAATTAATCTAGGTGCCCATCAATAGATGATGGACAAAGAAAATGTGGTATATATACACAGTGGAATACTATTCAACCATAAGAAAGGATGGAATCCTGTCATTTGCAACAACATGTATTAACCTAGAGGACATTAGGTTAAGTGAAATAAGCCAACCACAGAAAGAGAAATAATGCATGATCTCACTCATTTGGAATCTAAAAAAAAATGATCTCATAGAAGTTGAGAGTAGAAGAGTGGTTACCAGGAATGGGGGAGAATAGGGAGAAGGGAGAGATGGGGAGATGTTAGTCAATGGGTACAACGTTACAGTTAGGAGGAATAAGTTCTTATATTCTATTCAGAGTAGGTTACAATAATGTGCTATATATTTCAAATAGCTAGAAACGAGGATTTTGAATGTTCTTACAACAAAGAAATGATAAATGTTTAAGGTAATTGATGTGCAAATTATAATGATTTGATCAGTATACATACATGTATTAGAACACCACATTGTACTCCATAAATGTGTACAATTACTGTGTGTCAATTTAAAAAATAAAAAATAATAATTAAAAAAATAATTTGAGAAATTAAAAATTTAGCCAGTTCCAGAACCATGCCCCCACCAACACATGGAGGAAACTAACACTTCTGTTTCCCATTCCAGAACCTTGCCATGCCTGCTATAATCTTCCCTTCCCAATGATATGATGGTTCTTTGGCTTTCCAAACCAACGCAGCTAGTGACTGAAGTCCGAGATCTCTGAGAACAACAGAGAAACTAAACGGCCACCATGATGGTGCTGCCAAGAACAAACAACACACGAGCAGCTTTGCCTCTTCCAAGTCTTACATAAGTGCACCTGATTTTCAAAACCTAAATCTTGTTTGGAATACCAGTGTAAGGATGTCTAGAAAATCTGCTTTTACCTTGCCAGCCTCTTCAGTGCATGTGGGAACATTTGACAGATGGATGAGTGTTGACAGCCAAGCCTATGCCCAACACAAAGGCTCCTTCCAAGGCCTCCACAGCACTCACCCATCTCATAACAATATAGCTGAATGATCCACATTTATCTTCTATGCTTGATGGCTAGGCTTATGGGGTTTTTTCCAACGCACAAATGGTCTGATACGGAGCTAGAGATAGTCCACAACCTTTGTTTTGGTTGCATATTTATTGAGTAGGATATTGGACTTGATCTCCAATTGTCCTTTACCCTAATGAAGCGGGTATGGAGGGAGCAATGTGTAGTTTTTACGGAGTTTTATTCCACTTTTAGTCCTGAAATTACTAGCTAATATTAAATCAGGCTAAGATGAGACCTTTTTGTCCATAAATCTTCCTTTTTTATTCTTTAATGAAGATAATTCATCTGAAATCCCAAACACATGGTTTTCAATTATGTATATTAGTAATAAATAAATGCCTTTGGAATATCCCCACTGTCCTTTGGTACAAGGTAACTTCAACTGTGATACCTGGACCTAACAAGACATGTTCATTTATTCAGCAAACATATCCTGATCACTTGCTGTGTAGCTGATACTGTGTAGGACATCCTTCGTTTTCTATTTCTCACTTATTAATCCCAAACTCAAATTCCAATAAGTCACTTACCATAACTGGTTAGAGAATTGGTTCATTTGTGTGTGTTTGCAAATTCAAGGTCAGAGAAATTCTGAAAATCTCAATTCCCTTAAAAATCCATGTAACGTCCACTTTCATCAGCTCCAACAGCATAAGGTAATAGCAATTCCAGTAATACTATTGCTATTACCTTATGCTGTTCCAGGTCCCCCAACGTTATATCACCTTTCTCCAAAATAGAATATTTTCAAACCACCCTCTCTCATTACTTCTGGTGTTTAATAAAATCCGGAGGAGTTATAGCTCTTGCTTAGTTTGTAAAGATTCTGGAGCCAACTTGGTTCTTTTTTCATTTGCCAACAGTCCCTAATATTTTGTAAAATTTGATGAATTCCTCCCTCATTCAATTTACATAAGCCATCAAAGACCACAAATGTAATAGAAAGAAGCAGAGAACGTCAACAAGACATCTCAGTAAAGGACAAACCTAGAATAAATCATGAAGTCGCTGTCAATAGAAATTTAAAGCACAAGATTTTATTTTGTTTTTAATCTGTTGCTATAAAGTATCAGCCATCTTCAGAAACAGAGTGAATCTGACAGTTTTGTGTTGACTCTCACATTTCCCATTATGGATCCCTCTCATGTCTGTCCCGAAGCAAAAATAAATTTCCCTTTTTAAGCTTTTGATGATAAAAATCTCATCTGAAGCCTCATAAATGATCCTTTATTATCTATATTAATAATGAATAAATGTCTTTTGAATACCCCTGATCTTTTGCATTAATAGCACCAGATGTATTATAGATAACCTTTTGATTTAACAGCACAAACTCGGAAACAATATTAAACACTAAAGGACTGAGCTTACTGGAGTCACTGAGGTCAGAATTATAAACAATTCTTTCAGTTCTATGTGCCCATTAGGTGACACTAACACCTATCAGTATTTATTTTTGGAATGTGTGTGTAAGTGTGTGTGTGTGCGTAAAAGAGAGACTGCCCTAGAAACTCATAAATTTTTATTTTCTGCAGCCCTTTAATTCTCACACATTTCATGTTCCTTCCTCAACTTTTTTCTAGTGCGAGCTGAAGAACTCAACAGAGAAACTATTTAAAGCATCCCTGTAATGCCCTGTTTCATTTCTAGCCTCCTTTTTAAAAAACAAAATTAATCTCATATTATTGCATTTCCAGTTGGAAAGACTCCATTTGGAAAGATTCTAATGCATATTAGAAAAAATCAAATAAAAGAATCATTAATGAGAATCTTAGCCATTCCTTCTTCAGACTTTTTATTAAACTTCATTAATTACCTGTCTATTACTAAATGCCCTTTTACTCCATCACAGACTCCCACAGATGAAGAAGTGTCAGGGGCCACAGTGAGCTCTGCCATGTCACAGAGATCCTCAGGGCAGAGCCTCAACCGTAAACCAGATTCTTCACTCAGGGTCAGCTTTCCATACCATAGTTCAGCTTCATCCCCTTCTGTATGCCTCCATTCTTGGATTGGGAGCTAGAATACTAAAGAAAACAGTTATGGGGTTGTGGGCTCCCTCTGGGAATCAAGGACAAGGAAGAGAAGGGAACAGGGACAAAGGAGAGCAGTCGCATGTTCCCTCTGGAAACCCGTGCCTGATAAGTGGTCTGACACCTTCTCTCACATTCAGGCTCTAGTATGCTTATATCTACTATCTAGGAATACAACCTATCAAATGTTTGAGAAACTGACTTATTAATAAGAACGGGATTTATGAACATGGGATTTATGTTCTACTTTTAGTATAGGAAAGTATCAATGGGAAAAACAGGAATTAAGATCTTTTATACTTTCCCTTTGATACTTTCCTACACTAAAGCTCCAAGAAAAAAACTGGAACTCAGAGTAAATTTAGCTCAGAATACATTTAAATCAGTGTGCTGCCTCTCTCAAGGCTACTCACTTTTAAAAATTTACCTTTTAAATAAATTATTTATTTTAGAATAGATTTAGACTTACAGAAAAGCTGTAAAAGTAGTTGTATTAATCAGGGTTCTCCAAAGAAATAGAACCAATAGGATGTGAATACACACACAGAAAGAAATTCATTAAAGGGAATTGGCTTATGCAGTTATGGAGGCTGGCAAATCCAAAATCCATAGCGTGGGCTGGCAGGCTGGAAACCCAGGAGAGCTACATCCCACTTCAAGTCTAAAGATAGCCTCCTGTATGAACCAGGAAGAACTGATGTCGCAGGTAAAGTCTGAAGACAGTATGCTGCAGAACTCTCTCTTGCTCAGGGAGGCCAATCTTTCAGGCCTTCAACTGATTGGAGGAGGCCAATCTATATTATGGAAGACAATCTGCTTGACTCAAAATCCAAAATGTAAATGTTAATCTCATCCAAAACACCCTCACAGAATCACCCAGAATGTTTGACTAAATATCTGGGCACCCAAAGCCCAGCCAAGTTGACACATAAAATTAGCCATCACAGTAGGGCGGAGTTCTCATATACTCCATGCCCAGTTAACATCTTAACATTAGCATGTTACATTTGTTACAATTAACAAACCAATAATGATACATTATTACTAACTAGGGTCTATACTTTACTCAGATTTCCTTAGCTTTTATTTAATGTCTGTTTTCTACTCCAAGATCCCATCCAAGGCTTCACAGTACATTTAGTAATCATGTCTTCTCAGGCACCTCTGGGTTGTAACACTTTTTCACACTTTCCCTGTTTTTGATGACCTTGACAGTTTTGAGGAATGCTGGTCAGTATATCGTTACAATGTCGCTTTATTGAAATTTGTCTGGTGTGTTTCTTATGATTAGACTTGGGGTATGAGGTTTTGGAAGGATGATTACAGATGGAAATTGGCATTTTTCATTGAATGATTTCAAAGGTCCATCAAATCAATATCATTTGTGACAGTTGACGTTGATCCCAATTGCCTCGCTGAAGTAGTATTTGTCACGTTTGCCCAGCGTGAAGTTGTTCTTTTTTCTCTTCTTTCCATACTGTTCTTTTTAGCAGGAGGTCTCTGTGATTTTCACACTTAACAAGTGGTGCGTTCTGTTCCATCTTCTTGAGATCAGAGTATTTATATACAAATAAATTATTTTTAATTCTTCCACATTGGAAATGTGTCTATTTTTGGCAAGGTGCTTTTAAGGATACCAATTTCTTATGATATGAAAACTTCCCACTTTCTTTCAAAAACTTCAAGTTTGGGTCAATGGATGGGGGTAGGAGCAGGGAGATCTAAAATTCAACTATGTAGGAAGCCCACTGCTGTTCCTAAAGCTGACTTTACTGCCCCACCATTGGGTAAGCAACCCAGGCAGACACTTGTATGCTCAAGGATGAAATCAAGGAGAAAGGCTTAGAGTTTGGGTTGATTATAAGCTATCTAAAATCCTTTTGAAAGTAGGTAGGGCAAAATCAATGTAGTACCTGAGTTAGTCTAACTGCACCTGGAGTGCTAGACTGAGTTCCAGACATCAAACAATAAGAGAGAAATAACCAAATGAATATGACCAGAGAAAAGCGACCAGCATGGGGGAGTGAGAACACTGCACAATAAAAATAATAGGTCCTACATGTCCGGCTTTCTACAGTTTACAAAGTGCAATTGTGCACGCTGTCATTTAGTCACTGTTCGAAATTGCAAGTCTCCAATTTGGTATTCCCCATCCCCACTTTTCTGCTTTGCTTTTCTTTATTTTCTGTCCCCTACCCTCAGAGAATCTAAGCTCCAAGAGGGCAAAGGTATTTGTCTGCTTTGTTTATTATTTTATTCCCAGCCTCATGGGTGCTCAATAAATATTTATTATTTTTAAATCTAAAAATATACCCAAGAAATGGTATTATGTTTAATCTTATGATAAACAGACTCTCAGGGTAAAGCGATCTGCCTATTTTCACAACACCAACAAATAAAAGAGCTGGGACTGGAATCTGGACAGATCCAGGCTATACAGGGGATCTGAATAGAGGAAACATCCAGGTATATGTTTTCTCCATACAGATAAAATGCTATTAAGAAAAGTGAGATATTTTATTCAAAAAAAACAATTTTCAAAAGCATTATGAACTACAGAGCAGTCTTTAGATATGAACAGAGTTGTCATCTAGAAAGGGTCCTGTATTCCTTCTGTATGACCCCAGAAGGCTCAACTGGAAGTAGCCCGTGGAAATGACAAAGAGGAGGATTTTAATCTCAAAATTAGGAAGACCTCTCGAACTCTGAGAGCTCACCTGCCCTGCCCTAAGTTGAACAGGCCTCCTGGAATGACCTGTTTGAACTGGAATAATTCAGAAGGAGGCTCCATGTTTACTCTCGGGGAGTGTGGCAGAGGGGATTTAGGCATTAGACAGGTCATTCGGGTGGATAACATTTAAAGACCCTTTCCAATGCTGAAACCAATTATTCTTATTACACAGGGTTTCCTGAACAGGGTGGCACAGAGTAAAGAATAGACAGAAGATCTATGTGTGTATATATATACACTGTATATACACACTATATATATGTGTGTGTGTATATATATGTGTGTATATATATATAGTGTGTGTATATAGTGTATACATATACACATATACACATGTACATATACACACATATAGAAGATCTATATAGAAGATCTATATGTGTGTATATGTATATACTATATATACACACTGTATATATGCACATATATACACTATATATATACACACACACACAGAGAGTGTGTGTGTGTGCCTGTGTGTGTGTGTGTGTGTGTGTATGTGTGTTGAAATGCCTTAGAGCCCAATTTTAGGTCATTACAAATAACTGTGGTACCAGATAATTTGTAGTGAGAATTCTGTGTGCTTCACACAGAAGAGGAAAAGTAGGAAGGTGATACAGCCCTTCCCAGATTGTAACTTGAAAGTATTTTCTAATAACAAAGAGCTCATGCAGAAAAAAATAATAATGAGGCTGGGCACAGTGGCTCATGCCTGTAATTCCAGCACTTTGGGAGGCCGAGGCAGGCAGATCACCTGAGGTCAAAAGTTTGAAACCAGCCTGGCCAACATGGGGAAACCCCATCTCTACTAAAAGTACAAAACTTAGCTGGGCATGGTGGTGTACACCTGTAATCCCAGCTACTCAGGAGGCTGAGAACCTGGGAGGCAGAGGTTGTGGTAAGCTGAGATCATGCCACTGCACTCCTGCCTGGGCAACAGAGCAGACTCCATATCAAAAAAAAAAGAAAAGAAAAGAAAAAGAAAGAGAGAGAGAGAGAGAGAGAGAGAGAAAGAAAGAAAGAAAGAAAGAAAGAAAGAAAGAAAGAAAGAAAGAGAGAGAGAGAGAGAGAGAAAGAAAATAATGATACCTGTTACCACCTCTATGATTTGCCATCTTTGCTTTAAGCCCATAGTCGCTGTAAAGCACGTAAGCACCTGTAAGCTGCACCTGTAGGCAAAGCTCCTGTCCCTGGTCTCCCTAGAGCCAAATCATTCACACTTTGTACTTTCTCTACTTCTGCAAAACTCAATCTTAAATTAGTTTCTTCTGCTTCCCACCAAAGACAATGCCTGAAAACTGTGTTAGGGAGAGAAGTAAATCAAAATATCTTCCTCAATTTGGCCACCAATCCCATATTGGCTACAGTTGTAAAAAAAGAAAATAAAACAAAAACTAATGTTTTCTTTTGCATGAAATACCCAATAAACTAAGAGTATTTTTTTCTGAAAATAGTTAGAAATGATGCTTCTTAGCTATAAGAATGACCAGGAGAGAAAAAGATATACAAAGTGGAACGGCAGACCTTGTTTATGTAGTATTCGAAAACATAGGCTCTACTAAAAGACTAATATTTAATAGAAATTTTTATTTCTTTAGGAAATTTTTCTAAAGTAGAAATTTCAAATTGCTTATCTTACTCCATTTTATCCAAAGATATAGAAATATCTTTCATGATGTTTTGTTTGATATATGGAGAAAATAAACTAGTATTCTGTTGCTATCATAGTCATCCATTGGTTATGGTTGTTTTGAGTGGTTTCTAAACATACGGTGTTTTCAGAGGGCGTCGAGGCCAGCTGGTAGACTAGGCAGGGATTAGCAACTGGGGAGATCTGGATGCAGTGGCTCACGCCTGTAATCCCAGCACTTTGGGAGGCCAAGGTGGGCAGATCACCTGAGGTCAGGAGTTTGAAACCAGCCTGGTCAACATAGTGAAACCCCATGTCTATTAAAAATACAAAAATTATCTGGGTGTAGTGGTGTGCACCTGTAATCCCAGCTACTTGGAAGTCTGAGGCAGGAGAATCGCTTGAACCCAGGAGGCAGAGGTTGCAGTGAGCCGAGATCGCACTCCAGCCTGGGCGACAGAAGGAGACTTCGACTCAAAAAAAAGGAATTGGGGGGAAGAGGGGAGCACAGAAACAGGTGGTTCCTATGAGCTGCTGTTAAAGTGGGTTGACACATCAACGTTAAACAACCCTCCTCTTGCCATCCTCCTCACCACAGATGGAAAGCATATGGTATTTGTCATCTCCCTATAGACACTCTTGGAACTGAGCTGCTTAGGTGTTTTGATAGGAGATTTTTTTAATCTTAAATTTCAGTACTAAATAACTGAATAAGAGTATCCAAGGTTATTGTGTGCCAGACAGCAAGATACATGAGAGAGAGAGAGAGAGAGAGAGAGAGAAATAAATAAATAAACCCAGATCCTGCCCTCAAGGAGCTCAGAGTTTAGGTGGGGAGACAGAAATCTAAACCGATCATTTCAATATACTGCCCTGAGGGCTATGAGATAGAATGTGGATTGGCTGCAATTGATCATTCCAGTCTGGGTTAGGAGAGATTAAAGGATTAATCGAAGTTCTACAGGTGAATACTGTTTGGGAATAATATTCTGGGAAAAGGGAAGGGAAAGACAAAGGACAAAGGAAGGGAATTGCATGGCCACTTTGAGGAATTGCATACAGTAGATGTAACAGATGTTCCTTGGTAAATAACCCAACATAAAAAACAGTTGAAAGGCCCAGAAATTTGTTTCAAAGACAATGGCTTGACCCATCTTCAGAGGAGAAAGAGGGACTCTGAGAGGCACAAGATATATGAAGAGGGGAAGCAATGGAAAAGGAATTAAATAATAAAGGGAACATTTTTCTACATCTTTGTAGGTCACTGGGCACCAGAGGCACCATTGGTGACAATAGGGGTGACAGCACTGGTGACAGCCATAGTCTCAGCACTGGTGGCTCTGAGAGCAGCCATCACTAGGGTGTAGAATTAATAATGTTGACATCAGAGCTTCCACTTCTGATGCCAGTATCCACCAAGATACAATCAAAGACCTTTAGAACACGAGGGAAAAGCAAAGATGAAGCCCCTGAGGTACAAAGCCAGCTTTCAGAGCACACATTGAACGCCGCCGGGGCCCTCCCAGAGCCATTTGGGAGGACCGTGGGCATTTGAAGTTTGTGTAGGGAAGGTGGGGAAGGAGTCAGAAAACATTTTTTAGTGGTTGTTTTTGTCAACCAATTCACAAAATGTCTTTTCAAGACGTAAAAAGTATGAGATCTGAAGCAGTAATAGAAAAAAAAACTAGACAATGGATATTGGAAGATACATATCTTTGTCAACACAATACCCATTTCCCCTTCCTAGTAACGTCTTTGTTTCAGTTCAGGAAATCACTTCTTCCCCATTGTGTGGGGTCTTCTTGGGACAATACTGTAGACGCTGTATGGTAGATGTACCTGACAGCAGTAATTTGACTTGAGCATACCCTGAGGATTGCCCTGTGTGGCACTCACACCTGAATGTGTGTTTGAGGTTCCAAGCTAAGGGATCCAGGAGTGGCCAACATGGAGATCCATTCCTTGTCTGTGAGGAACACCTGAGCCCCCGGCCCGTATCATAGAATGTGGGCCATACAGCGTATCAAGGCCTTTGTCTTGGGTTAAATGAAGGTCGATTGATGGAGATTGTTAGGGGGAGGGTGCTAAGTGAAGATGATGTATGAACTGCGTGCTTTGCACAAGCGGTTGCCGTTCTGTCCAGCCTGCTGCCACCAGACCGCTTTGTATCTAAGTTTCTGGCTAGGAAACACTTAGGTCTTCTTTGCTGACTCTAAGTCTCTTCTGTTTCCTGAACCTGGTGCCATCCCTGCTGGAGTTAATAGGGGTCTGGTATAACAGATGCTCTCCTCTCACTGCGGAAGCTGACTATGCAAGTCTCCCCTCAGACCCCTCATACTGGGGGATAGTTAAGCAGTGGATACTCTTAGTAATTTTGAATCTTCAGAGACTAACACAAGGGCAGATACCTCATACTGGGGGATAGTTAAGCGGTGGATACTCTTAGTAATTTTGAATCTTCAGAGACTAGCACAAGGGCAAAAGAAATGGAAGTCATACCAATACCAGTGGAGGAACCTATGAGTTCAAGTTCCTGCCATAGGCACAGCCTTGTAGTTTCAGTTAGCCCTAACCTTCTGGTGTTACCTTACCCTTCCCATGCTCAATCCTATTTCTCCAGCCTGCTCATTATGGTTTTAACCTTCTGACATCCTTTCACTATGTGCCTTATATTTAAATTCTCCAGAGTCAAGTTCTGCTTTGTGCCTCTAACAAATTCCATATGATACAGTCTTGAATGCCATGTTTGTTCTTGAAGTTGATTTTTCCTATATAAAAATGGTAGAAGATGGAAGGTTAGTTACTCATGGAACATAAACCCTATGTGAGTAAACCTTATGTGCTACAAACTAGTAGACAATGAGAAATCACTTAGTGTAGCATCTCAGGTAGGCTTTGCCACTAAGCCTGATGAACTGGTGGGAAGTATAAGAGGCCAAGCTGGACAGAGATCTGCTCTTCACAGTAGAAGGTGGCCAAGAGCATTGATAAACTAAGAGGCTACCAGTATGTGTAGGTCCAATGTCTGAGACCTGGTTTATAGATTTTTATTCCTAATTCTATAAATTATCAATATCAAAACATCAAATTAGCAATTCAGCACAAAGCAGGAACAAATCCAGCCGAGAAGCTACACAGATGTGGGAACTCTTAGTCTACAGGTGGTAAGATCCAGTCGTGGGGGGGAAGGGGTTAGAGTCCTCTTGAGAACTATGCAGAATTCCGGGATCCAGCTTACATGGATTAGGACCCATTTCTAGAGGGGCATTGTGCTACTACGCACAGCAAGTGGGCAGAGTATAGAAAAGGAAGCATGTAGACGCTCCCTTTGGTGAACATGGGGACTTGAGAAAATAAGCAGTTCTATTTCTGTGACATAGAGGCTGGCTGGGCACTAGCGGTGCAGGCAGGCTCTGAGCCATATGGCGGCCAAGGAGGCTTAGGGATAAAGAACATAGGCATTTTGGAGTTTAGTAAGGCTGGATTTCTGGACTGTAAGAATGGGAACATGATGTACATCCAAACCCAAACAGATAAGGAAGTCTTTCACATATTCCCACCAGACTGGCTCTGGACTGAGGCCCCAGGTAGAGGTGAGCAGTGAAATACCTTTGAGAAAGTGGGAAAAAATGGAGAAACAAAGTCATGAGTAGTGACAGGGTACAATGGCTCATGCCTGTAATCCCAGTACTTTGGAAGCCGGGGTGGGTGGATCACTTGAGCCCAGGAGTTTGAGACCATCCTGGGCAACATGGCAAAAGCCCATCTCTACAAAAAAAATACAAAAAATTACCTGAGTGTGGTAACATTCATTCACCTGTAGTCCCAGTTACTCAGGAGACTGAGGTAGAAGAATCGCCTGAACCTCAGAGGTTGAGGCTGCAGTGAGCAGAGATCACACCACTGCACTCCAGCCTGGACTTTAAAGTGAGAACCTGTCTCAAAAAATAGAAAAGAAAAAGAAAAGCCATGGGTAACATCTAGGAGTCCTCATGAGTTGTCCTCAACCTACCATTAAAATTTTATGTCTTTTTACCCCCATATCCTATCTATACCTTGGCCAAACTAAACTATGGATGTCTCTAAGCACCCTCTCATTTTCTAACTTCTCTTCCATTTTCTGTTACTATTTCTGCCTTACTCCTACAGTATTGGCTTGACAAAATTTTTCCAGTTCTACAAGGCTGACTTCAAATTCCATGTCTTCATAAAGGCTTTCTGGATTCAACACATAAATTCACACTTGAATGGACATTGAATTCTTCCTTCTCTGAATTAGCACGTCATTCTCTCTGGGCTTTCTGATCTCACTTCATATTCTATTCTATAATGGAGTTATTTGCATAGGCCAAGTTGATAGTTTCCATACAGCTGACACAGCACTTACTAGGAGCAGTGCAGTATGCCTCCTATTTGCCGCCACTTGATCACATCCTTCCCACCAGCATGGGTTGTTTGTACTGCAAGGATTTAGAGATCCATCAGGTGACTCGGGGCCACATTGTGAGAGCCAAATCGATGTGAACTAATTCAGCATTCATTCTATTGCTGTTTCTTTGATTCCTGTCTCTCACAGGCATTCCTTGGTTAGGGAATGGGGGCAGTTTCTCTGACTTTTTGACCCTTAACTCTTCTTCCTGATCTCAATGCTGCATGACTGTTCTTTCTAATGGGTGTTGCTGGGTTTGCTTTGCTGCCTCCCACAGTTTCCTCCCTTCCTCCACATTAACCTGCCCTTTCTGGGTAATGGCGCAGTCATCAGCAGCACTCAAGCTCTCAGGCCTGTTTGCATAACTCCTCTCTTCTTGCCATGCTCCCAGTGGGACTTCGCTGGAATTAGCCAAGTAGGAACTCAGAGGTGAGGCTCCACACAAGCAAAACCGAAGGAAGAACTGATTCAACTGGACAGTTCAGGCCCTCAATCTTCATCTCCAATGAAAAGGCAATTAAGTGGGCCAAAAGTGTAAACTGTTTGTCTGAAATCACAAATCTGTTGGACTACTGAGGAATTCTTTTGTATATACATGAAGCCATTAGAACAAAATCACTTGGTCAACATCATTTTCATATATTATATGCCAAGGTTATGGAAATACATCAAATTGAAAAGAACAAACTACTGACTCCATATTTTTACTTTGGGAAATTTTTCTTTGGGAAAATGTAGAGCAACATATTCATATAACCAGACAGCAAAATATCTGAAGCAGAAATACTTGTAGATAGCTACATGGCGATATATAATTATGTTCACTTATAAAGTGGCCACTGGATTATAGGAGTGGCCAGAGATGGAGGGGAGGTGGTCTGAATAAGGGAGGTAAGTTTTAAGTAATTTTTAAAGTGAAGTATTTAGCATTTTAGAATCAAAACTTGAAACTCTCAATTTATACATTTAAAAGCTGAGGCATAAAAAAATAGCAGTGGGTCACACAGCAAATGACAGAGCAAGATTTGACCTACAGTCTTGTAAATTCTAAGAATGGTAGAATTTTACGTGCAGTTGTTGGAAAAGCATTCAGAGGCAAAAGTAAAAGAAGTCCTACAGTAATTAGACAAGTTTCAATTCACAAGTAAGGCTACTTGCCCACAGCCAAAAATCAGATGGCAGTGACAATTAACTAGATAATTCAGAACCAAACCTTTTACCTCTTGCAGAGTTTGTATGAGTGCAAATGGCATTTTGCTCTTTGGAAGTGCCCAAGTTCATTGGATGATTGGGCAGAGAAAGAAACCATGGACAGATGATCTTCTTAGGAACAAGGAATCAAGTGGTAATTGGAGGTGGGGACAATTCAAAAGAAGAGACTTGATTAATGGAAGCCCCTATAATTTCCACCACTTTGGCACTAATTTCTCCATTCCATATTAGCCTATTTGTTTCTCTGCATCTACCACTGGGCTATAACGTGCATGAGAGCAGGGATGGAATCTGCCTTTGTTGCAGTTTACATGGCATGTGGTAAAACTCAAAAAACATTGGATAAATGAACTGAATGACCTAAATGAATTTGGTTTGGTATTTGAGATGAGAATCTAGGAGTGACTCTAGAGGTAGCTCTCAGTGAGGCACACATTAGATAGAAGAGAGGAGGTATTAATGCTACCTCCTTGCTGTAATTAATCCAGAGATGTGATATGAGCACTTAAAGAAAAAAAGGTTAGATCAAGAGGGGTGCATAGAAAAAATAAATAAATAAATAAGAAAACAACGACCATCAGTTAGACTTTAAAAAAGAGCTCCATGTGGACCTTGGGCATGGGGCCAAAGCTAGCCAAGCCACAGACTGGCCCCAACCATCATCATGAAGTTTGGTCCTAAGGCTAAGCTCTACTCAGCAAAGTATTGGCCAGAGCAGCTGTAACCAGTGCATAGCCAGTGTGTAACCAGCTGTAATCAGTGTAACTGTTAACCATCAAGGGGGGATCCCAAGTATCACACCTGAGGTGTAATCACAAGACTATAAAATAAAAAGCAACCTCTCTCCCCCTAAAAATGAACTTTGGTTCATACCTCATACCATATACAAGATTAACTCAAAGATTATAGACCTAAATGTAAAACCTAAAAGTATAAAACTTTTAGAAGAAAACATGAGAGAAAATTTTTTTGATCTTGGGTTATGCAGAAATTTCTTAGATATGACACTACATGCACTATCCATTAAAAAAATTGATAAGTTGGACTTAATCAAAATGAAAAACACCTGCCCATCAAAAGATACTGCTAAAAGAATGAAAAGACAAACTACGGACTGGGTAAAAATCTTTGCAGAGTACATGTCTGATAACACATTTATATCCAGAACATTTAAAGAACTCTTAAAACTCAAGGAGATACAAATCGAAGCTATAAGGAGATATCACTATTTACCTATGAGAATGATTAAAATTAAGAAGACTGACAATAGCAAGTTTTGGGGAGAATGTGGAGGAACTGGAACTCTCAAACATCACTGGTGGGAATATAACATGGCGTAACCATTTTGGAAAAAAAGTTTAGCAGTTTCTTAAAAAAGAGAAGCATATCTCTATCATATGATCCAGCCATTGCACTCCTGAATATCTATTCAAAGAAATATACAGCCATAGGAATATTTGTATGCCAACGTTCATAATAGTTTTATGTTTAACAGGTCAAAACAAGACAGTCCAAAACAAGACAATCCAAACTTCCATTCACAAGGGAAGTGATGAGGCATAAACATGAATGAATCTCAAGATAATTATGATGAGATGCCAGACGAAACTGAATACACACTGTATTATTCTGTTGATTAAAAGTCTAAAATATGCCAACTAATTGATAGTGGCAGAAATTAAATTGGTGGTTTTGTGGATCTGGGATCTGGGGAAGGACAACAGGGGGATTATGAAGGAGCATGAGAAAACTCTGAGCTGATGCACATATTCACTATATTGATCGTGATGCTGGTTTCATGGGTACAGATGTATATATGTCAAAACTCATCACATTACACCCTTTAAATATGCATAATTTATTATTGTGTTAATTGTATCTCAATAAAACACTTTTTTAAGTGAGACAGCTGCAGAACCTACAAGCTGGAAAAGGCTAGAAATATAAGGCAAAAATGTTGAGATGGCAGAGTTCAGAACATGAGCTGCAAGGCAAAAAGGTGTTGGCAATGGTTTTTGCTGATAAGTTTGGTAGATACCAGAGCAACATGGCCTGCTAGCCAGGTCAAGATAGACAGAAATGACAGAAAGATAGAAAAAGGATAGACTGGCATCAGACTTGAGTCCTAAAGACCAGGGAAACATAGAGGAAATTTGGAAAAGAATAATGAATCCATATAGAAGCATATTTTTGTTTTATTTCATTCTAGCATTTTATATATATTTAGGTAGGTATCTACTATTGTAGTATTTAGATTTAAAACAAGATAAAGTTTTAAGTCCATGCAAGATACCAAAATCATACTACAAAAAATGGGAGATCCATGTCAGAAATGTAAATTTCCAATCCTTGTATGTCAAGCAGTGGCTGATTTCAGCATGAAACCTAGTGACATCTCAACCCTCTGGGTATGTTTAGAGGGAGAAAAACATTGCCCCAAATTCTTCCTTGAGCTATTGTACAAAAGAGAGAGAGAGATCAACAAAGAGAGACCCTCCAAAATAGGCAACAACTGCATCTTGGGGGAAAGGTGGTGGGCTGAAGAGAAAATATACTTAGGCCATGTCAATCTCAGAAAGCTAAGAGCGAAGAAGCCAAAGAATCTGACAAGAAGCTGCTGATCAGCTTAGAAAGTGATAAGTGAGGACATTGACAGTGAGAACGACTTAATTATATCTAAATGACTAGTCTCACTAGAGACACCTCAGAAGCACTTACGGACAGACAGTATGATAGCCAAGTTTCCTCTCTCTGGTCCTTCGTTTAACAATATTCAAAAAGTAGCTGAGATGTGTCAGCTAAGTGCTAAGTTCTAGGGACAGTGTGGATCAAAGATGGACCCAGACCTTGGTCTCATATCACTAACAGTCTAGGGAGGAAGATAAATAAATGACTACATCTATAATCATAAACTGTGGTAACGACTCCACAGGAATTCACCTGGGATATCTGTAAACATTGGCAGTCGATAGTAGGATGTGATAGGGAAGTGACTGAAGCATGGTCAGAACCACTCAGGAAATGAAGACAGGAAGAACATCAGAAAGTCCAGGACGGAGCTCTGAGGACTGCAACCTCGGACATCCAGGCTGAGGAAGGCAAGGCTGCCGAAAACAGCAAAGGAGAGGCAAAGGTAAACAGTGATGAACGGGCTCAGAAGCAAAATCAAGGGAGCTCTAAAATATCAGCTGATTTTGCTACATAAGCGTCACTAATGAAATCCTCAAGAACTGTTTTGGCGGAATTGATGAGGGTGAAATCTGACGAGAAAGGAGAGAGAGCAGAAATTGGAGGGGAGGTTGAGAGGGCTGTTTTGGGGTTTGTTGTATGTTTAGTCTTGTTTAGTCTTAAGCAGATTTTAAATATGAGAGAGAAAAATAAAAATTGACAGGAGAATTGACAAACTAATTCTGTAATTTATATGGAGAGGCAACAGACCCAGAATAGCCAACAACATGATATTAAAGAACAGTCAGAGAACTGACACTGCCTGACTTCAACACTTATCGTAAAGCTGTAGTAATCAAGACGTTGGCATAAGCCTGAACAAATAGATCAATGGAACAGAACATGAAGCCCAAAATAGACCCACATAGATAACTGATAGATAGATAGATAGATAGATAGATAGATAGATAGATAGATAGATAGATAGACAGACAGATGGATAGTCAATGGATCTTTGACAAAGGAGCAAAGACAAGAAAACAAAGTCTTTGCAACAAATGCTGCTAGAACAACTCTCAACAGCCACATGACAAACAAAATAAAATCTGGACACAGACCTCAGACCTTTCACAAAAATTTACTCAAAATGCATCATAGACTTAAGTAAAAATGCAAAAGTATAAAACTTCTGGAAGATAACATAGGATAAAATTTAGATGACCTTCAGTATGACAATGACATTTTAGATACAATACCAAGCGCACAATCCATGAAAGAAATAATTGATAAACTGGACTTCATGAAAATTAAAAAGTTATCTGCAAGAGACACTGTCAAGAGAATGAGAGATGAGCCACAGACTTGGAGAAAATGTTTGCAGAAGGCATATATGATAAAGGACTGTTTTCCAAAATAGATGAAGTACTCTTAAAACTCAACAATAAGAAAATACACAGCCCAATTAAAAAGTAGGCTAAAGATCTGAACAGATAGCTCACCAGAGAAGATATACAGATAAATGTAAGCATATGAAGAGATGCTCCACATCATGTCATTAGAGAGTGCAAATTAAAACAACACTGAGATCCCACTACCCACCCATGAGCATGGCCAAAATCCAGAACACTGACAACACCAAACACGGGCAAGGATGTGAAGCAACAGGAACTCTCATTCATTCCTGATGGGAATACAAAGTGGTACAGCCTTTTGGAAACATTGGCAGTTTGATACCAAACTAAATATAATCTTATTACACAATCCAGCCATTGCACTCATTTGTATTTACCCAAATGAGTTAAAACTTTTGTACACACAGAAATCTACACACAAATGTTTATAGTAACTTTATTCACAATTTCCAAAACTTGAAAGAAATCATGACGTCCATTAGTAGGTGAATGGATAAACTGTGTTCTATCCAGACAATGAAATGTTATTCATCGCTAAAATGAAACCCTCTATTAAGCCATGAAAAAATTTGGAGGAAACTTAAATGCATACTACTGAGTGAAAGAAACCAATCTGTAAAGGCTATTGTAGAATTCCAACTACAGGCCATTCTGCAAAAGGAAAAAACTACGGAGACAGTAAAAGATCAGTGATTTCCAGGAATTGGGGAAGGGAGGGATGAATATGTAGAGCAAAGAAGATTTGGGGGGCAGTGAAACTACTCTGTACGATACTATAGTGGTGAATACATGTCCAAATCCATGGAATATCCAACACGAAGAGTGGACCTTACTGTCAACTATGGACTTTGGGTGATCATGATGTGTCAACGTCAGTTCACCGATTGTAACAAATGTGCCATTCTGGTGGAAGATGGTGATAATGGGGGACTCTGTCCATGTGTGGGGGAATGGGGTTCAAAACTCTCTGTGGCTTCCGCTCAAATTTTCTGTGACCTTAAAACTGCTCCAAAAAATAAAGTCTATTTTAAAAAAGAAAAATTGAGGCCGGGCGTGGTGGCTCACACCTGTAATCCCAACATTTTAGGAGGCCAAGGACGGTGGATCCCCTGAGGTCAAGAGTTCCAGACCAGCCTGGCCAACATGGTGAAACCTCATCTCTACAAAAATACAAAAATTAGCCAGGCATGATGGCGGGTGCCTGTAATCCCAGCAACTCAGGAGGCTGCGGCCGGAGAATTGCCTGAACCCAGGAGGCGGAGGTTCCAGTGAGCTGAGACTGCACCACCGCATTCCAGCCTGGGCAACAGAGCAAGACTCCATCTCAAAAAATAAATTAATAAATAATAAAGAAAAAAGAAAAATTGAAAGGCAGAGTCAAATACAAAATAGAGAGAAGGGGCTCTGTCAAATTCCTGGAAAATAGAAGTAAATTGAATCCTAAGCACCCAGGAAGAGACTGGATTTAAAGAACAGATAGAATTTCTATTTTAACAAGTGAGAAGGAGGACATGGTTGATAAAGATGTGGGCGTATTCATATATTTGATAGCAGGAAGATGGTGAGTGTTTCCTGTGTGAAATTTCAATAATTCTCTTCCTAACAGTGCACCAGAGACCAGCTCTGCAACCTTCAATATTTAAGAGAAAAGACCCACCCATGAGGTGTATGAAAACACCAATATCTGCTCTCCAGGGCCATGGGAATGAAGTTCCAAACTAAATATAATCTAAATTACTATTCTAACAAGAGACTTAGCCTTTCCCAGGTATTAAGTGAGGCAAATGTGCCAGCCTCAAGAGTATTATTTTGTAAAATAGGGCATTTATGGCTTCAGTAATTGGAAGTTATTGAAGGCTTGGGAAAAGGATGTAAAGGTGTTTAAATGGTTTATTCTAGAGAGATTGTGTGTATATGTGTGTGTGTGTGTGCGCATGAGTGTTTGTAGGTTTCAACAAATGTAAATCTAAATAGCGTTTGCCAGAAAAGAAGTATTTTAAACATCAGACATTACAGAGCTATCATTTTTACAACTGTCATTTAACAACACAGGAGTCAAACTGTACTTGATGGCCAGTGAGATGCTGAAAGTGAGGACATCACTCTTTCAGCTCATAAGACGACCATTTGATGCATTCATGCCTTCCACAGGCAATCTTTAAGCTCTGCTGCCTTTTCCAAGGCTTGCTTCCTCTCCCTAATACACACTCACATGCACATATAATCCATGATTGGCCACCTTTGTGCATAAATGGAGTGCAAACTATTTAATAAATCTTTTACTTCCTTTTCCCTAGTCTCCAATAGCCTATTATAATTATTTCTTAGCGGGTTAGCTTCCCACTTTACCATCCGCCTTCTGAATATATGTTGGAGGAGACCCATTGTCTCACTGACATATTTTTATCCTGTTGAGTTTCAGCATTTCTTCTTGCAATTATCCTAGTAAATATTTCTGATCTTTCTGTCACTTCTAATCTGTTTCACATTTCTGGACTTTAGGCTCATGTCTCATTGGGGTGGTGTTATCTTAGAATGGTGAGATGCCCTGTAAGAATTAGGCATCAACATAGGAAAATATAATACATTGCAAGGCTTTCTCTATGGGGATGATGAACTGAGTCCCCTGCAATAGATTTTTTTTTCCTGAAAGTACAGATTCTGAATCTTGAGTGAACAGAAGAATAAATAGAGGAATTGTTAAAATAGTGATTCCTAGGCCCCACCACGGATATTCCTTCCTATAATATGGATGATAGAAAGAGACGCCAGCTTTTTAGCAGGCATTCTGAAGTATTCTGACATAGGCTGTACTTGGGCCACACTCAGAGAAATTTCTCAACATAAACGCAAGTACCTACTGACATTGCAGGAATCCTCAGGTTTCTGCTTTAGAAAATTAAAACTAAGAGTTAAGGCACCTTCAAGGTTAGTAAACTTCGGCAGTTCCACAATGCCCCCAAGGACCTGGGCTTCTTCAGTCCCTCAACTCCGTCATGTTGGGTGTACTGGCATTGTCCTAAGCCAGCTCCCCTATGGTTGCCTGGAGGCCACACAGTGGCAGACATTGCATCCAGAAATGACACTCCAGAATAAACCATCTTTTTCTTTTGCTTCTTCTAAAAACCAAGGAATCCTTTCCCAAGTGCACAGATAGTGGTTGAGTAGAATCGCCCTCACGCATTTCACCATCCTGAGCTGGGTCACATTTCCACCCCTAAATGAGTGGATGGCATGGGAATTAGGACTATTCTGATTGGTTCAACTGTCAGGATCTGGGTCACATGGAGAGACGGCAGCAAACAACTAAACAGAACAGAGAGGAAGAAAGTTGGGAAGTCACTAAGGAAGCAACCCTCAATGGTCATACAATATTTTATTTATCGACCAAAGCATTCTTACTGCTCCTATGAAGTTCTCAAAGGCACTTCAGAGTAAAACTAATGCTCACTGAGCTGTAGTATACGCTAGTGACAACAGAACGGAGTACTCAAGTTCACCGGGTATTGAATGATACCAACATGCTAGGATTAAGGCATGGAACTCCCTTGCATGCGTGCACTCACACACACACACACACACACACTCATACCTTAGCAGTAAACATTCTATTCTAAGTAGAGGAGAGAAAATTAAAAAGGAAATAGATCACCATGACCAAGTAGGATTTACCCCAGGTATGCAAGAATGGTTCAACATTCAAAAGTCACTTAACATAATCCATCATATCAACGAGCTAAAGAAGAAAAACCATATGATTACATCAATCAATGCACAGAAAGCATTTGGCTAAGCCTAACACTCTTGTAACAAAATTCCCAGCAAACTAGAAATAGAGAGAAACTTCTTCAGTTTGATAAAAAAAATAAATCTACAAAACTCCGACAGCGAACATCATCCTGGATGGGGAAAAAGCAGAAGTCTTCGCACTAAGGTCAGGAATGAGACAAGCATACCCGTTCTCATCACTCCCTTTCCACACAGTACTAAAAGTTCTAGCTAATGCAACAAAACAAGAAAATGGAATAAAAGGTGTATCGATTTGGAAATAAGAAAATGGAGTAAAAGGTACACTGATTTGGAAGGAAGAAATAAAACTACCTTTGTTAGCAGATGACATGACTGTCCATGTAGAAAATGCAAATGAATCAACAAAAATCTAGATGACCTTGTGTATGGCAGCAACATTTCAGACGGATTTGAATTCCAACTTCCCCATTTCCTTATGTTAACTCTAAAACCTTGGGCAGATAATATGACATCTCTGAGCTTTAGCTTACTCACGTGGAAGAAGGATTAGCAATACTTACCTATTTCGCTGGAGCACAGTGTCCTCCAGGTTTATCCATGTTGTCACACATGGAAGAATTGAATTTCCTTTTTAAGGCTGAAAAATATTTCATTGTATGTATATATGTATGTGTGTGTGTGTGTGTGTATGTGTGTGTGTGTATATATATATATATATAGAGAGAGAGAGAGAGAGAAAGAGAGAGAGAGAGAGCACATTTTCTTTATCCATTCATCTGCCAGTAGGCATTTCAGCTGTTTCTACATCTTGGCTCTTGTGAATAATGGTGCAATGAACCTGGAAGTGCTGACATCTCTGCGAGATTCTGATTTCAATTCTTCTGGATAAATACCCAGAGGTGGGATTGCTGGGTCATATGGTAGTTCCAGTTCTCATTTTTCAAGGATCCTTTGTATTGTTTTCCATAATGGCTGAATTATTTACATTTCCACCAACTGTGTACAGGATTCCAATTTCTCCACAATCTGGCCAACGCTTGTCTTTTGTTTCAGGTTTTGTTTTGTTTTGTTTTAATAACAGCCATTCTGACAGGTGTGTGGGGATAGCTCATTATGGTTTTGGTTTGCATTTCCCCGATGACTAGGGACACTGACGCTGTGATGCTAAAATAAATGATCCAGCTGCAGAGGGACAAATACTGCTTAATTCCAGCCAGGTGTGGAGAGGAGGAGGAAACAGGTAGCTGCTAATCAAAGTTCTTAAGTTTTAGTCAAGCAGGATGAGTAACCTCCGGAGACCTGCTGCACAACATTCTATCCATAGTTAATACTGTATTGGACACCTAAAAATGGTTAAGAGGGTGGATCTCGTGTTAAGTATCCTTATGTACAAGAAAAGTTTTATAAAATACAAGTGAATGTTAAAAAGAAAAATCAGTGTGGACTGCAGTTATCAAAGAGGGATTTTGGAAGGGCCAGAGAAGGGCTTGCACAGGGCCTTGAATAAGTGGGTAAAGATTCGAACAAGAGCAGCTCCAGGGAGACCAGTTTCAGGCAGCAGGTGCAGCTTCCACACAACGTGGAGATAGCAGTGATAACAAAGAATGGGCTGTATTTCGGGATGGAATAACTGTCTTACTTGGGATATGCAACGTCATACATCTTCGGGCAGATCATGGAAAGCCATGAACAGCAGTCAGAAGAATTTAAATAACAGTGTTTTGCCCAGGCGTGGTGACTCACATCTGTAAACCCAGCACTTTGGGAGCCCAAGGCGGGCAGATCACCTGAGGTCAGGAGTTCAAGACCAGCCTGGCCAATACGGTGAAACCCCATCTCTAATGAAAATACAAAAATTAGCCGGGGATGGTGGCACATGACTATAACCCCAGTTACTTGGGAAGATGAGGCAGGAGAATCGCTGGAACCTGGGAGGCGGAGGCTGCAGTGAGCCAAGACTGTGCCACTGCACTCCAGCCTGAGCATCGCAGCAAGACTCTGTCTCTAAAAACATAAATAAATAAATAAAAGTACCTTGAGCTGCTCTATCTAAAACGTTTCTGAACCAGGTGAAGGTAGAACCTAGAAAACCAACTAGAAGACAATTACAGCTCATTCAATTCAACACATTTTATTAGCACCTCCACAGTGCCCAGCACTTTGGTGGGAGCTATAGAGAATCCAACAAATACTAAGAGCTAGAAATACTCTGATCATTATCAATAAACATTTTCTGGACAAATAAATAGGGGGAAAAAATCATTATTGAGTAGTCCAGAAAGAATAACCACATTGGAGCTAAAGTTTTGAGAAGAAAAAGAGGACTATTTTTTTTTAACTACAAGAATTGAGCTAATGATGTGGGCCATAGGTTCCACTCTAGTTAAAAAGAATCATCTCTTAGTGAAATACTGTATAATGAAGTGAAATAGCCCTCTTAATAGTGACCAGAACAATGCTCTGCTAAATATATGACCTTTTAAAAGTTCTAGATTTTGTTACATTGTCTGGATCATTTAATTTAAACAAAAACTCAAGGGAGCCTTATAAATTGAATATAAGTCAAATCAATAAAAAGACCTTAGATATTCTTTTTTAAAAAACATGGCAACAAATATTTTCTCTTTCTTTTTTTTTTTTTTTTTTTTTGAGACAGAGTCTTGCTCTGTCACCCAGGCTGGAGTGCAGTGGCGCAATCTCGGCTCACCGCAACCTCCACCTCCTGGGTTCAAGTGATTCTCCTGCCTCAGCCTCCTGAGTAGCTGAGATTACAGATGCCTTCCACTATGCCCAGCTAATTTTTTTCATATTTTTTTATTTTTAGTAGAAATGGGGTTTCACCACATTGGCCAGGCTGGTCTTGAACCCCCGACCTCAGACGATCCACCCACCTCAGCCTCCCAAAAGTGCTGGTATTACAGCCGTGAGCCACCGCACCCAGCCCAAGTATTTTCTTAGTAGGGTATAAATGAGGACATTGTCAGTAAAATGCCCCCACCAACTGGTTTCTAGTCCTTCTGTTACGTGAGAAAGGAAAAAAAGGAAGAGAAACAGGAAGGACAAGGGAAAGTGGGTCAGGGGGTTCAGGGAGAGATTGAGCCATTCGTTCAATGTAAATAAATTTCACTGAAACTGATACAATCTATAAGGTCATTTCAGCATGAGAAGGGAAGTTGAGGGTACATTCATTTAGACACAAAATCATGACTCCTACCATGCTGTTCTTTCTAAAGACCACGAGTAAGCCAAAATGTTCTCTAAATTGCATTTTCCACATCACCTAAGCTAATATACCAGAGCAATGTGAAATAGTATAAATTTGACTTTCAAAGGGGGTGTTTCAACCTGCATTTTTAAGTGTGGAAAATTAAGCTAATCCTTCTGAATTGATTAACTGCAGAAGACGAAACTGTGGGGAAAAAGGATCTATTTTCTGACTCTCTAGGCTACTCTTTGGGGGAATATATTTTTGATGTTCTCTTGGGAAGTAATGATGTAGGGTTGTCATTAAAAAAAAAAAAAAATCACACATCACATTTAGTTACATGTGACACAGTTGCCAGCCTGTACACCCGATTTTAATTGGGGCATCCGTGCAGCTCTTTTGTGGCTCTTCTGTTTGTGGCCTTTTGTTTATCTGTTTTGTATTTGTTCACTGAGGTAACGACGCCATGAACCATAATTGGCCCGCACGAGGTACCTCATAAAGTGGACACATAAGTATTTGTTGAAGAAAAAGAAAGGGAGAAAGGTTTAGAACAAGGTTAGGAAAAAAAATCACCACTCTGTTTCGATTTTTATTTTACTCTTCACGATATTCCTCCCATCCTAGCCTATGGCTGTCTAGGTTAAGGGACATCTGGAATCTTGCATTTATCCGTCAACATTTTAAACAAATACCAGTTTTCCGAGAAATAAACAAGTGAAGGCCCTTATGAGAGAAAAAAACACGGATTATTTCCCAAAAAGCAAGACTGTTTGACGTGATTTTAACAGAAACAGAAAGCAAATGGTCCCTGCACCTCCCACCCACCCTTTTGCAGAGTCCAGCCCATCTACAACACAGACCTGAAGCCTCAGGAAACAGTCCCAGCAATGTGAAGTGGGAAGCCTTACCTTTTGGCTCTTTCTCTCTCCCTCCACCCTTTACCCTTTTGCATTTCTTCCTCCAGCCATGGACATTATTTTAATCACCTTCAAGGAGGTTTTGGGCAAGAGAGGCTTGAGGGAGAGGAGGGGACAATGTAATAATTGCCCTTAGACAAAGGCAGAGAAGGAAGAGATAGAAAGGAGAGGAATGGAGAGGACCCAAACGCAGAGCCTCATCTGCAATGCAGGGCCTGCCGTCCCCAGATGTGACCAAAGCATCATCTTCCCTTCCTGCAAGAAAAATTGGATTAGTCACCATCTTGTCTCCTAATGGACACACTCTGTGATCTTTAGAGCTTCATTTACTGGGTTAATAGTGCTTTGCCTGAGTTCCTCTGCTATGGAAGAAAAAAAAAAACCTGTAAGAAGAAATATTCTGGGTGCAGTCCGCAACCACTGACACGAGTAATATCGTATTCATCACAGAGAGACCTCGTATCTCATTACTGCTGAAGAATTGCCCCGGAGGCGTCTGAGCTTGGCCAGACCAGGCCTCTCATGTGGAACCGTTCAGGTATATTGTGAAATGATTTAATGCGATAATAATGTCCACTTTGCGAGATAGATTATGTTTTTTATAGTGGCTGATGGTTAATGAATGATACATTAGCAAACATCACTAAAACGTTATTGGGAAATGCAGATGAAGAGACGGAGAGCTTTCTCTTGCTGCTTCTTGGCTTTCTCCCCAAGCGGTCCTGCCACCCCTCCCCCACGTTGATGCATAAAGATGAAAAGCAGAAGAACTTACAAGAATCAGAAAACTTAATTTATTTAAAGGAAAAAAAAAAAATCCCAGCTGTGTGTCCCTGCCTCTCAGTCTCTCCTTACCGGAAGGAAGGATGAATAGTAAAAATGTTCAAACATGAGCTGAAATATCTCTTCTTAAATCAAATGAGAATCAATGAAAGTGCGAACCTGAACAAATACATTATATGTTGACCCAGTTTATTAGATGAAGCCGTTTACCCTGATTTGATTTATCTGGCAATACACAGCTCAGCTGTGAAATGAGATAAGCCGAGCCCATTCACCTTATTTACTGTATTATCGCAGCTCTTGCTAGCACTGCCATGGTTAAGGGTCTGTCAGCATTTCCATTACAAATCCCTATTTTCAGTGGCTGCAGAGATTCACTCCCAGCTGCTAGTGGCATGGCCGACCCTACGCCAGGAGTGCAGCCTCTGCGTGGATGGATTCCACTGTATTCTTCACCATCTCCAATGCCGACGCTGAGTAACCAGGAAGAATGTTAATTTCCCGAAGTTGGTGAGGCTTCTTCACACCAGGCCAAGAGGTCAAGCGAGCTCCCACCTACATTTTATGTTGTTTCTTCACTCATTGACCTTTTCTAAATAGATATTTTCAAGATGTTCTCTTTTCACGTCCATTCACTTTGGAACGCCAAAGCCTGCCTGTTTCCCAGGCCCCTTCTCCACCATCCCTCCTCCAGGTCTTCATCAAGCAGGGAATGAGGGGCTGGGATCCTAGAAGATGGGCTGTGGAATTCACATGGGGCCTTCCCAGAAGAAAGGAGGACAGACCCTGTTATTTTGAGGTTTTCAATGAACACCTATAATCCAGATGCCCAGATCCAATGAAGTTATAGAAACACAGAAAGAGAGGCGAGGGGAGGGGGATTTTGACTATTGAAAGTTTTGCTAAAAGAGTAATAAAAAAGTATGTTTCTTATCAGTCAGGGTCATTCCTGCACATATGAGCAAGAACCTCCCCTGTGAGGCTCCCTGACACACCTCCAGACTTCGGTGCCTGGCACAACGCTGCAAAGCAGAAAGCAGGCAGGCAGGAAGTTCAGGGGAACTGGTGGTTAACGCAAAAGCCATCCCCCATATCCCTGCACGGTCCACACTAGTCTCAGACCTGACTCAGGGCCTGGCCACTGGGCTGAGAGGACAGCTGACCCTGGAACCGCAGGGGACTGCCAGGTAACATGGCAGGCTGGCCCTGCCCTCCTTTGAAATGCCACTAAAATAAAGGAAATAGAATAAAATAGGCAGAAGCCCATAGGGACAAAGAGAACAGGAGAAGATGCATCAGCAAACGAGCAAGGGTAACTGATTTTTGGAAGCTGATAAGAGAATGGAAGGTGGGTGATAGAGGAAGCCACTCTGCAACTAGAACCCTCAAAATGCCTCCCCAGACAACTTGCCCCAGAGATGCAGATTTAGTCTCTAAATATATTCACCTAGAGCGGCTCCGGATGCCAGACACGGTAGAGGGGCAGGGAGATCCCATCCTAAAAACAGGAAGATTACGAAAAGTCTACGAGTGAGCTATGCCCTTCACTCACTCTGTTCTTCCCAAAATGCTGGTGGCAGGGAATGTGCTCTCAATACAGGATTTTTTTTCAGATTTGATGGAGAAATATAAGGAATATATACAAAGAGTAAAGCAAATAAAGAAATGAGACAGAGTATTAATTCAAGGAAAGCCAAAAACTGTGAAGAAAAATGCATGATCACAGTATATAGTAGGCTCCGCAGTGAATAATATTCACAAAGTTTCGCCGATGTCCACACTGGTGACTATAACCATGTTGGTGTGATAGGGACAGTGAGGTATGAGAGACAGGCTGAGCCTTCAGCTACAAAAACAGGACACAAATGGATAGGCTTAAAATTGGGAGATGAATGATTAGTGGTATAAGCACATTTAGAAATGTGGGAATAAAAAACCCAAAGAAACAGCGAAAAGAATTAAATGTGATGAATCAGTCACATTAATCATAGTGGGGGATGTAGGAAGCAGGTAGATGAAAGTTAAAGGTGAGGTAAGGATAATTCAGTCATGAATACTGGATTTAATTATGAGCCTCCTAGGATTCTTGATCTATCTATCTATTTATCTATCTATCTATCTATCTAATCTAATCTATTTATATTATGGGGGTACGAGTGCAGATTTCTTATTTCATATATTACATAGGGGTGAAGTCTGAACTTTCCGTGTGCCCATTGCCTGAATAGTGAACACTGTACCCATTACATCATTTTTCAACCCTCCCCCCCAACCCTTTTTGAGTCTCCGACATCTACTATTCTCCTCTATGTCCATGCGTACCCATTGTTTAGCTCCCACTTATAAGTGAGAACATGCAGTATTTGGCTTTCTGTTTCTGAATTATTTCAGTTAGGATAAAAGCCTCCAGTTCCACCCATGCTGCTGCAAAAGACACGATTTCATTCTTTTTTATGGACTCTTTATTTAACCCTCTGTTGATAGACACTTAGGTGGATTCCATATCTTTGCTATTGTGAATAGCGCTGTGATAAACATATGAATGCAGGTAACTTTTCGACATAACAATGTATTGCCTTTTGGGCATATACCAATAGTGGGATTGCTGGCACTCTTTAAAACAAGATGCAAAAAAGTGAAATATACCTAACAACGGGAAGTGAAATCCTAGTCAACAGGTAGGTTCCAGCTTCCTACTGTTCCTTTGGATTTCTCTGCAAACCTGAAGATGACTGCGGGAGCTGGGAAGGGCAGGGACATGGGAATGTGACTCTTCCCCAAGCCCCTCCATCCCTGTCTTCCACCTACAGTTCCCTTCTTCCATTACTTGAACACTTGGGCCCTCTTCCCACCATATACCCCACGTCACAGGGGTTTTGTACAAACTGTTCTATCTGCCTGTTACAACGTTTCATCTGCCTTTCTTCTCTCTTCTTCCCATGCTTCCTTCAGCTCTCAGCTCAAAATACCTTCCTCATGGAACTCTCTGCTGACCACCCTCAGTCAAGTGCCCTGTTACTGACTCTCGTGTGACCTTGAGCTGCTCCTCTGAAGGTCACGGCAGTTGTACCTCTGTCCCTGGGATCCTCAGACTGATGTCCCTCTCCCCAACTTAGACTGTAAGCAGCAGTGTCTAGATTTTCTCTCTCTGCTCATAATTCTAATGACAAACACAGTAGCTGTTCACAGAAAGCGCTCAAAAATAGGCCGGGCGCGGTGGCTCATGCCTGTAATCTCAGCATTCTGGGTAGCCAAGGCAGGAGCATCACTTGAGCTCAGGAGTTCGAGACCAGTCTAGCCAACATGGTGAAATCCCCATTTCTACAAAAAATACAAAAATTAGCTGGGCATGGTGACGGGCACCTGTAGTCCCAACTATTTGGGAAGCTGGGGTGGGAGGGTGGCTTTAGCCCCAGAGGGCAAAGTTGTAGTGAACCAAGATTACACCACTGCACTCCAGCCTGAGTGATAGAGCCAGACCTTATTTCAAAAAAAAGAAAAGAAAAGAAAAGGCACTCAACAACGTGCTGAATGAAATAATAATTAAATGAATGAATAAAAACACAAAATAAAGAAAGAATGAGGCGGATACTTTTTTAATGATGAAGCATGATACTGTCACAGCTGTGTAAATCCAGAAAGAACTTTCCCATAAAAGTGTATGAATCTCCGTCTTGAAGATCCTGTTCAACAGTGTGGAGGGTGGAAAGGGGACTATTTCTCTAGTTCTGTGGGTAAGAAATGCCCTTGTCTCCTCAGTCCCCTTCCTCTCTACAGAGTCTTCCACAGCACTCCATCATAGCTCAAGGAACAGAGAATAAGCAGCAATACTTCACAATTCCTTCTCTGGGAGTAGTTGTTTGGAAACTGGCATTCCAAAGGTGTTTTAAATTCTCAATTATACATCCAGGAAAGAACTCATCTTGCCTATTTTAGAGGTAAACTCCACAATAAGCAGGTGCATTTTATATCTTTTGTGATTGCACCTAACAGTAAGTCCAAAGGCATTAATGAGAACAAGTCAGTGATTTGGGGACCAATAATTTATTTAGGGCCTCATGGGACTCAAAGGTTAATTGTACTCACAGTAAAATTGGGTTTCATTGGGACACTAACAGTTTCCCAGTTTTCCAACAATGGAAAAAATTAGCCATGCATGGTGGTGTGTGCCTGTGGTCCCAGCTACTTTGGAGGCTGAGGTGGGAGGATGGCTCGAACCTCAGGGGCAGAAGTTGCGGTGAACCCATGCACAACCAACATTTTTTCCAGTGGTGTAGAAGGTAGCAATGACCTTCACTATATTTCTGTTCAAATGGTAAAATTTGAGAGCTGTATCTTTTAAACAATACCACTGCTTTCAGCTCAGACCTGGGACTTGTGTTGAAGCCTCTGACTGTGTGAACACAGCTGGCTGTGGACCAGAGTTATTCAGATGTTTAGAGACAGCTCCGGGGGACCTAGCTGTCGGGGAGCAGATGGCCCATCAAATTGTATCAAAGCCAATACAGAAATATAGATGTGCTTCATTCAAAATTTCTCTCATGTGGCTGGGCCATACAGGGAAGGACCTGTGGGTAAACCTCTGGCCTTAGCAACCATATATATATTTCTGTCATGACAATACTCAAATCTACTTTTCTGGAATCTGGAGCAAAATGCTAGCAGGCATTCCCTGAATTTAAGACTTAAACATTTGAACACCCAATTAAACTTAATGCTGATAAAGGATAACACCTGTTTCTAGGAAACATTTGGATTCCAACACTTTATTAACCAACTTTCCCCAATGTTATTTTGATACTCAAATTTCTTCATGTGGCATCTTTTAAAAATATACGTTCTTCTAATACCAAACCAAGCTATTTTTCTACTTAGGGATTTTTTTCCCCCTTTCAATTTACAACAGATATAAATGGCTCAAAAGTTTATTTCTCACATCTGCTCTGCATTCAGGGATCTGCCATAGTATTTGCAAGCAAGGAAATTCGGTTTGGATTGTTTACACCGGCTGCCCACCAGACTGCAACAGAAACTCAGCTGGGATCTACTGTGTCGCTGTTGTAGAAGCAGCAAAATGTCGCTTAAACGACCCAGGAGCCAAAGATACTACCCCTTTATAGTTACACAGAACGGTCTGGCCAAGACACATCGGTATTCTGTTACAATGTCTCTTTATATTAATATTGCACTACCACATCTTCCTCAGCTTTAAAATGCCTCTTTTTACCACCAAACACTGTTCTCATATGAGACAAACTGGGAAGAGCTTCTCTCACCAAGGCTATTTTGTTTTTCCTAAAGTCCAACAGTTTTGGTACATTTTCAGAACGCATTAAATATTTTGAAACCAGATGCATCTGGATTTCAATCCTGGTTGGGCCTAAACAGACTTCCTAATCCTCCTGAACCATGAGAATAATATTGCCTGCTTCATAGGTTTGAGGCAGTCAATTCAATGAGATTTTTATCATGTCTATCAAAATATGACATGAATAAACATAAGATACATGCCAATTTTACCAGAAAAAGATTTTGGGGAAAAGAAAAGTAGTTTCATGGTACATGTGTTAAGAATTAATTTAACGCAGTTTTGGAAAGGGGAGTCATGACCTGTTAAATGTTACGGTGTTAATGTTAATATGTTTGCAGTATATGCCGAAATCCAGGCAGAAATCAGGTCTTTTTCCTAATTGCCATGTTTGGTCTATCCATACTGGTTTTTCCTATCTTTCTTAGTTATGCAGACTTTGATTTTGAACAAGGTATATGTTGACCCAGATTAAAGATGACATTTTCCATCCTCCTTATAGAGATAAAGTGGCAGTCTATGTGGCAGCTTCTAGGGGGCCCCTTAAAAGATAGTGGGTTCATCTCTGCTGCTTTTTTCTGTCTCCCTTCTTCCTGGTAGATGAAATGCAGCTACATTGGCTGCAATCCAGGAAACCTTCCTAGACCATGGGACGTCAGATGACAGAGAGTGGATGGATGAGAGAGAGAGATGGATCCCTGACCACTGTGGAACACCTGTAACCAAGAATACTGTCTACCCTGGGGTCTCCTTTTATGGAAAGAAAGAAAATGCATCTATCTTGAATAAGACATAACTATTTGGCATTGGATGGGATTTTGCTCTGTGATGCAGGCTGGAGTGCAGTGGGGCAATCACAGCTCACTGCAGCCTCGACCTCCTGCCTCAAGCAATCCTCCTGCCTCAGCCTCCCGAGTACTTGAGACCACAGGTGCATGCCATTACACTCAGCTGATTCTTTTTGTTTTTTGTAGAGATGAAATCTAGCTATGTTGCCAGGGCTGGCCTCTAACTCCTGGACTCAAGCAATCCTCCCACCTCAGCCTCCCAAAGTGCAGGGATTACAGGTATGAGCCACCATGCCTGGCCCCTATTTTGGGTTTTCTCTCACACTCTACTGAAGGAACCCCTACTTGATACATGGCCCCTTCCAGTTCCCTTCCAGGGATGGTGGTTACTGTATCTAGCAGCTTTCAGTATATTTCTTCTTTTCCATTTTCTTGGTTGGTGACAAGACCAAATATCACTCTGCAGCCCCTTCACCGCATTTCTTTATAAAGTCTGTAACATGGAAGTTTGAATGTTAGTATTAATAACACCTTAGATGCTTCTGAAACTTGTTATAGTAATAAAACTTTAAAATGTTATGAGCATAACTCCAACTCCACTTCATTTTTTCTTCTCTGATTAAGTTGTCACCTGTGCGTAGAAGCCCTATGTAATGTGGCTCACTAGAAACAGGGAAATTTGGAGATACTTTCCTTGTAGGGGGCTACTCTGGTTTGGATATGGGTTTGTCTGGCCCTGCAAGTCTCCTGTTGAAAGTTGATTCCTGTTGTTAAAGGGCTGGTGGGACCTGGTGGGAAGTGTTTGGGTCACGGGGGTGGATCCCTCATGAATGGCTTGGTGTCATTCTCTAGGGAATGATTTCTCCCTCTTAGTTCCCAAGATAACTGGTTGTTGAAAGAGCCTGGCACCTCCCTGCCCTTCTTTCCTTCCTTGTGACCTCTACACACATCAGCTCCCCTTCCCCTTCTACCATGAGTGGATGCAGCCTGAAGCCCTCGCCAGGAGCAGGTACCATGCTTCTTGTATAGCCTGCAGAACCATGAACCCAATAAACTTTTCTTTTATAAATTGCCCAACCTCTGGTATTCCTTTATAGCAACACAAAAATATGCTAACACAGGATTTTGGAGAAAATATACCTTTTATGCCAAAAAAAAAAAAAAGCTATAAAGGACCTAATACAATGCCTGGCCTAGAGTTGGCTTGATCTCAGCTAAGAGTGCTGGAGGTCTAGCCATTGTTCCCATACAAGGAAAGTATTCTCACAAGTTTCTAACCAGAAAATAATCCTTTACCTCAGAGGTCTCCAGTTGTGGTAAGAGGAGTTTCATCTTTATTATTGCTCTTATGTTGTTATGATTTCTTAAAAGCCCAGAGATTACTCAGAGAGGCGCTCATTGCAGCACTTCTCATGGACTCCTGCACACACCCAAACATATACCTCAGGGCAGCTGAGGTATATGACTGGGCTTCTACCAATATGGTGGATCCAGCCAGTTTGTTTTCATGATCAAAGTGCAGGTCCCTGATGTCCTGACTCTATTATTCTCCACTGTAGAAGTAAATGCAAAAGTATAATCTAAAGAGCTTCAAGACATCAGCCAGTGTGCATTGCATGGGGCTGATACAGCAACCCCCATCTCAGATTCATCTCTACTCCAGGTGCTCAAACGCTTGAACACCTGTTAAGTTAGCCAGTTGTGTGAAATCAGCATACGTCTGCAATGAGGAGAAAATGGCATGAGAAATATGGGGGAAACCTGCTTCCCTGGGCTCTTGTATCATGTGCCCACCCCTGGGAACCTTCCCTCAGCTGGGAAAAAGAGGAAGGCCAACCCAAAGTCTTGGTTTGATCATTTATTTAGCTAGGTGACTGTTCCCAGGCTGAGTTTCCTGTTGTTAGAAATAACGAGCTGAGAGGTAGAATGTGATGAAGATCAAAGGACATGACATAGGGGAAAGTGCCTGAATAACGCTCACATTCATCCATACAACACATTGGATTGGAAGTGGAGGTGACAGCAGCACTTTCTGAGAAGCTGCAGTAGAGTCTGTCTAGTTCATGGTAGTCGTTATGCTCAGACTAAAGAACGGAGAAATCCTGTACGAGCTCTCCAGTTTTGCAGTGAAGATCCATCAGTTTTGTCACACTGTCTTCTACATTACTGGCCCCACTTGCTGATGCGATGTCTGTCTTCTAGTCAATTCTGCAGAAAGACTAGAAATGAATAAATGAACACACTGTAACAAGCCTGCTTGTTTTCTTGACCTCTTTTAGAATGACATAAGCCAGTGGATTTTGGATTCCATCAGGAATACAAAATAATCCCTATGATTCTGTTTTTTATGTCAAACTGATAGATGATTTTACCCACCACAGAACCAGGATTTTGATAGTCAGCAGACTGAATAAGCATGCAGACATGACGGTGTTGCTCTACAGTCAGTAGGGCATGAATTTTCAAAGTGTTCTTTCCTGCAGTAAAAAGACAGCCACAAAGCCTTTGATGCTTCTTTCACGGAAAGGTAAAGTTTAGTCTCCATCCTTTGAACTGGGTTAGGCTCTGTGATTGCTTTGCCCAAGGGTGAAGAAATTGGAAACTTCTATTTCCTCTCTTGGACACTCTCTGGGAGCCCTGTGAAATGCTGAGAGCAGTTGCCATGCCAGAGAGGCCATGGCACCACCCACTCTTCAGTAGTCTCAGTTCACTCCAGTCATCTGGTCATCTCTACTATGTTAGGTTTGTTGGTTTATTTTTTTTTTTATGGCTGCTATACAAATTGCCACAAACTTGGTGACTTAAAGCAGCACACATTATTTTCTTACAGTTCTGGAGGTCAGAAGCCCAAAATCAATTTCACTGGGCTGAGACCATTGCGTCAGCAGGGCCTTGCTTCCCCCAGGGGTTCTAGAGAAGAACCTGTTTCCCTGCCTTTTCCCAGCAATGACAGCAGAACTCCATATATTCTTTGGTTCATGTCCTCTCCCACCATCTTGGAAGCCAGCAATGTGACATCTCATGTCAGTCCTCACAGAGCCTTTTTCTTCTCTGTAGTGAAATCTCCCTCTCCCTTCCTCTTGTAAGAACACTTCTGATTGCATTTAGGGTCCACCCAGACAATTTAGGATGATCTCCCCATCTCAGGATCCTTAATCATGCCTGCAGAGTCCCTTTTGCCATATGAGGTAACAGTCACAGGTTTCAGGGATTCACACCTGAATATCTCTGGGGACCATTATTGGGCCCACCACACCCTCTGAGGCACCATATCTGTGCAGGAAACTGTCCTCCATACCAGCCCACCTGCCAACTGAATCCACCACCAACCAAGCACAGTCCATGCCACCTGGAACAGAAGAGCCTTCCAACTGAACCCTGCCCAAATCCCTGACCCATAAAAGCAAGAAATATAATAAAACGGTGGTTGTTTTAAGCAACTAAAGTTTTAAGGTAATTTGCAAAATAGCAAACTGGAACAAGTACTAATGGGTCTTGGTTGATCTGTGCCGCTCTCTGTGCACAGGTTTATCCAATGATAGAACCATGTATCTTTGAAACAACTGTCAGGGTCAAGAATGCTTGGAGGAATATCGCAGTTTTCTCCATCACCACTGCTTGAGGTGAGGGAAGTGAAGGGAATTGAGGCTCCTATTCTATTAATGGGCTTGGTTCTAAGCAGGTGAAAAACATTCAAACATCTTATCCTATTTCTTCTCTAGACTGTTTTTCACCCTCTGCTTAGCTTCATATTTTCCCTCATGTCTAAAGTAAAGACATGCTTTCTGAGTAAAATGGAAATCATGGGTCTGGGGAGAAGCATTTCAGCTTGCTTTCTTCTCATTTCAATCTCTGACCTCACAAGCAGAAACAAGTTGCCCACGCACCTGTCTGCGAACCACCACCACAGCTGCTCTTCCCACTCCCAGCTCCGGCGGGTCCTTCTTGTGACCTGGTGAAGCCTGCCAGGGTGTTTTTAATATTGTAGGAGATGAGTTGTCCTAATAGCCTCTGCCCTTCCTCTGTCACTGTGGGAACAAAACATGCTTTCTAATTTTCTTGTTTGGAAGACTGAAGTCCTGGATGCTGACTCTTAAACATGCTGTATGAATAAATACTCCTAAACAGTTTAAAGCAGTTGAGGGTCTGTGTAAAATTACAAAGGACTTCCCACATAAATTACTGAGTTTGTTTACCGGAGCTTGAGTCAGGACATTGTGTTCCTTGCAAGGCACTTCATTTCTTCATGAGCACAGATCATTTATTTACTTAGAGAGACATCCATGTCCCCAGGGGTTGTGGAGGAAGAAGACACATGTGAAGGCAAGTAGGATGTTTTCATAGCCTGACCTAGGCCACCGTAGGGGTCCTAATGTCTGCAGACATTAGCCTGGAACCCATGCTAATTCCACTCCCCACTTCAGAATCACAGCTGATAGAGTTTAGAGTCATCTCCTACCACAGTATTTGCACATCACTAGGTAATTTACAAAAACTCTCCCAAGAGAATGAATACAATTTACTAGTGAACCTGGTAGAGAGGTGAGAGTATTTTGAGGACAGGCACAAAAAAAACACTGTTTGCTGAATGAACGAATGGACACCCCCATGTTCAGCAGACTGGACTTACATATTATCCTGCTATTTGTCTATAGTCTTAAATTCAACCACTGTCTTTCAGGGTGAAAAGTTAGAGTCAGACTCCTAAAATCATTTTGAAGAGTGGCTGTTTGCCATTTTTTTCCTTCTCAAGGAATGTTTGTTAAGGTCAGGGGAATATTGAGAGTGATGGCTAATTTCTCTTTTACCCACTTTAAGCACTACTAAATTTTGTTTCATGCACATTTTTTTTTCATGCACATATATTGAGCGTGTGATATGTGCTGGCCACAGTGCTAGATCTAGAGTGTGTTGTGGACCAGACTAGTATGACAAAGCATCCTACTTTGCCCCAGCTGAGGAGTTCCCAGGACACTGGAACTATAAAACTAGGGAAGTTCCAGGTAAACTGGAAGGAGTTGGTCACCCCTCTCCCATCCTACCATTTCTGGTAGAAAACAGAAAATTTATATGGTAAACACAGAATTACAATACAATCGTGAGGCTGGGCATGGTAGCTTACTCCTGTAATCCCAGCACTTTGGAAGGCAAAGGTAGGCAGATCACTTGAGGCCAGGAATTCAAGACCAGCCTGGCCAACATAGTGAAACCCCATCTCTACTGAAAATACAAAAATTAGCCAGACATGGTGGCACACGCCTGTAATCCCAGCTACTCAAAGGCTGAGGCATGAGAATCGCTTGAACCTAGGAGGCGGAGGCTGCAGTAGGCCAAGATGGTGCCACTGTACTCCAGCCTGGGCGACACAGCAAGACCCTGTCTCAAACAAAACAAACAAACAACAAACAAACAAACAAAAGCAAACTGTGAGATAAGTTGAGAAAAGAAAGGAGAAAGGAGTCCTAGTTTGATGCTTAAGAAAGTTTTCCGCAAAAGAGACACTTAAGTTGTTATTAGAATAATCAGTAGAAGCTAGCTAATAAAGTAAGAGAAAACCCATTCCAAGAAAGCCCACAAATACTTGTGAAGGCCTTGATGCTGGAGAAAGCACAGTGAGTGCAAGGAAATAGAACACATCCTCGGTGACTGGAGTGCAGGAAAGAAGGGAGAAACTGCCTCAGGCCAGAGTGTGAAGACCTCTGTACCTAGCATTATGGATTCTAGATTGTACCCTAAAGACAAAGGGAAGTCATTGAAAGTTTCAGAAAAAGAATAAAGTCTTCATGTCATCAGGTTTCACCCAAGGCCTCTGCTATCAAACTCTTCATTCTTCGTGAGGGGCAACCCTATCGGTGCTAGCTCTGAACCAAAACCCCTTTCAGACACAGTGAAATGAGCTACTCCTCTTTTCAGCATCAACAAAGTGAAATATGCATGGAAAGGAGCCAATTTTAAATAACTAGTGATGGGTAAGTGTGAACTGCCCATGCAGACTTTTACTGCTACTTCAAAACACTCTGGAATTCATCCAATTCACCCCATCCTGTAAAAAGGCCCAAACTCTCACCCAGGTGCAGCCCACAGTGACCCCAGGCTCCCAATCACCCCCATCCCACCCCTCCATGCCTACTCTGCTATCTGGACCTCTGCATGGTGGACAGTTTCTTTTGCCCTCAGCCTTTCCAAGTGTGTCCATTAACAGAAGGCTGGATTTTCCTAGGTCACTGTCTCAAAATATGGTGCCAAGACATTAACATCACCTGGGAGCTAGTCAAGAAAGCAAACTCTTGGGCCCCTTGCAGACCTACTGCCTTAGAATCTCTGGGGTGACTCCCACAGCCTGCATTGTGGCAGGCTCTCTAGGTGATGGTGATGCACACCTGGGTTTGAGAGGCACTGTCCTGGGCAAAACTCTGGCTTCCCAGCTGGCTCCATGCTGGGTGCTGCTTTCTCCCCATCTCACTGACCAGGAAGAGTGGGAACAACTCCAAATCTAGTCCTCTCCGCTTCCTCACTCTTTCTAAACATTTCCTGCACCTTCATGGCAACCTCTAGCCCATTGGCCTCACTGCCTATTTGAGGTCTGTTGGTGTGTTCTCTATGTACCTGACTTCCTATTTGGCCATGATCCTCTATGACCAACAACTCTCTTACCTCCCTTATCAACAACTCAAACTCCCTCTCCCCCGTGACCTTCCACTCTGTCCGCCTTTCCCATTCCTCATTTCCAATGAATGCAACTCTACTTTCTCTGCCTTATTCCCAATCGCTGAACTGTATTACAGCCAGTCAAACAACCAGCATTTCATCAAGGGCAGGCCCTCCACACCTACAGCACCTTGCCTTGCTTCCCCTCCCTCTTTCCTTCCATCTCTCCTGCCTTCCTTCCTCTGTTCATTCCTTCTTTCCTTTCTCTTCTCTCCTCCTCTCCTCTTCTCTTCCCTTCCCATCCTTTTTTCCCTTCCTTCCTTTTTCGTGTTGGTTGGTTCCCTGTTGAATTCTCCCCAGCAGCTCTCTCATTCTCAAGCCCCCAAACCATTCTATAAAAGTCTAGACGAGCTGGGCGTGGTGGCTTATGCCTATAATCCCAGCACTTTGGGAGGCGGAGGCGGGTGGATCACCTGAGGTCAGCAGTTCAAGACCAGCCTGGCCAACACAGTGAAACCCCGCCTCTACTAAAAATACAAAAATTAGCTGAGCTTGGAGGCGGGCACCTGTAATCCCAGCTACTCGGGAGGTTGAGGCAGGAGAATTGCTTGAACCTGGGAGGCAGAGGTTTCAGTGAGCCCCGAGATCACACCATTGCACTCCAGCCTGGGCGACAAGAGTGAAACTCTATCTCAAAAAAAAAAAAAAAAAGTCTGGATGAAGCCTTCTCGTAACCAGGAATGTTCCAGTGAAGTCCATAGTCTCCCTCAGAATCACCTGGGAAGTTTGCTAAAGATGCAGGTTCCTAGTCCAAACAGTGGAAGTCTAGTTTCCTCTCAAAATGCTCCTTTAAATATTTGAATATAATTAGCACATCCTCCCTAGGGTTTGTCCTCACCAGGTAAAATACATCTATTATTCCAGGTATTTTTCTCACATGCTACTTATTGGACCCTTTATATAATTCTCGCTGCACTCCTGGGTAGTTTCTGGTTTTTCATTCTCCCTTTTAAAATCATTGCAAGGTCAACATTTCCATCTTTCTTTTGGCTTTCCCTGCACAACATGTCACCTTGAGCAAAGGACCTTCTCTTTCCGGTTCAAGCACATTTTGGAAATGTACCAATTTATTGGTTAAATATAGTTATCAAATGTGGTCAATCATCATAGTTGCTTTAGAGAACTTTACAAAAAAATGTTCAGGGGCCAAACCCTCACCTCACTGGCTTAGAAATTTTAAAGGGTGAAGCAGGGATGCCTTAAATATCTCTAGGGATTTCTGTTAACCAGCCAGCCCTGACGCACTACTGACCTAGGCTTTTGGGAAAACTTCTGGTATTAAACTCTGGAAACTGCCTCTGTCTCAAATAATTCTTTATCCATTTAAGGATGACAGAAGAAAACAGACTAAATGGGAACATGAACTTCCCTGGGTATTTAACAGGAAACTGAAGCCACAGTATTTCTCTCTCTCTCTTATTATTATTATTTTTTTAACCAAGTATTTCTTTTTTGGTTCATCTCCCCAGATTATAGAGTTTTTCAAACCCCATGGTATTTTTGATGTATAATTCCAAGTAGAAATATCATTAGGCAAAAATTTATTAATACATCTTATCTCATTTAAAAACCATCACAGGAAATTGTCTTTAAAAAATCTTTGGGGCCACATATTGGTATATCACAACAGAAAGCTTTGCTTTGAAGTTATTTTTAAAAATCTATCCTTGGGACTTTCCATGGGAAACTAATTTTAGAAACCTATTCATAACCCAAACCCATTTCTCCCTTCTTTCTCCCACTCATTATAACTATAAATCCTAGAAGTAGCTCAAGAGGCAACCAAAGGAGAGCCATGAAAGGGGGTAAGATGAAAGCCACCAGGTTTGGGGTCCCAGGACTGGACGAACATCACAGGGGCAGGACACCTTACATCCTCCCAACCAACCCAGGACTCAGACCTGCTGACTCAGACCCAGCATTTCCCCACCCCAACCTAGCAACAGAAGGTAGCCCAGGAAGCCTCATTTCTCTGCTGGAATATATAGGAATTCCTCCTGCAATAGGAGGCAAACCTGCACCATTTACTATGGCAAGGGGACTAGATGCCTGATCCCAGAGCCTCGCTAACAATACCAGAAGAGATGCTCTCCTACCCTGCAGGGCTTGAGACTCCTCCACCCCAGTGAGAAATACCAGAGCAGCAATTAGCTGGTCAAGGAAGCCCCGTCCCCATTCCAGTGGGAACTTCCCTTGCCCACCAAGGTACACATGGGGAGGCTCCCCTGGGGAAGCCCCTCAGCCCCTCTAGCAGCCCCAGCAGGAACTGGTGAGAGCCTCGCTGGCAACACATAAACCAAGCAGACAAATAACACCACAAAGTCTCAGAAAATCAAACTACTGGCCGGGTTCGGTGGCTCACGCCTGTAATCCCAGCACTTTGGGAGGCAGAGGTGGGTGGATCACCTGAGATCAGGAGTTCAAGACCAGCCTGGTCAACATGGTGAAACTTCATCTCTACTAAAAATACAAAAATTAGCCAGGTGTGGTGGCATGTGCCTGTAATCTCATCTACTCGGGAGGCTGAGGCAGGAGAATGGCTTGATCCCGGGAGGCAGAGGTTGCGGTGAGCCAAGATTGCGCCATTGCACTCAGCCTGGGCGACAGAGTGAGACTTGTCAAAAAAGATGGAAAGAAAGAAAGAGAGAGACAGAGAGAGTGAGAGAGGGAGGGAGGGAAGGAGGGAGGGAAGAAGAAAGGAAGGAAGGAAGGAGGGAAAGAAGGAAGGAAGGAAGGAAGGAAGGAAGGAAGGAAGGAAGGAAGGAAATTAAGCTACTGTTGGAACCACAGCCTACCAAATTAAGCAAGGCCCTTGAGAACGAACCTATATAAGGCGACTACCTGCCAAAATAAAAAGATTTAAATGGGATCCACTGTCACTCAACATAATAGCCAAAATGTCCAGGATACAATAGAAATTGCCTGTCACACCAAGAAAATCACAACTTGAACGAGAAGAGGCAACCAACTCACATCGACATCAGTTGAATCCAATGCTGGAATGATCTGAAAAGGATTTTAACTCAGCCATCAGAAAGCATATAAGCAATCCATCAGATTCTCTAAAAACAAACAATAAATTAGAAAATCTTAGCAAAGATAAGGGAGTTATTTTTGTGAAGCCACATGGCAATTATGAATGTGGAAAAACAGACTAACAAATAAAAATCTATCTATAAAGAAATTCAAGAAAATATGAAACTAACTTTTAGAAACATTATTCATTTTATAGCTCCAGCTCTGGGGACTCAATAAGGCTGAATAAGATTTTACGGATAGAACCCATACCATTGCAACTTCTTCATGTAAGTTTAGGGTCCAGAAATGAGCAACATTTCAACAAGTGGCACAGAAAGGGAAATGTGGAGAGGGAAAATAGAATAATGTCTAAAAAACACCAAAAAAAAAAAAAAAAAGAAAGAAAGAAAGGAATTTATTCTACAGGTTTTTCAGTGATTCTGAACCTCACTGATGGTCATCTTGTTTCAGGATGCCTGTCAAAACAACAGAGGCTCGAGTCCACCCTGGTGATTCTTTTTCCATGTGTCTTCCCTGGGTCCTGCATTCATATGTTTAGCAAACTTCTTAGGAGATACTGAGGCAGCCAATACATGGCTTGATTTGGGAGAACCAAACCTAAGAAACTATCACTCTTGGATGTAATGCCCATCCAACTTTTAGCCCTTTATATAAGACTATGAGTCCTAAAAGCCAGACGTCTTGACAAACCTCACTTGGGTCATGAAATAAGATATAGCAATCTCAAAAATTCTATAGTATAAGCTTTTCTTTCTTGCTTTCCTAAGAGTTACCATCATCCATTCTCCTATGACCCCAATAAGGTAACTCAGAGCTGTAATAGAGAATAGGGATTCGTTATGTGAACCTCTCTAAATCATTTCTCCAGAATAAACATTGATATAGCGGAAGGCTAATAATGTGGTTATATTATGTTGCAGGTGTCACTGGGTGGTTGGAAAATCCTATTTTGCAGTACATAAAAGGTTATTTGTTATGGCTGTTCAGTGACATCCCTTTCTACATTTAATCACAGGCCCCAACTTTTAAAATATTGGAGCTAGTTGGGCGCGGTGGCTCACGCCTGCAATCCCAGCACTTTGGGAGGCCAAGGTGGGTGGATTACAAGGTCAGGAGACTGAGACCACCTTGGCCAACATGGTGAAACCCTATCTCTACTAAAATATAAAAAAGTTAGCCGAGTGTACTAAAATATAAAAAAGTTAGGCAATGCATGCTTGTAGTTATAGCTACTCGGGAGGCTGAGGCAGGGGACTCGCTTGAACCCGGGAGGCGGAGGTTGCAGTAAGCCGAGATGGCGCCACTGCACTCCAGCCTGGCAACAAAGCAAAACTCCGTCTCAAAAAAAATTGCATAAATAAAATAAATAAAATAAAATAAAATATTGGAGCTAAAATATTTATGACTAATGGCTGAAATTTTTTGGCAAAATATTAATTTGACAAGAGAAGTTCTTTCTGCATCTTATTTTGTTGATAATGGAGTTCTTAAACTGGGCCTTGAATCTTGTCCTAAATGGTTGTTTGGCTTTTTGGGAGGCCTTTGTCTTGGATCCAACTCAAACTTCATCCTCAAAACCAAAAACTCAAGAGAGTCCTCGATTAATACAACCCATTGTCATTTTCATTCATCAGTTTTAGTCACAATGGTAAGTAAAGAGGTGCTGTAGCACCATTTTATGGGCTCAAAATAAAGTGTGTTAGACATTTTCAGGGTCCCATTTCTTGTTCAACAATTATTCTTTCCTTTAAAAAAAAAAAAAAAAGGATCCCGATGATAAACACCTTTCCACGAAGGTACCTTGTCAGATAGTGGGACATTTCTAAATAACATGTTCCCAGATTCGATCAGGCTTGTTTTGTCTGGCAAATGAATTATGTAAACCTTATCCACCAGAAACTGTTTCAAGTCAATTAATTGTTGTAATTACTTAAGATTTCTTTTTAATGAATATGGCTCTCCAGGGATTCGATGATATCCTGTCATCTGTAGGGCCTGATAAATGAAATGTGATTTGTGGCTCACTGCAAACTGAACCCTTGTACTTGAGCAATGTCTGCTTCCTGCGTGCTCGTTAAATGGAAGAAATGCCCTTGATGGAGGCAGGGACATTCATTATAAACAGTTCCCAGTTAGCTTGAAAGTGAGGGGCTGAATTGACTGTACTCACCCTTCTTGCTCTCCTTCTCTCCTCCCGTCCCTTTGGAAGGGAATTAACCAAGCCCATGACCTGAGTGAAGCTGCACATCATAATCATCATCAGTCTCACCATTCTGTCGCTCATCTCCATTAGGTTCAATAAATTGAGGTCTCGAACAGCTATATGGGGATGATCTTGGAAGCTAATATAGAAAGCAAAGGATTGTTTTTCCACCTCTGCTGGCTCTCTCTTTCTCTCTCTCTCTTTCTCTCTCTCTCTCTCTCTTCATCCCACCCCCAACTAATATTTCTCTCATTTTTAAGGATTCATCTCCCCAAGAGTTGATAAAGTAGGGTAATTTCTCTCTTTCAGGGCCACTCCATTTCCCAGTGATTAGTAAACTAGACTATAGCTAAAGAAAGGGAATCTAAAATGGTACAGCAAAGTTCTGGAAACCAGTCCCAATGTTCAGAAATATAGGCACCCTCTATTCTAGCAAACAAAACTCTGTAATGAAGCACAAATTTTCAACTTATCTCTTACCTTCAGTGATTTCATTTTTGCCCAGCGAAACATTTAGTCTACCCCAATAAAGTAATGTTTTTCTGGGACATTTCCATTTGGTGGAACTCATAAAGTATGTGTTCATAAAGAGGCTTCTAGTCAAAATTTAGAGAGAGGATTAAAATAAACGAACATTAGTGAGCCCACCACACTCTAATAAAACTGCATCACTATACTCATTGTCTCAAACCAAATGTTTTTTGATTCACAACTGAAAACAGTCAAATTGGAAATATTACAAGTAAAAGATATGTTTTCTTTGAAATTCATCACTTTTGCTGAAATTTGTGCCATTGGATTGTGTGAAACTGGTTACAATGCATACCTGTAATAAAACTCTCCCACCAGAATTCTAAACAGTTATCAATTACTATCCCTAAACAGCAATGTTTGTTGATTTGAAGTGAATTAAGGTTTCACCTTCTTTATTGCAGACTGTTACCATTCCCCTACAAATTCACTAGTTTTAACCAAATTTAAATAGGAAAGATCTTCTAGTAGACAAACATTGATTTAAGACTATAAGGCTTTTCACAATGGCATATCTTGCACTGCCTTAAAGTCATAACTCTAGGAAAAAACTAGGAATACCAAAGACATTTGAAATTAAGAAATTTGTTGACGTATTCATTCAATCAGCAAATACGTATTTAGTGACCGATAAAGAACCAGGCACTTGTCTAGACCTTTTGGTGACAATGGTGAACCACCACCTTGATCACCCCGTTTATTCAATGTTTACCACAAGCCAAAGCACTGTCCCAAGAGCTTTGCAAACAAGACATACTCCCTGTCCTCAAGGACTCACTAAGCCTTTAAACAATCCTTTGTTTAAATAAAGATTTCACAAGACAGACCAGCTAGATTGCAATGTGCAACTTGACTGCCGTTGTAAGGTGAGTGCCCAGATGCAACAGTTGTTAGTTATTACTTATTTTTTATTTATTTATTTTTTAAGACGGAGTCTCACTCTGTCGCCCAGGCTGGAGTGCAGTGGCACAATCTTGGCTTACTGCAAGCTCCGCCTCCCGGGTTCACGCCATTCTCCCGCCTCGGCCTCCTGAGTAGCTGGGAATACAGGCGCCGCCACCACACCTGGCTAATTTTTTGTATTTTTAGTAGAGACGGGGTTTCATGGTGTTAGCCAGGATGGTCAGATCTCCTGACCTCGTGATCTGCCCGCCTTGGCCTCCCAAAGTGCTGGGATTACAGGCATGAGCCACCGTGCCTGGCCTAGTTATTATTTATTACCTGTACTGGGTAAGTACCTATTGCTGGTCATTTATGCAGATGGTACCCTCATGGCAAAGAGCTGCCCCAGTTCTGGGCCTGATGCCAACACCCAATAACTGCATGGTTTGGGGCAAATTATGGTAATCTCTTTACCTCTGCTTCCTCCTCTGTCAAAATGCAAATAATATCCATAATGATGATGATGATGATGATGATGATGATACCTACCTCTTAAGATTTGTGTGAATTCAGTCATTTCATATAAGCACTTTGTGCCAGGGACACAACAACTGATCAATAAATTGTTTGTTATTGTTACCATCATCACTGCCAGGCAAGTTAAGTATTATTGTCTAAATTTAACCAGTGAAAAAGTAGAGGCACAGAGAAATTAAGTAACATTTCTAATATTATATGGCTAGGAATAGAACTAAAATTCAGAACAGCTTTCTTTCCTGACACTGGCAAGTGCTGCCTAGATGAATTGCTGTGGAAAATTCTGTAGCATTTCAATTCTTTTCTCCTCCTTTTCCTCTTCACTTTCTTCCTCCTTTCCCTCCTCTTCCCCTTCTTCCTCCCCTTCTTTATCATCATCATCATCAGTAACCACAGGCATGTATTGAGATCCTAGGTGGCAGACTACACTGGGTACAGTGGATTTGATACCATTTTAGTTAGATGCAGTCTTTCCCTTCTAAGATAGGACAGTAAAGAAATGGCACAGAACAAACTGTATTCCTTAATAAACCCCTATAAAAGATGTGGTATTGGGTTCATTTTGCCATAAAATTGACACTTTGATTGATTAAATAACTTGCCTAAGGTCACACAGAAAGTGGTTGGAAGTGAAAGAAAGATCTCCTATTTCCCAAGATTTTATGACGTAAAAATTGTTAGAAGGGTAAGGAGTTTCCCTGTTCCAACTATACTATGCCTCCTGAGCCCCCTTTTGACTGATGACACTTCATTTCATTTATTTTTACATAATTTTTTCTGAGAATTTGCTCCCGTTTATTTTCCTACATACATTTATTTTCTACATACATTTCAGAATCATCGGGTCAAACTCACACATTAATTTTGTTGAAATTTTGTTGTTGTTGTCTGTTGTTTTTTGAAACACGATCTCACTCCATCACCCAGCCTGGAGTGCAGTGGTACAATCATAGCTTTCTGCAGCCTCCACCTCCTGGGCTCAAGCGATCCTCCCACCTCAGCCTCCCAAATAGCAGGGACAACAGGTGCATACACCACCATGCCCTGCTAATTTTTGTATTTTTAGTAGGGTCAGGGTTTCACCATGTTACCCAGGCTGGTCTCAAACTGCTGGGCTCAAGCGACCTGCCTGCCTCGGCCTCCCAAAATGCTGGGATTACAGGTGTGAGACACTGCACCTGGCCAGAATTTTAATTAGAATTATATCAAACTTATCAATTAATTTAAGAAATTTGACATACATACTTTAAATACTCAGCTTTCCATTTAGCAATTTCATTTGTCTTTCTTTTAATTTGTCAACTTTTACTTTCTTTATTATATGTTCCTACATTTATTCAGGTAGATCCTGAACATTTCAGGTTCAAAATGTTATAGGTAGTTTTTAGAGACAATTTGCTATTGATGATTTGCAAAAGACCCATTTTCCATTATATTTTCTAACTGGAAATTATTGATACTTACAAAAGTATTAATTTTTTTAAAAAATTATTTTAATTTATAGTTGTCCCATCCAAGTGTGTTTTTCTACTTTTCTTGGTCACATGGCTACCCAGATTTCCCAAACCCCCTTGAAGCTCAACAGGTGAAATATCTGGCCAATGGGATGTGGATAGAAGTGATATTTGCAACTTCCAAGTTATCACTAAAAACATTTGTGTTTTTATCTTGGAACACAAGCTTGAGATGAATCATTTTTAAGCACAAAGAATTAAACAGCATTCTAGAGCAGAAGTTAGCAAACTATGGCCTGTGGATCAGATCTGACCTGTAGCCTGACTTTTGTATGGCCCATGAGCAAGAATCGTTTTACCTTTTTAGATGGTCGTAAAAAGATAAATACAAAAGGAAGAGAGAGATCAAGGCAGGGGGAGGGGGAGAGAGAGAGAGAGAAGATGGAGAAAGAGAAAATGTGACAGAGACGATATGAATCTGAAAGCCTATCTGGCTCATTACAGAAAACGTTTGCCAACTCCCATCCCAGAGGACTACTGTCAGGAAGGGAGAAGGAACCTGGGTCTCTGAATCACCATGTGGAGCAGAGCAGTTCCATCATTCCTGAACCACTGATCTCTGGACTAGTGTGACAGGTGAAAATAGATTCCCATCTTATTTAATCTATCATATTCAGGCTCTCCCTGTTACAAGAACCATTTATCTAATTAATCAACTAACTAACCTTATTAGTTTGGACAGTTTTTCAGTTTATCTCTCGCAATTTCTAGATAAACTACCATTGGCAAACAATAATAGGGTTTTTTTTTTTCCTCAGTAACAAACATGTTATGTCTTCTATCCTTGTTTTTGGTCTTATTTTCTAACAGCTGGAGGTTTCAGGACAATATAAATTGATAGTGGCAGTAGCATACATCCATGTTTTGTTCTAAATTATAATGGCAATGCCTCTAGCTCTTTACTGCCTAGTAAACTATTGCCTTTTGATTGTAGATATTTTTCATTATCCTAAGCATATTCAGAAGAAAAATTGTTCAATGCTTTTTCTCCTCTTTGATTTATCCTTTTCAAGTTTTGGTATCAAATGTATTCTATTTTTATGAAAGGAATTGGAAAGTTTTCCACCTATGATTAGCTTGTATAGCTTAGAAAGAGCTATGATTTAAAAGTTTGAGAAAAATTATATCAGAATAATCCAGCCATAGAGCGTGTTTTCTTCAAAAAAACTTGATTTCTTTCATACAATATTCAGTTATCTATTTCTTGAGTTAATTATAATAATTCATATTTTCCTTTAAAATTATTTATTTTTCCACCAAATTATTACCATAGACTTATGTTAATAGGTCTATACACAGCATTCTCTTTCAATTATTTGATTTATTCAATATCTGATGTAATAATTGCTTTCCTATTTTGCTTCCTTGTCTTCTCTCATTTTTTTGTTGTTGTTTATCAGAATTTTCAGACATTTGTTGCTTTTTAACTTTTTTCCAAAGGGCATGTTCTTTGATTTTGTAACTTAATTTTGTATTTGCTTTCTAACAAATTTATTTTGTGGTTGTGTTTATTTGTATGATATTCTTATTTTTACATTGGTTATTAAGCTTTTAAATAAACTGTATAATTCTTATTTTTTCTTTTTCAATAATAAAAATTTACACTGCTACAAATTTGCATGAGTCCAAACCCTGTTAGTCACATCCTATTACTTTTGAGAGGTAGTGATCTTCATCACGCTATTTGAAGATAATGTGTGCTGTAGCTTGGGGTTCCCAGAAAGCAGACCCTGAACAAGTACTTGGGTGTAGAAAGTTATCTAGAATGTGATTCTGGGAAGCATAAAAGAAGAAGTAGGGAGAGTGATAATGGGCAGGCGAAAAGCCAATAAAGAGTGAATAAGTGGTTTAATGCTATGAGCAATGGGAGCTCCGTCTCTGATAAAAAGTTGACAGCATGTCCTGGAAATGTCCCATTGAGGAAAGGGGAAGACGTTCCTGAGGGTGTTAAATCCTCAGTAATTCTAGGAGGCCATGCCTGTGAGCAAAGCACACTGAAGAAATCCTTAAAGCTAAGAAATAGAAAGCTATGGTGGTTTGAGGCAGGAAACTATCACTACTCATGGATGCTGTTCATCTCAGCTGCAAGTGAACTTAGACAAGGGCTGGGGGGCTATGGATGAGCATCAACAGCATCTGCTGCAATGTGTAATTATAGATTTGCTTTCATTTTTATTTAAGAATGTTTTCCCAAGTGGTTTGTTGGGGCTTCATTTTTTAAATGTGTATGCTTTTAGATTTTAACACGAGTATTCATTGCACATTAAAGTACACATTCTCAGTTGTAATATGTAAGTTTTTCTGTAAATGGAAGAAAGGACTACAGAGGAATCTTGAGGAAATTTTACATTTCAGAAAAATAAACACTTTTTTTAGCATAGTTGTTTTACGGATTTCTGTTACTCATTCAATTAGTAACTACTCCAGTGTATTATTGTTTAAATCATGTAACATTTTTACATTCCTTCAAGTTTTTTATTTTGAAATAATTTCAGAATCAGAAAAATTGAAAGAAAAGTACACAAAACTCCTGTATAAACTTTATCCAGATGTAAGGGTCTCTTTCTGGACTCAATTCTGTGTCATTGATATATTTGTCTATCCTTTCACAAATATCACACCGGTTTGATTATTAGAGCCTTATGGCAAAAGTTAAAGTCAGAAAGTATTTATATATAGAGAGAGAGAGAGAGAGAGAGCGCGCGCGCGCGCGCGCAAAAAGTCTTCCAATTTTGTCATTTTGTTAAGAAATGTTTTTACTTTTAGTTCCTTTGGTTTTCATATGTATAGTATATATTACATATATTTTTGAGACAGGATCTCAGCATGTTGCTCAGGTTGGTCTGAAGCTCCTGGGCTCAGACAATTCTCCTGCCTTGACCTCCCAAAGTGCAGGGATTACAGGTATGAGCCACTGTGCCCAGCCTGATTTTCATATACATTTTAACAGAAGTATTTAAAGCTATAAGTTTCCCTCTAAGCCTGTTTTAGCTGTATTTGACAAATTTTAATATGTTGTACTTCATTATTCATTTTTAAAATATCTTGAAACGTCTTTCTGATTTTTTACTTGACCTTTGGATTACTTAGAAAAGAGTTGAATAATTTCCAAATATTTAAGGTTTTTATAGATTTTAGGGTTTTTATAGATTATATTGTTTTCTATTTTTGATGTAATTTTATTATAATTAGAGAACATACTCTTTGTGATTTCAATCCTTTTAAATTTATTGAAATTTTTACTGCACAGCTAATGTTCATATTTTATTGGTGAACATACCATTGACAACTGAGAATATGTAATCTGCATTTGTTGGTTAAAACATTCTATAAACATCAATCAGGTCAAAGTGGTTGATAGCAGTGTTCTGATATTCTGTTTGTTTTAGTTCCTTTTGTGTTACTGTAAGGGAATACCTGAGACTGGGTAATTTATTGTTTTTATAGAAAAGTTTATTTAGTTCATAGTTCTGCAAGCTGAGAAGTTCAAGGTCACGGTCCCGGCTTCTGGAGAGGGCTTTTGTGCTGCATCACAATGTAGCAGATGGCGGATGGACACATTCAAATAAGAGAAAATCTGAGGGGTGTCCTGGCTTTATAACAACTTCCAGTCTTGAGGAAACCAATCCATTCCCACAAGAACTAACCCAGTCTCCCAAGAGCAAGAACCCACTACCTCGAAAGCAACACCATGCAATTTGTGAGGTACTTGCCCCCATAATCCAAACACCTCCCACTAAGTTCCACTTCCCAAAATCATCACATTAGGGATTACATTTCCACATGAATTTTGGAGGGGACAAATATTCAAACCACAGCAATGACTTTCTTGATTTCTTTGTCTAGTTGTTCTATCAATTGCTAAGAGAGGCATGTTGCAGTCTCACGTTTTCATGGAATTGACTATTTCTCCCTTTAATTCTATCAATTTTTGACTAGCATATTTTGAAACCCATTATTAAACTTAAACACATTTGAGATTGTCATCACTTCCTAGAAAACAAACTCTTTTATCATTACAAAATATCTTTATCTCTGGTGATGCTCTTTGTCTTGAAGTCTGTTTTATCTGATATGAATTCCACTGCACTCTACTTTTCATTACTATTTGCACCGTACATCTTTTCTATCCATTTCCTTTTGATCTGTCTATAGCTTTATAATTAGAGCACTTTTGTATACAGTACATAGTTAAGTATTGCTTATTATCCAGTTTGATCATCTATGCAGTTTAATTGGAGTGTTTAGTTCATTAATATTTAGTGCACTGTGGCTATGATTGGAATTAGGCCTATCATTTCATTATTTATTCACCATCTGTCCTTTTAAGTTCTTGCTCCCTAGTTCCTCTATTCTTGCCTTATTTTAGATTCTTTGAATTTTTTAAAAAATGTTTTTAAAATTTTAAAAAAATTTATTTATCTGTCAGCTTTTTAGTTTTACTGCTTTGCACATTATTCATTGGACACTATGGGGATTACGATACACACTATAAACTTTTCAGTCTTTTTACAATCAACATTGTATCTCTTCCCATATTCTATGATACAGTTGGTATATATATTACATCTGTAGACAATATATGCCCCCACAAGAATTTTGTGTAATCAGTGCTTTAAACAGATCTATGTAGTGTAAAAGAAAGTGAGAAAAAATGTATTTTATATTTACCCAGGTATTTACCATCTCTAATATTTTTTTTCCTGAAAACATAAATTTACATCCAGTTTTATTTTATTTCAGTCAGAAGAACTTCATTAGCAATTTTAGTGCATGTCTGCTGTTGAAAAATTCTCTTGATTGTTTTTTATTTGAAAATGCTTTTTGTTTGACTTCATTTTAAAGGATATTTTCAGCGAATATAGAATTTGGAGTTCAAAGCTTGTGTTTTTCTTTCAGCAGTTTAAAGAAGTTAGTCCATTTCCTTCTGGTCCCCAGAGTTCCTGATAAGAAATCAGTGATTATTAAGAATGTTGTCCCATTGTATGTAGAGTGTCATTTTTCTCTAGCTGGTTTAGATATTTTCTTTTTATATTGAGCCTACTTCAAGTACTTTTTCTGCCAATTTTTCTTCTGGGACTCAAATTTTTGATACTTTGATATTTGATACTTTGATATTTTCCATGGTTTCACGTGGGTTTTTAAAATTCATTTCTGTTTAAATTATTATCTCTTTGGCCTACAGCTTGGATAATTTCAAGGTCACTAACTCTTCTATTGTATACAGCATGCTGTCAGGCACATACAGTAATTTTTAAATTTCAGATATTGTATTTTTTACTTATATAATTTCCATTTATTTCAGTTTTTTATGGTTTATAATTCTCTGGTGAGATTTCCAATATTTTCATTTATTTTAAGTGTATTTTCCCCTACCCTTGAGCATAATTGTAATAGCTGCTTTAAAATCCTTGTCTGTTAATATGCGAACTTCTGTCCTATGGTTCTTTAAGCCAGTAGGATGATGGGTTTTTATCCATGTTTTGACAACCTCACAGGACAGCAATCGGGACTTGCCCTCAAGCTAAAAGCCTTAAGAATGTGAGACTCATTCAGTTCTCTTACTTGGTTTAGCTTTTAGTGCTCCTCTAGCATGTGCCTGCTTTTATTTGCTCCCCGATGCCTTCAAGTAGTTGTTTTTTTAATATTTTGTCCGAAGGATATTTTTTATTATTTGTGAAAGTGCTGAGTTTATAGAAGCTAAGCCATCATTACCAATTAATCACTTTTGACCATATTTTTTGTGATTTTCTAAAATTGGGACTGTCATGCAACTTATATAATGGAATTTCTGTGATTATCAAAAGCTTTCAAATTTGAGTAATGTATATGAATAAAATAATTTCATTGTTATTTGTTTGAAACTACCCTTTTGCCTACAGACATTCTACCAACCACTAGGGACTATTAGAAGTTTCCAGAAGAAACTTGGGGAAAACCACCTATCTGTATGACAGATATGCTTGCCTTTTTTTTCCTTTTTTCTTTTTTCTCACTACCTATCTGTATAATCGATATACTTGCTTTTTTTTTTCTCACTACATTACATTTTTTATTTTACCCCTTTTTAATTCTTCAGTCTCAGTTCATTCTCATCTTAAATGGACAGGTATCCCATCCTTTATTCTCCAGAAAACAAAATCCTAGGTGTTAAATTTGAGGCGCTTTATACTGACACTTACCTCTCCACTGCCTCTACTGAAATACACAGCAAATATTATCAACTTCTACTTCTCTCTTCAAAATAATATTTGAGTTTCTCTTCATTCCCAAAGCAAGACTCACAGATTCTGAACATGTAGTATGTGCTCAATAAATACTCAGGTGAACAAAAGAATCTCATCCATCAGTATGCCTCTGTACATTTTTCTTGAGCCACTACTTCAGCCAGAAATTCCTTTGCTAAGAGACAAAATAGTCTTAATTGCATATTCTGCACGGTCTTGGCTCTATATCTCAAATTATGTTTAACATTTCTCCTAGTAGATATTTAATTCTAAATATGATTGATAATAAACTAGAAACAAAAAGGCTCAAAGCTTCTTTAGCAGACATTTATTTTCCTCCCTCTGTCCTCTCCCAGCTCTTGGTTCATTTAATGTCAGCCAAGGAGGCTTATCCATGGATGATAGAAGGTCTATCCAGTTCCCCAAGCAAGTAGGTGGATAAACTGATAATAGAAGTGATCCTTAAGTAGTTCAGAGATGAAAGTTCTCTGAGACCTGATTCAACCTGGAATTATTTGTGCTGAGTTTTAAACCCCTCATCTGGAAGAGTCCATTCCATTATATAGTGTAGAAAGTGATTACTTTCCAGAAACCTGTTCTTTGGTGTCAGTTACTGAATTCTCTGCAGCAGGTGGAAGTTTCTTTGTTCTCATCTGATTATGAGGCACCCCACCCTGACAAATGGCCTCTAGTAGTCAGGACCAACCATCTGGGCTTCTGTCTCTCAATTATTTGCACTCTGGTTCCCCTGCTTTGATGCATACATTTACTTTTTTACACAGTTCATTTTTCTTTAGCTATTATCTCATTTCAATTAATACTGAATGGTTTCAGATTATCCTCTTCTATGCCGTAATGTTGAATTACAGATAGATAGATAGATAGATAGATAGATAGATAGATAGATAGATAGACAGATGTTTATGTATTTAACTAAAGTAATATTTTGTGCTTGCCCACCTTCATACACACAAGTCTCTGCTCATATACAATATTTCTACAGCACTTTGAATAGGAAATTGAATTGATACAAAGGCTTGTGAGATGTAAATCTTATTCATAATAAAAGGACTCCTGCATCTAAAGATTGTCCTATAAACCATCTCTACAACATGCATTAAATTCATGTTTCTCTGTTCAGACTCTGACCCAGGTTCTCTAATGTCATGCAGCGTCTTTGCCTCTAGATGCTCCAAATGCCCATCTATACTTCTCACCTCTCCTACATTCCAGAGGTTTAAATTCAGATTTCTTTACACGCTAATTTTTAAGTGTTTTAAGATCCTTTCAAAAATTTCTCTACAGTCTCTTTCTTCCTCAAAGAGTATATATGTGATCAAACCAACCTCCAAACTCAGCTTTGTTTGGAGGAATGATTAAGACTTTTTCATTTGTGTATTTTGTCCCTATTGATCCACAAAATTCTCTTAATTTTTTCTTTTGTTTTGTGTTGTTGTTGTTGTTGTTGTCCTTCATATGTATTGAAACAGTCACAAAATAACAAGTCGACTCAGGCAATTTTAAGAACAATCACTTAAGCAATGTAGAGTAATGACAGATAAAACAGAACAGGTAAATCAGATGTTCCCTACTTAGCCAATTATTTGTAGATATAAACATAACTCTCTATTCACATGTGAAGTCTTTGTCTATTTGCATTAAGGCTGCATGGCCATATCTGTTCAAATTTGCAGAGTGTCACATTTTATTATGATGATCATTGTAAAATAGATTGCTAATATCTTCCCCCACCCAATATCTGTCAGAGATATTTTAGGTATCACTGCACCACTAACTCAAGCTGTTCATGTAGAATGAAGGTAATCAGAATTGAGAGAAAAAAATAGGAAAGAAAATAAAAACCATTTCTCAAAAGTGCAGGAGCACATGAAAACTTGTCTAGCTAATCATCAGGAGTGTAAAATTTTTATTTCTCAGTTAATAAGCACCACCTGTGTTTATAAGAAGTCTCTGATGACTTGTTTTGTCTCTCACCAAGAATATAAAATGTTCTCAGATGGATTTCATAGAGTATATGCAGATTATTAATATACTTTTAAATTCCACCATATGACTGATGTAGCCTCCATTGTCTTCTTTCCACTCCCTACTACATACTTTCTTCTTTAATTTTTTTATTGAAATGATATAGTATAAAAAATCATTGACTACATATAAATCAATTGTCTGTGACATGTTACAGGGAAAAAGAAAACATCAAGATTGCCAATAACAGGCACTCAGTCTCATAAAACTTGTAATCAACTTCCAAGTCAAGGCGTAAACTGTAATATATTGCCACAAACCTATAACAATAATAAACTATTTGAATTGCACCTTCACATTCTCGGTCGTTAATAACAAATAAGCATGAAAAAATTTTGACAGTCATTCATTTTAATGGGTATCTGCTTGTTTATCAGATTGTGTCATCTGGCATTACGAAATACAGCCTTATCCTTGAAAGGGTATGCAGAGAGAAAGTGTCTAAGCTTTGGATACTAACTATAGACAATAAGGACTCCATTTGTTGGAAAATTTTAAGAGTAACTTATTCTTTATCTCAGCTCAAACAAAGATTATGTCAAGCCTTTCCTTAATCCTAAGTGAAAATAAAAAAGCAGATCCTCCATCTGATTAATTTTTATTATTAGGACTCTTCCAGACATCTATTGCTGCAGAAAAGCCACTTCAAAATGGTGACTTGAAACAATAACAATCATTTAGTTTGCTTATAAATCTGTTAACTAGCCGGGCTCCATTTGGCAGTTTTCATCTGAGGTCTCTCATACAGTGGCAATCAGCCTATGGCTGGGTTGAGGTTGTCTTAAGAACTTTTCATTCATGTTCAGTGCCTGGGCTGGGAGGATTCAAACACCTGGGTGTTAGAACAGCTGGAGTTCCCTGGGCGGCTCTCTCTGCCTCTCATCTCTCCATGCGGTCTCTGCATGTGCTGGCCTCAGGGCAGCCAGACTTCTCACATGGTGACTGAAAGCTCAGAGCAGTTGTCCCGAGAGGGAGCAGGTGGAAACAGAATCACCTTTTAGGACCTAACATCACAAATCACACTTTGGCCGTGCCCTACTAGCCAAGACTGTCACACAAGCCCAGGTTCAAGGGGAAGAAATATACATGGCACCTCTTGAGGAGGAATCAATGAGGTTCTTAGATAACATGGGAAACAGCGTGGTCAATTATTTTTGCAAAATACACTCTGCCACCTAGACTTCTGTGGCACACTTACACCTCCAATGCACACACACTCACACACAACAAACAGAATTCTTGCTTGATAACATAGCGAAATACCATGAGGCTAATAGTGCAAAGTTTCCTGAAATGCTTCCAAAAGCTCTCACAGTTGTGCTGTAGTTACTTTGTAAATGACCATGTTAGACAAATAAAATCGAGTTCATAAAAAGATGTCTTAGTGCCTTTAGCACACCAAGAAGCAGAAAGAATCTCAGAAGCCTCGTTGCTCAAAATAGGGCTTATGGACGAGCAGCATCGTGTCATTTGGGCGCTGGTTAGGAATGCGGACGCTCAGGCCCCACACGGACCTGCTGAGTTAGCATCATCCCCAGGTGATCTGCATGCACATCAAGCATTGTCTTAGAGGACTGCGCAGTATGGAGTGCTCGCTAAACAAATGTGTCTGTGGAGTCCTACCCTGGGCACTTCCTGGGATTACTGGGAATCCACTTTGGGATCCCTGTGATGTGAGTGTTCATAGGGACCTGCAGCCGCCCCCACACCATGCCCCACTCTCTAAACCTTCTGCCAAGAAAACTTGATGGCTCAGATCTCACGCCTGAGAGGAGTGAAAAAAAGCCTCCTGGCACCTAACCACCTGGCTGTCTAAACTCTTCTCGCCCTCCCCACAGCCCACTGGGGCGTGGGAAGGTGGGCTCTTTTCATAGCTTCCTTTCCTATTTGGTTGGAATTTCCCCTACACCATCATCTAATTTATACTTCATTCTTCACTGCACTCTGGTGCCCAGGGCTAGTCACATAGGAGGGAGTCCATCAGAATCTGTGCAATGAAAGAATAAGTAGGCTGGATGCAGCGGCTCACACCAGTAATCCCAACACTTTGGGAGGCCAAGGCAGGAAGATTGCTTGAGGCTAGAAGTTCAAGACCAACTTGGGCAGCATAGCAAGAATCCATCTTTACAATTTTTTTTTTTTTTAAACCAGCCATGTATGGTACTGCATGCCTGTAGTCCCAGCTACTCAGGAGGCTGAGGCAGGAGGATTGCTTGAGCCCAGGAGATCAAGGATCTAGTGAGCCATGATCACACCACTGCACTCCAGCTTAGATGACAAAGTGAGCCCCTGTCTCTAAGAAAAAAAAAAGTGGGGGTGAGTGTGGTGGCTCATGCCTGTAATCCCACTGCTTCAGGAGGTTGAGGCAAGAGGATCGCTGGAGACCAGGAGTTCGAGACCAGCCTGTGCAGCATGGCAAGACCCCATATGCACAGAAATTGTTTTTAAAACATTAGCCAGACATGGTGGCACATGCCTGTAATCCTAGCTACTTGGGAGGCTGAGGCAGAAGGATCACTTGAGCCCAGGAGGTGGAGGCTGCAGTAAGCTATGATCACACTACTGTACTTCAGCCTGGGAGACAGAGCAACACCCTGTCTCAAAAAAAAAAAAAAAAAAAAAGAATAAGTGAGTGAATGTTAGCAGATGGGGAACAGAGGAAGAAACCAATTCATAGCTATGGGAACATGGGTCAGGAAGAGCGGCCACTACACGTTTCCTTTTCCTTTTCCTTTTCAGGTGTACCTGTGCTCTCCCTTGTCTTACTCAGATGCGCCTCCCCTAAGTCAGTTGCTCAGCAGAGGACCCAGAGAAGAATGACAGTAAGTTTTATTTAGAAGTCTCACTGAAAACTATAGACTGAAGCCTACAGCTGGCGGGCAGTTCTGTCAGAGTGCTCCAACACAGTATTGCAACTCACAGTTGATATTCAGTCGGTGAAGATTCAGTACGTGCAAATCCCATGAAAATGTGGGTGTAAGAGTACATCTGGTTATAGATTACTAAAGAACATTTGGTTATAGAATGTGGACGCATAATCACTAACCCTGTCAGATGTTATCTTATGTGTAGGAAAAGGCAAGGCTAGGTCATTTATCTTTTAAGGAATGTAATGACTCAGGCAAGAGACGTGGGGAGGCTGTGTGCTCTATTCTGTTTTGTCTTCAAGGCATTCTTCCAGAGAGCTGCATTTCATCAGAGTTGCGGGTTCAAGCCGAAATGAGCAAACGTGGCTTCTTACGTCGGTTACTTTGTCTCATAATAGTCAAGTCTGTGTATATACTGGCAGCCTTTCCCCAATTTCTGTATTCCTCCTCCTGTAAGCGTATAGCACTCAAGGTTGTTTTGTTTATTGTGAAGAAACGGGGAAGAGGAGGAGGGAAAAGGATGTCAGCGGTCTGAGGGATCTAGGGGTGATCAAGGAAGATATGACCATAAGAAACAGCAACACATAACAAACTGGGTGCTTGGACAGGGTTGCAAGGGGGAGAAAGTCCCTCACAGCGGAAGTCTGTTCAGAGGCTAAAAAGCAGAGGCCACTGCTCAGAATGGGGGAGCGTAGGCAACTCTCCACGAGAAGAGCAGAGAAGAGGGGCTCACATGTCTAGTGATGTGGCACAGCAGCACAGCGAGGAGTCTCTGGGTCAGGGAGCTCAGAGGGCTCATTGGGAAGAATAGCAGCTCAAGATTTTATCACGGGAAGGCCGCGTCTTATCAATAGATGACAGCTGTTGGGTGAAGTTATGCAGGTGTGCAAAGCAAGCAGTTTCTAAATGGCTTTAAAATGTGCTTGTTTGAGCTATTTTAAAAATAATTGATGCGTACGAATTTGGATTGGGCACTAGCGAGCACTTGAGCTAATGGGTCTCAGCCCACAGTCAAAAAATTAACAACTGTGGGGCCAGTTCGCAGAGGCTGTCAATGCATGGCTCACATATATGAGAGAGGAGGAGGGTGTCACACATTCCCCAGCATCCCACCGCGAGGTGGAGAAAGCAGGGAAGAGGTTGAAGTGGCTAAGGGGTTTTTCTTGGATGCTAGGATTAGCTAATTACACATCAAGTAACCCAGTATGGCCCACCCTGTACTATCCTGTAGCGGCAATTCAAGAATCACTGGAATCGATCAAACCATGGAAAATACAAATTGCTCTCATTTCCAGATTCTTTGGGGATGGAAGTACCGTACTAAATGCTGTCAAAATACCTATGCTTGTCAAAAAGATGTCATGATTTTACATTTGTTTGATGCTTTACTATAAAATCGAAAATGTCAACCACAATCCTTCTTGCTTAAGAAAATGCTGTGTATATGGAAATGGAGTGTTTGATTATGATGACACTATTGACTGGATTTTGGTTATGCATTTTTCTTTCAATAAGAAATCATTTACATGGAGTTTGTGTTTCTTTTTTTTTTTTTCTCTCTTTTTTTTTTTTTTTTTTACAGAAGGCAGTATCATTAGTTGGGCACTCAGACTGCATAACTCTTCTTACAACAGGCTCAGTCACAAGGAACCATGTAGATTGGAAAAAGAAACACATTACTGCACACCCATGAAAGGGGTCTTTGTAAAAGCACAGGGGGCAGGGAGGTACATCTGGATCAGTCAGCCTCCAACACAGGGTGAGATATTATCAAACCAGATTTCACTCAAGCTAACAGCTCTTAGCTCTCAAGTTCAACTGTTTTCTAATACATCAAATTTTCCATTAAAAGGCAAACTATTGGTGGCATTTTTGGTGGGGGAGATTATAGAAAATAATTTCAGAATGTTCATGTCTCCTTCTATGGGACAGAGGGAAAGGCCTTTCATATCCAGGTAGCAATTCTAGAAAAATGAAGCCTCTCATGTTGGAAGAAAAATAAACCAATTTTTAATACTCAAGAATACAATGGCTGTTTCCGTTTTCAACCTGGTGGTTTATTTACACTTGCAGGACCATTACAGATCTCCTACGAGGCAGATGAAGTGGATTTCATTTCTGCTGTTACAAGCCATAATAGCTGCACCACAAGAAACAGCAATTCCCCTTCTACATCAAGTTATGCTAAGTGAGGACATAACATAAGTGACTTCACACGAACATGGGAATTATATAAATGAGTTGTTTAGGTAAAAACCACTGCTAAGTTAAGCTACCTATTTTTTCGCTCATGAGGGTTGAATACAGTGACAAACTCATTTGTGGATGTTGGGCAATTTGATCCAAGGTGACCTGTTACTGCCTCTGCTCAGAAATACATATTTGTTACAAACTGATTCTCCTTTTACCAAACTCATGACTTTGAGAACAATAATCCTACCTAGTAGCTTGCAAAATCCATTAGGCTTGGGCAAGCTACTTTTTTTTTTTTTTTTTTTTTTTTTTTTGAGAAAGTCTTATTTGGAAAGATCAGTGTAGGATTCAAAGCCTACTGGTTAAAATCATTCCTCTGTTCCTGGACAGGTCCTCACTCACTAAGCCATCCAAGGTGCAACTTAGCCATCCCTTGCCCGTGATCCATTCCAATGCCCTACAGATGTACAGATCTATAGCATTTCTTTGAGGTAAGACCTCAAATCCCTCAGGCCAAAGCCTTTCCACACAGTTGATTTTGCAAAGAAGCTGATTTATATTAAGGGTGGAAAACATTTTCTTACTTAAATTCTCACAAGATAAATAATTAGGTCTCTAAATAAAGGCTTGAAGCGTTTCTGATTTTACACAAAGACATACATCAGCACAAGAAAACATGTTAGCACATTCAAAAATAACACCATCATTTAATATCTATATTAAACCTTCTCTTAAAAGCAAGAGACAAGTAGGAGATTGAGTCGGAGTTGTTGCACTGCGTCAGCCCCTTCTCAGCCTGTGTCCTAAATTCTCACCTATCATTCTAACCCTCCTCTAAGTGCAAACATCCAAGCATGTGAAAGTTTTGCGTGCAGGTGTGTTTCCTGTACCTGCTTCAGCGTGAAGCCCCCCTGTTTCTGGCCCCGAGGAGAAGTTCTCTTTCCTTGCAGCAAGATAATGTTTTAAAAAGCTGACTTTTAAACCTCTTACTGAATTTTTTAATGGATTAAATTCATCATGTCACCAGCTGCTGTGCAGCTAATAGAGCCATAAAACACTGTATTAAAGGATTACCCATGCAAAATTTCCTCTGGTGCTAATGTGAATTTTAATACTTTTAACATTTAGTTGAGATGGGAATGTCCAAGAACAGCTTGTTCAATAGGTTGTTCTATAAAATTAAGTTCCTCGTCTCATCAGAAATGCCAGGACTCCATTAAGTTAAAATTTTACAGAGAGGCTACGATGATTCACTGTGCAGCATTTGTGAGGAGAGAGACAACATCTGCTTCTACATTAATGCTATTTAAAAAAAAAAAGAAAGGAAGGAAGAAAGAAGGGAGGAGAAAAGCAAAACAGTCATGAATCCCATAAGTTCATGGAGACTGGGCTGAACAGAAGAAAACGCTAACTTCAGATTTGTGGAAGGTCAATTTATAAAAACTGAAAACAATGCTAATAATTGGGAACACCTGAATTTATAGTCACTTGTCAGAAGGTCAAAAAGTCTTAAAGACACACAAAGTGGCAATTATACAAAATCACATGGATATCAAACTTGGCATAACAAGAAATGTGATTATCTATATCTAGGCGACAGGAGAAACAACAGAGGGAAAGATGTAGCTGATAGGGAGTGAAAACAATCGTAGGGAAGGATGGTGGAAATTATGCAGTTCAAGTTCTTCATTCTATAGGGGATAATGCTGAGACCCTGAGAAGTTGCAGCTTGCCCAAAGGTTACACAGCTAGTCACATGCAGATTGGAGAATAAATTGCAGGTGTCCTGACACCCAGCCCGAGAGACCATGTGTCTCCCTTACGTATCTATAAATACATACACATCGATTTTATTTATGTGAAATGGCTTACATATTAAGCAACAATAAAGAAGCAAGGAGAAGACTATAATAAGATCAAAAACCTCCGGTGATATGTTGATAAATAAACTAACAAAGCTGTATGTACTGCATATCGTTTCCAAAATAGTTCTAAATCAGACCACCTTCAGAATACTTAACTTGAAATTTTATATTCTTTGTTTCATCTCCTTCCCCTTTTTTCCTAAGTGACCCTTCAAATCCTGATTGCAACTCTCACCTGTGCTTCTGAAACATTACAGCATTTCATTACTTGCTAAAGAAATTGCATCTTAAGTGAGGCTACTAAAAACAATGCAATTTTTCTTGAATGTTGTTTGATAATTGGGCTAAATGTAATCATCGACGGAGCCTGCAAATTCTCATCACAATTAAAGTGGACATTAGAGTGTGTACCATGCCCTATTTGAAAACACAACCCAAGGATAATTGGTTTTCATGGAAATTCTCCAAAGCCAATGTTCTTCACCCCAGCTGAATTTTGTCCACAGCTCCATATTTTGTACTCTATATGTATCGCTGTTCTGAGAGCCTGTCATTTCTTATCAGAATGAGAAAGGCTAAAGAGATAATATTTCAATAACATACTGGCCTGATCATAAAATAACTCAATGGAAATGTGTAACTGCCTCAGGCAGCTCGGCAGGGTACTCAGCAGTCAGATGATTTCTATTCTGCGTTTTTTTTTTTTTATATGGTTACATTTTCTGTTATATCAGACATCCCCTCAAGTCTTAGTTATGCTTTTATTCAAAAGGGAGAACCACAGTATAAAGACCTACAAAACTTATTATGATATATTACTCTAAAGAAATAAAAGTCGCTGCCACAGTGGCATATTGATAAGGACAGGCCCGCTTCTTTCATTGACCTTTCTCCATCATCTCCCCCACCCGGGGTTGAGGCTGAGCTTCTCAGTTGCTAGGCAACAGGGGTCACAGTTTTCAGGTCTTAAACGCACAACCTAGTCAAAAAGAAGATGTGATCTTCAGAGGGAAGGCAGATACTCGGCAGCAGTGAGAATTTCCATACGTATGGAGGTTTTTGATTTTTTTTTTTTTAATCATGCTAAAGGCTGAAATATGGAGAAACTTTGACTTGTCAAAAGATTGTGGGAACAGGTTTTTAAGTTCTGGTGATTAGAATCTATCACTGAAACAATATGAAAAAATACAGTCAAGCTTCTTTTTGATAAAGGCACTGACACACGGCTTAGGATTTTAGCTGCCAGGAGAATGATGATCAAGACATGTCAAAAACAGATCTTGGGAGATGAATTTGGGGGCTGATTTGGAGATGAGGGCTCTTTGGTTTGGGTTTCTGTTGTTTTGTTTTAACATTCCTTCTCAAACATTCCTGCATTCTGCCATGTTTAAGAGCAGTGCTGCAGGCAACACAGCCGCTCCTGAAGGTCAGCTGCAAGAAAGCTCATTCGCCACCCCTTTTCCTAGCACCAAGTCAGCACTCCCTTTAAACTTTAATAAAGGGCAGGAGAAAGAACCTATTCCTCAACCGGAGAGGAACGTGGCACCTCTATGTAATTGCATTTGACAATATGTTCTGTAGGTATGTATTTAACTTCAATTAATATTACTCTAATAACACTTCAATCATGGCAACTTTTTAAACACAGAATTTGGCAGATTTTTAACAAGTGTAAGAGTTAGTAAGAGGGCTTTTGAATTTCCCAATTCATGGTCTACTTGAATATTTTTGTCCTAGAAAAAGAGCGGCAATTTTTATTTCACCTTATTTCAATACCCACTCACTCTGTAAATAATAGTAATATCTTGGGGAAGATAAATAATTATTAACTCCAAAAGTTTTAATTTGCTTAATGTGATGTTTTGAGGGAGAGAAGAATAAAAAGTGTGTGTGAGCGTGTGTGTGTGTGTGTGTGTGTTGGGAGAAGATAGCTAATTATAAACTCCAGATGAATAATTTGAAATCTGGACTTTAGAAAGCCAGATATAAGGGTTTCCTGGTTTCTTTCACTCTGGGCCATATCTAAGTTCCTATAGCTCCCACCTGATTTGAGCCCTGGCCGCAAGATAGACATCCCAGCTCATATAAATAGCAATGAGATAGCCGGGGGCAAGTCATGTGCCTGGAGACTGTGGCTGTCAGATAACTCTAATGATTTCTTTGGCCCTTCAGGGTGAAAAATTTACTTCATACTTTTTTTGTCTAATATTTGCCATTTTCCCTTCCCTGAAGATAACTGTCATTTTTAGATATGTCTGCTGCCTTTTCCAAGTTGTCAGCATCAAAAGAACATAAAACGAGGCAGTTGGAAAAGATGTAGACCCTGTTTCACCGAGTGAGAAGCACAGAGACGCTTGAAAAGGCAGCATGGGGCCGGGTGCGGTGGCTCACGCCTGTAATCCCAGCACTGTGGGAGGCCAAGGCGGGTGGATCACCTGAGGTCAGGAGTTCGAGACCAGCCTGGCCAACATGGTGAAACCCCGTCTCTACTAAAAATACAAAAATTAGCCAGGTGTGCTGGCGCATGCCGGTAATCCCAGCTACTCCGGAGGCTGAGGCATGAGAATTGCTTGAACCTGAGAGGCAGAGGTTGCAGTGAGCCAAGACGGCACCATGGCACCCCAGCAAACTGGAACAGGAGCAAAACTCCATCTCAAAAAAATAAAAAATAAAAAGGCAGAATGGGTGAGATGCTTCTCAGCTATTGCTAAGCGTCCTCCTCAGATCTGTTCTGCACCAGGTCCTTGCTGACTCACAGATCCTGCTTTTTGTTCACTCTTAGCCACGGCTTCCAAAACTCACAGGCCACAGAGGGCAGGAAGGCAAAAAATGACTTTCTTTCAGAGTGGCCTCCTACAATCATAAGGACAATCTTCGATGGTGTTTCTAGGCCTGTGTGGACAGTGGACTGGAACCTGTCCAGAAACTAGCTGGCTGGTCTACAAGGAGGCAAGTATAGAGTCAAGAGTAAGAATTTATTTTTTTATTATTATTATTCTTTTTTTTCAGGCAGTCTCACTCTGTCGCCCAGGCTGCAGTGCAGGGGTGCAATCTCGGCTCACTTCAACCTCCGCCTCCTGGGTTCAAACAGTTCATCTGCCTCAGCCACCCGAGTAGCTGGGATTACAGGCGCGCACCACCACACTGGGCTAATTTTTGTATGTTTATTAGAGACGGGGTTTCACTATGTTGGCCAGGCTGGTCTCCAACTCCTGACCTCAAATGATCCACCAACCTCAGCCTCCCAAAGTGCTGGGATTACAGGCTTGAGCCACCGCACCTGACCAAGAATAAGAATTTAGAAATTTTCACCACCATTGGATAGAGTCACTATATGCCTGTTGAATCTAATAAAAATAAAAAAAAGATCCTGTGTATTGTATGTCTTTTTCTATGAAACTCTTCTAGTAATTTTTATATTATATTATATTTTTTCAAAGTATGGGCCCACCATGGATTGGACCTTTTTTTATTTTTAAGTTTTTTTAAACGCTGGCCCTGGAAAAGGACTGTCTTGAGCTGAGGTTATTGTGTTCAACCTGCAACGGTCCTGGTAAAACGACGATGAACCAGACCTCTCTACAGAAAACTCTTTACAGTAGAGAGGCAGGAGCCCATTGAGGGTTCCAGGGGGAAGCTTCTGCCCAAAATCTGTTTGCCTTAAATGCCACGATGCTTGCAATTGTTTTCTTTGAGCTAAGCATTTCTTTTCTGAGTTCTTTATTTATTTATTTATTTATTTATTTATTTAAATTTTTAATTTTTTATTTATTTATGTATTTTTCTGAGAGAGAGTCTCGCTCTGTCACCCAGGCTGGAGTGCACAGTGGCGTGATCTCAGCTCACTGCAACCTCCACCTCCTGGGCTCCAGTGATTCTCCTGCCCCAGCCTCCCAAGTTCTTGAAAGGCAAATCAATGTAGATACATTGATACCTGTGTGGGTTCACCATTACACTGATTTTCACTGAGTGTAGAAGGCAGATGTTGACCATTGTTGCAAGAGGAGAAAAAGCAAATAATAATAATAACAAATAAAATAATTTGGGTTACGTGTAGGGTTTGGTGGAGAATCCAAGAATCTTCCTTCTGACAGGGGTCCTTGTGCCCCCATACAGCTTTTACCTCTCTCTCTATCTATCTATGCTGCTTTCCAGGAGGTTGCATCTCCCCACATTCCCCACAGGGAGTGGTCCTGACTTCTCCAGAATCTTTCTTACCCTGCTCCAGCCGAGAAAGAACCAGAAGTTCCTTCAGAGGACAACTGGAGTTTGCGCCTCATCGGACTTTGTTCTTAGATCCATTCTCCACATTCCCCCTGCTCTGTCTGTACCTCAGGGTTGGTGGTTTCCAGAATGCTTGTCCTCTTGGCTTCCACTTAGATTTGTTCAATGGGAGGTGCTCACAGAAGACTGGAGCACAAGACAAACGGGGAACCAAAGATTCTCTCCTTCTCACTCTAGTTTGATGGACACCTCCAGCAGTAGCTGCATCTGTCTAGGATTGCAGCTTCTACCAAGCAGTCCTCATTGTGGTTCTAGAACCATCCAATGGAACCAGCTTCTGGGGTCTGGTAACGCCATCTTTCCCTGTGTCTCTTCAGCCCTTCCTCACATTGCTAATCTCCGAGCGCCCCCATGGTCCTGTCTGTCTCTTCAGTTCTTCTAATACCTATGTTATCAATACACTAAATTAAATTCTCTGTTTGAAATGCCCAAATTGATAGTTATTCTCTTGACTCGATATATGTATTTGATATTCTTACAGGTAAGAGACCTGGTTGTATGGGCAACTATGTAACTAATATCTAGGCATACAGCTTGGGCAAAGAGATTTCTCACAGAGAATAGCGTATGTGCATGTGAATCATGACTACAAGTTTCTCACTGGACTGGAAGCTCCCTGGGCATCAGAATCCTGCCCTGTTTATCCTTGCATCCCCAACACGTAACTGGTGCACACCGGAAGTTATTTGAAATTTTTGACTTTTTAAAAAGCAGAAAAAGGAACGTTTTACTTGAATACTTTTAAATAAAGGGAAAAAAGTGTTCATTCTGTACTGTGCAGAAGTCAGACTACAGTCCTTCATTTAATCTTTTTAAACCACAGAAATCCCTGGACACTCTGGTTTTTAGACCAATCATTAGCCTAATATTTTGGTGATATAATGAGCCCAAAGGAACATAATTTTCCAATTAAAAAAAAAAACCTCTATCAGATTTGCCTTCAAAAAGGAAGAAATAGTTTCAGTAGAATTCCTTGCTGAAACCCAGATTCAGCTAGTCAGTTTCTACCTGGGCAAAGTGTACTCACTTGTAAGAGGTAAATTATCACATCGTAAAACTGTCTGGTGGGGTTCTAACTGTTTGAGGTGTTAAATACCTATGTCACCTTCAAAGAAAACTACTTTTGACATTTACTTCTTAGAAGAAAGGCAGGAGCTAAGGTAGACAGGACTGGCCTCAGGCAAAATTGGGAAGTCTGGTAGATTGTTCAGTTACCTGCCTCCCTTCTTAACCCCACTCATCCCCTTTCACCTCGCTCTCTTGCTCGCTCTCTCTCTCTCTCTCTCTCTCTCTCTCTGCTGCTGCTGCTGCTGGTGCTGCTGTGTCTCTCCTCACCTCCCTTAGAGTCTTCATCTACACTGAACTCCGAGTAACCGATAATAGCTTAGAAATGGCTCTGACTGGAATACGTACATTTATACAGTAAACAATTAGATCGGCGTTTCTCATATCTTAGCAACCATTAGAATCACCTGGAAGACTATTAAAATACAGATTGCTAGGCACCACCCTAGATCCCCTGTAGGTAGTCTGGGTGGGGCACCAGGATTTGCATTTATTAACAAATTCCCACATGATGCTACTGCCGCTGTGTGGGGGCCACCCTTGGTAACCACTGAATTTGTGGTGATACCTACCAGGTTGGCTGAGGCAGGTTCAAGTCCTTCTGAATATGGGGCTGCCTGTTTTCACATTTCCCGAACAAGGACAAGCATCAGAATTTAGAATAAACCAACAAATAACCAAACTTTTTTTTTTTTTTTTTTTTTTTTTTTGAGATGGAGTCTCACTTTGTCGCCCAGGCTGGGGTGCAGTGGCTCGATCTCGGCTCACTGCAACCTCCACCTCCTGGGTTCAAGCAATTCTGCTGTCTCAACCTCCTAAGTAGCTGGGTTACAGGCGCTTGCTACCACACCCGGCTAATTTTTGTATTTATAGTAGAGACGGGGTTTCACCATGTTGGTTAGGCTGGTCTCAAACTCCTGACGTCAGGTGATCCACCTGCCTCGGCCTCCCAAAGTGCTGGGATTACAGGTGTGAGCCACCGCACCCAGACCGAAACATTTTTAAAAAGACAAATTCTCCTGGCTGTACCTCCAAGATTCTAATTTGGTAGGCCCATGGTGGCACCTAGAAATGTTTTTTAAAGCACCTTATTTGATGCTGAGGCTCGGGCCTTTGGGAACTCTCGGGCCTTTGGGAACTCTCTGTTGAGAAGACAGTGTGCAGGGAAAGACCATTACATCAGGCAACCCAGAGTTCCGCCCCAGCCCCATTGCTTACCACCAGTGGAACTCTAGATAAATTACTGAAACTCCATAAGCCTTCATGTGTTAACTCACAAAATGGAATCTTCAGTAGCCTTAAAACTGCCTCATTTTGTCAATCTCCTGCCCTGCCTATCGAGAGGGCAGCCTCTTCCTCTGGATTCTGTAGGGGAGAGAAAAGGAAAGATTATGCCTGTCAATGACATTTTAAATTTGGGGCGCTCAACACAATTTCAGGGTAGGGGGACAAATCTTCCTAATCTTTTTCAGCTGCAAAATAAACATTTTGCTCATCAATTGCTTCTTTTCGAAGTGGTGGCTGCTTGGATAATTAGCATAACCCATCTCATTGTAGATTCCTTAAGCAGAGCAGCAGTATGTTTGCTGGTGACTTTTAACAACAGGCTCTGCTCCTGTTATCTTCCTCCAAACTCCAAGCTATATGTTTTAATCGGGGAAAAATCCACCATCCAAAAAAACTTAGAAAAAGGAATTAGGGTCATCCTTCTAACTTGTCAGATTGATTAATAAATTTCGCAGTCCCCTCTTGCCACAAGAAAATGACATGACTTAGCAGTTTCCTTAATTTGTTCAATAAATAGCTTTTAGAGGTGCTACACACTAGGGCTGTATAGGTGCAGACCAACTCCTCAAAGGGCCCATACCAGTGAGTGTAATGGTCATTTAAGCAAATCCCTCAAATTAGATGTTGTGGGTTCCTGAATAGAAGCATGTCGAGGGTACAGTGTCTCCTTAAGGAGCAAGTATGCTATAGCCTATGGAACACTAGGCTAAATGTGTTTCAAAAAATCACTGGCAGGTCGGGTGCAGTGGCTCAGGCCTGTGATCCCAGCACTTTGGGAGGCCAAGGTGGCTGGGTTGTTTGAGCCCAGGAGTTTGAGACAGACCGGGCAACATGGCAAAACCGCATCTCTACAAAAAATTAGCCGAACATCATGGCGTGCACCTGTGGTCCCAGCTACTCAGGAGGCTGAGGTAGGAAAATGCTTGAACGTGGGAGGTTGAGGCTGCAGTGAGCGGTGATTGCACCACTGCATTCTAGCCTGGGCAACAGAGTGAGACCTTGTCTCAAAAAAAAAAAAAAAAAAAAAAAATCACTGGCAGCTCTCTAAAGGATAGAGGGAATGATTCATGCCTAGATCCAAGAAGACCAGCGAAGAGAGGGGTTTCTGAACTTCAGCACGCATAAAAATCACTTGCAAAGCTTGATTTTAAAATACACATTCCTGGGAGCCACCCCAGATTCAGAGCCTGAAAAAGAATCCAAAAATGTGCATTTCCATGAAGTGCCAGGTGACGCTGATGCTGGTGTCCTTGAGCCACACTTTGCCCAAGCAGGAATTGGGAGCACGTTGAGATGGCACAGGCAAGTGTGTTGAGGTGGCTTGCAATCTGGTGATGAGGGCGTGGAAGACAAGGGTACTTGTTGGAAAATGGATCACTCACAATACATTCACTTGGACAAACACTGAAGCTCCCTGTGCTAGGGGCAACACCAAGATTGGAAGCCAGAGGACTCTAGAAATGTTATTTCTAGAGAACTACTAAATATTACTAGAGAAACGTGGGCTTTACACTCGCAGAACTGAGTTCAAATTTCAGCATAGCCACTTACCCACTGGATGATTTTAAGCAAGTGACTCAATCTCTCAGACAATTTCATCATCTATGATATGAGCAAAATAATGTCAAACTCCAGAGATTTTCAAATATTAAAGGAGATGACATACATATAAGAGAATCTGATACTGAAGCCAACATTCAGTGGGCCCGTAAATGGTAAGCAGTAAGTGCATGGCCCCTGCTCTCTCACCTCACAGAGCCTAAAGGTTAAGGCTATTTTAAAAAGTTAATTTTATACAAGGATGATCTGAAGAAATTCTATGTTCATGGTTAAACTAATGTTCAATGGAAGAAGATTTTTTTTTTTTTTGAGACAGGGTCTCGCTCTGTCACCCAGGCTGGAGTGCAATAGCGCAATCTCAGCTCATTGCAACCTCCGCCTCCCAGGTTCAGGCAATTCTCCTGTCTCGGCCTCCCAAGTAGCTGGGATTACAGGTGCATGCCACCATGCCTGGCTAATTTTTGTATTTTTAGTAGAGGCGGGGTTTCACCATGTTGGCCAGGCCGGGCTTGAACTTCTGACCTCAGGTGATCCGCATGCCTCGGCCTCCCAAAGTGTTGGGATTACAGGCGTGAGCCACTGCGCCCAGCCAGGAATAAGAGATTGTTAACAGTCACCACCTTATAAGGATATTGGAAGTTTAAATGAAATAATGCATCTAAAGGCCCCAACATGTGATTTCTTTTTTTCTTTTCTTTTTTTTTTTTTTGAGACAAGGTCTTGCTCTGTGACCCAGGCAGGAGTGTGCAGTGCCGTGATCAGCGCTCATTGCAACCTCAAACACTTGGACTCAAGTGATGCACCTGCCACAGCTTCCCAAGTAGCTAGTACTGCAGCCACATGCCACCATGCCCGGCTATTTTTTTTTAATAGAGTCAAGGATCTAACTATGTTGCCCAGGCTGGCCTCGAACTCATGGCCTCAAGGAATCCTCCTGCCTCAGCCTCCCAAAATGCTGGGATACCAGGCGTGAGCCACTGGGCCCAGCCTGTATTTATTATTTCATAGAAACTCAGCAAATGTTGACTTACTTCTCCCTTCCTCCTGCTAATTCTAATTGAGGAGATTTCTAGGAAAGTCTCATGAAGTAGATGTGGTTTGAGCAGAACTGCAATTCTCCTTAGCCAGGGCTTGTTTCAGTGGGTTTTCCCCAGCGTGTTGAAGGGATAAGATTCTATCAGATTTCCAGAGCACCCCAACAACACTCCCCAGTGCTCCTAGACCCTGTTATGTTCAGCAGCACACAGATTGCAAGGCATTGTTATCGTCCTGCTAATAGATGTACCCTACCACCGAATCGCTCCTGTCTCTGTGTGATGAAAGGCAAGGAGAAAACCTGCTGAAGTGTAACATTTAGGATCAGAAACTTGAAAGCGCTTTTTAAAATTCTATCAGAAAGATCACGAAAGCCACTTTGGTCAAACTCACTGTGCATGTAAAGGGCTTTTTGAACTTTTTACCTTTTGGTGATGCTTTTGATCCGCAACGCACATGATCTCATTAAAAACATATTATTTAGCTTAAACTTGGAACATTTACCATTTTTTCCAGTAGCCTGGGGCTTGGGGCAGAACAATGCAGTTCATGGCAACATGACATAAAGTATCTGCCAGGATATTGCTGCAAAGGTATGCCGGGGAGGAGTGGATTCTCTGCTCAGACACTGTAGAGAGCTTTGCAAGGTGAGGTCAGCACTCGCCTGCCAATGAAGTGAATCCTCATTACTCAGGAATGCTCAGCCTAGGCTGGCTGACACTCAAAGCAATCAATCTTAGTGGAAGAACCAGAGGCACCTGGTTTTCAGATGAGAATCACTTTCCCAGGTCCAGGTAAATAAATGGTCTTGTTTTTCAACTCTCATATCATCTTTGGAGCAAAAGTACAACTTAAATCGCAAGACTACTGATTTGTGGCTTAGCTTTCCTTAGTGAACTGAAGGTGGCTGAGGCCTAACAAGGTAAAGAAAGCTATTGCGAATGTGAACACAATGTATAATGAATAATAATGACTCCTCTTATTTTAAATTGTATTCGATAGCTTACCGTGCAAGATGATTCAAATACCCCTATGTGGTGGGTGGAAAATAAATAGAAAACAAAACTGTCCAAGTCAAGCAGGTAACAATTCCAATTAAGAAACACTTTAAATCAAGGAAAAATAGATCACCAGGTAATGGTTTGTTTCCAGGGGTGATATATTTCCCAGTTAATGTCAATTTCTCTTTGTATATGTCAGCCCCTTTCTACCTCAACAATGGGCTTAACTGGAGGAAAATACGTAGTTCCTCTCATCATGCAGCCCAAAATCAAAAACCGACTAGGACCTGATAAAACAAAATGCCCAGAGGTTAGAGGTTCAGAGTAATTTGTGGGTCAGTAAAGTGAAAGACACTGACTTTTATCTTTCTTCCCTTTCATCCTACTGACTTGTCACCTCATGTGGCTTCAGACATCATGTCCCAGTTAGAGGAAGGAAATCACAGGGAAGGGCAGTCTCAGCTCACTGCAGCCTCGACCTCATGGGCTCAAGCAATCCTCCTACCTCTGCCTTCTGAATAGCTGGGACTAGAGGCGTGTGCCACCACACAATCCTTTTGCGAGATGGGGTCTCATATGTTGCCCAGGCTGGTCTCGAACTACTGAGCTCAAGCAATTCACCCACCTCGACCTCCAAAAGTGTTGGGATTTCGGGAGTGAGCCACCATGGCTGGTCAGCTTTTTCATCAGGTTATTTTCTTTCATTTCCCTTCAGTTCTTGACATTCCCACTTCCACTGTCCCAACTGCTGGCTGGCTCCTCTAGAAACATTTTTAAGGAATACCTATCTGGTCTCTTTTTTAAAAAAACAAAAACAGAAGCAAACAACATGGTGTGGCTTTGTCCTCCAGTGTCCCCTACACTGGAGTGCAGGGGCGTGACCTCGGCTTACTACAACCTCAACCTCCCAGGCTCCAGCTATTCACCCACCTCGGCCTCCCAAAGTGCTTACAGGTATGAGCCAGCGTCCCTAGACTGCTCTCATTTTTAAGAACCATTGGTGATATTACCAACTCCTGGTTTTTCACAAACAGATGGACAAAAATATTTTTGTGTCTAAGAAGTAACGTGAAGAAGAGATACAAAAGTCAGCCGGGCGTGGTGGCTCACACCTGTAATCCCAGCACTTTGAGAGGCTGAGGCAGGCAGATCACCTGAGGTCAGAAGTTTGAAACCAACCTGGCCAACATGGTGAAACCCTGTCTCTAATAAAAACACAAAAATTAGCCAGACATGGTGGCGTCTGCCTGTAATCCCAGCTACCCAGGAGGCTGAGGCTGGATAATCGCTGGAACCTGGGAGGCAGAGGCTGCAGTGAGCTGAGATCGTGCCACTGCACTCCAGCCTGAGTGACAGAGCAAGATTCCATCTCAAAAAAAAAAAAAAAAGGAAAGAAAAGATACAAAAGTCCTCAGCTAACTCCAGCACACTTTCTTCAATATAATAAATTACTTTAAAATAAATTTACTAAAATATATCCAGTTAGCTAATGGAATTTTGTTGGGGTTTGAGGTTTTTCCTGAGTTGTTTACATTGACTCAATCATGAATTACTTTGTAAATTAAAAATTAAATGAACATTCAAAAAATAAAATAAATTTACTTAAAATTACTTAACAAGAAATTCAGGAGTCTTTACTATTAAGCCTCATGTAGCTTGGACTAATAGTCTCCAAGTTCAATGCTTCACCCAGTAGCAGCATCACTCAGAGCAACAGGAGTCTCTTAAAAAACTTCACAGTAAATTAAGTACAATTAGCAGAGCAAACAGCAACACTACCAGCCCAGGAAAGAAGTAATCACTCAGCCTTCATTCTCAGTGCCCATTAAGACTTGAACCATTTCTCAAATCAGTGATCTTTTTAAGTGATCATCACCATGAACGCCCTCCTAAATTACAGCCTCCTCATTACGGGGCACATCATGATATTAAACTTCAGCCTTTGTTAAGAAGTGGAGGTAATAAAGCTTTCCAAGAAGCGACAGCTTATATTTTTGATCCAAACCATAAAAATAGCTAAGTGCTTCCTAATGCTTTCATAAGCTAGGCTTTTTAAAATGTTCCTTTAAGAAGCATTTCCTTGAATGATGGACATAAAGGGCTGGAAGGGACCTTTGAAAGCAGATAGTTCTGCTCCTTCATTTAACAAATGAGAACACTGAGCCCCAGACATGTCAGGTGATTTGAACGATGTCCTACAGCCAGTTAGTTGTAGAATTAGCTAAACATGTAGCAAATACAGTCACCCCTCAGTAGCCACAGGGGGTATTGGTTCCAGGATCCCCCAAACCCCCAAGGATACCAAATTCCAAGGATGCTCAAGTCCCTTATATAAAGTGATGTATTATTTGCATATTTGCACACCCTCCTGCGTACAGTTGCGCACCGCATAATGATGTTTTGGTCAACAGCAGACTGCACCAACAACAGTGGCCCTAGAAGATTATAATGGAGCTGAAACATTCCTATTGCCTAGTGATGTCTTAGCCATCCTAACCCGGGCCTGACCTGGCAGCCCAGCGCATGCCTTACATGTTTGTGGTGATGCTGGAGTACACAAACCCACTGTGCTGCCAGTCATAGAAAAGTAAAGCACATGCAGTTTTGTATAGTCCATAATGCTTGATGACAGCAATAAATGACTGTGTTACTGGTTTATGTATTTACTATACTATACTTTTTATCATCATCTTGGAGTGCAGTCCTTCTACTTATAAAAAAAAGAAAAAAGTTGGCAGGGCACGGTGGCTCATGCCTATAATCCCAGCACTTTGGGAGGCTGAGGCGGGCAGATCACCTGAGGTCAGGAGTTTGAGACTAACATGATGAAACCTCATCTCTATTTAAAAAAAAAAAAAAAAAAACCAGCCAGGCGTCATGGCGCACGCCTGTAATCCCAGCTACTCAGGAAGTTGAGGCACAAGAATCACTTGAACCCAGAAGGTGGAGGTTGCAGCGAACCAAGATGGCGCCACTGCACTCCAGTCTGGGCGACAGAGAGAGATTTCGTCTCAAAGAAACAAGAAAAAAGTTAACGGTAAACCAGTCTCAGGCAGGTCCTTCAGAGGGATTCCAGGAGAAGGCATTGTTACCATAGGAGATGACAGCCCCATGTGTGCCATTGTGCCTGAAGACTGGCCAGTGGGACAAGATGTGGAGGTGGAGGCCAATGATATTGATGATCCTGACCCTGTGTAGGCCTAGGCTAATGTGTCTGTGTCTTAGTTTTTAACAACATTTTAAAAAGGAAAAAAAATTAAAAATTTTTAAAATAGAAGAAAACTTATAGAATAAGAATATAAAGAAAGAAGGCTGGGTGCAGTGGCTCACACCTGTAATCCCAGCAATTTGGGAGGCCGAGGCCAGTGGATCACCTGAGGTCAGGAGTTCAAGACCAGCCTGACCAACATGGTGAAACCCCGTCTGTATTACAAATACAAAAAATTAGCCAGGCGTGGTGGCGGGCACCTCTAGTTCCAGCTACTCAGGAAGCTGAGGCAGGAGAATTGCTTGAACCCAGTAGGTAGAGGTTGCAGTGAGCCGAGATCATGCCATTGCACTCTAGCCTGGGCGATAAGAGCAAAACTCTGTCTCCAAAAAAAAAGATGAAGAAAAGAAAAGATTTCTGTAGAGCTGTATAATGAGTTTGTGTTTTAAGCTAAGGGTTATTACATAAGAGTCAAAAATTTTTTTAATTAAAGTTTATAGACTTAAAAAGCTACCATAGGCTGTTTATTATCGGAGAAAGAAAAAACAATTTTAATAAACGTAGTGTAGCCTAAGTGTAAAGTGTTTACAAAGTTGACAGTAGGGTACAGTAACTTCCTGGACCATCACTTTCACTGCCCACTCACTCCCTGACTCACCCAGAGCAGCCTCCAGTCCTGCGAGCACCATCCATTCAACAGTGGTACACCTGTACACCACTACAGGCCAGGCGCGGTGGCTCACACCTGTAATCCCAGCAATGGGAGGCTGAGGTGGGCGGATCACAAGGTCAGGAGATCGAGACCACCTTGGCTAACATGGTGAAACCCCACCTCTACTAAAATTTTTTAAAAATCAGCCGGATGTGCTGACATGCACCTGTTGTCCTAGCTACTCAGGAGTCTGAGATAGGAGAATCACTAGAACCTGGGAGGCAGAGGTTGCAGTGAGCCGAGATTGTGCCACCGCATTCCAGGCTGGGCGACAGAGCAAGATGCCATCATTAAACACACACACACACACACACACACACACACACAAATACTTACCATTGTGTCACAATTGCCTACAGTGTTCAGTACAGTACCAGGCTGTGCAGTTTTGTGGCCTGGAAGCAAAGGTTTCTACCATACAGCCTATGCGTGTGGCAGGCTCCACCATCTGGGTCTGTGCAGCTGCACTCCATGGTGTTCATTCACGCAAGGATGACATTGCCCAGTGATTCATTTCTCAAAATGTTTCTCAAAATGGTATCAACACATACCATACTTTAAATCATCTCTAGGTTACTTGTAATACCTAATACAATGTAAATGTTATATAAATTGTTGTTATGTTGTATTGGTTTTTTAATATTTATTTTTATTATGTTTTCATCATATATTGTCAATCCAAGGTTAGTTGAATCCAAAAATTTGGAACCCAAGTGCATTAGTCAGGGTTCCCTAGAGGGACTAATACGGTATAGATAGATACATATAGATATAGATATGGGAGTTTATTAAATATTAACTTACATGATCACAAGGTCCCACAATAGGCTGTCTGCAAGCTGAGGAGCAAAGAGAGCCAGTCCGAGTCTCAGAACTGGAGAATTTGCAATCCGATGTTTGAGGGCAGGAAGCATCCAGCATGAGAGAAAGATGTAGGCTTGGAGGCTAAGCCAGTCTCGCATTTTCACGTTTTTCTGCCTGCTTTATATTCGCTGGCAGCTGATTAGATTGTGCTCACCCAGATTAAGGGTGGGTCTGCCTTCCCCGGCCAACTGACTCAAATGTTAATCTCCTTTGGCAACACCCACCCACAGACAAACCCAGGATTAATACTTTGCACCCTTCAGTCCAATCAAGTTGACACTCAGTATTAACCATCACACCGAGGATACGGATGGCCAATTATATAGTTAGAAATAAACATCACTGAGACAGAAGTCTAAAAGCATTTCCACTTCTCTGCTTTTGCTGACTCTAGCAGGCACCAAGAAGAATCCATTGAGTCCAGGTAATTGACTCATTTACTCATTGTCATAACTATGAGAAAGGCACTCCAGATAGGATTATCGGATTTAGCAAATAAAAACACAGACCAGGCCGGGCGCGGTGGCTCAAGCCTGTAACCCCAGCACTTTGGGAGGCCAAGACGGGCGGATCACGAGGTCAGGAGATCGAGACCTCACGAGGTCAGGAGACCGAGACCATCCTGGCGAACACCGTGAAACCCCGTCTCTGCTAAAAAATACAAAAAAAAAAAAAACTAGCCGGGCGAGGTGGCGGGCGCCTGTAGTCCCAGCTACTCAGGAGGCTGAGGCCGGAGAATGGCGTAAACCCGGGAGGCGGAGCTTGCAGTGAGCTGAGATCCGGCCACTGCACTCCAGCCTGGGCGACAGAGGGAGACTCCGTCTCAAAAAAAACAAAAAAACGAAAAACAGACCATCCAGCTAAATTTGAATTTCAAATGAACAATGGATAACTTTTGAGTACTAGTATGTTCCATGCAATACTTAGGACACTTTTACTGACACTAAAAGGAATGCTTGATTTTGATCTGAAATTCAAGTTCAACTGAGCATCCTGTACATGATCTGACAATCTTAACTCAAGCCCTTATGAAGATGATAAAAAGAAGCATTGAGAACTGCTGAGCTATGACATTATATCAATTTTCTAGGGCTCCCATACAAAGTACCACAAATAGGGCCACTTAAAGGACAAAAATGTATTGTCTCGCAGTTCTGGAGGCTGGAAGCCTGAGGAAGTCCTGTTCCCTCTGAGAGCGGATTTGTTCCACGCCTCTGCCAAGCTTCTGGTGACTGCTGGCAATCATCGGCACTCCTTGGCTTGTAGACACATCACCCCAATCTCTACCTTCCTATTCATGGGCATTTTCTCTGTGGACATGTTTATGCGTCCAAATTTCTCCTTTTTATAAGGACACCAGTCACACTGGGTTAGGACCCACCAAATGACCTTATCTTAACTAATTATAGTTAAATATATATAGTTTTTATATATATAATATATAAATATATAATTTATATATGTTTATATATAATTATATATAATTTATATTTATATATTATAATATATAATTATATATTATTATATAATATATATTTATGTTATATAGTTATATAAATATATATATTTATGTTATATATATTTTTATATATGTATTTATATATAAATACATATATAATTATAATTTTAACTAATTATAACTAATTATCATCTTTAATGATCCTATCTGCACACAAAGTTCCATTTTTAATTACAGAGAGTTAAGACCTCAGTATACGAATTGTGGGGGAAGACAGGATTAAACCCACAACAAATCACCTTTTTTTTTTTTTTTTTTTGAGACAGACTCTCCCTCTATCGCCCAGGCTGCAGTGCAGTGGCGTGACCACAGCTCACTGCAACCTCCGCCTCCTGGCTTCAAGCAATTCTCCTCCCTCAGCCTCCTGAGTAGCTGGGATTACAGGCGCCCACTGCCATACCCAGCTAATTTTTGTATTTTTAGTAGAGACAAGGTTTCACCACATTGGTCAGGTTGGTCTCAAACTCCTGACTTCAAGTGATCCAGCCGCCTCAGCCTCCCAAAGTGCTGGGATTATAGGCGTGAGCCACTGTGCCCGGCTAACAAAACACTTTTAATGGCAAAAACCGCAATTACTTTTGCACCAACCTAAATAGCAATGAGAACTAGATATGGCTTATAACATACTCTTGAGTGCAGTAGTCCAGTCTTGGGATTCTGATAACCATCACTGTTCCCCCTCACTCAGGCACACGTAATAACTCTGAATCTGTTTTGATGAAAAATATTTCAAAACAAAGCTGGTTTGACGTCTTTGGTCTTTTACTGTTTTCCAGAATTGTTCTTGGACACTGCTCTCACTGAGCTTACGGTCAGGACTGGATTTCCGTGGAGAAGTTTGATTCCCTCCAATACGCTGGCTGCCGGCCCCTCGCTAAGAAAGATGACTCTGGAACGGCAGCCTCCTTCCTTCTGAGCCCTCGTCCTATATCTGCGTCCACTTGAGTGGTCCCCAGGTCCACTCAAGGTCCACTTATCCGACCCCATCAGCTCGATGAGGTGCATTGGCAATGTGAGGGGCACGTGAAAGCCCCTCTTTTAAAAAGACTCTCTTCCTACTTAAAGTTTGAACTGAAAGTGGACCACAGAATCGGTTAGTTGTAATTACTCTTTAATTACTTTATGCCCCAAATTATGAGGGCTCCATATGAGGCCAGATATATCTAATGATTGCTCAATTATCTTACAGATCATTGCAGAACTCACTTAATATATAGGAAATCTAGTCAGAAATAAACCTCTTTGGGACCAAAGTCTAAAAGCATTTCTAATCGCAGAATGAAACTCTAAGTTAAATGCTCTTCCCTCTCCAACATGCAGCCTTCTACTATTTTCTAAATAGTCTAAAAGATGCAGGACTGGCCAGGCACTGTGGCTGGCACCTGTAATACAAGCATTTGGGGAGGCCAAGGCAAGAGGATCACTTTAGGCCAGGAGTTCAAGACCAGCCTGGACAACACAGCAAGACTCCACCTTTACAATATTTTAACGAGCTGGGAGTGGTAGCACATGCCTGTAGTCCCAGCTACTTGGGAGGCTGAGGCAAGAGGACCCTTGACCCCAAGAGTTTGAGGCTGCAGTGAGCTATGATTTGATTATAACCCAATGAAGCTGGTTTCTCTCACCAATAAGACTTTGGACAGTGATTTGCATATACCTGATGGAGCTATAACATTTGCTTCAAAGTTTGCACCAAGAACTGTAGATGCCACTCACTAGAATATGCAGATATCTGGCTTTGTACAAAAATGATTGGGGCTAGGCACAGTGGCTCATGCTTATAATCCCAGCACTTTGGGAGGCCAAGGTGGGAAGATCGCTTGAGTCCAGGAGTTCGAGACCAGCCTAGGTGACATAGTGACACCCCATCTCTACAAAAAATTAAAAGGCATGGTGGTGTGCACCTATAGTCACAGCTACCTGGGAGGCTGAGGCAGGAGGATCACTTGAGCCCAGGAGGTTGAGGCTACAGTGAGCCATGATCACGCTACTGTACTCCAGCCTGGGTGACAGACCAAGACCTTGTCTCAAAATAATAATAATAATAATAATAACAATGCCATCCCAACTACAGAATTGATGGGATTCTGTAGTTCATAGGCTGTCTATTAAGATACCAGAAATTATTTCATCTATGTGAATGCTCGGTTCACTTTTCAAATAAACACTGATTTCTACAACTTGATGTTTAATCAAATGCTCAGCCTAATCAGTATGCATTTTATCTATTTGAAAGAGTATAATCAATAGTGACCACAAAATGTTACTCTCCACAGTTAACCTTGCCTTTCACAAGCCTAGATAAGCTTTTGCATTCTAGACTACGGTAAGTCTGTCACATGTGTATGGCAGATCCATCTTACAACTCTAGCCCAAGAAGCTACTTTTGTACTGTCTTTGAGCTTAGGACAGGGTTTCAAGATTCTCATTCTACCTCAGATTGTGCCTTATTTATCTAAAATCCTAGCTGAAGTTTCATTGGGTGAGGGGTATTGTAATTCATATCACTGAAGAAAAAAATCCAGAAATGGTAATTTACTATCACCAAACCAGATGTTAACTTTTGATCTTTTGTCCTAGTGCAAAGATTGCCTTTAAAATCAGAGCCAGAAGAATTGTAGACAGTGCCGCTAAATCAGCCCAATCAATGAGGTAGTGTTCTGAAGTTCACCTTGCAGAATTAAACTTGAAATCATACTTTTTTCTACTCCTGTCAAATCCTAATTTTCTTCTGTCTGAAACAGATGTTTTTTGAAGAAACCATATTTTTTTGCTCTAGCTTTGCATAGACCTTTGGCTGAAAGCAGTCATGCTGTTATTTAACCTGGCCTGCTGGGATTCTTGAGGTTATGAAGGCTTTTAAAAAGGTTATAAACTTAGAAGTTATAGTATAAATTTGCATTCCATTCAAGTAGAAAATGAAAAAACAGACACTGTTAGAAAAATAGTAAAATGCATTCATCTGATTTTTTAAAAATATAAATTGTGAATAAAGATTCTCTTTTGTGTAGGCATGTGAAACAAAGTATTCATTTCTGGTTTTGAAACTTTGATGTTCTTTATTCAAGATCACGTCATCTTCAGTCAAAGAGGCAATATCTTGTTAATTTATCTCCATTTCTAGCAGACTGACACAATAACATGTCATATCAAGGGCATAATGTTGTATTATGTTATAAAAAGTCCTTCCTTCCCAATCTTTTTTCTGTGCGTGTAAGACAGGGTCTCTCTGTCACCCAGACTGGAGTGCAGTGGTGCGATCAAGGCTCACTGCAGCCTCAACCTCCTGGGCTCAAGCAATCCTCCCACCTCAGCCTCCAGAGTACCTGGGACCACAGGCACGCATCACCACGCTCAGCTAATTTTTGTAATTTTTGCAGACATGGGGTGTCACTATATTGCCCAGGCTGGTCTCAAACTCCAGGGTTCAAACGGTCTGCCCTCCTTAGCCTCCCAAAATGCTGGGGTTACAGGTGTGCACCACCATGACCACGCCAGGATGGCATTATTTTTATTTCTAGTCCTTAGTAGTATCTGAATGTAATTAAATATCATTGGTATAACACAAATGGCAAATGTCTGTGGATAGACATGATCTGAGAAGCACATTAGAGGTGATTGTTTTAATTTTAACATATTTCCAATCTCCAAACAGAATAATGGTACCTGATGAGCACTCTTTAGAATAAGAAAAATAAATATCTCCAAGGAGGAAAGAATTGGTAGTTGAGGAAATATTGGTTCTGTTTTACATTTGGTTAATACGGGATTGGGGAAACTCTACTATGCCAATCCGTGTTGAACCACCAGGTGGCACACTACTGCCTTCTTTCCACCATTCAACCACAGAAAAAGAAAATGCCATTGGGAGATGTTGGGTTTAGTTTATTGGTGGTTGTTTTTTACACAGAAAATTCACCAAAACCAACTTAGCCACATAAAGATATGAATCTACAAGTGGTTCTTTCTCAACTTTAATATTTTTATTACTATCAGTAGAATTTATTTTGCTTTGCTTTTTCTTTAAGCTTTGAGCCAACAAGATGTAAACACTACAACTAACCAACTAACAGAAATGCTAACCAAAATAAGCCCATTGATTACTCTTTACATGAAAGCAGAAACAACTGGGGAAATAATTTTACCTTTCAGAATACTTAAGGATTACCAGCGTTTAATATTCTACACGAGCATGTCATACTTGCAAAGTGTATTGTTACATATTTATAAGTAATTACAATAATGAATGTGATAGCATTTTTTAAAACCCATATGCAATCTAGGTCAAATTCTGAACATTTTACAGATTTCTCTAGCTTTTTCCAACATTTATTCAATGACTTCATTGGCAAAATAACCAGAATCAACTCAATTTTTTAAATACTTTTAATAGAATTCTCCGTTTATACTGATTTAGATTCAGGAATTGTCATAATGCCTTACAAATAGTCTTTCTGCCTAAAAGTAAGTATGTCTTTAACTCCAGTTTACTGAAAAAGGTACCCTTTTTGTTTACTGAGGTATATCAAACACATTTTGGATTTACCCCAGTTGACTAAGTCCTGGCAATCAGTAAATTAACTAGCACTTTAAACAGAACTTTTAATGTCCATTGATGAAATGGGCTGCACAAATGAGAGTTTAGCTTCTTTCAGTTCTAAAATCACAAGGCAGAATGAGATGAATTCTAGTCCCAGTTTTGCCACCAGCTAGCTGTGTTGCCTCAGGCAAATTATTTAAACTCTTTATACCTTCTTTCTCTCAAGTGAGAAATTAAATAAAGTGGAATCTTTCTAAGGTTCTATTTTACTTTTAAAATGGTATGATTTTATTTTTATATTTGAATCTTATGTTGTGAAGCATAATAAAGTATTTCAAAGTAATTCATCAAAGTAGGAAAAGCTGGGAAAAATTCCTAAAGCAGTGACCACCTCGAGTGATGGTAGCAGTGTGCAGACGGCTTGGAGCCTTCTGCATCTCCTCTGATGAGCAAAACCAAGAGCTCTCACCACACAAAGGAAGAGCTCTGCACACATCCTTTGCTTGACAATTTCTTCACTTTCTCTGGCTAATTGATATTTAGCCACCTCAGAATGAAATCATTGAGCTCTTTCTCCAGCTGTCTTGTACAGAATCTTCAGTAGTGTAGATCTGTTTAACAGATTCCAACTCCTGGAACACACAATGTAAGCTTCCAGAATAATTGATAGCCATAACTTTAGAAATGTGTGTTGTGTTCATGTAAGATGGTCTTATAGGCACTACATCCCTTTTCTCATAATGTGAATGAAAACGAGTTATTTTCTTATGTTTGAGTTGCATTATATCTCATATATTGAGTTTACAAAAGCAAAAATTCCCGAATCCCTCAAAATTGAGAATGACCATACCTACACGAGCTAGATACAAAACCTATACTGAGTAAACAGACCCACATTTTTTATTTGCAGACTTACGCTTTTATATCTTCTGTTAGGGAATATGTTTCTTCTTTAAACAAACAAGGGCTTCTTTCCCCCATTTATTGTGTACTTCTGATGGTATTTTTAAAAAGACTTTCACAAGGGAGGGATGGGTCCTTAATGAAGACTTTAAAATGAGGGCAATAAATATATTTTATTGGTTATAATACCTTTTTCTTTATTAGAAGGGTAACAGTCTGCTGGTTAACTGGTCATGAAATATTAATTAAAAAGAAAAAATATAGGATGCAAGCAATCTCAGTGAGCACCAACTGATGCTTTTACTGGGATTTTTTTCTGCATAAAGTTAAAGGCATGTGGAGCCAGTCAGGTCACCCAACAGGGAAACACCAGCTGGTCTCGTAGAGGCTCATGTAGTGACAGCAAGCCATGGAGTCCTCTCTGCACCAACATTTGGGGCTCATGTTGCATTTGGACACAAGCAGTCAGAAAGCACGCCCAGGACAAAGTGTTCCTGACAGATCCGCCGCTGCCTCCAGGACCAGATAGACCTACCCACACCAGTGTGCGTGAACACAGCAACTCTGCATGGAACACTCTGTTTTCACCAAGCGACCCAAGACCACAAGAACTCTTTCTGCCCCAGGCGCTCATCTTGGCTAACTAGAACCTTCCATAACTTCCAAGGAAATACCCACATGTCTTCCAGATTCTGTTTTTACCCATGCACTTCAACTGCTCCCCTTAACTGGCTAGAAGATGATTTACATCTTAAATTTAAGAGAAAAGGCAGATGTTTTAGGATGGCAGGGGGAAATAATCCTCAAATACTGCCTGTGATATTAAAAATGGAGTTAACAGAAGTTTCCATGGGCAACTCTAATATGCTGCTCTCATTTCGCTGGAAGGGACCCTAATAGATAGAGACAGGAAAGTAACCTCACACTCAACTACAGGGAACAGCAGAGGTGTGTGTTCTGTGGCCACCCTCCAAGGAGGAAGGACTTACTTCGGGCCTCTGCAGCAATCGGCATGGCAACCAGAAATCCCCAACCAGCCACTTGCAACGTTCAACGTGTAGTAAATCACCTAAGGCCATCTTGCTAAAATGCAGCTTCTGATGCCACAGGTCTGGAGTGGAGTGGATGATTCTCAGCCCACACTGGGAATAAGGAGGCCCTCTCCTCTCCCTGAAGCTCTGACTCAGGCTGGCCTTTGTCCAGCAAAGTGAAAGAGAAGCAGAAACTTCACCGAAGCCTATAGGATTCTTTATTTTTTTTTAATGCAAACATGAATGGCACAGTGGCTCGTGCTTTTAATCCCAGCACTTTGGGAAACCAAGATGGGAGAATCACTTGAGGCCAGGAGTTCGAGACCAATTTGAATAACGTAGCAAGACCTCATCTCCACACAAAAGAAAGAAAAAGAGAGAGAGAGGATTGCCTGAGCCCAGGAGTCCAGACTGCAGGGAGCTATGATCACACCACTGCACTCCAGGTTGGGCACCAAAGCAAGACCCTGTCTGTAATAAAATAAAATAATAAAAAATAAATGTAAACAAATGATTTACTGTGGATACATGATTCTTGGTGACTTTTAAAATTTCTGTCAGTACAATATCACCTACACAATAAGTAAAAATAAAAAATCTTCAACAGAAATTTAAACAACTTTTGAAATAGTCGATAACCCCAAGGTGCTGTTTCCCTTTGAGGAATTTTCTTTACTTCCAAACGTGAGCAGGATTGGGTATTTTATTTTTCCCCTGATTAACAATTTATTTTCTTTTAAAAATTATCGTAAGAGTAAAATTTGCTTTTTCTCTTTTGGTACACAGGTCTATGAATTTTAATACACAGATAGATTTGTGTAACCACCACCAAAATTGTGATATAAAACAGTTCCATTACCTGTCCCCCAAAAATTGGTGGGATTTGGGTTCCCAAATTTTTACAGCTTTCTCCCTTTTCCTAATTCCTCTCTTTGCTTCCACATTTACAAACAACATTTTTTTAAAATAAAATTAAGTATCGTTTTACAAAATCATCCAGAAAATTCATATTCTCCTTGAAGTCACAGAAGACAAAAGAAGGCTGAGACTCAAAGGCCCAGAACTACCATGGCAAAATCTTGAGGTTAACTGAATCTGGGTTAGAAGTATCCACAGCCTCCTAGTTTGAGCTCCCAGATGGAGAACAAGTTTGCGCAGGTTCAAGAGTGTTGTCCTTGGACCTTCCTGAGGATGGGAAATTCTCTACAATGGTCTTTTTATTGTATTGCCAGAGTCAAACCCAGAGGAAAGTCCAAGCTGCCTCAGAGCCAGTAGTGACCTATAAACTCTCAGCCTCAAAGTTGGAAGGCAAAGCACCCCGCTGCCTGGGGATTGCATCAGAGCCCCAAAAGGGGTCACCGGCAGAAAGCAGACACAAGTCAGGTCATTTCTTCTGTTTCAGCTTCCAGGGCAATGGAAACTGTGGAATCTATACCTCCAAAAATTTCAAATCACAGAAAAGCTCTCGGATTCTTCAATTATTCATATTAACTACTAGGGGTAAAAGAATAAACCTTGTGGAGATGACAGAATGGCCTTAATTTGGGGGCTATTTCCAGCCCCTGTATACTTTTAACTCCATTCATGCTGAATAGCTAAAGGTCTTGTAATACTGCCTTTGATTTACGGAAGGGAAAAAAAAGATGGTATTACTGAAAAGACCCATTACTCCTGTGCCTCATCATGTAGTTCAATGTTAAGTACTCTACAAAACTGAATCCTTGGTGGAATGCAATTCTGTAATTCAATCGAGAGATCTTGCTAATGTCCCAGTCTGCAAGAACATAGCTTAAGGGTTTAGGTTTAGAAGGAAACCTTGCAAACCAGAGATGGAATTACAGCCTGCCTCTTCAATCAAGAGATGAGTGAGGGTTGTTGGCAGTGTAATATTAAACAATTACAAAATTTTTCAAAGAAAGTGAAAGAATTATGGAGTTATGTTTGTCTCTATGGGAAGATAAAGGAAGAAGAAAAGACAAAACACCAGATGGGCAAAACGTTGATCACTGTTGAAGCTGGATGTTTAGAAAATGGGGACTGAGTATACCATTTTCTCTACTTTCCCATGCATTTTTACAATGTCCATAAGAAAAAGTTAAAAAAAAAAAATATGCCACCAAAAGTACTATGATAGGAAAATAACGCTTCTGAAAACTCATGGAATTTGTAGGTGTTTCTCACTTGTGTATTAAATGTCAATATGAATAAATATTATGTGATCACTTTTGCAAGATTATAGGGCCCTTAATGGGCATAAATGAAGACTTACTGTCAGTGCTGGGGTCAGATATCTTCTAAGTGGACTAAGGGAAGTTTCTTATGTAATGAAGCCTGTGCAGTTGTGTTATTATGTATTATTCATACACACACTTGCAGGCAATACTAGATACAGTCACGCATATCACAACGTTTCCATCAACAATGGACTGCATATCCAACAGTGGTCCTTGAAAGATTATAATACATAGTCTTACTTAGCTTTTCTATTTTTAGACATACGAATACATGCGATTGTGTTCCAATTGCCTACAGAATTCAATACTGTAACATGCTGTATAGGTTTGCAGTCTAGGAACAACAGGCTGTATCATACAGCCTAGGTGTGTAGCAGACTGCACCACCTCAGTTTGTGTAAGTACACTCTGTGATGTACTTACACAACCATGAAATCACCTAACAATGCATTTCTTGAGACATAGCCCCATCATTAAGCAATACATTACTGTGTACATATTCAGACTTCCAAATAAAAAAATTAGAATACTGGAAACAGGCTATTTGCATCACAAAAGGACCATGCCATATTCCTTTAAACACCAATACATATTAATAATATGACTTAAGAATTTCTGCTTATCTAACAATCTGTTTCCTGGCTCTAGCTACCTCTTTCGGGGAGCATTTGAAAACTACTTACTCCCAGTCCCTATTCCAAACCAGTGAATCAAGCTGTCCAGATGATTTTTAAATGCATCCAGGATTGAAGACCACGGGGCTACTGCTCTCAGGAACAGAGCCAAGACTTAGAGGAGAGTTCTTTGGAACCTATCAGGATAACCCATTGAGATGCCATATTGTTTGGATAACCTCGAACATCCACACTAAGTACGGAGGTGTCTGCTGTGAGGAAGTTAAATTAGAATGAAAGTCATAGTATGCTTAATGTTAAATAGAATTATGTATGTGAAACTGGAAGAAAAAAATAAAGCCGGGTTTCTTCCCCAAACCTTTGACTGATGGACCCTAGGCTAGACCTTTCAAATGTGAAATAAATTTAATTTCTGGCCCAGCACAGTGGCTCATACCTGTAATCCCAGCACTTTGGGAGGCTGAGGTGGGCGGATCGCTTGAGTCCAGAAGTTCAACACCAGCCTGGGCAACGTGGCGAAACCCTGTCTCTACTAAACATACAAAAAATTAGCCAGGTATGGTGGAATGCAACTGTGGTCCCAGTTACTTGGGAGGCTGAGGTGGGAGAATTTCTTGAGTCTAGAAGGTCGAGGCTGGAGTGAGGCATGATTGTGCCCCTGCACTCCAGCCTGGGCAACAGGAATAAGACCCTGTCTCAAAAAATAAATACATAAACTTTTCAAAATGAAAAACTAAAAACATTTAACTTTTTTAAAGGCATAATTAAACCAATCATTACATTATTATTTGAATAAATTGTGGTTGCTACAAGTTATAAAATAGCCGTAATCGTCATTTTCACTCTGCAAACATCTCCTACCTCCACCTCATCTGTGCTCCATTTGGAAATCTGTGAAATGTACGTTGATGAGGCAGCTGGGTTAAACCCACAGTTCCTGTAGGGGAGGGGCAGTTTTCACCACCACCTTGGGAAAGGCCTTGCTTTGAGCTTTCTTCTCTCTTCTGACAAGCGATAGTTTTTAACGGTGTGGGCGCGAGTTAAAACCAGACTTGTATCCTTACTGGAATTCTGTTACCACTAAAATCAAGCATTGGGAGTAGATGGGACCACCAGTGAAGGCCCAGGGAGTACCGAGAGCCCAGCCACCTACCAAGAAGCCCAGCCCCAGCCATTCCCATTCTGCCTTCTCACAGCTTTTCAGCTTTCCAGCCCTAAGCTTTTTGGCTTTTGATGTGTATGGTTTATGTTCACGTTTCGGCTTTAACTTTTAACACGTTTTTACTTCCTCATAGAATTTAAATGCAGACTCCCAGTGCTGGAAGGTCTGAATTATTCTCTCACCTATGGGCCATGCCGGAAGTCCTGAACTCAACCATCAACATCAGAACCTACCATGCAAAATTTCCTTTCTTCTCTATCCAAGACGGAGTCTAATACCCCATATAAGTTAGTCCTAATGGGACTAAAAATCCAAAATCAAAATGGCTTTCTCTGGATCTTTTCTGGCATCATCCAATTTTTCTATCTTTTAAAACAATTATTCTGCAGTCAGCCTACATCATTCCTAAATCAGCTACTAGATTAGGAAGTATCAGAGTAACTAAAGAAGGACCTAGAACTTAAGCTTGTAAGCTTGGAAATAAGACGAACTTGGAATCCAGCTAACTCTGACATGTTGGCCAGGTTATTGACCTCTGTGAAATGAAGGAGAGACACCTGCAGTGTCTAAACAGTGGATTGATGGGAGAATCAAAAGAGATCAGTATCCAATAGGCTTTCATTAATATGTGTCATTAGATACTAGCAGACAGGTACAGAAATGCACAGAAATGTGGCTAGAAGGTTGTCTTCCCACACTGATGGCAGCTCAGAGATGGGAGACTGAATTGAGATGTGTAAAATACGACCTGCCAATCTTACTCCGTGTACTCGTGTATTATTTGAGCTGCTTATAATACTGTGAAAATATATTATTGAGTCCTTTTCAAAGAACAGTTTGTCTTCCTGTCTTTATCAGATACTAAATGTAACCACTTATCAACAATGCTGCCAAGAAAATGAAGTAAGCAGGGGGAAAATGTCCTGACTTGGGTTGGGTGATGGTGGATCAGCAATGGCTTGAGGACTCTCTAGTAAAACATGCAGTAGGAGGGAAATAAAGACACGGTAAGGAGGTCGAAGTGAGCGGTTCACTTGAGGTCAGGAGTTCGAGACCAGCCAACATGGTGAAACCCCATCTCTACTAAAAATACAAAAAATTAGCCAGGCATGGTAGCAGGTGCCTGTAATCTCAGCTACTTGGGAGGGAGGCTGGGGCAGGAGAATTGCTTGAACCCAGGAGGCGGAGGTTGCAGTGAGCTGAGATTGCGCCACTGCACTCCAGCCTGGGTAACAGAGTGAGACTCTGCCTCAAAAAACAAACAAACAAGTCTTTGCTATTGTGAATATTTGTTATTGTGAATAGCAAAGACTTGTTTGTTTGTTTTTTGAGGCAGAGTCTATTCCAGATATTTATATAAATGATATCATTAAAAAAAAAAAAGTCTGGACCAGACTACCACATTATCATTGGAAATTGACTCAGTAGGAACTGAGCAAACTGGACATTTTCAACCACACCCTCCCCATCACAGTGATGTGCCTCATGGCTATTCCTTGGAAGAGAGTTAGGAAAAGCTCCAGGTAAAGTTTGGTGGTCCTTGGAACTCTCTTCCAAGGAATCTCATGCCCTAGAGCTTTGCATTTGATGAGATTTGCTTAGCTTGATGGGTTTGTCTGTCTAATACAGGATAGTCTTTTCTATCCTTTTCTCTGTTCCCAGCAACAATTCTTATTTAAGGGAAGGAGGTGGGAGAGCAGGTTCATACACATACATTTCTTGCTTCCTATGCTCAAGGCTGTCTCTTCTTAAACCAACAGTGTCTGCCGGGCGCGGTGGCTCATGCCTGCGATCCCAGCACTTTGGGAGGCCGAGGCAGGCGGATCCCGAGGTCAGGAGATCGAGACCATCCTGGCTAACACAGTGAAACCCTGTCTCTACTAAAAATACAAAAAAATTAGCCGGGCGTGGTAGCGGGCGCCTGTAGTCTCAGCTACTTGGGAGGCTGAGGCAGGAGAATGGCCTGAAACCACGAGGTGGAGCTTGCAGTGAGCCAAAATAGTGCCACTGCACTCCAGCCTGGGTGACAGAGCGAGACTCCGTCTCAAAAAAAAAAAAAAAAAAAAAAAAAACAGTGTCACCTGTTACACAATATCAGAAGGGGAAACAAGCTCTCCTGGCTTTGGTCTAGTCTGATTTCAGCTGCAAGCAAACAAGAGACCAGTATCAGCTCACCTCTATCCCACTAATGCTTTTGCAGATCCATCTCCCCTCAGAATGGGAAGGCCTCCAGTATAAAAATGGTAACGTATGGGTGGTGCAGTCACAGCCAAATGCAAAAAGTCATTGCTGAAATACTTTAGTGTACAGTGATATATTTAATCTTTACAAATACACTTTGACCCTCTTATATAGATAAGATGTCAATTATTATCCGTATTTTACATGTGACCCAACTGAGGTTCAGAGGGATGATGGCTGATCACTCTCATGCTGCCTGTCGGAGCAGACAGACTGGTATTTTCTTATTCCTAACCTACTGCCCATCCTACTGGATCACAGCTGCCCAGTCACTATTCAGCACATACAGGCACTAAGCAAAGCACAGAGCTGGACACTGTAGAGGAAACAAGAACAAAAGTCCTGCAGCAGCTCAAAATCCAACAGGGAGAAGACTTTCACGGGATGGAAAAATCACTGTGACACCAGTAATAAACATTCGAAACTAGATAAGAAAAATCAATACAGGCCAATAAAAACTATGGTTCCTGAGGGTTCAAACTGGGTAAAATGGAAGATTTTTTTTTTCAACAAACAGTTCTTCCACAAATATTTATTGAGCACCTACTGTGTGTCAGGAACTTTTCTCCAAGACTGAAGACCTTGTACTTTTCTTCTCCTGCCTCTCACAACATTTGGAGGATCTGGGTGGGGGAAGATATGAAAAAATACACCTCAATGACTTTTCGGGGTCCAGGGAGTGCATCGTTGGTGGGCCTTCCTTCCGTGAATGGTGGAGGATGCTGGGCTGAGGCTCAGGACGTCATGCTCAATTACACATTTGTACATGGCTCTTTTGTGTCCATCCCCCATTGAACAATCTGTACCTTGACCATTCATGGAAGCAGATTTGGATTTAGAATCTACCCAATGTACCATGAAATGTGTAGTGTCTCCAGCGGCCATGCTGACCCGCTCTGCTTGGTAGCCAGGTAGACCCGTCAGGCTCTGCGGCCGTGTTCTTCCACTTTTTATCCTTTCAAGTCACTGTGGGAAAATAAATCTCAGCACAATTCCTTCCGGTTCATCAGTCTTCCCAGTTCACCCATCCACGTCCACATCCTTTATTTTTCTGTTTTCCTGGGTCAGTTTCTCCTACATCCCAATCGGAGCCTGCCCCCAACCAGGGTAGCTGAAGAGGTGATCCCAAAAAGGATTTGGGGTGTTATTTTCTTCCGAGGAATTGTGTTTATTTTTTTAAAAAACATGTTTTATTTGTTGCTAATTTGAGGGACAATATTTGCCACAAAGTTGAATGCTTAACGCTGGGCCCTGAACTGACCCTAAGTGGTTTTAAATCTAAGTCAATCAAGCAATATCACATTTAACTAAATAATTAGCAAAGGCAGTGTGCTTATTGTATGCCAGAAATTGCATATAGAAAAATAATTGATCTCATTTATTACATGATCATTTTTCAAAGAAGTTATTGTTAGATCCATTCAAATGAAATAGATAACTGAGGTTGAAGGAAGTTAAGACATTTGCCTTAATCTCATACCTTTGTTTCCTACACACTTTCCATCACCTCCATGTAGACCCTCTGTTCTGTCAGGCTGGTCTCCTCATTAAACCATCCATTTCACACTGCCCTTGACCTTTGAGGCCTGTGGTCCATCACCCTGGCTTGGAATATCCTCAAGAATGCCCATTCACACCCCACTTACCCTTTGTGGCCAAGGAAGCTCCCAAATCCTGTTGAATTTTTCTTGACCACTCTAGTCCTCAAAGTTCTCCCTGAACTCTTCCATAGCAGCCAATAGGGATCCTCTGTGCCATTTCTTTAAAGGATTGTATGTGTGAACTTTGGTGATTAGTTCCATATCCTATATTTTGTACCATTCATCGTGTTGTACATAGTAGATTATCAATAAACACTTGACCAAGTGACGGACTGACTGTTTCTAAACCAGTCTCCTGTACTGTTGGAGATCTTAGAAAGATAAAGGAGGTTCTATACATGTTTATTTTTCAATAAATCTATTTTTATTTTCTTCTGATGGAAGGTAGGAAATGAATCTCCTTTTTGCCTCCTATCTTTTGCCACAATCTTTTTAAAAGTCTCAATTCTAGATTATACTCTTTTTTTATCCCATCAGCAAAAATTTAACCATTTTCATTTCTTGGACCAAATGCAAAATGTGAACTTAGTGACTCCAATTAATTATAGGGAGTTCTTACTAACCAAATCAGGGGTTCTCTGTCCAAGAATAAAAAGCAGATGAAAGTCTTAAAATCCACCAACAGCTCTGCCACTTCTTACACTGCCCCATTTGTAGGTGTATCTCAGCTACAGTCAGAACTGAGTTGTCTTTGTTCCCCTAGAAATGATCAGCTGACACCCATCAGATCCGCTGATGGACACACAGGGCTAGGTGGACCAGGGCCTGGAAGATTCCTGCATGCCACTCTTTGCACAGCCTAACGATACATGATTTTAAAGTTCTTAACCCACCTCTCCTCCCTGCCCCCCAGAACTAATCTATATGCTAATTTGCACTTGATAATGCCGCCCCACAATATGGTAATTGCCGTAATGTTTTCCAGGGAGGAAAAAAAAAAAGTAGAAATTGAGCCACAGCTTCAGCGCTGATGCCTGCACAGTCACGAGACGCTGTGCACAGACGGGGTATCAAGCCGGAGCCCACATCCAGCAATTGGTCACACTGAGGTCAGGATGAAATCATTCTAGAAAAATTGGAAATGCTCTTCTAAGCCACACTATTTTGAAACGATCCTCAGAAGCGTGATGAGTATCAGAGGCGGCAAGCTGTAGCCTACTGAGTTAAACCTAGCTGCATTCCCTCACCTGTGTACGAAGGCCTCAAGATTTACAGAAAATCTCAAACCACTGATTTGACGGTGCAACCTCTAAAGCAGGGCCGAGTCTTTCAGGGCTTCTGGCTTCTCCATATCACCTTTATGTGCACAAAGGTACTTTCCTTTCTGCCTATTTCCCTACATATGCTCTCAATGCTATTAAGATATCAAATGCAGGAATGACAACAAGAGAGTCCTAATTAAACAGCAGCAGTGTGTGCCCTCGAAGGAACAGCCTGAACCCAAATAAGTGGAGCTTGGGACCGGAACGGGGAAAAAGACAATGGGGGCTTTGAAATCAGCTGGGTTTAAAGCAACGGGTTTGTTGTGTGTATTTAAAGGGCCAGATGACACAAAGGGCTGTTAGGACGGAGACCAAGCTCCGGATTTACCAAGACAGACGGGTAATAGTCACTGAGTCCTGTGACCAGAATCCAATTGTAATTGGCCTCAGAGATCACTTATGGCAATCAGGGAAGTAATAGGCTTCTGAATAATTATGAATAATTAGGCACATTTATGAATAATTACACTGATAATAACTATCTAATTCACTCCATTTTAAAATTCTAATTCACTCATTATGGATTGGGTGCTCACTCCCTTCATCCTGCCTCTGCATATTCATGGCCTAATCCATCCGCCAATCTTACAATGATTGGAGTCCCTCTCCAGCTCAGCACTGGACTCACCTTGGGGACAAAGGACTATCCTGGTCCGCAGCATTGGAGTTTCCTATCCCTTTGATTAATTTGAGAGGACTCTGGACAGTAGAGAGAGGCAGAAAGGATATAAGGAAATATTTTCCTAAAACATCCAAGCTTTGCCATCTTGTGACTCATTTACCAATATGCAAATGACTTTGAAGTAATATCCAGGAGCTCTTTGCTGTTTTCAATACTGATGATAAAAAGAAGCAACTGCTTGCACATGTCATTATACAGAATACCAGTGCATTAGACAAGGGCAGTCTTTTTATAGCGTCTTCTGATCGAGTACTAGGCTGCTTAGAAAATCAGGAGTCCTAGCTGGACATGGTGGCTCACACCTGTAATCCCAGCACTTTGGGAGGCTGAGGTGGGCAGATTGCCTGAGCCCAGGAGTTCGAGACAAACCTGGGCAACATAGGGAGAGCTTGTCTCTACAAAAAGTAATAAAAAACAAAAATTAGCCAGGCATGGTGGTGTGCACGTGTCGAACCAGCTACTTGGGATGCTGAGGAGGGAGGGTCACTGGAGCCCAGAAGGTTGAGGCTGAAGTGAGCCAAAATTGCACCACTGCACACTCCAGCCTGGACAACAGAGCAAGACCCTGAGAAAGAAAGAAAGGAAGGAAGGAAGGAAGGAAGGAAGGAAGGAAGGAAGGAAGGAAGGAAGGAAGGAAGGAAGGAAGGAGGAAGGCCGGGCACGGTGGCTCAAGCCTGTAATCCCAGCACTTTGGGAGGCCGAGGCGGGAGGATCACGAGGTCAGGAGATGGAGACCATTCTGGCGAACACGGTGAAACCCCGTCTCTACTAAAAAATACAAAAAAAAAAAAAACTAGCCGGGCGAGGTGGCGGGCGCCTGTAGTCCCAGCTACTCGGGAGGCCGAGGCAGGAGAATGGCGTAAACCCGGGAGGCAGAGCTTGCAGTGAGTTGAGATCCCGCCACTGCACTCCAGCCTGGGCGACAGAGCAAGACTCCGTCTCAAAAAAAAAAAAAAAAAGAAAGAAAGAAAGGAAGGAAGGAAGGAAGGAAGGAAGGAAGGAAAGGAAGGGAGGGAAGAAGGAAGGAAGGAGAGAAAGAAAGAGAGAAAGAAAGAGAGAGAGAAAGAAAAGAAAGAAAGAAAGAAAAAGAGGGAAAGAAAGAAAGAAAGAGAGAGAGAGAAAGAAGGAAAGAAAGAAAGGAAAGAAAGAAAGAAAGAAAGAAAGAAAGAAAGAAAGAAAGAAAGAAAGAAAGAAAGAAAGAAAGAAAGAAAGAAAGAGAAGGAAAGAAAGAAAGAAAGAAAGAAAGAAAGAAAGAAAGAAAGAAAGAAAGAAAGAAAGAAAGAAAGAAAGAAAGAAAGAAAGAAAGAGAAAAAAAGAGTCGGAAACCCCGAAGTGAAGATGGAATCTTAAAAAGATGTGTCCTCAGACTTCAGACATAGTATGTCCTCGCCCTACGGCCATACTCTTCCTCCCCATACTCTCCTTTTCTTTTATTTCTGTTTCTCCCCTTTTGCCTTCCCTCCCTCCCCACCATCCTTTGCCTACTTCTCTATCACTTTCATATCTCTTCCTGTTATACTCCAACAATGACAATCAAAAGTTAGCTTATATTTTGCTGATTCCAAACATACTATCTGTGAACTCAAAAAATTTTTTAAATATTGGGATGAGAAATTTTTTAAAAAAATTAAAAACCAATAATCTCAGCCCCTGAGAGAAGCAATATTAACTTAATACAGTATTTCAAAGTGTTCTTTTTCTAAACATACTTTACATGACTGAGATTACAAAAACAAATTTGCATCCTGACATTTCCCTGAACATTACAGAATCAGCATTTTCCTTATTATTAAAAACTCATGTTTGATGGTAAAATTATAAAATATGCAAGTACACATGATCATTAATTCCCTAAACTTTGGCAACTTAGTATTTCCCATTTGTGCTATTTTGCCATGCTATTTTGTGGGGCAGTCTTCTTTTGTTCTTATATCTTATCACATTATTTCCTGTTCCTTTCTCTTCCTCTTAAATTAAGACTTGGGTATAAGGAGGTATGCTGCCCCTGAATTAAGACAGGGGAATAACATGACTGGTTTAGTGCACAGGAAGGCTTACCACACACAATCTTTTCAGGTACAAGCAATGTTAATATCCCGTAGTTTAACTATAAACAAAATCTTTTATGCAGAATTAACCATAACAGAATTCCATCTTGGACCCAACCCAAGGGGGCTCAGTAACTGAAATACATTATGATGCATCCTTTCCTGAGGCTTGATTACAGGAAAACTCAGACATAAATGGCATCCTATTGAGCTTCTGGAATACTAGTTTCCAAATAATTATCAATGGATCCCATACATGAGAATTGCCCAGGGAGCTTTTTAAAAATGTGTCTTCCTGGACTCCACCAAGTGATATTTTGATTTAAGAGATCAGGAGGGAGGATCAGGCTGGGCAGGAAAGAAGGCAGCAGATGTGCAGTCTCATGTCTGCCATGCCAAGAATCCTGCATGTAATTTACCGAGGAGCAATGTGGTCTATGAGCAGATGAGTGGCAAGGTCAGACAGACAAAGGAGAATGAAGACTCCCGTGCAAGTGACTGGCAGAAACTGGGTGATCATGAGAAACGACACCATGCGGTATGAAGACAGGGCTGGAAGTATGTGGATCAGTTAGGAAATTGTGGTAACCCAGAAATCTAGTTTACAAATGATGAGAACATGAAATGAGGCAGTACCGTATGGGAATGGAGAAGCACACTGATACGAAACCTGTATATGGTAGAGTTAATAAACTCATGTGAATGTTGGATGTGAGAACTAAAAGCCAAAATTAGGATGATCCCCAGTTACCTGAATAGAATGAAATCCAGGGGAGCAGCAGCTGGATTTGGTGCGGTATGGTGGGAGGGGGAAGGATGATATATGATGGATGGCCATGATGAATTCACTTGGAAAGGATTTATCCAAAAAAGGAAAAATTCTCTCTTATCACGCTGTCAGGAATTAGAGACCAGCCTGGCCAACATGGTGAAACCCTGTCTCTACTAAAGATACAAAAAAATTAGCCAGGTGTGGTGGCGGGTGCCTGTAATCCCAGTTATTTGGGAGGCTGAGGTGGGAGCATTGCTTGAACCCGCGAGGTAGAGGTTGCAGTGAGCCAAGATCGGGCCATTGCACTCCAGCCTAGGTGACAGGGTGAGACTCCATCTCAAAAAAAAAAAGAAGAAGAAGAAAAGTTTTGTTTACTTCCCCTCATATGGGTATTTGTATATGATGCAGTACAGTAGCACCCCAGAGAAAGTGAAACCTTCTCAGTCTGTTGACCTTTTATGGGGAGCACAATAGAGAGAGGCTCTCATAATACAGATACCTTTTCTCACCTGTTCACTTTATGCTCTGGAGGGGGGTGATCAAATAATTTCTATGGGATTTGTTTCCCCAGGTAACCTAAGGACAGAAAAAGCCACATCTAATCCAGCTGGATGCTGGTTGTAGGTCTTTGCGAGTTCTGTCTCCTGGCATGTTCAGACATCTGCAGTTCATTGCATTCAGCAACTCTAACTAGATCTGATGTCACAATCTCTGAGTCCCAGTAGGATTTCCTGCAGACTTTGAGAGACTTGACATTCAGAGGAAGAATTTACCACCAAATCCAAAAATAAAGCTCAAGGGCTTCTCCTTGGGACATTTTAATCTAAAAGTTGGAAGACTCAAACATTTTACTTAGAGAATATGGACAGACTGATTTTTTTTTTTTTTAGATGGAGTCTCGCTCTCTCACCAGGCTGGAGTGCAGTGGCACAATCTCAGCTCAGCTCACTGTAACCTCTGACTCCCTGGTTCAAGACATTCTCCTGCCTCAGCCTCCTGGGTAGCTGGGATCACAGGCACGTGCCACCATGCCCGGCTAATTTTTTGTATTTTTAGTAGAGATGGGGTTTCACCATGTTAGCCAGGATGGTCTCGATCTCCTGACCTCGTGATCCACCCACACTGGCCTCCCAAGGTGCTGGGATTACAGGCGTGAGACACCATGCCCAGCCCAGACTAACTTTAAAGTGAGTTAACGAGTGTTTGGGTTTGTCTGGGGGCAGTGTGGGGTTGAGGTTTATTTTTGTTTTTATTTGGGCTTTTTAATCTCTAAGGCACTGGCTAATTTCCTACTCTAAAAAAGAAACCCCTGAATGTTTCAAAGGAAAGGGAAAATAACCAGAGGAAATTCAAGGGGAATTTCTCAGTGGATTTTACTGTATCTCAATTCCAGGGTATTTTCTAGGTGAGCTAAATGGAAGAGACTAAGAAATACATCTTGAAATTATGAAGTCATTAAGAATTATGATACAAAGATTATTCAGCAACCTAGGAACATGTCCAGCAAAACAACAACAACAACAACAACAACAACAAAGGCAAGCTATTAAGGTAGAGATTCAATGATTGCAAGTATAATTTTAAAGCATAGAAAAAGGAATGGGAAGAAGCACCAACAATATTTCTGTTACATTCGTGATCACACATTTTCCTTTCATCTATTGTACATTTTGTTTTATAACACTGTCATGGTTTTTTAAAAGGTGCTTTCGTCAGATGAGGAGAAACTAAGAGGAGGAGGGGGAACCCGGAAAGGTCCAGGGTCTTGCCCAAGGTCACAGTGTAACCCGGTGGAAAGAGCTAAAAGTAGAACACATAATTTATCATGAGAATCACAGCCTCCCTTGATCCAGCAATGGGAAAAATGCAGCCTCACCAGGCCAGACTCAGTTTTCCTAACTCCGCCATCACCTTTGATGGAAGCCCCCTGTTTGGAAAAGCAGAAATGAAGACCCTTTCCAGCGTAGCCCTAGGGAACATACCCGAGCTCATGGAGGTCGAGCCTTGAGAACAGCCCCATTTTTTTCTTAGCAAAGGAGACTGCAATCATCAAGGGAGCTGCTGCCACTCCACACCATCAACCACTTGAGAAAAGCCTGGGTTTGATGTCACAGCAGGCCCCCCTCCTCCCTTCTTGCCCCCATTCTCCCCCACCCAGCAAACAGGGGCCATGACTATGTTGTCATTCTTGTTACGAGGTATTTGGACAAAGCTTCTGCTGCTGTCCAGCCACCCCCGCCCTCCCTGCCCCCAGCTAAATCCAAATGATTGATGAGGGGAATACTTTGAAATTTTGAGATGGGGGTGCTGGTGGGCAGAAGGAAGGAGAACACGCTTCAGACAAAGAGCAAGACAGAGTGGGTGGCGTTGAAGCATGGGGGACATTAGAACCTGTCAAGGCTGCAGAATGATTCATTGAGGTAATGATGATAAACACTTCATTTCTGGGCATCTATGTACATTTTACCTAACGATCTCAAGCGTCCATACATGAGAGAGGCTCAGAATAAATCATACGAACAGACCCTAAATGGGAATCCCTTAGGAATGGGATCTGAATTGTAAATGCCTGCCGGAATTTCACACATCAAATTACAATAAACGGAAAGAGATTTTAGGCAGCTTTGTACTTAAAGGGTACCATGTGGAGTCCTGAGGATTTTCTTTTACTTTAGAATTTCATTCTGTGCCAGTTGGAGCTTTGCATATCTCTTGCTCACTTGGACATTTCTGGTTGTGGATTCTAAAGTGAAACAGGGGTTTCTCATAAGTAGCTAAGTCCTCCTCTTGCCACAACATACTTCCTCTAATGCCAGGTGCCTCTGCAATAGAAGATAATGCCTGTGAGATTGAATACACATGGACAATAGCCAGATCATATATAAAAGTAGAACTGCAACCCATGACCTGCAGCAACCAGTCAAGGAAACCAATCCCTTATCTATAGTAACCAATCCAGGAAGCCAGCCCACTGTCCATCTACAAGTCAGACAATTACCTCAACAACCAGTTCAGGAAGTCAAGCAATAACATCCATAACGATTGGCCCAAAATGTCCAGGACTTCATTAATTGTCCCTTGAAAAATTAATCTCTAACTTTTGCTCCCACTTCCAACTTAGGACCAACCAGAGAAAGTCAAATATGTACTCTTAACTAATCATGTGGGATGTCTGTGTCTTCATCCATTCACGCTGCTATAACAAAAGACCTTAGACTGGGTAATTTGCAATAATAGAAATTTATTTCTCACAGTTCTGGAGGCTGGGAAGTCCAAGATCAAGGGGCCAGCAGACTTGGTGTCTGCTGAGGACTTGCTCTCTGCTTCAAAGATGGTGCCTTGTGGCTGTGCCCTCACCTGGCAGAAGGCAGAAGGATGCACTCTCTCCCCAAACAACTCTTTTATAAGGTCATTGATCCCATTTATGAGGGTTCCACCTTCACTACCTAATCGCCTCCAAAAGGCCCTACCGCTAAATACTATCACATTGGCAATTAAGTTTCAACACATAAATTTGGGGGAGACACATTCATACCACACATCCTGCTTCTAGTGAGCTATCTCCAGCTTCCCCAATCCAGCAGCCTCAATCAGCACGCACCTGAAGCCTTTGCTCTGTTCCACTGTGAGGCTTCTCCACTCCTCTGCCTGTATGTGAGTAGCTAACAAAGCACAGGTAATGGTGACCAACTCCCTTGTTGTGACAAGTTCTGAATAAGTAACCATTGCCTCTTCTCATTTGGTTGGTCTTCACTTATTTCCACATGCCTCAGACTTGCACTTCCAGAATGTGTTAATGAGAAAAAGTCCATCAAATCAGTCCTTAAGCAGTCCAAGGACATACTGCAGGCCTGAACCTGCAGCTCCAGTAGCTTATGTGGGTCAGAATATGGCTTATAGTGCGGAGCTTGCGGTGAGTCGAGATCTCGCCACTGCACTCCAGTCTGGGTGACAGAGTGAGACTCTATCTAAAAAAAAAAAAAAAAAAAGAATATGGCCTATAGTAACCACCCAAGTCACTGCAGTGTTTTTCTTCTGTATTTTTCACTTTAGCCATTGGCTTAGCCACGGAAAAACGTACACATGGAAGCACTGTCAGGAAGTAGCTTTATATTGTTCTGTGAAATAGGAATTGAAATAAGCCAAATCTGGCTCAACTAACACCTTGAAATAATCAAATTCTTAGCTATAAGCTTGTATGATCTGGATCAAGCATATTAAAGAGAATTCTGGTACACAGAATAATAAAACTAATCGTACATATTGTTTAGGGGTAATAGGAGGGCTACTATGAGCCTCAACTTATGCCCTCCACTGATCTGTCATCAAGCCTAAATTTTCTTCATTAGACACTAATTTCTTTGAGTAAAGCACTCCCCAGGGTCAGTGCAACCAAAAGACTAAATGCACATCAGGATCACTTGAAAAGTTTTAATGAGTAAGGGCTTCCTACACCAGACCTATTTCCTTTCCCAGGGTGTGATCTCAGAAACTCTCTTTTTTTTTTAATTGACAAATACAAATTATATCTATTTATGGTGTACCAAATGTTTGTTGAAAACTGTATGTTTGAAATATGTATACATTGTGAAATGGCTAAATCAAGCTAATTAACATACGCATTACCTCACATACCATTTTTTGTGGTAAGAACACAAAATCTCTCTCCTCCCAGTTTTCAAGTGCACAATACAGTGTTACCAATTACAGAAACAATAGATCTCTTCAACTTATCATTGTGTCTAGCCAAAATTGTGTATCCTTTGACCAACATATCCCCACCCCAAACCCAGTAACCATTCTATTCTCTGCTTCTATGAGTTCAACTTTTTTAGATTCTACATATAAGTGAGATCATGTGTTATTTGTCTTTCTGTGCCTGGCTTATGTCACTTAGCATAATGTTCTCCAGGCTCATCCATGTTGTTACAAAAGACAGGATTTCCTCCTTTCTTAAGGCTGAATAGTATTTTATTGTGTATATACACCAGGTTTCTTTATCCATTTACCCGTTGACAGACACTTAGGTTAATTATACAGTAGTCCATCCTTATCCATGTTTTCGCTTTTCATTGTTTGCCTGTGATAGACCACTATCTGAAAATATAAAATGGAAAATCTCAGAAATGAAACAATTCGTAAGTTATCAATTGTGCACAGATCTGAGTAGTGGGCACTGCCACTTCTCAAAAGACCCTTGCTTGGCCGGGCACAGTGGCTCATGCCTGTAATCCCAGCATTTTGGGAGGCTGAGGCAGGCTGATCACAAGGTCAGGAGATCGAGACCATCCTGGCCAACATGGTGAAACCCCATCTCTACTAAAAATACAAAAATTAGCCAGGCATGGTAGCACGCACCTGAAAGCCAAGCTAATCAGGAGGCTGAAGCAGGAGACTCACTTGCACCTGGGAAGTAGGCATTGCAGTGAGTCGAGATTGCATCACTGCACTCCAGCCTGGGCGAAGAGGGAGCCTCTATCTAAATAAATGAATAAATAAATAAATAAAATTAAGTATTATTTACTATTATTATCTATAGGTTTCACTCACTACTCAGAATTGAATTATAATTTCTCTCCACTATATATCTGTTGGTATGCCTGATGACACACAGAATATAAGGAACTTAAAATGATCCAGCCTAACAATTCAAAATTTAAAGATATGGAACCAACCAAAGTGCCCATTGACCAATGAGTGGATGAAGAATGTGGTATACCGACTTCGAATTATACTACAAGGCTAAAGTTACCAAAACATGGTACTGGTATAAAAATAGGCACATAGATCAATGGAACAGAATAGAGAACACAGTAATAAAGCCACATACTTACAGCCAATTATCTTCGACAGAGCATGCAAAAATATAAATTGGGGAAAGGACACCCTATTCAATAAATAGTGCTGGGACAACTGGCTAGCCACATATAGAAAAATGAAACTGGAACCCCATCTCCTCCTCTTATACAAAAATCAACTCAAGATGAATCAAAGACTTAAATCTAAAACCTGAAACCATGAAAATTCTAGAAGACAACATCAGAAAAACTCTTCTGGGCATTGGCTTAAGCAAAGAATTCATGACTAAGATCCCAAAAGCAAATGCAACAAAAACAAAAATAAATATATGGGGCCTAATTAAACTAAAAAGCTTCTGTGCTGCAAAAGAAATAATCAGCAGAGTAAACAGACACCCCACAAAGTGGACGAAAATGTTTGAAACCTATGTATCCAACAAAGGACTAGTAACCAAAATCTGCAAGGAACTCAGACAAATCAGCAAGAAAACAAAAACAAATAATCCCATCAAAAAATAGGCAAAGGACATGAATAGACACTTCTCAAAAGAAGATGTGCAAACAGCAAACAAACATGGAAAAATGCTCAACATCGCTTAGTCAGGGAAATGCAAATCATAGCCACAACGAGACACCACCTGACTCCTGCAAGAATGGCCATAATTAAAAAGTCAAAAAACAATCAATGTTGGCGTGAATGTGGTGAAAGGGGAATGTTGTTACACTGCTGGTGGGAATGTAAACTCATACAACCACTATGGAAAACAAGGTGGAGATTCCTCGAAAAACTAAAAGCAGAACTAGCATTTGATCCAGCAATCCCACTACTGGGTATCTACCCAAAGGAAAAGAAGTCATTTTATGAAAAAGACACATGCGCATTGCGTGTTTATGGCAGCACAATTTGCAATAACAAAGATATAAAACCAATCTAAGTGCCCATCAACCAGCAAGTGGATAAAGGAAATGTGGTATATACACACCATGGAATACTACTTAGCTATTAAAAGGAAAGAAATAATGCCTTTTGCAGCAACTTGGATGGAGCTGGTGGCCATTATTCTAAGCGAAGTAACTCAGGAATGGAAAACCAAATACCGTATGTTCTCACTTACACCTGGTAGCTAAGCTAAAAGGACACAAAGGCATAAGAACGATACAATGGACTTTGGGGGGTTGGACGGGGGGTGATGGATAAAAGACTACATATTGGGTACAGTGTACACCGTTTGGGTAATGGGTACACTAAGATCTCAGAAATCATCACTAAAAAACTTATCTATGCAACCAAAAATCACCTGTACCCCAAAAATTATTAAAATAAAATTTAAAAATTAAAATTAAGAAAAGAAAAAAAGAAAGTTTATATATATACTATATATCATATATATTATTTAGATATACTATATATTATATATACTATATTATATATAGTTAGTATATATGATACATGTACTCTATATAGTGTACATACTATAGTATATATATGTTATATACTATATATGTTATATAGTGTATATATATAGTATATGGTGTATCTATATATATATAGTGTGTGTATATATATTGTGCATGTACATACACACTATGCAATACTACTCAGCCATAAAAAAAGAATAAAATAATGGCCTTTTGCAGGAACTTGGATGAAGTTGAGGCCATTATTCTAAGTGAAGTAACTCGAGAATGGAAAACCAAATACCATATGTTCTCATTTATAAATGGGAGCTAAGCTATGGAGCAAAGGCATAGAGAGCAGTAGAGTGGACTTTGGAGTCTAAGAAGAGGGGACAGGTAGGAGAAGAGCAAGTGATAAAAAACTACATATTGGGGACAATGGACACTACTCGGGAGATCAGTACACTAAAATCTCAGCCTTCACCCCTATACAATACATCTATGTAACCAAAAACCACTTGAACCCTAAAAGTTACTGAAATTCAAAAAAATTTTTTAAATTATCAAAGCTAGTCAAGTGTTGATTAATTGAATATTACAGTGAAGTAATATATACACTTCAGTATTTATTATACTGGGTCATATACATATATATACTGGGTCAGTATATATAACATATAAATAAGCAATATTTAAGAATTAGAGTATACCATGATATACGTATGATTCAAGCTACACTGCCAAAAAGATAACTTCTCTTTGATGATTCAAGAATTCAGAATTTTTGAATGCCTTGTGATCATTATTTTGAACATTTATTTTAAGGATTGCATTATTTTTCTGTGATAGAGATTTCTAGAGAAAAATACTGAATAACAGACAGCTTTCATATAGGAGTAATGATAGTAATGATATCGATCATAATATTCAATAGCATCATGAGTGCTGGCTACATGCCAAGCATGTAACTCATCCTTGCCTTACAATCATTTAATAGACTCTTCTGATTCCCTTTTGCGCTTGAATGGAGATTTCAAGAGACCAGAAGACCTGCCCAGGTCAAGCAGCCAATAAAAGCCAGACATAGGAATTTGAACTTTGACCTATCTTCCCCCAAGCTCTTTTGTTAAAAGCTCTCAGGCTTCCACAGCAAGGTTCAACCTGCAAAGAACTAAATATGAGAAAAGAAATATTGTATTGATGAGCAAGTAAAAAACAGCCCATTTTATAGGAGGAAAATTGCAAGGCTAAAATTTCATTTAAAAATTTTTTAAAGAAAAAACAGCTAAAATAAAGTCAGATTTTAATTGAAATGATATTTTAAAAGTGTTTTATAATTTATTAAAGACTTTACAAATAACATATTACATAGTCTACTTTAAACGGATATGGAATGTGTAACCTTTTTTTTTTTTAATGGTAGATGAAATAGCGTTAAGCACCCTGCAAATTCATATTTCTAATGTAATGGCTACATTTCATCTCACTGTTACTTTTATCTTCCTATCTACAGAGGCTGATGGAAAAAGGCGTATTAAATGTGATAGGATCAGTAGAACTTTGAGTAATGTCAAATAAAATGCCTTACGTGTTGTTGCTGTTTTGATTGTATGACATCTTATAGACTTTGGTCTCTGCCAGAATGATCAATCTGTCACTTGAGTTATTTGACTATTGATTCATTTTCAGAAATGTGTTGACATAAGTCATACTGTGAAAAGAAAAGCAGCTCCCCTGTCTCCTGATACCAGATTCTGAGTCTCGGGTCTTTGCCTTTTTGCATGATTAATGTTGTTCTGAACCTAAAGAATCAATAAACATTTTCTGAAGCAGAGATATCCACATCCCTAAAGAGGGATGCCTATTTAGTTTCCCGCTCGATCCACAAAATGCATTACCCTTTGGAATGAAAGGATCAGGCCTGGCTGGTTGATGTGAATCAGGAAGTCTGTTCCAGTTTATTCTTTTCAATGTGAAAAGTCCTACATTTAGGAGTACACCAAAGAGCCCCCCACGGTGGCCTGGAAGAGTAACTACATTTACACATTCCCAAACCACCCAAGTTAAATGTTGGAAGGGTTTGATCCTTTAAAAGGACTCTATGTTGAATGCTGCTGATAATTGTCTTCTTAAAGAGAAGAAAACTGAAAGAAGCGTGCACACACACATACACTTTATATAGGATTCTCTGGAACAGACAGCATCATCCTTAAGGACTTAGAGATCCACCCTGTTCTAGAAACATCATTCACTAAGATTGAGAAAAACTTGCTTCTCTCTCCTGAAGCCATGTAGTTTGGCTCTTCTGCCCCTTTGGGAGAGAGATACGGCCTTGCTGTATATAAACACAGATATGTCCCCCACACAATAGCCCAGGAAAAAGAACAAAGGACTCAAAGCAGTTGATGTGGCAAAGACAAGAGAGGAATGTCTTTGGAATCCTCTCTTTCCACACATTACATAGAATTGTTCTCAAGGATAATAAAGCCACGACTTCAGTCCTTTTTCAAGGTTAGGGCTCCTTTCCAAGTAAAGCAAATGAAATAATGTGAAGGCAAGATTTAATTGTGTGAAGGTAAAACAGGAGTTCAAAGCAAATATCAGGTATTGTTGACTCCCCTCTGCCTCTGACAGCCACACACACTCAATTACACTCCTTCAGTGCCAAGGAGCGTGACAAGGAGGTCCAGCCATGAGTAAAACCTGACACAGATCCACTGTCTCAGTCCATATCACTCCAGACCCAGGCAAGGACAAGGAAAACTTGATGGCTGAATGCACGGCTGAGCCCTTTGTCTAGAAAAATGAAATTCTTGTTGTGATTCTGGTCTGCCGAGTTGGGGTTGATTCACAAAATAAAGCATGACAAGGAGAATGTGATCTGATAAGCCTGGAAATGACTGCCAATTCATTCAGCCTGAATGGGGTCCCCACTGGGACCTTGTCAACACACTGAATTTGAGCTCAAGAGTTCCAAGCTTTTCCTGTAACGTGCTGTCCAGGGTCACCAGCTTATAGAGGAAGATTGGGAAGACTTAATTTTCTTAAACAAGATGCCATGGCGAGCTCTGGATTCAGCGTGGCAATGATTCCAAAATCAGCCAGCTTCTGGGGCTATTTGTGACACAAATCTTCAGAGAGAATTCTTTCCATGCCTGGAAAGAAGAGAAATTAGCAATCCAACCATGTCATTGAACCAACCTGGGACATTATTTAATACATCTAATTACATGAGAATAATTTCATTAGCCCCAGCTTTCATTTGAATATGCTGCAAATGGTCAAAAAAATTATATCTCCTTCATGGAACACATTCGTAATGAGATTTTGTGGCTGAAGATTTACTCCACATGACAACTACAAGGTACCAAACTTTGAGCTAAATGAACCCACTAAACAAGCAGGCAGTACTTGTTGGGCTCCTAATTATCATTATTTACAAAGTATCAACAGAGTGAAATTCTGTAAAATGTTTGAAGAGATTTATTCTAAGCCAAATATGAGTGACCATGGCTGACGACACAACCTTCAGGAGACCCTGAGAACATGTACCTAAGGTGGTCAGGGTGCAGCTTGGTTTTATTCATTTTAGGGAGACATGAGACATCAATCAAATACATTGAAGGTATACATTGGTTCGCTCTAGAAAGGCAGAACATCTAGAAGTGGGGAGGCTTCCAGGTCATAGGTAGATTTAAATTTTTTCTGATTGGCAATTGGTTGAAAGAGTTATTATCAATAGAAAGGAATGTCTGGCTTACAAGAGATTGTGACCAAAGTTTTATCATGGAGATGAAGCCTTCAGGTAGCAGACCGCAAAGAATAGATTGCAAAGGTTTCTTTTTTTTTTTTTTTTTTTTTGAGATGGAGTTTCGCTCTTGTTTCCCAGGCTGGAGTACCACAACGCTATCTCGACTCACCACAACCTCTGCCTCTGGGGTTCAAGCACTTCTGCCTCAGCCTCCCAAGTAGCTGGGAATACAGGCGTGCACCACCATACCCGGCTAATTTTTGTAGAGACAGGTTTATTTTTAGTAGAGACGGGGTTTCACCATGTTGGTCAGGCTAGTCTCAAACTCCTGACCTCAGGTGATCCACCCACCTCTGCCTCCCAAAGTGCTGGGATTACAGGCGCGAGCCACCACACCCGGCCGATTGTAAAGATTTCTTAAGGTTTCTTCAGACTTAAGGTCTGTGCTGGTGTTAAATGCTGGTCAGCTTTTCCTAAACCCACAAGGGAGGAGGGCATAGTGAGGCATATCCATCCCGTCTTCCCATCATGGCCTGAGCCAGCCTTTCAGGTTCAATTTGGAGGGCCCTGGCCTAGAGGAGGAAATCCATTCAGATGATTGGTGGGGGGCCTTCAAATTTTATTTTTGGTTTACAAAAGTATCTCATAACCACCAGGCAAATGTCACTAAAGTCCTACGTACCACTTTACTGAGAAAACCTAAGTGAAGGACATCTTTGCAGAGGACAGAGATCATTGGACTACTGGCTCCTTATTAACCATCCATCTCTCTGAAGGTGCAGAAGAGGGCAGGGAGGCAGGAGAGCCCCACGCATCCTCCACTCTCTCTTATTAGGCTGCAGTGACCTGGGTTTCTTGCTTTGGAAGGGTTTGCCACCAAGAGTGGAAAATAAGGCTTTCCCCTCTCTCCTGCTCTCTCCCTCTTCATCTCTCCTCCCACCTTCTCTCCTTTCTTCCCTCTTTTCCTCCTTCCTTCCCTCTCTCCCTCCCTCCTTTGCTCTCTTCCTCACTCTCTTTCTTTTCTTTTCCCTTCCTTCTATCCCCCTTCATTTTCTCCACTCAGCACCACCAGGAAGTAGACACTCAGTGATGAGTGATGACTCTTACTACCTAATGATGCAAGCATTCTGCTTTTAATTTTGGCCCAGGCCAGTCTCAGGATATTTAGCTAAGTGTTATTATAGAGAATGAACTCATCCCATGACACCTTAAAGACTAACCATTGAATATGTCAAAAGACGGCATAGACAGCATCAACTGGCTAGCCTAGCAAGTTGGCAATCGCATCCTCTTTCATTAACTTTATTTGACTTGGCCAAGCTGCCCTCTGCCTCTTCAGACCCCTCCTATTGCTGGTACCCCTCTGTGTTTTATTTTTCTTCTGCATCCACTTGAGGCCTGCACCTCTGTCAGTCACCACCAGTTCCTCTAACTACTTAACCGTATCTGGTATCCAGTAGCCCTGAAATGGCATTCTGTTGGAATCAGCGGGAAAAGGACGGCAGTTATAGATGAAGGCGGAACACCACTAAAACCTCATTAATACCCGCAGCTTTAGAGAAAGGAGAGAAACGGCCATGCTTCAAAAATGTCAAGAACACAAGATGATAAAAACAGCATCCTTCTCCCCTAATCCTGCTCCAATCGCCCCCCTCCAGCCCCACACCAAGAACAGTAATGTTTTATGCAGAATGACTGTGAGAGAAAAGGCATCCCCAAAAAGAAACCCAAAGGGAAAAAAATGCACTAAATTCAGTCCTTCTTCCCCCATAACTCTTCTGCCGCTGTAAGTAAGTTCATTCCGACATAATCTCTAGGAGAGCAAAAGAGAGCTTCAGGTGAAAAAGGTTACCTACATTTATAATGTCAGGCACTGGGCCTGCCAGGTAAAAGGTAAATGGTAATTTTATCATTAGCATGCCTGACCCCTTGGCCGCACCATATCTCACAGGAAACAGTAGGAACAGCTCACCTGTCAAGATGCAAACGCTTAAAGGTCAGTGCACACAGAAATCTTCCAGAGCTCACAACTGAATTGCTGACACCTTTTATTATCGCCCGCTTAAATAAATGATTCAAGGGGCAAGACAAGGAAAGATGGGCTTAGTGTCGAGATTTACACGAAGGATTCTTGGAGTTTTTGATTCAAAATAATAAAAAGAAAAACTTTTGGCTCTGTTTTGATATTCAGGAATAAGCAAAGCTTCAGAACTTTACAAAACATTTTCAAAACATTGCTGGGCTTGAGGAATTTTCAGTATTCCTCAAAAAATTCACTATCAGTTTTTAATGTAATTACATAAGGAATTCCCTCTCCTGTTTTGCATCTTATTTGATGTAGAAATAATTTCTCCATTTTTTTATTCCTTTTTACTGGGGGCAGGAAAGCAGATAGTAAGGAAGCTTTTTGCAGCATTACCCAATTTAAACAGCCAAAGGCATGAATAGAAATTTAAAAGATTTTTCCACTTGTTTGTTTACAATTAAAATCACAGAAAAACTGCATGTTGGGACCAGGCACAGTGGCTCACGTCTGTAATCCCAGCACTTTGGGAGGCCAAGGCAGGTGGATTACCTGAGGTCAGGAGTTTGAGATTAGCCTGGCAAACATGGTGAAACCCCATCTCTACTAAAAATACAAAAATTAGCTGGGTTTGGTGACAGGCACCAGTAGTCCCAGCTATTCGGGAGGTTGAGGCAGGAGAATTGCTTGAACCTGGGAGGTGGAGGTTGCAGTGAGCCAAGATTGTGCCACTGCACTCCAGCCTGGTGACAGAGCGAGGCTCTGTCTCAAAGAAACAAAACAAAAACTGCATGTTGCTTTTAAAGCAAGCATAGCAATTCCTCAAATGGTGAAAGATGGACTTACCCCACAGTCCAGCAATTCAGTTCTAGGTGTATACCCAAGAGAATTGAAAGAAAGAACTTGAACGAATACGTGTACACCAATACGCGTAACAGCATTAATCATAACAGGCAAAAGGTGGAAGCCACCCAAACATCCATCAACAGATGAATGAATAAAGATATAGTCCATCCCTACAATGGAAAACCATTCAGCCTTACAAAGGAAAGACATGACATTCTGGCACATGCTACAACATGGATGAGCCTGGAAAACACGCTAAATGAAATAGGCCTTTCACAAAAGGACAAATAATGGATTATTCCACTTATATGAAATATTCAGAATAAGGAAATCTATAGTGGCCAAAAGCAGATCAGTGGTTACCTAGGGCTGGCAGAGGGTGGGGAAGATTTGGGGGAAGATGGATGGCATAGGGGTACAGAGTACCTTCTTGGGCTAATGAAAATGCTCTAAGATCTGTTGCAGCGATGGACACGCAATTCTGTGAAAATTCTAAAAAAAAAGTAAGCATGGCAAGGCATGGTGGCTCATGACTATAATCCCAGCACTTTAGGAGGCCAACGTGGGCAGATTACCTGAGGTCAGGAGTTCGACACCATGCTGGCCAACATGGTGAAACCCTGTCTCTACTCATAAAATACAAAAATTAGCCGGGCATGGTGGCATATGCCTGTAATCCCAGATACTCAGGAAGCTGAGGCAGGAGAATCATTTGAACACAGGAAGTGGAGGTTGCAGTGAGCTGAGATGGTGCCACTGTACTACAGCCTGGGTCAAAGCACAAGAATCCGTCTCAAAAAAAGAAAGTAAGCTTGCTCTATTTGGATGGAAACGCTAATATTGCTAATGGGATAAAGGCAGAATTGCTGGATAAAACACTGCCCGTATTTACTAAATCTCACAAGTCTAGATAAAAGGGCTCTGATAAGTGCTGCAAAAAGTATCTTATTATTAATAAGAAAATAATACAAATTTTATCATTTAGAATTTTTCCATTTGTTATTAGAGAACTGACAGTTTCTCTGAATTTGTGTCTACAAAACAATCATCAACCCTTTTATTCAGACACAGAGATCACAGCATTTCTAGCGTCCCACTAGTGCTGGCAAGTCGTGGGTTCCAGTCTGAAGCCTTTACAAGTGTTCCTGCCAAGCTGCAAAGAGTCATGGCTTCCAGCCCTCTGGAAGTATCGTGGAAGGTTAGTTACCTTTCACTAGCTCCTCACTGGTCAGGAAGACGGAGTATCGCACTTAGAATAGTTCCCACCCCATACTTAAATAACACCTTAATCTCTCTTGAATTACTTTATCACAGCCACTCTTCTGTACCCCTCCCATTGCCACAATGTTGGTGCCTGAGGCCATTCTAAAAAAAAAAGAAAAAAGAAAAAAAAAAAAAGATCACCAGAATGCCAAGCAAAAGATAGGGTTGGTCATTTGGAGGTTTATTTTTAAGCTTCAAAGACTAAAAAAATGGGCTCAGGGAAAGAAAATACATGCAGAAGAGATGTGTACAAATTGTCTTAAGTATTTTTACGGGTGCCAATTCTAATTTTATCATGAAAAATCAACTTAAAGCAAAAGAAAATACTAACTGCAAACTTTACTTCTGAGTACCTTCTTGCCATTCCCAAGGAGGCAACCAACTTCCAAGAAAATCTGTTTGTAGCATTATTATGGACTGAATGTTTGTGTGCCCCGCCCCCCTCGCCAAATTCCCATGTACTGAGATCCTGACCACCAATGTGATGGTATTAGGAGGTGGGGCCACTTTGAGATAATCATGAGGGTGGAGACTCATGAATAGGATTAGTGCCCTTATAAAAGGAATCTCAGGGATCTCATTCGCTTTTCCATCACATGAGGACACAGCAAGAAGATGCCATCTACAAGGAAGTGGGCCTTCGCCAGACGCCAAATCAGCCAGCACCTTAATCTTGGACTTCCCAGCGTTCAGAACTGTGAAAAATAAATGTCTTTTGTTTATAAACTACCCAGCCTATGATAGTCTGTTTTGGCAGCATGAATGAACTAAAGCAAGCAATTACCTTCACAGACATCAGTGGTCAGTCTGTAATGCATTAATTGCCCCACTAAATCATGGTGTGAGCGATCCCTACAAAAATAGGATCAGCCTAAGTCTTCCAGGATTTTTCTCCCAAAGGATCTAATAACTCTGCTTCACCCTCATTTGCCAGACTTCCTCCCTTGGGTCTCGTGGCTTCCTCTGAACCATCCCACTGGCTGCTCTTTCCTTCCCCACTCATTACTCATGTCATTTTTAAAACTAACTGAAGAGAGTTACCATCCCACACTATGGGATCCAGTCTGTCTCTCCTAATGGACCTGAGGTTCTAGGCAAGCCTCATCCTGTCCCTTCTTCTCCTCCTTCCTTTCTTCCCACTTCCTCTACATTTTCCTCCATTTCTGTCCCACTCTCCTTCCCAGTCCCTGTCCCATACACCAAATTCCTACACAGCTTGTGTAGCTCTCTGAGAACCATTCATAAAGAATTTACTGAAGTTGGCAGTTAGGGCAAGATACTCAGACAACTAGCATTCTTCCAAAAATCCTTACTGCGGGGAGGGGTAGCAGCCTGGGACCTGCTGGTAGGAAAACCTGTTGGTAGGGGGACAGCCTGTGAATAAAACCAATCTTCCGGGGACCCTCTCAAGACCCCCCCTTGCTAGGTCAGCTCTGTGAGGGACCATCAGGCACCAAGAACTGGGAGCCCCAATCTGGGAGCCCCAGATTGAAAGTCTGGGCTCTAAGAAAGCTCTGCACAGGGCCAAGGCTGTCCTGAAATGACAGAGATGGGCTTCCCTTTAAGCCTGCTTTGTCTCTCCCCACATCCTCTTCATTTGGGAGCAGAAGGAAGACGAGGTTAGGTCTTCATTAGGCCTCTGTATGTGTGGATCAGTTTGATTATTTTTAAATGTAATAGTATGGTCTTAAAGAAGCACAGGAATAAACTAGTCACTCTCTAGTAGAGCCTGGAGTTACCACTGGGAGCAATAGGAAGAGCAACAACCAGTGATAGATGCAGCTAAATCTGATTATCACCAAACCTGAGCGGGCAAGGCCCTATTACCATTTGTCTAAGGTATAGGATATAACCCAGGTACATTTGGGGGTTATTTCCTACCTGTCTGCAGGGGTATTAGAGCCCCTTATTTAGCACATTTCTGGAAAACATAATATGATCAATAAATTCAAATTCTGAACAATATATCACTTCAGTTGGCTATGAGGCAGCATGTAGACCAAAGAAGAAAAGAGGTTCTTGCGTTTTTTCATTACAAGTTTTAGCAATGATTAAAGATAGTTGGAGCATTATTTTATCTATTCTGCTTGATGAATGAAATAAAAATTACCAAAGATTATTCCATGTTACATGGCCTGAGGATAAATTTCCTCATTTAAATCCTAAAATCAGATCAAATCATACTATGCCCTATGACTATATACTTCTACTTTTATATAACGCAATGATCAAAATCCTTATGTTTGCATTTATATGCAATACATGTAAATATATATGTGTATACAATTATTTGAGCATAAAGAAAAATAAAGATATATTCTAGGCTGTAAACATCTGTTGGAGGATGACATAGGAGAAAAGAACAAGAAAGAAGTATGTAAAAGTTGAACAAAAAAGAAAAAATAAGATCACAAAATATTAACAAATATGGTATCATCCTATTTATATTATTTCCAATGTTTTAATTTAAATTTTAAGAAATTTATATAATTTTATTCATATGGAACCAAAAAGAGCCCGAGTAGCCAAGGCAATCCTAAGCAAAAAAAAAAAAAAACTGGACACATCATTCTACCCAACTTCAAACTATATTACAAGGCTACAGTAACCAAAACAGCACTGTACTGGTACCAGAACAGACACATAGACCAATGGAACACAATAGAGAACTCAGAAATAAGACCACGCACCTGCAACCATCTGATCTTCAACAAACCTGACAAAAACAAGCAATGGGGAAAGAATTCCCTATTTAATAAATGGTGTTGGGAGAACTGGCTAGCCAAATGCAGAAAATTGAAACTGAACCCCTTTTTTACACCTTATACAAAAATTAACCCAAGACAGATTAAAGACTTAAATGTAAAACCCAAAACTATTAAAACCCTAAAAAAAAATCTACGTAATACTATTCAGGACAAAGGCACAGGCAAAGATTTTATGACAAAAATGACAAAGCAATTGCAACAGAAGCAAAAATTGACAAATGGGATCTAATTAAGCTAAAGAGCTTCTGCACAGCAAAAGAAACTATCCTCAGAGTGAACAGGCAACCTACAGAATGGGAGAAAATGTTTGCAATCTAGCCATCTGACAAAGGTCTAATATCCAGAGTTTACAAGGAACTTAAGCAAATTTACAAGAAAGAAAAACAAATAACCCCATTAAAAAGTGGGCAAAGGACATGAACAGTCACTTCTCAAAAGAAGGTATACATGTGGCCAACAAACATATGAAAAAAAGCTCAACACCACTGATAATTAGAGAAATGCAAATCAAAGCCACAATGAGATACCATCTCATGCCAGTCAGAATGGCAATTTTTAAAAAGTCAAATAACAACAGATGCTGGCAGGTTGTGGAGAAAAAGGAATGCTTTTACACTGTTGGTGGGAATATAAATTAGTTCAACCATTGTGAAAGACTGTGTGGCGATTCCTCAAAGACCTAGAGGCAGAAATATCATTTGACCCAGCAATCCCATTACTGGGTATATACCCAAAGAAATATAAATCACCTATTAAAAAGATACATGCATGTACATGTTCACTGCAGCACTACTCACAATAGCAAAGACATGGAATCAACCTAAATGGCCATCAATGATAGACTGAATAAAGAAAATGTGACATATATACACCATGGAATGTGATACAGCCATAAAAGGGAAGGAGATCATGTCATTTGCAGGGACGTGGATGGAGCTCGAAGCCATTATCCTCAGCAAACTAACACAAGAACAGAAAACCAAACACCACATGTTCTCACTTATAAGTGGGAGCTAAATGATGAGAACACATGGACATGTTGTGGGGAACAACACACTGGTTGGGGCCTGTTGGTGGGTGGGAGCTGAGGGGAAGGAGGGAGAGCACTAGGAAGAATAGCTAGTATAAGTTGGGCTTAATATCTGGGTAACACGGCCAGGCGTGGTGGCTCATGCCTGTAATCCCAGCACTTTGGGAGGCCGAGGCGGGCGGATCACGAGGTCAGGAGATCGAGACCATCCTGGCTAACAAGGTGAAAACCATGAAAACTACTGAAAATACAAAAAAAAAAAAATTAGCCAGGCGTGGTGACGGGCGCTTGTAGTCCCAGCTACTCTGGAGGCTAAGGCAGGTGAATGGCGTGAACCCGGGAGGCAAAGCTTGCAGTGAGTCAAGATGGCGCCACTGCCCTCCAGCCTGGGCAACAGGTAACAGAGAAAGACTCTGTCTCAAAAAATAAAATAAAATAAAATAAAATATATATATGAGATATATAATGATACCTATATCTATGTATCTATATATATAACACATTGATCTGTGCAGCAAACCACTATGGCACATGTTTACCTATGTAACAAACCTGCACATCCTGCACATGTACCCCTGAGCTTAAAAGTTGAAGGAAAAAAAGAAATTTATATAATTTTAAAAATTAAACAATAAGGCAAGACAATTTTTTAAAGAGAGTGATTATGGCCCTTCTGTATTTGGGTAAAATTTCTGCCATGGTAGAATTTGCGACAGTGAATTGTGACTGCCCTGTGCTTTTTTCTAGACATTCTCAATGTGTGAGCTACATGAGGGTGGGGCATGTATTATATTGTATGCCACGAACATGCCTGGCTCCCAGCATATGGGTATTCATTCATTCGACTGAATGAATAACTGACAAGGCACTCACTTTCAATGGATCCTCATAACAGACCAATAAAGGGAACAGTGGATTATCCTCATTAACTGAGAAGAGGAAGATACACATTGTAAGACCGCACAGCAACAGCTATGGTGACATAGCCTACCAATCTGAGGAATTTTTGAAAATATTTTCCCTTTTCTAATTTCAGATCCAGTGGAAATCCTCGTGTCCTGTTTTAAAAAACAAAGTAAATTCATAATGCAAAATGAACAGATAGTGTCACTTGCCTTTCAGACAAGTTAAACATTCTCATTTATTTCCTCTCCCTCAACCCTTTACAATCTCTGTTGTTTGGTATCATAAAAAAAAGCTAGGAGGTAAACACTCAGGAATACTTTTGCCCTGAACATAGAGTAAGAAATTGAATTTTCCATTTCAATGCACCATTTGTACCTTCATCATTCAGGATTATGCAGTATCCTTAACATAGATAAGAACAAAATTGTTGTAGCCATATTTCACGGTTGCTTTTTAAAGAATTCCTGCTGAATTGTAATCATCTCTCAGTATTGCTTGTGGGTGTCCGTTTAATTTACCTCTTTACAATTTTCTAGCACTTTGTTAATTCCCAAGAATTTGTATCATTAAGATCATTAAACTATGTTATTTTCAATAGACTATTGAAGATGATGCTAATAATGTAAATGTACTCCCTGACAATGCAGAAGTTGATGTACACTATTTCATTATATCTTTATCCTTGCCTTTTTAAAAAGCAGATCCTTATCTTTGTTAAATTTTTTTTCAATCTTTCAATTGTTAAATTCTTCTATGTAAAAAGATGCCATTTGACTTGGGAGGAAAAAAAAACCTTCAATTTAAATTAGAAAGTTACACAAAACACTAGTAATATTGTTTCACTTCACTAATTATTTAAAAGCGATATTTCCACTTTCATTTCTTTTCCCATCTTCCTTCTGCCTGTAAGTGAACATAGCCTCATAAACACAGTTCACAGAAGCAAATATGTTTAGCTGTGTCAGACTCCTTTGGTTCCCAGAGAACTTCAGACAGGGAACATAAAAAAAGGCGACAGTTTCAGAAGCCACTAAAATTTTATACTTGGCTTTGTGACCAGGATTAACGCCTTTTAGCAAAACTCCATAAGAAATGTTGGTTGCTTGCTCTGTGCCATCACAGCCATGAAAACTCCCCAACACGTCAGCCTTCCTCATAAACAGTAAGTGTATTGTAAAACCGTTTACAGCTGTTGTAAAAATATTTTGACTACTTTACCCAACCACCTGAGTAAGACACCTGATACCAGTTAAAGGAAAAAAAAAAAAAAAAAAGGAGAGCGAGATTCCCCTTTTCAATCAAGCCTTCCAGAACTGAAGGTGGGTGGAGAAAAGGAAAGTTACTTTTCTATTAAAGTCATATGTTGCTATGCCTACGCCGTACAGCTGTTATAAGGTCTCATCAAAACAAAGTGTCTTTACTTCTCCTGGTCTTTATTTCCAGTAGCAACAATAAGCTTCCAGCTCCTGTTTTCCATCTGAGAGAGGTCAAACATTTTATTGGGATGGAGTCCAAGTTACTGTCTGTCGAAAGGAATAGAGAAGCCAAATCATTCAGGTAGGACATTTCCAGAGTTGTCCTAACAAAGTTGCTTCCCCCAGGGATGCTGCCCCTACGAGCAGCAGGCTCGAGTCCAGCCCCACACCAGCCCCAACAGCCTGGCACCCTTGTGAACATCCACACAACTTGGCCCTGCACTCTTCAGCTCTGTGTGCAGCTCCTTCTGTATGTGTCTACCAGACAGACTCCACTCACAGTGTCCACCTGAAATCCAGAGACGATCTCTTACCTCACATAGCGATATGGACTGAGAGACTGAAAATACAAATAGACAGAGGCTGAATATACAAATAAGCAGACATATATTTTAAAACAGTGACCCACAGTCTATGCAACCAGCCCAGAAAACCAACGGATCAGCTGCAGGAGCCAGCCCAGGAAGCCAGTCTGATGTCTATGACGCAGACTTCTAGGAAGTCACACTATCTCTAGTAACAATCCAGGAAGCCAAACAAAAACCCTTGTAACGATTGCTCCGAAAGGACCAGGACTTAATTAAAAACTGACAGTTTTTCTAATTTTTGTCCCTATTTCTGAGGACCAACCAGAGAAACCCAAGTTGCACTCTACCAAATCCCACAGGACACCTCACTTCCAGTGAGCTCCCTCCAGCTTCCCACACCAGCAGCCTTCAATCAGCACGCTCTCGAAGCCTTCCCTTTCTCCCACTATGAAGCTTCCCCACTCCTCTGCCTGCCTCTGAGTTTCTGCCGAAAGACAAGTGATGGCAGCTGACTCGCTCATAGCACGTTCTGAAAAAATAAACAGTCTTTGCTTATTCTCATTTGATTTTTCTTCATTTATTTCCACAGGACAAAAATAACATTTCTTTCCCAATAACTTCCGGTGTTTCTTCAAGGGCAATTCTATTAAATGAACAGACTCAGCTTTTTCAGAAAGAGTCTGGTATCCACTGTAAGTAGAAAGAGATTACTTCCAAATTTCTGCGGGATTTTCCCAGAGGGCTCTGTGAGGTGAGTGACTGATTACCCTGTCCTGTGGAAAATGTCGATGGGTCAGAGAAGAGAGTGAAAGTGTAGACTTTACAGCTCCACTCCCCAGGGACATTTGGACTCCTGTGATAATTCAAAATTTTACCCAGACCCCAGGATTCATGTCAAACTCTATTTCTTCCCAAAACATCTTCCCAAGCCCTTCCAGAGAAGACTTAACCCGAGGACGGCCTTCCCAGCCTCAGCCCTCACACTGTACTTGAAATCCAACCATCCTGGTCCTATTTGTGTCGCTGAATTAAAGTGCATTTTCATCTCCTAAAAAATGCCTTTTCCCTAGCCCCCAGTAAATGTTTACCCAATATTCAAGGCCCAGATGAAATGGCACTTCCTCTCCTTATCTTCCCCTAACTTCCCTAAGCAAAATTACTTGCTCCCTCATCTCTATTTGCAGAACTGAATGTAAACCTCTGCAACAGAACTTGCCATGGGACATCAGAGCAATTTGTTTATATGGCCATCCCCATAGATGGACAGATACTCCTCAAGGACAGGAACTGTGTCCTTGATATGATGTATACTTAGTCTCTGAACTGTGTGTACATCATATCTCCATAGCAAGTGAAATTGGAGGGAAGGGAAGGGGAGGGGAGGGGAGGGGAGGAGAGGGGAAGGGAGGGGAGGAGGGGGAAGGGAGGGGAGGAGGAGGAAGGGGCGAGGAGGGGGGAGGAGGGGAGAGGAGGAGGGGAGAGGAGGGGGGAGGAGGGGAGAGGAGGACGGAGGAGGACGGGGAGGAGGGGGAGGAGGGGAGAGGAGGAGGATGGGGAGGAGGGGAGGGGACGAGAGGGGAGGGAAGGGAGGGAAAGAGGGGAGAGGGAGAAAGGAGACATGAGGGAAGGAAGAAAGGAGGAAAATGAAAAAAGGAAAAAGAGGGAAAGGAAGAGGGAAAAGAAGAAGGAAAGAAATACGGAAAAAGGAGAAAAGAGAAGAAAGTAAGGGAGGGAGGGAGGGACATAGGGAAGACGGAAGGGAGGGAGGGAGGGAAGCAGAAAGATTTTAAGAAATGCTTAGCACATCCAACCTTTATCATGCCCTTCAGTTTTCTACATAAAGCTCTATTTGCAGGTGCCGTTTCTGTTCAGGCACACCTAATAATGTTGTAGTGAGAGTCTAGTATGTAGCATTTACTAGTAACAGAACAGAATGTGTATACCTCCCTGAAGTTGGTAAGGGAGTGGACTATCTCTTAGGCGAGTGGACGGTTGGATGAAGAGTCCCGGCTGTGCCCCTCGCCAGCTCTATGCTCTCTTCCTAAGCTCCCTGGACCCTAGCTTTGGCATCGGTAACATGAGAACACTAACAGAAACTCAGAGGGCTACTATTGTACAATTAAATAAGGCATGTAGGTAAAAGTCCTGGCAAAGGAAAAGCAGTCAAAACATGTTTATTTCTTTGTCTACTTTGATTTTCTCATCTTTATCAGGCCTTCAAAATCAGAATTCAGTAGACATGGATTCTTTCAGGCACCCAGGCACACAAAAATCATTTTTCCTCCAGAGCTCAAATACTAAAAGCTTTAATATTTTTGAGCAACGCCTCCAAAACAGGAAGTTAGATTACCAAGCAAACCCATCTTCATGGATGAAACAGAGTCACCAATCTCAGAGAGAAAACACGCTCAGTGCTGCTGTCTCAAAGCCACTTCTCCCTCTGCACTCTATCCACCCCTTCCTTCCCCACCCCCAACTTCTCTCTCCAGGTCAAGAGAAAGGCTACCCAGACACCAGCCTCTCCACTCAGTCAACTTCTAAAAGAGCTCTGCATTCCAGGGAGCTGAACCACAGTAAAAACAAAAATATTGCCTGCGGGGAGGATAACAGAGAGGGATTTGGGGCATGAAACAGGCTGCCCATCTGACTTCAGAAAGCCCAGCCGAGCCCTCCAAGGGCAGCTTCGGTGACCCCTCGCCCCTCTCCTGGGGTACTTGCTGCCGCTCTGGTTTTATTTATACTGGTTGCCATCAAAGCAAAGGGTGAAAAATGGTTTAGGCAATTTGGTTGCAAGAGGGGGAGTAGGAGGAAGAGAGGGTAGAAAGAGTAATGGTAGAGAGGAAAGGAATTAAAACTGTATTAAATAAGACAAGGAAACTGTACAAATAAACAGTTTAATTGAGGGGAATAAAGAGCCGAGAAGAGTGGCTCAAAGTTAGATTCTAAACAGGCCAGATTTGTCCTTGGTGCCCTTTTCCAAAGGCTGTTTGGAGTTATTGTCCGTGGAATTTGCTGAGCAAGGCAGAAAGATGGAGGGCTGTAAGGATGTGTGATCACAGGTCACTGAAGATGGCATCAATCTCTCTGACATCCACACACCTGAAACCAGGCTGCAAATACACAAGCAGCCTTCTTGAAACACGGAAGAGGTGCACTGTGGGCTCTGTGGGTTTCCAGCGTAATAACCGCCTTTCTCCTCCAAACTACGAAAGAGGCTGGCTGGACCCAAGCTCAGAGCCCACCTGGTTCATGTTAACCTCATTTTCAGGTATTCTCTAGGAAGCGATGGACGTGGGAAACCCAGCAGGCTGGGAGGCACCGGGAATTTAACTTCAGTTTTGAATGGTATTTGTCTTCTGAGTTGGCCCTGCAGGAAAGGGTTGAGCCGTCATGAAGTTGTCAATACAGCACAAAGTGAAGGCTGGAGGCTCATCAACATCCAAGAAAACTCAAGGCAAGACTCTGCCTCATCTCTCGGAGTTTGTCTTCACCCTGGTAGAGCAGAATTTTCCCTCTTCTGTGCTCCCAGAACATGGAATCCACATCCCTACTAATCCATCAATCACATGTATTATAATCTATAGATTTGCATGTCAGTCTACTTAGTAAACTCTTAGCCTCTCTCTCAAAGGCAAGGACTGTGTCTCATCCAACTCTTTAACTCCAGTGTTCAGCACAGTACCTGGTATATTATAGATTTTCAGTAAACATTCATTAGATAAATGGATTAAGTTGACCAAAATCTAAAAGAGAGAGACCTCTTCTTCAACTAGTCCCCACTGACACCAAAAGCTGACATGCTTTGGTGTCAAACAAACAAGTCCAAAACAATTACTGTCCAAACAAATGGACAATAATTAACTCACTTTTATATTTCCACGTGGCAACTTAATTTTGAGAAGCAAACTATAAATAAAAGCAATTTTTGCAAAAGATGTAGCAAATAATTCCACTTAAATGTATTTGTGCTGCTTCTCAAAGTGGCTGGGATCCCCAGAACTTTAATGAAGAATTCCAATGAATCCAGGCATGGTGGCCCATACCTGTAATTCCAGCACTGTGGGAGGCAGAGGCAGGTGGATCACTTGAGCTCAGGAGTTCAAAACCAATCTAGGTAACATAGTGAGACCTTGTCTCTACAAAAAAAATTTTAAAAAATTAGCCTGGTGTAGTGGTCCACACCTGTGGTCCCAGCTACTCAGGAGGCTGAGATGGGAAGATTGTTTGAGCCAGGGAGGTCGACGCTGCAGCGAGCCGAGATTGCACCACTGCACTCCAGCCTGGGTGACCCAGTGAGATCCTGTCTCAAAGAGAAAAAAAAAAAGGAATTCTAATGACAATTTTCAAATACAATACTCTCTGCTAGTTTGCTGAGGTCAATCTTTCAATTACAGACTCTTGAGTTCCCCCCTACCTCATTGCATTAGAATAGTCAGGGAAAGGATTTAGGAATCCACACATTTTGAACAAGATCTTCAAGTGGTGGTTAGGATCATGCAAAGTTAGGTAGTGCTCTGTCAGGGAGTACTAATATTAGAAAAAGCAAGACATTAGGAGTCAGAGGACCTGCGTTCTGCTACCTGTCATTTACTGGATATATAACTTTATGCAATTATTTAACTGTGCTGAGCTCATTCTCTTATCTGTAAAGGAAGCGAAATAATGCCTCCCCTACTTACCCAGCAGTCAGGGTTACTGTTAAAATCAAATAGGATGCTATAAGAAAGGGACAATGTTCTGAAAAAGCGCCGTTAGTAAATGAACTCAGCCTCAACTGTTTATTCCTTCATGTACCCTTTTCTGCCTTCAAGAGAACATAATCTCTCGAAGTTTGAGAATAAGTGGGCATGTCAGTGCTTAGCAAGAGTCAGGAATCCCCAAAAAACATGGGAGTGGAAGAATTTCTTGATACTATGACAACCCAGCAGCAAAACTACTGCTGTGAGGGATTCTAAGCCTCATGATCACACAACAGTGACAGTCCAAGTGGGAGAGTGAGAGGTCGTTTCCTTCTAGAACCTTCCAAGGGACTCTAGAGCAACACCTGCCAGGTTGAGCAGTGAAGGACAGACTCTCGAGTGACGATAGAGACTTGGGCATGTGTACATCTACAGACATGGGAAGGAAGGGGGAGGTTCTGTTGTCTGTTTCTACAAACTGGTCATCTGTGACACTGTCCTATCTATGAATCACCAACTAATTAAACGACTTCACTTAGTCTAGTCAGGAAAAATGAGAAAGAAGGTGCTCATGATTCTCTCTGTGGTTTTAATTGCACCGTGTATAAATCACTGACTTTGTGAAATTACTCTGTCAGTCTTTCATTTTTCTGTGCAGGATCTCCAAAGAATGTTTCCATTGTTTATTCTTAAATTTGCCTTCTTAAGTCTGAAACCCCATTAAGGCAAGTGACTTTTTTTTGTAACGCTACCAGGTAGTCCAGTTCTGAGTATTTTGTTTCATGGAACAATCAGGAACTACTCAGGCAGCTGGAGCCACAAAGAGAAATCAACCGGACAAGAGCAGCCCTGCACAGCACCATGATGGAGTGGGGAAGATGAACAGTATTTGGAGACCATGGTTCCAACAAGGTGAGCGTGTGAGGAATCATCTTATGATAACAAGTATTGCCAGATGCAGCAAATAAAAATATAGAACACAGGCCAGGCATGGTGGCTCACGCCTGTAATCCCAGCACTTTGGGAGGCCAAGGCGTGCAGATACTTAAGGTCAGGAGTTGGAGACTAGCCTGGCCAACATGACAAAACCCTGTCTCTACTAAAAATACAAAAAAAAATTAGCCAGGCGTTGTGGTGCACACCTGTAATCCCAGCTACTCGGGAGGCTGAGGCAGGAGAATCACTTGAACCCAGGAAGCAGAGGTTGCAATAAGCTGAGATTGCCCCATTGCACACTCCAGCCTGGGTGACAAAGTAAGACTCTGTCTCAATAAATATATATATATATATATATATATATATATATGTGTGTGTATATTTTATATATATATAACAGTTATATATATACACACACATATGTGTGTATATATATGAATATATCTGTATATTTTATATATATATACACACATATGTGTGTATATATATAAAAAACACTCAGTTAAATACAAATGTCAGGCACACTGTGTAATTATTTAGCATAAGTATGTCTCATGCCCTATTTAGGACACATTCATACTAAAAAGTAATTTGTTAATGATCTGGAATTCAGCCTTCACCGGGAATCCTGCCTTTTATGGGGCAACCATAATGATAACACTGTGGGTTCCCTGTCTTCCTTTCCCCTGAGCCTCAGCCATGGTTGCCCATCAGAGAGGTTTAAAGATCCTCATGACCAGATGACGTCCCAGCCCAACTAGATAGAATCCCTGGAGGTGGGACCCAGGCTTCTGTATCTTCATGATTCCAAACCTCAGCCAAAGCTGAGAACCACTGTCAGACTTCTGGTGTTTAGGCTTTTCTTTCAAAGGAAAAAGCAAATGAGCTAGTTTAGAATGAAATCTGAAGGACCATCCCCCATGTATCTACGGACACTTGATTTATGGTAGAGATGACACTGAAGAGCAGGGAGGAAAGGATTCAAAAAGAAAGAAAAGAAAGAAGAGAGGGAGGAAAGAAAAAGAAGGAGAAAAAGAAAGGAAGAAAGGAATGAAAGAAGGAATGAAGGGAGGGAGGAGGAAGGGAGAGTGGAAGGGAGCATTTCCGCCTCATATCATACAAAAAATCAATCCAGTTGTATTCTAGATTAAATGTGAAAGGCAAAATAGAAAGACTTTATAAGATAATACAGAAAGAAGAGAAATATTTTTTAAAATAGGACATAAAGGCACAAACCATAAAGGAAAAGATTGATAAATATGGCCACATTAAAATTAAGAACATTTGGTCTTCAAAAGACATCAATAAGAGAATGTAAAGCTAAGCCAGAGAGTGAGACAGTCTGCTTGTCATTCATGACATATCCCGAATTTTTTAAAACCCTACAAATCAATAAGAAAAAGATCTGCCAAAAGAAAATAAGCAGTAGACTTATCAAGGACTTCACAAAAGAGGCCATGCAAATGGACAATAAATATGTGAAAAGGTGTGCAACTCCTTTGTAACACAGGAAATGCAAATTAAAACCACTTTTGGAGGTGTCACTATATACCCTGCAGAATCGCTAAAATTAAAGAGTAACGTGACCAAGTATAGAGAAGAATACATATCAAGGATAATTCCTTCACACATCTGGAAAGAGTGTACATTGATACAATCATTCTGGAAGAGATAGTCTACTACTGATAATAAGAATCTGACCTGATGCAATGGCTCACGTCTGCAATCCCAACACTTTGGGAGCCGCAGCGGGAGGATTCCTTGAGGTCAGGAGTTTGAAACTAGCCTGGGCAACAAAGCAAGAATCTGTCTCTAAAAAAAAAAAACCAGGCCTGGTGGCCCACACATGTAGTCTCAGTTACTCAGCTGCTTGGGAGGCTGAAGTGAGATCACTTGAGCCCAGGAGGTTGAAGCTGCAGTGAGCCATGATTGCACTACTGCCTTCCAGCCTAGGAGACAGAGCAAGATTCTGTCTCAAAACAAAACAAAACAAAACAAACAAACAAACAAACAAATGTAATCTACTAAAGATGAATATATATATACTTCACAATCCTGCAGCTCTAGTCCTGGGTTATAGACTTAACAGACAAGGCTGCCTGTGGACATCAGATATGTACAAGGATATTCATAGCAGAGGACAGCCTAACTATCTGTCAACAGTAGAATAGGTGAAAAAAATTGAAAGAGAGTCACACAATGAAATGTACAGCCATGAAAACAAACCACAGCCTCAAACAACAACCTGGATGAGTCACACACATACACTTGAGAGAAAGAAGCCAGCCACCCAACAAAGCAGGCAAAAATACAGAGCATCAGTATCCACACATAGATGGTAAAAGATAAAGTAAGCAAGGAAGCGACCACCATGAGAGTCTGGAAAGCAGCTGCCTTTGGGGAGTAGGTTGGGAGCTGGGATTAGAAAGGGACACACGGGAGCCTCTAAGGCTGTGCAAGTGTTCAATTTCTGGACCCCCCCAGCAATGGTGATAGGAGTATTTGCTTTATTACATTTCATTAAGCAGTGCATTTGTGACTTACACACCTTCTTCTTTAAGTGTTCTATATTTCATAATTAACAAAGTCTTGTTTAAAATAATGCTCAGGACAAATTTATGTCTTCCATGAAGACTTCTTGCACCCCATTCTCTGAGGAGGTTTTGCATAAACCTGCCTCTAAAGTGTTGCAGGGCTCCCTCCAGGCCCCTGCCCACCACCTTTCACCCCAACAAGTTTTTTGGGTGAATTCTGGTTAAAAATGAACAGTAGTCAGAGCAATCCTTTAAAAATGCAAGTCAAGACATGTCACGCCTTTGCTCAAAATCTTCCCAGGTCTCCTCATATTACTCAGAGGAAAACTCAAGGCTTCCCAATGACCCCTAAAGCCTTAAATGATCTGTGAGCGAACACCAGCTCACCCCTCTGCGCCTCTGCTGTCCTCTGTCCAGCCACACAGGACACGTCTGCGCTTCAAACTGACCACACAGGCTCCCACCTCTCCAGCCACTCCCTCTGTCCACAAAGGTCTCCCCCAGCATTCACGTGGCTCCCTTCCTTCTGGCACTTGATCAAATATCACTTTCTCATGACAGCTGACCCTAGCCGCTTCATTTGGAGTCGTTACACCTTCTGCTGCATTCCCCATCTCTCTTATCTTGCTTTTCATTCTCCAATGGTAATCATGACTTCTACCATCTAATATGATTTACTTTCCTACTGGTGTTTGTTGCCTATCATCTGCCACTGGAAGGTCAGCTCCAGGAACACAGGGATTTTTGTCTTTTTGGTTCACTGCTATATCCCCCACACTTAGAAGAGTATCTGGCATGAAGTAGGTATACAATAAATATATGTTGAGTGAGTGAATAAGAGAATGAATGAATGAATGAATGAATGAATGAATGAATGAAACAATTTATCAAATGCAACCTGGAAAAAGTTAAGAAAAGTAGCTGCCAATAATGGAATGATCTGCAAATTGAAGTGACACAAAGAATGAGATTGTCGAATCAATCTCAAGTGAATTAGAGATTCTGCTCAGTGTCAAGCCTTCCTGGTCATTCTGAGGACACAGGTCATCAAGAGTCAGGGGTCAGACAGAGAGGTCTGGAAGCAGCCAGGTCCTCTCCACAGCAGATGCTCTCCAGCTGAGATGAGGACATGACCTCTCTAAGTGATCTGTAGAGTTCACGTCACTTACAGAAGAGTTCCATCTCCTATACAGGACATCCATGTTTGCTCAGTTTATGTGACACAGTCATGCACCATGTGACAATGTTTTTTTGTTTTTGGTTTTTTGAGATGGAGTTTCACTCTTGTCACCCAGGCTAGAGTGCAGTGGTGCCATCTCAGCTCACTGCAACCTCCTCTTCCTAGGTTCAAGCGATTCTCCTGCCTCAGCCTCTGAGTAGCTGGGATTACAGGCATGCACCACCACACCTGGCTATTTTTTTTTTTTTTTGGTATTTTTTTTTTGTATTTTTGGTAGAGATGGGATTTCACCATGTTGGCCAGGCTGATCTCGAATTCCTGACCTCAAGTGATCCACCCGCCTCAGCCTTCCAAAATCCTGGGATTACAGGAGTGAGCCACTGCGCCCAGCCACCATATGACAATGTTTTGGTCAACCACAGCCCACATATATGACTGAGGTCCCGTAAAATAATAGAGCTGAAAAATTCCTATAACCATGGTAACATTGAAGCACAGTGCATGACTCAGTGTTTGTGGCAAAGCTGGTGTCAACAACCCTGCTGTGCTGCTAGCCATATAAAAGTCTAGCTCGTGGCTCAAGCCTGTAATCCCAGCACTTTGGGAGGCCGAGATGGGTGGATCACGAGGTCAGGAGATCGAGACCATCCTGGCTAACACGGTGAAACCCCGTCTCTACTAAGAAATCCAAAAAATAGCCGGGCGAGGTGGCGGGCGCCTGTAGTCCCAGCTACTCGGGAGGCTGAGGCCGGAGAATGGCGTGAACCCGGGAGGCGGAGCTTGCAGTGAGCTGAGATCCGGCCACTGCACTCCAGCCTGGGCTACAGAGCGAGACTCCGTCTCAAAAAAAAAAAAAAAAAAAAAGTCTAGCTCATGCAGTGATGGACAATTCATAATACTCGATAGTGATGATAAACAACTATGTTGCTGGTTTATGTATTTACGATACTATGCTTTTATCCTTCTTTTATTTTTACTTTTTTGTTTGTTTGTTTTGTTTTTGTTTTTTTCTTGAGATGGAGTTTTTCTCTTGTTGCCCAGGCTGTAGTGCAACGGCACAGTCTCTGCTCACTGCAACATCCGCCTCCCAGGTTCAAGCAATTCTCCTGCCTCAGCCTCCTGAGTAGCTGGAATTACACTCACACACCACCACACCTGGCTAATTTTTGTATTTTTAGTAGAGATAAAGTTTCACCATGTTGGTCAGGCTGGTCTCGAACTCCTGACCTCAGGTGTCCACCTGCCTTGGCCTCCCAAAGTGATGGGATTACAGGCGTGAGCCACCGCTCCCGGCCTCTTTTCCTTATTTTTAAAACGTTAACTATAAAACAGACTCAGGCAGTTCCTTCCAGAGAGATCTCAGAAAAAGGCACTGTTATCATAGGAGACGACAGCTCCCTGCATGTTTTTGCCCCTGAAGACCTGAAGCAGCTAGGGTCAGCTTCCAGGAGAAAGTGGTACTTGACCAAGTGCCATCTGGTGGGACAAGGTGTGAAGGTAGCAGACAGTGAAGGTGGTGATCTTGACCCTGTGTAGGCTTAGGCTAATGTGTGTTTGTGTCTTCATTTTTAACAACAACAACAAAAAAAAAAAATTAAGGAAAAATTTTAAAAATTTTAAAAATAGAAAAAAGAATAAGAACATACAGAAAGGAAATATTTTTGGACAATCGTACCATATGTTTGTGTTTTAAGCTTAGTGTTATTTCAAGAGTCAAAAGTTAAAAAAAATTAAAACATTTATAAAGTAAAAAGATGACAATAAGCAAAGGTGAATTTATTATTTCGTGCAGCCTAACGGTACAGCGTTTGTAAAGTCTACAGTAGTGTGAAGTCACGTCCTAGGCCTTCACGTTCACTCACCCATCACTCATAGTTTCACCCAGAGCAACTTTCAGCCCTGCAAGCTCATTCCATGGGAGGTGCCCTGTATGGGTATACCATGTTTATCTTTTCAACTGTATTTTGACTGTATCTTTGTTATGTTTGGATATGTTTTGACATAAATACCATTGTGGTATAACTGCCTACAGTGTTCAGGACAGTAACCTGATGTACAAGTTTGTAACCTAGGAGCAATAGGCTGTACCATTTAGCCTAGATGGGAAGTAGGCTGTTCCAGCTAGGGTTGTACAAGTGCGTTCAATGATGTTCGCACCACAAAACTGCCTACCGATGCATTTCTCAGAAGGTTTTCCTACAGTTAAGGAACTCATGAGTGTATTTTCCAGGGAACTATGCTCCAGAAATGCATGCATTCCAGGTCATTTGAAGTGAGAAAATATTGATAGAAAAAGGCCAACTGGAACAGCCAAATGATGTCACATGGGTCCCTGGTGTATTCTGATCTCACTCAATGTCCCATCTCCTGCTGCCTCCTGTGACTTCACTGTCAGGGCACAACGGTCAAGGGTCATTGCTCTAAAGAGTTGTGTCCTGGGGATGGCTCTGACTCCCCTGAACAATATATTAACAATTAAATGAAGTTTTAGAGTTTTCCAAAATTACATATGATTCCACTCTCTGGACAAGACCATACTTTGTTGTCACAATAGGAACATTGGAAACAGTGAAAAAGCAGGTGTGGTGCCAGGCATGACCTTATGTTTGGGTCAACCCCAAATCTTGCAGAGTTCTGATTTGGAAATGTCCTCACCCCATCAGACAATAAAATTCTGGTTTTTTGGTTTTTGTTTTTTCTGTAAGACAGAGTCTCACTCTGTCGCCCGGGCTGGAGTGCAGTGGTGCGATCTCAGCTCACTGCAAGCGCCACCTCCCGGGTTCATGCCATTCTCCTGCCTCAGCCTCCCGAGTAGCTGGGACTACAGATGTCCACCATCACACCCGGCTAATTTTTTTGTATTTTTTAGTAGAGACGGGATTTCACCGTGTTAGCCAAGATGGTCTTGATCTCCTGACCTCGTGATCTACCCACCTCAGCCTCCCAAAGTGCTGGGATTACAGGCGTGAGCCACCATGCCCAGTCCAGACGATAAAATTCTTGAAGACAGCACAGTGTCTTGTTTTCTGTTGTATCTTTAGCTCTTATCAGTGTTTGGCCCTTAAACTGCAGTATAAATGGAGGAAAAGGACAGAACTTCCCTGGGTCGTAAGTGCTCGTAAGAGGCATTCCTCTGGCCTCCGTGCCCAGGTCCACAGGCCTTAGGCCATAGAGCACTGTTGAATTCTTAGGATGTGAGCTCAGGGGGACCCAGCTGAGCCATACGCACTCATGCCTCACTACAAAAAAATCTCAAACATGCATATGAAATACCTCTATGTTGGCTAGGCGGGGATGTCCCTAGTAGAGGCCCAGATAGGAGAATTGGTTAGTGGTACATCTGGTTAGGACTATAAGCCAAAGAATGTGATGGTCACAGCAGCACATACCCCTGCAAACCTCTGGACATTCCCACCCAAAGAAAAACCTTTCATTCCCTTTAAAACCATATAAAACCTGGGCAAGGCCTCCCAGAACTTCTCCTTTCCATTTGGCTTGGAATGGCCTCAGAGGAGAAGGAATGCATAGATTGGTGTGAGAAAGAGAGAAAAGAAGGAAATTCCTTTTTCTGCCCCTATGTTCAAAGAGGCACAAGCAGCTAGTCCCTGCACACATTAAAAAGAAAGAAAAAGAAAAACACTCCCACGTGTAAGTTGCTCCTTAGCAATGATGCAGCCATTGCTGGAAATGTCCGTAGCTGTTTCAGACACTGGAGTAACCCTTCAGGAATGATTGCTTCTCGGCACTAATGTTGCCCCAGTGGCAGCTTCAGAAAGTGCTGCCTCACCCAGGGGCTCTGAGGTGAATTGTGTCCCAACTCAGGTTACACGCAGGTGCATTTAGGGCCAGTCTCAGGTTTTTGTGTAGCTGCCACAAAGGTTTAGATCAAACAAACATGATCCCCCCGAATACCTGCCTGGGTCCCAATGGATGCCTCGAGCTAGTCTTCGTTTCTATGGCTTCGATGTCGATTCTTCCCAAGTTTAAAGGCCATATTCAAGGATATCATAGTTAGCCTAAAAGTTTACCCCAAGATTAGCCTATTTTTAATTGTACTGTCTTCTTTACCTGGAATCATGGAGATGAAAGTGTTCCCAGAAATTGCGCTCTCTCGTTCTACCCTGTCATTGTATGAATGAGGACACAGAAGCTCACTCGAAGAGCTAACATGGCTCACCTGGTATCTCAGAACAAATGGGTGGCCAAGCCAGCCGCAGACAGGCCTCTGGCTTCTTATTCCCTCTCCAAGTCTCTTGCTACTGTGAATGCCTTGGTTTCGGTGTAAATAAATTGAATGAGGTATTTCCTAAGAGCAGAGTGAGGGAGATGGCAAGTGAGTGGGTATTGGATTCCTGAAGTAGGCAGAAAGGCACAGAGAAAATGAGTAGACCCAACTCACAAATGTTGCCTGCGGCTAGACCTTTATACATTTAATATATGATGATAATAATAATAGATCCACTCAGCCGCTCTTTTCTTCTGAGGGACCAAATTCGCCTGCGCTTTTCAATGGTCAGATAGGAATGATATTCGGGGGCAATGACATTCCATATACATTTTGCCCTTGACGTCCCAGGGTACACCTTCCTTGAGGGTTATAATTCTTTAGCTGGCTTCGAGTCTACTCCTGGTTCTCACACCAATGACTTACACCCAAGAGTGTATATCTATTATAATTGCTACCTAAAGAGAATAAGAATTACAGATAAGTAATTTTCTTTTTCTAATCTAACCCCCTGGAGGCATTTGAGCAGGTGATGACAGGCATTTCTGCTATAATTTATACAATTTCATTTTTCTTAATCATGGATTTTAGTTCTCTTACGTCACCTGCTTGAAATGAAGCAGAATTTTTTGGTTGCTTCTTTTACATTTATAGTCTCACTTGCAAAGTGTTTGAAAGGTCCACACAATTATGAGAAATTCAGATTAGCATCTTCTCTGAAATGGCTTTCTCCTAATTGTGTCCAAATCCTTTTAAAACAATTTATAAAGTATGAATTTAGGTGCTACGGTGGGACACCATATTTCAAGTACTTAAGTAAAAGTGAAAAGTTAATAAGTGGACATTTATAGCTATTTACCTAGGCAGATAAATTGATGATTAAGAATGTATACCTCAAATAATTCGTATGGTACAACATAAAAGAAAATTTAGGAAATGTTGAGGAGTGGGTTTGGGTAATTCATTTTTGTGGTTCTCATCTTTTTTTTTTTTGGTTCTCATATCTAACACAATGCCTGATGCCTGAAAATATGTCAGTAAATGTTGGTGATTTGTGTTTAATGTATTTAAAATGTCATCAAATAATGCAACATTCTGATAGCACCTTTCAACCTCACACCCACTCCTTCAAAGCCAACTCAGTGCGGCCAGCCCTAAGGAATCCAGGTCAAAGCAGTGCTCCCCAGTGCAGAGAGTCCAGATGTTCTGATATAGCCCAAGATCATCTGAGATCCAGAACTATGGGTGGCAACATCACTGATGGATCAGCAGATCTGTTTAGGGGGTTAATAAACAAGATTTTGTTGGAATCGAATGCAATAATATAGAATGGAATGAACATGAACAGAACACATCTCCCACGGTAAGAGAAAGCACTGTTTTGTGAAATTCTTTCTTTCCCTGTGTACAATGGGCTAGGTTATGTGATAACATATATTTCTTCCTTTGATTCAAAACAAGTTTGAAAACCACTATAGTAGGTTGAATAGAGGCTCCCACAATGATATGTCCATATTCTAATCCCCGGAACCTATCAATGGGACCTCATGTGGAAAAAGGTTCTCTGTGGATGTAATTAAGATAAGGGTCTCAAGATGACTAGATCATCCTTGATTATATGGGTGAGCCCTAAATCCAATGACACATGTTCTTATAAGAGAAAGACAGAGGGACACATGAGAAAGACTGAAGAGAAGGAAACAATGTGATCACAGACGCAGAGACTGGTGTGGTGTACACACAAGTCAAGGATACCTGGAGCCACCAGATGCTGGAAGAATCAAGGAAGGATCCTCCCCTAGAGCCTGTGGAGGGAACACGGGCATGCAGACTTCTTGATTCAGACTTCTAGCCTCTAGACCTGTGATAGAATAAATTTCTGCTGTGTTAAGCTACCCAGTTGCTGGTAATTTGCTGCAGCAGCAACAAGAAACAAGAAGTATAGTCACTGATCTTAAAAAAGAAAAAAAAAAAAATTCTAGGTGTTTACAACTCCAGAATCAGTCTTATCCCAAACCAGTCTCCACCAAAATCCCAGAGTTACCCAAAACATGAAATTCATTCTAGTCCAAAGTTCACCAATACTTTTTTAAAGTCTTGCCTTTTATGAGAAGCCTAAATATCTGAGGACCCACAATCTGATACAGCCCCAGGGAAGGAAAAAGAACCCCACACACTCACACACAGTCATCAACACCAGATAAAGACAATCCTCAGCCTGCTGTCATCGGACAAGGAAATTTTCTGAAGCTTAATTTTCTGTGAAGCTATTATTTTATTCAATTTTTCTAGAATAAATTTGTAATAATAGCAATGCTTCTTCAAACTCAAAAGATGGACTGGAAAAATCACCATTTCAGACTTTTCCCTAGCCACTAGGGCCAGCAAAAAAGGGAACTTGGCAAGGGTGAGAAAAGATGGCTCATTTCATAATAATATAATTGTCAATTCTCACTATATTCTTTCCCAGATTGACAAAAAGGAGCATTGTGTCTGGAGATGTAGGTATATTATACATGAGCCTTTAGCGACTGTAAGCTATCCAAGCTGCATGAAATATAATTCAAGCATGATAAAGGGGAATTATAGGTGCTTGTAACAAACCTGTTGTAGTCTTCATATCAACCGTAATTAGTGTTATGAATTACCAAGTACCAACCATAGCGTAAAGCAATTGACTTTTTTTGGTTTTTCTCCAGATTTACATGAGGACCTTCGTTCATGTCATTTGAAGTAACCAACACCTATGTGAAAAACACAAGAGGCAAGACATCCCAAATTTTGTTCATTCACTTAGTCATCATCTTTCCATTTTAATGTGAATGACTCTACACTAGTACTAGAACACCTAGTACAATGCTTTGCACATAGTAGTCACTCAGTAAGTACACTGAACCTAAATGGATTACGTATTTTGAAAAGGCAGTAAAAACTAGATGTTTGGGATAACTATCAAGTGGGAAAAAATAGAAGTGGACATATGAATAATTGTGACAAAAATCAACAACTAGCTCATTGCGTTTCTGACCAATGTGCCCTTTTCCCCTTACATTTAAAAAGAGAGAGTGAGAGACAGAAAAGAGGGAGGGAAGGAAGGAAGGGAGGGAGGGAGGGAGGGAGGGAAAGATTAAATGAAGAAGGAAAGGAAGAAAAGAAAGATAGATCAAGACAACCAAGATTTTCAAACTTCATGTGCCCCCACTAATAACAAGCTGGTTGAATTTCAAACCTCTCATCAACCATAATCCCTTCAATCCCCAGCAAGCCACAGCAAATAAAAATTCACTGGACTCTTTCAGGCCTTGCAAAGACAAACCACCGCTCATCAAGGATATGTTGACATTGATGAATTGCTCACCTCATACTCATGACACTGTGAAAGTGATTTGTGTACATTAGGGTGGCCATAAAAGATGACACAGGAAGCCCTCAGGAGTGAACCAAGACAATGAAGAGGAGGGATGGTTGGTGGCAGTCAGGAAGCCCCAAGAGTGGGTCAGGATGGGGTAATCACGGTGGCATCTGAAGTCCACAAGGAAGCTACCTGCACAGGTGGCAGAATTGGGTACAACCATTTTTAAAGTTAATATTCCTTTGCCTTTCTGGGCAAATAGTAGGAGGCTACTATAAAATTATGGAAACAATCCTAGATTTGAACCTGCTGCTAATTAGCTCTACCCTTGAACAGGTGACTTCACTTCTCTAAGCCTCAGTTTTTCCCTTCAGTGAAATTATGATAACACCAAGCTTCAGGTTGTTATGACTATTCATTACTTAATGTCTGTTAATGTGCTAGGCACAGTAATGGATATCGCACTCAATAAAGTTTTACAATTTTGTAAGTGAAATCCTGTAGTCAGCTGCCCAGGGATCACTGTAGCCTAGTATCATTTAGAAAAGGGTGTATTATTAAGTTAAATTTTCTTCAAATACAAATTAGTACGTTTCTTCAGTGAGGATAAAACTGAAAAACCAGGTTTCCTTCGGCCCAGCCTTCAGCCTCCACCAGCTTTCTAAACAAGGATCGCTAACACTGCCTCTCAACTGCTCAAAACCTCAGAGAGGCCAGGTGCGGTGGCTCATGCCTGTAATCCCAGCACTTTGGAAAGCCAAGGCAGTCACATCACCTGAGGTCAGGAGTTTGAGACCAGCCTGGCCAACATGGTGAAACCCCGTCTCTACTAAAAATACAAAAGTTAGCCGGGCATGGTGGCATGTGCCTGTAGTCACAGCCACTTGGGAGGCAGAGGTGAGAGAATCTCTTGAACCTGGGAAGTGGAGATTGCAGTGAGCCGAGATTGTGCCATTGCACTCCAGCCTGGGCAACAGAGCGAGACTTCCTTTCAAAAAAAAAAAAAAAAAACCCTCAGAGGTTCAGTTCAGCGTGCTTCTCCCCTTCCATTTCATTAGGATTTCATTCAAGGCAGTGCGGTAGACTGGAAAGAGCTTGTACTTAAGAGTCAGTCAAAACTAGATTGAAATGCTACTCCTGCCACTCCAGCAAGTCCTTTAACTTCTCTACACCTCAGTTTCCCCAACTGCAGACAAGCAACAATAACACTTTACAAACAGGAAATAACAAAAGGGAGAAATAAACTTATTTGGGGACAGTAGTTTTAGGGGTTGAAAACTATGACATTCTCGCAAACAATTCTCAATATATGCTGCAAAGTTGGTACTCAATAAAGTCAAACATTTTCTTTCTTTTCTTATTCCAAACCTCACATCCTTTTCTCCTGCATTCCACCTCAAACCAAGGGGTCCCTTTTGAAGCCTGCACCTTTGCACCTTGGCAGCGCTCATTCTGTGCATTCTGCCTGGAGTGCTGTTCTCCATCCCTAAACATCTGAATCCTACCCAGTCTTCAAGACTGAAGTTAAACAGCATCATTCCCACAAAGCCACCCTTCTGCCCAAAAAAAACAATACTCCTCTTTCTGAACTTCCTAACCTTTGTCTTTGAGCTTCTTGCAACGCTTCACTTTGTGTTTGCAGTCATCACAGCTCTAAGGCCTATATCCACCCAAAAGCAAATTTTCTAAGGGTGCAGTCTCCATCTGTACCTTCTTTCAGAACCAGTGCCTTACAGGCCTGGTGCATCTCAAGCACTTGAAAATTTTTTTGAGTAAATAAATCAATACCAAAGTATGTGCATTCAAAGAAAATTTTATATGAAATATCTATGCTCAATTAACAAATAAGAAATTTAGGCAGGGTACAGTGGCTCATGCCTGTAATCCCAGCACTTTGGGAGACCAAGGCGGGCAGATCATGAGGTCAAGAGATCAAGACCATCCTGGCCAACATGGTGAAACCCCATCTCTACTAAAAATACAAAAATTAGCTGGGTGTGGTGAAGCATGCTTGTAGTCCCAGCTACTTGGGAGGCTGATGCAGGAGAATCGTTTGAACCCAGGAAGCAGAGGTTGCAGTGAGCCACGATCGTACCACTACACTCTAGCCTGACGACAGAGGGAGACTCCGTCTCAAAAAAATATATTAGATTAACTATCTGCACTAAGCCAGAGATTCTCTGTCTTATTCCATTTTACTGTATTTGTGTAAATAAAGTAATTTGCATGTGTTCCCCAGCAAGTTTAAGAAGGTATCTAATATGGTTTGTTTCTGTGTCCCCACCAAATCTCATGTTGAATTGTAATCCCCAACGCTGGAGGTGAGGCCTGGTGAGAGATGATTGAGGATGGATACATGGGGACATTGGGGACAGATTCCTCATTAATGGTTTAGCTCCATCCCCTTGGTGTTTTCCTTAAAACAGTGAGTGAGTTCTCATCATTTAGAAGTGTGCGGCACCTCCCCCATCTCTCTCTTGCACTTGTTCTAGTCATGTGACATGTCTTCTCCCCCATCCACCTTGCACCATGATTGTAAGTTTCCTGAGGGCTCCTCAGAAGCCAAGTAGATGCCAGCATCATGCTTCCTGTACAATGCGTACAACTGTGAGCCAATTAAACCTCTTTTCATTATAAATTACCCAGCCTCAGCTATTTCTTTACAGCAGCATGAGACTAGACCAACCCAGTATCCAATACCTGCTTTCAATATTCCAAACATTTTAAGGCCCTTCATTTTCTGTAAAAAGCAAATAACTTTAATTGTGCTACTTTCTAGCATTTGACAGCTTTGGGGCTTTGTGTAACAGAAATCAAAGCAATTAGTAATTTCATTAATTTGATGGTGCAAAATGTATCAAAAATATCACCTGTCCTTGTGTACACTAGTGAATTGACTGAAGTTTTTTCCCTTTTAATTTGTTTAGGTTCATATAAATGACATATCAAGCATAACTAAATAATCCAGCTTCCTGAAAATTAATCTATATAAATCCTCTAAAATTTGTTTAATTTTTTAAAAAATCTTTAGCACTTTAAAAAAGCTAATTAGCCAGGCACAGTGGCTTACACTTGTAATCCCAGCACTTCGGAAGGCCAAGGCAGGTGTGTCACTTGAGCTCAGGAATTCAAGACCAGTCTGGGTAACATGGCAAAACCCTGTCTCTACAAAAAATTACAAAAATTAGTTGTGCATGGTGGCAGGAGACTGTAGCCCCAGCTACTTGGGAGGCTGAGGTGAGAGGATCGCTTGAGCCCAGGAGGCAGAGGTTGCAGTGAGCCAAGATCACGCCACTGCACTCCAGCCTGGGCAACAGAGCCAGACCTCATCTCAAACAAACAAACAAACAATCAAAAAGTGAACTCCTTACTGAGGACAATGCAAAGAATAAACTAGGTTATGTGTAAGGTCAATGATGCCTCATGCTTGCACCCTGCCTTAATATATTTTCTCTTTGCCATGCAAAGAGTCTGTGTCTTGGGAAACAGAAACTAAACCTAATGCATTATTACTCTGGCTGCCACTTTGTTCAGGATTTAGAGACAGCCCATTGATAGAGAATCACACAACGGTTTTTCAAGATATATTATGATTTATGTGTCCTGAATAAGGGAAGAATGTTACATTCTGGTGATGAAGACACTACCAGCCTGAAATCTAACCCTGTCCAGTTCTGTAACCTCTAACAAAACCTGGCACCTGAGAGTGCCTGTCTTTTAAAATTCAGGGCACAATATTTTCTCCACTGTATAAGAATATTTTGAAAGCTCATTTTTTAAAATATAGAGCATTTTGAAAGAAAGTGATCTTTATACTGATAAACTTCTGAGAGATTTAATGGCCAATATTAGTTTATCAATTCTGCTCTCCAGGACGTTAAAATGCACCCTAAACTCTTCTTCAGTGATATAAGTGTTTTCTACTAAAATCATTTGATGACAATGTAGCAGGTTATCCAACATGACAATCCACAGGATTAAACTACACACTTATCAGCAAAATTTTAAAACAAAAAAAAATAAAAAGTAGAAGCTGACTAAAATGACTAAATTGAAAAATTCACTAGAGAAGTTCAAAAGCAGGCCTGACCAGGCAAAATAAAGAATCAAGTTTGAAGACAAATCACTCGAAATTGCTGAGTCTGAGGAACAAAAAGAAAAAAGAATGAAGTGAGTAGAGCCAAAAGGACTTACGGGACACCATCAAGAGGATGAGTATGAAAGTTCAGAAGGAGAAAAGAGAGAGAGAAAAGCAGAAATCATTTGGAGAAGCCATGGCTAAAAACTTCCCAAATTTGAGAAAAGACATGTAGTTACAAAGAATCTTTGCAAACTCCAAGTAGGATAAACCCAAAAAGACCTATACTCAGATACATTATAATCAAACTTTAGATACTAGGAGAGAATCTTGAAAGCAGCAAAAGAAGAATGATTCATCATGTATGAGAGGTCCTCCATAAAATTATTGGTGGATTTCTCAAGAGAAACCTTGCAAGCCAAAGGTAGTGGTGCAATATATTTAAAGTGCTGGGGGGAAAATCATCAACTAAAAATTCTGTATTTGGCAAAGCTGTCCTCCAAAAGTGAGGGAAAAATCAAAACATTTTAAGATAAACAAAAAGCTGAGGTCATTTATTACCACTAGACCAGCCCTACAAGAAATGCCAAAGGGAGTCCTTCAAATCAAAATGAAAGGATGCTAGAAAGTAAATCAAAGCCATCTAAAAATATAAAGTTCTCCAGTAAAAGTAAATACATGAACAGATATAAGAAACAGTATTATTTTAATTTTGGCTGTAATTTCACTTTTTGTTTTCTATAGGATTTAGAAACAAATGCATAAAAATAATTGTAAATGATAATGGGTACATAATACAACAAGACGTAATTGATGACATTGATAAGATAAAGTTGATGAACTGAGCTGTAAGAGAATAGAGTTTTTATACACAATTGAAGTTACATTGCTTTTAATTTATAATACATTGTTATAACTTTAGAATGTTACAAGTAATCTCCATGGTAACCACACACAAAATATCTACAGAATATACACAAAAGAGGCAGGGCGTGATGGCTCACGCCTGTAATCCCAGCACTTTGGGACACGGAGGCAGGTGGATTATGAGGTCAGGAGTTCAAGGCCAGCCTGGCCAAGATGTTGAAACCCTGTCTCAACTAAAAATACAAAAATTAGCCGGGGCCCAGTGGCAGGCACCTGTAATCCCAGCTACGCAGGAGACTGAGGCAGGAGAATCACTTGAACCCGGGCAGCAAAGGTTGCAGTGAGCTGAGATTGCACCACTGCACTCCAGCCTGTGCTACAGAGTGAGACTCCATCTCAAAAATAAATAAATAAAATGTAAAAAATTAAAAAAGAATATACACAAAAGAAAATGAGAAGGGAATGAAAATGTGTCATTACAAAAAATTAACTAAACACTAAGGAAGGCAGGAAATGAGGAACAAAAAAAAGCTATTATACACATGCAGAAAACAATTACTAAAGTGGCCAATGTAAGTCCTTTCATGTCAGTAATTACTTTAAATGTAAATGGATTAAAACCCTCAATCAGAAGACATAAATGAACAGAATGGAGTAAATAAAAAATAAATAAAAAAAAAAACAGGACTCAACTATCAACTCCCTATAGGATACTCACTTTAGATCTAAAGACATGTATGTATCAGAACAATATTGACTTTTAGTCAAACACTGTTACAAGAGACAATGAAGGATATTATATAATGATAAAGAGTGATTTCACCAAGAATATATAACAATTATAAACATGTCTGCACCAAACATCAGAACTTCAAAATATATGAATGAAATATTGACAGCTTGAAGGAAGAAACAGATAGATCTACAATAACAGAAGGAGACTTTGCTATCCCACTTTCAGTCATAAATACACCAGCCAGATAGAAAATCAGTAACGAAATACAAACATCTAAAGGAGCTGAAAATATTTTACCTCAAAATATGCCATTTGTCATATTTTGGGAAGGCTACACAGAGGCCTGCAAACACAAGAACAGCCCTGCAAAGCTGTCTGTTGAGAGGAAAGGTTACATCTGTAGAAGAAATAAAATGAAGAAACAACAGATGCAAATAAGCTTTCTCTGAGACCCTCCCCCCTTATCCAGATCTAGAAAGATTAACCGAGAGTCTTACACGTTTAAAGGTCTGATAAGCAATTACCAAGGCTACCATTCATTCTTTCTGAGTGCTGATCCCTGTGACGTGTCATCTCCTTAATAAGATGACCTTTGCTCCATGCCTTTCATCCTCTTTTCTCCCTCCCATAACCTGGCTTGGCACCATAACCTGTTTTGCCATCTTCCTCCAAGCCCCTATTCTTTCTGTAACCTCAGGAAGATTTAAAAGCATCAACCATCTGGTCATTTCTTTGAGGTTTTCATATTTTGTATGACTTCCATGCCCAAATGCACATTAATACATTTGTATGCTTTTTTCTGTTACTCTATTATCTGTTTGTTTTATAGGCTCAAGTTAACCCTTCACAGGAAAAATTTAAACTTCCCTTAACTTGAATAACACTATGCACCAGCTAGACCTAAGATATGCAGAGCACTCCACCCCACACAGCAAAATACACATTTTTCTCAGGTGCACATGGGGAATTCTTCAGGATACACCATGTGTTACAGCATAAATATGTCTTAATAAATTGTGAAAGATTGAAATCATACGAACTATCTTTTCCAATACAATACGATGACACTACAAATCAACAGCAGAAGGAAAACTGAAAAATTCACAAATCTGTGGAAATTAAACAACACACTCTTAAACAAGCAATGAGTCAAAGAATAAATCACAAGTGAAATTAGAAAATATCTTGAAATACGGCCGGGCGCGATGGCTCAAGCCTGTAATCCCAGCACTTTGGGAGGCCGAGACGGGCAGATCACGAGGTCAGGAGATCGAGACCATCCTGGCTAACACAGTGAAACCCCGTCTCTACTAAAAAATACAAAAAACTAGCCGGGCGAGGTGGTGGGCGCCTGTAGTCCCAGCTACTCGGGAGGCTGAGGCAGGAGAATGGCGTAAACCCGGGAGGCGGAGTTTGCAGTGAGCTGAGATCCGGTCACTGCACTCCAGCCTGGGCGACAGAGTAAGACTCCGTCTCAAAAAAAAAAAAAAAAAAAAAGAAAATATCTTGAAATAAATAAAAATGAAAACACAACATATAAAAATTGATGAGATAGGGCAAAAGCAATAATAAGAGGGAAGTTATAGCTATAAATGCCTACCCTAAAAAAGAAGATCTCAAATTAAGAATCTCATTAAACCCAAAACCTGCATTACTGAGTAAACAATAAAGATTAGAGCAGAGATAAATAAAATAGGGGAAAGAAAAACAATAGAGATAATCAATAAAACCAAGAGTTTGTTCTTTGAAAAGGTCAACAAAATCGACAAAGATTTAGCTATATCGGCTAAAAGTAAGAAAGGAGTATCAAATAACTAAAATAAGAAACAGAAAAGGAGACATTAATTCAATTTTAAGAAATAAAAGGAATTATAAGTGTACTATAAATAATTGTATACCAACAAACTGGATAACCTAGACGAAGTGGAAAAATTTCTAGAAACACACAATCTCTCTCCCCATCTACAAATCTCATTGCACTGGTCCCGATACTTATTGTGATGGTGCTGAATAAAGTCTTTTTTACCATGCCTTAGCAAGTATCATTAAATATTTTTTTCTTTAACAAGGCAAAAAACATATACACTAAAAATAAAAAACATGGATGAAAAATAAAACAAAGTATAAATAAGTGAAAAGACAACCTATATTATGGAAGTCATATTTTAAGATGTCTATACTACTCAAAGTAACCTATAAATTTTATACAATCCCCATCGAGATCCCAATGATGTTTTATGCAGAAAGAGAAATTTGCGTTTTAAAATGCACATGGAATCTCAAGAAACCTTGAATGACAGTCAAAGCAATCTTTAAAAGGAAGAACAAAATTGGAAGTCTCGCACTTCCTGATTTGAAAACCTACTACAAAGTTACAGAAATCCTAACAGTGTAGTACTGGAGTAAAGACAGACATCTAAACCAATGGAACAGAACAAAGAGCCCAGAAAAATAACTCCCACATACATGGTTCAGTTATGTTTGACAAGGGTACCAAGTCCATTTAATGGTGAAAAGACAATCTTCAACTAATAGTGCCAGGAAAACGGATATCCAGATGTAAAGAATGAAATTGGATGTTCACTTTATACTATCCGCAAAAATTTACTCAAAATAATTAAATACCTAAACATGAGAGCTAAAATGATAAAACTCTTAGAATAAAATATGAGAAATGCTTCATGACATTGGATATGACAATTACAGTTGACCCTTAAACAATGAGGGGCGCCAACTCCCCCACCCCACCCCCATGCCATCAAACATGTGCATATAACTGTTGACTCCCAAAAAACTTAACTACTAATAGCCTATTTGTGGACCAGAAGCTCTATCAATAACACAGTCAATTAACACATATTTTATACGTTATATGTTCATATACTGTATTCTTATTTTAAAAAGTAAGCTACAGGAAAAAATGTTATTAAGAAAATCGTAAGGAAGAGAAAACATATTCACTATTCATTAAGTGGAAGTAAATTATAAAGGTCTTCATCCTTGTCATCTTCACATTGAGTAGGGTGAGAAGGAGGAGGGAGAGGAGGGGACGGTCTTGCTGTCTCAGTGGTGGCAGACGCAAAAGAGGCGGAGGAGTTGGTAGGGGAGGCAGGAGAGGTAGGCACACGTGGGGCAAATTTTATTGGAAAAAAATCCGCATATAAGTGGACCTGCACATTTTAAACTAGTGTTGATCAAAGGTCAACTGTATGTGTATATATATGTATATATGTATGTATATACGTATGTATATGTGTGTGTATAAATATATATATACACATACACACACACATACACACACAATAGAGTATGATTTAGTGTTCAAAAGAAAGGAAATTCCAAGATATGCTACGACATGGATAAACCTTCAGGATATTTTGCAAAGTGAAATTATCCTGTCACAAAAAGACAATTATTGTATGACTCTACTTAGATGAGGCACCTGGAGTAGTAAAATTCATAGAGACAGAAAGCAGAATGATGATGACCAGGGTTTTGTGGAAGAAGGGAGTGGAGACTTAGTGTTTAATGGATACAGAATTTCAGTTTGGGAAGATGAAAAAGTCCTGTAGATGGATGGAGATGATGGTTGCACAACAATGTGAATGGACTTAATGTCACTATACTGTATGCTTAGAAAATTGTTAAGGGGGGGAGAAGCTATTAAAGAAAACGAACTTAAGAAATCTGGGCCGGGCGGGGTGGCTCACACCTGTAATCCCAGCACTTTGGGAGGCTGAGGCGGGTGGATCACGAGGTCAGGAGATCGAGACCATCCTGGCTAACACCGTGAAACCCCGTCTCTCCTAAAAATACTAAAACAAAATTACCTGGGCGTGGTGGCGGGCGCCTGTAGTCCCAGCTACTCGGGAGGTTGAGGCAGGAGAATGGCGTGAACCCGGGAGGCGGAGCTTGCAGTGAGCCGAGATCGCACCACTGCACTCCAGTCTGGGCGACAGAGCGAGACTCAGTCTCAAAAAAAGAAAGAAAGAAATGTGGCCGGGTGCAGTGGTGCGTGCCTATAGCCCCAGCTACTCGGGAGGCCGAGGCAGGAGGATCGCTTGAATCCAGGAGTTCTGGGCTGGTGCACTATGCCAATGGAGTGTCCGCACTAAGTTTGGCATCCATATGGTGACCTCCTAGGAGCGGGGGACCACCAGGTTGCCTAAGGAGGGGTGAACCGGGCCAAGTGGGAAATGCAGCAGGTCAAAACTCCCATGCTGATCAAGAAATCTGAATGCTTTTCACGTTATCAAAAATATTGAACGTAAAATACTACTGCTGAAATAATGTTTTTGTTGTAGACATTAAAGATTCCTTAAAAGATAAATGTATGCTTAATTTCTTACACGCAGTAGTTTATACTGTTACTGGCTGACTGTTATTCAGTATATCCTTCTATTCAAACAATTATCTTACCACATTTTTCTTATCTGCATACTTTTGCCCTTTTTTCAAACACCTTTTTTTCTTATTTATATTTTGATTTCCAACTTTTAAATTCAGGGATACATATGCAGGATGTGCAGGTTTGTTACATAGGTAAACATGTGCCATGGTGGTTTGCACAGATCCTCCCATCACCTATGCATCAAGCCCAGCATCCATTAGCTATTCTTCCTGATGTTCTCCCTCTTTCCGTCCCCCACCCGCCCACAGGCCCCAGAGTGTGTTGTTTCCAGCAGTGTGTCCATGTGTTTGCATCATTTAGCTCCCACTTATAAGTGAGAATATGTGGTATTTGATTTTCTGTTCCTGCATTAGTTTGCTGAGGATGATGGCTTCCAGCTCCATCCTTGTCTCTGTAAGGGACATGATCTCACCCCTTTTTATGCCTGCATAGTATTCCATGGTGTATTTATACCACATTTTCTTAATCCAGTCTATTATTAATGGTCATTTAGGTTGATTCCATGTCTTTGCTATTGTGAATAGTGCTGCAATGAATATACACTTGCGTGTATCTTTATAACAGAATGATTGATATTCCTTTGGGTATATACCCAGTAATGGGATTGTTGCATCAAATGGTATTTGCACCTCTGGGTCTTTAAGGAATCTCCACGCCGTCTTCCACAATGGTCGAACTAATTGACACTCTCACCACCAGTGTAAAAGTGTTCCTTTCCCCTGCCCCCCACCACCTTGCCAGCATCTGTTGTTTTTTGACTTTTTGATAATAACCATTTTGACTGGCATGAGATGGTATCTCATTGTGGTTTTGATCTGCATTTCTCTAATGATCACAATCAAACAACCTTTATTAAACCATTAACCTGGAGTCAGAGATTCTAAACCTTGAGAGCTATACAGCATTGAATTATTTCAATCAAAATGAATTTGCAGAATTTTTAATAAATGGAATCATCTTAAAGCATAAGAATTAAGGAAAATAAACTCTAAAATAATCGGTATTTACAGAGCATTCTGCAAAGAGAAGACAAAAGTTTTAGAGAATGTGACTATAAAGAAGTCATATGTGGGAGTTTGAGGGTTTATAAAACAGTTTTCATATGATTGTGGTGATGGTTACATGAATATATACATGTGTTAAAATATATAGAACTATATACACCAAAAAAACAAGTCAATAAAATTTTTTTTCAGTAACATAGATCTCCATGTTTCATCTATGTCCATCTTGTCCATTTTCTCCCAGTCATAGAATCCATATCTAAGTCCTCTCCATTGGCCACTGGAGTGATACTTGCACTTTTAGAGGATAAGAGAATAGCTAATAACCAACTTCACATGCTAGGCAAACACTCAACAACATCTTTAAGCAACTGAAGAAAGTTCATGTGAATTACATGTGTGAAAAGGCATTCCACTTTCGGTCTCTCCTAGTTGTATCACTGATCTCTCCTTAGCTTCAGGAGAGGTATAAAGCCAGTAAATCCTAACCACCAAACATTTTCCACAAGTTCCATGTACCAGACTATGCCTCTTGTCAGCTCCGTCTGAAAAATAATCAGACCTACATTTAATATACTTGTAACAATAGCAAAGTGCCTCGGGGATATGATGTGAAAAGTATAAGTCAGAAATCATTTTTGCTTTATTTATTATGCTGTCATATACTGTCATGTGGTAAAGGCCAAAGAATCTAATTCCCTTTGCTACTGCGATTATAGCAGCTCGCGTTTTTTATGCAGATTTCATGTTTAAGCAGTGCTGACCTGGGCTCTCCTTGTAACCCAATGTTCCTGATCTGGTCTTCCCACTGTCAATACAATCTGAGTTCTCACATGGGGAAAAGTGAATTCAACCCAAGTCACCTTGCTGTTACCTTGTCATCTTTTTTGGGTGTCTTCCTAAGATAAAATTGGAATATAGAATATATCTTATATGAATATGTTTGCATCTATGTCTTTCACTATATGTATTTTAAACATACTTGTTTTATTTAGATGTTGACAATGTGGTACCAGGCCATACAGACTCAAGAGAAAAAGAATCAGTAATAGTGATCCTGTATTTAAAATGCTCATATTCTCCTCATCATAATTTTTTGCATAAATTTTAATTTTTAAAAATATTGTCCTGAAATAGTCTCTTAATTACCTAGATTTTTGGCAGCTCCTTAAATTTTGTAGTTGAGGTAAGTGCCTAACTCATCTCACCCTAGCCCTGGATGACAGTACCAAAAATTTAAATGAAAAGTAATGGAATTTCCTTAAGAAACAATTCCAAAGACTGAGAAATATAACTTAATCATTTGGCCATTCAGAATTGGGTTTTACCAACTGTATTAGGTTCCTAGGGTTACTGTAAGAAAATACCACAAATTGGGTGGCTTAAAACGACAAAGCTTATTGTTTCACCGCTCTGGAAGAGTCTGAGATCGAGGTGTCAGCAGGGCCTTGCTCTCTCTGAAGGCTCTAGGGAAGACTTCCTGTCTCTTCCCAGCTTGTACTGGTGGCTGTCAAACTTTGGAGTTCCCCGACCTGCAGTTGTATACTTCCACTCTCTGCCTCTTCTGCCTCTGTCACATCATCTCCCTTTTTTTTTTTTTTTTTTTTTTTTCTGGAGACAGAGTCTCACTGTATCCCCCAGGCTGGAGTGAAGTGACACAATCTCGGCTAACTGCAACGTCTGCCTCCTGGGTTCAAGTGATTCTCCTGTCTTGGCCCCCCGAGTAGCCAGGACTACAGGTGCGCACCACCACACCCAGCTAATTTTTGTATTTTTAGTAGAGACAGAGTTTCACCATATTGGCCAGGCTGGTCTCGAACGCCTGACCTCAAGTGATCCACCCGCCTCAGCCGCCCAACGTGCTGGGATTACAAGCTTGAGCCACTGCGCCAGGCCACATCATCTTCTAAAGACATCAGGCACGGGATGAAGATTCTACTCTACTTCAGTAGCAGCTCTTCCTAACTATTAGGTTAATAATAGTTTTTGCCATTATTTTTAATGGCAAAAACCTCAGTTACATTTGCACGAACCTAATAATTAAATCTGTAGCAACCCTATTTCCAAATAAGGTAACATTCTGAGGTACTAGGAGTTAGAACTTAAACATATCTTCATAGGGGACACCATCCAACCCAGAACACCAACCAAAACAGTTGATGATTTGATGATTCAAGTTGCTTGTGTGAGATTTGTGTGAGGCATGACTTTGCCCTGGGAACAAATAAACTAGCTGGACTCTGCCCTTTCAAATGACCAGAGTCCTCCCTTCAACCTCCCACCTATCCACTTGATTCTCTTTCTCCTCTGTGCCTGCTTGCTGCCTGTTACTTACTGCATATCCTCTTCCACTCTGTTCTCACTCACAGCACAGCTACTAATCCCCTGTGTCTTCCCAGTTCCATGTTGCTGGCCACCCACATCCAATTGTCCCCCTGTGGGTAAAGATCTGGAGGCCTACATATCCACTGTTCTTCAACCAGTTCCTTCCTGTCCTCATTCAATTAATCTGGGACTCCTACTCAACTCATGTGCCTAAGCCTTGCTAAAGCCTGGTCCTGGACCTCATGTGAGGTGATTCCCATATACCATAGCCATTTCCTAATGGCTATTTCCCTCACTGCATGAAAACAATCTCCAAAGCTCCTACTCTGAGATACTATCAGACTCAGGATTCCGTGGGGGTAGAAGGGCACCAGCGAAGAGAGACGGCAGACACAGAAAAGGCAGCATTTGTCTCTCACTTCCACACACTGGCATTCTCTTCTTCTTGGGCAGCCACCACCTTAGAGCGGTAAACCATTTGTTTAATCACTTTGCTTTTCTCTGACTGCTAGTAATGAAATGCTGCACTCCCTGCAATAATTTCCTGACTATTTGCTAAGATTCATCTCTGACATTTCATTAAATACGATCATTTAACTGTACAAGTACAAATGCATTTTTAATTTCGCTTACTGCAGATATTACAGATGTGGGGAAATGAATTCGTATTGCTCTAGGACAAATATATCATTCACATATGCATGCCACAAAAGAACAAATTATTAAAAATTACTGAAACTTCCATGAAGATTTATATTTAACTTTCCCATTTTCAATCTCTATGTCATCGTGAAAACACATAGCATGTCACTTTGTCAGCCACAATTCTATGAAGAATGTATGGGTGGGTCCACAAGGATATTGATCAATAGCCTCCATCCCTGTTGTTGACATACGGTGTGGAACTAAAAGAGATGGAGGTTGAGTTTCAAATGTGAAGTTATGAGGTTAGCAGTCTTATCACTAGGCAGTAGGCTACTTACCTTCTCTACAAAAGAAAACAGCAATAGGAAGTGTATCTTCTATCCCACGTACTATAAATCCAACTGTAATTTATGCTGAAGTTTCATTTTATAGAAAAGTACACAAAGTGTAAATTAACATTTTTGAATGTCTTCTTGGTACATAATTGTCATTGGATTCAAAACTGACTGATGAAAAAACAAGGCTGGGTTCCAGCCTGATTTATGGTGGTTTGACTTAGGATTTTTCGACTTTACCATGGTGCAAAAGCAATAAGCTTTTCAGCAGAAACCATACTTCAAATTTTAAATTTTGATATTTTCCCTTGTTAGTGGCATGCAATATGATACTGCCTCATAATGATGTTCTGAATATATTTAAGGTAGGATAGCCTGAGCTACAATGTTCAGTAAGTTAGGTGTATTAAGTGTATTTTCTACTTTCAGTATTTTCAACTTAAAATGGGTTTGCAAGGACATAACCTCATCATAAGTCAAAGAGCATATGTATTAGCACATAGCATGTCAAGTGTTACCATAAAATATACTTTTATTGCTGTGGAAAGAAATGAACGTATTTTCGAAAAATCTTCAAGGTATGTTTTAGGCAGAGGACCAAAACAAAATAATAGAAGCAATCATTTGAAGCAATTACCTAGAATAAAATTCATTCCAAATGTGGAAATAAGAAGCTCATCATTTCTAGATATTGAAAAGTTAAAAGAACTGAAGTATCCTTCAAACATAAGACACTAATCAAATAAAAATAAAGAATAAAGAGCAGTAAGAAGTAAGTTTTCCTCTCAGCCTACTCTTTTGTGTGTTTTAGGTCCACATTTTGACTAGGAAATCAAAGTAAAAGATTTTATCCACATCCCCAGATTACTCATGTGCAGTCAAGCTCTCTGTGTAGTTTCCAAGCCATTTATTAATTTCAAGGTTTGAAACTTGGAAAGGATCTTTGAGATCACGTGAATTATTTTACAAATAAGAAAAATGGGCTGGGCGTGGTGGCTAATGCCTTTAATCCCAACACTTTGGGAGGCCAAGACAGGTGGATCGCTTGAGCCCGGGAGTTTGAGACCAGCCTGGGCAACATGGTGAAACTCTGTCTCTACAAAAAAAAAAAAAAAAAAAAAAAAAGCATGGTGGTTTGTTCCTGTGGTACTAGCTACACCAGAGGCTGAGGTGGGAGGATTGCTTGAGCCGAAAAGGCGGAGGCTGCAGTGAACCAAGATCACACCACTGCACTCTGTCACAGAGTGAGACTCTGTCTCAAAAAAAAAAACGAAAAGAAAAATTGAAACTCAGATAATTTGCATGAACACACAACACATCAGCAGCCAAACCCAAACCAAAAGCCAGGGTGCCTGATTCCCAGTCAGCATGTGATCCTCAAGGAATTCCTACAGTTCATAAAGGCAGGCGATATAAGCACCACTTTGCATATGAGGATCTCAAACTCTACAACCAAAGGGCCAGAAAGCAGCTGAGCAATTGCCCATTATCTGAGTGACGTGCGGCTTACCTGCCCACGACAGGGAAGATTAGAAGGGTGAAGAGATAGCAGGGTGTTACAGGAATTTTCCTCATCAGCTTTTCAAAAAAATACCTAACCTCACAGACCTACTGGCTTCCAGTTTCGAACTCAGTGAAAATCTATCAAGGTTACTTTTATGTGTCAACTTGACTGGGCCACAGGGTGCCAAGATATTTGGTCAAACATTGTTCAGGATGTTCCTGTGAGGGCCCTTCTAGATGAAGTTAACATTTGAATCAGGAGACTGAGAAAAGTAGACTGCCCGCCCAAATGTGGGTGGGCCTCATCCAATCAGTCAAAGGCCTCAATAGATCGAAAAGGCTGAGCTCCCTCAGGTAAGAGAGCATTCCTCCTACCTGACTGCCTTCAAACTGGTATGTCAGTTTTTTCCTGCCTGTGGACTCAAACTGAGACTCTGTCTCTTTCTCAGGCCTTCGGACCCAGACGGGAACTGTACCATCAGCTCTCCTGGTCTCCAGCATGACAACCGCACATCTTAGGACTTACGGTCTTGTCAGCCTTCATCGTCACATAAGCATTTTTATTTCACACATACACACACACACACAGACACACACACACACCCTGCTGGCTCTGTTTCTCTGAAAAATCCTGAATACAATGTCCCTGGTGTCTTTTTATTTCGCACCATCTATAATTGCTTTTTACATTTTCAATTTTCTGTTCATGAGAAATGTTAGCTCAGGCAAACATTGCAGAAATACAAAGCCCAAAAGAGTGTGCAGAAATACAAAACCCTGCATGCCAGAGATGCTGGATTACAGTTCGAAAATAGATGCCACATCCACATCACACAGAGACATTCTCTAACCGTGCGGCAAAGAAAAGGCTGCCATTCTCCAGGCCACAGTTTGGTGTGAAACTGACTGGCCCGATCGTCTTGATTTTTCCCTTCAGAGGAGGTTTTGAAATATCACACAGAGCAATCACACCAGTTTCAAGATTACTGGCACTGCTTCCATCACTCACACTTGATTTGGATTTCCTTCCTACTAATGAAACAGGAGAGTCTTTCTCCCCCACCAAGCCTTAAAGCGGGATGTTTCCAGGTACATTGAATTGGTGAGAGGCGGTTGTGCCTAAGTTTTCTTAGTTTTGAGTGGTAGCATAGGATCCTTTTGCTAATTGACGGATCTATTAGGCCAGCCAGTAAGAGCATTAATTCATGTGCCTGCGCAACACCTCCATTTACAAGTGTTATCATTCTGCTCCTGTGGGAAGTGATGGCAGTGAATACGGCTGCGTGCCTGGGGGGCTTTGACCGCTCATCAGCATTGAGGGGGAACGCACCCATTCCAAAGCGAGAAGGTTGAAGTGAGGTTATCATTGACCTAGATTTTTTTCCTTCAACCACAGGGGCAAACATGTCATTTTTCAAAACCTGCTAATTCAAATAGACTTTGAATACAAGTGTCAAAATATGAAGAGAATAATTCTGTCTCTTCAAGACTTCACCAACAGCTGGATCAAGAATAGAAGTGAACGACTTTGCTACCATAAGTGTTTTTAAATCTGTTTAGTATGTGAGTTTGCCATTGAGTACAGCATTCAGACATAACAGTAAGGTTTTGCACTGCGTCTTTAATTTAAGATGTCTGGCAGCACCTTCTTTTGTCTTCTTCAAGAATAATTGCATTGCTTCAGTTACTTCTAGGGCACTGGAAGAAGTTGAACGCCTTGATTGCTCAAACAAATATTTTCCTTTTTATCGTGGGTGGCAAAGAAGCAGCAGCTGTATTCTGACTGAGGTGTGAAGAGCATAGATGATTCAGCCCCCTGAAATGAGACACTGGCTTGGCTTCCTACAGCAGTACCCTGAGGAGAAGTATGGTAGACACAGCTTGACTGCATTTCCGTCCTCTCCTCCTAGTTTTGTTTAAAGGCTGATATCGTTCAGATGTTCGTCCCCTTCAAATCTCATATTGAAATGTGACCCTAATGTTGGAAGTGGCACCTGGTGAGTGGCATTTGGGTCATGGGGGAGGATCCCTCATGAATGGCTTGGTGCCATCCCTACAGTAAAGAAAGTTTCTGGCCAGTCGTGGTGGCTCACGCCTGTAATCCCAACACTTCGGGAGGCTGAGATGGGCGGATCATCTTAGGTCAGGAGTTCGAGACCAGCCTGACCAACATGGAGAAACCCCATCTCTACTAAAAAATACAAAATTAGCCAGGCATGGTGGCACATGCCTGTAATCCCAGCTACTCAGGAGGCTGAGGCAGGAGGTGGGAGTTGCGGTGAGCCAAGATTGCACCATTACACTCCAGCCTGGGAAACAAGAGTAAAACTCTGTCTAAACAAAAAAAAAAAAAGAAAAGAATGAGTTTCTGCTCTATTAGTTCATGAGAGTTCATGAACAACAGTTCATGGTCTATAGAGTCTGCCACGCCTCCTCCTCTCTCTCTTGCTCCCCTTCTCACCATGAATCATGCCTGCTCCCCCTTCACCTTCCCCTATGGTTGAAAGCTTCCTGAGGCCCTCAGCAGAAGCAGATGCTGGTGTCATGCTTCCTGTATGATCTGCAGAAACCCGGGCCAAATAAACCTCTTTTTTTTAAATAAATTGCCCAGCTTCAGGTATTCCTTTATAGCAATGCAAAATGGACTAACACAAGTACCAACCAAAGCTTTATATAGGATGCCAATGTGACCCATAAGCCAGCCCAGTTCGGCAATGAACAACGAGCTTCATGTAAAAGGAATGCCTGCAGTTTCTCTACCTATATGAAGTTTGGTCCAGAACCGCCACATTTACCCAGTTGTATCCCAGTCTGTATCTTGACTGTTACAGATCTGTGCTCGTTTGTCAATAGCCCCTCTGGTTCCCATCTCTCCCCAACAAGCTTGATGTTCGAAATGGCTACCTCTCCAGATCTTTGAATTCTGATCTGTCTCCCGCTATGGTGTGCCAGATCCATGAACTGGATCTGAGACTGATAATGACTTTGCTGTTTGGAAGCAACTTCTCAACCTGAGTCCTATGCCTACAGGTAGTTCCTATTAGAAATGAGTCACCCATTGGATAGCAGGCATGAGTGGTCACGCATGGAAGGCAGAGTACTACTGGAAGGGGGAAAGTGAGCTTTCCATTCAAGTATACATCCCCATAAGGTTTCCCCACCTTAAGCTACCCATAACCAACCTGGAAAATGCACATCACAAAGGTCATCTCCATAGGGTTTGGCCATCCTCTTTGGTACTCCTTTTCATCCTCTGAAGCCCTGCTTCTCCCATCCCTCCTACAGGCACCAACCCTCTCATTACCTTTCTGCCACCTTCTGCTTTCAAGAAAGGAGGTAGTGTCAGTTTTTCACACCCCAAAGGGAGACCAGGCTGTGCTGCCTCTGGTTGTGCTGCCTCTGGTCTGGTAATAATCAAACAGTTACTTGGTGCCCATCACATAGAAGTCCCTGCTTGATGAGAGAAGCAACATGGTAGAGAACTGAGAGCACCAGGCTGAGAGTCCAGAGACCTGAACACAGGCGCAGCTGCACTAAGGCACTCCGTGACTACCTGCAGGGACTCCAATTTCCTCATCTCTGAAACAATAGCACTGGGTTAGGTCATGTCGAAGAGATCTATTATTCTAGGCACCTGTGGACTTAAATTTGCACAGTATGTTATACTTTTCAACACATTTTCATTCATTCATTCATTCAACATATATTATCTCACGCTTCGTGTCAAAACAGCCTATGACGTGGATCAGGAAGATAGTATTACTACCCCCCACATTATAAATGAGGACTCTGAAGCTCAGTGAGATGACATGACTTCCACCAGGTCACATCTGTCTGAAAAGACATAGTGTGTGGTTACATAGACAGAACTCATGCAGAAAAGGAAAAATAATAATAAAAGGTAATATCTGTTTTGTAAGGCAGTAAATACTATGGAATTCAGTGAGACCACCCCACCCTCCCAAGCCCCAAATAACACTTGAGACAACTTTAGTTGGAAAAAAATACTTCCCAATGGCAACATGGGTCCAACAAGAATGGGAAAGCAGGTTTTAGTAAATGATGGTGCTCCAAAAAGCTACCCCTGGCAAGAAGAACAAAAGGAACAACGGCTTTCATGAGTGGTTACCATTTTCCTGGATCCACCCTGGCAGAGCATATTGCTTTGACTCTGCTTGGAAATGTGTTGATTTGGGAGTAATAACAAGTAACTATTAAATGTTATTTCTGGGCCACAAATAAGAGGAGTTCCCACAGAGTTCTAGAGTGAGTTTTTACTTACAATGAATAGAAATCAGGGGGAGAGAAAATTTTCACTGACCCAGATTGAGTCACATACTTTGTCATATATCAAGGGTATTTCTGATCACCAAGGAGATGCGATCCCAATCTTATCATTAGCCAAAGAAAACAATCTCACTTTTATAAAAATTACCAAAATACCTAATTTTAATTTTGGTGGTAATATGGCTGAAATGCCCTATCACACAAGACATCGATTTCCCTTTTCTAAAGTAATTAATAATGTAATGTCCCACCTCTGCCCTAATTCTCCCTCTGAGAAATTAAAGCAGGGGGTAAAAACATTCTCCTGGATGACATACGTAGCACTTGTGGTTTTCCTTCACTTCTCACGCTTAAAAAAATAAAATGTTATACATGAAGGCAATGTTTCAATTATTTTTATAATCCAAGCTCTTGTTTGTTCTTAAATCAAAATGTAACGTGTTACTTTTAATGCATGTTTGAATTTACTTGCCTTAAATTGCATGGCTCAAAGAGGTAGGACTGTGGACATATGATTCCATTGTTATGGCATTTCTAGTGCTGCTCGCATACACACAAGTACCCAATGGAGGTGCAAGCAAGAATTAATGCCAGTGAAGATGATGATGATGATGATAATGATGATGATAAGGCTCATAATGTTAACAATAAAGTCTACTTCATCAATAACTTCTGCACCAGATATAAGCCATGTTTCTATGGTTTTAGAATTTCTTCCCTTTTTCAGTAATACCAGGTTTCACTAAAAGGCTTTTATCTGCTCTTCAGGATGATTTGATGGGATGAAAGGAAATAAGAAGTTTTCCATAACTTAGAGGGACTCTTGTTTTATCACACGGGAAATGTAGCAGTAAAATATGTCAGGTAGGATAAAAGAGAAATTGCAGAAGAAAAATAAATCATAGCAAGCCTCAGCTGACCTCCTCTGAGTAAGAGGGCTACTACAATAGAATAAAAAAATAAATGCAAGAAAGTTAAGTTTTGCCAATAGATGTTTGGAACTCGAGCATATCTAAGGAGATGCTGAAGGCAAAGATGCCATCTGACAGCAATAGTTGGTCTGAAAAGGCAGGTCTAGGTCACCTCTTCCCACTACATGGGCCTGAGCTGATTAAATATGACAGGTAACCCTGAATAATTGCTCTAATCACTCCAGTGAGCTCTCTACCTTGTCTAGAAAAGGACCCATGCCTTAGCCAGCTTCAGAGGCCAGACACCCCTAAACCTGACATCTCTAACAAAGATGCATCAATTTTATTGGAAGCATTATTTGATGTTGTTCAATGGAGGAAGAGATGGGCAAGGAGGGCCTCAAGTTGGCCATAGATCAGGGTCTCATTAAATGGCTCAGGAGTTTGTATTTGCAGGTTAACTTGATGTGATGACCAGTTAGTGGAGACTGATAATAGCAAGAAGGGCAAAAACATGTCACCCAGAATTGGGTTGTGGATTCAGCTCTTCCAGAGGGTAGGGGATAATTAGGGCGGTGTGTCATCAAAACTTTTCATGTCAACTAAGGAACACTCTCTAAATAAGAAACTGTCAGGTCTGCTTAAAGCTATGAGGGATAGGGGCCTCTTTTCAATCTACACCTTCTCTTTGGAGCTGCCAACTTATTTTAGAGGCCCAGGTGGTGAAATGCTTCATTTGGGTCCTGATCTTTTATGCATTTGTATTTTTTTGCTACAGATGAAAACGCAAATGATAAAGCTTCTTACCCCTTGAGGAAACTGATGTCTATGGCTATCCCTAATACTCAAGCATTTTGCCTCGCTACTCAGATAATTTTTACAGAAGCCAAAAGAAGTTGAGTCTAAGCAACAAATTATCCTGACTGTCCATCCAATGACAAGGAGTTCTCACAAGGGAAAAGCATTGCATCAAACTATCTGTAATGTGCTAGAGACAATCGGAGCTCGTGGCTCTAAATCTAAGTAATCCTTTCAGTGTAAGAACATCACCCATGTTCAGCCTTTCCTCTGTTACAGAATTTGGCATATTGTATAGGAGCTATTGATTTTTGTGTCTATTTCTCCATAGAAGTTGAGCTCCTAGAGGGCTGGAACCCAACTGCTCACCTTTTAATGCCTACTGCCTAACCCAGTACCTGGAACTTAGTACGTGCTGAGTAAATGTTATACAACCGATTTTTCTTTAAAGCCTGAATCAATTACTTTGGTTAGCATGATACCAAGTGATCATTTTAACTAAAATTGTGCTTCTGAACTGGTTTTTATGTGATGTTGATACCATTCCTTTATTCTTTATTCCTCTCTCTCTCTCTTTTTTTTTTTTTTTTTTTTTTGAGATGGCATTTCACTCTTGTTGCCCAGTTTGGAGTGCAGTGCCACGATCTCGGCGCACTGCAACCTCCACCTCCTGGGTTCAACCGATTCTCTTACCTCAGCCTCCTAAGTAGCTGGGATTACAGGCACCCACCACTATGCCTCGCTAATCTTTTGTATTTTTAGCAGAGATGGGGTTTGGCCATGTTGACCAGACTGGCCTTGAATTCCTAATCTCAGGTGATCCACCCAGCTCGGCCTCCCAAAGTGGTAGGATTACAGGTGTGAACCACTGCACCTGACCTCCTCTCTTTCTTTCTCCCTTCCTTTTTCCATTCTTCATTCATTTTGTCTCATTGACTATAAGGCTAATGTAAGATTTTCCTTAAGGAAAGAGAATGTCAGAGAACAAGATGAAAGGCAATGGATATTTATGGAGTGACTATTTTATGTTTGATGTGATGCTATTTTTTTTATGCATTATCTCATTTAACCCTCACAAAAATATTGTGAGGCGGCTCATATTACCTCAGTTGAGGAACTGGACCTCAAAAAAGAGGGAATTTTTGCTTTGTCTATTCTAACACCAGACAAACTTTTCTGTACCAAACTGCAATAAATAAATAAATAAATAAATAAAAATTAAAAATTGGCAAGTTGCTAACTGGAGTAACATAGAACGTGTTCTAAAAAAGGCTCAAAATCCCTAAGATTTATTTTATTATCCAAGTAATAGAACCAGACAAATTTTCTGCACCTCTCTTCTAAGGAAACCAAACAACGTTCTTTACATTTGCTTTCACCTTTACAGGCTATACAAATCTGGAAGTTCGCAGAGACTGCTATGAAAAAGAATGTTCTGGAAAACACACACATACCCAGACAGAGCCTCTGACCTTTTCTCCAGAGAACATATAAATATTCTTTTTGCAACCAGGCATGGTGGCTCATGCCTGTAATCCCAGCACTTTGGGAGGCCAAGGCGGGAGGATCACCTGAGGTCAGGAGTTCAAGACCAGCCTGGTCAACATGATGAAACTCCATCTCTACTAAAAATACAAAAAAAATTAGCCAGGCGTGGCAGCAGGTGCCCTGTAATCCCAGCTACTCTGGAGGCTGAGGCAGGAGAATCACTTTAACCTGGGAAGTGGAGGTTGCAGTGAGCCGAGGTCGCGCCACTGCACTCCAGCCTGGGCAGCAAGAGTGAAACTCCATCTAAAAAATAAAAATTAAAAAAGATTCTATTTGCTTTTATGTAGGAAGGGAAGGACACATGATGAAGGAAGTGTTCATCTGCAAAATAGTTAACACTTTTAATTGTAGAAATGACTTACGTTAGAAAGACCCTAAAATTTGGTTAAAGCTGTTTTTACAAGTGCAACTAACATACAGAAGGAAAATCAATCTTATTTCAGTCATAAAAAAAATCATTTTCCAAAGGAAACATGATTGCACATCCAAAGCTTGAGCCCAGAACTTGGAAGGCTGTCTAATGCCACATCGGCTTGGACAGGGACAGTGCGCTCACGGAGGCCAGCATGACACGATTGCTCCCTGGTTTAATATGGCCGGGCTTCAAACTCCATTAGGAACATTGACAGTCACATAGAGTTATCTCAAGAAAAGGAGATTTTAAAACATAAACCTGAACGCAGTAATTATGTTTTCTCTTCAGCACAGAAAGACGAACTGGAGATCCCCCACAGCCGGGAGAAGCACGAGTAACACCACTTTGTGTCTCTGCATAAACCAAAACCATTTCCTGGGTATTTTATCTCAAGCAGTGCCCAATGTCTCATCTTTCATGCTACATAACAAAGAGAAGTACGAAAGCCTTAAGCCACTCCAACTGGGACTCTGATGAATCAATTGTAAGACATCCTGCCTTTTGAAGGTGGTGGTTGACTTGCTTCATTTGTGGATGACAACCCTAGACAAACACCAATGATATTAATAAGAGATATTTAATGTATCTCTGGACGGGGCAGGGTGGCTCATGACTATAATCCCAGCACTTTGGGAGGCAGAGGCGGGTGGATCTCCTGAGGCCAGGAGTTTGAAACCAGCCTGGCCAACATAGTGAAACCCGGTCTCTACTAAAAATACAAAAATTAGCCAGGGTGGTAGTGCACGCCTGTAGTCCCAGCTACTTGGGAGGCTGAGTCAGGAGAATGGCTCAAACCCAGGAGGCAGAGGTTGCAATGAGCCGAGATCATGACATTGCACTCCAGCCTGGATGACAGAGTGAGACTTTGTCTCCAAAAAATAAATAAATAAAATAAAAATGTATCTCTATACATAAATTGAGTGGCTAAAGCTTAGTAGGGTAAGTATGAATCTGGAAAGCTAGGACTTTCAATAATCATTTGCATTTCATGACCACGTAGGGTTTTTTTCATCTAAAAGCCAAATATTCATAAACTGCTTCAAATAATTTTGGCTTGATAAATGAATAGTTAGATAAAATGACAAAAAACATGAAAAATGGGAAGCAGATTTCTAGAAGGACACATGCCTCCCTGTGCTGTAGGAGAGGTTATTCTTTGTGGACCATATTTCCATTTCATAAACTTGACTGTAGACTTCCCTCCAAAGAACCTAAGGAAACCATCCAACTTCCCCTTATAATCTACATAATCATAAGTAACATGCAACCATAAACTTTATTCCCTTCATTTACTATTTTACTAAATGTCACTATTCGCGTACAATGTCGGTGACTGGTGAAATCTGCAGAAAAGACAAAGCTTTTCTCCTTACGTGAAAGACCCCTGATCCCAACATCTTTTCTTTTTTTTCTTTTTTTGTATTATTATTTTTCTTTTCTATTCTTGAAGCAGCAATTGTTTTGGCCTGTTTTGTGCAGGTGTTTGCACTTTGCTTATCAAGCCATCAGTCGTGCAGAGCTTGCTTTCTAATTTTTCAGTTGTTGCTAGCATAGGAACTAGAGTGGAACTGTACCAAAAGATCAGAGCCTGTTTCTGTAGCTGCTGCTTCCTCCAGTAACAATTCTATTAGTATTTTAGAGATAAAGCCTTGCAACACATGGATGCAGGGAAAGTAATAAAAGAACACAAAATAAGGATGAAGCATGTTAAAATCACTACCAAGAACCAACTCACACAAGATGCTGATGAATAACATGCAGAGAATTTTAATGAACAGGCATCCAAAGCATTTTGATACAAGACACCAGAATTTAAGTGTTATAATGATTTAAATAGGGCAAAATTACTGATACAGTACTATAAAAAAAAGATGCATTTTGGTGGCTCAACTTTTGCACACTTTGACTGAAATTATCGTTCATGGTTGTGTCATTCAAGCACCTGTAAACAGGATTTGGATATCCCCCTGCATAGTGCTCAGAACTTGTGAACACATCAGCTCGGGCTGATAAGCATCTTAGCACAAACTGCCCAGGTGCTAAATCCATTTAGTTCACTTATTGGAAAGTAACGAGTAATATTTCTTCAAGGGAAATTCTTCCAATGTGTCTCCTGCTGAGCTTAATGAGATTGAGACAGGAAGCTGGGGAAGGGAGATGGATGAGATAAGGGGAAGTTCCCAAGTCAGATCTGGAGAAAGACTTCTCTTCTTTTTTTCCTTCATTTCCTCATCATCCTCAGTTTTCCCATCACTGGCACACCTAAAAGCCTAGGAAGCATTCTTCAAGAAGTGACCTGGTTGCCAGCCAAAGCAAGTTAACTACTGTTTTCAGATTTTCCATTTGTATAAGAGATTGAGATACTTAAAAATTCCATGTTTGATATATTATTTTGTGATGTAATAGAGTTATATTCACCAGGATAGACCAGGTTATGCTAGGGTAGCAAACTGTCCCCCAAATCTCAGTGTCTTACAGCATCACATGTCTCTTCTGATCATTTTTATTGTCTAAAATGTGTCACAAGCACATGGGAGATTATGATCTGGGCCCAGGAAAGATGGTGCATATATGTGAACCTTAATAAGAGCTCCCACAGTAATGGACCAGTTGACAAGATTTTAGATGTATGCATTTTTATCTTTAAGTTATTATTCATTGAGTTTTTTAGTATCATAATTTATTTTTCAATAATTCCATAATTTATTTTCAATGGAGTGTGGATGGAAAGAGCCATGGACTATAGAATATATTATATGGAATATATAGAATATAAAAGTATCCATATGTTAAACTAGAGTACTCTTCTGATAACATTTTAGTGTATGTTGTTGACTTCTACTTTTCCAGAAAAAAAAAGTGGGAATTCTGTTTCATGATCTTGGATGCCAACCCATGCTATAAAAATTAGATTTTTGTTAAGCTAATCATATATTTTTTCTAATAAATCCCTAGACTCTTACAACAGGTTCTCAGACCCAGCATGTACATACAGCTCAGTTATCTTCCCACAAATGGGATCATGTCATTCCCTTGCTTCCAAGACTTCTATGGCTTCCCAGTGCTCTTGACAGTGACTGGCTGTGGTGACCAATGTTACCATGGTTACCAAGGCCCTCCTTAACTTGATCCCAGCTTCCTCTTTCAGCCTGATTGTGTGATGCTTCCAGCTCCACCCACACACATGCTACCGCACCTTTCTTTCTTTCTTTCTTTTTTCTTTTTTCTTTTTTCTTTTTTTTTTTTTTTTGAGACAGGGTCTTGCTCTGTCACCCAGGCTGGAGTGGAGCAATCATGGCTCACCGCAGCCTTGACTTCCTGGCTCATGTGATCGTCCTACCTCAGCCTCCCAAGTAGCTGGGACTACTGGCACATGCCGCCATGCCCTGTTAATTTTTAAATTTTTTATGGAGATAGAGTTTCACCGTGCTGCCCAGGTTGGTCTCCAACTCCTGGGCTCAAGCCGTCCACTGGCCTTGGCCTCTCAAAGTGCTGGGATTACAGGCGTGAGTCACTGCACCAGCCCCCACCTTTCAGTTTCTTGAAAAAGCCTCCCACTGGGCCCTCTCACATGCCTGAGTCTCTAATGGACACGTGCACTCCTCCTTTCCATCCCCAACTCTCAAAACCCTTAGTCTGGCCAGCTGCCTCCTGCACCTCCTTCAGCTTGCAGCTCCAGAGCCAGTTTTCACAGGTAACCTTTCTCAGAAAGTGGAGTCTGCGTTCAGCACCCCTGATTTCTGCATTGATGCCGGAAGTCACCTGGATTCCGGCAAAAGCAAAGTAATGACTGTTTTTGGACTTTCCATTTTCATAGAAATGGTGCTTCCTGACAATGAGTGCTTCCTCCATTGTAGCATTTGTTATGCTATGTACTCACTGTTTGTTTAGCTATCCTGCTTCCCTCAACAGACTCTCGAATGAAAGTGCTGAGGGGACCAATGACCTGAGGAGGTCTGGGGTCAGTCCAAAGACATCTCAGAGTCTGAGGGGACAGAATGCCCCAGCAGGCACCAGAAGGATGCCACACAGGACCTAACACACTTCAGCAGGTCCCTGTGCAGGGTACAAAGTGACCAGGAAGGAGAGGGTGTCTCAGCTCCCCAGAAATTCATGAGCTTCTCCTTTCATTCAGGTGACATTGTGGGAAGGATGAGTGGGAGGAAAGACCCTGAGAGGGAATCTGAAGTCTATTAATTGAACCAATTTATCTGGAAGGGACTATTTTAAAAAGAAAAAGACCATTATCTTTACTTGTCAAATGTAAGTGTCTTTCTGTCATCTATGAGAATGGAGGCTGAGTTACGCACGTTCAAGTAAAAACAATAAGGAAAACTATAATTTGTTCCCATATTTACATTATCGTCTATTAAATTTGACCCTGTTTTATTAATAGGGCATATTATCAACTCGACTTCTCTGCCCAAATTATCATGCATGAACATTATAAAAGTATGGAGATTAATTAAATAACACCTTAAAGAAATATTCAACATACTTAAAAAAATTCTTTCATTGTGATCAATTCATGTAATATGTTTAGAATTATCCCAAGGTAACATTTATAGAGTGTCCACAATTTCTCAGTAGAAGCATTCTCCTGAAATAAATGAAGAATATGAGGTGGGGGGAGGGAAAAGCATTGTCACACAAGGCCGCACCACTAGCTGTGGGCTTCAAGTCCAGTAATGTTTAATTACAAAGGCCACTCATCTTCCACTTTTCCAAAAGTTTCTAACAGTAGCTTCTACCTTTAAGGCAGAAAGGGTTTTTCTTTTATTTGTTTTTGTTTTTTTTTTTTTGTTTTTTTTTTTTCTTTAAATTTATTTATTATTATTATACTTTAAGTTGTAGGGTACATGTGCATAACATGCAGGTTTGTTACATATGTATACTTGTGCCATGTTAGTCTGCTGCACCCATCAACTCGTCATTTACATCAGGTATAACTCCCAATGCAATCCCTCCCCCCTCCCCCCTCCCCATGATAGGCCCCGGTGTGTGATGTTCCCCTTCCTGAGTCCAAGTGATCTCGTTGTTCAGTTCCCACCTATGAGTGAGAACATGCGGTGTTTGGTTTTCTGTTCTTGTGATAGTTTGCTAAGAATGATGGTTTCCAGCTGCATCCATGTCCCTACAAAGGACGCAAACTCATCCTTTTTTATGGCTGCATAGTATTCCATGGTGTATATGTGCCACATTTTCTTAATCCAATCTGTCACTGATGGACATTTGGGTTGATTCCAAGTCTTTGCTATTGTGAATAGTGCTGCAATAAACATATGTGTGCATGTGTCTTTATAGCAGCATAATTTATAATCCTTTGGGTATATACCCAGTAATGGGATGGCTGGGTCATATGGTACATCTAGTTCTAGATCTTTGAGGAATCGCCATACTGTTTTCCATAGTGGTTGAACTAGTTTACAATCCCACCAACAGTGTAAAAGTGTTCCTATTTCTCCACATCCTCTCCAGCACCTGTTGTTTCCTGACTTTTTAATGATCGCCATTCTAACTGGTGTGAGATGGTATCTCATTGTGGTTTTGATTTGCATTTCTCTGATGGCCAGTGATGATGAGCATTTTTTCATGTGTTTGTTGGCTGTATGAATGTCTTCTTTTGAGAAATGTCTATTCATATCCTTTGCCCACTTTTTGATGGGGTTGTTTGTTTTTTTCTTGTAAATTTGTTTGAGTTCTTTGTAGGTTCTGGATATTAGCCCTTTGTCAGATGAGTAGATTGCAAAAATTTTCTCCCATTCTGTAGGTTGCCTGTTCACTCTGATGGTAGTTTCTTTTGCTGTGCAGAAGCTCTTTAGTTTAATGAGATCCCATTTGTCAATTTTGGCTTTTGCTGCCGTTGCTTTTGGTGTTTTAGACATGAAGTCTTTGCCCATGCCTATGTCCTGAATGGTACTACCTAGGTTTTCCTCTAGGATTTTTATGGTATTAGGTCTAACATTTAAGTCTCTAATCCATCTTGAATTAATTTTCGTATAAGGAGTAAGGAAAGGATCCAGTTTCAGCTTTCTACTTATGGCTAGCCAATTTTCCCAGCACCATTTATTAAATAGGGAATCCTTTCCCCATTTCTTGTTTCTCTCAGGTTTGTCAAAGATCAGATGGCTGTAGATGTGTGGTATTATTTCTGAGGACTCTGTTCTGTTCCATTGGTCTATATCTCTGTTTTGGTACCAGTACCATGCTGTTTTGGTTACTGTAGCCTTGTAGTATAGTTTGAAGTCAGGTAGCGTGATGCCTCCAGCTTTGTTCTTTTGACTTAGGATTGTCTTGGAGATGCGGGCTCTTTTTTGGTTCCATATGAACTTTAAAGCAGTTTTTTCCAATTCTGTGAAGAAACTCATTGGTAGCTTGATGGGGATGGCATTGAATCTATAAATTACCTTGAGCAGTATGGCCATTTTCACGATATTGATTCTTCCTATCCATGAGCATGGTATGTTCTTCCATTTGTTTGTGTCCTCTTTTATTTCACTGAGCAGTGGTTTGTAGTTCTCCTTGAAGAGGTCCTTTACATCCCTTGTAAGTTGGATTCCTAGGTATTTTATTCTCTTTGAAGCAATTGTGAATGGAAGTTCATTCATGATTTGGCTCTGTGTTTGTCTGTTATTGGTGTATAAGAATGCTTGTGATTTTTGCACATTAATTTTGTATCCTGAGACTTTGCTGAAGTTGCTTATCAGCTTAAGGAGATTTTGGGCTGAGACAATGGGGTTTTCTAAATATACAATCATGTCATCTGCAAACAGGGACAATTTGACTTCTTCTTTTCCTAACTGAATACCCCTGATTTCTTTCTCTTGCCTAATTGCCCTAGCCAGAACTTCCAACACTATGTTGAATAGGAGTGGTGAGAGAGGGCATCCCTGTCTTGTGCCAGTTTTCAAAGGGAATTTTTCCAGTTTTTGCCCATTCAGTATGATATTGGCTGTGGGTTTGTCATAAATAGCTCTTATTATTTTGAGGTACGTTCCATCAATACCGAATTTATTGAGCGTTTTTAGCATGAAGGGCTGTTGAATTTTGTCAAAAGCCTTTTCTGCATCTATTGAGATAATCATGTGGTTCTTGTCTTTGGTTCTGTTTATATGCTGGATTATGTTTATTGATTTGCGAATGTTGAACCAGCCTTGCATCCCAGGGATGAAGCCCACTTGATCATGGTGGATAAGCTTTTTGATGTGTTGTTGAATCCGGTTTGCCAGTATTTTATTGAGGATTTTTGCATTGATGTTCATCAGGGATATTGGTCTAAAATTCTCTTTTTTTGTTGTGTCTCTGCCAGGCTTTGGTATCAGGATGATGTTGGCCTCATAAAATGAGTTAGGGAGGATTCCCTCTTTTTCTATTGATTGGAATAGTTTCAGAAGGAATGGTACCAACTCCTCCTTATACCTCTGGTAGAATTCAGCTGTGAATCCATCTGGTCCTGGACTTTTTTTGGTTGGTAGGCTATTAATTATTGCCTCAATTTCAGAGCCTACTATTGGTCTATTCAGGGATTCAACTTCTTCCTGGTTTAGTCTTGGAAGAGTGTAAGTGTCCAGGAAATTATCCATTTCTTCTAGGTTTTCCAGTTTATTTGCGTAGAGGTGTTTATAGTATTCTCTGATGGTAGTTTGTATTTCTGTGGGGTCGGTGGTGATATCCCCTTTATCATTTTTAATTGCGTCGATTTGATTCTTCTCTCTTTTCTTCTTTATTAGTCTTGCTAGTGGTCTGTCAATTTTGTTGATCTTTTCAAAAAACCAACTCCTGGATTCATTGATTTTTTGGAGGGTTTTTTGTGTCTCTATCTCCTTCAGTTCTGCTCTGATCTTAGTTATTTCTTGCCTTCTGCTAGCTTTGGAATGTGTTTGCTCTTGCTTCTCTAGTTCTTTTAATTGCGATGTTAGAGTGTCAATTTTTGATCTTTCCTGCTTTCTCTTGTGGGCATTTAGTGCTATAAATTTCCCTCTGCACACTGCTTTAAATGTGTCCCAGAGATTCTGGTATGTTGTATCTTTGTTCTCATTGGTTTCAAAGAACATCTTTATTTCTGCCTTCATTTCGTTATGTACCCAGTAGTCATTCAGGAGCAGGTTGTTCAGTTTCCATGTAGTTGAGCGGTTTTGATTGAGTTTCTTAGTCCTGAGTTCTAGTTTGATTGCACTGTGGTCTGAGAGACAGTTTGTAATAATTTCTGTTCTTGTACATTTGCTGAGGAGTGCTTTACTTCCAATTATATGGTCAATTTTGGAGTAAGTACGATGTGGTGCTGAGAAGAATGTATATTCCGTTGATTTGGGGTGGAGAGTTCTATAGATGTCTATTAGGTCTGCTTGCTGCAGAGATGAGTTCAATTCCTGGACATCCTTGTTAACTTTCTGTCTCGTTGATCTGTCTAATGTTGACAGTGGAGTGTTGAAGTCTCCCATTATTATTGTATGGGAGTCTAAGTCTCTTTGTAAGTCTCTAAGGACTTGCTTTATGAATCTGGGTGCTCCTGTATTGGGTGCATATATATTTAGGATAGTTAGCTCTTCCTGTTGAATTGATCCCTTGACCATTATGTAATGGCCTTCTTTGTCTCTTTTGATCTTTGATGGTTTAAAGTCTGTTTTATCAGAGACTAGGATTGCAACCCCCGCTTTTTTTTGTTCTCCATTTGCTTGGTAAATCTTCCTCCATCCCTTTATTTTGAGCCTATGTATGTCTCTGCGTGTGAGATGGGTCTCCTGAATACAGCAGACTGATGGGTCTTGACTCTTTATCCAGTTTGCCAGTCTGTGTCTTTTCATTGGAGCATTTAGTCCATTTACATTTAAGGTTAAGATTGTTATGTGTGAACTTGATCCTGCCATTATGATATTAACTGGTTATTTTGCTCGTTAGTTGATGCAGTTTCTTCCTAGCCTCGATGGTCTTTACATTTTGGCATGTTTTTGCAATGGCTGGTACCGGTTGTTCCTTTCCATGTTGAGTGCTTCCTTCAGGGTCTCTTGTAAGGCAGGCCTAGTGGTGACAAAATCTCTAAGCATTTGCTTATCTGTAAAGGATTTTATTTCTCCTTCACTTATGAAACTTAGTTTGGCTGGATATGAAATTCTGGGTTTAAAATTCTTTTCTTTAAGAATGTTGAATATTGGCCCCCACTCTCTTCTGGCTTGTAGAGTTTCTGCTGAGAGATCTGCTGTGAGTCTGATGGGCTTCCCTTTGTGGGTAACCCGACCTTTCTCTCTGGCTGCCCTTAAGATTTTTTCCTTCATTTCAACTTTGGTGAATCTGGCAATTATGTGTCTTGGAGTTGCTCTTCTCGAGGAGTATCTTTGTGGCGTTCTCTGTATTTCCTGGATTTGAATGTTGGCCTGCCCTACTAGGTTGGGGAAGTTCTCCTGGATGATATCCTGAAGAGTGTTTTCCAACTTGGTTCCATTTTCCCCCTCACTTTCAGGCACCCCAATCAGACGGAGATTTGGTCTTTTTACATAATCCCATACTTCTTGCAGGCTTTGTTCATTTCTTTTTCTTCTTTTTTCTTTTGGTTTCTCTTCTCGCTTCATTTCATTCATTTGATCCTCAATCGCTGATACTCTTTCTTCCAGTTGATCGAGTCGGTTACTGAAGCTTGTGCATTTGTCACGTATTTCTCGTGTCATGCTTTTCATCTCTTTCATTTCGTTTATGACCTTCTCTGCATTAATTAGTCTAGCCGTCAATTCTTCCACTTTTTTTTCAAGATTTTTAGTTTCTTTGCGCTGGGTACGTAATTCCTCCTTTAGCTCTGAGAAATTTGATGGACTGAAGCCTTCTTCTCTCATCTCGTCAAAGTCATTCTCCGTCCAGCTTTGATCCGTTGCTGGCGATGAGCTGCGCTCCTTTGCCGGGGGAGATGTGCTCTTATTTTTTGAATTTCCAGCTTTTCTGCCCTGCTTTTTCCCCATCTTTGTGGTTTTATCTGCCTCTGGTCTTTGATGATGGTGATGTACTGATGGGGTTTTGGTGTAGGTGTCCTTCCTGTTTGATAGTTTTCCTTCTAACAGTCAGGACCCTCAGCTGTAGGTCTGTAGGAGATTGCTTGAGGTCCACTCCAGACCCTGTTTGCCTGGGTATCAGCAGCAGAGGCTGCAGAAGATAGAATATTTCTGAACAGCGAGTGTACCTGTCTGATTCTTGCTTTGGAAGCTTCCTCTCAGGGGTGTACTCCACCCTGTGAGGTGTGGGGTGTCAGACTGCCCCTAGTGGGGGATGTCTCCCAGTTAGGCTACTCAGGGGTCAGGGACCCACTTGAGCAGGCAGTCTGTCCGTTCTCAGATCTCAGCCTCCGTGTTGGGAGATCCACTGCTCTCTTCAAAGCTGTCAGACAGAGTCGTTTGCGTCTGCAGAGTTTTCTGCTGCTTTGTTGTTGTTGTGTAGCTGTGCCCTGTCCCCAGAGGTGGAGTCTACAGAGACAGGCAGGTTTCCTTGAGCTGCTGTGAGCTCCACCCCTTATTTGTTTTTTTAAAGCCTATAATACCGCCTGTGAACCCAGGACTTTGGGAGATTGAGGCGGGTGGACCATGAGGTCAAGAGATCAAGACCATCCTGGCCAACATGGTGAAACCCCGTCTCTACTAAAAATACAAAATTTAGCCGAGTGTGATGGTGTGCACCTGTATTCAGTCCCAGCTACTTGGGAGGCTGAGGCAGGAGAATCGTTTGAACCCTGGAGGTGGAGGTTGCAGTGAGCAGAGATCACGCCACCGTGCTCCAGCCTGGCGACAGAGCAAGACTCTGTCTCAAAAAAGAAAAAAAAAAGCCTATAATACAAGATTTAAAGTTCTACAAATATGGACTGTTGTCTATACAAATAAGCAGTGTGATTTTCTAATATGTGTATTAGAAAATTATATATATATAATTTTATATGTATGTAATAATATATAATAATTTTTAAATTATATATATTTTAGGAATCAAAAGCTTAGTTCTTCTATTGACATCTGTGTGACCTTGGACAAGTGATTTAACCCTTTTGAGCCCAGTGTTTCCTCAGTTGTAAAACGAGAGGAATGATATAGACATCAAAGGAAATGCTTGAGGCATAGTAAACATTAAATGAACCTGAAGGCTCTTCACTCTTTGGTCCCCAATGGGAGTCCAAGAGGAAAAAGAAATCGCTTTGAAGAGAATGGAAGTGGATCTGTTAACACAGTGGCTTCTTCCATCCAGATTGCGTGTTGTGACGCTCATGTTGTTGAAATGGTTAGTGTTTCCATAGAAAAGGCAGTGCTTGATTCCTTTCTCCCTGCTCTCATCCCTCTTCAGCTGCAGGATGAGTGAAGATGGACTATTTCTCCCGACCACTGCTCTTTACTGAAGCCCATAGAGCAAAGACAGAACCTGGCTAAATGTCTCTAGAATTCGATCTACAAAAGAGTCCTTTATCCATGTGCCTCTGTTTCCCAGGTGCCAAAACTGCTGTGCACAGTGAACTTCCATCCCATAAGTGACAAAATGCATGACCAGAGAGAGAGAACAACCACATTACAACACAGGGCAGTGCAGCACATTTAATGGTGATGGGTTTATTGATTAAACCTTGGTTAACCAAATAAAAGTGGTTTTATTTGGTCGTTGTTCAGCGTTGAGAACATTCTTTCCCAAAACTCACATCAAATTAGGCTGACTTGATGATAAAAACATAGTTGCACAGATAATATTAGTCAAGCCTGGGCTATAACAAACATCCGTCACTGTTCAAGATGACGGGCGCTGCTTGTTGGCTACAGTCCTGTCAGTTGGTGTTAATAGCAAAGAGAGAGAAATTCTTTTAAAGTCAATAAAAGGCCACTCTTATGGTTAAATCAAGGAATCACAATATTTTGTCCTTCAATAAAATGAATCAGATGTGAGAATTAGGACTATCAATAAAATATGTTATTTTACATGTGTATTATTTTTACTTTTTCAAGAAAATGCAAGGGTGTATTCCAACACGTAGATAACAAGCACTCAAATAAATTAAATGTAAAATAAAACTCTCTGGGGTTAGACGTAGGGCCTTTGCTGTTAAGAGTTAAGGAATAGGCTGGGCGCGGTGGCTCACGCCTGTAATCCCAGCACTTTGGGAGGCTGAGGCGGGTGGATCACAAGGTCAGGAGATCGAGACCACAGTGAAACCCCGTCTCTACTAAAAATACAAAAAAAAAAAAAATTAGCCGGGCGCAGTGGCAGGCGCCTGTAGTCCCAGCTACTCAGGAGGCTGAGGCAGGAGAATGGCGTGAACCTGGGAGGTGCAGCTTGCAGTGAGCCGAGATGGCGCCACTGCACTCCAGCCTGGGTGACAGAGCGAGACTCCGTCTCAAAAAAAAAAGAAAAAAAGAGTTAAGGAAGAGGTTTTCCTTAAAAATGTGTTTGAGTTTCAGAGATATTTGATAATTGTAATAAGAAATAAATAGAACAACAAAACTTCCTCCTAAGTAGAAGCAATGTTAACTGAAAGCAAAGTAAGCAATCATAACTGTGATGGTTTAAGTATCCCTACACAGCCCTCAGGAGAGGAGAAGGATGATGGGGAAGGAGGATGGAAATCAAGTTATTCATTTAAGGATAATGACCTGAAATCCATGTGGAAAATATTATATATTTTTCACCTCAAAGCACTGATCCCAGTTAAAATGCAAACATTTCAGAAGGGTTTTACTTCAAGGTTTTTATTAGTCTTTTACCACTTCATATAAGCTAGCTCCCAAAAGCAAAATTTGAAAACACAAATGGGCCTGACACGGTGGCTCATGTTTGTAATGCCAGCACTTTGGGAGGCTGAGGCAGGCAGATCACTTGAGGTCAGGAATTTGAGACCTGCCTGGCCAACATGGTAAAACCCCATCTCTGCTAAAAAAAATTGTGAAAATTAGCCGGGTATGGTGGGCACCTCGAGAAGCTGAGGCAACATAATCGCTTGAACCTGGGAGACAGAGGTTGTAGTGAGCCAAGATCACACCATTGTGCTCCAGCGTGGGCAACAGAACAAGACTCTATCTCAAAAAATAAGAAAAAAAGAAAAGAAAAGAAAAAAAAAACACAAATGTATAGATGGGGGGAGAGCAGGGAAAGAATGGGGTGAAGGAATTAGATACACTAGTTCCTTAAAAGGTTATATCCACAACATTAAGAGGAAATTTATCCAAAATGATATTTGGCCTTCTGAAGGTCAACTTCTTTAGTTTTACATTTTTGCCAAGGCCCAATACAAATGTTAAAAGAATTAAACAATTCTCAGGTCTTAAAAATCAATTTAATAGTGTCCACTTATTTTTTTCAAATATGGCTTAAATGAGTGATGAAAAATGCTCACACACTTCCTGACACATTGCACGTTACTTTTTATTAGTTGGGCAGAGAAAGCAGAAAGAACCAGAAAAAGTCCCCTGGATACGTGAGGAAAACTGGAACGGTATGTCATCAAATGTTATCCCCTGAAGGAGTGGTACCATCTCTGCCTTCTTCAGTGCTATACTCCCAACGCCAAGCACAGACCCGCAGGATGGTCTTAGGTGACCTTCGTTACCCATAAATCATCTGACCATCATTTCACCCCCTACCGAATAAGCAGGATGGCATCATTTGGCCGATGGGAAAGCTGAGACTGGGAGACATTAAAGGATTTCTCCAGAATCACACAGGAACTTCACAGGAGAGCCAGGACGAAAACACTGAGTTCCACATCCCACCATGCAAATCACTTTGTCCAGCTGGGTGCTTCCAAGTTTACCTTAAATTTATCTGATCCACTTATCACTGCCTAATAGACCACCATATTTCATAAAATCTAAGACACTGTGGATTGTGACACGCAGCCACATTTTATATACCATTAAGAGAAAAACCACTACTAACTCTACAAGGACACCATGCTTTCTTACTACATAGACAATCATTTTATGCTCATTAAAAGAGCTTTTTTAGACCTGACTGGGGATAGATTTTATCATGTATCACCCCTGTGCATGCATGTTGAAGACATGAAATAGATCAGTTAAGATATTCCTAAAACAGTCCGGGTGCAGTGGCTCACGCCTCTAATCCCTGCACTTTGGGAGGCCGAAGCGGGTGGATCACCTGAGGTCAGGAATTCGAGACCGGCCTGGCCAACATGGTGAAAACTCTACTAAAAATACAAAAATTAGCCAGGTGTGGTGATACATGCCTATAATCCAAGCTACTTGGGAGGCTGAGGCAGGAGACCTGCTTGAACCTGGGAGGTGGAGGTTGCAGTGCACGGAGATCATGCCGCTGACTCCAGCCTGGGCGACAAGAGTGAAACTCCGTCTCAAAAAAAAAAAGATATTCCTAAAACTTTCTCACAGAATCCCACTCATGTGACTCATTTTTTGACTTAAAGCCATCTTATGTTTACATTTTGCCAAACAATGTCATCTTCGGTGCCTTAAGATCATTGCTTTTGCAGCATTTCTTAAAATAAATTCATAAGAGACCATAAAGTCACCAGTGCTGGCCTCCTGGCCGGCTCCACACGATGCAGTGCAGGACAACTCAACTCCCACTTCCGGGAGGTTGCTACGTTCTGCTAATTCATTGCTGCCCTGACTTCCACCCCAGAGCCGTTTGTTCATAGATGCTAAGAGAGTGGGCCACGTTGTCTCTGGGATTTTCTTCCAGGCTCTTGATACCTATCCTGAAGATTTTGATGTCACACATTTTCAGGCAGTGACCACTACAGACCAACAGTGACCCTAAGATGTGTCCCAATATCAGACATACTCTAAAAATGTATATGCATTTGGAATCCATGGAATGCTGTGCATATTGATTTGCTACTTGTTGTTTATGTCTCTCCACTAGAATGTGAGTGCAGGGACTGTGTCTATTTTGTTCACCCCCATGTCTCCAGCCCTAGAACAGTGCTGGTATGGTAGGCAAGCAATATTTATTGTATACATGACTGTATATTTATTGTATACATCAATATACATGTATATTGATACATTTATTGTATACATTCCATTAAGTTGCTAATTTGGGTGGGGGGGTAATTTTTTTCCCTTTGTTAAAAAGCAGTATTATAAGCCGGGCACAGTGGCTCACACCTATAATCCCAGCTCTTTGAGAGGCCACGGTGGGCGGATCACCTGAGGTCAGAAGTTCAAGACCATCCTGGCCAACGTAGCAAAACCCCGTCTCCACTAAAAATACAAAAATTAGCTGGATGTGGTGGCACGTGCCTGTGATCCCAGCTACTCGGGTGGCTGAGGTGAGAGAATCACTTGAACATGGGAGGCGGAGGTTGGCACCACTGCTCTCCAGCTTGGGCGACAGAGCAAGATTCCACACACCCCCCCCCCAAAAAAAAGCAGTATTATAGTATAATCTTTCTCTCTATATTTTTTTTTGGTAAAATATGTTTACACCTAAAAAGAAGTAAAGAAGAGATAAATAACTCTATATTAAGAGCTGCATATAATTGATTTTTCTTCCTTTTGTTTTTACTTTCTAAATTTTCTAGCATGAACATTATTACTTGCTAATTTGATAAGAGCATAACATCGGCACATTATTTTAATGCGTATTGCTTTATTTTTATGTGGTAAAAGGTGAAAGCTTTCTGTACTGCATAGCAAAAATACATTGTGAATTCAATTATTTTTGCATCAATTCTATTTTCAATAAGTTAACTTTACAACATCTTGGCAGAAGAATTTCTTTAAAATGCATATCTAAAGCCTGAAGACTGGTTGCGGTGGCTCACACCGGTAATCCCAGAACATTGGGAGGCTGAGGTGGGCAGATCTCTTGAGGCCAGGAAGTCAAGACAAGCCTGGCCAACATGGTGAAACCCCATGTCCACTAAAAATACAAAAATTAGTCGGGTGTGGTGGCAAATGTTTGTAATCCCAGCTACTAGGGAGGCTGAGGCACAAGAATTGCTTGAACCCAGGAGGCAGAGGTTGCAGGAGCTGAGATCACACCACTGCACTCCAGCAAAAACCTGAAGACAAAAGAAAGAAGACCAAGCTAGGGAACCCTGAGATCAATCAAAAACTCTTTAGGGACCCTGGGCAAGGCCCTAGGTCCTGTCACCTGAACAGGTCCCTCTGTCCTCCCAGGTTCTGTGGTCTTCAGGGAGGGTCTCTGGGCATCGAAAAGAAATTCTTTATGTTCTCATGGTTCTGAAGAGGAGGATCATGGGCTGTTGGCGAGTATGAACCATGCTACTCAAAATGGCATATAAAAGCTGAAGGGAATCCCAGCACTTTGGGAGGCCGAGGCAGGTGAATTGGTTGAGCCCAGGAGTTTGAGACTAACCTGGGCAACATGGCAAAACCTCATCTCTACAAAAATTACAAAAAGTTAGCCAGGTGTGGTGGTGTGCATCTGTGGTCCCAGCTACTCAGGAGGTTGAGGCACAAGAATCACTTGAACCTAGGAGGTAGCAGCTACAGTGAGCTGAGATCGCATCACTGCACTCCAGCCTAGGCAACAGAGCCAGAACCTGTCTTGAAAAATAATAATAAAAAAAAATAAAAGCTGAGGAGACACATTTCAGTCAGAGAATCAGCATCTCAAACTGGTCAACTTCAATCCAGACCAGTGAAGGGATGGGGACAGGGATAGAGGCTAAATTGTGTTTCCCCCAAATTCTTATGTTGAAGCCCTAACCCCTAGTACCTCAGAATGAGATGTATTTAAGATAGAGCCTTTAAAGAGGTGATTAGGTTAAATGAGGCCACTGGGGTGAGCCCTAATCCAAACTAACTGGTGTCTTTATAAGAAGAGGAAATTTGGACACGGAAGGGGTAGCAGGGGTGGGAACACACAGAGGGAAGACGGCATGAGGACACAGTGAGAAGGCACCACCTACAACACAAGGACAGAGGTCTCACCAGAACCCAGCCCTGCCTGCACCTTCCTCTTGGACTTCCAGCCTACAGAACTGTCAGGAAATAAATGTCTGCTGTTGAAGCTGCTCCGTCTGTGGTACTTTACGATGGCAGCCTTGGCAAACTGGGGATAGCCAGTTAATGACCCTGGGTCAGCAGGACTCTTCTTTTAACAAAATTTAAACTCAGAGAGCTTTATCTGATCACCTGTGGTCCATGAAAGACTGTACATGGTTCTCAGTAGCGACAGGAAACACAGGCAGAAATGCCTTCCACCTGCAGTGAATTCCAAAGCACTTCTTACTTTTATTCTCAAGCTTCTCCCATATCAAACCTCCATAATTTGCTAACACCTGGTGACTGAGAGACTGATTTGAAATCTGCATTTCACCTGGGACTCCCTGATGGTCCAAATAGATGAAGGGCAGGTGGCAGAAAGGATACGGGAAATGAGAAGCTTGGAAAAGGCACTGCTTGGTTAATCAGCCCCTTATAGACAGTGCTGAGTTCATTGTACCTAACAAGATGTAACGGAAGCTTATTGCATAGGAAAAAGGAACTGATGGATTATTAGCCTGACACTCTCCATTTGCTAAATGTACAGAACAGATTCATTACCTTTGTTCCCCCACCCCTTAACAGTATGGGTTTGATTGCCCTCTTGCCTACAGGTAATTCTCCATCAAAATTAAATCCGTCAGCTAGTTCTCAATTTTACAAACTATGCAGGCAGGGGGAGAGAGGAGGTCGGGCGGAAGCTGGCGCTTGGTGGGAGGAAGGGTATCTTTCCCAGGCCTACAACGCCAATCCAAAATTCTTCTAATCCAAGGGCTCTTGAAGATGCCTGTATTCACGGTCCCATAGTGACACCAGCTGGTCAGTTTCCAAACAACAGCTTAGATGGAGAGGAAATGGCTCAGCCCCCCCGCACTGTGCTCAGGTGATAAATATACAGCCCTGGCCTCTTGACACTCTGCCCGTTCCAATTTAAATGACATATGCCGTATAAGGCATAAATACATTTATAGAATAAATACATAATACATAAATGTGTAGATACTTTGGCTGTTACAAGCTCCTCTTCTCTTCCCCAAAAGATCAATGACACTGTTGATCCTTAATTGTCAACCACCGTTTTCCTCCCTAGCAATTACACGCCCAGCCCTATGAGCTGGTGCAGACTAAATAGGGGGAGGTCCTTGCCGGTTTACCAAGGTAGGGAAAGTGCGCCTTTGGGAGAGAGAATGAGGCCTGAAGTTCAGATTGTATGTGACAGATGTGGATTGCGAAGGCCAAAAGCACCTCTAGATTTGTCCATTTCAGGGCTGCTGGAGCTCCGGAGTCTCTCTCCTGTGAAAGTTTCTTCCCCAAAATGGGGCCTTAGGGATGTATTCACTTAAATATTCACTTTGGCTCCTGATTTGTGTTCTTAATCTTGTAGTCTTTTCCTTTAAGGAAAAGGCTCCTGCAAATTGTGTAAGCTTCAGACTTTGAAAAGCTGGGGTCCATAACTGCAATACTGTATACAGTGGATGTACTGGTACAAGTGTTGGATACCTACTATATCCTCAGCACTGTGCTAGGTGCCGGGACATGCCCAGGGAAGGAGCAGGAAGCTTCCTACTCGATCAGTTAACCACATAGCACACAAAATAACTAGCCAGCGCTGCAATGCAATATGTAATTAAAGACTAAATTGTGTAATCCAAATTATGTGCACAGTAGCCTGGAAATTCACAGGGGGAAATAGAGATTATTAAAGGATGTGAAGCAATTCTGGAATGCTTCATTGAAGAAGTTTTAAGTGGAACCAGAAAAGTGTGGGAGAAAGTAAAAAGTATCTAATCAAGGGGGAGAAGGGAAGTGAAAGCCTTGATGTGGGAATGAGGCTGTTTTGTTTTGTTTTCTTTTTTTTTTTTTTTTTTTTGTGAGAGTCTCGCTCTTTTGTCCAGGCTGGAGTACAGTGGTGCGGTATCAGCTTACTGCAACCTCCACCTCCTGGGTTCAAGCGATTGTCCTTCCTCAGCCTCCTGAGTAGCTAGGATTACAGGTGCATGCCACCACGCCCATCTAATTTTTGTATTTTTAGTAGAGATGGGGTTTCACCATGTTGATCAGGCTGGTCTCCAACTCCTGACCTCATAATCCGCCCACCTCGGCTTCCCAGTGCTGGGATTACTGATGTGAGCTACCACACCCGGCCAAGGGAATTAGGTCATTTTTAGTGAACAAGAATGAGAGCAGCTTGACAGAGCCAAGCTGCACATTAGGAAGTCCTGGGAGACATTGGGCTGAACGAGGTGGGAATCCAGTTACCAAGGACAGGGACAGCCCCTCAAGAATTTTGACTTGACTTTGAGATCTCAAGTGAGAAAAACCAACAAAGGTAACTCTGTTGGCATTTTACACAATGCTTATGCACATTTTTCTCATAACTTGCTGGAAATAGAATGAGCATTGCAGCACCATCAGACGGGTGCCTGACTCGTTGGAGATGTCTGGACAGTGCTGTGATCATCCTCGCCAGCTGCGGCAATAGCAACCTGGCTCCTGCAGCCAGAAGGAAGGATCCAATCCTCACCTCATCCTCATGCTGTGCTGATGAGCCTCGGTGCACAACTACTGACCCGTTTTGGGCAGGGCAGATAAGTCCCAGCTACAGAGCTCATGACGCACAATTTTTACCTAAAATTCTACTTTTATCCATGATACCTACTCCCCTTTCACAGCCTTCCTAACTTCTTGGCTCTTAGAATGTCCCAGCTTCATGCCCGTTTTAAATACCTGTATAAGGAATCATGCCTTTAAATAAGGAGAGGGTGCTTTACATGTTACCATGTAAAGGTTTTTAAATAGTCCCTTAAAGAAAATGTAAATATCTCTCTTAGTAGCCTATCAAAATGCCAGACTTCTCAGCATTTCGTGTCATTTCCCATGGGTTAACCCAGTATCAACGTCAAGCTTCCTGAAGACAGAAATGATGCCATTTCCTAGCATATCCCAATGCCTTGAATTTGCCTAGCACATAGGAGGTGCTCCATAAATGTTTGTTGGATGGACGGATAGATGGATAGGTGAGTGGGTGGGTGGATGGATGCATCTTCTGTTGGATACATTTAAAGTAAAATAAAACATCTTGGCTAACATGGTGAAACCTCTTCTCTACTAAAAATACAAAAAATCAGCCGGTGTGGTGGCATGTGCCCGTAGTCCCAGCTCCTTGGGAGGCTGAGGCAGGAGAACTGCTTGAACCCAGGAGACAGAGGTTGCAGTGAGCCAAGATCGCACCACTGCACTCCAGCCTGGGAGACACAGGGAGAATCTGCCTCAAAAAAAAAAAAAAAGTATAATGAGAAATTGGAAATATGTATGTGTCAGTTCTGATAGGAATGGACCCATCCCATTGCCATTGTTGTCAGGATCTGGTTCAGCAAGACATTGGCCAACTGGGACAAAGAGAAGAATAAGACTCAAACACTGGCGGGAAGAACCAAATACTCCTGAAGACCAACTTCAGTGCTCAAAGCGGCCTGGTGCCAGTCCTCTTCAGGAATTCGATGAAACTGCAGCGTTACTGAACCACCTCACAATTCCATCTGCAGACCGGAAGGCCCCAGCAGATCCCAACAGGATGCTCACCCCATGGAGGGACAGGGTGGGCTGATCCAGCCAAGTAATAACGCTAACATTTCTATAGCGCTTTCTGAGGTGCCAGGCTCTGTTCTAAGGGCTCTACCTATATTAGCTCCTTTAGCTAGCCCTCATGACTAACTTTAGAGGTATGTAGTAGTATTTTAGAAATAGTCCACTTAACAGTTGAAACTCTGAACACAGAGATGTGAAGTAGCTTCACCTAGGCTATACTCCTAGTAAGTGGTAGGAAAGGGAATGCTACGGGGAGCCTGGCCTTGGATACCTGGATTTTCCCCATCTGCCATGCCGCTCTTGGGTCCTAGCTAAGGGTAGCGCAAAGATAGAGGGACTCGGGCCAGGCACAGTGGCTCATGCCTGTAATCGCAGCACTTTGGGAGGCTGAGGTGGGCAGACCACAAGGTCAGGAGTTCGAGACCAGCCTGGCCGATATGGTGAAACCCCATCTCTACTAAATATATAAAAAAATTAGCCAGGCATGGTGGTGGGCACCTGTAGCCCCAGTTACTCCTGCCTGAGGCTGAGGCAGGAGAATTGCTCGAACCTGTGAGGCAGAGGTTGCAGTGGGCCGACGTCGTGCCACTGACTCCAGCCTGGGCGACACAGCGATATTCCATCTCAAAAAAAAGAAAAAAAAAAGAGATAGAGGGCCTCAAGTACACAAAATCACTCCACATCCAACCACACCTGAAGCGAACTACAGCCAAGAATCACCAGGTAAATGTATTTTTCCAACCTTCACATAAGCTACGTTCTCAGAGTATTTTGTAATGATTCCTTCAAACAGGTAATACTGGTAGTTGGTAGTCAGTGCAAGTTGGAACTAAGCTCTCAGAAATGGGAATTTTTAAACCTTCCAGGGACAACAAGTATGATCATGAGCCCAAATAAAGAGCATGACTTTCATAGTTCATGAGTAAATTTTAATTTTACAATATAAGGTAGAGACTGCAGCACAGTGTAGATGGATTCTCAGACAATATTGAGACATAAAAGGCTCCTTTTAGAGAGATGCACAACTATGCCAGTTAGGCCCGGTGTAAACTAATAATACAAGAAAATTAACCATTCAGTAGTGTGGTCATAAGAAAATATAGCTGAGTCGACCTTAGTCCAGACGTCCTCCTTCACTGCTTAACAGAGGAAGACCTTTTGGTAGGAATTTTGACAAGGTGCTGATAGTTTCTTAACCCTGTGTTTTGCTTTTTTTTTGGAGACAGGGTCTCATTTTGTCACCCAAGCTGGAGTGCAGTGGCATGATCTTTGTTCACTGCAGCCTTGACCTCCCAGGCTCAGGTGATCGTCCCACCTCAGCCTTCCAAGTAGCTGGGACTACAGGTGTGCACCATCACGGCCAGCTAATTTTTTGTAGAGACGGGGTTTTACGGGGTTTTGCTATGCTGCCCAGGCTGATCTTGAACTTCTGGTCTCAAGGGATCCTTCCACATCAACCTCCCAAAGTGCTGGGATTACAGTCGTGAGCCACCACGCCCAGCCCACTGTCCTAACAATATGGGAGAGTCTGATTGAAGTAGAACATAAATGCAGGAACAGGAGGCTGACAGTTAGGGAAAGAAAAATGGAGAGTATCATGCTTATACCCTGAGGCAGGCAGAGAGGGGATGGGGGAAAATTGTTGGGATCATTGGATTCATTGGATCCCAAGACACAGTCTAAAACCACCTAGTATATTTTTTAAAAGATGGGATCTCCCTATGTTGCCCAGGCTGGCCTTGAACTCCTAGGCTTTAGCGATCCTCTCGCCTCAGCCTCCCAAGTAGATGGAACTACAGGCATACACCATCATGCATGCCCTAAAACCTCCTAGTATCCTGAGGAGAAGAAATCAGATGACCAAGTTCTCGGTTTTTTAGATCCAGGGGTACATGTGCATGTTTGCAACACGAGTATATCGCGGGATGCTGAGGTTTGGGGTATGATTGATATCATCCAGGTGGTGAGCCTAGTTCCCAATAGGTAGTTTTTCTACCCTTGCCCTCCCTTCCCCTTTTTGGAATCTGCAATGTTTATTGTTCTCATCTATGTGTTTGTGTATATCAAATGTTTAGCTCCCACTTATAAGTAAGAACATGTGGTATATGGTTTTCTATTTCTGCATTAGTTCACCTAGGATAATGGTCTCCAGCTACATCCATGTTGCCGCAAAGGACATGATTTCATTCTTTCTAATGGCTGTGTAGTATTCCATGGTGTCTATGTACCACATTTCCTTCCTCCAGTCCACCACTGATGGACACTTGGATTTATTCTATGTCTTTGCTATTGTGAATAGCACTGTGATAAACACACACGTGCAGGTCTCTTTTGGGGTATATATATTTACCTTTGGGTATATACCCAGTAATGGGATTGCTGGGTTGAATGGTAATTCTAGTTTTAGAAAGAATTCTCCAAACTGCTTCCCACAAAGGCTGAACTAATTTATATTCCCATCAACAATGTATAAGCATTCCCTTTTCTCTTTAACCTTGCCAGCATCTGTTATTTTCTGACTTTTTACTAATAGCCATTCTGACTGGTGTGAGATGGTATCTCCTCGTGGTCTCAATTTGCATCTCTGTGATGATTACTGATGTTAAACACTTTTCATATGTTTTTGGTCACTTGTATAGGCAGCGAAGTATTAAATGAGATAAATGAGGCATGCAGGAAATTATTTATTTCTTAATTAAAGGTAAACTTGCTTTTAAAGGTAAAGAAAATATACTGGTAAAGGAAAAATGGGGGGAGATGATTAAAACTCAAAAAGTGTTAAAAATGTAAAGGGCTGTCAGGCAGAGTGGCTCACACTTGTACTCCCAGCACTTTGAGAGGCTTAGGTGGGAGCATCGCTTAAGCCAGGAGTTTGAGACCAGTCTGGGCAACATAGCGAGATGCTGTCTCTGGAAAAAGATACAAAAATTATCCAGCCGTGGTGGCATGCGCTTATGATCCCAGCTACTCAGGAAGGGGCTGAAGTGTGAGGATGGCTTGACCCCAGGAGGCAGAGGTTGCACTAAGCCAATATTGTACCACTGCGCTCCAGCCTGGCCAACAAAGCAAGACTCTGTCTCAACAAATATAAATAAATAAAATAAAATAACAAATTTAAGTGCATTGGCATGTTGTATTATCATCAAAACACAATAAATTATTGAATAATTGAAGAATTTATTTTCTCTTATGTGGAGTGACCACACTCTTATTTGTAACTACTGCCTACAGCAAAGATTTCCTGCTCACTATCTGTATCAGCCACGGGTCAACATTTGTTCTGATCTGTGTGCCTTCTTTCAAATACAGGCTGAAGAACCCCCACCCCAACCCCCATCTGAGGGCATAATGATCTTGTGGCAGAGAAAAAAGGGTTAAGGCCAAACCACCCAATAGCTCTTCAAGCTTCTTCTCATATTTCCTCAGCCAAAGTAAGTCAAATGCCCACCCCTGACATAAGTAGGGCAGAAAAGTATAATCCTCACTTAGGGATGTACTGCAAGCCACATGGCTAGAGACAGGGATATATCATCTTCTCACAAGGGAAGGCAGAAAACAAGTAGGAACAGTAATACAATCTACCCTTCCACTATATACTCACTGTCTCACACATCTTGTACAAAGTAGATGTTCAATAAATGCTTTGAACTAATATATGAATGACTTAAGTTGACCATAGCCTCACAAATGTAGATTGATTCATCTTTTCTGGTGCAGGGTTTTATCCCCTGGTATGTTACTCAGTAACTTTCCCTTTTCTTCCGTAAATGTCCTACTAAGAATGAATCTCACAAGCATAATGTTAAGCAAAGGCAGTCACATGCAAAAAAGTACTAACAGAGGAGTGGATAAAGAAATTGTGGTGTGTCCAAACAACAGAATACTAAAGAGCAATAAAAATACAAACTACTGATACACGAAATAGCATGGGTACATCTCAAAATAATTATAGGGAGTGAAAGACCAAAAAAAGAATACATTCCTTATGATTCCACTTCCATCAAATTCTAGAAAATGAAAACTGATTTATGGTGACAGAAGCAGATCAGTGGTGGCCTGGGGAGAGTAGAGGAGGGGCAGGGAGAGGGTAGATAAGGAAACTTTGGGAATGATGGATATGGTCATTATCTTGATTGTGGTGATGGTTTCATGGGTGTATTCACATGTCAAAACTCATCAAATTGTATCCTCTAAATATGTGGAATGTATCATACATCATCATGCCTGAACAAAGCTTTAAAAATAAATGCTTTTAAAAAGCTACTTACCATATACCTATGTTGATATAAAGTTCTAGCAACAGGCAAAACTAATCTATGGTATTTGAAGTCAAGGTGGTGGTTACTTTTAGGATCAGTAACTGGAAGGATTAGAAAGGGGTGCATGAGAGGGCGCTTTTTGATCTGGGTGCTGGTTACACAGGTGTGTTCTCTTTGTGAAATGTTGAGATGTATGTTTACAACCGGCACACTTTTCTGTGTGCAAGTTGTGCAGCAATAAAAACTGTTTAAATGTGCTATTGTTTTTTTAGATGGAATTTCACTCTTGTTGCCCAGACTAGAGTGCAGTGGCGCAATCTCAGCTCACCGAAACCTCCACCTCCTGGGTTCAAGCGATTCTCCTGCCTCGGCCTCCTGAGCAGCTGGCATTACAGGTGCCTGCCACCACACCTGGCAAATTTTGTATTTTCAGGAGAGACAGGGTTTCTGCATGTTGGTCAGGCTGGTCTTGAACTCCCAACCTCAGGTGATCCACCCGCCTCAGCCTCCCAAAGTGCTGGGATTACAGGCATGAGCCACCACGCCAAATGTGCTATTTTCTTTAAAATATCAACCATCTTAAAAAATATCAAAGACCATCCTCATAAATTGTTTATGATGACAGAAAAATGATTGTGTGATTGCATTCATTTATGATCTGCTTTTGAAATTCAAAGACTGTGAGTGGATTTGTTCCTGCCAGGGTCTATGACAGAGGACAGACCACAGGGCTTGTCAGTCATAGACACCAGGACTGAGCAGTTGCAGGGACAGTTGGAGAAGTGCATCAACTACTGACTAAGGTGCCAGTGTTTGTCTCCAGATATGTGCCAGTTCTGATGCTTCTGTTCTCTCTTGTGCCCTTAATCTGAATTACTGTTGCCGGCACTCTCTTCTTGCACAGGGGCGTATGGGAAGCTACATATATGGACAAATGGCACATGTGCACATAAAACAACTGAAAAAGCAGGCAAGCTATGTCAGAGTCCCACTGTTGGGATTACACTGTTGCAGACAGCTGACTTAAGATAAGAAATGAAAATTCCTAGACACTTTTATGAACCCATCATTTTTACCATTTAATATATTAAAAGAAAGAAAACCCTGTTCCTGCTGATTGATTACTTTAATGAATAAATGTACAGTCAATGATTTGGTGGTTGGAATGGATTAAATTTCCCTTGCTGGCAAGAATGGCCCTAAATAAAAATGAATGAAAGGTTTATCTTTTTCAACAACCTCCCGTTATCTCCCCCAAAAAAGATAGAAAATCAGTCTGAATTTCAAATGACTTTGGTCTCTGTGTTTATTTGATAAACTATTACCTGGCCCCTGTGAATGCCCTTGTGGAATGGAAACAAATTACAGTGTCTCAAACTGTGTGCTCAAGTAATTTTAAAAGAAAAATTTTTCAAAATGTCATTGATCTGTTGTAAAAACTACGACTCTCTTTTCATGCAGAAAGCTTTAAGATTCCCCACTGGACCCCATCTAATAAGAAAAAATGAAAATAACCATAACTACCTATGCCCATCATTTAAAATGTGAAAAAAGACAAAAATAAAGAACTGAAAAATATAATTCTACAGCAAATATCCGCGTCTACCAGGTGCTGTGCCACGGACTACATGGATAAGTTAAAAACAGATTTGGGGCCAGGCACACTGGCTCACGCTTGTATTCCGAGCACTTTGGGAGGCTGAGGCAGGCGGATCACCTGAGGTCAGGAGTTCCAGACCAGCCTGGCCAAGGTGGCAAAATTCCGTCTCTGCTGAAAATACAAAAATTAGCGGGACGTGGTGGCAGGTGCCTGTAATCCCAGCTACTTGGGAGGCTGAGGCAGGAGAAACGCTTGAACCCAGGAGGCGGAGGTTGCAGCAAGCCGAGATTGCACCACTGCACTCCAGCCTGGACAAGAGCAAAACTCCGTCTCAAAAGAAAAAACAACAGATTTTGGTACCTGCAAGTGGGCTGCTGCTCTAGTAAGACCGTAGAATATATGCTAGTGGCTTCACGAACTAGTCGTCAGTAGAAGTCCTAAGGACCCCGAAGAGACCATTAACAGAATTGATCATGGCCCCTAAGAGGTAGTCATAGAGGGCTCATAAAAAAAGTTAAGAAAATGTTACCAGAAGCTAGAGGAAGGAAAGGGGATCCTTGTTATTTAGTAGCAAAAAATCTAGTAACACTGTTGCCTATGTGTCTTAGTCCATTTTGTGCTGCTGTAAAGGAATGCCTGAGAGTTGGTCATTTATAAAGAAAAATGTTTCGGCCAGGCACATTGGCTCACGCCTGTAATCCCAGCACTTTGGGAGGCCAAAGTGGGTGGATCACTTGAGGCCAGGAATTTGAGACGAGCCTGGCCAACATGGTGAAACCCGTCTCTACTCAAAATACAAAAAAAAAAAAAATTAGCTGGGCATGATGGCGTATGCCTGTAATCCCAGCTACTTGTCAGGCTGAGGCAGGAGATTCTCTTGAACCTGGGAGGCAGAGGCTGCAGTATGTTGAGATTGTGCCACTGCACTCCAGCCTGGATGACAGAGACAAGCAAGAAGGAAGGAAGGAAGGAAGGAAGGAAGGAAGGAAGGAAGGAAGGAAGGAAGGAAGGAAGGAAGGAAGGAAGGAAGGAAGGAAGGAAAGATGGATGTTGTATGTGGCTCACGATGCTGCAAGCTATACAAGACGCATGATGCCAGCACCTGCCTCTGGTGAGGGGCTCAGGCTGCTTCCACTCGTGGCAGAAGGTGAAGGAAAGTCAGTGTGGGCAGCGGTTACATGGCGAGAGAATGAGCGAGAGAGAAAGAGGGAGGTCCCAGCCTTTTTTTAACAACCAGTTCTCTCAGTAGCTGACAGAGTGAGAACTCACTCACCTCCAAGGGAGGGCATTCATCTATTCATGAGGGATCTGCCCCATGACCCAGTTACCTCTGTTGAGGCCCCATCCCCAGCCTCGGGGATCAAATTTCAACATGCGATTCAGAGCAGACAAATATCTAAACTCCAGCACTATGAGAACATGGAAATAGAAAATGTCACTGAGTGCCAAGCACTGTGACTCATGCTTGTAATCCTAGCACGTTGGGAGGCTGAAGTGAGAGGCTCACTTGAGCCCAAGAGTTCAAAACCAGCTTGGACAATATGGTGAGAGACCTAATCTCTATAAAAAATACAAAAATTAGGCTGGGCGCGGTGGCTCACGCCTGTAATCCAAGCACTTCCGGAGACTGAGACGGGCGAATCACGAGGTCAGGAGATCAAGACCATCCTGGCTAACATGGTGATACCCGTCTCTACTAAAAATACAAAAAAATTAGCCAGGCGTGGTGGCGGGCACCTGTAGTCCCAGCTACTCGGGAGGCTGAGGCAGGAGATTGGCGTGAACCTGGGAGGTGGAGCTTGCAGTGAGCCAAAATCGCACCACTGCACTCCAGCCTGGGGAAAAGAGTGAGACTCCATCTCAAAAACAAAACAAAACAAAAAATTAGCCAGGTGTGGTTGCACACCCCTGTAGTCCCGGCTACTCAGGAGGCTGAGGTGAGAGAATCACTTGATCCTGGGAACTGGAGGTTGCAGTGAGCTGAGTTGATGCCACTGCAATCCAGCCTAGGCAACAGAGAAAGACTCTGTCTCAAAAATATGAAGAAAAGAAAACGTTATTCTGAAAGGGACAATCTAACTGATATGGTTTGCAGTTGTGTCCCCACCTAAATCTCATGTTAAATTGTAATCCCCAGTGCTGGAGGTGGGGCCTGGTGGGAGATAATTAGATCACCAGGGTAGACTTCCCCCTTGCTGTTCTCATGAGAGTGAATAAATTCTCACAAGATCTAGTTGTTTAAAAGTGTGTAGCCCTTCTCCCTTCTCTCTCTCTTCCTCCTGGTCCAGCCAGGTAGGACATGCCTGCTTCCCCTTCTCCTTCCCCTTCCACCATGATTGTAAGTTTCATGAGGCCTCTTCAACTATGCTTCCTGTACAGCCTGCAGAACCAGGAGTCAATTAAACCTCTTTTTCTTCATAAATGGTCTAGTCTCAGGTAGTTCTTTATAGCAATGTAGGAATGAACTATACATTAGCTGAGGAGATTTCTAAGCAAAGTGGTGAAGGTGATGCCTGACTCTATTTGCCACTTACAGTAAAATGTAAGCAGAGAAACGAACTGAACTAAATAAAGAAAGAATTGTTAATATAAAGCAGCTAGGTCTTGCTAGGTTTAAAAATAAAACTGTTTTCCTTCCTTGGCTTTCCACATAACAAACAATACAAAAAATACAAAAAGTAAGAAATACCTTCCAGACCCAACCCTCCCCTATGCAAAACAAACAAACAAACAAACAAACAAACAAAACCTCCAGGGCACTATCAGGGAAGCATGAACTAAAGATGAAGTCAAGGATGTAACTGTAAAACCATGTGTTATGGTCTCGGAAGGCATTGCCCTTCCAAACAGAAAAAAAAAGTCCCTGTAAGATGAGTCTTCATGTCATTGTCCCTCAGATGCCTTACAGGGAGTCTAAGCTAGAGATATTTGGGAAGAGATTTGTGGCTTTTCTAACAGAATGAATTACAAATTGATTCACACAATAAAATACAACACTTTCAAAGGAATACCATTACTTGAAGTAAAAGGGATAGATAGTAAAAAAATAAAATGAAGCTTTTAAAACCTCAAATTTCTGTGAGTAAGAAACAGAGTGAGAAAATTACTCAAGTGTGCACAGGGGCCACATTTTATGGAAAAAAAAAAAAAAGAGGATTTCAGAAGATGGAGCCAAGAGCCACATTGAATCCTAAGGCCTAGTGTTCGACCTAGACATTAGGATTGAGCCCTAATCACAGAGCTGGCAGCACATGCTGGATTTCAGAATTGTGTGCCTATAAACTGCTGTGTGCCCTTACCCTTTTTTTCTTCTTCTTCTTTTTTATTTTCACATTTTAGAAAACAGTTCTGTTGATGTAACTGACATAAAAAAACTACAGTACTTAAATTGGACAATTTGATAAGTGGCAATGGTGAAATCATCACCACAATCAAGATAATGAACATGTCTCCCTCATCGTGTGCTGTCAACACGTCTTTGTCACAAAGACATCCTTTCATATGGCAGCCATCATTTTTGTCTTGCTAGTAAGCCCAAGGAAGCCTCATCATCCTTTCCAAGTGATCCAGATCCACAATCTGTCCAACTGGATGAAGTCTCCTCACCATACTGCAGAACCCCACACCTGCCCACTCCCCTGCCAGAGAAGTACTTTCCTTGAGTCTAACACTGAGATAAGGTAACACCTCCCTCACATCTCTGCATCCAGGTGAAAGGTGAGTTTCAGCCCACAGATGTTACAGTGTCTTCAAATCAGACAGCTGCTTTGGAAAGAATGTGGTTAGGACCTTACCTCCCTGGTGAGGAAGCTTAAAGTCACATAATGACTAACATTCACTTTAGTTCTCTCTCTCTCCTTTTTTTTTTTTTCTTGAGATGGAGTCTCATGGCTGTTTGGTGCAATGGTGTGATCTTGGCTCTTTCTGGCACCACCTCCCAGGTTCCTAGCGATTCTCCTATCTGAGCCTCCCAAATGGTCCCGGGATACACAAGGCGTGTACCACACACCCAGCCCCAATTTTGTATTTTCAGTGGGGGACATTTTGGCTATGTTGGCCTAGGCTGGTCTTGAACTCCCTGACCTCAGGTGATCACCCTCAACCTCCCAAAGTGCTGGGATTACAGCCATGGTCACATTACAGGACATTCCTTCCCTCAAAGAAGTCTAATTCATAAAATTACCACTCCCATGGTTTCATCAACCCTGACCCAGCCTTTAGTCTTTGGGTAGGATGAACAACGAGCCGATTTGAGTACTGCCATTTAGACGAGGAGTTTCTAAAATGGAGTTTAGGATTCCAACTGAGGGCTAGAAAAAAAAAAATGACCATTTCAGATGAAGTAAAAGGTTGGGTCAATATAAACCAAACTCAGATAACTTCACTAAGGAGTCCACACTCTTTTTGAACAGAGTCTCTGGTATCAAATATCCTACCACTGCATGTTGAGAGGACTGACCCAGTAGCCACTGGTTGGTCTTCCGATCAAAAGGAACAGTTCTCAAGGAGCTGCTTGAGAGGAACAATATTTGAAGAACCTCATCCCCACTTGGACCTGATTTAAGTGTTGGGAGTCTAGACCTTGAGACACAGCCTGAAGTCCAAATGGGATGAAGCTTTAGGGCAAATGTATTTTGAATGTGTGAGGGATATGCATTGCTGTGGCCAGAAGATAGATGGTAGCGGATTGCATTTTTCAAAACTGGCTGCAACAATAGTTTTAGCCCCTTTGTGCCCTTCCAGAATCTTGCCACCACTCTTTCTTTTTTCTTTCTTTCTTTCTTTTTTTTTTTTTTCTTTTTTTCTTTTTTTGAGATGGCGTTTCACTCTTGTTGCCCAGGCTGGAGTGCAATGGTACGATCTCAGCTCAGTGCAACCTCTGCCTTCTGGGTTCAAGCGATTCTCCTACCTCAGCCTTCCCAGTTGTTGGGATTACGGGTGCCCGTCACTGTGCCCAGCTAATTTTGTATTTTTAGTAGAGACAGGGTTTCACCATGTTGGTCAGGCTGGTCTCGAACTCCTCACCTCAAGTGATTCACCCACCTCGGCCTCCCAAAGTGCTGGGATTACAGGCGTGAGCCACCGCACCTGGCTGCCACCACTCTTTCAAGAGGTAGAATCTATTTCCTTTCTTTTTAAATTTGGGCAGCCCCAGTGAACAGTGTGTGACAGAAATGACACTGTAAGACTTCCACTTCTGGGTAATTTTACAAATAAATTTTGCAAAATGTCATTGATCTGTATAAAACAGCAACTTTTTTTCTCATGCATAAAGCTTTCAGATTCCCCCAGTAATCCCCACCAGAAGAAAGAAAAAATCAAAACCATACAACCATGATTGAAACGTGAAAAAGACAAAAATCAAACATTAAAAGTTCAGGCCTAGCACAGTGGCTCACACCTATAATCTCAGCACTTTGGCAGGCCAAGGCAGGAGGATCACTTGAGCCCAGGGGTTCAAGACCACCCTGGGCAACATAGTGAGAGCTCATATCTACAAAAAAAAATTAAAAAGTAGTCAGACACGGTGGCACGCACCTGTAGTCCAAGCTACTTGGGAGGCCAGGTGGGAGGATTACTTGAGGCCAGAAGGTCCAGTCTGCAGGGAGTCATCATGGTGCCATTGCACTGTAGCCTGAGGGGCAGAGCAAGACCCTGTCTCAAAAAAAAAAAAAAAAAAAAGTAAACGTTCAAGTTAGCTTTGGATATCTACCATTTTATCTGGCACTGTTGTAAGACCAGATATACACAGATAAATAACGTCTCTATCCTCATGTAGTTCACTGACAGGCAAAGGTGACATGATATAAGCCATTAATATAACATAATATAAGATGTGCTGGAGGCTGGGCATGGTGGCTCACGCCTGTAAGTGAGGCTGTGGCAGGTGGATCACCTGAGTTCAGGAATTCAAGACCAGCCTGGTCAACATGGTGAAACCCTGTCTCTACTTAAAAGACACAAAAAATAACCGGGCATGGTAGTGCATACCTGTAATCCCAGCTACTCAGGAGGCTGAGGCAGGAGAATCACTTGAACCCAGGAGGCAGAGGTTGCAGTGAGCCAAGATCGTGCCATTGCACTCCAGCCTAGACAACAGAGTAAGACTGCATCAGAAAAAAAAAATATATAGATATATATGTGCTGGAAAAGATGGCTGCAAACAATACTTTAAACAAGAAATAGGAGAGTGAATAGTTCTATCGTGGAGAAGACAAGAAAGTAGTTAGTTTATACTGAGTTGAGTGTTGAAGAATAAATAAGATTTTGCCAGGTAGACAAAAGACATTCAAATAAAATCTTTGACATAATTAGGACTAGGTTTAGCTACATATGTGGCAGAAAAAAAAACCCACAAAACTAAATGGCATAAGCAAAACAAATTTTATTTCTTGATTACATAGAAAAAGCTTGTCCAACCTATGGCCCTCAGGATGCATTGGGACAGCGTTAAATGTGGCTCAACGCAAATTCATAAACTTTCTTAAAACTTATGAGATTTTTTGCAATTCCTTTTTTTAGTTCATCAGTTATTGTCAGTGTTAGTGTATTTTATGTGTGGCCCAGGACAATCCTTCTTCCAATATGACCCAGGGGAGCCAGAAGATTGACATGGAGGCATCTGGCACATGATCAAGATTGGCATATTTCATCATATCACCTAGGCCCATCCAACCTTTAGTCCCTGGGGAACAGGGACAGGGGTGAGGAGGGGAGCTAGGTTTCAGTTGCTTTCTGCCCTTCCTCTAGATGGGGCTTTTCCTAACAATAGAGATTTTCGGATTCTCACTGGAGACTAGAAAGAAAGCCATTTAGACACTTTTCTTGAAGAAAGCAAGATGTGGCAACGCCATAGTCATGAGCAAGCCAGGCTTCTTCTCTTGTTTTTCTGCCACATTCATGTACGGCTTCCTCCTCATCATCCAAGATGGCTGTTGTGGCTCAAGCCATCACATCTGCTTTCCAGTCAGCAAAAGGAAGAAGGTCAGACAAGGGAGGGCTCATTCACATGACACTTTGGCCTAAATCCCACTAACCAGAACCGAGCCATATGCCTCCCCTAGATGCGTGGAGTTGGGAAATGTAGTCTTTCTTGTGGACAGTCATGAGTCCATGTATGAATCAGGGTTTCCATTACTAGGGAAGAAGAAGAGAATAGGGGAGGTAGCTGTGCTGGGAACTCAGTCTGATCTGGATCTTCCAGGAGCAGTGGTGATGAAGCTTTAGCATCTGGTCTTGAACATCACAGGGGCCAAGTAGGATTGCAGTAGTATTGCTAGAGTAAATTCAGTTTTCTGCAGATAACCATAGCCAGTACAATATTTTCCTGATAAAAGGGAAGTGCCTTTTCCCTTTTGGCCTCCTGGCCTAAAAAGGCACATGCAATGGAGGTACAGCAGCCATCTGTCAACCATGAGAACAAGAGCAACATGTTGGAATGACAGAGGCTGAAAACAGAAAGACCCTGGACTCTAAAGGCAAAAAAAAGCAACCATGGACTGCCATGGACTGCCATCAAGAGACTTCTTATTATGTGAGAAACCCCTTTGATGAAGCCAATGTAGTTGAGTTTATGACATAATCACCCATTAGTATCACAATCCTAATCCTAAGTAATAGACCAAGCTGTGTAATCCCACACCTGAACCCCGTAGATGGCTTGCAAGTTCATTTCCCTGCAGCCATTCATTCTGCCCCACCATCCTTTCTTCACATGACTACCAGTATGATCTTTAAAAGTGTACAGCAAATTACATCATGCCCCTGCTTAAAGCTTCTGAAGGCTCCCCAGTGTATTTGAAATAAAACCCAAAGACCCTATCATGGCCCCTGATGTTCTAGTCCTTATGCTTCACTGTGACCTCATCCCCTATCTCTCCCCCTCTCTATTCACCAAGTTCTCTTCAACCCCTTTTCAATCAACATCTGTTGTGCTTCAGAATCTTGTACTTGCTATACCACAGAAACCTTCTTTCATGTCATTTAGATCTCACTTCAAGTGCCACCCTTTTAGAGAGACCTTTCCTGAACCCACCTCCTAACATAAATCTCTTTTATTTTCTCAACAGCACTTATCACTACTGAATCTTTTAAATTATTTACTGTTTGCTTATTTACTGCCTCTATCCAGAAGACAAAGTCATGCTGCGTGTGGAGAAACTCACCCTTTCAAGAATAAAACTAAATGGAAATATTAATTCATTCTATTTCAGAGACCCCAGAAGCAAGCCATGCATGGGTAGGGGTGATATCATGAATAGTAGAGGTTTTGAGTCATGTATTACTAAAAAATAAAGTCACTTCTTTCCCCTTAGTCTCTTCTCCCCATATTGTACAGTTGATAGTTTACTTTAGCTGAGAACCTCATGAAGTCATTTCAAAGTTCGTTATTCATTTAGGGATTTACAGAGGTGGGTTGTAAAGAGATGTCTGCTCAGTAATGAGCCTTTCAAAAAAAAAAAATAGCTGCAGAACTGGGGAAGACAAATTTGAATGCATGGGGAGGATATTTTTTAAAAAGGACCTACACTTCTTAGCATAAGAAGCAGACAATAACATTGGGGTGCTAACAGAGCAGTCAGGAAAATATTGCTCTTCTTTATGGCTTTAAATCAAGGCTCACAAATTCAAATGCCTAAGGGGCCAGGTAAGAAAGAGAAATGGGCCTGTGCAAGATGATAAAAAGTAACTAATTCACTGCCTTATTTCTGGGGAATACTAAGGAGAAAATGAGGTCTGAGTCGAACCAAAGAGAGATCACCCTTCTTCCAGAAGAAGCAGAACCCACTCACCTCCAGACACTTGGTTCCAAAGCAGGAATGAACGCTCAGTTGCCAGGTTTTCCTATTCCTCAAGCAAAGCCAGAAATCTGGATTTTTATGTAAAATCTCTCGACTTTAAGGATTGCCAGCTATTCCAATTTCTTTTAACTATATAAGCCAACATCATACTGGATAAACAAAACATATCCACATACTAGGTCCAATTTGCCGGCTACAGAGTTTGTGACCTTCAGTTTCAAGTGTACAGCTTAAACGCTCCTTAGGAAATGGGTAATTACATTTGTTTATCCTTAGGAAATGAGTGATTACATTTGTTTTAACAGTTACTCACTGAATAAAATGGGGAATAAAGGGAGATAGTGGCCCCGCTGGTGAGGGTGGGCTTGGAACATTCATATCTCCTTGAACTACTCCATGTCATTGGCAAGACAAGGCCAAAATCGACTGTCATCCTGGAACTCTTCTTCCGGAGTGGTATCCTAAACTGAATAAGTCAGACCAGCCTTGGGGAAATGAACTGACTGGAAGAGAGAGATCAGTCTTAGGGTGCTTAAGAGGTGGTTTTCTGAAAGACCAATGGACAGCCACATCATGGAAGTTTAGCAAAAAGAAGCACCTTTATGAAATTGTGCCAATCTGTGGACAGAAGAAATGAAATTGGGGTCTGTGAATGTCCATGAGGGGACCCCTAGGGACAGGTATAACTTCTGGATGGGGCCAGTTCTTGAGTGAAAGGGACAGTCAAATCTGGAAGGAAATTTTAGGCTTTTTCCTTTTGCTGTCATTCCCTGCAGTTGCCTCAACCTTTCAGTAAAGCTTGGTGGGTTTTTTTTTTTTATTGTATGGACATACTACGTTTATTCATTATCAGATGATAGACATTGAGTGGTGTTCACTTTTTGGCTACTGTGAATAATACTGCTATTAACATTCATGTACATGTTTTTGTGTGGACATACGTCTTCTGTTTTTCTTGGGTATACGTGCAGGAGTAGAACTGCTGGGGCTTATGGTCTTATGTTTTACTTTTTGAGGAGATGCCAAGCAGTTTTCCACTGAAGCTGCCCCATTTCACATTCCCATCAACAGTATGTATGTGTTCCAATCTCTCCATATGCTCAACAATACTTATTCTGCCTTTCTAAAACAATCAAAGCCATCCTAGTTACTGCGAAGTACACCTGTGATTTTCATTTATATTTCCCAAGCAACTAGTGATGTGGAGCATATTTTCACGTGCTTCTTGGCCATTCATATATATATATATATTTTTTTTTGTGAGACAGAGTCTCACTCTGTCACCCAGACTGGAGTGCAGTGGTGCGATGTGGGCTCAGTGCAACCTCTGCCTCCTGGGTTGAAGCACTATCGTGCCTCAGCCTCTGGAGTAGCTGGAATTACAGGTGTGTCACCAAGCCCAGTTAATTTTTTTTTTTTTTTTCGTATGTGTAGTAGTGATGGGGTTTGACCATGGTGGCCAGGCTGGTCTCGAACTCCTGGCCTCAAGTGATCTGCCCACCTCAACCTCCCAAAGTGCTGAGATTACAGGTGTGAGCCACCGTGTCCAGCTTTGTATATCTTCTTTGGAGTGATGTCTGTTCAAATCCTTTGCCCACTTTTATGTTGGGTTATTGTCTTATTATTATTGAGTTGTAAGAGTTCTGGATTCTGTATTCTAGACCCTTTGCAGATAAATGATTTGCAAATAGAAAAAAAAGTAAAGCCTGGTGGTGTGGAAGGAAACAAAGGAAAAGAGCAGAAAAGGGGCGTGAAGCCTGCTCCATCTTCACCTTCCATGGTCGCCATAGAGAAGGAGCAATCTTTATCCAAGAGTTATATCTAGAACTTTTAGACATGAGCCAGCAGAGAAACAAGTAGTTGTCCCCGGCAAAGCTAGGAGTGGAGACTAAGAAGACCAGTGACCGAGAGGACAGCTCTGGGGGACAGGAGGAACAATCAATATATCTTTCAATTTACACTAAGAAAATGGCCTGCAAGACGGAAAAGCTGACCCTTACATTGCCTCTAAAATAGAATTTGGGGGACTTCAGGCATCATCCAATCCAGAAGCTTCTAAATTTGTTTTTAGCAGTGGCACTGTTCTTTAAAAGAAATGTTCTCATTGCTGAAATTGGGTGATCAGTAATAAGGGTTCGTTATATTGTTATCCCTACTTGTGTGTATATTAATTTTCCATAGTATTTTTAAAAGATTATGTTTATATTTAATATGTAAAACAGATTAATATATGTAGTTTAAAAACTGCAAAGTATTCTTCCAATATTCTGCATACTTGCAACGAATCATTTCCAAAGAATCTTGGCAGATGATCTCCAATTGCTTGAATCCTTCCAATGACAAACAGTACACTAACTTTGAGGCAGTCATAGTTGGATGGCTCTGCCTGTGAGAAAATAATGTTTATATTGATCCAAAATATGCCCCTTATAACTTCAAGTGAGAATCAGACAATTCCTCCACCATGCAAGTATTTTTATCTTATTTTTATTTTATCTAGTGCCTTTTCAAAGAATGCCAAATAACTGGCAGAGTTTGGTATTCTGTATCACACTAACATATGCTACACAGTCTGCTTGAGAGATGCTAAGGGCTATGTTCCCATCCTCTGGGTTAAAAAGATATGAGCAAAATATTTAAGTAAAATTAAGATACCTACAGGCAAAATCTGACAAAGTGTTGCACATTGTGCTACATAATAGATTGAGATTTTTTTTTTAATATCACGGTTCTCTCCAGTTTCACCTGCCTGTCAGCTCTACATCATTTGTTATTAATTTAACACCAGAGAGCCTGGAAAAAGCTGTAAGCTAGTGAGCACACACAAATCAGGCACAGGGATGGCAAGTGCTCCTTGGAGATTCTTGTTCACAAACTTTAAGGGAATTTGAAAAATGCCCGCCAATTTGCAGGATGCGTGATATGAAATCAAACAAAGTAGAGAAACACAAGTTACAATTGCCTGATTTAACTACAGAAACTGACAGCAAGACACGAGCAGCTGGGTCATCTGTGGAATTCCACGCAGCACTGTGGGAACACATACCTCTCCTCCTGACTCCCTTGGCATCTTCCTTCTTAATGACAAGGAATCTATTCCCAGCAACAGCTGATTCTGAGACACACACATCTATGTGCATCTCAGCAGGATGAATTGGAGAGGGAAATGCATCTAGTTTGCAGACTTATTTTTACAGCAGTACTCTTTCGCTAAGAATTACTTTGGGCTGGCTGAGAGCTGTGGCTCAACGCCTGTAATCCCACACTTTGGGAGGCTGAGGTTAGGAGTGGCGGGGTGGATCACCTGAAGTCAGGAGTTTGAGACCAGCCTGGCCAACATGGTGAAACCTCGTCTCTACTAAAAATGAAAAAAATTAGCCTGGTGTGGTGGCATGGCCCTGTAATTCCACCTACTCGGGAGACTGAGGTGGAAGAATTGATTGAACCCAGGAGGCGGAGGCTGCAGTGAGCCAAGATTGCGACACTGCATTCCAGCCTGGGCAACAGAGCAAGACCCTGTCTCAGAAAAAAAAAGAAAAGAATTACTTTGGACCCTACAGTGAAAATTTATACAAAGCATATTTGTCCCCAGTTAGCCAAAGCCCAATTTCAGATGAGTAGTCTTCATCCCAATGTTCAAATGCCATTTTAATGTCAAAAAGCATCTGAAAGTAAAATTTTTCAATATGAAAAAGACCCTCATCTACTAAATTTCCTCATAAAAGTCCATCTACTTTCATCAGTACATGTATTTTATATATATATAAGTACATTTATATTAGACAAATGATGTTGACCATATATATCCACATTCACTGCAAACCAAGGATAAAACTTAAAAACTGGCACTGACCATAATGTGGCAGCAACTGACTAAATGCTCACCAAACCAGTTCCCTCTTCTTCCCATACCATCAGGTTTCCTGCAGGAAACAGAATCTGACTCTGATGCTCCAAGACACTCTAAAGAAAGTACTAGATACAGAAGCATGGAAAGCATTAAGAAAATCAATCTGGGAAGCTGAGGTGCCCATGGACTCGCAAGAATAGAAAGCCATGACCACTTCTAGGTTACCAACTGCTCTCAGATAACACAGCCTGTTTTCTGGTCATTCCACCAACAGGGAACGGACTTCTTCCCAATCAATAGATCAGATGTGGAGACTAATGACCCTCCTTCATGCACCAAGAGAGTAACAAAGAAAGTCTATTACTAACATACGGAGGACTTCTGGGGAAGGGCAGGTGCAAGCTGGATGAAGCTGAGGGGTTCAAACACACCACTGCATCAAGAGCTCAGGAGCTTGGGGATGGGGAGTTCCTTACATGAAGTCCCAGATGCATGATGGTGGGCAGGGCAAGGGTGGGTGGAGGCCTAAATGCTGTGAACAGTCAAACATTACAAACAGAGTCAGACTCTACTGCACAGCCAAATGCAGGAAGGGAGAAAGGCATAAATACTCCAAACTCATGCTCTCCAATCTCTTAACTGTGCCTCCCACACTGAACCTATCTGGAAGCCAGAAGGTAGGAGACTCTGGGTAATTTCATCCACAGTGTCAGTCTTCTGTGTCAAAGAGCAGGGCAAAGGAGAATGGAGAATAAAACTGTGTGGCAGGTGCAGAATAACCAGCAGACACACAGATCAGATCACTTCACTCAGCCTCCCTTTAGCCAGGTGTGTCTTCCTGACTGAGTGTCAGCCAATGAGACGTGGACCGAAGTGATGTGCAACATTTTCAGACCTAGCCCATAATACTTAGTTAGTCCTCAATGGTCTCCCTCTTGCCTCATCTATAGTTCAAATGACAAGAGCTTAGGGCCCAGAAAGGGACTTTGAGGCCTTAGAGGATGATGGAATCACTAGACTGTAAGTTTGAGTTCCTAAATGACTGGCAATCAGAGACCCACATTGAACTGTGGCGTGAGTGTTCTATGTGCTAAGCCCCTGAGACAGTGGAAGTACTTATTATCAAGACAACTGTAACTAATACACACATGAATGTTATGGAGAAAGAAAAAGTCTAAAATGAACTGAAGTTTACAAAAGATTCTAAGGTAACTCTTTAGAAACCATTTGAAAAATTATTAGCGGAGAAATGCCATGAAAGAATAAGTTACCGACTTGGGACCAAAGTTATCAACCTTTGTTTTATAAGCTTTGCCCCTGTACTTCCTGGCAGTATTATGCAAGCTGTGCTCCATTATATGGTAAAAAGGAGAGGAAAATAGCTTTGGGGTAGGAAACCAACAGTCCCTGTCACAGATGGGAACACGTGGAGCCCTTCAACATCAGCTTGTGGATGGCTAGTCCTTGAGCCTGTATATTGTTTTGTTTCTTTTTCTTTTTTTTTTTTTCTTCCTTTCTATTCTTTTTGTGTTTCTTTGGTTTTTTGTTGTTGTTTTTGTTTTTTAGGACAAAGTCTTGCTCTGTTGGTCAGGCTAGAGTGCAGTGGCTATTCACAATAAAACCATAGCTCACTGCAGCCTTAATCTCCTGGGCTCCTGCCTGAGCCTCCCAAGTAGATGGGACCACAGGTGCATGATACCATGCCCAGCTGCCTTTGCACCACTCTAAAGTCCATCTTCTTTTTTTTATTTTCTTTTTTTTTTTTTTTTGAGACAGGGTATCACTCTGTCATCCAGGCTGGAGTGCAGTGGCATGATCTCAGCTCACTGCAACCTCTGCCTCCCGGGTTCAAGTGATTCTCATGCCTCAGTCTCCCAAGTAGCTGGGATTACAGGCGTGCGCCACCACACCCAGCTAATTTTTGTATTTTTAGTGGAGACAAGGTTTCACTATGTTGGCCAGGCTGGCCTCAAACTCCTGACCTCAAGTGATCCACCTGCCTCAGCCTCCCAAAGTGCTAGGATTACAGGCGTGAGCCACCACACCCAGCCCCATTCTCTTTCAACATTCCTCTGTCCCTCTAATATTTCACCCCAATGATTACTATTCATTTAACTTTCATTTACTCATTCTAGAAATATTATTGAATGCCTACTCTGTCAGTTTCATCTCAAGTGACTTAGAGTCTATTTGGAAGAGTCCAAAATGTGAATAAATAGGTGCGATGAAGTATGGCAAATTTCTTTGTAGGGAGCAAATGTAGGGTTTCAGCAGAACCCACAACACAGAGTGACCAGTGCTGCCTGGGTTGGGGGTGAGGGTGGGAAGGGATTAGGAAAGTCTTCAGAGAGAAGGTGACCCTGGGCACAGTCTGAAAGGAAGTAGTTCTCAGGACACATGTCCCTCCAATGGCCTGTGCTGCTCTTGAACAGAAAGAATTGGCCTGTCACCAACAAGAGTCAGATCAGGCTGACTCTTCACCTGAAGGGTGGCACCAAGGACATGCTCCACCCTTGAGCCTTCCTCCAGAGAGTGTGGGAAAGATGTTCTGCCGCTAAAAATCCTGTGACTCTCTGCTGTCATTGTCCCCAGGGCTGTGGTTGGAGCTGTGCTGACAGCTCCCCTCTCACACCTCCTCTGCAACAATCTCAGTGACACTGTGCAGCAGGGTCCCCAGCATGGCTCTCAAGCCAAGATCCACCCAAGCCTTGATGAACTGGCATCCCCTGAGTAGAGCCTGGAGTTCTAAATTGAGTTGGCGCTGAGTTGGAGAATTAGGAGGCGACAGAGAGGATGTCAGGGCAGGCCTCATAATCTGGGGGATACTTTGTTCTTTTCTAAGATACTTTTCTATCTGTAATGCTCTGAAAATTCATTTTCTTACCTTTCTTGGAGCCTCAATTACCTCATCTATAAAATAGGGATAACAATGGTATCTGCTTCAAAGGCTGGTGTGATAATTCATGAGTTAATTCAAGAGCTTAGAACACAGACCAGCACACAGCAATGATGAATAAATGCTTGATAGCCAGATACCAAGAGGGAGGAGAATGAGGACGATGGTGATGATGATGGTGATAATGTAATAAATGGCCACTTCCTGAGCCCAAAGAAGGTGGTTTGGGGGATCAATGAATGAGTGTTTGGGAGACTAGTGAAAGAAAACAATTTTTCTTTCAGTACATTGGTTGCCCATTCCTGACTTGTAGTTTCGAGTCATTTTCATTTGCACCGGTCAACCCATCACATAAGGGTTTTTAAATTTTTGGTTTTTAATGTTTGCTTAAAGATGAGACTGTATAAGATCCTCACAGTTCGCATGTTAGTTGTTTTGACCCACTGACCTAGCTTTCAACATCATTTCATATGTTTGCATGATTCTTTATTTATTCAGCAAATGAATGTACCCAGTGCTCACCCTGTTCCAAGGCTGGTGCCCAGTGCGATGACTCAGTAACAAACACGATGCGGTCTGTGTTCTCAGTCAGTGTGCCAGCCAGGGCAGGCAGACACCAAGAAGGCAGCCTCAGCACACTGGGGTCTGTCTTGTGTCGGGAGCATTCCCAAGGCTGTTATGAGTGCTCAGATTCAGCCCTAAGAGAGGAAGAGGGGCATTCCTGCTGGAGTGAACCAGAGACAGAAAGGCCCAGAGACAAGAGAATAGTTTGGGCTCCCAGGAACTGTGAGGAGATGGCCAGGGCTGGCGGCAAAAAATGCCACGCAGGAAGTGTCTAGAAGTGAGCGTGAAAAAGGCAGCAGAGATCAGGTTACAAAGGACCTTAGCTCCCAGATGAAGGAGTCTGGACTAAATTCTAAGTGCCGTGAAGAACCACAGGCATGTTTTCTGGAAGGAGTCACCAAATAGATTGGCAGCTAAGAAAGATCACCTGAGGCCAGGCGTGGTGGCTCACACCTGTAATCCCAGCACTTTGGGAGGCTGAGGTGGGTGGATCACGTGGTCAGGAGTTCGAGACCAACCTGGCCAACATGGTGAAACTCTGTCTCTACTAAAAAATACAAAAAAATAGCTGGGCGTGGTGGTGCGCGCCTATAATCCCAGCTACTCAGAAGTCTGAGGTAGGAGAATTGCTTGAACCTGGGAGGTGGAGGTTGCAGTGAGATGAGATCACACCATTGCACTCCAGCCTGGATGACATAACAAGACTCTGTCCCCCCTCCAAAAAAAAAGTTTTTTCAAAAAAAGAAAGAAAGAAAGATCACCTGAGCTGCAGAGTGGAGGACGGATGGGGCAGGGTACTAAATAGATATTGGGACCTCAGGTGGGAGACCACTGACAAATTTCAGATGGCCCGTGATGGTGGGTGTGCTAAGGCATGAGCAGTAGGGATGAGAGATGTGGCTGTAAAGGCAGCCATCAGGGGATCCACAGAAATCAGAGGAAGTCTGGGCCCAAACACAAATCCAGTGTACAGACTTCTAGCCAGTCTTTCCATGCTGGGGTGGCAGGATAAGGAGGATTTCTTTGTCACGGGGCTTGAGTCCATTCACTGTTGCCTGCATATAGAACATGAACGAGGAGAAGAGTCAAGGATGGCATGTAGACTTCTGATGTGAGCAACTGGTTGAACGTCAGTCAGCAAGATCAAGACTAGTGCAGAAGGAGCAGCTTGGGGGAAAATAATAGTTCAGGTCAGACATGAGTCTGAGATGCCTAGGAGGCTTTAGAGTCCTCCAAAGAAACAGAACTAATAGGAGATACAAACAGCGAATGCAATACCTAAAGATATAGATACATAGAGATAGGTGTATATAAATAATATGACTGTAGACAAGAATTGGCTCACACAACTGTGGAGGCTGAGAAGTCCAGTGATCTGCTATCTGGAAGTTAGAGACCCAGGAAAGATGGTGTGATATGGTTTGGCTGTGTCGCCACCCAGATCTCATCTTGAATTGTAACTCTCACAGTTTCCACGTGTTGTGGGAGGAACCTGGTTGGAGGTTATTGAATCATAGGGGTGTGTCTTTCCCATGCTGGTCTCGTGACAGTGAATAAGTCTCATGAGATCTGATGGTTTTAAAAATAGGAGTTTCCCTGCACAAGCTCTCTTCTTTTGTCTGCCACCACGTGAGATGTGCCTTTCACCTTCCGCCATGATTGTGAGGGCTCCCCAGACATGTAGAATTGTAAGTCCCATAAACCTCTTCCTCTTGTAAAAAACCACTTCCAATTGTAAATTGCCCAGTCTCAGGTATGTCTTTATCAGCAGCGTGAAAACAGACTAATCCATGGGGGTATCATTCAAAAGCCTGAGAGCTGGAGAGCGATGGTGCAGATTCCCATCTGAGTTTGAAGACCTGAGAACCAGGAGCACTATGGGCAAGAGAAGATCAGTGTTCCAACTCAGCAGTCAGGTCAGGAGCAAATTCCACCTTCCTTCATTCTTTTGTTTCATCCAGGTCCTCACAGACCAGATGATGGCCAGATGATGGCCACCCACACTGGTGAGGGTGGTCCTCTTCATTCAGTCCACCAACTCAAATGCTCATCATTTCTGGAAACACCCTCACAGACACACCCAGAAATGATGTATAACCAGATAGCCAGGCATCCTGAAGCCCAGTCAAGGTGACACACAAAATTAACCACCAAAAACAAAGGATGCCCAGATGCCTCTAAAAATTTTTAGAGGCATCGTTCAAGGACCCTTCTGATCCAGCATCTGCTTACCTGTCTAGCCTGAACAGTTACTCCAAAGAATCATGCTCTCTTCCACTTTGCAGCCTTTGCACATGCAATTCCCATTGCTCAGAACTCTCCCTCAGTTTTCCACCCCACCTCTCACCTGACCAACTCTTATTCATCCTTCAAGTCTCAACTTGAGCACCACGACCTCCTGGAAGCAATCTTTTTTTTTTTTGAAACAGAGTCTCACTCTGTCACTCGGGCTGGAGTGTAGTGGCACCATCTTGGCTCACTGCAACCTCCCAGTGAGGTTGAACCACCTCTCAGGTTCAAGCAATTCTCTGCCTCAGCCTCCCGAGGAGCTGGGATTACAGGTGCCCACCACCACACCTGGCTAATTTTTGTATTTTTAGTAGAGGCGGGGTTTCACCATCTTGGCCAGGCTGGTCTTGGACTCCTGACCTCATGATCCACCCACCTCGGCCTCCCAAAGTACTGGGATTACAGGCATGAGCCACCGCACCTGGCCGGGTGCCTTCTCTGCGTTCTTTATCATGCCTTCCACTTCCTGATCGTTGCCTTATCACAAAATTTTTCTAGTGTCTTTCCTCTCAAGATACTCTAAGCTTGATGGGGATTGTTCATCAATGTGTCCCCAGTGCATTGTACAGTGCCTGGTGCATAGTAAGGGCTCAAGAAACAAGTGTGATAAATGCAAGACATACATAGATATGAGAAGTATCTATAGAGAGAACAAAATGCATGTATGGCACCTGCATCACTTCACTTACCACATATTTAATATCATTCACACCTAAGTTTAAAACCCTACCATATTCTGAAACAGAAAGTTAAACTCTTCTAAAACTGAAAATTTGCAGATGATGGCATTGCTAAGAGCAATCTGATACAGTAACAGTTTCTGGCATATGCAGCTCATTTTAACAGATGCCTGTATGACATACAGAAAGCTGTCAGGCATGCTCCAAAAAGAAAAGCCATCCAGTTCATGTTCCACTTGCCAAATTAATTTCATTTGACATTTAATTTATATCCTGAGGTACTGTGGATTTAAAACTTGACTATGATAATAGCAGATTAGAGAAGTGTTCTATTTGACAAAATCAATTCATCAAGTTACTTTTATTATGAGGAAGGCTGTCTTGATATAGATATCTCCAGATCAAATATGCAGACCATCTAAAAATACATTTATTGATTCCTTCTAATAAAATATAAGCTTTCTCCTCTTTCTTATGTCTAATGTTAAGTAAAGCTTGCACCTGCTCACCATAATAACAGAGAAAGGAGACATTAGAAAGTCAGAATGGTGTGGTTTGTTTAAAAGCTAGAAAGCAGAGTTGAAATTCTCCATCGGCCATAGAGGGTTTCAACTCCAGCCACATATTAGACACAGCTGGGGATTAAAAAAATAATAATAATAGTGCCCAGTCCCACCCCAGATAAAGTGAGTCAGAATCTCCAGTATGACATGGATTTTTTTTTTAAATCCCCAGATGATTCTATTAGTTATGTGAATTTGGGCATGTAATTCAATATCCATAGTATATAAAATGGAATGTAGTAGACATTGGCCACAATCATGACGTGACAATCCACTTAAAAAAAAAAAAACTAACAGTTTATTAGTTGGAATCAGACTTGAAAAAAAGATTTATACATTGCAATTGGTTGACAGTTCCTTTATAACGCTTTCAACTTATAGGTTCACCTCTCTCTGCCTTTTCTTTTTGCTTTGCAATTTACCTGTTGAAACAACTGGATCATTTGTCCCATAGTTTTCATGATCTAGAATTTGCTCATTGCATCTCCATGACATCATTTAACATGATCCTCTTTCCCACTATTATTTCTTGTAAATTGACTGACAGATCAAAAGGCTTGGTCAAATTCACATTCGATTGGCAAGACTGGGCAATGATCTACCCCTCTCTCAGAAGCACTTTATGTCTGTTTGTCTCTGTTTTTATGAGGTGAATAGTTATTGATAATTGTCACCTAGATTCATTATTATATCAGTAGCTGCAAAACAATGATGTTCTATTGTTCTGTTTTTATTAGTTAGAATTCTATAAAGACATTTTTCTCATCAGAGTTTAGTTTCCCTGAGAATAATCATGAAAAAAAATGTTGGTTTCTTTATGTGTTTTCTTTATAATTTTTCAAAATAATGAATTGGATCTCTAGTATCCTCCAAAGATGACCAATGAGGGTTATTTTTATTTTGTTCTTGTTTTTTTTAGTATCATTATGAACTCATAGATTTAAACATATTCAACATGTTTCAATTCATTGCAATTATTCTTATTGACCCTCAAATTGTAATGACTATTATTGACCCTCAAGTGATCTGACCCTACCCTTTGACTCCCCTCATTACTCTTAGATACTTTCTTTCCTTTCTACCACAACAAGGTGGTCCAGACTGATCTCCTGCCCAGGTCTGGATTCAGCCAATCTCCAAAGAGCCCTCATTTATTTTTGTGGGAAATAGTATTTGAAACCAGAATCTGGGTGCTGGGGTGCTCATTGCCATTCAATTGTCCTTGTTTCTAGGCCTTTTAAGTAAACAGAACTAGGTAGGAAATACTTTTCATTTTCCTTAAGATAAAAGCATCATAAGTTCATACTGATATTAGAATTCAAATTCAGGACCAGAAAGTTTTGATTTAATGTCATCTACCTTACAACTGCTTCTGTTTTTGGCAACAACAAAAACCCAGGTTCCCAGCAACACCACATGATTGAGTCTTTGCTTTATTCCACAGTACATATGCAGCACCATACCAACACTGACACTGCCAAGATGCTAACCAAACCAACAAACAAAAAGAACCAAAAACAGTTTTTCATGAATTTTGTCCTTAAAGCATATCTTACTAAGAGTATACAATTAAATGACTGTGCTATAAAGTTACTTAAAAGAGGTCCACACTGGGTGATGATGTCATCAATTTGATGTGCAATATGCTTTGTTCTGCTTTCAGTTTTTTACAGATTTCTTTTTTAATTTGATATTCTATAATTATGTGAAGGTCAAACCTTATTTTAATTATACCACCCATTGGCATTGGATAAATGTTAAATTTTTTTAAATGTTTTATTACAAGCAAGAAGTGTACCTAAACACTGAAAATAGATACGTGAATTATCTTAGAGGGCTAGTCTTTTAAAAAGTAGTAGAATAGTCATTCAATTATCTGAATATGGAAAGTAATACAGATAATTAGTGCATTAACAATCCACTTATACTGAAATTTATTTTGTATTTTGTTATGTTGATTTGGCAAAAGTTTCTTTTCCTTATGTTTACTTCTGCTGCCAGAGTAAACTCATTAAGTATTCTGGGATAGGGAAGGTGTAACACAGTAACAACATTCCCCACTACACTTTGATATTTCTGACTCAATGATGAATTACCTTGTAGGATTTTTCTATTTCTCTCAGACTAATACACACTTTGTTTATTCATTCTTCAATGTGGAAAATATTTAGTATTTTCACAAATCTTTTAGAAATATTCAATATATACTACTAATATACTACTAATTTTCTTTCTTTCTTTTTTTTTTTTTTTTGAAGATACAAGAATGTAGCAAGTTAGTGGCGCAAAGTTATGCACCTTGTTTATATACCAAAACTTCATAAATTACGTAACTAGCTTTCTGGTACTGCAAATAAAGATCATTAATTCCATTAACGGCTGATTTCCCTGAGCTGTAATTATTTGACCCCTATCTAACATAGGGGTCTGTGAATAATCTTTAAATGTATAATTCTACTGCTAGTGTTGAGCTGCAGATTAACAGTAGAAAAACCAGTTTTTCGAATTCACCACTATAACACAATTAAAATCCTCATGAATTATGCTACACGTTAGAAACTCCTAATGGGGCCGGCCGCGGTGGCTCAAGCCTGTAATCCCAGCACTTTGGGAGGCCGAGGCGGGTGGATCACGAGGTCAGGAGATCGAGACTATCCTGGCTAACATGGTGAAACCCCGTCTCTACTAAAAATACAAAAAACTAGCCGGGCGTGGTGGCGGGCGCCTGTAGTCTCAGCTACTTGGGAGGCTGAGGCGGGAGAATGGCGTGAACCCAGGAGGCGGAGCTTGCAGTGAGCCGAGATCACGCCACTGCACTCCAGCCTGGGAGACACAGCAAGACTCCGTCTCAAAAAAAAAAAGAAACTCCTAATGGATTGTGAACTCTTTGCTATTCAATTTGATTGTTCAAATGTATAGATTTCTGAGCCAAACTAAGGTAAATTTCAGTTCCCATCATATATAAATTCTCTTAGACTAGCAAATGAGTTAATAAACGAGTTACCGCTGGCAGCCATGTCAATAGATTGCTATTTAGAGATCCAGTCTACTGCAGCCACCGAAGCCCGGCCCTGGGGCCGCTCTACCACTAACTCCCCAACACTTCGAGTGGAAATTTGCCATCACTTCTCCACCTGTCTCACACCCCGCCCTCAGCCCCGCCCCTTCCACTGGCCCCACCTCCTGCGCTTTGGCCCGCGCTCTCCACGCCCATTCCGTTCAGCCAATCGCCGCTGAAGTTTGCAGCAGTGGGACTTCCGTTTCCACCAATGCGGGAGGTTCTTGTTCTGCAGGTCTCGCCTCTGCCAGGAGCTACGGCGCTACGGCCGGAAGATGGCGGCGGCCGCAGAGTTGTCGCTGCTGGAGAAGTCCCTGGGACTGAGTAAGGGGAACAAATACAGTGCTCAGGGCGAGCGACAGGTGAGAAGGAGAGGCGGCGCAGAGGGGAAGAGGTGGACGGGAGCGGGGCCTGCCGAGCCCTGGCAGTACCCGGGCCGGCCACCCAATACCGGCGGAGTGAGGATGCTGCTACCCAGCTCCCCACGTGTCTGCGCCGCGAGCAGGCTGGCACCTCTGGGCCTCGGCCCCTGCCGCCCTACCTCCCGGAGGGAGGGGGTAACTAGCTCAGGTCGGGCTCGGCCTGAACTTCACCTCCTGGGAAATCATCCCATTATGAAGAAACGAAACCAGTTGCAGGAGGGTCCTCACAGGGCTCTTAGACCAACCTGGAAGCCCCGCGTTTGTATTCAGTATTAACTGGCTTTTTTTTTTTTTTTTTTTTAACCGTAATCGCACCTTTCATTCAGTTATTACTCAGCGATTCCGTGATAGCTAACAGGGTACCAGGTAGCACTGTGCTGGGCCTGGGGAATTCAGTGCTGATTTAGGGGAACACGCTTCCTCCCCTCAGGAAGCTTGCTTTTTGGCCGGTTGGACAAACACTGCAACCATTTAAATTGAAGGAGTGCCACGTTGCACCATAAATGGCAAAGAGAACACCTAAGGAGTCTTGGCCCAATCTAGGCGATTCGGGGAAGGCGTTTCTAAAGCCTTGGGGTATCAATTTAAGTGTGCGACCCACAGAGAATGAGGGAAACATCACAAGGTATGAGATTGCCTGGTGAGGCACTGTTAGAACGTTTGTGTTTTACAGTTGTTTGTCGTAGAGGGAATGTATTAGAGGAGGAGATTACATCACAAGGTATGAGATTGCCTGGTGAGGCACTGTTAGAACGTTTGTGTTTTACAGTTGTTTGTCGTAGAGGGAATGTATTGGAATGTATTAGAGAAGGAAATTGGTTGTAGGAAGACTACTTTGGATATGTTTTTTTTTTTGCTCCTTTGAGATCTTTTTCCAAATGATGTTTGTTTTTTGTCTTTAATTTTTTCTCTTCTTCATTTGGTCCATGTGAAGATCTTGTTTAGAAAGTAGTAGTATGGTTTTTATTTAAGTTAACCTGAAGCCTAGAGAGGTTAAGTGTTCAGCCCTGTGATTGGTGGCAGAGTAGGCATCGGAGCCAAAGTGACCTTCTTTTGGTGTTTCCTCTGCCCCAGTGATGATTCTGTCCCTTCAAGCCCCTACTCGCTAGTTTACTGTATATATTCCGTAATACATATATAATATAAATATAATATATATGACCGAGTGGACAAACATTGCAACCATTTAAATGGAAAGAGTGCCATATATATACACACACATATATATGTACACACACATATATATGTGTACACACACATATATATGTACACACACATATATATGTACACATACATATATATGTACACACACATATATATAGATTTTTTTTTTTTTTTTGAGACGAAGTATCGCCTGTTGCCCAGGCTGGAGTGCCATGGCATGATCTCCGATCACTGCAACTTCTGCCTCCCGGGTTCAAGCGATTCTTCTGCTTCAGCCTCCCAAGTAGCTGGGATTACAGGTGTGCGCCACCACGACTGGCTAATTTTTGTATTTTTAGTAGAGATGGGGTTGCACCATGTTGTCCAGGCTGATCTTGAACTCCTGACTCAGGTGATCCACCTGCCCTGGCCTCCTAAAGTGCTGGGATTACAGGCGTGAGCCACCGCGCCTGGTGTAGTTTATATTTTTTAGGGACCATTGCCAAGATATGAGTATTACCTAGTATGAGAAACAATCATCAGCAAATAATTTAAAGCACAACATAATAAGCACTTTATGGACTGTCGCGGGTGAGCAGCAACTCTCTGGGGCTGGTGGCGCCAGGGCAAGAATTCACCAGGACAGCTGTAGGTAAAGAAAAGCAGATTTATTAGAGAAAGTATGAAAATATGTTGCGAGAGTGCAATGGGCAAGTTAGTAAGAGAGGAGCTAACTGCAAGGAAACAAAGGCTGGCCGGGGATTTCAGGAATAGTACTTCTGCTGTGTGCTGAAGAGGGATTTGTGCAGTACTGATAACACTAAGGTTGCAGTGAGCTAACTTGAGTTTTCTATCAGCCAGAGGTTCGGTGATAGCTGGACACGGAAAGATTATTGAGTTATTTGTGCAGAAAGGCTGTGTCCTGGACCATGAAGAAAGGCAGACTTGTAGCTTATCGGCCTTCTCTTTTTGCTTTCCCTTGGTCCCCTCAACCTGACTTCTTTTCACTAATTAGGACTCCACATGGAGGAAAACACTGTTGAGGAGTGTGAAAAGGGAAGTTAATTCTGACTCTAAAAATGGATTTATAAACTCATGGAAGAGCTGGCGTTTAAGGGATTATGCTTTGAAAGATGTGTAAAACCAATAAATGATGAAGGATTGGGAAGTTTATGGCAGTAAGTAAACCAGTATGAGGAATGATGCAATGCAAGGTAAACCCCAAATCAACAGTTTGAGGCCCAACTGTGAAGACTCTGGAGTTCAGAGTGTAGTTTTAAATTTTATTTTAATTAAAGCATTTTAGCAGTGAGCAGCTAGTGAAAATTTCTGTTTGCTTGTATGGGGAAAGTGCTGGCCATATGTGGTAAGATTCAGCCATTTTTTGGGAAGACAGCTGATAGCAGTGAGCCAGCAATAAGGCATTCTCTGCAGCATTACCAATCATAGTTAAAAACTGAAAGCAGTTCAGAGATCCTTATCCGGGAGAGTGATTCTCTAAATTATGGTACATCAGCACGTGTTATTTAAGGACAGGGATATGTTTCAAGAAATGCATCGTTAGGCAATTTCATCATTGTGTGAACATTATAGAATGTTCTGGGGGTTTTTTGTTTTGTTTTGTTTTGTTGAGGTGGAGTTTCACTCTTGTTGCCTGGGCTGGAGTGCAATGGCGCAATCTTGGCTCACTGCAACCTCCGCCTCCTGGGTTCAAGCGATTCTCCTGCCTCAGCCTTCTGCGTAGCTGGGATTACAGGCATGGGCCACCACGCCTGGCTAGTTTTTGTATTTTTAGTAGAGACGGGGTTTCTCTGTGTTGGTCAGGCTGGTCTCGTACTCCTGGCCTCAGGTGATCCGCCCGCGTCAGCCTCCGAAAGTGGTGGGATTATAGGCGTGAGCCACCGCGCCCAGCCTTAGAGTATTCTTAAACCTAGATAGTATATCCTACTTCACAAACAGTAGGTATATGATATAGCCTGTAGCCTATTGCTCCTTCAGGCTACAAACCCGTACTGCATGTGTTACTGTGCTGAATAATGTAGGCAGTTGTAACACAATGGTAAGTATTTGTGCATCTCAATATATTGAAACATGGAAAAGGTACGGTAAAAATACTTGACTGTAATCTTAGGGGACTGCCATTGGATATGCCATGCAGAATATCGTTGACCAGAACATCATTATGCAGTACACAGCTATTGCATAATGCAGCCATTAAAAGTAATTACTTTGAGGACTATGGAACCTTAAAATGAATGTGAAAATAGTATATGTCTCATAATTGCAACTGCATAAGAATTGTGTACTTTAGGGCTATGTAAAGGAAAGAAAATGGACGTTTGAGCCAATAGGACTTTATTCAAACACTGGCTCTGCCATTGCAAACCTAGCGACCTTGGTTTTTATTATCTGTAAAATGAGGATGAGATTACTTACCTTATCTTACAAGATGTAATGTTTAGATGAGAAGGTAACTGGGAATTTTTTTAGAGCATGGTTGGGTTGTGGATAATTTATTTTTACAAATAATTGTCTTTAGAGTTAGTTCTGTCCCCTCCTGCCCAGCCATTGTGAGTCATTTGATTTCTCTTTTTTCCCCCAAATATACCATACATTCAGTACACACATCTTGGTGTTACCACAAAGTTAACACACTCAGGTAACCACCCAGTCAAGGAACAGAACATTACTGGCACCCCTCAGAGGGTTCCGTATTGTTTTCTTTCAGTACATTTAATTTATTGGTGATCCTAGAGATTGTGGTTTCATTTGAGTTGAAGGCAGAAGTGAGAAGTCAAGGAGCTATGAATAGTGAATGGAAAGTGGAAAGAACTTTTACCACCTTTACTTTGAAGTTACTTCCTGACTTTGAATCTGTATCCTGTAGAGTATTAATCTCCTTGGAGACTTCACCAAGTGCTGTTGATGTAGGTGTATGAAAATGCCTTGCAAAGTGTAAATCATTACAGAGAACAAGATATAATTCGGCTGGATGCGGTGGCCCACACCTGTAATCCCAGCACTTTGGGAGGCCGAGGTGGGTGGATCACGAGGTCGGGAGTTCGAGACCAGCCTGGCCAACATAGTGAAACCCCGTCTCTACTAAAATTACAAAAAATTGCTGGGTGTGTTGGCACATGCCTGTAGTCCCAGCTACTCGGGAGGCTGAGGTGGGAGAATCGCTTGAACCAGGAGGCAGAGGTTGCAGTGAGCTGAGACCATGCCATTGCACTCCAGCCTGGGTGACAGAGTGAGATTCCGTCCCCCCCCCAAAAAAAGATGCTATTTCATTGCAGAAAAAAGCAGCAGTCTTACCAAAAAAAAAATAGTTCTTTTTTCATTTGCTTAAAGTCATTGAGATTGTATAGTTACTGTTTGTGTTTGGTCAGTCTTCCCATTAGGTAATACTTTCCATTTTCTTTTACATTTCTCATAATGCATTATGCTTATTTGTGTATCAAGAAAATTTAAATTAATTGTCAATTTCTTATACACAAGCAAACTTGTGTTGCTATTGTAATAGGGGAAACATGAAGTCAGGTTTATTTAAATACGATCACTTTGCTATATAATAGGGTGCAGGTAAGCTTGATTGAAATTAATACTGTATAATTAGAGTTTCCATTTTCTCTCATTGTACATAGCTTAAAATTATTGTAGTAATATTATACTGATTTTTGCAATGTTAATAGCAGTTTCATCATCAAGCATCTGTTACCACATTGTAAATTATTTAACTGCTATTTTCCAGACTTTCATTTGTATGTAATTTAGTATCTTAGAGTAAAATCCGGGATTATTTCAAAAAACAGTTGAGGGATTTTGTGGTTACTTAGAAGTTGTAATCATGATGTGGTCTTTGTTTTTTAAATTCTGTGAACTTTTTTTTTTTCTTTTTAAGATTCCAGTTCTTCAGACAAACAATGGTCCAAGTCTAACAGGATTGACTACTATAGCAGCTCATCTCGTCAAGCAAGCCAACAAAGAATATTTGCTGGGGAGTACTGCAGAAGAAAAAGCAATCGTTCAGCAATGGTTAGAGTACAGGGTCACTCAGATAGATGGACACTCCAGTAAAAATGATATCCACACACTGCTGAAGGTATCATGACTTCTCTTATAGGCTGAAATGCATGAACTGTTAATCAGAAATCTCTTTCCCCTCAGATTAAAAAGCTGCAGCTGTTGGCTTTCTTCACCTCTTTCCTTCTGCCTCAGTAGTTTGCATCTGTTATTCCCTCTGCCTAGAACAGACTCTGTCCTCCCCCCGCCCCGCCCTCCCCCTCAGATCTCAGCTGAGGTAACTGCCTTGGAAACTTTCTTGACTACTTCTCTCTCAGCTGGATGAGGTTTTTTTTTCTATATGCAGTCACAGCACCCTGTGCTTTTCCTTCAGAACCTTTGTCATAGTAATTACAGTATCATAATATGACTTTTCTTGTTTTTTTAATGTGATGCTCCACTCGACAATCTCGATTCTCTAACAGGTAAAGTACTTTCTTAGAGGCAAGAGAGAATCAGAATCTTTTAGGGCTGTAGTTTGAAAAAACTCTCATCTGAGAAAGCTCACCTTTCCCTGTTTTGAGAATCATTGCTTTAAATTTTTATTTTCAAAGGCATCAAATAATAAAATAATCTACTGGATATAGCTTCAGAGTTACCAAGAATAAAAAAAATTCCAAAGTTATTTTTGTTAATTTATTTATATAAAAAGAAAGCAGATTTTAAAAGATTTTGTTGAAGCTTTAAATTTGAGAGAAACTTGAGAGATTATCCAGACAACAGCATATCGCTGTAGAAATTCCTTCTGTTTCTTAATTTTATTGTGATTGTTTTATCATGGCAATAAAAGTTGCGCAAGAAAGGTCTTCCTTTATCACGTTGGGCAAAATGGCTCAAACTGTGTTCTTGATAGATGCCATCAAGAGAACTGGTAGAAATTCAGTTTCAGAACTTGGCCCTCTGTATGTCTGTCGTGATCAACCATTTATTCTTAATACCATAGTGGTCATTCACAGGGACCCTTCTCTTGTGCCCCTACTATTGACAGTATTTCCAGGGGGAAGCAGTCATATCCTCCCTCCAGGTGAATTTGAGATTTCAGGCAAATAAAAAGTGAACACAACCTTCTTTTATAGTTTTCCAAAGGAAAGGATAGTAATGAACTTGATTCTGAAAGATAGGAACAGAATTTCAATGAATTGGGTTTTTAAGGTTCAAAAGTTACATTAATAGATGTGGTATTAGAAGCATAGAAGTAACTTCCAAAGTGTTGTCTCTGAGACATGTAAATATTTAATTGGGAGCCTCTATTTAATGTATGTGGAGCTGGGCAATTTGCATTGTTTTTGAAATGTATGTGGAGCTGGGCAGTTTGCATTGTCTTCCTTGTTTGACCGCAGTCTGCTCATCTGCACCTACAACATAAGCACTTGCAATGCACCAGGATGCAGTTCTAAGGGCTGGTGGTGCATTAGACACAGTTTCTGCCCTTACAGAACTCAGACTGGCAGGCGAGACTGATTATGTATAGAGTGGATTGCAGTGTGATTTTGGCCACATGCACGGATGAGAAAAGGGTTGTTTTGTTTTTTTTTTTTTTTTTGAGACAGGATCTCACTCTGTCACCCAGGCTGGAGTGCAGTGGTGCAATCTTGGCCCACTGCAGCCTCCTCCTCCTGGGTTCAAGCGATTCATGTGCCTCAGCCTCCCAAGTAAATGGGATTACAGGTACGCTGGGATTACAGGTGCGCACCACCATGCATGCCTTATTTTTTGTGTGTGTTTAGTAGAGATAGGGTTTCTCTGTTGGCCAGGCTGGTCTTAACTCCTGAACTCAAATGATCCTCCCACCTCAGCCTCCCAAAGTGCTGGAATTACTGGTGTGAGCCACCTCGCCTGGCCAGTAAACTGTTTTTTTGTTCACTGACAATGTCTTGTCAACACCTTTTTACGTCAACAAGTATTCACTTACATTCTCCTTTTAATAACATGTTAGTGTTGCATCATATACAATGCAGGGCACTGACTCCCTGAGCAGTTGAAAATCCATGTATAATTTTGATTCCCCAAAAACTCAATTGTTAATGTCCTACCATTAACTGCAAGCCTTACCTGTAACATAAAGCAAATTAATACATAGTTTGTATTTTATGTGTGTTATATACTGTATTCTTAAAGTAAGCTAGAGAAAAGAATATTATTAAGAAAATCATGAGGAGAGAATACGTTTACTATTCATTAAGTGGAAGTGGATTGTCATATAGGTCTTTATCCTCATAGTCTTCACTTCACATCGAGTAGGCTGAGGAGGAGGAGGAAGAGCAAGGGTTTGTCTTGTTCTCTTGGGTGGCAGAGGCAGAAGAAAATTTGTGTTTAAGTGGACCTGTGCAATTCCAACCTGCGTTGTTCAAGGGTTAACTGTAATTATACCACAATTTAAATTATGTATCCCTTGGTAGTTACTAGATTGTAGCTAAATATTTGAGCACATTCCCATTGTTTCCTTAGCCTTTTTGTTTTTTTTTTTTTTGAAACAGAGTCTTACTCTGTCACACAGGCTGCAACCTCTGCCTTCCGGGTTCAAGTGATTCTTCTGCCTCAGCCTCCCAAGTAGCTGGGATTACAGGTGTATGCTACCACACCCAGCTAATTTTTTTGTATTTTTAGTAGAGATGAGGTTTCACCATGTTAACCATGCTGGTCTTGAATTCCTAACCTCAAGAGGTTTGCCCGTCTTGGCCTCCTGAAGTGTTGGGATTACAGGAGTGAGCCACCGCGCCCAGCCTCCTTAGGCTAAATTCCTACAAGATAAACTGCTAGCCTAAAAGCTATATATGTTTAAGCTATGTTGCTCATTTGTCCTCTAGAAAAGTACATCATTATAGTATCGTAGCATAATAGAGTGGCCTCTTCCCCAAAACTAACATGGTATTACCTCTTTCTCCTTCACTACCCCAATTTAATTACCAAAACAAGAAAATTTAAAAATTATTTGTTTGAGGCTGTGCACAGTGGCTCACATCTGAAATCCCAGCACTTTGGGAGGCCAAGGCGGGCAGATCACTTGAGGTTAGGAGTTCGAGACCAGCCTGGCCAACATGGTGGAACCCTATCTCTACTAAAAACAGAAAAATTAGCTGGGCGTGATGGTGCACACCTGTAGTCCCAGCTACTCAGGAGGCTGAGGCAGGAGAATCACTTGAACCTGGGAGGTGGAGGTTGCAGTGAGCCAAGGTCACCCCACTGTACTCCAGCCTAGGCAACAGAACAAGGCTCTGTCTCAAACAAACAAACAAAAAAATTATTTGCTTATTTTTTTTGAATACAATTAATAATGTGTCATTTTCATACTGCTTATGAGCTATTTTATTATTTTTAAAAATTTACATGTATTTTTTGCCTGTGTTTATACTGGGCTGTATAGGTTTTTATTATTTATTTTTAAAACTCTTGCTTTTAGGATATTATGAAAGGGTTTAATTCTTATTTGTCAAAGTTCCATTTCAGTGCTAAAACCACAATGCTAAGTTTAAATGCCTCATAAATAAGGTAGTATATAATTTCAAAAAGCAGGCAGTGCAAAACACTAACGTGTTGAATCTAGATGGAGGGTATATATAGTTGTTTATTTTACTGCTTTTTCAACTTTTTTGTATTATTAGAAAGTTTGATAGACGGAAGGAAAAATAAAAATCAGGTGGAATTGTAGGGGAAGTATTTAAAAAGTTTGACAATAGCATCAGAAAGAATTGTAAAAAAAAAAAAAAGACGCAAACGTCAGACATAATTAGTTCTCACCTGTGAATATTTTGAATGTGTGAAACTCTGTCTTTTGGTAGGAAAAATTTTAGTTATATCATGAACCCAGAAAATATTACCTAGTCATCGTTTATAAAAACTACATTTTTAAGAGTCTTGGCCGGGCGCGGTGGCTCACGCCTGTAATCCCAGCACTTTGGGAGGCTGAGGCGTGCTGATCACGAGGTCAGTTCAAGACCAGCCTGGCCAACATAGTGAAACCCCCATCTCTACTAAAAATACAAAAAATTAGCCGGGCATGTTGTGTGCCTGTGGTCCCAGCTACTTAGGAGGCTGAGGCAGGAGAATTGCTTGAACCCTGGAGGCAGAGGTTGTGGTGAGCCAAGATCGTGCCACTGCACTGTAGTCTGGGCAACAGAGTGAGACTTCGTCTCAAAAAAAAAAAAAAAGGGGGGGTCTTTATCCCTAAAATATGCATATAGATTCTGTTTTTGGAGAAAATATACAAAACTGTTATTGTTTCAGGTCTTTCTTCTTGAAATTAAATGAAGATGTATTTATTTTATTTGAAATTTAATTAAGATATTTAATTTCTTATACTTTCTCAAAGTTGATTTCTCTGAAGATATTTGGAGAGAAATCATATCCATTCAACAGATTACCGTAAAATTTAAGTGGTAGTCCCTAATATACCAATACATTCTACCCTTTCCACCGAAATTTTATTTTGATTCTTCCATGCCTGTCTCATTTATGTCTATATTCCTTTATGTTCTCATCTGTACCACCTTTAGGGTCCCATATTCATATACTGTTTTGAAAATGACTGTCTTTAAATGAAAATCATAAGAGAAAATGTGTTTACTCTTTATTAAGTGGAAGTGGATTATCATAAAGGTCTTCCTCCGCGTTCTCTTCATGTTGAGCATGTATCATGTTCACTTTGTTTGCAAATTCAAAGAGATTAAATTAAATTCTGCAAACATTTTTTATTGACTGCTGAACCACTATATTCCAGACACTTTGGGATGTTGCTATGGTCTGAATGTTTGACTCTCCCTCCCCAAACTTATATGTTAAAATTCTAACCCCCAAAGTGATGGAGTTAGGAGGTGGGGTCTTTGGGGGTGATTAGGTCCTGGAGGCAGAGCGTTCATGAATGGAATTATTGCCCTAAAAAAAGGCCTGGGAGAGACCTCACCCCTTCCACCAAGTGAAAAGACGGCTGCCTGTGAACCAGGAAGCAAGCCCTTACCAGACACTGCATCTGCCATCACCTTCATCTTAGACTTCCAGCCTCCAGAACTGTGAGGAATAAATCTCTCTTGTTTACAAGCCACCCAGTCTATATATTCTATTACAGTTGCCCAAGTGAACTAAGACAGATGTGATTTGAGAATCGGAACAAAATGCCCTCTCTATAGTTTAAGGAATTATTCTAGAATAAATGCTGTTGATCACTGGACAGTGTTTTATATCTAGTCTTTAGAGGAGCCTCAAAGAATATCTAATAATAGTTCATATAACTTATTTACAAAATCTTCCTCTGAAGGTTTTATGAATCTGTTGTTTCACTTAATTGACTGTAATTCAATGTAAATTCCTGTTCTGCTAAATTTAAGTGTTAATTTTAAGAGAAGCCAACAGTTTCCATCTCAGGAAATTGACGTATTCATGCTGGTCTGCCAGACAATACCTCTAACAAAAGTAAAAATACATAAATTGGACTATGTCAAAATTAAACATTTCTGGACATAATCAAAGGAGACAACAGAGTGAAAAGGCAACCCACAGAGTAGGAGAAAATATTTGTAAATCATATGTGTGATAAGGGGTTAATACTCAGCATATGTAAAGAACTCCTACAGCTCAGCAACAAAAAAACCCAATATCCTGATTTCAAAAGTGGCAAAGGACTTTAGTATACATTTAGCCAAAGAAGATATATCAGTGGCCAGCAAGCATATGAAAAGATGCTGGAATCACTAATCATTAGGAAAATGTAGATCACGTTTACAATGGGATATCATCTCACACCCATTAGGATGGCTACTACCAAAAAAGATCCCGCAGAGTAACATGTGTTGGTGAGGATATGAAGAAATGGTAACCCTTGTGCATTGTTGGTGGGAATGTAAAATGTACAACTGCTATGAAAAGCAGAATAGCACTTCCTCAAGACATTAATAGAATTACGATATGGTCCAGCAATTGTACTTGTAGGTATATACCCAAAATAATTAAAAGCATGGTTTTGAAGATATGTTTGTACACTCCTGTTCACAGCAGCATTACAATAGCCAACGTGGAAACAACCATGTCTGTTGACACAGGAATCAATAAAATGTGGTCTATACACACAGTGGAATATTATACAGCCCTAAAAAGGAAGGAAATTCTGACATGTGCTGCATGCTACACGGAGGAACTTTATATTCAATGAAACAAGCCAGTTACAAAAGTACATATATTTTGTGATTGCTGTTATATGAGGTATCTAAAGTAGTCACATTCATAGAAACAAGGTAGAATGGTGGTTGCCAGGACCTAGAGGCAAGGGGAAATGGGTGAATTATTGTTTCATGGATGTAGAGTTTCTTAGAATTCTCTAAAGAGATTGAAATTGTTGGGGAATTTTTTATATTGTAATGGAAAAAATAAGTGTAACTAACGAGCATGAGTAACAAAATGTTTCTAAAAACAAAAAGCTAGACTTTAAAATGATCATAGATGGCATTTTGAATATCATTTTCTAATGTTTTCTTGTTTCTTTAAGACTAGTAATGTTTAGCCTATTTTTTTAAAATAAGGTGACTGGCGTGTGATTTGTGATTTTGAATGAATATTAATGTCAAAGAGTAAATTTATTAAATGGCGATATTTTGTTTTCTAGTAGCCTAAATCTTTTAAGTTGTTATATGGTAATTAACTTTATTATTACTGTTTTTTACATTAATATTTATTTGGTTTTTTTTTCTAGGATCTTAATTCATATCTTGAAGATAAAGTCTACCTTACAGGGTATAACTTTACCTTAGCAGATATCCTATTGTACTATGGACTTCATCGCTTTATAGTGAGTATTTGAATAGTTACTAGCTTTTTTTCTGTAGTGTTCAGAATGATTTTTAAAACTTTATCTTGAATTTAAATCAGATTTGCATTTTCAGCTTATCAAATAAAAATGAAAGGAATTACCGTATACAAGGTGCCTATGTAAAAACTCCTTTCACATATCCAGTTAACACAGTTGCTTCCTTTTCTTTGACCTTGATTTTCTTCCTATGCTTCTGCTCCTCTTCAGCAGTGACTTCTCCAGCCATGCTTTAGGTTTTGTCGTCATCCCCTGGACCCCATATTCCTACCATTCTACCTCTAGATCTTAACTTCAGTACCCCCATCTTCTGTGTAACCACTTGTGATGGTTAATACTGAGTGTCAACTTGATTGTATTGAAGATGCAAAGTATTAATCCTGGGTGTGTCTGTGAGGGTGTTGCCAAAGGAGATTAACACTTGAGTCAGTGGGCTGGGGAAGGCAGACCCAACCTGAATCTGGATGGGCACCATCTAATCAGCTGCCAGCGAACATAAAGCAGGCAGAAAAACATGAAAAGGTTAGACTGCTTTAGCCTTCCAGCTTACACCTTTCTCCCATGCTGGACGCTTTCTGCCCTCAAACATCAGACTCCCAAGTTCTTCAGTTTTGGAACTCAGACTGGCTCTCCTTGCTCCTCAGCCTGAAGATGGCCTATTGTGGGACCTTGTGATTGTGTGAGTTAATACTTAATAAACTCCTTTATTTATGTATTTATATATTCCATTAATTCTGTCCCTCTAGAGAACCCTGACTAATACACGGCTTATCTTAGCTCTTTTAATCTCTTAGTGTCTAATTTCTATCTGATGTAATTTGACTCCTCTTTTCCAAATCTGTATACTTTCTTCCCCACCCAACCTAGACCCCCTTTTGTGTAACTTCAGCTACATCCTCTTAATATCTTCAGCTCCTTTGCTTTACCCTACAGTCACCACCTTTTCCCTGTAAGTTCCCGGCTCTTGGCCAGTCCAAATAAATGTCTTCATTCTTACATCCAAGATCCAAGCTGAGCTCTACTGGAGAAATTACAACACTGTAGATTACTGCCACTAAAAATGTTTACTATCCAATTGCAGCCGGGCTCTCATACTGGATCAGCTCCTTTTTTTTTTATTTTTCTCCCAGGGATACTTCCAAACCTTCACTTCTTTCCTTAAGCCCCTTCCTTGTCCTTCCTCCTTTATCTTTAGTCCTTATCACCAAGCCTTCCTCCATCATTCGACTAGAAAAATGGAGGCTGTTCATCTGAATCCCTTCATTTTCCAGCCTGCCTGATTGTGCATCCTTGTCTATCTTGTCTCCTTTTCCTGGTCTCAGCCTTGCCTTTTTCCTAGACCAATCCATTTGTATTAGTCCATTTTCATGCTGCTGATAAAGACATACCTGAGACTGGGTAATATAAACAGAAAAAAGGGTTTAATGGACTTACAGTTCCACATGGCTGGGGAAGCCTCACAATCATGACAGAAGACAAGGAAGAGCAAGTCATGTCTTAAATGGATGGCAGCAGGCAGAGAGGGCTGGTGCAGGGGAACTCCCACTTATAAAACCATCAGATCTCATGAGATTTACTATCACAAGAACAGCACAGGGAAGACCTGCCCCATGACACAGTTACCTCCCACCAGGTTCCTCCTGTGACATGTGGAAGTTACATTTCAAAATGAGATTTGGGTGGGTACACAGCCAAACCATATCACCATTCATCTGACTCTTACCTCAATCTCCTCTCCACCTCCTGCCCCCTTTCTGGATCTTTGCTCCAGATTGTATTTCCTTTCTTTTTATTTCAGTCTTGCCCACTACCTACATGGTCAGTCTCTTTATTTTAAATTTGTTCGTGAACAATGACATAATATTCAGTATGTTCTTGGCACTGTTCTTCATGCTGTATAAATGTTGACTCATTTAGTCCTAATAACAGCCATATAGGATAGGCACTAATATTATCAGCCCCATGTTACAGATGAGATAACTGAGGCATAGAGAGGTCAAATGTTTTGAGATTGCCTAAGTAAGTGGTGGAACAAGGTCCAGAAACCAGACACTTTGGCCCCAGAGTGTGTGCTTTCTTACACCCATCTCTCTGCCTAAAAGCTTGGCTCAGCTCCCCATCACCCCAACACCCATCTTCCCCCGTGGAAAAAAACAAACTCATGCATTTTTGTGCATTGTGCACCTCATGCATCCAGTCAGTCAGATCCTGATGTCCAGCTCCTGAATGCCTCTCACATGTGTCTTTTCCTCTGATCCCGATGACATTGCCCAAGTTCCAGTATTTAGAATCTTTTGTTCATCTAAAGAGGATGGACTGTAAGACATGAGATTGGTGACCCTTGGAGCAGTCTTTCTCATGACCGCGTCTTTTTCTTTCTCAAAATAATTAACTCGGCTGGGCGCAGTAGCTCACCCCAGCTACTTTGGGAGGCCAAGGCGGGTGGATCACCTGAGGTCAGGAGTTTGCAACCAACCTGGCCAACATGGCGAAACCCCATCTCAACTGAAAACACAAAAATTAGCCGGACGTGGTGGCTCACGTCTGTCATCCCAGCACTTTGGGAGGCCAAGGCAAGTGGATCACCTGAGGTCAGGAGTTCGAGACCACCCTGGTCAACATGGTGAAACCCCGTCTCTACTAAAACTACAAAAATCAGCCGGGCATGGTGGCATGTGCCTGAAATCCCAGCTATTCCAGAGGCTGAGGCAGGAGAATCACTTGAATCCGGGAGGCAGAGGTTGCAGTGAGCAGAGATCGCAGCACTGCACTCCAGCTTGGGCGACAAGAGTGAAATTCTGTCTCAATTCGTCTGACTCCTACCTCCCTTGCTATCCTCCTTCCTGTCATTCTCTCAGCCACAACATGTGCCCCAGAGCCTGCTGGATGCTGGGCTCTTTCTACCCAGCGTCCTTGCATTGCTCTTCTCTTTTGCTCCCTGGTCCCAGCCCTTCCTTTCCTCCCCACTTCATTTGCATTTTCCAAGTATCTCTCTGTTCCCGCTCATTCCTCGGCTGAATCCCTCTCAGGCCCCTAAACCGTATTGAGGTGCTCCTTCCTGTGTGTATGTTTGTACCTCATATACACCTTAGGTCTAGCTTGTTTCACTCTTACTGTAATTCTTTGAAAATCTCTCTCTCTAAATTATAAGCTGCTTGACTCAATGATTGTAGCGGCACATATTTGTAACACCATTGTCTGAGGTAATTCCTGGCACGTGTATGTAGTCGCCCCTGCATAAACACTGAATAAAATTTTAAACGTATTTCTCTATGCTTTTCAAGGAGTTTCCTATATACTTTCTCATTGTGCCTCATCACTAAGAAGGAAATAGGACCAGTGTTATTAGCCTCCTTTTACAGAGAAGGAAACTAATGCTTAGGAAACTTGAGGTTTAAAGGCGCAGTGCTCAGTTTTTGGAAGGGCCAAACTAGGTCTTCTGACTGAAGTGTCTTAATGTGTGGGGAAGCTCTTTGTGTTATAAACTATGAAATACCGTAATAATTGAGGCCTGCGCAGGCCCCAACCTGTCCATGGTTTGGGGCTGCTATCTGCCTCATAAAGCAAAGTGGAGGGTTTGTCTTTTGGAAAAACAAAGTCGTTTTCTCCTCTGAAAAAGCCTCCTACATAGTTGGCTTTGCCATTTGCCAAGAATAAGAGGGCACAGATTGAGGCCTCATGAGTCTGGGTTTTCAGTTGAGGTTGCAGAGAGAAGACAGGGATTGTAACCAGAAAATTCAGAATGGAATGTAGTTCCCTCCAGAACTCCTGGGCTTCATGACAGTCGTAGAAGTGGATTCCTTTTGGTTTCCCCTCACCCCACAAACATACTGTAATAATGCATAATACAGTTATTAGTCCCCTACTCAAGCTATAATCCCTAGGTTTGAATTTACTTGACTTTATTGTGAATTGTTCCTCAAAGATCCCTCAGTGATTATGTTAAATTCTACAACATTATTGTAATGGCTTAGAATGATCCTTCATTTAGTGTAAGACTATTATGAGTTTTAAATGATTTATTGAAAGCCCACTGTGTATGCCCACTATTTTATACTTGGGAGGGAGACAACAGAAGTATAAAACTATTTTCAGGGGCATATTAATCTTATTGAAGAAATTAGACTGTTTTACATGAAAGCAATTAATGAAGTAGAGAAAATGGAATCCAGTGCTAATCTCTGGTCAGAATATTATGTTATTAATGAACGAGGCAGATGAGTAGAATATAGAATCATAAAATTGTCAGAAAAATATCTGAAGATTTGGATGGCCTTGGCTATCTAAGGGAATTTTCATTGTTTTGGAAAGCTTATGATAAGTTTGATTACACATGTTCTTTGTAAATAGGGTGACCACATGATTTCTCATCCAAAACACTTGACTGTGAAAGAAGACCTGTTGGCCGGGCGCGGTGGCTCAAGCCTGTAATCCCAGCACTTTGGGAGGCCGAGATGGGCGGATCACGAGGTCAGGAGATCGAGACCATCCTGGCTAACACAGTGAAACCCCGTCTCTACTAAAAATACAAAAAAAAACTTAGCCGGGCGAGGTGGCGGGCGCCTGTAGTCCCAGCTACTCGGGAGGCTGAGGCAGGAGAATGGCGTAAACCCGGGAGGCGGAGCTTGCAGTGAGCTGAGATCCGGCCACTGCACTCCAGCCTGGGTGACAGAGCAAGACTCCGTCTCAAAAAAAAAAAAAAAAAAAGAAAGAAGACCTGTTAATAATTACATTGGGACAACAGGAGTGAAGTAGAATGAATGTTCCCCATACTTACAAAGAATATGATTCAATTTACACAAAATAAGGGACGGGAGAGGATATGTCTGATTTCTGTTCATCCCCTCTTGGCTTTTAGCACAGTGCCTTGCACAGCTAAATACGTATTGAGATTAGCAATATTAAGTCTGGGCATGATGGCTCATGCTTGTAATCCCAGTACTTTGGGAGGCTGAGGCAGGTAGATTGCTTGAGCCCAGGAGTTCATGACCAGCCTGGGCAACAGGGCAAAACCCGTCTCTATTAAAAAAAAAAAAGAAAAAAATTAACCAGGCATGGTAGCTCTGTGCCTGTAGTCCCAGCTACTTGGGGGAATGAGGTAGGAGGATCATCTGAGCCCAGGGAGGTCGAGGCCACAGTGAGTCATGATTGCACCACTGCATTCCAGCCTGGGCAACAGAGAGACCCTGTCTTAAAAAAATAAATAAAACAATATTTAACAACTGGTACCCATTTATAGTTCCTATTTCAGAATTTTTATCTTTGTAGTGAAAGTGTAATATAATTTAAGTGATGTTAGTTAAATGTAGAGAAAGTTTATTGGAGTTGAAATACATTGATTACCAGCTTCTTTTTATTCCATTCTAGGTTCAATATATTTTAGTAGCTTTTGGAATTTAAAATGATGATGAGGCACAACTTACCTCATTTCAAAATGAAAAAGCCTCTAAGGTAAAGAGGATTTGCTGCTAAGGTATCTAAGCATCTCTCTCCTGGTGGCAGCCTACATACAGTCTTTGAACTTGGGGGAGTCTGTACTTGATTTTAGTAAGACTGTGCTGCTGTGAGCACGGCTACCCAACAGGGCTCCAAGAACAATTTCTATCTGAAAACCACAATAACAAACTTGTTGACTTTTTAAAAATATATATATTTAAATGTGACATATGTTTTGACATTTAACTTTTTAAGCTTTATATTAGGAAAAATGTCATCAGTCATCCTGTGTGATGACAGCCAGCAGGCTAGTGAATGTCTTTTCAGACCCACAAGATCTGGCTTGCTGTGGCATCGGGCTGTCATTAAGAAGGAGAGTATTTTTGTAATCCCAGCACTTTGGGAGACCGAGGTGGGCGGATCATGAGGTCAGGAGATCGAGACCATCCTGGCTAACACGGTGAAACCCCGTCTCTACTAAAAAATACAAAAAATTAGCTGGGCACAGTGGCAGGCGCCTGTAGTCCCAGCTACTCAGGAGGCTGAGGCAGAAGAATGGTGTGAACCCGGGAGTTGGAGCTTGCAGTGAGCCGAGAATGCGCCACTGCCCTCCAGCCTGGGCGACAGAGCAAGACTCCGTCTCAAAAAAAAAAAAAAAAAAAGATGATACTGAAGTGCAACTCATAATCCAAGTGTGTAATTAAATTTTCCTTTCCTCTAGTTTATGCAGGTTTTGCAGTAAGGAAAGGAAATGCTCTGAAAAGGAGGGAACTTGTTTGGAATTCCTTTGCCAGCAGAATGAACAAGGTCATAATCCTATAGTGCAAAATGTTCATAGCACTATCTGCAAAGTTATTTAATTACGAGTCTAAGTGCACTGGAGGGCACTTGGTTTTTAGGCAGGTTAGAAGTGTTTCATTCAGTACTGCATGTTAAAGTTAGGGTTACTTTTAACAATATTTAGCACTCTCTATGTGTTAACATTTTCTATTTTGGAATGTATGTCCTCTTCATATATAGTGACTAGGATGTTATGATTAAAGATATCCTTATCTTTTTCAAAGTGAAATTGAATAGATTAATATGTAAATCACTGTTGACCATCCTTTTGGGTTCCTGTCATGAGTCAAAGTATCTCTCCCACTCTAGTCCAAGTGCAGGCAAAGTAATCAGAAATAAACACCTTCTCAAGGAACAGGCCTCACAGACTAAAACCTACACAATGGCAGAATCGCACTGCGGTGTTAAATGGCATTCCTGTTAAGTTGGGTACAAATACATACAAATGTGGAATAAATGATTTCTAGGTGTTAAATTAAGGTAGGGTAGGTGTGAGGTGCAGGTTGACCACCTGCTGATATTTACCAGGTCTTTGTGCTTTGTTTGCTTTGGCAGTATTACTTATTTTTGGCCTCATGCATTCCTTCATTTGTTTGTTCATGTTATTCAGTACGGAATATGTAATCAGCACAGTGTACAAAACAGCAGTCAAGGAACCTTCGAGTCATCAGATAATCCCACTGTATTTTGTTTCATTGTGAGCCCAGTTTTAGTCATGGCTGAGTTATTCTGAGATCTGGTCTATCTTAACTCCATTTGAGGAATATTATGTTGCCTTTCCTTTGTTATACTGCCTGTTAGTGTGGCTGTTTATTATAACACCAGTGACTCACTGCTTTCTTAAAGTGATTTCACTAGTAGATAGTCATCCCTGTGAACAGACTGTTACTCAAGATTATTAAAATCCTTTGTAATATTATGTGCTTCTTGACTGTAAGATTGTTATCAACTGAAATACTTTTGTTCTGAAGTTTGGAGCACCATTGGAGGCATGTGGTTCTTTTATAAGAAAGGAAAAATAAAAGAAATAACTGCAAAATAGTCCAGGAGCCCTGGCCCTAAAGAATGTCCCAAAGGCGGCAGCGTGGTGCCAGTTGGAAAGGTAACAAAGCAGCGTGTCACCCTGATCTGGAACGGGTCACTTAAAGTGTTTCTCACATGACTTCATGGAAAATTAGTGATTCAGAATATTATCTGCTTGGCTTTAAAGTTCAAAGTTGTGATAGAGTGCCAATATAAATTAAAAGGAATTATTAGGCAGAAAGAGCCAAGCACCACTATAGACACACTGGCATGCAGACTGACATGAAGCAGGAAATGGTAACTAGAACAATTGCATTATTTCCTGTTGTAAGAAAGGAAAAAGAACTTTAGCTAGAAAGGGATGGTGGAAAACCAGTGTTGTAAGTGAAGTAGTCCAGGGGATCCCATCAGAAATGTTTTTAAAATCTGTAAATTTGGTGAGGGGAGAAATCTGTTCATTTCTTTGTTTACAGGAAGTTTATATAGGGAATGTCTTCCAAAAAAGTAGCAGAGTTAAGAAGTCAAGGTCATTCATAATTATCTCAGACTCAAAGGGACAAGTTCCAAAGTTTAAACTGTAAAAAGAGGTGAAACTGGTAACCATAACCTCATCCTTTTTGAAAAACTCTGTGAGTTTCTGGCAAAAGTTTCCTGAGGGAAAATGAATAAATGTAGTCTCTAAAATAGATCATCTAAAATTATTGTAAAATGGATCATCTAGCTAAAAAGTATTGGAATAGGGGGCTGGGCACGGTGGCTCACGCCTGTAACCCAGGCACTTTGGGGGACCAAGGCTGGTGGATCACTTGGGGCCAGGAGTTCAAGACCAGCCTGGCCAACATGGCGAAACCACGTCTCTACTAAAAATACAAAAAATTAGCCGGGCGTGGTGGTATGTGCCTGTAGTCCCAGCTACTCGGGAGGCTGAGGCAAGAGAATCACTTGAACCCAGGAAGTAGAGGTTGCAGTGAGCCCAGATCGCGCCATTGCACTCCAGCCTGGGCAACAGAGTAAGACTCCGTCTCAAAAAAAAAAAAAAAATCATTGGAATAAATTAGGAATCATTAGAAGCTTTAGGAGCTCTTGGAATAAAAACTATTTTGTACTGTGGGTCTGTTGATAATCCTGACACTGGAGACTCCAAATGTAAAATGTTTAAGTTGGAGAATATTTGTTTTGCTGTGTTCTGTGTGTTATTATTGTTTTAAATAATAGGCCTGTGAGCAACATATACTAGTCCTCTGTGACAGCAAATGCTGTTCTGAAATACAAATATCATACAGATAACATTGCCCTTTTTACCTAGTTTAAAATCTGTGTGAACAACTTGAATATAAACAAGCATTAGTACCCTGTTGTTTGGAAGTGCTTTACCAAATAGCTGAGTGGAGAATTACCTGAAATGAAAGAGCTATGAAAGGACTAAAATGGTAAGAAAGAGGTCAGATTTGAATCATCATATATTTCAGCAGCTAACATGAAATCAAGTTGGAGTAAAACTTATTATTACATCTGTTTGCTTTAACTATCAGCAAATAAATTTGTCGAAGTTGATTTTGAATTTTATTCATTCATTCATTCATTTTTCGTAAGAAAGCTCCCATTTCTTGTTAGATTTGCAGCTGTGTTTATTACTGGTTGAGCTTTTAATAAATCATACATTTTCTTTTGAAGTCCTTGGTGAAGTTTACATATAGTAAAGATTTAGAAAGAGAACAAAATGCTCTTTTACAAAATATTTTTCAAAATATTTTTGAAATATAGACTGATGCTCAGTTTAGTCCACAAATGATTAAGTGCTGCCTATGAAAACACACCTGACACGGAGATGCTCCTTTCAGTTTGAATCTACCAGGTAGCCTAATGTAATTCTTTACGTGTGAAACCATGAATTTTCTTAATAAACATTAAACTTTTACATTAAAAAAGACATTCTTGGCCAGTTTTCTTGACTGATGTGTTCTTTATCTCTGTGCCATGGACTGACTGTTATAGATGAGACAGTTATAGTAACATCTTTCTAAGTAGACACAACCTACACACCTTAAACAGATGAATATGTTTTTATGATGTGCTAGAGCAGCTTGTGTGTGGGATTTCAGTAAGTATCACTAAAACCCAGAACTTACATTTTTATGAAACAGAAGCAGTGAAGATTCTCCCTGCTAACAACTTAAGTCAACTGAGCCAACAAATATGATTCCAAATGAACATTTAATGAGAAAATACTGCCTACTTTTTCATTGTATTGTTAATATCCTTTTGTATTCTGTAATAATGATTGCATGTAGAGTGATTTGTCCTTCACCTTTGGTGATCTGGTAACAGCAGAATGCTTGCCTGTAGAACAAGTATGTGCTAAATTCTGAAAAGCAAAGGACATCCATCTCACTAAAAATGTCTCCCAACAAGCAGGCAGCTGGTGGGTTTGTACCGCTTACGGGGTGACTGAGTTCTTTCTTTCTGCAAACACTCCTGTCAGTGTTATAGAGACTTGCACTATCTGTTTAGTAAATGTGACTTAGGAGAAGGAACTACACTACCCATTCATGGGGCATGGCTGCAAGTTACTGCCCTGCTGGTTTTCTCTCTACCTGATAACTCTCAATAATTCCAAAATTTATCTTAGAGAAAAGTCTTTGAGTCACCTACTTCGGAATTTGAGCCCAGTGAAATGATAAGCACCTGCAGTTTGTATCACATCTCCCTCTAACCAAATCTGAGCATTCTTGTAGCTTGATAGCAAATTGGGTGAACTGCTACATTCACTAAAAGACTGAGTTCAGCTTTATTGCAAACAGAATTACGAAAGTCTGTTCTCATGCATTTACTCAGCCTCCTTCATCTGAGTCACATGCCACTAGCAATAGCCCCCCCTTATATTAAGCAATATTCACTTGAAATGGATCATTTCGGTTTTTTAGGTCTACTAAAAAATAGTAGAGAAAGAACTGTATCTTAATCTATCTTCCTTTCCAATGAAGTAAAAAACAAATTCTTTGACCTCCAAATCCTCAGTTAATGTAAATTTTGCATTTGTTGAAAACTTGATATTTCCCAGGAAGCACATCTGGTTTTGAACTGAACATAGCATTGAACATGAAGAACTTTTACAAGTCAGTGTTCATTGGGCTGAAACTTTTACTCCTATCTGAATATGTTGGCTTTTGAGAACTCTTGGGGGATTGATGTTGTTGTTTTTCAACTTCTATCTCCTACTTAAGTGGTATTAATAGTTGTGCTTATGTAACATCTGTGTTGTGTGTGTATGTTTTTAATCTCTACTTAGGTTGACCTGACAGTTCAAGAAAAGGAGAAATACCTTAATGTGTCTCGCTGGTTTTGTCACATTCAGCATTATCCAGGCATCAGGCAACATCTGTCTAGTGTTGTCTTCATCAAGAACAGACTCTATACTAATTCCCACTAGAAGCTGTCCATGCCATACAGAAGATGTATTAAAAATGTTTTAAATGGAAAATGTACTCTGGGCCACAGGACTAATGTAAATTAATATACAGTCAGTCATTATTTGTTGAAGTTGATAGAATTTTTGAAGTGTAAACTTGTGTCTGAATGTTTTATTTGTTCTTTAGTTGAAGTTTTGCAATTTTTATGTCAAAATTCAATTGCTCTTAAACAAGTTGAGATCAAGTTATCAATTAACCTTGTTTTTAATAGATGACATTTATTTCAATAAAAGTTGCAAATCAGGGGCTTAATCTTAAAAAAAATTGGTGGTCCTTTCAATGGTTGACATATTTGGCTATTTATTAATCTCTCTTTCATATTCTAAAATTCATTTTCCCCTTATGGATATTTATGGTAGTTTGTTAAGAACTGTGATAAATTGTGCCAAGGAAACAGGGAAGACAGATGGATTTGTTTTAAATATTTATGTGAGCTAGTAAATGTGGTTGAAAAAATATTTCTTGGTTGTTCCTTTCTTTCTGTAGTCAGTGTTCATTGGGGTGAAACTAACTACCGAACTGCCCTCCGGGAAACTGGAGGAAGATACGTTCTTCCAGGTCCTCTTGAGTTAATGATTCTTTTTTGTTGTTAGGCTTATTGTAATATGCAGTGGTCAAAAAGATATGGGAAATTCTTCCTCCTGTAAGGAGGAAAATAAATATAAAAACGGAGATGGGAAAGTCTTACTGTCCCACTAATTTTGGATTTTTAATTACTAGATTTTTTCCAAACTGAAAGCCAACTCTCATGGAAAGAACTGCTGTTAAAGTGCTGTGTGAAGAGCGGAGGCACCTCATTAAAAGATCTGTATATTTTATAACTCTTGCTGGTTGAATAAATAATAGTTATTGTAGCGCTAAAGACCTTATCTTTACGAATAATGAGAAAAATGGGGTCTTCGGGGGCTTTCCCGTTTAATGCTACTTAATGTTTTCATGTTGATGCTGAGTCTGACCAGTGGACCCGTCAAAGTTCTAACAGAAAGAGCAGATACTTGGGAAATATACAGCACTCAGGTTGAGTCCTGTATAATCACTTAGTAGCTGTATGACTGTAAACAAAGCAGTTAATCATGTTTTCTTAATCTCCAAAAATAAAAAGATAATGCTAAATTAGGAGGATTAATGTAGACAACATGAAGAAAAAAGCCTAATACGTAGCTCTTGGCCATCAGTAAGGTTAGTTTCCTTTCTCTTCTCCAGGCAAATCATGATTTTTTTGTTTATAACAAAATGAGGATTGTAACAGGCCCCCATTTTTGCCTCTTAAGTTACTGAGTCAGGAGGCTTAACAGGCCAGGTGTGTGAACACGGCACACCTCATTTCACTGCATCTTCAACACATTGAAGGTTTGTGGCAACCCTGCTTCGAGCGAGTCTGTTGGCACCGTTTTTCCATCAGCTTGTGCTTGCTTCATGTCTCTGTGTCACATTTTGGTAATTCTCACATTATTTTGAATTTTTTTCATTACTGTATCTGTTACAGTGATCTGTGTCCCGTGACCTTTTTTACTATTGTTATTATTTTTGGGGTGCCACAAACCATGTCCATATAAGACTTCAGACTTAATAAATGTTGTGTGTGTTCTGACCGCTCCACTGACCAGCTGTTCCCCGTTTCTTCCCTTTTCCTCGGGCTTCCCTCTTCCTCGAGACACAAGAGTATTCAAATTAGGCCACTTAGTAAACTTATAGTAGCCCCTAAGTGCTCAGGTGAAAGGAAGAGTTGCACGTCTCTCTCTCTAGAAATGATTAAGCTTCTTGAGGAATGCATGTCAAAACCAATACAGGTTGAAAGCTAGGCCTCTTGGACCAAACAGCCAACTTGGGAGTGCAAAGGAAAAGTTTTAAGGAAATTGAAAGTGCTAGCTGGGTGAGGTGGCTCATGCCTATAATCCCAGCACTTTGAGATGCAGAGGTGAACGGAATAAATAAAAATTTATTTCTTAATAAGAAATAAATTTTGTAGGCCAGGCGTGGTGGCTCACACCTGTAATCCCAGCACTTTGGGAGGCCGAGGCGGGCAGATCACAACGTCAGGAGATCGAGACCATCCTCGCTAACACGGTGAAACCCTGTCTCGACTAAAAGTACAAAAAATTAGCCGGGCGTGGTGGGCTACTCGGGAGACTGAGGCAGGAGAATGGCATGAACCCAGGATGCGGTGCTTGCAGTGAGCCGAGATTGAGCCACTGCACTCCAGCCTGGGCGACAGAGCGAGACTCCATCTCAAAAAAAAAAAATGCATTTTTGTAAGGCTATAGCCACCATTATAGCTGCCATAGATAGTGATTCCTCTGATGGAGAGGGCAAAGTAAATTGAGAACTTTCTGGAAAAGGATGCAGCATTCTAGATGCCATTAGGAACATTTGTGAGATTCACGGGAAGAAGTCAAAATATAACAACAGCAGTTTGGAAGAAGTTGGTTTCAACTCTAAAGGATGACAGGGGGTTCAAGACTTCAGTGGAGGAAACAACTACGGATGTGGTGGAAATAACAAGACAACTAGAATTAGAAGTAGAGCCTGAAGATGGTACTGAATTGCCACGGTCTCTTGGTAAAACTTGAACACATGAGGAGTTACTTTTTTTTTTTTTGAGACAGAGTCTTGTTCTGTTGCCCAGGCTGGAGTGTAGTGGTGCAATCTCGGCTCACTGCAAGCTCTGCCTCCCGGGTTCACGCCATTCTCCTGCCTCAGCTTCCCCAGTAGCTGGGACTACAGGCCCCTGCCACCACGCCCAGCTAATTATTTTTGTATTTTAAGTAGAGACGGGGTTTCACTGCATTAGCCAGGATGGTCTCAATCTGACCTTGTGATCCGCCGGCCTCGGCCTCCCAAAGTGCTGGGATTACAGGCGTGAGCCACCGCACCCAGTGAGGAGTTGCTTTTTATGGGTAAATACAGAAAGTGGTTTCTTGAGGTGGACTTTATTCCTAGTGATGATGCTGTGAACACTAGAGATGAGAACAAATGATTTATTCTATTACATAGGCTTAGTTGACAAAGCAGCTGCAGGGTTTGAGAGAACTAACTTCAATTTTGAAAGAAGTTCTACTTTGGTTGAAATGCCATCAAATAGCATTACATGCAACAGAGAAATGTTTTTTGAAAGGAGAGTCGATTAATGTGGTAAACTTTATTGTTGTCTTAAGAGATTGACACAGCCACCCCAACCTCCAGCAACCACCACCCTGATCAATGAGGAGCCATTGACATGGAGGCAAAACCCTCCACCAGCAAGAAGATTGACTTCCTAAAGGCCCAGGTGATCATTAATGCTGTTTTTAGCAACAAAATATTTTTTAGTTAAGGTGTATACATTGTGGTTTAGACATGATACTGTGGCACCCTGAATACACTCCAGTATAGTATATACGTAACTTTTCTATGGACTAGGGAGCTGAAAAAGTTGTGCAACTCACTTTGTTGTCATACTCACTTTATTGTGGTGCTCTAGAAAGGAACCCACAGTCTTTCACATCTTCCTGTATAACAGATCAAGACAGTTTTTACATGATGTATTTCACAATTTGTTGCCCTCAGAGTATTTTTAGTTTTATGACATGATCTTTAAATTAAAAACTGTAAATTTGTATTCGTGTATGTTCGGAGACTACAGGGTTCACATTAATTGCGGGAGTTGTTATGTGTCTTACAGGGGCAGGCCAAGTCTATGTACTTTTCGCGCTAACCACTGGGGCTGCTATAAGCATGCCACATTATGGTTCACTGCTGCAAATTTCGCCTAGCCCCAACACTTCTGTCTTCTCCTCCCAGTCAGCAGGAGGATTGAAGCAGGACAGATAGAGGCAACAGGAAATAGGCCACCAAGCATTCTCATCCCAACTATTTCACTCTTTTCCTTCATTTTAGGTCAGCAGTGAGGAAAGGGCGGGAGGACAGAGAGGGAGACCACCTCTTTGTCAAGCGACCCCTCTTCCCACTTCTTCCTGTGTCTTAAATTCCTCTGAATCCCTCAGTCCACTAGGCAATTCTTTATTGTGCAAAACACTGATGGAACAGGTATTACTTGGTACCACCAAGTCCCAGGACTTCTCGCAACTAACTTAGATCTTGGAGGATGAAGGGATGGTCGAAAGATGAAGACCTGGCTTCTGCAGCCAAGGGTTAGATCATCTTCTCAGCATCCAGATCAAAACAATTCATTTCCTTGTAGAATTTCTACTGTGCTTCTTGGGTCATTTCTGTCGGGCACTTGCCTGAAATGCCCTTGTCTTCTCATCTGATGACCTCTTCAGTATTCTACTTTGTCAATGTCCTCATGGAAGGCAAGTCTGTCCCGCCCTTAGCCCCTGATTCTGGCACTGGCATCATTGTACTGTTTTTGATTATCTGTTTCTTCTGCCAGGCTCAGTAATTTCTTGAGAGCAGAGACTATATTTTCCCTTGCTTATCCAGCCCTCAGAACAATCACTGGCACACCACAGTCGGTGCTCAATCTGTTAAAAGAATGTTCTGTTCTTTTAAGTTCCTTTTGAGCTGACTGAGAAAAGTATAAGTGTAAATTACATGTATATGTTACCGGTACAGCTGTATATTGCAGAAAGACCCAATAACATCAAGGTGGGTTGTTTTTCTCTCATGTAAAAGAAGTTAGGAAATAGTCCACCTTTGGTGTGAGCATCCAGCTCCAGTCTCTGCTGCTCCATGCTGAACGAGTGGTTTCCATTCTAAAGTTCAATGTATGGTCCAATATTAATGTCAGAGCTCCAGACATCAAATCTGATTAAGACCCAAAGAAAGAGCAAGACGGGGACAGCAAAAGGCTTCTCTCCCAGCCTTCTCAATTCCCCTGGACGGCCTTTCCTGGAAGCCCTATTCAGCTGTATTGATTTACAATTTTGGCCACTCCAGCTGGGAGGAGGCCAGATGTGTAGTCGGAGGGCACCCAGAATAAAGCTCTGCTCTGTCAATGAGAAAAGAAGGAAAAGGGATACTACATGGGCAACCAGCTACCTCTGTCACAGTGAGTAACGCTTAAATGGGAAAATGCCTTCTGAGTGCCAAATGATCAATTGTGTAAGATCTTTTGTTAATAAATTGCTGACATCACATGGATCATCAGTTTGCAAAGAATTGGGATATAATACAATTTCCACTGACCACATTGCACTGACAGTTTAATTTTCATGATTCAGAGCCAATTTTAGGATTCTGTAGTATGCAGAGTTATGAAGATCTGTTAATGCTTTTTAAAATATCTGTTAAAACTTTTAATAACGATAATAATAGCTAACATTTATTGAGCATTCAGTGAATATCAGGCACTATTCTAAGTGCTTTAAGTGAATTCACTCCTTTTTTGTCCCCTTTTGCCGATAAGGAAGCTGAGGCACACAGAGGTGGGGAACTAACCCAACATCATCCAACCAATAGTCAAGGGACTGAGATTCAGACACAAATGTCTGCTCAAACTTCACCGTAAACTGCTTTACAGGGGGTGCCATAAAATGCCACTTAATTAACTTGTGGAATCAGTTTCTGCCAACCTAGAAAAAGCTGCCCTAAGTATTAGATAAAATAAATGGGTGCATAATTTTAAGAATAAATGAAATGGTTGCACCACTCTGGGAATATATGGAAAACCTCTAACTTGTACACTTTAAATGGTGAATGTTGTCATATGTGAATTACAGCATGAAAGAATTTGGGGGTGGGGAAGCAGTGGAGTCGAGCACACCAGCCTCACCATGTGTTAACTATGAGACCTCACTCGAGTTACTGCACATGGAATTTCTCCGATGAAATGGGGGTAAAGATAACTGATCTCGTTTAATTTGCAGTGAGAATGTATAAAAATTACCCAGCACTGTGCCTAATATGTAGAAAGTTATGAGTAAAGGACAAACTGCTATGGAAGATTGTAAAATCATAAAGCCAAATTATTAAGACTTTTCCCACCTGCCAATCATCCCTGAAGTACCAACCTGCTCAACATGTGAGCCTATCTGAGATAAAAATGGTGGCAGAGCATCTTGAGATTTTGATAAAACACGAATTTACATTACTTACCAGTTTAAAAAGTCTCTCATGCCTGTAATCCCAGCACTTTGGGAGGACGACGCAGGCAAATCACGAGATCAGGTGTTCAAGACCAGCCTGGCCAACATGGTGAAACCCCATCTCTACTAAAAATACAAAAAATTAGCTGGGTGTAGTGGCAGGCACCTGTAATCCCAGCTACTTGGGAGGCTGAGGCAGGAGAATTACTTGAACGCGGGAGGCAGAGGTTGCAGTGAGCCAAGATTGTGCCACTGCACTCCAGCCCTGGTGAAAGAGTGAGACTCTGTCTCAAAAAATAAAAAAATAAAAAAGTCTGATTCTTACATTTTTCAAGCTGTTGAAAAAAAGGACGATGCTGTCTTTCTTATTTTGTTTCTAATAGATCAGTGAGCCAGGTGTGGTGGCTCACACCTGTAATCCCAGTGCTTTGGGAGGCTGAAGCAAGAGGATCACTTGAGCCCAGGATTTGAGATTACAGTGAACTATGATTGTGCCACTGGATCCCAGCCTGGGCAACAGAGTGAGACCCTGTCTCTTAAAAACAAAGATTGATGAGACCTGTCTAAGATACAGTACAGTTATCTTTGTGAATGATCTTCCTTCAGAAAAGTGAAAGCCCCTTTCCAAGGATTTCCTTTCTGTAATTCCGAGAAGCCTACAGCACTGACCAATGATAACCCAAATATTATTTAGGCCATACTGTGTAACAGACACTCTGCTAGGCCCTGCAGATAACACAGTCACATCCCTGCTCTCATAAAGTTTACGATCCAATGGTCTGTGAACATATTCCTGAAACAGGGTGTATAGAGCACTCTTTGGGAGGCTGCCAGCCACTCAGCATTGTTTGAAAGTAAATAATTAGATATCATTTACTGAGTATTTAATATGTTCTGAGCTCTGTATGGGAATTTTACAACAGTAATATGATCTCGTGTTAATTTAGGAGCTAGAGAGGAGGCAGAGACTAACCCACATGCTAACCACCACCTTGGTTAGACCATGGCTGAAATGGGAACTGTATGATTTCAGGGTTGGAAGACCATCTGTTGCCATGTTCACTGGATTTGATTCAACTGCCCTGATTAGATATATGTCCCTATTCCATGTGTAACTTTCAAGAACAGACCAAAAATTCCAAGTAGGGAAGAATCACTCTTCAGCCAAACATCCGTGAACTTTTTCATTAATTAGAATAAAAACGAGTTTTAAAACAAATAGAAATTCTAGAATGGGAACAATGTCAAACGACCACAGCCACGGTTATACCCAAGTATCCAAGAGATCTTGAAGTGTTTTGTGTAGTTTTGTGGTTGCGAGTCTCTTCCCAAGCGACGCCTATCACAATATGGTAGAAAAGGTGACATAGCTCCAAGAATGACATAATCATTCATCCATGACCTGACTTCCCAGTTAAACACCCCATCTCCCACCCCCAGTTCAGCAATAAGATTATTCACTAAGGTTTTTAGCAGATATATAGGAATTCTCATGTTTACCCCCAGTTACACGTTGATCTTCCATTGACCCCACCCAATTATACCTGAACCCACGGTTAACCACAGTCAGTAAATAAGCACATTAGATCTCCCACAGGGATGAAGAAGGCGGGAAAGGAGGAGTGGAATGAATGTGAACCATCACCCACTGCCAGTGCGTCATACCGTCAGTGCCCCCTTAAAAATGTAATTCATGGCCAGACGCGGTGGTTCAGCACTTTAGGAGGCCGAAGTGGGCGGATCACCTGAGGTCGAGAGTTCGCAACCAGCCTGATCAACATGAAGAAAGCTTGTTTCTACTAAAAATACAAAATTAGCCGGATGTGGTGGTGCATGTGTGTAATCCCAGCTATTCGGGAGGGTGAGGCAGGAGAATCGCTTGAACTAGGGAGGCAGAGGTTGCAGTGAGCCGAGATCAGATCGTGCCATTACACTCCTGCCTGGGCAACAAGAGCAAAACTCCGTCTCAAAAAAAAAAAAAGTCATTCATGAGAGACTCGCTGAAAGTCCGTCCAGAATAGCAAGTCTGCCCAGAATAGCTTCAAGATATGTTGATAAAAATTTAAGCAGATATATTGTTAGGATGGAATAGAACTCCATTATAATCAGGTACATGTACATCACACCCAAAGATAAAATACACTATTTGACAAGTGGTCAAATTAGAATTATTGTGAACTATAGCTTTTTCATTTACATTTTTTTCTAACATTTGACTTAATGCCTTTTAAAAAAAAGTCAGATGTTACATGAACTTAAATATTAATCTAGCTTTGGCAGGGAGGTGGTAGTTTAATGGATTAGAGCATTTAGCTTTTTCCCCCAGAGAGCAATATTTCTTCTTTCTCTCTATAATTAGATAATCTGCTACTACCCATTACCAGGGCACTAAATTTCAAATTCTCCATACACCTGAGCAGGCTGCTATATATCTGGCCATCTTAATTTTAGTCTTGATTTATTGAAGCTGAATTACATTCCCAACTCTTCCTGGAGCACTGGGTGAATTTTATTGCAAAAGCAATGGGGAGAAAGTTACCGTCATATATCTCTCTTGCTGGGCAGAGCTTTTAGATACACAAGGGGCTCCACATCCCACTGCTCTGTGGCTTGTATGCTGGATTTATAACACTGTGAAGCCCAGCTCTAGGGTTACATACAGGCATATCAGAGATGAGATGGAGAATTTGATTTTGCAATAATGATTACTTGTTGCTGGCGCCCACATTCCTGCAGGCTTTGCCTTTATTCCCAATACTGCTAGCAAATAAAACTAATTCCAACTGCTACCTAATCTAGCAAAACTCATCTTTCACTTAAGGAAGGGAGGCCAAAAGAAGGTAGGCAGGAAGGCAGGAGAATTTGAGATGCTGGCCATTTTTGCTGTTATCTCAAGGATTTCTGCTTCCATTATCATGATTCCTTTAGGAATGTTTTAATGTTTTAAACTTTTGTTTCTTTGGGGGTAATGAAAGCATTGCATCTTTTTCAGCCCAGTGAGTTAATTTGATGGCTCATTCGTACTGTCTCTTCCACTTCAAAGAGGCCAGGTCCCTAGGGCTAGCCAATAGTATTATGGCTCCTGCAGATTTGGCTTGCCATTCCTGCTGGGTGTCATCTGTCCTCGGAGTCTTGCAGTGGATAATTTTTGTTCTCCCCAATATCATCAGCTTGAGAAATTTGTGCCTGGCAGGCCTGTCTATCCAAGTTAAGCTTGAAATACAGTAGCCATATGACCAATTTGACAAGGCATACGTAGCTCTAAACAATAAGGCCGCAGGCTTGCTTTGAGCAAGATGAGAAACTTCCAGCCACCTGATTACAAATTCCAAAGCTGCTTTGGTGCAGTCTATGAACTAGTCTGTTCATGTAATGTAAGTTCTCCTTCTCCCCATCCCCATTTTTCCTGACCTTCTGCAACACACATACCTTGTCTTAAAAACCCTTAGAAGTTTTCAACTCTCAGACTGACCTCATGAGGTTTCCAGTTCCTGACCGCTTTCACCATTTGACTTGAGCACTGTCACTTGGATACAAGAACTCTATCATTGACTCTCATTATCAGATGCTGAGGGAACAGGAAATAGACACTGCAATAAAGCACTGGTTCTCAGACCTTAGCATGCATGGGAATCACCTGGGGCTTCTCAAAGCACAGATTTCTGGGATCCAATTTGAGTTTCTGATTCAGGAGGATTCTAATACTGCTGCTGTGATGACCATACCATGCAAACCACTGCACTACACCTGTCCAAAGCTTAGGTGACAGGCATACACAGAGTTAGCTGCATGTACACAACAACTCATGCTTTTGTCTTTTTGCACAGCTGAGTCCAGTTTAATGAAGGTGTGCCCAGGGTGGTGGAGGGAATGCATTCTGTGTTCCAGTGCGTTGGCTCTGTCACCGGAGCAGTTACTTTCTAGTAGCTCTTGCAGTAAGCCCTGCATGTTCTCCGAATGGTGGAGCTACACCAGAAGTTTCTCTGGGGGAACTACTAGCAGCAGTTGGTACAGGAAGATTCAGTACTGGATTATAAAGTTGCTTCAGCCTAAAAGACCGCTAATGCTAATACAAAGCATGTTACCTCACAGTAAACTGGCTTTCCTGCCCAGTGTGCCCTAAGCATTTCCAAAACTTTTTTTTTTTTTTTTTTTGAGACAGAGTCTTGCTCTGTTGCCCAGGCTGCGCTGCAGTGGTGCAATCTTAGCTCACTGCAACCTCTGCCTCCGAGGTTTGAGCGATTCTCCTGCCTCAGCCTCCCGAAGAGCTGGGATTACAGGTGTTTGCCACCACGCACGGTGCTAATACTAAAGTTTTTTTGCATTTTTAGTAGAGAGGGGTTTCACCATGTTGGTCAGGCTGGTCTTGAACTCCTGACCTCAGGTGATCCACCCGCCTCAGCCTCCCAAACTGCTGGGATTACAGGTGTGAGCCACCGCACCTGGCCGCATTTCCAAAACTTTATGAGATTGCTACACAGTAATATTTAGTACCTCACCCAAAAAGACCACCTGCTCTTTTTTGTTGTTGTTGTTGTTGTTTTGAGACAGAGTTTTGCTCCTGTTGCCCAGGCTGGAGATTAATGGTGCAATCTCATCTCACCGCAACCTCCACCTCCCGGGTTCAAACGATTCTCCTACCTCAGCCTCCCGAGTAGTTGGGATTACAGGCATGTGCCACCATGCCCAACTAATTTTGTATTTTTAGTAGAGACAGGGTTTCTCCATGTTGGTCAGACTGGTCTTGAACTCCCTACTTCAGGTGATCCGCCTGCCTCAGCCTCCCAAAGTGCTGGGATTACAGGCATGAGCCACTGCGAACAGCAAGACCACCTACTCTTTTCTCCTCCTTTGCCTTAATCAGTTTTTGCATTATTTTTTATTTTTTAACCCATTTCTAAATTAGGTTAGACAAATGAAGATAAGAAATAATGTCAATAGAAGATGTTGCAGAGGAAATTTCGTGGCGTGGATTTGATAGAACACAAAACAAACTTAGGAGTCCCTCCATCTCCCACCCTGTGCCGATTATGGTTCCCCTTGATGGGCTTATACTAAGGAATAAATTATAATTTTATTCATTGTATACATGTAATTACTCATTTATTTTTAAATTTTCACAAGATTCAATATGGGATTACAGCAAATAATTATCCCCAAAGTCAGAACTTTACTTCTACTAAATTGACAATATCTCCATGATTTAGATGTCTTGACTCTCAAAAAGCACAGTAATTGGAAAAATCCCTTTATAATCCCATGGTTATATTTGTATATGATATCGATTCTCCAATCTTGTAGAGAGGCTATGATGTGAGTACAGCTATTCTTAAAAATGTAAAGGTACTTAATGTATGATTTCATTTCTATAATATTTTTGAGGTGAAAAAATTTTTAGAAATAGAGGACAGATGATAGGTTACCAGAAGTCAGGGTGGGGACAGGGAGAAAGGTAACTGTGGTTATAAACAGGAACCTTAACGGGATCCTTATGGCACTGGAACTGGTCAGTATGTTGACTGTAATGATAGATGCATCAACCTACACATAATAAAATTGCATAAACTTAAACATATACACGCACAATGAATGCAAGGAAAATTGGTGAAATCTGAATCACATTGGTGGATTGTATCAATGTCAATATCTTGGTTGTAATATTAGCATTTGCAAAATGTTACCACTGGGGGAAACTAGGCAAAGTGTAAAAGGAAACTCTATTATTTCTTACAACTGCATGAGAATCTACAAATATCTCAATACAAATTTCATTAAAAAATCCAAGAAAAGTCTCGTCAATCCAGAGACAATAAGAGATAATACAAGACCTTCAGGGAGAGGATAAGAGTCCCAAAACTCTTGAGATTTCATGGTTTAAAGCCCAAGGACACACTCATAGCAGCTGAATGTGCCAGGTGAAATGGCACTGCCAGTGTTGCTTCTCAGTCTCCTAGCTGTCTGAGCTGCTGTGTAAAGATTTCTGTAAAAGCAGAGAGAGAACAGAGGCATATGCTGGACCTCACCATCGCAGAGAACAATACAACTCAATAGTGTATAATCAAATGGCTAGAACACATATTCACAGGCTACAAGCAACAGACTTGCAGAAAAGTAATTGTGTACTTATTCAGTGTTGGCGCCCCTGTAGGCTCCATGAGGAAGGGAAAAGGCTGCATCAGTCTTGTTCACCACTATATCTTAGTTCCTAGCACTGTGCTGGGCACATAGCAGCTGCTCAATAAAGTATTTGTTAAATGTTTTGAACGATAAAATGAAAAGCCCATGTGGCCTGTTAAAGTTAATATGGCTTCTCTCTTCCTTCTCTCCAAATCTCCCTTCCCCATTCTCTCTTCACCCACCACCTATACTTAAACACATACACAGAGTCAGTTGTTTCTGCCACATACAAGTCAGGCAGTCATTTAACCTCTCTGTGCCTCAGCCTCCTCATCTGTAAAATGAGGACAATAATAATAACGACTTCTAAGGCCAGCCATGAGGATTAAACGAATGCAAATTTGTAGACCACTTACAGTATTACTTGGCATGTAGCAAGTGCCATGTAAGTGTTTGTTAAACCGCAGTGCTATCCAAAGTTAGCACAGACTTCAGAGGTCAAAGCATGTTCCTCCTCAAGACTCCCCTTCAGACACCTGCCACAAGCTCTGGGGTTCCCAGGCCACCTGCATTTCTGACCAGTTGTCTCTGTCATATGCCCAGGGCCCGAGCACTGTCTGCTAGGGTGCCTCAGTTCTCACCCATGCAGCTTCTCTCTACACATGATGTTTCATTGCTATTTGCTTTACTCCCTCAGGTTTCACAGAATGACTCACAGAACTCAAGAAAGTGCTCTCCTTACTATTACAGTTTTATTATAAATGACACATATCAGGACCAGCCAAATGAAGAGATGCACAGGGCGAGATATGGGAGATTTCCCAAATAGAAGCTTACGTGTCCTCAGGAACGCTTCACCCTCCTGGCACTTTGATGAATGATTACCAACCAGTAAGCTCACCTGAGCTTCCATGTCCAGAGTACTCATTGGGGTTCCATCATGTAGGCATAGTTGATTAAATCATTGGCCACATGGCTGAACTCAGTCTCCAGCCCTCATCTGCTCCCCAGAGGTAGGCCTGTTTATGTGGCTCAAAGCCTAAGCCCTCATGGTTGGCCGGCCCTTCTGGCGTGGTCAACCGCCATTCTGAAATCATCTTGGGCCCTCCATGAGTCACCTCATTAGCATAAACTCAGGTGCATTCCCAGAGGCCCAGCATTAATAACAAAGACAATTCTATCACCTGGGAAATTCCAAGGATTGAGGGTACCTCCCAGGAACCAGAGTCAAAGTCCAGTCAAATTCTTTATTATACAGCATAAGTTTACTGACTTGAATAGGCAGAGGGAGCAAGAAAAGCATTCTAGGAAACAGGTGTCTAAAAAGAAAGGCAGGAATAGTCTGCCACACTCATGGCATAATAGAGAAACAGCCCCCAACTGATTGACTTTGCTATACAGTAGTCCCTCCTTATCTGAGGTTTCACTTTCTGCGGTTTCATTACCTGCAGGACAGTACGATAAGATATTTTGAGAGAGAGAGACTACATTCACATAACTTTCATTAAATTGTTCTAATAGTTCATCTCTTACTGTGCCTAATTTATAAATTAAACTTTATCATATGTATATACAGGAAAAAACATAGTATATACATGGTTCAGTACTATATGAAGTTTCAGGAATCTACTGGGGGTCTTGGAATGTATTCTCAGCAGATATAGGTGGCAACTGCATTGGAATGCATCAGCCTTGAGCCAAATAACCAGGGCTCTGAGTTTAGCTCCAACGTTCAAGCACCTTCCTATTCCAGCAGCATCCGCCCTGATCCAGCATGGCGGCAAGAGCTTCTGCCAGTTAACACCCTGACTACACGGCAGACGCCTTTCCGGCACCGCCCGCTGAATAGATTGAATTTCTCCGGCGCCCTGTGATGACGCAAAAAAAACCCCGAGCGCGCCTTGAAAGAGGGCGGCCAGGTTTGCGCAGGCGCAGCGCGGCCGCGGGTGGGCGGAACTGGTCGGGATGAGTGGCGGAGGGACAGAGACCCCTGTGGGTTGTGAGGCCTCCCCGGGCGGTGGCAGCAAGAAGAGGGACTCCCTGGGGACTGCAGGCTCAGCGCACCTCATTATCAAGGGTACGGAGTGTCAGGGCTATAGTCCCTGGTGGTTCCTAGCACAGCCTCACCTCCCAGGCGGCGCCCTCTGACCCGGGCCGACCCCCGGCTCCCGGGCTGGCGCGCGTGCGTTTGTGCGGGTGGGGGCGTGGTGGTTGGTTCCCTTCTTTTTCCCCGCTCCAAATGCGTCCCACTACAACCAACCAGCCCAGCTCCTCGTGTTTCCCCGCTTTCCTCGCCCCTGCCTGAGCCATCAGGCCCGCCCCTGTCCATTCCGCAAGCTCAGGACCCCGGGGCGCAGAGCCTTTGGGCAGCCTCGTGACCGACATATAGTGAAAAGGGCGTTGGACTTGGGAGGCGGGGGCAGTCGCTTAGGAGTTGAGTGACTTCGGGTCATTGGCTTTACCCACTCTCCTCCCCGATCTGTTCCTGGTCGTGCGAGGAGTAAGTGAGAGATACACTTACGAAAGCGCCCTATAGCACCGTAAAGAACCATTCACGTTCAGAAATGTCCGTGTGTCCTGTGTGCTTTGAGCTGGGAGAAGGTTACAACCTAGATTCTCACAGAACCTGCATTAGGTTTGACTCCTAAAGCTCACAACGCTGTTTCCTGCGGGAAAGTCTTTGACAGTTGAATTGTAGTTCTTTATATATACCAGATATATACGGTGCTTATATACAGTGCTTGTATTCGTATTTTTTCTACTTGACCTGCTTAAGAAGATATGTCCTAATAAAATTCTTTAAAATAGAGAATTGAAATCTGCCCATCGTATGTCTGCAAAAATGAAAAATTTGGGGAACATTGCCAGTGAATGAACATGAATACCACATTTTCTTACTTTAATTTCTCAAGGAATTTTGAGATTTGCATTTTAAACTGCATAGCTGTAACTAAGAAGAATAATAAATTGAGTCACCAAAAGACTTAAATTCAGACCTTCTTAATGACTTTTTCAGACTTATGAAAAAGAGACTTACAGTGAACATTCACCATCCACCGTGATAAATAAATTACTAAAAGCCCCACTGTGTCTTGCTCTAATTGCACTCATTCCCCTCCCCCCTCTCAAGGTAGCCACCATTCAGAATTTGGTGTTTATTATTCTTGCGCATTTCTTTATAGTTTTGTGGCTTCTATCTCTATCCCAAAAGGAAATATTTTGAATATTTTTAAAGGTTTATGTAAGTGGCTTTAATCCTCCTGAAACTTGCTTTTTATTATATTTATTATAAAATATGTATTATATTTTTTATTATATTTATGTTGATAAGTGTAACTCTGATGTATTTATTTTTATTTGATGATTCATAGAATTCCATTATATGAGTATGGTTAAGGTGTTTCCCGTTTTTTCTTTTGATACCTATGCTGTAATAAATATGTATAAATGGCCTTATTAATTTGTGCAAGTTTTCTAGGCTACATACCTAGGCATGAAAATGCTAGGTATACATGTCTTCAACTTTATTAGATACTGAAAGATTGTTCTCAAAAGCAGTTGCATCAGTGCACGCATCCACTGGCAGTGGATGAGATTTCCTCTTAGTCCGTAGTCTAAACTGGATTTTAACCTTCATCTCTTGGTGGGGAAGACAGAGAGTAAAACAAGCTAGAGATGATGCCATTTAGCATGGATTAACCCTGAATTTCATTTTATCTTTACAGATCTTGGAGAAATTCATTCAAGGCTTTTGGATCACAGACCAGTTATTCAAGGTGAAACTCGTTATTTTGTAAAAGAATTTGAAGTGAGTATTTAAACTTATTTTATAAAAGTACTTCCCTAATTGTTAGTGTGTTATTATACAGAAGAGAAATTCCCCAGTTTTAAAATCTGATTTTAGTTCATGTGTTCATAAAATATACGAAGTAAAAATGATGAAGAGGTAAAAATTGTTGTTTTTAATGGGATAAATTCCATACTAAACAGCAGGAGACATAAGTTCTGGTGCCTACTCTGGGGCATTTAATATCTGTCGATCTCAGAGGCGGGTGGATCACGAGGTCAGGAGATCGAGACCATCCTGGCTAACATGGTGAAACCCCGTCTCTACTAAAAATACAAAAAAATAGCCGGGCGAGGTGGCGGGCGCCTGTAGTCCCAGCTACTCGGAGGCTGAGGCGGGAGAATGGCGTGAACCCAGGAGGCGGAGCTTGCAGTGAGCCGAGATCGCACCACTGCACTCCAGCCTGGGCGACACAGCGAGACTCCGTCTCAAAAAAAAAAAAAAGGATTTTTAAATCTATAAAATGAGATACAGTGAAAAAAAAAGGGATTTTAGAGATTGATGGGTCTGAGTTTTCCAGACTCATTTTCTGTATTTTTTTTCCTCAATTGAGACATCACCAATCACTCAAGCAGTCAAATTAAAACTTGAGAATTATCCTTGGCTATTTCCTTTCTTATAGGTTCCACATTCAGTGACCACATCTTTTAGACGTTACCTAGATGTTTACCTCATAAATGTCCGTTCTTTCTGACAGGTTTGCCTGCTTTATCAACCAAGTCAAATTAGTTTTCACCCTGCTGCCAGGGGAATCTAACATTATTTCACTTTTTAAAACTTTTGATAATATTTCTGTCTTCAGGATAAAGTCCAAGCATTGTTCTGTGACCTGACTCCTGCTTTTCTAGCTTAACCACCTGCCACTCTACCTTACATACTATGTTTCAGTGACAGTGATGCACGAACATGCCATCTTGTTTCATATTACTGTAGCTTTGTACATGTATAATTGGTTTATTGTGCTTTAAGTGGTAACTTCTCAAACTACCGTTGGGATGGTAAATGGTGTTACACAAACAATTTTGTAATTCTGTATAAGTTTCAGTTTTTTTGAGACTGACCAATCAGGATGTGCAAACATGCCAAAAGGAGAGAACCTTTTAATAAACCCAGTTGGTACAGAGCACTCAGGTAGAGGGCCAGAGCTGTTGCATTAGATAACCATCTCTGGGTGCAAAAGATGCTGTGACTCAAAAACTGTGTAATACTTTACAGGATATGTGCATTTTAGAATATTGTCTGGTACCTAGGAATTAACTAGATACATAACCAAGTTAATTATACACGTTAAGTAACATGTATGTTAATTTGTATAATTGGTTTAGTTAATATGTTAATTAATGTACATAATTGGTTCATTGTTCATTAAGCAGTAAGTTCCCACAATCTGATTATACCATATTGTCATCATTAAAAAAAATTAAGTCTTTTTTATCTTTTTGATATTTATTTATTTGTCATCATTATTTTTTATTATTATGAATAAGAATAATGTGGGAGACATAGAAAATTATCCAGAGACTATTCCTTTACCGTGCTGCCTACAAATCTTGGCTGTTCTTAAAAATCCTAGATGATCTCTGACCTCTCCTTGTCTTTCCGACTTTATTGTATACAACTCTTCACTCCTTGTGTTTCAGCCACAATTCTTCCTTTCTTTTTCATTAACACATCACTATTGTTAAGCATCAGCAATTCCATCTTCCTAAGATGCTGCTACTTCTCATTTTTCGCAGGACTCATTATTTTTGGTTTAGATTGCAGGTTAAATATCACCTCCAGCCCTTTAGTCCAAGGCCATCATCAGTACACTCTATCATGTCACCCTAATTTACTTCTCTATATAGCACTGTATTCATTTTCTAAGTCTATGTAATAAATTACTACAAATTTAACAGGTCAAAACAGCTTATAGTAACAGCTGATTATATAAAGTCAAACAAAATGTGTCGAGCACTTATTTTATGTGAGGCATAATATCAGGAAGTAATGATTTACCAGTGAATAAGACAGACATAGTCCCACCCTTCATTCTTACAGTGCTTTGAAGAATGGTCTTTATTTTTGAAGAATGATCTCTGAAGGGCTCAAGAACATTTTATCAGCTAAGTTTGAGTTGCTTTTCTTGAAAAGTGCTTGATCCAGTCTTTTCACACAGTGACCAACACAAGAGCAATTGGTCTTCCCTCCCTCATTGGTCTTCCTGAGGGTTTAGTGTAGCGTAGAACCTCAGGCTCAAATGCCTTTTCTGTCTGTTATACTCTCCTCTCAGATTAGAGGGAAAAAGCTGAACGTGTTTCAGAGGCTTTAGGTTTGAATATACATCTGCATTATTTGTACTTCTTTTCTATCTTGGCCGAAACAATGATATCAGATAATGAATAAATGTGGTCTTTGCCCAAAGCGGCGTGGTTAGATAGAGAAGAGCGGCGAAGCAGAGCTGCTGGCACCTCCTGGAAGTGCCGTCTTTTCTGTGCCATTTGAATATTGTTTACTTTAAGAAAAACTGGCTAGCACTTAAAGCTGAAGTTGTTTATATGTTTAAAAAACTTAAGGTATATGGCAACAATTAGCTTTTTCTTTATAAAATTTTATTTGTAAAAGAAGGGAGTAAGTGCCACATGGTGGCAGCATTACTTAAATTACTGAAGCACTGTTAGGCTATTTTAAACTCTCTTTTTGTTTTCATTAGTATTTAAGGACAGTTGACTGTCTTTCTCCTAACTTTATACAAACTCTTTTCCCCTTGATTCCAATGGACATTATGGACAGAGATTCATAAGGATCTCACCTTTCAGGTGAAATCCTTCCAGTGAGTATTCATGTCATAGTATCAGTGGGTAAAGGCATTGTCCTCTGTGCCACTGTCTTTCTAGCCTTGGAGGAACTGTTATGGCCTTTCTCATGTAGAAAAGAGCAGAGACTCATGGTAGTCAATAAGTATTTAGACATGCTTAGAGAGTATATAATCCTGTATAAGTTCCTTGTTGCGTTTTTAGCAAACTTTATTCATGCAATGCTTTATGGAATAGTTACTGAATACCTATGTATATTAGTACGGAATATGTTTAGTTGATAGTGACAGATATCTGAAAAATAGTGGATTTAACAAGTGCTTAATTTTCTATCACAATATGCAGAGTTTAGAGTTAGCATAGGGCTGGAATGGTGGTCCTATGATGTCAGCTTTTTCTTCCAGTTTTACCTTCTATCCCCTTGGGATGTTGCCTTTGTCCTTATGCTTACAAGTTGGCTTTTTTGTTTTGTTTTGTTTTAAGACAAGGTCACACTCTGTAACCCAGCCTGGAGTGCAGTGGCAGTATCATGGCCTACTGCAGCCTCAACCTCCTGGGTTCAAGCAGTCTTCTTACTTCAGCTTCCCAAGTAGCTGGGACCACAGTAACCTATCCTCTGAATGGAGCTGCATAGCTCACCTCTCTGTTCTCAGTTGTGTTTGTCTTTGAACTGAGAGACCATTTTCTTGTACATGTAAATTAGTTTGCCATAAGGAATGAAATAGTTTACCCTGCTCTCTCATGATTCTTCCAGATTACAACGCCATGGCCGGCCTTTTTTTTTGTTTAATTTTCGTAGAGACAGGGTCTCACTATGTTGCCCATGCTGGACTTGGACTCCTGGGCTCAACTGATCCTCCTACCCCAGTCTCCAAAAGTACTGGGATTATAAGCATGAGCCACCATGCTCAGCCTACAAGGTGGCTTTTGGACCTCCACCCATTACATGTGCATTTCATGTAGCAAAAAGGAAGGCAGGTAGGAAGTAGCTAGCAGTCTCTGTTATAGGCATGTTGCCACTCCAAATGAAATTTAGGTGTTGATAATGAGAGAGAAGAGAATGGAGGCAGAGATACCTGTCATACCAGACATGTAAAAAATAAATAGGAAACAATTCCCACCTCCATGAAGTTTACCATCTAGGGAGAAGAAAGGCATGTAAACAAAGAATCGTCATGGTGTAATTATTATAATAAAATAAGCACAAAAGACTTGAGAGCTCAGAAGAGGAAACAACTGGAGAAACTTCTAAGAGAGCTCAGGGAAAGTTTCATAGAGCAGGTGCTGTTTGGACTGAAAGAAAAATAGGGGTTAGGAAAAGTAAAGGCAATGTTGGTTGAAATTAGAGGCAGAAAGAAAAGTGTTTAACAGTGCAGTAAGCACAGGAGTTGAGAGGGACTGTTTTAATTAATTCCAATGTGGGTTAAATTGAGCAAGAGAAAATTCCTCCAAAGGCAGCACAAGAATTTCACTTGACCTCCTGATTTCTTGTTTTTAGTTAGATTACTAGAGACACTGTCAGGTTAAAACATCATTTTATCAGAGTGTCTGTTCCATATAACATGTGATAAGTATATGTATACACTGTATGGTTTAAAATCTTGTGACTGAAAGAAAAATTTAAATTATATCAGTCTCTCATTTTCTCTCTGATGCTGTCAGATTACATCAGAAACCAAGTTTTATGAGTGCTGAGCTTTGCTCTGAGAATTTTCATGCCAGAAACAATGTACATATATAAATAAACAAATGTTAGTTTATATTCTTCCTTGTGTGATAAGTGTGAACAGTACCCCTCAGTTAAAAATATCAGCATAAAAACAAACGCATACCAGATGGTGAGTTTAAGGGAAGAGACTTTCTAATGTCTTTTTTGTGGAATAGTGTCATGAGTTTTTTTTTTTTTTTTTGAGATGGAGTTTCATTCATGTTGCCCGGGCTGGAGTACAATGGTGTGATTTCAACTCACTGTAACCTGTGCCTCCCGGATTCAAGCAATTCTCCCGCCTTAGCCTCCCAAGTAGCTGGAATTACAGGCATATGCCACCACATCCAGCTAATTTTGTATATTGTTTAGTAGAGAACAGGGTTTCACCATGTTGGCCAGGCTGGTCTTGAACTCCTGACCTCAGGTGATCCAACTGCCTTGGTCTTCCAAAGTACTGGGATTACAGATGTAAGCCACCACGCCAGGCCTTTTTTTGTCTTTTAAATTAATTATTAATGGGCTGTTAGAGAGGTATGGCTACTAATTCACTTACTGTAAGTACCAGTTTGCCTGCTACAATAAATAACCCTTTAAATAAGTGGTTCTCTTAGTAGGTCACGGACTCCTTTAAGAATTTTTTTCCCCAGAAAAATGCATAGAGAACATATGTCTTCAATTTGACTACAATTTCAGGAGCACCCTGGAACCCCAAAGCCCATTTATAGGCCCCGGAGTAATCTGTCCTGTGAATGGAACTGCATAGCTCCCCTCTCTGTTCTTAGTTTTGTTTGTCTTTGAATTGAGAGATCATTTTCTTGTACATGTAAATTAGTCTGCCATAAGCAATGAAGTCGTTTCCCCTACTCTCTTGATTTTTCCGTATTACAGTGCCATCTGGAGAAGGTGGCAGTGGTGGTGGCATAGTTTTATGTTTGTTTTTTTTTTCTCCTTGAATATATCTAAAAACAGAGCAATTAGCATAGCAAAACCAATCTACATCTGTAATAAAACCAGGCGACAGGGTACCCATGATACCAGTGGCCAAGTCACCAACAGCTAAAAGGCTTCTGTGGTATAAGAACTGCCAGAGGGAGTGGAAAGAATGCAGAGGGACTTGTGAGAGCGTTGAGTGCTAGACAACCTCAAAATTCCCACCAGATAGATTTGGGAAGCCTGATGGGTGTTTTAGTCTGTCATGTGATGCTAGAACAGAATACCTGAAACTGAGTAATTTATAATGAGGAGAAACGTATTTTGCTCACAGTTCTGGAGGCTGGGAAGTTATCAAAGGGGCTTCATCTGGTGAGTGCCTTCTGACTATGTCATCCTATGGTGGGAGGCAGAAGGTAAGAAAAGTTAAGAGAGAAAGATAAGGGGTCTGAACTTTGTCTACTTATAAAGGAACCCATACTTTTGATAATGACCTTAACCCATTCATGAGGGCACAGCCCTCATGAACTAATCACCCCTCATTAGGCCCAGACCCCACCTCCCAACACTGTGGCATTGGGTGTTATATTTCCAGCACATAGTTTTGGGGGATACATTCAAACTGTAGCACTGGGCCATTTGGAGAACAGCAGCAGAAACTGGGAGGGGACTTCACAGGCTCCAACTTAGGAGTAGGTGCTAGCGGGCTGTTGGAAAGCCTAACGGTGCTGAAGCAGTCAGGGGCTTTGGAACTCCCAAACCAAAACACCCTTTCACAATAATGTTTTACACTGTAGAAAAGCTGTAGGAAACTGAATACTTTGTGAAACAAAAGAGGGAGTTCTACAACTCTGAAGTTAAAAAGGCTGTTGTGACCACCCCTCCCTTCTAAAAATAGTGGAAAACTAATTTCACTTACAGTTGAGCAAGAGTCAAATCCCACACAATTTATTAGAGGATAAAGAACAGAATAATATTCCTCAAGGAAATAAGAAAGATTTGACTACACAAAAAATAAAACTATAACCTAGTATTTTATTTTATATACTTTTTGAGACAGTCTTACTCGTCTCCCAGGCTGGAATGCAGTGGTGTGATCTCGGCTCACTACAATCTCCACCTTCTGGGTTCCTGTGATTCTCCTGCTTCAGCCTCCCGAGTAGCTGGGATTACAGGCACCCGCCACCACACCTGGCTGGTTTTTGTATTTTTTAATAGAGACAGGGTTTTACCATGTTGGCCAGGCTGATCTCAAACTCGTGACCTCAGGTGATCCACCCGCCTCGGCTTCCCAAAGTGCTGGGATTACAAGCGTGAGCCACCCAGCCAAACCTAGTATTTTAAGATGAGCTCTGGGAGCATAAGAAAATTGTAGAAGCGGCCGGGCGCGGTGGCTCAAGCCTGTAATCCCAGCACTCTGGGAGGCCAAGACGGGTGGATCACGAGGTCCGGAGATCGAGACCATCCTGGCTAACACGGTGAAACCCCGTCTCTACTAAAAATACAAAAAACTAGCCGGGCGTGGTGGCGGGCGCCTGTAGTCCCAGCTACTCGGGAGGCTGAGGCGGGAGAATGGCGTGAACCCGGGAGGCGGAGCTTGCAGTGAGCCGAGATCGCGCCACTGCACTCCAGCCTGGGCCACACAGCGAGACTCCGTCTCAAAACAAACAAACAAACAAAAAACAAAACAAACAAAAAAAAATTGTAGAAGCAAGGAAAGAACAATATACCTCATAAAAGGAAAAACTCAGAAATGGTCAGGTAAAATAATTAGCAAAAATAAAAGGTAAGGTGAAAGAATTCAGGAAAAAGAAATTTAAAAACATGTCAGAAATGAAAACTAAACTAAAAGGAACACGGGTGAATAAACAACTGAAGAGTCCTTAAGTGAAGTTGAAAATTGAAATGAAAAATTGAAATATGTGTGATAATGAGCCACTAGAAAAGAAGACCAAAGCAATATAATAGAGCAAATATAAATATAAAAACTAGGAGTCAATAAAACTTTCTTGAAGTACAATACTACTAAAATTATATTGAAGGGCACACTACATTCAGGGAAAATTAACCCAGAACAGACAACACTAAGATAGTTAACAATAAATCTATTAGACTTTATAGAAAAAAGTCCTTTGGGCATCCAGACAAAATGGCTAAGTCCTTTATAAGGGCAAGAAAACACAGTTGTTAACAGATGTATCTGTCTCATGCCAGAAGACAACGGAATAACAGCCAGGGGTTTTATATCCAGCCAAACTGACCCCCAGGTACAGGAACCACAGACTATTAGGTCACGCAAGGACTCTGGGATGATTGTTCCAATGAGCCTTTCCTAAGGAATCTGTTATACAACAGAGTGAATTTCAGCTAACCAAAATGATTAGAGAGACTTCTGCCTAACAACAGTGGGTAAGCGTTCAATATATATTTACTTTCAGAATTAAGACTAAACCATAGTTAAAGGCAGACAGTGTAATATCCAGTGGCTCTGTGTTCTGACAGTGAAGATGTAGTGCAACTATCAGAAAATAGAAGGAAATGGTGAGCGTCTATGAAAAGTAGGATTTCCTTACCGATTGCCTTGTAAATATTAACTGGAAGTAAAAGGATGCTGTTTCAAATTGGATCCCGAAAAGGAGGGAAAAGCTGGGAAAAGAGAAGATTAACACCTAATATTAATATTGCTAATAAGTAAGGAACCAATAAACAGTCACCAAAAAGATGAAGGTATTATATACAAAGTTATATAAAGTATAGGTTGGATGTCCCTAATCAAAAATTCCAAAATCCAAAATGTTCCAATAAGCATTTTCTTTGAGCATCATGTTAGCATTCAAAAAGTTTTGAATTTTGGAGCATTTCAGATTTTGGATTTTCGAGTTAGGGATCTTTGATCTGTGTTAATATAAACATAACCATGAGAACAAGAACACCAACTTTTCTAAATAACAAAAAGATGCACCAAAAAGAGAAAACAAAGATCACATAGAGAAAGATTTTATATGTATATTATGTATGTGTGTATGAATTTGACTCATGAAATAAGAAAAGTCTGTATCACGTTTCTGTTTAAGAATGGTAATTTAAAAGTATGTACAATATTATTGGTATATTTCAGAAATATTGTGGGTTTGGTTACAGGCCTCTGCAATGAAGTGAATATTGTAATAAAGCAAGTTAAACAAATTACTTGGGTAACCAATTAATAGAAAAGTATGTTTATACTGTAGTCTTTTAAGTTTACAGTAGCATTATGTCTAAAAACCAATGTACATACCTTAATTTAAAAATATTTTCTTGTTAAGGCTGCTAATAATCTGAGCTTTCAGCAAGTCATAATCTTTTTGCTAATGGAGAATCTTGTTTCGACGTTAATGGCTGCTGACTGATCAGAGTGGTGGTTGCTGAAGGTTGGGGTGACTGTGGCAATTTCTTAAAACAACAATCAAGTTCCCACATCAACTGACTCTTCCTTCTACAAAGATTTCTCTGTAGCATAAAATGCTGCTTGGTAGTGTTTTACCCACAGTCGAAGTTTTTTCCAAATTTCAGTCTTCTCAAACCCTGCTGCTGCTATATTAACTAAGTCTGTATAATATTCTAAAACTTTTGTTGTCATCTCAATAGTGTTCACAGCATTTTCAACACGTCTTTCTAAGTGTAATCATTTCTAGCTTTTGATTAAAGTGAGAGTTGTGTGACTCTTCTTTACTTGAACTTGTAGAGGCCATTGTAGGGTTATTAATTGGCCTGATGTCACCAGGAGTAGATTCCATCTCAAGAAACTGCATTCTTTGCTTATCCATAAGAAGCATCTCCTCATCTGTTCAAGTTTTATTATGAGATGCAGCAATTCAGTCACATCTTCAGGCTCCACTTCTTTTTTTTTTTTTTGAGATGGAGTCTCGCTGTGTTGCCCGGGCTGGAGTGCAGTGGCACAATCTCGGCTTACTGCAAGCTCCGCCTCCTGGGCTCACACCATTGTCCTGCCTCAGCCTCCTGAGTAGCTGGGACTACAGGCGCCTGCCACCACGCCCGGCTAATTTTTTTGTAGTTTTTTAGTAGAGATGGGGTTTCACCGTGTTAGCCAGGGTGATCTCGATCTCCTGACCTCGTGATCTGCCAGCCTCAGCCTCCCAAAGGGCTGGGATTACAGGCGTGATCCACGGCGCCCGGCCTTCAGGCTCCACTTCTTATTCTGGTTGTTTTGCTTTTTCCACCCCATCTGTAACAGCTTCCTCAGCTGAAGCCTAGAATTCCTCAAAATCACCCATGATGGTTGGAATCAACTTCTTCCAAACTCCTGTTAATGTTGATACTTTGACCTCTTCCCATGAATCATTAATGTTCTTAATGGCATCTAGAATGGTGACTCCTTTCCAGAAGATCTTCAATTTACTTTGCCCAGATCCATCAGTGAAATCACTGTCTCTGGCAGCTATTAAGAAATTTATTTCTTAAGTAATAAGTCTTGAAAGGCAAGGTGATTTCTTAATCCACGGGCTGTAGAATGGATGTTGTATCAGCAGACATGAAAACAACACTCATCTTCTTGTGTATCTCCATCAGACCTCCAGGGTAACCAGGTGTATTGTCATTGAGCAGTACTATTTTGAGAGGAGTCTTTTTTTCTGAGCAGTAGGTTTCAATAGTGGGCTTCAGTAAACCATACTGTAAACAGATGTGCTGTCATCCAGGCTTTGTTCTTCCTTTTATAAAGCACAGGCAGAGTAGATTTAGCATAATTCTTTAGGACCCTAGGATTTTTGGAATGGTACATGAGCACTGGCTTCAACTTCAGGTCACCAGCTGCATTAACCCCTAACAAGAGAGTTAGCTTGTCCTTTGAAGCTCTGAAGCCAGGCATTGACTTCTCTCTAGCTATGAAAGTCCTAGATGGCGTTTTCTGCTAGTAGCAGGCTGTTTCATATACATTGAAAGTCTGTTGTTTAGTGCAGCCACCTTCACCAATGATCGTAGCTAGATCCTGCAGTCTACATTAGCACTTGCTGCTTCACCTTGCACTTGTATGTTATGGAAGTGGTGTCTTTCCTCAAATCTCATGAACCAACCTCTGCTGGCTTGGTTTCAAACCTTCCTTCTGCAGCTTCCTCACCTCTCTCAACCTTCATAGAATTGAACAGAGTTAGGGCCTTCCTCTGGATTAGGCTTTGGCTTAAGAGAATGTTGTGGCTGGTTTCGTCTTCTATCCAGACCACTCAAACTTTCTCCCTATTAGCAATAAGGCTGTTTCACTTTCTTATTTGTGTGTTCACTGGAATAACCTTTTTTTTTTTTTTTGAGATGGAGTCTCACTCTGTCACCAGGCTGGAGTTCAGTGGTGCAGTCTCGGCTCACTGCAACCTCCACCTCCTGGGTTCAAGCGATTCCCTTGCCTCAGCCTCCTGAGTAGCTGGGACTACAGGAGTGCGCTACCACGCTCAGGTGATTTTTGTATTTTTAGTAGAGATGGGTCTCACCATGTTGGCCAAGACGGTCTCGATCTCTTGACCTCGTAATCTGCCCATCTTGGCCTCCCAATGGAGTAATATTTTAAATTTCCTTCAATAATCTTTCTTTTCCACTGGGCACAGTTGCTAATGCCTGTAATCCCAGCACTTTGGGAAGCCGAGGCAGGCGGATCACCTGAAGTCAGGAGTTCAAGACCAGCCTGGCCAACATGGCGAAACCCCGTCTCTACTAAAAATACAAAAAAATTAGCCAGGCATGGTGGTGCTTGCCTGTAGTCTCAGCTACTTGGGAGGCTGAGGTGGGAGAATCACTTGAACCTTGGCGGCAGAGGTTGCAGTGAGCTGAGATCATGCCATTACACTCCAGCCTGGGTGACAGAGAGAGACTCTGTCTCAAAAAAAAAAAAAAAATGTTTCTTTTCCCTTCTCATCTTGGCTAAATATGTGGTGCGAAAGGCCTCGCGTTCATCCTGCCTTGGCTTTCAACATGCCTTTTTCACTAAGTGTAATCATTTCTAGCTTTGGATTAAAGTCAGAGATGTATGACTCTTTATTTATTTGAACACTTAGAGGCCATTGTGGAGTTATTAATTGGCCTAATTTCAATGTGTCATGGGGAATACGGAGGCCCAAGGAGAGGGAAAGAGATGGGGGAATGGCTGGTCAGTGGAGCAGTGAGAACAGACCCAACATTTATAGATTAAGTTCGTGGTCTTATATGATTGTGGTTTGTGGCACCCCAAAACTATGACAACAGTAACATCAAAGATCACTGATCACAGATCTCCCTAACAGGTGTAATAGTAATGAAAACTTGTGAATTTTATGAGAATTACCCAAATGTGACTCAGGGACACAAAGTGAGCTCGTGCTGATGGAAATATGGCACCAATAGGCTTGCTTGAAACAGGATTGTCACAAACCTTCAATTTTTAAAAAACATAGTATCTGCAAAGCGTAGTAAAGTGAGGTATGCTTGTGTACGCTTAGAAGTATATACATTGGCCGGACACAGTGGCTCACACCTGTAATCCCAGCACTTTGGGAGACTGAGGTGGATGGATTGCTTGAGCTGAGGGGTTTGAGACCGGCCCTGGGCAACATGATGAAACCCCGTCTCTACAGAAAATACAAGAATTGGCCAGGCATATCGCTTTTACCTGTTCTTTCAGCTACTTGGGTTCTGAGGCAGGAGGATCGTTTGAGCCCAGGAAACGGAGGTTGCAATGAGCCAGGATCACACCACTTTACTCCAGCCTGGGCAACAGAGTGAAACCCTATCTCCAAAAAAAAAAAAAAAAAAGGTATATACGTAATTATACACACATTGACACGTATGCATTTGTATATGCATGTATATACTTAAAACAGTGGTTGAATAAGTTAATAATTACCTAAAGGGAAAGCTGTGGAGGAGATAGGGTGCAAAGGATAGGAGGATAGTAGAAGCTAGACTTCTTTGAATGTATTTTGTTTTACAGATGTAGTTTTGGAGCCATATAAATATTTTACATAATTTAAGGTAAACTTTAAATTTAAAGAGCAATTCCTAAGAGTCAAGTAAAATTTAAAGAAACAAGTCTGTGTTTTTGGATGGCGACATTGCTACTTAGAGAGAAATTGTTCCACATTCTTTCTTTCCTTTCTTTCTTGCTTTTTTTCAAGACAAAGCCTTGCTCGTCCCCCAGGCTGGAGTTCAGTGTCACGATCTCAGCTCACTGCAACCTCCGCCTCCCGAGTTCAAGAGATTCTCCTGCCTCAGCCTCCCAGTTAGCTGGGATTACAGGCGCCTGCCACCATGCCCGGCTAATTTTTGTATTTTCAGTAGAGATGGGGTTTCACCATGTTGGCCAGGCTGGTCTCGAACTCCTGACCTCAGGTGATCCGCCCGCCTCGGCCTCCCAAAGTGCTGGAATTACAGGCATGAGCCACTGCGCCCGGCCTCTTTCCTTTCTTTCTTAATTTCCTTTCTTTTATTTCTTTTGAGGTGGAGTCTCGTTCGCCCAGGCTGGAGTGAAGTGGTGTGGTCTCGGCTCACTGCAACTTCTGCCACCCTGGGTTCAAGCGATTCTCCTGTCTCAGCCTCCCGAGTAGCTGGTATTACAGGTGCGCACCACCATGCCCAGCTAATTTTTGTATTTTTAGTAGAGATGGGGTTTCACCATATTAGCCAGGCTGGTCTTGAACTCCTGACCTCAGGTGATCCGCCCACCTCGGCCTCCCAAAGTGCTGGGACTACAGGCGTGAGCCACCGCGCCCGGCCAACTCTTCCATGTAATTTCAAGGCACAATGATTTGACTTTACATCCTAGTGAAATATATCTTCAAAATAAAAAATTTTAAAAAAAATCTTAAATTTCTTTTTTTAGTAATCATTTTCTTGATGCTAGTATTGGTATTACGACTTGATTGAATCAGTGATAAAAAATAATTATGTTGGTGTTTTGATAACTGGGAAGAGATAAAACAGAAGAGGGTAATTAGAAATTCTATGGTCTTGAATTTGAGTTTGACTATCAATATAAACTCAAGATATATCTATTCTTTTTAAAAATACATATTTCCTAGCCTTGTCCACTGAAAAGTTAGAAATAGTGACCAACCCAATAGCAGTGAGCAGCCTTAGTTTTCAGTCTCCGAATTCCTTTTCTCCATCCCAGTGGGAGTTAGACACATGCTCATTCCAAGTCCAGAGCAGGAGATGGAGAGGATGAACCTGGAGCATCAGATCATGCCAGAAAGCAAATGACCTACTACAAAATACTAGAGTTTTGTCTGAAGCATTCCAGAGCCAGCTTGAATAGGCTCCCACTGGACAAAGCTAGGATAATCTGAGTACCAATTATCTGGTGCAAAAGGCCTTGCGTTCATTCTGTGAGAAATACTGCAATGGATTGAAAAACTTCAAATATCTTTAAATCTGTGAGTCATAGGGATATGTACAAACAAACAAAAAACCTTTCTAATCACCTTTAGTGAATACTAGGGAGCAAACTCATTATTTTTGAAACTGGTAAATAAGGGAGAAAGAATCAAGTGTTCTGTTTTGCCTTTTGTATGTGAACATTCCTCGGAGTAACCAAGTTGTTGATAGGGGCAGTTTCTCTTCATAGAGTATTTCTGCTAGTAAACAAAGACAGAATGCTACCAAGATGCTGTTGAGAATATACAACTCATGTCTGAAAAATTCTTGCAAACAAAAAATAGAACCCTGAATTTGATCAGGGCTTTAGTTCTAACGACTAATTTACAGGAAAGAGAACAGACAAAGGAGTATGTTAAATTACACCATGGGGATTCATTCAGCAAACAACAGACTGTGGGAAACTGTGCAGAACAAATGACTCACTTTTTTCCAACAAATTGCAAAGGAAAAAAGTGAAAGGGGAAATCTATTGGTTAAAACGGACTTAAGAAACATATTAATCAATTACGGTACATAAAACTTGTTTAGGTTGTGGTTCAAACAAACTGGGAGATAAAAAACATAGGACATGTGAGGGAATGTGAACATTACTTTGATATTTCATGATACTAAAAAATTGTTGGCCAGACGTGGTCAACAAATGTCTTTTATAGAGAGATGGGTACAACCCTGTCTCTATAAAAAATACAAAAATTAGCCAAGTGTCATAATGTGCGCCTGTAGTCCCAGTTACTTGGAAGGCTGAGGTAGGAGGATCGCTTGAGCCAGGGAGGCAGAGGTTGCAGTGAGCCAAGATTGTGCCACTGCACTCCAGCCTGGAAAACAGAGCCCGACCTTGTCTCAAAAAAAAAAAAAAAAAGAAAAAAAAGAAAAATTACTGTTAACTGTGTCTGTGTGTGTGTGTGTGTGTGTGTGTGTGTGTGTGTGTGTGTGATAGAGAGAGAACTGGTCTTATTGTTTGTTTACGGCAAGTCTTGTGTTTTAAAGATACTAATATATGTTGAGACTGAGCATGGTGGCTCATGTATGTAATTCCAGTACTTCGGGAGTCCAGGGTGGAAGGATTGCTTGAGCCCACGAGTTTGAGGCCAGCCTGGACAACAAAGTGAGACTCTGTCTCTACACAAAATTTTTTAAAAAAGAAAAATGAGCCAGGTGTGGTGGTGTGCACCTGTAATCCCAGCTACTGGGAGGCTGAGACAGGAGGATTGCTTGAGCCCAGGAGTTCAAGGCTGCAGTGAGCCATGATCACATCACTGCACTCCAGCAGTAGTGTGATCTCAGTGATAGAACAAGACCCTGTCTCTACAACAACAAACAAACAAAAAGATACAGGTTGAAATATTTAACAGTTGAAATGATATACTTTCTTGGATTTGCTTCAAAATAATCTAGAGGGGATGAGGTGTATGGAGCATTACGGAGGGGAAAAAATCAGTCGTAAGAACTGTTGAAGATTGGTGATGAGTATATGAGAGTTCATTATATTATTCTCTTGCAACATTTGTATAAGTTGTTAATATCTTATTATGAGAAAATTAGAAAAAGTAAGAAGCTGGCCATATAAGAATGGCTCAAAAAAAAAATAAAAACACTTCAGTAACATAACTAACCTATTATTTTTTCATAGTCAAGGTTACCACTCTATTTTTAGTAACTTCTTGTTTTGTATTAATTTTAGATTTGTAGAAAAATTGCAAAGATAGTACAGATAATTCCCATGTACCCCTGTATTAGTTCATTTTCATGCTGCTGATAAAGACATACCCAAGATTGGGAAGAAAAAGAGGTTTAATTGGACTTACAGTTCCACATGGCTGGGGAGGCCTCAGAATCATGGTGGCAGGCAAAAGCACTTCTTACATGGCAGCGGCAAGCAAAAATGAGAAAGAAGCAAAAGCAGAAACCCCTGATAAGCCCATCAGATCTCGTGAGACTTACTCACCGTCAAGAGAATAGTACAGGAAAGACCGGCCCCCATGATTCAATTACCTCCCCCTGGATTCTTCCCACAATAGAATTCCTGGAATTCTATTCCCCGGAATTCCGGGAGATACAATTCAAGTTGAGATTTGGGTGGGGACAGAGCCAAACCATGTCATTCCACCTTTGGCCCCTCCGAATCTCACATCTTCACATTTCAAAACCAATCATGCCTTCCCAACAGTCCCCCAGAGTTTTAACTCATTTCAGCATTAATCCCAAAAGTCCACAGTCCAAAGTCTCCACTGAGACAAGGCAAGTCTCTTTCACCTAGTAAGCCTGTAAAATAAAAAGTGAAGTAGTTAACTTCCCATATACAATGGGGGTACAGGTATTGGGTAAATACAGCCGTTCCAAATGAAAGAAATTTGCCAAAACAAAGGGATTACAGTGCCCATGCAAGTCCGAAATCCAGTGGGGCAGTCAAATTTTAAAACTCCAAAATGATCTCCTTTGACTCTACGTCTCACATTCAGGTCACACTGATGTAAGAGGTGGGTGGTCTTGGGAAGCTCCGGCCCTGTGGCCGGGAGGCAGGGTACAGCCTTCTTCCTGGCTTCTTTCACAGGCTGGCGTTGAATGTCTGCGGCTTTTCCAGGTGCATGGTGCAAGCTGTCGGTGGATCTACCGTTCTGGGGTCTGGAGGACGCTGGTCCTCTTCTCACAGCTCCACTAGGCAGTGTCCCAGTAGGGACTCTGTGTGGGGGCTCCGACCCCACATTTCCCTTCCGCACTACCCTAGCGGATGTTCTCCATGAGGGCCTCGCCCCTGCAGCAAGCTTTTGCCTGGGCGTTCAGGCATTTCCTTACATCTTCTGAAATCTAGGCAGAGGTTCCCAAACCTCTATTCTTGACTTCTGTGCACCCACAGGCTCAACACCACTTGGAAGCTGCCAAAGCCTGGGGCTTCCACCCTCTGAAGCCACAGCCCAAGCTGTATGTTGGCCCCTTTCAGCCACTGCTGGAGCGGCTGGGACACAGGGCACCAAGTCCCTAGGCTGCACACAGTACGGGGGCCATGGACCTGGCCCGTGAAATCACTTTTTCCCCCTAGGCCTCTAGGCCTGTGATGGGAGGGACAGCCATGAAGACCATGGACATTACCTGGAGACATTTTCCCCATTGTCTTGGGGATTAACATTGGACTCCTTGTTACTTATGCAAATTTCTGCGGCCAGCTTGGATTTCTCCTCAGAAAATGAAATTTTCTTTTCTTTCACATTGTCAGGCTGCAGATTTTCCGAACTTTTATACTCTGCTTACCTTATAAAACTGAATGCCTGTCACAGCACCCAAGTCACCTCTTGAATGCTTTGCTGCTTGGAAATTTCTTCCACCAGATACTCTCAATCATCTTTCTCAAGTTCAAAGTTCCACAAATCTCTAGGGCAAGTACAAAATGCTACCAGTCTCTTTGCTAAAGCATAACAAGAGTCACCTTTGCTCCAGTTCCCAGCAAGTTCCTCATCTCCATCTGAGACCACCTCAGCCTGGACCTTATTGTTCATATCACCATCAGCATTTTTATCAAAGCCATTCAGCTTTGATAAACTTTCTCACATTTCCTGTCTTCTTCTGAGCCCTCCAAACTGTTCCAACCTTTGCCTGTTACTCATTTCCAAAGTCGCTTCCACATTTTCTGCTATCTTCAGCAACGCCCCACTCTACTGGTACCAATTTACTGTACTAGTCTGTTTTCACTCTGCTGATAAAGACATACCCAAGACTGGGAAGAAAAAGAGGTTTAATTGGACTTACAGTTCCACATGGCTGGGGAGGCCTCAGAATCATGGCAGGAGGTGAAAGACACTTCCTTTTTTTTTTTTTTGGGGGGGGGTGGAGTCTCGTTCTGTCGCCCAGGCTGGAGTGCAGTGGCACAATCTTGGCTCACTGCAACCTCTACCTCCCAGGTTCAAAGGAATCTCCTGCCTCAGCCTCCTGAGTAGCTAGGACTACAGGCATGTGCCACCACGCCTGGCTAATTGTTTTGTATCTTCAGTAGAGACAGAGTTTCACCATGTTGGCCAGGCTTCCAGGCTTGTCTCAAACTCCTAACCTCGTGATCCACTCGCCTTGGCCTCCCAAAGTGCTGGAATTACAGGCGTGAGCCATCGTACCTGGCCTGAAAGATACGTCTTACATGGTGGTGGCAAGAGAAAATGAGGAAGAAGCAAAAGTGGAAACCCATGATAAGTCCCTCAGAGACTTATTCACTATCACGAGAATAGTATGGGAAAGACTGGCCCCCATGATTCAATTACCTCCCCCTAGGTTCCTCCCACAACATGTGGGAATTCTGGAAGGTACAATTCAAGTTGAGACTTGGGTGGGGACACAGCCAAACCATATCAACACCTCACCCACTTTCTTTCGTTATTTAATTTCTTATATTACCATGCTGCATTTGTAAAAGCTAAGAAGCCAACATTGATACGTTACTGTTAATGAAACACCAGACTTTATTTGAATTTTACCAGTTTTTCTATTACAATCCCCTTTCTGTTCCAGAATCTAATCTGGGGTACCACATTGCATTGAATCATCATGCCACCTTAGTCTTTGGTCTGTGACAGTTCCTCAGCCTTTCCTTATTTTTTATGACCTTTACATAAGTCTTGAGTACTGGCTAGGTATCCAATCTGGATTTGTCTGTTGTTTTTCTCATGACTAGACTGGGGTTTTGGGTATTGGGAAAGAATACCACAAAGGTAAAGTACCCTTATCACATTATATCAAGGAGTGCGTGCTATCAACATGACACCACTGATAATATGAACCTTCTTGGCTTGGTTGAGGTATTACTGCATTTGCTGGTTTTCTCAACTATCATGTTGCTAGTTTTCTCTACTATAATGTTACTATTTTTCCCTTTCCCTGTTCTATTATTTGGAAGCAAGTTACTAAGTATAGCCCACCCTCATTTTGGGCAGGGAGGGTGGTTTTGCTCTACTTTCTGTAATGGAGATGTTTTCGGAGTTCCTAAAACCACCTGCAGGTTCAGTGATTCACTAGAAGAACTCACAGAAGTCAGCATATGGCCATACTTGTGGCAAGCTTTGTTATGACAAAAGAGTACAAAGCAGTGTCAGCAAAGGGAGAAGGTGCTTGGGAAGCAGTCTGGAGGAACCCGGGTAGAAGCAGTCTAGAGGAACCCAGGTAGAAGTGTCCAAGAGTCCTCCCCCCGTGGAGTCACACAGGATGCACTGAATTCCCCTTGTGACAAGTTGTGACAACACATGTAAAGTGTAATCTTACAGGGAAGCTTGCCTGAGCCTAGGTGTCCAGGGGTTTCATTGGGGACTGGTCAAGGAGGCATCCTCTGCCTAGGATGTACATTTTCAGACTTCCAGAAGGAAAGAGATATTCAACATTAATCACATTGTTTGTGTAAACCAGGGGTGTCCAATCTTTTTGCTTCCCTGGTCTATGCTGGAAGAAGAAGAATTGTCTTGGGCCACACGTAAAACACACTAACAGTAACAATAGCTGATGAGCTAAAAAAGAAAAAGTCACACAAAAAATCTCATAATGTTTTAAGGAAGTTTTATAATTTGTGTTGGGCTGCATTCAAAACCGTCTTGGGCCGCTTGTAGCCCATCTGCCGCGGGTTGGACAAGCTTGGTGTAAACCATTCAGGCACAGTGAACCACTTTTGTAATTTATGGAAGGGTTTTATACCAACATAGGGAACTGTTTACTAGTCAAGTTTCCAGCCCCAAGCCAGGGCCAACCATATGAGGAGGTCTTTCTAATGATAATAGCCTCAGGCCTTCAGTGTTCTTTTCTATATAGGGAAGTATCTACATATTACTTTTACTACCCATTTTTATTTTGAGAAAAAAGAATCAGATAAAAAATATAGCACATAATAATAGAAGCTATATGATAGTAAGAATGACAAAATGAAATTTAAGATCAGATCAGGGGTGTTTAATTTCCTTCTAATAAAATATGTGGCAATCTGGGCCATTTTTCTGGTTCTTTTAGTATTTCTCTTGCCAATTTTTTAACATTGCTATAAAAATATTACTCATATTGCAACTTTTGGAGCATTTCATAATTTTAAAAATGCCTCTGGGTTATGAGGCATTTATTGCCAAATAATTAGAAGGAGTCTGCATAAATTTTCAGTAGTAAGTCATAACCTAACAACCAAAACCTGGGTGGATATCTTAGAAAGTAATTACTAAGATTTAAGACACAATATGCTGGGCATGGTGGCTCCAAACTGTAATCCCGGCGCTTTGGGAGGCCAAGGTGGGCAGATCACAAGGTCAGGAGTTTGAGACCAGCCTGGCCAATATGGTGGAACCCCATCTCTACTAAAAGAAAAAAATTACAAAAATTAGCCAGGCATAGTGGCTGTAGCCTGTAGTCCCAGCTACTTGGGAGGCTGAGGCAGGAGAATCACTTGAACTCGGGAGGTGGAGGTTGCAGTGAGCTGAGATCACACCACTGCACTCCACTCTGGGTGAGAGAGTGAGACTGCATCTCAAAAACAAAAAAAAGAAAAAGACACCATATTTATTAGTCATTTACTTTCTTTTAATAGGAAAAGCGTGGTCTTCGAGAAATGCGAGTTCTTGAAAATTTGAAGAATATGATCCATGAAACAAATGAACATACTCTTCCCAAATGTAGAGACACAATGCGAGACAACCTCAGCCAAGTTCTCCAGAGATGTGAGTTAGCGATTTTTTTTTTTAATTGCTTTTCATTTCAAATGAATGCTACACCACAATGTATTTTCTTGGGTATTATGGTGAGAAGTGGAGAGGGAAAGTTCTTAACCTGGATATATGAGAGGGAAGCTCAGTTACAGAGAAAGTGGTTTTCTAGTGATTAATGTGTGTTGCCATTAATTAATCTCCAAACAGCATTAATCTCCAAAGTGAGTTGTGTGCATCTGTGGTACACGAGACAGTCTGTTTAGTGTGTGAGAAAGTCAAAATATTTTTCACCTATTTTTACTAATTTTTCTTTTTTTTTTTTTTGGAGGCACAGTCTCACTCTGCCTCCCAGGCTGGAAGGCAGTGGTGGGATCTCGGCTCACTACGACCTCCGTCTCCCAGATTCAAGTGGTTCTCGTGCCTCAGTCTCCTGAGTAGCTGGGACTACAGGTGTGTATCACCACGCCTGGCTAATTTTTGTGTTTTTAGTAGAGATGGGGTTTCACCAAGTTGGCCAGGCTGGTCTCGAACTCCTGGCCTCAAGTGATCCACCTGTCTTAACCTCCCAAAGTGCTGGAATTTTTTACAGGCATGAGCCACCATGGCCGTCCTATTTTTACAAAAAAATTTATATATATATATATATAAAATTTGAGGCTGGGCACGGTGGCTCATGCTTGTAATCCTAGCACTTTGGGAGGCCAAGGCAGGCAGACCACGAGGTCAGGAGTTTGAGACCGACCTGGCCAATATGGTAAAATCCCGTCTCTACTAAAAATACAAAAATTAGCCAGGCGTGATGGCACGCGCCTATAGTCCCAGCTGCTTGGGAGGTTGAGGCAGAAGAATCCCTTGAACCCAGGAGGCGGAGGTTGCAGTGAGCAGAGCGAGACGCCATCTCGGAAAAAAAAAACAAAAAAATTGATGACCAGGAACTGGGAAGATCTGAGATGAAACTTCTTTTTCACACAGGGGACTAGAGGTAGCTTTATTTAGAAAATAATGTTTTCATAAATGTTTATACTTTATCACTTTTTTTCATTAAGTAAAATATTTTAATGTGGAGAGATAGTTGATCAAAATGAATATTTTTAATATCAAACCATAACAAAATAAATAAAAGTTTTATTAGTAACTGATTTAGAAATTTGAAGTATTTAAGAAAATCCAGATTTATATTGCCAATATTCAGCTTGTCCAAGTGTTGTGCAGGAAGGAATTCAAGAGCAACAAGTGGGGATAACGCTGGTAAATAATGTTGGGTTACTGAAGTACAAAATGGAAACAGATCTTTCTGAAGGAGAAGAAAAGCCAAAAAAAACCCCATGAAAAACAAAAAACCTGACCTGCAGTAGAATGGCTGGTGAAGAAAGGCAGCAGAGAGATCTTGGTTAATAACTGAATTAAATAAGTCTTTGTGTCCAGGTCCAAGTTAATGCTTTTGTGTACTCTAATGCTAAAAGGAGGTTGGAAAACATAGATCTCCCAGGTCACATTTGGTTTCTCGGAGTGGAACAGCAGAAGTATAAAATTGGCCTTAGGCTTTTGCATTTTACAACAAACATGCCCTCATTTGTTCATAACCACATCCTTAACCCTGTCAAACATTCTAGTTAGCATGCTAAAAGGAAAACTGCAACCGTTATCAATAAGATGTTTACGTATGCCTTGCAGACATGCATACACCTTTCCTTTTCCACATTGTAAGTATATAAAACTAAATTTTGTAAAACTGAGTGAAAACTATTTTGACTTACTTCATTCTGGGGCTAGAGTTATTGAAGATGTGAGGACGAGCCTCTTAAAATTACGGTCTTCTCAGTGAAGTACAAAAGTATTACTGATAATTTACAATCCAGATTAAGTGCGTTTTCTTGAAAGGCAGAATTAAAACATAAAAATGTGAAGTTAGTAATTGAGGTTCCATTGTGTGTGGAATACATTGGGTCTTGCCAGCTGTAGAAACCAGGCAATGGCTTTCCGAACAGTTTTCTGCTGGAAGCAGGAAAAGTTTCTGTAGTAAGCTCTGACAGAAGTATTTTCTTGTACCTTTTATCGCTGAGTGTCGCTGCCTTTAAAACTGATGTAGTTTTGAAAATTAGTCTGGGCCAAGCTGTCTTTCATGGCAAATTTCATGTTTAAAAGTGACATTTTAAATAATGTATTGACTTGTTTATTTTCACTACCAATCGATCTGGGAGTTGTGCAAAATCATTTAAGCAAGTTTATGTATCGAATATATTGATCTCAGTATTTAATAGTACAAGACTATTGATAAGTTGGGTTTCATTTTGTGCTTTTTAGTAGAACCATCACATTTATCTCTTCATATACGTGTTTGACACTATGTGTGTGGTCAGCTGTGCCTCTCAGAACACTACAAATGTGGGTCTTACACATTGTTCTGACATTGTGCACAAAACTAACAGATGAAGGGCCAAGAAGGTGGGACCAGCTAGAACTCTCTGAATGGAGACCTAGTACAGAACTCAGCTTGGAACCATTTCTGCTTTTGGCTGCATTGCCACCTACTTTGCAGAGTGTCCTGAGATTAGGTGAGCAGAGGCTTTAGAACCAAAACTCTTCTGTAGTTCCTTAAGAACCACAAAAAAGTAAACAGGAGCTCCATCAAGGTATGTAAGAGCAACCCATAAAGTAACTTGTTATGAAGATATAGCCATTACCTTTTTTTCATCCTTGAGACAAGGTGTCTGTGTTCTATTTATTAATTATTTAATAGACTTGTAAATTTCACCACGTTTGGTGTCAGGAGATCTTGTCTTAGTATCAAGGACTCAGCCTTTGATTTTCAGAGAGTAAGGAGGATGGACAGCTTCTAGGTTATTCCTCATTCAAATAAACTAACATGACCATAATAAAAGAATATCCCCTCCCTCCTTGTCTCCCTCTCTCTTTTTAAGAACAGTGACTTTATTTTTGCATTATTTAAAAGTAAAACCTAATGTATTTTAGTAATAAGCAAAAAATAAAGAAGAAAATAAATCGTAAAAAGAAAGAAACAGGCCAGGCATGGTAGCTCACACCTGTAATCCCAGCACTTTGGGAGGCCTAGGCTGGAGGATTGCTTGAAGCCAAGAGTTCAAGACCAGCCTGGGCAACAAAGCAAGACACCCTCTCTCTACCAAAAAAATTGAAAAAAATTAACTAGGTGTGGTGAGGTGCGCCTCTAGTCCCAGCTACCTGGGAGGCTGAGGTGGTAGGATTGCTTGAGCCCAGGAGTTCAAGGCTGCAACAAGTTATGATGATGCCACTGCACTCCAGCCTGAGCAACAGAGTGAGATCCTGTCTCTAACCAACAGCAACAACAGCAACAACAACCTACTTTAAAAAAGCTGTTGCTTTTTAACTTTGGTGAACACCATTCCAGGCATCTTTATGTGTATTCAAGAACGATGTATGGAGAATGATAGCTGGATAAATGAGCAGGGGGGAGGAGAAGTTGGGGGGAAGGTATGAGAGGGAGAGAAAACATTTGATAAGAATGGGATCATATAACTTTTAAGTTAAAGTATTAACTTTAATTTCATTTGAATTAGAACAAAAATTAAAGTAAAATGGAAGACAGTACCTTGAAACAAGTACTTCGTACCATCAAATATAGTAGTTACTAAAAGATCATTATGAGGAAAATAATTATAGAAAACAATTAAAAGTTGTAGTCATGTTGTTTCTGTTCATTTGTATTATGTCCAAATTGTTAGTAGCATTAATTAATGCCTTGCCATGAGAGATGGAGGATTTTCAACCCTCCCTTCCTGCCACTTTTCCACTACTCTCTCACTTGTGAATTTAACTTTGTCAGGGTTTATAATACTTGCTTTCTGTTCTACAGTTAAAATTCTGCCAATGTTTAATTGTAGACAATTCAATTCCTTTTTTTTTAGGCTGAATTGCAGGGGTGTGGTCACGGCTCACGCAGCCTCGACCCCCTGGACTCAGGTGATCCTCCCACCTCAGCCTTCCAAATAGCAGAGACTACAGGTATGCGCCACCATGCTGGCTAATTTTTTCGTAGAGACAGGGTTTGCCATGTTGCCCGGACTGGTCACAAACTCCTGGGCTCAAGCAATCCGCCTGCCTCTGCCTTGCAAAGTGCTGGGGATTACAGGCATGAGCCACCACAACCAACCTGATTCAATTCCTTTGTTTCTGATTTTATTTATTGTATCTGTAATGATGTTACAGTTCTCTGTTTCCTTGGCTTTGTAGTTTCATTTTTCATTTCATTCTGTATTTTTATCATCAGGTTTGATCACATTTATTGAGCTTATAATGCTACTTTCTATTGCAAAGGACTTATAGAGACTTTTATTAGGTTTTCTTCCAGGATGGATACTTTGTCTTATCTGTCTTTCATATGTTCTTTTCCTTTCTTTCCTCTCCCCTCCCCTGTCTGTTTTTCTACAAATTAAAGCGTATTAGAGTTCTAACAATTTTGTAATAGAGACGGGGTTTCACCATGTTGGCCAAGATGGTCTCAATCTCTTGACCTCGTGATCCACCTGCCTCGACCTCCCAAGGTGCTGGGATTACAGGCATGAGCCACCACGAATCTCAGTTCTTGACTACAATCTGTGTTCCTATTCTTGGTTACTACTTTTCAAAGTTTATTGTATGCAATTATAATTCTTTACTGTTTAGTAAATGGTGAAGTATTTTACCTTTTAAAAAACTTTGTCTTGAGAGTCATCTAAGGGACTGTTTGTGTGATTTTGCTTCACTCTGCCATCTTTACCTAGAAATCTTTAAGAACACACTGTAATTTAAAATACAAACTAATTTATATAGCACTTTACTAGTTAGACTTTTCGCCTGTATTTTTTCATTTTTTTCTCATAACCCAGTAAAATAAGTGTTTATCATCTTCCCCGCCTTATAGTTGAGAAAACTGAAATTTATGGTGGTTAAACACTCCAGATTCTCCAATAATAATTGGAGTAACTATTATGCAAGCCTAGCTCTTCTGCCTCCAGAGCTCAAGTTCCACTTCAGGATGTTACTTCTATATATCTTTGAAAAGGTAGTAAGAAAAGTCTGCCTTTATTCCTGGATTATCACTTTTTCTTGGATTTCCTCCTACAACGCGGGCTCTTCCTTTTCAGTCTACTTTGTTAGTTCCCACTTACCTTCATGACTTTTAACCTTGCGGCGCTTGCAGGCTTGGTTCCGTGACTTCTTTCCTGTTTAAACTCACTTGCTTGGTGAGCTCATACAGAATCACGCCTTTCAATATCATCTGTATACCAATCAATAATTAAATTCCACATTTGTGGTTTTAGCCTGGTCCCAAATCCCTGTCTTCCCTGTAAGCTCAGGACTCTTGTTGTTCACTGTGGTATCTCAGGCACCTAGAACAGTGCCTGCTACTTTATAGCCACTCAGTAGTTATTTGTTCATTGAAGTGAATGAGTGAGCCTTCGGCCAAAATCTGTTCCTAATGCCAAGCTGAAATTATTTTTTTTTAAGTTAATACTACGTTTACTTAGCTTTTTGAAAATAACTTTACTTTTGTATTATTGTATAATGTACATATTTTGGGGATACTTATGGTAATTTAATGCTTTCATATAATTTGTAAAGACCAAATTAGTGTAATTCACATATTCATCACCTTAAATATTTGTCTTGTCTTTTCACTAAAAACATTCAAATTATCTCTTCTACCTATTTTGAATTACGTAATAGGTTATTGTAAGCTATAGTCAGCCTACTGATGTATCAAATACTAGGTCTTATTTCTTCCATCAGACCGTATATTTATATCTATTAATGAACCTGTCTTCATGCCCTCCTCCTCACTATACTTCCTGGCCTCTGGTAGCTACCAATCTACTCTCTATATTCGTGAGATCCATTTCTTTAGCTCTCACATATGAGTGAGAGCATGCAGTATTTGTCTTTCCGTGCTTGGCTTATTTCACTTAACATAGTAACATCTAGTTCCATCCATGTTGCTGCAGAAGATGGGATTTTGTTCATTTTTATGGCTGAATAATATTCCATTGTGTATACCACATTTTCTTACCCATTCATGGAAATTTAGGTTGGTTCCATATTTTGGCTAGTGCTGCAATACACACGTGAGTGCAGATGTCGCTCTCCTTTTCTTCTAGATATATACCCAGTATTGTGGAATTGCTGGATCATATGGTAGTTCTACTTTTAGTTTTTTGAGGACCCTCCAAACTGTTCTCCATGGTGGTTGTACTAATTTATATTCTGACCAACAGTGTACGAGAGTTCCCTTTTCTCCACATCCTTGCCAGCATCCATTATTCTTTGTCTTTTTAATAAAAGCCATTTTAACTAGAGATGCTGCCTCGTGGGTCTGATTTGCATTTCTCTGACAATTAGTGATCTTGGGCATTTTTTTCATATTCCTGTTGGCCATTTTATGTCTTTTGAGAAATGTCTCTTTCTTTTGAAATAGATCTTTGCCTATTTCTAAAATTGGATTCTTTGGGTTTTTTGCTATATTGTTGTTTGAACTCCTTATATATTCTGGTTATTAATCCCTTGTCAAATGAATAGTTTGCTAATACTTTCTTCTCCTGTGGGTTGTCTCTTCAACTTGTTGATTATTCTCTTTGCTTCACGGAAGCGTTTTAGCTTGATGTAATCCCGTTTGTCTGGTTTTGCTTTGGTTGCCTGCTTTTGAGGTCTTACAGAAAAAAGTCTTTGCCCAGACCAGTGTCCTGGAGTGTTTCCCCCTAGAGTTTCTTCTAGTAATTTCATAGTTTCACGTCTTAGATTTAAGTCTTTAATCCATTTTTGTTTGATTTTTGTGTATGGTGAGAGATAGAGGTTTAGTTTCATTCTTCTTTATATGGATATCCAGTTTTCCCAGTCATATTGATATCCAGTTTTCTCAGCACCATTTATTGAAAAGCCTGTCCTTTACCCATTGTATGTTCTTGGTGCCTTTGTTGAAAATGAGCTGGCTATAAGTTTGCGAGTTTATATCTGGGTTATTGATTCTGTGCCATGCATGCTCTGTGTGTTTTTATGCCGGTATCGTGCTGATTTGGTTACTGTAGCTTTGTATTAATAATACGCTTTGTAATCAGGTAGTGTGATGCCTCCAGCTTTGTTCTTTTTGCTCAAAATTGCTTTGACTATTCAGGGTCTTTCGTGGTTCTGTATAAATTTTAGGGTTTATTTTTCCTATTTCTATGAAAAATGTCATTGGTATTTTGATAGGGATTGCATTGAGTCTGTAAATTGCTTTGGGTATTATTGTCATTTTAATGGCATTCTTCCAGTTATGGAGCATGGATATCTTTCCTTTTTTGTGTGCCCTCTTCAATTTTTTTCATCAGTGTTTTATAGTTTTCCTTGTATAGATCTTTTACTTCTTTGGTTCAATTGATTCCTAGCTATTTTATGTTCTTTGTAGCTATTGTAAACAGGATTGCTTTCTTGATTCTTTTTCAGATTGCTTGCTGTTGGCGTATATAAATGCTATGGATTTTTGTATGTTGATTTTGTATCCTGCAACTTTACTGAGTACATTTATTAGTTCTAAGAGCTTTTTGGTGAGTCAGTAGGTTTTTCTAAATATAAGATCATGTGATCTGCAAACAAAGATAGTTTGACTTAATACCTTTCCAATTCGTGTGCCCTTATTTCTTGCCTAATTGCTTTGGCAGGACTTTCAGTATTATGTTGAATAAAAGTGGTGAATGTGAGCATCCTTTTCTTGTTCCAGATCTTATAGGAAAGCCTCTCAATTTTTCCTCGTTCAATATGTTAGCTGTGGGTTTGCCATATATGGCCTTTATTGTTTTGAGCTATGTTCTTTTTATACCTAGTTTGTTGAGAGCTTTTATCATAAAAATGTTGGATTTTATCAAATGCTTTTTTAGCATCTATTGAAATTACCATATGGTTTATTTATAGATTTGCATATGTTGAACCATCCTGGCATTCCTGGGATAAATCCCACTTGACCATGGTGAATGATCTTTTTAATGTGTTGTTGAATTTGGTTTGCTACTACTTTGTTGAGGATTTTTGCCTTTACATTCATTAGTGATATTGTGTGTAGTTTTCTTTTTTTTTTCTTGTTTTGTCTTTGTCTGATTTTGATATCGAGGTAATGCTGGCCTTGTAGAATGAGTTTGGGAATATTCTCTCCTCTTCAAGTTTTTTAAAGAACTTGAGTAGAATTGGTGTTAAATTGTCTTTAAATGTTTGTTGGAATTCAGCAATGCAGCCATCGAGTCCTGGGCTTTTCTTTGACAGGAGACTTTATCATGGCTTCAGCCTTGTTATTCATTATTAGCTTGTTGAGGCTTTCTGTTTCCTCATGGTTTGTGCTTGGTAGCTTGTATGTGTCTAGGAAATTATCTATTTCTTCTAGCTTTTCCAATTTGTTGGTGTATAGTTGTTGATAATCGTTTAATGATTCTTTGATTTTTTTTAGCCTCAATTTTATTTATTTCTACTCTGGTCTCTATTATTTCTTTCCTTCTACTAATTTTGGGTTCCTTGAAGTTCAATGTTAGGTTGTTTATTTGAAGTCTTTCTATTTTTTCGATACAAGCTTTTGTTGCTATAAATTTCCCTCTTAGTACTGTTTTTGCTGTATCTCATAGATTTAGGTATGTTGTATTTTCATTTTATTTTTTTCAAGAGATTTTTAAATTTCCTTCTTAATTTCTTACCTGACCCATTGGTTGTTCAGAAGCCTGTTGTTTGCTTTCCACGTGTGTGTGTATTTTCCAAGTTTCCTCTTGTTGTTGATTTTTAATTTTATTCCATTATGATCAGAAAATATACCTGATAATGATGTCTATCTTTTTGAATTTGTTAAGACTTGTTTTGTGGCCTAAGATATGATCTGTTCCAAAGAATGTTCTGTGTTCTGATGAAAAGAACATGTAACCTCCTGCAATTGGGTGAAGGTTCTGTAAGTGTCACTAAGGCCTGGTCGAGTTTGTAGTTGAACTCTCCAATGTTTCTCTGTTGATTTTGTCTGGATAATCTGTCCATTACTAAGTATGGGAAGTTGAAGTCTCCTGCGGCTATTCTATTGCTTTCTGTCTCTCCCTTTAGATCTATTAATGTTTGCTTTATGTACTTGGGAGTTCCAGTGTTGAGTACATAGATATTTATAATTGTTACACCCTCTTGCTGAACTGACCCCTGTATGATTATATAGTGACCTTCTTTGTCTCTTTTTACAGTCTTTGATTTGTAGTCTGCTTTATTTGATTTAAATGTAGTTACTCCTGCTCTTTTTGGTCTCCAGTTGCATGGAATATCTTTTTCTGGTTGCATGGAAATGTAAGGCCTAACTGACATTTACTGAACATTTCACCCAACTGCTGCAGAATATGTGTTCTTTTCATCAGCACATAGAACTTGCATGCCTTTATAGGTGAAGTGCCTTTCTCATAGGCAGCATAGAGATGGGTCTTGTTTATTCAGCCACTCTATGCCTTTAAAAAAAAATGGATTCTTATTCCTTTTTAAAAATAGACTTTGGGGAACAGTGGTATTTGGGTATATGGATAAGTTCTTAAGTGGTGATTTCTGAGATTTTGGTGCACCCATCACTTGAGCAGTGTACACTGTACCCAATGTGTAGTTTTTTATCCCTTGCCTCTCTCCTATCCTTCCCTGAGTCCCCAAAGTTCACTGTATTATTCTTATGCCTTTGTGTCCTCATAGCTTAGCTCCCACTTATAAGTGAGAACATAACGACATTTGGTTATTTTACTTAGAATGATGGTCTCTAATTCCACCCAGGTTGATGTGAATGTCATTATTTCATTCCTTTTTATGGCTGAATAGTATTCCACAGTGTGTGTGTATATCTGTGTGCATGTGTGTATGTATATATATATACACCACATTTTTTTATCCACTTGTTGATTGATGGGCATTTGGGCTGGTTCCATATTTCTGCGATTGTGAATTCTGCTGTTGTAAACATGCGTGTGCAAGTGTCTTTTTCGTATGATGACTTCTTTTCCTCTGGGTAGATACCCAGTAGTAGGATTGTTGGATCAAATGGTAGATCTACTCTTAGTTCTTTAAGGAATCTCCACACTGTCTTGCGTAGTGGTTGTACTAGTTTACATTCCCACCAGCAGTGTAAAAGTGTTCCCCTTTCACCACATCCATGCCAACATCAATTTTTTTTATTATTGTATTTCAAGTTCTAGGGTACATGTGCACAACGTACAGGTTTGATACATAGGTATCATGTGCCATGTTGGTTTGCTATACCCATCAACTTGTCATTTACATTAGGTATCTCTCCTAATGCTATCCCTCCCCCAGCCCCCCACCCCACGACAGGCCCCGGTGTGTGATGTTCCCTGCCCTGTGTCCAAGTGACCTCATTGTCAATTCTCACCTATGAATGAGAACATGCAGTGTTTGGTTTTCTGTCCTTGTGATAGTTTGCTGAGAATGATGGTTTACAGCTTCGTCCATGTACCTACAAAGGACATGAACTCATCCATTTGGGCTGTGTAGTATTTCATGGTGTATATGTGCAACATTTTCTTAATCCAGTCTGTCATTGATGGACATTTGGGTTGGTTCCAAGTATTTGCTATTATGAATAGTGCTGCAATAAACATACGGGTGCATGTGTCTTTATAGTAGCATGATTTATAATCCTTTGGGTATATATCTAGTAATGGGATGGCTGGGTCAAATGGTAATTCTAGTTCTAGATCCTTGAGGAATTGCTATACTGTCTTCTACAATGGTTGAACTAATTTACACTCCCACCAACAGTGTAAAAGCATTCCTATTTCTCCACATCCTCTCCAGCACCTGTTGTTTCCTGACTTTTTAATGATCGCCATTCTAACTGGTATGAGATGGTATCTCATTGTGGTTTTGATTTGCATTTCTTTGATGACCAGTGATGATGAGCATATTTTCATGTGTCTGTTGGCTGCATAGATGTCTTCTTTTGAGAAGTGTCTGTTCATATCCTTTGCCCACTTTTTGATAGGGTTGTTTGTTTTTCTCTTGTAAATTTGTTTGAGTTCTTTGTAGATTCTGGATATTAGCCCTTTGTCAGATGGGTAGATTGCAAAAATTTTCTCCCATTCTGTAGGTTTCCTGTTCACTCTGGTGGTAGTTTCTTTTGCTGTGCAGAAGCACTTTAGTTTAATTAGATCACATTTGTCAATTTTGGCTTTTGTTGCCATTGCTTTTGGTGTTTTAGCCATGAAGTCCTTGCCCATGCCTATGTCCTGAATGGTATTGCCTATTTTCTTCCACGGTTTTTATGGTTTTAGGTCTAAAATTTAAGTCTTCAATCCATCTTTAATTAATTTTTGTATAAGGTGTAAGGAAGGGATCCAGTTTCAGCTTTCTAAATATGGCTAGCCGATTTTCCCAGCACCATTTATTAAATAGGGAATCCTTTCCCCATTGCTTGTTTTTGTCAGGTTTGTCAAAGATCAGATGGTTGTAGATGTGTGGCATTATTTCTGAGGCCTCTGTCCTGTTCCATTGGTCTATATATCTGTTTTGGTACCAGTACCATGCTGTTTTGGTTACTGTAGCCTTGTAGTATAGTTTGAATGCCTCCAGCTTTGTTCTTTTGATTTAGGATTGTCTTGGCAATGTGGGCTCTTTTTTGGTTCCATATGCACTTTAAAGTAGTTTTTTCCAATTCTGTGAAGAAAGTCATTGGTAGCTTGAAGGGGATAGATTGAATCTGTAAATTACTTCGGGCAGTATGGCCATTTTCATGGATATTGATTCTTCATGAGCATGGAATATTCTTCCATTTGTTTGTGTCCTCTTTTATTTCATTGAGCAGTGGTTTGTAGTTCTCCTTGAAGGTCCTTCACATCCCTTGTAAATTGGATTCCTAGGTATTTTATTCTCTGTGTAGCAATTTTGAATGGGAGTTCACTCATGATTTGGCTCTCTGTTTTTCTGTTAATGGTGTATAGGAATGCTTGTGATTTTTGCACATTGATTTTGTATCCTGAGACTTTGCTGAAGTTGCTTATCAGCTTAAGGAGATTTTGGGCTGAGACAATGGGGTTTTCTCAATATACAATCATGTTATCTGCAAACAGGGACAATTTGACTTCCTCTTTTCCTGATTGAATACCCTTTGTTTCTTTCTCATACCTGATTGCCCTGGCCAGAACTTCCAACACTATGTTGAATAGGAGTGGTAAGAGAGGGCATCCTTGTCTTTTGCCGGTTTTCAAAGGGAATGCTTCCAGGTTTTGCCCATTGAGTATGATATTGGCTATGGGTTTGTCATAAAATAACTCTTATTATTTTGAGATACGTTCCATCAATTTTTAAAAATTTTTTAAAATGATGGCCATTCTTGCAGCAGTAAGGTGGTATCAAATTCTGGTTTTGATTTGCATATCCCCAAAAATTATTGATGTTGAACATTTTTCATGTTTGTTGGCCATTTGTATATCTTTTGAGAACTGTCTATTCATGTCCTTAGCCCATTTTTGATGGCATCGTTTTTCTCTTGCTGATTTGTTTGAGTTCTTTGTAGATTCTGCATATTAGTCTTTTGTGGGGTGCATAGTTTGCAAAGATTTTTTTCCTACTCTGTGGGTTGTCTGTTTGCTGATTATTTCTTTTGCTGTGCAGAAGCTTTTTAGTTTAATTGAGTCCCATCTATTTATCTTTGTTTTTGTTGCATTTGCTTTTGAGTTCTTGGACATGAAGTCTTTGCCCAAGCCAGTGTCTAGAAGGGTTTTTCCACTGTCATCTTCTAGAATTTTTTTTTTTTTTTGAGACGGAGTCTTGCTCTGTCGCCCAGGCTGGAGTGCAGTGGCCGGATCTCAGCTCACTGCAAACTCCGCCTCCCAGGTTTACGCCATTCTCCTGCCTCAGCCTTCGAGTAGCTGGGACTACAGGCGCCCGCCACCTCGCCTGGCTAGTTTTTTGTATTTTTTAGTAGAGACAGGGTTTCACCGTGTTAGCCAGGATGGTCTCGATCTCCTGACCTCGTGATCCGCCTGTCTCGGCCTCCCAAAGTGCTGGGATTACAAGCCTGAGCCACCGCGCCCGGCCATCTTCTAGAATTTTTATGGTTTTAGATCTTATATTTAAGTCTTTGATCCATCTTGAGTTGATTTTTGCATAAGGTGAGAGACGAGGATCCAGTTTCATTCTTCTACATGTGACATGCCAATTATCCCAGCAACATTTGTTGAATAGGGTGTCCTTTCCCTAGTTTATGTTTTTGTTGTCTTTGTCAAAGATCATTTGGCTCTAAGTATTTGGCTTTCTTTTTGGGTTCTCTATTCTGTTCCATTTGTCTATGTGCCTGTTTTCATGCCAGTTCCATGCTGTTTTGGTGACTATAACCTTGTAGTGTAATTTGAAGTCAGGTAATGTGATGACCTCAGGTTAGTTATTTTTGCTTAATCTTGCTTTGGCTATGTGGGCTCTTTTTTGGTTCCATCTGAATTTTAGGATTTTTTTTTCTAGTTCTGTGAATATTGATAATGATATTTTGATGGGAATTGCATTGAATTTGTAGATTGCTTTTGGCATTATGGAGATTTCACAATATTTATTCTACCCATTCCTGAGCATGGGATATGTTTCCATATGTGTTGTCTGTGATTTCTTTCAGCAGTGTTTTGTAGTTTTCCTTGTGGAGGTCTTTCACATCCTTGGTTAAGTATATTCCTAAGTATTTTGCTTTTTTGGCAGCTATTCTAAAAGGGGTTGAGCTCTGAATTTGATTCTCAGCTTTGTTGCTATTGGTGTATAGCAGTGCTCCTAATTTGTGTACATTGATTTTGTATCCTGAAACCTTCTGAATTCATTTATCAGTTATAGGGGCTTTTTGGATGAGTCTTAAGGGGTTTTTAGGTATACAATAATATCATCAGCGACCACTGACAATTTTACTTCCTCTTTACCGATTTGGATGCCCTTTCTTTCTCTTGTCTGACTGCTCTGGCTAGAACTTCCAGTACTATGTTGAATAGCAGTGGTGAAAGTAGGCATTCTTGTCTTGTTCCGGTTCTCGGGGAGAATGCTTTCACGTTTTCCCCTTCAGTCTAATGTTGACTGTGGATTTGTCATAGATGGCTTTTTTACCTTAGGGTGTGTCCCTTCTATACCAGTTATGCTGAGGATTTTAATCATAAAGAGATGCTGGATTTTGTCAGTTGCTTTTTCTGAGTCTGTTGAGATGTGATTTTCTTTTTCTCTTTTTTAGACTGTCGCTCTGTCGCTCAGGCTGGAGTGCAGTGGCGTGATCTTGGCTTACTGCAACCTGTGTCTTCTGGGTTCAAGCGATTCTCCTGCCTTAGCCTCCCAAGTAGCTGGGATTACAGGCGCCTGCCACAATACCCAGCTAATTTTTCTATTTTTAGTAGAGACAGGGTTTCACCATGTTGGTCAGGCTGGTCTCAAACTTCTGACATCAAGTGATCTGCCTGCCTTGGCATCCCAAAGTGTTGGGATTACAGGAGTGAGCCACTGTGTCTGACCTTTCTTGAGCTCACTGACTCTCCTCTGCTTGATTCATTCTACTGCTGAGAGTCTCTAGTGAATTTTTCAGTTCAGCAAATGTATTTCCCAGTTTCAAGATTTCTGTTTGATTTTTTAAAATTATTTTAATCTGACTGGGTGTGGTGGCTGACACCTGTAATCCCAGCACTTTGGGAGGCCAAGGCGGGTGGACCATGAGGTCAGGAGTTTGAGACCAGCCTGACCAACATGGTAAAACACCGTCTCTATTAAGAATACAAAAATTAGCTGGGCGTGGTGGTGCACGCCTATAGTCCCATCTACTCAGAAGGCTGAGGCAGGAGAATCACTTGAACCCAGGAGGCGGAGGTTGTGGTATGCTGAGATTGTGCCACTGCACTCCAGCTTGGGCAACAGCTGTCTCAAAAGAAAAAAAATCTATTTTAATCTCTTTGTTAAATTTCTGAATTATTTTTTCTGTGTTATCCTGTAGATCACTGAGTTTCCTTAAAACTGCTATTTCGCGTTGTTGGTCAGAGAGTTCATTTATTGCCATCTCACTGAGGTCATTCACTGACTGGTTCTTTGCTTTGTCTGTTTAGGGAGATCTTCAGACGTTCCTTGTTTGCTGTTGTTTCTTGTGGATGTACATCTGTGTCTTTGCATTGAAGCATTAGTTATTTATTCCCATTTCCTCTGTCTTGTTTCTGTTTTTATTGGATCCATTTGCTTAGAGATTCTTTGTATTTTACCTGCAGATTTCTTTTTTCTTTTACTAGGTCACTGCTTCTTTTCAGCACTAGATGGCATCTTAAACCCGTCTGCCTTAGTTCTAGTAAACAATCAAAATGCCACTCATCTTGAATAGGGGAGGTCCCCAAAGGGATATCTTGTTAGTGTGGGAAGGCTGGCTAGGCAGCCTCTGTACCCAGGGCACCTGTGGAACGAATCTCCTGCAGTGTGGTGCTGCTGAGTAGCCACTTTGATTTGATGTCTTCTTTGGCTGAGTTACAGAACAGAGTTTCTAAAAGGCTAGGGATGGAAGTGGCACCTCTCTCCTTTATCTCTGGCTGTCCTCGAGGATATGTCTGCCTCTAAGGTATCACCAATGCTTTCCATGGGTTAAGGCAGGGACAGTTCTCCTGCCAGGGAGCCCAAGATGGTGGGGAAGCTGGTCGTTCACTGTGATCCCTCTTTTAGCATAGAAACCATGAGTCAGGGAAATTTCCCATGTGCTTGGTGCCAAGGCAGGTTGGGGAAGGAATGGTACAGAGATGGAAGTGCGATTCTGTTCCTGTCTCCTCAGAGTGTTTTCATGTCTCTGTGGCCCTGAGAACTGTCTCACCCACATGTTTGAGTTCTGGGGTATTGCTGGCACTGTGTACCTGATTTTCGTTTTCTGTTGTGGAGAGTGAAGCTAGCTCGCTTCTATACCCGCATTTTGGAACTGCAAGTCCTGAAATTATTTTCTTATGTGTGTGTTTGAGGTTTACTTATAGACACCATGATATAGTGAATTTGTTTCTCTTTTATGTGAGGAAAATAGGACATTGTTAACTGTGGTGCGTGGCACAGATCTACTTGAATAATCTTTTGGTTAAGAGAAAAGCACTTGATAAATTCTTGACTTTTTTTTTAAGTCTCTCCTAAAACACTGAGACAACAGGGCAGATGGCTTCGTACTGAGTTATACAGCCAGTAAGTGATGCAGATGTGATGGGAAGGTTCAGAGAAATGGGCCTTCTTGGTGTCACTAATTGATCAAAAAGGGAATGTTTGGTGCAGTATGGTGATTGTCTTCAACTTTAGAAAAGCAAGTTTCATAAATTCAGAAAGTAAACCTTTTCCATTGTGTGCCTGAAGAGTTAAAAGGCAAATTGCTTCAAAGGGACTGTGATTTCTGAAAGTGGATATTCTGTCTAAACGTAGCAATCGTGATGCGGAACAGAAGTGCACTTTTGTCAGATGTGTTCTGATTACAATTTTAAAGGACGTTACAAATCACAAAGTAGGTGGCAGAAGCCTGTAACTCTTCTTTTAGGTTAGGCTCAGAATCTTCTGAAAGTGATGAAGCTCCTAACAGCTGCCAAATGGATTTTAAGTTATGTTCGCAGAGCCAGTGGGGGAAAAAACCAGCCCAGGAAATGATAGAAGCACTGCTTGGGAAAGATGATGTCATATTAATATGCCACAGAAAGAAGGCAGATCTAATCAACTCTTTTTTAAAAAAATATTTTCTTTTATTAAAAAAAAATGATTGGGAACCTAATTTTCAGTACTTAAATATTACTTTTGATATAGCTAAAATTAATGGTTACTGATAAAAACACAACTTTTTGAAAACAAAATTCTTCTCTTCTACCATATTCCCAGAGGGAAAGGCCTAACATTTCTCTGAAAGAGAAATCACAGTCCCTGCCCTATTGTGGAACTTGTGACCTAGTTGGGGCCGGATTGGGGTGGGGTGGGAAGACATAATTTTAAAACAATTAGACAAACCTCCAATTTCAGCAAATGCAAGATATTAATAAATGGTAGGATACACACACACATCTGATAAAGGAATTTCAAATAGGGAAAATCCTCAGAGGGAAGAGACTAACAGGAGGGCTTTATGAAGACAGTAAACCTTGAACTGGGCTTTTGAAACAAAACAGTTTAATTAGTGAAAAGAAATAAGGAAAGGATTTTCTTTAGGGATAGTACAATAAATAGAATATTGGTAACAGTGAACAGTTCTTGATTGCTTATTTTATATATATACACACACACACACACATATATATATATATATTTATTTATTTATTTTGAGATGGAGTCTCGCTCTGTCACCCAGGCTGGAGTGCAGTGGCACGATCTTGGCTCACTGCAACCTCCGCCTCCCAGGTTCAAGCGATTCTCTTGCCTCAGCCTCCCAAGTAGCTGGGACTACAGGCGTGTGCCACCGTTCTCAGCTGATTTTTGTATTTTTAGTAGAGACAGAGTTTCACCATGTTGGTCAGGCTAGTCTCGAACTCCTGACGTCAGGTGATCCACCCGCCACAGCCTCCCAAAGTGCTGGGATTACAGGCGTGCATGAGCCACTGCGCCCGGCCTGACTGCTTATTTTATATAAAGAACTACTCTAAGTGGTTATCATTATTAATATTGAAATTATTTACTTTTAAGCATAGTATGTACTGTGTTCTCATTTAAATTTTATGTCACTTCTGAAGCCCTGTCATTAGTAGTTATGTTCATATTACAGATGAGGAACTAAGGTGCTGAGAGATAGGAGCGCCAACAAGAACAGTGCCTGGCACAAAGCAAATGCTCAGTAAACATTTGACAAATGAATAATTGAGCGAGCAAATATGCCCAAGATCATTCACACAACTGAGTGCCAAATTTGACTGACTAAGGCTCACTCTTAGCCTGCACACTACATGTCTTTATTTGGATGAAGTAAGTGAGAACATTTATCGACAGAAAAAAATGTGTCTGGCAGATGAAAAGGTTTAAATAAGGGAAGAATTACAACTGGTTTCACTGATGAAATAATTAAAGAGGCAGTAAAGTGTTGATAGTAAGAGCCAAGTCTTTGGAGCCAGAAAGATCTGATTTGAAATCCTGTTTCCTGTACTTATTAGTTGTATAACCGCCTTGATTGACAGCTTCACCTCTCTTTACCTCAGTTTTGTCATCTGTAAAATGGAATAGTGATCATTTCCTAATACGAATGTGGGATTAAGAGGGATAATACATAGATCTTGGCACTTAGTAAATACTCAATAAATAATTAGAATAATTATTACTAGCAGTTAGTTCTTGAGAAAGAGAAATGACTTAATGGAGATGGTCTAGAGGAAGCGGAATCTTGCAGTGGCAGCTGGGATAAATTAGAAATCAAGAGAGCACAGGCAGGAAGAGTAGAAAGGTGTTGAAGTCATGTAGTTACCAGGTACTGCAGTGAGAGAGCAGTAGTATGAATGAGAGAAAGGGGGGACGGTGGGGACAGACAGACAATGTAACGTCACAATCAGAATGTTGTGATAAATTTATTGGCATTTTATATCTTTTTGGAGAATTCTGAGGTGGTCGTAGACAGTCTGTCATTGGAGTTAGTATTTAAATGTCCTTCAGCTTATAGCTCAAAGCTCAAGAATTATTGTTCTAATTATGACATCCTGAATATATTGGCAAAACTTACTTTCCCTTTCTGGCCATCTCACCACCACCAAAATAATGTCAGTTTTCTCATAGTTTTTTGAGATCTAAAACAATCCACATGCTCTCCACACATACTCCTCCCCCAGGTATGTGTTTCCTTGAACACGGTCTGCTGACTGAAAACCCATGTCTTTTTTATTTCAGTGCAAGCAGCTAATGATTCAGTCTGTAGACTCCAACAGAGGGAACAGGAACGAAAAAAGGTAAAAGATCATTTAGATAACGGGGCATATAAGTCTTGGGTGTTTGTTACATTATTAGCAATTGCTTTTGATCAGAAAATTCTCTGAATGCAGTGATTTTTACATATTTTAAAATGGCTGATTCATTGAAGATGTGTTGAGAAGGTATGGTCACGTGGTCATACCATCAATATTTTTATAAATTGAAATTGCAGAACTCTCTTTTTTCCTTTTCAACATTTCCATCTTTTCCCTGAAAGTGGTATTTGTCTCCTGGAGGAGAGAGAAAATAGGACTTTTACATGTAACAACAAATATCCACCAGATTGGAGATATAAATCTTTCCTCTGAGCCTGAAGTATTGAGTATATTATGTATATTTCTTCTGGAAAAGGAAGCATTCATGCCTGTGGATAGGTTATTTAATGAATAGCCATAGGAGTATTTGAATCATTTGCTGGGCAGTGCTTTGCTTATTTGAATTATATATTAACTAAATTCAGATGTGGAAAAATAGCACAAGAATTTAAGTTCCTGTGATAATTTGGTGTTTTTCACTTGCAATTATCATCAAGTGTTTTTGTAACTTACTCATTGCTCTAAACTGATGAAGATACATCTTACACTTATTAAAAAACATTGAAAAGACTAAGTCACTCTGAAAATAATACCTTTTTGCTTGTGTGTGTGTATCGACAAATGTTACTGTCTCCATTTATCTGGAATGTGTTGTGGTTAATCCACAATAATAGTTCAGATCTGTCCCTGTATAAAAATATAATGGAATGAGCCTTCTCAGAGTTTCAGTTTCTGTACCCTCTGCTTAAATCTAAACGTTGATATAAAGTTTGAAAAGTCAACAATTTGCTAATTTACACTTTATTGAAAGGACTTGACATTTAAGACAGATGGGAATGCTGCCCAAGGATAGTGGGACCCTGCAGGCCGTTCGGGAAGCAGGGCCATGGCTGAGCTCCTGGATGCAGTGGCCAGGCAGATCTGTGGTCAGGGAGGTTTGTGTCAGGATGGGGTGCTTGCACAGCGTGCAGGGAGTGCTGGAAAGGCAGGCAGGGCTGGGGTACGTAAGTGGACCATGACAGACTGGACAGCAGATACATTTTTAATTCCTCTGCTGTGCTAGGTGCCACTGGGGATGATGGATTTTGCTAATTTTAGGGCAGTTCCTACACTTAAGGAGCTAAAAGTCTTGGAGTCCCAAAGCACTAACCCTGTAATAATAGAGGATAAAGTGAGAACTGTGATCATTACTAATAACTTTTTAGGATCTTGGCAAAAGTATAATTTATTAGGAAGACGATGGCATTCAAGCCTGACCTTGATTGGTAGGAATTCAGTTACTGGAAGATGAGAAGAGAGATATTGTAGGGCAAGGAATACATTGTAAGTGAAGGCGAAAGATGTGAGAAGTCAATATGGTCTCGTGGACCTGGTATGGAGACTGTCTAAATGGACATTTCTAGAGATTATTGTGGATGATCTTAAATGCTGTATTAAACAATTTGTTGTGGGGACATCAGAAACTTTCCGTTTTTTGAGAAGCCGAATAACTATCTGATAGAACACTGGCTGTATATTTCAACACATGCGGTTCTCTTGGCTCTCAAAATAAAAATGAAGACGTATCGCATGCTACATGTTACCTCTCTGACATGTTGCTGTATGATTTAAGTAGATTCAGGTGAGTGTGCACCAGCACATTAATTGGTCTGTTTTTCTAAGACATTGTCAAAGCAGTTATAGTTCTGAAAAATGGCAATTTTTGTCATTCTTGAGCAGAAGGAACTGAAAATTAAATTTTAATTTGAACAGTTTCTCTTGTCGCTTTGAACTATTTCTACATGTGGTGTATTGGCCCTGTGTATAGTAGGAAGATGACCAGATTGGGTAAGAATACCTGGCTTCTTTTATTTCTGGTATTGGTTCCCTTTACTAGCTAGCTATAAGCCCTTGGACAAATCCTTGAGCTTCCAGCTCCTCGTCTGCAAAATAATGATCTATTCTACTTATCTGATAGATCGAAGGGTAAATTGCATTATAAAAATTATTTGAAATGACTTTGAAAATTGTATCTCACTGTCAAAATGTAGAGTAGCATTTTTTTCCTGCCAACTCACTATTTGTTTAAGATGCGAGCAGTCACTGTGTGGATAAGAGCCCTGCCATAGTCTGTTAGAGTCTGTGAAGAAGCACTTGAGAAACCTTCCCATTGATGATTTTGCAAATTAAAAAGTGCTGTCTATCCCATGGTTTAAAAAGCACTGGCCACAAGAAATAAGAATATTTTAAGCCGAGCGTGGTGGCTCACACTTGTAATCCCAGCACTTTGGGAGGCTGAGGCGAGCGGATCACTTGAGGTCGGGAGTTTGAGACCAGCCTGACCAACGTGGAAAAACCCCGTGTCTCCTAAAAAATATATAATTAGCTGGACGTGGTGGTGCATGCCTCGTTTAATCCCAGCTACTGGGGAGGCTGAGGCAGGAGAATCACTTGAACCCGGGAGGCGGAGGTTGCGGTGAGCCAAGTTTGCACCATTGCATTCCAGTCTGGACAACAAGAGTGAAACTCCATCTCAAAAAAAAAAAAAAGAATATTTTAATATTTAATATGAAATACACTTCTTTTTTTCTTTTTCTTTTTTTTTTCTCTTTTCTTTGAGACGAAGTCTCACTCCGTCGCCGCCCAGGCTGGAGGGCAGTGGTGCAATGGCTCACTGCAATCTCCGCCTCCCAGGTTTAAACTGTTCTCCTGCCTCAGCTTCCCAAGTAGCTGGGATTACACCTGTAATCCTAGCTAATTTTTGTATTTTTAGTAGAGACAGGGTTTCGCCATGTTGGCCAGGCTGGTCTCGAACTCCTGACCTCGGATGATCTACCCGCCTCAGTCTCCCAAAGTGCTGGAATTACAGACATGAGCCACTGTGCCCAGCCTGAAGGACATTTCTTATAGATATTATGTCTAGGGGTATTTTAAAACTAATTTTTATAGAATATATATTAAAAATTAGTATTTTAAAATATACTGAAACTTTGTTTCACCAGAAGTTGGTAAGTCTGTGAGACTTAGTTTGTAAGCAGACTTAGATTTGTTACCCTGATTTTCTTTCCTGAAGATAATTTAATAAATTAACCAGCTTAAAGTCATAAACAGATGTACTTCTTTGCTCAGAAAAAAGTAAAAATTCTTTACATTTTTATTAGAGCAATAAACTTTCAGTCGTGTCTTTATTTCTTTTTTCTTTTTCTTTTACTTTTTTGTTTTACTGCCATATGTAGCTTCTTCTGAAACTGTGACATGGCAGAGGTTTCAAACCCCACACATACACATGTGTGTGCACACACACATATGTCATAAAGGTAAAGTTTAATTTCTCATCTAGCCAATGTAAACAAAGCAAAAGACCTGACCTCTAGCTGCATTTTCAACCTAATGTTAATTGTTGCCCTTGGTTATACTATTGCATACATTTTATATATTTGAAAGGTTCTCAGAACAAAGATGGGAGTAGTAATGAAATCAAATAGACTCCTGCCATTACTCATTAATTCTTTTTTTTTTTTTTTTTTTTTTTTTTTTTTTTGAGATGGAGTCTCACTCTGTTACCCAGGCTGGAGTGCAGTGGCGCCATCTCAGCTCACTGCAACCTCTGCCTCCTGGGTTCAAGCGATTCTCCTGCCTCAGCCTCCCAAGTAGCTGGGATTACGGGCGTACACCACCACTTGTGGCTAATTTTTGTATTTTTAGTAGAGACGAGGTTTCACCATCTTGGTCAGGCTGATCTTGAAATCATTAATTCTTTTATGTCAAGACAATTTGTGGATTTCTGTAGGAAGTAAACTGATAAACGTCATTCATACAAATCATATTTCCCACAATTGATATCTAAAAGGACATTCAGAAGAACAATAAATGCACATTCCCTAGTTATTTGACATGTCTTCAAAACTACCACTAGTACAAAGTTGCATTTTGGGCACTAGCAATAAGAATAGTGAAAGGAAAATATTATTGGCTTATAAAATTCACTGGCTCTTAAAAATATGCCACCGGTGGAGATGAGATGGTTAATAATATCTGTCAATAATTTAAATTTAGGTTCATGCACAGGTGTCAATTTTTGAAGCCCTGTTCAACCAGACTGGAAGTAATTATGAAGTAAATGTGAATGCTTTTGATTCACCTTGTCCACAAATATTTATTAGATGCAGTTATCCTTCTTTATGATTACTTTCATGAGAGCAGCAAGTTCAAATGGCTTATACATTGTTTTTAATAGAGTTTGAAAATAGAGTAACGTATCAGTACATACTGTTCTATGTAAAATCGTTTTTGGCAGTTGTTATACTGACACTCCTCACCAAAGGAAGTGGTTTTTCCTGTGTCTCTGTAAGGCATATATAACATTAATGGCATGTACATTACTGGCAGATGCTCTAAAAGACCTTTTAGACCTTAGTTGGATTATTCAGAGTTTTCCCGTAGACCAGGGTTTCTCAACCTCAGCACTATTTGGACCTGGTAATTCCTTATTGTGGGTGCTATCCTGTGCATTGCAGGATGTTTAGCAGCATCCTTGACCTCTATCGACTAGATGCCAGTAGCACCTTCCCACAACCTGTGTTATGATAACCAACAATCTCCTGGGGGAGAGGGGTGTAAAATGCCCTCCCCTGCCCCCCATTGAAAATCACTGACTTAGACGAATCTCTGCAGAAGTGTGTTTCTGTTTCGTAATCCAGACTTCTTTTATATACCTGGTTCTAGACACCTGTCTTCAGGATTGGTTTCTATTTCAAATTATCTGTAATTGGTGGAGGGCGGTGAGTGCCTGCATGCATGCCAGTTTATTATTATTTCTTTCTCTGTTGTAACTTATGTATATATTTTACTAAGTAGAAAGAGATAGCACCATTATAGTTAATTGCTTTTGGTGTGTAGTTATAGATTATTAATAAATTCTCTTCATTTTCTTTTAAAGTTGGCATTTTCTAAGTTTATCTTGAAGAGTGCAGTTGATTCCATTTAAGAAGAGCCCACTGAAACTTGATGTACTTTTTTTTTTATTGTGGCAGAATTCATATAACATAACATTTACCTTCATAACCATTTTAAAATGTACATTTCAGTGGCATTATCTATATTCACATTGTTGTTCAACCATCACCACCATCCATCCACAGAACCTTTTTTTTCTAAATTTATTTATTACTAATTTTTTGACATGGAGTTTTGCTTTTGTCACCCAGGGTGGAGTGCAGGGGCGTGATCTCGGCTCACTGCAACTTCCACCTCCCAGGTTCAAGCAATTCTCCCACCTCAGCCTACCGAGTAACTGCGACAACAGGCGCCTGCCATCATGCCCAGCATGCCCAGCTAATTTTTGTATTTTCAGTAGAGACGGGGCTTTGCCATGTTGGCCAGGCTGGTCTTGAACTCCTAACCTCAGGTGATCCACCCACCTCAGCTTCCCAAAGTGCTGGGATTACAGGCGTGAGCCACCACACCCAGCCCACAGGACTCTTTCATATTCAAAACTGAAACTCTGTACCCAGTAAGCAGTAACTCCTCATTCCCCTTTCTCTCCACCCCTGGAAACCACCATTTTACTTTCTAGCTCTATGAATTTGACTGCTCTAGGTTCATCGTGTAAGTAGACTCATATAACGTTTGTCTCTTTTGTGACTGGCCTATTTCTTTAGTGTAATGTCGTCGAGATTCGTCCATGCTGTAGCATGTGTCAGAATTTCCTTCTTTTTTAAGGCTGAATAATATTCCATTGTATGTGTAGACTACATTCTGTTTATCTGTTCATTTGTCTGTGGACATTTAGGTTCTCCCACCTTTAGCTATTATGCATAACATTGCTGTAAATGTGGGTGTACAAATAGCTGTTCAAGTTCCTACTTTTAATTTTTTTGGAAATATGCCCAATAGTGGAATTGCTGCTTTGTATGGTAATTCTATGAAAAAACCAAGGTTTTTATATTCTTTAAGCACAACGTTCTTATAACTTTAACCACTTTTTTTGTTGTTTTTCTGATTTCTTTATTTTATTTTTAAGGAGCAGTTTCCACGTCATTTTATTCAGAATTTTATGTTTCTTGAATCAATAAACACTATACAAAACAATGTCAATGTAAAAATGGCTACCATTTTCTCTCCTCTGCTTCCCCTACATGGGGACAATCCCCTGGGCAGCCTCACTCAGGAGTTTTATGAGCTCTCCCTCCAGATTTGTTCCAGCAAATGAAGTTCAGTGACATAGTCCCTTGAATGATATCCAGAGAAACTCAGCTGGGGTGGGGAGAGCCTCTGGAATCTGGAGGTAACTAGCTTAGGGAAATGAATTAGTGTTTTTGGGGAGAAGAAATGGCCCCTAGGGCAAGAGCCTACCCCAAAGAAAAGGGTGTCTGACGTGTTCACAGTTAACTTCTTTTGCCTCAGGAAGTGGTATTTGTACAGAGAAAAAAGTGACAAGATGTCCATGCCATCCTCACATGCCTGCTGCTCCTCTGCCCCTAGCTGGGGCCAGGTAGCAGGACAGCCTCTCAGACAAGGTCAGCAACATTGAGGGGCATCTCCTTAATGGAGATGTTGTAGGTCTCCATGTCTCGATGGGTCTTCTTGTCATCTGTCACCATGAACTTTGATGACTTTGGATGGAAATCTTAAAAAAGATATTCTATACTTTTATGTTTTTTAAAAAATTTATTAAATGTTACAGAATAATTTTGTAGGAATCAGGCATTATTGAGCATATCCGACTTTATATAATGGTGAATATGGTGATGTCATTAGGGAAGGAGAAAGATACTGTGCTGTTTCTGTAGCAGCCGCCCTCAGATACTGTGTGTTTTAAGTTTTTTATCTGCCTCCTCTTTTGCTATAAGGCTGATGCCTGTTATTCTTCCCTCGTTTATCAGCCTTTTCATTTTCTAACTTGTGATTTTTTAATAGGGTGTTGTCTTAGAAACCAGTTAACTAAGCTGGTTAGAATTGTGTATAATGTAGGTCAAATAGGCTCAGAATCAGAAGAGCTTTTCATGAGCCCTGCAATATTTGTAAATGGACTTTGTAGTACCTTTTTCTTTTGGATGACTTAAAGGTCTTACCACGTTCTCAACTAAGTTTCAGATAAATGTTATTTCCAGGTAGCTGGGTTTTATTTGTATGTAAAGACCGCAGTATTGTCAATACATGAATGTATAGGCGACCCCCTCCCCTTTTTTCTTTACTAATTGTTGTAAAAAATGTAAGAATGGGCCGGACACGGTGGCTCATGCCTGTAATCCCAGCACTTTGGGAGGCAGAGGTGGGTGGATCACCTGAGGTCAGGAGTTCCAGACCAGCCTGGCCAACGTGGTGAAACCTTGTCTCTACTAAAAATACAAAAATTAGCCTGGTGTGGTGGTGGGCGCCTGTAATCCCAGATATTTGGGAGGCTGAGGCAGGAGAATCGCTTGAACCCGGGAGGCAGAGGTTGCAGTGAGCTAAGATTGTGCCACTGCCCTCCAGCCTGGGCAACTAGGAAACGATAGCATGGAGTGACTGTAAGAACTTCTTGATGAGGAAGCAAAACTAGATTTTTATTTGGATTTGGCGATTGTCATCTTTTAGCTTATTTTCACTCAGCCTACAAGGCCAATAAGCGATATGCCTGATATGAACAGGCTACTTGAATATGTTTATCTTTATTCATAATATTCTGAAACTACACAATAGAAATACTGATCTTTGGCAGTATCTTATTCACTAATATATTGCAGTATCTTAAAGGCTGTTCTTGTAGCCAAATGGTTAATAATGGCTGCATCGAGGATTAAATTGAATATAAGAATGGAGGGGAAAGTCTGTTGCTCTTGAGTTGTCTATATTGTTTGAATTATTACAATATGTTGCTAAAATTATTAAAATTAAAGAACAAAAACTGAAATGGCAGGGGGATAAAAGTAGAGTGATCTGCCTTCTAGATGCTTCGCTTGTGATTTGTATAATATTTACCTTTTATTAAGTTCCTCAGGCACTGAGCTAGGAACTTGACATGTTCTACCTCTAGTCTTTATAAGTATTATTTATGGATGCGGAGTATTTATTTTCCTCATTTTAAAGTTAAAGAAACTAAGTTGCTCAGCATCATGCAACTAGTGACAGGTAGACCAGAATTTGAAGCGAGGTTTATATGCCTGCCAAAGCTACATTTTTCTTTATTGGGCTGTACTGGATAAAATGCATTCTGGTTGGGAAGGGGAACACGGGCTCTTGCCTTGTGGTCCACATCGCAGGGTCAGCTGAGCCAATGATGACTTTTCATTTACAAAGAAATGAACAAATTAAATAACATCTGAGTATGCATGTTTAATATTCTCTGTGTTTATTAAAACACAACTAAAGCTAAATATCATTTTGATGAAGTTTATCTGCATTTTTTCTTTTTCTAGTGTGACTGTGGCTTTTCTCTTAGACTGTAACAGTTATTTCTAAAGTTCCATCAGAATAGTTCAATAAACTCTTCATGCATCTTTTGGAGAGTTATAATCTATAAGGCTGAAAAGTTAAAATAATTCTTTGCATTTTGTTTAACCTGTTTAACAAATTTATTGGATGAGTAAACCCCTCCCTAATCCTCTGTCCCTACCACTGTAATATCTGTTCAGATCCCAAGTGTCTGTGGGACATATTTTAGAGCAATGTTTGACTGTAAAGGAACAGTCAAACATTTTAGAGGAATGTTTGACCAAGAATTTTCAATTGGAAAGAAGTTGACGTGAGTCTGAAGTTGAACAGTCTTGGTGCTGGGGAGCTTCAGATCAGCCTAGCAAAAAGGCTCTCACAAGAGCGTTTGTCTTGTGAAAGAGATTTTTAGCTACCTATGTAAAACTTCCTCTAGAAAGATCTGATTTGTACTCTGTGATAGAAAAGGCATAGGTTTGGGTATCAGAGAGAACTAAATTTGAATCTACAACCAAGCTATTAGGTGAGTGACCATGTAGGATAAAGTGTCCTTAAGCCTTAATTTCTTTGTCTGTAAAATGAGAATAATGTCATCTTAAAGGAGAGGCTTTTAGAAGTAGCTATGCAAAACAACTAGCAGAAATTTGCATTTTATGGGTACTTAGAGCACATTGGTTTATTCAGCCCTTCATCCTGTTTGTCGTCCTGACCCGAATGAGAGAGAAAATAGAACAGCAAGAACATGATGAACAGCCTGAAGATGGTTTCTTTTTCCTAGTAGCTGTTTTTCTAGTGGCTGACATCTGAGTTAACCAGCATCTGAGTACGCTGCGTGTCCCTTTTTCATTCAAGTGCTGGAATTAATATGCCAGAATTAACAGTGACTTTGGGTGCTTTATTGGGGGGGGGGGGGTGTTTTGTTTTTGTTTTTGAGACAGTCTCGCTCTGTCACCCAGGCTGGAGTGCAATGGTGCAGTCTTGGCTCACTGCAACCTCCGCCTCCCGGGTTCAAGCAATTCGACCTTGTATGTTTTTATAGTTTGCATATCCCAGTTTTTGTTTGTTTAATAGAACCTAATCTGTATCAAAACTTAACTGCTAATGACATACATGTAGAATAGTTGAAATAGGGATGTAAAGTTATTTTTTCATACTCTCTATTTAGATTTTTGTTGTACGTATTCAAAGTTAATAATTGAAATTATACTTTGGAAGGAGGGAGAAAACTAAATTTATACCTTTTTTATTTATACAGCATTTTATCTGTATTACTGTGGTGCTAGAAAGAAAAACAAAAAACCTTTCATCCTTATATAGCAGTATTAAGGAACATCTCAAGAACTGAGACATTTGACGCAGATGTTTGAGATGTTGATTTGCTTTAAGGACTAGAACTGACCCAGAGGAGATTTCTTTCTTTCTTTTTTTTTTTGAGAAGGAGTCTCACTTTGTCACCTAGGCTGGAGTGTAATGGCGTGATCTCATCTCACTGCAACCTCTGTCTCCTGGGTTTAAGCAGTTCTCCTGCCTCAGTTTCCCGAGTAGCTGGGATCACAGGTGCACGCCACCACACCGGCTAATTTTTATATTTTTAGTAGAGACAGGGTTCTGCCATGTTGGCCAGGCTGGTCTTGAACTCCTGACCTCAGGTGATCTGCCCGCCTCAGCTTCCCAAAGTGCTGGGATTACAGGCGCGAGCCACTGTGCCCAGCCCAGAAGAGATTTCTCGAGTTCTCCTCTAGTGACTAATAATTTATGATTCTTTTTAATGCACTTAAAAATATTTTATGTAAGACAGACATTTTGACTTCTTATAGCAATGATTCTTTTAGCATGTATTTTTAAAAATCGGTTTTAAAATATCTGCAGTGAAATGGTATTTGAGGAGAAATAGAAATATGAAAAAATACTTGGATTGTGTTTGATTTTATCGTTTTATACTATATGCTTTAAAAAAAATTTTTTTTTTTTTTTTTTTTGAGACGGAGTGTCACTCTGTCACCCAGGCTAGAGTGCAGTGGTGCCATCTCAGCTCACTGCAACCTCTGCCTTCTGGGTTCAAGCGATTCTTATGCCTCAGCCTCCCAGGTAGCTGGGACTACAGCCATGTGCCACCACACCCAGCTAATTTCTGTATTTTTAGTAGAGACGGAGTTTTGCCATGTTGGCTAGGCTGGTCTCAAACTCCTTACCTCAGGTGATCCACCCGCCTTGGCCTCCTAGAATGCTGGGATTACAGGCGTGAGCCACTGTGCCCAGCCTGCTTTTAAAATTTAGGAAATGAGAATATCCATGTTTAATTTTAATGAGAGAAGCCTTAGATGTCTCTAGTGTGTCATCTTTTTTTGGATATTATAACACAACTTTTTCCTTGTGACTTCCCAGCCGATTGTTACGGTAACCAAATATCAAGAGATAATGTTATGAAATTATTGTCTGGAAAATGTCATGTGACTTTCTAATTTCTTTTCTCAGATTCATAGTGACCACTTAGTAGCTAGTGAGAAACAGCATACGCTCCAGTGGGACGACTTCATGAAGGAGCAACCCAACAAAAGGGCTGAAGTGGATGAAGAGCACAGAAAAGCCATGGGGAGGCTTAAAGAACAATATGCTGAGATGGAGAAGGACCTAGCGAAATTTTCAACTTTTTAAGAACTTGAACCACAACAATCACAAACTAATGTGAATATGTTCACCTCTCTCCTGAAAAATATTCCCACCAAACCATTTAGCCTCTGCTTCAAGCTTAGCAATATATTCAGTGGCACTCTTGTATCAGAAGAAAGAAGCTTCTACTGGCATTCTGATTGGATGTTTAAAGAAAGGTGCTACATCTTTCCAGCTTTAAGTGCCTATATGATTATTTGAATGAAGAGAAGTAGGAAGGACAATGGAATAAATGTACTCTTTGTTAGTCAGAATTGATCATCTTTTCCATTGATTAGCTCAGAGAACTGTAGGTATAGACTTCTTAAAAAGATCATTTAATTCATTTCTATATAGGGTTAACAATTGTTTATTGTTGTGGCTTAATGGGCAGGTATAGAAGCTAGCTGTCACAGCCTCCTTGGCTGTTGAAAGAACGTACAAAGTGTTACTGCATGAGTAATGCAGACCAAAAAAAAAAAAAAAAACCCAACTGTCCTTGGAGCAGAGCTCACATTTCAGAGAGGTGGGAGTGACAACATTGTCCCTACTGCGGCAAAGATGGCCATGTTGGTATTGGAACTGCCTCTTGGGAAGCGTTGCTCATTTTACAGTGCAGCGTAATGCCACGGGCTTCTGTGGATGAGAAGACACGTTAAGTTTTGTGGCCTTCCAACACTTAACTATTTTCAGCTTTTACATCATGCTTAGTAAGAACAGCTTACCAAAAATATATTTTGACATTTAGTTTTTCCAAGAACTATAATCTTGCCCATAGTATTTACCTCATTTTTGTGTCTGTTTTGCTGTGGGTAAGCTTTATAAGATAAATAATATCTATACATGTTTCGACTGTTTAGTGGAGTAATCAACAAAATCTGCCAGGGAGTCCCTCTGGAACCATATAAAGTTCCTGGCTTTGAATGAACCAGAAGTGTTTGCCCACATGGCAAATGGTCCATGTTAAATGTAAATCCTTTTTAGTGCTAATGTCTGTTCTCATAAGCAGGTATATTATGATGAAACATGTACCAGTTCTGTCATCACTGTGATCTTTAAAAACCTGCATTTAACAATCTAATTTGAGGCTGGGTGCAGTGGCTCACACCTGTAATCTCAACACTTTGGGAGGCCGAGGCAGGCGGATCATTTGAGGACTAGGAGTTCAAGCCCAGCCTGGCCAACATGGTGAAACCCTGTCTCTACTAAAAATACAAAAATTAGCCCGGCGTGGTGGTGCACGCTGTAATCCCAGCTGCTCAGGAGGCTGAGGCATGGAAATCACCTGAACTTGGGAGGTGGAGGTTGCAGTAAGCTGAGATGGCACTGCTGCACTCCAGCTTGGATGACAGAGTGAGACTCTGTCTCAAAAAAAAAAAAAAAAATCTAACTGAAGAACTAAGTTGATTTTTTATTTGCCATAAACCAAGCAAAAGTAAATGCAATAATTTCAAGAGATTTATGGTAAACGAATTTGAGGTATGGATAAATCTTTCACATATTTTTTATTGCTCTTTAGTAAAGAAAGGCACACGAAAGAAAATATCCAGCTCTCTTGTGTTATCTCAGTGTGGCGACTGCAGAAAATTGACAATGCCTGCCTGTGTAAATGTATGGCTTACTGTCAAAGCTTCATTCTTGGCTGCATGTTGAAAATGTGATTAAACTTAATAGAGGAGATGAAATAAGTATTTGAGATTTTTTTTCAGTAACACTGAACTTCTGCCAACTTTCTCTATCCGCTACTGTAGGCTTGACAGGCTCATCAATCATTTGCTGGTACCTGGACTAAAAAGCACACTTGCTGACACCAAGGCATGTTGGAATTTTCTTAATTCTCTTTCAGTGGATGGAAAAAAAAATACTTCCAAAAATATCCCACACATGAAAAGGGAGGGGAGCCTTAAATGAAAATTCCCTTTGTACCATGGACACTTTTTGGAATGCGATTAATTGCCAACACATCATTGAACGAATGCTGTAACCAAGAAATTAAGATTGTATGTGTGAGGGGAATATATTCTTAACTGTGGCTACCCAGCTTGTATAGCAAAGATTTCTGATAGTTTGTGTTCATCTCATGTGAATAATACTTTACCTTGTAAGTTTGTACATATTCCATAAATACCTAAGGGACTTCCTAAACCAAAATGAATTGATGGGCTTTTTGAGCTTTAGACATTAAGATACTCAGTTATTTCCTTGTAACATTTTTAACTATTCAGCATAGCTTCTATAAGAGTTGGTTTATTTACCTTCCTTTTGATATTTTTAGTGGTGAACACTTCTGCTTCTGTTTCCCAGTTGCCAAATCACTTTTAATATGTTTTTTATTTACATGTAAAAAATAATTTTAATAACTGCATAATTTGTAACATTTCTTTCTTTTTTTTTGAGACAGAGTCCCACTGTGTCACCCAGGCTGGAGTGCAGTGGCGTGATCTCAGCTCACTGCAAACTTTGCCTCCTGGGTTCAAACAATTCTTGTTCCTCGGCCTCCTGAGTAGCTGATATTACAGGCATGTACCACCATGTCCAGCTAATTTTTACATTTTTAGTAGAGAAGGAGTTTTACCATGTTGGCCAGGCTGGTCTTGAACTCTTAATCTCAAGTGATCTGCCCACCTCAGCCTCCCAAAGTGCTGAGATTACAGGCATGAGCCACTGTGCCCAGCCAGTTTGTAACATTTCTGCTGTGTTTATGCTGTTGAGCAGAGATACTATGGGTTCTACATTGCTCATCGGATTACTGTAAGGATCAAATGAAATAATGTTTTATATTTTTAAAGCACTATAGAAAGATTTAAGTTCTGTGTATTTTTAATTATGATTTCTTTCTGGACTAACATATGTATGAGGCTTTTTTTCCCATTTCCTAGCATGTATATTTTTAAATTTTATGTTTATTGATTTCTGTTTTAATTGAATTTGAATTGTGGACAGAAAATAGGTACAGGTAAGACTGATCTGTTAATATTTGTTGAGATTTGCTTTATGACCTAGATTATAACTTGTTTTTGTAAATGTTTCATGATTGCTTGAAAAGTATGCTTGTTTTTCAGTTGTTGGATGTCTGTTAGACCAAAGTTGTTAATTATGTAGTTCAATTTTTTTCCATTTTACTATTCTTTTGTCTTCTACTTAATCTCTCAGACTCTGAGATGTGTTGAAATTTTCTATTCTAGTGAACTTACCAATTTCTCCCTATAATTTTGTCAATTTTAGTTTTATATATTTTTATATATTTTGAAGTCTTGTTATAATTATAAATATAGACATATAAAAATACATAAAATATATATTATATTTATATAGATTATGCCAGCTAGCTAGATTTATAGGATATATCTTTTTTTTAATCCTTCTGTTAAACCTTGCTGTTATGTTTTAGATATGCCCCTTAAAAACTGTGTGACTGGGGCCAGGGCGGTAGCTCATGCCCATAGTCCCAGCACTTTGGGAGGGCGAGGTGGGCAGATCATGAGGTCAGGAGATCGAGACCATCCTGGCCGACATGGTGAAATCCCATCTCTACTAAAAATACAAAAATTAGCTGGGCATGGTGGCGTGCACCTGTAGTCCTAGCTAACCCAAGAGGCTGAGGCAGGAGAATCGCTTGAGCCCAGGAGGCAGAGGTTGCAGTGAGCCAAGATTACGCCACTGCACTCCAGCCTGGGTGACAGAGCAAGACTCTTTCTTAAAAAACAAAAAAAAGTGTGACTGGATGTTTTTCTTTCTTTCTGATCATTTGTCAGCTAAGGAGTTCAATCCATTTACATTTGTCAGAATTACTGATATATTGATATTTATTTATATCATCTTATTTTGTGCTTTTTGTCCCACCTTTTCTGTTTCTTGCTTTCTTTCAGCTTGAGTTTTTGTTTTGTTTTTCCATCTACTTTTCTTCTACTTTCAAAGTTAAACATTTCCCAGTTTCCAAACCACTTTTGATATGTATTTTATTTACATGTAAAAATTAACTTTTAATGAAGTGCTTAGTAGGAAATTTAACTTGCATAGTTAACAGAATCTAAAGTAAACATCTTTACTCTCTTCCTGTACATTAGAGATTTTTGTACAAAGTCTGATTTATCTCTTCAACTTACAAATTGTTGCCTGGAATTCTAGTTCTATCTCCGTTTAACTACAAAAGTAGTTATTTTGTACAGTCAGTGTTTATGTAGATTTACCTAGAAGTTTACTATTTTATTATCCTTGAAAGTTAGCTAGGTATACGATTATAGATTGACAGCTGTTTTCTCAGTATTTAATAATATTCTACTGTCTTCTTGCTTCCATTGCTGCTTCTGAAATGACAGTTGTCAGTCTGATCAGTATTTGTAGCTAATCTGCCTTCTTTCCCAAGTCATATTTAAGATCTTTATCTTTAGTGTTCTACAGTCAAATGTGGCCATACTACAGTATGTTTAGCTGCGTATTTCTTTTCATTGTCCTGTTGGGATTCATTGAGATTCCTGAATCTGAGAATTGGTACTTTTCATAAATTCTGAAAAATTCTCAGCTACTGCCTCTTTGAATATTGTATCTCCCTCATTCTCTCTGTTCTCTCCTTCAGGAAATCAGATTACATTTCCGTTTTATGATCTCACCATCCTCTCCGTATCTCTTAATCCCTGTTTCATATTTCCCATCTCTCTGTCTCTAGGTGTTGAATTCTGGATAATTTCTTTAAATCTATTTCATTAATTCTGTCTTCACTCTATCTCTAACCTATTTTGCCCATCTATTAAGTTGTTAATTACAGTTATTATATTTTTTGATTTTCAGAAGAGTTGTTTGGTTCTTTCTTAAACTTTCCTGGGTTGCCTGGGGTAGTTCCATTATTCCCTCTTTTTCTTTTCTTTAAACATATTAAAAGTACTTATTTTACATTCTGTGTGTGGTAATTTCAATATTTTTTGTGGATCTGAATTTATAGTTTGTTGCTTGTTGTTTTTGCTGAAACAAGTTTATGGTGACTAGTTTCCTAATGTGGTCAGTCATTTTTTATTTAAAGCTCACATTCCTCTGAACTTTCTTTTCGGAGGTTTTTTAAAAATTTCAAGTATAGTCCTACAGAGAAGATTTTTTTTTCCCCCTGTAGCATCAGTTTGTTTCTTGTGACACTACAAACCACAGACCACTTCAAAATCAGTTTTCACCTTGGATTCCCTGCCTCTGCCTTTTCTGCTCCTTAAGCTTTTGCACCCACACTCACACACAATGTGGATGTCAGCCCTACACACCCGTGACTGTTGGCTGTGATGAGGCGTTCCCAGAGGAGACATTTTCCTTCCTTTGTATCTCTTCTTGAATAATGAAGAAGGGTAAATTTAGGTGTTCTCCTAGTTTACTTCCTGAGGACAGTGCCCTCTGAGGCTTTACAAATCCTCCTGCTCATCCAGCTCAGTCCTTGTCATGGACTGAATTTTGTCTCCCCTGGATTCATCGAGTAAAGCTGTAACCCCAGTGTGACTGTATTTGGAGATACGGCCTTTAAGGAGGTAATTAAGGTTAAATGAGGTCATGAGGTCATAGGGCGTGGAAGTGAGACCCCAGAGCTCTCTTTCTGCACATAGAGGAAAAGTCCTGAGATCACAGCAGGAAGGCAGCCATCTGCAAGCCAGGAAGAGGGGCCTCATAGGAACCACATTTTTCAGGACCTTGACCTTAGACTTCTTGCCAGCACATCTGTAAGAAAATTAATTTTTATTTAAGCCACCAAGCCTGTGGTGTTTTGTTACGGCAGGTGGGAAGTCCCTCACTTTGATTCCTGTCCCTCAGGCAGGTATGGCTTCTAACAAGTGGGGCCTTCCCAGGCTGCAGGGATGGGGACGCCTTTAGGGCAGTTATCCAGAGCTCAGTTACCCTATGGAATGTCCCTGTCTCCTGATCTGCCTTCAGTTGTTGTCACTAATTTGCCTTAAATTCAACCAAGAATAATAAATAAAGTTTAAATTGTTTTCTAGCATTACTGGTGTTCAGTGGCTAGACAGATTTCTCTGTACAGAAATGGCATGTTAGACAAGTACATGGTGATTTTATTATACTAAAATTTCTCCAAAAAAGAACATGCCCATATTCTAGTGTAAAAGATAGTTTTTTACTTTTCTTTCAATATTATACTAAATCTTTTATATTAGATTATTTCCTATTATCCATGAACTAATAATGGTTGTCTCTATTGCTTCTATTGGATTGGCCTTTTACTGTTTATGAGCTAATGAAGGCAAAGAAGAGTCCAGTAGTGTTCTAAACCTGCATAACTCTTATCTGAATACTCAATTTTGGAATTTTTAATCTTTAGGACATTATCGTGGTTTGCGACAATGTCTCAGGCTACTATTATGGGCATGTTAGATAGAAGGGGCTTGATCTGTGCTATTAAACCCAAAGTGCCATGAAAATCTGGAGGAGTCACAGATGCCTCCAAGATACATAGTGAATTCTCTTCTTTGCTCTTATAATGCATAAACTTTCTATCTGAACATTTCCATGTGCTGTTTGAACAGTTTTCTACTGTGCATATGTCTAGAGGTAGTGGGTTTTCTGTTGGCCATTGCAAATGAAAAGGTAGAGGGTTTGATTGCTTTGGAATTTAGCATAATGTCTGCCTTTCTTGAAATTGTACCCTGGAGGCTTCCCCCCCCCCCCCCCCCCCCCCCGCCCATTTGGGGCTGTAAGTCTCTGTCAGGATGAAAAATACCTGAAAAATATTTTAAACATTAATTCAGTCAAAATATTTGAAGCTTCCATTACAGACGATATATTTTCTAGTAGCTTGTTCTTAGTCTTTCAGAAAGGTTTTATAATTATTTCATAATTTTCAACCCCAATAAAATGTTAATATTTTATTGACTTGGTGCAAATCAAGGTCATACAATGAATGGAGACTGGAAATCAGTTGTATCATATCACTTACTGCCTGCTCTTCCTCATTCCGCCTTTTTTTTTTTTTTTTTTTTTTTGAGACGGAGTTTTGCTCTTGTTGCCCAGGCTGGAGTGCAATGGTGCAACCTTGGCTCACTGCAACCTCCGCCTCCTGGGTTCAAGCGATTCTCCTGCCTCAGCCTCCCAAGTAGCTGGGATTACAAGCACCTGCCACCACACCCAGCTGATTTTTGTATTTTTAGTAGAGATGTGGTTTCGCCACGTTGGCGTCTGAAACACCTGACTTCACCTGCCTCAGCCTCCCAAAGTGCTGGGATTATAGGCGTGAACCACTGTGCCCAGCTCTCTGCTCATTTTTGAATCTTAACTGCTACAAATAATGCTTTCTTGTGATTGGTCTGGCAACAATAGCAAAACAGTATTTCCTCTGGTATTTTCCTATTTATGTTCCATAAGCAAGAGAAAACAAACTTGGATTTTCAGATGTGATACACATCAAAGAGCAGTAAGTTAGTACGTACATTAACATTTGATCCTCACAAAAACTCAAGGTTCAAATTATCTCTGAAGAAATAGTCAAAATTAAGGTAAGTTAAACACAATACTCATATTTGTATAACACAATGTAGAGCCTACTTTTTAAGTGCTTCATATGTAGTTTAATCTTATTTCATCATTATAACCAAGAAATACCCATTATATTTTTTTAAAGAGAGAGCAAAACAGCGCAGAAATACAAGGAATATAGTGTTTTGCCCACCTGATGTTGAGCTAGCAACAACACATCAGATAGACTAAATACCTTCATGGTATTTAAAAAATTCCGTAAGTGATATGAAAATCCATAGTACAGATGAATCCAAAATTTTTTCTTTATAATTACATTGCTTTCTAAAGTGATAGTCTCATGTACTACAAACAATAAGTCAATATGTGAAATTCTGCTCTGAAATATTTTGAATCATTAGAGATACTTACTATTATTTCTCCATTCGCTGTGTGGTCAGGCTTTGCCGTAGGATAGAATATAACATGAGGTGATAGATATGTTAATTAGCCTGATTGGATCATTCTGTAATGTATGCATGTATCAACCCATCACATTGTACCTAATAAATATATACAATTATCTATCAATTTAAAAAAGCCAAGCACAGTGGCTCACACCTGTAATCCCAGCACTTTGGGAGGCTGGGGCAGGAGGATCACGAGGCCAGGAATTCAAGACCAGACTGGGCAACATGGTGAGACTTTGTCTCTACACAAAAATGGGAAAAAAGAAAAAGAATGTAACATGAATGTAGGTAAGATTAAGATAGATAAGTGCCACCCTGGGAAGAGGCCAGTGCATGATTCAAGGACATTTAGAGCAGACAACACCAGGCTCAAGTGGTGCAGCATTTACTGATAGCAAGAGAGGAGAGAGTGTGTGCACAAGATCCAGCCCTTTCATCAGTCCCCTGTGGCCAGCAGGACCACTCTGCAGCCAATGTGGTCAGTACCGGTTTTTTTAAAAAACTTCAAATGAATGAGGATATGTGCATTCCAGCATTCCTTGGAGCAATTGTTTTCCCCTGTTTAAGCTTTTTTTTTTTTTTGAGACAAAGTCTTGCTCTGTTGCCCAGGCTGGAGTGCAGTGGCGCGATAGCTCACTGCAAGCTCCGCCTCCAGGGTTCACGCCATTCTCCCGCCTCAGCCTCCCAAGTAGCTGGGACTACAGGCACCTGCCACCACGCCTGGCTAATTTTTTTTTGTATTTTTAGTGGAGAAAGGGTTTCACCGTGTTAGCCAGGATGGTCTTGATCTCCTGACCTCGTGATCCGCCTGCCTCGGCCTCCCAAAGTGCTGGGATTACAGGCGTGAGCTACCGGGCCCAGCCTGTTTTCCCCTTTTAACTTTAAAAAACAAAAGTTTGGTTGAGACCTGGCAGGCATTAAAAGTTAGCCTCCATTGCAAATATTATCACCATTTATGAGTGTGAAGTTTTACCATAATAGAAGTCAATGTACAAGTTTATCTGTGTTATACTTAAGATTTTCTCTACATAGACCTGATTTTTGACTTTTGTGAAATTGTTTATATTGCTAACATTACCATTCAGAGAAAATATTCTGTAAATGTTGATTTAATATAATAGTTTCCCTTAAAATAGAATTTGTAGAGAATTTGAAAAGAAAACCACACGTTATTTCACTTTTTAAAAAACTTCATGTCATCTTAATACTTACGCTGCTTTATTGGGAAAGTGTCTTTTTAAAGAAAATGTTAATAAAATTACAGTAAGATAATTGTCACAAAATAAAAATCTTAGGTGGTCAGCCGTGTATTACATAGATTTGTTTGTAACAATTATACAAGTTATTTCAGTGGAAAACATTAATATTAAATTTTATTAAGAAAAATTTTGACACCAAAAAATCTGTCCTTCAGTTAGAATATAAAATTTATAACTGAACACCAGCAGGTGTCACTGTAATAACATGTTTCCCCCCTCTGAACAGTTTTATGTGGATGGGTGCATACCATCTATGGACAAAGATATGTAGGAGATAATAAATGTAAGTTATATAGCTGAATAAAAATACCAAAATGTAGGAAAAGCCTATGTGTTCCGTGATAGTTATGAGTGCTATATTTTTTTAGGAGTGCTGTATTTTTAGGAGAATTGTATTTTTTTCTCACTTTCTTCATGTCATAAACATACAGATTCTTTCATTACGTAAGTGATGTGCGGTTTTATTAGCAATAAAAGTACAGTGAGAAATCCCTTTATATTTGGGCTATGTTGAAGTATACAATGGTACACAAATCAGTAAGCTACACCTTGTATAACCAAAATCAAATTAAGAAATGGAATATTCCTAATAATGTTTTTATATGGGTTTTGGAAAAGTTGGCCGGGCACTGTGGCTCACGCCTGTAGTCCCAGTGGTTTGGGAGGCCGAGGCGGGTGGGTCACTTGAGGTCAGGAGTTCCAGCCTGGCCAACGTGGCGGAACCCTGTCTCTACTAAAAATACAAAAAAAAAAAAAAGTTAGCTGGGCATGGTGGCGCGCACCTGTAGTCCCAGCTACTCGGGAGGCTGAAGCAGGAGAATCACTTGAACCCAGGAGTTGGAGGTTGCAATGCACTGATCGGGATTGTGCCACTACACTCCAGGCTGGGTGACAGAGCGGGACTCCATCTCCAAAAAAAAAAAAAGAGAAAAGAGAAAAAAAACTCTTGGTTCATTCCTCCAAGTTAAGGCAGTTATAATTTTTAAATTAATGTTTACAGGCACAAAAATACAGCAATTGGTTGAAAATAGAAATTTAAGAGCTAGTTGTCAATATTTTTTTCCCCACCTAGCATGGAAGCCAGAGTAGGATTTAATAAACATATGAGCATTGTTCTCTGTTAGGATTGTATTCCAAAAAGCAGATAAGTCAGAAATAGGACTCTATCATAAAGGAATTTATAATTGAGTTGTGCACATGTAATAATAAAGTAGAAAACCAAGCCCGTAACATTACATAATACCACACCAAAGACTGTGATATGCTAAGCAGGCTGTGTATGACTAAAGAGTCCCAAGTAGGAACTGTCTTTGTGAGTTGTGATCAGGGAATCATTTGTAATAAAGATAAAACTTGAATGCAATAGGATTTGCATTATGAAAAGGATGGCAGAACCTTTCCAACTCAGTTTAGTTCAGCAAGCACCTGTGTTCCAGGAACTAGGGCTAAGAAGCTGACTGAAGCTCGGTTTCTGCCCTTGTTTATCAAAAACACAGGTGGGCATACTTTTGGGAAGTTTAGACAATAATCCATAGACTTCTTTGATGTTGAAGCAGTAGTGGATCAGTCTGGAAATTGGAAAGTTCACTGGGTTGAGAGAAGACTTGCATTTTGGTCATGCGTCCATCACTAAATTTGTACAGAGACTTTAAACACATTACATAGATGGTTTTCACATCATTTCCAACTTTAATAATTTGTGCTTATCCTGTAGGTAATGGGACTCTTAGCGTAAGTGACACGATGAAAGTGTTACAGGAAGGTTACTGTGTGGACTCAGATGTATGACTGATAGATCGAGGAAATTATTAGCCTGCATAAGGATTTTTTTAGAATGTAGCTGAAAATAGTAATTCCTAGTCTAGACAGGGCAGGGATAGAGATGAAGATCTTGGTTTGGAATTTAAGATTATGGGAATTTTTAACATCCATATATAGATATGTCTATGGACTGTTTATGTTACTTTATGACAATTACTGGCATGGCTTCAGATTTAGATAATCTCTATTTCTTTTTTATGTAAAATAGTAATTCTTAGCCCAAAGTGACTCAATTTTTGCTTTTGAGAACACCATTACTATAAGTAGGAAATCAAGAAAGTTATTAAATGGTCTTTGTCTTTTAGGCAAGTATTTTGCTTTTTATAATCAGTGTGAAAATACATCAGGCTTTATTAAGCAGCTACCTCTAATTAAGGATTTCCCATTTCCTTTCCCAGAAGACTAAATTATTCAAGGACAAAGAATGTGTTTTATGCTGTTATGGTGTTTTATATCCCTTGCATAGGACATGTGCTGACCACATATTAAAAAAGGAAGTTCGTGGGGGCTAAGCTATGAGGATACAAAGGCATAAGAATGATTTAATGGGTTTTGGGGACTTGGGAGGAAGGATGTAAAGGGGTGAGAGATAAAAGACTACACATTGGGTACAGTGTACACTGCTCAGGTGATGGGTGCACCAAAATCTCAGAAACCACCACTAAAGAACTTTTCCATGCAACCAATTCCCCAAAAACTATTGAAATAAAGAGAAAAGAAAAGGGAAGTTCTTGCTGTATTACAAGGCTCACCGTGTGTTAGTTTGGTTAAGGAAGATTTGAGTTATCCTTGCTATTTACATTGCATTTATGTTTTACAATAATTGAATATGACGAATGCATAAAGACTAGATGAATGTGTTTCATTGTTTCTAATAAAAACTTCAGGATCCTCAATAGTCTGTCATCACCTGGTATATAAACTTTGCTATTTCTCTCTAGAAAGGCTTTGAAGCTTTTAAAGTAAGCTATATACTGCAAAAGTAGAAACTTGAAATTTTACCTTTTTGGAAAAAAAATTACCCCAATTAGCAGTGTTTTCCCCCAAAACCTCACTTAGGTCATTTGTTTGGAACTTGGAATGCATCTCCCAATAGAAACAATGATGCACATGGTGATTAGCTTTTAGCTGGCCCACAAAGATGGTATCATGCCTCAAAATACCATAGTGCCAGTAGTGATATGTAATGCTCTAAGCTAATCATCAGCCACTATATTTGAGGTTTTTTTTTTTTTTTTTTTTTTTTTAAAGAACTGTATTGAGTCTTAACTTGTGGGACCTGGGATGTACCCATTTGGCTGCAGCTCTGAAAATCATATTGCCAGGTGGGAAAGCAGAGCAGAATCTCTTAGCTCCCGGTCCCTGAAGGAGGCGTCTGCTGTTTAGGGCCATTCACTCTGCAGCCGCAGCCCCAGCCTCCCACCGGCCTGCTTCCCTTTCTGTTTACTTCCTACCTCAAAACAGTTTGTTCTTCAACTCACTTCCAGAAAAAGTCTCACAGTTTCCCTTTTATCTGGTGCTGAAGAGATTTTGAAGTTTTTACTAAGATTTTTGACAAAAAGGAGAAGCAGATGAGAAGCACCCCTTTCTACCACCACTAGACACACACACACAACTTAAAGCGCTTGGTGACACTGATGGTTCCCTAAACGCATCACTGGATAAAAGCATCTCCATGTGCACATTAAACGAGGTCTGTAACATTTTCTTCTTGGTTTCCTTCTTGTGGGATGTTCTGTGGGGTAAGTCGGCCCTGAGGTTGCTGCCTACGGGATTCCCCTAGGGCTGAACAAATGACTGGTGAAAGTGCAGAGCAGTCCCCAAGGATTTGTTTTCACCCCTTCCTTCTTGCTCCAACTGGCTCCTCCTGGCTTTCACAGACCTAGGTATCTTATGAAGTGAATTAGGCTCCCACTTGGAGATCCCAGGTCCTGGTGGTATCTGAAACCATGAGAGCATAACGAAATCCCTCTTCTCTTCTGTATCTGGTGTGTGTGTGTGTGTGTGTGTGTGTGTGTGTGTGTGTGCGCGCGTGCCTTGTATGGATGTTGGGTTTATTGTGTTAAAATCTTATGTAGGTATCTAATTAAGGCCAAGAATAATTCTATACTTAAGTCCTGAAATGAATAGACCTTACTAATGTTAATCACCTGAGAAAGGGATGCGTTCTTAAAGAGGACTAGGTGGGTGTGAGAACCTACCTCTCTCTCTCTCTCTCACCCTCTCTCTTCCCCTGCCCCTTTCTTCTCCCTCTCCCTCCGCAGTGGGCAGGGGTTACAGATAACCTCTGCCTCATGGAAGTGGACTACAAGTCACACGGTCATCTTTGTAGGAGCACCTGAACCAGAGATGAGTGAGTTATGCTTTGTAAACCAGATTTTCTAGTTATATTTTATTGTGCAGCCATTTCCATGTTGTAACCCCCAAATTCTGCATGAAACTTTTTTTAAATGTTCCAACATGATCTCGGCTGTGTAGAGGAAGTTAAGCAAGGGGTTGTCCCTCAACACCAAATGTATTGGATAGTGGTGATGGCAGGGAGCAATCTCAAAGGAGAAGGTGGATGTTGTCCCATGAGGTCTAGTTACTGTTCTCTATGTGGACATTTCCCCTCCATTGCCCACCTAGGAGCATCTAGACTAAGTTTTCATGAAGAAAAGAGCAAGTTCCCTCTGTAAGTATTAGGGACAGCAAAATTGCAGGCTATAGCAACTGAAAAGTAATCTGGAACACTCATTGCTGAGGCTGACTGACTGGCTGAACCAAGTGTGGACAACCATTTGTAACCTATCCTGCTTCTTGCAAAACAAAACAACGTGGATTAAATGTATGCAGAACAAAAATGCATATTTTGAACATTAATTATCAAACTAATTTTATTTTTTCAGAAGATGAAGAAAATTTAGATTATGCAAAATCATTAATTCAGCATATTATAAATGCATTATAACTGCCACCTAACCCCAAGAAGCCTTCCCTATGCTCCCCATTTTCCCTTTAGCTACTGCGCCATTTATCTGCTCACGTTTATAGCAAAATACCTGGAAAGAGCTGCCAGTATTTGCTGCTGTGTCCACTTACCTCATTCTGTATTCTCCCTTGAACCCTTTCCAGCCTGGCTTTCAGTACTTCTCCTCCCCTGAAACCACCAGCCATCTTCATTGGGCCAAATCCGATGGTCTTGAGTTTTCACACTATTTTTCCACAGCAGTAGGTACAATTGATTACTCCCTCCTAGAAACACTTTCTTCACTTGGCTTTTTGATGACCAGCTATTCCTGGTTTGCTTTCTGCCTCTCTGGCTGTTCCTCCTCTTTCCAACCTCTAATTATTGATATGTCTCAAGGCCAGACCTCCAACTATCTCTTCCCTGCAGATACTTCCTTGCAGCCAGTCTTAGGATGTTAACTATAAACTCCCCAATTTGTATCTGCAGCCCTGTTTTTTTCCGTCACATATTTGACTGCCTGATTAGTATCTGCACTGAGACAATATCTGTGCCTTAGTTTCCCCATCTGTAAAACAGGGATGGTAAAAGGACCAATACTTAACCTCATAAGTTTGTTTTGAGAATTAAATGAGTTAATATATGTAAAATAGAACCTCATAGGTGCTATATTTAATGTTTCCTTTGTAACAGTTATTATCATTATCAATTCTAGATGTCCATTTGGGAATTTGCTCTGTGTAATCCATCCATTAAAAGGTCAACAGGTCATGATCATAAGAAATTTAAGCTTCTTAGGACGAAGTCCATAACAGTTCCCCCTGGACCACTTAGTTGGATTAGACTTTTTTCTGTGGTCTTAAAATACATATTAAACCAAAGAAATACTAGTTTAGTAAATCCTTAGATGGCACACCCGTACAGCTGGTACCACAAATGATGTCACATTTCAGGAAGATCAGCTAATATATTCCATAGAATCAAAGGTATTTCTCAGGATGAAATGTGTTTTACTTCTAGTTCCCATGCTGGTCTTTGACTCAGACCCAAATTAGAGAAAAATTTAGCCTTTCAAATAGGTCTCTGCTGAACCCATTTTGATAGCACTTAATTTGTCCAAGTTATTTATTACCACATTTAGTAATTTTCGTAAAAATTTCTCACTTCTTAAAACAAATTTTGCTTACACCCTTTCAAAAGAATGTTACTGGTATGTGAGTAGGTTGTCTGGGGCCAGCCTCTTATCTAGAGACCAGATTTTAAAAGTCTGAGTTCAGTGAAGTGACTTAGACTGCACGCCTTTTGTTTTGTTTTGTTTTCATATGCATGTATGGGTCTTGCTGAAACACATTGCTCCCCTCATCTAGGAACAATGCCGCACACATCATTTCCTGAAATAATGGAGTTGGAAGGCAATTATCTACTCACAAAACAGGCTGAAACAACAGTTCCTGATATTCTTCTCAAATACTTTAACTTCCCAAGGAATCCGGAAAAAATAATTCCATGAGACAGTGTTGTGAATGAAGGTATGACATTCCAGTTTCCTTCAGTACAGTCCAGAGACCAGAGGTAATAAATCAGCAAGCACTCGGCACTATTGAGAGGGGCTCTGGCCATGGTGAGCTCTTTGTCTTTGTACTGCCTTCCAGCCTCTTGGGAGATGATGACCCTGGGTTCCTTTTTGTACACTTTTGGGAACCATCCCAGAGATTACTTGCAGTTTATTGAACTATTCTTATTTTACAGCTTTGTTTTCCTTTTACTCCTAAAGAGAATTTGGGACTTCTGTTTCAGACTTTCCAGATAAGAAATGCAAACTTTCTAGAAAGAATGAATATCGGCCGGACACAGTGGCTCATGCCTGTAATCCCAGCACTTTGGGAGGCCAAGGCGGGCAGATCATGAGGTCAAGAGATTGAGACCATCCTGGCTAACTCGGTGAAACCCCGTCTTTACTAAAAATACAAAAATTAGCCGAATGTGGTGGTACATGCCTGTAGTCCCAGCTACTTGGGAGGCTGAGGCAGGAGAATCGCTTGATCCCTGGAGGCAGAGGTTGCCGTGAGCCGAGATCACGCTACTTCACTCCAGCCTGGCAACAGAGCGAGACTCCATCTCAAAAAAAAAAAAAAGAAAAGAAAAGAAAAGAATGAATATCTATTTCAGCAAAACATGTGTTGAGGTAGTGTAAGAGTTTTTTGGTCCCCGTGGCTCCTTTACCTTGAATGTGGATTGGTAGATACTCCTATGAAGAGGCATCTTTATAATCCTTAACAATTTAAACATCACCAAGGTAGCCTGATGGTACCCATGGCAAAGAATAACAATTAAGAAGATTGCTAATGTTTAGGCAATGCTTTCTGGAATTCTCATTTGAAGGGAAGTCAGTACTGTAAATTATTTAATCAGGGATGAGAAAAAAATTGAGAATAGTCATCTGGCTGTTGAGCCTGTACAAGGCCAACTAGAAAGCTGTTTGGAAACTAGATTGTGTTTTAGATTTCATCGGAATGTTTGAATTTGCCTTTGTGTTGACACATCCTCCCCTGTGAGTGAAAGGTGTAATAAATCGCATGTAAGAGTCACAGGGAGGGACACTGAGCAGACTGAAGAGGGACTTGAGACACTGCAGCATTACTTATGGGGTCTCGTCGGCTGCCTCTGGACACTTTTCCCAGAAAGATAGACCATTCTCTGTCTGCCTTTCTGGGTCTTTGTAAATCCTCTTCCCTGTGTGGAAGCTTAGGTATCGATGTCGTGTCTCTTTATTCCACCTCAAAATCAATTTGCTTGACATTTGCTGTAGTGAAATGTATAACTTTTAAAGGTATAGTGTGAAACTGGCATTTAAAACTACTTATTTCAGGCATCCGGATATGATGGCTCCAGCCTCAGGAGACTGAGGCAGGAGGATTACTTGAGCCCAAGAGTTTGAGACCAGCCTGGGCAACGTAGTGAGACCCCATCTCCACAAAACAATTAAAAAATAAAAATGCTTATTTCTGATTGTATCTGAAATTAACCAATTCCTCATAAATTATGAAAATCGCTAAATTGAGGTTTTCTTTTTTTAAGACATCTTTCCATTTGGCCTGGCTGCAGCCCGGCTGAACAGTGTGGTTGGCCACACATCCATGTTAGAAAATCCCTTACCTTTCTCATTGTTTCTTGACTCCCACTGGCTCTTTTCAAGCCAGGAGACTCAAATTGAGAAGCTATAGGTGGAATGAGGCAATTTGTTTTATTAAAAAGGTAATAGGTCAAATTACCTCTTGAAGAAGAGTCAGTGACAAAAGCTAAAAGCAGAAGTAGGGTTTGTGCCACCTTGCCCCACGGGACAGCGAGTGGGGCTGTGCAGCCTGCCGTGTGGGGAAAGCAGTCCTGGGTGGAGGAGGGCCAGGCATAGGCCTTGGCACATCGTTCATTCCATGGAATATGCTGGAGCCAGATTTCAGTGGTCTAGGCCTAGTTAAGAACTTGAGAATGAACAGTGTCTGGAGTCTTAAATCAGTTGTCTTCATTGTTTGGCTTTAGTTTATAGCAGTGGAATCATTTTTGGCTTTCTTATCTTGGCTCACTCCCAGGATTGGCTTAACACAGTAGTTACCCAATTCTGTAAATTCCAGTTACCTTACTAGTCGTCATAGCTACCTCAGAGGGCAATTGCCAGCCATGAACACTCAACTCTATGAAGCTGTCTATGAAGCACTTAGCCCTAATGGGCTGCTGTTTATATTTAAGGATAAGTGTTATTAATGTTTTCTGGAATGGTCATTTTCTTGGTAATACTGAATTTTGGCAAGATATAGTATAGCTTCGTAAGCAAATACCAATTGTCTGTTAGTCTTCAATGACTAGGCATAGCACAGGCATACACAGGTAGGAAAGTTAAATTGAAGTCTGTATGAATTTTTAATTCATTGTTACCTATACTGTATAAATGGTGGATTATGAATTTGTATTTGCCGTATACCTTTTTATAAGCATTGTTAAATATAGAATGAAATTTTTCTAAAGCAACATCTGTCTTAGACTGTATGCAGGGACTGTATCACTAGGCCAGTCACATGTATCCTTGGCTAATTATAGGGGATGTAAATGAGGTATATAATATGTGATTACTGCCTTGTAAAAAACCTCTGTTGAGGAAGCAAAGGCTAAGTTAAATGAAATCATTGGGAAACGTTTAAAACTACGTTTTAGAATGCTTGGATTTTACAGGAGGAAGAAATCACTGTAGGCTGAAATAGGTCATTGCATCTTCCAAAGAGGCTGCATGGAAGAGGCAGGATGTAAAAGATGAATGGAATGTAATTGGGCAGAAAAGAGACAAGACAGAAACATTTATGGAGCCTCTTTTGAACGCCAGACTCTTTGATAGCAACTTTATACACATAATCTCATTAATCTTGCTGAGTAGACATTTATATCCCTGTTTATACATGAGAATATTAAGGACTGGAGAGGTTAAGCAGTTTGCTTAAGTTTATACAACTAGTGAGATGCTCTTAAGTCATGGTTAGGATGATTGGCTCTGCATTCCAGGCAGTGTTAGATTTGAATCTCAGCTCCTCACCGACTGGCTACCCTTCATCTCCTTGTGCTTTCATTGTTTCATCTGTAAACCGGGAACTTAATAATAGTGACCTCATAGGTATACAGTGATGAATAAATTACTTAATGAGACAAAGATCTTCACACGGTTTTTCATATGCTGTAACCGCTCAATATGTGTTTAAAAATACATAGAAAGAGAGACAGAGAGATAATCTGACTGAGAGTCATAGCTATATCTTGTCTGACTCCAAAGTCTACATTCTTCGTAGTATATTAATTACCCTGTAGAGGGAACAGGTAGAAAATTCCAGATGGGAGAATAAGAATAAGCATTTTGTCTGCTAAAGAAAGGTGACATCCCCTGCATGCCTTAAGTAGGGTTGGGTTGGTGAAGTCATGAAAAAGTAATTGGCTAAAGTAGATGGAAGCTAATTATGTAGGACCTTGAAGGGAGAACTTCAGACCAGATGCCACAGAGACCAGGAAAGCCAACTAGTTCCTAGACGGAGAATAGCATGATGCTATTCTGCCACTAGTGTGGCTCCAGGCAGCAAAGAGGGGAAGGGTGGAGGTGCTGGAAGTTTACTTGGGAAACTGCCAAGTAAAGTGTGAGGTAATGTGGTCTTGTGCTGGGGGGAACAAAACCAGAAAGTCCAAAGAAAGGATGCACATGGAGGATGCTGGTGCTGGCCGCACCCCCGCACACAGCTCCTGGACTCTGGATGCTGTCCTCTCTCCTAGCAGACCCTGCCCTGGCACTAATGCCACATGCTAAAGCCAAAAGCCAATGTTAACTAAAAATGATTCTGCCTTGAGTAAAAGAAAAAGTAGGTGATGTTTTATTCTAGATAAATCACAAAATCAAATGAATGAGAAAAATATAGTATACCACAGAGTCACTTAAGGTATACGTTTTCAGCTCAGCAAGCCTCATATCCTGTTTTAATGCACGTGTATTTACTAAAGATTTAGCAAATTGACTACACTTCTCAAAAGTTTTGACATTTCTGATTCTGTATCTCATTTTCCTCCCATTTTTTTATGTCTTTACCCAATGACATGTTTCCAGCTTGAGTGCGATAATGCCCAATCCTTTTACTTAGCAATGTAGACTAGGGCTCTGCCTGCTAGGGCATGTCATTATCTACGAAGGTTAATATCTGAACATAAAAAAGTGGCCTCTATTAGCTGAATGGATCCTGAGCAAATCCTTTGTTTATTAAACTAAAAGCTATCATCTGGAGGTCTTGCTGACTTAGAAGGGCTCGAGTCTGGCAAATTGTTAATTAACATTGCATGTTCAGCCAGTAGCTAGAGTATTCAGCCAGTAGCATACAAGAACTGCAGTGATATAATTATATCACTAATTACAAAAGAGTATATCATAATGATTAAGAATATGGAATTAGTCCGTGTGTGGTGGCTCATGTCTGTAATCCCAGCACTTCGGGAGGCCAAGGCAGGTGGATCACCTGAGGTCAGGAGTTCAAGAACAGCCTGGCCAACATGGCAAAACCCCTTCTCTACTAAAAATACAAAAATTAGCTGGGTGCAGTGGCGGGTGCCTGTAGTCTCAGCCACTAGGGAGGCTGAGGCAGGAGAATCGCTTGAACCCGGCAGTCAGAGGTTGCAGTGAGCCGAGATTGCACCACTGCCCTCCAGCCTGGGCAACAGAGAGAGACCTTGTCTTAAAAAAAAAAAAAAAAAAGAAAGAAAGAAAAAAAAGAATATGGAATTGCAGCCAGACAGTCATGGGGTCCAGTCCTGACCTTATTCCTCACTAACTGTATGAACTTGGCATATTCTTTATCCTCTCTGAGCCTCAGTTTCCTCACTTGGCTGCCAACAGGGCTGGATGGGATACCATTTGGGAAGCATTTAGAACAGCATCTGGCACTTCAAAAATGCTTCATAAATGTTAGTGCTTAATCATTATATTAAGCATGGTACCTTACAAAAAAAACTTGCTCACATATTAATTTTCTTTGAACCGGTCGGTCCTGTGAAATGGGCAGGAAAGGTGTTATTCTTATCTGATATTAAGTACTGAAGTTCATAGAAGGGTTCAGTAACTGAAGCTAATTAGTGGCAAATCCAGAACTGAAAATCGAGGGCTCTCTCCTCTAGATTTCTTTTTCTTTTCTTTTCTTTTTTTTTAATGCAGAGTCTTGCTCTGTCGCCTGACTGGAGTGCAGTGGCACGATCTCGGCTCACTGCAAGCTCTGACTCCTGGCTTCACGCCATTCTCCTGCCTCAGGCTCCCAAGTAGCTGGCACTACAGGCGCCCACCACCATGCCCGGCTAATTTTTTATATTTTTAGTAGAGACGGGGTTTCACCGTGTTAGCCAGGATGGTCTTGATCTCCTGACCTCGTGATCCGCCCACCTCGGCCTCCCAAAGTGCTGGGATTACAGGCGTGAGCCACTGTGCCCAGCCTTGCTCTCCTCTAGATTTCTAAACTACACATATAAAATACAAGACAGAGGAAAGAATCCCTGGCTTTTATGAATTTAAGAGAAGGTTCCTGATAGCAGTAGTTTTCAGATGCCAGTCCATGGACAGTGATTCTACAGGACGGAGTTTTCCTGTGTGTGTCATTTGGATTCTCAGACGGGATGGTGAAATGAGAACGTGAGGGTTAGAGCAGTGAACTTGAGATAGAGTTAAATTTACCCACCTTAAGGAACTGCCCTTTACTGTCATGTTATAGCTTTTCTACTTTTTGGTGTTTAAATTACCTTATGAAATGATGACAGATCATGGTAGCTATTTTTTGGTTAATGTCTCTATCTGAAGTAAGAGAACTTTGACAAAGACCACTTTGGGTTGCATGTTTTGTTTTAGAAATGTTTCTAGTCCTAAAATAGGAGAATCACTGTTTAGAGTGATTTCATTATTTTACATATTAGTAGTTAAGTATACTGTAATACTTAGTTTATCTACATTAAGCCATAAAATCAGGCATTTGGATTTTTATCCAATTTTTTTTCCCTCTTTTTTGTTTTTAGAGACAAGGTCTTGCTCTGTTGCCTGGGCTAGAGTGCAGTGGTGTGATCATAGCTCATTGCAACCTTGAATTCCTGGCCTTAAGCAGTCCTCCTGCTTCAGCCTTCCAAGTAGCTGGGACTGCAGGCACATGCCATGGCACCCAGCTAATTTATTTTTGTGTAGAGACAGGGATCTTGCTGTGTTGCCCAGACTGCTCTTGAACTCTTGGCCTCAAGCAATCCTCCCACCTCAGCTTCCCAAAGTGCTGTGATTATAAGCATGAGCCACTGCATCCAGTCCTCCAGGTTTAATTTTCTTTCCCTTTCTCTCTTTTTAATTACGTAGATCACTGATGCTTATCTTTTTTAAGTACCAATTGCAGACCATTTTAGGAATCTTTTGGTAACTCCATCCCCCAAAACACATACAGAAACAATTACAGGTGCATATTGGCTAGTTCACAAATTTGGTGGTACAGAAGCCCAGGGACATGTAGGTGGCGCTGGTTGGTTGGTTTATGTAACCCGTTTGCTTTTTTTTTTTTTTCATCTTGCTGCTTTTGCCTGTTGGATGTTAGGGCTTATACAGGTGAGAGTGGTGTTACAGGAGACTGGGCAAAAGGCTTAATGTCAGGACCTGATGGTTACACAGAGGTTACTGCACCTTGTGTGGTTTTTCAGGCAGAACAGGAATATGATGGATTGTAAAATATTATTAGAATATACATGTTAGCAAAGAAGTGAGAAAGAGGACTCCTACATACTCTCAAAGGAGAGTATAAATTAATATAACCTCTTTGGAGGGCGATCTGAAAATATCTATCAACATTTAAAATGCACATACTGGCTGGGCACGATGGCCCACACCTGTAATCCCAACACTTTGGGAGGCCGAGGCAGGTGGATCACCTGAGGTTGGGAGTTGGAGACCAGCCTGGCCAACGTAGTGAAACCCAGTCTTTACTAAAAATACAAAAATTAGCTGGCCGTGGTGGCACGTGCCTGTAATCCCAGTGACTCTGGAAGCTGAGGCGGGAGAATCACTTGAACGCGGGAGGTGGAGGTTGCAGTGAACCGAGATCGGGCCACTGCACTCCAGCCTGGATGATAGAGTGAGACTCCGTCTCAAAAAAATAAATACAATAAAAAATAAAATAAAATACACATTCTTAGGCCAGGTACAGTAGCTCACGCCTGTAATTCCAGCAGTTTGGGAGGCTGAGGTGGGCAGATTGCTTGAGGCCAGGAGTTCGATACTAGCCAGGGCAACATGACAAAACCCCGTCTCTACTAAAATACAAAAATTAGCTGGCTACAGTGGCACATGCCTTTGGTCCTAGCTATTTGGGAGGCTGAGGTGGGAGAATCACTTGAGCTCAGGAAGCAGAGGTTGGGGTGAGCCAAGATTGTGCCACTGCACCCCAGCCTGGGCGACAGAGCAAGAGCCTGTCCCATAATAAATAAATAAATAATGAAAATAAATGCATACGCTTGCATTTGTATGTTAAGATGTGTACAGAGGTCTTTGTTGTAGCTTTTCATATGAGAAAAATACTAGAAACAACATAAATATCCATTAATATGGAACTGGTTAATCAATTGTGTGGCATATTCAAATGGGAATACCATGCAGCCATGAAAAAGGATGAGTTAGCACTAAATGTGATAATATGAAATGATCTCTAAGATGTTATTATGTGAAAAAGAAAGATACATTTTAAAAGGAGAAAATGCATACATGCTTGGGTTTGGATATTTCTAGAGTGTACACAAGCAGCTGGTACTGATGACTGCCTCAGTGTAGGGTCTGGGGAATCAAGGGTCTGCAGGTCTGCAATGGAAGGGATACTTACTTTTCCTTTTTCTATTTATTGTAGTGCCTAAATCTTTTAATCAGGTCCTTGTATTACTTATTCAATTAAAAAAAAGAGCTAGTTAAAAGAAGTTAATTTTAAAAATTGCCGTGCAATATGAGCAAAAGAGGTCAGTGGATATTTAAATTGCCTAACTGCAAAGAGATAAGGCAAAATGAACAGACTTCTTTTTTCCTTTTCTTTTCTTTTGCCTCATTCTCTAATGTGAGATAAAGGGGGCACCTGATGGAGTTAAGAACTGGGAAATGAATAAATCAAAGGAAATAGCTTTTTGCACAGCATGTAGCTAGTCTAAGGAATTTACCGCCACAGGCAGTCATAGAGTCAAATATTGTGGCTGGATTTTTTTTTGGAAGTCTGGTCACTATGACCAGTCATAACATTTGTAGTTATGCAAGAAAAGATAAGGATAATCAAATCTGATGGTGCAGGATGTAAGCTGATCATTGCAAAGGAAGGAATTTCTCCCCAGCCTCCCTTCTTTTTTGGCTTCTCCCAGTGCCTCAGAATAACATTACACAATTAGCTAGGTCTGCTTTGAAGAGTTGACAGTACTTCCTCTGAATCATTAGGTATTATCCACAGCCAAGGGAAGGATTCCAGACCTGACAGAGCAGCAAAGCTCGTAACTCTTTTTTTACACCCAGAGCGACAGCCCCTTCAGTTCCAAGTTCAGCGTTTTGGCAGGACAGCCCTCCTGCTGCTTTGCTCCTCCTGCCATTCCCAGTGAAGAACATGTTCAAAGGGAAATAATGGGTTTCAGCTCTTCTCCCGTTGAGCTGGCACTCTCGTATAAACAACAAACCCAAGATTATTGAGGAACTGAATAGATATTCAGGAAATAATTCATGCTTTTTTCTCTTTCTCTTTCCTTCTTTGGCTCTGACTAGTAATGAATCCCTCCACCAGGGGGTAGACAGAAGACATAAAAGAAACCAGCACTGACCAATCTCATTTAGGCCCCAGTAACAGATTTCACATTGTTCTAGGTCTCATTCATCCATATAACCCAAGAAATGCTGCACCCATATACTGTCTTATATTTTAAGATCAAGAGTAGGATGTATCAAATTGACTTCGATTTGAGCAAGTAAGTAGAGTGTAGAATAGTGTAGTATGTCAACATGAGCCAGGTAAATGGCATTAACTAAAATCTACTGCAGATGAGTCCATTCTATTCCTTCCATATGACTAGTTCAAAGGCAAAACTTTTAGTGTCCAGTCACATAAATAAGAGGACCTTCTTTTTAAAAAGTTTCTCCCCCATGTTATGGAAGCTGGCAACAGGCAGACAGGGTATGTCTGTGTGCATGTATATGCATGCAGGGTGAAGGTCCTTCCCTTTTCTCTCAGCCAGCAGCTGGATGACTCCGAGACAACACAGTCAGTGATCTCAGGCCCATCTGGTGGCCACACACAGGGACATGGCCTCTTGCTTGTCCCCCAGACAAGATTCAAAACAGTGACCCAAACACCCAAAGTTCCAGGAGAAAATTTGTATCATTTTTGTTTGGCTAAATTATGTGTTTAGAAGTTCCAACAGAATTTTTAAAAACATCTCTTATTACATTTAATTATAATTTTAAGGTAATTTCTTTGCCACTCAAACTCATGGACACCATGTACAACCTTACCTTTGAGGCTTTTTAGGAGACCCATGTTACTTCCAGCATTGTCCAGTAGACATTTCTGCAGTGGTGGGAGTGTTCTAGATCTGTGTTGTCCAATATGGTAGCCACTAGCCATATGTAACCATTGAGTACTCGGAATGTGGCTAATGTGTCTAAGGAACTGAATGTTTAATGTGACTTAATTTTCACTGACTTATAAGCAACAGTGCCACCTGAAGTTTAGCTTTCGTATATCCTCAGCCCATTTTTACCTTAGCATCCTAGCAAACATTCAGAAGTTACATGGCCATTTTCTTCCTTCTGGGATAGAGCATTGGCTCTCTTTATTGTCATGAAGATCTTTGAAAGCAATAAAAAGATATAATTGGCCAGGCATAGTGGCTCACACCTGTAATCTCAGCACTTTGGGAGGCCAAAGAGGGTGGATCACCTGAGGTCAGGAGTTCGAGACCAGCCTGGCCAACATGGTGAAACTCATCTCTACTAAAAATGCAAAAAATTAGCTGGGTGTGGTGGCGCACACCTGTAATCCCAGCTACTTTGGGGGCTGGGGCAGAAGAATCTCTTGAACCTGGGAGGTGGAGGTTGCAGTGAGCTGAGACAGAGCCATTGCACTCCAGCCTGGGCAACAAGACCGAGACTCGTCTCAAAAAAAAAAAAAAAAAAAAAGAAGAGGATATAATTTTGCTGTTTTCACACAGCTTTAGAAAAAGTGACACAGACTTTTCCTTATGCAAAAGGCTACAGTTTTTACACAGATTGTGTCATAGGGCCTGTGTTGATACCTAATATCCCAATGGTAACCTCAACCTGCAACAGTAGTGAGGCTTTGTTCTCTAAATGGTATAACCCATAATTTTAGACAATAATAAAAGTTTAAAAATTTAATTTTTGCGCAGCCAAGAATAACATGGGGTACTAGGAAATTCCATCAGCAAGCCAGGCAACTTCTTGGCATCAGGGATTGTGTCTTTTATCTGTTTCCTTAGTTCTAGTGTAAATTTTAATAAGTGCTTCTCAGATGAGTGGTTTAGTATGTGAGTGGATGAATAAATGTGTCTCAGAAGTGATGCTAGTAACATAACATTAAAGAAGCCTCTCATTAAGGCTCCTGGTACTCTAGCAGGTATCTTTAAGCAGATAAGTTATGGAAAGACACATTGTAAGAAATAGTATTTTAGGCTCATGAAAGAAGTCATATAAAAACATTGAAAATTCATCTATGACTAGTTTGGGTAGTTTGAAGAATAAGTGGTACCCTATGCTTATAAAGTATATGGGTCCAGAAAAAAGTTCTTTTTCACACAAAAAAATGTATTTCTCTCTGCATTTATTTATGACAATGAATATCATCTTTCCTGGTCATGCCTTTTCACCTTGCTCTGCCTTTGCCTTATGCTGACACACACATGGCATAGTCAGCTGCCTTCCTTCCTTGACTCCTGCTTTAAAATTATTACAGTCAGGTGTATTAAATTACAAACTAAGAGCCTTCCTTTCTGCTTTAAGATGCTTTACAGGATAACCTCAACTTTTCCTTATCCCTGTCTCCTTTCTTCATTGTTATCAAAATGATCCATCAGTGTCTTTTTTTTTCTAAATAACTGATTGAAGTTTATTACATTAAAACCATATATCATTTTTATATTGCATTTGCCTTTTCTGAACGATACAAAGTAGAGGCAAATAGAGACACTTCATAAAAATGTGGATTTCCCACTCCTTTCCCTAAGACCCAGCCCTCCCTCAAATATTCCCTCCCACCCCTTACAGAACTCTGTCCTTAATAAAACACATAAATCCATCATAAATAGTAAATTATGAAAAAAAATAGCAAGAATTGTTTCTTTCCTTCTTGTAGAAAAGAACATGGCAGCAAAGACAGGCCGCCAGAAACTGACTGGGGGTATCTAATATAAAAAGTTATTTGGGGTATGGGCTAACCTACTATCAAGGCAGGGTGGGATAGAGAAGGGGTAGAACAGGAATTCAACAATCTGCCTGAGATACCAGGCCCCCTTCTTCTCCTGACAACAGTGGAAGGATCAGATGGAAAACCACAACTCTTGTAGATGGGGAGGAGAGGACATATGTAGCCCCCATTTCCAACTTCTCTGCATGAAGACAGGGGGGTAGGACATATGGCATAGCAATGACCTCACCGAGGCAAGAATCCACTGTCTCCCCTTGAGTTTAAGAAAATATTTGCTGGCCTCATAGATACGGGCTGCCTGTTAAACAGACCGAGGTGTCCCCTCTTCACCTTAGCACCACAAACAGGAGAACACTGTTGGAAAAGATGGAAAGAGCAAAAAAATCTCCTTTGGAGAATGATCTAAAATTCACTTGGTAAGTCTTCATATTTTAGAAAAGCAACCAGAATATATTTCAAATTGCAAAACAGTAATAATCATTACAGCCTGGCAGTGAATAGGATTCTGCCTAGGAAGGGCTATGATCTCCCAACCCATGGCTGCCTCATGTTTTAACAAAAGGGGTAAAGATTACCCCACGTCCCACTCTCTCCATTCCTTCAGCCTCAAGAAATTCATCAAGAGAGGAGGAGTTTAAAGAGGTGCTGCTTCTGGCAGAGCAATCACTACTTTTCTCTTCACAAACACTGCGGCTCTTCTGAGGGAACCCTACGAATAGGCATCTCATCAACACTTCTGGAGTTTTGATCTGAAACTGGCTTGAAATTTTGTGCTGTGCGCTTTTTCCTTTTTTCAGGGGAAAAAAAAAGTTGGGAGGTGGTTAAACACCCCTATCCCCCAAAAACCTTTACAGAGATTACAGGGGTCTTCTTCCAGGGATCAGAGAGAAAGAGGTGGGGATAATGTGCCAGCTAGTCTGTCCTGAGGAAATTAAGAGTCCAGTTCCTGGTGAAAGATGAGGGGAAAGAAAACTGCCAAGTCTAGTAATCTCATTTCCAGCATGAAGAATGGGGGTCTGAAAAAAATTCAGTTGTGGAAGCCAAGGTTAGCCAGTTGAAAATCCGTGCCACCTAACTCTGGAGTGGAGGGGATGCTGTGGTCCTCAACTGTCCGAGGCACTAATGCCCATTCATGAGGACAGAGAAGAGGAGGAGGCTCTTCTTCAGGAAGAAGATGGAGAGCCCACCTCGCTTCTTTTACACTCCTTTTTTGATGACCAAGTAGAAGAAAATTCCACATTGCTGGGGCAAGGGCTGACATCTTGGGATCACAGAGAGGCAGAATCTCTTTCCAGGTCTTCTGAGGCTTTGCGCTTAATGGGTGAACTCTGACTCTGCACGTTCAAGTTTTCCAAGGTTGTACTTGTACTTAGCATACGCAAAGTCTCTCCAACTACAGGTGAGAAACTGGGCTCAGTAATAGGTGAGCCCTCACTGATTTCCTCCAAAGGAGGATTCTACGGTAAAACATCAGGATGACCAAGGTGAACACCTGGCTCCACTTCTGCCTTTGTTGTCACTTGTGCCTTGTGTTCCCCAGAGACCAGTGGCTGGTAAGTAATGCAGGAGTTGCCACTGGAGCCCGTACGCCGAGAGAAAGATGAGCCAGTCCCAAACTTTTTGGAAGGAGAAGGCTTCAAGGGGATCTTCTTAAATACTGCGTTGCACATGAAGCTCTGGAACCGTTCAGCGTAGAAGCCTGGGTTGTGTACTGAGACAGTGTCCCCGTCATGTACCAGGGCTTTCCAAGAGTGCTCCAACTTCTTAAGACATGTGTAAGACTGTAGAATGTCAATGATGCCAATATAAAGCAGAAGCCTTTCCCCTTTACTACTCTGAGCAGGGATGCCACCCATATGGTCATCGGTCTCCATGGTGTCGCCCGGGCGAGCCTCTCCCTGGATGGATTCCATGGCTGTGGAGTACAGAACCTTTTGGGGGGTCAGTCTTTGAGTGTCAACTGACACTTGAAGGGTGTCGCTGCTTAAGGGCTCTCGTTGTGCATGATCCATATTGTGGATTGACAGCAAGAGGCTATAGTCCATTATCTTGAAGCTCTGCAGCACCAAACAGTCACGCTGCAGGGTCTTACAGAGAGCATTGTACATGTCAGCATCCAAAAAAAGACCATCAGGGATGTCTTGTAAGAAGTCTAGGTCTTTGAATGTGGGAAGAGGCTTCTCTCGCTCTTTCTGGGAAGCCCGGCGTTTGTAGGTTGAGCCTTTGAGGTCATATTTGGTATGCATTTTGACTGATCTTGGTAAAAGATTGTTCATCACCACAATCCGAATGTTCTTGCCACCTGCCTGCACACAGTACAGTCCATAGAATTTAGGCAACAAAGTCCGAGGGTTCTGGTTGAGGTTCAAGTAGTATCCTGGAAGCAGCTTCTGCAGAAACTCCGCCTCTTTATGTTGGACTGTCTTAATAATGAAGTCATCGTCACTGGACACACAGAACAGGGAACCACTAGCTCCAGAGCTACAGAGTTCAATCAGCGGCTCACTGCAGAGGGAGCACAAGTAATCATCCGGCGGAATACCAAATAGCTCCCGAAAGTAGCGGAAGGCAACAGGTGCATAGGTCTTGAAACGAAAGTCGTTGTAGTGATGAGCAGGGGTCAGCTTGCTCCCTTCACTGGGGAAGAAGATACTCTCCACCACGTAGAAATCTTGCATGAGGACATCACGCTCCGGTTTGGTACTCAGGCTCCCCACTGTGTGAGTGATGCCTAACTGGATGGCACCTTTCAAGGCTGATGAGGGTGTCTTTTTATATGTTGTCTCTCCTGAGGAATCGACACCTCGATGGCCTGTTTTCTTGATGGGCATGCCAGAGGCATAAAGCACCTCGGATGCCGTGGGGCTCTTGATTCCAGACGCTGAGGACGCGGTACAGGAAGGGACTCCGGGATCCAAGGATGGAAAACCGACCGCCAACGACGGCTGGGAGGAGGCGGACGCCATCTTGGCAGCGCCCTGCCCCCCTCAGCCGCCTGGTTCTCTTTCCACCCGGCGCTTCCTCTTCTCGGAATCGAATCTTCTCCACGTCTTTTTACAGAACCCGTGTTCTGCGGGCCACCTCCCTGCCCCCTCTGGGGCCTCCCTCAGACCCGTGGAGCCGGGCCGCCTCCCCGCCCCCTCTGGGGCCTCCCTCAGACCCGTGGAGCCGGGCCGCCTCCCCGCCGCCTCTGGGGCCTCCCTCAGACCCGTGGAGCCGGGCTACAGGACCAGGTCAAGGCCGCACCGTTCGCCTGGCATGGGGGAGAACTCCCGCCGCGCACCCCCTCCACAAGTTTAACCGCTTTCCGCAGGGGAGACCTTCCCCTTCACAAAGGATTAAGCTCAAGCTGGCTGCTTGGACGCTGCGTCAGGACCAAGCCACATCTGAAAAAAACAAACAAACGAGGCATGAAAAGTCCCCGAGAAGTGAGCGCCGCCTCTCTGTCCTCCCTAGCCACGGCCTGTTTATCGCCCAACCCAGCCGCTTCCATCCATCAGTTTTCCTTTTTTTTTCTTTTTTTCCTTTTTTTTTTTTTGAGACGGAGTTTCGCTCTTGTTGCACAGGCTAGAGTGCTGTGGCGTGATCTCAGCTCACCGCAACCTCCATCTCCCGGGTTCAAGCGATTCTCCTGCCTCAGCCTCCCAAGTAGCTGGGATCACAGACATGCGCCACTACGTCCAGGTAATTTTGTATTTTTAGTAGAAATGGGGTTTCACCATGTTGGTCAGGCTGGTCTCGAACTCCCCACCTCAGGTGATCCACCCTCCTCGGCCTCCCAAAGCGCTGGGATTACAGGCGTGAGCCACCGTGCCCAGCCGATCCATCAGTTTCTTTACCTCATCAACCCATTCCTACCTAAGCCTTTTTTTTTTCTTTTCAAGTTGCACCTAATGACTTGAATGCCCTATCATCTCGGTCCTCTAGCCTCACTTCTCTCTTAGTCTCAGAAACACACTTGAAATTCCAATTCATGTGTAGAAGCTTTCTCAAACAACACTTCAGTGTGTCATGGAAGAAAGAACTCAGAGCTCTAGGAAGTGTGATAACTGATTTAAGAATCTGCTTGTGCCACTAGCTGATTGTATGATCTTGGATAAATTACTCCACATCCCTGGGGCTCTGTTACTGCCTCTATGAAATGGAGGGAGGAGTTTAGGTGAATTTACATGATCCTTCCATACTCTAAAACCTATGGAATTAAGGAATAATATCTATTCCCTACCATCCTGTCAAAACCTGTGATAATGACATGCTAACAAATAATGCCACAGATATATTCTCTTATGAGACAGAAAAATTGTACACTTAATTTATATGAAATTTATCATGTGTGCTGCTATGCCCCCAGCATACTACCATGAATGGACAAGTAGTTGTGATAATAAAATATTTATAATGGGGATTTGCTTTTGATTATGGCAGACTACTCAATTTAAACCAACCTTCCTCAGAGAATAAATTTTTTAAAAAACTTGGTTGGATACATTGGAGTCCTAAGAAGTTAGTGAATAATTAGTACTGAGATCTGGGAAAAGAAAGAAGTACAGAGAGGTGAGCATCTGGGCCCACTGTTTCCTTAGGGACCTCTGCATGTTCCATTAGAGGTAGCTGAGAGTCTGATAAGCTTAGCAGAGTTTTTGACAAACTCAGTGGACTAGGGAACTAAAAAACGGAGTTTGGGGTCTGAAACAACAATAGTCTGGCAAACCTCCCAAAACTTTGGATTGGGACCCTGAAAGGCTATATAGCATGGGAGTAAATGTGTATAGAAATAGACCATCCCTCACAGACACTGCAATTCAGCTGTGAATCACCTCAATCCCTGGTGGGATCAAGATTGGTAATATCCCTAGATGTCTATAAAGAGCAAATTTATATTCCTCTTTGGAGAAATATATCATTGTCCTAGCCCTTACATTCTCTCTCATTTTTTATGTGTACTGTCCAGAATTCAGGCAGTCATTATTATATACATAAGGGGTCAAGGCAATGTGACTGAACACCAAGAGAAACAATAGACAATATAAATGGACTCACAGGGGATCCTGCCATATCTCAGTAATGTCATTCTCCTATACAGATTTTAAAGTAACACTGACTAATATATTTAAAGAAATAAAAGATGAGATTGGCAACTTAAGCAGGAACTAGAAATGCTATAAAAAAACAAAGTTCTACAACTAAAAATTATGATAACAAAAGAAAAACTCAATGGAAGATTTATGGCAGATTAGAGACAGCTAAAGAGAGAAGGAGTGGAGCAGGAAAATCTGAAGAAAATATGTAGAATGAAGCACAGAAAAATAAAAGTTTAGAAGATACATAAAAGAGGCTGGGTGCAGTGACTCATGCCTGTAATCCCAGCACTTTGGGAGGCTGAGGTGAGTGGATCACTGAAGGTTGGAATTTGAGACCAGCCTAGCCAACATGGTGAAAACCTGTCTCTACTGAAAGTACAAAAATTAGCTAGACGTGGTGGCAGGCACCTGTAAGCTACTTCGGAAGCTGAGGCAGGAGAATCGCTAGAACGTGGGAGGCAGAGGTTGCAGTGAGCCAAGATTGCACCATGGCACTCTAGCCTAGGTGACAGAACAAGGCTCCATCTCAAAAAAAAAAGAAAAGAAAAAAAAAGAAAGGGAGGGAGAAAATGAAATACATAAAAAAGAAAAGATAGGGAATACAGTGAAAGAACATAACGTGTAGTCCTGGAAGGAAAGGAGAGAGAAAATGAGACAGAAGCAACATTTCAAGGGATAATGGCTAAGAATTTTTCAAAATTGATGAAAGACTTACAGTTTTAAGAATCATTGTAAACCTCACATAAGATAATAAAAACTGATAGTAAAATTCTGCTGAAAGGCAAAGAGAAGATTTAAAGCAAACCAAGTGACAGAGTAGGTGAGGAGAGATTATCCTCGAAGAATGAATCATAAGACTGACAGCTAACTTCTTGAAAGAAATAATAGAAGACAGAAGAATAAAGTCTTTGAATTTTGGAATTCTATCCCTAGCAAAAACAACTATCAAGAATGACAAGGAAACAAAGACATTTTCAGGTAAACAACAGCTGAGAGAATTTACCAGAAGCATCCCTGTAATGAAGGGAACACCAAAGAACATTCTCGGGCAAGAGAAAAATGACTCTAATTTTTTAGAGATGGGGCAGGAAATGGAGAGCAAGAGAAATGGGGTAAATAAATGAGTAAATCCAAATGAATGTTGTTCTTCAAAAACTGATATTAATGCTATGCTTTGGGATTTGAAAACATAATTATTTAAAGTCTCAACAAAAATGAGGAGGGATCTAAACAAAATTAAAGTATTATAAAGTCGTTTGCATTTTGAAGTAAAAGTGTTAATGATGTTAGCTTCTTTTTATAAAATTAATTTTTTTTTTTTTTTCCAGTAAGAGTCTTGCTCTGTTACCCAGGCTGGAGTGCAGTGGTCTGACCTCGGCTCACTGCGACCTCTGCCTCCCAGATTCAAGCGATTCTCCTGCCTCAGCCTCCCAAGTAGCGGATTACAGGCACCCATCACCATGCCAGGCTAGTTTTTGTGTTTTCAGTAGAGATGGGTTTCACCATGTTGGCCAGGCTGGTCTCAAACTCCTGGACTCAAGTGATCCACCCACCTTGACCTCCCAAAGTGCTGGGATTACAGGCATGAACCACCGTGCCTGGCTTGCATGGTGTAATTTCTATAACTAAAAAGTAGTGGAAGATAATAAAATGCCAACCTAATGGGAGAAAATTTTTTAAAATACCAACTTAATTCAAAAGAAAGCATAATGGAAGGGGGAAGGAGGTACAGGAGAAGGAACTAGAATAGGCAAGAGAAGCATGAAGCCTAGGAGGATGTAAACCCTAATATATCAAGACATACGTTAACTACATAGCAACTAAATGCTTTTATTTATATTTTTATATATATACATATATTTTTATTATACTTTAAGTTCTAGGGTACATGTGCACAACGTTCAGGTTTGTTACATATGTATACATGTGCCATGTTGGTGTGCTGCACCCATTAACTCGTCATTTACATTAGGTATATCTCCTAATGCTATCCCTCCCCCCACCCCCACAATAGGACCCGGTATGTGATGTTCCCCTTCCTGTGTCCAAGTGTTCTCATTGTTCAATTGCCACCTATGAATGAGAACATGCGGCATTTGGTTTTCTGTTCTTGCAATGGTTTGCTGAGAATGATGGTTTCTAGCTGCAACAATGTCCCTACAAAGGACACGAACTCATCCTTTTTGATGGCTGCATGGTATTCCATGGTGTATATGTGCCACATTTTCTTCATCCAGTCTGTCACTGATGGACATTTGGGTTGATTCCAAGTCTTTGCTATTGTGAATAGTGCCGCAGTAAACATATGTGTGCATGTGTCTTTATAACAGCATGACTTATAATCTTTGGGTATATCCCCAGTAATGGGATGGCTGAGTCAAATGGTATTTCTAGTTCTAGATTCTTGAGGAATCGCCACACTGTTTTCCACAATGGTTGAACTAGTTTACAGTCCCATCAACAGTGTAAAAGTGTTCCTATTTCTCCACATCCTCTCCAGCACCTGTTGTTTCCTGATTTTTTAATGATTGCCATTCTAACTGGTGTGAGATGGTATCTTATTGTGGTTTTGGTTTGCATTTCTCTGATGGCAAGTGATGATGAACATTTTTTCATGTGTCTGTTGGCTGTATGAATGTCTTCTTTTGAGAAGTATCTGTTCATATCCTTTGCCCACTTTTTGATGGGGTTGTTTTTTCCTTGTAACTTTGATTGAGTTCTTTATAGGTTCTAGATATTAGCCCTTTGTCAGATGAGTAGATTGCAAAAATTTTCTCCCATTCTGTAGGTTGCCTGTTCACTCTGATGGTAGTTTCTTTTGCTGTGCAGAAGCTCTTTACTGTAATTAGATCCCATTTGTCAATTTTGGCTTCTGTTGCCATTGCTTTTGGTGTTTTAGACATGAAGTCCTTGCCCATGCCTATGTCCTGAATGGTATTACCTAGGTTTTCTTCTAGGATTTTTATGGTTTTAGGTCTAACATTTAAGTCTCTAATCCATCTTGAATTAATTTTCGTGTAAGGAGTAAGGAAAGGATCCAGTTTCAGCTTTCTACTTATGGCTAGCCAGTTTTCCCAGCACCATTTATTAAATAGGGAATCCTTTCCCCATTTCTTGTTTTGTCAGGTTTGTCAAAGATCAGATGGTTGTAGATGTGTAGTATTATTTCTGAGGGCTCTATTCTGTTCCATTGGTCTGTATCTCCGTTTTGGAACCAGTACCATGCTGTTTTGGTTACTGTAGCCTTGTAGTATAGTTTGAAGTCAGGTAGTGTGATGCCTCCAGCTTTGTTCTTTTGGCTTAGGATTGTCTTGGCAATGCGGGGTTTTTTTGATTCCATATGAACTTTAAAGCATTTTTTCCCAATTCTGTGAAGAAAGTCATTGGTAGCTTAATGGGGATGGCATTGAATCTATAAATTACCTTGGGCAGTATGGCCATTTTCACAATATTGATTCTTCCTATCCATGAGCATGGTATGTTCTTCCATTTGTTTGTGTCCTCTTTTATTTCACTGAGAAGTGATTTGTAGTTCTCCTTGAAGAGGTCCTTTACATCCCTTGTAAGTTGGATTCCTAGATATTTTATTCTCTTTGAAGCTATTGTGAATGGGAGTTCATTCATGATTTGGCTGTTTGTCTGCTACTGGTGTCTAAGAATGCTTGTGATTTTTGCACATTGATTTTGTATCCTGAGACTCTGCTGAAGTTGCTTATCAGCTTAAGGAGATTTTGGGCTGAGACAATGGGGTTTTCTAAATATACAATCATGTCATCTGCAAACAGGGACAATTTGACTTCTTCTTTTCCTAACTGAATACCCTTGATTTCTTTCTCTTGCCTGATTGCCCTAGCCAGAACTTCCAACACTATGTTGAATAGGAAGTGGTGAGAGAGGGCATCCCTGTCTCGTGCCAGTTTTCAAAAGGAATGCTTCCAGTTTTTGCCCATTCAGTATGATATTGGCTGTTGGTTTGTCATAAATAGCTCTTATTATTTTGAAATACTTTCCATCAATACCGAATTTATTGAGAGTTTTTAGCATGAAGGGCTGTTGAATTTTGTCAAAGGCCTTTTCTGCATCTATTAAGATAATCATGTGGTTTTTGTCTTTGGTTCTGTTTATATGCTGGATTATGTTTATTGATTTGCGTATGTTGAACCAGCCTTGCATCCCAGGGATGAAGCCCACTTAGTCATGGTGGATAAGCTTTTTGATGTGCTGCTGGATACGGTTTGCCAGTATTTTATTGAGGATTTTTGCATCGATGTTCATCCGGGATATTGGTCTAAAATTCTCTTTTTTTGTTGTATCTCTGTCAGGCTTTGGTATCAGGATGATGTTGGCCTTGTAAAATGAGTTAGGGAGGATTTCCTCTTTTTCTATTGATTGGAATAGTTTCAGAAGGAATGGTACCAACTCCTCCTGTACCTCTGGTAGAATTCGGCTGTGAATCCGTCTGGTCCTGGACTTTTTTTGGTTGGTAGGCTATTAATTATTGCCTCAGTTTCAGAGCCTGCTATTGGTCTATTCAGGGATTCAATTTCTTCCTGGTTTAGTCTTGGGAGAGTGTAAGTGTCCAGGAAATTGTCCATTTCTTCTAGGTTTTCTAGTTTATTTGCATCGAGGTGTTTATAGTATTCTCTGATGTAGTTTGTATTTCAGTGGGGTTGGTGGTGGTATCGCCTTTATCATTTTTTATTGCATCTATTTGATTCTTCTCTCTTTTCTTATTAGTCTTGCTAGCGGTCTATCAATTTTGTTGATCTTTTCAAAAAACCAACTCCTGGATTCTTTGATTTTTTGGAGGGTTTTTTGTGTCTCTGTCTCCTTCAGTTCTACTCTGATCTTAGTTATTTCTTGCCTTCTGCTAGCTTTTGAATGTGTTTGCTCTTGCTTCTCTAGTTCTTTTAATTGTGATGTTAGGGTGTCAATTTTAGATCTTTCCTGCTTTCTCTTGTGGGCGTTTAGTGCTATAAATTTCCCTCTACACACTGCTTTAAATGTGTCCCAGAAGATTCTGGTATGTTTTATCTTTGTTCTCATTGGTTTCAAAGAACATCTTTATTTCTGCCTTCATTTCATTATGTACCCAGTAGTCATTCAGGAGCAGGTTGTTCAGTTTCCATGTAGTTGAGTGGTTTTGATTGAGTTTCTTAGTCCTGAGTTCTAGTTTGATTGCACTGTGGTCTGAGAGACAGTTTGTTATAATTTCTATTCTTTTACATTTGCTGAGGAGTGCTTTACTTCCAACTATGTGGTAGATTTTGGAATAAGTGTGATGTGGTGCTGAGAAGAATGTATATTCTGTTGATTTGGGGTGGAGAGTTCTGTAGATGTCTATTAGGTCCGCTTGGTGCAGAGCTGAGTTCAATTCCTGGATATCCTTGTTAACTTTCTGTCTCATTGATCTGTCTAATGTTGACAGTGGGGTGTTAAAGTCTCCCATTATTATTGTATGGGAGTCTAAGTCTCTTTGTAAGTTTCTAAGGACTTGCTTTATGAATCTGGGTGCTCCTGTATTGGGTGCATATATATTTGGGATAGTTAGCTCTTCCTGATGCATTGATCCCTTTACCATTATGTAATGGCCTTCTTTGTCTCTTTTGATGTTTGATGGTTTAATGTCTGTTTTATCAGAGACTAGTATTGCAACCCCTGCTTTTTTTTGTTTTCCATTTTCTTGGTAGATCTTGCTCCATCCCTTTATTTTAAGCCTATGTGTGTCTCTGCATGTGAGATGGATCTCCTGATTACAGCAAACTGATGAGTCTTGACTCTTTACCAATTTGCCAGTCTGTGTCTTTTAATTGGCCCATTTAGTCCATTTACATTTAAGGTTAATATTGTTATGTGTGAACTTGATCCTGTCATTGTGATATTAGTTGGTTATTTTGCTCGTTAGTTGATGCAGTTTCTTCCTAGCATCGATGGACTTTACATTTTGACATGTTTTTACAATGGCTGGTACCTGTTGTTCCTTTCCATGTTTAGTGCTTCCTTCAGGATCTCTTGTAGGGCAGGCCTGGTGGTGACAAAATCTCTAAGCATTTGCTTGTCTGTAAAGGATTTTATTTCTCCTTCACTTATGAAACTTAGTTTGACTGGATATGAAATTCTGGGTTGAAAATTCTTTTCTTTAAGAATGTTGAATATTGGCCCCCACTCTCTTCTGGCTTGGAGAGTTTCTGCCAAGACATCTGCTGTTAGTCTGATGGGCTTCCCTTTGTGTGTAACCCGACCTTTCTCTCTGGCTGCCCATAACATTTTTTCCTTCATTTCAACTTTGGTGAATCTGACAGTTATGTGTCTTAGAGTTGCTCTTCTCGAGGAGTATCTTTGTGGTGTTCTCTGTATTTCCTGAATTTGAATGTTGGCCTGCCTTACTAGGTTGGGGAAGTTCTTCTGGATAGTATCCTGCAGAGTGTTTTCCAACTTGGTTCCATTTTCCCTGTCACTTTCAGGCAGACCGATCAGACGTAGATTTGGTCTTTTCACATAATCCCATATTTCTTGGAAGTTTTGTTCATTTCTTTTTACTCTTTTTTCTCTACACTTCTCACTTCATTTCATTCATTTGACCTTCAATCACTGATACTCTTTCTTCCAGTTGATCGAGTCGGTTACTGAAGCTTGTGCATTTGTCACGTCATTCTCATGTTATGGTTTTCATCTCTATCAGTTCTTTTAAGGTCTTCTCTGCATTGATTATTCTAGTTATCCATTCATCCATTCTTTTTCAAGGTTTGTCCTTTCTTTGTGCTGGTTATGTAGTTCCTCCTTTAGCTCTGAGAAGTTTGATCTACTGAAGCCTTCTTCTCTCAACTTGTCAAAGTCATTCTCCATCCAGCTTTATTCTGTTGCTGGCGATGAGCTGTGTTCCTTTGCGGGGGGAGATGCGCTGTGATTTTTTGAATTTCCAGCTTTTCTGCACTGCTTTTTCCCCATCTTTGTGGTTTTATCTGCCTTTGGTCTTTGATGATGGTGACGTACTGATGGGGTTTTGGTGTGGGTGTCCTTTCTGTTTGTTAGTTTTCCTTCTAACAGTCAGGACCCTCAGCTGTAGGTCTGTTGGAGTTTGAGGTCCACTCCAGACCCTGTTTGCCTGGGTATCAGCAGCAGAGGCTGCAGAAGATAGCATATTGCTGAACAGCGAGTGTTGCTGTCTGATTCTTGCTCTGGAAGCTTCGTCTCAGGGGTGTACCCCACTATGTGAGGTATGAGGTGTCGGTCTGCACCTAGTGGGGGATGTCTCCCAGTTAAGCTACTCAGGGGTCAGGGACCCACTTGAGCAGGCAGTCTGTCCATTCTCAGATCTCAGCCTCCGTGCTGGGAGATCCACTGCTCTCTTCAAAGCTGTCAGACAGGGGCATTTACCTCTGCTGAGGTTTCTGCTGCTTTTTGCTCAGCTATGCCCTGTCTGCAGAGGAGGAGTCTACAGAGGCAGGCCAGCCTCCTTGAGCTGTGGTGGGCTCCACCCAATTTGAGCTTCCCGGCAGCTTTGTTTACCTACTTAAGCCTCAGCAATGGTGGGTGCCCCTCCCCCAGCCTCGCTGCCTCCTTGCAGTTAGATCTCAGACTGCTGTGCTAGTAATGAGGGAGGCTCCGTGGGCATGGGACCCTCTGGGCCAGGTGTGGGATATAATCTCCTGGTGTGCCGTTTGCTAAGACCCTTGGTAAAGCGCAGTATTAGGGTGGGAGTTACCCGATTTTCCAGGTGTTGTGTGTCTCAATTTCCTTTGGCTAGGAAAAGGAATTCCCTTCCCCCTTGCACTTCCCAGGTGAGGCGATGCCTTGCTGGTTGGGCTGCACCCGCGGACCAGCGCCAACTGTCCGACACACCCTGGAGTGATAAACCTGGTACCTCAGTTGAAAATGCAGAAATCGCCCATCTTCTGTGTCGCTCACGCTGGGAGCTGGACTGGAGCTGTTCCTATTCGACCATCTTGGGCATGCCCCCCTTTTCTTTTTAGATGGAGTTTCACTCTTGTTGTCCAGGCTGGAGTGCAATGGCATAATGTCAGCTCACTGCAACCTCCGCTCTCTGGGTTCAAGTGATTCTCCTGCCTCATCCTCCCAAGTAGTTGGGATTACAGGCATGCGCCACCACACCCAGCTAATTTTGTATTTTTAGTAGAGATGGGGTTTCTCCATGTTGGTCAAGCTGGTCTTGAACTCCCAACCTCAGGCAATCTGTCTGCCTTGCCCTCCCAAAGTTCTGGGATTACAGGCATGAGCCACTGTGCCCAGCCTAGATTTATTTTTAAAACAATTTTATGCTTTAGAAGAGACACATTTAAATTTTGAGAACACAGAAAGATGGAAAGTAAATGAATGGAAAAGATATAGTGTACAAACACTAATGAAAATAAAACTGGCATAACTTAATGTCACACCATGAAGATTAATATCAGAGAAAGTTCACTGAGGTAAAAGGTATTCCTAGACATAAAGAGAAATACTTCATAATAATTAAATATTTGCTTCAACAATAAAGTGTAAGAATTCTAAATTTTCAGCAAATAACATAGCTTCCTCAATAATTGATAGAAAAAGCACTTTAAATATAGAAGCTTTGAACAAGACAATTAACAAGCTTAATTCAAATTGGCATATACACTTAATTCAAAGTGTACTTACTATTACATAATGTTCATAATGCAAATAATTTTTAAGTACACAGGAATATGTATAAAACATGATCCCATGCTGGGCCATAAAGCAAGTCTCAACTGATTTCAAAATGTTAACATTATACAGAGTATGTTCTAATGACAGTAGAATTAAGCTAGAAATGAATAACTAAAATATTACTAGAAATAATTCAAATATACCTCTACATAAGTCCTGGGCCAAGGAGAAATCACAGTGGAGGTTAGAAGATACTGCAGACTGAAAAAGGATTACAGTATGACATTGAAACTTTGGGAATGCAACTAAAGCCATGCTTCAAGGAAAATGTATGATTTTAAATAAACTTTAAAAATGTTTTAACTGTACATTTAAATTTACAAAAAATTACAGAAATAAGTTTAAAATTTAAATTTACAAAAAATAAATTTGGAAAGGAAATTCTTTAGGGAAAAACAGCAAAGTATACCTAAAGAAAGTAGAAGAAAGGGATACATAGATTAAAGAAATTAATGAAAATAGGATTTACAAAGCCAAAAGTTGTTTCTTTGAAAAGACTAGTAACACTGACAAGCTTCTGGTAAGACGGGTGCAGAAAAAAAGTGATAGCATAAATAACCAGTATCAAGAATGTGGAAGGGAACATACTTCAGATCCTACAGATCTTAAAATGAGAATTTTATTATCCTAAAGATAATAAGATTTTAGACACAACTCTATGATGGTAAATGTGAAAATGTAGAGAAATGGACAAATTCATATAAAAATATAACTTAACAAAACTGACTGAAAGAAATGGAAAATCTAAATAGTACTATAATTATTAAATTGAATATGTAATTAAAGTTCTATCCATAAAGAAGACTCCAAGATTAAGTGATTTTACCAGTGAATTATTTCAAACATTTAAAAGAAAAATAATGGTAATTGTATTGATTATTGCTGCAAAACACAGTATCCCAAAACTTAGTAACTTTAAACAACATTTAGTTTCTATGGGTCAGGAATCCAGGTGTGGCCTACCCAGATGCCTCTGGTCCAAGGTTTTTCCACAGGGAAGCTGTTGGCTGGGGCTGCAGTCTTATCTGAAAGTTTTATTGGTACAGTGTGCACTTCCAAGCTCACTCATGTGGTTGTTGACAGGCTTCAGTTTTTCACAGGCTGTTGACCGAAGGCATTACTTCTTCCTTTGCTGTTGGCTTGAGACCTTACTCAGTTCCTTACCATGTGGGTCTCTGCATAAGGCTGTTCACAACATGACAGATGGCTTCCTCAGACTGAGCAAGTGATGGTGAGCACTGAAGACTAAAGCAACAGTCTTTTTGCACCCTAATCTTGAAGGTGATATCCCATCATCCCTGATAGATTATATTCTTAGAAATGAGTCACTAAATCTGGCCCACACGAAAGGGGGTTTATTATACAAGGACATGAATACCAGGATAATAGAATACCAGGATAATAGAATATGATCTTAGAGACTGCCTACTATAGTAATCTTACACAAATTATTCCAGAGATTGAAAGAAAAAATACATCCCAATTTGGTTGTATTGTTATGGGACCAGCATAAAGTTAGCATCAGATTATGACAATTGTATTACTAGAAAGAAAAATTATAAACAATGCCATTATGAACATAGATGCAAAAACTGAACAAAATATTAACAAACAATGTAGTAATTCATCAAGAAAAGAATAATACATCACAAATAAGTTTGTATTATCCTACAAATCCAAGATTGGATTACCATTTGAAAATCAAATAAAAGCCAGAAAACCTGATAGAGAATATGGACAACACAGATTCAAACAGGAAACTCATAAAAGAGAGTATCCAAATGGCCAATAAAAATGTTAAAAAGTTCTCAAACTCACTAATCATGGGGAAAACAGATTAAAACCACAATGTAATACTATTATACAGACATGCACATACACCACACATGCCAGAGTGTCTATAATTTTAAAAATTGATAATATCAAGTGTTGGTCAAAATCCACAGCAATGGATACATACATAGTACAGTTGGGAGTATCAACTGGCACAACATAAAAACGTTTTGCATTATCTACTAAAGCTGAACAGAGCTGTGCCCAAAGACCTGGGAAATTCATTTCTAACGGAAATTGTGCCCATGTATATTATAAAACACATATAAGACTTTACTTTTATAATGTAAAAGCCTCAGATTGGAATAAATATCCAACAGGAGTCAAGTAGATAAATTGTGGTGTATTCATCCAATGGAATACTATACAGCCTCCCAAAATGAACTAACTCAGCTGCCTACAATTATATAGATAATCCTCACAAACATAATATTGAGTGAAGGAATTTGATTGTAAAATTAAATATACTATATGGTTTCATTTATATAATGTTTAAAACAGTAAAACGAATACCTGGTAGTGGTAGAAGACAAAATAGCAGCTACTTTAAGAGATGGACGCATACAGGGATTGGAAGGTGGATCAAGGTGGCGCTTCTGGGGTGCTGCTAATTTTCTAACTCTTGACTGGATGATAGTTACACTGGTGTATTCTCTCTGGATAATTCATTGAGCTGTGCACTCTTTAAAACTGTGATTATGTTTATCCAAACTAGTGTTTAATATTTACTGAACTCTATGCTAAATGCTAGAATTAGAAAAATGAATCAGAGACAGTGCTTGACTTCTAAGAATTCAGAGTCTAACTGTGGACAATGACTTATAGACAATCCACTAACATATTACAAATGCTATCAAGGATTAATGTACAGAATAAGATTAGGACCAGTCCTGCTTTGTAGGATCAGGGATTGTTTTTTTTTAAGGAGTCGACCTGTGAATTGGTCTTATGATTTGCCATTGTGAAAGTTGTCAGAATCAAAATGGAGTCATTTGTGTTAAAAACCCTGACAAATAGAGCTGAGGAAGGCCATGAATGCAGGGCACTCATGCATGAATGCCTGATAACAAGAACTACCACAAAAGACTTTGCAAAAACCACAACCCTGTACAAATGCCATTGCAACCCTAACACACACAAAAACACTTCTGTCAAGACGTCTGCCTAGCAACTGCCTGTCTAGCCTCAGACTGGCACCATCCTTGCTATTGATCCTTGTAGCCATGGATAATTATCTCAAAACAATTATGTAATCCTCATTTTCCTTTAAAAGCCTTTTAAATCTGGTTTTTAAATTAATCTCCCTGAATTAGCACATACTTGACTATGGCACGCATATTCCCGTTACAACCCCTATTCCCAAATAAACATAATTGTCTTTTAGAGAGTCTCCCTCTCTGTTTGTTCTTTAGATTGGCACTTTTCAACAAGTGAAAAAGAGGGAGAGGGATGTTGTATTAGTCTGTTCTCACATTGTTATAAAGAAATACCTGAAACTGGGTAATTGATAAAGAAAAGAGGCTTAATTGGCCCACAGTTCCACAGGCTGTACAGGGAGTGTGATGCTGGCATCCGCTCAGCTTCTGGGGAAGCCTCAGGAAACTTACAATTCTGGCGGAAGGCGAAGCGGGAGCAGGCATGTCTTACATGGCCAGAGCAGGAGCAAGAGAGAGAAGGGGGAGGTGCCACACACTTTTAAACAACCAGGTCTCATGAGCACTCACTATTGTGACAAAAGCACTAAGGGCCCTGTGGTGTTAAACCCATGAGAAACCACCGCCGTGATCCAATCACCTCCTGCCAGGCCCTACCTCCAGCACTGGGGATTACATTTCAACATGAGATTTGAGTAGGGACATGGAGCCAAACCATATCAGATGTTCTACGTAGAAAGTGCATGAAATGAACAAAGTTTAAAAATGCATGCATATCAACTCAGCCACTCAAAAGATAATGAGAAAACTCAATACTTTACACATTTTGCATCAGTGCTAAAGACTGCTGAGAGGAAGGTCTGCCTCCAGTGGGCATGAGTAAAAATAGAATCATCAGAAGTTTTCCTTTTTAATCCTAAACTCCATGCCTAGTGCTACAGTCTGAGTATTTGCATCCCTTTTTCTGTAATATGTGGGTAGGCTTGTTTTCATATGTTGGTAACTTAAATTCTCTGAAGAGAGACACCTCATCAGAGTGTGATGAGTCTTACCTTGATCAAAGTCATGTTCACTGGCTGTCATACACATATTTTCAGCGAGTTTTTGGCTGGCTAAGGTGAGGTTTAGCTAGATTCTTTAGGCTTGGGTGAGGACTGCATGCTTTGATTGTAGCAGTTTTGTCATTAGTCTCTTGGTCACATGTTGCATTCACATGTTGAAATCCTAAGCCCCTGGCCAGGAGAGGTGGCTCACGCCTGTAATCCCAGCACTTTGGGAGGCCAAGATGGGTGGATCACCTGATGTCAGGAGTTTGAGGCTAGCCTGCCCAACATGGCAAAACCTGTCTCTACTGAAAATACAAAAATTAGCCCGGCGTGGTCACGCATGGCTGTAGACCTAGCTACTTGGGAGACTGAGGCAGGAGAATCGCTTGAACACAGGAGGTGGAGGTTGCAGTGAGCTGAGATCGTGCCGCTGCACTTCAGCCTGGCCAACAGAATGAGGCTCCATCTCAAAGAAAAGAAAAGAAAAATCCTAAGCCCCAGGGTGACAGTATGAGGAGGTAAGGCCTTTGGGAGATGTCTAGATTATAAGGGTGGAGACCTCGTGAATGGGATTTGTGCCCTTATAAAAGATAGCTGCCTTCCCCCTTCCACCACATGAGGACACAGTGAGAAGGTGCCATCTGTAAACCAGAAAGCAGCTCTCACCAGACAACAAATCTGTCAGGGCCTTGATCTTGCACTTGCCAGCCTCCAGAACTGTGAGCAATAAATTTCTCTTTTCTATAAGCCACCCAAATCATAGTATCCTGTCATAGCAGCTTAAATTGACTAAGACACCTGGATCTTAACTTCTTTAGAGTAGATTTATTTTATATGTTCTGTAGTAGCTAAGCACTAACAGAAGTAAATATTTAAATCACAAAATTATGCGTATCTTTAGGGGGAAATGTGAGCACTTCTGTGTCCCCATTGACAGTCTGCTCTCCAGATGTTGATGACTCTTCCCAAAGCACAGCAAGAAACACACCTAGTCCATGGCTTTCTGGGTTTCTGTCTGCTCACACTGCTGACTCCAGCACTACCATCCCCACTTGCAAGCTGCGACATCCCCTAGATAATTCTTCAAAGGAGTGGGCAGTTCTTTCACTAAACTGACATTGAGAGGAGACACTGCGGTCCTATTTTGTGTGTGCCTCTGCTGTCACATTTAACACAGGGCTCTGTAGTCATCTACTGAGGTGTCTGTCTCTCTGACTAGACTAAGGCTTGTGGTGAGGCCCATCATATTCATGTTGTCCTCTGCCAAGCACAGTGGGAGGCAAAGGGCATGCCCCACAGGTGCTTAACATGCATTTGCTGAAAGAAAGTGCAGGTGGTAAGTGGCCCTAATAGTGGAGCTGTGGCATCAGTGAAGCTGATCTTTAGTTCCATGAGGGAGTGGACTGACGAGAGAAGCATTTGTCATCCAAATGAAGACACCTTTTAAGCATGAAAGTGGGCATCACTAATACATATGGCAGGATGAAACCAGGATTTTCTGGAGGAAACAGAGGTACGGTCACTTTCTTACGACTGTCAACACAAGATTACTACAAGGTGTCTGTGAGTCACCCTAGGAAGCCCTGTCTCCCCTGTGTTCCCAGTCCAGAGCAAGCTTAGGGAACACTCTTGTACATTCTGGATCTCTGGAAGCAAAGGTTGCCCTGGGACTAGAGTTGGTTTCCTCCACCTGCATTTCCCCAAGAATCCTAATGGCGACACACTGTGTTTTCAACAGTTGAGCTCCCATCTCTTGTAGAATCTGTGGGTTCCTGCTCAATCACCAGAGTGTGGTGTTGGTGCACCTGGTGTGAGCCATCACAGTGACCCATGCAGGTGATGAGAGGCAGGGCTTTGTGGCTGCTTGGTTGCCGTGGCCAGTGTTTACGTGACAGCACCACGCTGTGCTTGCAGGGAACACACGTGTGGTACAGCATGCTCTCCCTCTGCCCTGATCTTCTGCTTCAGAGACAGGACCTTCCCCAGAGCAGGGTTTCCATCCTCCTTCTCTGTCTACATTAGGGGAAAGCTTGGTGTTTTTTTAATCTCACTCCCAGCACTGCCGAGCCACAGACGGGGTGGTTTCCCTGATGGCATGGGGATAAGTTCAGGAGACAATAAACGTCTTGGTAGACAGAAGACTTCCTAAAATATGTAGTCTGACGAAAAGGGAGATGAATGACAAAGATATAAATTTGCAATGAAAGAAAACAGTACCCCCAGCACCAAAAAATACTTTCCATGCTATGTAAGTCATGCATAAACATTACAGCCGATTCACATTTGATAAACTATTAACTTCCCCATTTCTCTGATAGGAAGGCTGTGGAGTGAGATAAAGCAGGATTGCACTATGGAGGACAAACATCTCAGCATCCAGTACACTTCAAAATGTTTCTTTTTTTTGTTTTCAAGACTGGCTGCTATTTCCTCCATGCCTCTTGTTTATTAACGTGTTGACTCATCTAGAGCCCAGCGCCTTGTTCCACACCAGAGAGATGGACTTGTGCCTCTGCCAAGTGGAGTCGGCTCGAGAGATAACAGCCAGCGACAACAATGGTCTTCCTCAGTCCCTCGGCCAAAAAATCCTTTGGCACAGCGGGCTGAGAATAACTTATCATCAGTGCCCTGGAAGGCTCTGAAGTTCTGGGAGCACGGAGTGGTGGTTTGCCAGACAGAGATAACAGGCAGGATGCCGCGGAGAGCCAGACGTGCTCCGAACTCAGGGCCCCACCTGGCAGACGCAGAAAAGGAAAAAGGGATGAAGCAGCCAATTCGCACATGGTTTCCTGGTTGCCCAGTCCATGCTGTCAACACGATCCAACATTCTGAGGTTTGCCAAAGGATCTCATTTACTCCTGGGTCATGTAAAGAGTACTTAATTTCCCCCCACCACTCCTTGCCGTCATCTTAAGAGTACTTAACTTTAAAAAAAAAAAAAAAAAAGAATGCAAGCAACTCATCTTGAAGAGTTTGCTCACTTTCCATTGCTCTTGGGGAAAAAAAATGCATGATTATCTGACAAGGTGAGGGTTTGATTGTCACATAAATCATTCTCTCGATGGTTGACACATCCTTGACTCTCAAAGGATGGGGTTGATAACCTAGAGAGGCAATTGAGAATAGCCTAGGACTGGACCTGCTTGTTTTGAGCTGCCTAAAGAGCCTCTGAAACTAGTGTTAATTGTTCCACTCACTAACCTTGCCTTCATGAGGTAGGAGGCGGAACTCAACTCAGGAGACAGGGCTCAGACACTGGACCAAATTAAGGACTAGCTAAAAGAGGACCAGGGCGGAAGCAGCTTCGCATAAGGCATGCCCACCAGTGTGCCATGTCAGTTTACCATTGCCATGTCAACATCCGGGCGTTACCGCCCCTTTCCATGGCCATGATCCGATGACCCAAAAGTTACTACCCCTTTCCTAGAAATTTCTGCATCAACCATCCCTTAATCTGCATATAATTAAAAGTGGGTATAAATACGACTGCAAAGCTGCCCTGAGCGGCTTCTCTCTGCTTATGGGGTTGCCCGGATATGCAGGAGCAGTCATGGAGGTATGACACTGCTGCTTCAGTTAAGCTGTTTTTGTCTACCTCCAGCATACCCTTGAATTATTTCCTGGGCAAAGCCAAGAACCCTTGTGGGCTAAGTCCCACTTTGGGGCTCACCTGCCTTACACCATTTAGATGCAGAGATGGGCTACACTGCTTTGGAGCCTTCTTTAGCCCAAGTCATTAGATGCACAGGTAAACATCACCTTTAAAGATTCTGTTGTAAACTTGTGATAAAAATGCCTTTCATAGTCTCATAGACATATTTTATAATAACTAAAATAGTGATTGTTTTCATTACAAGCTCAGTATTGTACTATACATCACTTAACTGCTAAAGTACAATGTAAGTCCTGAATGGCAATGTCAGTGTTATTAACCATTATTAATTCAGGGACAGTGGGGAGTAAGGAAGATGAGTTCTGTTTCATCATTTTTCAAAGTCACAGAGCTTGTTCTTCAACAGTGACTCAAAGCAAATTTCATAACCTGCTTTTTTATAAGAATTTTGATACATAGTTAATATTTACCTAATGACTTACAATTCAACATGAAAGCTCCCATGTCAGTACTAAGTAACTTAATTACACCATGTATAAATACAGTACTGTCAGCCCTCCCTACCCTTAGGCTTCGCATCTACAGATTCAACCAACTGTGTGGATCAAAAATATTCAGAAAAGGCTGGGCACAGTGGCTCATGCCTGTAATCCCAGCATTTTGAGAGGCCGAGGTAGGCGAATCATTAGGTCAGGAGTTCAAGACCAACCTGGTCTACATGGTGAAACCTTGTCTCTACTAAAAATACAAAAATTGGCCTGGCATGGTGATGTGTGCCTGTAATCCCAGCTACTTGGGAGGCTAAGGCAGGAGAATTGCTTGAATCCAGGAGGCGGAGGTTGCAGTGAGCCGAGATCACGCCATTGAATTCCAGCCTGGGCGACGGAGCAAGACTCTGTCTGGAGAAAAAAATAAATTCAGAAAAAAACAATTAAAAAAATAACAATACAACAACAAAAAATAACACGTATAAGCATCAATGCAGCATAACAACTATTTGCATAGCATTTGGACCATATTAAGTATTAGAAGTAATCTAGAGATTTTTAATGGATACAGGAGGACGTGCATAGATTTTAGGCAAATATAGCGCCATTTTCTATAAGGGATTTGAGCATCTACAGATTGTGGTATCCACTGGAGGTCCTGGAACCAATCCCCATGGATACCAAGGGACGGCTGTATATTTTTTCCCCTTACCTAACACCTATTCACTTTTGGACAGCACTATAAAATAATCAGCATCATCTCCAGAGGTATTTATCAGGCATCTATCATGGTATTGTATTAATTAGGTCATCTACAGAAAGGCAGAATGTTCTTTGCTTCAGATTTTACAGCACCCCTTTTTCATAATATGTGGATAGGTTTGTTTTTAAATGTTGGTAACTTAAACCTCCTGAAAAGAGGGACCTCGTCAGAGTGTGAGTCTTACCTCGATCAAAGCCTGATCGTACAGCCTATTTTCAGCAGGTTTCTAGCAAGTCAAGGTGAAGCTTAGCTAGACTGTTTAGGCTTGGGTAAGGACCACACACTTTGCTTGTAGCATTCTTAGTCTCTTGGTCTAAGCAAGGCTGTGATTCGCCATCTGAACTCAATAGTGCCATTTCTTGCACTGGGTGGTTTGCTAATTTCGCATAGATAACCCAAAGAAATTTCAAGATCAGAAAGAGAGGTTGACTTACTTGTTATAAGGGGATTTTCGTTCACAGAGCCATAAAATATAATCATGAATTTTGTGGATATTGCCTCCTTTGGGCCAGCCATCTAGGGGACAGGTGGGAAGTGATGCCATCGTCTAAAAGCCCTAGGGTTGCAGGTGGCTGCTGGCAAAGCGACCCACCATCCATCCCTTGCTGCATTAGGATCAGGGGCTGTTCCATGAGCTGCTGCCCTGAGAGGCCTCAGTGTTTCTGTTCGTTAACACCAGCTTCTGCATGGAAATCACTCTGAGTATTTACATCCTTTGATATTATTCCCGTTTCCCCCTATTTTCATGTCCATTAAGCTGATACTGTATAGGCTTGATGATAGTGTCTTGTTCTCAGTGATTTTCTTCACACAGTAAAATAGTGCCCAATGGGACAATAAGGTCTCCTTGCTCCATAGAAGGCCTGCATTTTACATGTATATATGAGAAAAAGCTGGTTTCTATTAGTCTACAATGTGTTAAGATGTGGTTAGTGAAAAATTGCCTTCCAAAATTCAGTTAATGTAGAAAATTAAGTGTTTTTTTAGAATTTTCAGACTGCTTATTATAGAATGAAATTGGCCCTTGTCTTATCTCAGCCACTTTACCCCAATCTGGACATTTTATTATAAATACAGTTCTGCTTTCAGACCATCATATTTTTGGAAAAGAAAATTGTGTAAGGTGAAAGTGATTACATTCAACACATTTAAGGCAAATCATCTGAAAGTTAAAAAGAAGTAAAGACAATCTGAATTCCTACCATATTACTGTATTTTCTGAAATTTGAGGTGCACTCAAATTTTTTGCATGCTCCCTTTGCTGAAGTGGAATAATATCTTACAGTGGATATTTATACAGGTGGTCCCTGACTGATGATGGTTCAATTTAATGATTTTTCAGTTTTACAGTGGTGTGAAAGTGATAGGCACTCAGTAGAAACTGTGCTTCAAATTTTGAAGTTCGCTCTTTCCCTGGGTTAGCAATACCATGTTCTGTACGGTAATCTCTCTGGATGCTGGGCAGCACCAGTGAGCCACAGCTACCAATCAGCCATGCAATCACAAGGCTAAATGACTAATACTCAACAGTGTATTGCATTGCCAGAAGATTTTTGCCCAACTTTAGGATAAGGTGAGTGTTTGAACATGCTTAAGGTAGGCTCGGCTAAGCTATGATGTTTGGTAGGTTAGGTGTATTAAATGCATTTTCAGCATCTGGTATTTTCAACTTACAATGGGCTTATTGGGATGTAACCCCATTGTAAGTCAAGGAGCATCTGTATTTCATGAGGGAGTGTTCCTTTTCTCTCCAGCTCCCCCAAAGTCTGTCATCATCTTAAAATTAGTGACGTCTTAGAATGAAAGGAATAAAGAGTTTCAAGAATTAAACAGAGATATAATTTTTCTAGATTTCCTCAGAGCCTGTAATTTCACATATTAAAGTTTAAAGATTAAGTTTTTTTTATTTTTGATTAAGTGGCTGTGATACATATACTTAATGTCACATACAAGAGTGATCATCCTACTCTACATTTCTTGAAAAAGATGTAAGCAAAATTATTATCCATTATAACATTTAGAATTCCTTAATAACTGACAGTTTGTGACTCAGAATGGTAAGAAATAAAATATAAAATTCAATAATGTTTCCACCTGAAGGTAGGCCTCGGAAATTCCCTATATACCCTGGCAACTATTGTGTAATGCATATGTGCATATACAAGCAATGTGTACAGGCTCTGTGCATTAGGCCATTCTTGCATTGCTATAAAGGAATAACTGAGCCTGGGTAATTTTATAAGGAAAAGAAGTTTAATTGGCTCATGGTTGTGCAGGCTGTACAGGAAGCATAGCACTGGGCATCTACTCAGCTTCTGGGGAAACCTCAGGAAGCTTGCAATCATGGCGGAAGGTGAAGGGGGAGCAGGCATCTCACATGGTAAGAGTAGGAGCTCAGGAGACTACTGTACTTATGATTATAGTCTCATTATAAAGGATACAACTCAAGATCAGCCAAATGGAAGAGACTTATAGAGTAAGGTCTGGGAAGGTCCCAGATGGAGAGTGTCCATATCCTCCTCCATGGAATCTGAGCACATCACCCTCCCAGGACATCACTGAGTTGTTCACCAAGCAGGAAGCTCTACTGAGTCTTGGTGTCCAGAGATTTTACTGGGGCCTTATCATATAGACATGATTGATTAAATCATTGGCCACAAGATTGAACTCTGTCTCTACCTGTCCCCTCCTCTCCCTGGAGGTTGGACTGGCTAAGAATTCCAACACTCTAATCACACAGTTGGTCTTTGTGGTGACCAACCTCCATCTTGAAGCTAGGGGCTACCATGGATCACCTCATTAGCATAACAATTCCTGTCATTCAAGAAGTTCCAAGGGCTTTTGAAGTTCTGCCCCAGGAACAGGGAACGAAGACTAGATCTGTGGTCTCCATTATACCACGTTATACAGATTTTGTATAAGGTTCTCATTAGTGACTCTCTTACCTTTCTACTGGCTTCCTTATAGGCTACTGTAATCTTGCAGTATATCTTGCTGTCATCTCAACTTCAGCAAATTTAAAGTTATGCTTAGCGTCATGTCCCAAATTAGCTTCCCAAGTTCCCCATGATCAATAAAAACCACCTCGCTCCTGGGCATTAGAGCTCCAAAGTTTAGGTTAACCCTTGACTCTCTCTTATTATTAACATTTTCTATAAATCTTGTCTGACTGCATTATTTAGATTACTCTCTAGCCTTTTTGAACATACTTCTGCTCATTAAGTGTTAAAAATCCCAAAGCAAACAAAGCAGTTAGAATCTGGGTCATGTTAAGCTCTATACACTTCTTTACTTGTCCTTTCTCCCAGAGATTCCAGTATGTCAAGAATTTCTGGACTAGATTTTAGTTGTATTGCAAGTACACATTTAGTCATCCTCAGCCCATCTGAATCTAAGATCACCAGTAGTGTTTGAGGGAACTGCTCCCTGGGTCCTCAACAAACTGCCACTAGATATCTTGCAAAGCAGGTTTTTGCATTTAAACCTGGAGGGTGGCTGCGTAGAATGGGAGTGGCAGGAAGACTTGGCAGATAGTAGGTGGTTGCAGGTTACAAACAAGCTAATCTCTTTTTTCCTTTTCTTTCTTGTTTTTCTTTGTTCATCTATTCTATACATCCCTCAAAGCAACATTTCCTGGCCTACTTCTTTAGTGTATCCATTCACTCATTTGAGCCTTTGTTTATTCATTTATCCAGTCTCGACTACCTCTTCCAGGCCAGGTACTGTTCTAGCATCAGGATGGAGCAGTGTTTAACAAAACATGGCACCCATCCTCTGCAAAATCCCAGTCTAGAGGCTGAGGCAACAGATAAGTATACAGATACACAAGATAACTTTTGATTGTGATAAAGACTATAAAAACAATGTTAGGCTAAGGTGATAGAGAGTGATGGGAGGTGGTGTGTAGCTTAGGTCAGAAAGAGAACACCTTTCTGAGGAGGCAGCATTTGATCTTAAGTCAAGTTCTGAAATCAGAGAAGTTGGGCCAAAATTTGTCCAGCTTGAGTTTGCTATTCACATCAGGAAAGCCTTCTGCCTTGAGAGCCCTGACATCCTTTCTGGGGGCCAGTGTGATAAAACCACACCACCAAGTTACTACATCCTACCCTTGTATGGCCCCCAGAAGCACTTTTGAGGACACTAGGGGGACCAGTGTCCCCAAAAGAACTCCTGGGGGCCATATGAGTTTCCTGCTGAAGTGATAGCTCAGGATTGAGCCTTTTTGATGCTGCTCCTTTGCATTCCACGGCTCAGCCTCTCACTGCCTCCCTTTCCCTCTCCCTCCCCTTCTCTCTTCCTAACTAAACCTTCCTGTTTATGTAGGGTGGCGAGTGAGTCTATTTTTATGGCACACAGGCCACAGGCAGCCTGGCTGCCCTCCATGAGGCCCTTCTGCTTTCAGGCCTCTTGGTGGGGAGCGCACCTCTGGGGATTCATCCCCACCAGCACTGCAGCGACAGTGACCTGGGAAGAATGCTGGGGGCCAGGAGCACTCGCAGGCATTTGCTGCTTTTTTATAGGCAGCCCCTGGGTGACTGAATGCCGTATTATTAAGTCATGCAGGGGGAAAAAAATCACTTTTGGACTAAGACCAAATATGAGTATGTTCAACACCAAAGGCAACTTGCTCAGAATATTTTATAAAGAGATTTTTTTTTTAAGTCTCAACTGTGGCTTAAAGATACACTTTTGTTGTAGGCCTTAATAGCAACTCATCTGAAATACGGGTATGTCCATTTCTAGTCAACTGCATCGATACATCAGAATAATGTGTTTAATCCAACTTAATTTAATCGATTATAAAATACTTGTATGCAAATCCTTTTGTCTAGAAGTTCCAAAAATTCCTCTGACTTCCTGTTCTGGTCGTTCCACTCACCTTGTGCTCACCATTCCCCATGCCATACTGGGCTATCACTTTGTATGGCCTGGCAAGACTCTCGCTCCCTTCCTCCCCCTCTCACTCATGACACTGAGAAATGGAAGTGGAGAGAAATAGAAATGCACACAGCACTCCCACTGGCATAGCCTAAGGAGAAGCTGGGATCCCTTTCAGGTGTTTCTCCTTTGAGCTCCTGCCACACTGACAGCTGTACCCTGATGAATTCACACAGGAAGTTAGAAAGTCAACAGGAATTGCCTCCCAAGCCAGAACACTACCGTAGCTATACTACTAGGGTATCGCCTGCTCTATAAAGACTTCATTAACCACTCCTCAGGAATAGCCTGCTCGTGAATAATGAAAAGTTGCCTGTAGAAAACATATTACACCCAAGGCCGGGCGCGGTGGCTCAAGCCTGTAATCCCAGCACTTTGGGAGGCCGAGACGGGCGGATCACGAGGTCAGGAGATCGAGACCATCCTGGCTAACACGGTGAAACCCCGTCTCTACTAAAAAATACAAAAAACCAGCCGGGCGAGGTGGCGGGCGCCTGTAGTCCCAGCTACTCGGGAGGCTGAGGCAGGAGAATGGCGCAAACCCGGGAGGCGGAGCTTGCAGTGAGCTGAGATCCGGCCACTGCACTCCAGCCCGGGCGACAGAGCGAGACTCCGTCTCAAAAAAAAAAAAAAAAGAAAAAAGAAAACATATTACACCCGAGAGAATCAATAGTATCAGTGCAAGAAAATAGAAATAGACAGCAATTCCCAACACTGCTCTATCAACAGGGTCTTAAGGCTCCAGGTAGAGCCCCCCACCCGTGCTCCAGGTTCATTCACTCCTGGGGCTCTTGGTTCCAATATTGGACACTTCTGGCTATTAGAGAGTTCTTTCTTTTACTGGGCTGAAATTTCCCTCTATGCACTGGAAATAGTTGTGCGTCTGATGGGAGGCATGGCGAGTAGAGAGGCTACAGAATCTTTCATGTATTACATCCCTAGATGGAACACGTTGATTTCAGTGAAGATTTTTATATCAAGTTTTTTCAAATTCCCTCACCAACCTGCTTTTCCTCCTTCTGAATTCTTTCTAATTTGTCTCTGCCTCTCAAATTGTGATGCTTCCACCTTCTTCTTTCAGTACCCTCTCACTTGCTTTCAACCTCCCTCTTCCCTTCGATCCTGATCCCTTTTGGCTCCTTTTCCTCTGATGGGAATACTGGAATGGTATCCACTAGGTGATACCCCTACCTGAGAAGTTTAGCTGTATGGTACTCCTGTTATGTATTCCTAAAGACACTGATGGTGCGTGTGTGGATCTGAATCTATATATTTGATGGGGTTGGTAATTCCTGTGTATTTTTCTCTGTACTTGCAAACCCAGGAAGGGCAGGCATAGGACTGTACTAGGAGCATCTGCCTTCCCAGACAGAACTCATCCAAATGTCCCAAGACAATAGTAATAACATTACATACTTATGTTGCGGACTTATTTGATAACAGCTACTGTCTTTTTTGGGGGGTGGTGGACAGAGTCTCTCTCTGTCGCCCAGGCTGCAGTGCAGTGGCATGATCTTGGCTCACTGCAACCTCCACCTCCCAGTTTCAAGAGATTCTCCTGCCTCAGTCTCCCGAGTAGCTGGGACTACAGGTGCCCACCATCATGCCTAGCTAATTTTTGTATTTTTAGTAGAGGCGGGGTCTCACCATGTTGGCCAGGCTAGTGTCAAACTCCTGATCTCAAATGATCCACCCACCTTGGCCTCCCAAAGTACTGGAATTACAGGCATAAGCCACCACATTTGGCCAACAGCCACTGTTTTAAAAGCATCACATAGGTTTCCTCATTTAATGTAGCCTTCACAAACTTACACAGTAGACAGGAAGCTATGGCTTAGAATGGTTCCATAGCTGACCCAAGGCTGTGCAGCCAGTGTGGTGGACCCAGGATTAGAATCCACCTCACAGCTGCTGTGACATCCTGCAGCCAGTATTTTGGTGTTTGTTATGGTGTTATCTTAGTCAGTTTGGGTGCTATAACAAAATGCCATGAACTGGGTGGCTTATAAACAACAGAAATTTATATCTCACAGTTCTGGAGGGTGGAAGTCCAAGGTCAACAGACTAGCAGATTGAGTGCCTGGTGAAGGGCCACTTCCTGGTTTGCAGATGGTGGCTTTTTGCTGTACCCTCATACGATACAAGGGCAAACAAGCCCTGTCTTCTGTAAGGGCCCTAGTCTCATTCATGAGGACACAAATCCTCCTCATGACCTAATCACCTCTTAATACCATCACATTGGGGATTAGGCTTCAACATAGGAATTTTGGGGGCACACAAATGTTCAGACCATAGCAGGTGTCTAATATAAATTATTTGTGGATTTACTCATAGTTAAATTAACCAAAACCTAACCTGTCTTCCGATTTTATCCATTTTGAGTATCTGAGGAATTTTAAGCAAAGACTCAAAATGTTTTTAAAGTCAATTTGTTAAGTGAAAATCTGTGGATTTGGCTATATGAAGGTATGTGCTTGTATTCTTCATGTTTGTGCTCTTAGCATGGTTTGCACTGTAATTATTCTAAGCACATCAAAATTGTATACATGTCTTTCCTACACAATGAGCTGTAACAGAATGGCTGCTTTTTGTGTTTTTAAATAAACTTTATTGAGGTACAATTTATGTACAATAAAATGTGTACACTTAACAGTTCGATGAGTATTGACAAATGTATAAATCCATGTACCAGCACCCTAGTCGAGGTACAGAACATTTCCATCCATCCAGAAAGCTGTGAGAAGTAGAATCATGCATACATAAGTGGAATATTTATATCTGACCTCTTTCACTCAGCCTGTTTTTGAGATTCATCTGTGTTGTTCTGTGTATCAACAGTACTTTTATTGTTATTGTTGAGTAGCATTTTATTACTATATGAACATACCACAACTTGTGTATGCATTCACTCACTGATAGACATTCGAGTTGTTTTTGTTTCCACCTTTTGGCTATTTTAAATTAAGCTGCTGTGAATATTCATAGACAAGTCTTTTGTGGATGTGTTTCCATCTCTTTTTTGCAAAATCCTGGGGGCAGATTTGCTAAGTGATATGTTAAGTGCATCCTTAACTTTGTAAGAAACTGCCAAACATTTACAAAGTGGATGTTTTATTTTATATCCCCACCAGCGGTACAGGAGAGTTTCAGTTGCTCCACATCCTTGCCAACACTTGGTATTGGTAGTCTTTTTTTTTTTTTTTTTTTAAGTATTAAGTATGCACTGAAAGATACATCAACATCAATACAGAAGAAATGGAGTCAAATCATTTAATCAAAATAATATAATAATATAATTCTGGCCGAGTGTGCTGGCTCACGCCTGTAATCCCAGCACTTTGGGAGGCCGAGGTGGGCAGATCACGAGGTCAGGAGATCGAGACCATCCTGGCTAACACGGTGAACCTCATCTCTACTAAAAATACAAAAAAAATTAGCCAGGTGTGGTGGCGGGCGCCTGTAGTCCCAGCTACTCAGGAGGCTGAGGCAGGAGAATGGCATGAAACCGGGAGGCGGAGCTTGTGGTGCGCCAGGATAGCACCACTGCACTCCAGCCTGGGCAACAGAGTGAGACTGCATCTCAAAAAAATAAAAAATAAAAATAAAAATCATGTAATTATACGTCTCAGGAAATTGGGAGCTAGAAACTTGGCAGGGGCTTCCACATTATGTAACAATTTCTATAGCTGCAATGAACTTAAGAAAAATACACTTAAACATTTATTAACGTATGCTTTGCCTGGAAGGAGTCTAGCAAAAACAACAAATCTTAAATGTATACATTTGATAAAAGTGTTAATGATTTTTCCCAATGCTTCCCATTCACCTTCACCCTAGAGAGAGTTCTGACTTGGCTCATTTAATTTCTTCCCTTCCTCAGTCACTCAAAGGGGTGCTTCCATTTCTTGGTCACTTATTTGGACTTTTTTGGTGTCCAGGCAGTAGGAAAAGCAGTTTATTTGAGAGGTAAAAGTGTCATTCAGGCTAGAGCTTGGATAGAACTAATTCTGAGAATGTTCTAGAAAGAGTTATCAGAGTAGCTATAAGTATGAAAAAAGTAGACAGCAGAAAATTATTGTGGCAGACTATATACATTACCTTCTCATCATAAAAACAAAGCACTCATTGTTTTTCCTGAATTGCCTGGTGGTAGATGGGGCGTGTTCTTAACTAAGCACTGCTTTGACAACACAGAGAGCTATGGTGCCGTCCTCTTTTCAATAGGAAATGTATATGTGCATATAGTTGTGTATATGTATTTTTCCTATATCAATTATTTATATATATTCATATTCACATCCTTATACATATCTATGTTTTATAACTTGAACCTATTTTTTCAACTTTATTGAGGTATAATTTATAAAAAATTATATAATTCAACTTGTACAGCATGATTTTTGATACATGTATACATTGTGAAATGATTATCACAAGCTAATTAACATATTCGTCACCTCAGATAGTTACCTTTTGTGGGGGGTGTGTGTGTGTACATGCGTGCCCGTGCAGTGAGAATACTTAAGACCTCCTCTCTTAGCAATTTTCGGGCATATGATGTATTATTATTAACTACAGTTACTGTGCTGTACATCAGGTCTCTAGAACTGTTTTTTTTTTTTTGATAGAGTCACTGGAGTGCAGTGGCGTGATCTTGTGATCTTGGCTCACTGCAACCTTTGCCTCCTGGGTTCAAGCAATTCTCCTGCCTCAGCCTCCCAAGTAGCTGGGATTACAGGCGTGCACCACCATACCCAGCTAATTTTTGTATTTTTAGTAGAGACGAGGTTTCACCATGTTGGTCAGGCTGGTCTTGAACTCCTGGTCTCAGGTGATCTGCCTGCCTCGGCCTCTCAAAGTGCTGGGATTACAGGTGTGAGCCACTGTGCCCTGCCAACTTACTCATTTTGTAAGTGAAACTCTGTACCCTTTGACCAACATCTCCCTATTTACCCCACCCACAACTCCTGGCAACCACCATTCTCCTCTCTGTTTCTATGAGCTGGTTTTTGTTTTAGATTCTGTATATAAATGAGATTATTAGTAGTCTTTTTATTTTTAGCTGTTCTCGGTTCGGTATAATGGTATCTCTTTGTGGTTTTAAGTTGCATTTCTCTGATGACTAAAGATAGTGAGCATCTTTTCATGTTATTTTTGGTCATTTGTACATTTCGGGGGGTAGTGCCAATCTCTTTAGTTTATGGGCTGTGTGGTTGTGTGTTGTTTGTTCCATCGTTGAATAGTAATAGTTATTTATATTTTCTAAATTTAAGTGCTTTGCCAGACTCATTAATTACAAATATTTTCTCCTGGTTGATGGCTTGCCTTTTAATTTTCTCAACAATTAGTTCATGTTTTAAAAAGTCGTATTTAGCAAAATTTAACCAGGCATGGTGGCATGTACCTGTAGTCCCAGCTATTGGGGAGTTTGAGGGGGAGGATCAATTGAGCCGGGTGGCAGAGGTTGCAGTGAGCCATGATGGCAACACTCCTCTCCAGCCTGGGTGACAGTGCAAGACCCTGTCTCAAAACAAAAAAATACTATTTAGTTGCCACGTTGCCTTTATTTCCAATTCTTCATTGCAACTTTATTGAAGTATAGTTGACCACAATACATTACATATGTTTAAGGTGTACAATTTGATGAGTTTTGACATATATACACCATTGAAACCATCATCACAATCAAGATAATGCACATTTCCTTCAGCTCCCCAGAAAACAGTTTCTTTTGAAGAGCAAAAGTTTTTAATTTTGATGAAGTCCAATTTATCAAACTTTTCTTTTATGGCAAGTGATTTTTATGTTATTTTTGGGAAATCTGTGAAAATCTTTGCCTCAAAGAGCAAAATTTGTCTCCTATAATTTTACTTATATTTTCTTATACTTTCTTCTAAATAATTGTAACTATAGTGTAAATTTTCCCCTTTAGCCACTTATTTGAAAAAGTTTTAAAATATTTTCTAAATAGCTCTTTTTAACCAAAATTTTAAAATTAGTTTTTAATTTTTTTGTTATGATGAAATGTGTACTTTTAATTATATTTTTCATTTTTATATGTATTATATATTCGATCTGTATTTTTTGATGAATTGAGCTGTCAAGGCTAATACAGGGATGTTGAAGTGCCTCTCTTTCTCCCTTTTATCCCATTACCCTGTGTTGTGATTTCCGTTGCTGTGGTTCTTTCTAATTTGGTCTTGAGGTCTCCACCTTGAGAGTGGACAAAACCTGGCCGGGCGCGGTGGCTCACGCCTGTAATCCCAGCACTTTAGGAGGCCGAGGCGGGCGGATCACAAGGTCAGGAGATCGAGACCATCCTGGCTAACACGGTGAAGACCCGTCTCTACTAAAAACACAAAAAATTAGCCGGGCGCGGTGGCGGGCGCCTGTAGTCCCAGCTACTCGGAGGCTGAGGCAGGAGAATGGCGGGAACCCGGGAGGCGGAGCTTGCAGTGAGCCGAGATCGCGCCACTGCACTCCAGCCTGGGCGACACAGCGAGACTGTGGCGCGCGCGCGCGCGCACACACACACACACACACACACACGCACACACACACACACACACACGCACACACACACACACACACGCACACACACACACACACACACACACAGTGGCCAAAAACCAAGAAGCCACTCTCTGGGAGAGCCCTGACGGGGTGGGGTGGCAGAGCCAGGTTCACATGTGTCCGTCAAGTGAGACAAAAGGAGGGGATGAAACCAAAATGACTGAAACAGAAGAAATGTACAACTTACAGATCCCGGAAAGGTCAGAGTTGCCAACAGGAGGCTAAGGAGAAGTCCAGGGGTGTCAGGGAGCTCAACCAGGGAGAGGGAGTGGCGAGTAAGGGAGAGAGGGGAGTAAGGGAGAGAGGGGAGAGCGAAAGAGAGAGGACCTCTGGGATTACGCCTTTATTAGATCCGTGGACATCATCCCTTAGGGTTTCCCATGGGGTTGCGGATTGGCTAATTTAAAAAAACACGGTTGGGCACAGCGACTCATGCCTCTAATCCCAGCACTTTGCGAGACCGAGGCTGGTGGATCACTTGAGGTCAGGAGTTTGAGATCAGCCTGGCTAAGAAAGCGAAACCCCATCTCTACTAAAACTAAAAAAAAAAAAAAAAAATAGCAGTGCCTGGTGGTGCACACCCAGCTACTTGGGAGGCTGAGGCAGGTGAATTACTCGAACCTGGGAGGCGGAAGTTGCAGTGAGTCGAGATTGCAGCACTGCACTCCAGCCTGGGTGACAGAGCGAGACTCAAAAAACAAACAAATTAATTAATTAAATTTAAAAATGTGCAAAAGGGGGAACTTACATAACTTTGGTGTTGATCATTAGGTTTTATTGTGGTCAGCAGCTGTGGGGTAAAGAGCAGGCAGGCTGTATCACAAACAACCACACAGGGAGGGAACATTTTAACTAGACCAAAGGTGACAGGGTGCGACCGGGTTTCAATAACTTATGGCAGGCCCAAAATGGATGCCAAAGCAGCAACTACACTAGATAAATGTATGCTGCCCTGTTTTATTTTGTTTTTAACACTCGGCACTGCCTAATCTTATAATCCTGTATGTAGATCTTGTACTTATTTATTTATTGTACACTAACTGTCTCCCTCACTAGACTGTAAACCCCATGGGAACAAGGGCATTCTCTGGAACATTCCCACTGCTGGGAACATTTTTTGGCACATAGTAGGTACTCACTGTTGAATGAAATGAAAGTTTAGTTCACAGCCTGTGAGCAATGAAGAGACCCATCCTAGTTCTTAAAGAGGATTAGAACTTTGTGGTTTTTCTCCTATAAAATGTCTCAAATCTGTATTGTGAATATTAAAATGAAGTTAATAAGCTTTCTCTTCAAAGACAATTTTTATAATTGTTTTATGAACCTAGTTATAGTCTACATTAATTATCCCCAGGTGTACATTCTTAATCCCTTTCATTCCTGGACTTGTATTTTAAGATCTCTGTTGAATTCAGCATTCAACTTTATATGTTATCTAACCCCAAAGATCGTTTTCCTTCCCGTAACACTAGAAAACATAATCACAGGAAATTCCGAAGAATTTCAGTTCCTAAAGTGGGAGATTGTAAGAGCTGAAAGGAAAATGAGCTATAATAAGCCACAGAAGGTGAGAATCTATGGAAGTTTGGGTTGTCAGTTGATCTCTTCAGCATATGAAGCTCTTCTTCGTGTCATCATTTAATATACTTGGTGCTAAAATGACTCTCGTGGAGTAACGAAATCAAATCTGTATTTAATACAAGAAAACTTTCCAACTTCCCCTGCCATTCTCATGTTTAAGACCCATTTATCTTAAATTTTTTTTTTCTTTTTTGAGACAATGTCTGTCTCCGTCACTTAGGCTGGAGTGCAGTGGTGCGATCTCGGCTCACTGCATCCTCCGCCTCCCAGGCTCACGTGATTCTCCTGCCTCAGTCTCCCTAGTAGCTGGGATTACAGGCGCCTGCCACCATGCCCAGCTAATTTTTGTATTTTTAATAGAGACAAGGTTGCGCCATGTTGGCCAGGGTGGTCTCGAACTCTGCCCACCTTGGCCTCCCAAAGTGCGGGGATTATAGGCATGAGCCACCTTGCTCAACTCATTTTTCTTATATTGAATATTGACAATGAAACAAAAAACAACCACTTTTCCTCTCATGGCCCTACTTGCAGGGCTGGAATCTGTGACACTACTGTGCGTCCCTTATTAACGTCCTAGTGGCAAGTACACTGAGGTGTGGCCTGATGGCCCATTCTGTGTAACTATCTCTGCTCTCTCCAGGAACTGAGCCATACCCATATACATGAGAGATCCAATACCAGATGTCAAAAAGTCAATGTTTATTTAGGAAAGGAAATATGTCGTTGAGTGATTAACTCCTAAAAGCAATAGCTAAACTTTTGAATCATTGGAATTTATTCTAAAGCACCATGTTTCTTCTTTGCTTTGTAGTCGGGATTATTTACTGGACACTTGGGTTTTCAATAAGAAAACCACATGGGCACTGTGAACATTAAGAGCTTCCTTTCTATGACTAGTCTGCAAAATTAGCCTGGAAAATTAAGGAGTTAATAACTTCCTGCTCTGAAAGGAGCTTTTGAGCCTTTCCGGGGACCTACGGGGTGGATTCCACTCAGGTGTGAACTCCTGAAGGCAGGAGAAGCCTGTGCACATGGAAGGATGCTAAAATCTACAACTACGTGGTGGTGAATGGTGTAGGCTGCTTATAGGGAATGTTTCACTCAGGGAACATATGGTCACCAAAACCATTGTTATTTAAAAAGGAGAGGCCAAGTGTGGTGGTTCATGCCTGTAATCCTAGCACTTTGAGGCAGGTGGATCATCTAAGGTCAGGAGTTCAATACCAGCCTGACCAATGTGGCCAAACCCCATCTCTACTAAAAATGCAAAAATTAGCCGGGCATGGTGGCGGACGCCTGTAATCCCAGCTACTCAGGAGGGTGAGGCAGGAGAATCACTTGAACCCGGGGGGCGGAGGTTGCAGTGAGCTGAGATCGCGCCATTGCACTCCAGCCTGGGTGACAGAGCAAAACTCCATCTCAAAAAAAAAAAAAAAAAAAAAAAAAAAAATTAAAAAAATAAAAAGGAGAGTAAAAGGTGGCCCCATCCTTCTGTTGTGGGCGAGTTGCAGGATATCTCATAGTAGTCCCCAGTCACTGAGGCTGACGGGCACTGCTGAGCTTGCTTGGCTGGTTCAGTTGGTTACAGACTAAGGATACCCTGTCTGGTTCCTTTCAGGTCAGTTCTCGTGGTTCAGGGGAAACACTCTAACCCATGGTCACAAGCATTACCTTTGGCCAATTCACCCAAACCCAAAGCACTTAAACTTCTATTATACAATTATATTCTTGGTTCCATAGAAGAAGACAATGGTAAACAGCCCATAGAAGCCACTTTCTAAATACTATCCTTTCCTCCCCCTCCAGGCTTATTGAGATACGATTGAAAAATAGAAGATGAAAGTGTAAAACATAGTGTTTTGATGTAACATATCTTATGTAATGATTGCCACAAACAAGCATAGTTAACATACCCATCACCTGACATAGTTATTCTTTGTGTGTGTGGTGAAAACACTTTAGGTCAATCCCTTAGTGAATTTCAAGTACACAGTGCAGTATTATTGAGTGTAGTCACCATGCTGCACACTAGAGCTCTAGGACTTACTCATAACCGAAAGTTCGTGCCCTTGCATCAACCTCTCCCCATTTACTCTGCCCTCCCCCAGCCCCTGGAAATGACCTTTCTCTGTTTTCCTAAGTTTGACTTTTTTTTAGATTCCACATAAAAGTAGTATCTTGCAATATTTGTCTTTCTGTGTCTGGCTTATTTCACTTGGTATATCATCCTCCAAGTTTATCCACGTTATTATAAACGGCAGAATTCTTTCCTTTTTTAAGGCTGAATAATATTCCATTATACAGTCTATCCTCTTGGTTTGTCCAAGTTACAAGTTTTTTTTCTAGAGAGAAGTGTTTCTTAATGTAGATGAGGGTATTTTAATAGTTATGTAATAGGAAAATTAGATTGTCTAAAAAGGATTTAAGGCTTTGTTAACATATTCATTTGATCAATATAGAGTATTTGTTTGCGACCAAGTTCTAAGAATACAAAAACCAATAAGAAATAATTCTGGCCCTCAAAAAATTTACAATGTGATTAATATGCACTTTAGTTTGTTCAGAAGATACAGACTTTTTTGAGAGGAAAACAGTAATCTGATGCCACATGAAATTCCAATATTCTCACACAATTCTACAAGTAAGTTTTTTATTTTTTCCTTCTTAAAAATATCAAACTTATTTATCTTCCCTTTGCAAGATAAACAGTAAATATCTATTCTGAAAATTTATTTCTAATAAACATTATAATTTATATATATATTATATATCACTGTGTGTATATATATGTACACACACACACACACACAGAGATATATATAAATTATATCCAAGTACTTTTTTTTTTTTTTTTTGAGATGGAGTCTCGCTCTGTCACCCAGGCTGGAGTGCTGTGGCGCGATCTCGGCTCACTGCAACCTCCATCTACCTTGGGCTCAAGCGATTCTCCTGCCTCAGCCTCCTAAGTAGCTGGGACTAAACGTGTGTGCCACCACACCCGGCTAATTTTTTGTATTTTTAGTAGGGACAGGGTTTCACCGTATTGTCCAGGCTGGTCTCGAATTCCTGACCTCAGGTGATCTGCCCACCTTGGCCTCCCAATGTGCTGGGATTACAGGCGTGAACCACCGTGCCCAGCCTCCAAGATTATTTTCATAGGATCAATGATTAGAAAGAGTTCTGAACACCAGGACTTGGGCAATTTTTAGTCTATTAATAGGTATTACAAGAGATATTCTTCTTGCATTCAGTGTTTATATGTCCACAAGAAAATGGATTTAATGATTATGTGGTATTTTTCAGTAGTGTAAACAATCAGTTAATTTAGTACACAGAGTGAATGACATCACTCATGGGCTGCCTCTGCAGCAGCCACAGATTCTGAGTTGCTGGGAACTCATCTGACTGGCAAAATTGTGGAATACTTTATTGGACTCATGATACCTACTTAAAACACTCGGGGAGGCTATGCAGTTGCCTTTTTTTCAGCTCAAAGGAATAATTCTATTAAGTTTTTATAGGCTTAAATGCCTAATGAACGTTTTTATAGTTTAAAACCCACACCACAACATTTTTCTACATAGGCCCCTTCCTTCACCATAACATCCAAGCTCTGAGACACGTGGCTAAGGAATCATCAAGAAAGATTAGGAGGAGAAGTAAGTCTAGCTGGCAGTGTGGGATATCTGAATGTGGAGGTCACATCTTGGGACCTTATGCCTTTGTGGGCTGTGGGCATCTTGAGACATGCAGTATCCACTACCATCTCTGGAAAAGTCCCCAGAAGGTTCTGGATTCTCTCACCATTGGCACCAAAGAGAGTGTGTAGATCCTCTATGTGCCCTTGCTGTCCAGCAACAATGGGTAAAATACCAAGATCACATGCAGTGTTCATATCAAGCAGTGAGGACATTAAAGAGGTTAATTCTAGGGCCAGGCATGGTGACTTATGCCTGTAATCCCAACACTTTGGGAGGTTGAGACACAGGATTGCATGAGCCCAGGAGTTTGAGGTTACAGTAAGCTATGATCGCACCTCTCCACTCCAACCTGGATGATGAAGCAAGACCCCATCTCTTTAAAAAAAATAAAAATAAAAAAAGTAAAAATAAAAAACTAAAGAGGTCAACTCTAATATTCCCTTAACTCAAAAGGAAGTTCATCTTTTAAGACCAAGGAAAATGAGTCTTGGGTAAATATGGAAGAAATGTAAAAATTCCGTTTAGAGAGACAAAAGGAAGAATAGGAAGAATACTGGTCCAGGCAGATTTGACCTCAAGCCTCTGTATGACTCATGATTTCCAGTTCTCTCATAATGTGGATTGACTGATTGGTTGGTTGGTGTTGATTTAGACAGCGGCTTGCTTTATCACCCAGGCTGGAGGACAGTGGCACCATCATGGTCTCAACTGCCTGGGCTCAAATAATCCTCCCACCTCAGCCTCCCAAGCAGCTAGGACCACAAATGTGCGTCGCCATGCCCAGCTAATTTTTTTATTATTTGTAGAGATGAGAGCTCGCCATGTTGCCCAGGCTAGTCTCGAACTCCTGGGCTCAAAGGATCCTCCCGCCTCAGCCTCCCAAAGTGCTGGGATTATAGGTGCGAGCCATAGCACCCGGTCTCACGATTTGGATTTTATTCTGAAATGTGCTACCATATTTATGACTTTGTTTTGTCCCTTTGAGAAAATGATATAGTGTAATTGGAAACTTTAAAAGATTGCTTTCACAAAAATACCAAGAATGCAGGTTAAAAAAAAAAACAAAAAAAACTGACTAATTATAACTAAGTATTTGAGTGTCTTTCCCTAGCTTTTTAATAAACAATTAGCCTCATTTATGGGTTCTTCAAAAAAGGAATTAACTGGTAGATGACTAGTAACAGTAGGTCCTTTTTCTTTACAGAATCAAGCTGTAATAAAAAATGTAAATATCATCTGCACATTGGTGAACTTATCTAAATTGAAATAATCATATTACCTCTGTTAGTTAAGAAGGTGGGAAAGGAGTTGCGTATTTACTTTGGTCTGCCTTGAATGCTAGCTGAGAGTCTTATTTTGTTCCACATCGTATTACTCACGAGTCATTTATAGTGGGCTTCCTGAATTCATACTGGTACCTACACATTTAAAAAAAGCAATTAGAGTCAGCCAGGAATATTTTCTTAGGTAACAATATTTTTAAGGCTAAAAAAACTAGTGCCATCAATGTATGGCATTCAATAAATGTCCTTTGACTGTGGTTTAAAAGCCTGTGGCTTAAAAATGATTTTTTTTTTTTTTTGCCTTGAGGTATAAATAAAATCGTGAATTTAATTTGAAGTAGGACACTTTTCCAGCTTCTGTAGATTTAGCTGGGCCCAAGGGAATATAATTCTTTGTAAAATATTTTAACTCTCAGTATTGTACATTGAGTTATAAATATTGATGTAGCTTTTCAAATAGGTTTTTCATTAAAAATGTAACTTTTCCCAATTTGTCTACTTCTTTACTATGATTTGGACTTCCCTAATTGTATCATATGTTGGAATATACCTATAATTTCATAAAGAAAGTTAGTTATTGATGATAAAATAAGCATAAATGTATTTTCTCACTAACTTTAAAAAAAAAAAAAAGTGCTATTCCGTTAAATGAACTATGACCTGGGTGTTGTGAACTATCAACATGTAATATAGATTAAGTGATTACATTTAATATTTAATAATATTTAGTAGTCCTAAACTTATTGTTACTGTTGTTTATAGCATAAATATACCCCTCTATATAATACTGAAAACAATATTTTATTTATATGTATTCCACAAGAACATTTGTCAATCATGTATCAAACACTTACTATATGCTACAAGTCCTTACAAAGAATTTTTTTCTGTTAAAGGATGATAGTAACTGGGAAAAAAGTCTTCCCTGTGCTCTTTTCAGTGGCAATTAAGCATTCAACTTTAAAACGGCAGTTCAAGTTGCTTTAGTTATTTATAATGCTTCCATGTTTAAAGCCATCTTTACTAGGCAGAGCGCGGTGACTCACGCCTGTAATCCCAGCACTTCGGGAGGCTGAAGTGGGAGGATCGCTTGAGTCCAAGAGTTCCAGACCAGTCATGGGCAACATGGCAAAACCCCATCTCTACAAAAAATTATAAAATCAGCCCAGTGTAGTGGCACATGCCTGGAGTCCCAGCTACTTGGGAGGCTGAGGTGGGAGGATTGATCGAGCCTGAGAGTTGGAGGTTGCAGTGAGCCACTATTGCGCCACTGCACTCCATTCTGGGAGACCCTGTCTCAAAAAAAAAAATCTTTACTAACAGCTTTCAAGATACATGGAAAAGGTAGATACAGGTTTTCCAAATTCTTATCATTTTTTACTAATATTTTTGGTGTTTGCCTTTCTTTCAGTTCCTTTAGGTTCCTGTTGGGTGGCTGGATGGTAGGAAATGTTATGCCTCCGAATATACCCAGTGCTGCTGCAAAGTGCCCCTGCCCGACAATTCTCCAGTCTCTGATGGATTTCCTTTCAGGGTCTCTCCCTAAAATATACCCATACTTGACTATATTATAACTAAGAGTTCCAAGAAACTTTGGGTAATTGAAAGAAGATAGAATTTTTAAATGGGGGTAGGTGAGCAACTTCCTGAAAACTAACTCTCCCTTGTGCATAGCCCTCCTTTGTGGCACATCCAGGTGAAAGCTGCCTGCTAGTCTCCCATGTAAGGGCAGACGGGGTGGGCCACCTGCCTGCCCCTCACTGCTGTTTTTTAAACAAGGAATAGGACAAGTAGTAAACTAGAAGCAGCTTTTCCACCCTCATGCAAGAGCCTTTTTCCCCTTGAAATGGAAGCAATGCCACCTTTGTCTTTAATTCACAAATCTTTATGGAGAGTGGCAGAATTGTATTAGCCTTGGGGAAACAAAAATGAAGAGCCCGATGTGGTGGTTCATGCCTGTAATCCCAGAGCTTTGGGAGGCTGAGGCGGGAGGACCTCTTGAGCCCAGGAGTTCAAGACTAGCCTGGGCAACATCACTATGTGAGACCCCTGTCTCTACAAAAAATTTAAAAAATGGAGAAAACATAATCTATGCTATTTCTGAGCTTCCGCTGTCAGGAGGGAGATAGACAATCAACAGGTGACAATGAAATAAATAGTCTCCCAGTGGTGTGAAGAGGTAGCAAAAAAGTGTCTGCCCGACAGTGAGGCCAGAAGATCGGGGACCATTCCTGGAGGAAGTCAACAACTGAGTCCCACGGAAGGAGCTGGCCATACAAGAAAGGGGTATTGTAGACAGACAGCAGCCTGCAAAAAGAACTGGAAATGAGAGAAAACCCGTCCTGGCTCAGAGAACCTGGAGGACTTCATTATCTTGGGAGTGACAATGTATGGCTGGGAGTGGGAAGAGCCAAAAGAGGCAGAGGTTGGAGACTGGGAATTTGGGTTTTATTCTGGAGAAGTTGGGCCTTGATCAATTTTTAGCAATGCTGTGATGGTATGAAATTGGAATCGGAATTTAAAGGATTGGCAGTAGATAAGACTGAATGGTGGGAAATCAGTTAGGGGAAGGATGTAGCTGGAAAGTCAGGCAGGGGAAGCTGAAGGCCCCCAACCAAGGCCACGGATGCAGAGGATGGAGAGGAGAGAAGGAGCTCTGAGAATTAGTGAGGAGTTGGATGGATGGGCTCAGAGCTGACTGGACAAAACATTGCACCCTTCAGCTGTGGAACTAGGGACTCTCCAAGTCAGAGCATCCACTCTCAGCTCCATCACTCAAGCCTCCCACACAACTTTCCTCTATCCTTTTGCTTCTCACTTGCCTTTTTCCTTTTCCCTCTTTCCCATCTTCCTGAGTAAAGCTAAGTTATTATTCAAAGTAGCTTTCAATCTAGAAACTTCAGAATACTGCTTAGCCCCTTCCTTTCCCTCAACCTCACCTGGTCACTGTCATTTATTGATGTCACTTGGGAGTTTCCCAAATCTGGCTCCTTTCTGTCAAACCACCCCTGCTGTTCTGACCAGGCCTCAGTTTACCTCTTCAGACTTCCCTTCTTTCTACCATCTGCCATTTAAATCGTTGTTAGCCCTGCTTAGTGCTAAGAATGATCAGAGATAGCAGAAAGTGAAACCCATTCCTGTTTAAAGATGGGACTTAAGCAAAGAACTAACAATGTTTGGGAATATGTAAAAAAAAAATTTTCTCCATCATTTCTAGTTGAATAAGAGTTGGTCTAGTAATAGAATTATTACAATGTTTTCTAGAACACACCAAATTATATACAGTAGTGCTTTCTTCTAAAATTCCCAATGAGGCTGGGCATGGTGGCTCATACCTGTAATCCCAGCACTTTGGGAGTCCGAGGTGGGAGGATCACCTGAGGTCAGGAGTTTGAGAGCAGCCTGGCCAACATGGCGAAACCCTGTCTCCACTAAAAATACAAAAATTAGCCAGGCATGGTGCTGTGTGCCTGTGATCCCAGCTACGAGGGGACTGGGGCAGGAGGATCGCTTCAACCTGGGAGGTACAGATTGCAGTGAGCCGAGCTCGCACCACTGCACTCCAGCCTGGCAACAGAGAGAGACTCTGTCTCAAAACAAAATAAATAAATAAAATAAAATTGCCAATGAAAAAGCTACTTGTCCTTTTCTATGCTCATCTCCCCCAAGAAAAAGCTAAAATATTTTAAGGAGGAATAAAATATTTTTTAAAAGTCACCCCTATTGTATAAGAAAGTGATTATCCGTTCTAAAAAAAAGCAGAATGATTGCAAGGGATTACTTTTGATGATGGCAAATAGCTTATTCAAATACTCTACACCATTGCACTTATTCTAAAATATAGATCGTTAAAATGAGAAACCACTTCCTAAGAACACTATGGCTAATACTACTCTTTCTTTGCTTTTGTGTAGGTAGGACAAGTTCTTTAAGAGCTCTTGCCAGGCCGGGCGCGGTGGCTCAAGCCTGTAATCTCAGCACTTTGGGAGGCCGAGACGGGCGGATCACGAGGTCAGGAGATCGAGACCATCCTGGCTAACGGTGAAACCCGTCTCTAGTAAAAAAAAAAAATACAAAAAAATAGCTGGGCGAGGTGGTGGGCGTCTGTAGTCCCAGCTGCTCGGGAGGCTGAGGCAGGAGAATGACGTAAACCCGGGAGGCGGAGCTTGCAGTGAGCCGAGATCCGGCCACTGCACTCCAGGCTGGGCGACAGAGCGAGACTCCGTCTCAAAAAAAAAAAAAAAAAGCTCTTGCCAAATAATGTGTTCTATTTAGGGCAGCCACTGATACCAGATTCACTTAATAAGTACTAATCTCTTTTTAACAGACTGTATGTGATACCAGATTAATAAAATAAGCTCTCATCTCTCATGATTATCCTTTGTTCCTGGGAACTTTCTCTACTTGCCTCAAGGATGTTATATTTGAAGATGTTTATGCTTCAGAATGTTTAGAAAACTTCTTTCCTGAATGGGAAAGGCCTTTCTATATTGCCAAGCAGATGTGTTTCTGGAATGGGAAAGCACAGACTATAAGCCATGGAAGCTTATGTAGCTTATCCATAGCAGAAGAATAAGAGTGCCTCCTCCTTCTTCTTAGAATTCAGTTTAAAGACAGACAATATGTGAAAGTATCTGCCTTCTTTGTTGAAAGTCATAATACAAATATGATCCTGAGAAAGGTGATTTTGGAGAACCAAAATTGGTGAACTTCACACATTTGTGAGAATGCAAAGGCGACTTTAGCACTAACGGATTGTCCAGTTAAGAGGTGACTGTGGGATAGGATGGGATATTATTGAAATCTGGCAAATCTCTGTTGGTGAAGTGTTTCAGAACTCCCAGGAAATTGTGAAGCTGCCAGGCTAAATTGGGAAAGGGGTGGGGGAAGCAGGGAGGTCCCTAGCACACCTGTATAACTTGACCTACGTTGATCTGAGGAGACCCCCTTTGTATTAGCCTGTTTTTATGTGCTGATAAAGACATACCTGAGACTGGACAATTTACAAAAGAAAGAGGTTTAATTGGACTCACAGTTCCACATGGCTGGGGAGGCCTCACAATCATGGTGGAAGGTGAGGAGGAGCAAAGTCACATCTTACGTGGATGGCAGCAGGCAAAGAGCAAGCTTGTGCAGAGAAACTCCTGTTTTTAAAACCATCAGATCTCATGAGACCCGTTCACTATCACAAGAACAGCATAGGAAAAACCCACCCCTATGTTTCAATCATCTCCTACCGGGTCCCTCCCACAACATGTGGGAATTATGGGAGCTACAGGGTGAGATTTGGGCAGGGACACAGAGCCAAACCATATCATCCTTTTAGATGAGAAGTTGTTTATACACCAGTGACCCCTGGCTATAGACATGGTATTGGGAATACACATAATAGCAGAATTTGGGTTGTGATGACAGAAAATGTAAAGAATGCTAAAGGTCAGAATATTTGGAAATAGAATATTTGGAAACAGAATATTTGGAAAAGTTCCTTCTTTTCCACTTGTTGGCACTATCACAGGAAGCAAGAATCTTGATGTGCTTAACTCTGATTTTTCTCATCTCTCAACACGGAGAATAATACAGCTTCCCTTATAGACCTCGAAGGAATGCAGTGAGAAGAGGTCATGGGGGAAGATGGAGGTGAGGGTGCTTTGCGAGGGGACTTTAGAAAGACAAGGTGTTGCTCTGTGCCTTGGTGAGTGCCTGTGGAGCAACCAGGAGGCCAAGGGATTCCTGTGGAAAGAAAACTGAGGTGAAAAGGGGGGCCATCTAAGAGGACTTTGCTTTATCTCCATTGGTGGAATTTTAAGTAACGAGCATGTTTTAATAGATTACTTGTAATTTTAAAATGAAAGTGTACAGAAATAAAATAGGATTTTTTAAAAGGAATATTAAATCAGTTATAGAAGTTTAATGTAAAAGAAGTAACTCATTTTTTCTTCAACTGTAGTTCCACAATCCTTCATTATTCTGAATCCAAAAAGCTTTGAAAGCAAAGATTTTTTTTCATATGTTTTCAGCAAGCTTATTTGATCATAAAACATAATTTTCGCTAATGTGAGGCTAGTTTTTATTTCTGTACTTACACTTTTTGTAAATGTACACAGTGTTAACATGCTATGTAATATACAAGAACTAACTTTTGAAAAGCTGAAAATTCTGATATATCAGATTTTATATAAGGAATGGTGCCTACCTGAATATGTATATTAAGTTTATGAATAAAACACATGCTCTAGTAGTTTCATTCAGGGTAAATTTATGAGCCAGTAGATTTATTCAGGCTAAATCTATGAGCCTCAGATCCGGTAACATTTTTGAGAGCATAATTCAGTACAACAAACATTTACTGAGCACGTTCTGCTATGGTTTGCACGTTTGTCTCCTCTGTTGAGATTACGTTGAAACTTAATCTCTAAGGTGGCAGTGTTGAGAGGTGGGGCCTTTGAGAAGTGATTGGGTCATGAGGGCTCTGCCCTCATGAATGGATTAATCAATCAATGGGTTAATGGACTAATTGGGTTGTCATGGGAGCGGTACTGATGGCTTTATAAGAGGAAGAGAGATGTAAGCTAGCACACTCAGCCCCCTGACCACATGATGACTTGTGTTGCCTCGGGATTCTGCAGAGAGTCCCCACCAGCAAGAAGGCCCTCACCAGATGCAGCCCCTTGATCTTAGACCTCTTAGCTTTTATAACTGTAAGAAATAAATTCCTTTTCTCTATAAATTACCCAGTTTCAGGTATTCTGTTGTAAGCAACAGAAAATGGACTATGTTTCTTTGTATGGCAATATAAAGACTAGCAAGTGGTGATTGCTGCTCCCAAGGAATTTGCATTATAGTGGGGAAAACACTTCTTTTTAAATTTAACACAAGGTACATTGAGCTCACTGCTGTAACAGGATGATAATCAGATCACAAAGATGAGAGAGAGCCCAGGGCCGGGCCAGGAAGGTGACGGAATCCAGTCTGCAAGCAGCAAGGAGGGAGAGAAGATTGTTTAAAGGCTCAGTATTTTCAGTCCTTTTTCTTTCTAAGTAGTACGTTGTGTTGTTGACATGCTTGTGTTGTTGACACCCTTTCTGTGAGCACTAAGGGGTCCTATGGATTCAGCATTCCCCAAACGTTCCCCAGGGTGATGAGACACACTGAAGGTGTAAAGATTGGGGGAACGGCGCTCAGTCATTCCAAACTATGGCGAGTAGTAGTCGATAGTCTTCCTTACCAAAGGTGGCGCTGTGGCAGAGAAGACAGTGCAGGGGTTCAGAAATGCCAGTTGCCCCTAAAAGGGTAATGGTAAAGCCCCATTTTGCGGGGGTGGTTGATATTGAAATACATTGGTCTTAAAGCCACCAGTAGAGTTGTGGATAGTGAAGACAGACACTGATGATTAAAATGTTATTAAAACCAGTTTTTCCACTAACCCTATATTGGCCAGACCAAATGCTGAGATTTAATAAATGAGGGACCAGAGAATTCTTTTTTTAAAAAAATCTCTTGGTGCCTTATTTATATCCAGGGTGGCTTATGGCTTTGGTGCTTCTATTATTGCCCCTTTTTCCTTCCTTCCTTCCTTCCTTCCTTCCTTCCTTCCTTCCTTCCTTCCTTCCTTCCTTCCTTTTCTTCCTTCCTTCTTTCTTTCATTCTTTCTCTCTCTTCCTTTCTTCTCTCTCCTTTTCTTTCTCTCTCTCTTTCTTCTTTCTTTTTTTCTTTTTGTTTTCTGTGGAATCTACCTCTTTTTCTTTTATTTCCACTTTTATGATTACTAGAAAGTCATAGCTCCATAATATGGATATAATAGCATATCTGGAATGACTGTGACTCCAGAGTTGCAGGTAGAAGCAGCTCCAGGTCATGTAGAGAAGCTGTGTGTCTGGCCGGGCGCGGTGGCTCAAGCCTGTAATCCCAGCACTTTGGGAGGCCGAGACAGGCGGATCACGAGGTCAGGAGATCGAGACCATCCTGGCTAACACGGTGAAACCCCGTCTCTACTAAAAAATACAAAAAACTAGCCGGGTGAGGCGGCGGGCGCCTGTAGTCCCAGCTACTCGGGAGGCTGAGGCAGGAGAATGGCGTAAACCCAGGAGGCGGAGCTTGCAGTGAGCTGAGATCCGGCCACTGCACTCCAGCCTGGGCGACAGAGCGAGACTCCGTCTCAAAAAAAAAAAAAAAAAAAAAAAAAAAAAAAGAAGCTGTGTGTCCTTTAATGGAAGATAATTTGAGCATTAAAAAAATATATATTTTCAGCCTTCCATCAAACACAGGAGAGCAGTTGCAGAATTAGCAGGCAGGAAACACTGTCTTTATGATCCATGACAACTTCAGTAGCTGTTTGACATTCATGAGCTCTGGTGGCCTAACTGAAAAGCCCTGGTGATTAGCAGTACAGCAGAGAAAAATTGCAAAGGACTAACAGCACAATAGCATAGGCACTGGTTTAAATCTTAGCCTCTAGAGTCCCAAGTTGTGAAAGCTCTAATGGGAAAGGGCTCCAAACTCACATCATTCCACGCAGAGGGAGCTGTGGCTCGTGGCTCTGGGGAAAGCTAATGGCTCCTTGTCATGACCATAATTTCATTGTAGTGTCAGTTGCCAAACCCGAAGAGAAAATGGAGAGGAGAATAACTTTTATGAAACGATTTCCTCTCAAACACACAAAACTTGTCCACTTAGTTGGAGCTGCATTCCTCCTAGGGGATGCCATCTTCTGGGCTGTCAAACCCATAACATTTGTGGGTGGCAAGATGATGTCATCTGTGTTCAGCAGCTTGCAGCAATTTCCACTGTGCGCCCTGCGCAGAGGTTGAGATGATTGCCATAAATGGGATCTAAGCTTACAGATGACAGCCTCACTTTTCGTTTCCATTGAGTTCACAATACTCTTTAGCAGGATGACAATTGTGCTGTCGTCAACGTTACATCATGCTATCTCCCTCGAAATGGCATCATTCAAGCGTGTGAGCACAGCTGTGAAAACAAAACAGATTTTGCTGTGAGCTTAGTACATCCTCAAGGCACATTCTAATTGGTTTGCTTGTTTCAAAGTAATATCAAAAGTATAATGTAAAAAGTGTTGCTGTTGCAAGTGAGTCAGAGAGAAGTTCAGGAGCTCTGGAGGCCTCGAGAGATCAGGCGTGGGTGGCGCGGCTGGGCCCTGTCAGTAGAGCCCCTGTCATGAGTCTTGTTCCTGCATGGCGGCCCAGCGTGAGCTTGGGTAGAAGTGCTCCTGAACAGCCTATGGAGAAACCGCCGGCCCGCCATGCAAATTCCCCTTAGTCAACAAGGCTGGGGGGCACTTACATCACAGCTGATAACCACGGGGGACCAAGTGAGTATTTCCCAATCTGAAGACAACATTTCCTATAACCACTATCAAGATCTGCAAGGCTGAGCACCTTTGACAATGAATAATTCCACATCTGGAGAAACATCCCAACAAATAAATGTAACAACAGTATATGATAAGCAGATACTGTCAGCTCACAGTGCAATGCGGAAGAAGCTTCCTGATGTTGGAATAAGTGTCAGCTGACAAGATGTTTCCTAGATGAATAGGAAAGGCTGACATGACTGACTGTGGATTAAAATGTGAACCAAAGGAAGGTTTACTTCCTTTATTCTACAAATGGCAAAAACTGCCTAACTCACAGAAGATGCCTATTTTGTGGCTATCAGAAATGGCTTTACTATACTTTGTGTAAAAAGTGTGTCACTTGGACCCCTGGGACACACACTGGAGAGTCACCGGCAGAGAGTTCTGAGCAGTTTGGGACTTCAGGTTGTTGCCCGTCTGGACAGCGGGACAGTGCTGGAGCTCTCTTAGCTGCTCAGTCTTGTCTTGTGTTATATTATAAAAAGTGCAGAGAGGGAAAGAAGAAAAAGAAGTTCACCAGGACAGCAGAAAAAAGGTGCCTCCGTGCCACTGCACTCCAGCCTGGGGGACAGAGTGAGACTCCGTCTCAAACAAACAAACAAAATGGTGCCTCCTTCAAAGAGCTGTGTATCCCTAGGCAGAAGCCATCTAGTGGGAGCCAGCGATGATTCATTCCTGGGATTCACGTCTCCTTCCAAAATGGAAGGATATTCGGAGGCTCAGTATTGCCAAGCGGGGGAAGACTTAGAGGTGGTTTACGTTGCTGGGGCTGCCATAACAAAGTACCCCAGACTGGGTGGTTCAAACACCAGGGTTGGTTTCTCCTGAGGCCTCTCTCCTTGGCTTGTAGGTGACATCTTCTCCCCATGTCCCCAGGTGGTCTTCCCTGTGTGATTCTGTGTCCTAATCCCCTGCTTGTAAGGACACCAGTCACACTGGCTGAGGACCCACCTAACAGCCTCCCTTTAACTGAATTATCTCTGTGGAAAACCTGAGGTCCTGGGGGTTAGGACTTCTATGTTTGAATTTGGGAGGGGCACAATGTGGCCCATAGCAGAGAGCATCTTCAGAGTCCGTGTCTCCCGCAGCTAAAGTGAGCACGCTCTCGGCCTCACTGCACAGGACTGCCGTGGTGTGATGGGAAGGACCACTAGAGAATCTCGGGCTGGGTGTGTGGCTCAGGCCTGTAATCCGGCAACTTTGGGAGGCTGAGACCAGCGGATGATTTGAGGTCAGGAGTTCGAGACCAGCCTGACCAACATGTTGAAACCCCGTCTCTACTAAAAATACAAAAATTAGCCCGGTGTGGTGGTGCGCACCTGTAGTTCCAGCTACTCTGGAAGCTGAGGCAGAAGAATCTCTTGAACCTGGGAGGCGGAGGTTGCAGTGAGCCGGGATTGTGCCACTGCACTCCAGCCTGGGCGACAGAGTGAGACTCTGTCTCAAAAAAAAAAAAAAAAAAAAAAAAAGAGAGAATATCAAGGATGACACCATTTGGGTTTGTCTTTATAGCTCTACTGTAAAATTCCATCACTAGCCTTATTTGCATTTAAAAACCGCTTATCGTCCTACACAAGGGACAAAGTTTAGAACTGCTATGGAAAAATTTTTTTCCTAGGGGAAGAGTTAATTTCTCCCTTCACTTCTGCCAACAGAAGTTTCCAGGGTGGAGGGCACTCCTTCAAGTCCTTATGAGGCCCTCATTATTGTGTCTGTTTTGCAGACAAAAAACTTTGCCAGCAAGTCTTTGGCAGAGACAGCCCTGTAACTCAGAAATTCCAGACTCCCCCAGCCTCAGTGACACAGATGTGAGCTGCTACCACTGCCGACGAGTAGCTCTTTCTGGTGGGGTATCGTGGAGCTGCTCGGCTGCACATAGCAACACAACACACCTCAGAACCCCACCACTCTTCCTTTGATACAAAAGGGCGGTTGCCACTGTGGGTGTCAGGGTTTGGCTGGAGCAACAAACATCACATTTGTGTTTATGAAAAAATGCAGAGTTTTTTTAATTGAGCAGAAAAATTCTACTTACATCACTAGGGTTTGTCCATCATTAAATGCATGTGGTGTATTTTATATTATGTCTGACCCATGTGTGTGAGGCTGTAGGTTCTTCTCTGTTTAAACACTGAGCGAGGAGGCACAACTGAGTAAATACTAGGTATCTAAGACCTAATTTTTATGTTGGCCAAAAGGTTCTTGGCTTCACAGTTCTCCCATTATTAATAAGTCTGAAGACTTAAGATACTACATCGATTTTGTTACCTGAATGCAATCAGTTCTTCAAATTTCTTAACTTTTTATGTTTACACATATGGACTGAAAAGAGAGGATAAAGAAGACAATGACATAGCCACAGGAGATGAAATATGGAATAAAGGCTGGGCGCAGTGGCTCACACCTATAATCCTAGGACTTTGGGAGACCGGTGGCGGATCATCTGAGGTCAGGAGTTCGAGACCAGCCTGGCCAACATGGTGGAACTCTGTCTCTACTAAAAATACAAAAATTAGCCAGGCGTGGTGGCATGCACCTGGAATCCCAGCTACTTGGGAAACTGAGGCAGGAGAATCGCTTGAACCCAGGAGGCAGAGGTTGCAGTGAGCCAAGATTGTGCCATTGCACTCTAGCCTGGGCAACAAGAGAGAAACTCTGTCTCAAAAAAAAAAAAAGAAAGAAAGAAAGAAAAGAAATATGAACTAAAATTCTCTAAAAATTTTTTTTTATTTCTATGGAGTTATAACTTCACTAAATAGCAAAGAGAGAAGAAGAAAAATATATTTGTTTTTAAAAATATTTTTCTAAGCTTTTCATAAGGGGTTCTGTTTATAAGTAACTTTGAAATTAATTTTATTGTCTTTGGTACCAGAAATTTTGACTCAAACAGAGAAAGTCTGGGTATGTGCATTCAGTGAAATAGATGTATTGAGTGATGCAGTATCCTTCGGAAGTTAAAAGGAATAAACTGATGCATCTTTAGACCATTGAATATCAAGCACTGAGAAACTTCTTTTTCAGAGACAGGTGGTAATTTACTCTGAATTAGTGTACACGTAATAAGTGGTAGGATATTCCTAAATCAGCTATTTATTAAATAAAATACAATAGGGACTGAGGAGTCTTTCATTGGTTAGTGAAGGTATTAAAGTTTGCTCAAACGTCTTAATTTAAAGCAAATAAATTTACAGATAGATTAATTGTGAAGGCAGTGTCCAATTTACAGTCCATACACTCTACAATGCAAAAAGTACAAAAAATCTAAATTTTCAGGTTTAGAATGTGCAATTTGGATGGATCATATAGTTTAAGAGAAAAGGAAGGGAAAACAAAAAACTGTTGTAATCACTACACCTAAGATAATTGTGCTTTTTTATTTTCTATTTATTATTTTTTCATTTTGAGACAGAGTCTCGCTGTGTCACCCAGGCTGGAGTGCAGTGGCACAATCTTGGCTCACTGCAACCTCCACCCCTCTGGCTCAAGCAATTCCCCTGCCCCAGCCTCCCAAGTAGCTGGGATTACAGGTTCATGCCACCACGCCCAGCTAATTGTTTTGTATTTTTAGTAGAGATGGGGTTTCACCGTGTTGGCCAGACTGGTCTTGAACTCCTGACCTCAGGCAATCCACCTGCCTCGGCCTCCCAAAGTGCTGGGATTATAGGCGTCAGCCACTGCACCCGGTCTGTTCTTTCATTTGAAAAAGATGTTCTGGGTCTCTCAGGTAAAGGTGTCTGGGTTGGGGACACAATTTATTTCTAAACACTAATTCCCCACTCAATTCTACATAAATAACCTAAAAAATGTAAATTTAGCAAAAGCCTGTACTTATACAGAAACCTAAGGAAGAAAGTCATTAAAACGGCAGAAGTAAGTCACCTTGAGGGATGACACAGCCTCCTGGGAAGTGACGGGCAAAGTTCTGTTCCCTGTGAATCTCTAGGCTTGGAGGGTAGAGTTCTGGAGGAAAGAGTGGGCTGCGAGACTTACCTGGGGCTGTGGTCTGAATGTTTGTGTCCCTACCAAATTCAGATGTTGAAACCTAATCACCAATGTGCTGGTATTAGGAGGTGAGCCTTTGAGAGGTGGTGAGGTCACGAGGGTGGAGTGCTTGTGAATGGCATTAGTGCCCTTATAATAGAGACCAGAGAGCTGCCTTCCCCTTTTCACTATGTGAGGATGCAGTAAGAAGGCACCACCTGTGAAACAGCAAGAAGCTCTCCCTAGAAACGGAATCTACCAGCACCTTGACCTTGGACTTCCCAGCGTCCAAACCTGTGAGCAGTAACTTTCTGTTGTTTCTAAGCCCCCCAGTCTGGTGGTATTGTTACAGCAGCCCGAATGAACTAAGATACCTGAAAAGCTCCAGGTGAAGGCAGTCTAGGTATCCTGTCTAGGTATCCTGCCAGGATCCCTGTTTTGGGGGGTCAATGCAGGAACTCAGAGGTCCAGATGACTGCAATTAGTGAAGAACCGTGGTTCTGTGCCTCTGGGGAGAGGATCTTATGCTTTTCCCAGTGTAAAGATGATCCTAATTGTGGTGATGAACAGTCTGGTAAAATTGCGCTGACCCCCAAGCCGAACAAGAAGTTGCTGGTCCTGGTGGGAGCAGCATCCCTGGATGGGGGCTCACAGAAAGGCCAGTCTTTGTTGGCACAGTGAAAGCTATATAGAAAAACGAGACTGAACAGGTAGACACACGTGTGCCAGATCGGAGGCCTGGTCACAGCAAGCCTGCTATCAGGCAGAGTGGCTTCTCAGGCAGAGTGGCTTCTCTGTGAACAGAGGCGCAATGACACAGAGACAGAGTTCCCTGTGCAGCATAGCCTGTGGCTCACATGCTGTCCTCTGTCCTCAAACAGATCGATGGATTAACGACAATCAGTAAGCAAGAACAAAATTAACATGGTGTCTAGGAAAAGATTCTTTATCATGACATCCCACCAGTAAGATTCAGAGATTCCAGACTCCTGGAATATTTTTGAAATATTTTTGAAATCTATTTTTGAAAAATATTGTTGGCAAAAAATAAATTTCAGACAGCATCTGCTTTTTACTCTCAATGGCATTCAAGAAATATGATCTCCCTAAAGTAAGATGAACCGTGAGAGGACTTGTCAACAGAAGACTCAGCCGAGACGTAAGCAGAACCATAAAGGGAAGTAAGGGGGCACTGAGGAAGTGTTTCAGAGCTGTACAGATAACATTAAAGTTTCAAAATGCATCAGAACCAGTAGAGCAGAATCAACCCTGCCAAGAACTATTTCAGTCATACAGAAGAGAGCCCAGAAAAAAAAATGTATCTGCCATAATGCAAAAAACTAATGCCAAAAAAAGGAGAAAAGAATATGGGGGATTTCATGGCCATATGATGGAGATAAAACATGTGGATAATTGGTATTTATGAAGAAAACACCAGAACAAATGGAATGAAAAATTAATATTTAAAGACATATAAAAAGTCCTAGAAACCTAAATATTTCTATTAAAATAGCTCACTGGGTACTGGACAAAATGAAGAGAGTCAAACACTGAACATATCCTGGTGAAACTTGAAATTTACATATAAATAAAGAACATCTTGAAAAAAGGTCATACACCAAAAAAAGAGAGAGAGAGATTGGAAAGGGAAATATAGATTGGTCTCAAAATTATAATATAGATGCTAAAATCAGTGAAGCAACCAACATTTGTAGAGTTTTGAGGGAGAAACTTTGTGACCCAAAATTCCTTACATAACCAAGCTGGTTTCACCTGTCAGGAATGGAAAGATTTAAGGGCTCATGAATAAATAATCCATGTATTCTTCATGGAGGGAAGAGCTCTCAGAGAAGTAGCCTCTTGCTGCTCAAACTATGGGCCATAGCCCAACAGCATCTCATCACCCGGGACCTTGTTAGAAAACCAGAAACTCAGGCTTCACCCCAGACCCATGAATCAGAACCTGCAAGCTATCAAGATCTCCATGTGATTTATATGCATATTAAAGTTCAAGAAGGACTGCTGTATTAAACCAAGTAATTAATCAAACTGTAAAACCCTCAAAACAGTGAAGTCATAGTTGAGGACTGTAGTGAACATTTAAATAACCATAAACTCAAATATTAATAAATGTATATTGAAAGTCTACATATACGTTTATATAATTTCAGGGCAATTCTTCTGGTGGCTTACGATTAACCCAACCTTCTTCACTTTTTGCTTATGGTTCTCAAGAATAACTGTAGAATGTGCTGAGAATGAAGTATTCTGAGATGGAGGGAACTGCCTGAATCAGCGTGGGCCTTGCTCCTGTCCCGCCTAAGGACTGGAACACCTTGAGTTATGGAGGAACTGCCCAGGACAGCCCAGGCTTTGTTCCTCTCTCCCTAGAAGCTGGATGTCTTGCAAAGCTTTAGCCTAGTGTGACACATTGCCCCTGACATATATAATCCAGGGAGGGCTGCCTTTCAGGGTCCCTCAGCTGTGGTGCAAGTACAGCATGTACCTTCAAGACTCCATCTCTCCAAGCAGCTTTCTGAGCCTTGGGGGACCAGCTCATAAGGGAGCCCAGGCTTATGTTGCCTCTTGCTGCCTATCTGCATATAATAAACTCACTTCATATAACTCGTTGCATGTGAGCGTGTTCTGTCTCACTGGACTCAGGCAAGTTGGCAACCAGTGCACAGTGAACCTACTTCACAATAACATAAAATAGTAACTTGAAAATAAATGTTGTCCGAAATCTAACATAAACAGAGAGGAAGAAGGGGTAGGTGACAGGAAATAAAATGTGCCTATTGTGTCGCCTAGTTCAAAGATATTCAATAGAAGTCTTAATCTTGAGATGTTGTATTCTTGGAATTGGTAGACATATATTCTTCTGAGCTATCATTATACACAAAGAATCATTGTAAACGTTCTGATGATCATCTTTCCAAAACAGACCAATTAGTTTTTACAAATGACACCATACTATTCATACATTTTTAAAACCTACCCATTGAATATGATGTGCCTAGGTATGTATTTTGTTGTTGTTTTTATGTGTGTGTGTGTGTGTGTGTTTACTTTACTGTAAGCCTTTTTTTTTTTTTAATGCTTTAAGTTCTAGGGTACATGTGCACAACGTGCAGGTTTGATACATAGGTATAAATGTGCCATGTTGGTTTGCTGCACCCATCAACTCATCATTTACATTAGGTATTTCTCCCAGTGCTATCCCTCTCCGCTCCCCACTCCCCACAATAGGACCTGGTGTCTGATGTTCCCCTTCCTGTGTCCAAGTGATCTCATCGTTCAGTTCCCACCTATGAGTGAGAACATGCGGTATTTGGTTTTCTGTTCTTGCAATAGTTTGCTGAGAATGATGGTTTCTAGCTGCATCCATGTCCCTACAAAGGATACAAACTCATCCTTTTTTATGGCTGCATAGTATTCCATGGTGTATATGTGCCACATTTTCTTAATGCAGTCTGTCATTGATGGACATTTGGGTTGATTCCAAGTCTTTGCTATTGTGAATAGTGCTGTAAAAAACATACGTGTGCATGTGTCTTTATAGCAGCATGACTTATAATCCTTTGGGTAATGTCCCCAGTAATGGGATGGCTGAGTCAAATGGTATTTCTAGTTCTAGATCCTTGAGGAATCGCCACACTATTTTCCACAATGGTTGAATTAGTTTACAGTCCCACCAACAGTGTAATAGTGTTCCTAATCCTCCACATCCTCTCCAGCACCTGTTGTTTCCTGATTTTTTAATGATTGCCATTCTAACTGGTGTGAGATGGTATCTCATTGTGGTTTTGATTTGCATTTCTCTAATGGTGAGTGATGATGAGCATTTTTTCATGTGTCTGTTGGCTGTATGAATGTCTTCTTTTGAGAAGTATCTGTTCATATCCTTTGCCCACTTTTTGAGAGGGTTGTTTGCTTTTTTCTTGTAAATTTGTTTGAGTTCTTTGTAGGTTCTGGATATTAGCCCTTTGTCAGATGAGTAGATTGCAAAAATTTTCTCCCATTCTGCAGGTTGCCTGTTCACTCTGATGGTAGTTTCTTTTGCTGTGCAGAAGCTCTTTAGTTTAATTAGATCACATTTGTCAATTTTGGCTTTTGTTGCCATTGCTTTGGTGTTTTAGACATGAAGTCCTTGCCCATGCCTATGTCCTGAATGGTATTACCAAAGTTTTCTTCTAGGGTTTTTATGGTTTTAGGTCTAACATTTAAGTCTCTAATCCATCTTGAATTAATTTTTGTATGAGGAGTAAGGAAAGGATCCAGTTTCAGCTTTCTACTTATGGCTAGTCGATTTTCCCAGTACCATTTATTAAATAGGGAATCCTTTCCCCATTTCTTGTTTTTGTCAGGTTTGTCAAAGATTGGATGGCTGTAGATGTGTGGTATTATTTCTGAGGACTCTGTTCTGTTCCATTGGTCTATATCTCTGTTTTGGTACCAGTACCATGCTGTTTTGGTTACTGTAGCCTTGTAGTATAGTTTGCAGTCAGGTAGCGTGATGCCTCCAGCTTTATTCTTTTGGCTTAGGATTGTCTTGGCAATGTGGGCTCTTTTTTGGTTCCATATGAACTTTAAAGCATTTTTTTCCAATTCTGTGAAGAAAGTCACTGGTAACTTAATGGGGATGGCATTGAATCTACAAATTACCTTGGGCAGTATGGGCATTCTCAGGATATTGATTCTTCATATTCGTGAGCATGGTATGTTCTTCCATTTGTTTGTGTCCTCTTTTATTTCACTGAGCAGTGGTTTGTAGTTCTCCTTGAAGAGGTCCTTTACATCCCTTGTAAGTTGGATTCCTAGATATTTTATTCTCTTTGAAGCTATTGTGAATGAGAGTTCATTCATGATTTGGCTCTCTGTCTGTTACTGGTGTATAAGAATGCTTGTGATTTTTGCACATTGATTTTGTATCCTGAGACTCTGCTGAAGTTGCTTATCAGCTTAAGGAGATTTTGGGCTGAGATAATGGGGTTTTCTAAATATACAATCATGTCATCTGCAAACAGGGACAATTTGATTTCTTCTTTTTCTAACTGAATACCCTTGATTTCTTTCTCTTGCCTGATTGCCCTAGCCAGAACTTCCAACACTATGTTGAATAGGAGTGGTGAGAGAGGGCATCCCTGTCTTGTGCCAGTTTTCAAAGGGAATGCTTCCAGTTTTTGCCCATTCAGTGTGATATTGGCTGTAGGTTTGTCATAAATAGCTCTTATTATTTTGAGATACGTTCCATCAATACCGAATTTATTGAGAGTTTTTAGCATGAAGGCTGTTGAATTTTGTCAAAGGCCTTTTCTGCATCTATTAAGATAATCATGTGGTTTTTGTCTTTGGTTCTGTTTGTATGCTGGATTATGTTTATTGATTTGCGTATGTTGAACCAGCCTTGCATCCCAGGGATGAAGCCCATTTGATCATGGTGGATCAACTTTTTGATGTGCTGCTGGATTCAGTTTGCCAGTATTTTATTGAGGATTTTTGCATTGATGTTCATCCGGGATATTGGTCTAAAATTCTCTTTTTTTGTTGTATCTCTGTCAGGCTTTGGTATCAGGATGATGTTGGCCTCGTAAAATGAGTTAGGGAGGATTCCCTCTTTTTCTATTGATTGGAATAGTTTCAGAAGGAATGGTACCAACTCCTCCTTGTACCTCTGGTAGAGTTTGGCTGTGAATCCGTCTGGTCCTGGACTTTTTTTGGTTGGTAGGTTATTAATGATTGCCTCAATTTCAGAGCCTGCTATTGGTCTATTCAGGGATTCAACTTCTTCCTGGTTTAGTCTTGGAACAGTGTAAGTGTCCAGGAAATTATCCATTTCTTCTAGGTTTTCTAGTTTATTTATGTAGAGATGTTTATAGTATTTACTCTGTTGGTAGTTTGTATTTCTGTGGGATCAGTGGTGATATCCCCTTTATCATTTTTTATTGTGTCTATTTGATTCTTCTCTCTTTTCATCTTTATTAGTCTTGCTAACACTCTATCAATTTTGTTGATCTTTTTAAAAAACCGGCTCCTGAATTCATTGATTTTTTTTTTTTTGAAGTGTTTTTTGTGTCTCTATCTCTTTCAGTTCTGCTCTGATCTTAGTTATTTCTTGTCTTCTGCTAGCTTTTGAATTTGTTTGTTCTTGCTTCTCTAGTTCTTTTAATTGTGATGTTAGGGGGTTGATTTTAGATCTGTCCTGCTTTCTCTTGTGGGCATTTAGTGCTACATATTTCCCTCTACACACTGCTTTAAATGTGTCCCAGAGATTCTGGTATGTTGTGTCTTTGTTCTCATTGGTTTCAAAGAACATCTTTATTTCTGCCTTCATTTTGTTGTTTACCCAGTAATCATTAAGGAGCAAGTTGTTCAGTTTCCATGTAGTTGTGTGGTTTTCAGTGAGTTTCTTAGTCCTGAGTTCTAATTTGATTGCACTATGGTCTGAGAGACAGTTTGTTGTGATTTCTGTTGTTTTACATTTGCTGAGGAATGCTTTACTTCTAATTATGTGGTCAGTTTTAGAATAAGTGTGATGTGGTGCTGAGAAGAATGTATATTCTGTTTATTTGGGGTGGAGAGTTCTATAGTTGTCTATTAGGTCTCTTTGTTGCAGAGCTGAGTTCAGGTCCTAGATATCTCATAACCTTCTGTCTCATTGATTCTGTCTAATATTGACAGGTGTTAAAGTCTCCTATTATTGTGTGGGAGCTCCATGCCCTTTGTAGTCTCAAGGACTCAGCTTTTATGAATCCTTGGGAACCCTGTATGTAAGGCATATATTTAGGATAGCCAGGTCTTCTTGCTGGAACTGGTCCTTTACCCAACAGTGTAATGGCCTCTTTTGGTTTCTTTTGATCTTTGTTGGTTTAAAGTCTGTTTGCCTGAATTAGGATTGCAACTCCCCTGCTTTTGCTTTCCATTTGCTGGTAGATCTCCTTCATCCCTCATTTTGAGTCTATGCATGTGTTTGCATCAATGCGAGATGGGTCTCCTGAATACAGCACAGTGATGGCTCTTAACTCTATCCAAATTTGCCAGTCTGTGTCTTTTAACTGGGGTATTTAGCCCATTTACATTTAAGGTTGATATTGTTTTATTTTTTTTTTCATCTACAGGTTTTTTTTATTAGAAAAGAAATTAAGTGTTGTCACTAGAGACTGAAGAAGGAAATTGACAATCTTACAATTCTAGAACAGGCAAACTTCATAAGGGATTCTTAAGTTTTCAAAGTGTGGGGGCTCTTTCACAGATACACTCTTGGTGTAGGGGGCTGTAAGTTTTCTCAGATGTTTTACACTTCGTGCTTTAATCGTTGCTGGTAGTCTAAATCAAACAAATACACAGTGTTCAGGATTATCTGGATAGCCATCTTAAATAACAGAGTGTTCCGCATGACCACAGCCTCTGCACTTGTGCCTCTGATCCATGTGACGCCAAGACCAACTATGCTTTTCATATGATTTCTCCAATTGGGTCCTGTGACCTTTCACAGAATTGTTGAACATTTCCTATGAGATCTATGGAGGACAAGGTGGAGAACACTGGTTCGGAGCAGTGATTTTCAAGGTGGGATGGGATAGGGTGGGGTTGAGTGGAGAGATGCATGTAGTTTGAAAGAACACATTCAAAATACCCACTGATTTCATAATACAAACTCCATAAAGTCAAGGAGCAAAATGATTTCAGCTAATGGACAGTAGCAGATAACCAACTATGGATTCATCATTGTGGAGAAGGAGTCTGGATAAACATAGTTGAAAAACACTGGCTTAGAGGTAGAGACATGCCGACACATGGAGAACAGTAAGAAACGTGTGCCAAAGAGAACAGTTGAGGGTCAGTGAGGGAATCCTGGGCCAGAACTTGTCACAGTCTTCTGAAAACCAAAGAGCACATCCAGAAGAAAACCAAGATGGCCCGTCAACCTTCTTGGCCCTGTGGTTACTGCAGAGCTCCAATCTCCTTTAGCTGTGTCAGCAGTTCCCCACTCTGTTGCATAGAGACTAGATCACTGCATCTGCCTATACAATCTTTACCGATAAAGACTCGAGGAACCGTTCTTGCTCCCGTGAGCTGTTGCAAATAATCTTGAATCTCGTTAGTGTGGTTGGTGGCTGTGATATCGACAAATTCCAGAAGCCCTTGTTTGATGGGCAATTGACTGAGGATCTCTTGGGCCCTCCTGCAGTATGGGCAGGTGGGCTTGAACACAACCACCTTCCCAGGCTGGATTTTGCCGTTCACAAACTCTTGAGCCATGCCGATGGGCGGTCTCCCCAGGAAGAATCCTCAGTTGCAGGTATTGCTTGGGGTATTGAGCCTAATATTGTTATGTGTGAAGTTGATCCTGTCATTATGATATTCGCTGGTTATTTTGCCCGTTTATTGATGCAGTTTCTTCATAGCATTGATGATCTTTACAATTTGGCATGTTTTTGCAGTGGCTGGTACCAGTTGTTTCTTTCCATGTTTAGTGCTTCCTTCAGGAGCTCTTGTAAGGCAGGCCTGGTGGTAACAAAAATCTCTCAGCATTTGCTTGTCTGTAAAGGATTTTATTTCTTCTTCACTTATGGAGCTTAGTTTGGCTAGATATGAAATTTTGGGTTGAAAATTCTTTTCTTTAAGAATGTTGAATATTGGCCCCCACTCTCTTCTGGCTTGTAGGGTTTCTGCTGAGAGATCCACTGTTAGTCTGATGGGCTTCCCTTTGTGGGTAACTCGACCTTTCTGGCTGCCCTTGACACTTTTTCCTTCATTTCAACCTTGGTGAATCTGACGATTATGTGTCTTGGGGTTGCTCTTGTCGAGGAGTATCTTTGTGGTGTTCTCTGTATTTCCTGAATTTGAATGTTGGCCTGCCTTGCTCAGTTGGGGAAGTTCTCCTGGATAATATCCTGAAGAGTGTTTTCTAACTTGGTTCTATTCTCCCCGTCACTTTCAGGTACACCAATCAAACATAGATTTGGCCTTTTCACATAGTACCATATTTCTTGGAGGCTTTGTTTGTTTCTTTTTCCTCTTTTTTCTCTAACCTTGTCTTCTCACTTTATTTCATTAATTTTATCTTCAATCACTGATACCCTTTTTTCCACTTGATCAAATCGGCTATTGAATCTTGTGCATGCGTCACAACATTCTCGTGCCATGGTTTTCAGCTTCAGGTCATTTAAGGTCTTCTCTACACTGTTTATTCCAGTTAGCCATTCATCTAATATTTTTTCAAGGTTTTTAGCTTCCTTGCGATGGGTTCGAACATCCTTCTTTAGCTCAGAGGAGTTTGTTATTACCAACCTTCTGAAGCCTACTTCTGTCAACTCGTCAAAGTCATTCTCCATCCAGCTTTGTTCCGTTGCTGGTGAGGAGCTGCGATCCTTTGGAGGAGAAGAGGTGCTCTGATTTTTAGAATTTTCAGCTTTTCTGTTCTGGTTTCTCCCTATCTTTGTGGTTTTATCTACCTTTAGTCTTTGATGTTGGTGACCTACAGATGGGATTTTGGTGTAGATGACCTTTTTGTTGATGTTGATGCTATTCCTTTCTGTTTGTTAGTTTTCCTTCTAACAGTCAGGTCCCTCAGCTGCAGGTCTGTTGGAGTTTGCTGGAGCTCCACTCCAGACCCTGTTTGCCTGGGTATCACCAGTGGAGGTTGCAGAACAGCAAATATTGCTGCCTGATCCTTCCTCTGGAAGCTTTGTCCCAGAGGGTCAGCCGCCTATATGAGGTATCTGTCGGCTCGTACTGGGAGGTATCTCCCAGTTAGGCTACACAGGTGTCAGGGACCCACTTGAGGAGGCAGTCTGTCTCTTCTCAGAACTCAAACGCCATGCTGGGAGAACCACTGCTCTCTTCAGAGCTGTCAGACAGGGACGTTTAAGTCTGCAGAAGTTGTCTGCTGCCTTTTGTTCAGCTATGCCCTGCCCACAGAAGTCTAGAGGCAGTAGGCCTTGTTGAGCTATGGTGGTCTCTGCCCAGTTCAAGCTTCCTGGCTGCTTTTCATTTGACTTTTTCTTACCTACTTTAGCCTCAGCAATGGTAGATGCCCCTCCCCCAGCCAGGCTACTGCCTCGCAGTTCAATCTCAGACTGCTGCGCTAGCAGTAAGCAAGGCTCCGTGGGTGTGGGGCCCAGCGAGCCAGGTGCAGGATATAATCTCCTGGTGTGCCATTTGCTAAGACCATTGGGAAAGCGTAGTATTTGGGTAGGAGTGTCCCATTTTTCCAGGTAGTCTGTCACAGCTTCCCTTGGGTAGGAAAGGGAAATCCCCTGACCCCTTGTGCTTCCCAGGTGAGGCGACACCCTGCCCTGCTTCAGCTCACCCTCCTTGGGCTGCACCCACTGTCCAACCAGTCCCAGTGAGATGAACCAGGTACTTCAGTTGGAATTGCAGAAATCACCCATCTTCTGCGTTGATCACGCTGGGAGCTGAAGACTGGAGCTGTTCCTATCGGCCATCTTGCTGTTGTTGTTATTTGTTTATTATTTTTATGCTTGGGATTCTCTGAGCTCCTTGGATCTGTGGTTTGATGTATTTTGTTAATTTTGAAAAATTCCTTGTAAATATTTCTCTGAACAATTATTTCTCTCTTCTGGGATTGTAACCACTCATTGTTAGATCATTTGATATTGTTCCACAGCTCTTCAATGTTCTCTGTGTGTGTGTGTGTGTGTGTGTGTGTGTGTTAACTCTTTTTCTCTTTGTGTTTTGGTTGGGTGATTTCTAATATCCTATCTTCAAGTTTATTGATTCTTTTCTTGGTTCTCTCAAGTCTACTGAAGAGTCAGCTAAGTCACAATGGTTTTCTTTCCCCGGGTATTTTCCTTTTTAAACAAGTGTTTTTAATATATTTTTTAAATCCCCTAGTATTTTCATTTGACTTTTTCTTACCGTTTCCATCTTTTTGCTGAAAATGTTCATCTCTTAATGCATGCTGACACTTTCCCCCTAGAGCATCTAATATATGAATTATAATTATTTTAAATTCCTCATCTGGTAGCTTTAATGTCTGGGTTCTTCCTGAGTCTGGGTGTGTTGATTGCATTGTCTCTTGACTTTGGTTGTTTTTGTCTTGTTTTCCATGTGTGTCTTCTAATTTTTGATTGAATATTGGGCATCAGGTACCGAATAACCAACACTATGGTAAATAGTATTTATTCCTGCAAATGGGCATGCCTCCTGTGCTAGGCCATTAGTGTTGGCAATGCTATATTATGAGATATTACATTCTCCTGAGTAAATCTACTTAGGAGTTGAGGTGGGTTTGAGTTTTGTTGTTGCTATGGTGACCTTCAGTACATCACTGGCTTCAATTTTTCTAGCATTACCTTGTGCTTAGGGTGGAGGCTGGGGTTCCAGGAGTTTTTTTCTCAGAGCTCCTGCTTCACCCTCAATTTTCAGTCTTACCTGTTTGTGACAAAGATGGGGAGGCCTATCTCCATGCTCTTGCCCTCTCCACGGAAATAGATTGCTGTTGCTCATTACTTGTTGCTTGCTTGCTGGTGGAGAGAGGGAAGGGAGGTTCTCTCTTGTCCAGATCCAGCTTCAGTCTTAGGCAAGTCTGTCTGCCTAGGTCTTAGGAATGGGACTTTCTCAGTGATCCTGCTCTTCTTCCCAGTGACTCCCAAACTGCCTCATATCTGTGCTGGGTTTTGACTAGGACAGTTCCTCGCCCCTCCCCCACATGTTGCAGACCCCTATTCATATTGTCATATATATGACCCTGGACCCAGAACTCTTTCCTGTGCCTTCTACAGGGGTAGAGCATGTTACTTTTTTTCTTTTTACCCTTTTCCCAGCTCCCCCAAATTTGCCAGTGCCCTGGAAACCTAAAATATAATTATAGGAGAGGAGAGTCCCGTCAGGATTTTGTGACTTTCCTACAACAGCAACCACTCCCATTCTTCAGGTCTGCACCACCAAAGAAGGTTCCCTTGGTCTCATTGCTCTGCTTCCAGACTTTCTCATGAGCATCTAGTGGAGGCCCAGCAGAAGGTCCTGCATGTGAGTGCAAACTCCTTTTGTGTCTGGAGCTCTCAGGGGTGCTGTACTCTTGTGCCAGCCCACACTTGACCTTTGCTCTTAATCATAAAGTTTAGCCAGATTCTTCTTACCCACTTGCACAGTCCCAGCATCTCTTCTTCCTGGTCTCTGCTACAGAGAAATCAGTGAGGGTGTTCCATCTTTCCTTGGAGAAGCCTGACTTTCCTTGGATTTAAGGATATTTGGTTGCCCTCTGCCCTCAGCTCTTTGATGAGTTCATGAAAAGTTATCATATTGTAGCAGATATGGTCTTTTTTGTTTTGTTTTGTTTGTAGTTTATTTTTCTGTTATTAGGGTAGGGGAATAATTTTTCCTGCTTTCTATACTCTAAGTGGAACCAGACATAGTTTCAAATAGTTGATCTCTTCTTTACAAAAAAAAAAAATCTCTGAAGTCTCTAACAGATGAAGAAATTTAAGCACAGAACATTTTAATCACCTGAAGTTATACAGCCAGGAGTAGTGCTGATATTCAAGCCTCTCAGTAGTCTGATGGCAGAGGCTGCACCACGAACCACTAAAATACACCACTGTGCACATCGCACATGGTCTAAATATGCCATTTTTAATTTACTCAATGCTTTCCTGAGGGGTAGCAGTTTGCTTCACGTCGTTTGCTATTATAAACAATGCTGCAATGAAATTGTGAAGTTATCTCCCAAGGATAAGGTCCTGGACCTATTGCTGGGTCAAAAGGTATTCTTATCTAAATTTAAAATACCTACTGCCCAATATCAACTAGGAAGAGTCCTTTAAAAACTACATTGAAACTCTTTTCAATGACAAAATTACAGAAGTGGTATGAAGACAAACTTACTGCAGAAATTCAAATGCAAATGTTAGTTATATGCACATAACCTAGAAATACTTAACAATTAAGAAAAAACTAGGTATGTCATGATTACATAAAATATATGTAGATTCTATTTTATCATTTCTACCGTAAAATATGCACAAAACTATTATAAAAAGTTAAAATGTATCAAAACTCATGCATGTAAACACTTACAGACCATACATGGCACCATTCTCAGTCAAGAGACATATAAACAAACATAAAGATGCAGTATTAAATCATAACTGCATTAAATTAACTGTAGCATGTACTGTACTACTATAAAAATTTTGCAGCCACCTCCTATAGCTATTGCAGTGAGCTCAAGTGTTGTATCAGCTTCAGATGCTGTGTGATGCTTATCATCTCCCTTCAAGCAGTTCGTCTCCTCAGTAAATTGTGTATCACAGTAAAAAGTGATCTTGCGGTTCTCATGTATTTTTCATTGTGTTTGCTGCAATACCATAAACCTGGAATAACACCAGGGGACCCGTACAAAGCAGCACTAGGGATGCCGGAAGGGTTCCCAGGAAGCAGAGAAAAGTCATGACATTACAAGAAAAAAGTTGAATTGTTTGATATGCACTGAGGTCTGCAGCTGTGGTTGCCGCCATTTCAGACAGGTGAGGCATCTTGTAAACAGATGACATAAACTTACGGTATTGATAAATACAGCACAGTGGTGCAAATGTATTTTCCCTTCTGTATGATTTTCTCAATAATATTTTCTTTTCTCTGGCTTACTTTATTGGAAGAATACAGTATATAACACATATAACCTACAAAATGTGTGTTGTTTGACTGTTTATGTTAACTGTAAGGCTTCTGATCAACAGTAGGCTATTAGTAGTTAAGTTTTGGGGAGTCAAAAGTTACACATGGATTTTCGACTGTGTGCGGGTCAGTGCCCCTAACTCCCACATTGTTCAGGAGTCAATGTGTGTGTATATATACATATATATATAAAATATATATAAACACACTGTGTGTGTATATATATACACACACACACACACAGTGTATATATTATATATATATGTGTCTCTGTGTGTCTTTACTCCTGGCCCACTCCAGTCCTACCTCTCTTCCTGCACCAACCACTATTGCTGTCTGCCACGTATAGTGGATAGGATTTTGAAAGCAGAGAGGAGAGCATTTCAAGCAGAAAGCACAGCACGAGCAAACGAAGAGAGTTGGAAATGACACACATCTGGCAGGAACAATAGGAAAGCAAGCCTGTCTGAAGCAGAGTTATGCAATGTCAGAGACAAGTTTGCATAAGTAGAGGGAGCTACAGAAGCCAGGCAGAGGACTTGTGGTATGATATCATTGGAAATACAGAGCTATTCTTTATTTTGGGACAGAGCAGTGAGATGATAAAGCTGTTGTCTCAAGATGATCCTGGCCCAAACAATTGTACATTGTTTGGATGTTTGGATGGGAGCACATGGAATCAGGAGTCATGGCCAAGACACTGTGGAGATAATCCATGAAGGAGGTGGCGAAGGCCTGAGCCACATGGTCATATTAGATATAGAGAGGAAGGCATAGAATATTACTTCTCAATAAATTAACTGACACGTGACCCACTGGAAGTTATCAACATGTCGAAGAGGTAACGAGCTTGTTTACTGTGTGTATATAAGGCTGAGTATTACAACTGCTTAAGATAAATGTTTTATTAATTTTCCCTGCTTAAATTCCATAGTCAAGTATTATCATTTCTCCCCTACATACACTCTCCCTCTGTTGCCGCCCTCTGCCTTTGTTTCCTCACTTAGCTAAATCATAAGCCTGACTAAACCCAGCTGCCTGTTGTGTGACTGAACCACACAGCAGAACATACCTGGAGAAAATCCGGGTATGTCACACTGACATCAAGTGGAGCCTCAAGGCCACCAGGCATTAATACCAAACTGCCTGTTTCCTTCCCTCTCCCATTCTCACCGTGACCTCTATTTCAGACCTTTGCTGCCCTCCCCAAACCTCCAGCACTTCCCCTGTCTTCAGTGTCAGCTCATGGTACTGCTTTCTATTACAGTGGAAAACAGAAGCCACTGGAGGGGACAGGTGCCAGCTCCTACCATTAGCCACCTGGACCCACCTCTCTGGATGTGTGCCCACCCACTGTGCCTGCCCTCCTCTTATCACTGACAACCACTGGGGCTCCTTGGAAAGCCAACCTCTGTCACTACTCACCGGTGACATCCGCCTGCACTCCCTCAGGGCACTGCTCCAGAAATTCTCCCTTCTGTCTCCTGTGGCAGCCAATGTTTTCTTCATTTCTGGGTCATCTAACAATCAAACATGTTGACTCTTCTTTCATGTTAAAAAACAAAAACAAAAACACAAAACCCTCTGGGCCCCCTCTCTGCTTTAGTTACTATTGTATTCTTTTCCGTTGCTTTATGAGACAAGTTCTCCCAAAGAGTTATATTCATTGTTTCTAATTCCTTTCTTCTCCCTCTGGAAGCCACTCCAGTTGGATTTTTACTACCACCTGTCCACCAAAACTACTATTACCAAGGTCTCCACATCCAAAGGTGAGTGCTTAGAGCTTGTTACACGTGAACTGTCCACAGGATGCCCTGTCAATGTACTATCCAAACTGGGACATGTGGGAGGGGGAATGGCTGGGAGTAACGACTAGACCATGTCAGTAGGTGTAAACTGGGATTGTCTGGGGCAAACGAAGATGTATCAGCAGATTCGAAATAGCCTTTCCTTCCCTCTTTTGAAACATTTCTACTCTGGGCTTGTGGACAACAGTAATCAGGTTTTCTTCCTGCCTTCCTGACTACTCCATGCCGGTCTCTATTTCCCATTCCTCCTAATCTCCTGGTCTTCAAAACAGTGAGATGCCCCAGGACTCAGCCCTTGAACCTCTTCCCTCCTCTGTACTCACTCCCACGGGGATCTCCTCCTGTCCCAGTGCTTTAAATACCATCAAATGCTAATGACTCTCAAATTTATATCTGGCCCGCATCTCTGCCCTGGACTTGAATAGCCATCTGCCCACTCTGTGTATCTGCAGACTTCCCCAGTGTAATATGTTCAACATTGAGCAACTCTTTCCCAAAACCTGTTTCCCATCTCAGATTGTAACAACTCAGTGCTCCTAGCTGCTCTGGCTGAACGCCTCAGTGTCATCCTTAACTCCTCTTTCTCTCACAACCCTCAGCCCACATCTGCTCAGTCAGCAAATCCTGTTGGCATGTACATCAAAAGAGACCCGGAACCTGCTTCTCATCACCCGCCCACCTCCGCCTTAGTGTGAGTCACCAGTATCTTGTGCTGGGATGGTTGTAATTGCTCCCTGAGTGGTAGCCTCACTTCTGCCCTTGCCCCCTTCGCATTCCTCACTACAGCTCTCAGAGCCATGCTGTAGAAATAACTGGAAGCCAGATCCTCTCGTGTTTCTTCTGAAAACCCTCCGATGACTTCCCTTCTCATTCGTAAAAACCAGTGTTCTCATTCTGGACTGCCTTCTTATTCAATCGCTCTGTAAGTCCTTTATAGTTGCTGATCCCTCAGCTGGAACCAGATATTCACATGTGTTACTCCCTCACATCTTTACTTGAAAGCCATGTCCCCAGTGAGCCTATCCAAACCCTGACATCCCATCTGAACCTTGACACGTCACACCTCCTTCCTTGCCTTGTTTTCTTCTGGGCACCTGCCACTGGCTAACATAGTATTTATCTTCTATATCTTATGTATTGGCTGTTTCCCTACCTACAATGGAAGTTCCATTAGGGCTAGGGTTTTTGTCTATTTCAGTTGTTGCTGATCCTCAGCACCTAAAATGGTGCCTCACACAGACTAGATCCAATAAATATTCGTTGAGTGAATTCTCTTGCAATTAAATGCACACAATGGAAGACGAGATGTTGCAGCTATAATAAGCAAAGGAAACCAGACATTGATCATTCCATGTGAAATATGACTCAAACTTCTATATCTAACACTTCACAGAGTGTTTTACAGAGGATTATCAACACAAGAGACACCACAAATAAAAAGGAGTCCACAATCAAATAAGTTAAGAAACACTGCATAGGACACTTTTAGGGATTCAGATGGTGCCATCACAAATAAAAATGTCTAATAAATCATTTAGGAAATAAATTTGTATCTTTTTCTTTCTTCCTCCATTAGCACTTCATCCAACCAATTCTTAAGTAGTCTTCAAGACACAACACAGTGTATTGGCCAGGCGTGGTGGCTCATGTCTGTAATCTCAGCACTTTGGCAGGCCGAGGTGGGCAGATCACCTGAGGCTCACAGTTGGAGACCAGCCTGGCCAACATGGTGAAATCCTGTCTCTACTAAAAATACAAAAGTTAGCTTGGTGTGATGGCGTGTGCCTGTAATCTCAGCTACTCCAATGGCTGAGGCATGAGAATCGCTTGAATCCAGAAGACAGAAGTTGCAGTGAGTCAGAGTCGCACCACTGCACTCCAGCCCGAGAAACAGAGTGAAACTCTGTCTCAAAAAAAAAAAAAAAAGAGACTTAGTGTATCAACAGTTGACATTCTTTCAGGCTGCCCAGCTTCACTGGACACCTTTCCTGTGTTTGTGGAGCCTCTGACCTAACCCCCACAAGGATAGAGCATAGACCATTGAGCCCTACTGCAGTGAGGTTTCCATTGGAAGCTAGTTTTGCGAAGAAGCAGGAGTCATGCAAACTCCAACCTGCAGGATGGTGGTTGCAGAGGTTCCCATGGTCACATATAGTGTCCTGTACCAGAGGTGGGACAGGAGGAATCTGCATGTCGAGGTGGTAGCAGTGGTGACAATATTGTGATCCAATTTGAGCAGTATTGCGGTCTAATTTGGGCATTGTTCCTGGCTTCTCTATCTCCTAACCCTAACCCTAACCCTAACCAAGTGTTCCTCAAACATGTCTCAGCCAGAGCTCTTCTCTTAAGAAAACACCTATTAACTTCCAGCAAACATCAGCATTCCTTTGGTGGTCTGCTCCACATCTGTGCTCTCAGAGCTCTGCTACAGTCCTCCACAGGAGCACCAGGGACTGAGATCCTGGCTGTGTCTCCTCCAATCCCCGTGCTTCTCAGCCCTAGGAAGTAGGACAGAGCCATCAGTATCGCTTTCAAGACCTAGATGATTACAATATGCAGCCAGAATGGAGAACCCCCAGGTAGGATAAACATTGTCCTGGATTCTGAACTTGGAATAGTGTTCTGGAATTCAGGCAGCTATGAAGAGCTGGCCCCTAAGTGCTGTGAGAGGCATATCCCCATGCCCGAGTACAATGCCACAGACCCACAGCCAAGGCCATCACTGCAGGCCAGCACAGCTGAGAGAGGAGTGGAACGACTCAGTGAGCAACCTGCATCCGCAAGGAGAAGTCCTCTCTCCTGTTATTAAATCCAGGTGCTGGTGAGCACCAGCTTCTGGATCAGCCTATGGGCCCTGCACCTGGGGACTCTGGGAGAAAGAGGAACTCCTGTAATAGCATCTAGCAGACAAAGAGCTGGGAGAATGACAGGGGCGTGAAGGAGAAGAGCCAGCACTTGCACAGACTGAATGAGCTCGTGGGAGCTGGAGCGAGTGTTCTGTGCACTTTGAGAAACAGCACAGATCATTCAGCTTAGTGGTCATGATCCAGTCAACAAAGAAACTGTCTTTATTCTCCACCGCCCCTCACCCCCCGCCCCCGAGACCTCACAGATCCCATGTGGATTTTAAAAGCTTTTATCTGCCAAATACCTGAATCTATTATGTTATAATGTAATGTGGGTTTTTGGTGCTTATTAATTGTTTAGTAGGCTGTGTTGCCCAAGGAGCTTGTGAGTAGTGAGTAAATATGAACTTTCCATTAACCATTTCAATACACTGAAAATAGCTGTACTCCCTGGGTCACTCCAGCCTGAGAATTTGCTTTGGTCTTTTTCTTTAGATTTTCTCTGATGAGAGCAATCCTCTAGCTTTTTCCCTGCTTCTCAACAATCACATTTGAATGGTCACATGAGCTCATCAAGAAAACACAGTTTTTCTTCTTCTTTAGAGGCACCTACCAGGGTGTTCTGACCAAATTAGAACAACAGGATGCAAATGCTTCAGTACCTGCCTAAAAGCAGTACTTTTAGCCCAATAATAACTCAGGATGCACCTGTTAAAGTGGTTCAAATGGTGGCATTTCAGTTTCTGAATGGCCTGGGGTTGTCTTGACAACGTTACATCACATTTGGGTCTTGTGTTATCCTCTGGAGGTGGAAAACAAAAGCTGTATTTTTCCCATTCAGTAGCCATTCCTCCCATGTCAGTTCTCATGTGCTCCCTGGGATGAGGACACCTTCCAACGAGAGGCTTTGCCAAGGCCTGTAGGGCTGCTGTGGGGAGGGAGTGCAGCTCCGTGAAGGCTGTAGATTTGCAATAAGAAGGCAGTGTAGGCTTGGTGTGGTGGCTCACGCCTGTAATCCCAGCACTTTGGGAGGCCGAGGCGAGTGGATCATGAGGTTAGGAGATTGAGACCGGCCTGGCCAACATAGTGAAACCCCGTCTCTACTAAAAATAAAAAAATTAGCCGGGTGTGGTGGCCGTGCCTGTAGTCCCAGCTACTCGGGAGGCTGAGGCAGGAGAATCACTTGAACCCAGGATGCAGAGGTTGCAGTAAGCCGAGACTATGCCATTGCACTCCAAGCTGGGTGACAGAGTAAGACTCTTATCTCAAAAAAAGAAAGCAGTGTAGCAATACTATTTTGCTAGAAGTAGTACTAACTTCTAACAATACAGACCGACATACCTATTGCCTCTTCTGCTTGGGAAAGGACATGATTTTGAGGGGGGACTCTCTCAAGCAAGCCATCCTCTGAGGGTAGACAGATGTGACTTTTCATCCATTCCTTCATGCATTCATTCAACAAACAGGTATTAGTCTGTTTTTGTGCTGCTGATAAAGACATACCTGAGATTTGGCAGTTTACAAAAGAAAGAGGTTTATTGGACTTATAGTTCCAGGTGGCCGGGGAGGCATCACAATCATGGCAGAAGGTGAAAGGCACGTCTCACATGGCAGCAGACAAGAGAAGAGAGCTTGTGCAGGAAAACTCCCCTTTTTAAAACCATCAGATCTCATGAGACTCATTCACTATCATGAGAACAGCACAGGAAAGACCTTGTCCCCATGATTCAATCACCTCCCACTGGGTTCCTCCCACAACACATGGGAATGGTGGGAGTTACAATTCAAGATGAAATTTGGGTGGGGACACAGCCAAACCGTATCAGGTATTAAATGCCTGCTGTGTACCAGACATCATGTTAACACCTCTCAGGCCATGGGGCTTACAGTTTAGAGGGAAAGTCCGAGGCTCAACAAAAAATTACACAACCAAATAATTACCCTTCTGTGAAGGGGTATGGGGAGAAAGGACAAGACATTAGTGCAGGAAGCCTAACCCCAGCTGGAGGTCAGGGAATTTTTCACTGAGAACATTGTATTACTTCATTGCTGTACAAATTCAGTTGTATCTTCACTTTTAGGCTTTCTGAGCTGGAAGCCAAGCTGCTCGGTGATGGGAATCTAAGCAGGACCATGTGTGGCTGCTACCATATGAAGCAGCATGTCAGTCCTTTGGGAGGGCTGGGAATTCAGAGGAAGATGACGCTGAGCAGCTTGTGTGGAGTGGTGGTCGGGTCATGCAGGAAAGGCCGCATGTGAGAGAAGGTGCCAGGCACTGTTTGTTTCAGTGGAGTCTGGGAAAGAGACATGGTTAGAAAGAGGGGTTCCCTCATCCAACACTTGTTAAGCCTCGACTGTATCCAGGCATTTGGGTGCTAGGGAGACAGTAGTGAATGTAGCCCCTGGCCTTCGGGGAACTTACTGATGGAGAAGACGGCCACCTTAACTAGCTAAGTCTGCAACAAAATGGCATCAAATGATAAAAAGTGTTATATGCAGAAATTAAACAGTGTGGCACTGGCAAGAGCTCAGTGGGCAGAGGGAGGCTGCTGCAGAGAGGGTCTTGGAAAAGGCATCGCCAGGCACTGAGGAGGTGGCGTGGGGGCAAGAGACCTGAGGGTGCAGGGAGTCCAGTCACAGAAAACAGGAAGGGAACATGCACGGGGCACCACACACAAGGACCTGAGAAGGGGAACGCTGGGAGGGTATTTAGAATCATCCCAAATGGCTAGAATCTAGGCGAGCAGAGGGCAGAGTGGTATGGGATGAGATTGCATCTTTCCTGAAGGCCCTTGCAAGCCAAGGAAAAGAGCTGGAATTTGACTCTATGTGAAGGGAAGCCCCTGAAGGAAGTTAAGCAAAGGAGTGACATGATTCAATTCTAGCTGCTGGATGAAGGATGGATTGGAAGGACTTAAGGGTGGAAACAACATTCAGGAGGCTACTGTAGCAGACAGGAAGAGAAGGATATGGCAGCATTGGAGAGGAATCAGTCAGTGGGAGCTGTGGCTCAGAGATGGCAATGATTGGACTTGCTGATGGGGAGATGGAGTAGGAGGCGGGGATCAAGGCACTGCAATAAGGAAAAAGGGGAACAAAGTTTACAACTCAGAGGCCAGGTACGGTGGCTCACACCTGTAATCCTAGCACTCTGGGAGGCTGAGGTGGGCAGATCACTTGAGGCCAGGAGTTTGAGACAAAGTTTGCAACTCAGTTTTCTGGTTTGTGCAACAGCGAGGAAGCACCATTTACTGAGGAGGGGAAATCGGAGGACAAACAGATTGCTTCGGGGAAGCACAAGGTCAGCTTCAGCACACCTGCAGGACAAACAAGAGGAGGCGTCCTGTAGACAGTGAGAGCTCAGAGAGAGGCCTCAGCTGCAAATGTACACTTTGGCATCAGCATATAGATGGTGTTAAAGCCATGGCTATGGATGAGATCACCTAGGGAGTGAGTGTAGAGAGACAAAAGTGGGTTGGAGGCTAAGCGCTGAAAACTGACATCAAAGGTTGGGTTGAGGAGCCTGAGGAATGATGTGGGGATGGCAGGAGGTAGATCAGAGAAGCAGAAAGGATGGTGGATTCAGATGGGGCCAATGGCAGTTTTACCAATGTGCTGAGAAGCCCAGGAAGATGAGGAACATAAAGTGTTCATTTGACTTGTCAATGTGGACATCTTCAGTGACTTTGAGAAGACTTGGTATGTGGCAGGTTTGAGAGTCAGAGTGGCATGAGCTGAAGGATGAATGGAAAGTGAAATACACATAATTCTTTTTTATTTTTATTTTTATTTTTAGATGGAGTCACACTCTGCTGCCCATGCTGGAGTGCAGTGGCACGATCATGACTTACTGCAGCCTCTAACACTTGGGCTCAAATGATCCTCTTGCCTCAGCCTCTTGAGTAGCTCAGACTATAGGCATGTGCCACTGAGCCCTGCTAATTTTTAAAGATTTTTTTTGTAGAGACAGGGTCTTGTTATTAATACATTGCTCAGGCTGGTCTCGAACTCCACCCTCAAGCCATCCTCCAACCTTGGCCTCCCAAAGTGCTGCGATTACAGGCATGAGCTACTGCGCCCAGCCTTCTAATTCTTTAAAGAAGTTTTGCTGTGAAGGAAAGTTAGGGAACTGGGATAGTAACTGGGGGTATGTGAGGACAAGGGAGTAAAAAATGTTTAAATGTTTAAGTTGGGAGACACTAAAGCTTGCTTATACACTGATGAAAATGGTCCAGTAGGAAGGTGTGATGAGTAACTTGTGCAGGAAAGAGAGGAGCTGAAGACCAAAGCGTTTGAGCAGGGAGCAGGGAGGGCATATGAGATTCCTAGCGCTGCCATAACACCACACACTTGGTGGCATAAAACCACGTACATTTATTCTCTTACAGTTTTGGAGGTCAGAAGTCCAAAACCAGTTGCACTGGACTATAAATTGTCCACAGGACTGCAGGTCCCTCCAGAGGCTCGGCGGGGAGTCTATTTCCTTGCTTTTTCCAGCATCTAGAGCTGCTTTTCCTGGCTCTTGGCCCCTTCATCTTCCGAGTCAGCAGTGTAACATCTTCAAATCTCTTTCTGCTTTTGTTACGTTGCCTCCTGCTGTGTAGTCAAATTTCCTTCTGCCCCTCTGTTATGAGGACACTTGTGATCACATTTAGGACCCACTGAGATAATCCAGGGTAATCTCTCCAGTTCACAACCCTTAATTTAATCACACCCGCAAAGTCTCTTCTGCCGTATAAAGAAACAATCAGATGTTTCAGGAATTAGGACCTGGATGTCTGTGAGGGGCATTATTCCGGAGGACTGGGCTTTGCCAGGCAGGGGTATACTGACTTGCTCCTTTGTAGCCAGAGAGAAAGGCGCCTGTGCAGGGGTGTGTAGTTTTGGCGGGGGAGGAATAAGGGAGCTCGTGGTTTTGGCTTCATTTTTCTTAGAAACATGAGATAAAGCTGGCAACTGAGAGGATGGCGACTGACAGGGTGGGGTGGGGAGAGGAGAGGAGGGGCGGTGTCAGTGGAAATATGGAAGCATCTCAGAAAGGGGGGCAGCACACTGCCTAGGGAGATGTAGTCCGTTTTAGGGCAGGGGTGAGGAGGAATTTAAGGCTTATTTTTACAAATGTGAAGGAGACGTGCTGCTTGACTGTGCGATTTTTCTCCAGTAGAGTTTGGCTACCTGGTTGAAGGCACAGGGAACCCAAAGAGACAAAGCTCACCAGCATCTGTGGGGAGAATGTGGCAGGACAGGAAGTGAAGGGTGAGACTCCATGGGCTGTAACTTGGCCAAAAGGCAAGGGAAGACAGAGCAGTCTGTTGGGCTGCGAGGGGATTGTAGAAGATGGTGGGGTGGGTAGCTCAGAGGTCATGATGAGGAAGAAGCATTGCAGAAATGGGTTTCTTGAGCAAGCAGATTGCCAGTCGAGGAGGTGCTGGGCAGAATGGATGCCTTCAGATTTTGGAGATGGCGCAGATGCTGGTGATGACAAGTGCTAGGGTCTCCCTTTTGGGTGGGAGTTACTGAGGGAAAGGTAGATGGAGCATCCACCTGGATGCTGAAGCTGCCAGGAATGAAAGACAGGAAAGGGGTAGCCAGGAACACTGTGAGCCAGGAACCAAAGTCTTCACTGAACCAGGAAGAGTGATGTGAAAGAACGACAGGAACTGGCAGGGCAGAGGGTGCCATGCCCAGTAGCATCCATTTAAGGAGAGCTGAGGGTTTTGTAGGATTTGGAAGGAGCGATGGGGAACCAGGAAGGCTTTACTTCCTGGCTCTGAGGGATTCCAGGTGTGAAAGAATGAGGAGCCAACACTTGAGGGAGCTCCTAGAACTGTGTTTCAGTTAAAAACGAAAGACACTGATGCTGTAAGAGTGTATGGCGATGCTTGTGGGAAGGGTTTGGGAGGTATGAGGTGTTGGAGAACACAGGGATTAGAATTTGGCAATAACAGTTATTGGAGAGAATCCCTGGATTTCTAGTGTTGAGTGAGTTTCACAGGGACACAAAGTATGATGCAACCACATCACGGAAGGCCTTGAATGGCTGCCCCAGGAATTAGTATTTCATCCCATAGGCCAAAGCCATGGGGACATTGGTGGTGTGTTGGTCCAAGTTTAAGCAGCAAACTGTCTTGGTCAAAGGCAGGCTTCAGGAAAATTAATTTTCCAGCCGTGTGAATGAAAGAGACTCTTAGAAAGGTATTGCAATAGGCCAGTCTTCAGATCTGTTCAGGGTATGAACACTGAGAATGCTGAAAGGAAGTCATGGTTACAAGAAATGCGGTTGGTTTGAATTTTGAGACACAGGGAAAAGAGCGAGCAATGCAAGATGCCTCCCATGTTTCAAGCTTAAGTGGCTGGGAGAACAGACTTAGGAGGGAGATTGATGGTTTTGGTGTTTGCCAACCCATGGTTAAAGGTTCACAAGTGGCTGGGCTTAAGGCAGGAGCAGAATAATGACAGGCGAGACAGTGGGCGTGCCCCATTGCCAAGCCAGGAGTTAACTACCTGGGGCTTCCTGGATTGAGGATAATCAAAGAGCAGGCAGGATCCCGGAAAGCAACCCGGTGATTCTCCCTAATTTAGCCTCAGATCCCCTGGGTAGGGCTGGAACTTTCGATTACCATCTGCTATAAGGTGTGTGTGCAGGTGCGAGTTACGAGGCGCCGGGCAGGGATGCCTTCCGGCCATTCCACAAGGCTGAGTTCAGCGAGAGCAGGCGTACTATCATTCATTTTAGTAACCTGGATAAATTAGGGCACAGTAGGACCCCAGCCAGTCCTGTTAGGTGCCTTCTTGTCTAGAAGAGGCCGCTTTGACGTTCTTTCCTCTTCATCCCCGAGTTAAGGCCGGGCAGGGGTAACCAGCAAGGGGTTCACTTGGTAAGCGGGTTTCATCACCCCTCTGAGCCCAGGTCTAGAATCACAGTTGAGCGCTGGCCAAGAATCTGACTCATTCAGGTGCAAACCGCACCGTCTTTTGCCCGATTTCCTACATTCTGCTGCTGACAGCAGCTCTGTCCTTCCTTTGGCCTGAAATCCCGGAGTGCTTGTGTGAGCTGTGATTAGCCGAGGCTGACTGGCCCCTCTGTGGCTTCCCGCTGGCCTCATCGTTACTTTGTGTGTTCACCGCCGCTCTGAGCGGAGCGGGCCACGGGGAAAGGGGTGAGGGCCTGGGTTGCGGAGGCGCAGGAGCCTCGCGGAATTGGGGCGAGCCGTCCCGTGGTGGGAAGCGCAGGAGGCCGGACTCGGAGGGCCCTCCCAGACTCGGTCCCTCGCTCCAGCCCTTCCCTCCCGGCGCGCGGACCCGGGCCTCGGGCGGGTAGCGAGCGCGCGCCGGCGCGGGCGGGCGGGGAGAGGAAGGGGCGCGGCCTCTCCGGGGCGGGGCGCAGGGCGGGCGCTGCGAGGGGACCGGCGGCCGCGGCGAGAGCGCGCCCAGCCCCGCCGCGATGCCCGCGCGCCCAGGACGCCTCCTCCCGCTGCTGGCCCGGCCGTCGGCCTTGACCGCGCTGCTGCTGCTGCTGCTGGGCCATGGCGGCGGCGGGCGCTGGGGCGCCCGGGCCCAGGAGGCGGCGGCTGCGGCGGACGGGTCCCCCGCGGCAGACGGCGGGGACGGGCAGGACCCGCACAGCAAGCACCTGTACACGGCCGACATGTTCACGCACGGGATCCAGAGCGCCGCGCACTTCGTCATGTTCTTCGCGCCCTGGTAACGCCGCGCAGGCCGGCGCCCTGCCCCGCACTTGCGGCTTCGGGGGGCGTGGGGCGCTTATGCCCGCGAGCGGGGGTCCCGGGCCGGGGGCCACGTGGGCGCCGACGGCTCTGGTCAGCGGCGTGTGCGCTACGGGCGCGGGGCTCGGGGTTCAGGGCTGCGGGACGTGGGCACTGGGGGCGCGGGGACCCTGCGGGCTCGGGGCTCCGGCTGGGAGGTGTGGGGCGCGGGCGCCGCGGCTCGGGGCCGGGAGCCGGAGACTGCAGGGGACCGAGGGCTTGGGGCTCCGGGTTGGGGGGCGTGAGCGCAGCGGGCCGGGCGCTCGCGGCTGACGTGGCGCTTGGCGGCCGGGGCGGTGCGGGAGGAGGGGGCGGTCCCCGAGGGGACAGCCGGGAAAAGCCCGCCCTATGTCGCGCTCCTGAATTCAACCCCCTCTTGGACCTCGGCACCGAGGGAGGGGAATGTGGGGTCGTCGTCCTTTCGGGCAGCCGGGAGTCCAAATGTCACCCCGCGGTCCCTGCCCAGAGCCCCAAACTTCCTGTGCCGGCCGGACGCGCGGCCTGCCCGTGGGCCACGTGCGCTCACCGGAGCGGCCTTGCTGCTGCCGCGGCCACCGGGGTCGGCTGGGACACTTAGACGGCGGGCACGTCTCCTTCCAGAGGCTTTAATTGAAAAATAGAACTCAGGAAAGTGTCGTTTCCCACTTTGTGCGTGTTTTATGGGATAGGAAGGAGTGGTCCAGGCAGAGGAGGGTTGCCGAGCTACCCCGGAAAGACCAAGGTAGTGCGAGTTCTGGACCCGCCCCCACCTCTCCGCAGCTCAGGGTGGGTGTGCTCTCTGACCGGAGCCCACTGGTCCGCAACTCCAGGCTGTCCTGTCACCTCCCCCCTGCTCTCTCGGGGCTAGGTCACTTGTTTTGTGTAAGATCCGGAAAAGCCCCTCAGTTGAGCAGATGGTCCCTCCTGTTTTGGTTCTCTGGGCGGGGCTTTGGTGTGGGCCTCGCCGCTGACCTGAGAGACCCCTACCCTGGCACTCATCCCACGGAAGGGCTTCCTGTCATTCACACAAGCATGTGCACAGCTTTCCTGCCAGCGCTGGGATGCCCCGAGGAAGGGAAGTGATCACAGGCCAGGGCAGAAAAGCCATAATTTTAGGACACAAGACCTTTGAGAGGCTGGAATAGCCTGCAGGTGCTTGTTGCAGAACTTGGTATTCTTCCCCAGAGCTAAGCAGAGGCTCACTTGGGAAAGGGATGTAGGAAGGCATAGAGAGAAGGTACCCTAAGAAAAATGGCCAGTTCAGAAATTGTATATTTCAAACTGGGAGAAACGTTTTTCTCTTAACCCTGTATTCAGGCTGTTACTGTGTTTCAGTCCATTTGGAGTTAAATCAACTTTTTGGACCAGTGTGGGTTTATTAACAATGTACCTATGAAGTACATTGTGTTTCAAATTCCCAAGAACCAACTGACTCGAATTTTTAGAACTACCAGTGGTATAGAAATTACTTTGTAACATAAAACAATCAGGCAATACTAACAGTTTCTCTCTGTACAGGAGTATTCTCAGCAACTATTGCAATTAAATATACTACTTAATTGGAGCCCATTTCAGTGGAATAAATCTGTCCATGGGTTTTCTTTTTTCTTTCTTCATTATTTATTTTAGAGATGGGATCTTGCTCCGTTAAAACACGGTGGTATGCAGTCATAGCTCACTGTAGCCTCTAACTCCTGGGCTCAAGTGATTCTCCTGCCTTAGCCTCTGGAGTAGCAGTGACTACAGGCGCAGGTCACCACACCCAGCTTATTTTTTTGTTGTTGTAGTTGGTAGGAACAGGGTCTCGCTATGTTGCCCGGGCTGGTCTCAAACTCCTGATCTCAATCAGTCCTTCTGCCCTGGGCTCCCAGAGTACTGAGATTACAGGCATGAGTCATCACACCTCGTTCTTTCCCCCCCCTTTTTTTTTTTAAAGAAAAACTGACATGTAGATGTAATAAGTCCCTGCAGTGCCAAAGGAATTTTAAGTTAGAATCTCTGCAGTAAATACCAGCTAGTCCTGGGCTGAGTGAGAGGGAAAACTGGCACGTCTGGACACTTGGTATTAAGTAAATTCCTTTTCCATTATATGTGGCTTCTAGACATTTAGGTGGATGCTTCCCAAAAAATTAACTGTTTATGTTGTTATTTGCTGGCCTTTTTTTTTTTTTTTTTTTTGAGGTAGAGTCTTGCTCTGTCGCCAGGCTGGAATAGTGCAGGCTCCGCTCACTGCAACCTCCATCTCCTGGGTTCAGGCGATTCTTCTGCCTCAGCCTCCTGAGTAGCTGGGACTACAAGGTGTGCACCACCACGCCCAGCTAATTTTTGTATTTTTAGTAGAGATGGGGTTTCACCATGTTGCCCAAGATGGTCTTGATCTCTTGACCTTGCGATTCGCCCGCCTCGGTCTCCCAAAGTGCTGGGATTACAGGTGTGAGCCACTGTGCCCGGTCTATTTGTTGACTTCTTGATAGTCTACTACAGATATTTAAATAGAGATACGTGGGTTTCTATGACGGTGTTTAAATTGGACTTTCAAGAGGGCCCTTTCAGAAAACTGCAGATAACTGCAGTAGGGCTCAGGAATAGGCTGCCAGGAAAGGAGGCTGAGTGGACAGAGAGGTCAAATGGGAGGTCAGGGGGGCCAGATCAAGTAGGACCAACAATACCTGGAACAACAGCTTGGTAAGTGTAATGCTGAGAACAAGGTGGTGACTCTGGAGGGGCCTTTGCAGGGGAGGGAAGGAGGTCCTGGAGTGGTCAGCTGAGCGTTTAGAGCTCAGATAGAATACTCAGTGGACTCCCCCTCAGCACACACATACCTTTTTCCAGTTTCTGCTGCCATCAAATGGTGAAAGCCCACGTGTGATTAAGGGGCTGGAGCCCCTGTAACAAAAACATTGATCTGTGTATTTTTGCCCTGAGCTTGGCAGCTGCAGGGTTGTCCTACTGCTGTAGATTTTGTGCCAACATCCGGTCACAGCTTCTGTATGGCTAGTTTGTGAGTCACCCCGAACCTGGTGACAGTGAGGTCAAGATTTGGACCAGGTAGCTTTGCTCTACTTCTTGGCCACAGGCTTCTTTGTGAATGCAGCTGTCTGTCTCAGAGCTGGGTGCTGTAGCCACAGGGCCAACTAGATAGCACCTGTGGCCCCATCACCGCCAGGAGCAAGGGCACATCCAACTTGGTGATGGCCCAGAAAGGTCAGTTTTGATTTAGTGTAGCACAAACTTACTTATTGTTTATTCTCATTCTTAATCTAATCTTGTGTTTTCACACACACACAAAAAAACAAAAAACAAAACAAAACACGGTAACACAACAAAACCTCGTCAAGATTGCAGAGGAGTTCTAAAGTTCCAGAATGAGCATCACTGATCAAAGTCCCCTAGGGTCAGAACTGCCCTTGACAGTCCCTTAGGAAGGTACCTTGTTGGACACCGCCCCAGTCAGTCAGTAAGTCCTCACTGCCAGCGTTTCCTCCAGCATTAGAACTATCACGGCTGCTTTGGTTAAACACCAATGGACTAGTTCTCAAACCTGTCTTTAGACAGCAGGTCACGCTTCATATAGTCAGAGAAATGCTCATGCCATGAGAAGCACGCAGGAACCAAGACCAGCTGAGGAACAAAAACCTCACATCTCCCAGCTTGCACACACGTTAGGGTTCTGTGGGAATTGCCTTTTTTTCTTGTTTCCTTCTCCCTGCCACACAAACTCACTTTGTTGAATCTACAGAAGTTAAATCTGTATGTATAGTTTCACTGTGCTTTTTTTTTTTTTTTGTATCTGAGTGTCTCATAAAGCAGGGATTCTCTTAGCTGGCCAAGAAAGTGCTGTTTAGGGAAGAAACATTATCTTGAGGCAGACTTTTTCAGTGCTACTTTTAAATCCTTTTTTTTCTTTTCTTTTGTTTTTTTTTGAGACGGGAGTCTTGCTGTGTTGCCCAGGCTAGAGTGCAATGGCATGATCTCAGCTCACTGCAAACTTCCGCCTCCCAGGTTCAAGCGATTCTTCTCCTGCCTCAGCTTCTTGAGTAGCTGGGATTACAGGTGCGTGCCACCACGCCCAGCTAATTTTTGTATTTTTAGTAGAGATGGGGTTTCACCATGTTGGTCAGGCTGGTCTCAAACTCCTGACCTCGTGATCCACCAGCTTTGGCTTCCCAGAGTGCTGGGATTACAAGTGTGAGCCACCGCACCTGGCTTGAATCCTTTTTTTCTTAAGAGACAAAATCTCACTCTGTCACCCAGGCTGGAGTGCAGTGGTGTGATCATAGCTCACTGCAGCCTCAAACTCCTGGCCTCAAGTGATCCTTCCGCCTCAGCCTCCCAAGTAGCTAGGACTGCAGGTGTGTGCCACCACACCAGGCTAATTTTTAAAAATTTTTTGTAGATGGGGGGTCTTGCTGTGTTGTCCAGGCCAGTCTTGAACGCCTGGGCTCAAGCAGTTCTCCTGCCTTAGCTTCCCAAAGTGCTGGGATTACAGGCATGAGCTACTGGATCCAACTTAAATGCTTATTTTTGAGGTAATCTGTCAGAAAATAAAAAAGATTTAACAGAGATTATTAAATTATTTTGAGGAAGAAGTCACAATTCTAAGCGTTGGGTGTTCTTATAAGCAAGTGTTGTTTTTTTTTTTTTAAAAAGCATTTTAAAAAGCGATACAGCAAAGTGGTTATATTGTAGGCATCAGTGTATACCTACCATATTAAATAACAAACCCATGTGTCATCATGCTATGGGATTGTAGTTGAAACTTGGGATAAAGTTTCTAGGGTTGTCTCGTTAAAAATTCAGGTATGGCACTGTGGACATACTGTCCTGAGAATGCGGGAAGAGCTGTGGTCAGGTGTAGGACTCAAGATCTAGTGTTGGGAAGGATGCTGATATCCTCATGAAATGTGAAGCACGGAAGAAGCCTAATTAATATACTCTTTTAAAAATGATAGGTGATTTAAAACTATTTGTACATAACTGAATTCATACAATAAATACTATAGACGTTTGCTTACTTCAACCCTAGAAGTTTAGGTGGCCACAGATATTTTTTTCCTCCTCATTGGAGAAAATTGCAATTGAGTAAATTTTGAGATTGCCTTGTATTTGTCGCTGTTTGGTTTGTGAGTAAAAGTAGCAGATACGGCAGGAGGTGCTAAGCTACTGTCAAGGGAGGAGTAGAGGGACTTTCCAGAAGGGCAGGAGAAGAGAACGGGCACTGAATGGCCCGAGGAGTCAGGGCAGACTTGCTGGAGGAGGTGACACCCAATCTACCTGAAGGGCAGGTAGATTTAATTAGGTGGAGTTTACAGAGGAAGTGTCAGAGAACGTGTCCCAGGGCCAAACCAAGCGATAGCCCTTTGGGAACACTGCAGATGCTGCAGTAGGGCTCAGGACTAGGCCACAAGGGAAGGAGGGTGGACTCTGGAATAGAAGTCAAGTGGGAAGTCAGCAGGGCCAGAACAAGTAGGATCCAGAACAACACTCTGCTAAGTTTAATGCTGGAACAAGGCTGAGGTTTCATGCTGCGAACAGGGCAGCGACTCTGGAGGGGAGGGAGCAGGGGAGAGAGGTCCTGGAGTACTGGTCCAGGAGCTGCCATCTGCAGTGGTGTAAAGAAAGGACTGAGAGCCCCATTGCCTCCTGGACAGGGCTGAAATTGTGGGCCAGCTGCCCTGTGACCTGGTACTCAGTGCGCTTGTACTCTTGCTTTGTTCCAGGTGTGGACACTGCCAGCGGCTGCAGCCAACTTGGAATGACCTGGGAGACAAATATAACAGCATGGAAGATGCCAAAGTCTATGTGGCTAAAGTGGACTGCACGGCCCACTCCGATGTGTGCTCCGCCCAGGGAGTGCGAGGATACCCCACGTAAGTCGGAAGAAAGGGGGCACACTTCCCAGGTGGTTCCTGGTTACAAAGAAAGTCCTAAACTTTTGGTAAAGGAGTGAAGAGATACTAAATTTAAGGAGGCAGTCCCTGTCATTAGGGAGAAATTGCATTTAACGCTGTGTCTATTTTAGATGCCTTTCGTACTCTGGATAACCTTTAATTCATCAGTGTTGGGTTTTCCTGTTTATAAGAGAATGTGTTTGCAAGACGAAAATGGTGGCCCCGCCATGCTAGATGTTCACTGGTACATTTTACACAGTGTGCGTAGACTGTCATCAATTTTGGCTTGCTTTTTCTAGTGACTCTTATTCGCAAACACCCTTCCTATAGTTCCTTCCCGTGTGACTCCCACAGGGCTGTTTCTGTTGGAAAGAAGTATAGAGTCTGACAGACGATGATACTTACTTCCTTGACAGTGAAGAATTTTTTTGGTTATAGGAAATAGAAATTGAAACGTTCTCAATTCTAGAAATATAATTGTTCTCTTATTAAACAGAAAGAAAGGACTATTTAAAAGGCTGTGGAGGAACCTCTGAGACCCAGCTTCAGGGGTCGGGGGTCTGTTTCTGCTGCGCCTCCCTTGAGATGATGGCTTTCCAGGCCTGTATCTGTTTGCACAGAAGGGCTCACCACTCAGTGGCCCTGCTTGGCTGGAGTGTTCGTTCCAGGAATAGTCACTGTGGCCAGGGAAACAGGAGCTTATAGCAAGACATGTGCCCATTCACACCATGTGCCAAGTGTTGGAGGGAAAAGCAGTTCTTCAAAAGAGAGAAGAAGCTGTTTCTGAAGGAGGTGGAGGGATTGCCACGGTCACTTCCTTGCTGTTTGTTTCAATTGAGGAATGAAGTCAATTCTATACAATTTATTGCTTAATTGGATATTATAGGGGGCCATCAATAAAGCTTAAAATTGGAGCTTATATTCAAACCTAGGAGGCAGAAAAGTGGAGGGAGCTCTAGGCTTGAACCTAGAAGTCACAGTCAAATCCCAGCTCTCCCATTTACTTACCACCCAGCTCTGGCCTCATCATTTAACCTGTAAGTAAGGTGATCCCCCAAACATTGTTATGGGACTTACATGGAATGTGTGCAGACACCAATTTGAGCACACCCGATACATGTTAGGGTTTACCCTCCCGTCTGGAAATGTGGGCATTTCCACAAAGGACTCTGGAATTCTTGGTGTTTGGTGACTACTTGCTAATGTAAGTGCCATAATTTGGGTTTACTTTAAATCAGATCAATGGAGATAAAATTGCCTACTATCTGTATCTACATAAAAGCATTAACACTTCTGTGCTTTATAGTATTGCTTTTAAAGTATGGATCAAGAGCCTCCCAAAGCAGCAGGTAGTGAGCAGAGATGAGGGCGAGGAGGTGAATGCTTACCTGTGGAGAGCCTGCTGCTGTCAAAGTTCAGGGGCAGCCGGGATGGGCTGGCTGTGATGTCTTTCCTCTTAACCTGCTGACCATCTGTGGCCTGAGACTGTGTGCACCACACACCGTGCCACGGGGAAGGTGGCACAGGACCTGTAATGGAGCTGAGAGTGGTATGTGTTAATGGGGCGTCAGAGAAGGAAGCGAAGGCGTCCGCCTAAGCCTGGCCATAACAGCTATCAGCTGCAATATCAGCTACTCCACTGTTGGTATTCACCAACAACCATCACAAATTTAAAAAGTCACAAATTTAAAAAGGCCCGTATTGGATCATGTGTTTAGATTTTTAATGAGAAGATCTGGTCTCCCCAAGTAAACCATGGGCTGGTTTTGTGTTATTAAAAAGAACAAAAACGAGCTTACATCACACTGAACACAGTTTGGGAAGGAACCTCTGTGACCATCACTGCCCTACAGAAGCTCCCGAGAACAGATTACTTTCCTCCCCGAGAATGCAGAAGGTGGAATGTGCCGTATGAAATGTGGTCGTGTCGGGGCATCTGTAGATGGACTTGAGTGAGCTTTTACTCCTCCAAGAAAGTACCCATCCCATAGGGTGGTTGTGAGGCCTGAAGCAGATGTTGTACCTGCCTGAGTCCAGGCATGTGTCAGGACATGAGCTTTCATGTCATTCTTCCCTGGCAAGTGTAACTGGAGTAAAGGATTGGAGGGGCAGGGAGTTTGGGCTCCCATGCCCCCTAGAGATGGCTGGCTGTGCTCAGGTAAATGTTTTGAGGTCTTCCTGTTGGGCCAGTCGTGAATCATTACAGCAGGGCAGGACTGACGGGGAAAACCACCTGTGTTAGTTTCCTAGGCTGTGCATACCAAAATTCCACAAACTGGGTGGCCAGAAACAATAGAAATGTATTCTCCACAGTGCTGGAGGCCAGAGGTCCTAAATCAAGGAGCCAGCAGGGCCATGCTCCCTCTGAAACCTGTAGGGGAATCCTCCCTTGCCTCATCCTGGCTCCTGTTGGTTTCCTGGTCATCTTTGGCGTTCCTTGGCTTGTAGATGCATCACTGCCATCCTCTGTCCTCATGTGCTCTTCTCCCTGTGTGTGTGTGTCTCTCTCTGTGTCCAAATTAACCCTTCTTACAAGGACACCAGTCATGCTAGATTCGGGCCCATCCTAATGACCTCATTTTAACTTGAATATCTCTGTAAAGACCTTATTCTAAATAAGGTCACCTTCTGAGATTGATGGTTATGACTTACACAGATCTGTTTTGCAGGACACAGTTCAACTCATAACACTGTCTACAGTAATAGAACTTTCATCATGCTGTTTGCCAAGGCAATACCTACATGGAGATTTTCTCCCTGCTGTCTCCTTGAAAGAGGAGACTCAAATGCCGGTGTGGAGGCGTGGTAATAGCAGAAATGTGGGGCAATACTTTGTTTGGGCTTGTACCCTGTGGCCCAGTCTCCATCGCCTTCCTCACCGCCATCGACAGTGAGAATTGAAGTCAGATGCCCCAAACTAACTGGAAGGTCTGGACCAGAAGTGCCCACTCTATCCCTGGGCTCTGTGAACTTACCGAGGAAGAATCTCAGACTTCTTGGGCAGGTTAGAATGATTTTCAGTCCAACAACAAGAAGAGATTTTTTTTTTTTTAATTTTTTGTTTTGCTCAAATGAATAGCAAATTACAAAAATCATAGGCTAGGTCTTACTGTGTTTTACTTTTAGCAAAGACACAAGGAATGAGTGTGACAGTCCCTGTTCCTTTCTGATGTCTTGAGGATCCACCCATTTCCCTTCCTGAAGAGCGCTGGTGGGAGGCAGAGCCGCGCAGGAAGCAGTTTCTGTTTCCAGGTGCAGAACATGCCTTGTGGGAGCCTGGGGAGGTGCCGGCTAGGTGAGGGCCATCATCTTTGTTACCGCAGATGTTGCAGTTGCTTATCATGTTGAACTTCGTGAAGTAGCCGGTGTACTGGCCAAATCTAGTTAAGTTTTGGCTGTTTTCTGTGGTTATGAGACTGAGCTGCTGAGGAAGCTGGGTGTATGTTTTGCATTGGAGACACATTAGGGACCTTACCTATGCCCCATGGTACCATCTTAGGTTCTGGGTAGGGCCAGTATGCCTGTTTTCATTTCAAAGCCTAATCTAGCCATGTGACTTCATTTTAAGGAGAATTAGCCATTTCTTATGGACTGAATGTGTGTCCCCCAGCATTCATAGGTGAAACCCTGATCCCCAAGGCTGGCAATAGGAAGTGGGCCCTTAGGGAGGGAGTAGGCCATTAGGGTGGAGCCCTCATGAATGGGGTTACATACCTTATGAAAGAGGCCCCGGAGAGCTCTGTTTCCCCTTTTGCCATATGAGGACACAGCAAGAAGACGCCATCTGTGAACCAGAAAGCCCTCTCCAGACACTGGCTCTGCTGGCACCTCGATCTCAGACTTCCCAGTCTCTAGAACTAGGCGAAACAGATCCTGTTGTTTCTAAGACACCCAGTCTGTGGTCTTCTGTTACAGCTGTTGTTGAACTAAGCCACTATTCAAACCTTCATGTCCGGTTTTTACATATGTTGCCATCTTACAATTCTGATACTGTACGTTGGACATCTACTCACAAAATCCACATACGTGCTGTAGAAGTGGCAGGGGTGTTTTAGATGAGCAGGCTTGCCAACAAATGGTACTCGGTATTTCTTTTTTTTTTTCTATTAGTAGTCTGTGAGTTTTTATCTAGCGCATTAGAGCATGTTTCCCCATGACTGCTGGAGGGATGCAGGAACTGGGAGTGTTAATTTCATCCTCTGGTGATGGCTTTCGCTTACAGTTAAAGAGCCTGCTCCCATATCCTCTCTGCAGATTCCTTCAGAGGCCAACATTTGTAGGAAAAAAAAAGGATTCCTTCTCTATGGGGAGGTGAATGGACTGCATCAGTCAATGTCACGGATGTTCTTATAGCTGGAAACTTGAATTCTCACGGTAACTGGATATTCATGCTTTGCAAGAGTTGAATACCTGCCAGGGTGACCTGGAAGAATACCTTGATTGCGAAACAACACTGTATCTACTCTGGTCCTAATTTGAACACATACACAACAACTGCTGAAGCCGGGAAAGCATAACAGTAGCTTACGGGGAAGGCCCGAGGCTGCTACAGAGGAGCACTGAATACTTGTAGCTTTTAAGGCTTCACTCACAGCATGAGGCTGGAAGTTTTCACCTCATTTTAGTTTTCCTTGAATAAAATCAGAAACTTCTAAAAGTTTAGGATTAACTGAATGTATTACCTCCTGGAACATTAGTTTTGTTTCCTTTTTATCAGAGAAGAGCGGATGTGTGCCTGGCTGCAGCCCCTTGACAGCCCATTTTCTAATTGTTTCACTAAATGAGTTTGCTCTCTGGTAACACAACTTTCTTTTTGCTCTGCCTAATCCTTTGCTATTCTTTCAGCTTAAAGCTTTTCAAGCCAGGCCAAGAAGCTGTGAAGTACCAGGGTCCTCGGGATTTCCAGACACTGGAAAACTGGATGCTACAGACACTGAACGAGGAGCCAGCGGTCAGTGCCTACCTGCTTCCCTCCCTCCCTTTCTCCCTGCCTGCATCTTTGGGGTAATATGTAACGGGGCAGAGGCCAGTTGCGGTTAATGATTCAGGCTGCCATTTTAAAGCAACTCTACTTTTTTTGAGAGCTCATTGATATTATAGGTACAGATGAACTTTTACAAACATTTTTTTGGTATGGAAATACCGAAATGTGCACAAAAGTCAAGAGAAGACTAAACCCTCAGCTTCAACAGTTACTGCCATCTTGGTGTTTGTCTCTCCCGCCACCTGCACCTTGTTTGGCTGTAGTCAGTCTTCAGGGAGGTCACTTGTGTGGTCTCACAGATAAGCACTTCTTGTTAACACTGCCACCCTGCCACCGTCACAGGTAATACAGTTCACAAGTGTTCCCCAGCATCTGAGACTGACTTTGCACCACCTGGGGTCAGGGCCTGGCCCGCCTAGAATCTCCTATCCAAGCCAGCACTGGAGCCTCCTCCCATCCCCCCGACCTTTGCCCTCTACCACCTGCAGTCCTCTGGCTCAGGCCTAGCCCGCCAGCTGTACCCGTAGGGTGGATCCTTTTCTTCTCGGTGCTCAGTCCCTGAGTCCCTAATGGGCTTTGCTTATAACATCATTTTGTACCGTTAATACTCTGTGTCTTAATGCACTTCCCATACTAAGGCTAATATCAGGAGATTGTAGACTCTTAGAATATTAAGTACTAAAAAGAATTTATAATCCTCCCCCTTCCCAGTTGATGTTGGAAGTCTTCACTTTGTTATAAATCATCATGATCATAAACCACTGGTTAAGTGTCCCTTTGTGGGTGGTTTCTTCTGATTAATGCCGAGCGCTCAGGCCCCGGGAGTCCGGGTAGACCTGGTGGGTCATGCTGGTGTGTTGGAGAGGGACTGGAAGAAGACCTGTATTCCTACACTGTAGGATCCTGATGAGCTAGGAAGAGCATCTGAAGTCTTTGTACTTTCAATTTCAACAAAGACCTAGGACTACCTTCTTGTACCAGCTAGGCGCCCACTGATTTGAAGGTGGTCTGTGGTGGTCCTTTTGGAGCTTTGCCGCTTACTGATGCCATTTTCCAGTGTGTCTGTGCGGCTCTTCCGCTCTGCCCCATCTTTGATGATCTAATCAGAAACTTGGCTGCTGATTCAGTACTTCCATCCCTCACCTGTAAAGACTCTGTCAACTCGGCTGGGTGCGGTGGCTCACGCCTGTAATCCTAGCACTTTGGGAGGCTGAGGTGGGTGGATCACCCAAGGTCAAGAGTTCAAGACCAGCCTGGCCAATGTGGTGAAACCTCATCTCTGCTAAAAATACAAAAATTAGTGAGGTATGGTGGTGGGCACCTGTCATCCCAGCTACTTGGGAGGCTGAGGCAGGAGAATCACTTGAACCGAGGAGGTTGCAGTGAGCCGAGATCGTGCCACTGCACTCCAGCCTGTGCAACAGAGCAAAAACTCCATTGCAAAAAAAAAAAAAAAAGACTCTGAACTGTGTGGTGGAGACTGTTGGTGTGTGATGTGTGTCACTGAACCAGAGACTTACCTAACTTTAGCTTAAAGGGAGAACCACAGACCTCTCATGAGGTTTGCATCTTTGTCCTGGCAAGAAAGCTGAATAAGCAGGTGTGACTTTCATACAGATTTAAATTTGACATTGTTTCCTTTATGAAAATATTTTCTTTGTGGGGACACGTATATTGGATGGTAGGAAGCCAATTTGAAGGAGGAGTTAATAGCCTCAAATAAATTTCACCAAAAAAGCCAGTCTTCTGTGATGGCTTTATTCAAGAAACCGGCAGGCAGTATCAGGATGGCAGAAAGACCTCATCTCACGGCCCATTTCCCTTAGTGGAGGTGGTGGCCTCACCTGCAGTTTGGGAAGGGCTGAGAGGCCGAGTCCAGGCTCTGCAAGGGACTTTCTGTCTCCTCAGTGTGGGAGCAGGATGGCTGTGTGGAATCCCCCCATGCCACCCCAGAACCACAGTCACCTAACTTGCCATATTGTAGTGTCTCCCAGCAATAGGAGGTCCCAGATAATTGCCAGAAACAATGACCATATGCCTTATTGTGGAAAAGGTTAAGTGTGCATACTTTATACTGCAAACCAGAATTCTCTTAGCTTTTTAAGTGAAAACTTTAAAGCAAGTTCTTTATCTGTATACCTAAGTAACTTAGTACCTACATTTTTTAATATTCATGTGGGATAAATTTAGATTTTTTTAAAGTGTTGTGGCAATATTCAAGAAACTCAGAAGACAATTTGTCACTTTGTACATTCTACTGCAATTTTTATATTTCCATGTTTGCTTCTGTATTTTTTCTTGAACAGTTATAATCATACAAACATGTTTCATCTTATTAATGATTTTACATATTTATGTGGTCTTTATATTGACCATGTCTTACATTATTTTATCATGTGGATTTGCCATAATTCAGCTCTGATTCTGTCTGGATATTTAGGTTATGTATACTTTTTCCATCATCAGTAATGCTGTAGGGAACAAGTTTATCGTTGTAAAGGACATTTTCCCCCCTCTTCTTTTGAGTGATATTTTTAGAATATAGTCTTCCCAGACATAAAATTGTAAGGCCAGGAATAAAAAACAAGATCATTTTTATGGCTCTTGATGAATAGTGCCAGGTTGCTTTCTTAAGAACCATATCAGCGTTTGCTGCCACTGCAGAGTGAGATGCCACCTGTTTCTGGGATGCACTGTGGTGTTCCGGGGCCGGGAGACTGCTCTGCAGTCTGCCAGGAACCCAGGAAGCAACTAGGGGCGCCCCGCACGTGCCGTAAATGAACACTTCGTAGTGAAAGGCCCTTGAACATCTCATGGAGAGTGGCACACAGTGTTTTATTTCACCTTATGTGAACTCACTGACTGTTCACGTAGCCATCCTTCCCTCGGGCATTCTTTCGTGTGGGTATTTAGCACTTTGAAAGTCTTGACACGCTCGCAGCGGAAGGGAAACTTTACGGTTCTTTATGATTCCAGCCCTGCACAGCTTTGAACTGTCAGCACTTTTAAAGCCTTTAACAACTTAGCTTGGATATTCTTTTTAATAGGAATATGAACCCCCAGATAAAAGCTGAGTAATACACACTCGTGTGTCTGCAGCAGAACAGTGATTCCATTATCTTTCCCTCATTTCTGGTTACTTTAGTTGGAAGCCACAGCTGTACCTGGTCTGAAAAGTCGAGAAGTGTAGGATTGTGACTAGACAGCTGCACGCATCGCTGTCTGCTTGGGTCCTGTCAGAAGCGTCTTTTGAAAAGCCCCTTTCCCCCTCTTTCTGTACAAGACTTAGTCACGTGAATCACCTTCTTTCTTGAAGGTGCAGCTTATGTTCATGCCATGGTTTTCTCTCTGTCGCCTTTCATTCACCTGCATTTTCCTTCTCATCACCTCCTTTTCTCTTTATCCGTCTTCCACAGTTGTGTCTTCCTCACAGTTTTCCCTGTCATTTGTGTGAAGTAAGGATAACCAGGCCCTCCTGGTCCCTGAGTTTCTCATTCTCAGCTTTGTCCATTTTGCTACCTTGGTATCTGTGGTTTTTTTGAGACAGAGTCTCACTCTGTTGTCCAGGCAGGAGTGCAGTGGCGCATTCTCAGCTCACTGCAGCCTCCAGCCCTGGGATCAAGTGATCCTCCCACCTCAGCCTCCCAGGTAGCTGGGACTACAGGTGCACATCACCATGCTCAGGTAATTTAAAAATTTTTTTGTAGTGATGGGGTCTCACTCTGTTGCCTAGGCTGGTCTTGAACTGCTGGGCTCAAGCAGTCCTCTTGCCTCAGCCTCCCAAAATGCTAGGGTTATAGGCCTGAGCCACTGCGCTGGGCACCCTGGTGTCTGCAAGTGCTGTCCCCTTCAGAATATGTCCATCAGGCATTGTATTTTGTATTCTTTGTGAAGTATCCAAGCACATTTCAAAGAAGAGGACAGGGTGTAGGGTAAGACTATCCTTTACGTTGTCTGCTTTGTTTGGTTGGGTTTTGGGATAGGGACAGCTATCACTTGGCTGCCCTGGAGCCTGAGACCTAGAGCTTTCACTGAGGGTGAGGCTGGTGGGAGGCTTTTTGCCGAAGCTTCCGGAGGGCTTGATGAGATCAGTTCCTGACTGCCCTTACTCAGCACAGCAGCATCGTACAAAGGTTCCAGGTTGCTGAGTGAGGGAGGCCTCTGCAGGCGGTTCCCCACAGACACAGTCACCTCCTGGATGGTTTCCCTGTGTCTCCACTGACATACCCATGACTGTTTTATTTCCTCTTGTTAGACACCAGAGCCAGAAGTGGAACCGCCCAGGGCCCCTGAGCTCAAGCAGGGGCTGTATGAGCTCTCAGCGAGCAACTTTGAGCTGCACGTCGCACAAGGTAAGGGGGAGGTCCTGGTGCCAGCTTCAGAGAACCACTATTACTTCTTGGCGTGCTGGGCTTTTCCTTCCTGCCACTCAAGAGCTCTTAGCAGCATCAGTGGCACTGACAAAGGGTCACTCTTGAGGAGCTGTTGGGACCGTTGTTCAGTGCACCTCCTCTTAAACATGAGTTCTCCTTTTCTCTGTGCCCTTATGGAAATGCCAAGTCTAATGCTAAGCACTCATTACCCACACGCTAGCTGGACAGTGCATCCTTGGCTAAGAGTGTTTATTGACAGGCTCGCCTCGCTTGATTGCTCTTTACTTTATTGCACTTTGGAGATACTGCATTTTTTACGGATTGAGGATTTTGGCAGCCCGGCATCTGGCAGGTCTAGCCATTTTTCCAGCAGCTTGTGCTTACTTTGTATCCCTCTGTCAGCATCTTTTTAGCAATAAAATATTTTTTAATTAAGGTACATTGTTTTTAAAGAAATAATGCTGTTGCACATTTCATAGACTATGGTGTAAACATAACTTTGATATCCACTAGGGAACCCAAAAATTTGTGTGACTTGTTTTATTGTGATATTATCTTTATTGTAGTGGTCTGGAACCAAACCTACAGTATCTCGGAGGTATGCCTGTGTATTAATGGTAATCATATGCCTAATGACCTCAGGCAGAAACAAAAGCTTCTCCCTATCTAAACGGAATTGAGATTGAGCATAGTGGCTCATGCCTGTAATCCCAGCACTTGGGGAAAACAAGGTGGAATGATTGCTTGAGCCCAGGAGTTCGAGATCAGCCTAAGCAAGACCTTGTCTCTACAGAAGATTTAAAAAAAAGCTGGGTATGGTGGCATGTGCCTGTAGTCCCAGGCACTCCTGGAGCAGAGGTGGGAAGATCGCTTGAGCCTGGAAGGTCAAGGCTACAGTGAGCTGTGATCACACCACTGTACTCCGGCCTTGGTGACAGAGCGAGACCCTGTCTCAGAAAACAACCAAACAAAACCCAGAATTTAATGACACCATTATAACGTGAATCAAATTAGTTACTCTTTCCACTTAAAAGATCTTTCTATACCACATCCCATTTTTTGAAAATGGTCTCCCAATATCAGAATGATCCCCATTAAATTTCCAATGTGAATATGTAAGCGTCCTTTATTCACCCGTAGATACGTTTCAGAAAACTTGGCCCAACGCCGAATGACCTGAAAGCAAATTTGGCTTCCTGGCTGACTCCCATTACCAAATGCTACCATGGAGAGAAATCCCCTTAGAAGACTGGGTTGGAAACGTGAGAAAGGGCTTGGATTGCCTCTGGCCTTGTGACTTGTGCCTGCTGGGAGTCAGAGCCCCTCCCCCACCACACTTACTGTCCACAGTAACTGATCATGAGGCCTTCAGCCGTTTCCCATTTTGTTAAAAGTTGTTATTTTATCTGTACCGGTGCCCTGACAGTGGAACTTCAGCCATTCTGCTGCGGGAGTGCATTTGCAGCTGGAATTGGCTTGGGCTCTGAGCAGGATGTGTTTCCCGAATCACCTGTTACAGACCGGCTCTGGCAGGCCTCGCCAGCGCCTCCCTGAGTGGGTCACTGCCACAGAGCTGTGTCGTGTAGGCACCATGGTGGCTTCCTGCCCTTGCTGGCTTCCCATCAGTGCTCTGATGAGGTTCCCGGAGAGCTTGTCTCCATCTTACAGTGCAGGATCTACCGTGCACCTGCACTGGTTTCAGCCTTGCACGTTTTTAAATGGAAGTTGTTAACTTTTAAAGGAAGTTTTGCACCATTTTCTTCAGGTGCATCGTTGCTGTGCTGATGAGGCAGTAGCTGTTAGCCTTAGCATGGCACAGTCCTGCTCAGAGGCCAGGCCACATGCCACTGGTTCGTTCTCTCCCTGACCGCAGCCTGATTTCAGTTTGGTATCAGCCCGATGTCAGGGTAGAACAGCTAAACACCCTCTGTGTCCAAAGAATGATGCTGTGAGGGCTTGTTTTTTCTGTGTGTGTGTGTCCCCTAGCCAAGGGGGTGATGTTTTACTTTTTTTTTTTTTTTTTTTTTGAGACAGAGTCTCGCTGTGTCTCCCAGGCTGGAGTGCAGTGGCACGATCTTGGCTCACTGCAAGCTCCACCTCCCAGGTTCATGCCATTCTCCTGCCTCAGCCTCCCGAGTAGCTGGGACTACAGGCGCCCGCCACCACGCCTGGCTAATTTTTTGTGTTTTTAGTAGAGACAGGGTGTTTTACTTTTTAAACTTTTTTTTAATGATAAAATGTAATACAGATCGAGAGAACAAATGTAGGGCTTAATGAATTTTTATAGAGTGGTCACACTGTAACTACTGTCCGGTTCAAGAAATAAAACTGCCAGCCTCCCGTGTCCCATCCAGGGCTCAGCCCGCCCTCCCTTCTTCTCCAAGAAGGCGCTTTCCTGACATTTGTGGAAACCACTTATATTAGTCTGTTTTCAAACTGCCGATGAAGATACACCCGAGACTGGGCAATTTGCAAAGGAAAGAGGTTTAATGGAGAACTCACAGTTCCACATGGCCAGGGGAGCCTCACAATCGTGGTGGAAGGCAAGGGGGAGCAAGTCACATCTTACGTGGATATTGGCAGGCAAAAAGAGCTTGTGTAGGGAAACTCCCATTTTTAAAACCATCAGATCTCATGAGACGTACTCACCATCACGAGAGCAGCACGGGAAAGACCTGTCCCTGTGACTCAGTTACCTCCCACCTGGCCCCTCCCACAACATGTGGGAATTGAAGATGAGATTTGGGTGGGGACACAGCCAAACCATATCACGACTCCTTTTATGGTTTCATCACTGAAGTGCACATTCCCGAGCACTGTAGTTTCATGTGTGTGTATATATCTTTTAAGGCTCTTTTAACCTGCATGTTCTCCAGACATCTCTTTCTCTTTCTTGCTGAAGACATAGGTGGTTTCACCTGTAGAGCTCCCCGTGGTCCAGACTTTGCTAATTGTGTCCCCGTAGTGTGGTCTACATGTTTCCCTGATTTCTCTGTTTCCTGTAAATTGGTAGTTGGGTCTGGGGACAGAATCAGTTTCAGTGTGATATTTTTTGGGGGCACAGGAAGACCTCATAGCTGGTGGGGGCACAGAGTGTCCAGTTGTCTCTCTTTGGGATGTGGGTGACCATGACAGGCAGGGCCTGGCTCCATTCATTCCTTAGGGCTGCGAAGTGCCGAGACTCATTCAAGCATCCCTTCATTTTTTTTTTTTTTTTTTTTTTGGAGACGGAGTCTCGCTCTGTCGCCCAGGCTGGGGTGCAGTGGCCAGATCTCAGCTCACTGCAAGCTCCGCCTCCCGGGTTTACGCCATTCTCCTGCCTCAGCCTCCCGAGTAGCTGGGACTACAGGTGCCCGCCACCACGCCCGGCTAGTTTTTTTTGTATTTTTTAGTAGAGACGGGGTTTCGCCGTGTTAGCCAGGATGGTCTCGATCTCCTGACCTAGTGATCCGCCCATCTCGGCCTCCCAAAGTGCTGGGATTACAGGCTTGAGCCACCGCGCCTGGCCCCTTCATTTTTTAACCAAGAGAAACTCGCCCTCATTTATCACCTGGTTATTCAGTGGTGCAGTGCATATGGGAGAGGTGGGAGAAATGCCTCATTCTCTCCCTACAGTTTTCCAAATAATGAGTTGTTGCTGATTGTCCATCAAAGATGACAAATTTGGTTTTGAGTATTGTTATGAACTCATGAATAGAAACACATTTGATGGAGTCCCTTTGTACCCATTAAAGTGCTCATGCTGAACTGAGATTTGCTAAGCAGGACAAAGATCTGATTCTTCAATTAACTCTCTAGTGAGGTCTGACATAAATTACAGTTCCTCTTTCCCCCGTCTCTGCCTTGGCTCTCCACTCCAGGCGACCACTTTATCAAGTTCTTCGCTCCGTGGTGTGGTCACTGCAAAGCTCTGGCTCCAACCTGGGAGCAGCTGGCTCTGGGCCTTGAACATTCCGAAACTGTCAAGATTGGCAAGGTGAGTGAAAGCCCTTATTAAACTGGAAATGGACTGCTTTGGGCTGGATTAATTAGCAGAGTGGCCCATTATTCATTCTGTGTGCAAAGTCGCAAACTTGATTTATTAATTCCATTTAGTATGCCACTTGATAATTCATTTCACCTTCACAGATGGCAGCCTGATTTTGAGTTTTGCTGACTTTTCCACAGCCCAGAGATAAATTATGGCCTCGGCTGCTTTGTTTATTTTGAAGAGATGGCCAAATCTGAATTGGCAGCCCCAGAGCCCGTTCTGCAAAGATACGGGGTCGAGCCTTGTAGAATGTTCACTGGACGAACTTGGAGACCATCCACGTTCGACCTCACCCAAGAGCCCTCTCTAAAAGGACCCTGGCCCTGTGCTCGCCCAGGCACGTAGAAGACCCTCCCTCAGTTTGCACTGTGCCTGGGATTCTTTCCAGGGTTTCCCACTTTATACAGAGAAGCCAAGAGTGATGTCTGACAACTTCTGTGTAACTGGATTTTCTGGAAATATCCAGTGTAGCTCCAGGGATATCACTTTTATTCTTATCCACTTTCCAGCACCCACCAGACACCATGCATGGATTTCCTTTCTTAAAAATCTCGTTTTTCTACCTTGCCACGGGGCTGATTTGTATACAAAAGTAACGCTGCATGTCTAGGACTGGATGATGGTTAACAGGATGATCTGCTTGGGATGGTGAGATGGTCAAAAGCGTAAACCTGGGGATTGGGTAGACCTGGCTGGCTGACCTTGGGCAAAACCTCTCCACGCCTGGTCTCCCCCTTTGCAAAACTGAGCTAAGATCTACTGTGTGGTGTCTGGGCAGGTGAAAGTACACTGCTTAGTGTGATGCTCGGCATGGGGCGGATGCTTAGTAAGTTGCAATCACTTTTGTTGTCAGTTAAATGGATTTCTCACTGTTGCCTCTTAAACGCTTATGATAATATATACTAATTATACATGTTATGATTATCAGTTTATAGTTATTGAACATTGCGGGGAAGTAATTATAAAATAATCTTGTCTACTGTCTTACCCCATTCCTTGTATCCTTACTTAATGATTGTATGAAATTTTATGGGAGATTCTTTTAGGTTTATGTCCATAGAGGATCCTAGCAGACACAAGCCTAGGTGACCATGCTGAAGCCCTTCCTGCCTGGCACATGTGGCTGGGTTACACCGGACCCTTCAAAATGTTTGTCCTCTGCCAACCTTGGGCTGAGGCCTGCTGTACTTCAGTTCTGCACCTCAGCTGCTGTCTGATGGGTCCTAGGTGTTGAAATAGTATTTTTACCCCCGTTTGCTGACGTAGTGAAAAACAACTTAGTCCTGCCGATTTTCGTGCTGGTAGAAAAGAAAAAAGAAAGCAATGACTTAGAACAAGATGTTTCATGAAAATGTTGGGCAAGCGGAATCTTTTTGAGATTGAAATGAAATAAAAAGCTTGAAGAGCTGTGCTTGTTGGTAAATTCAGTTTATAGAATTAAGGACGGATTATAATCTTGACATCTTTTCAGTCTTACCTTTATTATATACCAACTACTCCTGTTTAAAATTCACTTCTTGCTCCCTCTTGATTTTAAGAGCCTCTAAGCCCGAGCATGAGAGGAAATTCTAAGCTGGCGTGTGAACTGGTCTGGGTCCCAGACACCGACAGCCAGGCTAACCCCTCCCACCAGCACCACCACCAGCAAATGTCAAGCCAGGACCCTGACTCCAGCTCCCAGGTGCTGACTTGACTTGCTTGAGTTGAAGTGTTGCTTCCTAAAAATTGGCATGTTTAACTGAGCTATTAATACAACACGTCTTACCTCTAAAGTAAATCTTTCCCTTACTCCCTTTAGCTCAGGTATGTTTTAGCGTAGCTTTTAGGAACATTCTCTTCAAAAACTGCACCTTGCTGGCAGAGTTGCTACAGAATCTGGATTTTGAAAAGAATATTTGTAAAGTACCAAGCTACCAGTAGTCCCATTAGCAAGAAGGTCCATGAAGAAACTGACTGGGAAGTTGATCTGCCTTTATTCTCAGGTTGATTGTACACAGCACTATGAACTCTGCTCCGGAAACCAGGTTCGTGGCTACCCCACTCTTCTCTGGTTCCGAGATGGGAAAAAGGTACGTCTGCCCTTCTAGGTGTTGAGAGTTCTTCATCTCTTAACCCCATCAGGCTGAGCTACTGAGTGGTTTAATGGGCACAGTGAATTGCCAGTCTTGATTGTTAGGGCACTGGTTTGGAGAAATGGAACAAATGTCTTTCTCTTAATTGATAAGATTCGGGTTGTGGAGATAAATTCATTCGTTACACTACCTTGAAACATTTCAGTGGCCCAAGTTATCACTAGAATAACCCAGATCTTACAGTCATAGGGTTAACTGTGCTCTGGTCATGAACACAAACCTTCAGGCCTTTGAACAGAGCTAAGGCTTGCACTTGGTCCGGTTCTGCCTCTCTCCCTCCTTCCCTGGCCGATGGTCAGCAGCTCAGAGTTCCCCATCAGCACAACAGCTCGCTGGCAGGCCTCCGCCCCAGACTTCCGTGATGTATAACCCCACGGAGGGAAGAGGGGCTTGTATAGTTCTCTCACCAAAGCCGAAGCGTTCAGTTATCCTCTCTACATTCCCATCTAAATACGAACATGCAGACTTAGCACCACAGCTAAGACATCTGGGAGAGCCGACCTGGGCAAGCAGGGGTTGGAGGAAGGCTTAAGTGATTCAGAACACCTAAGTGGACTCACTCAGCAGTGTGCCCGTGTCTTGGACAGGTGGATCAGTACAAGGGAAAGCGGGATTTGGAGTCACTGAGGGAGTACGTGGAGTTGCAGCTGCAGCGCACAGAGACCGGAGCCACGGAGACCGTCAAGCCCTCAGAGGCCCCGGTGCTGGCAGCCGAGCCCGAGGCCGACAAGGTGGGTGCCTGCCGGGGTCGGGATCCATGCAGGCCCATGGCCCCCGGCCCCAACCACCCACCCTCAGAGGGCCTTCTCAAATGCTTTGGACAAAATGACAGTTTGGGGACAGAGTCATTCTGATGGTTGGCTATAGCTGCGTTTTCAACACGTATTTTGTGTCAACTTTTGCATGCTTTCAGGGGTAAATGTAAACAAAAGCTTCCCTTTTAAAAACATGAAATGGATATGAGACAATTCCCAGACAATATCTGGTGTCAAAAATCTCTAGAGAATCCTTCCTTTCCTCTTCATTTTAAAGGATGACTATGCTCGGCAGGTTTCCGCTGTGAAATCTTGGCCGCTGGCCCTGGGGCCCCGATTCTATTCCTGACCTTGTCCCGGGCATTTCCTTTCACCTCTGTTGTAGAGGCCCTCGAAGACCTGTAAGCGAGAGGGCATCCACAGGGATCAGGCTAGTGACTGTAGATGTAACCTGCTTAGGCCATCCTGACACACCGAGGGGTTTCCTTCCTCCCCTCAGATAGCAGGAGGTTTTAGATTCGTTTGTTCTGCTTTATCAAGCCCTTGTTGTATCACAGGCACTATTCTAGGCCACCAGGAAATAAAAATAAGACCGGTTTCCTGCCTCTAAAGCATACAGGTCTCTGAGGCAAATGGTGAGAAGACACAGAAGCCAATGGCAGGGGGCTGGGGCAGAAATGTGTGCGGGGCTGGTTGCTAGAGAGAAGTGGGGGCAAATGGGCAAGAAGTGTCCCTAAGGAGCTGACTGATGGGATCTGTGCTGGATAGGTAGGTTGGGCAGGGCTGCCGCTGAGGCGCCGCACCAGCAGAGATCAGCCAGCGCGTCCGCAGGGCCAGAGCTGGGGCTGGGGGAACACGGGGGAGACAGGTCGGGGTGTGGTGTAGGATCCCTGAGAGTGAGAGAGAGGAGCTGGAGTTGAGAGGATGTGGGCAGCTGGCCAAGGATTACGACCTGTATCCCATATTCACAGGGAGCCCACGGAAGTTCTGTGCAGAGTGGAGTTGTAGGATAATGACTGGCATGCACACGTGCTGGAGGTGGGAAGCTGCTCTATTAGGCCATTAAAGATGATGCGTCTCATGGTGCGGCTGTGACTGTGGGATGGTGAGGAGGAGAAAGCCAGCATAAGGAGTCCAGCCTGCTGTGCAGCGGGGAGGAGAGGTAGGGAGGGTCCGAGGCGAGTCTCCTTCCTGCATATCTGGTGGAGGACGGTACCCAGCACAGGGGCAGGGCCAGAGCTAGAGCTTGACGAAAAGGGATGAGCTTGGTTTTCAAGGTGTTGATCTTCACGGCTGTCAGCTGCGTAGGTGGCAGTGTTCAATGGCAGTTCCATCCATGAGCCTGGGGCTACGGTAGGAGGTCTGCACTGGACGAGAGTGCCCGTGTCATCCTCTTCAGGTAGAAGCCACACCTGAAGGCCAGGAGATGGGATTTGGAAAAACCAGTGGAGCCACCAACCCCCTTCTCACTGCGTGGGGCCATACAGGGCCTCCTCACCCCCACGGCCCCATCCCTAATTGGACTCTTGTAGGTCAGGGATGGCCTGAGTGTTGTTTAAAAGTTGATGTTTTGGTTGAAGAAGCAAGCAGCTGGTTTTGTAGTTGTTAGGACCACATATGTTAGAGGAGTATGTGTGTCATGGTGGTTACAAAGGTCATCCCAAATTGAGTATAATTATATACCATGGATGTTTTCATCACAGCACCGTTTCTATTTATAATACAGTTTTCCACCATGAAGTGGGTCTTTTCAGTGCGTGTGGCGTCATGTTTCTGGACATAAAGATGGTAGTGTTCCACAATGGCCCCGCTTGGCCTTCGTCACTGACACATGTTACTCGATGCCAGACTCAAATGGAGCAGCCCTGGTACACTTAGCCACATGATAAATCATCCCATTCCTGCTCTCAGGAGAGAATCGCAGATCCATTTTTGGAGAAACACATAGACGTCATTCTGTAAAGAACTGTCAAGGGAGAATGGCTTTAAAGCAGACTACCATGTAGCACCTTTCCCTTAAATTCTCCAGCCAGAGCTTCCATCAACATTTTTCACATTGACTTAGAACAGGCTGCTTTCCATTTTTATGTTCAATATAAAACACATATCATTGCCTGTGCTATTGTAACTCAGTTCTTTGTTGCAGAGAGAGGATGTCAAAAGGGTGCTAGGAGAACAGGGTGGCCAGTGAGAAAAGCAGCTGAGGATCAGACTTCAGTGGGTATCCTAGAGACTCCAAGCCTAGAGGTGCAGACTCAAGCGTCGGACACCCAGGGCTGCCTGGTCCACACCACAGAGCCCTGGAGCGGTGTCAGAACAATAGCCTGGGAGTTTTCAACCTGCCTCATCCCCAAAAGACAGCCCCTGCCCCCACCACCCCCATACAGTGTCCAGCCACCTCCTCACCGCATCTCCCAGGCTTGGGACCCAGGGACTTGTACTGATCTCTCTGCCCTTCAGAGGCTGCCAGCCTCCCTTTGTATATAGCCTATGAAATGCAGGTTGTGTAGGTATTTCTTTGTGACTTTGGAGCCTGCATAACAGCATTTTTTAAAAATTACTGATTCGTATATCTGCAATTCCAAAGCATGGCCCTGCTCAACTTTAAGGGATGTACTTGAACTGTGGCTTTTCCCTCCCTTGAAGGGCACTGTGTTGGCACTCACTGAAAATAACTTCGATGACACCATTGCAGAAGGAATAACCTTCATCAAGTTTTATGCTCCATGGTAAGTGGCTGTTTAATTAGAAACTACTTTGTCCATGTGTACTAAGTCACATCATGTTTTCCAGCTCATCTGCCACCCCTCTAGACTCAATGTTGGGCACGTGTTGCATTTACATGTAGGTCATGTTGTAGGAAATAAGGAACCGTTATCATTATGCTCCTATATTCAAATATGTTAAACTTCAGTGGCCTTAATTATATATGGAGAATGAGGCTAATGTAAAGTTCTATCAACTTTGGAGAAAACATAAAAATTGAGGCAAATTATGATGGCCATATTCAGTGTTGTGGTATCTGCACTTTTCCAAATAGATGGCTTTTTTTTTTTTTTTTGGCGAAACAATGAGTGTCATGATGTAGTTTTGCTCCTCGGTTCTTTTAAGTAGTCAGATTTCTTTTGTAGAGAAATCCAGCAGAGTCTGTGAGAGCCATTCATATGCTACGCAGTTTCCTGGACCTGCGTGCCACACGGTCTTGGAGACCAGAGCAGAAATGGATTGCAGATAGTGTGAGATCCAGACAACCTTGGTTCTAAGACTTACCGTGAATGTCCTTTAATTCCTTTGAACCCCAGTTCCCTCAGCTGAAAAAATGGGAGTAACTTTTTGTCTTCACAAATAAAACAATCCATTTGGAAAAGCAGAGGGTTTAGGACAACATTAAATTATTTATCTAAACATGATAAAGGCGCTAGTTTTCTTTTTGTTACGCTCCACATATTCCTGAGAAACTAACCATAGGGGTAAAAAGTTAATAAGCACAGGACTCAAACGAACCGTAGCGATGCCTTTCAAATCATTTTCAACTTTTAAAAACCTAAAGCTCCATAGATCAAGTATCAAGAAAGAGGATCCCCTTTGGCTGAAGGGGAGCCATCCATATGGCAGGAGGGGGTCAGAAGAGACAAGGGAACAGAGTCGGGTAGAAGGGAGGGTTTGAACCAAACTTAGTCATGGCCTTGATGCTCACCCCAAATCGCTGAAGTACCAAGGAGGCCTTAAAATGGTTTTGAACTTCTGAGACCCTAAGCGATCAAATCTAAAATGTCTTTGGCATTCAAGTGACTTTTTAAGAAATTGTGTGGCATCTGCTGTCTTCCCTGTTCCTCTGCTCCTGGTGCTTTCATAAACCAGTTAGTGCAGTTGACCATGGCATGGGAATGGTCTCAGAATCTCAACTTGTTTTCAGACTGGCTTGCTTCTGTCACGTTGTCTGAAAGTCTACCTTAGATCAACGTTTGGGTTCTTCGTTTGGGATGGGAGGAGGAGGAAGAGTTAATGTGCACCCAGTGGGAGAATTTGGTATTTTACAAATCTCTGGGCACGTGTTTGTCCCATACAGAAGAAGCAGGGCTTGTCTTGGCAGCAAAGTGTAGGTGAATGATCTTGACCCAGGATTTCAACCAGCTGTCCTTTTTCTCTTCCTAGGTGTGGTCATTGTAAGAATCTGGCTCCTACTTGGGAGGAACTCTCTAGAAAGGAATTCCCTGGCCTGGCAGGGGTCAAGATCGCTGAAGTAGACTGCACTGCGGAACGGAGTATTTGCAGCAAGTACTCGGTGGGTGCTCGGATGGCTGCTTATGGGAGCAGATCCCGAGGGAACTGTGCCTTAACCACGATCACTCGCTCTGCCCTCATCTTCTCAACAATGTGGCTTTTATGTCCCCTTTGAGTTGTTTTGAGAAGCAAAAGAGATCCTGTCTTGAAGGAAGGGCATTCTTCTCCGCCCACTTCTTAGTTAGTATCCATGTTTCAGTGCAGGTTTTCAGGCCTTGCTGTCTGAGTATAAGGCCATGAAGTAACAGACCCCACACCGTAGACTGGGGGGCTTCCCACACCGCTACTCTTGGTGATTGACCAGTGATCTGTAGCCTTCGCCATAAATACCCGAGTCGCTCATTTTCCACACATAAGCCAGCATTCTAAAATGCAGGGGCTGAATCTCAGAATCATTTCAACATAACCTCCTTTCTGAAAGGGCCATGCCAGCAAGTCGGTCCTGTGCTTGGGTTAACTACTGCCTTCATTCCAAGCTGTTAGCACAATCTGATGGCCTGGAAGATTTGTCATTTTTATTTCTCCTTTTGTGTTATTCAAACACTTCTGGAGCCTTTTAGATGGAGAATAGACGTAACCCAGACATAGTTTCCTTATCATTAAAAGATACCAGTTGTTTCTTGTGCCCTAAAATTCTTAGAAACGAGTTGCAACTGAAAAATGTATCCTCAAGAGGATCTTGCTCTCATGGTCTGGTCTGCGGACCACCAGGGCATTGCAAGGGAGGTCGTTGGAAATGCAGACTCCCAGGCCTGCTGAATCCAAATCTGCATCTTCACCAGATCCGCAGGTGATCGTGGGCACAGTAAAGACTGAAAGGGTCTACTTTAGGGTAAAATCATTCCTTTGATGCTGATCTTTAATGATGTCATTTTGAATTCAGAAGTGCCCCACAGCTTTGCTTTCTAAATAGTCTGCTCCTCTTTTAATGGAATATATACCTTTAAAAATTAGCCACAGAATTTTCCAGCCACGACAGTAGGGGTGTATCTGGTTTTATTTAGGAAGCAATTTGTATGTGATCTGGACCACTGGTTTGCAAACTTTTTTCTTTTTTGGTTTAAGGTACGAGGCTACCCCACATTGTTGCTTTTCCGAGGAGGGAAGAAAGTCAGTGAGCACAGTGGAGGCAGAGACCTTGACTCGTTACACCGCTTTGTCCTGGGCCAAGCGAAAGACGAACTCTAGAAACACAGTTGGAAGTCACCTCTCCTGCCCGGCTCCTGCACCCCGCATTTAGGAGTTCAGTCCCACAGAGGCCACTGGGTTCCCGGTGGTGGCTGTTCAGAAAGCAGAACATACTAAGCGTGTGGTATCTTCTTTGTGTGTGTGTGTGTTCCAAGCCAACACACTCTACAGATTCTTTATTAAGTTTCTCCAAGTAAATGTGTAACTCATGGTCACTGTGTAAACTATTTTCAGTGGCGATATATCCCCTTTGACCTTCTCTTGATGAAATTTAAATAGTTTCCTTTGAGACTGAAATAGAGTTGAGGGAAATCAAATTGCTGGACTATTTTTGGTTCCTGAGTTGAGTGATTTTGGTGAAAGAAAGCACATCCAAAGCATAGTTTAACTGCCCACGAATTCTGGAAAGGTGGCCTTGTGGCAGTATTGCCGTTCCTCTGATCTTAAGGTCACAGTTGACTCAGTAGTGTGGTTGGTCTGTAGCATGGAGCAGATTTAAATGCAAAACCCCACACCTCTGGAAGATACCTTCACGGCCACTGCTGGAGCTTCTGTGTCTGTGAAGACTTCTCTCAATGTGAGAGGTTAGCCATAATGAAAGCAGCGTTACTTCTGACTGTGCCTGAGTAAGACAATGCTGATGCCATAACTTGACGTGTCCATACTTGTCAAATCAGTTCCTGTTCAGGGATCCTTCTGTTTCTCATGGGGTGAAACGTTTCTTTAGTTCATCATGTTAACACGAAGCCAGTCTACGTGAACTTTAAGATTGGATGTCTTCCTTAGAAAGGGTAGGCATGGAAAATTCCACAAGGAGTTGTATTTGTCACCTGGGGCGACAAGACCAGACAGGCTTTCTCAGGTGTGGGTCCAGGGAGGCTCTGCAGCCCTGCTGGAGGGCCCTAACTAGAGTTCCAGATTCTGTTCCTCAGTAGTCCTTTTAGACGCTTGCTATACTTGGTCTGCTTCAAGGAGGTCGACCTTCTAATGTATGAAGAATGGGATGCATTTGAGCTCAAGACCAAAGACAGATGTCAGCGGGACTGCTCTGGCCCTGGTGTGCACGGCTGTGGCAGCTGTTGATGCCAGTGTCCTGTAACTCATGCTATCCTTGTGATTAAACACTTTTACTATCTCCTTCGGGAATAAGCACTTATAGGACTAAGCTCTAAAGTGTTTGTTCTTTTACCATCGAGCTATTTCCCGTAATAACCACTTTGCGTCCAACACCCTTCACCCACCTCCCACGCGCAAGGGGATGTGGATACTTGGCCCAAAGTAACTGGTGGTAGCAATCTTACAAACAAAACCACTTATACTGTCTGAGGCAGAAGATAACAGCAGCATCTCAACCAACCTCTGCCTTAAAGGAAATCTTTATTAATCATGTGTGGTTCACAGATAATTCTTTTTTTAAAAAACCCAACCTCCTAGAGAAGCACAACTGTCAAGCGTGGCTTCAGCTTTGCATCACGAGTCTTGTATTCCAAGAAAATCAAAGTGGTACAATTTGTTTACACTATGATACTTTCTAAATAAACTCTTTTTTTAAAAAAAAAGTCTGGTCTTTCCTTCAATGTTACAGCAAAACATATAAAATAGACAATAAATTATAGTTTATATTTACAAAAAAAGCTGTAAGTGCAAACGGTTGTAGATTATAAATGTATTATTTAATCAGTTTAGTATGAAATTGCCTTCCCAGTACATGATTGTGAAAAAGACATTTAGAAAATATTCTAAAATTTGATCTGAGCCTCACTTTCTACAAAGGAAATCATGATTTCAATTCATAAACAGCACGCTTATCCCCCTATCACTATTATAAGCTGGGCACCCTCATTTTATCTTTGTTGGTTCTAACCTTGTGGCATGGTATGCTGTATAGTAAACAGGCAGAGAACTGCTTTACTGAAATAGATACTAGAGCCGGCAGCCCAGAAGTTAATGTGCTGGTCAAAGAACTGTTCTGATAAAGAAGAGGTGCAGCATTGCCTTCACCTTGCAGCCTCACCTCAGAGTGTAATCAGTCTACTTTTGGTACTAGCAAAGAGTACAGCAAATGGAGGACTGAGGTGTAGAAATGGTATTTTTGGCAGAAATAAGTATCTATTCACACCAACAAAACTCCAGCATGAACATATAACAGCAATGACTGAGACAAAGGTGCCCCATGGAGCCCTGGCTGTGGCCTGGGCTGTGGGTCATGTATGAAATTGAACTTCCTGGGAATGAAATCTGAACAGAGGCGTTCCCCCAACTTCCCCAATTTCTGTTCTCTGTAAAATCTACCTTTGATAGACAGTACTGAACAGGCTGATACTTTAACCAAGAATACATTTAACTCCTTTGAGATTATTTTCCCTACTTACTAACACCCCAAATAGCTTGATCTACAGCTAAAACTAATTTTGGTGGGTTTTTGGGGGAGGAGGGGAGGAAGAGCTTCACGGTGGTTTCTGCAGTTACCGGACCTTGCACTAGACATCCAAACTCAGCTTGCTACAGACCAACAACTACTCACGTCATTTACCAAGTGAGCAAATTATTAATGAGGTCCTTTAAAATCTTCTTGGGTAATAAGGCACTGGCATGAGATAGTTTCCAAGTCTCATCGTCCCATCTCCAACTGTGCTTCTGTGTTTTTTAAGGCAGATGTAATCTAGGAATCCAAGGCAGAATGTGTGTCCCCAGCATCTGGTTTCGAGTTAGTGGCATCCACAAGCTCTTACAACCATATTCCTGTATTTTTTCAGAATGACATTGGAGTTGTCATCAAAGTAAAGAACTGAGATGGCATTTAGTTTAGTTGGTGCACAGCACGGTTTGGGGACATACTCAGGGTTCATAAGGTGAACCTGTTCCAAAACAGAAGGGGAGAAAGGTACCTTAGAAATGACACCTGGTCTCAGCTTACTCCCACTTAGAAAACAGAGTCTCCGAAAGCTCACCAAGGTCTGCACGATCGCATGGTTGGTTGCATTCATGTGTGCGTTGAGTGGGAAGGAGCATTCCCCATCACAGTAATTGGCAGCGTAGCCCTTGGGTGCAATGATCCAGTCCTTGATTTAATGCAAAGGAAGCAAGAAAAGATTAGCATGCACTTCTCACACGATTTGTGCTTTTCAGGAATGCTGTAAAAAGGTATTTTTCACATTGGACAGGCAAGGAGACAGATGCAGGAAGGCTTAGGAATTTGATTGGCAATGCTGGGAAGTGAACCTGGTCGATCTGACCCCAGAACCCTCGCTCCTTGCAGAGGCCACAGGGCCTCAGCTGCTACCTGGAAGCATGTAGGTTGCCAGCAATATGTGCTTGGACCCAAGATGGCCCCTCCAGGAGCCCACGGTGCTCCTGTGGAAGTAGTGCCACCTGCATATGGAAGCTATCTTTTATTGCTCACCACCTATGATGAAATTTGCTGCCTTCCTTACAGACTAGTGATGGCTCTCAGGTATGGGGCAAACGTGTGCGCTTCTGCATCGTTTGGGTGAGCCAGTTTGTAGCCACTGGAGAAGTTAACCATCAGTTAATTTTTTTTCCAACCCTGTCTCAATTAAAATTCGTTTAAATGCCCAAATAAATATATGTCTTATGGGCTGTGAAAGGATGAGGTAAGAGTATTGGGAAATGTGGCTACTGATTTTTGAGGGATCACAGAGCTCAGGCACCCTAGGAAGGTGTTGGAGCGCTTGGTCCCCACAGACTAAGCTTCCTCTGCCTCACTCCAGGAGCCTGAGCGTTGGGGAGGGCTCCTCAGGACGTCCATGGAAGGAAGCAGCTCAGCCTTCAAGCTCTGGGTGTTTGGTGATGGCTGCCACCATTCAGATGAGAGTAAACTGCTGAGAAAGGACCTTTGTCCTCCATGTCTGGAGAACTCACCTGCCATCCCAGGTCTTGGAAACTCACATACAGCTCATGCTTCCTGCAAGCTGTTTTCAATTCACTGCTGTTGTAATCTGTTGGAGGAGATCAAAAGACGCACCAACTCATTAATTCCTTCACAGAGAGTCTGCCACATGCCAGGCGCAGACTGGGCTCAGGACAGCCTCCTAGACACAAGTGTGGCCACCCAACAGCTATATCAGGTTCCTGACTGTTGGCTTGAATGTCTTATGGAGTCTGTTTTGTCTCCCCTGGGGTCAGTACTGGGCACAGGGTGACTTGGACACCTTTGAGCAACAGAGGTATGTTGTGAGCCCTGCTGCATGCTAGGCCTATGGAAGACTGGGCCAACTTGCCCGGTACACCCCAGAGGCGCCTGACTGGGAAGGCATCACATTCACATGATCAGACAATGGTACTAGGCAGGATCTGCTGCCGTCCAAACAGGGACCATTTTGAAGCTGCACAGGGACTTTAAAGACAGCTGCCAGGCCAGGAGGGTATCCTGAAGGAAGAGTAATGATGGAGTGGGGCCTAACCAGGAGAAGAGGGAGAGGGAGACACCGTGCAGGGGCAATGCTCTCTCTGGCTGTACTCCCACCTCAGTGCCAGGGTTGAGCCCTTGTGTGCTAATGCAATAATACTGAGCCAGTGGTTCCTCATGAGACTCTGCTGAAGTGCACATGCCCACCCTATGCAGCACAGGAACCGCTAGCCTGGCTTCACTCATTCACCAGCAAGAGCACTGGGAGGGCCCCGATTCACTGAGACCCACTGGAGCGATTCTTCTGTGACATGCCTTCTGTCTGGCACCACGGCAAATAGAAGGTAAGTCAGACATGGCTTTCCTCCTCCAAGAACTTAGTGAACAAAGGGGTGGTGTGAAACAGACACCAAATAACTCCAGTACAAACCAGAACAGGGATGCTACGGGCAAAGGCCATTGGCAAATATCACCTAGGCAAGGGCCACAGGCAAATGTCCCTTCAGAGAAGGGACAGTTCAGAGTGGGAGTGAGAGGAAGAGAGAGGAGTTCTGCTGGAATGGATTTAAGGATGTGTCAAGCAGGGTCAGATGAGATAAAGCTGGAGAAATGAATGGCCTAGGCTGCCAACCACAATGCTTCGGACTTCCCACCAGCGGCTCAAAGTGAGCCATTGCAGGCTTTTGAGCTGGACAGCAACATTTCAAGCTGTGATTCTAAAGGATTAATCAATCTGGAGTTGTGTTTGAGAGTTCTAGAGAGGATGGAAGGATAAAAGGCAAGGAGAAGGCTTTAGAGAAAGGTCGTCTAATGTGAGATGTCAGTGGGTGTAAGAGCCTAGGTCATTTGCGGGCTATCCCTTCCCTTTTCAACTACATAAGCCAATAAGTCACCTAATTGTTGAAGGCCTGTTTGAACTTGATTTTCTAACTCCCAGTCTTCCTGGCTCTGAAGCAGGAGAGAACATGCAAATTTTTTTTTTTTTTGGAAACAGAGTCTTGCTCTGTCACCTAGACTGAAGTGCAAGGTCACGATCTCGGCTCACTGCAACCTCTGCCTCTCCGACTCAAGCAATTCTCCTACCTCAGTCTCCTGAGTAGCTGGGACTATAGGTGTGAGCCACCATGCCCAGCTAATTTTTTGTATTTTTAGTAGAGATGGGGTTTCAACACTTTGGCCAGGCTGGTCTCGAACTACTGACCTTAAGTGATCTGCTCATCTCAGCCTCCCAAAGTGCTGAGATTACAGGTGTGAACCACCATGCCCCACCAGATTTCATGATTTTTTAAGGAAAAGGGACAAACAGTAACTCAGGCCAGTGGCCTATACTGGGAGAAGAGATGGGCAACATTTTTAGGTGGTTTATAATTCTAAATTTATTCATCCTCTCCACCTGCCTATGTTACCCAATAGAACCACCCTGCCTGTAACTTCAAGAGTCCCAGAGAAGCCCTGGAGGGAAATTTTCACAATGCAGGACAAGGACTCTCAGTAAAACACAATCAACCACTTATCACCATGAGACAGAAACTTCCCACTGAAAAGAACCCCTGAACAAAAATGAATCAACCACACAAAGTCTCACAAGAGTATGGCTGGAATGCAAGGGAGGACCCAGAGGACCCCAGATTGTGGATAAGAGTCGTCTGAACTAAGCTTTAAAGGAAGAATACCAAAACAATAACAAAACTAAAAACAAACAAAAATAGAGAAAAAAAGGAAGAATACCTAAAATAATGGAAGGAAGACAAGCAGGACTAGAAACCTAAAGCAAAATTATAGGGAAAAAACATGAAAAAAGAACAGGTAGATGTAAAAAGAGTCAAATAGAACTTTATAAAAACCATAATCATTGAAAATAACAATGAAATCAGATTAGATAAAACTGAAAATCAGATTAAACAGGTTAAACATTAGTTGTCTAACAGATTAAACAGATTACTTAACAGATTAGTTATACATTAAACAGATGAGCATCAAATTACACACAACTAAAGACAGAATTAAAGAATCCCACAGTATATTTGAAGAAATCTCTTCAAATATACCACAGAGTCAAATGGCCAAAATATATGACTCTCTCTCTGTAAAAAGACAAGGAAGAGAGAATGAAAAGTCCAACATATTTCTAATAGGAATTTCTGAAGACGGTAATAGGGGAGTAGTAGTATTTGAAGACATAATGACTGGGAATTTTCTAGAACTAAAGAAAGGCAAACATCTTTAAGTTGAAAAGGCCCTGTGAGTTCCAAGTAGATCAGATACATTCTTATCTAGCCACATCTAGTGAAACTATATCAAACACATAAAATCTTAAAAGCAACCCAGAGATAAAAATTATTTACAAATAAACACAAATTGGATAGCAAACTTAACAAAAATACACATTAAAAAATTAAATAATATGAAAATGATGCCATCAATCTAGAATTCCATACCCAGCTGTAGTGGATATTTACTACTTTTGCGACCCAGCTTTCAGGAACACTTCCCACGTGGGGGAATACCTAGATAGGAGGGGTTCAGAGTCCCATTTCCCATGACAGATGGCTCCCCTCTTTGTCCCCTAGCATCTGAAGTATGGACTCATGACTTCATCAAAGCCAGTCAAATGTCTCCACCCTGCAGTATATAACCTGAGGGAGTGACTCAAAGTTGAAATCAAGAATGGTAGAATGGCAGCCAGTATCTGGGGTGATGACTCCATTGGTGGGATCCAAAGCACATTGTCCCATGACTAGATCTGAGCCTTGATTTCCTGAATTTAAGTCTCCAGCCTTTTTGTTGATTGGGTAAGTTCCCTGGTATCCTTGAGTTATTTTTCTCTTTCATTAGAGTCTGCTTCTACTGCGTGCAATCTAGAGCACTGTGATAGCTAATTTTGTATCAACTTGACTGGACTACGGAAAGACCACGTAGCTGATAAAACATCTTTTTCTGCAGCAGGGTTTTGCTAGGTCACCCAAGCTGGAGCACAGTGGCACCATCACGGCTCACTGCAGACTTGATCTCCTGGGCTCAAGTGATCCGCCCACTCAGCCTCCCAAGCAGCTGGGACTACAGGAACGGGCCACCATAACAAGCTAATTTGTCACGTAGAGATGGGGACTCGCTATGTTGCCAAGTTGGTCTCGAACTCCTGGCCTCAAGCAAGCCTCCTGCCTTGGCCTCCCAAAGTGCTGAGATTACAGGTGTAAGCTACTGAGCCTGGCAACTGGTAAGACATTATTTTTGGGTGTGTCTGTGAAGGTACTTTTGGAAGAAATAAGTATTTGAGTCAGTAGACTAACTAGACTTGCCCTCACCAACACGGGTAGGTGTCATCTCCTCTGTTGAGGGCCCAGAGAGAACAAAAAGACAGAGGAAGGGCAAATTCTCTTTTACTGAGCTGGGTCATTGTCTTCTCTTGCCCTGGGACATCAGAGCTCCCAGTTCCCAGGGCTTTGGACTTCAGGACTTACACCAGCAGGCCCTCCCCAGTACTCAGGGCTTTGACTTCCAACTAGGACTTACACCATTGGCTTGCCTGGTTCTCAAGCCTTTGGACTCAGATTGAATTACACCACCCACTTTCCTCATTCTCCAGCTTGCAGACAACAGCTCATGTGACTTCTTGGCCTCCATAATTGCCTGAGTCAATTCCCATAATAAATATCCTCCTATATATATCTCTGTCTATATCCTATTGATTGTTTCTCTGGAAAATTCTGACTAGTAAAAACCCCAACTAGCTAAGTTATTACTCAATAGTTAGGGCATAGAGAGTGCAGAGTGGCAGTGTGCTATCTCACGTAGTGTTGACAAGTTTGTCTGGATTTTTTTTTGTTTTTGTGGGTTTTAAACTTTTTGAGACAGGATATCACTCTGTTGCCCAGGCTGGAGTGCAGTGGTGTGATCATGGCTCACTGCAGCCTCCACCTCCCGGGCTCAAGTGATGCTCCCACCTCAGCCTTCCGAGTAGCTGGGTGTACATCACACCCAGCCAATTCTTTAAATACTTTGTATAGATGGTGTTTCTCTATGTTGCCTAGGCTGGTCCTGAACTCCTGGGCTCAAGTGATCTTCCTGCTTTAGCCTCCCAAAGCGCTGGGATTAGAGGTGTAAGTCACCTCACCTGGCCTTGTCTTTCTGTTAAGGTATCTTCTAAGCAAAGGAGGAGCCTCGGAGTGAGGCACGAGGCCATCTGGGGTGAGAGAATTTCCTAGAGTGTGAATGACAATGTGGAGGCCCCGAGGAAGCAGCCGGCTTCACATATTCCAGGAACAACCATGTGACGGCTGCGACGTGTTTATTGGCAACCCACATCCTCTATCAACCTCCTGAGCACACAGCCAGACGACATTTCCCACTGCAGTTAGGTGTGGCCATGTGCCTGGATTCTGCCCATGAATGTGGGGAAGAAGGCATGTGTGGTACTGCCAGGCCTGGCCCTCCTAACTACCCGCCCCCTCCTCCATCAGTCTTCCATTCACTCTTTCCTTTCCCGCCAGATGGGTGCAGCAGGGGAGTCTCCTGAAGACCCCAAGGTCCTAACATCCTGTGCTCTTAAAGGTGTCCTGGGTTAGATGATAAACTGCATGATCACACTAGTTACAGTCTGAGTCTGGAATTTTCCCCATCCCACCTCATTCTGCTGGTGAAGTAAGCTTCCTCCAAAACACCCTCTCTGTGCTAGGGACCAAAATCTCCATGAAGCCCATCTTGGCACCATCTGGTCATGTAAAAAGCAAAGATTTCTACAAACAACTTTCTTTCCAAGGTCAAGCAGACATGGGCAGTGTGAAAATAATAAATATATCTGGTCTTTGTCCCCAGTTCCTGGCACCAAGCTTTGACAACCCTTGGACTTTCCTGAGTGTCTTTGTTACGCTCCTGAGGCCCTAGATTGTACACGGTGAGCCCCACACACTCTACAGCCTCATTAGCTTCAGGATGGGGGCTAGTTACCAAAAAACCAAGCACAGGATTAGGGGGTTGGAACTTTGGCTTAGCCTGGCCTCTGGGGGGCTGGAGATGGAGTTCAATCATGTGGCCAATGATTCAGTTGTGCAGAGCAACTAAACCCCACATAAAAACTCTAGACAGTGAGGCTCAGTGGAGCTTCCAGGTTGGTGAACGTACTGATGTTTCAAGAGGACAGTGTACCCAAAAGGGTGTGGAAGCTCCACCTACCCATGCCTATCCCCTTGACCTTGCCTAAGAGTCTCTTCATTTGGCTGGTCCTGAGTCATACCCCTTATAATAAAACTATGATTGTAAGTATAGCACTTTCTTGAGTTCTGTGAATTGTTCCAGCAAATTACCAAACGTGAAGGGCAGTCATGTGAACTCCCAAATTTGTAGACAAGACAGACAGAAGCATGGCTGCCCTGTGGACCTCACTTGTGCCTGGTGTCTGAAATGAAAGCAGTCTCCTTGGGGACCTTGCCCTTTAACTTGGGTCTGTGGCTAAACTAACTCCAGGTGGCTATCATCAGAAGTGAACTGAGGCCAGATGTGGTGGCTCATCCCTGTAATCCCAGCACTATTGGAGGCTAAGGTGGAAAGATCGTTTGAACCCAGGAGTTTGAGATCAGCCTGGGCAATATAGACCCTGTCTCTACAAAATATAAAATCAGGTGGGCATGGTGGTGTGTGCCTGTGGTCCTGGCTATTTGGGAGGCTAAGATGGGAGGACTGTTTGAGCCCTGGAGGTTGAAGCTGCAATGAGCCCTGATTATGCCATCATACTCCAGCCTGGGTGAGAGAGCAAGACCCTGTCTCAAAAAAAAAAAAAAAAAAAAAAAAAGAATTGGACTGAATTGTAGGACACTTAATCGGTGTTGAAGAATTGCTGGCAGAACACAGGCAGAGACCACTTTATGTCTGGATTTCCAGTTTCTTTCTCTGCTGGATGGAACCAAGATGACATAGTCAAAGGGCTTTGCTTCTAACTTCACCAGCAGTTCTGGGTTTCTGTGAACCTGCTGTTGATCTGACTCTCTCAATGCTCAACAAAGAGAACCTTCTCTGTAAGAACAGCTATTCCTTTTAGAGCCAGACACTGGCATTGTTGTTGTTAAGTAAGGATCAGGGCCAGAGAGAGGAAAGGGAGGAATTCAACTCTCCTGTTTTTCTTCCTACAGATACTCTCAGGCCATGCTTAAATTTCCTTATAATTCCACGTTAAGTGCTGGCAAAGAACGTATAAATATTTGTGAAGGTTGACGCTCCTCGGAAGACTTGTGTCTGCAATTCAGGGTCGGTACCCTGGGTTCTGCATGGAATTACACTGACACACTTTTTTTTTTTTTTTTTTAACAGATTGACAGATTACAGAAAAATCTTTCCCCTCACTCCCACTGCCCTTGGTATTGGTTTTGATGAATGGGCTGAAGAGGGCCAGTGGAAATGTATGTGGTGACAATTCAACAGGAACATGGTCACTCCAGTGGGACAAAGGGAGGTAACACAGCTTTGCCCCAATGGGTTCACCAGTCAAGGGCAGGGCAGAGAAAGAAAGTGAGAGAGCTAGAGAGAGGCAACAAACCAAAAATCACAGAAGCAGACCCAAGACACAGGAGCCTCCCCCGCTGCCGGGACAGGAGCTCTCAGTGTGTGACTTGTGGGTGGCCTATGCCGAATACTGGGGATCATCAGGCAGCTTCTCTAAAGTGCAGAGTTCTCAGCCCAATCCCAGACCCATGAGTCAAAGTCACCGAGATCAGGCCCCTGGCTGTCCACGTGCACCTGTGACACCAGAACTGGAACCGCTGCCCTCTAGACAAGAGGCTCACACACAGGTAGTGCTATTGCCCTGTTGAAACACCAAGTCTGTCTTGGGACAGCAAGGCTCTCCAGCAGCCCCAGACACAGCTGCAGTCAAAGCCCAGTATTGGTTCTGAGAGACATTTTCAAGGGATCTGGCTTTTTCAAAGTTGAACGCACAATGAAATCTGGTCCCCCTCGAGGGCGGGGGCACCAGCTGCCCAGAGGTGATTTTCCCCCTCAAGACAAGGCCCCAGGTGCTTATCCAGGGCAACTTGGACAAGCAGGGCCCAGCCATAGGTGGGTTTGGGCAAAAAACTGTTGAGTGATCAGGTGACACAGATGACAAAATCCAACAATCATAAAAGCCCCCCAGGACGATTCCTTCCATAAGCAGAAGGTAACTCCCTGGCCTGCTCTTACGCAGGGAGAAGCATTCCCCTGGCCCAAGACTTTTGAGCTTTGAATATATCAGATGTTAATTGCCTTTAGCAGCACAGGTTTCTGTCCCTTTTAATAAACTGCTTCCATAGGGAAACGTTCAGGTACAATTAGTATTAAAAAGCCCAAATCCTTCCTCTCTTCTCCAAATGAACATTACAGATATTTGAACACGGGTTTTAAGTGGAAGTTTTTTTTTTTTCCTAGCACCAGAGTTGACTTTTAATTTGTCCTAAAGCCACTGAAGCAAAAACCATGATAAAACATTCTGCTTTCCTTTATAACCCCTCAACACATACACACACACACACACACACACACACACAAAGTATTTGTAGGAAAAAAAATGGCTTTGGACATGAGATTTAAATGAGTTTCATCTCACAGTGTGGGACAGGTAAGTGGGGCCCATCATACGGGAAGCTTCTAAAACTCCCTTCGGGGATGGAGATGAACTCTAAAGATCCAAGACAGGCCGGGCATGGTGGCTCACGCCTGTAATCCCAGCACTTTGGGAGGCCGAGGCAGGTGGATCATTTGAGGTCATGAGTTTGAGACCAGCCTGACCAACATGATGAAACCCTGTTTCTACTAAAAATACAAAAAATTAGATGATCATGGTGGCACGTGCCTGTAGTCCCAGCTACTCGGGAGGCTGAGGTAGGAGAATCGCTTGAACCTGGGAGGCAGAGGTTGCAGTGAGCTGAGATCGTGCCACTGCACTCCAGCCTGGCAACAGAGCAAGGCCTGTTTTTTTTTGTTTTGTTTTGTTTTTTAAAATGATCCAAGACAGACATGCCTGTTTTCCCTAAGGAAAGTTCTTCAGCAAGAATCTCCATCATCTGTAGTGGAAAAGAAGGTGGCAGAGACAGGCACCATCCCCCTCAGAAGGAGAATAGAGTTGGGCAGAGAGGTCCCAGCTGTGGTGCCCAAAGCATGTCCTTTATGAAGCCTTTATGTTTCCAATAATTAGCCTTCATTTTTCCAATACTTGGCCAAGGGAGGCTTGCATGTCATTCAGGCCTTCTGCACAATGAATTCAGTGGTAGAGAAATAGGCCTAAGTGTCCCACCCATTCCCAATGGTGGGACTGTGTGGAAGTACCTGCCATTTTCTACCATAAGAGACCGGGGTGTTCCAATGCAGAATTCATCTTGGAATAAAGCATCAGGTCCAGCCATGGCTCTGACATCCCTCTCCCAGGCCCCAGGTGTGTCTTTCATTATCTGTCATTCCTCCAGGTTACCTGGGGGCCAGTACACCTGGGAGGGGTTGGGGGCCAACTTGAAAGGAGCCATATGGAGGTGCATTTTTCTGGAGTCCAGCGGATGGATGGGAGAGAGGACACAGTGATGGAGTCTCCTTGTCCTTGAGACACAACTGAGCTTTCACATCTGAGAGTCCTGTTCTGAGGGTGGTGGTGGAGGGGCACAGCTCCCTTCCTGGGGGCCATCAGGGGTAAATACTGCAGCTCCCAGCACACACGCCTCTGGCTGATCCCCTTTCTCTGTCCGCTAGCATCTTCCTGCCCCTGTTCCTCCTGTTGCAGGTGCACGTTCCACACAGGCTCTGCTGAGCTCCTACAGTCCGCTCAGTTCTGGTGGGGAGTTCTCATCTCAGTTGCTGGGTCTTGGCCCTGACAATCAGCTTCCTTGCTGACAGCCTCTGCTCCCCAACCTTAAGTCCTTGGCTCCCCTGTGATGACTGAGGAGACATTCTACAGGAGAAAACAAACGGGAAGCTGTCTGGGCCCATGTGACAGTGATGGGGCAGGGCATCCTAATCGTCCCAAGGCAAACCGAAAACTGCAGAGCAGCTCTCTCATCCAGTGCAGTGAGGACAGGGCACCCTTGGCCCCAATAGAAGGTGGCTAGCTGGGCTGGGACTTCCGCACAGAAGCCATGTCCCCAGGCAGCAGCACACGCACTGTACACATTGCCTGTACCCCCAATGCAGGGGTCACACCCCACACTAAGGATAACACCTGGGTTACTTCCATCCAGCACCCTTTTTATCTGGCCCTCCTGAAGAGCCACACACACAGCGAAGTGCAAAGGAGCCCACTGTTTGTTTAGCTCTGAAGCTCCATCTCTATATGCCATGACCAGCCAGTGACAGGCAGGCTTCCCTGGCAATGGAGGCCAGGAGAGTCCCACAGGTATGAGACCCAGAGGAGAAGGCAAGAGTGCAGCCACTATCCTGATCTCAGGCAGGCACTGTGCGGGGACGTTGCACTGCGGGGCTGGAGGGCCACCACGCAGCTGCTGCTGTGAGCATGACGGGACGAGGGCACTGCAGCAAGCCTGGGGCTCCCAGGGTGGGTGCGCTGAGTCACGGCAGCCAGAGCCAGCCTGGGTCCCAGTGACCCTGCGTGCTGTGCTTTGCAACTTCAGTAGAGGAGGAGAGAGAAACAAAGGGCAAGACAGGGAGAAGGGAAAGAAAGGCAGAAGAGAGAGAATGTCAGGGACACCACAGAAAGCAGGTGAGAAGGAGGGAGAGGGAGAGAGGTGGGCAGGGAGCCGTCTCCTCACCAGGGCTTCTGCAGAGGGGCCACTCGGGTTGCCCTGGGCTGACCCCACAGGCCCTGCCAGCTCAGCCGGGTGTCCCCACTCAGCAGGTCACACACAGCCAAGAAAATACCAGCACGGCAGGGGGCTGGACAAAGCGGCATGCTCCACATGTATTTCCCAGCTTTCCCGAGCCCAGGCTGCAGACTCTTCCCAAAGGAAACTTGTTTTTCAGAGGGAATAATTCACTACTTTAATTTCCCTTCTCTCCTAGAATGACAAGGGTGGGGGCCACATAGAGGCTGCTAAAGCGGCACCTCTGTCTTCGTGGGCCTGGCTGCTCTGTCCATATCTCTGGGCCTTATCGGCCCCATCTCATCCAAAGCAAGCCTCTCGCTCCCGCTTTCCCAGCAGAATCAATACAGCCATTGAGGAATGTGCGGCAGGTACCAGCTCCTCGTGTCACCGACACTATGGGAGGCCCGGGACCACACTCGGGTTTTGATTTCTGGTGTCAATAATCTCCTGACAGTTGATGGGGTTGGGGTGGGGGTGGACAGTTTGATTTTCAGAGTCTAGATTTTGTTTATAACTTGGATGGTCAACATTGAGAAGTAAGAGCGGGGCCCTAATTTTTGGTTGCTCTGGGAGATTTTAGGATCTCAAAAGGCTCCATTTAATCTGGGCGGGACTCTGGTCTCTTTTCAGCCTTTGCCTTGATTCTAAAAGAATATGGAACTGTCCTACAAATAGACAAAGGTTTCCTTTGAAGACCTAGTTCTAACACTCTCTGTGCTCTAAGCACCTTCTATACTCTCTGCCACTTCCTAGACCGAGTCTCCTGGCCCCAGTGCCCTCCCAGGGTTGGCAATGATTGGGAACGACTTAGGCATCTCACGGTACCTGCATAAGCCTCTTCTTATTGCCTTTCAAAATTGTTGCCATTTGCACATCTGCAAGGAGTGAACCTTGGGAGGAGGTAGGAGGGAACTTTCCAGTCTGTTTCACTCTTTGATAGCCATTAGCCTCGAACGAGAGTTGAGCATGATAGAAGTGAAGCTTTTGATTCTTTTTTTTTTTTTTTTTTGGTGATTCTAACTTTTAGATCACTATTTGCCATGCCTGTCCTCCATGTCTATGGAGAAGTAAGGTTTGATTTCATATAGGAAGCCCTGAACCAAGCCCTACTTAACCAAGACATCTGCAAGTCAAGCTGCAGGCCCTAAAACTTTAAGATCATGATGACAAATTACAATTCCCAACTTTCCTGGAGAACGATAAACTGTTAGTTTATAGTCCTGAGCCGTGTCTATTCCTCCCAAGCTTTGAATGTCCATGATGGACCAACCCAGTCAGCTGTGGCTATCCCCAACCCATGGAAGCCAATGGTGAAAGAGCGAGGACACTGTAACAATGAGACTCCTGGTCTGGGCTGGATTTTCCTTCAAATGTACAGCAAAAGATTGCACAGTTATAATAAACTACTCAAACAGTTGTTTTGCAAGAGATGAATCCTAGTTACTTTATGCTGAAAGCCTACTGAATGGTTCTAACCGGGAAGCTTAAAGGACAGAAGATGTAAACTATCAAGAAGAAGGTCAGCAGAATCTCTGAATGTACTAGAGCCACATTTTCCCCCAAGGTCCTTAAAGATACATGTTTGGGTGGGTGGGAAAAGAAGGGAAGGAGAACTTACTGTAAGAAATGCTGGCTGGGCGCAGTGGCTCATACCTGTAATCCCAACACTTTGGGAGGACGAGGCAAGTGGATCACTTGAGGTCAGGAGTTCAAGACAGCCTGGCCAACATGGTGAAACTCCGTCTCTACTAAAAATACAAAATTAGCCAGGAGTGGTGGTGCACGCCTGTGATCCCAGCTACTTGGGAGGCTAAGGCAGGAGAATCGCTGGAACCTGGGAGGAGGAGGTTGCAGTGAGCTGAGATGACATCATTGCACTCCAGCCTGGCCAATAAGAGTGAAACTCTGTCTCAAAAACAAACAAAAAAGAAATGCTAACAGGTGGCATTAGTGCAATGGCAGACTCATTCTAAAGGACAGACAGGGTCTCAAGAGGCTGCTGAGTCATAGACGGTTGGCAGAGCTGGTAGTGACAACATAAACATCAAGACTGAAAGCGACTACTCCAATTTCACAGGAATCATTAAAGTGCAGATGTTTCCAAACTGTCATCTATCAAAACAAAGACCAATTCTGCATCACAGCAGCAGCAGCAGAGCAGACTTCAGACTTACTGGCTGACTTGAAATTGCATTAGCTACACTGTCTCAAGAGAGGTCTTGGAAAGATCCTGGAAAATTACCCAAATGAAAATTTAGAATCACCCAGTGGAACTTCAAGGCCATTTGTTCATGGACCTTGTCATGGATTGGCCACGTGGTATCACAGCCCCCCAGAAGATAAAATAGTGAACCCCAAGTGAGAGCTACCATGAGAGAGGGTGAATGATAGCAAGTAGAGGAGACCACCAAACTGGAGCTACAGAACCTGAGGACAGGTGCTATAAGAGCAGAAGGCTGGTAAGAAATGGAGGCTGAAAAAGAATTGGTAGATTGGTTAAAATCCCCAATGAGGCAAGGACTGCTAGGACCAGGACAAGTCAAACATGTGTAAAAACAATAAATGATACCATGCAGAGGCTATCCAAGCCCCCGGAGAAGTGTAACAGAGCCAACATCCAGCCTTCATTTAGAGCAGCCAGCTGCAGAGAAGCAAGGGCGAGTGAAAGCCATCCAGGGAGACGTCGATCCAAACCACTATCCAGTGCACATGTTTGGAAAGTCCAGCTTGAAAGCCAAGTACAAATGTTCGAGTAGATTTTGGTGGGCGGTGGGGCTCCTGGACTCTCCCCTGTTGTGCACTAGTCTTGCTGTCTCAGGCATAGACAGCTCAATTCCAAAAATAGCCTCTTATTTCCTTGCCACGTTTCACCCTGATGACAGGCAATTTGATGAATGAATGCTAACTTCTTCACCCAGATGCAGGACGATCCCTGGTGGGCTGCTTCTGGTGGTGGTTGTTTTGGAGGAGAACTATCAATTCCCTGGGAGCACGCCATGGAAGAAGGGGGCAGCAGAGACAAAGAAATCTTTTCCTTCCACCTTCCAAAAGATTGACAAGCAGAAAGTCTGCCTGCAGTCACGCCAGAGGACACCACTTTTCTGTTACTGTAACATCTCTCCCTGGTTCATGAAGGCCCAGCAACATCTGGCCTCACAGAGACCCCGAGGGAGAGGAAAACCAGACAGCCCCTCTCTCCAGGTAGCAGGCCATCTCTCTGGAAATCTTTTCTGGCAGATGAATCTCTTCCTCAGCATGTCCACTCCCATTAATGGAAGAATAAATAAGGAGGCAAGAGCCAAAAACATAAAGAAGCGCTTCGGTGGGGCAGACACGAGCAATTTCCCAGACCACTTAGAGGATCTTCAAAGAGAATGAGAAGAGGGGAGCATCCTTTGTCGTCATTCTTTCTTGGGGGTCTTTCAATAGGTGAGGCCAGAGAGATTTGGTATGAACCCTTTTGCCTTTGTATTGTTGAAAGGGACAAAGCAAATTTGGAAGTACTGGCTTGGGAGGTGGGCAGTCGGGGAGACCAAGAGAAAAACAGAGACACTTGCACCTATTACCAATTAGATCAACTTGAATATCCATATTTAATTTAAACTCATCAAATTGAAAAAAAAGTTGAAAGGGACTTGGAAAATAATAATTGGTTGATATTGCTAAAATCAAAATCAGACACAACATCTTTTCTCAATTTAAAAACATTAGTGTGTGCATTGGGTGCGGGGATGCTGAATAAAATCAAGTGAAATTTTGATTTTAAAAAGCAATCAACATTTCAAGAGATGCCTCTATGTCTGAGGTCTCAGTACCAAACTGACCACAGTTCATTAATAAATTGAAGCCTACCATTGGCAGACTTCATCATCATAGCCCGAAGGAAAACACTGAGATTATTAACTCTATTCAGCAGGCTGCCTCTGAAGTGAATAAAGGAAAGCAAGCATTTCTTCTTTTTTTCAAAAACCCCAACCCTGGCTGTTTCTAGTGGTGAATACAGGAACACCCGTACTGTGAGCGATGCTTCCAAGAAACACCAGGATGACAAGAAGCAAAATGTCACATCACACTGGGTGGTGGATCCTCAAGCTCCACATCCAAGTTACTGGTGAAAGAGACAGTTTATTTAAGTCAGAACCCAAGATGGAGACACTGCTTCCCAAAAAAGAAATCGGTGCTTTGGGAAGCTGCATTAACTTTGGCCACCAAAAATGACATTTCTGTACAATTACCTGGAAGAATTAATGCATCCTCCAGAATTGTTTTACTTCTTTTCCAGGGATCCCAACATATGCCCTGAGAACCTCCTTCCTACAATGGCATATAAATAATCTTTGAGTGCTATTATGAGCCAGATTTTGATGCTTTTCATTTAATTCCAGCAAATCTGCAAGGCATTCATCACCCCCATCTTACAGGTGAGTAAACGGAAGCTGAAACAGATCAAATGTGTCCAAAATCACAGGGTAGCAACGAGGGAAACAAGTTCTCTGACTGCAAATCCCACTGCCAATCTTCACCTTTATGGTTGATTCTCAAGCTATTTAAACAGCCAAAGGACCCCAGAACTCAGAACTTGCAAGCACCCGCACTAGACTCAGAAGTGTCAGGTTTCCGTTTGATCCTCACTAGCTATGGGACTGGTTGTGGGGAGGGAACATCCACTCTCCCTTCTTCTGGGCTTCCATGGGTGGGCTTCCATGCCACTTCCTAAAAACGCATTGGGGAGAACTTTTTTTTTTTTTTTTTTTTTTTGCGATGGAGTCTCGCTCTGTCGCTCAGGCTGGAGTGCAGTGGCAAGATCTTGGCTCACTGCAACCTCTGCCTCCTGGGTTCAAGTGATTCTCCTGCTTCAGCCTCCTGAGTAGCTGGGATTACAGGTACATGCCACCACGCCCAGCTAATCTTTTTAGTAGAGATGGGTTTCACCATGTTGGCCAGGCTGGTCTCGAACTCCCAACCTCAAGTGATCTGCCTGCCTCAGCCTCCCAAAGTGCAAGGATGATAGGCATAAGTCACTGCACCCAGCCAGGGAGAACATTTCTGAAGGACCACTCCACTGACACTCAGGCAGTAGAGCTGGTTTCTCTCTCTTGCCCTTTGAATGTGTCTGTTCTGAGCAGAACTCACCTTATTCCTTAGCTCCAGGATGAGCACACAGTTCAGGTCTGGCCAATCAGAGCACTCCCCACCCAGCAGTGTGCTTCAGGGTGAGGGACGCAACCCCAGCCAAGCCAACCAGATTGTGCCCCGGATTTCTACTGAAGAAGGGCTCTGTCTGAGGTTGAGGTTGCCAAGGGTAACAAAATCTTGGGACCACTGGTTGCCTTCCTGGCCACCATATAGAGATAGTTTTACTAAGAATTCCACCAACAAAGAAAAATAGAAAAACAGAAAAAGAGAGAGATTCCTGATATTATCTGAGCCCATGGATCCAGCCATGCCTAAAGACAGAACCCCCGGCCAGGCACGGTGGCTCACGCCTGCAATCCCAGCACTTTGGAAGGCTTAGCCAGGTGGATCACGAGGTCAGGAGATCGAGACCATCCTGGTCAACATGGTGAAACCCCGTCTCTATTAAAAACACAAAAAATTAGCCAGGCATGGTGGCAGGCGCCTGTAGTCCCAGCTACTCGAGAGGCTGAGGCAGGAGAATGGTGTGAACCCGGGAGGTGGAGCTTGCAGTGAGCTGAGATCCGGCCACTGCACTCCAGCCTGGGTGACAGAGCGAGAATCCATCCCAAAAAAAAAAAAAAAAAAAAAGATAGAACCCCTGAACCTCTCTGTTAAATGAGCCAATGAAATCCATCCTAGGAGGCTGAGTTGACCTTCCTTCCCTTCTAGCCAAGAGCACTGACACATACAAGTTCATATTACACAAGTGTACCAAGTTTGCTTGTACATCATAACCACCCGGCATGACGCAACTAGAAAAAAGAAACTAGGTGCTCCCAGGGTTTTGATAGGAATTTTAAAAAGAGTTGGAGACATGTAACCAAACAGAAAGATGCTTGTCTGGATCAACCGGCAGTCATGATGCCTGCAGCCTGGGTCTTCAGGTAACAAGTGTTCCACACTGAGGGCCCTCACAAACCCACGTAGATGTTCTGTGACTGTACAAGGTACCATCATGCATATGACGCCTACCTGCCTTTGGATTTGCTGTGCAGAAGCTGCTCAGCATCTGAAACTGTGGACACAACTTTTGTTCGGAGGCCAAGAAGGCTTTCTGGAAATGCAGGCTCCCCACAAACCCACCTGAAGCACTGGAGACCCGCGCCACGTCCTGGGACTGGGTAGAGCGATTACGACTCTGTTGTCGGCGCCGGCCAGAGGCTGACCTGGTGGTGCGCACGTGGACTTCACTCACTTTGAAGAAAGCCACCATGAAGGGCTGCTTGTCGTAAGGGCCGTCTCTGCCCACCAGGCCCGCGGCTCGGGGGTGGATGTGGACTCCTTTAAGGCAAATCAAAGCATGCATCTCTTTATTCCACAGAAACTTTTTTCTGTAGCTACAACAGTTAAGGGATACTTCCTAGTTTCCCAAGTGCTAATAATTAAGAATGAGTGTGAACGGTGAAACCCCGTCTCTACTAAAAAATACAAAAAAATAGCCGGGCAACATGGCGGGCGCCTGTAGTCCCAGCTACTCGGGAGGCTGAGGCAGGAGAATGGCGGGAACCCGGGAGGCGGAGCTTGCAGTGAGCTGAGATCCGGCCACCGCACTCCAGCCTGGGCGACAGAGCGAGACTCCGTCTCAAAAAAAAAAAAAAAAAAAGAATGAGTGTGAAGAAGAAATCATGTATCCCCAAACCTTGGTTGGCACCCGTGGGATGGCACCTTTTGGCAGAATCAAAGCACTCCTTTCAAAGTTTCAGAATCACGTGGAGGAGTGGCGTGAACTCCTGGGCTTTCCTGTTTCCGCTAAATTATGAATCCGCCCTCCCTGCTGGACGGATCAGCAGTGGGGACCTCAGGCTGCTGGCTCTGATGCTGCAGGAGGAGCAGGTACTGCAAATCTGTTCATCCATCAGGATTTCAACAGATGCGCCTGCCTCTCTCTTACTCGCTGCATCCCCCGCAACCTGCCTCTGCCTAGGAAAGCTGTCGTCCCATCGCCATCCTCTTGGAAACATTACCACTCTCCTGTCTCCAAGTGGCCCAAGCCTGTTTTCAATTCCTGTCTAGGCGGCCTCCGGGAACGGTTTGGGTTCTCAATGGAAGTCATGGCGGAATCAGTAAATGAGGCCATCCTGAAGTTGAGGACTTGACTATAGCCCACGGTTCTATCACAGCTGCTGTAAGGGAAATGCGTGAAACTGATGACCTGCTGGATGTTGGGGGCTTGTGGATAATAACTTACCATCCCGTGTCACCACACTCAGCTGAAGCCCCATGTTATGCTGCGGGGTCACAACCCACAGATTGCTAGTGGCCGTGATGTCAAATTCCAGCCAGCCTTCTTCTGAGGCCCACACTACGCGGGTGTCCAACAAAAAAAGGTCAGAGTCTCTGAAAGAAAGAAAAAATGGCCCGGTGAATAGCGCACTGCCCGAAGCTCCTTCCCACTCTGTCCTGTCTCAGCGTCAGGATAAAAAATGCCCGAGTCAGATCACATCCACTGGTGAGGCACAAGCACAGTGACCTGCCGTAGCTCTGAAAGGTGTGGTACCACCCAGGACACAGGCATGACACAATTAGGAGAGACAGGTACACCTGATAAGGTGCTTCCTAGAAATCAGCTTTCACCTGGACACGGGCAGAACCTCTCAACTTTACCAAAAATCTTGCTGGTGCTGCTTATGACAGATCTTTTTGCGAACTAGGATAAATTACAAATAAATGATTTTTTTAAAAAACTTTATTTATTTATTTTTTGAGACTGGGTCTCACTTTGTCAACTAGGCTATAGTGCAGTGGCATTTAAATTTTCCTACTTCTACTGTATTTTAAAAATTTATGATACTATTTATTAGTGACTAGCTTACTTTATGGCTAATAAGCTCTAAAGGCAGGGAAAGTAGGAGACAGCAAGAAACAGGATTAAGAAAAGATAAAAATCAGGATCCATATGAGCATTTACAAATTGGGCTTTGCTCATTTTTTCTTTTTTTGAAATTGGGACTGAAAATCTTCACGTTTGTTCCTGTGAAATAAGGAGAAACAAGAAGCCACATCACATGCCTAAGTAATCATCTACTATTTTAATTAAGGCCTCTGTATGGTCTGCAGTGAGTATCCAGTCCTTCCCCATATGGACGGTGTAGCCGGGGGTGGATGCTGAGTGATTATAAAGTTCATCCCAGCACCGCTGTGAGCTACGGCTGGGATTCTTTGAGGCAAAGTCATAGAATCCATTCCTTCCATCAGGCTCCTCAGGGAAGACTATGACATTTCTCACAGTTTTAAACTAACATAATCTAGGGGCTGTGGGATGATGCCGTGAGGGTCTCCTTCTGTTCACCCGCGGTTTTTGATAGGTCAGTGCCGGGGACAGTCATCTTTGTGTGTTTTAGGGACAACCTGAATCTGTGTATCCATCCCACGGCCACTAGAATGAGATGGCCTGGGACTCCCATGACAGGGAGGGCTATATTTTGGCCATGGAAAGACTCAAAGCTCCTGGCATTGGAAATATTTTGCTGCAATATCTTACAGAGATAGAAAAATGACTACAATTAAATACTAAGTTTAAGATGAGTATACATTTACGTAACTTACAAAGTGCTTTCATCTGCTTCTCTTTGCTTGGTCCTTACACCAATCCTAAAAGCTAGGCAGAGTGTCACTGTCTCCACCTTACAGCTGGGGAACCTGAGACTCAGCCATGAGGCTACCATCATGTGTCAAGATCTCAAGCTAGTAAGTGAAAAAACAGGACTTAGTTTTGGATTCAAAGAGCTTTCCATAATAACATACTGTCTCATTGAGGTGATTACCAAAGACAGCCTGTGATGAATGAATGAACTTCATCTCTAATCCATCAGATACTTATGAGGCCACTGAACATCAAGTTCAAATGGTTAGATTTCTCAGAGGAGGAGCAAACAGTTTCTCCTGCCTCCATGGCCACTTAGAGTGAGAAGGGAACTCTATTGTCGTCTTTTCCAAGTATAAACAGTGGGCACAGCTAAAAGTCGTTTACTCAGCTGCTTAACAGAGTCTGCGGGAGGCCACATTCTGGCCTGCCCAGTTGAAAGCTCCCTCCTATGTGGATGCGTCACACCCCCTGTTGACAAATTACCCCCCATCACTGAGGTAACAACTATTAGCAGGGAGATGGGGGGGGCGGCGGTGTCCATGGAAAACAGCAAGCAGAGATTGGAAGGCCAAGGCTTTGAAGTTCAGATGTAAGAGGACATCAATTCTGTTCTGGGAGGTCACAGAAGACCCTTATCCAGCAATAACACAGACAGCGCAGACAGCACTGTGGGAAAGCAGCCCCAGCCCCAGCCCCAGAGGAAGCACAGCACACACAGGTGTCACGGGCAGAATGTGGCTGGCACTCTCCAGCGCCAAGACCCAGTAGGAACCTCGGGGGTAAGGGTGCCTTCAAGGCAGGGCCCATGAGGGCATGCCGAGTTACCTCTGACGATTAGATTAGGCACCTACATTGTAAAGACTTATAATGAGGATACAGAGAAATACAGTTCAAAGTGTGAGGGTAGCATAGCTGGCAGAATGAGCTTTTATTTTTAAAGATCAGGGTTTGAGATAAAGAAAATGGCAGCCTTGTCCAAGAGAAAGTGGGGAATGCGACAGATGCACAGGAGGAGGAAGACAGAGAAGGGTAGAAAGAGAAGGAATGAATGAAAGAGGGAGAACATGAATCAAAAGTTAAGCTTGGTGCAAAGGCAGAAGATGAGGATGACCCGTCATGACACAAAGCAATTGCAGTCAGTGTGGATTCTTGGATGTGGGGAGACCAGTTTCCATCCCGACTCTGCTACCGAGTCACTTTGGGGCCCCATGAGTTTGCGTTGTTCTGTGGCACACTTTTTCTAATCATACAATGAGAACACTGCCTGTTCTCACTGCTTAAGAGGCCTGTGAGGTCAACAAGTGCAGTCTAGTGGCTGAGCCTTGAAAGACAAAAACTCTCTGGGGTCCTATGGCAGCGAGGAAGGCTTGGACTTCAATGTTTAGATCTAGAATGCTCGGGGCCTTTGGAAGGGGAGTGAGGCAGAGCATGGACTTAAGATAACTGGGCCAAGTGGGATAGAGGAACAGGGAGTATTGACTGTGTCAACAGCCTTTATTCCTCAGGACAGCCAGAAAAGGCAGGACCTATGATGTCTCTTGTACAGCTGAGCCCCAGGGAAGCTCTCAAGCTCACATGGCTGTTACATGGGGCAAATGGAATTTCATCAGAGCCCAGGCCCTTAGCCGTCACATATCTAAAAGGTAGAGTCATGAAGCAGACAGGGCAGAGGCTGAAAGTACTGTCCAAGGGCTCAGAATAAAGTAAGGGACCAAAATCTACCGCATACAAATGCTAAAGTCAGCTGGATACAGAAAATACAATAAGATACACAGGACAGGCACAGGTTAAAAATCACCAGTTGGGAAGGCTGGGTGTAGTGGCTCATGCCTATAATACTAGAACTTTGGGAGGCTGAGGCGGGAGGACTGCCGGAGGCCAGGAATTTGAGACCAGCCTGGGCAACATGGTGAAACCCTTCCTCTACAAAAAAAATACAAAACTTTGCCAGGCATGGTAGTGCACTCCTGTAGTCTCAACTACTTGGGAAGCTGAGGCGAGAGGGTCACCTGAGTCCGGGGAAGTGGAGGCTGCGGTGAGCCATGATCACACCTCTGCACTCCAGCCTGGTCAATCAATCAATCAATCAATCACCAGTAGGCCTCCTCCATCAGGGTCAGGTAGGTATGAGAGGTGCGTGCAGGAAGGTGCCCGAGATGGCTGGTGTCGGTTGCAGATGGTGGCATTGGGGTGGAGCCCCAGTGACCCCCCCAACCTTGCCCTGCTCCTTCCAAGCAGAATGCTGTGTCCAGCATGAGAACATCACTAACGTGCTCACACCACCAAGGAGAGGAACTTGAAAAAGGAATGAAGCTTTAAGACATAACTTCATGGGCTCACCCTCAAAGCTTCCTACAACTCAGATATTGAAGAGATGCTATTGATGGCAAATCACTAAAACAGTTCTGGTCTGACCCGCATCTACTAACATTGCCTCAGGGATACATGGCCTTCCGAGTCTGCGGACTGTAAAAGTGTAGCCTCAAAGAAGATGCATCTGAGTTTGCCACGTGAAAAACAAGCTTTCCCTTCTAAATCTCACTTCGGCAGAGTTGAGAAGAGATGTTCTCACCTAAAATGTGTGTCACTAATAAAGAATCCTGGAGACTGGCCAAAATCATCACCATGCCTAGATTATTTGGACCTTCCTTTTGAGGTGGCATCCTCTCAAGTTGGCAAACCATGAAAGAAAATCTTGAAACAAGGGAAGATAATTTTGAATGCAGTTATTAGCTCTTTTGTTCTCAACTAACTCAGACCCTATATTTGCATGATGAATACGCTTCCGATCTTCAAGGATGTAACAGTGTTATTCTTCTCAATGTTATTCCAACCTTAGAGCATGATATTCCTCATATTGTGGTCATCCCGGGCAAATGAGGTTCTTAACAAATTAATACAGCTAATAAGAGATTTCTGGAAAATTTCAAAAATTCACCCTGGCATTAGAGTTGATGAATGAGAAAGCCACTCACAAAGGCTTGTAGAATTGGTGTTTGTGGGCAAGATTTATCCCTGCGTATCCCTCCCATCACACAGCCTCCAAGGCGCATGCCCACATCAGTGATACACCACTGGGCCGACAGACCGAGAGCACCATTGCCAACACACAGCAGGCCTTTCTCTCCTTTGCCCTCGGAGAAGGGCAGGAGGTGCCTGAGCTCCTGGTGGATAGGCTTTGACCCTTTTCTGACAAACCACACACCCATCAGGTCACAATGTCCGGGTCAAAGTACAACACTGTTTACTACTAACCATTTTGCTAGAAAAATGCTTTTGATAAAGTGGCATTTATATATTCAAAATGAGCAGATTTACAAAATACTCAATAAGGTGACTCTGTGGTCTTGTTCTTTATTTCTTCGTAACACACTCCTTTGCATTTATGCATCTGGACTTGATGTTAAATTAAAATGCAAAACAACTTTCAGACACAGAGGAACCGACTTTCTGCAATAAGAAAAATTCAATTTTCAAATAGAATGAAAGTAAAAAAAATCCATTTTCATTTTAGAAAATTAAAGAGTCAAGCTCATGCTTTTTACTTTTTCCTTACATAAGGTACAGTATAGATTATGTTTAAACTTTTACCATTAGAAAGATAGAAAAGGCATCATGTGTTTGAAAATAGAGTACTACAAACAGGAGCAAACTGCTGCATACATGTACACATACACATTTGAGTAATGAAGACGAATGAACATTATTATTATTTGGTTACCCTTGCATTTTTTTACAGTCTTTGATATTATTCAATTTTCACTCAATGGCTAGCATGATATGAAGAGATGTTTCAAATATCAAATGCACCTTGATTCTGTAGGGGCTATTTCATCTTTAACAAACCAATATAAATCACATTGCTGTGAGAATATTAACATAGCACACCTTAACGTGGTGTTTACTATGTGACTGTTCTAAGTGCTCTTACATATATTAATGCCTCACAACAATCTTAAGAGGTAAATACTATTAATGCTGTTACAGGTTTATAGATGAAGAAACTGAGGCACAAAGAGATTAAGTGGGCAGGGCATGGTGGCTCACAACTGTAATCCCAGCACTTTGGGAGGCTGAGGCAGGCAGATCACTTGAGCCCAGGGGTTCGAGGCCAACCTGGGCAACATGGCAAAACCCTGTCTCTACAAAAAATAAAAAAATTAGCTGGGCATCAGCTGAGGTGGGAGGATCTCTTGAACCTGGGGGGTGCAGGTTGCAGTGAGCTGAGATTGTGCCACTGCACTCCAGCCTGAGTGACAGAGCACAACTCATCTCAAAAAAAAAAAAAAAAAAGAGAGCGAGATTAAGCGGCTTGCACGTGGTCACACAGCCAGCAAGTGCAGAGCTGGAATTTGAACCCAGGCAGTTTGGCTCACGTGTTGTACGTGCTCTTTTACCAGCAGTTCTCAAGTGTAGCCTGCATCAGAATCCCCTGGGGGGCTTAACACACAGATTGCTGCCCCTTACCCCTGGGGCTTCTGACTCAGGAAGCTTGGGGAGAGGCCTGAGAATCTGCATTTCTAACAGGTTCCCACGTGATGCTGATGCTGCTGGTCTAAGAGCCACACTTTGTGAGCCCAGGACCTAAAGCCAGACTACCTCTCCATGAAATATGAGCAGTATTACCTGTGCCTGTTTTTGTGAACTTAGGGTTGAAAGCTATCTGCCCTCAACATTTCTTGCTCCTCTCCCCAAAACAGTGCAAAGCAAATGTAGGCTGCTCCACAAGTCAGTGTGTCTTATGGATTGGCTTAACGCTCAGGGAGTCATCGAATTAGGCTAATAAGCAGAACTGCAGGTAAGATCGAGTCCAAAGTATCAGTGTTATTAGAAGTCTTGGTTCTATGTGCCCAAGGCAGGGGAAGAGCGGGAAAGAGGATGGTAGCTTTATACAAATTCACGGCTACCCAGTGTGTTCTCTTTGGCCACATAAACACAACAATGCTTCCATACACTGGGGTATACTCTAACCTTCACTAGTGATCAAGTGTGGAGTTTGCCACCTGTTATTTTTATTTAGTTTATTTATTTATTTTTGAGAGGGAGTCTTGCTCTTTCGCCCAGGCTGGAGTGCAGTGGCGTGATCTTGGCTCACTACAACTTCTGCCTCTTGGGTTCAAGTGATTCTCCTGCCTCAGCCTCCTAAGTAGCTGAGATTACAAGGTGCATGACACCACACCTGACTCAGTTTTGTATTTTAGTAGAGACGGGGGTTCTCCATGTTGGTCAGGCTGGTCTTAAGCCTCTGACCTCAAATGACCTGCTTGCCTTGGCCTCCCCAAGTGCTGGGATCACAGGCATGAGCCACTGTGCCCAGCCCCCACTACTTTTTAAACATGTGACATGCAAATCTTACATGTTTTAGTTCTCATCACCAACCCTACATTTCCACATTCCTGTCCAAGGTGGAGAACTGAAATAGTAAAAGTGCTATTGAGTTTTTTTAAAAAAGATGTTTTACAAAGTAATCTTTTACAAACGTTTTTTATTTTTAGTTTTTATGAGTACATAGTAGATGTACCTATTTATGGGGTTACAAAGTAATCTTAACCACTGGCATGGCCTGCCTCCCACAAAGCTGGACAACATAGTATGGAGACGTATGTAACCAAAGCGATCTGTTTCTGGGCATGAATGATAAATATAAGGCATAGTTTCCGAAATAAAAACCCATTTTCTTTTCTCTTCACGTTTACCAAGTAGATAAGCAGTTTCCAAAGAACAGCATCTCCTGCCCACCACCCACTGCCTGTCCCCGCCAGCATAAAATGTTTTAGCATTGAGTGTATATGATTCTTTATAACTTCAGTTCCTCTCCAGAACATTCTCTTCTACCCTCTGCCTTACAAAGAACAGAACATAGGCTGAGGAACAAGAAGGTCTGATAGCTCCTTGAACTGTCTTTTTTTTTTTTTTTTCCCAAGTAGACCGTTCTAGGTATAAGGCATATGCCCTTGACTAGGAAGATGAAACTAACCAGTTACATAACCTGAACCATGGGGTCACTTGTATTATCCTTTTCAGGGGCAAAGGAACAAATACTGAAAAGCTCACTGCTTGCCTGAGGCCCACACAGAGGGAGCCAGAGATGATCAGGTCAGCAGTAAGATTTCAGGAGTCCCTAAGGATCATAGCTGTGAAAGCCAGAGATAGAAAGAGAAAAAGGTGTGGCTGGGCACAGGGATAAAAGGCTTTGGTTTTCTTCTGCCCAAACTATAATAGTGTTCTCCCATCTTGGCTTTCTCAAATTTGCCCTTCTCTTCAAAAAAGACACCCATCTCAGGTATCTAAAAAGGGTGAACTTTTGTCTTCATTTCAGCAGGCAACACTGAAAATCCAACAGATTTTACAGAGCAATCAGTCCATAGGTAATGCTTTTCTAAAGAAACTACTCTCCGCCATCCTGGCACTGGATCAACTACTGGGTTCAGATCTTGTTTCCAGGTCTATGCCATTTCATTACTGAACCAAATGTCAACATTGGTTGGGATTCATTAAAAAGATTTCCAAATGAAAATGATAAAACATACTATACTTCAAAGACTTAAGCTTCTGGTCATGATGTATCAAACTAACATTCCCACTAAAAAAACTGAATTAACTTAAAAACAAACTTGTTTGAAGTTCTCTTAGAGCAACCAAGCAAGGTAACACTCGATGGTTCAAGACCTCAGGGAGAAAGGAAATGCATTAAGGTGAGCCTTGTGTTTGCCGCTGCCTTTTCCTTTCAGGGCATTTGATAATTCTAGTATGAGGCACAGACACCAACCAGCAAGTGGTAACGGCCTAGAGCTTTACGCAATATCACTGGCCGGGGAGAAAATCAAAACTCAAGTCAGCTAGTGTGTGAGAAGAGCTCAAGTCTCAGAAAAAAAAAGGGGCTGCATGGAAATGGGCTCATAAAAGTGAGCTCATAGAAGTTTGGTTCACTTCGATGTAGTCCCTTTCCTCTAGGACTTTGGCTCTTCAAGTCCTGGCCTCCTTGAACTCCAACATTTCCATCTGAGGTATTTGCCAGATATTAAGCTGTGTTTATATGGGATGAGGAGTTGAGAAAACAAGCAGAAAGAAACTGTTTAGAGGCTCAAAAGCAAAGCAGAGGGTTTGGCAGTCTCACAGTGCTGAGGAGCTAAAAAATCGAGTGCAGAGTCCACCAAGGAAGGGGGGCTCTTGTAAACATTCCAGACTTTTATGTTTTTTTGGTTTTTTGGTTTTTTTTTTAAAAGATTTTTAAAATTAAAAAAAATGTTTTGAGACAAGTTCTTGCTTTGTCACCCAGGATGGAGTGCAGTGGTGCAATCATAGCTCACTGCAGCCTTGACCTCCAAGGCTCAACAAATCCTCCCACCTTAGCCTCCTGAGTAGCTGGGATTAAAGGTATGAGCCACCATGCCTGGCTAATTTTTTTTTTTTTTTTTTCGTAGAGACAGGGTCTCCTTAGGTTTCCCAGGCCAGTCTTGAACTCCTAGGCTCAGGCAATCCTCCTACCTCGGCCTCTCAAAGTGCTGAATTTATAGATGTGAGCCACTGTGCCCAGCATCCGAGACTTTTAGCTGAAAGGGATAAACTCTAGGAGAAAGGGATAACCAGAAACAGATAAGCCTTAATACATCCTTAAACCCTGCCTAAACTGGAACAAAAAGAAAAAGGTGATTTGACCATATTTTGTCTGCCTTACAGAAGAACATTGAATCTAGTCTGGAAGGAGAGAACAGCATCTAGAACTTTTTTCCTAAATAATGTCCAGAATTTCATAAATGGAAAATTAGCAGGCTTGCCAGGAAATAAAACCAAATAAGGAAAAATTAAGGGAAAAAACAGATAATGGAAATAGACCCATAGGTGATCCAGATAGCAAAGTTATCAGATAGGGTCTTTGAATCCAGCCTTATATAACAAGAATGATAAATCACAAGCTGAACTTACTCCAGGGATGTGAGGTTAGTTTAACATTTAAAGTCATTTAATATGGCAGACATATAACATTATAAAGGAGAAAAATCATGATTGTCCCAAAATTCGGGAAAAATACGTTTGATAAATCCACGCCCATTCCTAATTTTAAAAAACTCTTAGAAAACTAGAAAGAGAAGAATTTCCTTTATCTACTAAAGAGTTATCTACAAAAATATTTAGAGTAATCATCATTCTTAATGATGAAATGCCCTGAGATTAAAATATCTTACAGAAATCTGAACAATTTCAACATTGTACTGGACATCCTAGCCAGCACAATAAAACAAGAAAAAGAGAAATAAAAAATAGAATTGAAAAGGAAAAAGTAAAATATTTATAGATTATATTAACAGGAATTCCAAAAGGCCATGCAGAAAAACTCTTTGAATTAACATGTAAATTTGCAAGGTTTCTGGATGCAAACAAAAATCAGTGGTATGCTATATGTGAGCAAAAACCAATTAGGCACTGAATTTTTTAAAAAAACTAATAATACCATTTATAATAGCATCAGAAACTTCAATACCTAAAATTAATCTAATAAAAATGTTCAAGACATACAAAAACTATAATATTGAGAGTTATTAAAGAAGGCCTGAGTAAATACCACATTCTTGAATTGAAACACTCATTATTGGTGAGATGTAAACCCTCCCCAAATTGATCTCTAGATTTAATGCAATTCCAATCAGAAGCCCAGCAAGTTTTTTGTTTTTATTTTTTGGATTTTAAAATTTATATGGGAATGTGAAGGGCCATTAACAGCCAAGAAAGTCTCAAGAACAATTTTGAGGTTACACATCAGATATCAAACCTTATTGTAAAACTGAAGGAATTGAAACAGTGGAGTATTGAAGAGAAAAATTAACCCATGGAACAGAATAAAGATCCAAAAAACAGACTCACACATATACAGTCACCTAATTTATGAGAAAGGTGCCACTAAACTACATGAGAAAAAGATAGTATTTTCAATAAATGGTACAGGGTCAATTAGGTTTTCTATTCTTACACATCTGGTCTATGTAATCTACTTCAGTGGCTCACCTATAGTCTCAAAAATCTCCTACTGTAGTTTAGCTCATTCTGCTGAGCTCAAAACTTCTACATCCCACATCATCTCGGGTACTCACACCATGACTCAAACTTGCAAATCTGAACTCATCTTCATTTCCCTGCTTATTCCTGTGTTCCCAATCTCTGTGAATGGTTCAGAGTGCGGTATCAAACTAAAAATTCTGGAAAATGTATTTTTACTCTTTTCTCTCCTGGGACAATTATATTCTATCTGTAAAATAGGTAAAATTTTGTGAATTCTGTCAAAAATTAAAGCAATAATTCAGTCGGGGATTGTTCCTGGAGACTCCAGCAGCAACCTTCTGTGCTGGCCTGAGGAAATCTTCCTGTTTTAGTGAGGAGGGAGGGATGAAGGGGGAAGAAAAGAATACAAATTTATTACCACTGAACTATACACTTAAAAATGGTAAAGATGGTAAATTTTATATGTAGCTTTAACTTCAATAAAAATGTATTAAAAACATGAAAACCAACTATAGAGCAGCATTTCCCTCCTTGATTTTAAGATGCATTTCTTCAAATCCTAAGGATTCTGAAGTTAAGATGAACATATAAACCAAACTCTAAAATCAAATGACAAAAAACATCCTTACCTATTTCTACACAGAGGAGTAAGTTGGAATATTGCTTAAATGGAACATAAATTTTAAATTTGGTAATTCTTCAAATGTCTCCCAAAAGACTGTACCATGATAGACCATGGAGAAGAAAAGTTATCATACGCACAGAAGATAGATCATCACTGCCAAGCAACACAAATGCCAAAACACAGAGAGCAGAACATGGAATTTCAAAACTAGCAGAGATGAGTGTGGCCGATTCACGGATCAAACAGGACCATGATTCAGATATTGAACGTGTCTGTTACAATTTCTGGTTGGCTTTCAAGAGATGCTCTTTGACTTCTAGGTATACAAAATTCAATTACAACAGTAAAAGTATGCCTTTAACCAAATAAAAAATGTAGAAGAAAATGATATTCTCTAAAGACCTCACAATGTCACTATTAATATAAAGGTGCTACAGAATGAAGATCATGAGTGCATGTTGTGAAAAGCATGTACTCATGATGCTACCGTGTGTGACTATGAAAGGTCAGAAGTTATTCAGAGCAGTCCATACTCCCGGTGTGAAGTCAGCTTAGTAAGTATGCAATACAGAAAAAATAGTAAAGAAGTATACTGACAAATATATCATACTTTTGTGTAAATGTATTCCAGTCTTTCTTCCCCTCTACTCCCTCCTCTAGAAAAGTTGTTAATAGACCAGTGGTTGATCAAGAGATCAACAAGGTTTTCTGTGGGAAGGCCTTAGACATCCAAGTACCAGAGTCTGAATTCTAACAGACACAGATCTTCACTACCTATGAAACTCTCTCATTTGCCATTCAAACAGAAGCGTCCTTGGGATGTCTGCTTCAAACCTAAGGAAATGGAGGTGTTAGGATGTGTCATAAGGAGGTTGCTTACCTCTTTCCAGTACTTCATCTTTATCTTGAGAATGTACCCACATCATCGAAGTGACTTTTAGGAAGCACAGCAGACAACAGTTTAGGAATTATTTGGTCTTGGCAAAATTCATATGTGCCACACTTTGTTCTCTCAAAGATAACATGCCTGCCCTGTCTATCTGATCGGGTCATGGTAAAACCCTAATGAGAAAACGTAAGAGAAGGCCTTTTCCAAACTATAACTACTATATAAATGCAATTTTTTACCTGCATCATCACAAGGACACAATGATTTATAACACCAAATTTTAACACCAAAGTCATCTTTTAACCACTATGCAGTACCATGGAGTAAACTTCTAAAAATAAAAAAAGCACAAAGGCATCCTGTGCTACTCAAGCTTAACGATGCAGACTATTGTTGCAGCCTGATGGGTTCTTCTTGCCCGCTGCCTAGAAAAGCCAATGCACTGAAAACAGCAGGTATTACAGCAAAGAGCGGTTAATAATCACAGGGCCAGCCAACTAGTAGGACAGGAGGTATTTCTCAAATACGCCTCCCCAAGAATTTGGAGGCTAGGGCTTTTTAGGGTACTTTGGCAGGCAGGGAGCTGGGGAACTGAAATCACTGATTGACCGAGGATGAAATCACAGCGGTGTCTAAAACTGTCTTCCCACAGCTGAGTCAGTTCCTGGGAAGGAATCTCAGGACCAGGTGGCATCTCGTGGACTGCCAAAACACTAAATCTGAAAAATACCTCGAAGACCAGTTCTTTAGATTTCACAATAGTGATGTTATCTATAGGTGTAGTTGGGGAAGTTACACACTTTGTGAGCCCCAGTTACATGATTCTGGGGCAGTCAGCAACTTATGGACAAGCAAGCTAGTCAATGGCAGGTCACTGTTTAACTCTGCCTATTCTTTAGCAAAGCCCAACCCCCTACCATAATTCTAACCTTGTGACCTCTTTACAAATACAGTTTCAATTTTTAAACATGGAGGGGATCCATTCCAGGAAAGGACCACTATGGCCTCTGCACAAGAATGATCAAGAGCAGTTTAGCCAAGTAGAAGCAACATGGAGTCAGTTAAGTCAGATTCCCGTTGCCACTACAATTTTTGCAAAAACTGTTTCACTATTAGGTTGCTGATTCCATTCTAATCTATGAGTTGCTTCAAATTGTCCATGACTTAGACTCCATCTAAGGGCTTATTCTCAACTTTTGAGTGAAGTATCAAGTGTTTCCTTGTTCTTACTAAAAGCACCGTCTATTCAAGTATCCACCTTTTTTTTCTTTTTAAACTTACTTGGTCCAGTGATTTCTTTTCAGTCAAAGGAACATGTTTGTGCAGAGTTCACAGCAAAAGCCCATCTTGCAAGAATCTTCCCTGACCCTCCCTGGGTCGGGCTTCGTAACCGCCTTTAATATCAGAAGGCCCGACACATAACTTCTGCCACCCCAGCTGAGTGTGTGACTCAGCATTTAAAACCCTGACTGTTTTTTCTTTTTCAAGGAGGCCAACTATTTTGCAACACAAACACTTGTTAAATGGAGTTAATCCATCAACTACTACAAATTTCACTTAAACACAGATTGGACAAATATGTTTCTTCACAAGCCTGGAGAATTGTTTTCAGCCAAGACACCCAAGACGGTACAGATGGGGAGATCAAACCTTCCCCCGGGAGGAGTCCTGCAGCTGAATCTGGAAGTCTCTGGAAGATCGCTAGGAGGCGGCAGGAGGCCTGGGCTCCTGGCCCACAGATAAGAAAAGAAAATCTCTTCCTGGCCAAACTAGAGCCCTTCAAAAGCATGAAACTCTCCCAATTCTCCCAGAATTTCCCCTCTCCTATGCACAACAACGAAACACACAGGTGCCAAACGCTCCCATCCTAGAAGGCAAAGAAACTACAGCTCTCTGCTTTGATAAAGAGTCATCAAAGGTTGGGACCATTCAGGGTTTTGTTTTCCAAACTCACTGCTGGCCTCGAGGAAGTATGACACCACCATCCTAAGCACAGGGCAGCTGTTCTTTTTTGGCTGGAGTTCAGTATAAACCTTACAAATGTTCTGCTAACTTTCTCTCTCTCTTTTTTAAAACAAATAACAATTTTTAAAAATGCCATAGTCACTTAACTCCCAGCCTAGGGTTTTCACTATAAAGGTTTTCCTGCAGGACGGAGAAAAACATGTATTCCTAATATATTTCTGAGCCAAAAAGATGCTAGTAGGTTATTCTAACCAGAGAAATATAATGGAATAAATAATTAGGCAGATTGAAAATCAATGGCTAAAACAGTTCCAAAGAGTCAGTGAATTCCAATCATCTCTGAAGTATTAACAGACAAAAATCTAGCAACAAAAAATGTACTTTTCAACAGAGGCCTTCAGTAGTATAGCCACTGAATATACTTTTATTTAGGAGTGAGAGTCAGATATCAGAAGACTTCCCTTTCATTCCAAAATTGTGGCCCATTATAAAGATACCACAATGGCTATATTTTACTCATTATTCAGCTGTCCTAGCTATAAATTACCTATAACCAGCAGCATGTACGTTCACACCATGAAATGTCCCAAAGCGTGGCATCTGTCTTTCCTCCCGTGTTTCCCCATTACAGATTGAAATATGCACAAGGGCTGGATGCTGGCAGTGCTTTCAAAACGAAAATGAACCTTTCACAGGGCAAATTAATGTTCCTTATGAGTTCAGTGTGTGTATTTGTGACAGACCCACACACAGATCAATACATTCAGGAAAAACTAAAGTCATTCTTAAGCCTTTGGAAATTCTTGGGAAATCAATAGACTCACAAGACCAAAGCGGGAACCTAGACTTGGTTTATCAAACCAAAGCTGACAAATCCCTTAACGGAGTCTGGAAGCGTGGAGTTCCCTCCCCCTACATGTTCACTTCGCTTCATTTTTACCCTTGTAGCTGCCATATGATTGCCAGACCATCACATCACCTGCTTAATTTCCACCTTGTACACACTAAGAACTACATGGTAATCCTAATCTACTGTGCATAAAGGCCTTGATTCTCACTGACTTACTAAACTGACCCCTAAATACTAAGCAAAATTCGAGGTCACTGGCTTCTGTGTATTGACTTCTTCTATGCTAACTACTCTAAAACTTCATCCCTCAGCCCTTGCAGTCCTCCAGCAATCAGTCCATGGAGGTTTTTCTGTATTGCTGGGCAGCTCCATGCACATGCTTCACTGCAGTTCTTTTGTAAAATGGTCTGGCCTTGTTTCAGGAAACAAGAATAATACAGACATGGAAAAAGTCTATTGCCCCCTTGTATCCAAATGATAAAAAAAAATCCATCACACACAAGCTTATTCGAAGATACACGTGTGTATGTGTATCTTATGTGCACAAATACACAGCCTGTATTCACTGGAATTATTATCACTTACAAGCATCATATGATTTTAATGTATGAATTTACTTTAGCCACCCTCACCTGTCATTCCAAATGAGGACTAAACAATAGTGGGAACATTTTATCCCTAATAAATGATGGAGTCATCTGATCGCAAAGGATGCTTATAATAAATACATTCGCCAGCTTTCTTAGGAAAAGATAGCCATTTGGAGAATCAAATAGCAAAAGATCTCACCACCTAAACACTCTCATTTAGAACACCCACCTCATCGTACTCACACGCTGCCTCTGAGCTCCAAGTCACCCCGCACAGACACAGTTGGGGTTATTGTCATGACAAAAGGTGGGAAACAGGGGCCAGCCCCACCTTTGGGGCTTTCTCGAGCCTTCATACCTGTGCTGATGCTCCTGTAAGACTTGATAAATGCTGATAAGAAAAGTTTGGTTTTTAAAACTCCCCATAACACAGTCCTTGTAGATGCGGAATTCTGCAGCCGTCACCGCCTCACCCTCAGGAATCTGGGATAAGTTGAACTTGAACTCTTTGTGGTGTCGCTGACGAGGGGAGAACTCCTTGTCGTACTCCACTATAAGATTAAACAAGAGAGAGTGACAACTATTGTTACTTGACTAAGTGCCACGGGCTCACCTCACCAGTTTCCCCGTTTGACTTCACACCTGGATTACCAGTTACCCACAGCTTATTCGGGGAATCGGCTAGTGAACAGACCACTGGCTGGCCCATGAGGAGGAGATGAAAATCCTTCATGCTACCCGAGATTAAGCAAAATTCTTAGATTTTATTTAGTTTAAATACTTCCGCTTGTATACTGATTTGAATGAATTTGCATAGAGAGAGTTATGAAAATTCTTGGCTTAAAAAGTTTTCTCATCTGCAAAAATGGGAAGAATATGACTTCACAGGAAAAGGTGTGAGAATTAATGAAGCAATGAAGAAGAACCCATCTGCCCATCCTGGCCCCGTTATGCCCTCCTGGCCCCCTTTCCTCCCAGCTACTCTTCCCTCCTCAGGCTGGTTCACGTGTCACCATCAGCAGTCAACATAACCAGGGACAGCCCTGAGCTGAACGTTGGTGGGGATGGCTGAGGGTGGGGAATGGGGGTAGGCAAAGCATTGTGCCTGGGCCTGAAGTGTAAAGGGTCTTCACATTTTGCTTGTTCAGTGGAAATGTTTATGCCTTCCTCCTACTGGTAGATCCTGAAGGCCTCATGACTCTGAGCGGGGGGGACTCTCCACACGGAGAAGTTGCTGGAACCCCCATTTAATCTGCATGTAGATGCCACGAAGACGTGGAAGGAAATCACCAACAGAGCCACTGCCATTTTCTCACAGTTTACATTGAAAGAAAGAAAAAACTGCAGGGAAAGGATAGACTCTAAAAGGTTTTTTCCTATGGAATCAACCTATTGTGCAGTGAAGGATGAATGAAGAAAATGTGGTATGTGCATAAATGCGTTTGTATTTGGTCTTAAAAAAGAGGGAGATTCTGCCACTTGCAACATGGATGAACCTGGAGGATGTTATGTGACGTGAAATAAGCAAAGCACAGAAAGACAATCACTGCACGATCTCACTTATATGCAGAATCTGAAAAAGTGGAACTCACAGAAGCAGAAAATAGAACGGAGGTTACCAGCAGCTGGGAGAGGGGAGGAGTACCGGGGAAAGGGTCAAATAGTACAAAGGTTCAGTTATGCATAACGAGTGAAGTCTGGAGACCTAACGTACGGCATGATGACAAGAGTTAATAATACTGTATTGTATACTTAAAATTTCTAAAAGAGCAGATCTTAACATTCTCACCACAAAAAAATAAAGCCGTGTCTCTGTGAGGTGATAAACACATTAATTAGCTTGATAGTGGTAATCACTTCCTAATGTATAATCAGTATATCAAATCACATTGTACCCCTTAAATACATACAATATTTGTCAATTACATCACAATGAAGCTAGAAAAAATACGTTTTTAAAATAAAATCTTTTTCCTGCATGAAGACAAATGAGAAATTGCAATTATTGATGATTTTTCAGTCAGCTTTTAGATGTCTATACAAAGTCCTGTGTGAGAAACGTGATATCAAACTTCAGATGCCTCACTTATAATTGCTGTAAAAGGAAAAAAGGAGTGTTCTGCTTCCCACCATAAACCCTTGACTCTTCTCCCCAGAGTCAGGAACACTTTTGCCTTGCTGTTCTGTTCGTTTTTCCTTAATGGCAACCAAAGTGAAATCTCATGAGCAAATTAATCCTTTTAGCAGAGTTTTCCCAAGGTTTGTGGGTAGAAAAATAATTATTGGCTACCTCCAACTTCCCACTTTCTCTTACACATGTTGTTTTTCATAATTACCAGAGAAAAGCTTTGGAGATTTAGCTTCTTTAAAAAAAAAAAAAAAAAAAGGAAAGAAAGAAAGAAAAGAAAAGCTAATAACTCCCCAGAAGAATCTAAGTCCTCAATGGCATTTGCAGAAGCTAAGTTAAGCCATCTATAGGTACAAGATTTTTTAAAAAGAATTTCTGAAACTGCCATGTAATTACACAACACATTTTTTAGATTCGAGACCTTTTTTTTATTTTGAGGTTAGAAAAGAATAAGCTTTGGCTTCTGTAAAAGCTTGAATATAAGCAAAAAGAAGTCCAGCCAGAAAAGTAAACCACAGTTTAGCCCCAACAAGAGAGCAGGTTTTCTAATTAGTGGCTACGCATGAAAAGCAATATTGTTGGGAAGTTCACCCAAGGACACCCACACATGACGGTGTATCACTTTTCCCTAAAACCGATCTGCCTTTTAAGTTTGATATGTTATCATCGTTGGTTAAAAAGTGAATCAAATCTGATTTTCCAAAGAGACTTTCTAAAAACAGTCACACAGCTTTTCTTCAAAGAGCCTTTTGGAGGCCTAATTGTAATATTACTAAATGAAAATAATATTTTAAGATTCGCTGGACAGCATGTATAAGAATTCCTCAAAGAAGTCTTTCAATAAACTTCCTTACTATAAACAATGAGAAAAAATATAAGAAATAAGATGTAAGACAGTAACTTTAAGATATTTCAGTTATAAGGAGCAGAGAAAGGGGCAGACATTTTTAATAAAGGAGAAATGTGGTAGCTGGTCTTTTGAGAGGTATGCCATATCCCGTAAACCACTCCTCCCAGCATCCATGCCCGTGGGTGGTCTGCTCCCTTCGGTGACTCTAAGCTGGCTCTGTGGCTGGCTCTATGACCTGTTTTGGACCCACAGAACGAAAGTCTTCAACAGTGGTGCCGAGTGACTTCCAAGGCTGGGTCATAAGCTTTGAACTTCCTTCCACTTAGGCTTCTTGGAATGCTTGTCTGAGGAAAGACAGCTGTCATATAAGAAGTGTGACTACTCTGAAACTTCCATGTTGTGAGGAAGCCCAAGTTAGCCATGTAGCAAAGCTACACAGAGGGGTGGAAGAGGCGAACAGAGATGGGGAGTGGGTGGGAGAAGAGAGAGACAGAACAGACAAGCTGTCCAGCCTGTCCCCAGGCACCTCAGCTGAGGCACCAGAAGTGTTATGAAGACGCCATCTTGGATGCCCTTTGCCTGACTCAGCCCCAGCTACCATCTGGCTGCAGCTGCACAAGAGACCTTGAAGAACCACCTAGATGAACCTAGTCATTCCACAAGACCGTGAGAGATGGTAACTCACTGTTGTTTTAAACCACTATGTTTTGGGTGACTTGTCACACGGTAATAGGCAACTAACACAACAAGGGAAAGGGGGACCGGAGGACAAGAGGAGGGAGGAGAGAGAAGGGAAGTCTAACCCTACCAGGAAGGGGATAAATTACATGCAACTCTTAAGGATAAGGATTGTGCAATGCTGGGAGGCAATATGTACGACTAAGGAAGAATCTTGGCAAACGCTCACAGATTTGAAGATGTGAGGAGATAAAGAATCTAAAAATGAGAAAACAGAAGCACAGTTCAAAGCATTCATTTTATTAGAACGTAAAATAGAACCCATTGCCTCATGTGTGGATTTTCCAATTTTTCCTCTACCAAAACAACGTTATCGTGAAGCACCCTGAACTTTCTTTTCCTTTATCCTTCTTGGAAAAAAATGCATGGCTTCCTTAGTGCCATCCACGAGACTCTGATCGCCACCCATCCCATTACTCTCTGGTCTTCTAAGCTGCTCCTGTGCCTCTTGCCTCCAAGCTATACCACCTTCCTCACTCTGCTCATGAAGTTTGCTCAGAACTCTTCCCTTCCCCTCACTTTTTTGCCTGCATTTGAATTTACACAGCGCGTTTGCTAACGTCTCATAGGGACATAAGAAATAAATACAATTAGGTTACTGCCTATATATGCACTTGAACACCACAATGGTAAAACAGTAATGTTTCTAATGAGCTCAGCAATTCAAGCTATATGAGTCAAGACTCCTCAAATGCCAGACAGTTCAAGAAATATCAATGGGAGAGAAAGGGAGAGGGCTGAGTTCCAAATTCAGCCCTCAGTACCTACTTTATACCCATTAACATTTGGCTTACTGATGATGGGGTCAGATGTAGTCACCATTAAGTCGTAGTCAAGAATGTTGGTGACATGTCAAACTGCGACACTGGTGTTGAATTCTAGCTTTTCTTTTTCTTACCTATATGATGTTGAGTTAAAATTATATTAACATTTCAGTATCAGTTAAATGGAAATAATAACACTTCTAAAGATTAGGTGAGACAATCTATACTAAATAGCCAATGCCATGGTGTCAATGCCCAGTCAATGTTAGCCATGATCATCACTGGCTGTTATTTGAGAATCCAGGTTCTCGGAGCTTGGAGTATGTCTTTGCTGAGTAATCCAAATGTATTCACGAGTCTACAGAGAGGGCTGACGGCTGCTCCCTCTAAATTAGCTTTTTCAATCAGAGGGAGGCATTCCGTGAAAGCGCAGTCAGTGAAATCTCACTGAGCATCAGCCTTGGTGGGTGGCTCCTGAATGCAGTGCTGTGTTCTCTGAGGCAATAATTCCTAGAATTTTTAAATTTCAAGGACCAGTCAAGACAGTTTTTGAAATGGTAATCACCTTACACAAGGTTATCTGCTTCTTCTGTTTGCGGTTTTTAAGGACAATAAAAACAAAACAACATATTGCATGCTCTAACTCTACCACTGCATTTCTAAAAGTCCTCTCAATACTAAATAAAATAGGGAGGACATAACGCACAAATGCGGCTTTATAAAACTCCCTTCCTTCTCTCCTTTCTGCCTCAGACTAGACCAGTGGAAATGTCTGATCTGTCCTAGACCTTTGGCCAACATGTAGGAACAAAAGCCTTAAGGAACAAGAATCGCTGGTTTAAGATTTAAAATGTAAATTATGTAATTATACATACAAAAGGATGTATGCAATTTATGGAGGTAATGAAGCATAATAATAAAGCATCAAGGAAACCATCACCCAACTTGAAAACCAGAGAGTGACTGAGACTGTTGTATTCTTTCCTGATCCTCTCCAACTGCTTCTCTCCAAAGGCACCTCACACCAGGAATAATGTTTATCCTTCCCTTGCCCTTTAAAACCTAACAATTCTACTACCATATGTGTATCACTAAATCTTACAGTGTTCCATTCTCCTGTTTTCCCTTTCCTTTTTAGAGGCATGCTGGAAGTTGTACAGGCAGACTCACATGGAAAACCTAGGCCTAGTTATGGTTAAGAGCAAGGCAGCCTGTGCGGAGGGTCGTCTGCCTGTCAGCGGGTGAATGGCTTATGTGTCATAGGCGGGCATGGCTGCTGTGCAGGCAACGGTGACCAGTAACTCCTCTCCTTCTTCAGCCATACTTCATAGAGATCTATTAAAAATATGGGCATTTTCTGACAAGTGTTGATAAGGATTTAGAGAAACTAGAACCCTTGTGCTTTGCTCATGGGAATGTGAAATGGCGCAGCACGGTAGCAAATAGTGTAGCAATTCCTCAAACAAACATAAAATTAGCATTGACCCAGCAATTATCTTTCTGGATATATACGCAAAGGCATTAAAAGCAGGGCCTTGAACAGATATTTGTATACCCATGTTCATGGCAGAATTATTCATAACAGCCAAAAGCTGGAAGTAACCCCACATGTCCATTGACGGATGAATGGATAAACACAATGTGGTACAGACCTATGATGGAATATTCTTCAACCTTAAAACGGAAGGAAATTCTGACACATGGCACCACATGGATGAACCTCGAGGACATTATGTGAAGTGAAATATGCCACCCACAAAAGGACAAATACTGTATAATTCCGTGTATATGAGGTACCAAGCCTAGTCAAATCCACAGAGATAGAAAGGAGAATGGTAGTTACCAGGGGCTGGGGGAGAGGGGAATGGGACGTTCATGTTTAATAAGTACATAGTTTCAGTTTGGGAAGAGGAAAACGTTCTGGAGAGGAAGTGGTGATAGTGGCACAACCAGTGTGAATGTCCTTAATGCCACTGAACGGTACACTTAAAAATTGCTAAAGCAGCCAGGTGCAGTGGCATTGCCCGTAGTCCCAGCCACTTGGGAGGCCGAGGCAAAAGGACTGCTTGAGCCCAGGAGTGCAAGGCTGTAGTGAGCTATGATTACACCACTGCACTCCAGCCTGGGCAACAGAGTGAGACCCTGTCTCCGTAAAATAATAATAATAAAATTGTTAAAGTGATCAATTTCCTCAAATATCTAAACAACTGTCTAAATGTTGTTTGTTGAAATCAGGAGCCAAACACTGTTCACTCATGACACTTCATTATTCTATTTCTTAAGTCTCTTTTATGGCAAACTAGGAATAGAAAGAACTCCATTAGCCTGATAATGAGTCTATATTTAAAAAAAAAAAATAAGGACATTCTTAATGATGATACATTCACATCACTGCCTTTGCAATCAGGAGAGCGGCAAGGACTCTGACTTTCAGTCTGATGTTAGAGTCCAGTTCAGTACTGTTAAGATTAAATAATAGGAAAACAAGAGACATATTGCAAAGCATTGGACCTAATGAGAAAGTTTAGAGGGTTGCTTTCATATGTACTATTTGGAATTTTTATGTTTGAGTTCATAAGTGAGACTGGTGATGTTCTCATCTCCTACGGCATTGCGTGGTTTCAAGTTATACAATTTTCCCCTCTTATCTGAGGGAGATACCTTCCAAGGCCCCCAGTGGATGCCTGAAACCGTGAATAGTGCCAACCCTATATATAGTATGTTTCCTCCTATACATGCATGCCTAGGAAAATAAATGTAAAATTTACATTAATTAATAATAAAACAAATACAACAATATACTGTAATAAAAGTTATATGAAGATGGTCTCTCTCTCTCTCTCAAAATATCCTACTGTACTATACTCAACTGTTTTCAAACCCCAAGAACATACTGTGGAAACCGAAACCATGGATAAGGGGGAACTACTGCACTTTCTCTTAGAATAATTTGGGGAGCCTTTCTGTTCCTTCTTTTCAAGAATATACCTCCCGAAAATCTGGCAGACTTCTCTCTAGAATCATTTGATTCTGGTGTTTTCTATTGGGGGACATTTTAAATTACTCATTTTCCTTTAAACACAGAAATACTGAATCTAAGTCAGTGTGTGTTTTCTAGAGGTTTTATTTAATTTTTCAAGTTTGTTGCCAAAATTTGTTTTAAATTTTATTTTATTTCAATAGTTTTGGGGGAACAAGTGGGGTTTGGTTATATGGATAAGGTTTTTAGTGGTGGTTTCTGAGATTTTGGTGCATCACCCAAGCAGCACACACTGAACCCAATATGTTCTTTTATGCCTAAGCCCCCCTCAGTCTTCCCCCTGAGTCCCCGAAGTCCATCGTGTCATTCTTTTGCCTTTGCATCCTCATAGCTTAGCTCCCACTTATAAGTGAGAACATACAACATTTGGTTTTCCATTCCTGAGTCACTTCACTTAAATAATGGTCTCCAACTCCATCCAGGTTGCTGCGAACTAGTACCATAAACTTTTTCGTAGAATCCTCTCATTATTTAATCTCTGCTCTATCTATGGTTGTTGCTCCTTTTTCATCCTAATATTAATTTGTACGTTCACTTTTCCTTGGTCAAAAGATTTTTCTTTTTCTCACTACTGCTTTGTTTGATGCTAATAAAGATATTTTAATATAGACATTTTCTGAGTGGTATCTGACTAAGTCTGAATTATTTCAATTACAATTGTCCAGAGAAAAACAAAGACACTGCCTATCTCAAACTACAAACATAAAAGAGAAAATAAAAAGGAGAACAACAGAGAGGGAAAAGAACAGAACAATCGATTTAATACATTTACTTTAAAAGTAATCACATATTCATTATTCTCTCACTAACTGGACTTACTCTCTGGTTTAGTCTAGATTAGTTAAGACAATTACAATAATTTCCAATAAATCCTACATTTTCCAAATATTTCACATTTCCATTTACAGTTATACACCAAACTTGAAATTGTTTTGAAACATGGTCATTCCACTGACTAATGTAAGCAATTTTTCATGCTATGGCACAAGCTTATTTAATTTTAAGCAACAAGGACATTTCTGGCTGGTCTTTCAAGGGTTGTAATGACAGCGGCCTTTTGACTTTTATGTTGCAAGCATATAACCTTGAATAGTAATACTGACACTGAGCTGAACTTTCCAAATCACTTTTGACCAAGGTGAAATGAAAGACTTTACCTTCCAGGGTTCATCAAATATTTCTAAGTATTTGTATTCACGTTCTATAAGAATCACAAATACCAAGAAGAATTTATTTTTTCTGGCTGCCATGCTACAAATGACATTTTTAAACTTTATTTTTTTATTGTAAATAATTATAGTCCCACAAGTAGTTGAAAAAACAGTAGAGAAGCCCCACGCACCCTTCACCGAGTTTCACTCCATAGTAACATCTTACATAACTGAAGTACAAGATCAAAACCAGGAAACTGACACTGGCTCAATACATTCACTAGACCACACCCACTCTGATTTCACCAGCTTTCACAAGCACTTTTTGACTATGTATGTGTATTATTCTATGACTCCCTTATCCCGTGTATAGATCCATATTACCACCACCCAAATCCAGATCCAGAACAACAAAACTCTCTGGGGCTACCCTTTTATTCCAAATGACTTTTTAAGAAGATATCCAGTGCACATATTGTAAAGAGCTTTAGGACATTAAGCACCTATATATCATTAGTAGAAAGGGTTAATAATCATTTATTATTATTATTATTTTTTTATCTTTTTGAGATGGAGTCTCGCTCTGTCGCCCAGGCTGGAGCGTAGTGGCCCATGGTCTCTGCTCACTGCAAGCTCCGCCTCCGCCTCCGGGTTCATGCCATTCTCCCGCCTCAGCCTCCCAAGGAGCTAGGACTACAGGTGCCCACCACAACGCCCGGCTAAGTTTTTGTATTTTTTTTAGTAGAGATGGGGTTTCACCATGTTAGCCAGGATGGTCTCTATCTCCTGACCTTGTGATCCGCCCGCCTCGTCCTCCCAAAGTGCTGGGATTACAGGTGTGAACCAGTTATGTATTATTTTTTAAAAATCAAGTTAAAACCATTTTCATACCCAAATATAGGTACTAATGTCACTTTAAATTGAGGAGATAGGCCGGGCACAGTGGCTCACACAGGTAATCCCAGCACTTTGGGAGGCCGAGGCGGGCAGATCACCTGAGCTCAGGAGTTTCAGACCAGCCTGGCCAACATGGGGAAACTTTGTCTCTATTAAAAATACAAAAGTTAGCCAGAAGCACTTGGTGGCACAGGCCTGTGGTCCCAACTACTTGGGAGGCTGAGGCAGGAGAATCGCTTGAACCCGGGAGGCAGAGGTTGCAATGAGCCGAGATCACGCCACTGCACTCCAGCCTGGGCAACAGAGCGAGACTCCATCTCGGAAAAACAAACAAACAAACAAACAAACAAACAAACTGGGGCGATGCTTGTAGCTACCACTATACACGTCTCATTATGGAAATTAGTAGTAGACCTTGGCTTCTGTGAGGGAGCACACTCAGGCACTGAAGTCAATAAACATGCGTCAGGAAGAAAGATTTCAAATGAATAATCGCGGCCTTGATAGAGTTTCATTAATGTCAAATAACCACATTTTTGCCCCCTTACAAGGGCTGCCTTCAAGAAGCAATCAGACCGCATTTAGTAAAAATCAGTCTATAAAACATGCCTTTTTTCACATTTGAGAAAAACTGCTACCTCTCCAATGAAAACACAGATGGGCCAGCCTAAAGAGAAAAAGATCCTCCCACACCACTGCCGAGGAACAACCGGCACAATATCCCCCACATGATTAAGAGCAGAACTCTCAGCCTGTATTCATCCCTTCAGGCTCAGCATTCCCTCCTAGGGGATCTGGGTTCTGCGGTCCCACTGACAATGGCACTGTCTTCTGGTAGGCTGCATTTGCTACAGTGTTTTGTGCCTATTTGTGTGTTTCTTTTTATTCATCCTGCCCTGCTCGGATGCCGTCGTAGTTCATCTGTCTGTGGGTTCCTAGCTCCTATCGGTCCTGGAAAACTCTCAACCAGTCACTCATCAATTATGGCCTCTCTGCCATCTGTTTTAGAGTTTCCTTCAAAAATGACAATTAGATATACATTAGACTTTCTAATGTTCACACCTCTTAGCTACTGATTTTATACCATTTATCTCCTGATCTCTGGACTAGATTTAGATAATGTCTTCTATTTATACGTTTACAAATTCTCTCCTTCACTGTTTAATGTGTAGTTCAAATCATCTATTAGTGAGTTTTGTTCATTTGTTCTTTTTTTTTTTTTTTTGAGTCGGCGCCTTGCTATTTTGCCCAGGCTGGTCTCAAACTCCTGGGCTCGTGATCCTACCTCAGCCTCCCAAGTAGCTGGGACTACAGGTGCATATTACCACACTCTAGTTTTTCCACCTTAATGATTAAAAAAAAAAAAAAAAATTCAAATTGCTCCCTTTTTCTTTGGTTTGCGCTGTCATTTTCAATGGTAAATTGTCATATATTTACTATTATTTATTATACTATCATTCTTTCTGTATTTCTATATTATTGTCTTGCATTTTCTAACTTGGTGCCTGTTCTCCCATATGTGAAGTTCTTTGTGGACTGAAATTACTCTCCCATCACTCTGAGGATATACATTTTGGTGGTACATTTCCTTGTGTGTTTTAAGATTTTTGATTTTCTGGTAGTTTTTAGTTGAAATTCATCCTGAATGTTTAAATTGGGTTACTTTTTTTTCTTTCCTAAAAAAAAAAAAAAAGATATGCATTTGTTTTTGTGAGGAACACCACCAGCCAGAACCACTTTATCTCCCTTTGACAGTCCCGGCTTAATGTGGGAACCTCAGGGACAGCTCTCCCCTACCCTGTCCCAGCCTCCAAGCTGGTCTCAGGATCAGCGGTAGTGTTGGTCTTTGCATTCACAGAAACCCAACTTTTATGTTTGTTTGCTCATGGAAACCCCCACAGGGGAGTCCTGAAAGCTGTCCCTGAGCCCGTGACACTCATACTTTAGGCAAGTTTGCTTTTGTTTATCCTGGATCTTGTCGTTTTTTAGCAGGAGGCCCTGCAGATGATCTACTCTGCAATACTTCCAGAATTTGAAGTCTTTGTTTTATCTTTCATGTTTGGAAAATAACATGTGGGACACATTCCTCTCCACTCCTAAAGATGTTGTAAACTCTGCCTAATGTCTGAAGAGTTTACAAAGCATTTTCATGCACGTAATCTCATCTGAATTTTTCAGAATAGTCCCAGAAGGTAGAGAGAGCAAATATTATGACCGCCATCGAATCAACAGGAACCTGAGGCCAAAAGTAGTGAAGTGGCTTCCCTGTGCTACTCACTCTTATGATCTCACCTCCCATATTTAACACTGAAAGCTCTGAAAGTTCTGTCTCCAGCCCAGTATTCTCCAAAGAGGCTTTTCTTACTGCTGGGCATACTTCTTCCCCCAGGTATCTCTTGCACTTGGAGCCAACATGCACACAGTGGTACTCATCATTCTCCGCGACTTAACCCGCCTCTCTGTCTCTAGCTTGGTCTACCCTGCCACCCTCAATTGCCCAATTAATCATCAACCCTTGGTGCTTTTACCTTCTAGAACTACACTGTCCAATATAGAAGCTACAGCCACGGGGAGCTATTTAAATACATTAAAATGTAAAATTTGGTTCCTGTCACATCAGTCATGTTGAAAGTGTTCAAGAGTCGCACGTGGCTGGTGGCTCCGGTATTGGAGAGCACATCGTTGGATGCTTCCATCAGCTCAGAGAGTTCTACTGGACAGCACCATTCTAGAAGTATCTCAAATCCAGTGGGTCCCACTACCTTCACTACCACTGCCCTTATGCAGAGCCTCGGTCCCACTGCCTCGCGTTTTGCCCCATGTCCATCCACTCTCCACACTGCAGCTAGTACCAGGGTCACAAGTCTGACTTGCAACAGGCCTGCCTGCCTACAGCCCTTCAGCCTGTATCCCACAGCCACCTCCCAGCCTTGTTCCTCACCTTTTCCCACCTTAAACTCTACCTTTGAAGGTCTTAAATTGCTCTATTTGTCCCGCCACACTGCCCAGGACCTCATGACTGCGCCTTCCTCATACAATATCCTTGCCCTTGAAGTGACCTTTCCTTCTCACTTCCTGGATTGAGACTGTCACAGAACCCAAATTCTGAAAAGGCTTGGTGCCCCTATGTCATCCTAAATAATTAAAGCCATAAAACAAGGGTAGGTACATCAGTGTTCTTACTTCTCTTATAATTATTCATGCTTTGGTGCAAAATACCAAACTGAAACTCTTCGTAGGCATGTTTTCATTCAGTTTTAACAGTTCCTGTTTTGCTACTACTCTAACCACCTACTTGCAATACATAATAGATAACTGTCTTAGTCCATTTGGGCTGCTGTAACAAAATATCATAGACTAGGTGCCTCACAAACAACAGAAATGTATTTCTCACAGTTCTAGGGGCTGGAAGTCTAAGATCAAGGTGCTGGTGAGGGCCTCTTTCCTGGTTCGTAGATGGCTGTCTTCTCACTGTGCCCTCACGTGGTGGAAGCAGTGAGGCAGCTCTCTGGGGCCTCTTTAATAAGGGCACTAATCTCATTAATGAGGGCTTAATCACCCCCCAAAGGCCCCACCTCCTAATACCACCACCTTGGGGGTTAGGTTTCAAGATACGAATTTGCAGGGGAGTGGAAACCAACATTTGGTTTATTGCAGTAATTCAGCAATATTTTAAATCTTTCTTTAAGACTGAATCCAGGAAGCCTTCCTTAGTTGCCTTCTTCCAGCAAACCTCAGCCCCAGGTAGTTTTAGTACCCTCAACTCTAGACCTCTATAAGTTCCCATGGAGATCTTCAGCATCAAACCCCTACCTTATACCAGAATGATCAGCTGTCTGCGTGTCTACCTTACCTGCTGGGCTGCAAGTCTCTCAAAGGCAGGGTCCATGTCATGTTCACCTTCACACACCCCATAGAGGGCTTAGTACATGGTGCCCAAGAATGTGTGTTGAACACATGTATGAGCTGGGACTGGGTCCTGCTTCGTGCTTTTTCCTGAGCTCTGCAGTATCCCCCATGGGCATAAGGAGGCAGAACAGAATTCAGGCTTCTGACCCCAGCCCTAGTGATCTTTCCCCAGGACCCAGGAACAGTTCTCCAAGATGCAAACAGCTAAGCTGGAGAACCTGCTCAACACATCTGTCAGGGTTTGTTTTTTTAAGCAGTAGTACTATTGGCCCAGAATACTAATCCACATACTGCTTTGCATTCTAAATTCAGGATGCCAACTTCAAGCATGTTAAATTTTAAGAAGCCAAGGAAGGAAATTAATCCACTCAAATTACTTCAATTATACTCAAGCCACATCATAAGGTCACCATGCATAGAAAAGTCAGGCCAGATTTCTAAATTGCATCCTTAATTCAAAGCAATAGACCTCTAACACATTCCTTCCTTTATCTTTCATTCTTTTCAATGAGGTAAAATTGACATAACATAAAATTAACCATTTTGAAGTGGACAATTCAGTGGCATTTTAGTACATTCATAATGTTGTGCACCCAGTACCTCTAAATGGTTCCAAAACATTTTCATCGCCTCCATAGAAAGCCCGTGAAGTAAAAGCTCCCCACGTCCTCCTCCCCTGCGGCCTTGGTAACAACCATCATTCTGTGTTCTGCCTCTCTGGATCTGTCTGTTCTGAATATTTCACATGAATACAATCGTACAACATGTGATCCTTTGTGACTGGCTTCATTTAGCATCATGTTTTCAAGGCTCATCCATGTTATAGCATGTATCAGCATTCCATCCTTATTTATGGCTGAGTGACATTCCATTGTGTGGATACACACCACATTTTGTTTATCTGTTCATCCATTGATGGACATTTGGACTCTTTCCACCTTTTGGCTATTGTGAATAGTGCTTCTATGAACATGCGTGTACTTGTATGTGAGTATGTGTTTTCAGTTCTTTGGGGGCATATACCTCTTCCATTCTCTTCTGCTCTTCCTCTTTGATATGGTTTGGCTGTGTCCCCACCCAAATCTCATCTTGAACTGTAGCTCCCATAATCTCCATGTGCTGTGGGAGGTACCTGGTGGGGGGTAGTTGAATCGTGGGGGTGGGTTTTCCCGTGCTGTTCTTGTGAGAGTGAGTCTCATGAGATCTGACGGTTTCATAAAGAGCAGTTTCCCTGCACATGTTCTCTCTTGCCTGCCGCCATATAAGGTGTACCTTTGCTCCTCCTTTGCCTTCCGTCATGATTGTGAGGCCTCCCCAATCATGTGGAACTGTGAGTCCATTAAACCTCTTTTTCTTTGTAAATTATCCAGTCTTGGATATTTCTTCACAGCAGTTTGAAAATGGACTAATACACTCTCCATCTCTCCTTCTCAGCCACTGATTCCTCAGAGGTCATTCTGGAGGGGCTGAAGATGGTCCATCAGAGCTCATTTATAGCCCACCCCAAACACAAGGGGATTAGCTAAACACCCTCACTCCAGGGCTAACTATGTAGGACCTCTGAGCAGAAAGAGGCTGGAGAATCAGTGAATACTGAGTGATAAGCCCAGCACAGCACCTGGCACATAGTAGGTTCACAATGAATATTTGCTGAGTCTGAGCAGAAACAAGGCTTAATCCAGGGGAGTCACAGAGAGACTAAGAGAAGGAGAAATAGACAGTCTGTAGACTGAGGATAGTCAAAAGAAAAAAGGATACCTCAGAGGCAACACTGTAGGAAGAGGGGCAGGGGGAGGAAGATTGAACACGGATATGAGAGAGAGTGGAGAGAGCGAGCTCACGTAAGAGAGAGAGAGGGTATGCTCTTGCCAAAAGAATCCTGGAAAAGTTGAAAAGTGATAAGCCCTAGTCAAATGGTGACTGTCTCTTTTTTGAAAGTCGAGAGTCTAATATGAAGAGAGGAACACAGGACCATCAGGCTCAGTATGTCTCAAAAGGCAGCAATGTCTCTTTTTAACTGCATCAAATGACTTAACTGTTTTCAGTGCCTTGAAGCTTCTATAGAGTGACCATAAAATCTGGAAACAAAGACAATAGTATCTTACTGTATGATGGAATGTAATATCAATAACCCATTTACTATGGATTTACCCATGTTTACTGATTTGGTGACCAATCTCCCTCTACTTGTAGGGTAGTAACATCTATATACGAAGAGGTGGGAGAGAAACAAGACCCTATGACCAAAATGCTCTGCAGACACCCAACAGTGCTACATGACACCAGATGGTGCATTTTTATTTAAGACAGGGTCTCCCTCAGTTGCCGAGGCTGGAGTGCAGTGGTGCAATCACAGATCACTGCAGCCTCGACCTCCTGGACCCAAGCGATCTTCCCGCATTGGCCTCCTGAGTAGCTGGGACTACAGGCTAACACCACCATGCACAGCTAATGTTTTCCTTTTTATTTTTTTGTGGAGATGGGGTCTCACTATATTGCCCAGGCTGGTCTTGAACTCCCAGCCTCAAGCAACCCTCCTGACTTAGCCTCCCAAAGTGCTGGGGTTACAGGTGTGAGCCACTGTGCCTGGCTAACTGCCTTCTTTTTAAGAGCCTTACTTATCAGGATCCCTATCATCAAGGTTTTTCTTCATATACACCCTTACCTGGCCAATATATTTTCCTGCTCCCATCAAAATTTCTGGAGGGAGGTAGGGAAGGAAGGAAGGAAAGACAGAGAGAAGACATGCATAAAAAATCCACAAGATGGAAGATCATCCCTTGAAAAATTGAGAGTCAAACTCCACTGGGCAACAGTTTCTCCCATTGGGTGGCAGCTTAAATAAACACTAAATCCTGCCTTTCTCCACAGTGGACTTCTGACCATGACAATGGAGCTATTTGGTTTAAGGAAACGTTCAAGTTTTGAAAGTTAAAAGTAACTGAGAGGCCAATTCCTTGCTTTGGTTCCCAGGGTTACTGGGGATTCATATTCCTATTAAGTTACACCGCATCAGACGGCCTATTATTCACAGCGCAGCACCACCGTGCCAAGCCCTGGGACACGGGGAGAGTCCTTTCTCATGGTTCTGTCCAACCTCTGGTCCGCGTGATGGGCCCAGGCTGGCCTGAGCCCTGGGCAGCCATGGCCAGACGTCCCTAATCGGGGGCATCTGCACATGGCTGTTCCTCTTTACCTCAACAACACTGAAACGGTAGTCAGTGAGACAGAAAACAGGCATGCTCCTGCTGAGGGTTAAACTCCCCTCCAATGTATGCCCCACAACGGAAGGCAGGGAATTTTGTTCTGTTTCGTCATGCAGTCCAAGTGCCTGAAACAGTACCTGCACAAAGCAGTGGCCAGTACGTATTTGTTGAATGAGTGACCTGAAGGAGCCACACTTCTCAAGAGCTGGCTGGCCTGGCCTGGAAGCAGCAAGGGACAGACGCTTGACTCTTTCCTTAGTTTAGAACCAAGACCTCAGTTCTAAACCACCATGTGATCGCAGATGCTGAGCTGTGTGCAGGACATGTGTCTAAATGCCCAGGGGTTCGAAACAAGAGGATGGAAAAATACCACCGCGGGGGGCATGAACGTCTCCGAGCACAGCCGTGCGCTCTGAACACACAAACAGAACGGGCCATTCCTTTCCTTTAATAGACAAAACTTGGATCCCCACGTCCTTGCAAAAACACAACAAAATGCTTCTCCCAGGACCGTTCTTGGAGAATATCTTTCCTTTTCTGGGGCAACCAGGCCTCCTGGTCCCTTTTGAGCAACAGCTGTGCTGGTGTGTTCAGCCCTATTTGATTATAAATGTCTATCTGAATAGGCAATGCTTCCTAACTGACCAAAAACAAGCAAGCAAACAAAAAATTCACCAGGCTCGAGCATTTGAATATATGATTTAGAAAAAAAACAAAAATAGAAAACACCTGTAAGAAACTTAAAAGAGTGGGGAAAATAGTGCCTTATCACTCCCATCTTTCTGTTCTTACAAAATACAAATCATTTAACTTCTGAGTTAACTAAATAATCCCCACCTGAATCCTGTCATTTCTCAGGCAGTTTTATTTATAAGACCCAAATTGACTCCAGTCTACCAAGGTGCTTTCGGGTGCTTTTACTCACAGATGACGAGCATGATGGATAAGATAAAGTCAGAAAGACAGAAATAAACTGGGAAACATTCAAAAGTATGACAGATTTGTGGCATGCGCTTATTTGCATTTTTCATTTGGTTTTGATTTACTAATTAACAAGTGGGGCAAGAAAAACATATTTGGGTTGAGTTGGAGGCTTACACTCTCACAGTTCTTCATCTCCACTTCCTGGGGCCTTTGGTGAAATAACAATCTTGGATTTGTTGCTCTGCAATAATTTCCATGTCTAACACGGCCTTGTCATTTTACTGCAAGATTGAGTTTAGGAAATACTGCGCTGGAGAAGAAAATTCTTATCCAAGCATGTATCTGAGAGAAGGGAAGGGGGAGCTACAAGGAATAACAAAGTGACCAGCCAAAGTTTTCTCAGTTACTCTCTCTCCCTCCTCTAATTCAAAACATTGTACTTTATTATTGGTGTAGCACCAGAGAGCACATTCTTCGCTCCGGTGATTCACTTCATCTTCCTGGGAACACAATGGAGAGAGTATCTAAAGTTACTTGATTTGCCTCCGGATTAAGTCCAAGCTAAACTGTCCACTTAACATTCTGTTTTCCCCTGAAGCCCAGCAGGTCCGCGCAGGGGGCTACGGGGGTGGGGCGGGCACAGGGTGGGGCTACATGGCGGGTAGCTCCCCCTGCCGAGTCACAAGATCTTGGTTCTTTCAAGATCTCAAATCACAGATTGATGAGATCAGCAAACAGGCCTTTCCGCAGGTTGGGGAGAAAGTGAAGAAAGCTGTAGACATGGGCAGGAAGCCCCCAAGAAGAGCTGCCTTGGTTTCCAGGTTGATGCAGGGCTGTGGTGGATTTGTACCAACATTCCAGCCTCACTGAGGCATGGAAATTTTAAAACATCATGGCTCATAGGGCAAAAAGAAGACAAGAGATAGGAGAGGAGCGGAGAGGGGTCTGTCTGGAGATGCCAAGGAGTACCTCCCCCACAAAAGACAGGAAGCATGTATCAAGAAAGGAATCAGCCATGCAGCGTGGACAGATAAACACACAGGACTGTGCTCCCACGAGAGGTGACTGTGTGGCTGTGCATATTTGGGACAAGATCCTGCTACATTTTGATTCACCTGCAGCAGACGCTTTGCTCTGCCTTTTGCTCTTCCTATCTGGTGTTGGCAATAAGCAGTCAAAAGAAAAATCGGAATGAGGTAAGTCACAGGTGATTATTCAACCCACCTTTGACTATTAGCGTCTTTCCCACAAAATCTCCCACCAAAGTGATTAGTAATCAGTGCAATTGATGGTCTGAGTTTTGATTTTTCTCTTTTTATAACCTTCAAATGCCCAGAAGTTGGCAGTAAGGAGCCCAGTGCAACGTAAGTCTTGAATAACATAACTAGCCTGCAGGTCATTCAAACCTGGGCTAACAGAAGGCACTTCCTCAGGCCCCTCCAGGTGCATGGTCACCCTGCTCCTCCGAGCTCTGCTGCATCCTGAGGATTAGGAAGCCACCTGGGAGATCAGTACATCAAAGGTGTATGCCACAGAGGACAGTAAGAACAGGAAGAAGTGAATGTGAAACCTACAGCGGAAGAAACTTGACTAGAAGCAACCTGTAAGAGAACAGGAAGCTGATTCCTGAGAGCTTTTTGAACCAAGTAGAAAGTCCACCCAACCAGACTTGCAGACAGAGAGAGAACGACACATAACACAGCCGGCCATCACTGCCAACCGCCCGCAGGCACCAATGCATGCTCCTGGGGGACCGTGGTCTCAACTCACAGGGTACCTGGAGCCCACTTCATCCCTGGGGGTCCTCTGGCTGCAGAGCTGGCATATGTGACCAGGCAGGGCCAAGGCAGGAAAAGGAAGTATTGGCCACTGTGGTGGACAGAGGAGTTATTTTACATCAGGGTCTGGAGTGACTTTGCTGTCGTGTGTCCCTGCCTCAAAATGCGGATAGGGAAGAAGGCTGGGAATATTCTCTCAGACAGGCTGCCTTTCGGTCACAGTGGAGTTGCTGATGCCCATGTGGTTGGAAGAAGTGGTGTGTACTTCAAATGACAACTTGGGGAAACACTTTGTCTCTGAAAACCACTAAAGTTTTTTTTTTTTTTTTTTTTTTTTTTTTTGAGACTGAGTTTCGCTCTTGTTGCCCAGGCTGGATCTTCGCTCACTGCAACCTCCGCCTCCCGGGTGCAAGCAACTCTCCTGCCTCAGCCTCCCGAGTAGCTGGGGTTACAGGCACGCACCACCATGCCCAGCTAATTTTGTATTTTTAGTAGAGATGGGGTTTCTCCATGTTGGTCAAGCTAGTCTCGAATTCCCGACCTCAGGTGATCCGCCCGCCTCGGCCTCTCAAAGTGCTGGGATTACAGGCATGAGCCACTGCGCCTGGCCTAAAAACCACGGAAGTTTTATAAGTTCTCAGAGATGGCCAGATTTTGTTGTGACATAACAATGTCAATAAAGGCCAACCAAAGAAAAACTTAGAAGGTCAGTGTGAATTAAAGTCTATACATTTTCATTCATTCTTTCTTTCTCTTTTTCTTTCCTTTTAGAGATGGGGTCTTGCTCTGTTGTGCAGACTGGAGCACAGTGATGCAATTACAGCTCACTGTAAGCTTGAACTCCTGGGACTACAGGTGTGGGCCACCACACCCAGCTAGTTTTCAAAATATTTTTTGTAGAAATGGGGTCTCACAATGTTGCCGAGACTGGTCTCGAACTCCTGGCCTCAAGCAACCCTCTGGCCTCGGCCTCTCAAAGTGCTGGGATTGCAGGTATGAGCCACCTCATCCAGCTGAAGTCTACCCATTTTTCACTGATACAGCAGGGTGTGAATCCTGATAGTGAATGCCTGGGATATAGCAGGAAGATTCTTCTGCCTGTTTGATCGACAACGAGCCAGTGGTGTGAAGTGCCTTGGTTAAATGCCTTTTCCCCTTTTTCCCATCTCACTTTCCTCATCTGGAAAATACTGGAAACACTGACGCTCATCCCACCCATGACTCTAACCACAAATACAGGGCAGAGAATTGAATACAAGGTTCCAGAAAATAGCAACACTCAATATTCAACCACAAATCACTAAATGCAACAAATACTAACTGGATATCTATTATCTACAAGGTATGTTAATAAGCTTTTAGGATCATCAGATTACCCTTTGGGATTATCAGATTACCCTTTTGGGATTATCAGATTACCTTTGTGTAGTTCACAGTTGCACATGAAACAGACTTTAAAATACACTACAAATAGACGGAATGTTATCTTCCTATTTAGCTGGATATTCAATTAGGGCTTCCCCTCCCCTTTGATATCCTTGAGATAAATTAAAAGATCACACAACCTCCTCCTCTATTGTTTATCAATCAGAAAGGATCAGTAAACGTCTGTGGTCAAAGGTGGGTTGACAGAGACAGAGTCTCTTCTTAGAGGACTCACAGTAGCCTCCAGGAGAAGGTGCCAAGCCAGACGGAGACCCCTGCTACTCACTGCCCTTGCTCAAAGTGGCTCTGGAAAGATCGCCAGGAGATCTGGGCCAATCAGGAAGTCTAGATCTGTCTTCAGCCAACCACAACATGACTATACGACTTCTTGAATTCTTCTGAGCTCAGGGTCCCCCTGACTCCTGTCTTTCTTGGACACCTGCCTCCACGACACCAGCAAATCCTGCCTGCCCTATCTTCAAAATCTATGCAAACCCAATCTGCTCACCACCTCCACCACTACCACTGTGAACTAAACCATCATCATCTGTTATCCAAACCACTGCAATAGCCACCTAACATGTCTTTCTGGTTCTACTTTGCCCCTCCAGCCTATTCTCTACACAGTGGCCAGAATGATCCTTTTGAAATATAAACCAGATGATACCATTCCCAGCAGGTAACCCTCAAAAGTCCTCCTCAGAGCAAAAACCTTTTCAGGATATTTTTTGCAATCATTAGGGTGGTGCACAAAGCCTAATCCAACGCAGGGCCCTGGTTTGCTCTCTGACCTAGCTTCATTCTACTGATGCAGCTTCTCAGCAGGGAAATGCTGAAGGCCCCAGCCAGGCGCCTGCCACAGGACCTTTGCAAGTGCTATTTCCTCAGTGTAGATGCTCTTACCCTAGACAGCCACACAGCGTTCTCTCTCCCCTTCTCACATCTCTGCTCACATATCATCTCCTCGCAGAGACCTTCCCTGCCCACCTAACACAGCATGTCTGGTCATACTCCATCCTCTTAAAATGCCTGCTTTTTAAAATACACATCTCCACAGCATTGGTCACTATCTGGCATTATATTGAATTTATTAATTTATTGTTACCTCTTCCACTAGAATGCACATTTTTCATGAGTGCAAGAAGTTTGTGTGGTGCCTTTTAATATCCCACGTGTATGCAACATAGCTGATAGTCAATAATTCTTTAAGAAACCTTCTCAAATGTATTTTCACCATTGGCTAAAGGGAGGTGATAACGACTCATCTGCCTCAAGGAGCTGTCCAATGCTAAAATAAAGTAATAAACGTGCCAGCATTTCAAGAAGTATCAAGTACAATATTTTGTAAGTGGAAGGTGTGATTTGTTTGTCCACTGCCTTGGAACAAAGCAGAGTCCACAATTCGGTCAGCCTCATCATCATCTACAGGAGATGCTCAGGAAATGTTGCTTGGGATATGTTGTGGTGGTAACAGCAATCCCCCAACTCAGAACATTTTCCATGGAAAAAGAAAGTGAGGGGTCTGGGAGAATATAAGACAGGAAAACTTGGGGTTCAGAATGTTACAAGAATGTTAAGCAGGCCTGCTATAATGTGTAATTCTAAATTCAGAAACTTCAAAATAGACCAGTGCTAGAAATAAAGGAGCCCTATTTACCGACACACACACACACACAACACACACACACACACACACACACACACACACACACACACACACACACACCAGCACCAATCCTACTATAGCATGGGGGGGTCCTGCTGAGGTTTCCACAAGGGAATGGCCTGGAGGAACTAGCTACTATGGTTTAAGATCCAAAACGTTCTCAATGCTGGCACTGGTGCCTTCTGGAATTCGGGTTTTTGAAAGTCTCATCACCCTTTTGGTCACTTGTACCATTTTGCCTCATTTTGTACTGCTGTTCTCAACAATTAGGATGAAGAATCTATAAAGGTAGTGAGAAAAAGGAGAGCGTCTGGGTTTCAATAGCACCGTAAGAAGAGGATGGAGACCTCAGAGCCAGGGTGGGCTTGAGGGAGGGGAAGAAGGTATTTGTACATACACTCCCAGGATAGAAATAAAACCCACAGAAATAGAACAGTGAGGTGGCACCACTGCTGGCTGCAATCAGAGCCAGACAAGGTGGTTCAGGAACTGGGCTGCAGGCATGAGGAGGGAAGAGAGGCAAGAAGATTTTCAGGGACCTGATCCAGTGCACAAAAGCAACTGCACAAAGACGACAGAGAAAAGAATGCACCCTGTTTCTGCGGACCACATCCCATTTCAAATGCTGGGGCTGCTTAAAAGTCCTTCCCGGGTGCGGTGGCTCATGTCTGTAATCCCAAAACTTTGGGAGGCCGAGGCGGGCAGATCACCTGAGGTCAGGAGTTCAAGACCAGCCTCACCAACATGGTGAAACCCCATCTCTACTAAAAATACAAAATTAGCTGGGCATAGTGGTGCGTGCCTGTAATCCCAGCTACTCGGGAGGCTGAGGCAGGAGAATCGCTTGAACCTGGGAGGTGGGGGTTGCAGTGAGCCGAGATCATGTCATTGCACTCCAGCCTGGGCAACAAGAGCGAAACTCTGTCTCAAAAAAAAAAAAAAAAGACAAAGGTCCTTCCCGCAGTCCATGGCAACATGCAGTCAGTTGATGGTTTCACTGGGTAGAGGGAACGTGGATAGTTAAAATTCATAACCGTTAAGCCCTATTTTAGGTTAAATCTCATTCCCTGCAGCTTTCCCCTTCACATTCCAAACAGCCAAATCCCTTTGTATAGACCTTTTCAACGTGCCTTGTGTTGAACAGTCTTAGATGGTGGAGAATGTCTTAAGAATGAATATATTGACTCCTGACAGTATGCCAAATGGTTTGCAAAGTGGCACACATGCACTGTCTTCCTGCGTCTTTATAATCACCACACATGGTAGTCACCATTGCTACATCCATTGCAGTTTGGGAGAAAACTGACTCTCAAAGAAGAAAGTAACTTCTCAAGGTCATGTGATTGATGAGGGCAGAACTGGGACATGACCCCAAACTCATACAGTCATCATTACACTACGATGCCTACAGGTAACTACAGGAGTCATTCTTTAATATTTCTTTTATGATTTTTTCAGTTTTTTGTAGAGATGGGGTCTCACTATTCTGCCCTCCTGACCTCAAGTGATCCTCCCCCCTCAGCCTCCCAAAGTGCGGGGATTACAGGTGTGAGCAACCGTGACCAGCTCAATTGAGTAATTCTGAGAGCAGAGATGACAAAACAGTTGGCCCAAGGCTCAGCAGTGATAGGCACAATGCAAGAACCCAGAAGCAAACACCAGTTCTGCCACTTGACCTAGGTGAAGCCACCCCTGCGTGGGGACAGGAGAGTCCTTTAGGGCCCTAATTCCCACCGTCCTTGGGTCAAACTGCCAGACCTGGATAGAAGAACAAGGTGGAAAGCTTTTAAAAGGCTGGTGTCATGTTCAGCTCAAGAAGGCTGAAGTTGCCCTGGAAGAAAGGGACCACTGGAGAAACAGCCCACAAGAGGCAGAATGATGTCCCATAGAAGAGGGGTCCCCAAACCCCCCGCCGCGGGCTGCAGACCGGAGACACTGGTCTGTGGCCGGTTAGGCATTGGGCTGCGCAGCAGGAGGTGCATGGCTGGTGATGAGCATTTCCGCCTGAGCTCCACCTCCTGTCCGATTAGCCTGGGCACTAGCTTCTCATAGGAGCACAAACCCTACTGTGAACCAGGCACGCAAGGGATCTAGATTGTGTGCTCCTTATGAGAATCGAATGCCTGGTGATCTGAGGTGGAACAGTTTCATCCCAAACCATCCCTCTCCCCACCTGGTCCGTGGAAAAATGATCTTCCACAAAACTGTTCCCTGGTGTCAAAAAGGTTGGGACTGCTGACTAAGACACACGTGCTAGGGGATAAGGGAAAGATGAAGAACGAGCAACTCAGCTCCTAGAAAAATGGGCTGCAGGCTTCCACCCAGGGCATGCTCACCTGCCTCGGGGAATGAGCAGCTGGGCCAGGCTCTGGTTCACTGTCCCCACCTGACTCCCTCCAGACTGGGAAACAGAAAGATGCTGAGGGCTCCCAGGCCACAAGGCAACTGGAGCGCTAGAAAGACCACCAAGCAGAGCTCCCTTTGTTGGGGACAGAAGGGGTCACGTGAAGCAAAAAGAGCTTATGCACAGTCATCAGCATGTCCTGAGAGCCAGAAAAATTTTTCTCAGAGCTTTCGATTTGCGAGGTATGTGGAGTTTTGGTCAGAGCTTCCTAGCAGCTTCCCAAACCGCCACCAACACACCTGGGATGGAATCTATCATCTTGAGGTGAAAGCTTTAGTCCTGTATTAGGAATGCTGCGATACCCAAAGCAATCTCAAAAGAGAACAGACCTTTAAAAATTTACTTACAAAACCACATGTATGGGGTGATGCCATTTGTATATGCACACACATTTTAAAAGGTACATACACACACTTTTTAAAAGGCTGAAACAAAATTGTAGTTAGCTGGATGATGGAGTATGAATAATTTGTATTATCTTATTTGTGGTTATCTCTATTTTATCAATTCTTCATAATAAATACATTCTATTTGTAATAAAACACACTTACATTATTTATAACAAAACGTTTAAAAGTATATCACTTAAACAGACCACCAATATCCCCACTTTCACCAACTCTTAACTTTATTCCTTAAAGAAGTTGTTAAATACTCTCAGATGACTAGAAACATATTTGGAATGCCTCTTTCCATCTGATTAAAAGATTACTCACTGTAGTCCAATTTATGGTAATGCCACTAGAAAAAAAAACCCCAAAAATGCAGCTTCTGTTTCTGTTTGAATATCACAGTATTACCTCAACTCCAGCTGGAAGATGGAAAAACAACATTTGGGATTTAAAGACCATCTTTACTTACATGCTGAATTTTGGAAGAAAATGGTAACTGGAGGGAAAAAACTTAAATACAACTTAACAGGATTTCTAGAGCAGATTCTTGGTTCCTGTGGTTGGGCTCATGTTGGTTCAGTGACATTACCAGGACCTTCCCAATGGGGCTTAGAGGCCTTTTCCCCTTCCCTTTCTTCCTTTCTTTCACCTTACCATTCCTTTTTTACTTCTCCATCTCCCTGTGTATTTCAGTTTGCCAAATTCAAATTCAACTGTTTTTTGGATCTGATAGTAAAAAAAAAAAATACAGTTATCAGCCATGCAGTCCCTAAAACATTAGCACATAAATTGACCAGCCAGCAATTTGTGTAACCTACAAGTTATACAAATTCATTGTGGAGACAAAGAAATATATATGCAATTATACCCGGTACACTCAGGTTTGAGTTTCATCTGATCATCCTCTCCAGCTGCTAAAGCTGGGACAGACTGGTAAGACTAGGACAAATTGGTCACCCTACTGTCATAGAACATGTCTTCAATAAAGCCTCACATGATATGGTAGACTAGAGGTCGCACATGTACGCATGAACACACTCACTCACTCACATATGTACTCACACACAAAGACACCACATGCCTGTATGTGTGCCTAAATCTCACATTGCAGCTTGTCTTTTTCCCCCTTTCTGCTCCAGCCAATTTTCACATTCCACCTTGTCATTATGAACAATGTTTCTCCTTCTAATTACTCATGTCTTACCCGGGTTGGACATGGGATATCCCTCTCTGAAATCTGGAAAGAATGTCTTGCCAATTTCACGTGTTTATAAAATGCAATCATTGGCTCAAAAAGATCTCCTTTCCCCAGATCCTGACGGTCTTTTCCTTTGATAGTATCAACGTGTCTAAAAGTGATGTGCCTCTGACTTAGGCGTCAGGCATGTGACCTGACAGTTGTATGGGGTGTCAGATCATAAGTGGCTACACATCCCCTGTTCGCTTGGAAAGCAAGGGCTACAAGGCAAGGCTCCAGGACCTCAGGCCCTGGAGGAGGCCCCTTGGTTTGAGCAGATGTGCTGCCTTTGTTTGTGATGGAGACAGCTAGAGGCACTTCCCTCTAGGGGCTGGTTCATGATTAAACACCGTCTAGCAGGAAGAAAAGCCTCTAAAAGTGCCAGGCCACTCTAAAGAACTTGTCCAGTTATCTGTGTCGACAACGTGCAACTTATATAAAGATGTCAGTTGCTGCCTACAGCTGCTAGCAAGTTGGAAGGAGAAAACAAAAACACTTTCCAAATCAGAATTACAAGTGCTGAAATATTCCACAAGTTGTGGCCGTAAGATAAATAACATGCTTCTACAGGGAGTATTAAAGATTCCAAAATCTTTTCTATTTTTTCACCCCAAGTCCCCTTTAGCAGAGTGGAATATAAAATGTCCCAAAAGTATAAAACAAACACGAGGTTGCCACGCTCATCTTGACATTAAAAAAAGAAATGTTTAGAAACGCGTTTTCACACTTGCAGGGCAATGAGATCAGAAAATCTGGAAAGCTTCTCCGGCTCTAATTCGTCTGTGTTTGCTTATTTTTGATCTGCTGCAATCCTTTGTATTTTGTAAATTCTGAGAAAAATCGGCAGAACAAAACAGTCTAAGGCACGGATTTGGTCTATTTTATGCTTTTTAGAAGTTTTCAAGTATCCAGTCCATTTATAAATGTGTTTTTAAAAATGTGTGACCTGATCTAAATTTACCCACCTGTTGGGCCTGCAACATGATGACCCAGACACGCTGACTGATGGCTTGCCATCCACAAACCTCAAGTTTCTCACTTTGCAATGTGAGGCGTTTGTACAAGATGATTCCCAAAGCCCATCGCAACACCACGTTTCTATAATTACAGGAGACGTTCTAGATAATCGAATATCCTGGTTAGCAAAAGGCTAAATCTAATTCAGCTTTAAAACATCAGGCAGTTTTTGACCTTAATATATAAGCACCTCATTTTTTAATAATTGAGCATCCTGCACCACCTCCACATAAGCATCCTCTGAAAAGGTAAGAAGTCCAGTGTTGTTTAGTTGACAGAACTTTGAACACCAGAAGACCTGGGAAGAACAGCATATGCCTATTTTTTCTCTCATACAAAAAATGTGAGAATCAAAGGAGCTCATTAACACGCTTAAAAGCATGTTGCAAATTGTAAAGTTAAAAAGCAAGGCATTTAAAAAATAGACTGAACTACCCGAAAGTTGGTTTCTCTCGAGTGGACTGGTGATGAGAAGGTGAGGGCGTGCATCTTTGTTTGCTTTTGTTTCTGAGTTTATTGATCTCTCTCCTTTCCGAGTAGAGTTCAGAACAACAGACAATCCTGGTTAACTGAAGGAGCTGGTCTTAGTAACTGAAATATTGCCACAATAAAAAAGAACGACCAGCTAATACTCCGTATTAAAGACAGTAGAGTAATAACTTCTGCTTACATAGCATTCTACACTATTTTCCCCTAATGTCATAGTGTTGTTGTTGTTTTTTTAATCTAATATATTATCCTTGCAAGGGAAAACTGACATTAAGGGGTTAAAAAAAAAAAAGAATAAAAGAAAAAACAATCACTACCAAAACAAAGTATACTCTGCTGTGTAATCCAGTAAAACTAGTTTTCACAGTGTAATTAATAAACAAACCATTCGTCTAAAATAAAGGTCAACATGAACAGAAAGCAATTATGGATGGGGATTTAACTGACAGCCCTTCCACCGGAAGGGATTATCTCAAATTTTGCTTTAACTTCATCTCCCCCACCAGCGATGCCATGGCTGACTGTACTGATACTTTCCCAATTTTACTTCAGCTTCAAATCTAAAGTCAAATTAGTGGAAAATGCATGGGATTTGTGGTCACACAGACCTGGGTTTATATTCCAGCTCTACCACTTATCAATGAGTGTGACCTTGAAGAGTTTTTTTTGACCCCCAAGTTGCTTACCTTTAAAATGGGGAGAATATCCATTCTGTGGGTTATGGAGGGGATTAAATGAAGAACCTACAAGTTACACAAATGTAAACTCCATTCTCTTCAACTACTTCTATGTATTTCTCTGTTTCCACTATTTCCTGCTCCCTTCTTAATCCATTTGTCAGAATACATCCTCAATTAATGCTGAACAATGGTGTAAAAGTGCACACACAAGTCTCTCCAGCAATTTTCTAACCTACTAACCGATGGCTTTGCAACCTAGGAGGCCAGACTTCCTTAGTCCTTTACTGTGTGAAATATTCTAAAATAAAATCGCAACCCCATCCTGAAGAGTCACCAAGTCAGACTGTAACAATTTTGCCAACAAACACAGCTTAAGCCGTATCAATACACCAGTGATTAGTAAAATGCCCCTGCCAACCATTTGGTTTCCAGCCAGAACTACTATTTATTTCTACAATGCTACTATGTTCTATTTCCTCTTGCTCTATTTTTGGATAAATGGGTTGTATGAGGAAGTCCAGCAACTGGAGACAAAGGAAAATGTTAACACGAAGCACATCTTTACTGTTAAACGCCCACTGTTAATTATAACAGGAATGAATTAAGCCATTTTCTTCCCTTCTTAGGGGTCTAATTACAGTGTGTGTTCTCTATTTTTAAAAATTTGGTATTTTGTATTTTTAAATTTTAGTATTTAAAACTTTTTGAATTTACAATTCAACTGTGTGATCCTTCTATGATCATTTTAACCTCCAAAATGTTTTCATAATACTGTAATTTCAACCAAGACTAAGGTTTTGCCACTGCCATGTTAATTCTTAGCAGCAAAAGTAACAGTAGGTACTATTTATTAAACATTTATTATGTGCCAAGCATAGTGATAAGCTCTTTATAAACATCTGATTTATTTCTCTCAATTCCCATTATTATCCTAATTTACTGACGTGAAACTTGCTCCAATTCTTAAAGCTTATCAGTGGCAGAGCCAAGATTCAAGCCCAGATATTTTTTCTTCAGAAGTTCTTGCTCTTAGTCACCCTGCTAGTCTGCACCCATAGAGGCAGTTGCTGCACATCCAAAAATACCTCCAAGTTCATCAGTGTTTAGGTGCCACAGCACTTGGCAGAGGTCTGGAGTCCTCAGCTTCCAGGAGGTATTTTGAGTAATGACTAATAGCTTGGTAAGAGAAACCAAGGCTGACCCTTTGATTAAGTCCCAGGAATTCTTGGGCATATCATGAGAGAAGGGATCCCAGAAAAGGAAGAATAATCTGACAAGAGGTGATTTAGGAACTTAGCATCACATAATTTGAATATTTTAAAAGACATTTAAATAGGCTCATTTTATACTCTAAACAGAGAAAATTATTATTTTACTTTAAGTTCTGGGATACATGTGCAGAACGTGCAGGTTACATAGGTAAATATGTGCCATGGTGGTTTGCTGCACCTAACAACCTGTCATCTAGGCTTTAAGCCCTGCAGGCATTAGGTATTTGTACTAATGCTCTCCCTCCCCTGCCCTACCCCCACAGGCCCTGGTGTGTGATGTGCCGCTCCTTGTGTCCATGTGTTTTCATTTAAACAGAGAGAATTATTAGTCACTACTGATTGAAGAGACCAAGACACTAAGATGAAGCTACATACTCAATGTAGGGACAGAACAGGAACTGGAGTATGGGTCTCCTGACTCTCACATCATTACATTTCTCCTGCCAATGGCTTGAAGAAAGAGAATGAGAGGAAGAGAAAGGTAGAGAGAGATACTTACTACAGTTACTAGTGAAGAATTCAGAGACTGTAACAAAGGATAAGATTTAAAAGGATATTGTACACTGTATGTGAAAGAAGAAAAAAAACTCTCCAAAACTGAAGCAAAAGTTTGCAAACAACAGGAAGACAGAAATGAGGGAGTACAAGAAATACAACCTTATGAATGAAGAGAAGCTAAGAGTTTTTGACATCTGGCTGTTTTAGGCAAATGCCTGAAATAGACTCCTAAGATTTCTTGCCCTAATTCCCAGGACTATAAACATGACGAGATGTCATGTCCTGATTATGTGACATGGCAATAGGGATTCTGCAGATATAATTAAGGTTACTAATCAGTTGACTTTGAGTACAATCAAAAGGGAGATTGCCCATGTGGACCTAATTGAATCTCAGCAGCTCTTTAAAAGCACACAGTTTCTCTAGCTGGTAACAGAAGAGAGAGGCAGAGGGATCCCAGGCATAATAAGCTGTTACTGGCTATGAAGATGGAAAGGGCCACTTGGTGAGAAATACAGTCAGCTTCTAGGATCTGAGAGCAGCTCTGGCTGACAGTCAGCAAGAAAAGGGGGACCTCGGTCCTATGACCGCAATAACTGAATTCTTCCAACAACCTGAGGAAGGACTGGACTAGCTAGATGCCCCCAAGCTGGCCACTGGTGGTCGCAACATCTAAGAACAGCTGGGCTTTTCCCTCCATGGAAGAAATCAGAAAAGGGAGTGACTGATGGGGTAGTAGGGTTGAGGGCGTCACCCCTCAAGTGACTGTTTCCAAGTCAAGTATTCAGAATCAAGGGAATTACCAAGATAAATTGCAGGGAGATGCTATGGAGTAGCTATAGAAATTTTCAAATATATATTTTCTATACTGGGTTTTGTTGGCTTTTTTTTTTTTTTTTTTTTTTTTTTTGAAACAGGGTCTCACTCTGTCACCTGGGCTGGAGTGCAGTGGTGTGATCACAGCTCACTGCACCCTTGAACTCCTGAGCTCAAATGATTCTCCCACCTCAGCCTCTCTAGTAGCTGAGACTACAGGCATATGCCACCATGCCCGGCTAGTTTTTTAAACAGTTGGTTTTGTTTTTGTTTTTATTTTTTTGTAGAGACTGGGGTCTCACTATGTTGCCCCAGGCTGGTCTCAGACTCCTAGGGTCAAGGAACCTCTTGTCTTGGCCTCCAAAAGTGCTGGGATTACAGGTATATGCCATCACGACTGGCCTCAAATGTATTTTTATGTAATGATTTACTTAAAACCCATGTCATTCCACAAAGTATTGGAGGTGTTTCATAAAAATCAAATAATATATCATCATAAAAATAAATGAGAAACTAGAGAAGAGAGAAGAGAAATACAATCAGAGATATACAAATTATGTGTCATGAAGATCCCTTATCTACCACCATACTCGCTAATTTTTTATATTTTTTTGTAGAGACAGTGCTTTACCATGTTGCTCAGGCTGGTCTTGAACTCCTGGCCTCAAGTGATCCGCCTGCCTCAGCCTCCAGTGCTGGAATTACAGGCGTGAGCCACCACACCTGACCCAGCATGTTTTTTTTTTTTACCTTTGCGGAAATCACTGAAAACACAGATACGTAGCCAGTTACAGAACTCAGAGAAAGGTAGCCCAGGAAAAGCCCAGACCTGAGGGAAATCCTGGTGTGGGTCCTCACAAATGGGACATCATGTCAATAGTGTGGGTGAGGTCCCCACGGCACTTTCAGAAACACAATAATGAAATTCACAGAGCCATTGAAAATACACCACAGGCATTTATAACTCTTTCTCAATTTCTTTTTCATGTGTTCTACATATTTTAAATTCAACTTTTCTTCTTGATTTTCTTCTTGATTTATGTGGGCTTTTTATATAAGAATAGGTCTTTGCCATATTTATTGTCTATCATATTTGCAACAAATCTATCAAAGGGTTAATGTGTATATGTTTAATTTTGTTTATATTTTGACGTGAGTTTGAAAATTTTATGTCACCTAATATCTAGGTATTTCTTTATGTATACTGTATGTGTAAGAAACATATCTACATGTGTACACGTACGTTATACAGTCTATTACTTATAGCCAGAAAGCTTTTCCCCATTGAGAGACCAGTGAAAACCATCACCTTTATTTTCTTCTAGTTTGTAGTAGTTTAATTGTGTAAATTTCTGTTGCCCAAAGTCTACTGAATTTCAAATGTGTCTAGGCCAATGTTCATAAAAACTGGAATGGATAGTGTTCATCAAGCAAACCAAAGGAACCTTTTTCTAAGATTGAAAATTTAAAATAGTTACTATGTGGAATTGATTCACTGAGTTCTGAGAACACGCAGATGGATTCACTGATTACTCCCTCTCCCTAAAATCCTTCCATTTTTCTCAATCCAATTATAACACAATTCTGTCAAAGTATATAAAATGTACAAGCCTTGATCTAACTCAACCCTAACCCAAAACAGCTAAATGTTGAATTTGGAAACTCAGTCTCCTCGGTTTGGGCCCCCCACCCTGTTCTCTCCATTTGAACACCTGCCTATGTTGATACAAAGCTCTGAGCAGAGGCACTACCCTGTTCTAACTATTTACAGAGCAGTAATTTTCATATATACATTTTTCATTTGGTTAAGAATCCCAGTTTTTTTAAGTAAATATTTTCATCACCAGAGGCTTTTTATCACCCAAAAAGAAAATTAAGTGCTCCATTACTGAAGTTATCTGCAGAAAGCGTTCTCATCTCTGCAAGAGTTTAACTGGAAGTTTAACCAAGGGAAATGTGAACTGATGTGAATTTAATAAAGAAGGGAGGAAGATGTTAGAGAGACAATGAAGATGCCTGGAATCAATTAGGTCAAATTATACCCTGTGTTAGTTGTGTAACTCCCGTTACAGTCAAATGAAACAGCAGAAAAGAAGACTGTCCTGAACGTAGGCCCCATTTCAGAGCGAAGAGTGCTTCATAAACAGTATCCGAATCAAGTCGTTTCAAAGGGTGGGTCAGAAATTGCCGACTGAAAACACTTTTCTCCAGGAACACACATTTGCCTGAACAGTGGCTCATCCCCATAGCAACCAGTGGAAAGGAGGACATAGCAACTAGTTACCGCGCCAGCGCTAGATCCCTCCGAATCAGACCTTCCTTCTAGATAGCCTCCCATTTTCTCCCCCAATCAAGTATTTCCCAACCCAAGACCCCCAGAGGAGCTTGGGAAGCCGTGCACCTAGGAGAGGTGTCCTGGACTTCTGGGGCCAGGAGCAAGGGGGCCTGGGGGAGCAGCTTTGTTCACCTGGGAATCATTGCTACGGTCATTGAGAATGTAGGCTGACAGGTGTCAGCAGCCTGTCACATACTGACAGGTGGATGCCTTCTCAAGACGAGAATAGCCCCATTTACACACTGGCCTTTGGTGCCCTTGAGCTTGAGCCTTGAGATTTACTAAGTGGAACTGATCAGTAACAAAGCATGAGCTGTCCTGAGGTAACGGGGCACCTATCAGGCCCTGGTGGGGGCCCTGGGGGCCACATGTGGGCACCTATCAGGCCCTACACATTGAAGATACTTCAATGAGGGCCCAGTTTCAGACTCAGGCTTCAAAGTATGGCTGTGGTAGGGTTTGAATCACAGCCCCACCTGACTCCACTGTTGACATACCCACAGGATCGTGTAGCTAAGGACGGTTCCTCTCAGAGACCTCATTGCCAAGAATCAGTGTTGGCCTAGGTAGTGGAGAAGCAAGATAAGAAAGAGCCAAATCTAGCATATACTTTGAATGTTCCCTTCTCTCAAGAACAAATGTATTGTCATGCTTTATAAACATTCTTTTAGTAAAATACAATGAATACGATTAAGTATAATGAATGACTCAGAAAATAATCTGAAGGATTCTAAGATCCTTTGGTTAATTTTCACACTTCATAAGCTTCCAGTTCGTAATATCCAAGGAAGAAAGATATAAGACAAATATGAATACTGTGAGCTACCCCAGGACAGGGACTTCCCATGCACCTGTCTGGAACCAAGTCAGTACCTCAGTAAGAGTTTAGTGCACGCAGAAGACCTGGCAGGAAACACAAGAAAAGACCAACCACGGCTCCTGGGATTGGCTCTGCCACCGCCTGCCTCTGGAGTCTTGGGGAAGTCACTTGAGCTATGATTACTGGGCCTCGGTGAGCTCTTCTGCAAATTCAAGATATTGAACTGATGTCTTCTAATACCCCTTGGAGCTTTAAGAATTCCATAATGATATCTATGTAGCTGTTTTCTTAAAGTTTGAGGGTGGGTTGGGGGTTATCCCACAACTTGAATGACACTGTTTTGCTGTTTATGGATAAGATGACCAGTTGGCCTGGAGCAAATGTCCAATTCTTATCCTCCAGTGAATCAAAGAAACCTATTTGAATATAATGACTTTAAAAAATTTTCCCCATCAATACATACAATTAACCAAGAAAATAAGATCCAACTTTAGGAATTTGTAGAGGATATATAAACATATTTGTTTTAAAAAAATGGTTTGAAAACTTTGGACTAACATTCTCTAGCTGTGCATAATAGGTAACAATGAATATTTGCTCAGTGAACAAATATATGAATAAGTGGTCTCTGTACAGGATTTAATGATCTTACTCAGTTTCCCTTAATTTTGCTGTTTTTGATAATGTTTTGTTCCCTAGAAAAATTCCTAAGCATTCAAACCGATGAGGTTACTTTGTACGTAGCAAGTCTTTTTTGCAAGTTGAACGCAGTATGAATTCGTACTCAATCATGCACTGTTCACCCATTGGGCTGTCAACCCTGAAAAATCAACAAATAGCATTTGCAGTAATAACCATGTCAGCCTAGTTTACAGAGTCTGAAGCTTCCGACTGAATGGTGGTGGGTGGAATGTGGTCAATGGTCAGGAGTATCTCCTGGATTAAATGTTTTCTGGCATTCTTCGGAGGAGGAAAGCAGTTAGTCTGCATTTAATTTTTAAACCGCATTTCATCCTTTTCCGCCTCTACATAGCCACACACAGGAAAAAAAAAATCCTGTTGCTCATGCTACGCATTCTTTTTACAATTCTTCTGGGCTGTTCTTCCATTTCTGTTTAGAACAGCTAATCTTCCACAAACCTGGATTGAGTGCAAGAGGCACATTTTGCACATCCCTAATCACACAAATATAAATAAGGTTTGGACACCATTAACCCCTTGAAAAGCAGCTTTTTTCCTGGCCACGGATCCAAGGAAGACTCAGGAAACATATGATATCTATTTCCCACTCATTCTGATGAGTTTATTACAGGTTGCGAAAAGCTACCAGAAAGTTCCACTGAAATAAACTCAAGCCAAAAGTTTTTAAAGGATGAATGTTTAAGTTATCACTTTTACATTTTTCAGTCAACATATTTTATAAGGGTTTTTTTTTGGGGGGGGGTACTATACACCCATTGGAAGAAATGGAGCCCTCACCAAACCCATATATTTTAAAAAATTAGCCCTAAATTTTCCTCATGATCACATCTGCTCAGGATTCTCACGTCACAGAAATGCTAATGGGAAGTGGATGCCTCTGATCAGAGTAGTTGAACATTCACCTAGTTTGCTTTTTTTTTTTTTTTTTTTAAAGAGAAAGGGTCTTGTTCTGTTGCCCAGGCTGGAATGCAGTGTCACTATCATAATTCACTGCAGCCTCCACCTCCTGGGCTCAAGCAATCCTTCTGCTTCAGCCTCCTGAGTAGCTAGGATCACAAAAGCATGCCATTACACGGGCTAATTTTTAAATTTTTTGTTTGAGACATGATCTTATCATGTTACCCAGGCTGGTCTCAAACTCCTGTACTCAAGCAATCCTCACACCTTGGCCTCCCAAAGCACTGGGATTATAGGCATGAGCCACTGTGCCCAGCCTACACTTTGAAGGTAAATAAAATTGGACAAAAGTTTGGTGCTAGTTGGAAATGAAGGAAAGCGTTTCCGGGAACATCCAAATCTTCTTTAGACTTCCCATGTCCTAAGAATAAATGCAAAGTTTAAAATTGACAATTCAGAACTGGCAGTCTGAAGAAGTTATCTGTAATGCAGAAATTTCAGGCAATTGGTTTTGTTAAGTTTGCAATGGTCCCCCCAAGGGGCTCTGAGTAGTTTCTGGTAAATGAAATGCGTGATTAATAGATTTCAGAAATACTTCCTCATCCACCTATCAGTAAATCTTCAGATTTTGCAGAACTTTGTTTTCTACCAACCAAAGTCCAAGCTGACTAATTTTAAGTGCAATCACTTTATATGCATATTTTCTTTTAAAGACTTTCCCTTAGTAATACAAAAAGAACTGTGATCAATTGCAGGCATAGGCATTCGCAGACTTATGTCTGCATTCTTTGGTTGTTGTCAAGATGTACCTGAAGTACAAAGGAAGGTGAAGGCTGTCCATTCCTCTTAGGGTAGTTGAATTGTTGTCTTCTTTCTGATTGATTCTCTCTAACCTCCAATATAACAAGGGTTTTCAAACTTAGCATGCATTAGAACCACCTGGAGGGCCAGTAAAAACACAAATTGGTGGGACCCACTCCCAGAGTTTCTGAATTGGTAGGTCTGGGATTGGGCCTCAAAATGTGCATGTTAAACAAGGTCCCGGCCCGGCGCAGTGGCTCACGCCTGTAATCCCAGCACTTTGGGATGCCGAGGCAGGTGGATCATGAGGTCAGGAGTTGGAGACCAGTCTGGCCAACATGGTGAAACCCCATCTCTACTAAAAATGCAAAAATTAACCGAGCATGGTGGCCTGTGGTCCCAGCGACCCTGGAGGCTGAGGCAGGAGAATCACTTGAAACTGGAAGGTGGAGGTTCCAGTGAGCCAGGAGTACGTCACTGCAGTCCAGCCTGGGCAACAAGAACAAAACTCTGTCTCAAAAAACAAAACAAAAACAAACAAACAAAAAAACAAGGTCCCAGGAGATGCTGATGCTGCTGGTCCGTGGACCACACTTTGAGAACTGCTGCCCTGTGTGTATCGAAAGGATGGAGATGGAAGAGGAGGTCTAAGATTCCTGTGGGGCACCATTCTCTTCCCCAACCACAATCATAAGGAGAGTATCACATAAGAGAAGGACCCTCTGTTTCCTAACAATAACAGAAAAATTGACAAGCTGAAGCAAGAGATGCTTAGACTTCTAGAAAGTTGTTAAATATTGAAATGGGATAGCAGAGAAACAGTGGAATCCTCTTGTCAGGAGGTTATTAAAACTAGGGACAACTTTCAATTCAATGGTATGATTTAAATGGAAGACAGGGAATGTCAACCAACCCATTCCTACCTTGTGATAGGTGAAGTTTTTCTTTCCTACCTGCCTCGCTGTGCTACATTAATTGGCCTCTTGACAAGACATGAAACTTTAATCTTAAACTACATTTTTCTTTTAAAAATTAGTTAGCAATCCAATCACACTTCAACAAGATGAGCTATTTTAAGTGGAAAATATTAATTTCATTAGGATGTATAAAATATTTAAAATTGTCCAACCCAAGAAAAGAAAGATAACTAAGAATAGTCCATAGCAAAAAAAAAAAAAAAAAAAAAAATCTCTGTAATGACTTTGTACTTGTTTTGTTTAAACACCTTTTTTTTTTTTTTTTTTTTTTTCTGGTTGTCAGGATCAGAAGTATATGTTTCTTAGAATCAGAGAAACCATCAATAGCCAAAAGAATACATTCATACGATTACAAAAGCCATACACATGTAAGTCAAAATTTCAGGTAGGAGAAGAAAAAGTTTAGCAATTTACACATGAGAAGAGCTACATAAATTCTCACCAGAAGAATGCAAATAGTTATAAAGATGTCTTCACACAGGCAATAAGCTGGTTAGTAATCCTAAAAATGGGACATAGGAAATGTAACTTATAGATTGCCTATTCACATGTAGAAGTGATAGGTACTAAGAAATCAATTTCATCAAGTTGAGGTGGATCACAACGTATGTGTCGCCTGCACTTGAAGACCCTGATCCGCTATGTGTGAGAGTGAGGGAAAGACTCAGGATGCTGGAAATCCCCAGAGCAGTGCTTGCCCCATGTCCCCTGGGCCCCCAGGAGGCTGGCACCAAGTGGTTAACTTGTTGAGCAGGCTTTGTAGAAAATATGTTCGATGTTAATCTCCTAAAAAACATCCAACCACATTGCTGACCCCACATCTCAGAATGCAGCAATCTTTATGTGTGAAAGAATGCATTCTTTCAAAGTGGACACTTCACACTTCAGCAGTAATGAGCCTGAATGTGGCTGCAGTCATGTGTCATTCCAACCCGAGATAAACAGATTCAAATGTGCCTTCTACGATGACCTCGCTTAGTGTGGGAAGCCTCACTGGGACATTTTTTCAAATCATGGCATATTTAAGATTTTAATGGTCTTTTGATTTCTGTGCTAGAATATTTTATGATCTCTACTGACCCTCAAAATTCTCTTTGTGGGGTTTTATTTTGCTGTACATGGCCCTTACACAGTGCTCTTTTAAAACGGAAAAGCTCTTGTACCAAATATTGACACTGTTTGTTTTCCCCCAGTCATAACGAAATAGGCGCTGGTTGATTCACATTCATTGCTGTTACTTGAAACCTCCACAAAACTCTAATGGGGGTAGATCTGGTTTCCTTCCAAAGGATCTGCTGCATCTACACAATTAAAATTCCATCCTCCTAAACCATTAAAATAAGACAGCAGGACCGGCTTGCTTCTTTAAATGAACCTGATAGAAAGCCACAAAGAATAGCAGTATCTCAGTGTCTCTCATTAAAATAACACAAATTTCATTCTACTTTTTAAGGTGACTACAACCAAGATAATAATCGTGTGTGTGTTGAATAGATACAGATCTCTTCACATACCTGTGTGTCAGTGTGCAGCTCTGTAATCCAAAAGATAACATTTATGAAGTCCATATTGTATAAGATATGGACAGTGAGCTCAGCGATTATTCTGGCTCCACTGAAAAGATGACAGATGAGCAACCAACAAAGCTCTTTTACACGGGAAAGACCTCAGGGAGGATTCATAATCCTTCATGTCACTCCTTGTCTATTGGATCTAACAGAATCTGTAGACTAGGCACAAAACATTGAAATGGGCACAGAAAATTTACATCACATCAACAACAGTATTATACAAATAGGGTTAAACTTTCAACAATAAAATTGCTTAGGATTTAATAGTAATTTGTTTTCTATAAAATAGTTCATCCCTCTGGTGTGACCTGAGAGGGCGTTTACAAGCATTAGGTTGATTGGAAAGTGGGAGATTATTTCTGTGCAATGGCTGTGTTTTTTAATACACTAAGAAAAAAAAAGTCAGTTGTACAAAGAGTTGGAAGATATTCTTAAAATCCTCTAGTCCCATCATGGAAATCATCTAATTTAAACCAATCCAGTACAGAAGGTAGTCTATATACATCTATACATGACACTGTATAAATAATCTAGTAACAAACTCTCTTTGTATTTAGAATAGAAGCTGTGTGAAGGGACCGAGCATATTTTTATCTGTGTATTCTTCAAGCCCAGCACAGTGACTGGCATGTAAAAGACACCAGATGTTTCCTAAATGAATGAATGAATTTTCCATTCATAGGGAAAGAGAAAAAGACTTCCAGCATTCCCCATGTGTCTTCGGGTTCTAAAATCTTCATCCCCATTGAAGTCCAGACTGAATGTGAAATTGGTCATTTAAATGAAGGACTTTGGCGACTGGTCCCAATAGTCATCGAGCTGCCTGAAAACTCTGTTCTGACAATCCTATGCATAAAACCAGCACCTCTATTGAATAATAAAGAAAAAAGCAAAGGAAAGAAAGAAAGGAGTGTTGAAAGCCAGTTTGCATGGCCAGATGGCTAATGAGAAGAGGAGGTAACTTTTTAAAATATGTAAGTTTTAAGTGAGAGTTTAAAAAAAAAAAAACAAGTCACTTTAACCTCCGCTTTAATTTCCTACCCAATGGCTTTGCCTGTAATTTACAGTCTGGGATAATCCTTGAGAGATCAGAATTCCTTAGCTTGACATTTGGGCTCACTACTAAACAGGTCACCCACCCCTCTCTAGACGTTTCCATATCTTATAATGCTCCAATTTAGTGTGTCGGATCCAGCTGGAACAAATCCCTTATTGTTTCCTGCACATTTTCCTCTCATTTAGCATTTTATATTCATTGGATGGCACCAACTTTGCATGTCAAAAAGTGTGCTTACCTTGGGATACAGAAAGGGGGACCATGTGGTCCCATGCTCAGAGATCTGATTTCAAGAGGGGAAAATGCAATTATATTGATTACTGTAGTACTTGGTAAAAATTAATTACCATATTTCATCCAATCTAAGATGCCAGTGATGGTAAAATGCAGCATTCATTTATGTCACTGCTAAGAGAAGAAAAGCATGGCCAATTAAACGACAATACACTAGCAATTGTTAGGCCCGACCTGATTTCGGAAGTTAAATGTGGAAAAAAAAAATGTGCATCTTGAAATCAATGAAATATAGTGGTATTCATAAGTTACAAAGGGCTGGTAGAGAAGAGCAATCACATCTGGGCCGAGAAAACTACAAAAGAGAGGCACGGTGAAGGGGAAGCCACGTGAACCGGGCCTTGCAGGGTGGGGAGTTTTCTGTAGGTAGAGACAGTGGCATGGACAAAGGCTTGAAGTAGAATGTGTGTAGGGAGCAGAGGTTGCCATTAGGTTGGAGCTTAAGGGGCAGGATAGGAAGAAATGAAAGATTAAGACAAGCTGATGCCAATGAGAAGGCAGTGGGGAACCCCCTAAGATTCGAGTGTTGAATCATCACCCACAGAAACCATTAACGTGGTAGTAGTATCTAGGATGATATCGCAGCTATACTCCAACCCTTCAGTGGATTCGAGTTGGACCAAATCCGGACTCTTTTTCAAGAAAGCTAAAACTCTCAGTGATCTGGTGGTCACCTCCCTCTGCAACCTATCCCACCTCTCTTGACCACGGATGGTCTAGCCAAGCTTGAGCCAGTCACGGTCTCTCTACCTTGAGATGGATGTACGCTGCTCCTTCTGCCTGCGCCATTCTTCCTTGGGAAGAAGGGACCCGCCCTGGCCAACCCCATCCCAAGTCTACTATCTTCCCACCAAGGCCTTTGCAGGCTTCCTTCCTAGTACCCATCACAGCTTGAAGTGCTTTTCTCCCCAGGTCGACTTGCTTTTGTCTCCCTCCTTGGAATGAAAGGTTCATCGGTATAGTGACCACATGTCTCTTAGCATCTGTTGTATCCCATAGCACCTGCAGGGAGCAGGCATTCTCTGAGCATTTGGTAGATGAATAAGTGAGTGTCTGACCCCCTCCTCCCCTACCGCATATTCAGCTCTAAGCCAGAAGGCCAGATGGGCCCCAGACCTACTCAGTCTCACCATCTGGAAAGAAGGCAATTGCCTAAGAATGTCTCTCTGGGATGAGGAAACTGTTCACTGTCAGGTGACAATCCAAGGACTAGTTTCAGTCCATCCGAGGACACTGCCACCTCCCTCTCCTTTCAGTGACCTGCTCAGAATGTGCACAGGTTGTTGTTGATGGCAACACCCTTCCCTCCTCATCAAGCGACTGCCCTGTCTTCCTCCCTCCCTGATGCAAGCCCATCAAATAGTGTTGTCCTCACTCAACCCTGCCACAAATCCAGTGTTGTGCTGAACACTGTGCCTATTCCATTCATTTTGACTGCTTTATTAAAAAGCCCTTACTTGTGAGGATTACAACCTCTGGGAAACAGTTTAAGAGAGAACAGCTATTGGGCCCATCATCAGTTTCTGAATGCTACTCCATCATATGACTGAATGGGCCTCAAGGGAGGGGTGAGGGACCACACCTGTTTCATTACCATCATAGCTGGTGCTGAGAACACAGAGGTCCTCAATTAACATTTACTGATTGAATGAGGAAAAACATCAAATAAGACACTCTTCCCATTGGGCTCCGTTATATAATCAATCATCCTTTTCTCTTAAATCCAAAATCTCTGTAAGCAATAGAGCTTTTTCTTTAATAACAGACACAAAGAGATGAACTGAGTTAGGTAGCAAATTAAATGGCTCACATAAGGTTCTCATCCAGGCTGCATTTCTCTTGAGCATTCCACCAAATGCCTTCTAAATGGCCTGTTGGCAGGTCCTCTGTGTTCAGGAAGCAGATTTGGAATGTACCCTCTGGATCTCTGTCTGGTTGGGGGCACTCCACATCTCCCTGACAGAAGGGGCCTTCTATGAATTTCTGGGCAGTGCCTACATCTCCCTGACCTAGAGCAAGCTGACCAGATTCATCAGTGGTAGTATAGGACCATCTGCACCCCATATTGCTTGATATCAGTCAGGCTGTTGCTTCTGCCAACAAGAACAACATCTGTTGTGTCTACTGTGGCTCAGAAGCCCACTAAATCATGAGCAGCACCTCCATGTCTCAGTTCTCCATAAACCTTGCAAAGATGCAGAAGGCATCTGTGTTCATGCTGCGTTTTGCGAGCCACTTCAGCTTCCCACCCACCCCAGTTTGGCACACATCTCCCAGACGGGGAGGGAAAAGTGGTGGGGAAATTTTCCTCTGACACTACTCTATTATCTGGACAGACTTCTTCAGCCCCTGAGCTATTTCACAGAACCCCCTGAGGTCACAGGTGATGCCAAGCCTCTGGATGAAACGTGACTTGGCAGCACCCAATTGTCCTGGGCCTCCGCATTTGATCACTATGGATCTCAGAGCTCAGTGTTGACCAGAAGGAAATGATTTCCTGTTCACCTGGGTTTGCTCTTAAGGATTTATTCAGATCCAGCCTGGCAGAGTCCACCCAAGCGTCACTCACTGCAGGTGCTTCTCTATCGAGTTTCTCAGTGCGTCACTGCTCAGCGATGAAGCACTGGATTGAGGTCCAATAGTATCAGCCAATGCCAAAACACAAGAGGACTGGTCTTCAAGAAAACAGTAAACAGAGCAGTTTGGAAATTATGCAAGAAAATTTTTAAGAGGATTTGGTTCAAGTTAATAAATGTTGTCTTAAAAAGTTGATGCCAAGCCACCCAAAGTGAACGAATACTATTCATTGTGCAGGAGAGATCATCAATTTAGAAATATTTTGCTTCATTTTTGCCTTCGTTACTGGATTCTGGAACTGAGATACATATCTTCCTCCAAATTAAGTGGCCAGATGAGAACAGTCTCAGTTCTGAAAAGCTTAGGTACCTGCGGCAAGCTGTCACAGAAGTACACATGGTGGCACTGACCAACTTGACTGACTGGAGCCAAAGTCAAGGACATGTGGCCCCCCTCTGCTTTATTTTATGACCACAGCCTGAATACCTAACCCTGGCCAGTTCAAATGACAAATCACTGGCCCTAGAATCCTAGAAAATGTGGGTTAAATATAATTTCTTTAAATTAATGAAGTTTTATTGAATCAATTTATTGGTTGGTTTGTAAAACAAAGTCCAATAAATACTTCTATCGTGCTCCTGCATATGGAAATAAGATGGAACAATAAAAGGAACCCCAGGATAACTAGAAGTAAATATATAAATCCATCCCTAACCCTAGAGGAAAAGAAAGCTGCTTTTATAGTAGGGGAGAGCTACAATCAACCCCCCAGAGCTTAATAAGAAGAGAACAAAGACCTTGCCACCCAGACATGGTTTAGACTGGGCCTCCCAGACACCACAGGCAGGGGAGGGACAGAAGAAGAGCTTTTTCAGGATATAAATGTTAGAAGTTTTGTGAGACACTCAGGCTATAGAGACAAAGGCCATTCAGTGAAGGAGATGTGAGATCTAATGTAACATTTTATGGACATTATTGATTATCTACAAAATTTTCCACTAGAGTTATCTCTTTTTTAAAGTCTGTATATAAAAGCTCTCTCCCTAAGAGTTCAAGGAATGTTCCTATTTACTATCTCATTTGTCTCCACTACTCACTGTGAAGTAGGAAAGATAAGGATTATCCCATTTTATAGTACAGGCATCTGAGATAAAGGATTGTAGTAAATCTGACATGTTTGGAAGTGGGTATGTGAGGAGGGAAGAAATCATATGCCACGGTGGCTTCTTTTAGATCACACACACACACACACACACCCCTACCTTTATCGTAATAACACTCATCTCTTTTGGATGAGAGAAGATATCCTGATAAAGTTAATATAAACAACTCCAAAAGAACCATGCAGAGCTTCATCAATTCAGAACTTCGTGATTTGGGAATGTATGCTTATTGATGACACCTGACCCTTCAACATTTGCACCTATCAATAAGTGATCGGTTCCTTAAGCAAATGCAGAGGACACCTAGGTCAGGGCACAGGCTCAACTGTGAATGAGAGTTGGGAATAAAATCAAGATCCTTTCAAGTTTTAAAGACTCTATGATAATATGCTTTTAAGCACCAGAGACATTATCTCTCTCTTTTTTTTTAATATATAAACAGTGTGACTACGATATAAGTCAAGGAGAATAGATTTTGGCTGGTGCTCTTGTCAACTATAAATCACGGCTGCTTATTTATTAAAGTAAGCTGAGTGGTGAGGACGACTCTGCCAGCTCATTACCAGTTGCTGTAGGTATTTCAAAGTAATAGCTCTATTCTTATAGGATGTCTGCCTGGAAGAGACCTTAAATTTGATCATGGTCTATACTCCTTATTCATAAGGAAGGCCCAGGAGAATTCAATAACTGGCACACTAACATTCAGTTGGAATCAAATAGCCCCTCTTTGAAAAAAGAAATCATAACTTTGATCTTTTCAATAATCTGAACAGGACTTCCCTGAATTAATCCAAGTGACTAGCAGTTTTCTGAATTCTACTTTATAGAGAATTACTGATTTAGCACCTGACCCTGTCCCCTACTTTGATTGGCTGAGATGTGGCGACCATCGCAAATCTACAACATAAATAAACCTTGAGATGGATAATTGAGAATGGAGTGTAGTAATTTCAACAAATTAGCTTGGCACTCTGGCCTTAAAATGAGGTTATTCCGTTGAACAAGCTGCTCTCTCCTCTCTCCCTCCTTTGGAGTCATTGCCAGATTTTTGCCATCCAAAACCTTAGAATTTGCAGTAGCCAAAGTTTTCATGCTCTATGTTGGAAAGTTCGAGTAAGCTTGTTACTCTTCAGCTACTGACCAATTAAAACCACTACATGATGTGTTGAGAGAAAGTGAGTGAGGTCAAGAGGTAATAATTAAAAATGATGTCATGAGATGATCCAATCTCCCTAGGCCTGCCAGAAGGCCCACTGGTGACCACGTTCCGAGTTTCTCTGGATCACTCTGGCGTCTGGCCATGGAATCTGTGAGATAAAGTTACCTCTAACCCTAGCAGGGGTTTCTCTGGTTCCTGAGCTGGTTATTACAAAGTCTAAGTCTAAGGGAATTACTTTATAATTTTCCTTATGCTACATGTGGTGTGGTGGCAAGGATGATTTTGAAATGGTTTTTATGAACAGGTGGAGGTGGGTCTTTGTTCCTGCAACCTGAGCACAGTGTGTGGCATGCAGCAGTGCCTAGTGAGTGTGGAAGGAACATCTGAGGATTGTCCCCAAGATGAATGGGACTGGCGAAATGTCACTGGCATTGGGAGTAGGAAGCAGACTGTGGGGAACAGGTGGAACATGAACCCTAAATTAATGTGGTTTTGCTCATTTGCAAAAATGATGTGAGATATTTGCTGAGATGCTCATGCACACCGTACCAGAAACAGTGTTGGACTGGAAAGGTGGTCACCCAGAACCAACTCTAAGGGACTGCATGACTATGAACAGGGACTTGACCTCTTTTGGTTTCAGTGCAACATCTGGAAGGTGAGGAAAGTGGTCCAGACCATCCCTGTGGTCCCCGCTGGGCTCAAAGTCCTCACCCTCTGGTCTTACATCTGGTTCTACTTTGTGACTCATGGCAAGAACTTGGCTGAGTGGCCCTAAAGGTATACCCTGTGGCCTTCAAATACAGGAAGCCTAATGGACTCTGCAGAGATATGGACATATGTGGAATATAGGTTGACTTTTGTCATCATCAAATCCAAGACTTGGTTTCCTTGGTACTTCACCCCACCAAACAAGTCGACTAGTTAACAGACTGTAATATTAGACTCACAGAGAGTACTAGAGCATATTTAGCTTAAGGGAAAGAATGACAGAAGCACAAGATCTACAACACAATGGCAGTGGAAGTCACCACATCTTAGGGGAAGGACAAACCAATGTATACATCTGATCTTTTCAATAACCAGTTTCTACATTTCTCAAAGCATCATGATGGAACAAATTACCAGAGAAGATTGTTTAGTGAAAGAAAAATACACATAAAACAAAAAAGTAGGATCTAGAATAAATTTGCTTTTCATTTTGAGGTTCTCTAAAACTTGCATCCATCTCTTCTTTTTGTTGCTGTTATTAATAAAGTTAAGGTCTAAGAGATGAACCAAGCCATCTCCTGGCACATGGAACTTACTACTCATGCAATTTGCACTCCAAGAAAGAGATTTACAGACCCACTGAGAAAAATAAATCAAAAGTATGCTCGTGAATAATGTCCAATGAGAACAGTGGTGTGATGAAATGTCGCCATTTACAGTTGGATGGTTTATTACTCCCTCTCAGCACCCACTCTTGTTTCTCACCTCAAACACAATTTCACATTGGTATAATTTATAAGCATCAGTTTGCCAAGGTTGATTGCTAACCTTAACTTTTCACTCAATGAATTCTTAGGTGCTTATTAGGATTAAAATACATCACCTCTTAGAATATTAGCTCCTTAGCCTCAGATGCCAAGAGAAAGTTGAAACGACTATACACTTCATTGCTTGGGATGTGTAACAGCTCATGTTTTGTGTGGCGGATGGGAGGGGGGTGCTGCCCGTGCTAGATTTATTTTGGAGACTGAGAACTTAGGGACACATTAAATAGAGCATACATTTAAAAATAAGCACCACCTGAAATTTCCAGCGTGTCATCTCCACAAAGAGTATGATGACGTATATTTGTTGTAGTTACTGCAAAGTTTCCTATTGCTTTACCAAATACTCATTATTGGGTTGGTTAGTCTACATTGAAACATATTACAAATAGGTAGTACTTTATAATAAAGTATTCTTTCAAGAAGACACTGAGATCCAGATTCTTACAATTTAAATTGACAAAAAATAAACCCTAAGTCACACGACAAAGACAAACAGAAACAACTCATGGGAGTTCTGTCTATGAGCCTACGACTGTGCCGATATCTGGGAAACAGAATGAATTATCCAGAAAATTTGAATAGCTATGGATAAGATTATTATTTCACAGAACTAGTTCACTGATTTGGAAATCTAAAGATTTGATTCAATGGTGAATATAGCAATCTTCTTTTGTTTAAAAAAAAGTCACTTTAATTTGCTTACAGAGTAAACATTGTATGAAATGAAACTAAAATTCCATTATCTATTGGTTCTACTAAGTAGTAAAAGAGAAAACAACATTTATTTTATAAGTATCACCTTTTCTGGCAAAATAGAAACTTCTTCACTATGAAGATACCCTCAGAGTTAAGGTTTAGGACATACGGATGTTTTTTTCTCATTAGAATGTCCATTAGGTACCTGATAAGAACTTAGGAAAAATTAGTTAAAATATTGTGACAGCAAGACAAAGCCTAAGATTAATATTTCTATAGATGAGGAAGGGGGTGATGCTATTTAGCATGCTCAATGCAACAGTGTGGGGAACAGGGTGAAAAATAATATTTTTCTACCAAGCACAGAAGGGACTTTCCTGCAACAGGCTCAAGGCCATCTTGGCCATGAGGGTGGCAGTTTGGCTTCATTCTCATAAAATCTGCCAAAACATTCCTCCCTTGGGCCACCAATGTGTTCCCTCTGGCAATCCAGATGGCACCCTTCTTTTTAAGGACTTATCTGCAGAATTTGACATTACTGATCCCACTGGCCTCCTCCCTTTTTGAGATTCCATAAATGTCTGATTGTGTCCAACCTCCTCCCCAGGATCCTCTTCACTGCTTGCTTCTTTGTCTATCTCAAGAACTATTTCATTTTCACCCTGGGTGCTCTCCCTGGGCAATCTCATCTGCCCTTATGGTGTTAACTCTTACTCCAGGCTATAGACTTCCAATCCTACATCTCTATCACCTTTCTTACAAATGATAGACTTGTCTCCAATTGTACTTGCCATCTCCCAAGGACACCTGAAATTCAACATACATCAAACTAAACTCATCGTATTTTCCCCAAAATCTACTTCTGCTCCTCACTCTCTAACTCATTTAGAGGTGCCTCCATCCACCCATACACTCAAGATGGGTGCCCAGGAGTCATCTTCAACACCTCATTCTCTACCATCGTTCTCCCCTTTCCAATCAGCGCTATGTCCCACTCACTTGACTTCCCAGGGGTTTTCTGGCTTTGTCTTCTGCTCCCCATTGGTTCCATCTCTACCTTAGCCCAGGCCCTCATCTCTCTGTTGGACAATGTGATGGCCTTCCTTTTCCAAGTTCTATTCCATGCACTCTCTTCGTTGCCACCCAGCAGTGTCCCTAAAAACACAAGTCTGGTCACATCACTCCTGATTAAACTCCCTCAATGGCTTGTCATCAGCTGTGGGGTTGAATCTAAGTGGCTTCATGACAAACTAGCCCTTTGTAGCCAGGACCTTGCCTCTCTGTCCAGCCACATCCCTCTGCCTTGGGGATCCATGAAATCCATGAACTAACAGGGCTATTTTACCACTGCCTTGCTTTGTTTCTCCATCCCCTCAGCCTGGAGCACTCCCCAGTCACACTCTAGATCATCTTCCTAGGCCAATTCCTTCTTCTTCTTAGGACTTGACTCTGTCCTTCAAGAACCCACACTGACCATCTCAGACCAGGCCAGGGTCCTTCCTTGGGGTTCTGGCTGCCCTTGCGCATGCCTCTTTCAAAATCTCAGAGTGGGGATGAATGAAAATTGCCTGCCTCTGTGTTTTTCCCCATGAAAGGTTACAGACACGGGGACTATGCTTCATTTCCTTTATGTCTGCAAAACCCAGCGCACAGCAGGAGCTTTATCTCCAGTGCCTGGCAAAGAGATGGTCAACATGCTTTCCTTCCTTAACTGGGTGGCTGTTATTTTGCAGTTTAATAAACACTGGAAAAACATAAATGTTTCCTGTCAAGGACTCCTGTGTTCCCATGGATAGTATTAGAATCCTGAGGTCTTGGAAAATTTCTCTGTAGAATAGTGAGAGCCTTTCTAGGATTCAGAAATACTATAAATGGGTCTTTTCACAGAGTTGGGTGTCCCTTAGAAAGTGATCGTTCCTCCACGTTCTCTTCTTATGAGCAGTATGGCACAGTGAAGTCAGACCAATGTATGTCCAAATCCCTGTCCTATCACTTATGACCCTGGGCAAGTGAAGGCTCTTCCAACTCCCTGCGTCACATTTCCTCACCTTCAACCTAGGGCTGAGAATACGATCTCCTAAGGTTGTAAATGTGGCAAATTTATTGTAAGGTATCAACTAACATATTACTTTCCCACATCCTTTACATTCTTCTTCTTCTTCTTCTTTTTTTTTTTTTTTTTTCTTTTGAGACAGGATTTCATTCTGTCACCCAGGCTGGAGTGCCATGGCACGATCATAACTCACTGCAACCTGGAACTTCTGGGCTCAGGCAATCCTTCTGCCTCAGCCTCTGTGGCATGAGCCGCCACACCCAGCTATTTTTAAAAAATTTTGTAGTAGAGACGCTATGTTGCCAGGCTGGTCTAGAACCCCTGGGCTCAAGGGATCCTCCTGCCTTGGCCTCCCAAAGTGTACACTCTTGTTTTTACCCCATGACACTTTCCCATTTGGGCTAGTAGACATGAAGCAACCCATTATTCCAGAGAGAAATCCTTACAGCAGAACAAGAGAACCAAAGAGCCCAACTTTTGGCTTTCTAGTTTCAAAACTCAAGACCCTTGATAAGTAATAGGTTTGCCAGAATGCGCTGAGCCAGGTGTACCTCCCTCCACTCCTTCCCAGACACAGAAAGAATCTCCAAGGCAAGGGACCATAAGGAGCAAGAGTGAAGAGCATCAGTGCCACGGTCCTCTAAGTATGAGCCTTACCCGTGGACAGAGATTGCGAATGAGAGCAACAGAACTCCCAGATAGGTCTGTGGATCCTGTGCTGGGGAATAGGCAGCTGGCAGCTCCGAAAATGCCATGCAGTATGATGGCAGCAGATGCGAGCCTGGACTAGGTGGCTGGGGCTCAGGCAGAAACAGACACATCAGCAGGCATCAGGGTGGAGGGAAGGCGGTGCCTGGGGACAAGATGAGAAGACTGACAGCCCGTGGATATCTGGAATGGTAGTCACTGAGGATGGTCACACGCCTCTCACTTCTTTGAATCCATGTGAACTCCTCATAAATGAAATGCAACCCCAGTGAGGACTAATAATACTTTGTTTTTTAATAGACTTTATCTTTTAGAGCACTTTTGAGTTCACAGCTATATTGAGTTCTCATATGCTCCCTGTCCACCTCCCACCAAGCACAGCCTCCCGCATATCAACATCCTGCACCGGAGTGGTACATTAGTTATCATCGGTGGACCTACACGGACACATCATTATCACCCAAAGTCCACAGTTGACAGTGGAGTTCACTCTCGGTGTTGTACAGTCTATGGGTTTGGGCAACCGTATAATGACATGCATCTACCATTGCAGTATCATACAGTGTTTTCACTGTGCTAAAAATCATGTGGGCTGCATCTATTCATCCCTCCTTCCCCCAAACCCTTGGCCACCACTAATGTTTTTAACTGTCCCTACAGTTTTGCCTTTTCCAGAATGTTGTACAGTTGGAACTATATAGTATGTAGCCTTTTCAGTTTGGCTTCTTTAGTTAATAATATGTAGAGCAAATTCTATATCCCTCTGTAGCTTGAAAGCTCATTTCTTTTTAGTGCTGAATAATAGCCCATTATCTGGATGTGCAGTTTGTTTATCCATTCATCTACAGGAGTATTAAGACTTAACTGAAAAAAACTTAATCAACTGAGTTTTCCTGGCATTAACTACATTAAGTTTCTCCCATCAGGCAGAAGTGGGGCATGTGAGACAAACCAATTTGTAAGATAATAAAGAAATTCTATTTCTTGCAAGTTTGTGACATGAAAATGCATAGTTGCTACACAAGGAAAAAATCATGTAAGGATATTTGTGCATCTGATACATGGCGGTCAATAGTTAGTTTATGTTACTAGACCCTTGAGTGTGAAACATTCAGCTGCAAAGGGGCTCATCTTTTCTTTGGTTTCCCTCTTGCAGTTTGTCTGCTATGGCTGAATCCAGACCTAGGCTACAGTAAGCTTTGACATGTTGGTTGTAGGGCCCATTGAAACATTGTTCATATCTGACAACCATTCCCTCCCATCAAATGTCCTCTGTTACTGGCTTGGCATTATTAGAATGTTGCTTCCTACAGACCATCCACGAAAAAATAGAAGGCTAAGAACATGCATTCATTCATCCACTTTCAGATATGTACATGCATCTGGGTATGCCTGTGTGCCTATCTATGTGTTTGCATCTGTTTGAGTCTGTGTACATCTGTGTGTATTCTTATTTTACGCAGCCATTAGGTGGACAAGACATAATACCTGCCTGCAGTCCCGTGGGGGACACAGGTGAGTACACAGCCCACTTCAATAGAGTAAAATACTTGTTAGAAGACGTGTGGTGTGGAAACATCCACCCAGAGAGAAAACTGTGAGGGTCAGTTTTACGTGTCAACTGAGCAAGGCTACAGTCCCCAGGTATGTAATCAAACACTAATCTAGGTGTTGCTGTGAAGGTGTTTTATGGATGAGGTTAACATCCTCAATCAGTTAACTTTAAGCAAAGGAGACCACCCTTGATAATGTGAGTAGGGGTTATCCACCCAGTTGAAGGCTTTCAGAGCAAAAACGGAGGTTTCCCAGATAAGAAGAAATTCCACCTCGACACTTAAGCATCACCTCTGTCTGAGTTTACAGCCTGTCCTACAGATTCAGAAATATTAGCACCCTCCTCCCACAATTATGGATTTTGAACTGTCAGCCTCACGATTCATTCCTTAAAATAAGTTTCCATCCATCCATCCATCCATCCAATTGGTCCTGTTTCTCTGACTGATAAAAGAATCTAACCTGTTCTTATGAGGTCAAGGAAGTCTTCCAGGGTTTTGATTCTTAAGTAGGAGGCACAGGGTGGGAAAGGATAAAAATAAGTAGACAGACAGAAAATATATTGAGGTAGAAAGGATGTGATTTGGCAATTGCAACTAGGAATAAGACAACAGATAGGAAGGAATCTAATATAAAGCCCTTTTTGCTGACTTAGGAAGCTGAGTACATGGCAATGTCATTTGCTGGAGAGGGAACACAGAAAGAGTGGTAGACATGAGGGTCACAAGGAAATAAGTTTCCTACATGCTGAATTTGAGGGGCTTCTGGGACTTCCAGCTAGTGATGTTCAGAGCTCCATTAGGAGAGTCAAAAGTTCCAGAGACAGAATTCTGGGTTAAGGGGCAGCAGCAGCTCAAGGACCAACTGAAGCGCTGGGAGGAGGTGAGGTTGCCATGAAGATGGAGAAGCAGAGAGGGCCAAGGGCAGTGCCTGAAAAACACTAACATTTAAGGGGCCAGAGGCAGTGACTGTAGAGGTGACAGACAGAGATGGGGTGGCACAGAAGCTAGGGGAAGATGCTGCTCCCAACAGGAAGAAGATGTAGCAATGAGAGGGTCACTGAGCCATCTCACCAAAGCAGTAGGAGTGGATGCAAACACAAAGGAGGGACTCACGGGTCTACTGAAAATGCTTTAGGATCGTCCAAAGTCACTGACGTTAGTTAAGTAAGTAGTGGAACAGGATATGATTGGCTCTGGGATGATGTAGAAGTCACATATTTTAAGAAAGAAGGAACTTTGCCATCCTCTCACGCAAGTGACCATGCCCCCTCCACCCTCTGGTGGGGTAAACCAGAGGCAAGGGAGTCGAGGGCAGCAGAAGAGAAGAGAAAAGGAAGGGAAGTATGAGTGTAGACAACACTTTTGGATTTTGTCTGAGAAGAGGGGAGAGAACACATGTGCTTTAGGGGGAAGAGGCCAAGGGAGATTTCTGTAAGACAGACTCAAGCGTGTATAAAGGCTTACGGGAAGGAGCCTGCAGAAAGGGTGGACTCGAACATGCAAATGGAAAGGGAGATAAGTGGATTTGTGAGGCTAGAAGAGCTGGGAGTAGAAATTGACCCAACAGAGTCAATCGTGTTAGACTCCTCTGTGTGACAAGGACAGACCTGCAGGAAGGAGTATTGGGCCATGTGGTGGCATCCTGTGGAGTGAGAGAACTGGTAGTTGTGTGGTATTCTGTTTTGTTTATACTACAAAAGCCTCAAGGACCATGATGCCATGGACAAACTCTGCCAACACCATCAACCTGCTGTCCCTGCTAGATGCTAGAAAAATTATCACCCAGAAGAAGGGCAGGAGGCAGAGAAGCTTACTTGAAAACAAACTTAATATATACACACCCCAACAAGAACAGCTGTGTGTGTGTCTCTTTTTTTTTTTTTCTTTTTTTTTTGAGGCAGGGTCTCACTGTGTCACCCTGGCTGGAATGCAGTGGGGTGTTCTCAGCTCACTGAAACCTCCACCTCTAGGGCCCAAGTCATCCCCCCACCTCAACCTCCCAAGTAGCTGGGACTACAGAAGTGCGCCACTATGCCCGGGTAATTTCTGTATTTTTTGGTAGAGATGGAGTTTCACCACGATGCCCAGGCTGGTCTCAAACTCCCGGGCTAAAGAGATCCACCTGCTGCCGCATCCCAAAGTGCGGGGGTTACAGGCATGAGCCACTGCACCCAGCCTTGTGTGTGTGTTCTCAAGCTAGCATCAAAATAAGCAGCCCAGGTTCAGAAAGCTGACTGTAGCAATTAGTAAAATACAAGTGATTTCTGGAAAGGAGCAGGGGGCATGTATTGCTTACAGAAAATGGACAGAGGGAACAGCCGTAGACAACACCTCCACAGACACCGAACAGTGCCAAGCAGCACTGGCAACCCTGAGGAGCAGCAACAGAGCAGGGCCAGGTCTTCGGAGAGAGAACTCAGCCAGCCTGCTCCTGCAGCAGACCCAGTTCTATCAGGCTGAGGTGATCATTTCATCAAAGTGACTTGCTCTTATTTTTTTAAAAAATCAGTCTACCATAGTCAGCAATCCAGAAGGTGTGAAAAGCCGCCTGTCTCCAGGTCCCACAGGCTCAGTGTGGGCTGGCAAGGGGCATCAGAGGGCCCAAAGAGCCTGCTTCATCTTGAAAGGATAGGAGGGTCATACATTTTTAAAAGGCCAGCCAGGGAGAGTCTCAGAAATCCCATAAGCTGGGAAATGATTACTAACCAGCCCAGACTACTTCCAGAAACGAAGCTGTCACGACACTTTGGAACTGGCTGCTGGGGAGCAAGCGACCCCTTCTCCATGAGACTCCAGGAGCACCTGCCAGCCTGTCTGTCCGTCTCTCTGCCCCTCAATATCATCCACATATTTTCACATCAATGATCCACGTGAATTACCATCTCATGGGTCTCATTCTTCTTTCCATTTTTCTACCCGTTTAAACTTCCCCAGTTATACCTTTTAGAATTCTATGATAAAATACAATTTTATTTCTCACAGTATCTTTGGAAATGTTTTTCTTTGACCTTTTCCTCCACATATATGCCTGGTAAGAGTCACACACTACAAAGATTTTCTGGAGGAGGCACAGGTATGGTTGATTCTTAAAAGTAGATTACATTTCCAGAACCTCTGTTTCCATATGAACTCTTTCCTGAAACCGATTAGCCTGAGATTGCTTGTTCAGTTCTCCTTTCCTCTTCCCCTTCCAAATCTTGGAGCTCGCTGACCAGTGTAGTAAAGCCTTGCGGGAGACCTAGGGCTAGGGGTACAGAGTCCCTGCTGTGCAAGATGAATGTGTTCTGAAGGTCTAGCATACAGCATGCTGACTATGGTTAACAACACCGAGGTGATGGATATGTTACTTGATTGTACTGGATATTTTACAATGTATACATACAACAAATCATCAACTTGTATACCTTAAACATATACAATTAGTTGTCAACTATACTTCAATAAAGCTGGAGGAAAAAGCTCCTTGGGTTGCCAAATACAAGGAGTAATTTGAGAATGCATTCCTGAGAAAGAGCCTTGAAGAGCAAAGCACAGAACACTTTAAAAAGGCCGGTGATGGTGCGACAAGCACTGTGGCTCCGGCATTGGTTGGGAAGCCAAGACGGGCAGATCACGAGGTCAGGAGATCGAGACCAGCCTGGCTAACACAGTGAAACCCCTGTCTCTACTAAAAAACACAAACTGGCACAGTAAGAGGTGGCGGGCCCCTGTAGTCCACCTACTCGGGAAGCTGAGGCGGAGAGTGGTGTAAACCGGAGGCCGAGGAGCTTACAGTGAGCTGAGATCCGGCCACTGCACTCCAGCTTGTCCAGAGGTTCCAAGTCAGAGGGTTCCTTAGATGTACCCATATGACCCAGCCATCCATTACTTTTCAGGTATATACCCAAAAGTTATAAATTATGCTGCTCTAAAGACACATGCAGCGTATGTTTATTGCAGCACTATTCCTATGCTGAAAGCTTCAGAAGTCAACCCAAATCCATCAGTGACAGATTGGATTAGAAAATGTGGCACATATACACCATGGGAATACTATGCAGCCATAAAAGGATGAGTTTGTGTCCTTTGTGGGGACATGGATGCAGCCGGAATCCATCATTCTTGTAAACTATCACAAGAACAGAAAGCCAAACACGCATGTGTTCTCACTCATAGGTGGGAACTGAACAATGAGAATCACTTGGACTCAGGGAGAGGGGAACATCACACTGGGGCCTATCTCATGGGAGGGAGGGAGGGAGGATTGCATTGGGGAGTTATACCTGATGTAAATGATGGGATGGTGCAGCACACCAACCAAGACACAAGTATACATATGTGTAAACAAATTACTGCGTTCCTGCACGTAACGCTTGCCCCACACAACTTACCGGTATAATAATAATAAAAACAAAGTCACCTTTCTGATTTGCTTCATCATAAGGACTGCTTTTGCTGCCATTTGTTTTACAATGATGAACATTTTCCAAGTATGGAGAAAAGTCCATAACTTTGACTCTTTGATGATAATACACTTAAAGCTTATATACAGTGTTACAATTCATAGGATATTATACCTTTTAAAACTATCCAAGTTTATTTTTAAAATTCTTTAGTTCTTGGCGTAAAAACATATGAAGGGGTTCACCGTTGTTGAGCCTAGACACAGAAGACAGTATTTGAAGGCAGCCAGTCATTTTCCCCATTGTGTACCACCACACAATAGCATACACTGTTTTTCTTAAGTTACTGATGGTACACACAGTTTGACTGGAAAGACTGAAGTATGATCCCCAGTTCTTTCCATATTGGATGCTTATGATGACTCCTGGTTTGAGCTACAGCCTTAACATGTGGTCTATCACTAATGCCCTCAAATAATTACTACACAGACTTTGGCCAAGAACACTTACAGGTGGAAAGGTAATTGATTGGGCCCCTGACAAGGTGTTTCCAAGGGCTCCATCTTCTTAAGTGATTCAAAAAATATATTCCAGAGTTGTGCAAAGACTGCCCATACCTGAGAGTCTAAACTATTCTTATAAGTAAACATTCATCATCAGTTTCTAGTATCTCTAAAGGGTCACATTTATTACATGTGGTGTGAAATTATACTTAAAGTTATATCAGGCTGGGTTGATCATTTCACCAAAATGACTTGCTTCTCTTTAGAAGAAAAAAATCAATCTACCATAGTCAGCAATCCAGAAGATGAAAAAATCATGCCAAAAATAAATGTGAACCCACCAATCAGCAAAAAGGAAGGATGGCTCCAGCAAGAAAGTGCCAAGATCAAGTGAGTTTTTGTGCAAGAAATCTTGTTATTAATATAATGAAAGCCGCAAACATTCCATAGGAGTTGAGAGGCAGGAATTCAGGGAAGTTATACTAGGGTCTAGTATTTACTAAATTGAGAATCTGCATTCCAACCTAACATGCAAATATGCTAGAGCTGAATGAGAACATGACCCTTTCAGACAGAGCAGCCACAGCTAAGAAAAAGTGGCCAAGTAGCACACCACACAAAGCAAATGGCACCTTGGTTTACTAACAGAATTGCGAGCAAATAGATCCCTGCTCTGAGTGAGGAGTCTAACAGATTCCTCTTAGAGCTTTTTTTGCAGCCTGCAACAATTCATCTGTCAAAAAAGTACATGAATGGGAAAAATCCAGTGTCCGAGCCAAGGACTGTGTTGCAACTGTCTAAGATTTTTGAGAGCTGGCCAAACACGCCTTGAAGGATTGTTTTCACTCTCTTGGCTTTGCAGCACCTCATCCCTAAATACTTGATAACTGTTTTAGAGGTGTAGCTTCTTTTCAGACACTGACTCACTCAGGCGCTTCCAGAGAAATTCATGCACATTTTTCAGTACAGATGGTGTATCTGCATATGTACAACTGGCCAGAAGACAAATCAACACATTTTCCTAAGAGCTGATCAACACTTAGTTATTCAAGGAATGATCTCCCAAACTCTATTTCTGTTCCCTCCCTGATATTACCCTCTTCGATGGGACTTTCACTTCTTCCTAATATCTTTATCAGAGGATTATTGGGAAAGAAACAAAAGGAGGCTGAACTTAAACTTGTCACTTTAGTTTGGAGAAAAGGCAGCTCTCGGGAAAAGGATGAGAAAGAAGGATGTGAAAATCATTACCATGATTTGGGGATCATCTGTGGATCTTCATTATTCCTGCTCTTCCTACCTCTGAAGGTCTAAGATATTATTGACAGCTGGCTGCTGGGGAAGTTTGAAATGGGACAAACGTGTCAAATTGCTGTGCCCTCAGGGAAACCCTCCCTGCTTTGACCCTGGATTGAATCACCTGCCTGGGACGTTTCTACCTGATGTTCCGAGTGAGACTCATACATTATAAGTCAAGTTTTCCCTTCTGCTTTCTGTGTATTCTCGTGAAATGCTAGGGAGGGCTTGCTTGTCACTGGGGGCTGTCTGTTCTAGGCTGATTGAATCTACAGTTCTGATCCACATACACAATATTACTTCTAACTCACAGAACAGCAACCTGCTAAATCGACGACCTGCCTATAGTAACAGGTGCTGGTTGGGAGAATGTCATGGCATAGAATGCAAGGACTTTTACTAAGGAAGCATTGCCAAGGATGTGAGCTGAAAGGTTTCCAGAGGGATTTTATTTAAAAAAAAAAAAACACACACACACACACACACACACACACACACACACACAAAAACAGACTAAAGAAGGGAAAAGCAGCTGTTTGGAAATAAACTGTAAAACATCTGTAGCACACGACCAGAATTCTCTAAGTGTGAGTATGAGGTTTTAAAGGGACCTCATCTTTCACAAACAACACTCCAAGCACAGAGCATATGCCACAGGCAGTCAGTCCTCTCCAGTGTTCCCAGTAGTGTGAAGAAGAGGTATGGTGTGCCCAGATGTGCCATCATGATGGGACATCCAGCTTTTCTGGAAGCCACTGAGCACAACTGTCCTTCACCACAGCAAGTCACAAAGAAGGAAAAAAAAATCCAGAGAAAACTTTGCCATCAGGCAATCTTTCCTTATTGCAGATGGAGCTTAGAGAGCAAAGACGCGTGTACCTGCTCTCCCTCTACTAGGAGGCCGGGGCTTCGGCCTCCTGCATTTTCAGGACTCTTTAGGGGCACATTCGTTAATAAAAGGGCAAAGAAACATTCTGCAGTTTCTCTGGCTTCATTTGCATCACTGCAATAGAATTCAGAGATTTTTTTTTTAAATAAAGGTTCAAGGGTCTAAGTAGCTCAATTTATTTTTCAGTAACTAAGTTACCAGAAACTTGTAGCGTGGCTGTATTTATTTTCTGAGGGAGGCTCCAAGTTGGCAAAAGGGTCCTCGGAAGGACATATTTCTTCACGTTCTCTTGATCTCAGTGTGTGGAGATTCGCTTAACAGCTGTTTTATGTACAAGTGTTTTTTCAGCCATGTCCTCCCCCTCCATAAACAGACTTTTTTTTTTTTAAGGCAAAAGAAGTCTGCAAGACACAACAAAATACTAAGCTGCTCCTCACTCTCCTTCCAGCAGCAGACATGGGAAGAGTCTAAAGTCATCATGTTGCACGACCTCCATTTATTCCTTTAATAGCTTCAGAACAAATTGGAGTTGAAAACAAAAGTGCCTCCTTCTCTTACTGTCAGTGAAGGACGCCTTTCCCAGTTTCTCATCACTCAGAATGACAGGCTTAACATTAAATCCTACAATATAACACAACTAATAAAACACAACTAATCTTACTGTGTCTGACAATTCTGAGTTTCTAACACCAAATAACTCTTCTGATTTACAAAGGAAGCTACAAACAAGCACTCAGTTATGACACATGAAAAGAAATTAAGAGAAACAAGCAAATTAGCCACCACACTCCCAGCTGTATTGATTAATTACAGCAATAATTCCTTGCATTTTTAAACATCATCTATTTGAAGAACACCCAACTTAGTAGACCTGCTATCTTCTTTACTTCTTATGACACTAGTGGGTAGAAGACAAGTACTAGTCACTTTTTATAAAGTGCTAAAAGCAGACCACCATAAAAGCTATCTGGTGTACTTCCACACACCTTCAACCTTGAGGGGCCCCCTGCCTCTAGCTACCTGGAACAGGTGCTTGGGGCTGGGAGATCAGAATTCATCTAAACTTTCTTATCTCCATGACTACACTTCTCAGTTTGCAAGCATTGGTTACCCTTTGCTACATGGGAAAAGTCCTAGGGGCTTCCCCTTCCTGGAGTGAAAAGTGCACCTCAAACTGTAATAAATACCAAACCTTCTTTCACTTCCTCAACATAAACTCTGCAGCCCCAGCAAGGAGGAGGTGACTGTGTAATCCCAAGGTAGAAAGCTGCCAAGCTCCATGAGGACAACTGGTCCCTCCTTCCCTCAGCTGCTCCTATTAGCTGTAGGTTAGCATCCTACTGAGAAAACAGACCACTTCAAAGTATGGTCCAAGATCAACTTACTACACTTCCTTCTCTTTTGTGTTTGATCTTCCCCCTTGCTCATATAAAACATTGTCATTTAAAGTTCAAAGGAGTTTGCAAGAAAAAGTGAATTTTGCCAAATGTGTTATTTTTTTTTTAAGCAACTCTGGAAAACATATCTGAATTAAGACATGAATTTTTTAAAAATTTATCCTGGCATAGAGAAGCTTTATTTTGCAATAACACTTGTGATAACACTCTGAACACTTTATTATCACATGATCCGAACACACACTCAGACACATACACACATTCAGACGCACACACAGTCCCACCGAGCACTTTGAAAAGATAGTCAATTCATTTGGAAAGAACTGGCACTAACGATGACTTTCATACTTTCATATTCCTTACAAATAGATAGGATGGACTTAGATAATAAGCAGGGCAGAGGTACAAGAAGATAAGTCATAAATTTAATGATGAAATGTAAAAAAATGTCAACAAGCACAAAAGGAAACTGGGAGGAAGGAAAGACTATTTTTGGTTCCTATGTGAAATACAGAGTAAGCAGGCTAGAAATAAATGCATCTAACACTTCTATATAATATACAAGATGATTTAAGCAAATTGCTAATGTTTAGATCCATTTAGATTATTTAAAAAATTGAACTTAAGACATTCATACAGCCAACAGACACATGAAAAAATTCTCATCATCACTCGCCATCAGAGAAATGCAAATCAAAACCACAATGAGATACCATCTCACACCAGTTAGAATAGCAATCATTAAAAAGTCAGGAAACAACAGGTGCTGGAGAGGATGTGGAGAAATAGGAACACTTTTACACTGTTGGTGGGATTGTAAACTAGTTCAACCATTATGGAAAACAGTATGGCGATTCCTCAAGGATCTAGAACTAGAAATACCATATGACCCAGTGATCCCATTACTGGGTATATACCCAAAAGATTATAAATCATGCTGCTATAAAGACACATGCACACGTATGTTTACTGCGGCACTATTCACAATAGCAAAGACTTGGAATCAACCCAAATGTCCATCAGTGACAGACTGGATTAAGAAAATGTGGCACATATACACCATGGAATACTATGCAGCCATAAAAAAAGGATGAGTTCGTGCCCTTTGTAGGGACATGGATGCAGCTGGAAACCATCATTCTCAGCAAGCTATCACAAGAACAGAAAACCAAACACCGCATGTTCTCACTCATAGGTGGGAATTGAATAATGAGATCACCTGGACACGGGAAGGGGAACATCACACACCAGGGCCTATTGTGGGGGAGGGGGTAAGAGGGAGGGATGGTATTGGGAGTTATACCTGACGTAAATGATGAGTTGATGGGTGCTGACGAGTTGATGGGTACAGCACACCAACATGGCACATGTATACATATGTAACAAACCTGCATGTTGTGCACATGTACCCTAGAACTTAAAGTATAATTTAAAAAAATTGAACTTAAAAAGATTAACAAAAATAGAAATAGAAAGCATGTTGGGGGAAATCAGCCATGGCTTTAGCCTCATTCCCAAATACACATCTTCTTATCCACAAGGATGAAACTCTGTAGGGCTCATCCTGAGGGCTCATGTGTGGCATTCGGAGGGCAACAGTGACCAGAATTCCACAAGGCCTGCAAGATGTTTTGAATGAGGGAATATTTAATGTCATTTGTTAGGAGACAGAAACCAAATAATAAAGGACAAGGACCATGCTCATTCCATGAAGAAGAGGTGAACTCCCTCTGCTGACTATTTGCAATGGACTGAATGAGGAGGTCTCCCCAGTAAGGAGTATTGAGGTCATCAGGCCTCAGAAAACAATATGTACATAATCTCAGGCTGTGAACAAGAGAAAGAAGGGGGAAAACATCACAGTTAATCTTAACAATTTTTGCAATGCCTCTTATTTGCAGACCACTGGATTTATGTTATTGCACCCTTGCACCTTGATTTATCGTACGTATCTAATAGTTTTTATGAATTGTTTTGAGTTGTAAACTCCTATACCCTTTATTAAAATGGACCTAATTAAATGAAAAGAAATAGAAACCATGTTTCTATATAAAGAAATTAAGTGGCAAAGAGGAATAAAAAATAATTAAGACTTTTCAGACCCAGAAAGATGGAACCTTAGAAAGGACCCAGTAAAAATATACAGCGTCATAGAGGACAGGAACAGCAACTGCTCTGGACACTTTACATGGCATCTCATTTCATTTGCACAACAGTCTTATGAAGAAGATAGTTCCATTTTACATTTTCAATCATCCATTCTCTCTCCTGGAGAGTGAGCTCCTCTGTTTCCACTGGATCCTTCCCGGAGAATATTTACATACACTCAGATCTCTCCTTCTCTAATCATACGAATGCCACAAATGCTTCTTTGCTGTGCATCCTCTCCAGTGCAGACATTTTCTCTCTCCTCCCCTTCACAGCCAGATTTCCTAAAAGCTGTCTTGACCCTATGTCTGCATTTCCCTATCTCTTATTTTTACTCTGACCCATTCCTATTTGACTCTTGCCTAGATCTATCAAATGGATCTCGATGGTCAGTGACCACCACGTTGCAAAGTTCAATGGCCAAGTTCAAGTTCTCATATTTTAGGATCTCATTCACCGAGATCTCAGCAGCAGTATTTTAAACTGTTAATTGCCTTTCCTCTTGACATGGCCTTTCTCAGAACTCCTCATTTTCCTCTTACCTCCCTGGCTACTCCCTTTTAGTTTCTTCTGAAAACTCAGTCCTGGGCTGTCTCATCTACTCTATACTCCTTTCCTGGGCAAGTTCATCTATGCCCACTGCTTCAGTTACTTTGGTTTTTTTTTTTCTTTTTTTTTTTCTTCTTTTTTTTTTTTTTTTGAGATAGAATCTTGTTCTGTCACCCAGGCTAGAGTACAGTGGCGCAATCTTAGCTCACTACAACCTCTGCCTCCTGGTTCAAGCGATTCTCCTGCCTCAGCCTCCCAGGTAGCTGGGACTACAGGCATGTGCCACCTCACCTGGCGTGTTTTGTATTGCTAGTAAAGACAGAGTCACACCATGTTGACCAGGCAGATCTCAAACTTCTAACCTCAGGTAATCTGCCCGCCTCAGCCTTCCAAAGTGCTGGGATTACAGGCGTGTGCCACCGTGCCTGGCCTGCTTCAGTTACTTTGTACATACACAGCACCAAGTCCTATCCCTACCCCACCTCTCTTTCCACCTCCAGAACTCTATCAACCAAAGTGTACTCAACAATCCCCCTGATGTCTCAAAAACACCTCAAACTCAACACGAGCATGCCCCAATTACAATCTCCCTCCACCAACCTGTGGGGGCCTTCCTAGATCTAGTTCCCTACCTCAATGAAGAAGGTGCCTTCCTTCTAGGTTGGCGAGCTGGAAGCCTGTGCATCTTGCCTCCCTCTGGCACTCCTTCACATCTTATCCATCACCATGTCTTGTTGGCAGTTAGCCCTGTGAACCTCTCAAGTTCATCTGCTTCTCTCCACCTCCTCTGCCATTCAAGCCACCACCATTTCTCAATCCAGCTTCTAAAAAGCTTCCTAAATTGGCCCCCTGTCCACTCCATCCCTTCCAAGTGTGACCAAGGCAGCTCCTACCATCCTCACTACAGTTGCTTAAAACACTTTCATGACTACTCACAGCTCTCGGAAAGAAGGTGGAGACCCTGAATATGGCCTGAAAGACCTCGCACTTCCCACCCATCTTTTCAGTTCTCCAAGAGTTTCATATTCCCCCACTGACATGGGGCCTCTGACCAAGTGCCATTTGTTCCAGGAAACCTTCCCAGACCTCTCAGTCTTCCTTAATGGCTTTTGCTCATTCAGGGAACTTCACTCAGTTTGTCATTATACTCAGTACTATGATTACTTGATTGATAACCATGTCTGTTTTTTATTTAACTGTATCACTGGGCATAGTTCCTAACACTCAATAGGCACTCAGTGAACACTGAGATGAATGAATGAATGAATGAATGAATGAATGAATGGAGAGACTCAGTTAAATAATGTGGTGAGGCGGTGGGTGACAGAGTACAATCCAAAGCCAGATCTAACAAATGCTAAAGGCCATACTCTTTGCTCTAAACCACACTGCCTCCCACAGTCAGGCCTGCTGTGTGCTTAAGGCTGAATCTGTACAAATATAGCAAAAACAGACGAGCTCACTAAGCCTCAGCCCACATCCCCAAGGAGCACACCTTGAAGCTGACAGAGACAGTGGTATGGTACATGTGAAGGAGCATGGGTTTTGCCATTTACTGGCCATGTGAACTTTAGCACATTACTCAATCTTTCTGTGCCTCAGCTTCCTCATCTGTAAAGTGGTAATAAAAGTAATGATACTACTTATTTTGCAGACATTTGGTGAGGATTAAGCAGAATGTAAACAGTCTCTTGACTACTGAATACTAAATATTCAATAAGAGGGGACAAGAAGTAACCATGGACATAGCTTTAATGATAGTGTTAGGGCAAATAAAAGACAGTAACATGATGCACTGTACTGCTCGGACTAGGAAGTTGTTGAGGTACAGATTGAAAAAAGAGTTGTTGGCCGGGCGCGGTGGCTCACACCTGTAATCCCAGCACTTTGGGAGGCCAAGGCAGGAGGATTGCTTGAGCTCAGGAGTTTGAGACCAGCCTGGGCAACATGTTGAAACCCCATCCCTACAAAAAATACAAAAATTAGCCAGGTGTGGTGGGGGGTCCCTGTAGTCCCAGCTAGTTGGGAGGCTGAGCAGGGAGGATGGCTTGAGCCCTGGAGATCCAGTCTGGTCAACAGAGTGAGACTGTCTCAAAATAATAATGATAAATAATAATAATAAACAATAAAATTCTACTTTTAGTAGAATTATCTATGTCACATTTAACAAATATATATTGATCCCTTACTGAATTAGAAGCTGTCTGGGGGACATTAAAAAAAAAAAAGTATATTAAGTCAAGGATTAAAAGAAACTAAGCTTGAAGAGTCTCCCTTGTTTTTTTTTTTTTTGAGAAGGGATTTCACTTTTGTTGCCCAGGCTGGAGTGCAATGGTGCGATCTCGGCTCACTACAACCTCTGCCTCCCTCCCGGGTTCAAGCAATTCTTGTGCCTCAGCCTTCTGAGTAGCTGGGATTACAGGGGCCAGCCACCACATCCGGCTAATTTTTTGTATTTTTAGTAGAGACGGGGTTTCACCATATTGGCTAGGCTGGTCTTGAACTCCTGACCTCAAGCAATACACCCGCCTTGGCCTTCCAAAGTTCTGGGATTACATGCATGAGCCACTGTGCCTGGCCTCCCTCGCTCTTTTAAAAGAATCAGAAGTGCCACTGTGGTGAACGAACAGTCTAACACCCACTAGGAGATGCAGAATTAAACTGGTCACAGAAACACAACACAAATGCAAGAACATTTATTCCTGCTTCCCTAGAATAAGCCTGGACAAATGAGCACTACAGTGAAGCGAAGGAAGCACAGAAATAAATGAGTGTGTGTGCTATCTAGAGCCTACTTAACTCAAACACATGCTCAACCACACAGCCCATGAAGTAAGGTAGAGTGAGGTGAACCAGAGCTGTAAATTGGTTTCCCAAAGGTGGCCTGTGGTTTCAGGGAAGAAAGCCCATACACACCCAAACACACTCACCAGACACCACAAAAAGACATAGCAAGCCCCAAGGAGGTACCAGGAAAATGCTGTTTCTCATCAATCCCTTCCTGACCTCGGATGGCATCTCTTTGCTATTTGAGTACCCCTCTCCCTCTTCACTTTGGTTTTCTTGTCTCTAAAATAAGGATAATGGCCTCATGAGAGCTCAGTACAGATGAAATGAAATCGTGCACCTGAAAACACTTGGGCAAAGAGAACATTCTATGTAAGAGTAATGGCACTTTATTAACGTTCTTAGTAAGCGCATTATTGGCTGGGCGCAATGGCTCACGCCTGTAATCCCAGCACTTTGGGAGACCAAGGCGGGCAGATCATGTGAGGCCAGGAGTTTGAGACCAACCTGGCCAATGTGGTGAAACTCCATCTCTACCAAAAATATAAAAATTAGCCAGGCATGGTGGTGGGCACCTGTAATCCCAGCTACTCAGGAGGCTGAGGTAGGAGAATCACTTGAACCTGGGAGGCAGAGGTTGCAGTGAGCAAAGATCACGCCACTGCACTCCAGCCTGGGCAGTCTAGACAGAGCGAGACTCCATCTCAATAAATAAAAATTTAAAGAAAATAAGTATACTATTTACAAATTAAAATCTTACTAGAGCTTAAATCCACCCAGGTGTAGAGTGGAGGTAGTAACTTGAGCATCCCCCAGAGGGCACCATGGTTGCCTAGCACTGGGGACACTTCAATAAAGTATTGGATTTCTTGGGCACTCACCACAAATATTTGCTGGGCTATAGCCTGGGCCACAGGGCAAGAATGGATCCTCCTACTCGGCTCCTTAGGGAGACCCTCAGGATCCAGAGCTGAGTCTGGAAACTCTGCTTCCCGAAGGGCACGGTTGTATGGCACACCTAATGCAACACTAAAATCACCATATTTGAGTGCCTACCTGTTGGAGGCAGTGGACTATGAGCTTGGAGAAAAAGAAGTTGCACACCTGTCCTCAGTGTATAATCTTGTTGGAGAAATAAGATAGGAATACAGGAGAAAATAATCAGCGAGGCCGGAAGATGAGTAAACACCAAATGATGAAAAGAGGTAACAGAAATGACAGACGGTGCCCTCCTGGAACGGGAAGGATGAAGGCCAAATGGCAGAAAGATGGAGTCTGGTGTCCAGACGCGATTCAAGTTCTGCCGCTGACCCGTTTAGCGACTTTGCAGAAGTCACTTCATACAGACTCCAGCAGAAACAGTGAATGGTGAAGACAAGATAATCCCAAACTCTTTTCTAGGTCTGAAACCCTAAAATTATGACACAGTTCCAATTTCTCCTTCAAGTTTACCCTGTGCCTCAGTTTATGAAACTTAAAAGTTTACCGCCACAGAAACAATGTCTGGGAAGCTGCTCCCCACATATGCTTAGTTACAAAGAGGCAGAATCTTCTTGTGACCAAGGGATGGGATTTGGAGTCAGACACATGTGGACTCTGCCACTGCTGGTTGTGTGACTTTGGGCAAGGCACTGAACTTTTTTAAAGCCTCAGTCTCCTGATCTCTAAAATAGGAATAACAGCAACTACCTCAAGGATGGAGGAAATCCAACGAGAAAGCACTTTTAAAGAACAGAGTACGATGTTTGGAACAGAGTACACTCAATACATGTGAGCTGTTAGTAATATTTGTGTTTTAAAGTTCTGCACCCATACACACTTCTTTCTCTACAACGTGTATTTATCCTGTGTACTCCCACTGCTTTGAGAGGAGGGTGTCTAAAAGATATGTCACCCCTTTTATGACACACCTCTCCCTACAAAGTTTCCTACTGTGCTCTGATGGTCGCCGACAGTCAGTAAACAGTAATTTAAAATAATTTCCAAATGGCACAGTCTCCCTCTCCAGGGAGATGCACTTCTGCCTGGGAGAATGTAACCAGACTTCTGAGCTAACAGGTAATGTTCCTTATATAAAAGTTATTAGCACTCATTTTGGGAAAGGGGGAAAAACAGAAGGGCAATGCCATCACTATTTCACGTTCCTTAAGCCAAAGAAAACATGAACTAATGTATACAGTGGTGTCCCGGACGGGGGCTCTAAAGAGTGTTTGTCACTTGGGAGAGTCCCACTGCCGCCCAAGCCAGCAACCTCCGAGAAAGGTCACTCCCAAAGTGGTTCCAGCTCTAAATATAAAGGTGTGTTTGTGCAGAGGACTAATTTGGTAGTTCTGATGTGTTTACTGGGGTTTTATGCTTTACTTTCAGCTTTTTCTCCCCCTGTTTTTAAACTAGTGATGCTGGAAAGACAGAGGTCTTCATCTGGTTTATGTGTTTATATTCACCTAAGGTCCTCTCCCACCTCCCTTCTCAAATCTGCAAACACCAGAAGTCTTCTAAGAAACATGGCACTTCCTTCTTACCCAACCGGCCTCCGGGGAGTTCAATTTCCTCTGTACCTGCGATTCCTCAGTCCCCATACTGGAACCAGAGAGGGGGCATTCCATTGACACAGATGCACTCTGAGGGAGCTTTAGAACACTTGGAAGAAAGTATTCATGTATTACTTGTATCATTTTCAAAACCACAGCACATAAAATTGCATCCAGTCCCCTCTCCCTTGCCTTGAAGGCTGCCTGTTTAAAGTATGTGCCTGAATGTGCATGTCTGGCAGCTGAAACACACATGAAGGCCACCTGCCACCACTAGGGCTAATCTGAGTGACTCAGCCAGCACCTCTGACCTCCTTCCCCTCACCACATGCACAGATCCAGAAGGCACCTGCCAGTTCCAAGGATGACCTTCTCAGGCGGAAGATATCCTTCCTAGATCATGGCATATGAACTCTACTTCCCCATGGGAGCCCTAAAGGCTGTGATTTAGAAGGCTTAGGAGCCATTCTCAGCTCTATACCACAAAGTTTCTCATTCTGTCCTCCCCATATTGTAGTAATGTAAGTGCTTGATCTTCAAATAAAACATTTGGGTGTAGATAGTGAGTTGTAGCCACACTGAGCAGTATTTCTAAGAATCCAATTCTCACCCTACTATATGCCTTCTTTTATATCTTCTCCCCTTCTCTTCTTTGCTATTATTGTAAGGTAAACTGGGGTACAGACCTAAGTGGCTTCCAATATCAATAAAAATGTTAAAATATACTACCTGCCTGTGATCCCAGCTGGTTGGGGCACTGAGGTGGGAAAATTGCTTGAGCCCAGGAGTTCAAGGTTGCAGTGAACCATGATTGTACCACTGCACTCAAGCCTAGGTGATAGAGCAAGACCCTGTCTCTAAAATACACACACACACACACACACACACACACACACACAGTATTTGTACCTAATACTCTAATTTGACAACTACCAATAGTAAAGTTGGGGAATGACACATAGGAACAAGTTTTAGAGAAGCAGTGACTCCGAGGAAGTCACCCTAATGACTAGATGGTTGACACCATGAGGTTCTTCCTCCTGGAAGACGGGAAATGGGCACACGACTTGCCAACTAAATAAAGGTTTGTTGGGCACCATCATTTTTACTGGGGACCCATGAAAGAAGCTATACATCTAAGCCAGACAACTTTGCTTCATGTTACTGTTGATTCATCTTTTATTATATCAAAGTCTCTATAAAATCTCCTTTAAATGTTCCAGTCCAGGATCAGCTAGATAAAGCCCTTGGGCCAAAGTGAGAAAATGAAGGAAGGGAGGCAGTGGTGGAAGTTCTGAGCTCAGTGTCTGCATGTATAACTTGGGCAACTATCTCAGTGACTAAATTCTTTAACTCAGCTCTAAATTCTGCTTCAACTTAGGTAACTGCCCCTAAGAAGTCAAACAACTTCCAAGCATTGCAAAATTTACCTTCTATTCTCTCTCTTGCTTATAAAACAAACATCATCTAGTGTTTTAGTTAATTGTTTTAATTAAAGAAAAGCACAGAAAATGTACTTGAAGTGCTGTTTCATTCTAACGAGATCAGGTGCATTCAGGGTGGTATGGACGTAGATTAAGTGCTGTTTCATTCTAATGTAAGTAGAACGAGTGCAAAGTAAAGTTATTTGAAAAAAAATATAATTTCTTCTTAAAAGACAGAGAATGGGCCGGGCACGGTGGCTCACGCCTGTAATCCCAGCACTTTGGGAGGCCAAGGCGGGCGATCACAAGGTCAGGAGATCGAGACCATCCTGGTGAACACGGTGAAACCCCGTCTCTACTAAAAATACAAAAAAATTAGCTGGGTGTGGTGGCGGGCGCCTGTAGTCCCAGCTACTCGGGAGGCTGAGGCAGGAGAATGGTATGAATCCGGGAGGCAGTGGAGCTTGCAGTGAGCGGAGATCGTGCCACTGCACTCCAGCCTGGGCGACAGAGCGAGACTCCGTCTCAAAAAAAAAAAAAAGAAAAGACAGAGATTGGTATATTCTTTGCTACCCCAAATGTTTAGTTTTGGAATCACAGAAAACAGATTATAAATACTGACCTAAGTCATTGGAGTTGATGAAGAACATTAGCAAATTTATCTCCAACAATCAAGAAGAACCTGACCCCAGATGCCAAGTAGATAAAGAGATTTTTGACTTGGGAAGCGAGCAAGGGATAGGGTAACAGAATCAGAGAGCTGACCTTGCCACATTCCTACAACTGCGGACATGAACCTGGTCCCTTGATTACTTGACAACAGGCAGGCAGACACAGACTAATGAGCCCATCTTCCTCCTATTTTAATCACTAGGAGATAATCACAAACATTATTTTTACATTACAATAAACAGGGATGTGTTATGGATAAAAATCAAAATCTGCTTGATGCTTTGAGAGCACGTGGGAGATTCTTTTTTAAATCCCAAGCTCATGGGGAACACCTTGGGTGTTCTATATCTTTCCAGAATCAAAGTTTGGTCTCCACAGCCATTCAGGGCCACTTCAGCAGCTCTGAGACCCTCAACATTCACTACCAAGGTCATCATCCTTGGAGCAAGGGAGAGAGAACGTATATGTCCTAGAGATCTCCAGTTTAGCTTAAAGTTCACAATTTTGTTAACACCTTGTGCCTTATCTCAAACATTCATGTTAATTTCCATTATATTCCTCCATATAGCTGCTATGGTTTCAAGGTATCCCCTCAAAGTTCCTGTGTTGGAAACTGAATCCCCAACGCAACACTGTTGAGACGTAGGACCTTCAAGAGGTGATAAGGTCACGAGGGATCTGCCCTCATGAATGGATTAATGCCATTATTGTGGGAGTAGGTTAGTGAACTCAGGAGTACGTTCTTGATAAAAGAGTAAGTTCAGCCCCCTTCCTCTGTTTCTCCTTTGAGTGCTCTCTTGCCATTCCACCTTCTGCCATGAAATAACGCAACAAGAAGGCCCTAATCAGATGCCAAGCAGACGATGGTGCCATGCCCTTGAACATCCCAGCCCCCAGAATTGTAAGTCAAACAATTTTCTTTTCTTTATAATTGCCAAGCCTGTGGCATTCTGTTATAGCAACAAAAAACGAACTAAGGCAATATGCACGTTTGTTTCAATAAGGAAAGAAAACTGAGGGTCCACGAAAATGTACCGTGTTGATCTCTTTTTTTGATGGAGTCTCACTCTGTCACTCAGGCTGGAGTGCAGTGGCATGATCTGGGCTCACCGCAAACTCCGCCTCTTGAGTTCAAGAGAGGCTTCAAGTTCTTGAGTAGCTGGGACTAAGGAATGTGCCACCATGCCTGGCTAATTTTTGTTTTGTTTTGTTTTGAAACAGAGTCTACCCTCTGTCACCCAGGCTGGAGTGCAGTGGCACGATCTCAGCTCACTGCAACCTCTGCCTCCCAGGGGTTCAAGCAATTCTCCTGCCTCAGCCTTCTGAGTACCTGGGATTACAGGTGCCCGGCACCATGCCCGGCTACTTTTTGTATTTTTAGTAGAGACGGGGCTTACAACACGTTGGTCAGGATGGTCTCAAATTCCTGATCTCAAGTGATCCACCCTCAGCCTCCCAGAGTGTTGGGATTACAGGTGTGAGCCACCACACCAGGGCTAATTTTTCTATTTTTGGTACAGATGGGGTTTCGCTGTGTTGGCCAGGCTGGTCTCAAACTCCTGACCTCAGGTGATCCGCCTGCCTCAGCCTCCCAAAGTGCTAGAATTACAGGTGTGAGCCACCACGCCCTGCCAAATGTACTATGTTGATCCCTTATGCCTTAGGAACCTCTCAAGGATATGTTCCCATGTGGCAGCAGATGGAAAGAACCCTAGACTGGAAGTTGGAAGATCTGGGGTCTATCCCAGTTCCTACTACTAGCCAGCTGTGGACCTTAGGCCAGTCACTACCTTTTTGGACCCGATGAGCCCCAAATCTCTACCACCTCCAGAGTAGTATAATCAGACTGACACATTCAATGCTTTTTTTTTTTCTATTATACTTTAAGTTCTAGGGTACATGTGCATAATGTGCAGGTTTGTTATGTATGTATACTTGTGCCATGTTGGTGTGCTGCACCCATCAACTCGTCAGCACCCATTAACTTGTCCTTTACATCAGGTATAACTCCCAATGCAATCCCTCCCCCCTCCCCCCTCCCCATAATAGGCCCCGGTATGTGATGTTCCCCTTCCTGAGTCCAAGTGATCTCATTGTTCAGTTCCCACCTATGAGTGAGAACATGCGGGGTTTGGTTTTCTGTTCCTGTGATAGTTTGCTGAGACATTCAATGCTTCCTAGTGTCCCTCTCTCCTGCCCAAAGTCTGAGAGTAACTGGCACTGACTTATTGCACATATTTTGCTCCTTCTCTCTAGTTTTTATAACCCTAGAGCTATTGTTATGGGAGAAGGTGAGGGGCAGACTCCCACCTTATGATGGGAGAGATGGAAAGGAAGGTGGAGATTTCGGGTTTTGCTGTTGCAAAACATGTCTGTTGCCATAAAGTCTTTCATCCAAAGAGTTCAAACCATTTAACGACATGGCTTCTAAGCTTTTCTAAAAGTCGAAACTTATTTCAAAGTAAAAAGTTTTAAAAAAATAAAATAATAATGGAGGAAGGAGGAGAGGAGGGAGAGGGGAAGGGGAGATCCTCACAGGAGCACCAATGCCCTGCTCGCTTTGCGATCCAAGCAGGGAGAACATTTGGGCACCACCATGCAGCAGCATCTGTATTAGTCAGGGTTCAGTAGCAGATAAAACCCAACCTAGCAACTTGAAGCAAAATGAATCTTAATTTAGGCAATTAGGTGGCTACGAGATCAGAAGAAGGGCTGAAAGGGCAGACTCTAGGCTGGTCCTCCAGTTATAATGCTTAGAACCACTCAGGAACTGGCCTGCCAAAGGAATTGTTACCTGTACCCTCTGGAAGGCACTCCCCAGCACTGGTCCCAGAACCACACAGGGCACAACCAGGGAAACAGGCAGCCACTGCTGGACCTATTGGCCCCAGAGCCTCAGTGGGCTTGCAAGATTAGCACCAACCAGTAAAAGCACCTGCCTCTCTCCGCCCCCAAGTTGGTTCCAACTTCAAATCTTCCACTAGTACATCTGATTGGGGAAATGCAAATCGAATCCAGAGCTGGGGCTGGCTGTGGCGGGGCGTGGGGGATGGAGTTGTTAGCTCGCCACCTCTGCAGCACAGCAAGGCACACCAGGCCTACTGCACGTGCTGCCTCCAGCGACCACAGGAAGTTCTGTCCACAAGGCAAACACCTTGGCAGGCAGGGAGCAGGAGCTCCAGTCTCCTTCTGAATCACCCTCATTCTACAGAATCCCAGGGCAAGCCCAAGAAGCCCTCTTCCCAGACACCCCAGCCTCCACAGAAATGACGGGCACAGCAGCAGCGTGCTGCTCAGCTGAGGACTGAAGGCCGGATGCCCATCTACCCCACTTCCTGCCCAGGGGAAGGCTGGTGACAGCACTAGCAAGCACCCTCTCCATGCCCTCTGGCCACGCCCACACCCTTCCAGAGACACGCCCCTCCCTGATATTGTTTTTGAGACAGATCCTCCTCTACTCTCCCTTTCCAGAACTCCTGGGAACCATCATTCTTCCTTCCTTTAGCTGGATTCCTGCCCCTGCCACCAGGGAAGTAGGTAGCTCTGCTGTGACGGAAAGAATGCTGGAATTCCAGTCAAAAGGAATGGGTTTAAATCCCAGCTGGGCCATTGACAGCTGAATGAATCTACAGGAGGTTTTTTAGCACACTGAGCTTTAGTTTTCTGCCATGTGCCCTGTTGATTCTAGTACCACCCAAGGATGTTACAGGATGAAATGAGAGGAGATGCCCTAGAGTGCCTGGTGGACCAGGTTCATGACAAGCACTCAAATATCCCTGCATCCTTTGACGGGGTCTTGTTGGCTGCTTGTTGCTTTCTCCCAGCCCCTCTTACTTGGTGATGCCCAGTGACCACCCTGACATCAACTGCCTCCCTCTCTGGGCTTCTGATTGCCTGCTACTGAGCAACGGCCCAGCTCACAGTCCCTTCTGAGGGCCTCTTTTGAGCCTGGTGGTTTTCAACTACGGTGAGTCATAACCAGGTGGAATAAAACACTGGAGTTTGCAAAAGACTTACTTTTTTTTTTTTTTTTTTTAGAAATGAGATGAATTCAAGGCTGATTCTGTGTTAGCACCAGTCTTACTCACCTACTTGCATTTTGCTATGCTTTCGTTTTTTGTTGGTTTTGTTTTTTTGAGACGAAGTCTTGCTCTATCTCCCAGGCTGGAGTGCAGTGGTGGAATTTCAGCTCATTGCAACCTCAGACTCCCGGGTTCCAGAGTTTCTCTTGCCTCAACCTCCTGATTAGCTGGGATTACAGGTGCCTGCCACCACATCTGGCCTATTTTTTGTATTTTTAGTAGAGATGGGGTTTCACCATGTTGGCCAGGCTGGTCTGGAACTCCTGGCCCCAGGTGATCTGCCCACTTTGGCCTCCCAAAGTGCTGGGATTATAGGTGTGAGCCACCGCACCCAGCCTGCTATGCTCTCTTGGGTGGAAGGTAGAGAGCTGGAATGAGAGCAAGCAAGCTGAGAATTTTCTCTGCCCCCAGGCTGAGGGAGCCACCCAAATCCTGCTGTGGATTGAGCACCATGTGTCTCTCTTCATCAAAAAACATCTTGTTCTAGCCTCTAAGACCCATTCCGTGAAGTCCAGGTGCCACTGCTAACTGCAGTCCACTCCCACCTTGGCCCAGGACTCTACCTCCTCCAACAGGTGAGGCTGGAATGACCACGTCTCCCTGGAAATAACAGAGGTGATGTTCAAAGATGTTGGGGGCTCCCAGCCCTTTCATACATTCCCAAGGAACAACGACCAACTGGATAAAATGCCATTATCTAAAAATTCCAAACAGCCTAGGAAAACAGTATCGCCCAGAAGAGAAAGAAATGAAGGGGAGAACCTGTCCCATTAACCCTAGCCTACACAAGATGACCAAAAGTCAGGTAGTAAATGCATGGAAATCCCAAGCAATCTAGTGAACTGCTTCTGAAAAGGTCCCATGAACATAGTTCAGTTAAACTAGAAGGCTTCCCTTAGAATATTTAAATGTTTAAATCCTATGCTTAAATTTAACCATTGTTCAAATGTCTCTTTATTGCTATTCCTTTTAAAACTTTTGGATGCTTTTTCCGAAAGAAAATACACTGAATGGAAACAGAGCTGCTGTGCACATTCTGCTATTGTATGAGTCATTTGCATATCCTTTCTGAGCCTATGTTTATGCATGATGTAGATTGGCTTACTCATCCCTTCCCCTATTTCTGATCTGGTCTGTAGGATACTCTCCACAGTGACCTCTGCCTTCCAGTCTCTCCCTAGAACTCTGCCTAACCACCTTCACTAGGAAAATGCACCATGGCGAATAAACACTTAACAACAGGTCTTCTCTGCTCTTCCGGCCCTTCCCTAATTCCTTTTGGAACATGGGAACTCATCTGGCTTTGCCTAAAATGGCGTAATCTACAGAACTAGTTCTCCTGGGCTGTATACATGTGTGTACATGGAGATGAAGGGCAGAGGGAGGGTCACACTGGGGTGTTAGGTGCACCATTCGGGAGCAGGTACAAGAAACAGCACCACAGAAACAGCATCAGGCATCAGTTGGGCAAAATTTCATAACAGAGCATCTGCTACATTCATCTAAGCATTTTTCTTCTGCCATTTTCCTGATTGTTAACGGCACACAGGGCCCTTGGAGGGCCTTGGAAGAGCCCCCTCCAAGACTCTGGAAATAAGAGAAAATTGCCTTCAGAAAACTGCATTTTAAAATCAACCCATAATGAATTCAATTAAGACAAATTAAACCACCACAAGGAGATAGAGTGGTTCCCAGGCCTGTCAAGCATGAGAGTAATCAGATCAAATGTTCAGTAAAATAGCTAAAGAAGAAATGTGAGAATGGGAACACCAACTAGGGAAGGGGAATCTGTCACCTGCCAGCCATGGGACCTTAGATAGAAGGGTCCAGAGACAAAGACAGGACACGTTCTCCCCAAGCAGTGTCCAGAGGGAGAGGAGACTTAGCCTCATGGATTCTGAGAAGAAATCCAAATTTTGGAAGTCTCATTGCTTCTCGCATCCTGGTTCTGGTTTTGCCTAACCAGTTCTTGGTTATAATTTTAGCCCCATGGCACTGGCCCGGAGGGAGAGGACGCACTGGCAGAAAGGCATGGTGCTCGGTCCCATTGGCAGTTGTCATCCTCATTGTAAATCAACAAACTGGCACTGAGTTTGGGAGTTGGCTTGCTTTGGCCCCATCTACAGGGAGAGAATGTTCTGGCTGTTTGACTAGAGTGGTCTGGTCCCCTCAGTCCTTATAATTTCATCATAAATAAATTCATCACTGACAGATTGGGCTGTGGGCCTTTAAGACAGGTTCTAAAGTCACCAAGGAAAAGATTCCAACAGGTACAATTCTGTATGTGAGAAAGCAAGACAAGTAACGAACAGGACCATGCCTTCACTGTGAACAATGACAAGACGATACAGGGTGTCTCATTAACTGGAGGTCACTCTGTTGGCTGAGGACCTGGATGAGTTTGGTTATCCACATTGAGAGCAGAGTGGTCTGTAAAATAGAGGGAGGGCAGTGTGGGGTTCCCAGGGGTGACCCTAAGAGGGTGAGGCATGACAGCTAAAAAGTGTTTTTTTGAGACAGAGTCTCGCTCTGTCGCCCAGGCTGGAGTGCCATGGTGCAGTCTCGGCTCACTCCAACCTCCACCTCCCAGATTCAAGCAATTCTCTCTGCCTCAGCCTCCCAAGTAGCTGGGATTACAGGCACCCACCACCAAGCCCAGCTAATGTTTGTATTTTTAGTAGAGACAGGGTTTCGCCATGTTGGCCAGGCTGGTCTCAAACTCCTGACCTCAGGTAATCCACCCGCCTCGGCCTCCCAAAGTGCTGGGATTACAGGCACCCACCACCAAGCCCAGCTAATGTTTGTATTTTTAGTAGTGACAGGGTTTCGCCATGTTGGCCAGGCTGGTCTCGACCCGCCTCGGCCTCCCAAAGCGCTGGGATTACAGGCATGAGCCACCGCGTCTGACCTAAAAGGACTTCTGAGGAAAGGAACGACTGGTGTGCAGTTTTGGGTTTCTGCTGTACAGCCTGCCCTCCACCACTCTCTGTGGAACGCCCCTCCATGCCCTGCCAACGTCTTCAGTAGAATGCTGCTAAGAGGCCAGCAAACATGACGACAAAACCTCAACACAGGCTGTGGGGCCAAGATGCCTGGGCTCAATGTCCGCTCCACCACACGCTTACTGAATAATCTAGGAAAATGTTATGTAACTTCTCTGCCTCAGTTTCCTCATCTGCAAAGTGGGGATGACAGCAGTTACCTGTGGGTGCTATATACATATGGTATTATTATGAGGGTTTTGTGTGAAGGAGGGGTGATTTCACACCTGGGTCAACTCAGTGCAGAACTGTGGGCACAGCAGCAGACACACCACGCAGAGGCCAGTAGAGTCCCACTTACTGGCCCAACTTAGCAGATGTTCTGAGGACATGGACTGGAGATTCAATGCAATCAGCTTAAGGAGCTGGACAAGCCCAGCTGACATCTGGATTCCAGTAACAGTAAGTAACGTTTATCAAACATTTACTATGTGTCAGGTACACATCTGTTTTTCTGCAGCAGCTTAACTGGGTGACCAGTATGATTTTAAGCAGAATTAAATTCAAGAGAGAGGAGGAGGTAAAAAATAAAAATCAGAGCAGAAAGAGAATCTCAGTCTCATTTCTGTTATGCAAAAACAGAGTCTACTCAGTTATACCCAGTCTTGAATTTCCAACGAGCCGAAGAATTGACAATGATCTCAAATAATACCACTCAGTTCCTAAGAATGCTGAAACTTAATGACTCTCAATGCTGGCAGAATGGTTACAAAATCCTGATGCCCAGGCCCCACCTACAGAGATGGATTCACTCAATAAGGGAGGCCTGGGCATCAAGATTCTTAATGCTCCACAGAGATTGTAATGCAAGGCAAGGTTAGGAGTCACTGCTGTGATGAATTTCAAATAATAGGGATCACCTGGTATAACTGCTGACTGCACAGATTTCCCCAGCCCCCTTCCCTAGAACTTCTGAGTTAGTAAATCTGGAAAGGAGCTCAGGAAGCCTTACGGGCACCCCAGGTGATGTACAGAATCAAAGAGATTCAGAAAACAAGGAGCACTTTTAGGACAGGGTGTGGGTAATACGATAAAACCAACAGGGATGTTAAATTGACAGTAATGACTCCAAGTACACACATTCACATCCATTAATCCAGAATCCCTCCCTCTGAGGTTTTGTTCCAGTCCCAACCTATGTCTAGGACTCAGATGAAGACAAAGCGTGAAAAAAATTCCCAGTTCCGAGACTATGCAATCTTTACTGACTAGGTCACAAGGCCCAGAGACAGAACCAATTGTTACATGTGGTTCCAGTCATTCCTTAAGGGATTTTTCTTTCACTATTATTTGAACCAAACCACCAGGACCTAGTAGTTAACAATGATGTAAGCTGTAGTCACATCACTGAAGAAGCATTTAGATATCAATTCTCTTGGAAGTATGTTCGACCGCTTAAAAACAGGATGTGGCTTATTTTCCTATTTAAATAAATCTTATACTGTATTATTTAAACTGCTCCACAGCATTTTTTTAAAAAAGGAAAAAGGCAGTTTCCAAGCTCACTCTTGAAGTTTACAAGTGGTTATATAACCGTGATACGAAAACCCGACAAGCAGCATTTAAAAAGGGGGTGGGGGGGTGTCAGAGGAGGGGACATAGGCAACCTCATTTGACTACATCCAAAGATGCTAAAATAGTAGTCTATTAAAATAATCATATATGATGACTAAGGGTTTATTGATGCAAGAATGATTCAACATTAGAAAATCTGTTTACACAAGTCACTGGTTTTCAACGATGCCTGTTGTCATTATGATCTATTTGACAAGGTCCTAGACAGTGAAAGACAAGAGTTATGGATAATGGAAAGAAAAACTATCTGCATTTGCAAATATGCGCTAGGACTCAAAAATTCAAGATCAACCTCTTTGCATCATAGACTGTCTTGTTTGACTTTTAAAAGTAATTGTGAAATTACAATTTACACATTGTAACAAGAATTGTTTTTCTAAACGGTGTCTTCCCCCTGAAATTCCAAAACCCTAAGGCAACTACCATAAGGGTTTTTCCATGCTTGATTTACCCGTGATCCTTCCAGTTAAGTCTTTCAAGTTTTAAATCCAAAGGCCAGAAAATGCTGAAAAACAAAACCCCTGCAGAGGTCTTGTTAACAAGGGTGTAAGGTCAAATACACCTGTGCAGAACTTGACCCCCACTCAATGCATCTGACGCAAAAGTCAGGCGACAGCAAACTCTGCTGCATGCTAGAATCACCTGGGGAGCTTTTTAAACGTGCTGATGCCAAGCTCCCACCCCCTAGGCATCCTGATTTGGATGGGGTGCAACCTGGGCATCAGGCTTTTAAAAACTCTCCAGGTGATTCTAACATAAAGTTTGGGAGCCACTAGCTGAGACAATTCTCAGGTTGCTCATCATTCCGGCAAGTCTGGGCTCTGAAGAGCTGATCAGTGCAGTTCCGCTTTGTCCTTCTCAACAGCTAGCTCAATTCCCCTACCTTTAGCCAGTCTCATTTAGAAATTACCTGGGACATTTGCAAAACTTGTTTGGTTTGGGTTTTGTTTTTCCTACCTGCATTAGCATATTAACACGTCACATACGCAATGAATATGTTTAGTTTTGGCGAGAAGTGTATATTCCTTTTGAACTGTTTTATCTAGTCAGTACAGTAAAGCTGTTATGCAATATTTATTGACTGCAATATATCATTTCTGGCACTGGAAGTAACAGCAATTGGTTAAGGTTCAGTCTCTGGCCTCTTGGTTTTATAGTTTATAAAGTGGTAGAAAAGGACACAAATAACTATAATATATGAGAGATCATGGTAAGCTGTGATGAGCACAAGAAAGCCACAAAGTATTAGGGGAATTTAAGAGAGGGAGAAGTATTCCTTTACTGCTCAAAATAATGACGCAGGATTAAATCGGCACTCTTAGAAAGCTGTTGAAATAAACAGAAACCCCTCACATCCCTGTGAGACTGGGCAGAAGTGACAAAAAGATGCCAGGCTAGGTGGAATGACTGTTTTTTCAGAGGAACCACTACTAGAATCAGTAAGAACGGGGGGAAAAGAATGGTGAGCACATACGTTGAGGAAGCTGAGGTGAGGCCATTTAGAGGCTCGAGACCCATGCTCAGAAGCAGGTGGCAAATACCAGAAGACAGCCTTGGGACATAGATGCAAAGAGACCAGAACCCATGGCCTGGAAACACCCAGAGGACCCAGCTCTGCCCAGGGCCGAACAGAGACGCAAACTTACCAGAGTAGAAACCTCCATAGGAACCAACGCCAGGGAAACCCCGAATCCTAAGTGACGAATTGCTGGAGGCTCGGCGTGGACAAGTCTGAGAGTGAAAAACTCCAGAGCACCCAGTCATGGGAGGGGCATGCCTTCACAGGTTTTACTTGCAAGAGCTGGACCAGGTCCTCAGAGTGAATGTGGGAGAAAAATCCTTTCATACTTCACAACGGGAGAGGAAAAGGAATGGTTTGCAATATGCCAGAATGCTCCGTTCTTCTTAACAAGGCCTGCCCTCAGGAGAAACTAATAAACCGGAGCCCAAACCACCTGGGGGAAGGGACATGCGCACTTCCTGCCTGCTCGTGCCTCCCCAGAAGACAAGGAAAATACCTACCTCCAGCCATCCTGTCCCACCCAAGACCCACTGAGCATGAGCTGTTATGCAACATTTATTGACTGTAATATATCATTTCTGGCACTGGAAGTAACAGCAGTTGGTTAAGGATCAGTCTCTGGCACAGGCTCATTAAAGAAAAAACCTGAGCCCAGGGCCCAGGCTCATTAAAGAGGCCCAGACCTAATCATAGACCACAGAGGGCTTCCCCTCCCCAACACATTACCTCCACTTGACCAAAGGCCTAGCTACAGCCGTTCCTTTCACCGAGGACATCGTGTCCAGCTCTCAACAAAAATTACAAGGCACACTAAAAGCAAAAAACACAAGAGACAGAGCAAGTACCAAAAGCAGACTCAGATGTAGTGGGGCTGTTGGAATGATCAAATCAGGAAATTAAAATAAGTAGGACTAAATAAGTAGGAAATTAAAATAAGCAGGTACAAAAGATTTGCCAACTGGTTCCTGGATAAGAAATTATCTCTGGCTTGAATGAGCTCACAGTATGAAATCTTCACCCTAAGATAAATACAAAACGTTACAGATTTGTATCTGGAGAAAAACAGCTGAGAACTAGGCTCCCTGAGAAGCTTGACGCTCCCCCCGCACCTCCACAACCTACTGCATTCTGCATTCAAATCTCTGTGGTGGGGCTCAGACCTACACTTTACAAAACACCTTAGGTGCTCCGATGATCATGCAGGGTGAGAATACTGCTCTATGCCAAAAGAAACTCAAAGAGACCAATCCAGAGACACACATTCTAACTGTACCAACAGAAATGAACGACTTCATTGGAAGACTGTTGCTATCTTTTATAAAAAGCACAATAAGCATAAAACATCTTAAAAATGTTACACTATTCCATATCCATTTGATTTATACCTTACTGGGCCAATCCTAAGTCTAAAGGTATTTGATGCTTTTTTATTTTGTTTGACTTTTTAAAAAATTGTCTTTGAAATGGAACAATAAATTCACCAATAGGATAGGGATGATAGCTAAAATGTCTTCACATGTACCAAGAAGACATAAAAGATATGCCTTCAAAATATATAACTGATTTTATTTAATTATGTAGGCTATTCTTTAAAACAAGTCTACACTTAGGAGCAAGGAAATAGTCTATGAATTATATACCTTCTAATTAGTGATTTCTTTTTATTTATTTATTTTATTTTTTATGAGACAAGATCTCACTCTGTTGCCCAGGCTGGAGTGCAGTGGTGCGATCTTGGCTCACTGCAGCCTTGATCTTCCAGGCTCAAGTGATTCTCCTGCCTCAGCCTCCCAAGTAGCTAGGACTACAGGTGTGCACCACCACATCTGACTAAGTTTTTTAAAACATTTTTTGTAGAGACAGGGTCCCACTATGTTGCCCAGGCTGGTTTTCAAACTCCTGGTCTCAAGCAATGCTTCCACTTCAGCCTCCCAAAATGTTGGGTTTACAGGTGTGAGCCACCACACCCAGCCTAGTGATGTATTTTAATCCACTTTATTTAGCTCATTATTAGAGGTAGATTGCAAAGCCACTCAGAAAATCAGAAGACAAGATACAGTCCTCAACATTCATAGGATCTTTCTTCCATCTGCCAAATAAAAAACAAACAAACAAAAAACAACCGGAAGCACACACTAAATGCAGAAAGAATCTCCCATTTAAAAATTGTGAGTCATTGTAAAGACATTACGTTTATTGTGGCCAATGGAAAAATGCCATTTCCCCACCCCTCAAAAAAAGATGTCCTCATCCTAATCCCTGGAAGCTGTGAATATGTTCCAGGAATGCTTAAGGTAAGAATTTTGAGATGGAGAAAGGATCCTGTGAATTATCCAGATGGGCCCAAAAAGGGAACGCAGGAGGCAGGAGAGTCAGAGAAGGAAATGTGGTGATGGAAGTGGGAGTAACGGAGAGAAATCTGAACTTGAAGGAGGGTGTCACAAGCCAAGGAATGCAAGCGGTTCCTAGGAACTGGAAACAGCCAGGAAACTGATTCTCCCCTAGAGCCTCCAGAAGAAACATAGCCCTGCCAGCACCTTGATCTTAATCCAGTGAGGCTCATGCCGGACCTCTGCTCTACAGAGCTGTGCGAGAGTAACTGCGCATAGTTGTAAGCCACTAGGTTTGTGGTAATTCGTGACAGCAGCCACAGGAAACATGCTTGCCGTCTAGCAGCATGTGCTAAAAGAGGGACAAGCCCATGAGTGATAATCAGAGGAGGATTCGGGGTGGTCCCTCCCCCTGGGAGATGATGCTGCTGACATGGTGAGAAATGTACCTTGGTTAATGTGTGTTCTTGATGCACTTACACACCCCTTATTAATATCAGGTGTGGTCACGGGGCAAGGTAACCTAACTGCACTAAGCAATAATTGACCCAGCTTTGTATTACTTTGTTTTTGAGGGGAGTCTTTTTTTCTTTACCTGTACTGCTGAGAGTTGCTCCAATTATTAGATTATTACATTATTACATTGTCCCTCCTACAATCCTGAGGCAGCAAATAAAATAATAAATGTGGTCAAACTGGGGTTTCCCCCTCTCTGGGAAACTAATTTAAACTTTTGGGGGAATAAATCCACAATCCTGGGCTCATTAGCATCCCTGCACCAGCCAACTCACCCAACCAATCAGAAGGCAGAAGTATCAACCAATCATTGGGAAACTCGAGGCCTACAAGTCTCGGGAATGGTCCATGCCTGGGCAGTGATTCGTTGAAAACGACACTGCAAGTGGGAGCAGGGAGGAATACAACTGCAAATAAGCCAGAGTTCAAACTTACGACCAGTCTCCCACTATCGAGAAAAAATTTGGCCAGGAAGTCAATGAATTACCTGCACTCCCTAAGTATTTAGTAAATGTCTACTATATAAATGAAGGCATGAAGGAAACCCTCAAGCCATCAACTGCCAAGCCAAGATCTCCATGCATAGAGTAAATCCCTCCTTGACCTCACTCCCCTACTCTCCCTTGGGCCTCCTCCTGCATCAGCTACTGCTGAGGGACCTGCACTTCCGGCAATAAAAATGTGAAGGGCAGCCGGGCGTGGGGGCTCATACCTGTGTCCCAGCTACTCCAGAGGCTGAGATGGGAGGATGTCTTGAGTCCAAGAGTTTGAATCCAGCAGGGGCAACACAGTGAGACCCTGCCTCTAAAAATATTTTTTTAATAAAAAGAATCGGGGACTGGGAGGCAACCAACAGCCGGAGGTCCATCATGGTGCAGAAATCTGACCTCCATATAACACCATCGGAACGAACATCTGATGTGCAAATGGCAGGTCCATCGCAATAGCACGTTCTCTACACAATATAGATACTACCTAAGTTTTAGCTGTAGAGAGAGAAAAGAGACAGGAGTGAGGCCCAAGACTTCATCTTAGCAGTAATTGATATAAATTAGCAGTGATTTATATAAATACAAGCTGCTGGACCCGTGAGTTTCCAATGTCTTTTACTCCAAGTTGCAGATTATTTTAAAATTAGTCGAGAAAAAGATACAAGTTCCCTTCCACCACCTCCAGAAAAAGGCAGCCAAGGTCTTGTATGTTAAACAAAGGTTTCATTCGAGGAAAGCAGATGAAATTTCAGAATCCTCTTCCCTCCCAACCTTCCCACACTCATCATTCTCCATGCTCCACCAGCCTCAGCTGAAAACACAGAATGGCCTCTCCTGGAATACGGAGGAGACACACGGTCCCAGCCCTGCTGCGCCCCGCCTGCTCCTCCCAAGCCCTGGAACAGCTCTCCCCTGCTGCGCTCTCACTGGCAGGGCATGGCTGTTTTTTCACCATTTCTGAAGACAGATCCTTCACTCAACAGCTGTGTTTGTTTACAGACCTAGAAATGAACGCAGGACACATACGCTTGATCCAACAGAGTTTTTCTTTTGGCATTTTCCCCTCTAGACTACACAATATATTGGTCCTTGTAGTCCAATTATAACTTGCCATCGGTGTGAGCCAAGAGGGTGGGTAGAGAGAAGGTCACCACGGAGGGCAAACTTGTATTATTTGCTCCACATTCTATAGACAGATTTTTTTTCTTTCCTTTTAGCGGGGCCAAGGACCGCACCTGCATTCACCATCTGAGCCTGCCATTTCCTTAAAATGGAGGGACAGTGTCCCCACTTCTCAGAGGGGTCAGCCCAGTAAATAGCCCAGTGGAATCCATCAGAGGTTCTGCCCAGCCCTGATAGGACAAACCTGAATGTCAACACCCACAAACCATACTTTCATATCTGGCAAATTGTCCCCTGTAGCAAATAGCTTTTAGCATGAAACCCGCCAGCCTCTTTCTTTTTAATTGGTGTTTTAAAAGAATAGGATAAAAGGCTAGGACATAAAAGGCAATGGGATGTTTTCTTGAAGTTTTCCTGTTTAGAAAAACACTTTTTCTTCTTGTTTTGTTTTTGGTGTCTTTTTATTCCCATAAGAGTGCCTCCCCATAACTTTTAAAGTAAGAGGATCATCATTCTGTAAGAACACAGAATTTTACCATGACTTTTTACATGAGTACTTACAGGCCTCTTGTTTCAAAGTAAAGGGGTATCTTGTGCTTTCGTTTCTTTGAGTTCTCTTTTATATTATTCCTCCCCTGGGGTTGGCTGCAGACAGTGGAGGCTGAAAACACTGGCGAACTTTCTCCAAGTTCTAAACTCACTTCTGAGATGCATGCTTTGTACTTTAAAACACGGGTTTCTAAAAGCTAACCTATTTACCAAGACTTGCAGAATTCATAGAGTATCTGCAAAGAAGAGTGTGAGGATGCAAAGGCGCATAGGAGTTTAGAGGTCAGGTGTAAAGCTGGGCCCCTGCCGCACGGCCACGTTTTATGGGCTAGGGCTACATCTCACAGTCGTTAAGAGGCTTCTCCTCCAGACTCCCAGGATACCGTCATTGCAAAACGGACTTCATTCAGCTGGCTGCACATCTGCATCGCCCGGCAGCTTAAACATCAAGCCAACTATTAAGATCCCCTCTAGCAACATACTCCTATCCCCTGGAGAAGAACTGCGAGAATATGGATAGAAAAACAATGTGTTGATAAGACATATTATGGCCACTGGAAAAACACTTAAAATGTTTGGACACACACTCAGACATGCACACTGAGTTGCATCTTTTTACTAAATCAGAATATAAGCATTGTTACAGATGCAATCATGTTCAGAGCTAGAAAGAATATTTAGTAAGCTGGGGATGAAGCTTATATTTCTATAGAATTTATTTGCTGTTTTACTCAGCTAGCACTTAAGACATATGTATATATGTTATATATATTTCTATAATGTCACAAACTCCAAGAGGGCAAGGCTGACTGCAAAAAAGTTTTGAATTCCTCCACGTCATGCCTTAGCAAAAAGTCAGTGCCCAGTACTATTGTGAAAGACTATTAAAGCAAACCTTCAAGATCATTAAAGCAGACCTTCAAGTGTCAACCCAGGAAGTCACTGGCTGAATTTGGATGTCTCCTTTGAAAAATAACATATAATAACTGCATTGACACTTGACCACTCACACTTTAATCAAGATACAACTCCTTCCTTTTAGGAAATCCAAGGTGGGCCAGGTGCGGTGGCTCAGACCTGTAATCCCAGCACTTTGGGAGGCTGAGGTAGGTGGATCATTTGAGGTCAGGAGTTCGAGACCAGCCTGGCCACCATGGTGAAACCCCATTTCTACTAAAAATACAAAAATTAGCCAGACATGGTGGCAGGTGCCTGTAATCCCAGCTACTTGGGAGGCTGAGGCAGGAGAATTGCTTGAGCCCAGGAGGTGAAGGTTGCAGTGAGCTGAGATCATGCCACTGCGCTCCAGCCTGGGTGACAGAGCCAGACTCCATCTCAAAAATAAATAAATAAATAAATAAAATAAATCCAAGAGGAGTAACAACAAGTGGGGGCAATGAGACGATAACAAATGACAAATGACAACTGAGCGATCAGAAAGTACAAAGAAAATGCTGTGAAGACTTTGAGGAAAGGGAGTCTCTGAGTCTACTCTGAAGATGTCAACGAAGCTTTTTTGAAGGAGCCACCATTTAAGATGGGCCTTAAAGGTTGGCCAAGAGCAAGTAAAGAACAGCCAGTGCCAGCAGGTGCCTGAGATACTGACTAACACAGACAGGCAGTGCTGTGTCAGTGGCCACATCTGTGTCTTGTGTTGCGGCCAGTCCATCCTTCCATACACCCCTGTTGGCTCCAGGGCTGCACTTGGTAATGCCCCAGCTGCACTGGAATTTTTCTATGCTATTAATTGATCACCCTGAGTCTATTACAGAATATTATGTGTCCTTCTCAATCTTACAAGAAGAGAAATGCACTTGGAATTCTATGTTAAAATAATATACTGTGCTCCTTCTGTCTACTGCCCAATTATATTATGCTGGAACACTCTACTGGAAAACTTACTATCATAACCAGCCAAGTGCTGAAGGGCATAATGTTTTGATTGTCAAACAGGTTGTACATGATGCAAATATATGACTTAAGAAGTGATTTCACAAACATTTTGGTAACAGTAATCTGACTCATAAGCTCCAACAGAGTCTCATAAAACAGCTGTGTGTATAAGTAATCCAAAGATAGTCTTGGAGAACTGTGACATAGAAAAGCATAAAATAAGAGAAAAAAGCTTGAATCTTGAAGAGGATATTGTATTGCATTGTAACGATAATGCCGAATATAAGGCAAAGGCCAAATTGACCCTCGTTCAAATAACATGTGCTACTGCCATTCAGATCTGCTGGAGTTGTTAATCCAGGGAGAAAGCACAATGTCTGTAATGGCTTATATTTTACAAAATTAACCGGAGACTTTCTACTCACTAATTATAGCACGAGGCAAAGAAAACTCACTTTGGAGGCCCCGCGTGATAACAACACTTATTTCACAGAGACGTTTTTGATGCATTCAAAACTTTCCTTTGACTTTTATTCACCAGACATCTACTTTTCACACGTTAAAACACTATGGTCTGGCCAGGCACAGTGGCTCATGCCTGTAATCCCAGCACTTTGGAAGGCCAAGGCGGGCAGATTACCTGAGGTCAGGAGTTTGAGACCAGCCTGGCCAACATGGCGAAACCCCGTCTCTACTAAAAATACAAAAATTAGCCGGGCGTGGTGGCAGGCATCTGTAATCCCAGTTACTTGGGAGGCTGAGGCAGGAGAATCACTTGAACCCGGGAGGCAAAGGTTGCAGAGAGCTGAGATTGCACCACTGCATTCCAGCCTAGGTGACAGAGTGAGACTCTGTCTCAAACAAACAAATAAATAAATAAATAAATAAAACTATGGTCCAAGAGAGTTAAACTACTTGCCCAAAGTCACCCAGAGCAGCAAAGTCAAGGTGGAGAGATGGTGTTCCTCGCTCTACTCTGATTTATTTACTTTAATTCACATGCGGACTGACAAAGATACTCAGGAAAAGGAACAAATAAATTATAATTTCATATTTCCTGTTTCAATTTCACTAGTCTATCATACCACCTCAAAGAATATATTTGAAGGCCAGGTACACTGGCTCATTCCTGTAATCGCAGCACTTTGGGAGACTGGGGTGGGAGGATTACTTGAAGTCAGGAGTTCAAGGCTACAGTAAGCTATAATCACTACACTCTAGCCTGGGTGACAGCAAGATCCTGTATCTAAAAAAAAAAAAGAAGTTAAAAAATAAAAATTAAGATGTGAAGTTCTGGTTTCTTAGATAAAACTGAGAAAGAGGCCAGGCATGGTGGCTCACGCCTATAATCCCAGCTCTTTGGGAGGCCGAGGTGGGCAGATCACCTGAGGTCAGGAGTTCCAGACCAGAGGTCAGGAGTTTGAGACTAGCCTGGCCAACATGGTGAAATGCCATCTCTACTAAAAATACAAAAATTAGCCAGGTATGGTGGCTGGCACCTGTAATCCCAGCTCCTTGGGAGGCTGAGGAGGGAGAATTGCTTGAACCTGGGAGGCGGAGGCTGCAGTGAACCGAGATTGCACCACTGCACTCCAGCCTGGGTGACAGAGCGAGACTCTGTCTCAAAAGAAAAAGAGGAAAAAAAAGAAAGAAATCAGTCTTTAATATTCACTTCCTTTTTTAAAAAAATTTTATTTTATTTCACTCAAGCTTTTAAAATCTGATTTGTTTAGTCTCATGTGTTCATTACTTAAAACTCAAAGCAGGTTCAAGGCAAGAGTTTAGAGTTATAAGGGCTTTAAAGAGCATGTGTTTTGCTGATGAGGCAAAACTAGGGTCTGCAAAAGGTTAAGTGAATCGAAGGTCACCAGCGCATTAGAACCAGGACTAGAACCAAAGTGTTCTGAATTTCAGCAGCTAGGTGGTGGCTGAGGACCTCAAGGGAAAAAAAAGCTGAGTTCTAACTTTCAACAGCATTGCTTGCATTTTTTATCCACTCATGTGTGCAGCGGTCCCTTCCACCTAGAGCTGCTCAAGGAACCATTTGGCAAGATTCTGTGGCAATGTATGACCTTCCTGGGGACACCAGGTTCCTGGTAAGATTACTAGTATCAAGCATACATACTTATACATGGTAATGAGGAACTTAAAGGATATGAAACTTCAAGAATCATCTCCTGATTCACTGCATGTCAAATCCCAAAGACAGTAGCAAGACATTCTTTAAGGGAAGCCTTCCTTGTACCATGTAACCATTCAGGGGATCATTCAATGGCTGTCCTGAGCAGGCACTGTGCTGGACACTGAAGATAGAAAGAAGAATAAGACAATCTCTGCTCTTAGGAGCTCTTGGTCTAGTGGGAAGCACAGATGAGTAAACAGACCACTCATGTTAGTCTTACATGAGGACCTGTATTCTCCCACGGCTGCACTGATTCCCCTCCAACCACAAATGCATCTGTGGACAAGGGAGCACACAGAGAAGGGGACAGTGGCTCCACCTCTTGTGCATGTGAGCATGTGGAAGGGGGTGGAGAGAGGGTGAAGGGGTTTGTGGTTGGGTCAGAGAAAAGACTGGATGCCAGAATTGCGAGGCACAGCTGGACCCAAGGGCTGCGTTTTTCTTCGGTGTCAGGCTTGGCAAGCCGCCTTCTATGACTGACCCTCTAAGGCATCTTGAAGCTTCACCCTTTAGCCACTGCCACCACAGCTATTCAAAAGAAGTCAAAATTAACACTCAAATACCACAAGGTACTGTAGGGAAGAGAGGGGTTTTGTTGATCTTGTTTTAAATAGGCTTGGTTGCAAACCGTAGTTGTTGGTATGGCAATTTTCCAAACACAAATCTAGTAAGGTCCTGCAAGGACCCAACAGAAACCCAGATGGATTTCTTTGTCTTGAAAAAAAAAATGCCTGGCGGTGAGTTTTGAGCCAAAACTCACGGAATCTATTCCTGATTCTGCCAGTTATTTCTAACCTTGAGTGACCATCATCGTCTCTTTATCCAGCTCCTTGCCTGGATAGCTGGGAGATCACTTGTCTAAGTCTGGTGGCTACTCAGTCTGCATTCACATTCTCAGTACGAATTCACAAAGATGCTGGGGACCGTGTGGACTGTCATCTTTCCAGAAAGAAGCTGGGCTATAACATAAGGCAATATGCAAAACGTTTGCGGAAAATGTTATATTTGATTGGCATCTTCCCCATGCAGGGGCATTCTTCTCTACCAGCAAGAGTAATCTACTGTAATTCTGTTTCTCATCTGCAGAACTTCGATCTGGAAAAGGAGCCACTTCTAGGGAAATGCACCACGAAGGAAACTTGTGAAGATAATTAGAGGCAGGATTCTAAAATACGCAAACTCTCAGAGTGGTCATTTTAGCAGGGTCAGAGAGTGATGATGAACAGTTACGACTGAAGCTACGAAGGGCATTCAGAGGCACACGGGATGGAATTTTCTCACCGCCCTGCAGTTCAGAAATAGACAGGGAACCTGCAAGGAAACGGGCATTCCTGATCTATGAAGATGAAGCTGTGGATACATTGTATAATTATGAAAGAACACTGACAGATTACCAGGTAGGGTGCAGAGACGTAGACAGAGCAGTCTGAAAGTGATGCAGGCAGCATATCTGAAACTAGTCTTATCTCAGCATAAAGAATTTCCTTACCAAGGGATCAAAGCAACTTTGGGACTCACAGTTGTCATACATACTAGGTTGAATAGTGTCCCCCCAAAATTCATGTCCTTCTCAGAACCTCAGAATGTGACATTATTTGGAAACAGCATCCTTGTGGATATAATTAAGATGAGGTCATAATCCCATCTGACTGATGTCCTTACAAGGGAAGAAAAAGAGACACATAAGCAGGCATAGAGAGAATGTCCTACCGAGGTAGAGATGGAAGTGATGCTTCTACAAGACAAGGAATGCCAAGGATTGCCAGCAACACCAGAAGCTAAGAGAAAGGCATGAACAAAATCCTTCCTGGAGTCTTCAGGGGGAGCACAGCCTGCTGACACCTTGATTTCAGACTTCTAGCCTCCCGAACTATGAGAGAGTAAACTTCGTTGTTTAAAGTCATCCACTTGTGGCAGATTTAGGAAACTAACACACCATGCTATGTATTTCACAAATGGAAGGATACTTATATGTTTATGTGGCAGCCCAGGGAGAGGGCTACCAAATAGGGTCCAATAATCTCATCGATTTTAGAAGACAGAGATTGGAGTTTGGGGAGGTCAAGTCATCTAAATTTTCAGGGCTAACTACTGGAAAAGAGAGTGCTACATAGAGAGAGAGAGCTCCAAAGATCTACAGACGGGTCTTCTCTAACCTTTGGCTGAGTTCCGAACTGCTTGTGTACAAAGAAAACCTCCAAGGCAGGGAAAGAACTATGGGAAAACAGTAGGAAAAAAATTTACCAGAGTTTACAGAAGACTGGGGAAAGTTTGTGTGCTAGAGAACCAGAATGTAGCCACCTCATAACATATGGAGTATTAGGTAGAGTTCTTAAAAGAATGTCTCTTAGGAGGGGATAAATTAATCCTAAAATAAAGGCCTGTCTGAATCCACCACAACAAAGCTTAAAAGCAAAGTTCAAAAGGATCGAATTGATGTGCAAGTTACTTCGTTGCACAAAAGAATAAAATCTGACTTTTTAAAAAGGAATATAACAAAATCCAGCACACAGCATCTTTGCATGCTCAAAAATTAGTGAGCATTTAAAGATGTAGGAAAATAGCTCATAACTAAAAGAAAAATCAATCAATAAAAACAGACTCAGAAATAAGAGGTAATGGAATGAGTAAGGCAAGGACCTTACAATTGCTATTATAAATCACAAATATATGCTCAAGAATACAAAGAAAAACATGAGCATGAGAAGGAAATACAAGACATACAAAACAAGCAAATGAAACTTTTAGTCGAATGAAAAATGCATTAGGTGGGATTAACAGCAGTTTAGATACTGAAAAAGAAAATATTAGTGAACTTGATGTCATAGCAATAGAAACTTGCCCAAATGAGACAACACAGAGAGGAAACAAAACAAAACAAAACAAAACAAAATAAAACACTGAAGCATGAGATATAAAGGAGTCCAGCATACGGGTAATTTGAAACCCAGAATGAGGTGACAAAAGGGGAAAGCCAAAAAGTGACTTGAAGAAGTAATGACCAAATTTTTCTGAATTTAAATAAAACTATAAACTCACAGATAGAAACTCAAAGAGCCTCAAGCAGAATAAACCTAAATAAAACAACACCAAGGCACATGATAAAACCATTTCTGAAAACCAGTATAAAGAGAAAATCTTAAAAATCAGCCAGATACCAGAAGATAATTTATGTACAGAGGAACCAAGATGTCATCAGGCCATCCAGGGTGGAAGTCAGTAAAACACTATCTTTAAAGTGCTGAAAGGAAAATAAATACTGTCAATCTCGAACTATAGTGAAAATCTTTCCACAATACAGACAGAGAATTTTTTCAGATAAATAAAAGCTGAGGGGATTTATCACCAGTAGACCAGTCTTACATGAAAAGTTAACAGAAGTTCTTCAAGCAGAAGGAGCATGATTCTAGATTTAAAAAATGTTGATCTACAAAAAGGAATAAAGAGTGTGAGAAATGATAAATAGGTGGTTAGACGTAAGAGATTTTTTTCTCATTTTTAATTTATTTAAAATGTGATTGACTACTTGATATAATATGAGGTTTGTAACATAAACAGAAATAAAATATATGAAAACAGTAGTACAAAGAACAGAAGAAGGAAATTGAAGTATACTGTTGTAAAATTCTTACATTATACACGAAGTGGTAAAATATTTACAAACAGACTGTGGTAAGTTAAGCACATATACGATAAACCTTAGAGCAACTACTAAAAATAAATAAAACATAAAGGTATAAACCAGTAGTGGAAATAAAATAAAATCATAAAAAATACACAATCAAAAGAAGGCAGAAAAAGGTGGGGGAAGGGAACAAAGAACAGATGGGACAAACAGAAAACAAATAGCAAGATGGTAGATTTACACACAGATACAACAATAATCACATTAAATGTAAATATTCTAAAAACACCAATTAAAAGGCAGAAATTATTAGATTGCTTCAAGAAATAAACAAGACCTAACTCTATGTTATTTATGAGAAACCCACTTTATAAAGACTAAAGACACAGATAAGTTAAAAGTTAAAAAGGTTAGAAAATTATGCCATGTGCACACAAATCAAAAGAAAGCTAGAGTAGTCATATTAATTTCAGACAAAGATGACTACTGAACAAAGACTATTATCAAGGACAAAGAGGGACACTATGTAGTGCTGAATAATCAAGTTCATCCAGAGACATAACAGCCCTAAATGTGGATTGTTTTGAAGCCCATGAATAGGGCTTCAAAACACAGGAAGGAAAAAAAAGTGATAGAGCTGAAGAGAGTAGACAAATCCTGAATTATAGTTGGAGATTTCAACATTCAGTAATTGATAGAGCAAGTACAAAGAAAGCCAATACAGACTTGGGCTGGGCATGGTGGCTCATGCTTCTAATCCCAGCGGTTTGGGAGGCCGAGGAGGGTAGATCACTTGAGCTCAGGAGTTTGAGACCTAGGCAACATAGAGAGATCCGATCTTTCCAAAGACACAAAAATTAATCGGGCATGGTGGCACATACCTGTAGTCCCAGCCACTTGGGAGGCTGAGGTGGGAGGATCGCTTGAGCCCAGGAGGGAGAAACTGCAGTGAGCCATGAGTGCACCACTGCACTGCAGCCTGGGTGACACATTAAGACGCTGAGAAAGAAAAGAAAAGAGAAAAAAGAAAAGAAAGGAAAAGGAAGGAAGGAAAGAAGGAAGGAAGGAAGGAAGGAAGGAAGGAAGGAAGGAAGGAAGGAAGGAAGGAAGGAAGGAAGGAAGGAAGGCAATAAAGAATAACACTATCAACTAACTTGACCTAACTGCCATTTATTGAACACTCTACCCAATGACAATAGAGCACATATTCTTTTGACGGGCACAGGAAACATCCACCAAGATCAATCATATTATGGCCTTAAAATAAGACTGAAATTTAAAATGATTGATGTCATACAGTGTTCTCTCACTACAACGGAATTAAACCAGAAATCAGTAAATCCCCAAATATTTCGAAATTAAACAGCATACTTCTAAATAATCCACAGGTCAAAGAAGAAATCACGAGGGGAATTTAAAAAATATTTTGAACTCAACGCAAATAGAAAGCACAACATATCAAAAAAATTGATGTTAGACGAAAATGTATATCCTTTAATGCTTACTTAGAAAAGTCTGTATAGCAGAGTGATGAAAGTACTTACAGTTCTAGCACTCAGAATAATTTCATTTTGTAGATCTCTAGGCAAAGTTTCACAGCCATTGGAAGTACGACATCTCTCCTTTACCTTATCTCCCCAAAATAACTCAAGCTCTTTGTAATATGGGTGCTTCTGAAACAAAGATGGCCCTGCTGGGTTACCTCTGTGCAGGAGGAAGGCTGTGGGGTTGGATGAGTGCTTCTCGAACCTTACTGTGCCTATGAATCACCTAGGGGTCTTGTAAATGCAGGTCTCTGATCTAAAGGTGCCTGGGATGCTGCATTTCTGACACATTCCCTAGTGAGGCAGCTGCTGCTGGTCCACAGACCACATTTGAGTAGCAGGGATACACACATTTCATTTTAACCAGGAACAACAATTCCCACCAAATCTGGTTTTTCATTTCACTCTCCCCTCTCTGGAGAAAGTGCTGAGCAAAGGTCAGTGGGTGACTGGGGTGAAGTCACTATAGAAGAGACAGGGCTCACCAGTGACCATTTGGTCAATTTAAGTAGCAGGTGCTTGATTGAGGTCAGGGCTAGCTTTAATACACATGACTTAAAATGTTCTGAAACCTTTCTTTAATGTCTAAAATTACTTTGGACTCCAACCAGTTTTTTTTTTTTTAACATCAGCAGGGCTCTTACCATATATAATGTAAAATCTTAAAATGAGGCTGGTTCTGGGCTTAATATTACCAGTTTCTGCAGCATGATAGGCTGACTCCTGGCTGACCCAGTTTCTTGATCCCTGGAGCTAGGTGTAGGTGTTTATTATGCCCAGCAGATAATATGCTAGCACTACCACAGCCCTATAGAAGAGCCAAGAGAAAAGGGGGGAAACACATGGGCAATGCTTCAGGTAGCTATTCTGTGCAGACATCTAAATGATAATCCACAGCTCTGAAAGAAGGGTTGCATTCAGAACCATAAAAATAGTCTACACTTTTAGAGCAAAGATTTTTGTTCACCTGTATCTTTCTCACCTCCAAATGGCCACCTCCCATCCCAGAAAGCTCAATGATGGAACACTAAAAGCACCTTCCTGAAGGCATGGCTTTCTGGCACACACACAAAAAATTACATAGCATTAAAATGACCTCCTTTTAAAAAGCAAAACAAACAAACAAAAAATTGAACTCCATAATAATATGTGCATATTTAGAACCGCAGATAATTCCAGTTACAAATTCATTTCTATAGGACTTTAAAAACTTTGATAAGATTAGTTGAATGGCATTAGATAAACTTTCTTAGTTCACTCATCAGGCCCATACAAAGGGAGAGCAAATGCCTCTTAAATGTCAGGGAACCAACCTGGAGTTAAGAGTTTGAGTAATTCATTTTCAGGACCTAGATTACACAGGTCTAAAATGAGAGTCACCAAGCTACATACAGCTCATGCGCCAGTCACCTAGTTTTATAAATAAAGTTTCAATAGAATACAGCCATGTCTGTCTGTTGAAGTATTGCTTCCGCACTGCCACGACACAGTTGAGTAGCTGAGACAAAGATCACACCTGCAAAGCTGAAAATATTTACCATTTGGCCCTTTAAGAAAAATGTTCCAACCCTTGCTCTAGAAGGATAACCAAGGACTAAGAAGTTTTAAGGAGGTAGAAAATTATTCCACTGAGCAGAAAGCTATCAATGATCACAGTACAAAATTCAAATGAAGTGTCTTTGTGAAGTAGTGAGTTTCCTGTAGCTGGAAGTGTTTAAGCAGCTCTGAAAGGACTCCCGGCTTAGAACTGTGCTGAAGGAGATGTATGCACCATTCAAAGGTACACCATTAAATCACTTCTGAGATTCTGCAGCATTTTATGTCATCAATTACTCAGAGGTCCAGATTAGACTTCTTGAAAAATAGTCACTTGACTAACAAAGAAAACATCTTACATTCTAACTAAGAAAATTAGGCTCGCTAAGGAGATCCCTGGGTATCTTCTGATTGCCAGTTCATCTGTAATTGGCCCAATGCAGTGACTCCACTGGACAGCAGCCATGTCTAATTCTGTGGCCATTATAAGTCTTAACTTGCTATGGTTGTTCCACAGAGATCTGTAAATATAATTTAATGATGTTTCTGTGTAATCCAGATTGCCAGATCTTTCTGCAACCTTACAGAGAATGCCGAGGCAGAAAATATATGTGTCAACCCAATTATATACTCTGAAATATCTGCTGCACGGTTAGATACTGTATTCTAGAAATTCAGGTGGATGGGCTAGTGGAAGAATAAAGTAAGGCTTAAAAAGATGTCAAAGATTCATCCTTGTTATTCATTTCTTAACAAAATTGCTTTTAAAATAAACTAAGGTTTGGGATGGGTATTTTTTGGAAGTTTCCAATTAAAGTGTTTGACATGTCTACTACATTTTAGTTAGGGAGCCCCATGAGATTGATGTGAGCTCCATTTCCTTGCCAGAGGAACACACTTTGCAATTCTCAAGCCAGTTCTTTCTTTGACCAATTTGGCAGAGCAACTGGCTGGGTTTGCAGGTAGTAGAGCGAGCACTCTTAGTAAAATGTTCATTTTTATGGTGTTGGCTTCCACCTAAATATCAGCGGGAGGCAATACCACTTGGTCAAGTCTGCCTTCAAGCTACATCAAAGGCTCTGAGCTTAATATGGCCGGGAAGAGAGTAATCCAACAACATTTGAAGCTTTGGGTTGTAGCCAAGGATAAGTAGGTTGAGAATTTTAGCTCTCACTCTAAATTAGAGTCACTTAAGCTGTATCCTGAGATGGATCCATCCAACATCACTGCCAATACAGTTCAGGACAAGAAGCGAGGTGGGCAGAATTACAGCTCAAACATCTCAGAATGGGCAGAAGTGGACAAGTGTGAGGAGGTTATCTTATATTTAGTCATAAAGTGTTTGATGACCATGGAAACCTGACTTAAAAAGAAATGAAAAATAGCCAAGTTATTTAAAATCTTACCATTTTAAGTCTTTCAAATAAAGGTCATTTTGTTTTTTAAGAATAGGGAATAAAAAGTCAAAGAGGACTTTAAATTTTTTTTAAAAAAATTTCAAGTTCCAAAACCAGCTGGAAAAATCTCAAGATACACCTAGTCATGGCTGCTACATTTATATAGGTCATTTAATTAAGCAGCCAAAAGACAGGTAAAACACAAGCAAGCCATCCAATAAAAATAAAAGTTATTGTTATGGCAAAAGTCACTGTGAGAATGTCAAGCTAAAACACTGCACTGCACAATTTCAGAAACTCCAAAGAATAAAAATATCTGCTCAGCTTTCAGTTTCAGATCTCCTCTGCTTCCTCATCCTGCCCTTATCATTTCCTCATTGATATTCTCCCAAACATATCTCTATCATAGTACCTCTGTAGTTCGGAAGTTCCATGTATCTACACATCAGCCTCTCCTTCGGAACAGCATGCTCTTAGACGAATGTGGCCTTAGTATTTCAGGATCCTTGGCACCTGGCAAATCAGCCAGCACACAGTAGGCACCCAGATGTTCAAGGGCACACAGCATGTAAAACGTTTGAGCTAGCACACTCAAATGTTGATGTTGAATGTTTCAATGTTGATGTAGATCTACAAATGGCATTGACAGTGAGTAAAAGAACCCTCAGTGTTCACGGCACCCACCCTTAAGCATCCTGTCTCACCCCCTGTGCACATGGCCAGAATCTGTGCCTCTGTTTCCACCAGTTCCATCCTCTGAAGTGCATACCCCTTCCTCTTTAAATCCTACCCACCCTTTAAGGCAGTACTTCTCAAACTCTGGCCCATGAACCACTTGATTAAAAACCATGTGGGATGCTTCTTAAAATGCAGATTCCTTGGTCCCAGATCAGACAAACTGAATTGAAATCTCTGGGAGTAAGCCCCTCCATTGATTCCGATGCCCATTATCCACAAACCATACTTTAAGAAAGTTTAATGTCAAGTCAAACCTGGTAGTGATGCCTTCACAATGAATCAACCAGGCGATGTCACGGTGTCCCATCTGCACTCAGGGCTGTGCATGACACATAACCACTTGGCAAAAGACTCCAGTCCCACACACATGGTGACATAATACAGGGTGTAGGCTCATCCTCAGAGGAGATCCCAAAGGCACGACCATAGAGATAGGTGTGGGACCTACTGGATCCCATGACAACAGGCTATAGTTCCTTTGACCATTTATTATTGATTTGGAGCAGTAATTTGTTTTGCCCCTGCCTCGTTCTGAAAATAGATCTAAGACAACTTATAGAAATACCATTTTACGGAATAAACATTGAACATATGTGGAAATAGGAATGAAGGGAAAATGGGGCAAGAAAATAAGATACTGTTAATATAGGATAATAAATATCATATGATAAAGAGAGGTTGCTCTGAGTTTCATAGTGGCCAAAGAATATAGAAACATGATCATTTACAAGAGTCTCAATATTCATAAGATAAAACAACTGTTGGTTAGAAAAATGCTGAATTTTCCTGATACTGGCCATCTGAGCTAAGCACAGCTTCATACTCTGCAAAGCATATTGGTGACGTGGAATCCTGATCTCCATCCCTCCCCAGTGGGGGTACAAGTGTTCATCAGTGATTGCCTTTTGTGGATGAAACACACTGTGGACAATGGAAATCTGCGGGAAAGTGCTAAGCTCTTGTCCTGAAGGGTAGAATACCAGTAGCATCAATGTGGAAGATCAAAATGGTGATACTACAGATCTTGCCTCTTTTACCAAGACACCTCATGTAGCTAAATAATACAGGATTTCCAGATTTTTTGCTTTGACAGATTCATCCTCTACTGATTCCAGGATTAGGACATCATCATATCACAGCAGGAAATTCACAATCCTAGAGATGGGGGTATCGTGAGATGCAAGAACATTAGAGGACTCTGGAAATTATGGGAGTATGAACTTCTGAAATTGTACGACTAAGGAATTGGAAATGTTTCTCAGGACATGATGATTATCTGGACATTGTCAATGAATCTTGATCGTTCACCTTGGTAAGCCTAATAACCGGAAACATCTCCACCCCAGTCAGAAGCTGACTGTAGGAACTGAGCTTATTCATGGGGTATTTGTGGTCCTCCAAACTGGTATAGCCCCCAAGGGTCCTACTTCATTTTACCCTGCATTGACATAATGCTTCAGCTTCATACATTTCTCTCATAAGCATGATTTGCTCAAGTGCCAGAGGGTCCATCATATATAAGTTTCTAGAACTTAGAAACCCAATAAGTGCTGCCTAAAGTGTTCCACTTTTCTTTTTGATGGTTTCCTGCTCTTAGCATAAGAGGATGATGTCTGAAATAGTGTGACAGGTATGGAACATGAAGATCTTTTTAATGGCCCCTTATTGCAAACAATTCTAATAAAAGCTTATAACTACTGAGTACTTAAGAGGTACCAACCACTGGGCTAGGCTCTTTACATGTATCATCTCAATCCTCCCAACCACCCTGAGAACTCAATGCAGTTATTATTTCCATTTCACAGTGCTAAACTGGAGCACAGAGAGGAAAACTCACCTAAAACCAAACACTCTCCAAGGGGTAAGGCCCATATTCAAACACAGTCTGACTCCAACACCTGCCAATCAACTGCCAGCATCCCAGATCACTCCAATTTAAAAGGTTCCAAGGGAACAAAGCCCTGCATGAATAACACTGTACTCATTTCTTATTGCTGCCTTCAGAAACTGAGCAGCTCGGAACAACACAAATGTATTCTCTCACAGGCCCGCAGGTTAGAATTCCATAGCCTGGCACAGTGGCTCATGCCTGTAATCCCAGCACTTTGGGAGGCTGAGGCAGGAGGATCACTTGAGGCCAGGAGTTCATGACCAACCTGGACAACATGGAGAAACTCCATCTCTAAAAAAAAATAATAATAAAATAAAATAAAATAAAATAAAATTAGCTAGGCAAGGTAGTGCATGCCTGTACTCTCAGCTACTGGGGAGGCTGAGAGGATCGCTTGAGCCCAGGGCGCTGAGGCTACAGTGAGCCATTATTGTACCACTGCACTTCGGTCTGGGCAAAAGAGCAAGACCTTGTCTGAAAAAGAAAAAAAACATTCAACAGGGTTCTCCCTGTGCTAAAATCCAGGTGTCAGCAAGGACTGTGCTTCTATCTGGAGGGAAGAGGGAGGATATGTTTCCTTTGCTCATTCAGGTTGTTGGCAGAATCCAGCTCCTCACAAGTACACAGCTGGGCTCCCCATTTCTTTGCTGGCTGTCAGCTCAGGGCCATTTCCAGCTTCCAGAGGTCACTGCATTCCTCAGCCTGGGACCCCTTCCTCCATCTTCAAAGGTGCTCATGTTTCAGGTCCCTCTTGCCTCTTCTTCCATCAAATCCCTCTGATTCTTCTGCCTTCCTCTTCTCCATTTATAAGGGGCTATGTGATTAATAATCCAGGATAATCTCCCTATTTTATGACCAGCTGCTCAGCAACCATAATTCCCTTTTGCTATATACGGTGGTATATTCATGGATGCAACACCAGGAGGCAAAGCTCACAGGGCTGGAATCCCGCCTACCGCAAACACTGACATCGAACATCTAAACTTCTCTAAATCATCTCCCATACACAGGGCTGCCCTTGTTTTTGTGAACCGAGGTAATGAAGCTTTGTGGATTGTACTTGGTAAATAAAACTTCTTAAGAGTCAGGACTTATGGGATTCATTCAGGAGGTAGAAAGGAGGAGAGTGTCACCGGTTTGAACTGGCACTGACTAATCCCCACCCCCAGGAGATGACAGCGCTCTCACATGCTACCTGGAACAGGTGTGAGTTGGCCAACAGAGTAGAGACAAACCAGGTGGCAAATGAAGCTGGATTTCAATCTGGTCATTTCAAGTGGCTGAGCACCTGTGAACAAGGCCCAGCTCGCTGACGAAGTTTCCCCGTGGGCCAACTAGCTTCAAAGACGGGAATACTGTCTGCACCCTGACGGCAGATGACGCTCCTAATTCTAAGCAACCAGCTCACAAATGTGTGTTTTTAACTGTAAGGAGGAATGAGGGAAAGAGTTCCAGGAGGACCAGGTTAAGTCTATTTAAATGTCTATTTAAATTGTAACCTCTCCGATTTTAGTTACTGGAATTAGTACTTTTTCCACAAGTTTTAATCTCTTGGGTGCAATTCACGAATTTGTCACCTAATTGCCCCTCTTGATTAAACAGTCTACATTTAATTGCAGGAAGGAAAAAAAATGTAAACTATTTTAAAATTTCAAAAAGACCCTCAAATGCTATAAATACAGATTAAATGGCCGGAGCGGGGGTTGTTACCTAGACAATTGCAAAAATGCCCCAGTTGGTCTCCCATTTCAGGCCTTTTCCACACTGCAGCCAGGAATATCTCCCAAAGCACACATCAGTCATTCAACAGTGTTACTAAAAAGTTGTAAATAGTTCCTCATTGCCTACAAAATAAAGTCCAAACTCCTTAGACTGGCTTCATTATCCCTCACCATCTGGTGTCAGCCTACCTTTGCAATCTCTTCCCCTGCCGAGTCCTGTGCCACCACCAGTAGCCACTCACGCTTGGATCCAGGCACCTCAGACCTCTCACGGCTCCCAGAGCACCATCGAATCAATCCTGCCCCTGGTGCATTCCTCGGGCGGGAAAGGCTTTGCCTCTGTACCTACCAAGGGAAATCCAATTTCTCTTTCCACACTCAGCCTGAATGTCATGTACCCTGAACTTAACCATACCTTCCTTGGTGCTCCATCAATATTCTCTCTCTCTCTCTCTCTCTCTCTTTTTTTTTCTTAAGACAGTTTCACTCTTGTCACCTAGGCTGGAGGGTAGTGACACAATCTCAGCTCACTGCAACCTCCGCCTCCTGGGTTCAAGTGATTCTCCTGCCTCAGCCTCCCAAGTAGCTGGGATTACAGGTGTGCACCACCGCACCTGGCCTCTTTTGTTTTTTACCTCTATCATAGACACAATCATGCTCTGTTTGGGCCAGCCATCTGTGCATCTCCTTCCCTCAAGTCAGCTGCGACATCTTCCTGTTATTTGTATCCTCATCCTGCCCCCTCCCTACTACAGTCAGTGCTCACTGCAGTGCCTTGAAAGGGATCAATAAACACTGGACAACCAAATTAACTCTGTCATGTCTAACACTGAAGATACTCCCTGAGTTTAAAAAACCTTTTATTTAAGCCTGGGCATGGTGGCTCACGCCTGTAATCTCAGTGCCTTGGAAAGACAAGGTAGGAGGATCACTTGAGGCCAGGAATCTGACACCAGCCTGGGCAACAGAGTGAGACCCCATGTCTATATAAAAAAAAAGAAACAGCTGAGTGTGGTGGTATATGCCTGTAGTCCCAGCTACTCGGGAGGCTAGGGTGGGAGGATCGCTTGAGCCCGGGAGTTTGAGGCTGCCTTGAGCCATGATTGCACCACTGCACTCCAGCCTGGGTGACAGATGGAGACTCTGACTCCAAACAAAACAAAACAAAAACTCTTTCGTTCAGGGAGTCCTCAGATGCCATTTGGTTAGAGACACACTGTCACTGCATCTCCCAGAACATAACACAATGCAGCAACAGGACCTATACACTTTTTCCTTCATAGGCTATTTGAAATCCTTTTATAAATAGATCTTTTGGGCATTCCACACACAAAACATTATTAAAACCATGAACAGAGTTCCATGTCTGGCAATGGCCAATAAGATCCTATTGGACTGACCTGCCCACAGATTAGAAACATAAACTCTGGCAAAAACGATTTTTAAAAAATAACACCTGGCTACCTGAAGATGCTGGAGATTGACCAAAACCAGGCACATCTGGGCACTGACACTGGAAGCAGGAAACAGCACGGGATATATTTCCCAATTTCATGACTTCTGGCTTAAAGGGAGGGCCTGGTCTGCACCAGGCTGGCCAGCAGGAATGCCAACAGGAAACCAGCAGTCTTTCTGCCTGGAGAATCAGAGAACAGATTTGGGGCATCCCAGAAAGGAAGGGAACCTCGGAAAGGAAAGATGAAGAGAGGCATGGTCCTACGTTCTGGGTGACTCCTGGACCACCCATGCTTAGGGCAGATAACAAGCAGCCTGAGGGAACTTTCTAGTAATGTTCTGTATCTTGACAGAGGTGTGGGTTACACTGGTGTATATACACATCAAAACTCATCAAATGGTATGCTTAAGAAATGTACATTTCATTGTATAGAAATTTTACCTCAAAAAACTGTAAACATTGAACTTTAATGGCAGGCAAGCAGAATTATTTAGAAAGCAGTGTACTGATGTATGCAACTTTTTTTTTTCTTTCTTTTTTTTTTTTTTTTGAGATGGAGTCTCACTCTGTTGCCCAGAGTGAAGTGCAGTGGTGCAATCTCGGCTCACTGCAACCTTAGCCTCCTGGGTTCAAGTTATTCTCCTGCCTTGGCCTCCTGAGTAGCTGGGACTACAGGCATACATCACCACACCAGGCTAATTTTTGTATTTTTAGTAGAGACAGGGCTTCACATTTGACACCAAACTCCTGACCTCAGGTGATCCGCCCACCTTGGCCTCCCAAAGTGCTGGGATTACAAGCATGAGCAAACATGTCTGGTGATGTCTGCAACTTTACTTTGAATTCTATCAAAAAAAAAAAAAAAAAAAAAAAAAAAAAGATGGACAGCTGAATGGGAAAACGGATGGATAAACAGAATAGATACCTGATAAAGCAGATACAGTAAATGTTAATCACAGAATCTAAGTGGAGGATACAGATATTTGCTATACAATCTTGCCCTTTTTCCATATGTTGAAATTTTGTTCACAATAAAATGCTGGTAAAAGTTAAAAGATGCATCACAACTTGGAATTTGCTTCCTCAAAAAGGTGTGGAAGTAAATCACCATATTTGTAGAAATCAACATGAAGGAAGCCAGGAATTCATTGTGGAACTGTAAACAGAAAGCACTTAGGTAAGAGTTTAGTAAAACATGTTTGCTGCCCAGTAGGAAAAAGCAGCATGTACTACAGTTGAACCTTAGAGAATCATGGAAAGAAATTCCTCATCTCAGTGAAATGTTCTGGTGACATATTTTATTTGTGTAGTGTAACGGGGCCACCCCGGTCATCTCTGGGGTTAGCGATGCTAGGTGGCACCTCAGGAGAAGTTTTGATTCTGAGTTCAGCTTCCTATGAGCCAGGTCTCAAGCACCAAGCGGCCACGAAAACATCACACTCAATGAGAGAGGGAGGGAGAGCATGCATGAGAAGAAACAAGCATTTATCCTGCCCTGAAAACAAAGTCCTCTAGGTGAACAAGAAATCAGAGATGCCCAATCCACTGGCTTCAGAAAAGAGCATCTCATGTCATCCAACACTGAGAGAAGAATAGCAGTGCCCTAGTTAGATTGCATCCTACAGGCACAAGATAAATGATTCTCACAGAAGCCAGCCAAATGGAAAAAGAGGGCACAGATATTTCAATTGTCAAAACGCATTAACCTTGTCAATCCTGAATAATGCAACATTACATACCATCTCTTGTTCCTAAATACAGCCCCCCAAAATAAAAAGCAAAACAACAATAAACTACTTATTTGGGAGGGGGGGAGGGAGTATACACTATAGAATACACTTTCCTCTATATCTACAAATATTTTGGAAGTGTAAAAATACAGAAGATTACCACTTGATAGGACAGATGCATCTGAAATTATTTTCATTTTCCCCTTGCTACATCCTTGAAGTTCATGGAATAAAACGTGAAAGATATTTGCTACTTCTGTGGTCTGTGTCAAGCCATCTCTCTCTCTCCCTTTGCTCCATCCTAAGACTCCACTATATCCTGGAAATGAAAGTGTTTATATCTCACATACTCTGGTAAGGAGTGCAAAATTTAAGTGGGATAAGAAGACGGAGGGAAAGGTCTCTGTTCCAGGACCTACCTGTCTCATTATACATAATTTAAGTACTGAAGAGTTGTTTAATTTTAAACAACTTTTATAGCAGTCTATAAAAAGAGAAACATCACATCTTGTATGTGCCTACTCTGATTTGACATTTTTTCCAACCTATTTGGACGCACTTGTGCCCACTTAAGCAGGCTCTCCGGATTGGCCACTCAGGGTTTAATTCTGCCTGATTCATTTCACCAATAGTCTGGAAATACAGTGAGGCAATAATGCACATCTGTTTCGGGCAACGAACCAAGAGACCACCCGCCCCCTGGGTAAAGGTATCTCAATCCTGCCCACAGCTTTGATCAGTTTTCAGTTTTTAAATGCTCCCTGTTGCCTAGTGGGGAGCTAAGTGACTTTGCTTCAATAGACATTATGTCACCCCTCAGTCCTTATGTAAACGGAATGTCTAACACCTTCACAATGTATGCCAAGCCTGCCAGCCTGAAGTGGAGGTTGACAAGATAAGTGTTTTGCAGCGGCACCTGCGCGAAGAGTCGTGCCTCCTCGCATGCACGAAAGCGCGAAGCTTTCTGCCTGGCACAGCCAGGAAATTTAAATTTAGACTCAGTAGCATGTCTTTCTGACTTGTATTCATGCTTATTAAAGTCATAATGACATCAGATAGAAGGAAAATAATATTTCTTCTTCCCGAAGCCTTTTAAAAAATGTTAGAAAGTCACAGAACATACACCCTGCGAGAGGAAGGTAACTTCTCTTTTCCCTTTTTATAACCACTGCCGCATACAGAACTTGATGAGCATTTCTTATAACGGCACACATGCTTCACAGTGTATAATTCTCTCATTCAAATGCTTGATGTTATTTGTAATGAGAGAATGGAAGGAGACGGCATACACCGGTTTTATTTTTGAGAAACTGACCTACATTTACCCAGTGTGCACCTATCGAGTATCAACTAAGGAAAGGCACCACGTTAGGCACTTGGGGGGAGGGGGGATGTGTCAAAGATAAATAAAACATTTTAATAGGATAGGAATCAGAGAAGTCAGTGTTGAAGGCGATTCAACGAATCCCACAGCTGAGGGGTAGCAGAGCCAACAGTGGAACTTCAGGCTCCCAACTCCTTCGTTGAAGCCACATGGAGCTCAGCTGCAAACAGACATCAGAAATTAGAATGCTGCTCTAGGCTGGGTCTGGGGGCTCATGCCTGTAAGCCCAGCACGTTTGGAGGCCAAAGCAGGAGGATCGCTTGAGCCCAGGAGTTTGAGACTAGCCTGGGCAACATAATGAGACCCGTCTCTACAAAAAATTAAAACAACTAGCCAGGCATGGTGGTACATGCCTAGTAGCCCAGCTACTCAAGAGGCTGAGGTGGGAGGATCACTTGAGCCCAAGAGTTCGAGGTTGCAGTGACCTATAATTGCACCACTGCATCCCACCCTGGGTGAGAGACAGATCCTGTCTCTACTAAAAATAAAAATAAAATAGAATGCTGCTCTATGCCTCTCTGCATAGGACAAGTCCCCTGTCATTTGGCCCCAAATGTTCTTCCAAGGAGTCATGGCACGAGGGTAAGCAAATTTCAGAAAGCCTTTCTTGACGAGATGGCATTTGAGCTGGGGCTTAAAAAACAAAATTGAGAACATGGCAATGGGTAGTTTCACTAGGTAAACAGGCAAAATCACAGAGCAGAGTGTGCTGGCTAGATAACAGTATATGAAAAGATGAGTAGAGGAGACGGACAGAGTGGACCTCAGAGACATCAGCTTAATCTAGCGGCCACAGGAGCCAGAGAAGGTGATGGAAGAGGACTAATAGATCACACCTGCACCACAGAAAAGCCAACCTAGCAGGGATGCAGGGTTGGATTCGCAGCAGAGAGACCACTGCAACAGTCAAGGCCAACGATTATAAAGACCTTGTGCAGGGAACTTAGGGATAGATGGAAAAGAAGATGGGAAGGCAGGAGTAAGAGATTTCAAAAGCAGGATCACTGAGCCTGGCAACTGACTTGATGTGGGCATGAGGGCAAAGATTGAAGTTAAGCCTGAGTAACTAGCACTGTGGTTCCCAAACCTCAGCCACTGCTTGTTAAAATGCAGATTCCCACACCCAAATCCCCCAAGTCAGGGGTGGGGTCCAAGAAGCTGTTTGTTAATAGATCTGTGCTGATCCACAAACTTTGTTACCAGCTTGCAACGAGAGTACAGAAATGGAGTGTTTAGACAGTTTAATAGCAAGTTGACTGACAACTTTCTACAAATGGAACCTAATGATTAAAAGTCGAGGCTTGATTTTGAACATATTTCGGGGTTTTTTCATGTCATTTTTCTAGCAAAAGTATGGGTCCACAAAATTTAAATTAAAACAAAAATTTGAAAATTTGAAAAACCAAGTGGTTCTTGCACAAAGTTTGAGAAAAGCTGTGCTGCATGGGTCTGGGATGGGACCACACTTGGGGCATGCTCTGAACAGATGGGTCATAAGAGAGAAGGCAGACACATGAGGAGGCACTCACAGCTGGGGGACATCTCTGCAGCTGTATCCATCTCACTTTCTGAACACAACGGCTACCACCAGGCCACCGAGCCTCGGTGGCAGGTCACCTGGGAGCCTGGTACATGCCCATCATCCTGACCTTTGGCCACATGTTATCTTTTTACTCCTGCAGCTGGGTGTGACCTCCTCCCTACGCCCAGCTCCCTGCCTGTGTCCTGTCTCAGCCCAGTGTACAGGTCTCTGCCACATGCCAACCCTTCTGAACCTTTTGTTGTATTTCAGAAAATATCCCCAAATATAGCAGCATCTTCGAGACAGGAAAGGAACCAAGAGTGAGCAGGCCGTATTGTAGAAACTAAGGAGAGGATTTTTTAGAAGAGCTAAAAAATAGCCCAGTAGGGAAAAATGCATAGTCAACATGATCAAGGCTTTTGGAAAGGAGGATGAGGACTCAGGACACAGTCATTAGCTGCCTTCAATGAAACACTTGCAGCCGAGGGATGGGGATGGAAGTCAGACCACAAGAGCAGAGGAGACAGTGGGAAGGAAAGAGTAACATCCCCAAATGGTGGGCCGGTAGGGGACAGTTAAGTTATTTCCCAAAACTGTTCTATTGCGTGACTGGGTGCTATTTGGAATATTCAGTTAACATTACTCTAAATATCAATTTTCTCCAAAAACCTCCAAATTCTCACCTATCTTACTATTTACTAGTTCTTACTGCATAGTTGCAGCCATAAAAGTGTATTTGCCTTGCTGAGATAATAAGATAACAAGTGACATCAGCCATTCTTTAAGGCAAAAGGCCATAAAGAAATACAATACTTGTATTTTTGTGCAGAAAAAAAATGCAATTTCTATTTAAGCTTCCAGAACATTTGCAGAAGGATGAGGATAGGGAAAATGTCAGGGGTAAATTGGAGTCTACTTTCCTAGAGTTCTTGGATTTGTGCCCTACCCAAATTGCCCAAATTTAAAACAGAAACAGAGAAACACAGGGAAGCATCTTTGTGTTGTGTTCCGGCAGGATCAAATCTTTTAAATTTCAGTCTTTAGAGACAAAATGCTGACAGCGTCACCACAACACAAAACTACTCCCAGACACTTGCTTTCAAAATTAGAAAAGAGGTCTGCCTATTTGTATTATTATTTCCCAAAATCAATGTGGAAAGTGAGATACAGGGTAAAGGCCAGCTGCCAAGAACAGACTTGACCCTAAGAAGATTTGACCCCATGGTTCTCTGATCCAAGAACACAAGCCATGAGGATCTTTAGGAAATTCCATTCTTAAGGATGTTCAAAGCCCATAGGAGAAAAGCAAGAAGAGCCACAATGTCAATGAAAGATGGGACTTTGCACAGCACTTCCTGTGTATTAGGAGTGATGATTTCATTCCCTAGCATAGGAGATTCTTTCAAGTGTAGCTCAGAATGTATTCACTATTTTCCCTGCAGTGACAGTTGCAGCCGTGCCTACCTATGTCTAAGTTTATCGAACTGTACACTTTAAGCAGTTCCTTGTATGTCAATGTGTCAAATTAAGCTGTATTACCAAAAATTTTTTAAAGTATCATCTGGGGAATTACCTAGTCTGGGATTTCTCAACTGTGATCCAGGGAATGAAGAGCCCTTAGCTCTTAGAGTACAACCAGGAACAGAACCTTCTGCAAGAGTTTACAACAGAGGGGATTTAACACGGGGATCTGGTGGCACAGAAGCGGGAGTGCTACGCGGCCAAGCAGGTCATGGTGAGGCAGCCCATGGATTGTCAACTGCAGGAAGCCACGTTCCCTCTCATGAAGGAGAGAGGAGAGCCCAGGGGTCCCTAGCATAAGGTGGAAAAAGGAGACCCATCCAGAGAGAGCTGGAGCCACAGAAGAGCAAAGCAGCTGGAAACGCAGCCTCCTGGGGTCCCTCCCCTGATCTATGAGGACAACAGGAGAAGGTTCAGGAGTGGGTGTAGGGGCACAGAGGCCTGGGTCTGACTCAAGGGGGTTTCAGCCAAAAGGGATTAAACAGTAAAAGTCAGTTCAAACAAAACTCTGTTGAACCAAGTTAGCAGGCGTCTTTACTTCTGGCCTTGTCAGGGCATTAACAGGAGAAAGATTTGTAAACCTCAAAGAGAGGAATAGACTAGAAAGTGCTTCTACAGTCTTTTCTTGCAGAACATTTTGGAAAGGTAGTAACTTTTTGGAAAATGCAGATCTAGCCAATACAGTTTCCAGACAAGGAAAGAGACGTAGAAATTTGATTGAGTGGTTTGAACAAGATATTACAAAAAAGAAAAAAAAAAAAGAAGAAGAAGATATTACCAAAAAAGAATAATACTGAGAACTAGAGGCCAAAATCAAGCCTCCTGGATCTTAATCCAGTTCTCATTCCTCTATAACAAACCGATCACAAGCATGTTCCAGGACCGTCAAGGAAACCAGCTACTTAACCATTGTAGTGGGCGAAAACGAGTCGTTTCTGTGGTAGAAAACTCCCAGACTCCGTGCACGTGTATAATCTGCTCTGCTAGATCCATAATAAAGGCTCCAAAGCTATGGGTAAGAGCACATATGAAAGTGGAAATGAGTGCAATGGAGTTGCCAATTTTATTAACGGGAGGAAAAGAAGAGAAGGCAAAAAAAAAAAGGGAAAGCAAGACCGAAAGGGACGCTAACATCCACTGGGTACCACCTTCACCCCTGCAGCCCTGCGGGATCATCTACAATGATGACAGGAATGTGCATGCATAATGACAGGGTCAAACGATCTCAACTAATCAGAGTTGGTGTTAGGAGGCTCTGCCCTAAACAGACCCCATAAAAATGCAAAGGCCGGCTCCGTGGCCCTTGGGGAGAAAGGCAACTCTCCAGATATCTTTGGCTCCAGGCACCTATGGCCTTCTTACTCTTCCCTTCATACCTTAGTCCTGCCCATAGATATCACCTCTATTTCTGCTCCATTAAACTCCCACAGAGAAGTATTAAACCACAGCACATCCTAAGTCAGATGTTATGAGACAAGGCTGAATTTCTCAAGCCCATTGACATTGCCACGGCCCCAAGCTCTTACCTTTTTTTTTTTTTTTTTTTTTTTGAGATGGAGTCTCGCTTTGTCACCCAGACTAGAGTGCAGTGGTGCCATCTTCGTTCACTGCAACCTCTGCCTCCTGGGTTCGAGCGATTCTCCCGCCTCAGCCTCCCAAGTAGCTGGGATTACAGGTGTGCGCCCACACCTGGCTAATTTTTGTATTTTTAGTAGAGACAGGGTTTTGCCATGTTAGCTAGACTGGTCTTGAACTCCTGACCTCAAGTGATCTACCTGCCTCGGCCTCCCAAAGAGCTGGGATTACAGGTGTGAGCCACCGTGCCCGGCCCTCTTCCCTATTTTTAAGAGGTTTCCTCTGTAAGGGAGCAGACTAGGGTGGGAGATAAGGGGTGGGCAATATAGCTAGAATTCAGTAATACCCCACTACAATGAGTAACTGACGTGAAGAGAGATGGAGAGAATTCACTAAATGTCTCACCTGCACAATATTTGTAAAGGAATAAACACAAACCCCTAATTGCCCTCAAATGAATTGCTCCTCATTTACCACATTTCTTGTTTCCATTACTGTCTTCTCATATTTATTTACCATTAACCTGTGTAGCTCTTTTTCGTAGAAAACAGTCTAAAGGCAAATAAGCCTATTCGATATATCACTTACAAAGACCTCTGAATCGATGGCGTCTCTATTAATTTAGTTTTACTCTGATCTAAATAGCCTCTCCTGAGGAAGCCTTTTAAAGTCCCCTGATCCTGCCTCTGGGGCCAGGAAGAGATTTTTGTCAGTTTCTCAATTCTAAAGTCATATTAAGTTTTAATATAAGTTTTCAGAAAGGAAGGAAAAATATTTAACCTCTCCCCTAATAACCCCCCAAATTTTAATAATTCACAAGCACAGAATTCCTATAATTCTTGTTCATTCTTCAGCCTTCTTTATTTTACTCCCCCAAATCCTGCCTAGCATGGATCAAACAGGGCACAAGCCAGGGAGAAATTTAATCACTCATATCTCTGCCTGAGGGATTGTCTAGGTACTATGGTGACAGACACCTCAGTGAAACTATGTGGAGGAAAAAAGATTTTTAAACTCCTAGACTTAAAAAGAAAGAAAGAAAAGAAGAAAGATTTCTGATGGATTTGTTGTCAACACATAGAAGCACTATAAAATAAATCCCACATGGTCATAGACAATCAAAATTACTTCTTTAGGGACCCCTTTAGTAAAACCCCAGAAACAAACTATTCTTCAACTGAGGTATTTTATAATTCTTTCTCCAAACTCTGCGTATTTTGAATTTTTATACTTTCATTGACTTGTTTTTCCTTGCTTCATGTACAGCTTCTCCACAGAGGATTTGTAGGGCAGAGGAGTTTCCTCGGCATGGTACTGTAGTGGTGGATAATGTCATTACACATTTGTCCCAATCCACAGTATCTGCAACACTAAGAGTGAACTTGGATATAACTATAGACTTTAGGTGACAATGATGTGTCCACATAAGTTCATCCAATTGCAACAAAGATACCAAACTCTGCTGGGCGATAACGGGAGAGCCTGTACACCTGTGGGGCAGGGGGTAAATGGGACATCTCTGCAAAATTTTGCTCAATTTTGCTGTGAACCTCAAACCGATCTTTAAAAAAAACCCCTCTCTTTATAAAAAGTGTACAGCTTCTCTGTTGGTAACTTATTCTGATATGGGAGTCTACAAATAAAATCTGAATAAAAATCAAAGTCAAGTAAAAACTTTTAGTCCTTAATTTTATAGTTTACAAAACTCCGTCTTTGGACTATTTAAATGTAATTCATAGATTTAAAAGGAGGGACGGAAAATAACTGGTCTCAGAGAATAAGCAAGGCTAATATTCTAAAACATCACCTGGCCTAATCAGCACATAAAACAACTCTCACCAATGATATGGTTCACTCAGGCTCTGCTGAGACACAAATCAGAATTTTTTTTCCAGCCCATGTTCATGTACAGGAAACCAACAGGACTGTAAACACAGGAACAACAATCAACAAACGCAGATGTTCTGGACGGTGAAAGGGCAAGTGGCAGGAGAGTGATAATAAGGCCTGCGGCGGATATCGGAGGTCAGGGCGGAGCGGGCTCCTGGACTCTGCCTCCGAGGGGCGCTGTTTTCCGCCCGCTGTGAATCCACTCCACTCCACTCCTCCTGGTCGCCAACTGAGCTCTCTAGTGATGAGAAAACAATCTGAACATATAATCGGCACTGTGTGGCAAGGACGGTTCAGGCCTAGGACAATCCTGACCTGGCCAGCAGGAGGATCAGTCATCAAGGGCGTATGCCTATGAATCTGAGAGTCAGGAAGGCTCTCCCACTTGGAACCAGAACCTTATCCTGCAAAAATGTTTGAAGGAGATTCTTCGACCCAGTCATCTGGGACTGTGTTTGAGATAACGAGACCATGGGGACCCATCAAGGAATTACCTGATGTAATTTAGATATCATCTCTATTATGGACCTGATCTCTTTAATAATGGAGATGGGAAGGGCAGGAAGAGAATCAGTGGATATCAGTGGAACAATGCCGCTCAAAGCAACGTGGTTTTCAACTCAATTTCAGAGCAGAAAACAATTCTTTGGGGTCAACAGTCCTTTGGCATACCAAACAAGAGGATATTTACAGATATGCATAGCATTTTCTTTTCTAAAAGTAGAGTTCTTGGAGAAGATGCTATCCACTAAGAGAAAACCCCAACAATTCCAGATTTGGGCTTCCTCGGCTCTTGCCTGGTTTTGTAATTTCTCCTTCATTATCCACTCCGGCCTGGCCAACAGCCCTATTGCTCTGATGCACTAGGATCTCTGTGTGTTTCCATGGATTGTCCCTCAACCTTAAGAGGTAACAGCAGTAAAGAGAAAATGGTGAAAACATCTAACAGATTTAACTGCAAACAAACAGATTAGATTATATCCAAGAACTTTTTAAGCTCTAAATTCTATGATCTATGGCGAACAAACATTCACCAGTCATCCCAAACTCATTTAACCAATAAACCCCAAATGGGTTTTCTGTTGCTGGGGCATCTGTGTCCCCAGAAAAACCATATTAGGGATGGTAGCTGTGTTCCCAGCCTGGCTTCAGACTCTAACTTTATGCATAGGGTGTGGAAATACCATATAGTCACATTGGAAAAAAAGTATAGAGAACAAAATCTTCAAAACACTAGTGACTGAACAAAAAATCTGATAAACTTCAGTGACCCACAATGTGTTACTGATTTCTAATGCTTGTAGCAAAAGGTGAACAGGGGGAATGCAGGTTCTGAGAACTTCTGGTACTCTCAAAATTTCAGAGGTTAATGGCACTGAAAAATTAGAGTTAACTCTAATTTTCACTAAAGTGGTGATGGCTTTCCTTCCCCTTCATGCAACTATCACCACTTTCATATATTCCAGGAGAGACTGGTGCTGTTTTCTGACTCACACGTTTCCAGTGGGTAAAAGCTGGATCAGAGATGGGAGTGAGGGTGTTGAAGAGAAGGTAAGAGCATGATCAGAAAAGAAAGTGTATTTGAACAAAGTTAACTCCACTGTCATGATGAAAACAGGGAAATAAGAACAACACAACGCACTGGTTCCTTGTGGGGAAGACAAGAGAAGATGCCAGCCATCCCCTGTATCTGCCCCCCAGGTGACAGCCTACGGCTGGAGCAGCCCAGCTGCTGGGCACGTGGCTGTGTTGTGCTGTGGGCCTCGCGGGGGTGGGACAGGATGGTTAATGTGTAACAGCTGTTTGCGTGAATGCGGACTTGGTAAATTGTCTACTCCTACCTTAGGGAGTTTCTGTAGTGATTTCTATTCCTTTTACTCAGATATTTATTAAAACTCCTAGCAAAAAACAAAATTGTCTAATTCAAATATTGTCTACTTTTCTTCCCACTACTAGAAGAACCAAAGATGGCAAAATGACTAAAATTCTGATCAGAAGAGAAAGAAAAATAGGATAAAGATCAAAGTAGAAAAATTAAAACTGTAATGACGTTGTGCTAAGTTAAACAATAGTCATTCCTGGCCGGACGCAGTGGCATAAGCCTGTAATCCCAGCACTTTGGGTGGCCGAGGCAGGCAGATCACTTGATGTCAGGAGTTTGAGACCAGCCTGGCCATCATGGTGAAACCCCAGCTCCATTAAAAATACAAAAAAAAAAAAAAAATTAGCCAGGTGTGGTGGCAGACACCTGTAATCCCAGCTACTTGGGAGGCTAAGCAGGAGAATTGATTGAGCCCAGGAGACAGAGAGGTTGCAGTGAGCCAAGATCTCGCCACTGCACTCCAGCCTGGGTGACAGAACAAGACTCTGTCTCAAAAATTAAAAAAAAAAAAAGTCATTCCCTAGAATAATTCATTTTTGATATAAGATGGGAGGCAGAAAGTGAAGGACTGGTTTGTGAAAAAGTTACAGAAAGCTGCTTAATGATGCAAGACATTGTACCCTCTTCATTCTCCTTGTCTAACTCACCTTCATAAATAGACAAGAATGAGGCAAAGATAGCAGACCTGCTATCTTTTAGTTTGCTATACTATACTACATTTGATAGCCAATATTCACAGTCAAGTAAAATATCAATTTGAAATCCAACATATAAAGTAGTTAACTCTCCGAAGACACAGGGAGGCAACAAATTATTACATGCTAAATAAAGCGCTGAACATTGTTTTTGTACTTAAACAGATTCTTATCCCAGGGTAGCCCTCCTCCAAGCTGATCAGAGGTAAGCTCTCAAATAGAGGAACAAACCATGATTCAGCACATTTAAAAAGGATTTATACCCATTCTTAGAAGGACACCCAGAGGAAACACCATCTGAGGTCTGAACAATGGTATCTGCTTGCCCTTTGATCTTAGTTTAAGAACACTTTGTACAACTTTTTTTTTTGTTGAAATGCCACTGAATTTCAGATTTACTCTTTGTAATCTCTTTAGAAGAACATCCACTGCTTCTTTGAATCACACTCTTGCAACCAAATTCTCCAAACTGTTTTTGCTGTGAGTAGCTTGCAGGCATGGATTTATTTTCTGCTAACAAAAATCTTCATAAGTACAGGTAGCTTAAACGAAAAACAGTACTACTGATGCTATGTTTAGGAGAAAGAGATAGTGCAGCATATCTAGTTACAAATACAAGTAGGGAGTATTCCATTTTTCTTCTCATTTATGTTTCCCAAGAGTAATTTTGTTCAGAAGATTGCCACTATTTTTAGCACAAATTTCTTGCTGCTTGTACTAATATATACTGATTCCCTTTTCTGAGCATCATTTGAGTTTTTTAAAATTTCCATTTAATCCTAGCATTTGGAGATCAATACCTCGTGAATTCAAATAAACAAGTGAAATCTGAAATGCAGATATTTAATTAAATGTTTTTACTACTCTCAAATGTAATGCATATTACAAATTAACATACTTATAGGTGACTAATAAAAAAGGTATATTAATAAAGCATGATGATTTACCTCAAATACTGTGAACCTCCCTGTCCTAAATGTCTTCACTTTAAACTTTTTCCTCAACAAAAATCAGGTATACCTTTCTAAATAATCAAATCTTCCAGATCAGTGAAATATGAATTTGAAGTATGGGCTATGTCTATATTTTCACTAATTCAGTCTTTTCAAAGCACCTTCCATGGGGTCAGCATTATGTTAGGCACTTGGGCTACTGTGGTAGGTTAGAATGGTTTCCGCCTTTAGAGGCTGACATCCTATGGGGGAGACAAACAAATGAGTAAGCAAATTTAACAAGAAAAAAAAAAAAACTTGTGATAAGTACAAGGAAGGAAATAAGCAGAGTGCTGTCATGGTACAGAAGTGGGTGGGATGGAGGCATGACCAGTTTAAAAATACAGAGTGGCAGAGAAGGTCTCTCTTAGGTGAATTTTAAGCTAAGACCTGAAGGATACCTCTCCAAGGTCACCAAATTGGCAGGGATGCTGATTAGGCTGCCAAGACATTTTTAGCATTAGAAAACAAATAGAAAATGGCATCTGTGGCCCTGAGTGAATGCAAGTTCACGAGCTCACCCAGGCACTCTGCACACCAGCAACCCAGGCAGCAGACGGTTAGTATTTAGAAGGTGACACATCCCAGTCTATTCACCCAGAAAGAGTTTGAAACAGTCAACATAAACAACAATGAGCTGGTTGGATGACCAGCACTTGCGCTATGAGAGAGAAATTTATCCTGTTGATTCATACTTCCTGATTGGCTGGCTGGCTTACAAGGCTCAGGGTGTTTCAAATGTATTTCATGAGTAAATTATTCCCCCAGTCCCAGGGAAGTCGGATGTTTACAACTATGTAATACTTTCCCTTGTACTTCCAGTTTGTAATTTACTTAACCTAGTAGGTATAAGAGTACTTTAAAACACAGCGCTGTAATGTTTATCTTTCTGTAGATTCTTTAATAGATGAGTCAGGTAATATGGCAGTTAACATGGCATTGACACCAATTAGGAAATCTGTAATTCTCCAGCATCCCTATATAGAGAATCCAACATTGGTACGCAATAACTTTTTTCAAATGACTGTCCTTCTTATGTTCAGAGTCATGACAATCAGATTTTACCCCATTCTAGCCTCTCATGATGAAATACCCCTTTCCTACTGCTAAATGGATTAAGATGAAATAGAATTGCTTCATTGGCAGGTGGCATGGCTTGCTGCTTGGATTCTACTTACCTGCAAAAGGTCTTCTCTTCATACTATCAGTATAGAGTCCAGAACTGGACCTACAGTAGCTATAACTTGTACAAGGAGCCCAGTGATGGGATATGAGGGGCTTGGGGTAGAATTCCCATCCTAGAACTCTTTCAGTTCCATGTCAGCCTGTCCTGGGGCCCGGAATTGCACTACTGGGTGAGTTCTCTTGAAATTTTTCAGGAGATATTTTTTATATCTTTCAAAATCCTTTATGAAAAATGTTAATATCCCTAAGGAGATAATATGTTAAAACATCACCCTAGCAGGATTAGTTGATGGCCAGCTTTAAGCAGTGTGACTCAGAGGCAGTGTGTCAGAGAAGCAAAGGAATAAGGGGAATTTGGGGGTCACTAAATACAGTAAATGTGACTGTACTTTACAAACTCGCCTTAGGCCCAGCTCTTGAAATTTCAAATACCATCTAAGGCAGTGGTTTCCAAACACTGACATCACCTGAGATCTTGACAAAACACTGACACTGCTGGGCATGGTGGCACACTCCTATCTTCCCAGCAACTCAGGAGGCTGAGGAAGGGGGATTGCTCGAGGCCAGGAGTTTGAATCCAGCCTGGGCAACGTTAGGAGATACTCTTTATTTTCGTACAAAAAATACTGCTACCTGGTTTCCACCTCCACACATTCTGATTTGACATGGAGTGACACCTGGGCATCTGGATTTTTTTAAAGGTGTTCCCCCCCACCTCCCACGTAACACCCAGGTGATTCTACTGTGTAGCAATGTTTGAAAGTTTTGCTCTTCATCTCTTACTGGGATAATGTATCCATTTCCTTCAGACACGAGGATCTCCTGTGCCAGTGTTTCTTGACCATGGTAGCATGTTAGAAAAACCTAAGGTACTTAAAAAAAATGATGCCTGTGCCCCATCCTCAAAAGATTCTGACGTAACTGATCTGGGTCTACGTAGTGACCCTAATAACCCTAGATCTCTAAGTCCCCTGGGTGATGCTACAGGGCAGCTAATTCTGAGAACCTCGGTCCAAGCCCAGGAATTGTTTTCCCAGGGACTGTAACACGATTCTCTGTGAAGTACCCAGGAGTGCCAGTCTTCCTCCTCTTTGTCCAGGTTAGGACTACCCCCAAAAGGCAATAAAACATTTCCCCAAAGCTGCCAGGAAACCTGGGGGCGGGGGAGGGGGGGTGGAAGGAGAGGAGAGGAAGAGGGCAAGGGGAGGAATTTACTGAGTCAGAAGCAGCAGAAAAGTTAGAATAAGGAACAGCGCTGGTCCTCTGCCACCCTGGCCCCCACCCACTACAAATTTTATTGACTGGCATGAGAATTTCCTTAGAATGCTTCCTGGAGGTGGCTCAACCTTGGATTTGGTTCCAATAAATTGTGAAAATTCTTGTCCAATCAGAACCTCGGGCAGTGCAAGCTGCCAGATTGGCAGGCCCTGAGCCTGGACTCCCTGTGAGATTCTGTTTCACGAATTTCCCAGGAGGATTTCTGCACCACTTGGATGCCAATCGTCCTGCCTCCACATCCTCCCCTCCCCTCCTTGGCTCTTACCCCCCACGTTCTCTCCCTCAAAGCTCAGCGGAGTTGGGAATCATAGATAGGCTGGTAAAGAAATCACCCAGATAGTCTAAGCGGGAATCATTCCGGTAAGTAATGCCGTTAAAGGACGAGCGTCTTTGACGTGGCTGGGAGACGCGTGTGCTCCTTTGGCGAGTGTCTGCTCACCCACTCCAGGGCCTGGGCACAGCCACTGTCTCACATGGGAAGGAGGCCCGCGAATACCCACCCCGCCACGCAGCTGCACCCATCCCGGGCGTAGCCACTGCACCCCTGGTCTGCCCGCCGACAGCGCGTCCCTCCATCCTATGTCTGCGCTAAATTAAGTCAGCTTATGAATGAAAAGCAGTGCAAACCGGAGGCGCTGACTCCGAAGAAAAGAGTCTTCTTCGCACCCTTCTCATTTACAGATGAGAAAACTCAAGGGGGTGGGAGGGGGGAGAAAGGGCGATGTGACTCGGTCCGGGTTTGCCACAGAACATTTGTGGCGGAGCTCGATTTAGCCGCCCTTGAATTTCCATTCTGTTGCCTGGCAACCGGTTCAGAGGAGCTCAGCGCCCAACCCCGGCCCCTACCCCGCACCCTTTCTCTGCCCGTGCAGCTTGGGCTGCATCGATCAAAGGTTCAGCCTTTGGGGACAATGGCCAAGGGCATGTGAGCGGGGGCACAGGATGGATTACCCCAGCTGAGCTTTCATCCCGCCCCAAATAGGAGCGAGCCCCGCCCGGGCGGGATCCGAGCGCCTTCTGCCGTGCTTTCGGGACTTTCCTCTGCAACCTCTCCCAGTGCCGTGGATACCTCTAAACATACTCATGCCAAGTTTTCAAAGTTCCCAACCGCTGTCGGATTCCCTAAAAGTCTCGGTGGGAAAACTGCACTCTGAGGTAAGGGGCAAAAGAAGTCAGTTTAGAGGGAATAATCGTACTGAAGAGCCCTCTTACCAGGATGGCCACACTCAGGCTGGACTTTTCTGCTGCAGTTGAGTTAACCTGATCAGAGCTGGGCAAGAGTGAAAAAAAAAAAAAAAACGCGGAACGTGCTCAGGGAGTCCGCAAAGACACGCCCGCTGGGGACAGCGCTCCCGGAGTCCCGTGTCCCGGCCGGCCAGCCGCCTCTCGGGGCCTCGGCGCGCAGCCCTGCCCGCTGCGCGGGGGAGCGCATGTGCCGCCCACCGCCGCGCAGGTGGCGAGAGCACAGCCTGCCTGTCCCCGCGTCCTCTAGAGCTCCAGGCGGGACCCGCGCGCCGGGAGCTCCTCCACTCCCTCACTCCACTCCCTGGGCCCGGGACTGAAAAGGGGGAAATGTTCTCGTCATTAGGTTACCCCAAATCCTTACCCAGGTTCACAAAGCTCATGACCATGTCTGCGTCGTTGAGGAAGGCGCTGTCCTGCGCGCTGGTCAGTGGGGACGCGCCGCCGCTGCCAGGTCCGGGGGTCAGGAGGCTCTTGCGGTTGAGCGGGTGCGCGGCGCCCGGGGCCGGCTGCCGAGGCTGGGACGAGCTGGCTCCTTCGTGGGGCCAGGGCTGCTGCCTCTCCCCCTCCGACGCCCCGTCCTCCTCGTCGTCGGCGGACAGGGCGTTGTACAGATCCAGCATGAAGAGGGGCGCGGACTTCAGCCGCCCGGGAGGGGGCTCTCCGCGAGGCGGCGGCGGCGGCGGCGGCGGCGGCTGCTGCTGCTGCTGCTGCTGCTGCTGCGGGAGCGCCGGGGGCTGCGGCTGTTGGAGGCCGTGCAGGGGCCGGGGCCGGTGTGGGAGCCCCAGCACCGACAAGATCTCCTTCTGCATCTCCCGCTTCTCGTGCGTCTTGAGCCGCCGGTAGAGGAAGCCCGAGGAGGATTGCGGCGACGGCGGCGGCTGCTCCGTGCGGCCGGGGCTCCCGCCGTCCCCCAGCAGCTGGCCCCCGGCGGCGGCGGCGGCGGCCGCGGCAGCGGGCAGGGGCGGCCGCAGCGGCGGGGGCCCGCAGCAGCTGCACAACAGCCCCCACCACCAGCACAGCCACTGCGCCCTCCGCCCCAGCCCCGGCATCCCCGCCCGGCCGGGCTGCCCCCGCGGATCCCGCGAGGCGTGGAGCGGCGGAGCGAGGCCGGAGCACGGCCGCTGTGGCCCTTGGCGTGAGCAGCCCCCGCCACCTCTCGGCGGGCTCGCTTCCCCTTCCTGGCCCTCAGTCCTTATCTCTCATGGTCGTCCGGGGCGCCCCTAGTTGCCCAGGCTAGAGGGGTGGCGAAGGGGCGATCACCGGGAGAACCGCTTGGAGGGGAGGAAGGGGAGCCCCACAGCCCCGCGCAGGTCTCTAGAGGCGCGCGGTACAGGCCAGGTGCGTCCGAGTCCTGGCTGCGCTGCAGTCTGCGCCCTGGCTCCTGGGCGGGTCGCGGCGCGGTCACTCTGGGCCTCGCTGGCCGCTCACGTGCGCTGCCCCGCGCCCTCCCTGGCGGCGGAGTGGGACCCGGGGCGGCGGGGTAGCGGGGCGGCTCACGAGCTGCGGGAGATGCCCGGCATCACCGTGGCGCACGCCCCTCCCCGGATTGCAGGGCCACTGTGAAGTTTACCCCGGCGCAGGGCCCACGCTGCGGCGACAAGGCGTCCCCAAATGCCAGTCTATTCCGTGAGGTTTAACTTCGTTCTTGCTCACGAACTCCGCGCCCCTGAGCCCTCGGTCACCGTCGCTCCCCCTCAAAATCTCCGCGCGCCGCACGCCTCAAGTGGAGGCGGCGAGGATCTTGCTTTCCGTTCGGCGCTCGCCCGGCTGCCCAGCAAACCCGCTCGCAGAAGGGATGGGAAGGAAGGGGGCCAGTGCACCCAGCAGCAGCCGCGGCGGAGGCGCTGGAATTCGCAGTCTCCAGCCTCTCCACGCCGCGCTTCCCGCAGCGGCCAACGTGGGCTTTCTGCGGCGCGCCGGGCTCAGGTACCGCACTCCAGCCCCGGGACTCCCCGCCCCGCGGTAACCGACAGGCTAGCAGCCAATCGGGACCCGAAGCTCGCGGGCTATTTAAATAGCCCCGCCCCTTCTTTCACCCTCCCTCTCCCGAGAGGCGTCGCCTCCGCCGCGCGTAGGTTTCAAGACCCGGGAATTCTTGGAGGCAAGCGGAGAGCCGCGAGGTGCCAAAGGCGAAGAGGTCGTCGCTAGTAAGAATGATCTGACCAATACCCCCCGATCTGAAACTTTCTCTTTTACCATCGTTTAAAAGGCCTAAGTTGATGCTTTAACTAAATAAAAATAATAACAGCGATTAAATCACCATACTGCCAGAATTGAGGAAGAAAAGAAAAATGATAGCTTTTCCATCCCTTCCATAGTTTCTCTTATTGATGTAATGTAGGCGTTTAGCGGACACGTGGCTTTCCACGGCAGCTGCTGGAAGTTGGGACACACCCTCTGGGAAGGCTACTCACAAACTGACCACAGAGAGGGCCACATGTAACCCAAGCCAGCGTCCTGAGGGTTTGGGGTCGCATGTGTTGACTTATCTGTTCATTTGGGCTTTGGTTTGGCTTCTTAAGCTACACCCAAAAGAAAGAGGGTGTATTCAGACAATATATTAGAAAAGTCGTCCCCTGTCTTCTTGGAAATGACTCAGTGCTTCTCCAGCTTATCTATTAATGTTGCATTTTAATATTGAAATACAATGTGACTTATATGGTGCAAGATAAAACTTGAGGAGAGGTGATAAAGATAACTCCAGGAAGAGCAGGGGCTTGGCATGCACTCTGAATAGTCAGGACAATAGATAGGGTCCTGAAACACAGGTTGCTGCGGACTTTAGGCAAGATAACACCACCAACAACACCATTTGCCAGTGAGGACGCAAATTCATTTGCCTTTACCCGCCCAAGAACATCCAGCCGTCTATGGATCGTGGAAGCAAATTCACATAAAACATTAAGGTTTTTTACCTGGTGAAAACCGTGTGGCGTAGAAAATAAAAACTGCAGTTTTCTGACTTGCCAGCCTTAGTCCAAATGGTCCTAGGCATTTGGGAGTGAAGTCAAATAGATTATAGACTGTGGGATTCATGAATTTATGACATCATAGGCTTTCTGCTGGTCCAAATCTTATAAGCATTCCTATACTATTTCCAAGAATCTATTTCTTATGGGTAAAAGTCTTTACCTCCAACCACCCACTGAGTCCTTCTTTCTAGTTCTGTCTTGGCCCAGACACAAGTGGTCATTTAGAAGAGTCTTTATTTCTACAAATATCTGATAGCTATTAATTTCAGGCCACAAAACTGAGCACCCCTGAATGCCAGTCTTTAACCATCTCTACAGGGATTTCTTCCATCTGAAAAGATAATACGATACTTCGTCTGGGATGTCAGGATCCTCAGAATTCAAGAGCCCTGTCACTTCTTTTTTCTGTATGGAACATGTTAGGGACATAAATTCACTGCAGTGCCCCACAGCAGCCAAGAGCTCTGCTCAGAAGGTCTGAAATTCCAGCAAATACACCTAGGCTTCCTGCCAAGAGCCTCCTTTTTTAAAACTTAGTTGCACCTTCTTCATAAGACTTCTGGTGAGATGCAGGCTGAGTAAAAGACTTTCCACCTATGAGGGCAGTGGGGAAGACACAGGAAACTCAACATTTCAGAGATGGATGAGGGCACCTTGGTGGGGCTATGTCATTTAAAACACAAAATCAAGGTGTGACCGACCTATTGTAGAGGTTGAGCATCAGTAACCCAAAAATCTGACATCCGAAATGCTCCAAAATCTAAAGATTTATGAGAGCTGACATGATGCCTCAGATGGAAAATTCCACACCTGACCTCATAGGATGGGACGCGGTCAAAACACAGTCAAAATTTTCATCCACAAAATTATTTGAAATATTGTATTAAATTACCTTCAGGCCATGTATCTGAGATATATATGGAACATAAATGAATTTCATGTTTAGACTTGGATCCCATCCCTAAGGTGTCTCATTATCTATATGCAAATATTCCAAAATCTAAAAATCTGAAATTTGAAATACTTCTGGTCCCAAGCATTTTGGATAAGGGATACTCAACTTGTCTATGCATCTACGGGGTGGACCTAGTGCAGAACACACACACACACACACACACACACACACACACACGCCATCTCTCCCTTTCCTTAGACACTCAGAAGTAGATGGGTTCGTATGACATGAGTCTAAAGTGACCATCAACTAAACATCTGAGCAGCAACTCTGATTCAGGTCTGTCGCAGGCTTCCCACCCCACCAAGATGGACTCTCGGTTTCTGTCGAATAGGGCTAGAATGAGGAGGTGTTGAGGGTGCTTCCAGGTGATGAACATGAGAACACACATCTCCCTTAAGAGCCAGAAGAAGCCCCCAAAAAAGATGTGCAGTGAGACATTACAATGATCACAAGGACAGTGACATCCAACTAAGGATGTGCTCCTCTTCTCTCCACTATGACTCGCAACATGTGCACATCATGTTTGCGGAACACATGCAGGCAAGCCCTTGTATCCATTGGGAAAAAGGGGACAGGAAAAGAGATACAGTTCTAGGATTTTAATAGCCTCAAAATTGGGACTACTGTTTCTCCAAGCCAATTAGATCTCTAGGTGGATAAAAATCCCCTAAAGTACACCTTGTCTACTCCCTGCTTCTGAGACCCTTCCCCATTAGACACCGCCAGTGCTCCCCTGGAAGCCTCAGGACAGGGAGCTAGACAACGTCCACATGTGATTCAAGAGGAGGAGACGTGGTGGGTGGAGTTGGAGGGACAGAAACAGATCTGGCTTTGAAGTCCGCTGGAATGTATGAACCGACTTGTTAAAATTAGAGGTAACTTCGCCCCCTGCAGGACACCAAAATATTACCGCCCCTTCCTCTGTGGGCCTGGGACAAGCTTCATTAAGTTCTCTGTGAGTGTTTCTAAAACATCTGGGTGGAAAGAGGAGGAATTCGATCAAGAAGCCGGATGTGGGAGCCAATCCACATCAAACATCTGGTTGCTTGGCTGACATTTCATGCAGACGGCCTTCAGTTTTCTGGCAATAGGTTTCCTGTCCCATCTCCCTGCCCCACTTAATGAAGAAATGAGGAACCCTCACCGAAAAGCACAGGTTCATCCCATACTTCCAGTGATAGCGGGAATAGGATGGGAATTTTGTCTTCAAGTGTTTATTAAGGCACCATGTAATTCACACAACAAATCCTTTAAACCTGTAGTTGTCCTTGTTCCTTATATATTATGAGGGTTTCTGTTATACATTTATAACACACTTGACCAAATAGTTTCTATTTTGTAAACATGCTGTTTATTAATTTGACATATTAAACACATATTCTATATTATAGTATTAGCAATAAATTGCAACTTCAGTCTTGGGTTTTATATTAAATTTTACATTGGCCCCTTTCAACTGCACTTCCTGAAGATGTAAGTTGCTCCTTTCAGAATTAACTTAATGAAAATATCTTGGCCAGGCATGGTGGCTCATGCCTGTAATAGCAACACTTTAGGAGGCTGAGGTGAGCAGATCACTTGAGCCCAGGAGTTCGAGATCAGCCTGGGCAACATAGTAAGACGTCGTTTCTACAAAAAAAAAAATAATAATACAAAAATTAGCCGGGTATGGTGGTGCACGCCTGTAGTCCCAGCTCCTCAGGAGGTTGAGGTGGGAGGATCGCTTGAGCCAGGGGGGTGGAGGTTACAGTGAGCCCAGATCACCAGATCACGCCACTGCACTCCAGCCTGGGTGATAGAGCGAGACCCTGTCTCAAAAAAAAAAAAAAAAAAAATCTTTTAAACTGTGTGGCTGTCATGTTTACAAGACTGAGGTCAAGCCTCCTTGAATTCTTGAGAAGTTCCACTCAAAAGACCAACTTTTTATCTTTACTATTAGCATAAGGACCTGAATACTTCTTAATGTTAATTTCAAAATATAATAATTTGATCAAATTTTTAAAATATCGATTTAGTTTTGAGTGGAAATAGGTAAATGGTTGCAGAGTAAGAGAAACGAAAATTTGCAAGTGAAATAAGTATTGCTTCTGAAAGCTACACCTGTAAGACAGCCTTCAAAAGCCATGTCTCATCCAAAAGTCTGTGGTAACATTTACATTCAGTCACACTCCGCTTTCACTGTCTACTCAAAAATGCTGGGCATTCACACTTCAAAATATCATTCAAGTCATCATATTTTCCTACTCATGAAGGACATCTGGTGGCAAAGTGAAAAACTAATACATAAATCTGTTTCCAGAGATTTTTTTCCACACTGTAACCCAAATAGCAAATCTGTTACTTGTACATGTTTCAAACTTTTCACACAAGCTCAGATCTCTATGATCCTAGGATTTAGGCTGTCTACACAATATTAAGCAATGGAATATTTCGAGACATCCAGATGATTAAATCATTTGTGAAATTTTCATTGAGTAATTAACATGTGCAGACTAAGTCTTCATTTTTTTTTTCTGAGCAAAACAATGCTTAACACATTTCCATGACTAGTTTTACTGTCCCTGAAGAGCTTTATTCCAAGAAATGATCGGACACTTAGGTCAACTGGGGTGCATGAGGCTCCCTGGCCTGTGCTGGCCTCTGAGCTTCAGTCCATCTTGTGACCCCACTCTGTACCTCCTGTTGTGGATGTGTCTCTGTGTCACTAGGAGGTAACCTGAAAATATAACATTATCCTGTTAGCAATCCCCCTAACTAGCAAAGCCATAACCTGTGGCACGTGGAGCCAGGGAAAACCACACTGGTGGTAAAATCAGGTTAAAATGAAAGTCACTGACAGCTTTTTGAAAAGAAGAGAAAGGCTAATTACCCAGTCTTCATTCAACACATCTTTCCATGCCTATGTGCCAGGCAGGGGTCTAGGTTTTGGGATACCAAACAGAAATCCTTGCCCACATAGATTCTAGATGGGGAAATGGACAGTAAGCAAAATAACTAGGAAAGTATATTGTGGTAGGCAGGATGTTGGTCCTCATGATTTTTGAACCTGGTTTTGAAGGGGAAGAGGCCATACGCCAGGGAATTCAGGCAACCTCTGGAAGCCAGCAAGAAAACAGCAACCCCAATCTTAATTCTGAATTCTCTCAACAACCTGAATAAGCCTAGAAGCAGATTTGCACTCAGAGCCTCCAGTTAAGAGCCAGGGCAGGTGACACCTTGATGTCAGCCTGGTGAGACCCAGAATGAAGAAGGGAGCCTAGCCTACTGGACTTCCAATCTGTGGGACCCTGTGACAATGAACTTGTGTTGTTTTAAGCCACTAAATGTGTGATGTTTTGTTTTGGCAACAATGGGAAACTAACACAAATATAGTAGGGTGATAAGTGCTGTGGAGAAAATTCAAAGAGGGGAGGGGGCTAGGGAGTGTGTGGATGGTCAGGTAAGGCATCACTTCCCGACAGAGAAGACGGTTCTTGAGCAGAGACGTGACAAGGTCAGTGGAGCCAGCCATGGGGATCCCTGCAGACAGAGCTCTCTCGGCAGTAGAAATGGTAAGTGCAAAGGCTCTGTGGCAGGGTCATGCCTGGTGAGTTTGAGAAGAACAAGAAGGCCAGTGAGGCTAGAACAGAGGACATGAGCGGGAATAACAGTAGGAAATTGGATCAGAAAGCCAAGGAGGGTGGGAATTGGGGCCAAGGTGCTGCAGGGTTCTGGACACTGGACACCTTGGAGAAGGTTTGAGCTTTTAAAAAAACGTGAGATGGCACAACATGGAAAAATCTCACAAACATAACAGTGAGGAAAAGAAGCCAGATAAGAAAAAACACATACTGTAATTCTGTTTGCATAAAATTCAAAAACAGGCTTACCTAATCTAGAAGAGAGTGTAGTGGTTCCCTTTGGAGAGAAGAGTGGGAGAATTGATCGAATGACAGCACGTGGGGTTTCCCAACAGTTGGTCTATTTCCTTACCTGGGTGGTGGTTAGACAGGTGTAGTCCATTGTAATCATTTCGTGAGTGCTACACGGAGACTCTGTATGCTTTCTGTACGTATGTTACTTTGCAATAACAACTTTGGTTTAAAAAAATCAGTATGAGAACAACAACAAACAAGCGTGAGATGGGAGGGTTGTCAGATGGTTTCAAGCGAGAAGTGACAGGAGCCAACTTAAATTTTAAGTCTCTCAGGCCACCATGTTGAGAACAGACTATGGAGTTGCCAGGGCAGAATCAGGGACACTAGTCAGGAAACTATTTATGCTCAGACAAAAAATGATAACGGCTCGTAGGGGACCTCATATGGAAACAGTGAAGGTAGAGAAAAGTAGTTGGATTCTGGACACATTTGAAGGCGAACCCAGATGATATGAGGATGTGCACGTTGCATGGAAAAACAAGCCACGCAACAAATTCTCCCTCTGTGTAGGTCCCTCCCGCTGCACAAAGCCGGGGGTAGTAGTGTGAATTTACTATGGCTGAGGAAGATCGTGTTCATGCCCTAATGTTTGTGGGTTAATATGCTGACCATGCCAAAAAAGTGGCCTGGAAAAGCTTTGGCATCAGCACCACACTACAAAACCCTCTCATAATACTCATAATAAACATTCAGAGGGCTTGCTAGGAAAGAACAGTTTCAAGACAAGTCCGCTAATAGCCTTCCCACAAGGTTCCCTATGTAGTAACATAATAGCTCCATCTCTGAATATAAAATTTCTTCCAAGATAGGAAGTTTAGCCATTAAGTATTCATTTTCAAAGGATTCCTATCAATACGGTATCCTGGATGAGTTATTGAAGCAAAAATAAGAACTTTAAGAAAAAGCTTATAGAATTGAAATAAAGTATGGAGTTTACTTAGTAATAATATGTTAATGTTGATTCATTAATTATGACGTAAAATGTCGTGTTATAATAATAGGAGACACTGGATGTAAGATATACAGGAACTCTCCGTACTATCTTTGCAATTTCTCTGTAGATTTAAAATTATGCTAAAATTAAAGCTAATTTTTTTAAAAAGCATTCTTGTAGCTTTAATCTTAGGATGTAATAATTAAAGCTCAGTTACCTCCTTTGCTGTAGAAAGTAATACATGCCTGGGCCAGGCGTGGTGGCTCACGCCTATAATACCAGCACTTTGGGAGGCTGAGGCGGGCAGATCACCTGAGGTCAGGAATTCAAGACCAGCGAGGCGGGCAGATCACCTGAGGTCAGGAATTCAAGACCAGCCTGGCCAACATGGTGAAACTCCATCTCTACTAACATTTAAAAAATTAGCCAGGTGTGGTGGTGGGCACCTGTAATCCCAGCTACCTGGGAGGCTGAGGCAGGAGAATTGCTGACACCTGGGAGGCGGAGGTTGCAGTGAGCTGAGATCACACCATTGCACTCCAGCCTGGGCAACAAGAGTGAGATGCCATCTCAAAAAACAATAATAATAATAATACATGCCTTTATTCCAATTAGATTAGTAATGACAAAATTATATCACTAAGTTTTTACTCAGGATTTAATTTATTAATCTATATTACATCAATTATTACTAAAGCCAATCTTCTTAGCTCCCAATTTACTGTTTCCTTATACATTGTCTCATGCCACTTAGTGTTGAGTTTTTCCATAACTCATTTTTAACTCAAAATTATGGGATTACATAAAGATGTTAAATTTAGTGTCAACTTTTCTTGCCTTCCTGTAGGTTACTTGCACGTTGTTTTTAGGATTCCACCTTGATTGATTGATTGATTGATTGATAACATTTTTTAGTTATCATTTTGTATAGCTTTCACACTGGTTGCTCAGGTTACTAAAATATACATTTGTGACTTATCACAGTCTATTGGTATCAACATATTTCTACTTCAGTTGAGGTTCAATTCACTTAGTTCCCTTTACTTTCCCACTATTAAATATTATTATCTCATTGTCTTACATATAAGATGGTATTATATTTTTGTTTCAACCATCAAATATGAGTTGTTTTTTTTTTTGAGACAGGGTCTCTCTCTGTTGCTCAGGCTGCAGTGCAGTGGCATGCTCATGGCTCACTGCAGCCTCAACCTCCCAGGCTCAAGCTATCCTCCCACCTCAGCCTCCCTACTAGCTGAGACTACAGGCATGCACCACCACACCTGTCTAATTTTTGTATTTGTTGTAGAGATGGGGTTTTGCCATGTTGCCCAGGCTGGTTTCAAACTCCTGGGCTCAGGTGATTTGCCCAAACTTGGCTTCCTAAAGTACTGGGATTACAGGCATGAGCCATCATACCTGGCCTAAATATGATTTCTAAAACTCATGAGGAAATTCATATTCGATTGTATGTACCAATATTTCTGCTCTTTAAATTCTTCCTCCTTCCTTCCTGATGCTCCAAGAGTCTTTCTTTTATCATTTTCTTTCTGGTTGAAGAACTCCCTTTAGTCATTCTTTAAGCATAGGTACACTAGCAACAACGTCTTTTAATTTTCTTTTGTCTAAGAATTAGTTTATTTCTCTTCATTCTTGAAGGATAGCTTCACTGGATATAGAATTTGCAGTTGACAGTTCTTTTCTTTCAGTTCTTGAAAATGTTGTGCCACTTTGTTTGGCCTCCATGGTTTCAGATGAGAAATCTACCATCATTCTAATTGTTTTTCCCCAGGGAAGTAATGAATTGTTTCTCCCTGGCTGCTTTCAAGACTTCTTTACTTTTAGTTCCCAGAAGTTTAATTACGACATGTCTTCACATGGATTTCTTTGGGTGTATTTTGTTTGGGATTTGCTCAGCTTCCTGAACATATACGTGTGTTTTTTTCAAAAAATGTGGAGAGTTTTCAGTCATTATTTCTTCAAATATTTTTTGAGTCTGATTCTCTTGCTCCTCTCCTCCTGAGATTCTGATGGTAAATTGTTACATCTTGTGTTATTGTTCTATATTCCTGAGTTTCTATTGATTCCCCTCAACACACACTGCGCCTCCCATCTATTTTCTCTGTGTTTTTCGGAATGGACGAACTCTATTGATATGTTCTGAAGTGCACTGATTATGTTCTTTGTTGTCCCACTCTACGGTTCAGCCTATCCAGAAGATTTTTTTCCTTCTGTAATTATATTTTTTTCAGTTCTATAATTTCCATTTGTTTTTTAATCGCTTCTGTTTCTTTGCTGAGATTTTCTCCTTTTTCATTTGTTTGAAGACAATTTGTAATTAAATGTGGAAGCATTTTTATGACAGCTGCATTAAAATTCCTGATGATTTGGATAATGTGGGATAATGCCTACATCTGATTGTTCTTGGTGTTGCTGTCAGTTGATTGTCTTTTTTTAAACTGTATTCTTTAGAGCATTTATGTTTATAGAAAAACTGAGAGGAAGTGCAGAGAGTTCCCACATACTGCCTGCCTCCCCTACATGTATACCCTCTTCCATTATCAACATCCTGCACCAGAATGGCACATTTGTTACAACTGATTAACCTACACTGACACATCATAATCATCTAATGACCATAGTTTACATTAGGGTTTATTCTTGGTGTTGGACATTCTATGGATTTGGACAAATGTGTAATGATATGTATCCACCACCGTAGTATAACACAGAATAGTTTCACTGCTCTAAAAATTCTCTGTGCTCCACCCATTCACCCTTCCCTCCTCTCCACCATCTGGCAACCACTGATCTTTTTATTGTCTCCATAATTTTGCCTTTCCAGAAGGTCATCTAGTTGGAACAATACAGTGTGTATTCTTTTCAGATTGGCTTCTTTCACTTAGTAATACACATTTAAGTTTCCTCCATGTCTTTTCATGGCTTGATAGCTCATTTTTTTTAGCACTGAATAATATTTCATTGTTTGGATGTACCATAGTTTATTTATTCATTTATCTAGTGAAGGACATCTTGATTGACTCCAAGTTTTGTCAGTTATGAATAAAGCTGCTATAAACATCTGTGTGCAAGTTTTTATGTGGATATAAATTTTCAGCACCTTTGGATAAATACCAAGAAGTGTGATTGCTAGATCATATGGTAGGAGAATGTTTAGTTTTGTAAGAAACCATCAAACTGTCTGCCAAAGCAGTTGACAGCAATAAGTAAGAGTTCCTGTTGCTCCGTGTCCTCACCAGCTTTTGGCGTTGTCATTGTTTGAATTTTGGCCATTCTAACAGGGATGTAGTAGTGTCTCACTGTTGTTTTAATTTGCATTTCCTTGATGACTTAATGATGTGGACAGTTGATTGTCTTTACTCATTTAAGTTGGGAAGTTTTGGTTCTTGGTATGAAGGTGATGTTTTATTGTATCCTGGATGTTTTGTCTATTATGCTAACAGTCTCTGAGTTCTATTTACATATTGTATTTTATCAGGAAGTTGTCCTGTTTAGGTTCAGCATGCAGGTCCTGGCCTAATTTTGTGGGTGATGGTTCCAAAGGCAATTTAATTTCCAGAGGCTTTGTGTGGTTATCTTGGTCTGCTTGGTTTTTCTGCTGTGGTTGGGGTTCCCACTGATTCCTACTGGTGCTGCTTGAAGAGACAGAAGGGCCTTCCCCAGGTCCCCAGGTGTCTCTTGGTGGGAGAGGGGAGTCAGGCCCTCAGGGATGAGAGGGCTTCCCTGGAGTCAACTTCTAAATACCCAGATAATTTACTGTCTAGGGAGAATTTACTATCTACAGATCATATTATTAATTGCAGTAAAATTTTAGTCCCAGGACAGTTTTGTCTAATGACTATGTAATGAATGCAGTCACTATTTCTCTGCACTGATGAGTACATGCTGATTTTTCCTTTTACTTGATTCAAATGCATTAAATATGCCAAATCTACTCCAATAAGATCCATATGGTATATTCCATATAAATAGAAACTACTGTTTGGGCTTTTAGATGGTATTATTTTCCCAAATTTCCTATAGAGGCTTGTGAGTTTACTCTATAAACAAGTGAATGGGGTAGAACAGGTAACACATAGCTAACTTTTAAGTCACTCCCCAGATATCCAGTCTGATTTGCACAGGTGAGAATCCACCACACCCCACTTTCCACCTAGCCAAAAATCCAGACTGTAAGCTCTGTTGTATCCCAGCACATAGCACAGTGCCTGGCACACGAAAAGGTGCTAAACAAATATTTGTTTAATGATGGAATTTTATTCATTAAGCCTTGAGTAGAGAAACAGAACACATAGGCCATCTTTCTGATGGCATACTTTCTCTACCACGAGAAGGCTGAGAAACATAGGAAAGTATGTGCATTTTTAATGATTAAACTACATTGTATCCAATGATAATAAATAGTAAATTATCCACTAAACATAACGAAAATGTCAGGACTTTAAAATTATATTATTCTCTTCCTATACAGACATTAGCATGGGATGACAGAAGCTAATTTTAGCACTCACCTCTACTGCTTAAATGTGTATAAATCACACTCCCAAAAATGAGACTCTCATACCGAAATAAAACTAAAATTTGCCAATACACCTCAGAGTAAAATGTTATTTAAGGATTAGTAAAACATTTATTTTCCTAGCATGTGAATAGGACACTTGTTCTCATAATTTTCCTTCACGTCCTTCTCCAGAACTGAATCTTCTGGCATCTGGAAGAGATTCTTTCAAATGCATTCATACACCTGCTTCAAATTCAGACTCCCCAGCGTTGGTAAAAGGGAGCTCTTCCAGACGATGCCAGAAGGATGGGGCTGCCGTCACCAGGGCACACTTTGCTAAGGAAAGAGTGGGGTCTGTCCCTGTCATCTGAAATGAACCAAAGGGAAAGAAAGATGCTGCTTGAATCCAATTAATAAAGTGATGTTATTATCACTTACAAGGTTAGTAAAGTGTGTGCTCCATATTAACCATTTGCAATAATTACCTTTGCCCTAGGTCATTTTCTCTTACCTTTTAGCAGATGCACTCAAGAAACATTCTTTGCAAGATTATGTTCTTTCCTACTGTAAGTATGTTTCACTCAGCAAAATCTCAGGGCCTCAAAGGGGCACTTCCCAGAGAAGCTTGGACTTGGCTTCAGGTTGCTGCAGGTTCCTGAGGGAGGCAGCTGGCAGCAGTCAGGGGCCTGGGTTTCATGACTGAGCCAGGAAAAAAGTTTCCTTCTTCTCATCCAAGGGCCAGAAGAGGGCTGCTGTCAAGGACCCTCAGAACACCATTAGGCAAACGTGTGTGGAGCACCTGCTGGGTGGACCCCAGGCACTATAAAGCAGGCTTGGGGTTTTAGAGATGAAAAGATAAGGTCCCTGACCTCAATGAGTTTATGGGCTATCATGGAGATGGACATGCAAGGAACTCTCAACACCACAGCAACTGCTCCAGTGAAGGCACGTAAAATACATAAATAACATGTAGGAGAGGGGAATCCGTGGGTCAGTCTGAAGGAATCTGGGAAGGCTCCATGGGCTGGGAAGGTTGTTAAAAAGGCAGATTTGAATTGAGACCTGGAGCATGAATGTGAGACTGTGAGATTGTTTGTTTATCAAAATATTTTTTGAATACTTTTTAAGTGCTTGTTGCTGGGTATACAGTGTGTACAGAGCAGGCTTGGTCTCTGTCTTTATGGGCTTTACAGTCTAATAAGCAATAAATAGACAATGAGTAAATCTGTCATTACTTATTTTGGTAAACGCATGAGCCAGCCATGGGGAAATAATGAGGCAACGCATTTCGAGCTGAAGGAATAGCATGTGCAAAGGCCTGGAAATGACAGAGACTTGGTGGGCTTCAGAACTGCTGAAAGCTAATATAGTTAGCACATAGTAAGTGCACGGTGAATGGGGTGATCTGAGGCTGGGATGATCAGCAAAAGACATATCATATGTGACCTTGGGAAATTTAGATTTTCAAAGGATAGAGGGATGGCACCCAAGGGTTTTCACCAAGTGAAATATAAGTCAATAGATTATTTTAATTGGCTTCTTTGCAGAGGAATGTCAATGGAGAGCTACTCTAGTGAGCCAAGTGACAGAAGATGGCTTAGATTAGGATGGAAATAGTGGAATATATTGGACATATATTTAGAAAATAAGGAAATTACAGGACTTGGTGGACAGATTGGAAAGGAAGATTGAGGAAGAGGAGGAACCAAAGATTTATACTTGAGCAAACAAGTTGGCTGCTAGCTCCATTTATGGAGGCAGGGAATTCTAGAGAGAAACAAGTTAGGGAGAGGGAAGCTAGAAAACCCAGAAGTTCTATTATACACATTCAGCCTGAGGTCCCTTTCAGATATCCAAATGGAGTTATCAAGTAAATGGTTAAAGAACCCATTCTATAGTTCAGAGGATGTATTGGTTGAATAAGTTAACTTCAGGTTCACCCACAGCTAAGTGGTTCTTATAACCCCAGAAATGAACGAGGTCACTTGTGGAAAAAGGGAAGACACAGGCTGAGCCCTGGAAAATACCAACATTTAGAACCTGGATAGAAGGGAAACCAACAAAAGAGCCTAGAAGGGAGTGACCAGAGTGGTTAGAAAAAAAATATGTAACCACATAAGTGTGGTGTCATGGAAACCAAGAGAGAAGGAAAGAAATGGCCAACCATGTTGAATGTCATCAAGGACAGAGGAATGCTCTTTGGATATAGCAACATAGAAATTGTTGGTGATCTTGAAAAAAACAATTTCAATGAAGTAATGAGGCAGAAGCATGTTTAAGGCCAATGAATGAATGGGAATTGAGGTGTTGAGAGAACATGTAAAGGCAACTTGTTCAAAGAGGTTTACGTACAAGAGAGCAGAATAATGAGATGATAGCTTACGGAGAACAAGGAGGCCTAGGGACATTTTTATTTGTGACAGGGGAGGGCAGGAAGAAGAGCGATTTGTCAGTGATAACAGCAGGAAAGAAGATAATGGCTGAAGATGAAGAAGATTTGAAACTTAGTTGGAAAAAGATAAAAGAAAACCTTACCATCTATTTTCTTAAAGAATAGGAAGCCAGGTCACTCACTGGGTGAGACTGGGAGTTATGGAGAAAAGAGTAGAGGGAAAGGAGTGGTATGGGAGAGAGGATTTAGTAGCCACTAGGATGACCTGCAGTGATCCCCACCTCCTGTTATTCATGAATTTGTGCAATCTCCTGCCCTTGAGTGTGGGTTGGATGTACTAACTCACTTCTAATGAACAGAACATGGTAGGAGCGATGGGATGTCCTTTTTGAGATTAGATTATTAAAAAATGTGACTTCTCTCTTTAACACTTTCTCACTCACTCATTCTGAAGGAAGCTAGCCACAATGTTGTGAGCTGCCCTGTAGAGAGGCCCACTTATTATAGAGGGAGACCTTTAGCCAACAGTCAGCTTGGAGCTGAGGCCCTCAGCCCAACAACCCATGAGGAACTGAATCCTGCCAACAACCACATGAGGGAGCCTGGAAGAGATCTCCCTTCACTTGAGTCTTCAGATAAGACTGCAGCCCAAGCTGGCACTTTGACCATAAACTCATGCAAGGCCTGGAATCCTAGAATCTCAGCTGAGCTGCATCCAAATTCTTGACTCTCAGAAACCATGAGATAATAATGTTGTTTTAAACTGCCAAATTTTGGGTGATTAGTTATACAGCGATAGAAAACTAATATAAAGGAAAAAGCAAAGAACAGAAATCTTGAACAACAAGAAATTCAGTTAACTAAAAAACTACTGACAAACAGTGTTAAATAACTGGTTTGTTTAGAAGTATTAACTTGGGGGGTGGTCAAAATGTAAATCATTTTATATTTTTCTCCAATCTATGGATTCAACTGTACTCTCTCTCAAATCCCTATTTTCCGTCTCTTAACACATTGGGGACGATTTAGTAAGTTGCTACTCATTTTCAGTTTAAAAGTCCATACTATTTAATATTTAACTCTCTGATTTCTTCATTAAAACATCTGACTAAGATTTTGAAGCAACATCCCAAACCCATTGTTTGGACCACGATGTGGGCAATCAGGCTCTAAACCACACAATGGTTCACAGAGGGTATCTCACAGAAGTACAGCTCCTTATTTTTCAAAATTCCACCAAAACAAAGCAAAAATCTCAAGCTATTTTTATTTTCTCTAGAAGGCATTTAAAGTACAACTATAAGAAAAATATTTAACTGCATTATAAAGTTGTGTGTTTCTTAATTCTTGACAGCCTGGCTTTAAACTGCGATTCATCAGAAAATACTGGGAATCACTGAGAGTGACTGGCTCATGCACGAATCCATGGCTTTCCATCTGCTTACTGATGAATATAAATGTTTCTTAATTTACTATTGCTTTGATGTACATCTTGATTTTGATTTGATGATCATTGATTCATATTAGATATCTTGTTCAAAATTTCAACCCTTTTGATAGGTTATTCTTCCTTTAATATCTCTTATGTTTAAATGGATATTGCTACAGTCTGAATGTTCATGTTCCCCCCAAATTTTTATGTTAAAATCCTAACCTCCAAGGTAACTGGGAGAGAGGCCTTCTGCGAGGTGATCAGTTACGAAAGCAGAGTCCTCATAAATGGGATTAGTACCCTTGTAAGATAGGCCCGAGGGAGCTCATTCACTCCTTGGACCAATTTAGGACACAGCTAGATGGTGTCGTCTATCATCCTCATTAGATAAAAGCAAGCCCTCATTAGACAAGAATCTGCTGGTGCCTTGATCTTGGAATTCCCAGCCCCAAGAACTCTAAGAAATACGTTTCTCTTGTTTATAAGCTACCCAGTTTATGGTATTCTATCATAGCAGCCTGAAAGAACTAACACAAATATGAATACATTTGGAATGATTTCTTAGAGGAATTAACTAGTCAGTGAGCCAATATTTCACTGCATTAGTCCAAGTTTGCAAAATATCCTGTGTGTCCTTGCTAATTTTGTATCATTTTATCATATCAGTATGTTCTGCTTTAAGAAAACCTAAGATAGGTTGGCCTATAGAGACTCTCAAGCACTAGAAGCATTTAATTTTATTTTTCCAAGTCCTTTCTTGATGCCTAAAACTCTGTGTGTGTGTTTGTATGGGTGTAGGGCACATGCACACATGTGCAATTTAAATCTCTTCTTCCATTCTGTACCCTCCCATGCCAGCACCTTGACTTGGACAGAAGAGTGTGATCTAGTCCTGGAACACCTGCTTCTCCTCCCTCTCCTGAGTCTGCCTCTGGCAGGAATAAAGACTGGAGGAAACATACAGGAAACCTGAGGCTATGCTGAGCAACCATTGTCCCACTAGTGACGGTGATGGGATGCATCTCTGGTCCACTCTGGTTCAATCTGACGGTGGTGCCCTCTACTGATATGGTGGTCTCTACAAACGCAGCATGTGTGGTTTTAGGGGGTGAGTTCAGGCTCACCTCTGCCTCCCCCATCCTTGATGACCCCTTCAGAAAAGGGCAGCCATGTGTCTGGTTCTGACAGTGGCCCATGCTCTCAACCTCCTCTTGAAGTTGGGCCTGCTTTTGCCTCAGATGCCTCCTAATTACTCTCTGTTTCTCACCTAACTTCTGTGCTCAATACCCACAGAAGTCACCGAAGTCCTTTTCCACATACCCCGAAGGCAAAAGAGAACTGAAATGAGATCACCTCTTCATTTAAAGCAGGGGTGTCCAATCTTTTGGCTTCCCTGGGCCACATTGGAAGAAATTGTCTTGGGCCACACATAAGATATACTAACACTAACGATAGATGATGAGTTTTTAAAAAATCACAAGCAAATCTTACAACGTTTTAAGAGAATTTATGAATTTGTGTTGGGCTACATGCAAACCTGTCCTAGTCTGCATGTGGCCCATGGGTTGGACAAGCTTGAGAAAGCACACTAAACTGTGTGTTTCTTACTCCCTCTCCTGGCAAGGGGTATTCCAGAAAGGCTCTTGCCCTAGAGTTCCAGGCAGAGGAGGCATCCATTTCTACTTACATACATGTGTACTCCTAAACTCCCAGGACGCATGTCAGGCTCCCCCTGGAATCCCTTCCCCAGGTTCTCCTCTGCTCTTTGGCAGCACAAGAGTGGACCAATAGGTTTCCAGCTTCATGGGCTTGCAGTCAGGGAATGTGACACCAGCCTTCCCTTTTTGTGATTCATCTCTACAAGTGATTCTCTTGCTGCTCACCACACACACTTGGCTTTAAGCGAAACAGCCCTCCCTACCCCATGGTGAGGAAGTGGAAAAGCCATGCATTCCCTCACCAGGCCAGTGACTACTGACTCCAATGATTCCCTCTCTCTACCATCCTTGGGAACACAGGGAAAGATAAGAGTCATGGCTGAGGGTTGTAAGGAAATTGTGCAGACTCTTTAGTAATCCTTGCTGGAGTGTCTGGCTCTAAATGTGGGCAGTTTCTGGTACTTGTTTCTCTAGCCTCCATTTTGGACCTCCAGGTACTGAGCCAGGAAAATGGCACATGTTTCACCAAATGTGACAGACAAGCATGGGAGGATATACTGGGGGAAGGGAACAGCATATGCCGAGACCAAGAGGCATGCAAGATCGTGGTTATTGAGAAGTAGATCAAAATGCTTCATTGGTAAGGGCTCCAAGACCTAGGTCTAAAGTGTAGGCCTGGTTGTAAAGATGCCTCTGTGTCCTTCTAAAAAAGTAAAAATTATATGCTGTAGGTGAGACAGAGTCACTGAAGAATTCCTTGCAAAGAGGTGACAAGACAATTTGCATGCTAGAAAGGTGATTCTATTGACATTGTTGCAGGTAGATTATGGAGAGGTATCTAGAAACGGGAGGGAAGGAAAGGAGAGTGTTACTAATGTTTCAGGTGAGAGGTAGAAGCCCCTGTACTAGAATGATGACAGTTGTGTTGTGGGAAGCAAACAGAGGAGAGCGGTGTTTAAGATATACACTGGATGAGGCTTTGTGATTAATTAGATGTACAGGAAAACATAAAAGGAGAAATTGACAATGATCCATTGGTTTCTGACTTGAGGAACCTGGTGAACAGCAGTGACATTTGCAAAAATAGTTCAGCAGAAGATGATGAGGTCAACTTTAAACATATGAAGTTTGAGGCCTTTACAGAACACATACACATGGAGCTGCCTAGTTAGACAGGAATAGCCCTCAGTGTCAGCCTTGCTGGAGACATCAGTTTGACTCAGGACAAAGTTTTGAGGGACCTATGATGTTTTAGGAGTGAGAGGAGGAAGAGGAACCCACAAAAGAGACCAAGAAGAATTTGCCATTGAGATAGGTGGGAAACTAAGGAGAGAATAAGCCCATAGAATTCACTAAGCAGGAGACAGCACAGTGGAAATAATACAGGACAAATCAAGTAAGATGGCAGTTGGAGAGTTTCCACCGGCTATAGCCACCAGAAGGTCATTTGAGAGCCTGGGGAGTGCAGCTGCAGAGAGGTAGATGCTGGCATTTAAGGCGCCGAAGAGTTCACGGAAAGGGAAGAAAGAGAGGCCGAAGAAGTAGAAGGCCTGCTGTGAAGGAAAGAAAGAGATAAGAAAACCGGAGGGGTACAGGGTCAAGGAAGGAAGGTGTGTGGGCAAGGGGTGGACAGATGGTTCCACTTTAACTCCGAGAAGTGACCTGAAAGTGACTCCGTGAGCTTCCTGCAGTTCTGTGCTCTGAGATGACGGTGAGTTCCAGAGAGGCACACTTCTAAACTGGTCATGGGACTCACTGTACTTTACTTACCAGCCTTCTGAACTATGTAACACTGCACTGGAATGTAGCAGCCAGAAACGAAATCTCCAATGTCTAAATTCCAGTTCTTTGTCTCCATCTCTGCCTTTGCTGCCAACAAAAGAAATACAGAAGCTGGGAAGGCCGTGTCAGTGCTGTGGAAGTGCCATGGATTTCAGGGGTTCCCCTTGTGACATCATATTCACTTTGAATATTTTGATAGAAATCGTAAGTATTTTGGAAAGCATGCCCAACTCAGTTATTAATCATCTGAATCAACCAATAACTCTTCCAACAGTCTTCCAAAACTAGATGAACCCCACACACTGCACAGCTAAATGCTGCTGAGGAAAAATACCCAGCACGGGGACTCGTGTCAAGATCATCCTCACCCATTTCCAAGGACACTGCCTAGCAAGCTTTCTCTTCGTCTCCACACTAAGGCCATATCATCTCTCCAGACAGCCTCAGTCTGCCCAACCCCAGCTCTCCTCTTGCCCTTCACTCTGACCCCACTTCATGCTTCCTAAAGGAGGAGAAAAAAACCACCAATTAGAATGAAATGTCTTCATCCTCCCAAACCAAATCTGTAAACCCATCTTCTCCGCCTTTCCCTCTTGTTACCACAACGGAAGTGTCTCTCTTATCCCAGGAGCAGCATGAAACAGTATAAAATGCTCCGCATGCATTCTGGCCACATGTTCTTGTGACTGCCCACGGCTTTCCTTCTTTGATTAGCTGACAGTGTATGTCTGTGAGATTCTTTCTCTTACCTACCACCACCATCATCAATCTCTCTTTCACTGATGAATGACTTTCATTAGTGTGCGCAGATACTTTAGTATGCTCCACTTTCAAGATCGTCTCTTCAGGCCAAGCATGGTGGCTCAGGCCTGTAATCCCAACACTTTAGGAGGCTGAGGTGGGAGGACAGCTTAAGCCCAGGAGTTCAAAGTCAGGCTGGGCAACACAGGGAGACCCCGTCTCTACAAAAAATAAATAAAACCAAAAACTTAGCCAGGTGTGGTGGCACACACCTGTGTTCCCAGCTACTCAGGAGGCTAAGGTGGGAGAATCACATGAGTCCTGGAGGTTGAGGCTGCAGTGAGCCATGATGGTGCCATTGTACTCCAGTCTGAGCAACAGAGCGAGACCTCATCTCAAAACAAAAACAAAAACAAAAACAATGACAAAACACTTTCCTTCAATTCCCTGCCCTGTGTATACCCCGTCTTTAGTCTGTTCAGGCTGCTATAACAAAATATCCCAAAGCCGAGTGTTGTGGCTCACACCTGTAATCCCAGTACTTTGGGAGGCTGAGGCGGGTGGACCGCCTGAGGTCAGGAGTTTGAGACCAGCCTGGCCAACATGGTGAAACCCTGTCTCTACTCAAAGTACAAAAAAAAAAAAAATAGCTAGGCGTGGTGGCAGGGGCCTGTAATCCCAGCTACTGGGGAGGCTGAGGCAGGAGAATTGCTTGAACCCAAGGGGCGGAGGTTGCAGTGAGCGGAGATTGTGCCATTACACTCCAGCCTGGGCAACAAGAGGGAAACTCCATCTCAAAACAAACAAACAAACAAAAAACAAAATATCCTAGACTTGGGTGGTTTATAAACAACAGAAACTCACAGTTCTGGAGGGTGGGAGGTCCAAGATCAGGGCACAAGCGGAGGCCTCGGTGTCTGGCAAGGACCTGCTTCCTGGTTCACAGACCGCCATCTTCTCACTGCCAGCACACAGGGTGGAATGGACAAACAAGTTGCCTTGGGCCTATTTTATAAGGTTACTAGTCCCACTCAGGGGCTTTCCCTTGCGACCTAAGCACCTCCCAAAGACCCCACCTTTTAATATTATCACCTTGGGGGTTAGGATTTCTACATATGAGTTAAGGAGGCACACAAACATTCAGTCCATGCAACACCCTCTCCATCTTTCCCATTCCCTTGACAACTGCATTCTTATTAAGCAGGTCTGCAAGTAAGGTCTCCATGTCAACTCTCCCCAACTAGTTTCCATCCCAAACCCTGTGGGGTCATCACTGGCCCCGCGTTGTCAGGTCCAAGAGCTGCTTTGGAAGCTTCTTACGGCAATTAACACACTCAACCTCTCCCTTGTTCTTAAAATACCCTCATGGCATGGTTTTGAGGGAGTCCTCCTCTTCCAGGTCCACCCTAACCCTTCTTCCAACTCCTTGCCCCTCCTTTTTCCAGCAGCAGGCATGATGGTCTTAAAATATACACCGTACCCCTCCTCAAAAAATGTTAATGGCCTCCCCACATTCAGCAGCCTCAAAAACCATACATTATCCGCTGTGCTCTTTTCACATCTGGGCTGCTCCCATCTCCTAGAGGTCCCAATGTCTTTGCCTCAGGCACTTGGCACACACTTTGTTCGCTCCATCTAGAATGCTCTTCCCTCCCCTCCCCAACCTTTCACCCAGCTGTATCCTACTTCAAGGCTTAAATGCCACTCCCTTCAAGAGGCCTTCCCAGTCTAAACTGAGTTCCCAGGTAATCTCTCATAGCTCCCTCTAAAGTTTTAGTATGTACCATCGATTTAAACATTTATCCATTTGTGTGTGATTGTTTAATGGGCGTCTTGCTGAGAACTCCATGACCTTCAAGAGGGCAGATGATACCTTTCGTACAACTTCTACCATGTGCATTTTCACCCCACAACCCAGAATTATTTGTGGCTCCCAGGAGTTACTGAACAAATACCTGTCGAATAAAAGAAACTATTATTTTGAAATAAAATTAATTTGCTGAATAAAATGAATAATTATTTTGAAAAACTTTGTCTAATTTGAAAATAATATTCTCTGTATATCAATTATATTCTGTCATATCATTTGCAAAAATTGTTTTTTTCAGAAAAAAAAGTTAGAAAAAATTCTTCCCCTTTCTGGTCACAAGTCCGTATGATGTCGTGGAAAGGATGGAACCCAGCTAAACACACAGGCGGACAGCCCTGGCTCTGCCCTCTGAGTCAGAGTTTTCTCATTTGTAAAACAGGAGTAACAATCATACCTAACTAGTACTAATGGAATTATTGTGAGTATTGAATAACGAAAAAAATAGGAAACATGCTTTGCAAACTGGAAAGCGCTAAGTAAACATAATGATGATGCTAAGTAAACATAATATGATTATGGTGCTAAGTTTAATTCTTTAGAAAAGGATGTTTTCCTCATTAGTTTTTCTTAAAAAGAAATAAGCCAATTAGTTGCCTAAGTACTACAAAAATATGTAGCAGCCACCTGCTTCTAACTGACATCTATTTTTTCAATTTATTTAGAAATACACACTGCACGTTCCATTGAGAAGAAATTGAAACAGGTCTCTATTTTTTAAAAGGAGCATTTTTGATGCAATAATTGGATCAGCTTATTGAGAACATCATGCTGGGATATGAGTTCACATAGAATTTAACTCTTGTTGACAAAAGCAAGAAATATCAAAAGTCAAATGAACAAACATCTTAAACAAAAGGATTCCTTTGTTACAGTTAGACTAAGAAGCTATCTAGCCCCAAAGTTCAGGGTATTTGGGAGAAAAAATAAGGCCTATTTCCTTGCAGGAGTCTTTTGAAATTGTAAACTTTTTAAGCCCTAATAGATGGTTACATAAATATACATCAGCCTCTCTTGGAGAAGAACTTAGTTATGAAACTGGTGAAAAGTCTAAATAAGTGAATTTTTTAGTTCAGCCACTGATTATCCAAGCAAGTTTCACTTGAGGAAACTGTCCACACCCTTTTTACTCACAATCCCTGCTTCTCTTCCCTTAAATGCCTCATAGAATATTCCTGCTTCAACCAAAGAGGGGAGCATTTGGAACTCAGATTATTTCTAGTCTTATGTAAGCTTTAAAGGGTATCAGTTGTTTCTTTCAAAAACTATGTTTTATACATGTTAGTATGCCTAACATTATATTTCTTCTAAAATAGGGTATTTATTTAGACGTGCTTTTTAAAAAATAACTTACTAATTCAGAAAGATTATCCTTCAACACTATATATTCATTCCTTTATAAAGCTGACAAAGTCATTCAATAGACCAGCATAACAGTTTATTTCTGCTGACATTTTTCCTGTTTTACATGACCATGGGTATATAAGTCCTACCACCATCTCCATGTATCCTCTTGATATCTAAAACATGCTTTGTAACTGTTAAATATGAGATTAAACTGTCAAAAGTATATGGAGGCAGCTGCATAAATTTTGAAACCAAAGTCAAAGTTCTATTTGTTCTGTGACTGTGTGAGTGTTGCAAACTTTACAGCATTATGGAAAGTTAAAAACCCCACCCCAACATCTTTTTTTAAAACGTATGCTATAGTAATTTCTTCCAAAAACTAGTCACTTATTAACACGTTCTGTTTCTAAGATGAAATGATATACATATTTTTAAAACATTTTATTGAATGTATTTAATTGAACGTATATTTATATATGTTCAGAAAAATTCATAGGTAGTAATGCACAATTTGATAAACTTTCACAGGCTGAACATACATATGTAACCAGAACTTAAATCAAGAAACATGATCAGCCCCTCACACCCAATTCCAGCAATTTCCAGGAGCCCATCCCAAGCACAGCCACCATCCTGACTTGTAACAGTCTAAATTGGTTTTGCCCATTGTTAGGGTTTGGATATTTGTGTCCCTGCCCAAATCTCATGTTGAATTGTAATCCCCAGTGTTGGAGGAGGAGCCTGGGGGGAGGTGATTGCATCAAAGGGGCAGATTTCCCCATTTGCTGTTCTCGTGACAGTGTGTTCTCAGGAGATCTGGTGGTTTAAAAGTGGGTAGCACATCCCACCCCACTCTCTTCCTCCTTCTCTGTCGATGTAAGATGAGCCTGCTTCCCCTTCACCTTCCCCCATGACTGTAAGTTTCCTGAGGCCTCCTGAGCCATGCTTCCTGTACAGGCTACAAAACTGTGAGCCAATTAAACCTTTTTTCTTTATAAATTATCCATGTTCAGGTATCTGTTTACAGCCATGTGAGAATGGACTAATACACCCATTTTTGCATTTCATATGAATGGAATCACACAATATGCTAATTTATGTCTGTTTTGTTCAATACTATATTTTACACATCATACTAATATGTTAACCTCCAGTGCTAACCTCTATAGCATTGTAATTTTTATTTTATTACAACACAATATTTCAGTGTGTTCCAGGAACAAAAGAATATTCATTATTATAGATAACATTTCAGTGTTCATTTGTTTATAGAAAATCAGTAAATAAAACTTCAGTGTATTAACATGTGTTTCAAAGTTCATTGCTTTGCCAAATTGAATTTTGGCAATTTAAAAAATAATCTAAAAATCATTATACACATAACGACAGGAAAGATTTTATTTTTCTTGAAATAGGTACAACTTCAATTTGTTCTAATATTCTCAACATTTCTCAATATTCTCAGTGTTTTCTCTCATGACATTTTGTGATCTACATGATTTTTAGATTTATAAACCTGAATTCTTTGCAACAGTCAATTCTTTAGATCAATTCTCCAAAGCACGTTATGGCGTGATTCAAATGACATACTAAACCTGGATGTGAATCCCATTTTTGCCACAAATTAGCTGGGTAACTTCAGGTAAGTTCCTTAACCTCTCTGTGCTACCTTCTGCATCCATAAATAAGATGTTTTCTGCAGGTTCTCCTAGCTCAAAACATTCTAGTTCAAAAATAGTTTCAAATAAGAATTTGCCAAAAACAAGAGAATCAGGCAAAAGGAAACAGAACTTCCATCAGTTTACATTAAAAAGGAATAGCTGCTACCATGTGCTGAACTGGTTCCTGGACCAATCCACAGTGAGACACTCATTCCGCAGAGCATCTTCCATTTTCCCTGTACAGTAAATGCTTGAAGGCAGCTCCCAAGAATGTTATACACTTTCCTTATGGAGGTGTATAAAATTCCCTGCAACACCCAAAGGGTACCATAGAAATGTATTTCCTTTTGGGCAACATCTTTACTATTGAAAGAAAACCTCCAAAATGGTGTTTCCACCTTTTTTTTTTTGTTTTTTTGAGATGGATTCTCACTCTGTCACCCAGGCTGGAGTACAATGGCATGATCTCGGCTCACTGCAACCTCCCACTCCCAGGTTCAAGTGATTCTCCTGCCTCAGTCTGCTGAGTAGCTGGAATTACAGGTGCCTGCCACCACGTCCGGCTAATTTTTGTATTTTTGGTAGAAATGGGTTTTCACCACGTTGGCCAGGCTGGTCTTGAACTCCTGACCTCAGGTGATCCACCCACCTCAGCCTCCCAAAGTGCTGGGATTACAGGCATGAGCCACCGCGCCCAGCCTGTTTCCACATTTTAAACTTACCTTTAAGCACTCGAATGAAGAGCTGTGTCTATGAATGGCATTTTCTATATGGCAAGCCTAAGCAATGGGTATAACTATGGGACACAAAAACTTGTCATCCAAAAGACCACCAGGATGACTAAATAGTAGAAAGAAGAGCTTTATTGGTGATATCAGTTGCAAGCTTAAAAAGAAAGTCTCCAGCATGGACCAAAGATGCTCTCTCTTCAAACAGGGGAAGGACAGGTTGGGTTTCATTCCTCTCAGTCTGTATTACACAATAGAGTCATACATATTCAGCAGGTTTGGGGGAGAAGCTATACATATTTATGAGGAGAGCTGAGCACAGGCGCAATGAATAAACAAATATGTAATATACATCCCATATTCACTTTGGGGCAAAAGGTGAACTATAGGACACAAAGACAGTATATGTGCAGCCTCTCTATAAGCTGGCTGAAACTGGCTTAAGGTCTGCAATTGCTCATCAGAAAAGAATGTTTTTAAGGCCTGTCCTCTGTCCAATCAGAATAGTAGTGGTCTGGATTGCAAATTGGAGTTAGGATAATTTGCCCAATAGCTCCTATTGTTAGGGAGTTTAGCAAGAGTGTGGATTTTCTTATAGGAATTTAGAAATTTGCAATGCCAGCTGGGCCCCAAGCTCTCAATCCATAGGTCTGTTTTTTTGTTTGATTTTTTTTTTTGAGACAGAGTCTTGCTCCATGACACAGGCTGGAGTGCAGTGGCACGGTCTTGGCTCACTGCAACCTCTGCCTCCTAGGTACAAGTGATTCTCCTGTCTCAGCCTCCCGAGTAGCTGGGATTGCAGGTGTGTGCCACCGTACCTGGCTAATTTTGTATTTTTAGTAGAGACGGGGTTTCACCATGTTGGCCGGGCTTGTCTTAAACTCCTGACCTCGTGATCCGCCCACCTCGGCTTCCCAAAGTGCTGGGATTACAGGCGTGAGCCACCGCACCCAGCCAACTTTTTGTTTCTTTAACCTTAAGGTCCTTCTTAATTGATAAAGGAATGTCTACTTTGGTCTCCCAGATCACAATCTCAATCTATTTTCCCAAAGAGAAAACTAATCAGGTAAAACAGTTGATTAATGATTAGCAAATAACAACAACAAAAAAACCTTAATACTTTAGTCCTTAGAATTCTTAAGTCTAACCATAATGCTTTAAAAAACAGCACTTCATATTGATGATAATGTAGCTCTTCAGGTAATAAAAAAATTTTTTTAAATAAAAGCACTTCATAGATAAGGGACAAATATGATTTTTCTCATCTCCCTTTCTTACGTTCCCACAAATGGGAAAACTGGGGTTGTCTTCAAGTTTACACGGTAATTTAAAAAATGAAAGCAAAAATCTAAAGGATGTTGATAAATATGCCAATATACTGCCTGCTGAAGTCCATGCCTGTTTTCCATTCAGTGAGGTCTAAGCTTATGGCTTCATTTTGTGAATATAAATTGGTGAAAACCCAAAACAAAAGCAGAACCAGTCAATACGGGCTTTCTGTCATCTTCAAATGGGGAACTGCAAACGTTTACATCAATCCCCCAATCCTATTTTTGGTTTATTTGTGGGAGACATATATCAACACAGATTTTTTTTCTTTAACCTCTGAAAAGTCAGTCACTACTTACGTAAAACAAACATCCCAGAAGGGAAAGCTCCATCACCCTCCGCCTGCAGTGGGATTTGGGGAAGTGTGCTGACGCAGCTCAGGTTTTCATTTGCCAAACACCGACTGAGCTCATCTGTACGGAGTTGGTAAATTAGAAAAGGTAAACTGCAAGAAATGTTGCGTAATGACACCATAAGAAAAAAAAAAGTCATTTCTGAGTTTGCTGTTCTTTAAACTCTTTGAATTCTTGCTTCAGTGGCTCTGTTGAGTCACAGCTGTGATCCATGTTGGCATGAACCAAAAATAACATGACTAACTGCAAAGGTTACAGGGTTTTGGCCGGCTTTTTACGGCCACACAGCAGTACCTTTCTGTTGAGTGGAAATGTAACATTTAGCTTGTAAGGCAAATCTTTCTCAAGCAGGTTCTTATTCAAAGTTGTTTTAAGTCTTCCCAAAGCATTGTTTCTGCTCTGCTGAAAGCTGGAGTCAGCAGACTGCTAAGGTCTGAAAGATACAGTATGTAAAGGACACACTTATCTTACTGCAACTTCCTCTAAACATCCTATACCGGACAAGACCACTAATGGAGAAAATGAAGCACGTTACTTAAGTAACATAAAATGAGTACTACATCTGACTTCCATTAGCAAACATAAACCCTTTTCAGACTCTTTTCCCCTTCTTCCCCCTCCTTCCCCCAAAATGGCACTACGGACTGCTTCACTTTTTCCAATCATACAGTGATATTTGGAAAGTTCCATTTGCTTCCGTTAAGAAAAATACAGAGAAGGAAAAAATACATAATAGCCATCTATCATCTTGTATGTGAGGCTGCTTCGTTATGGGATTCTCCCCTCCCCCCCAGAAAACTCTGTGTTCTGTGAATAATTTAGGTATCATAGTGCTAACCCTATTTTTCTCTAAATAAATAACTTGTATATTCAAGTAATTTTTTGTTTTGTAATCTCTCACTGAGGGTTTGGTTTGCCCTAATCGATCTTTCATTCATTTTTGTCATTTGTTCATTTTGTCATTTTGTCACTTATTAGATAAATATTGATTAAATGCCTATCATCCTATAGGATGACAGTAGTCAGTGGCACCAGACATAGTCCTTGCCCTTGTGGCAGGGGATTTAGTAGGAAAGACTGACATGAATCAAAGAATCACAAAATAAGTTTGAAAAAACAATTGGGATAAACACTCCAATTTTGTTTTGACAAAACAATTGGGATAAAAGTTCCAATAAAGGGGAACAACATACTTTAATAGAATATAAGGGGCCTGGTGCAGTGGCTTATGCCTGTAATCCCAGCACTATGGGAGGCCGAGACCGGTGGATCACCTGAGGTCAGGATTTCAAGACCAGCCTGGCCAACATGGTGAAACCCCGTCTCTACTAAAAATATAAAATTAGCTGAGTATGGTGGCACGCACCTGTGATCCCAGCTACTCAGGAAGCTGAGGCAGGAGAATCACTTGATCCTGGGAGGTGGAGGTTGCAGTGAGTCGAGATCACACCATTGCACTCCAGCCTGGGTGACAGAGCAAGACTCCATCTCAAAAGAAAAAAGAAAAAGAAAATAAGGTTAAGAGCGTTGAACCTAACCATCTAACCGAGGAGGTTAAGAAAGGCATCTCCAAACAAGGAATATCTGAGCAGAGATTTAAAGAGTGAGACAGAGTTAATTGGGAGTGAAGACGGAGGAAGAGCCATCTAGGTGGAGGACTGCTCTTTTCTGATGGGAAGACCCTGCACAGGAGAGCATGGGCACATTTGCGGAACTAGAAGACCTGGGTAGTCCAGGGGGCAAAGCAGAAGCCAGAATGGGTACAGAGCCAGAAGTGAGGCTGGAAAGCTGGGTAGGACAGAGACTACCTAGGGACTAGGGGTCACTAATCAATATTTTAAGCCTTTCTCTTAAAGAAAGCAGGAAGTCATTAAAGGCGTTTTAAGTAGTGGGTGACTACCAGATTTCAGTTTTATATTTGCCACACAAGCTAACGGTTGAGTCACAAAAAGAAAGAGAAAGAAAAGAAAAACCCGACAAAGACCCAAAAATGAATTCTGGGCTTAATTATTCATTATTGGTAGGAATATCCCCAGCAACACATTACAAATAAACTTGGCACATGTGAGGCTCCCAGCAGGGACAGACAATGATTCTTCTTTTCATGGTCAGAGAAAGTTGACCCAAACCCTGGTAACGTTGCCATTAGTCATGTCAGTTTTGGTCAATCCCAACCCACATGTTTCCAAAACACTGTGGAGGTGCTCTGGCAAGACAGACCCAAGGCCATCAATAGGCCAATGAACCCAAGTGGCCTCAGGTCTTGGGCGTCTCTAAATGGAACACCTGCAAGGAAATGCAAGCATGAGAGCAAGTCCGCAGAGCCCAGGCTAGTGGGTGCTCATCAGGATGAAGGCATTCAGGTGCTTCGTTTTGTCTTGTGTGAAAGAGTCTTCACATGTTCTAAAGTGAGACAGTAGGCTCGCTATGGCAGACCTCTAAGTTCTCCCCTTCCCAAGTGGACTTCCTCAGGAACCTCCACAATCAACCTGTGCAGGCCCCATCATCCGGATTATTATCAATACTTGGGAAGTCTTTGCTTTGAGTGCCTTTCTCTCTCTTCCTTGCCCAACTCCTACCAGCTAAAGCCTCCAAGACATGCCCATAAGACATCCTGCCACTGAGAAAAATAATAATAAAAACTGTGAGTAGAGTTCTTACAAGCAAAAGGTGCTTTTTAAGATTTTAAAAAATATTTTAAGAATGAGAAGGGGGCCGGGCGTGGTTGCTCATGCCTATAATCCCAGCACTTTGGAAGGCTGGGGTAGGAGGATTGCCTGAGCCCAAGAGTTCAAGACCAGCTTGGGCAACATGGTGAAATCCTGTTTCTAATGAAAAACATATATATATATATATATATTTGTATATATTGTCATCTGATTCTATGTATACACAAACAAATATCTATATTTGTATGTATTGTCATCCGATTCTATATAGATTTATATTTATTATATAAACAAATATAGTTATAGTCATCTGATTCTCTCTATATTACATATACTATATATACATATCCTCTCTATATAGAGTATATATACTATATCTCTATATATACAGATATATTATTATAAGATATATATTATTATCAGATGACAATAGGTATGCCAGGCTCTCCTTCTCAACCCCCTTGCACAAAGCCAGGCCCTGCAGTAGAGCCCATTGCAGCTGTGAAATATTATGAAAACACCGAAACCTAGCAAGTGCTGAAAAGATAATGACTAGAACGCTCTCAGCGCAGTGCCTAGCACTTGGTATGGAGCTACCATCATTACCATCATTGTTGCTATTAAAAATTGCTCTCGGCTAGGTGTGGTGGCTCATGCCTATAATCCTAGCACTTTGGGATACTGAGGCAGGAGGATCACTTGAGCCCAGGAGTTCAAGAACAGCCTGGGCAACATGGCAAAACCCCGTCTCTACTAAAAATTCAAAAAATTAGCCAGGCATGGTGGTGTGCACCTGTGGTCCCAGCTACTCGGGAAGTTGAGGCGGGAGGATTCCTTGAGCCCGGGAGGTTGAGGCTGAAGTAAGCCAAGATAGCACCACTGTACTCCTGTGCTATACCCACTGGGTGCAGGAGGCACAGTGCTGAGGGCCCACGGTACTTGGAGGAGTTCACAAAAGTGTTTTTATTTCTTTCAAAATCAGAAGAAAAAAGGTAAATTTTTAGGCCAAAGGCTTTGTCTTCCTATGTCAGCCTGGGTGATGGAGTGAGACTCTGTCTCAAAAAAAAAAAAAAAAAAAAAAAATTGCTCTCTGAGTGCTGCCTTTGCACTGCCCAAAGGTAAAGACCCTGATGAACCTGGAAGCTGGACTGAAGGAGCACGTAGCCCATGTCACCTGTCCCACAGCACAGAATGAAACCTGGTCCGGAATCCAGGCAAGAGCTATGCCTCCCAATAAATTACTATCATCGGGGGTGCGTTAGGACTCTAGCGGGCCCTTGGTCATTTCTGTCTTCCTAGACCTTTCCTCCACCAAAAAAAGAAAATAATGTACATGTGTAAATTATAATTTGCAGCCACATTGGCGTAAAGACAAATATATGAGTTTGACATATGAAGACCAAGCCTTTGGCCTAAAAATTTACTTTTTTTCTTCTGATTTTGAAAGAAAGCAAAACACTTTTGTGGATTCCTCCAAGAACTGTGGGCCCTCAGCACTGTGCCTCCTGCACCTAGTGTGCAAGCAGGCCCTGACTATGACACTGCCTTTGCCTCTCAGAAACACACTTCCATGTAGCAGTGTGCCGGTGACCCCGGGCACCCAGGACTCCATACACACCACTGTCACACTTAGTGTGAATGTCACACATTGTGAATGTTGCCGTGGCACTTCCCGTCATTCCGAGAGCTCTACGAGCACAGAAACATCTTCTGTGCAAATTTTCCTCCTTATCACTCAGCAACATGCCTAGCACTAAAGAGGAACTCAGTAAGTGTTCATTAAATGAGTATAATTCTGATAGGTGCAGTGGGAGGATCACTTGAGGCCAAGAGTTCAAGACCAGTCTGGGCAACAAAGCAAGACCCCCTGTTTCTACAAAAAAAAAAAATTAAAAAATTAACTGGGCCGGGCGCGGTCAAGCCTGTAATCCCAGCACTTTGGGAGGCCGAGACGGGCGGATCACAAGGTCAGGAGATGGAGACCATCCTGGCTAACCCGGTGAAACCCTGTCTCTACTAAAAAATACAAAAAACTAGCCGGGCGAGGTGGCGGGTGCCTATAGTCCCAGCTACTCGGGAGGCTGAGGCAGGAGAATGGCGTGAACCCGGGAGGCGGAGCTTGCAGTGAGCGGAGATCCGGCCACTGCACTCCAGTTTGGGCGACAGAGCGAGACTCCATCTCAAAAAAAAAAAAAAAAAAAAAAATTAACTGAACATGGTGGTGTGCACCTGTACTCTTAGCTACTCTGGAGGCTGACAAGGGAGGATGACTTGAGCCCAGGAGTTGGAGGCTGCAGTGAACTATGATTGCACCACTGTACTCTAGCTGAGGCAAATGAGCAAGGCCCTGTATATTTAAAAAAAAAAAAAAAAAAAAGTGTAATCCAATAAGCTAGATGTAGGAAGACTGGGAAATCTTGACTCAAGGCTCGGCACCATCCTGTGTAGACCTGACTGGGCGGACTGATGACCAATGGGTCTGGAGTGAGAACTCAGGCTGCAACACTCCACAGCTGGGCAGATTTGGGCAAATTTCCCAGCCTCTCAAGGCCTCAGGCTCCCCACCTTTAAAATGGAGGATCATGGAATTGTGGTAGGAGTCAAAGGAGATCATACTTGTGGAGAACTCAGTGCACAGCCTGACACGTCGTAAGGAATAAGGAGTCAGTACATGGTAAATACCATTGCCGTTTAGCCAGAAGAGATACAAACATATCTGTGCTATTGTGTCGTGAAAATAGAGTGGGATAATGAAGGTTGAAGGGCTTTCTTAATTGTGATGAATGAGCGACTATTAGGATGGATAACGCATTCGAAGACCTGAATCTGTATACCAGCTCCAAAGCTGACCAGGTAGGAGACTTGAAACAAAGTACTTACCTTATCAAGCCTCATTTTATTCGTCCACAAGATGGAGATAATGCCTGCCTCAGAATGTGACTTTGAGGATAAAATACTGTGAATGTGAAAAAAGAGTGTTGTAAAGTCCGAGGTACTATTAAAAGTTACCGCACAGCTGTTGCTCTTGGTATCCAATCCATAAATCTATAGTTTATGCTTAACAATGTCAGTCATCAATCCCATCTTTTTCCTTCTCTTCTGTCCTTTGGGTTTTAGCACTAAAACCAAATTCCTTAATAAAACCTCACCTTTAATGAGGTCTACCTTAGGGTTTTCCTGTTCTTAAGCCCTTAACTTTTGGCTAATCTGAATGGCTTCCCCTGCATACTTTATTATTATTTTCTTTTTTGTTTTTTTCTTTTTACTTTTTTTTTTTCTCTCCTGTATATCTTTTGCTAGTCTCTCAAAATGATCCTATATACCTTTTGCTAGTCTCTCAAAATGATCCTGCTCCTGTGGGAAGTTTGAGGGCACTTGGAGTGAGACCGTCTTGAAATTTTCCAGTTTTCAAACCCACTAACCCCAGCCTGTATTAAATGACATAACCTAAAGGGCACCAACAATGCTCCCCACGCCCCCTTCCCTGGGGTGGACACGCATAGATTTCCTGCCCCTTTCTAAGTCCATTGATCTAGGTTTAGGAGGAAGTTGTAAAACAGACAAAAGCTCTGATAGGTGTACCCTCAAGGGTGACACCGAAAGGACTCCTCGCTGCAATGGACAGTTTCAAGCCCCCAAAAGAGTCGTCTCTGACTTTGCTCTCAGACCTCAGACACTGCCGCCGCAGCACCGTGACTCACCTCCCGGAGGAAAGGGTGGGGCTGCAGAGAGTCAACAGAGAGCGGGCACCTGAGTCTGAGAAGCCTGGGAATGTGCTATCTCCTCGGGGGAGGCGGCGCCCTGGCTCCCGTGGAGATCATCCGCACGGAGATTTGGGTTTGAAAGAGATCATTGTGGACTAGTTCTCATTAACGTCCTTGCCTACCTTTAGCTTTAAACACCAGAAAAATGTGCCTGTGATTCAGCAAACACCTTTCGGTTTTATGGCTGCAAATTTCCGTTGGAGCCATTTAGAAGTAAGAATTCTCTTCTTACCCATGTCATCTGCTTCTCCCCCTCCTGACATCCTTCCCTCCACACTCCACACCTGAGGACCACGGGAGGAGCGGGGGGTGGCACTGGCAACAGATGTCTCGCCCATGGGGGCATTTCCCCAGTCGGCTGCGCCCCAGAACCACGAGGCACCTTGGAGCACAATCATGACCCAGGGCTGAAAATCCCCTTTTCGCGGCGCCTTCGGGGGGTCCATCTTAGTCTCAATGCTCTAAGAACTACGGGCCCACCAGGCCCCCCATCTCACCCCACACCGCCACACGGAGGGGCCTGGCAGCCTTACCTGTGTTAGTGCATCCTGCCCCTCCCAAGGTGGACACCTGACCCAGGCTGGCCAAATAGGAATGAGGAATCAGAAATCTGAGACAGCGGCCGGGCGCGGTGGCTCATGACTGTAATCCCAGCACTTTGTGAGGCCGAGGCGGCAGATCACCTGAGGTCAGGAGTTCGAGACCAGCCTGACCAATATGGTGAAACCCCCTCTCTACTAAACATACAAAATCTTAGCCAGGGGGTAGTGCTGGGTGACTGTAGTCCCAGTTACTCAGAGCCTTAGGCAGGAGAATCACTTGAACCTGGGAGACAGAGGTTGCAGTGAGCCGAGATCGTGCCATTGCACTCCTTGGGCAAAAAGAGTGAAACTCGGTCCCCCCAAAAAAAAAAAAAAAAAAATTCAAAGAAAGAAAAAAAGAATTCTGAGACAGCTAATAAGTGGAGAGAGGAAGGAGGGGAAGGGAGGAGAGGGAAGTGGAAAAGAGGAGCAGGGAGGGCAGGGCAGAGTGATGATCTAGGTTCCTGATGGATCTCTGGTTCTTGACTCCCACCCCGCTCCCCCACACCCTGCAGCTTCCCTGGCCTCGGGCTCCATGAGACACACCTGTATCTGTGTAATAAATTCACACCCTTGTTTAAGCTAGTTCGGGTTGATTTCTGATACTTACAACTATTGTAGACATTGAGTCGCCTCCTGACGTGTATTTTCCCTTTCTTGGCAACTACCTTGATTTCATTGTTATCCACACTTCTTACTGCCATTCACATGCTTCAGGGGAAGGGGACTGATTTCAGAACAACACATTTGCTCAGGCTTAAGTTAATCAGTATAACCTGATCCCCCGACTGCAGCTGAAGTTTCAGAAATGGGCCCATCTGCCACAGAAGCCAGTGGGATGTGGAGAAAGGTTTGATGAAGTCTTCTGGAAGCTTCCAGAATGACCCCTGCACTCACTTCCTGGGTCCTCATGAAGACACATGCAGACCAGAGAGTTGCTGACAGTTATATATTAACCACAAAGAGATGACATCACGAAGGCTAAATGGAAAGATGAAAGAGAAGCCTTGTCTTGGAAGATGTCATGAAGCTGCCAAATCAAACCATTCCCAAAGTTCACCCTCCCTCAGACTATTCAGTTACAGGATCCAATAATCCCTTTAACTAAACATATTAACTAAAATCCCTGAGACACGACTCCAACACACATGCTTCCAACTGCAACAATCCGACCCACCTAAGTACATTCTGGGAGAATGAAAAATAAAACAGGAAAAGAGTGCTTGACTGGAAAATTGGAGGCTTCCAAGATACTGGTCCTCCTCCACCACTAATTACCTATGGAACCTTAGGCGAGCCATGTACCTTCTTTGAGCCCAGTCACTCCTTTGCAGAATGAAACCGATTAGACTTCCAACACTAACATTCTATGACTTTATTTGTAGACTCTTAGTGCCAACTTGTATTGAGTCCCATAGGGGTGGTTTATAATTTCATCAGTGAATCTTGCAAGATCTCAATTTGGAAACTAACAACAATAAACAACAGCAAAAAAGAAAAATAAAAGTATTTGCATTAAAACTCTCCCCGTGAAGAGTGAGAAGTGTTAGAGTTGGAATTCTAACAATAAAAGGTGGAGAGAGGAAATGAGTGAATACAATGAAGAATCTTCTGGCTGAGCCCTGTTCACAAAGGCCAGTCTTTTGAGTATTTTTGAGTTATAATAACCAAGGAATCCATGGTTTGGTGGCCCCGCTGGTCACACCCAGCTTGAGGGCATCCTTCACTTGAGCTGTGTGGTTGGGGCTGACTCCAGTCCATCAGGCTTGTAAAAAGGATCCAAGGCTGTAATATTTAATTTAGGTTTTGAATTTGTTGATCTCTTAAAAGTTAGTATTTGTTACTGATATTATTTTTCAAGACATTTTTTGATTGTCAGAGGTTGTTTTGTTTTTCCCTTTTGTGGCTTGGTTACTGTTAAGAAAATAAAACCTGCCCCAACCCTGAAACTCAGAACTGATACTCCAGGTTCTCTCACTGGAAAGAATAACAAAAACAAAAACCAGCATAACTGACTTCCACCACAAAGAGCATATACAAGATTGTGCGCACACACTCACACAAGTTCATAAAGGATCTTGGACCCAATTATGCAGGAATCAGGCTGAGACCAGTCCTGCCATATGGATTTACTTTTACTGGAGGTTTCCAAATATTCAAGTTTACAGGAGGCTTCAGTACCATATTTTTCAAGAAGTCTCTTCTCCCTACAGCTTTAAATATAACCGAGCAAAAGTCAAGCCTGATCTCGAAAGAACAAAGCAGGAAAAGTTCATAGATCATCACCGGGTGAAGTACCAAGGATGTATCGTATGACAGGATCAGGGTGTCAGGCCAATTTTAAGACTGATGTCTACCCATACTACGAAAAATAATACTGGAGAAAAATATAATTCTGGAGATCATAAAGAAACAGTATGGTGTGCATTTCCCAAATGCCTTTATTTTAGCTTTAAACAACAACAACAAAAAAGGCTATTTGGTTGGCCAAAAATGTATTTCAAACAAAAAGTATGTCAGAGTTCTCTCAACTCTCAGACTTCATTTCAGACCTAGAAGTGATCATGGTGCTTGACCAGTCTAGCCTCCTCATTGTTGTTTGACATATCTATGCTGCTTTACACACAAAACGAATCTGAAATATAAGTAAACCTATCAAGAGTGCAACATTCAATACTGTATGATTTTGTCTGCACAAAGCTCAAAAACAGACATAATCTCTAGTGTTAGAAGTCAGAATACTGGTTCTGGAAGATTAAGCAGGTAAGGGAGGGGCTTCTGGTAATGTCCTTTTTTTTTTTTTTTTTTTTTGGCTTTTTTGGTTTGGTTTTTGAGACAGGGTCTTATTCTGTCACCCAGGCTGGAGTGCAGTGGCACAATTGCAGCTCACTGCAGCCTCGACCCCCCTGAGCTCAAGCAATCTTCCCATCTCAGCCCCCCGAGTAGCTGGGACCACACACATGTGCCACGATGCCCAGCTAATTTTTGTATTTTGTAGAGACAAGGTCTTTCTGTGTTGCCCAGGCTGGTCACAAACTCCTGGCCTCAAGTAAGCCTCCCACCGCCACCTCCCAAAGTGCTGGGATTCCAGGAGTGAGCCACTGTGCCCAGCCTGTCTCTTGATCTGGGTGGCAGTTGGTTAAACACATAACAGTTGTAATAGTTCATCAAGCTTTACAGGTATGATATGTGCACTTTTATATGTATGTTACACATCAATGTAGAAGTCTACTTCAGAAAATAAAAGAACGTAGATAATCAAATCTAAGTCAAAAAAAGGAGAAATAGTAACCTGTTTTGCTTTCAATCTAATACAATAATTTAGAAAGACATCAGCCTTTTATTCACTTAATTTATGTACAATACAATTAACTTTGGTGTGTATTTCTATGAATCTGACAAGTGCATGCAGTTAGACCACCATAATCAAGACAGAACAGTTCCATCACCCCCCAAACTTCCTCACACTGCCCTTTTGTAATCAACCCAAGCCCCCATGTTGAAAACTCCTGGCAACCACTGATCTGTTCCTATAATTTTCCAGGATGTCAGGTAAACGGAATTGAACAAAATATGTCTTTTGAGTTTGGCTTCTGTCACTTAGTATGAAATTTATCTATGTCGTTGCATGAATTAGTAATCTGTTCCCTTTTATTCCTGAGCAGCGTTCCCTTGTTTGGACGTGCCATGGTTTGTTTATCCACTCAACAGTTGAAGATATTTGGATTGTTCCCAGTTTTTGATGATTATGAATAAATATGCTAGAAACATTCACGCACAATTTTTATATGAACAAAAGTTTCTAGTTCTCTTGGGTAAATACTTAGGAGTGAGATTGCTGCATTATGTGGTAAACGTGTGTTTAACTTCATGAGAAACTGCCGAAGTGTTTTCCAAAATGGCTGAGCTGTTTGCGTTCCCACCAGCAATGAAAGAGACTTCCAGTTGCTCTGCATCCTTGTGAACCTATAAGATCGTCTTTTCTCTTTTTTAGTCATTCTAATTGTTGAAGGGGTCATTTTCACAGAAATCGTTTCCTGAAGATTCTGCTAAAGGTATGCATGGCAAGTTTAAAATTCAGGAAGAGATAAAATAATTCAGCTGGTTGATCGAAAGTATTACACTTTCTTGTAAATAATTAGCTTACTTTCAAAAGTAAAGCTTTAATCTGAATTTCTTTAATAATTGATACTGAGTATCTTTTATTCATTGGCCATTTGTATTTCTTCATATGTGAATTACCTTTCCCATTTTTCTATTATTTTAAAAACAAATTTAAAAGAACTTTTTGTATAGTTTATGGAAATCAGACTGTTTATTGCCATTATGTTGTAAATACATTTGTTTGTGCTTTTACTTTATGAAGATTCCTGCTACAACGAGATTTTTTTAAGTCTATAGTCAAATTTATGATTATTTTCCACTGTGGTTCCTGAGTTTGGTAGTACAGTAGAAAGCCATTTTCCATCCAAAGATTATTCAAAAGTTCTCACCAATATTTCCTTTTTTTTTCTTATGACTTCACTTTCTTCTGTGTAAACACTGATCTATCTAGAATTAATTTGGGGTTCATAATTAATTAAAGTAAGAATCTCAACCTATCGAGATTAAAATTAAGAAAAAAAATTTGCAGGTAACAGCTGAAAAACATATTTTACGATTAATAAACATCTTTCCAAAAGGGATATTTTAAATTTAGGTTTGTAAAATAACTTTCATTTGATGTCACATTCCAACTTTATAGTCTAAGATCTTTTGCTTTTTTCAGTTTTAATTAAAACTGAATGCAATAGAGACTTCCTGCGGAAATGTGATATCAATGCCTGCTCTTAACTTACATATTTGAATATAAATGTAAATTTATTTTAAAAAAATTTTTTTTAGAGACAGGATCTTATATGTTGCCCAGGCTGGTCTCAAACTCCTGGCCTCAAAGGATCCTCAAGGCTTGGCTTCGCAAAGTGCCCGGATTACAGGTGTAAACCAGTGCTCCTGGCCTTAAATGTAAATGTCAGTGGCATAGTTTAATCTTTAATAGCTATAACAGTATCAACGCCATTTTTTTAAATTAGAAAAAACAAATAAATTCAAATGGCAACAACCTGATTCCAGAAAATATAAATTCCAATGCAGAGTGTTATTCTATAAAATAGATAAAAATATTCCCATAACCAGTTGTTAAATAATTCATATTTCTCTCCACTAACTTGAAATGCCACATATATTATATACTGAGTTCCCATTTGTTCTTGGTTTATTTCTAGATTTTCTATGATTTTTCTATAATCAGCCTATGACATGAATACTTTTACAATTTCAACACATTATACTTTTAAAATTGGAAGAGACTGTCATTTTTATATTTTATTGTGAAAATTAACAGATACAGAAAAAGTGCATATGATATGTAAGAACATTTAAACAAATAGTTATAAAGTTGAACACCTGGGTAAATACCACCCAGGTCAAGCAATAGAACTAAAATTTATTTTTTTAAAGTTGTCTCTCACAGACTTCCTATTTAAAATAAGCGCTATCATCTAGTTCTGATGGTTAGGCAATCCTATTTTTAGTTATTTAGTAAAAGTTTGGATGTAAATTGATAATGAAACTACCAAAGCTCCAGTGAATAGAAAGTACTTGGTTAATTTTGTCACTTTTATAAGTAAATGGAGTTTAAACTTCCTTATCATTCCTTATTATACAAATACAAATAATTATTTCTTATTACACAAAAAGATTTTTCTAAATAAATCTATCATGTAAAGAACATTTGAAATTGAGAAGAAACCCTTTCCAGGTGTTCAGAAGCATTTGTTTATTTATAAATGATGTAGGCCTGTGCTGTCCAACAGGGCAGCCACAGGTGGCTATTGAAACTTAAATTTCAGTTAATTAAAATTAAACAAAGTTGAACATTTAGTTTCTCAGTCATACTAGCCACAATTTCAAGTGCTCAAGACCCACGTGTGGTGGTGGCCGCCATATTGGATGGCACAGACACAGTACATTTCCATCACGCACAAAGTTCCATTGGATAGCGCTGGTTTAGCACCTCCTTGGCGTCCACAAACCATTTGGGGTGTCTTAAAACACACAAATATGAGATGTCTTGAAAACATACAAAATATGCAGTTTAAAAAAACATAGCAAAGAGAGATCAGAAATTATATGAGAGAGAACAAAGAAATGTGATATACAATTGAACACCACATCTTGTTCTAACCTTGTTTAGCCAAAGCTAAACAAACAAACATAATATTCAATGAATCACATAGCTCTCTTTAGGCAGAAGGAAGCATATACTTTTATTTGGTAAGACATACTCTTTTCTGGCAACACTATTTAGCAAAAAGATATTATGGTAGCCCTCTGTCAGTGTAACCCAAGGATGGTTGGACCATTTAGGTGACCTCTGTTTAACTCGAGCATGCCTTGAGATTGGCTCATCAAAAAAACACCAAAACTCACTGGTAAGTGGTGTCTTTTTGTGAGGAGATGAAGAGGGGGATAATGTCACATAGCGCATGGTAAAACCTCATCCAACTGCATAATAGGTATCTCTGTCCTTACCGATCTCAAGGCTTTTCCAGTGGCCCTTAACTAGGTTTCTTTCCCTCCTGTAGCTCCACTCCTCACACAGCTTCCACAAATTCTCTTTATTGGTCCAAGCAATTCAGCTCAGCGCCCTCCCCTGCAGACCTCACTCAGCAAAACAAAAGCTCAGCAGGGAGCCAGATGGCCACCAAATAACTCCCCAGCCTCCTTCACAGGAGCTTTCTGTTTATCTTGCCGTGTAAGAAATACTGAGCAAACATTTTATTTGTTTGTTGTTTGTTTTTTGAGACAGGGTCTCCCTCTGTCACCCAGGCTGAAGTGCAGTGGCACGATCACGGCTCACTGCAGCCTCAACCTCCCCAGGCTCAGATGATCCTCCTACATCAGCCTCCCAGTAGCTGGAACTACAGGCACATGCCACCATGCCCAGCTAATTTTTGTATTTTTTGTAGAGATGGAGTTTTGTCATGTTGCCCAGGCTGAACCATTTTGAAAAATGCCGTTGACTGCAATTTTGAAGACAGTATGGAGAAACACACACACACACACACACACACACACACACACACACACACACTGAGATAACATTCAATTATAATTTAGTCAAAGCAATTCTTCAGAGAATTAAACTAACTTGTTCCAGATATTTTGCTTTCTGGTCAACTTACTAGCAGTCGAGGCAAAACAAAAAAACAAATAGACATACAGTGATATGTTTCGCCTCTGGAAGAGGGAAGCATCCACGTGTTTATGGGACGACATTCTCTTTTCTAGCTCCACAGCCAGTGATATCTAAGGCTCAGGGGAAATGACTTGCCCAGTCACAAAGATCATCAACTTACAGACCTGGGATTCCAGCATATGTCTGTCTGAACAATTCCTTTGCCTCCCTTCTTGACCACAAGCATGGGAGAGAGAAAGGAAAACAGAAGTTGATCATGGTGGCTTCCAAACCTAGCTCTTTCTCAGAGTCCAGTGAGGCCAATATTAGTCACCATAATGAACTCCCCCAGTGACAGCCCTCTGTGGACACTGCACATTTCGAAGGAAGAAACATAAAAGATATGGTCCTATGCTTTTCACCCTTCTTGGCAGAAGGAAATTAATCAGCAGTCTCTTTGGACACTGAAATTATAACCAGAGAACTGGGAAAGACCCTAGAGCCCGTGCCCTACAGTTTCCTGCCCCTTTCAGAGGTCACTGGGGTCAGAGATGTTAGGTGATTTGTGTAAGATCACTAGCAAGTTAGGGGTAGAACCAGAACAAGAACTGAAATTGGCCTGCAGCTCCAGTTATTTAAATCAGAAGACACAAACCATTGGCCCATACTAACTATATTTTTATTTGTTTAATTGTTTGCTGAAGTTTTTTAATTGGGAAATTTCATTCCCAGAAATCTGCATTTCTTTTATTTTTAAATTTGTTTTAATTTTTATTTTTTAAGAGATGGGATCTCATTCTATCACCCAGGCTGCAGTGCAGTGGCGCGAACATAGCTCACTCCAGCCTCGAGCTCCTGGGCTCAAGTGATCCTCCTGTCTCAGCCCAGTTGAGATTACAGGCATGAGCCACTGTGTCTGGCTTTTTCTTTTTTAAATTGAAAGATTTGCCAACATGGATAATGGCTGCCTCCCTTAAGTGAGCTATGAGCTATCCGGTTCACTACAGTTGCCAAACGTTTCCTCCTTATTCCACCTGCTGGCTTCATGCTTCCATGCCCCACCTGGCCCCTGCAGGCCTGTGGGTTTACAAGCTCTGGTTGAGATAACTAGTACATGGTCACCCTTATCAATCAGTCAGTAAGCTGTCCATGCTTTGGAACCACATCTGATTTATTTATTTAAATGTATTTACTTCTTTTTTGAGACGGAGTTTCACTCTTGTAGCCCAGGCTGGAGTGCAATGGCGTGATCTCAGCTTACTGCAACCTCCGCTTCCCAGGTCCAAGCGATTCTGCCTCCACTCCGTAGCTGGAACTACCCGGATAATTTTTTGTATTTTTAGTAGAGACAGAGTCCCATCATTTTGGCCAGGCTGGTCTTGAACCCCTGGCCTCAGGTGATATGCCTGCCTTGGTCTCCCAAAGTGCTGTGGTTACAGACGTGAGCCACCATGAGCCACCACGCCTGGCCAGATTTATTTTTGTAACTTCAGCATGAACAATGCCATATGATCCACAATTAATGCACATTCATTTTTGCATGAATGTTGAATGAATGATGGATTGACAATGAGTTAAGGAAGGCAATGGGAAAAGGCACAGTGTTTGGCTCAGAGTTCTGCCCTCTACCCTGAGCTGCTAACATGATGGGTGACAGCAGCATCCACGTAGACCACCTAGAAGTCTGCCCACCTCATTGGTCCCTGATCGCCTCAGCTCCAGCCACCTTCACCTCCACTTCATTCCCTGCCAACTCTACCCACACTCAACGTCACATACAGGACTTTGAGATTCCTCTGAAGCATTAAATAGCCAACATCTCCTCTCTCTGACCAACGTGCTCATCTTGTGAGCCCTGTCACCCCCTTGCTTCCATCTAGCTCAGTGTACAAACCTGCAGGGACAGACCCTCAGTTCTCTATCACCCTCTTGTCTCCCCGTCAACACTCTTGACTACACATCCTTCTTTGGCCAGCCCAGATGCCATGCACCATTCACCCAACTTCAAGATGTTTTTCAGACTCAGAAGGAGTATCGTGGTCTGATAATTTCAGAGCACTTTTCACAAACATTTTTAGGATCCAAAATGTGTAATTTAGCAACTTAAAACAAATACCCTACTTTGAGGAGGTTTTTGCTCTGCCTTTCATCTCTTCGGTTTTGTTTTCTTGTGCACCATAACTTTTTCTTTCTTGAGCATAAGGTTTGCGTTGTGGTGTGTGTGTGTGTGTGCATGAGACCCACCAGATAAAGCACTGCGTTAACCTTACTGAAAACTGTGGGTGTGCCATTCCTAGGGCAACTGTTTAGAAGACTGTAACTACCATAAACTGGGCTTTCCTGCCCACTGCAGAAGCATTACATTCAAGAATGCTGAAAACTTAGAAAGTCAGCTTTAGAGGCAAAGATATCAACCACAAGGGAATAACATATAATTCTACTAGGTAGTGAATATTGTATTTCCAAATAAGTAAAATGCCACAAGTGGGAAGGAGTGACAGTCGAAAAAAATCCAAATTTCATTAAAATAGCAGTTGCAAACAAAGCTGAATTAACTTTGACAGTCATACTTGCATGAAAACATCTGTTCTTACATGTGTGTCAAGATATCCAAACATCTAAAACTTAAGTATGAATGATCCGTTGTTTAATCGGCAAAAGGGCAAGCTCTTTGTAATGTAAATGAAAACACAGTATGAAAAAAAGGCAGAAAAAAAGAAATCTTTGGATAAAAACTCACACATATACACAGAGACTTTGCTGAAGATCAACAAGAGAACAAAAATCCTGAGGAAGAAAGTGGCAAGACGAGGAAAGGCCATTCAGTGGGTCAATTGCCCAAAAACAAAAATAGAAAAGAAGGAGGGATCAGTTAAACAGATGGAGTTGGCAGGGAGCTCTGCATCCAGGAGTGAACAGGAGGACTGCAACCTTCCATAGTCTCCCTACCAGAGCCGCTCCCCAGTACTAGTCAGTGTGCTGCAGCGCAAGCCTCACTATCCGGGACTGTTGCCCTGTGTGAAGTTTGCTTGCTGTGTGAAATTTCTGGGGCTGCCATGTCAAAAAGGCACACAAAATGCTAGGAGTTGCTTCAAACAGACAAACAACAAATCAGGCAGGAGGCAGGTTAAAAAGAAATGAAGAAACCAGGAGATGAAATTCCCTGTAGTATTATCTTTCTGGTGTAATAGTAATGAACATTTCAATATCACCATTATAATAAACGACAAAGAATATATGTTTCGACTCCATTTGCCTCACCATCTAGGCTAGCCAAAAAATGAAAAAGCAATAAAGTTGGCAATTAAAGCCAGAGATAATCCTGACTCTCCCATTTCCAACACTGCCTTATGGTGTGATATGTCCCTGCTGGAGCAAAAAAACAAAAACAAACAAACAAACAAACAAACAAAAAAAGCCAAATTTACAAAAGGATCATCAACGGCCACTCCCTTCAGAGCCATTTCACCCAGACGTGTCCCAAACAGCTGCTGCATGGCCAAAATCCCAGCATGGGTCATCAGCCAGGAGGAGAGCTGAATTTCCCCACCACAGGCTGCGTCAATAACAGGCTTGGAAAACCTGTTACTCCAGGGGAGACAAAACGAGGAAACACCTTCAGAAGCACAGGGTCTGAGTAGCAGCGACGTCCCATCACCACCTTTGTCAGAGACGTTCAAAACAGAGTGACTTTGGGTAAAATAAGGTTGATACCTGCTAGGCCACATTCCCAGGCATACTTAGTCACGGGATGAGATAGGAGGTCAGCAGGACTGGTATCACAAGATACAGGGCACAAAGACCCTGCTGATAAAACAGCCGTGAAGAAGCAGGCCAAAACCCACTAAACCAAGATGGTGATAAAAGTGACCTCTGGTCATCCTCACTGCTCATTATATGCTAATTATAATGCATTAGCATTCTAAAAGACACTCCTGTCAGCACCATGACAGTTTACAAATGCCATGGCAACCTCCAGAAGTTAGCCTATATGGTCTTAAAAGGGGAAGAACCCTCAGTTCCGAGGTTTGCCTGCTCCTTTCCCAGAAAACTCATAAATAACCCACCCCTCATTTAGTATATAATCAAGAAATAACCATAAACATAGTCAATCAGCCCTTAGTGCTGTTCTGTGTATGAAGCAGCCATTCTTTTGTCTCTTGATGTCTCTAATAAACTTGCTTTTGCTTTATTCTATAGACTCACCCCAAATTCTTTCTAGCATGACATTCAAGAACCCTTTCTTGGGGTCTGGGTCTGGACCCCTTTCCAGTAACACATTTGTCACCATTTGCCATTTTTACAGCATGACCCTGTGGCTGAACCAGGTCAAGCGTAAGGAAGCTGTCCTATCACCAGCCATCCCCAAGTTCTGTCTAACTGAATGGATGTGTCCCTCATCCCCCTCTGTCTGTTTTCTGATTGATCTATCATGTAACATCCTCTTGTGCCCTTCCTGGGAAACGTTTACAGCTATTTAGTACAGTCTCTGTGTTCTGCATTTGTTCAAGACCCTCTGCAAATTGCCAACACTTACCATTTCCATCTTCCCTTCCCTTCTCCACACGCCCTATAATTCTGCTCAAGAGTAACACTTGCTCTTTCCCGAACACACACGGAGCTTCCCTCTGTGGTGAAGCTCTGCTCCTGCTCTGGTGATAGGTGAATTCACTACCCTTTGAATGTTGTTCAACTTTCCTTTTTTCAGCTCACAGCCCCTCCCCCAGTTCTAAGAACATGACCGTCCCAATATGAAGGACACAGTGCTGCCCTGGAGAGTTCTGGAACCTTCTAGTACTCACTTCATGTCCTGTCTTTCACCCTTGCTGAGGGTAGGCTCCTTGAGGACAAGAGCAGACAGCAGCCTTCATCCTCACGTACCTCAGGCAGATAATGGGATATCTTGCACATAGGCGGTACTTAATAAATATTTGTTTAAATGTGTATGGTTGAACTGGATTGAATTGTAAAGTAGGATTTATGTGGTTTAAGCTTTGGGTAACCTGAAACTAGTTTCAGAGTCATAGAATGCTTGTACCAGAGACAATAGAAAGACCATCTAATTGACGCTTCTCATTGTGCAGATGAGGAAACTGAGGCCTGCGGAGATTACTGACTTGCCCAAGGATGCACAATTAGAGACAAAAACCTGAAACTGAGAACAAGTTCCCCAGGACTTAATTCTGACAATCCTATTGTGTATTAAGGCACAACCTTGATACGTTAATTTTAGAATATCTATTGAGGAATTGATTTCTCAGAAATATATGGAGAGCCCCCTGGGTCCCAGGCACTGTGCTAAATGCTCCAGGGGTGGGAACCCACAAGAAACCCTGGATATCTCCTGCCTTACAAACATGTAAATTGAAACAGTTGGCCAGGCACAGTGGCTCACGCCCGTAATCCCAACACTTTGGGAGGCCAAGGCAGGCAGATCACCTGAGGTTAGGAGTTCGACACCAGTCTGGCCAACATGGTGAAACCCCATCTCTACTAAAAATATAAAAATTAGCTTTGTGTGCTGGTGTAGGCCTGTAGTCCCAGGTACTCAGGAGGCTGAAACAGGAGAATCGCTTGAACCCGGGAGATGGAGGCTATAGTGAGCTGAGATCGCACCACTGCACTCCAGCCTGGGCAACAGAGCAAGACTCCATCTCAAAAAAAAAAAAAAAATTGAAACAGTTATCTCTAGGAAAGCAGAAAGTAGACTGTCATTCCCCCAAGATCCCGCACTGCAAGGCTGCATGGGACCTCAGAGATCCTCATTCCCTAATTCAGTGTCACTCAGTGTTTATGGTTTAACCATATTTCCTCTGTATAGACAAATTTCATTTTCTTTTTTTTTTGTTTTTTTTGTTTTGTTTTGTTTTGTTTTGTTTTCTTTTTTTTTTTTAATTTATTTATTATTATTATACTTTAAGTTGTAGGGTACATGTGCATAACATGCAGGTTTGTTACATATGTATACTTGTGCCATGTTGGTCTGCTGCACCCATCAACTCGTCATTTACATCAGGTATAACTCCCAATGCAATCCCTCCCCCCTCCCCCCTCCCCATGATAGGCCCCGGTGTGTGATGTTCCCCTTCCTGAGTCCAAGTGATCTCATTGTTCAGTTCCCACCTATGAGTGAGAACATGCGGTGTTTGGTTTTCTGTTCTTGTGATAGTTTGCTAAGAATGATGGTTTCCAGCTGCATCCATGTCCCTACAAAGGACGCAAACTCATCTTTTTTTATGGCTGCATAGTATTCCATGGTGTATATGTGCCACATTTTCTTAATCCAATCTGTCACTGATGGACATTTGGGTTGATTCCAAGTCTTTGCTATTGTGAATAGTGCTGCAATAAACATACGTGTGCATGTGTCTTTATAGCAGCATAATTATAATCCTTTGGGTATATCCCCAGTAATGGGATGGCTGGGTCATATGGTACATCTAGTTCTAGATCCTTGAGGAATCGCCATACTGTTTTCCATAATGGTTGAACTAGTTTACAATCCCACCAACAGTGTAAAAGTGTTCCTATTTCTCCACATCCTCTCCAGCACCTGTTGTTTCCTGACTTTTTAATGATCGCCATTCTAACTGGTGTGAGATGGTATCTCATTGTGGTTTTGATTTGCATTTCTCTGATGGCCAGTGATGATGAGCATTTTTTCAGACAAATTTCATTTTCATTCCCCCAATTGTTCTTTCCTATGCCCTCTGAAATTCAAGTCAATGCCTACATTGCTGTCTGCTTTACTTTTAACTTCTCTAACACTGGCCCAAGTGACAGCTGCATACTCGATAGCTTTTGTCTTTAATGTGAATGATAAATAGGACTTGAATTTCTAACATTAAGAGGCTTATGATGGGCCATTTCAATTTAGAAGATATACACTATCTCCCCAGCTTCTAAAACAAGGAAAGAGAAGGAGTGGCAAGAATGATTTGAACTCCTAATCTGGCCTCCCCCACATCCCCTCATTTTTAATCTTCTCAGATTTATTGTCTTCCAACATAATAAGGAAAAGAATGGAACCCTTCCTAAAATGCATCCTAGACTGGACATGTGTAAGTTGACCTCTATTATGTGTAATTCTTCAGTGTTTCTTACTTTTGTTTCATTTGGACTCTTTCAACAGATATGAACACTTTTTGACACAGCACAAGGACAGCTACATGAGCAGCGTTAGTTCTTCACAGGACATTATTCCTCCTATGTACCTCATGAGGAGGTAAGACCTCATGCAATACAAATCACCTTCAGAATGCTGACATTTTATTCTTCATACAACCTTACTTGTTCAAATATCCAGCCATATCCCAAGTATGGGACATCACACAGAGCATCAGGAGTCCAGCCAAACCTGAGTGGAGAGGGGTAGGTCACAGACAGTGTCAGTCATATTTTAAATTTTCATTTCTTCCATTGGCTTGTGTCCTAAATGCTATTTAATATTTGTTAGCACAAATTTCTTTTGTCTCTGGGAAGGTATTGAGTGTGTACCTAATGTGAATTGAATTCCTTATCAGAGGTGAAATAAGAGTTAGGAGGAAGTGAGAATAATCCTCTCCATAAATTTGAAAGTGAACAGTCCTAAATTCATTACTGCATTATGGGTTCTCCCATGGAAAAGTGTTTGCCCTACTGGGCCCTCAAGCAAAGAATCCAGAAGTGGTGAGACCTCAGAAAGGACTTATAGAAAACAGGAGAAGATGGAAGATGTCTGAAGACAAAGAAATAACAAATTCCATCATCAATTGGATTTGTGTTTCTCAAAGAACATTTTGTGTGTAGATGTATAATTCTTAATATTTTTAGATGCAAATTAGTAAATATTGTCTGTTTTCCTTTGCTCTGAAAATATGTCTCTATTTTGATTCCCCGGAGAAACAAAACAAATAGAATGTAGGAAAATGATAGGTAGATAGGTGGATGGATGGATGGATAGATAGATAGATAGATAGATAGATAGATAGATAGATAGATAGATAGACAGACAGACAGACAGATAATGGATAGGTAACTTTAAGGAACTGGCTCATGCTGTTGTAGGGGCTGGCAAGTCTGAAGCCTGCAGGGAAGGCCAACAGGCGGAGATCCAGAAAGGAAATAACAGTGCAGCTTGAGTCTGAAGACAGCCTGGTGACAGAAATCCTTCTTCCTCGAGGAACCTCAGTCTTTTCTCTTAAGGACTTCAACTCATAGAATGAGGCCCACCCATGTTATGGACAGTCATCTGCTTTATTCAAACTCTACTGATTTAAATGTTAATCTATCTATAAAATACCTTCACAACAACATCTAGACTGCTGTCTGACCAACTATCTGGGTACCATGGCCTAGTCAAGTTGACACATAAAATTAACCATCACAATATCGCAATGCTCAATCTGAGGTTCTCTACAAAAAATGAGAACAGAATTGTCAAATTCAAAGCATTTTCCATTATTGTTTTGATCTTTGAAACATTGTAGCATGAAAATCTGCAATAAGAGCCTCTTGGAAATTGAAAAAAAAAAAATAGAACCTTTTCCAAAAGTTTAAATTCTTTGTCTGGAAATTGTAATACAAATGCCACAGTTATTGTAACAAATGGTTTTATTTCACCTGCTTAATCCATCATGTGCCCGAAGACGATAAGACTTGTGGTTCTCTTTCAGGTACACCTAATCATTGTTCGTAACCCTATGTCTAAGGGGAAATACATTCTAAACCATGAATCAAAACACCAGTAATATCCTGCCTGTGCTGGCCTCCCCGTAAATGAGTTGTGACTGGGGAGATTCAAGACAAACAGACATGGGAAGGGTAATGATGCTTTTGGTCACCTGTAACTTGTTTGCTCTCTATATTTGCATAATTAGAAAAAGCAACCACTCTACATTTTCATCAGCTAATATTCTCTAATCCAAACAATCCTGGTAACTAGGCCCTCATCCCAGGGCACAAAGGAAAAGCGTTCTAGAAAGAGAAACGTGGGGCCAGGCGCAGTGGCTCACGCCTGTAATCCCAGCACTTTGGAAGGCTGAGATGAGCGGATCACTTGAGATGAGGAGTTTGAGACCAGCCTGGCCAACATGGTGAAACCCCGTCTCTACTTAAAATACGAAAATTAGCTGAGTGTGGTGGCATGCACCTGTAATCCCAGCTATTTGGGAGGCTGAGGCAAGAGGATCACTTGAACCCAGGAGGTGGAGGTTTCAATGAGCCAAGATCACGCCACTTACTCCAGCCTGGGCGACAGAGCAAGACTCTGTCTCAATAAAAAAAGAAAAGAAAAGAAAAAAGAGAACCTTGAGCCATGTGTTTTCATATAAAGGTTCTTTGTTAAGCTAGGGCCACCTGTCTAGATGGAAGTAGAGGGGTAGTTTAAAATGGAAGAATAGAAGCATTCAGTTGTGATGTGAAAAATTAAAGTTGTTTTTTGTCTTTGAATACCTAAAAGCATGGAAATAAGGACAGAAGATCGAAATGGTGTGATGGAAAAGGAAGCCTACACATTTCAACTATGCACCAGCACAGTTACTCTTTTACTGGGATGGAGCCATAAAGAAAAGCTTCCCAAGAGATAATAGCGGCAGATACAATGCTATGTCTTTACCAAATCTCGTTTTATTTTCCTTTTCCCAGCCCACATTCCCCAGCCTGCTAGCAGTTAGGGACGGGTGACTGGGTGCTACTTGTGAGGACTTGTTGGAAGTTACAGAAGCCACACTCAGGCCCAGCGGTGACCCACCCCACCCCGACCAGCAAGATTGTCCACAATCTGCAATCTCATTTTCCCGGCAGTCCCAAAGGCCACACATTTAAGATTGCAATGCCGTGAGATAAAGGGAGCCTGGCGCCCTGAGACACTGCTTGATAAAGAGTCATCAAAGAAAAACATCTGCCCAGCATGACATGAGGAAGACAAACCCTTTATCGTGAAACCACTGAAATAGGTGGTTTATTTATTAGACGGTATAACCTACCCTGTCCCGATAGAATGTGTCACCTAATTCTTGTTATCTGGCTGTAGGAGGGAAACAATATTTTTAAAAGTACTGTATTCTAAAGTAAATTTGTCATGTGGAACATTATTCAGAGAACAGCAAATACCGTAACAGATCACATAAACTTCACAGCAGCATCGCCCTCATATAGAAGCCTCCTTCATTTGGCTGTATCTTGCACTGGCCAAACGTTCACTATGCCATTCAATTCCTCCACGGCCCGGCCATTTCCTCCCTCTCTAGCCTCTTCTTGCTCTCCCTGCTTCTCATTCTGTTTCTAGAAATGCCAAGCCACCTGTGGTTCCCTGCATTAGCTCCACCGTTCATAACTCTACTCATTCTACTCCTCCTGCCTAGACCTTTTTCCTCAGCTATTCTTAACTGGTCCATCCATCAAGATTCAACCAGAGGGCCAGGCGCAGTGGCTCACGCCTGTAATCCCAGCACTTCAGGAGGCCAAAACGGGTGAATCACCTGAAGTCAGGAGTTCGAGACCAGCCTGGCCAACATGGTGAAACCCTGTCTCTACTAAAAATACAAAAAGTAGCCAGGTGTGGTGGCAGGTGCCTGTAATCCCAGCTACTTGGGGGGCTGAGGCAGGAAAATCACTTGAACCTGGGAGGCAGAGGTTGCAGTGAGCTGAGATCGTGCCATTGCACTCTAGCCTGGGTGACAAGAGCAAGACTCTGTCTTTAAAAAAAAAAAAAAAGTATTAAACCAGAGAAGTAGAATCATTCGATGTGATCTCAAACAAGGGATTTATTACAGGATTTGACTCCCCACCCCCACCCATGCAATTGTAGGAACCGGTTCAACAGTTTACGCACACCTGTTGTTTCTGCAGCTGACTCTGGGCCTGAAGTCAGCAGGGCAGGAAGTTGGGAAGGAAAGAGGCTTCAAGTGGGGAGAGCCAGGGCAAACCAGAACTCACCTGGGTAAGCTGGGAGCCTGGAAGGGTGAAGCAGATCCCGTGCAGGTCACTTACAAGGGAAGCTGGTACCTTCCATCGCTGAGTTGGACACACGCCTGGCCTAGGAGTCAGAGACGTCGAAGGCGCTGCGTCATCTCAACAAGGGAAGTCTGTGGATCTGCAACAACAAACGTGAGCTACCTGGCCCCACATTGACACAAGGAGCATCTACACAGCTGCTGCCTTCCTTCTACCCTCCAGACCTCATGCACATTTCTCATGGGGTCAGTCTGAGCCCAGAGCCATACAAGGAAGAGAATTCTGGGAAATGCAGTTCCAGCTTAGTTCATTGGATAAGTCCCAGGTCATATCACCTTGGCTAACTTCTCCTGGTCCTTTAAGACTCAACTCAGACCATACCCTCCTGGGGACATAATCTTCAGCTCCAAGATTATGCTCATTGTCCTTCCTCTGTGCTGTCTTAGCATTCTGCACACACCACCATCACAGCATTTAATGCATAATATTTAAATTGCTTATTTGTGTGTCTATCTTTTCAGCTGGACTGTAAGGTTCTTGAGGGCAGGGCTATGTCATATTCATTTTTCTGTCCCCGGCAGTGTCTGCACATAGTAGGTCTTTAGTAAACAAGGAGCAGAACGGTGGGCATGCATGCCTTCGAGGATTTACTGCTCCCACTCCACAAATGAGGATCATGTGTAAAAACCTAGGTGAAGAGTGGCAGGAAAATTCCCATATCCCCTCTCAAGTGTACCCTAGAGCATATCTGTAACGCACTCAAGAGGGTGACAATGGGGAACAGCCACCCTGACTGCGGGCTGAGGATGGGTGAATTTGCAATAGAAACTATTGTTGAACATTTCTTAAATGCCAGGCATTAAATGTTTCACATGCTTGCACTCATTTTGATTCTCACAAGAATTGCATAAGGTGGGTATTATTACCCCCCAAAAGGATACAGAGCTGTTAAGTAATCTGCCACAGCTGGTCCAAATCACAGGTGGATTTCAAAACCCACGCTCATTCTGCTGCCCTGCATTTCCACCCCAGCCCGGGCTGGGGACTGCAGGTGGCTGGAGTGACACTGACTCAGAGGGGCCTTACACTAGAAGTGAAGGAAGTGGCGCCATCAGCTGGTGTTTTAAAAAGGCCAGAAGTGCTTATAAACAACCCTCCCTTCACGGCCCCACCCTCCTCCCACAGGAGCAGTCAGCAGGGTGGGGCCAGGCCAGCCTCCAAAACACCACTCCCCGCTCCTGCACACCCCAAGGCTGCTCAGGCTTCAGGCGGGCATGCCCTCCCCTCCAACCTCTTCCTCCCTCCCACGGCTTTTCCTAACCCTGGCGTTCCCTGCAGTTCCACTGCTGAAGGCTGCCTGGGATAATCACGCTTTCACTAGAGCCCTCCAGGAATGCCAGGAGTGGACCCTGGAGACCCTAAATACCCCTGAGACTGCCTGACCTCTTCCCAAGCTCTTCTGCTGTGATCACATGGTCCTGCCAATTGACTGACTTTCTGAACAAGCCTGACCCCTTTGGGAAGACCATGCATGGAGAGCAATGTGCTGGAATGGTTCTTGGACTCACACAAGCTTGAGTGCAAGTTCTTGCCATGCTACTTACTGTGTGATCCCAAGCAAGCTGCTTAACCTTTCTGGGATACATTAACCTCATCCCAAAAACAGAGACAACACCCCCTCCTTGGGTGATTGGTAGGCTACATGCAACGGAGGCATGGAAAACCCTCCGCACAGAGCCTGGCCCACTGTGGCCGCTGTCCCTGAGGTCATGTTGCGGCCACGGCTGCTGAGAGCACTGCCAGCGTGGGAGAGAGTGGGCTCAGCCCGGCTATGATGCTCCTGCTCAATCACGTGGCACACAGGGGACTCAACAATGCAGCTACAGTACAACCACTCCCATTTCTCCATGGGAAAAACCAGCCCTGCTTCCTCTTTTGACCAAAAGTGATTCGTTCATTCACTTGAACACCTACTGTGTACCAACCACCAGGACCCGCACTGGAAGTGGGGAAATATCTAAAGATATTGAAGACATGTTTCCTGGCCTCAAAGAGCTTTCGGTCTAAGTTCTCCTTAAAGGAAGGCATTTGGGCCGTGTGAATAAGGGGTTAACAGCAGCTCTCTCTGCGTTTATGCAGTTGCAGCTCAGCAGCAGTAAATTCTCATCTGAACTGCAATTGACCCTGTGCACACAATCATGTTATTCATATTCTTATAAACAGAGGGTACAGTATGTATAATTTCCTAGATTTCTGGGAGGGGATGTATCATAACTAAACTCCAACTTTTCCTTTGGAGAAACGGTCCCATTTGTTTCTGGTTAGCTTCAAAGCAAAAACTAATTTTTTCCTTCTATGTGTCAGTAACTCGAGTGAAATTTGTCACTTGTTTTTATGAAAAATTCTTTGCCATTACCTTCATTGCTTGAAATAAAAAAAAAAATTGAAAAAAAAAAACCCCAAAAAACCACCCAGTACAACTCACACTCCCTGCGTGGTACAAGGCACTTGAAACGTAATGACAGAACGGTGGTGTCATTTCTAGTCATGGAAACTAACAGGAGTCCCCCGGAATGGCCTCAAATTCATCCGTCAAGAATCTGTTTTCTAGTACCTACTATGGGAGCAAGACCACTGGTGACATCTTGTTCCAATTTAAGCAAGGTTGAGCCGTGGGCCAGCTCCTTCAAATCGTAACCAGCACAGAAATTGCCTCCTACCAAAAAACCACAAGGGCTAGACTCTGTAAGAATGAATCCCAGAAAAGCTGGAACTCTCAGTCCAAGCATATTTCTGAAGCAGTCCAGTCAAGAACAGCGTTTTCATTTTCTTTCTATGGGGCATTTCTTGTTTGTCCTAGGATGAAGTTGAAGTGTGGCTGGGGATGAAGGAAGAGCAGCTTTATTTTGCTCCGAGAGAACTAACAACTCCTTCACCACTTTACCTTGGGCCAGAGCTACTTAGAAAATGCTCAATCTATTTTTACCTTTCTCTACGTGTATTTAATAGAGATACCATTTTATTCGAAAATTACCGAAAACATGAGCTGACGCTCTCTCAGCGGTGACTCACTGTGAACCGGACGTTTCCCTAGGGGCATAGCTGTCCCCAGGGAGAAACCTCCTCTGAGCTGTATGTTCTAATGTGGGGCATGCCTTACTATAGGACCAAAAGAATTGTGACAACATTCAGGGAGGTTCCCTGTCTACATCCTGAATTCCGAACATTATTACATGCACCATGGCTTTGAACTCTGTTTATTTGACCTCTTTAAGTTCAAGTAGCCAATGATCGAGGCAACAAATAGGAGTGGCCCTGAGATGATTCGAAGATGTCGGGTACACCCAGGATGAATGAGGAGCAGTCGATTCACATTTAGGATCCACAAGGGTAATGTGTGTGTCACTGTGGGGGATGACAGTAGAGACAGAGGAGGGAGGGAGGGTGCTGAAGGCAGTGGTCCGTGGCAGCCACCATGACCTGGGGCTACCTGCAGCGGCTCCTGTAATGGAGATGGGGAGCACTGGCTGTAGGGAACCAGCTGGCTCTACAGACCCCTGAGATGGTCACTAGTGCAATTGGCTGAATTATGCCCCCCCAAAATTCGTATGCTGAAATCCTAACCTTCAGTGCCTCCGAATTTGACTCTATTTGAAGATGGAGCCTTAAAAGAGGTAATTAAGTGAAAATGAGGCCATTAGGATGGGACTTAATCTAATCTGACTGGTGTCCTTATCAGAAAAGGAAATGAGGACACAGAGACACACAGAGGGAGGACCAGGTGGGGACACAGGGAGAAGACGGCATCTACTGCTAAGGAGAGTGGCCCCGGGTGGAACCAACCCTATCAGCACCTGGATCTCGGACTTCCAGCCTCCAGAATGGTGAATAAATACAGTCTTGTTTAATGCCCCCAGTCTGTGGCCCTGGCAAACTAGTACAATTAGCTACTGGGATTTGCAGAGCCAAATTCTCCTGGAATTGCTGCCAAACTTCAGATGTTTCCAAAATTGTCTTATGTAAAGCAATTTGAGAAAAGCCTTTCTTTGGGATTTTAAAATTAGGGAAAATGGTAGTATTTGAGAAGCTTTATGACCACTCATTTATTTCTGTTTTTTTCCTCACCTCTTTCCTTGTCGAATGCTGGGCCTCCACCACCTCAGCAAGCCCTTTTGAATCCTGGTCACCTGGTGTCATCTCCCCATCATACCTCTGAACATGCCACAGGTGGCCAACAGCACCTCTGGGCCACCTGCAAATGCTTACAACATTTGACCAAGTTATTACCCCTTTTTTCCTAATTTGTTAAATGGAAGAAATACTTGAATTCTGCAAAAAATTTACACACTGCAAAAACGTGGAGTTAAAAGTAAAGCCCAAGCCTCTGTTTCTTAACCTCTGCCTCCTTAAATCCGTGGCTGTCAACCAGGGGCAATTCTGCCCCCAGGAGGACATTTGGTAATGTCTGGAGACATTGTTGGTTGTTGTAACTGGGTAGAGTGGAGTGTGCTACGGCATCTAGTGGGAAGAGGCCAGAGAAGCTGCTAAACATCCTACAACACACAGAGCTGCCCTCAGCACAAAGAATGATCTGCCCCAAATGTTAATCATGTCCACATTTGAGAATCCCTGCCTCAGGGGTAGCATAAAAATGTGCGCTACTCTTACCTTTTGTGATGCTGCGTTGGTGTATTCTTCTATGTTTTGTTTTTGTTTTTGTTTTAGAGACAGAGTCTTGCTCTGTTGCCCAGGCTGGAGTGCAGTGGTGGAATCATAGCTCACTACAGCCTCTAGTTCCTGGGCTCAAGCGATCCTCCCACCTCAGCTTCCCGAGTAGCTGGGACTACAACTGTGCCAGCACACTCAGCTACATTTTTTCATTTTATTTTTAAATTAATTAACCAGACACACAGACACTTAAAAAATTTTTTGGCCGGGCGCGGTGGCTCAAGCCTGTAATCCCAGCACTTTGGGAGGCCGAGACGGGCGGATCACGAGGTCAGGAGATAGAGACCATCCTGGCTAACACGGTGAAACCCCGTCTCTACTAAAAATACAAAAAAAAACTAGCCGGGTGAGGTGGCGGGCGCCTGTAGTCCCAGCTACTCGGGAGGCTGAGGCAGGAGAATGGCGGGAACCCAGGAGGCGGAGCTTGCAGTGAGCTGAGATCCGGCCACAGCACTCCAGCCTGGGCGACAGAGCAAGACTCCGTCTCAAAAAAAAAAAAAAAAAAAAAAATTTTTTTTTGTAGAGATAGGTTCTTGCTCTGCTGTCAAGGCTGGTCTTGAACTCCTGGCCTCAAGGGATCCTCCTGCCTAGGCCTCCCAAAGTGCTGGGATTACAAATGTGAGCCACCGGGCTGAGCCCTGGACTGAATTTTACCCCTTCAAAATTCGTAGGTTGCAGCTCTAACCTCCAATGTGACTGTGTTTGGAGACAGGCCCTTTGCAGAGGTAATTAAGGCTAAACAAGGTTATACGCCCTTATTGGGGCCCTAATCCAATAAGACTGGTGTCCTTATAAGAAGAGGAAGAGACACCAGGGCTCTCTCTATCTCCACACAACATAGAGAAAAGGCCAAATGAGGACACAGTGAGAAGGTGGTCATCTGCAGGTCAGGAGAAGACATCTCACCAGAAACCAACCCTACTGTCACCGTGATCTTGGACTTCCAGCCTCCAGATCTGTAAGAAAATACATTTCTGTTGTTGAAGTCATGCAGTCTGTGCTACTCTGTTTTTGCAGCCCAAGCAAATACACCGTAGTTTGTCTTCTCTCCGTGTCTTCACATGGTCTTCCTGCTGTGCGTGCACATTTCTGTGTCCTGAGTTCCCTCTTGTTGTAAGGACACCAGTCATATTAAATTATGACCCACCCTAATGACCTCTTTTCAATCTAATTACCGCTTTAAAGACCCTATCTCCAAACAGTCACATTCTGAAGTTGTAGGGGTTAGGGCTTCAACATACGAATTTAGTGAGGGAGGGGACACAATTTAGCCCGTAGGAGGCAGCATCTAATGTAACCCCACAGGAGCTGTCAGAAGGCCAGGTACATACCTGCTCTGTGGAACTCTGTCCATGAGTCCAGGCCATCCACAATCACGTTCTCATACCCTTTAGAATTTTTAGGCATGAATCAAACATCAGTCCACCAAGCCCCTTCGGCTCTGTGAATTAAATGTCCAGCTCCTTGAGGATCCCATTAAAGCTCCCCTCCCTGGGCTGGAAGTGAGGGAGAGGGAGGAGGCAAGTGTGAGTGGAAGTCACAGAGTGCTAAGCACGCTCTCCAAACACCTTCTGTCATTTCAGACCTCCTGGATAACTGCCTCAACTCTTTGATACTCTTGAATAGACACGTGGCCAAAAGTTACAAAACTGAGTTTTGGAAATCTCTTTTACAAGTCCCGCATAGTGATCTTCCTGTGGCGGGTCAGAGAAGCGGACATCTGGTATAGTGGTGACCTCGTTGAATCTGAAACAGAAAGAGCTGCACTTAGAATCCACTTACAAGTATAGACCTTAGGATGTCTTCAGCTGCAAGTGGTAGAAAATCCTAACTGGCATTGATACAAATAATAAGGGGCTTAATATTTCACGTAAGAAGCACCCAAGGAGGGCAGCTCTAGGCCCATCAGGGCGTCAGCGCATTTCTGTGATTTTCATGGCTTCATGTGTTGGTTTCATCCTGAGACTGGCTGCAAGATGGCTGTAGCAACCACTGACGAATTGTGTGGACAGAACAGGGGCTGCTGATCATGGTGCAGAAGTTGCCCCAAGGACATCTTCTCAAGTCCCATTGGCCAGAATAGGGATATATGCCCTCCCTTGAACCAGCCACCTACGAGGAGAATGGGATTGCCACGATGAGCTCAGTCTTAGGATGTCTACCTCCTGCGTACTTCCCGAGCGTGTCCAGAGTGAGTTGAGATGATCAGCTCTACTGCCCCCACCACCCCCGAATACAGACCCGGGGAGAGCCTGTGCCAGCTCACACGGGACTAATCAGGTAAACTAGAGCCACTTTACACTCTTTAAGGCTCCCGCCCTGCTCCCACTCTAAGAAAGCCAAATGAGGGAGGGAGAAGCAGCAGCACCAGCCGGTGTTATTTTGAAGGTATACTGACTCCTGTGCATTTAGAGGAGGGTCTGATAACAAAGATAACCACTTATGCTGAGATGGGAATTTGGAGCTGGATCACCTCCTGCCCAGCTGCCAATGAGGAGCCCACTGTAGGTAGTAGCAGGAGGAGCACAGATCATCCCAGGTCCAGGATAGCCATTAAGTCAGTGAAGCTTTCACCAGAGGCACACGTGGGTGGCATACCAGTGACGGCGAATGCAGGTGTGTGCTCAACTCAGTGCATGCATATTTCTAATAGATGATTTTTCTAGGAAAATGTAAATTGTGAAACCAATCGCAAAAGAGAAAAAAAATGACAGAATAATTATCATAAGAGGAATTAAGACACCTGTCAAAGAGCTAACCAAACTGGTGTGTGTGCACACACACATAGACACCCAGAAAAGCTCAGATGGCCTCACAGAGACCTAAATCCGTAAGGATTAAACAACCTCCAAACCTATTTAAGCTTTTTTGGAGCAAGTACAAATAAGACAACATCCCAATTCTTTTTTGTAAACGAAGTTTCCATGCATTCATATAAAAACCTGTTTAAGATAACAGAAGAAAACTCCAGGCCAATCACACATAGGAATATTGATGGGAAAAAAAAAATTAGTATCAGGAAGTCTATTAATGTAAGTCACACATGATATGATCTTGCTATAAAACACAAGCAAACCAACTGAAACATACAACAAACAACATAAAAATATTACAGAAGGTGGCTGATTACATACAAAGAGACCAGTCCAAAAAAAGTCAGAATAAAATTCTATTTTATAATACAGTTATGCACCACATAATGGCATTTCGGCCCATAATGGACCACATATGCAATGGTGGTCCCGTAAGATTTTAATAGCATATTTTTATCCTACCTTTTCTACGTTTAGATATGTTTACATACACAAACACTTAACGTTGTGTTCCCATTGCTTACAGTCTTCAGGACAGTCACATGCTGTACAGGCTTGTAGCCTAGTAGCAATAGGCTGTACCATACGCCTAGGAATGTAGTAGGCTGTACCATCTAGGTGTGTGTAAGTACACTCTAAGATGTTTCCACAATGACAAAATCATATTTCTCAGAATATATCCATGTCTGTAACTAAACATGAAATAAAAAACCATTGCCTAAGCCAAGTTCAAAAGGTTTACTCTTTTGTTTTTGTCTAAGAGTTTTATAGTTTTGGATCTAAATTAGTAATGTCAAAGATATTAGATATATGTAAACAAAATTTGTCAAGTAAGATTTGAACAGATGAGAAAAGATACACCGTTTTGGAACAAGAAGCCCTAATTTTATTAAATATCAATTATCCCCAAATTAATGTATACAGTTACTATAATTTCGGCCGGGCACAGTGGTTCACACCTGTAATCCCAGCACTTTGGGAGGCCGAGGTGGTTGGATCACCTGAGGTCAGGAGTTTGAGACAAGCCTGGCCAACATGGCGAAACCCCATCTCTACTGAAAATACAAAAAATTAGCTGCGAGTGGTGGCGGGCACCTGTAATCCCAGCTACTCAGGAGGCTGAGGCAGGGAGTACTGCTTGAACCCAGGAGGCGGAGGTTGCGGTGAATTGAGACTGCACCACTACACTCCAGCCTGGGCAACAGAGCAAGACTCCATCCCAAAAAAAAAAAAAAGAAAGAAAGAGGTTACTATAATTTCAACCAGAATTTTTTAAGTACAAGATAAATTGCATTCCTATGATCCTGAATTGGTTGTATTCTCTTTAATGTGCTGCTGAATACCCTTTATTAATATTTTAGAATTTTTGCATTGATATTGTTTAAGAAACTTGGATGAAATTGTAACTATAAGGACAATGGAATCAGATGGTTATTCCCAAGGTCAGTTCAATTCTGGGAAAAAAGATAACGAAAAGCTGAAAATGATTAAAACTGGCCAATAAAAGTTAAGTGTGACCAAGACAGTTACATGGTGAAACAATAGTCTTTTCAACAAATGGTGCCGGGCAACTGGAAATCCACATTCAAATGAACCAGGTGGGACTCTTGCCCCACACCATATACAAAAATTAAGGCAAAATGCAACATAGACCTAAATATAAGATCTAAACCTACAAAACTCTCAGAGAAAACATAAATTCAGTAGGCAATGGCTTCTTGCATATGACATCGAAAGCACAAATGACAAAAGAAAAAAATAGATAAATTAGACTTCATCAAAATTAAAAACTTCTGCACACCAAATGACTCCACTGAGAAAGTGACAAAGCAACCCGTAGGATGAGAAAAAAAAATTGCAAGTCATATACCTGATAAGGGACTTGTACCTAAAAAATTCTAGGTATCTATAAAAACTCTTACAACTCAATAATAGAAAACAGCTCAAATTTGAAATGACCAAAGGATTCAAATAGACATTTCTCAAAAAAAAAAAAAAAAGATATACAAATGGCCTGGTCAATGTCCACATGAAAAGATGCTCAATATCATTAGTTATTAGGGAAATGCAAATCAAAACCACAATGAAAGACCACATCACACTTACTAGGAGACTGTACTCAAAAAGACAGACAATAACAAGCGTTGGTGAGGATGTGGAGGGATTGGAACCCTCATACACGCTGGGGAGAAAGTTAAATAGGGCTGCTGCTGTGAAGTTTTTTTCTTCCAACTGTTATTTTAGATTCAGAGGGTACATGTGCAGGTTTGCTACCTGGGTAAGTTGCATGATGCTGAGGTTTGGGGTAAAATTGATCCCATCACCTACGTACACAGCATAGTACCCAATAGTTAATTTCTCAATCCTTGCCCTCCTCTCTCCCTTCCCTCTCTAGTAGTCTAGTAGTCTATTTGTTTCCTTTTTTTTTCTTTTTTTTTTTTTTTGAGACAGTCTCACTTTCTCACCCATGCTAAAATGCAGTGGTGCAATTGCAGCTCACTGCAGCCTCAGCCTCTTGGGCTCAAGCAATCTTCCCACCTCAGCCTCCTTAGTAGCTGGGACCACAGGTGTGCACTACCATGCCTAGCTAACTTTTTATTTTTTGTAGAGATGGGGTCTTGCTATCTTGTCCAGCCTAGTCTTGAACTCCTGGGTTCAAGCAATCCTCCCACCTTGGCCTTCCAAGGTTCTGGGATTGCAGGCATGAGCCACCTCGCCCGGCCTGTTACTATCTTTATGTCCATGCATACCCAATGTTTAGCTCCAATTTATAAGTGAGAACAGGCAGTATTTGGTTTTCTGTGCCTGCATTAAATTCCTTTAGGATCATGGCCTTTAACAGCAACCATGTTTCTGCAAAGGACATCATTTCGTTCTTTTTAATGAATTTCATTATTTTTTATGGCTGCATAGTATTCCACGGTGTATATTTACTACATTTTCTTTATCCAGTCCACCATTGATGGACTCCTAGGTTAATTCCGTCTTTGCTATTGTGAATAGCACTGCGATGAACATGTGGGTGTATGTGTCTTTTTGGTAGAATGATTTATTTTCCTTTTGCTGGGTCAAATAGTTTAAGTTTTAAATGATTAAATGGTTTATGTTTAAGTTTCAAGTGGTTTATGTTTTAAATTCTTTGAGAAATCTCCAAACTACTTTTTCCACAGTGGCTGAATTAATGTGCATTCTCACTAACAGTATATTAAGTGTTCCTGTTTCTCTACAGCCTCACCAGCATCTGTTATCTTTTTTATTTTTTAGTAATAGTCACTCTGACTCATAAGAGATGGTATCTCATTGTGGTTTTGATTTGCATTTCTCTGATGATTAGTGATGAGCATTTTATTCATGTTTGTTGGCTGCTTGTATGTCTTCTTTTGAGAAGTGTCTGTCCATGTCTTTTGCCCATTTTTAAGTGGGATTATTTGTTTTTTGCTTGATCAATTGTTTAAGTTCCTTATAGATTCTGGATGTAAGACCTTTGTCAGATGCAGAGTTTGCAAATATTTTCTCCCATTCTGTAGGTTGTCTGTTTTACTCTTTTTTTTTTTTTTTTTTTTTTTTTTGAGATGGAATCTCACTGTTGCCCAGGCTGGAGTGCAGTGGCACAATCTCAGGTCACTGCAACCTCCACCTCTTGGGTTCAAGCAATTCTCCTGCCTCAGCCTCCCAAGTAGCTGGGACTACAGGCACCTGCCACTATGCCCAGCTGATTTTTGTATTTTTAGTATAGACGGAGTTTCACCATGTTGGCCAGGCTGGTCTTGAACTCCTGACCTCAAGTGATCCACCCATTTTGGCCTCCCAAAATGCTGGGATTACAGGCATGAGACACTGCGCCCAGCCTGTTTACTCTTTGATAGTTTCTTTTGCTGTGCAGATGCTCTTTAGTTTAATTACCTCCTATTTGTCAATTTTTGGTTTTGTTTCAATTGCTTTTGAGGACTTAGTTGTAAGTTATTTTCAAAGGCTGATGTCCAGAATGGTGTTTCCTAGGTTTACTTCTAGGATTCTTATAGTTTGAGGTCTTACATGTAAATATTTAATTCATCTTCAGTTAATTTTTGTAAATGGTGAAAAGTAGGGGTCCAGTTTCATTCTTCTGCATATGGCTAGCCAGCTATCCCAGTACCATTTATTCAAAAGGAAGTCCTTTCCTCATTGCTTCTTTTTGTAGATTTTGTCAAAGATCAGATGGCTATGGGTATGTGGCTTTATTTCTGGGTTCTCTATTCTGTTCCATTAGTCTGCCTGTCTATTTGTACTATACTGTTTTGCTTACTGTAGCCTCATAATATAGTTCGAAGTCAGGTAGTGTGATGCCTCTGGCTTTGTTCTTTTGCTTAAAATTGCTTTGGCTATTCAGGCTTTTTTTTTGGTTCCATGCGAATTTTAGATTAGTTTTTTCTAGATTTATGAAAAATGATGCCTGTAGTTTGATCGAAACAACACTGAACCTGTAAATTGCTTAGAGCAGTACGGGGATTTTTATGATATTGATTCTTCCAATCCATGAGTGCGGAATGTTTTTTCATTTGTGCCATCTATGATTTCTTTCAGCAGTGTTTTGTATTTGTCCTTGTAGAAATCTTTAACCTCCCCAGTTAGATGCATTCCTAGATATTTTATTATTTTTCTGCAGCTGTTGTAAATGGGATTGCATTCTCGATATGGCTTTCATCTTGACTGTTATTAGTATAGAAATGCAACTGATTTTTGTACAACGATTTTTGTGTCCTGAAACTTTACTGAAGTTATCAGTTCCAAGAGCCTTTTGGCAGAGTCTCTAGGTATAAAGGTATAGTTTCCAGGTATAGAATCACATCATCAATGAGGAGAGACAGCTTGACTTCTCCTCTTGCTATTTGGATGCCTTTTATTTCTCTCTCTTGCCTGATTGCTCTAAGACTTCAAGTACTATGTTGAATAGTAGCGGTGAGAGTGGGCATCCTTGTCTGGTTCCAGTCCTCAAGGGGAATTCTTCCAGCTTTTGTCTGTGGGTTGCTGCTTTGAAAAACAGTTTGGCAGTTCTTAAAAATGCTAAACATAGAGCTATCATATGATCCAGCAATTCCACTTCTTGGTATATACCCAAGAGAAATGAAAAATGTATGTCCACACAAAAACTTGTACATGAATGTTCATGGCAATGTCATTCACTAATAGCCAAAAAGTGGAATCAAATGTCCACCAGCTGATGAATGAATAAGCAAATGGTAGTATAGTCATACAATCGAATGTTACTTGACAATAAAAAGAAATGAAGTATTGATACATGCTACAACATGGATGAAGCTTGAAAACATGTTCAACTAAAGAAGTGAGTCACAAAGAACCAAATATTATATGATCCCATTTGCATAAAATGTCCGGAATAGGCAAACTTACATGGTAGGAAGTGATCAGTTGTTGCCAGAGTGTAGGGAAAGGAATGAATGGGGAGTGACTGTTAATGGGTATGGGATTTATTTTAGTATGGATGAAAATGTTTTTAAATTAAATTTAGTGATGATTGCACAATTCTGTGACTATATTACAAAATATTAAATTGTACACTTTAAATAAGTGAATGTGTGATTTCTGAATTATATCACAATAAACATATTAAAAGGAAAACAAGGTCAAAATATAGAGATTCTCCTCTTCTGTAGTGGAGGAGCAGAGAAAGCTAAACTAGACTTGGGGTTCACATTATAATAGTAACTGAGCTCAGCAGAAGGTTGAGCACCAAAGCAGGTCACCTCCATCAAGGTGGGGGCACTGTCTGAGAAACCACAGGACCCTGATACATGAGATGAGGACATCTGAGTTGATGCACCCAAAACTCTCACATCTCCAGATTTCCCTTAAGCCTCTGAGCCCTCAGAGTGGCTCACCTCTCTCTGCTAAGGGCTGGCACTCCCCACTTGCTTGAAAACTACACAAGGGCTTCTTTCCACAAGATAACATGCCTCCCCCTTCCCACTGAGAATCTGTCCCATTTCCCCTTCTTGCCACTGAGCCAAGAAGCAGGGTTAAGTCCCTATTTCACAGGTCTGGGGATGTGCCCGGTCTGCTAAAAATGGAAAGGAATTGTACTAATGAGGAGCAGCAGTACCTCACCTTCATGTAGTATCAGAAGGTGGGAGAACCACTGAGGCTGAATTCTGAGGGTGCATTATCCAGGGAGTCAGAACTCAAGGCTGGATGAGGGTTTATTAGTTTGGGAGCCCCCTTCTGGGATACAGGATTTAACATACTGGCAAGGATCCAGGAGATGGTGCACACACACCCTGGAAGCAATGAAAAAAGCAATGGTCCACAGTGAGTGAGGTAGAAATGGCAAAGCCTCCATGGCAGATGGCGGCCAGGGGGAATGAAAAGCTCCGAGCAATGGATGTGCTGGGGTGAACTCTGTTATGGGAGGATCCCAGAGGATACACCATTCTCCCAAGCACTAAGGATCTTGCTGGGGCAATGTGCTCCATGGCACTCTGGAGATCAATGGCAGCGCTGAGCACATGCTGACACAGAACTGGATCACTGGTAGGAAAGGGGTGGTGAGTTCCGCCTGCACCAAACAGAAGCCAGGTGGTGGCATGTCACTGTCAAAAGCCACATGGATGCAATGATGACAGTGAGTGGCAGGCCAGAAGGGCAGCCAGGGACCCTGACCCACAGAGAGTCAGAGAAAGAATTAATAGAACACAGTGTCCCTAGCAGCCAAGTAGATGGGCAGCCACAAGACACAACTCAATCTGCACAAACAAAAGAAATCAAGGAGGGATGAGCTGGAGACTGAGGACAGTTGCCCCCAAAACAGTCACGATCAATTTTTCTGTTTCTAAACCTAAGACAATTTTTAGACCCAGGACCCATTGATGAATAGAAAGCCTGAGTCCAAAGGGAGAAGACTGCTGAGCAATCACAGTAAGTGTACATGGTAATGAGTCTCCAGTTCTTCCAGAGGGACCTGCAGCCATTTACTCAGGTAAATGGACACTAGAGAAAGGGGAATGGTCAAACATCCCAAGACTGTTTGTTTCAGGGTCCAAGTTGATGTTGATACCCAGTAACCCAAGGTGGCATCATGCCCGCTTGCTGTTAGAGAGGGATACACGTGAGGCCTCAGCCTGGCTCACAGTAGAGCACTGGTTTCCAGGACCCACTCAGGGGTCATTTCCCTGGTATCTGAGTGTGTAATTGCAATAGGCTTACCTGGGAGTCTCTTCCATCTGTTCCTTGGCCTATGGGGTGAGAGTTCTCCTAGTAGGGAAGGCAAAATGGAAGCTTTAGAAACTGCCCCTCCCCAGACAACAATAATGTACCCCAGGGAGAATGGTTACTGCCAATCTTAAAAGACCCAAAAGGTCTTTAAGCAGATTTAACATGGCCTCAGGTCATGACGTGTGGCCTTTCATCTGGCAGATGCATTCTCCTCTATCCTCAGAAAAAAAAAAAAAAAAAAGGCTTAGACCAGGCATGGTGTGTCATGCCTGTAATCCCAGCACTCTAGGAGGCTGAGGAGGGCAGATCACCTGAGGTCAGGAGTTCGAGACCACCCTAGCCAGCATGGTGAAACCCTGTCTCTACTAAAAATACAAAAATTAGTTGGGCATGGTGTTGGACATCTGTAATCCCAGCTACTCAAGAGGCTGAGGCAGGATAATCAATTGAACCTGGGATATGGAGGTTGCAGTGAGCAGAGATTGTGCCACTGCACTCCAGCCTGGGAGACAGAGCAAGACTCCATCTCAAAAAAAAAAAGACTTTGAAACAGATGGCTATGGTTTGACTATTTGTCCCCTCCAAAGCTTATGTTGAAATTTAATCCCCAGTGGGGCAGTTGGGTCCTTTAAGAAGTGATTGGGTTATGAGGGCTCTGCCTCATTTAAATGGATTAACCTATTCATAAATTAATGGACTGAAGAGCTGATGGTTTACTGGGTTATCATGGGGATGGAACTGGTAGCTTTCTAAGAAGAGGAAGAGAGACCTGAGCCAGCATGCTCAGCCTCCTCACCATGTGATACCCTGCACCACCTCAGGACAATGCAGAGAATCCCCATCAGCAAGAAGGCCCTCACCAGACATCACCCCTCGACTTTGGTCTTCTCAGTCTCTGGAACTATAAGAAATAAACTTCTTTTCTTTATAAACTACTCAATTTCAGTTGTTCTGTTATAAGCAACAGAAAATGGATTAAAACACATTCACTTGGAAGAGTGAACCATGTTACATTTATGGCCTTGGTACAAGGCTGTGTTAATGCTCCCATGTCCTATCACAATAAAGTCCAAGGAAAACGGGACCAGGTAGGCATCCTGCAGAACAGCACCCTGGCCCACCATATCAATGACATCATGCTAAACGAACTGGATAAGCAAAATGGGCACATGAACAGAGTGGCAGGGGTGGAGACTAAGCACATGCCCAATGGTACAGGCTTCCACATACCAAGTAGATCTAGCTTTTGCCATGCTGAGTGGCAGACCTGCCAGCAGCAGCAGAGACCAATGCTGAGACCCCTGATGTGGTGCTATCCCTCAAGGTGACTAGCCAGCCTCTACATAGTGAGTTTACTACCGGATCCCTTCTGCCCAAGAAGGAACAGTGATTCATTTTAGCAGGAACAGACACATATTATGGATATGGGACAGTCTTTTCTGCTCGTAGGCACTCAGTCAACACCACATTCCAAGAGCTAACAGATGGTTACATCCAGCAGCACAAGAGTCCACATAAGAAAAAGGGATCCTATAAGAAAAAGGGATCCACTTTATAGTAAAGGAGGTGTAGGGAGTGAGCACATGGCTGTGGAATCCACTGGACATGGTTTGAACTGTCCCACTGAGAAGCTGCTGACCTGAGAGAGGAATGCTATGGCACGTGGAAGGCAAAACTGACATGACAGCTTGGAGGTAATATCGCATGAGGCTGAGTGGCATCCTCTCGGCTGCAGTGTACACTTTAAACAAGCGACCTTCGTATGGCACTGCATTTTCAACTGGAAGAATACATAGATCCAAGAACCAAAGGGCAGAAGCGGGGGTTCCCTGGTTACCATCACTCCCACCTGGGGAATTTGCTCCTCCTATCCCTGCACCTCAGGGCTCTGCAAGTTTGGAGGATCCCAAATGGGGAAATGTTCTCCCAGCGGACACAGCAAGTCCCATTAAACTCCAAGCTATGATTGACAACTGGGCATGTTAGACCCCCTCCTGCCAAAAGATCGGCAGGTGTGAAGAGGGGTGACTATCCTGGCAGGGGAAATTAATCCTGATTGTCAGGAGGTTTGGCCATCATGATACAATAGGATCAGGAATAAATAAATCTATCTGCTTGTACATCTTGGTCCTCCCTTGATTTTTTTAACTTATATGAACAAATACAGCAACCACAGCCTAAGAAAGGCATGGTGACCAGAAGTTCAGATCCTCAGGGGTAAAGGGCTGGGTCATGGCCCCAGTTAAGCCACAGAGACCAGCAAAGGTGCTAGCTTAAAGGAGGACTCTCAAGAGGAGAGTAGAGGTAGATGTCAGTGAACATTAGAACAGTGTCAAAGGTAAGAGCTGCAGTTTATTCCACTGACTTCCATCTTCTGAATTTCCCAGAGGCCCTTTGAAATCCTGGAGGAACTACACCCAGTCCCTATACAAGGAAGTGCACGTGAGCAGCCTGGGAGCAGGCTGTGGTGGATGCTGTGGTGTGCTGCCCAGACCCTCCAGCCCACACAGCAATTCCCTCTGCTGAAGACAGGTGCTTTGTGTGAGGTCACACCACTTCCCAGAGTGCCCCAAATCCAATGATTGATTCTTATATGCCCCCTCGCTCCAACTAGGGACAACTCTGAAGGCTCATCCCAGCTCTGGAACAACCTAGAGGACCACTGAGATGGCAGCTCAGCTCAGCTTCTGCCTCCACTCAACCCTGACCCCTTCCCTTCTCGAGTGGTGATCCCAAGAGCATCCCTAGTAAACCCCCATGCACTCACCTCCATCAAGGAACCCACCTTGTGACAATGGAGTCTTCGTTTTCTCTGACATGTACCACAAATATAATATTCATCAGTCCCCTCTCTGTGCTCTCTCCCAAGAAACAGCAAGAATATGTGCTCCACCGAAACCCAAGAAAGAGCCTGGGATCCAGGAAGCAGGAATCCAGCAAAGGAAAGAGGTGAAAGGAAGCTCCAGCGGGCATCTGGGAAGAGGGCCTGGGGAGTGGCCCGCTCATTTTGGAGCTGGAGGATAAAGAGGGGTGTCTCCAAGGGGAAGAAAATGCAACTCATAATTACCTGATGTGCTTGAGCACGTTGAGAACATTCTAGGCTCGCACAGCTCCAGCAGGGAATTTGAAGCCATAGGAACCTAGGAAACCAAGCAAATGAACAGAAGAAGAAATAAAACAACTACTAGCATCTGAGAAACCAAAAATTACACAAGAAACAAAACAGAATCTGAGTTCACCACTTGGCTGGGTAGTGAACTCAGAATATGTGTATTGGCTTGCTTCTCATAGAGCAAACACTGAATATTGATTCAACAACAAAAAAATAAAGCTATTAGGAAAACAGAAAGAGAAGCTAGTTTGTATGTGTGGAGGGTGACACGACAGGGCTAACTCCTACTTTCTTCAGTGGTATTAGATATAGCCAATAGATTATATCTAAAGTTGAAAAATAAAAGAGAAAAATACAATAAGCCTGGTTTTGTTTATTTGTTTGTTTGTTTTAGTGACAGAGTCTCACTGTTGCTCAGGCTGGAGTGCAGTGGTGCCACCTCAGCTCACTGCAACCTCAGCCTCCCGGGTTCAAGCAATTCTCCTGCCTCAGCATCCTGAGTAGCTGGGACTATAGGTGTGTGCCACCATGCATGGCTAATTTTTTGTGTTTTTTAGTATAATAGAGTTTCACCATGTTGGCCAGGCTGGTCTCGAACTCCTGACCTCATGTGATTCACCTGCCTTGGCCTTTCAAAGTGCTGGGATTACAGGCGTGAGCCATGGCACCCAGCCAAGCCAGTTATTTTGACAGAAAAAAAGAAACGTCTTGAGAAAGAACTAAAAAGATTGGAAGTAGCAGCTCTGTTGAGAAGAAATTCAGGGAAGGAAAGGGGAGAAGGAGCTGTTCTTTTCATTGTAGATGGTGTAGACCTATTTGACTTTTCAGAACTATGTACATGTGTTACTTTAAGGTAACAAACATTAACTTTTTAAAAGTACAAGAGCTGCTGGGCGCGGTGGCTCACGCCTGTAATCCCAGCACTTTGGGAGGCGAGGCGGGCAGGTCACTTGAGGTTGGGAGTTTAAGACCAGCCTGCCCAACATGGAGAAACCCCATGTCTGCTAAAAATACAAGATTAGCCAGGCATGGTGGCGCATGTCAGCAATCCCAGCTACCTGGGAGGCTGAGGCAGGAGAATTGCTTGAACCCGGGAGGCAGAGGTTGCAGTCAGCCAAGATGGCACCACTGCACTCCAGCCTGGGCAACAAGAGCAAAACTTTGTCTCAAAAAATAAATCAATAAAAATAAAATAAAAAATAAAAGTACAAGGGCTCCATAAATAATTGATTGACCAACTGACTGACTTTTCTAATATAGACCAATGGTTTATTTTATTTTCAATTAAAAATGCCAGGAAGAAGGAGTAAATTCTCTCACCACCAAATAACTCACAGCTTTTCCCTTCCTGCTTTCATCCCCACCTCCCATGACCAGCTGAGCGTCAGGAAGCAAGCCAAAGCCAGGGCCCCGAGTACCTGCTGGGACTCCCGACTACCCGAGACGCTACCCCAGTATGCTGGTGCTTCACTGATTTATTTAAGAGACCCTCAAATCCAGTTTCTTCATTCAGAAGCAATTCTTCTTTTTTTTTTTTTTAAACATTTATTGTGGAAATGTTCAGACAAGCACAGAAGCTGGGCATGGTGATACCCACCCATAGTCCCAGCTACTCCAGCGGCTGAGGCAGGAGAATTGCCTAAGCCCAGGAGCTGGAAGCTGCAGTGAGCCATGATCATGCCACTGTATTCCAGCCTGGGTGACAAAGCAAGACCTCATCTATTACACACACACACACACACACAAGTGGAGAAAACCCCCATTTACCTATTTCCTACTTTAAAAAATTACCAACATTTTCCTAATTTATTTGCCTTCCTACCATCACCCTACACCATTTATTTTACCTGGATTTTTTTTTTTCTTTTGGAGACATAGTCTCACTGTGTTGCCCAGGCTGGAGTGCAGTGGTGCCATCACGGCTCACTGCAGCCTTGACCTCCCAGGCTGAGATGGTCCTCCCACCTCAGTCTCCCGAGTAGGTGGGACTACAGGCACACACCACAATGCCCAGCTAATTTTTTAAATTTTTTTATACATCTAGAGTTTCTCTATGTTGCCGAGGCTGGTCTTGAACTCCTGGGCTCAAAGTGATTCTCCCTGCCTCAACCTCCCAAAGTACTGAAATTAAAGTCATGAGGGACCACGCCCAGCCTGCCTGGAACATTTTAAAGCCAATCCCAAGCCTTATGGTATCTTACCCACAAACAGTTTAATATGCATCTCCAACTGATAAAGACCTTTTCTCCCCCCATAATCACCATGCTGTTATCACACCTAATAAAATTAGCAATAATTCCCTAATATCATTTAATACCTCACTGCAATTACATTTTGCTAATCGCCACAAAGGTGAGATTTTGTATTTGTTTTGTCTGAATCAGGATCCAAATAAGGTCCACACAATGCATTTGATTGTTATGCCTCTTAATTCTCATTTATTCTCTAACAGCTCCTTTCTGTGTGCTTTCCATGTATTGATTTGTCGAGGAACGTTGGTCCTTCATCCTGTAGGATGTGCTATATTCAGGGTCTAGCTAATTGCTTCATTGTGCCATTTAAGCTGGTCCTCTAGCTCTTGTGTGTCCTGTATATTAATCACAGAGTCTAGATGTCTGAGAAGATTCAGGATCAATTTTAAGACAAGAATACTGGCCAGGTGATGTTATGTACATACTTCCTATTGTACCACCTCATGACGCTCTCAGAGCAATAGGAGCTGCACCTGAGGACCTGACTGAGATGACAAGATCCTGGACTTTGAGCTGATGCCAAAATGGAGACAGTTGTAAAAGGGAGTCGTTGTATTTTGCATGTGGAATGGACATGAATCGCTGTGGCCAGAGGACAGACGGCAGTAGATTGTTCCCAGGGAAGCCATTTTCCATCAAGAGTGGGAGTCTATTCTCCCCACCCCTGTGAATCTAGACTGACTTTGTGACTTGCTTCAACCAATAGATGGTGACAGAGGTGACGATGTGTCACCTGTAGGTTTAGTCCTTAAGAGGCCTGATAGCTTTGATGGCTTCTGCCTCTGCTGTCATGGAAGCCAGGCAAAGGACAGACTGTTGAGTGATAAGAGGCCACCTGGAGGAGAACTGAGGCTCTGTGGTGACAGCAAGCACCAAAGCCCCAGATCAAGAGTGGGGCCACTGTGGACATTCCAGCCCTGGCTGGGCTACCAGAAGAATGTGGTTGCATGAGTGACCCCAACTGCCACCATGTGACGGTGGTTTGTGATGTATCCGTAGATGGCTGAGGTAGCATCTATTGATGACTGTGTCTAGGCTCGTTAGGATTGTAAAATGTGATTTTCTAATTTCTTCTTCATGTAATTAACTAGAAATCTGCTATTAAAAAAAAAATAGCAGCTCCATAGATAATTCCAATATGCTTCTGGGGGTACTGATCTAGGCAAACACAGCTATCTTCCCCCCGTAGCTATTTGTTTACCCTGAAAGAGCCAATAGAAGAAAAAACAAACACTTGGTACTTTCCTTTCCTTATGAATTTTCAGACTAATGAATCAGTGCTCCAGTCATTTCAATTCAACGCTGAGGTTTGGGTGGTTTTGCTTTTATTGTTTGTTTGTTTTGGTATCAATATGAACCATTGGATGTTTATATATTTAATATATTTCAGCCCACTGCTGTCATTATCTTTATTGATACTCTAGTTGTCCCTTCTTTGGTCTGGGGGAGATGCCAACTCCAGTTGGCACTGTGTACTTCTGGCATGACCCCATTAGTCTTGATAGCTTCCTCGCTCTCTGGCTTAACAAGTTGCCCTGGGTTCACCAAATACATTTCCTGCCCCAGACCTGGAATCAGCCATTTCTCCAAGGAGTCTTAGTTCCTTTGGTGGGAAGTAGAACCTATTTATTCCTAATTTACATTCAATTCCAACAAACTTAGAAATTAAATTTCCTAGCCCCAGATGCTTAGAAATATTACATTAGAAATGGGCTGCTATAGACATACGCCCACGACTATGAGAAGGACAGCTAAGAACCTACTGATAGGAAAGAAACTGGAAAAAAATTACGAAAGGCAGACATAAGAACTCAAAAATGTCAGCAGCGGGGCATGATGGCGCATCCCAGCTACTCAGGAGGCTGAGGCAGGAGAATCACTTGAACCTGGGAAGCGGAGGTTGTGGTGAGCCGAGATCACGCCATTGCACTCCAGCCTGGGTAACAAGAGCAAAACTCTGTCTCAAAAAAATAAATAAATAAAAAATAAATCTGGCTCAGCTCCAAACTTCCATTCTCCAAAAAGAGTTCTTCAATGTTCCCATTTGAAATTAATCTTACATTTTATTTATATTTACACTACACTATTTATCAGGTTGTTGTTTTGATCTGTGTTTGCCTAGATCAGCACCCTTGGAAGCCTATTGAAATCATCTAAGGAGCTGTTTATTTGAAAATAAAAAAAATAAAAAAATAAAAGGTGACGTCTAGCTCCCAGTCTCAGCAATTCATATTCAACTAATCTGGAATGGAACCCAGGCATCTGTATATTTTTTGAACTTGTCAGATGATTCTGCTACACAGCCAGGGTTGAGAATCACTGGTGTAGCCTGTGATCCTGGATAGCCTGAGGTTCGCTAAGTAATCCTTGCATCTCCCGTAGCAGCGTTACCTAGAACTGTCATTCATGAAGTGTTTGCTGAATTGAATTGAGACTGAAGTGACCAGACATCCTGAATCAGAAATCCCAGGATGACAAATTGTAAAAAGTGTTTCACCTCAACCCCTCAAAGGACCCATACCTATCTGGGAAACTTGGCCATCCAGAACAACGTAAGGATATTGGACAGCTCAGGTTCTCATTTATTTTGATTTTTTTATTATATTGTAGAAGGTTTTATCTCAAAACATTGAATCTGCTGTTAGAAGCATTTGCTGGAATGACCCCTATAGATGCAGTAGCTGGAATCCACACGTAGCCAGTAACGTGGGAGTTATGGTAACGTGGCCTGGAGATAAAGCTACTGTGATATGGCCAATGGCCAATGGAAGACTCTCCAAACACTGCCACACTGACCTTCGTGATGGTACATGATCCCACACTGCCTGACTTTGCTTCCTAACATCCCTTGTGTGCATGTGGCGCATTGAAACTTCTGATGGGAAAGGAACAAATACACCTTATGTAGCCTGCCTTTCTGTATTCCCTGAGCACTTGGCGCTGTGTTAGCCATAATACATACTCAATACATGGGTGTCGAGCCTTTCAAAGGGAGCTCTGCGTGGGCTTACTGCCAGCCCTCTGGAACGAGGACTGTATCTAACCACAGCTAGGGCCACATATTTCACTATCCTCATTAACATGATACAGCCACAGAGACATTGGAAATGGGATCCTTTCTATTTTAGGAGAAACAAAGAACTACAATTTTCTCCAAAAATAACCTAGATTGGAATTTCTTCCACCCATGAGAGCGCTATGTTTACGTACATGCAGTTCCAAGACTGGTGTCAACGGCATTCTAAGACAATGCTTCACTTTAATAATCACACATAATAAGCATTACATTTTCATTAGTTCTGAAAATTTTTTATCCTAACAAAGCCAGGATCATTCTTCCCCCATATAATATAGCAGTCCTATGCTAGGATGCCTACAGAGGAACAAAAAGTAAACTAGGGATATCAGTGCTCCACTCCAGGAAACTGGGACAGGCTAGGAGCGTCCAAAGACTCTAGCACAAGCTCCATACAGATCAGACCTGGTCTGGGGGAAAGCCCCATTTTCAACCCACGTATCTATTTCCAATTCCTGTGAGGAGACTAGCTTAGAATAAACTCTAGAATCAAAGTCAAGGCCTGAAATGAAATTTGGCATCTCTAATGAAATTAGAAAAATTTCTTAGAGCCGTTCTAGGATTGAATCAAAAGCCTGACCAATTTAGAGTCCAAATCACGTTACACAGAATGAGCTACTTCTAGTGGACAATGAAGGCATTATTTATCTGCTGTCTATCTTCAGGGTTCCTCCTGAAGCTAAGTATAGGTTTGCCATGTCATTCCCAGGCAGGTTCCCGAAAGTAAACCCTTTGTCCTTCAATGCTCCTCAGCCAGGTGAAGTGTTTGAGAAGTGTGGGAGCAGCTTTAGTGGTCACAGTAACGAGGAGTGTTACAGGCACCTGAATAGGACCCAAGGATGCTATACATCCTGTGATGCATAAGATAATCCCATCAAAGGACTGTCTTGCCTAAACACTGGAAACACCTCCTCTGAGCCTAATAATTAAATTGCTTTATTACTAAGTTGGAAATTAATATGTTAAGACCCATACTGTTTATTTGGCTCTTCTATTGTAGGCAGGTTGCGACCACCTATATTATTGAATAAAACAGACAAATGCACCTGGGCAACGGAGACAGCGATACCACTCTCTTCCACGTAGGAAATCATCCATTGTTAGGGAATATGTGTGTCAGTACCTGTCTTTAGCTGAGGCCACAGATTAGCATTTAGAGACATAGGGAACATAACAGTAATTCCACTTTCTGCTCGGCCCGTAGTCTGAATTTGGAAACAGTGATATGAAAATCCAGAAATCAGCTTCAGCACAACAATAGCATCAAAAAGAAAATTAAAATCAAAAGCAAGTCCAACACTAGGCAGGTGATATGGAGACAGTCTGGGAAATTATCAGGTACATTAAAAGACTGAAAAAAAAATTACTACTATTTACATGAAAGAGATTTTCTGTAATGAAGGAGGCTGGTCTAGATTCTCTTATACATAGAAAGTTAGGAGATTGTTCCCCTGGTGAGGCAGAAGTGCTTGGTTCCCTTTTGCATTTTTAGTTTGTATTTCTTGTACCTAAAACTAAAAATGGACACCTATAAAATCAAATGGAATTGCTTTCAAGAAAATACAACCCAAGTGAAGTGCTGTCACTCAGTGCTTTTGAGAGACGTGGCCTCTCGGAGGATCAGGCACGGGCTATGAGAGATGTACCCTGAGTAGACTTTAAGCAGGAAAGATCATTCAGCATTCCAGATAAATTCTGTGTGTTAGGTCAGTGCCCCAAATTCAAGAGGTGAGGTGCATTTTGTTTAATGCACTAGATGTCTAGGAATGTTATCAATGTCTACCAAAATATGCAAATAAACACATCTTCATTTATTAGTCAAATATTTGTTGCATAACTACACCATGCTGCTAATAGAGCTAAAGGGTTTTTCCAATATGTATTCTGGTTTCACAGAGCTGAACTAAAGGATGACTGGAGGGTAGTGATAGAGGAGACCAGCAGAAAATAGGAGAAAATGGGTCAAGCAGGATGCAGGGGTGTGGATTTTGCCTCCGTACATCAAATCATCCTTGGAAACAGTTTTCAGCAAAGGCTGGTGTAAGCAGGTGGTATATGTCCCTGACAAGTGTAAGAAAGCCAGTGGCCGGGCGCAGTGGTTCACACCTGTAATCCCAGCACTTTGGAGGCTGAGGTGGGCGGATCACGAGGTCAGGAGATCAAGACCATCCTGGCTAACACAGTGAAATCCCGTCTCTACTGAAAATACAAAAAATTAGCCAGGCGTGGTGGTGGGCGCCTGTAGTCCCAGCTACTCGGGAGGCTGAGGCAGGAGACTGGCGTGAACCCGGGAGGCGGAGCTTGCAGTGAGCTGAGATGGCACCACTGCACTCCAGCCTGGCAACAGAGTGAGACTCGTCTCAAAAAAAAAAAAAAAGACAAGAAAGCCAGTAACTTCTCCTGTCTAAATCACCTCTCCTGTTTTCTGGAGCCTCACGCTCTGAACAGCTTCTTGGTGCCCTGAAGGATGTGCTGCAGCTATTCTTGGTTGGCCCACAAGATTTTCTGTTACAGAGATTCTGTCCAGTTTCTATTATTAATAGAGCTATTGCAATACTCTTCCAGAATATAGTTGAAGACATGGTAGAATTTGGAACACACTTTCCAGAGGTAGAATATAAACTGCAGGCCATAAAAGGATGGCTGGAGAACTCTTTGAAAAAGAATCTTATATTTATTTACAAGTGATGAGGCTAGACTGGGTAGAAGCCAGTGATGATGATAAGGTGGCCTGACATTGCTGAATAGTCTCGCAGGTTCAGGAAGTAGTGTGAAGTCCTGGTGGATGTTTCCCAAGAGAGTTGAGGATTCAGGAATGAGGCTAACTCTCATGAGGGTCTTCCATTGTCCTAGATGAAAATGTCACAGTTATTGTAACATAGGGCATCATCATGGATGTGGAGCTTCCAGAAAGTTCTGCAAGCCACAATCAATATTTTGCTGGGTAGCATCACATCACAGCAGAACTGAAACTCTGAAGCTTAGGCTTTTCTTTCCCTGGGTATATTAACTGATTATTTGGCCAAACAATCCCTTCCTAAATATCAGCTCCTTTGGGGGCTATAGAAGAATATTCTCAGGACTTGAAATAGTGAGGTGAATGTCTAACATTTGGGGGCAGGGAGTTTAGAGCTCTTTTAAACTGAAGTAGGACCTCCTCCTACTCCCTGTTCAGAAGGGACAGAGAAAGGGAGTAACTTAATCCTACAAGAGATGCCATATGCTTCTACTTCACCACAAGGTATTTTTGACTAATGACAAAACAACTCTCATGGCAGGATGCAATTGCTTTCACTTTTACTGAGGCCATTTAAAAGCACAAGCATTGAAACTATTAAGCAAAGAACAGGGAAGAAAGAAGATACCACTAAGTGGCTGCATCTACTACTTTAACAGTAACATCTGCGAAGGCTTGGCTGCCCATGAGCATTGTCTTCACCATCAGCTGGGTAGAAGGCGGCCTGATAGGTCTGCCCAGAGGAACATCCAGCGTATAACACACACGCACATGCACATATGTGCCCAGTCTACTCCCTGTCTGCTATCCCCCTGGCCGTTTACCCAAGGCAGACTTTCACGCCCTGAAGTTAGGTAAATTACAGTCTGGCAGTTTAGAGGCCTCAAGGCTCCTATAATTGAAGTCATGAGCTCATCATTTCATGCACAGATTTCATCCCGCTCCCCTCTCAGACTTATCTCAAGGACAAGACAGAAACAAATCTATCTGTTTGGTAAGCCAGCTGTCAGTCAAGTTAGCCATAAAAATATTTTTAACTTATTGATTAGTTATTTGATGCATAGGCACACACAATTATTTTCAGACTGCTGGGAAGAGACATTCATTACATGATATTTTTCCAGGGGGACAGAGCCTAAGCCAAAAGCCTATAGTTACCTCCCCACATTCTGTTGTGACAGCTCTTGACCTGGTTTCCACCTTACAGTAGCACAGATTAGAGTTGGAAGGCAAGTCTTTCAAGAACAGAACTCGCCTCGTCTCATGGGACCTTTGGCTGTCTTGGCTTGTCTCAGCTTCTTCAGATATAGATAGTCAGATTCCATGGCCATTGAGCCCTGGACTCATCCAAATTTGGGTCATCACTGCTAGGAGATTTTTGATTTTTATAAATGTCTCATATCCCACTGATAAATTTACCTTAATCAAACCAGCATCTTTAAGAAGTAGGCCTGGGAGCGGTAAATTTTCGGGAGTCCCCTTATGAAGGCCTGCTCCACTAACATGGTATTGGAGATACCAGTTTGAAGATTTGGAAGCGTTCCACTGGAACAGTCAAGCTCAAGATCAGGGTAAGTAGGTCTTTCAATTCTTAGAAAAACAAATTTTAAAGTCCGTTATTGGAGAAATTTGAAAGGGACAAATCAGAAGCGGATTCTATAGTTGATGCCTGTGGCACACCATGTTCCTTCTTTTTGGTTTGTCTAGTTTCAGTACAACTGTGACGTGTGCATGCTGCCAGTGACTCACATCAAGTGCATTTCTAGGGGTCCTTCTGCTTTGCTGGCTCAGAGCTTTCCCCAAAACTATCGCAATCAGCTTTGCTTCAGTTATTTGCAATCCATAAATACACTGGAGTTAAGACCTTTGAAAGCAGCCCTCAGATAACAGGGACAGGGGCCAGTGTATAAATGTCAGAGGCTCCCTCTCTCCTGGTGGGACAATTTTGAGTTGCATTCAACACTGAGCTGTACACAGAGCATCCCCAGAAGGGTTGATCCTTCCTGTCTCACTCTCCCCTACTCCCTTATTTCTACTTCCAGGGATTATCTTCCAAATAAACTAACTGCTCTCAAGTGAGCAAGCTCTCCTTTTAGGACATCATCTCCAGGAGTGTGGGTACTTGTCCAGGATATCTGTTGGGACTCTTCCAGTTGAAAATGGCAGAAAACCCAGCAGAAAGTATATTTTGATAAATTGGAAAGGGTGGCCTCACTTACCTGAAAAGTCTAAGGACGGAATTGACTTCAGGTACCATAAGGCATGGATTTAAAATATCACATTGCCATCTTTTGGCTCAGATAGATCTGCTGTCCTCCTTACGGTGGGCTTTATACTCAAGTAAGTTCTCTCTCTGTGGTCATAAGATGGCTATAGTCATTTCAGATATTCTCTTCTTTAAGCTTTAATTCCAGCTAGAAAGAGCAAGAATATCTTTCCCAGAGTGTTTAGAAAAAGCCCCACGGGGTATCTTTGGCTTTGTTTGGGTCACGTGTAGATACCAAATTGGATGTTCCACATCTAGATATGAATGTATCATTGAGGGAATCAGGATGAGGTGACCTCCCCGGGGGAAATCACGTAGAGTTGTCAGAATAAGAGTAAATATTGACTGGGTGGCAAAATACAACTGGAATCCATTACATCTCCTCTTTTGGCTGCCCAGAACACACATACACATACATCCTTCCTACCACGCCTTGCAAGTTTCTGCACCTACTTAAGATAAACTAACTACTTGTCAAAAAAAGATCATCCACATCTAATCCAGTATCAAGCCTAAGATCTCTGGACGATATTCAATTTTGTCAGTCAAGGCAAAATGTCATGCCTCATAATAAATGTGGCAACCCCTAATTCATTCAGTGTACCATGGTGGAGACAGAACAAGAGAATGGCCATAAAGCCATCATTTGGGAAAGGCAAGAACGAGAATAATTTACAGTAGTCACTGATCCAGAGCACATGTCATGTCCTGCTCAACAAGAATAACAAAACTGAATTACTGCCTGGCATTGGACTTTCATCCTTGATTAGCCAACCTGGATGCCCTGGGAGGCTCCCCCCTCCCCATTTTCTTCCATAGCCCATGAAGCAAGATCCATGCTTACATGGAACGTATAGTTAGAATTCATTTGGTTCTAAAAGATCAAAAATCCAACCCAACTAGGCCTTTGGAAAAATGTAATTTACCAGCTAAGATAACAGAAAAGTCCAGGGGTAGTATAGGGTTCAAGGGTAGTTCGCTGCAAATACCAACCTGTGTTACCAGGACCCAGCTTCTCTTTAGCACATGGTCAATTAGCCATGGCCTATTCTGTGTTTTGGCCTTATTTTCAGAGAGTCTGTCTTCCTGATCCTGAGATTTCTACAGAAGACCTAGATTGTGTATCTTCTAGGCTTTAAGCTCAATAGGATTTTATTTTATTTGCCCTGCTTGTGTCATATTCAGTCCCTGACTGGGAACTGAAATATCCTGATTGCTCAGACCTCAGTCATATGTTCCACACCCTGAAGAAGCCAAGGCCACCTGAAGGAGATAGAATAGAAGTGCATTAGGGGTGGTTTCCCAGAAGGATATTGGGGTGTGGTTATCAGAGAAGAGTGAATGGATACTGGGCAGTAAGGCACATCCACCAGATCCAGAGACATGGGGACGCCCTGACTCACACGCACACCCAGCCCAGGATCTCTACCCTTGGCTTTCTAAATAACATTCAGGTTGACCAGGAGCTGGCGCTGCTGCACTCAGCTGAGAACTCAATAAACCAATGATTCACCTAAGGCCAGTGAGTACCTGATGCCAAAGCCCCAATCACGAGGGAAATTGTTGAAAGAAGTCATGGATGTTGCATATGCCACAGGGCATTGCAGTGACTCTGACTGTCCTGAGTTCATCTGGAAAGTTCTTTTCCATTTGTCACCCTGTAAGAGTCGGATATGGTTGTGTGTTCCAAAGATGCAATTTCACAAAGGCTCAAGTTCTCAAAGTTTCTCCAGAGGATTGAGGTTGCGGGTGGTGGGTAGTCAGGCTGTAATTCCATATGTTCATGCTCAAGCTCAATGCCAAGAAGAACTCACAGCTAGAGAATAATAGAATCAAAAGATAAATGTGGCATATCTTTATTTTGCTTAATAGAAAGTAACTTAAAACATTACTTATATAACAAACAGATACATAATGGAGTAGAATGAAAAGTTTACAATAATTTTAAGATAAGCTATAAAATTCAAAGAAATATTCAAGCTTGCTGTGGAGACCCAAACTAAAATAACTTGCATAACGAAGAGGAAAATAAAAAACAACAACCTTTTTCGGCTGGGTGCGGTGGCTCACGCCTATAATCCCAGCACTTTGGGAGGCCAAAGCAGGCAGATCACCTGAGGGTGGGAGTTTGAGACCAGCCTGACCAACATGGAGAAACCCTGTCTCCACTAAAAATACAAAATTAGCCGGATGTGGTGGCACGTGCCTATAATCCCAGCTACTCGGGAGGCTGAGGCAGGAGAATTGCTTGAACCCAGGAGGCGGAGATTGTGGTGAGCCAAGATCATGCCATTGCACTCCAGCCTGGGCAACAAGAGTGAAACTCCGTCTCAAAATAGTAGTAAAAGTAACAACTTTTCTCTTCCAGGCAGAGATGAGGAAGCATGATCCTCATCTAAGAAGTTAATCCTCTCGGCAGAAAATTCAGTGTATCGGCAAGGTATTCTTGATAGCCAAAGGGGCAGCCACTGAGTATGGCTGAGTAACGGGCCTGTTTATTATCCCCAGCAGACCCACAGGGAGACCATTTAAAATGCAAGGTGAACAGAATCCTGTTGTGAGTAAGTAGGACTTGCAGCGATGGAACTGTGAGGAGAGTATCGATCTCTTTCTCTCTGCTAGACAGTCAGGAAAATAAATACAATCATCTCCAGTATCCACTGAAGATTGGTTCATGGCCCCCCAAGGATGCCAGAATTCACAGATGTTCAAGTCCCTGATATAAAATGGCATAGTATTTGCATATAACCTATGCACATCCTCTCATATACTTTAAATCCTCTCTAGTTTACATATGATACCTAATGCAATGTAAATGCTACGAAAATAGTTGTCATACCATATTGTTTATGGAATAATGACAAGGAACAAAATGTACATGTTCCATACAGACACGATTCTGCAAAATATTTTCAATCTGCAATTGCTTGAATCCATGCATGTGGAACCCATGGATATGGAGAGCTGACCGTATCCACATCTGCATCTCACACTGTTAGGCAAGGCACAAACAAGTCTCCCAGGCAGTCTCATAGGAGAGTCTGACACGGCATATTCATAAGCAGTAGAACCAGAGTCCACTGCCTGCACAATTCTGCAGAATCTGGATGGCAAAACCCACCACAGCCTGTCCCTCCCTCCCAGCCTGAGCTACTGGGATGCTATTTCCAGACTGACTTGCTAAGACTTTGCAGAAGTTCTGCTGGGAGGAGGCAGGTGTATGCTAGGCCATAACAATGCATGTGACAAGGTTTCCCAAACGGCAGGAGAGTCAAGTTGGAGCTTAGAGGGTGGAGGTGCATGGCACAGAGGCTTGAGGGCAGAAACTGGGTACCGCAGGCTCGGCGGGGTGGCTCACACCTGTAATCACAGCACTTTGAGAGGCGAAGCAGGCGGATTGCCTGATGTCAGGAGTTCGAGACCAGCCTGGCCAACATGGTGAAACCCCTTCTCTACCAAAAATACAAAAATTAGCCTAGTGTGGTAGGGGGGCACTTGTAATCCCAGCTACTCTGGAGGCTAAGGCAGGAGAATTGCTTGAACCCGGGGGGCAGAGATTGCAGTGAGCTGAGATTGCACCACTGCAGTCCAGCCTAGGCAACAAGAGCAAAACTCTGTTTCAAAACAACAACAACAACAACAACAACAACAAAAACAGTACAGGAATGGGTGGTTCACGCCTGTAATCCCAGTACTTTAGGAGGCCAAGGAGGGCGGATCACCTGAGGTCAGGAGTTTGAGACCAGCCTGGCCAACATGGTGAAATGCCATCTCTACTAAAAGTACAAAAATTTGCCTGGCATGGTGGCCCACGCCTGTAATCCCAGCTACTCGGGAGGCTGAGACAGGAGAATCACTTGAACTGGGGAAGAGGAGGTTGCAGTGAGCCAAGATCGCACCATTGTGCTCCAGCCTGGGCGACAAGAGCAAAACTCCGTCTCAAAAACAAACAAACAAACAAACAAAAACAAAAAAGAAAAGAAACCAGTGCTTCAGAACAGGGTCCCTGCGGGAGGTAGACTGCCTTGCACACTTGCCCTGAGACTATGGGCACTGCCAGCTTATGGTTTGCAGTTCTTCCCACTAGGCGTTGTCATTCCCTTTAGTTCTCCCCAGCCCTTCAGTAAACCCTATCTAGCCATGTAGCTATGTGTGACAGGCTGTAAAGCGGACCTCCATCTACAGAGCCAAAAGAGGGCTGCAAAACCTGTCCCACTAGAGCAGAAACTGAGAAGTGAGGGTGACTGCCCAGCTCACATCCACATGGTGGTTGTGTCTTTACCTTCCTTTCTTTGGGGAAACGGCCTCGCTGTAGCAGGTGATCCATGTGCGAGCTGCAGGGGACCACCCCCGTGACCACATGCGTCCAGAGGAGGCTTTTGGCCCTAGCTAGGCTCGTCAAGCTGACCCAGGAGGCAAGCCAGGCCAATCAGAACCCTTGCCCAGGTTTTTTCAGCTAACGCTGGAAGAAGCTCTTTCCTACCAGGTAGGAAAGTTGGGAAGATTGTGCCCAGTGCTGCCAGCAGCTCTAATTTTAATCCCATGGAGTAAAACAATTTAGGAGAACAATGGCATGTAGAAAGAAAGAGGTGAAAGACAGAGCCCAAGTTTTGGGTAACCCTGTGTTTTCTACATACAGGAGGACAGGTCCCCAGATGGTTTTGCCCTACCCGGCTCTCCCTACTCCTGCTGGTAGTTCTTGGAATAACTGTAGAATGTAAAGAGACCGCAACATTCTGAGCTAAGTGGCAACTGTCCGGAACTGCGTGGGCTATGTCCTCGTCCCTCCTAGAACAGGATGTCCTGCAGTACTTGAACTCAGTGATCCGAGTTCCACCAAGGGCATAAAACTCAGAGTGGAGTGCTTTTGCCCTCCCTTAGCTGCAGTGCAATGTGGGTCACATGCAGACAAGACTCCAGCCACCCAGGGCAACCCCCTGACCCTGACTTGCCATGGATCTGGCTTGCCATGGATCTGGCTTGCCATGGATCTGGCTTGCCACAGATCTGGCTTGCCATGGATCTGGCTTGCCATGGATCCTAGGCTTCTGTTTATCCTCACCACCTATTTGTGAGTAATAAAGGTGCTTTGCCTGACTCATGCGACTGTTCTTTCTCACTAGACTCCAGTGGTAAAGAACCTTTGTGCTACTTTCCATGTGAGTCAATACATTCCTGAGCTTCCTTGGATAATCAGATTATTCAAGCTGATTGGTATTGGATAATCATCCTGTTTAACCAGCATCGTTTCACATACATGCACACACATGTGCACACATATGCACAGGTATACCCATATACACACACACATACACACACACATATGCAAAGAGCAAGGGCGCTGTAGTCAGTGGGTTCCAGACTGAGACCTGCAGTGAAGGAAGTGAAGCGTAAAGTGGAAAAGGTGAGAATATAACTCAGAGAAGTCAAATGAGAGCAGATGGGAGACATCCACTCCTCTTTCCCCAATATTATAGAGGAAAGGGACTGCTTAAAGGTGGGAAGACTGACAGTTTAGATTTGCAAGTTCCAGGGCAGAGCTAGAACTTGAACTTCGAGACATAGACTACAGTTCTCTCTATCTCCTCCACCGAGGGGACTCCACGAGTTAAAGGGAATGACAACAAGAATCTGTGTCTGTAGCAACAATTTCCCAGTAAAAGTGATAACAATCATTAAAATATTCCTCAGGTTTACTTTTACATCTAAGGCATCAGAATAGATTTGGTCTTTTTAAACATGCAATTATTTTCTGAATGAACTTTGACATTCCTGAGAAGTTGCTAGTAAGAATCATTGTTTCAGATATTAAAAACAAGACACTGAGAAGATACTCTTTCTGAAAGTATCTCAGAAAATCAGAGCTTAGATTATATTCCAGAATAAAAGGTAATAAAGGAGGCTGTTGTGAATCAAATGGTGTCTCCCAAAATTCATATATTGAAGCCCTAGCCCCAGTGTGATGGCATCTGGAGATGGGGACTTCAGACAGGGATTAGGGTTAGATGAGACCATGAAAGTGGAACCCTGAAGATTGGATTCGTTCCCTTATAAGAAAAGGAAAAAGCCCAAGCACGCTCTCTCCTCGTGCATGCCCGGAGAAAAGGCCCTGTGAGGACGCAGTGAGAAGACAGCTGTCCGCAGGCCAGGGAGAGAGCTCTCACAGCAACCAGATCAGACAGCACTTTTTGAGATCAGCCTTCTAGCCTCCAGAACTGTGAGAAACAAACTTCCGTTGTTTCAGCCGCCACCCAGTCTATGGCAGTTTGTTATAGCAGCACAAGCTGACTAATACAGAGGCCAAGATCACAGTTACTGCAAACAAGTGTGCCAGGTTCCCTGGTTTCCAATCTGAATTTCTAGTATTCTATTGCTTTGTCAGATAACGCTCCAGACTAAGTGTCCACTTTTCTCTGTATGAAAAAGAGAAGAGATAAGAATGAATTATCCTTGCAGGTCTAGATTATCCTTGCGGGTCTAGAAACCTGAAATGCATTCTACCATCCTCAGTGGTTTCTTGTTAATAATTCTTGACCTAGAAAATAGTTTGGATAATTATATTTTTTCAAAACTACAAAGCCCTGCTATAGATGATAAGATGCCTTTTCAAAGGAAGGGAAAAATCTGTAAAATTGGAGCCACAACCTTCCAGTTCAGACAGTTTTTGGTCACTGGTCTATTCTGAAAATGTCAAAAAGTTTCTCATGTTCTAAAATTATGTTTTTTTATTCTATTGTGGAGAAGTGAAAGGTAGATTTTTTTAAAGCATTAGGTACTAAAAAAAGAATAAATCACTTTAATCAAAAGCCTTTTTCTAAGACATGAAATCTCTTTAACGGTATTGATATTCTGCCTTTGCAGGCTTATATTTTTGAGTCACTCTCCTGACCTTGTGTGCTCACGTTGAAGTGCAAAAATTATTTCTAGAAATTTGTTGTAAACACAAGCAATGAAGGAGTAACCAACCATGAAAGCAATTAATTAAAAGAGCTCCCACTTAATTCCATGTTTTCTACAACCAACTCTTTTAGAAAATTGCTCACATTATAGACTCAGATGCGCTATTCATTAAATTTTTAAAAACTACAGCCACATACCGTTACCCACAGGAAACTGGCATTAGTGTAGCACCCCGTCGCTGTGAGATGAGGTGAGAGCTACTTTTCTTTATCTTTTTTCCTTTTGTGTTTTGTTGACACAGAGAGCTAGTTTTCTAAGAGCCTCAGGGTATGGCTTAACTTTGAGAAATGCTAAGGCAAAAAATAAGGTAGGAAGGGAGAAATTACAAGGAAACATATGAATATCATTATAACATTTTATATTCACAAAAAATAAGCAGAAAAGCAACATACGGGGTAAATAAATTACCACTGATGTTTTTATAGTGGTGAAACACACAAATCGTAACATCCACCCCTCTTGATACATTTCTAAGTATTGGTAACTGTAGAGACAATATTGTCCAGATCTCCAGAGTGTTTTCATCTTGGATGACTGAAGCGCTATACTCACTGAGTAATGGCTCCCATTGCCCCCTCTCCCTAGCCTCTGGTAACCACCACTTTTCTTGTTTCTATGAGGCTGACTCTTTCAGACACCCTATATATGTGGAATCATGCAGTAGTTGTTCTTCTGTGAGTGGTTCGTTTCACTCTGCATCATGTTCTCCAGGTTCATCCATGCTGTAGATTAGGGCAGGACTCCCTTCTATTTTTACAGCTGAATAATATTCCATTGTATATAAATACAGTAGTCCTCCCTTATTTGCAGTTTTGCTTTCTGTGGTTTCACTTACCCAGAGTCAACCGCAGTTTTAAAATATTAAATGGAAAATTCCAGAAATAAACCGTTTATAAGTTTAAAATTGCACACTGTTCTAAGCAGCATGATGAAATTTTGAGCCATCCTACCCGGGCCATGAGTCATCCTTTGTTAAGCAGATCCATGCTGTCCTCAGTACCCACCTATTAATCGCTTATCAGCCTTCTGGGTTCTCAGATAGACTGTGGTAACATTGCAGTGCTTGTGTTTAAGTCACGCTTGTTGTACTTCATACTGGCCCCAGAGCACAAGAGCAGCATGGGTGAGTAGGTATTTCGTATTCTCCTGCAGTATGGGTAAGTAAATGTTCTTAACATCCTTTCCCAATACTCAGAGTTATGCAGCCTTGACTTGCCCAGCATCACTTCAAGACTAATTTGGAGCTGTCAGCTCCTCTGATTCATGTCTCAGCTCCCTCCATCCCAAAGACAGACTTTACATCCCAGATTAAACTTTCTTTCCCTTCCTTTTTTTTCTCCCAAGTTTTAGTGAAAAAGCCTGTCTTCCTGTTCTGCCTTTCACTTTATCTTCTATTTCTACTTCCAACTGCTATGGTTTGAATTTGTCCCCTCCAAAACTCATGTTGAGTCACCCTAATGTGGCAGTTTTGAAAGGTGGGCCCTTAAGAGGTAATTGGATCATGGGTGCCCTGACCTCATGAATGAATTAATACATTAATGGATTGATGGGTAAATGGATTAATGTGTTAATAGATTAATGGGTTAGTATTAATGTGTTATCATGGTATTGGGACTGGTGGTTTTATTTTATTTACTTATTTTTGAGATGGAGTCTCACTCTGTCACCCAGGCTGGAGTGCAATGGCACGATCCCAGCTCACTGCAATCTCTGCCTCTCGGGTTCAAGGGATTCTCCTGCCTCAGCCTCCTGGGTAGCTGGGACTACAGGCGCCGCCACCTCACCTGGCTAATTTTTTGTATTTTTAGTAGAGACAGGGTTTCACCGTGTTAGCCAAGATGGTCTCAATCTCCTGACCTTGTGATCCGCCTACCTCGGCCTCCTAAAAAGGCTGGGATTACAGGCATGAGCCACTGCACCTGGCCAGGTCTGGTGGTTTTAAGAAAAGGGAAAGAGAGACCTGAGCCACCATGCTCAGTCCCTCACTATGTGATGCCCTGCACCACCTCAGGACTCTGCAGAGTCCCCTCCAGCAAGAAGGCCCTCACCAGACACAAACCCTCAACTTTAGACTCCTCAGCCTCCAGAACTGTGAAAAATAAATTCCTTTTCTTTACAAATTACCCAGTTTTAGGTATGCTGTTAGAAGAAACAAAAAATGAGCTAAGACACCAACCTCCCAATGTTATTCTTTTCTAAATTGCAAACATAAGAAACAAAGTTTTGCAGTTGAAAAACGGTACACAGAAGTACATTTTGGCATGACATGACTGTGGTGGGGAAGAAATTACTACTCTCCTTTGAAACCACGTTTTAAAGATTTCACTTGAAATTTGAAAGCAAGCAATAGGGTGTCCATAAGCAACTGTCTAGGCTACTGATTAGGTGTTAATTCTATTTTAAAGATCATGAGAACCCGTCAATAACAGAAGTACAGAAATTGTGGCAGATTGTGTTTTCCAAATATGGCCATGATTATCTCACATCTCACATGTTCTTCTTGCAACGTGACTTTGACAGGCCTCCCACAGACAGGTGAAATCTCTTGAGTCTGGGTAGGCTTGTAAGTGATGAAAGGGATGTTGTATGACTTTTGAGACTAGTTTGCAAAAAATGTTATGGCTTCCCCTGGTTTTCTAGGACTTCCTGCCTTTGGAGGTCTGAGTCACAATGTCCACCACCTACCTGCTCTAAGGCCTCTATGCTAGGAGGAAGCCCAAACTAGCCCCTCCAGGGAGAACACAGGGAGTGTCCCTGGTGAAAAAAGAAAGATGTGAATAAAGAGAAATGTCTGACCAGCCCCAACTGTTCCAGTTCCAGCCACTGTCCGACCACAACCACACGGGAGATAGAAGCCTGAAACACCCGGCAAAGCCCTTCCTGAATTCCCAACCCACAGAAACCATAAAAGATAAGCCACTAAGTTTGGGGATGATTTGTTTCATAGCAATAGACAACTGATCCAGGATTATTAATCTTTTCTCTTTCTTCTTATAAAATATTCTTTCCCATAGTCTTCTTAACAAACATTGAGTATTGAATGGACTTGATGATTATAGGTGCCTGCCACCACGCCTGGCTAATTTTTGTATTTTTAGTACAGCTGGGGTTTCACCATGCTGGCCAGGTTAGTCTCAAACACCTGATCTCAAGTGATTTACCTACCTCGGCCTCCCAAAGTGCTGGGATTACAGGCATGAGCCACCGTGCCCAGCCACTCAAATAATTTTTAATGTGAAGTTATTTAGATCTATAGGATAGTGGTTAAGATTGCTGGCTTTGGAGTGGTTCTGCTAGATGGGAATCCCAGCTACCACTTATTAACCACATGACCTTGGGCAACTTCCTAAGTAGGGTGAAATTGTGATTGCATCCACCCTCACCCTTGTGAAGCAAGCTAGGTAGTTCGTGTGGGAATAAATGGCCCTCAGACTCCACGGGTAGACTCTAGCTCCATGGGCTTGCAGTGCCAAGCATAATTCCCAACCTCATGGGCAGAGTGATGACGTCAAGCCTAAACGAATCAGTGCAGGGCATCTCCCAGACCACGTGACTGCAGATCACAATAGAGCCAGGAGTACTTGTAGAAGTGACTCTTTCTCCCTAGATGTAGGCGAGGAAGTATGTGGTGCTGACAGACAAAGGCAGCCATTTTGTTACCCAACCAGGAAACACCAACCAAAAAATAAAGCTGACCCATAGGAAGGATCAGGCCAGAGTCATTGCTAAGAAACTGAGGCACAGCCCCAGCCAAACCACAGCAGAAACTCACTCTACCTCTGGACTTTTCAACAATGTGAGTAGACAAACCACTATTCTCATTTAAGAAATTTTGAGTTGGGTTTTCTGTTACTTAAACTTTACCACTCTGTGTCACCATTTTCTCATATACAATATAGAAATAATACTAGCAATGGGAGGCTGAGGCGGGCGGATCACAAGGTCAGGAGATCGAGACCATCCTGGCTAACATGGTGAAACCCTGTCTCTACTAAAAATACAAAAAATTAGCCAGGTGTGGTGGCAGGTGCCTGTAGTCCCAGCTACTCGGGAGGCTGAGGCAGGAGAATGGTGTGAACCCGGGAGGTGGAGCTTGCAGTGAGCCGAGATCACACCACTGTACTCTGGCCTGGGTGACAGAGCGAGACTCCATCAAAAAGAAAGAAAGAGAGAGAGAAAGAAAGAAAGAAACGGAGAAAGGGAGGAAGAGAGAGAAAGAGAGAAAGAAAGAATACTAGCAAGGCAATGATAGTACATGTAGAGTTTTTAGATCTGCACCTGGCACAAAGAAAAGAGCTTAATAAAATAACAAATACACAAACATATAGACAGGACTAAAGCATAACTATTGTTTTATACAACTATAAAATTAAAACAAATTAATATATTAAATTCAAATAAGTACCGGCATTGAAACTATGTGGCAGTATTTGGTGATTACGTAGTCAGACAATTCAGATACGCTAATATTAATTTTCTTATGTGATATAAATTAAAACAGAAAATATAAAATTCTCATAAAGAACTCATGAGTTTCCTAGAATAAACACACTACCATAACAGAAGCCAAATATGCCAACTCAACACTCTGCCAGAACATTCCTACTGAACAGAAAAGCATAACAAAGGTGATCTGAGACCCTTTCTGGGGAAATTAAAACAGTTGAGTCTTTGTTTGTTTTTGTTTTCTATCCAGAAATCCTTCATGTCAAAATGTTACCATTCAGTACAGAAAAAGTCGCAAAAAATAAACTTGAAACAATTAATGGAAGCCTGGCACGGTGGCTCCCACCTGTAATCCCAGCACTTTGGGAGGCTGAGGTGGGCAGATCACTTGAGGTCAGGAACTTGACCAGCCTGGCCAACATGGCACAATGCTGTCTCTATCAAAAATTCAAAAAATTAGCCGGGTGTGGTGGTGCACACCTTGTAGTCCCAGCTACTTGGGAGGCTGAGGCATGAGAATCCCTTGAACCCAGGGGGCAGAGGTCACAGTGAGCCTAGATCATGCTGCTGCACTCCAGCCTGGGCAACAGAGCAAGACTCTGTCACAAACATAATAATGATAATAATAATAATAATAATGGAGAGAAAATTCAGTGTCATGCTACCTTTCCTAGCAATGGAAAAAGAATTGATAAAATCCTTAAGTTGAATTCATTACACTAATCTATTTAACACAGTTTTCCTCAGTGAGGATTATTGCCTTAAAAATAAGGCTTCTCCTTAAGATTTTTTCATGCAGTTTTATAAGCCATTACCTTCAGAAGACAACCTGGCAGACACAACCCAGCTAAAGCCAGCTTAACTCAACTAAACAGCCAGGGTGCTAGAGCCAGGAGTCATTCATACTGAGTAAATCATGCTGATTGTGTTTATTTTATTGTCTGTGTGATATATACTGAGGGTCGAACAGCTGGTAAATTTTCTTTAAAATGTTTTGTATTCTTATCTACAAAACTGCATTCCACTGTTCTTTTCTTTCCCACAAACAATAGCTGTACTTGTTATGAGGATTCTTATGGTGAATATTCCCAGCCAAAGACAACTGTGATATAGATCAGGTTTACATTTGATGGGAGACCAATGTCACCCACACTCCTTTGTCACCATGGTAATGGTGGAGTCATTTGATTCATCATAATGGAGAAGGAGCATTTGACAGATCAGAGATGCTGACTTGGGTACAAGTAAGATACTGTTTTCTTTTTCTTTTTTTTTTTTTTTCCTTTTTTTTTCAAATAGACCTTTGTTCTTGGAAGAGATGCTGTTTTGACAGCAGATCTTGGCTTAAGCACAGGCTATATGTACCAGCAAGATTCAGACCTGCACAGTATGATGGACTGCTACAGCCTATCCACTTGGAGTCTAGTTGTAAAAAGGCTAAGACTTGGCAAGACGCACAGACTTAGGCAGACTGTGTAACCTGGATGCTAGTCTCCTCCAATTTTGGTGTCTGTGACTCTCTCCTGGAGAGAGGGGAAATGGTCAGAGGAATCCCTCTTCCCAGGTTTGTTTTCCTACAGTGCAATCCCCACAAATGGACTCCATGAACATGTGCCATGACGATGTCTCAATTCTCTGCATACTTCCTGGGTGGTCTCCATGCCTGTTCCAGTTATTTGTTGCTGCATAAATAAGTGATCCAAAATGCAATTGCTTGAAACAACAATTACTGCTCACAATTGTGTGGGTCAGGAACTTGGGCAGGACTCAGTTGGGGGATTCTTCTGCTCTCTATGCTATATTGACTGGGGTCCCTAAATGGTGTTCAGCTGGAGGCTGGTCTGGGTCTGGAGAGCCCAAGAATGTTTCACTAACAGGCCTGGTGCTTCGATGGAAACATTTGGAAGACTGAGCTGAGCTGGACCCCTCTTTCTCTCTGTGTGGTCTCAGGGCCTTGCCATGTGGTCTTTTTAAAACAGTAGGTGGACTTCTTGGAGTTATGGCAGCCCAGGTCTCCAAGAGACCAAAGTGGAAGCTGTCATCCTCTCAAAGTCAAGGCCTGGAACTGCCATAGCACCACTTCCACCACACTCTGTTGCGGAGCTGTCATGGACCAGCCCAGATTCAAAGAGGGAAATGTTGACACTACCTCTTGATAGGAGAAGTGCCAAAGAAATGGCATCCATCACAAGGCCCTCCCACTGAGGATGAGCACAGACCTGGAGCCCGGATGAAGATGGAGGCACAAGAGAACGAGAATTCAAAATTCTCATGAACGGGCTGCAAGCTGCACTCAGATTCTACTCCCAAGAAGGTTGGGTGGTTGGCCTCAGCCTAGAAAGGATTTTCCACCAAACATATGAAGCAGAAGCCATGTGTTAGAAGCCACATTCTTCTTTTATGTACCTCCGTGGGACACCTTTAACGACGGCCAGCTTCCTATCCTCATGCAGTTTCTGTCATTCTCCACCACTCATCTAAACCTCCTTCAAGTTAAATAGATCAAGAACCTTTCTGAGAATCTCTCATTCCTTTAAAGGCTTAACCAATCAAACAGGTCTCCACCATCTTCTAAAGCATTTCAAAATTATTCAAATAAGATGTAATGAGGTCTCATCAGAAAGGCAGATTTTTTTGATCACCAAAAAGGAAGAAGGAACTTTACGTTTTAAAAAGTAAAAATACTTGGTCATATTCTGCAGAGAGCTTCAAAGGAAGGATGTTATGTCTGAACCAGAACGTGAACATAAAACTTGAAAAGATAACACGGTAACGCTTGCTTGGCAATCCCATCTTCCTGATGGAAACGCAAACAGGCAAAGGCGGGGCCTTGTTTTCAAACTGGATTGTAAACGCTAGGCCCTGCCGACATGCTAATTTGAAGATTATTTTATTACTGTGTACTTTTCAAGGCTAAATTGGAAACATCTGTCTTTCTGAGAATTAACTGAAGAAAGATTACAGCTGAGGATTGAGATGGACTATCCATTTCAAGGGCTTCCGGGATGTAGGAAGCATTTTCTGCTGTGTATCTGCCCCATTATTCCACAAACCAGCAATAAGAATATATTATGAGTATATAAGGCACCCAGACTCCTCTTTATAAAACATAAGTTCATTCTTTAGGTTGCCTTCCCTTCCCACCCAAGAAAAAGCACAGGAAACTAGAAAACCCCAGGCTTCACTGGCCTAGATACTCACATTAATCAAGTTCAGTTGGCTCCAGATCTAGACACTCAGAGTCCGCTCTTGAATAATCACCTTGAATTACAAGCATGCCTGTCTTTCCCCAGAATCCTCCTCTCGAATGGTCTGCAAACTCCCCGCAGGGGTTCTCCATGTAACCAGGTTGTTTCTGAGCCTTTCTTTCTAGTGTCCCAAGAAGTTCACTAAAGTGAGGGTTACTGCCAACAGCTCTCCAGGCCCTGTTTCAGGGTCCACCGCCCTCTCTGACCTTCTGCCCCACCGACTGTTACTTCTCTGCCCTCTCATTGTTGCGTCCCCTCGTTCTGCCCACCAGCCTGCTATACCTCCAGCCTCCACAGCACTCCTCCTTGGACCTATGGAAGGTGCTTCCTGATCTGCACGTCCAGCTCTTTCAGAGGAGTCTTCCCCACACCAGAGCTGTTGAGTTCTTAGGTTGGATATGATTGCTTTCTATCTGTGAAAATCCTCTATTTCCCAGCACTCACAGGTCCCAGGGGGCGCTGCTGGAGAAGAGCTGTTTGGTTGGTCCGGCACAGTCTCACCCCATACTTGGAACAATTGCACCTGGTTCCACTAAACCGAGCTATTCATCCTGCCAATTCTTCCAGCCTTCTTTCTTGTCCATTGTTTTGTGTTTTTTTCTCAGCAGCCAACATGTCCTCTCTTGAAATATAGCTTTATTTAGGAACCCTATTTGACAGTCAAGAATGGCTACTAGATTCAGGTAAGAGGATCCACTGCCCTGAACCCCATGATTTAAGGGCCCTTCTCTGGCTTTCTAGACATGCTCCATTCACACGGTGATGAGTCCATAGGACTGAGGAAACATGCTGCCTCAGAGGCCATGGTCTTCTATGCTCTGGGTACCCAGAATCTGGGATCCCTGCCCAGATGGCCCCAAGACCACTTCCAGTTGTGGATGGCAATTTTCTCCTCTTCTCTTCACAACAGTGGAAAGAGCAGGAGAGTTCCCTGTGACCTCTTTTATATGGGCACTAATCCCATTCATGAGGGCTCCACTCTCATGACCTAATCACCTTCCAAAGCCCCACCTCCTCATGCCATCATCTTGGAAATTCAAATTTCAGCATATGAATTTTGGAAGGACCCAGCAGTACATTTTAAATTTCTCAAAACTGGTTCATGACTCTTGGGTCTCTCAACCACATGGAGAGTGGAAGGGTGGGGGTGCTGACAAAGGGGAATGTACAGAGAGTTCTTGACATGCTGTCTGTCTACCGGGGTAGGATGGGGATGCTCACCTCTTGCCTCAAACCTAAAGAAAATGGCGTAGTGGGACCACTTAGAAAGTGTTTAGTGTGTCCCTTGTAGTTTGGGGGATCCAAAGGACTGGTGTCTGACTTGCTTTCTCTAAAGGGAGCAGAGTTAGTTCCTGAGCTGTGGGCAGAGGCGAGGAGAGGTTGCTGCACTGGCTTGGCCTGAGAGCTCTGAACTTGACATAGCAAAGGATGTGTGATGGGCAGAGGAGGGGCCATGAGTGAGATAAGGCTGGGAGGGGCTGTTTTGGATCCTGCCCTGAAAGTGCTGCTCTACAGGGGCAAGAAGACCCCAAAACAAGAGTCCAGAGGGGTGTAGCAGATGCCCAGGGGATGTAAAGGGGCTACAGGGGACCAGTTAGTATAGAGATGTATTCAACTTTGTCAAGAGAATGAAGGTGAGGGATCTACGTTAAGGGGGTTCTCCCAAGAACCCATAAAAGAACCCTCAAGAGAAATACTCAGCTTTAAACATCTGCCAAGTCTGGAGCATACCAGTGCTACATCCTTGAGTCACTACCAGTTAAGATGACCAGAAAAGCCACAATCCTGCCTGAGTATTAATCCAGGGGCAAGGCAGGGACCAGCTCACCACAAGGAGCCATGGGATACAAAAGCAACCTGTTTTCTGATTACCCTCTCACAATGATAAGGGATTATATGGGATTGTAGATGATGTTAAATTTAATTTACGTACATTTTTAATCAATTTTTAGCACTTACTATGCACAAGGCACTGTTAATTTTGTGTCTTTTTTTCTGAAATTTTGAAGTTAATTTAAGATGCAGAAAAGGAAGCCCATGGAAGGAAAGCTGTCTATGCCTGTCCCTTTGTCAAGCCAGAAGCGAGGCAAGAATCCGAGTATCCAGAGTGAGCATTTGGCGTCAACCAGCTCTCCATGGCCTCATCCAAAAAACACAGCTGCATAAGGATGATGTGCTAAAGCAAGACCTACTGGAAACAGCCCTTAAGTGTTAACACATGCTACATAAAATACACAACTCGAGCTTTGCAGACTCTATTGACCCAAGAATCACGTATTTACCAGGGCAGCATCCGACCATATGAAAGAGGGACGTTCACAGCATAAGGTTCTTTCTTCTCTGCGATACATTGTACATATTGTCATATCAGCCAGGTAATTTACAGATTAAAAGACATCCCACTCACAGACCCCCTGCCCGTAAAATACATATAGTAGTCCTGCATTCAAGGGTTTAGATATTAAAGAACGATCCCAAGTGTTCATGCTTCTGTCTCTAGCCTCATCTTTCCAGACTGACCTTTTAATAGTCACACACCCACACAATCCTTCTCTCTCTCTCTCTCTCTCTCTCTCCTCCCCTTACCTCCCCTTTCCCTCTCCTCACTCCCCACTTCCCTGCCTTCCATGAGTCAGTCACAGTCAATTTTTCTGTTTCTCAATCTCTCTTTGGCTTCTGTACTTTCTCCTACCACCGTTCTTAGTCACCAGGAAAACTCCTTAAGCCCCAAGTCAGAGTTAGGTATTATACAAGGCCCTGCATATATTTCAATTGTCTATTTTTTTTTTTTTTTTTTGAGACGGAGTCTCGCTGTGTCTCCCAGGCTGGAGTGCAGTGGTGCAATCTCGGCTCACCACAAGCTCTGCCTCCCGGGTTCATGCCATTCTCCTGCCTCAGCCTCCTGAGTAGCTGGGACTACAGGCACCCGCCACCACGCCCAGCTAATTTTCTGTATTTTCAGTAGAGACTGGGTTCCTCTGTGTTAGTCAGGATGATCTTGATCTCCTGACCTTGTGATCCTCCCGCCTCAGCCTCCCAAAGTGCTGGGATTACTTTGGCTACCGCACCTGGCCTCAATTGTCTATTTTTTGTGTGTATGTCCAAACTCTAAATTCCATGAAAGGAATTTGTCTTCCATTCATGTGCTTAACTAATAAATATTGAGCACTTTCTCTGTGCCAGCCTCAACTCTGAGTAAGACATCACTGGCACAATATAGGTACTTCCTAAAAACGATTGGATGGATGGATGGATGGATGGATGGATGGATGGATGGATGGATGAATGGGTGGACGGATGGATGAAGTGTAGTAGTTAGAAATGTTTCCAACTGCGAGCAAAAGAAAACCTAAACTGTGGCTTCAATAAATAAGGAATTTCTTTGAATCACACAGCAAGAAGTCACAAGTAGGCTGCCGAAGGTTGGGAGTGGCTGCACAAGGCTATCAGGGGCTTCTGTCTTCCCATTCTCCATCCTTAGTGTGTTTCGTGAGTTGAATTGTGTCCTCCAAAAAGATTGTTTGAGTTCTAACCCTGGTACCTGTAAATGTGATCTTATTTGGAAATAGAGTCTTTGCAGATATAATTAAGTTAAGACGAGGTCATGCTGGCGTTAGGTAGATTCTAAATCTATGTGACTGATGCCTTTTATAAGAAGAAGAGAGATACAGAAACAGGGAGAAAGCCACGTGACAAAGGAGGCAGAGACTGGAGCCATGAGCAATGCATCTCCAAGTCAAGGATTGCTAGCAGCACCAGGAGCTGGGGAGAATGCTGCAAGGAAGCATCCTTCCCTAGAGTCTCCAGAGACAGCACAGCCCTGCAACTTCCAGCCTCCAGGACTGTGAAAGAATAAACTTCTACTGTATTTATTTATTTATTTATTTATTTATTTATTTATTTATTTGAGACAGAGTCTTACTCTGTCACCCAGGCTGGAGTGCAGTGGTGCGATCTCGGCTCACTGCAAGCTCTGCCTCCCAGGTTCACGCCATTCTCCTGCCTCAGCCTCCGAGTAGCTGGAACTACAGGCGCCCGCCACCACGCCCGGCTAATTTTTTTTGTATTTTTAGTGGAGAGGGGGTTTCACCGTGTTAGCCTGGATGATCTCGATCTCCTGAACTTGTGATCCACCTGCCTCGGCCTCCCAAAATGCTGGGATTACAGGTGTGAGCCACTGCGCCCAGCGCATAAACTTCCACTGTTTTAGGCCACCAGGTTTGCAGCAATTTGTTACAACAGCCCTAGGACACCAAAAGAGTGTGTGACTTTCATCCTCATTGCCACAGGATGGCAACTACATTTCTAGGCATCACATCTGTGGTGTAGTCAGGAAGAAGGGAGAACGAGCAAACATCTGATGGACCATTTCATTCTAGTCTGCACCTGGAAGAAGCATTCTTAGAAGTTCAAGCAGTGACATCAATGTACATCTCGTGGACCAGGACTGGGTCATATGGCCACCATTTAGCTGCAAGGGAGTCTGGGAAAGTGGATATTTTTGTTTTCAAATCTCTAGGCTGGGCACAGTGGCTCACACCTGTAATCCCAGCCTTTTGGGAGGCTGAGCAGGGTGGATCACCTGAGGTCAGGAGTTTGAGACCAGTCTGGTCAACATGGTGAAACCCCATCTCTACTAAAAGTACAAAAAATAGCCAGCCAGGTGTGGTGGCACATGCCTGTAGTCCCAGTTACTTGGGAGGCCCAGACAGGAGAATCATTTGAACCCAGGAGGTGGCGGAGGTTGCAGTGAGCCAAGATTGCACCATTGTACTGCAGCCTGGGCAACAAACAGCGAAACTCCTCAGAAAAAAAAAAAAAACACCTCTATAGTTGTGTAGTTGAGGAAGGCAAGGGGGATTGTAAATGACCTGGGGTCTGCCAATCCACGATGGCATAACTATACTAAGCATGTCATTGCCTGCTTGGGCACTAGTGTTAATACACCTCCCAGATGAGAAACATCCCTGTTTCCTCTCTCATCCCTATGACTGAGGCTTAAGCCAATCAAAGAGTACTGATGGAGGAAGAGAGCTGCCAGCCCACTGCTCGCCCAGCTGGGCCACTTCCTCAGCCACCCAGGTTTTCCTCCCTGCACTCTGCTATCCATCCCTGGGTAAAGCATATAAATGATCACTGAGCCTCAAATGACACCATTCATAGACCAGGTCAGGCATGCCTATAACCCCTTCGTGTTTCATTTTGTACATCTTAAAAATTATATAGTAATACAGGCTGGGTATGGTGGTTCACGCCTGTAATCCCAACACTTTGGAAGTCCAGAGCGGGTGGATCACCTGAACTTAGGTTCAAGACCCACCTGGGCAATATGGCGAAACCCCATCTCTACTTAAAAATATAAAAAATTAGCCTGGTATGGTGGCACGTGCCTGTAGTCCCAGATACTTGGGAGGCTGAGGTGGGAGAATCACTTGAACCTGGGAGGCAGAGGTTGCAGTGAGCCAAGATCATGCCAGTATACTCCAGCCTGGATGGCAGAGTGAGATCATCCCGAAAGGAAAGAAAAGAGGGGAAGGGAAGGGGAGGGGAGGGGAAGGGAGGGGAGAAGAAAAGGGAAAAGAAAAGAAAAAAAGAAAAGAAATGAAAGAAATCTATCTATAGTAATACACATTCTCCTAAAAATTCAACAATCCAAAAATTTATGCAGCAGAAATTAGAAGTCTTTCTATACCAGCACCCCTCCCCCACCATCTACCCCCATCACATGCTCCTTAGCAGAGGCAACCACTATTGAGTTTGTGTCTTTATTCCATTTGCTGTCATCCATGCATTTACACACACTCAACCACACACACACACACACCCCCCCCGATAAACCACACATACACAGTTTGCATATTTCAAAAATAGGATTACACTGCCACCCATTTGTTTCCTTTTACAATATGTGTTGTTAGTCCTTGTAAGGATTTTCTATGGGTTATTTAACCAATCCTACCCTGGGTGTAAGTTGGATAGTAGGAGGTATAGAGCACAGACGCATGCCAGACTGCCCAGGGCACATCACAATTCTGCCTCCTGCTGTTTGAGTGACCCTGAATAAACCGCTCTGTTCTGTGCTTCGGGTCCTTTGTCTGCGTACTAAGGGTAATAGAAGTGCTTTCTTGTGGGGTTGTCATGGAGGATTGAGCTCATTTATGTGAAGTGCTTGGACAAGTGCCCACCCATAGAAGGCCTTAGGTAAGTATCAGCTATGAACAGCGTAAACCAAAATAACAAACAGCGGCTCCTGAAAAGATGTTTATTTGGGAGTAGAGCACTGCGATGGAAATATGGGTGCCATAGTAAAGCATGTGTGTATTCAGGGAGGTAAAGGAAGACAAAGATTTTTAAAGGGAAAAAAGGAGGAAGATTACATAATTGTTTTTGCAATAATTATCCTTGGCTACAAAGATCAATAACAAGGATGATACCAGTCTGTGGTTGGACAGGCAGTTGCCGGGCAGATGTCCTTGAGGAAGTATTTTTTGTATAGGATTGTGATGGCCTTTGTGCAAGAAAACTTTATCCAAGAAGCTTTGTGGTTTTTTCAGTCTTTATTGTTATCAGGTATACAAGCACGAAAGCCCTCTCTTTATGGCCTTCCTCAGCTCTATTTGTTGGAGTTTCCTTCACATTAGTGACTTCATTTTGATTATGACAACTTTCACAATAGTAATAAAATAGCTCCTATTTTTGCTATTATAATATTCTAACAACTTGTAAATAGTTCTGTGTGAGCACGTGTGAGTATTTCTAAAGGATACATTCCTACTCCTAGTAGTGAAATCAAAGGACAGACACATATGGGTGAAGTGGTGTTTGACACTTTATTTTGCCCTTACCTGATTACCGGTAGGAGCGGGTATCTTTTCACAGGCTTGTTAACCATGCTCCACTCCTTCCCCCTTTTTCGTCTTCTGTGAATCCATCAGCCATGGTTTGGGCCCATTTTGCCTCCAGGTTACTTTTCTTTTTCTTGATTTGTATCGCCTTCTCTATATCACGGCTATCAACCGTTTTGTGATTATATCTGTTAAACATATTTTCACCCAGGGTGTTGTAGCCTATTAGTTCATTATGCAAAAGTATTAACATTTTACTAATCAATTCTGACTGTCTTTTCTTCTGGCATTTTGCGTCTTGCTTATAAGAAGGTTTTATTCTACACCAACATTATGGAAAACAGTCCTCATTATCCAAGGATAATCGGTACCAAGGAAAGATGGATTAGAGTGAGCTCCATTAAAAGGGGTAAAATGTTTTCATAACAAATAATTTTAAAAAAGAGTTTTGGGTTGAAATAATGAAAGAAGAATTTTGGTTGAAATGTTATGGGGAACATGAAATTAAATGTGTTTAAATCCTATATCTAGCAAAATTTTTGTTATAATTTCAACCATATACTAATTTTCAAAATGAACAAGAAGTAAATTAGACTTTTTCAAAGGAAGGTAATATTTCTGATAAAATGTTATGATTGTGTAAGATCATTGCCTTTATTTTTTACAGCACTGTCATTTTAACAACAACAACAACAAAATTGCCTTATTAGTTCTCCCAAGGGTCTCTCTGAATCCTTTGATGTTTAAATCATCCCCTTTTCAAGAATCTATCCTGATTTTTTGGTCAACTTTCTCTTTTTCATTTCTCAACTTGTCTCTCCCTCTTCCGGAGCCTCATTTGCATCATGACAGCTTTTCAGGACGGTTGAACAGCGATGATGAAAATGACCATCATTTTCATCAACTTCATGAAAAAACCTACCTGTTTTGCCAGATTGGTCTTGTCATTATGCAGGCCCTGTGTTCTGGCATTGCGGCATTGAGTGTTTACAACACCAGACTGTCATCAGAGATATTTGGCATCTGGGACACATGTTTGAGCAGGGGAAGAATTTTTTTTTTGAGATGGAGTCTCGCTCTGTCTCCCAGGCTGGACTGCAGTGGCACAATCTCGACTCACTGCAGCCTCCGCCTCCCAGATTCAAGTGATTCTCTGCCTCTGCCTCTGCCTCCTGTGTAGCTGGGATTACAGGCGTGTGTCACGATGCCTAGCTAATTTTTGTATTTTTACTAGAAATGGGGTTCATCGTGTTGGCCAGGCTGGTCTCGAACTCCTGGCCTCAAGTGATCCATCCGCTTCTGCCTCCCAAAACGTTGGGATTACAGGTGTGAGCCACCGCGGCTGGCCGAGCAGGGGAAGATTTTATATGTGGCCATCAAATATTTTCACGATGTGTCTATTTTTGTTTTTTGTGTAACTCTATAACTTCAGGAACTCAGATAATGAGTAGTAGGACAGTGAAGGCTCCTGGAGGCCACCATTCCATTTAATTCGCCCAATATTGAGGATGTCTGCCCAGCACCATTCTAGGCATAAGTAAGGACCCTTGTCAGCGGCATTCACTTCACCGGAAGCACATGCTTCTTTTCCTGTTGCAGGAACTGTACACGTGGACTGACTTCCCCACCCCACCCTAACCCACTCACACACATATACCACTGCTGTCACCCACTGTTTTTCTTCTAATAATTCCATGACAACCTTGAAAGCTTATTTCCAAAATCACTGGGGTTAAACCTAGTTGGGGATTAATACCCAAACTTAATACCTGTGAGAAAGTAAAATCTTGGTCAGAGCACAAATCTGGATGTGAATGACATTACGAATGAATGGGCCTCATTCTCACTTGACAAATTGGGGGATGGGGCCCACACAGAGAAGAAAGTGAACCCCCGCCTTCTTCCAGCTCTAGCATCTGTACTTCAGCGACTGATTACCGTGAGTCAGGGACTAACTCAGGTTAGACCAAGTTCCCAGGTTATCCACGTTAAACAGCTGTGCCCGAGTCTCGGCTCATGCTTGGCACCATAGTGAAGGGAAAAAGCTGGCAAGGCCTTGGCCTAAGCTCTCAAGGATCTTGCTATCTAGTTGTGGGGATAATAAGTAACATCACAGCAAATGCAGGAAGGATCATTTGGAAGCATGTTGGGGACAGGCCCTGTGCAGTGGGGCAGTGGACTTCACTCTGGGTTCCTCAGAACCCAGGGAGCTCCATGGAGCTTCCTTTGGTGTCACCATGAGAAGGACTGGGCTCTAGGCTGACACCCACCCACCCAAACTTAAACTGCGCAACTGTTTTCATCAGGCTTATGTGTTAGATGCTCTTGAAGATGATTTGAAGAAAAGATCCTGTTTTTAAATATTGAAAACCAGTGACCTAGATCAGAGGTCATCAAATGGCAGCCTGGGGGCCAAATCTTGCTCATCACCTCTTTCGGTAAATGAAATGCCACTGGTGCCCAGCCACACGCCTTCATTTACCAACTGTCTCTGGCTGCTTTGTGCTACAACAGTGGAGTCAAGTCATCGCCACGGAAACTGTATGGCCCACAAAGCCTAAGATAGTTACCCTCTGATCTTTCACAGAAAAAGCTTGCCAACCCCTGATTCAGAAGAAAGACATATGAACTTGGATGAGCTCAAACACTGGTCCATCCATGGAGGTGGTGAGTCATGGTTCAGAAGCACAGCAAGGCCAATGGCCAAAAACTTCCAGCCATCACCCAACTTTCACCCTTAAAGTTTCACTCCCTCAGTCACCTATTCAAATGCAATTATTGATAAGCTATTCTCTACCTGCTCCAGGAATGCTGGACAAGTAGGCCACTCTCGTCTTTCTTTTCTACCTGCATTCTTTCTCATAGATGATTTACTATGGGGTAATGAAGTTTATGCTTGGAGCTCCTTCCAAGGTCTAAGACCTAATTTTTTTCTCACCCTCTGTCACCTAGTTTCTGTCACTCCAGCTTCCGTTACCCAGGCTGGAATACAGTGGCATCATAATGGCTCACTTCAGCTTCAACCTCCCCGGCTCAATCAGTCCTCCTACTTCAGCCTCCCAAGGAGTTGAGATTACAGACACACCCCACCACACCTGGCTAATTTTAAAAAATGTTTTTTCTGTAGAGACAGGGTCTCCCTATGTTGCCCAGGCTGGTCTTGAACTCCTGGCCTCAAGCAATCCTTCCACCTTAGCCTCCCAAAATGCTGGGATTACAGGTGTGAGCCATTGCACCCAGTCCCTAATTTTGTATTTTCTTAAAAAGAGGGCCCCCTGGCCGGGCACGGTGGCTCAAGCCTGTAATCCTAGCACTTTGGGAGGCCGACACAGGCAGATCACGAGCTCAGGAGATCAAGACCATCCTGGCTAACATGGTGAAACCCCGTCTCTACTAAAACACACAAAAAACTAGCCGGGCGAGGTGGCGGGCGCCTGTAGTCCCAGCTACTCGGGAGGCTGAGGCAGGAGAATGGCGTAAACCCGGGAGGCGGAGCTTGCAGTGAGCTGAGATCCGGCCACTGCATTCCAGCCTGGGCGACAGAGCGAGACTCTGTCTCAAAAAAAAAAAAAAGAGGGCCCCCCCAAAAGTGAAATCTGCCCCCAATTATTTAACATGTTCAAGTAGGACCTGCCCTTGTCCAGCATAGCCTATTGCCTTTAGACCACCCGAGTTGGAGGACAATGACCTCCCCACCTCTAGCCTCCATGCGGTAGCCCCTCCCTGCCAGCCAGGGTCTCTTATCATGGAACGGGATCTTTTCCCAGCTCTGACACCTGCAGTTAGCTAAATGTGAGAGCTAACTTGATGTGTCAGTTTGGCTAAGCCATAGTACCCAGATGTGTAGTCAAAACTTATTCTGTGTATTTCTGTGAGGGTGTTTGGGGATGAGATTAGCATTTTTTTCCTGCCTCAGGTTTATTTGTACAAATAGCACAGGAGGACACCAGCCCCATGCAGACAGCAGCCCAAGGATCACACCAGTCCTTCTGTCCTCACACTGGCAAACGGAGCTCTTTACTCCAGAGCCTTCGTGGGGGCCTGGGCACCTCTGGAAGCCTGAGCAGGAGCTGGAACTGAAGCTGGAGCTGCAGCTGAAGCCGAGGCCTGGGCCTTGGTTTGATCCTTGGTCTTGGCCTTTGGCCAGCAGAGCCTGAGACCCTTGGCAATGTGGGCCTAAGCATGCTTCCCAAGCTTGGGGTGGGCAGAGTAGGCAAATCGAGCTTACAGCTGGTGCTGTTTGGGACCCTGGGCTTGACTTCCATAGGTTTTAGGGGGGCCTTGAGAGCCTCAGCTTGCATGTTGTTGGCCTGCCTCTTCTCCAGGCCCTTCTCATTGTGCTTCTAGGTGAAGTGCAGGTTCCTCGGGAACTTGGGGTCCATCCCTTTAAGAGATCCATCTTTGTGATGAGGATTTCTTGATGCATTTCTGTACTATTTTCAGGACTGGTTGTATGTAGTGTGGTTCTTGAACTTGCCCATGTCTGCACCATAACCCACAGTTCCTGAAGCCAAGATGAATGTTTAAACCAGCAGACTTTGGATAAAGGAGATCTCCCTCCTGGATGTGAGTGGGCCAAATCCAATCAGTGGAAGACCTGGACAGAACGAAAAGACTGGTGTCCCCCGAGCAAGAGGGAATTCTGCCAGAAGACGGCCTTTGGACTTTACCTGTAACATCAACTCTTCTCTGGATCTCCAGCCTGCTGGTCCGCCCTGCAGACTTCGAAATTGTCAGCCTCCACAATTGCATGAGCTGATCCCTTGAAATAAATCTCTCTCTCTCTCTCTCTCTTTCTCTCTCCACACGTCCTGTTGACTCTATTTCTCTGGAAAAACCCTGACAAATACAGCAAGTGAGCCCAGGGCAGATCCACACAGGTTCAAACTGAGAGAGGACGTGAGAAGTCCACATTCAGTCTCCAAGTTGGTCTCACAAGAACCTGATGCAATCAAGACTTTGTTTTTCGTTGGTTCTTTGCTTTGTTTTGTTTTTGTTGTTTTCTTTTTTCTCTTTTTTTTTTTTTTTTTTTTTTGGTAGAGAGGGGACTGGAACTCCTGGGCTCAAGTGATCCATGCCCCTCAGCCTCCCAAAGTGCTGGGATTACAGGTATGAGCCACCACGCACCCTGCCACAATTAAGACTTTGATCTCCATTTTGGCACCTCTGAATCTTAAACACTTATCACAGCAATCTCAGCGGGGATCTGAAATTCATTGTGACAAAGATGTAAAGGAGAGTGGCCTGTAGAAGTATTTCTCCCAGAGATATTTGGATTTCAAAAGGGAACAAAGTGTGCTGGGTTTCCTAGTGGCTTTATTTTTCTTCTTTATACTTGTGTGAATTTGTCGTATATTCTTCACTTAGAAGATATTTTTTGCATTGGAAAATAAAACTTAAATATAAATTTACTGTGTCTCACCACTTCTTCCTCCCCAAAATCATCATTATTTTCCCTTTGTGTTTGATATTGAGCTGACCGGCATTCTACTCTAAAGCTGAAGTTCAGCCTCCTACATTCCCGCATGGAATCATTCAACCCTTTTTTCCCGGGTGCCTTCTGTGTTCCAGGCTCCGTAGCAGGTGCTGGGTGCTCTGGAGTCAGGCTGCCTGAGGTCTCATCCCAGTGCTGTGTGAGCTCAGTCAAGTTGCTTAATCTCTCTGTGCGTTGGGTTTTGTTGGTTGGTTTGGGATTGGGGATTTTTATGTAGGAGAGAACAAACAATCAATTAAATGAGTTAGTGTGTGAGGCCTGGAGGACAGCCCTGGCTCCTTGGAGACACTCAGTACCCATCAGCTCTCATCATCCCAGATGCACAGAAGGGAACAGCCTTGGTGGCAGGACGGGAGAGAAGTTTGTGTCTGCCTGTTTCTATTTTCTAAGTGAAGTGGGAAGTGGCCGGGCTGTCAGTTTGAGGAAAGCAAAGAAGACAGGAAGAGGGGAGTTACAGGCGTGGAGGGGAGTGACTGGCACCAGGCTGGGGTCTTGTGATGCTCTCTAGCCACACAGGTGTAGGAACAGAAAGAAAGGCTTGGATGAGTCCAGGCTGAGGTGTCCCCGGCTGCTGCGATGGCAGCCATCAGGACAAGGGATATGACCACAGAGTGAGCGAGGTGACAAACAGAAAATGCAGACAGCAGGAATGCCACAGCCCGCTTGCTTCGGTAGGAGGCTACCAGGTTGTTACACGGCCAGCATGAGCCACTTCACCAGATTAGCATACAAAGAAGGCACTGTCACTTTTATTTTTCATATTGAAACCGGCTCAGGCTACAGCACACCAGATTCGCAGGAAGTTCAACATCTCCCATTCGTGGCTTGGCACCAATTCTTCGCATTGTCCAAAAACCCCCATGTGCTTATTAGTGTCTCCAAGGCCAGTCTCATCCAGTTACATAAAGCAAAACTCAGCAAATGCCCTTGGGGCTGCAGAAAACCACAGCTACCCCCAAACGAGGCTGCTCCGGAATAAGCGGCCCTGCCAGGCAGTGAGGATGGCAAGAGCCACGATCAGGTGCTCTTCTCGTCTAATTCAAAGAGATCATGGGCACTACTGTGGCTTTCAAGACTTAGTGACTCTTTAAGGCAGCAAAATTCCACTTTTTCCAGGATACTTCTACCCAGGAAGTCCCACACTCGGGATAAGCCTGGATCCTCAAGATCCCGCTCACAAGCATGCACCCCAGGCAGAGAGGTGCCCCACCCAGCACTACCCAGACCTTTTTCATGCCCGTGACGATGTGGGCATCCCACGGAGCCCAGGTGGCTGGGCTAGCTGCCTGAGGGAGGCCTTAGAGCTTCCTTCCATCAGTAGACCCGCCTCAGCAGGCACTATCTCCAAATGTAGAGGTCTGGATAATGCTCAACCTCGAAAAGGAAAAGAGTGGGGTTTTCATTTCTTTCCTCAAAGGAAGTTCCTTATCTCCCTACACTTGAGGGAGGGACCAAATAAAGGGACAGCCTCTTGAAGTCACCAAAAAGGCCCTGGCCCACCCCTCTAGGATAAAGCTTGCTGCACGTCCACAGAAACAAATGTATTCACCCGATTCTTCCCAGGACAGAGAAAATCTGCCTTGCTGTCTCCTTCCAGAGAGAGAAACAATGAGCAATGGCAGCTCCTCTCCACATAAATAAGTAATCAATTATAAGTATACAGGTTAGAGAGAGCATGTGCCTTTTTTTCGAAATTGAATCACCTTGGACACTGGTCCTCACTCATTCATCTGACAAATATCTGTGGCGTGTCCACCATGTGCCAGGCACTGGGGGTGCAGCAGGGAGAGAAAAACCAAGTCCCTGTGCTTGTGAAACTTACAATCTCATAAGCTATGTTAGGTTACAAAGCGCTACAGGAGAAAATAATGGAAGGGGAGAGGGGAGGAAAAGGACAATTTTAAATAGGAGGGTCTGGAAAGGCTGCTCTGAAAAGACGACTCTGGAATAGAGGACCAGAGGACCTGAAGAACGAGATTTTCAACAGGAGGAATAGCGAGAACATGAGATGGGGCCGAGCCTCATGCGGCTGGGGAGCAAGGAGTGGAACGCAGGATGGGTGAGGGAAGCCGTGGTGGGAAGTGAGGTTAGAGCGAGGGGCGGGCACAGACCATGCGGGCCTTTTAGGTCTTGATGAGAAATTTGAACTTGCCTCTGTGCGAGATGCGGACCCTCTGGAGGGTTCTGAGCTGAGAAGTGACATGGTCTTACCTTCGTTATTACAGGGCCATGCAGGCTCCTGGCTCCTACACAGAGAAATAGACAAGAAGGGAGACAAGCTGGAAGCAGAGAGACCCAGAAGAAAGTTTTCTGATGGTCTGGGATGATACTGGCTTTGATGAGGCTGATGGTAAGTGTGGTGGTAAGAAATGGGAAAACACTGAAATCAGTAGAATTTGCCAATGGATTAGAGGCGGATATGAGAAAAAGAGTGAAAGATGAGCCACTGGAAGAATAAACTTGCAATTTACTGAGATGAGACAAACCAGAGAAAGGCTGGTTAGGATGGGAAGTGGAGAAGAAATCCAAAAATGGCTGTTAAATGTATTTGCTTCCAGATGCCAATTAGATTGGGTATACAAGTGGTGGTGCCCAGTCTGGAATTCAGGGGAAAAGCTGGTGGCGTTTGGATTAGTCAGTATAAAAAGGACTTAGGCGGGCCATGGTGGCTCATGCCTGTAATCCCAGCACTTTGGGAGGCCAAGGTGGGAGGATCACCTGAGGTTGGGAGTTTGAGACCAGCCTGGCCAACGTGGTGAAACCCCGTTGCTACTAAAATTACAAAAATTAGCTGGGCGTGATGGCGAGCGCCTGTAGTCCCAGCTACTCGGGAGGCTGAGGCAGGAGAATCGCTTAAACCCGGGAGGCAGAGGATGCAGTGAGCCAAGATCACTGCCCACTGCACCCCAGCCTGGGCAACAGAGTGACTCTGTCTCAAGAAAAAAAAAAAAAAGCGGAGGTGGGGGGCTTAGGGAGAGAATGCAGACAGAGAAGAGGTGGAAAGAGTGAACCATGGGCATTACCATGCTTAAAACTCAGAGATAAGAGGAGGAATGAGCCACAGATGCTGAGAAGGAACGGCCTGTGAAGTGGAGGGAGAACTGGGAGAGAGCAACGCCACCTACGGTCGGGTCAAGGCAAAGACTGAGACTCCCCCATTGGATCTGGCAGTGTGGAAACCATTTCTGGCCTTAGCCAGTTTGAGTGGAGTGTTGGGGCACATCTGATTGGGAAGAGACTCAAGAGATCAGAAAACAGAAAGTGAGGACGACAAGTATAGAAACCTCTTTTGAAGAGGCTTGCCATCCAGGAGAGCAGAAAAGTGGAGTGGTAACTAGAGAAAGGTAGGGCTAAGGGAAGGCCTTTGTTGTTGCTTTAAGATACTCTATTAGCAGGTTTGAGTGCCTGTGAGAATGAGTCAATAGAGAGACCACGGTCGGTGACGCAAAATACAGGGAAATATTATGAACAACATAACATCTTTGAGCAGGTGAGAGGGGACGGTCTCCAGCACACAAGAAGAGGTGATATTCTTAGCTCAAATGCAGAATAATTCATCCATTGTACCAGGTGAGATGAATTGGAAAATTGTTAGGCTTTTGTAAGTTCGCAGAATTTTATGCACGTGTTTCTTTTCAACTTTTTGCCATAAGGTGGCAGTAGCCAGCTGTGTATGAACCAAACAACCCTTAGTGAACACCTTTGGGAAAATGGCAGAGGCTAAAGTCGATTTTGAGTATATGTTTTTAAAAACATGGCAGGTATTCTGAAGAATGTGCTCCTCATCCTTCCGGCCTCATTTTTTTTTTTTTTCTTTTGCGATGGAGTCTCGCTCTGTTCCCCAGGCTGGAACGCAGTGGTGCAATCTCGGCTCACTGCAACCTCTGCCTCCTTAGTTCAAGTGATTCTCCTGCCTCAGCCTCCCAAGTCCTTGGGATTTCAGGCCCGGCCTTGTCTTAAATAGCATCTTTCCAGTCAGCCCTTCCCCGTCCAGCCTCTCTCCAGGTAGGTCCATAAGGCTTTCTGGAGGTGATAACCATTCAGAGTCCGAAAGCATCCGTGGTTGTCATGGAGGCAGAGGGACGAGCTGGGGGGAGGAATTCAGCCAGTTACTTAGGCAACTGTAAGTGGGGCTGGTCTGAGGGCAAAAAGAGGCAGGAAAAGCAATGAGGAGATGGTTGTAGTAGTGTAGGCAAGAGATGTTTGCCACTCGAACTAGGCAGGGTAGCAAGATACTGTGATTTATAATAAACATATATTTGGCCTTTGTCCCATTTTCCGAGCCATAGCTCCCAAACTCGGAATCTCCAGTGATAGGCGTCTTTTTGTATCTAATGAGCTGACAGGTGGCTGGGGGTTCCTCGATGGCCTCAGGATGGGGGCTAGTTACCAGGGGAACTGGCAGCATGATGACACGGTTGGAACTTTCAGCCCTCCCTGTGCCCCATTTCTGAAGAGGGGAGGGGGGCTGAAAGTAGGGAGCCAGTGATATCATCGATCATGCTTACTTTTATTTATGATTTATTTATTTATTTATTTATTTTTTGAGACAGAGTCTCACTCTGTTGCCAAGGCTGGATGGCAGCGGCAATCTTGGTTCACTGAAACCTCCACCTCCCAGTGATTCTTGTGCCTCAGCCTCCCGAGTCGCTGGGACTACTGACACCCACCACCACACCTGACTAATTTTTGTATTTTTAGTAGAGACGGGGTTTCACCATGTTGGCCAGGCTGGTCTCGAACTCCTGACCTCAGGTGATCCACCCGCCTCAGCCTCCCAAAATGCTGGGATTATACGTGTGAGCCACCACACCCAGCCCATGCTCACTTTTTGAAGCTTCCATAAAAACTGAAAAAGACTGGGTTCGGAGTTTCCTTTCGGGTTGCTGAACACAGCTACATTCAGAAGGGGCGGTGTACTCCAACTCCATGGGGACAGAGGGTCCTGTGAGTGGGACCCTTCTGAACCTTGCCTTGTGTCTCTCTTCATCTGGCTGTTCATTTGTAGCCTTTAAAATATTCTTTGTAATAAATCTGTGATCGCAAGTAAAGTGTTCTCCCATGTTCTATGAGCTGCGTTAGCAAACGATCAAACTGAAAAGGGGATTGTGGGAATCCCCAATTTATAGCCAGTCCGTCAGAAGTACCAGGGGCCTAGACTTGCATCTGACTGTATCTGAAGTGGGGATTGGTCTTGTGGGACTGAGCCCTTAACTTGTGGGACCTGATGATAACTCCAGGTGGACAATGTCAGAAATGAGTTAAATTGTAGGATGCCCAGCTGGTGCCCCCAGAGAAGTGACTTGTGGGGAAAATCCATGCACATCTGGTCACAAAAGTGTTCTGTGGTGAGAGTCTAGTAAGAGAGAACAGTCTGCTGGCTTTTTCTTACTAAAACAGTAGTAAGTATGGAAAGATGGGGTGGGTTCAGTACAGGTTGAGTTTCCTGTATCCGAAATGCTTGCGACCAGAAGCCTTTCCAATTTTTGATATTTTTCAAATTTGGGGATATTTGCATAAGCAGATTGAGATATCTTGCAAATGAGACCCAAATCTAACATGAAATTCATTTACGTTTCATATATACTTTATATGCATAGCCTGAAGGCAATTTCATACAATATTTCAAATAATACCGTGAACGAAACAAAGTTTTGACTGAGACCTATCACATGAGGTCGGGTGTGGAATTTTCCTCTTGAGGCTCAAGAGCATGTCAGTGCTCGACACGTTTTGGATTTTGGAGTATTTCAGATTTCAGATTTTCAAATTAAGGGTACTCAACCTGTACAAGATACTTAGGAGGTAATCTACAGTGGTAATGGAAAGTGGGGAATCGAGAATGGCTCTCAGGTCCCTTTTTTTTTTTTTTTTTTGAGACAAGGTCTTACTCTGTCACACAGGCTAGAGTGCAGTGGTGCAATCTCAGCTCACTGCAGCCTCAACCTCCTGGGCTCAAGTGATCCTCCTGCCTCAGCCTCCCCAGCTGCTGGGACTACAGGCATGTACCACCACATCTGGCTAATTTTTCATAGAGATGGTGTCTTGCTATGTTGCCCAAGTTGGTCTTGAACTCCTGGGCTCAAGTGATCCTCCAGCCTTGGCCTCTGAAAGTGCTGAGATTACAGCCATGAGCCACTTCACCTGGTCAGCTCTCAGGTCTTTAGCGTGATCGAAAAGGAAGATGGGGACGTGAACCAAATGCAGAAAGACAGAGTGAGGAGGCAGAGGTTTGACGGAAGGGTGGTAACTGTAGTTTTGCAGTGTAGAGTCAGAAGTACGTGCAGAGCACTAGGAGAAGCTGTGCTATTTTACGCATAGACACGGCGCTTGGAGGAGAGGTCTGGGCTGAAGTCATGGAATTGGTTGTCAGCATAGTTAAAACATAAGAGTAGGTGACAGCTGCTGGGCAGAGCATGCAGAATGAGAGAGAACACCAACCTAAGAATCCTCAATATTTAAAGATGGGCAAAGGACAGGAAGTCCACCCAGAAAGAACAGTCGAAAAAGTGTGAAGAGAACCGAGAGGAAGTGTAGCTGTGGGAACCCAGGCAACAGTGGCTTTCAAAAAGGAGGCCATATTAGCTCTCTGGGGCTGCCATGGGAAGTAGCACAGACTGGGTGCCTTCAACAGTGGAAATCTATCTTCTCACAGTGCTGAAGTCTGGAAGTCCAAGATCCAGCTGTGGGCAGGATTGGTTCCTTCCAAGGTCTGTCTCCTTGGCTTGTAGATGGTGTCTTCTCCCTGTGTCCTCACAGGGCCATCCCTCTTTGCATGCATGTGTCCCCATCTCCTCTTCTTATAAGGATACCAGTCAGATTGGATTAGGGCCTACCCTCATGACCCATTTTAACACAATTCCCTCTTTATTTTTATTTTTATTTATTTATTTATTTTAAGATAGAGTTTCCCTCTCTCACCTAGGCTGGAGTTCGGTGGCGCAATCTCGGATCACTGCAACCTCCACCTTCTGGGTTCAATTGATTCTCGTGCCTCAGCCCCCCGAGTAGCTGGGATTACAGGCGTGCACCACCATACCCAGCTAATTTTTGTATTTCCAGTAGAGATGGGGTTTCACCATGTTGTCCAAGCTGATCTCGAACTCCTGACCTCACAAGATCCACCCACCTCGGCCTCCCAAAGTGCTGGGATTTCAGGTGTGAGCCACCGCACTGGCCAACAATTACCTCCTTAAAGACCACGTCTTCAAATATAGTCACAACGTGAGGTACAGGGGGCTAAGATTCTAACATATAAAATTTAAGGGGGTGGGGGGTACAAAACTCAGCACGTAAGGGAGGGTAGAGAGAGGGTAGCTAGAGTCCAACAGTGCAGGAGGCCCAGTAAGTTAGAGGTGAAAAGGATCCTTTTAGTTTGGCAATGCAGAAACTATTGGTGATCTCAGGCATGCTTCCTGAAGCCAGACAGCAGATGATTCTACAGGAAGTCCTTGAATGGAAAAGAATACTGTTTGGAGAAATGTAAATAAATTCATTTGCATAGGGAGTTTAGAAGTGTAATTGTCAATACCTCTGATGACTTTTCTCACTTGTAAAGCAAGATATAAGGATATTTATTACCAAAGAGTTGAAATGTTACGAATAGGATGAGATGATCTCTAGAGCAGAATGATTTCATTTACTGAGCAATTTTTTCAACTTTTATTTTAGGTCCAGGGATACATGTGCCAGTGTGTTATATAGGTGTACGTGTTACAGGGGGTTGTTATACAAATTATTTCATCACCCAGGTACTAAGCCTAGTATCCATATTGAGCACTTTTTATGTGCCATTTGATTCATTGAATCCTCACAACAAATCGGTGAAGTATTCTTTATTATTTTTATTACCGAGTTGAGGAGTTGAGGCTCTGGGGAAGTAACGAATTTCCCACAGTGACATTGCTGCCAGTGGCGGGGCTGGGAGTCAAACTCGCAACTGTCTGAAAGCTCCTAAGCATCCGCCCTGAACCACTTCACTGTATTGTCCGCATTTAGACAGTCATCAAATGAGAGACAGATTGTCTGCAAAAAGTTTGTTTGTAAGTAATTTGCTTGGATCTTGGAATACTTTTTCCCATGAAAATTTGATCTGTGGTAACTGGGTCTCCACCAGCCCACAGACACAGTTTAAAGCAAAATGTACAAGAAATGCCATTTACATACTACCAAAAAGAGAAAAATCCAAGGCTTTTGCCAAGCTCGTGATTTAAAAAAAAGTAGGCTGGGCACGGTGGCACATGCTTGTCATCCCAGCACTTTGAGAGGCCGAGGTAGTCGGATCACTTGAGCCTACGAATTTGAGACAAGCCTGGGAAACGTGGTGAAACCCTATCTCTACATAAAATACAAAAATTAGCCCTGTGTGGTGGTGCATGCCTGTAGTCCCAGCTACTTGGGAGGCTGAGATGGGCAGATTGCTTGAGCTCAGGAGTTTGTGGCTGTGGTGAGCTACAATCATGGCACTGTACTCCAGCCAGGGTAACAGAGTGAAACCCCAACTCGACAAAAATAAAAATTAAAAAGTGTTACATTCAAAGAGCCTAGAAGAGTACTCAGCGCATATAAGCCAATTACTATATGCCAGTCACTAGTTTAAGTATTTTACGCGTATTAACTAATTTTCAATAACATTTTCTGTTTATCTCAAAATTACATTTATGAGTCAAAGCATTCCCCAGTTGTGGCCAATGCATGACTTGATTCAAGCAGGAGTCAGAGGAAAGGAATGGGGATCCATAAGGTTATGGGGGATAAAGAAACAGGAGTTTCAGGACCAAATATTCACACACATGCCCCAAGGCTTTCCCTACTTACTTTCATATTGACATTTAATCAAGTTCTAGCATTTAAGAAAAATTTTTAAAACTTCTTGCACAAGAATATTCTTTCTTTGCTGTTTTTGTTTCACAACATTCCAACTCTTTGATAACAAATATCCTTATATCTTTCTCTCTTCTTTTTCCAAAGATAGATAGATAGATTAGATAGATAGATGATTGATAGATAGATAGAGAGATGATAGATAGATAGATAGATATGGAAAAAGATAGTAGGCAGATGGATAGATGGATAGATCATTTGGCCTGTTTCTCTGGAGAACCCTGCCCAGTACAGTGTGACAAAGATCGCCCGTGATCAGCAGTAACGCTGTGAGAGTGAAGGACAGAGGCGAAAGGAATGCTTACCTACCACAGAGGACAGGGTGGGGAAGGGTCAATGCCTGCTCATGCTATACTTGGAGCCAGGAACCATTTAGACATGCTAAACTAAGGGGTGCTGGAGAAGATGAGGAGGGTCCCTTCTGACTGGAGCATTGGGGTTTGGGTGGGTGGAGGGAGGGGACGTGCAATACACAAGTAAAAAATATTAAAGAAGCCGGGCACGGTGGCTCATGCCTGTAATTCCAGCACTTTGGGAAGCCGAGGCAGGCGGATCACAAGGTCAGGAGTTTGAGACCAGCCTGGCCAACATGGTGAAACCCCCGCCTTACTCAAAAAATACAAAATTAGCTGGGCATGGTGGCATGCACCTGCAACCTGCCACCAGCTGGCAGCTGAGACAGAAGAACTGTTTGATCCCCAGGAGGCTGAGGAGCCATAGTGAGCCGAGACGCGCCACTGCACCCAGCCTGGTGGACAGGGCAAGACTCTGTCAAAAAAAAAAAAGAAAAGAAAAGAAAGAAAAGGAAAGAAAAGAAAAAAAGAAAGAAAGAAAGAAAGAAAGAAAGAAAGAAAGAAAGAAAGAAAGTTGAAAGAAAGAAAGAGGGGAAGGAAGGAAGGAAGGAAGGGAGGGAAGGGAAGGGAGGGAAGGGAAGGAAGGAAGGAAGAAGGAAGGAAGGAAGGAGGGAAGAAAGAAGGAAGGAAGGGAAGGAAGGAAGGAAGGGGAAGGAAGGAAGGAAGGAAGGGAAGGAGGAAGGAAGGAAGGAAGGAAGGGAAGGAAGGGGAAGGAAGGAAGGAAGGGAAGGAAGGAAGGAGGAAGGAAGGGAAGGAAGGAAGGAAGGAGAGAGGAGAGAGAGAGAGAGAGAGAAAGAAAGAAAGAAAAGAAAGAAAGAAGAAAGAAAGAAAGAAAGAAAGAAAGAAAGAAAGAAAGAAAGAAAGAAAGAGAGAGAGAGAGAAAGAGAAAGATTAGTATTCACAATCTAGGGAGTCCCTTCCACAGGTCTTTCAAACCTTCAGGCACTACTCAGTCAACACCTTTACGACCGACCGCCATCTTTATTCCTCCCTTAATGAATTTTGTCAGCTGTTTTGAGGTGTAACTTACAGACAATAACATCCACCAATCTTAAGTAAACAATTTGATGAGTTCTGGCAGATGCATGCAGTCCTGCTGCCACCACTGCCATCATAATATGGAATATTCCAGCAGCCAAAAAAGTTCCCTCGGGCCCCTCTGCAGCCAATCCCCTCCCCCGAGTCCCTGGCAACCACTCTGCTTTCTATCACTGTAGCTTTCCTTTTTAAAGAATTTCATGTAAGTGGAATCATACAGTTGGCACTCTTGCATCCAGTTTCTTTCACTTAGCATTGTATTTTGGAGATTGTTCTGTATGGTTACATGTGTCGATAATTCCTTCCTTCAGTTTGCTGCATAGCGCTCCCTTGTATGGATAAACCAGATTTGGGTTCCATTTACCAATTGGACTTTTGGGGTTTTTTTTCCAGTTTTTGTCTATCATGAATAAAGTTGCTGTGAACATTCAAGTACTGGCCTCTGTGTGGACATATGTTTTCATTTCTTTTGGGTAAATAACCAGGAATGAGATTGCTGGATCACATGGTAAGTGTATATTTAACATTATAAGAACCTGCCAAACTGTTTTCCAAAGCACCTATGTATGATTTTTAACTTACAACAGGAGAAAGTAGGGAAAGGAGCCAAAAATTTGCAGTTGTTTAAAATCTACAGGAAAAGTGCTTAAAGGGGGAAAAGCAGTTTGGGATTAGAAATGGCTTCCACGTCTATGTGCTGTTCTTTTCTATGGGCCACCAATTTTTATTTTAATTTAAGAGTTGATTGTACTTTAACTTCTTCAAATTAACATAATGTGGGACAGGTATGACTATTCTCTGACCTCCTATTCAAGCACACCAGAAAATCATGCATTTTAAAAACATTGTTTAGGTCAAATTAATTTTGGCTAGGTGCCCACCTTCCCTGGGCTGGAGGGAAACTCAATCTCAGCCATTTTTAGGGTTTCTTCTTATCTCCAGAGAAGTGGAATGGAGCCAGGGACCAAAACAAAAGAAAGGGGTCCTGCAGTCGACAGTCACTGGCACATCTGGGCTATCAGTCATCCAGTCCTTAGGTCACTCATCTGTGCTAAGGTGGTTCTGCCTATCTTAAGGGACTGATGACAATGGGCTCCTGTTGTTCTCTATAGTTGCAAATGTCCAGCACCCCTGATATTCCTATGAGATTCCTGGGGTACAGGAATGCTAGGCAAGGCTGGGGACCTGCAACCAGTTCCCCTCTGAGGCTTTGTGTGCCACCCTGAGCACGGGATACAGTTCCCAAAGAGGTGTGTAAATAAAAACCAGGGAGGCCGGGCGCAGTGGCTCATGCCTGTAATCCCAGCACTTTGGGAAGCAGAGGCGGGTGGATCACCTGAGGTCAGGAGTTCCAGACCAACTTGGCCAACATGGCAAGACCCCATCTAATACAAAAATTAGCTAGGCTTTGTGGCTCATGCCTGTAATCCCAGCTACTCGGGAGGCTGAGGCATGAGAATCGCTTGAACCAGGGAGGCAGAAGCTACACTGAGCCGAGATCGTGCCGCTGCACTGCACTCCAGCCAGTGTGACAGAGCTAGACTCTGTGTCAAACAAAACAAAACAGGGGAAAGGAGGCCTTGGAGATAACTCCCCTTTTCCAGCCAAGTAACCTGGAAATATAAAAGAATACTACACAAAATATCCTGCCAATATGTCTGTGACATGGCTAAAAATATTAATGTTTTTGAAAGTTGACAAAATGAACACATACAACTACTAGAAATATTGATATCAAATGGAAAATAATTAACTGTCAATTCATATTCTGCCTGCCAATATGACCATACCTTTCAGAAGACCCGTTAGTCCCCTGAGTGGCCTTCAAATTACTCCCCCAGAATAACAAAGCTCACAGCCTGGGCCTGGTTGAAGCTGACAGGAGAATGTGAAGACCAAATGAAGCCACTCCTAGAAAGGAGAGTCATCTCTGGCAGAAACAGCGACCTGGGGTGGGCTTTGGGCTTTTCTCCTCTATAGACATGCACTTTCGAGCTTAGATTTTCAGATTTTTCATGCAACAGAGAGACTAGAAGGTAGACTTGGGTAGAGACGTTGAGAAAGCTTTGAAAGAAGAAACTGCAATGGTACATATGATGTGGGTGCATAATGTATTACAGGTGGCTAATCGTCCGCACATCCAGGGCGATGACCATCAACTGTGCTTGCCACAATGACTCAATGGACAGTCACGAGATACCTCCACCGAGCACTTGTGGATTGATGGCAATGGAACCTCACTGGTCAAGGTGGCTTTCAAGAGGCCTGTGGGCCATGAGCTGTCCTATCTGACTCCATTCAAATGCTCATGGCCCAGAGCTCCTCACCTCCATTTTGCCAGATCCAGTGACAGTATTGATCCTCATGGCATGGAATCAGTCGGCAGTTCTAGTCACAGCTGATGGATTCTTCTTCGTGGCGCACCCTCTTCTCTTGGCTCTGGGACATCACCTGGCTTTTCTCATTTGTCCCTGGCCCCTCCTCTTTGCTGGCCCTAATTCCACACTTAACCTCTAAATGGTAGCATCCCGTGCAGCTCAGCCCTCTCCTCCACGGTCGTGTGTGGCAGCCTCCACGGATGCCTGTTTTAGGTATACCTCCTTCCTCAGCAGCCCCTCCCTCTTCTGCCTTCTGCAGTTTGGAATTTGCTGGGATTTCATTGACTTATTTCTCCAAGGTAGTGTTTCCGTGGAGGGTGAAGTTAGGAGTTGCTGGAGACTAGATGCTGCTGAGCCGTCTGTTGGATTTTCCTTTCTTACCTGTAATTGTAAACCATCCCTTTCCTTCACCTTATTGCTGCTGACGGGTATTTGCTGACTCTTCCTCTTTGTTCACACTGTTAGGTTTTGCAGGGAGGAAGGTTATGAGATTGGACTTCCCTTTGTCAATTTTAATCAAAAGTCAGGGACCCAATGAATATGTTTTCTTTATATTAAAAAATCTTTATTAAAACAAGTACACGGCCAGGCGAGGTGGCTCACTCCCGTAATCCCAGCACTTCAGGAGGCCAACGTGGGAGGGTGGCTTAAGGGCAGGAATTCAAGACCAGCCTGAGGAACACTGTAATACCCTCAGCACTACAAAAAATTAAAAAGTTAGCCTGGCATAGTGGGGTGCGCTTGTGGTCCCATCTACTCAGGAGGCTGGGATGGGAGGATCATTTCAGCCTGAAAGTTTGAGGCTGCAGTGAGCTAGGATGGCTCCACTGCACTCCAGCCTGGGTGACAGAGTGAGACTCTGTCTCACTGAAGGAAGGAAGGAAGAAAAAAAAGAAAAAGGAAGAGAGAGAGAGAGAGAGAGAGAAAGAAAGAAAGAAAGAAAGAAAGAAAGAAAGAGAAAGAAAGAAAAGAGAAAGAAAGAGAAAGAAAGAAGAAAGAAAAGAAAGAAGAAATGAAAGAAGAAAGAAGAAAGAAAGCAAGAAAGAAAAAGAAAAGAAAGAAAGGAAAGAAGAAAGAAAGAAGAAGAAAAGAAAGAAAGAGGAAGGAAGGAAGGAGAGACAAAGAAAGAGAGAGAAAAAGAAAGGAAGAAAAAAATAAAATAAAATTTTAGAAGGGATTTGTACAGTAACTCATAAAAACAGTCTATAAATTTCCTTCCTGGATCTTATCATCGCTTGTGATTATATATTTATTTGGGGAATAATATTTTAATTTTCTCCCATTTGTTGAAAACTCCATGAAGGCAAAGACCATATCTGCATTGTGGCCTCAGTCATTTGCAAAATGCCTGACACATGATAGATGTATATAAAGTATTTCTTGGGGTGAATAATGAATGAGTTTATCAGTCAGCCAGTCAATCAAGTAGTTAATCTACTTCTAGGACCAGGTTATTCCCTCTCATTCATAGTATCATAGGCATGCCCCCACTACATTGGGCTCTGTGTGTGTGTGTGTGTGTGTGTGGTTAGCATTAACAGCCAATGCTATTTGAGTAAAATGTACTTGTGATATGCCAGACACTCTGCTACGAATCAAGGTGATTGGATTCAAAGTATGAATCCTTTATATGCCTTTGTCCCCAGATAGCTTGAAGGCCTGAAGAAACAGTAGCTGGTGAGTGCCATATCAAAAGTATAGGCCAAAATGTGGTCTATCCATAGGATGGAATATGATTCAGCCTTAAAAAGGCAAGAAATTCTGACCCACACTACTACATGGATTCACCTTAAGGACATTATGCTCAGTCAAATACGTCAGGCACAAAAGGACAAATACTGTATGATTCCACCAATACGAAGTACCCAGAGTAGTCAAATTCAGACAAAGGGAAATAGATTGCAGGTTGCCAGGGGTGGGGGAGCAAGCAGGAGGAGTAAACAGGGAGTTAATATTGAATGGGTATTGGGTTTCAGTTTGGGAAGATGAAAAAGGTGCTGGTGGATGGATGGTAGTGATAGTTGCACAACAGTATGATGTATTTAATGCCACTGAACTGTATGCCTAAAATGGTTTATGTTATGTATATTTTACCAAATTCTTTAAACTTAAAAATAAAGTATAGGCCAAATTCTATGGGAGCTCAGAGGAGACTTCTGAGAGGATTCTGATGCCAGCTACTGAGATAACATACATTTTTAATCTAGTGTAGTGTATTAACTGAGATCATATGGGAGGGAGGGGTCGTTTTCATGAATTTAATAACACAATTGGTAAAACTAACAAGAGAAGAAAAATGCATTTCTCAAAGTGTTTCTCCTGTATAAAGGCGTTTGGAAGCTCTTCCTCAGCAGGCTTGGGCACTGATATGATTTGGTTGTGTCCCCACCCAAATCTCATCTTGAATTCCCACTTGTTGTGGAAGGGACCCAGTAGGAGGTGACTGAATTATGGAGGCAAGTCTTTCCTGTGCTGTTCTCGTGATAGCGAATAAGTCTCATGAGATCTGATGGTTTTATACAGAGGAGTTTCCCTGCACAAGCTCTCTCTTTGCCTGTTGCTGTGCATGCAAGACATGACTTGCTCCTCCTTGCCTTTCACCATGTTTGTGAGACCTCCTCAGCCATGTGGAACTGTAAGTGCATTAAACCTGTTTCTTATGTAAATTGCCCAGTCTCGGGTATGTCTTTATCAGCAGTGTGAAAATGGACTTATACAGGCACAGTCTCTGAACAGCAGTCTCAAATTCTGACCTTGATTTTGAATCCCCGTGACTGCATGGACCACAGTTTCCATGTCAACCTGAGCACGACACCTACTATATATCCTGTGACTGTTCACTTCTAAAGAGATTTGCCAGGCAGAACAGAGCCACTCAAATTACATTTGCTGCTTCTGAATCACAATATTTTCCCATTTTAAAAAAGTCAATTTCACATTATATTGTCAATTCCAATATGTGCTTAACCATGTGATGAGCTCAAGCATCCCAAGTGCTCCAGGAGGATGGAAAACATTCACCCTGCACATATGGATGTGGCCATGAGCCAAAAGGAAAACACCGAGCCAGGGGTGCTCAAAGGAAGGTGGAGGTTCCCTTTCATGAGAACTGTGCTTTGGTAGCGGGGGCGGTTGTTGTTATTTAAAATGATGTCCTTGGAGCTGGATAAATAATAAATGATTCTTTTGTAGTTCATAAGCATGATGATTGGGTTTTCAAATGCATTTGTGAGATGTACCTCCCTCCAATCTTGTTACCACATTGGCAAATTACCCATCTGATGTGAAAATATATATTATTGTTACAAATGTTGCTCTTACCCATTGCCTCTTTTTGCCTGCCACATTCTGGTCTACTCTTTCACCCTGGCACATGAACTGGTTATTCCCCCCAAATGAGCGCAGTACAATGGACCATGGGACTCAAAGTGCCCCTAATAAAGGAGCTCCCTGAACAGTGTGTGCCGTCAGAATAAAGGAGCTCCCCGAACAGTGTGTGCCGTCAGACGGCTGTGTGCCACAGCCCATCCTAGAATGAGTCTCGCAATGAGGGAGCAAAACACCGTGCGAGCTGACTTGTTCCATCTGGTTACATCGTGTTCCAATGGTGGAGTTCCATTTTAGCTCCTTTTATGTTAAATGGTCATAAAATGCAACAAAAACTCCTCTGAGACAGTCTTTTTGAAAAACACAAAAGATAGCCGGGCGAGGTGGCGGGCGCCTGTAGTCCCAGCTACTGGGGAGGCTGAGGCAGGAGAATGGCGTGAACCCGAGAGGAGGAGCTTGCAGTGAGCTGAGATCCGGCCACTGCATTCCAGCCTGGGTGACAGAGCAAGACTCCGTCTCAAAAAAAAAAGAAAAAAAAGAAAACCACAAAAGAAACCGTGGATTTACAACCTGATAATTCAATTTCTCTAGGCATGAAATCAATGTTATCATCTTTGCTGAACTGGAAGCTCATTTATTTTCTACCTTGATTTTAATATCTCTAGGATGAAATCCGAGTATTTACTGTGTCTCCACGACCACCTTTCACATTGGAAAAATCTTTTATCAAACTAAAAATGTTTGAAGGTTTGTCTCCCCGCAGGTGAAATTCAACTGTCTTTCTGTTGCGTTTTGTTTGGGTCACATGCATGTTTTTGGGGCAGCAACAATGAAGCACTGAGCTGAGGGAGATGGGAAGACAGCATGCTCCAAAGGGCCCAAGCTCCTGAGGCTTTGCACTCACTTGCCTGCTCTTAAATGATGCCCAAAGACTAGCTGATCTCTCAGTATTCCAAAAACTGCCAACGATCATATTTTTTTAAAGAGATGAGGTCTCATTGTGTTGCCCTAAGCTGATCTCGAATTCCTGGCCTCAAGCCATCCTCCTGCCTCAGTTTCCTGAGTAGCTGGGATTACAGGCTCAAGCCACCATGCCCAGATTACATTCATGTTTGATTTAATGACTGCTTTATCAGCCACATTTGTTACACCTCTCTTGGTGGGACAGCAGACTCTCCTGGAGATTTCTTGAAAATGTGTTTTTAAAGTAGGTGATCCTGCTTCAAAGGACAGATAAATGGATAAACAAAGTGTGGTGTATCCATATAATATAATATTATTCAGCCTTAAAAAAGAAGACAGACATGAATGAATCTTAAAGGCATTATGCTAAGAGAAATAACTCAGACAAAAAGGGACAAACATAAGTCCCTAGAATAGTCAAATTCATAGCAACAGCCTGTAGAATGGGGATTGTCCAGGCTGGGGGCATGAGGGAATGGGGAGTTATTGTTCAACAGGTACAGAGTTTCAGTTTAAGATACTGAAAAAGTTTGGAAGATAGATGGTGGTGATGGTTGCAAATAATGTCAACGTATACTCAATGCCAGTGAATTGTACACTTTTAAATTGTTAAAATGGTAAATGTTATGTATATTTTCCATGATTAAAAAAATGTATTTTTTTAAAAGAGCCTACTGGGACTGTGTTGCAATTGCATTGTATCTATGGTTCACCTACAGATAACTTATAACTTAACAATATCAAGGTCTAATTCGTGAACATGGTATATCTTTTATTTATTTAGGTCTTCCTTAATTTCTCTCAGCAAAATTTGTAGTTTTCAGTGTACAGGTATTACACATATTTTGTTAAATTTATCTCTAGGTGATTTATGCTTTTGTATGCTATTTCTTTTTCTTTTCTTTTCTTTTTTTTGAAATGGAGTCTCACTCTGTCACCCATGCTGGAGTGCAGTGGCATGATCTCGGCTCACTGTAAGCTCTACCTCCCGGGTTCACACCATTCTCCTGCCTCAGCCTCCCAAGTAGCTGGGACTACAGGTGCCCGCCACCATGCCTGGCTAATTTTTGTGTTTTTAGTAGAGACGGGGTTTCACTGTGTTAGCCAGGATGGTCTCAATCTCCTGAACTTGTTATCCGCCCACCTCCGCCTCCCAAAGTGCTGGGATTACAGGTGTGAGCCACCGCACCCAGCCTTGTATGCTATTTCTAATATTCATTCATAGCATATAAAAACATGATAGATTTTAAAATAATGACCACATATCTTATGGCCTCAATAAATTCATTTGTTAGTTCTACTCATTTTCTATTTCTTATAAATTCCTTAGGATTTTCTACATAGATCTGCCATCTGTGAATAAAGACATTATTTCATCCTTTCCAATCTGCATGTATTTTATTTCTTTTTATTGCATTATTTCCCCGACTAGGACCTCCAGCACAACAGTGAATGCAAGTGGTACAAGCAGACATACTCCCTTTGCTCCCATTATAGGAGAAAATTATTGTCTTTCATCATTAAGGACAATGTTAGCTCTAGGTTTTTTGTGGCTGCCCTTTATTGGGATGAGGAGGTTTCCTTCAATTTCTAGTTTGTTGTAGGTCTGTTTATCGTTTTCTATTTTTTAAACAAAAATTTAAAATTTAAACAAAATTAAAAATTTTCGATTTCTGTTGAATTCATATTCAACACATGAATGTGTGTTGAATTTTATCATATGCTTTTTCTGCATCTATGGATGATCATATGATTTTTCTTCTTTAATCGGCTAATATGAGGAATTACATTGATTGAGTTTCAACGTTATACCAAACTTGCATTCCTGGAGTAAAACTCACGTGATTATAATGTATTTTTCTAAAAACTATATTGCTGTATTCATTTGTTCACAAAATATTTGCCAAATTTTTATTACGGTATCTATGTTCATGAAAGATATTGGTTTTGTAGTTACTTAAAATGTCTTCGTCTGGTTTTAGATTCAGGATAACGCTGGCTGGGAAACTTTCCCTCTACTTCCATTATCTAGAAAGGATTCAGAATTGATACCATTCTTCTTAAATGTCTAGTAGTATTGACCAGTGAAGCCATCTGGGACTGGAGTTTTCTTTGTGGGGAAGTTTATAACTATGAATTCAATGTATTTAATACATATAGAACTATTTCAAGTTATCTGTTTCATCTTGAGTAAGTTTAGGTAATTTGTGTCTTTCAAGGAATTTATTTTATCTAAGTTGTTGAATATATTAGTATAATGTCATTCATAATATTTTTAATCATTTTAAAGTCCATAGAATATATAACAATGTTCCCATGTTCATCCTTGATATCAGTAATTTTTGTCTCCTTTTTTTTTTTTTTTTTCTTTTTACTGGCTATGGTCTGGCTAGATCCATCTACTTAGAGGCTTATCCATTTTATTGATCTTTTCAAAGAACCAATTTTTGGTTTCACTGATTTTCTCTGTTTCTCAGTTTTCGATTTCACTTATTTCTGTTCCTTTTGTTATTGTTCCTTTCATTTTATTATTGTTTCTTTTGTTATTTGTTATTGTTTCTTTCGGTGATGGTTAATTTTATGTGTCAACTTGACTGGGCATTGGGGTGTCCAGATATTTGGTCAATCACTATTCTGGCTGAGTCTGTGAGGGTATTTTTGGATAAAATTAACATTTGAATCCACAGACTGAGTAAAGCAGATTGCCCTCTCTAATGTGGGTGGGCCCCTCCAATCAGTTGAAGGTCTGAAGAGAACAAAAACGCTGACCACTCTCCCAAGTACGAGAATGATTTCTCCCTGATGGCCTTCGAACTAGGGTGTCAGCTTTTTCTTGCCTTTGGACACCAACTGAAACATCGGCTCTTCCTGGGTCTTGAGCCTGCCAGCCTTTGGACTGCAGCTACCCCATGAGCTCTCCAGGGGCTCAGGCCGTCTGACTCAGACTGGAACTATGCTATTAGCCCTTCTGGGTCTCCAGCTTGGCAATTCGTCCTGCAGATCTTGGGAGTTGCCAGCTTCCATAATTGCATGACCCTATCCTATTGGTTCTGTTTCTCTGGAGACTTCTAATAAGACTTCCCTCTACTTGATTTGGTCTTAATTCAGTCTTCTTTTTCTAATGTCTTAGAGTGGAAATGTAAATTATTAATTTGAGAACTTTCTGTCTAACAAAAAGCATTTCATGCCATAAATTTCTCTCTAAGCACTGCTTTAGCTGTATCCCACCAATTTTTGATGTTTTCCATAAAAATATTTCCCGTTTGACCATATGATTTATTTTTGACCCATGCGTTATTTAGATGCATACTGTTTAATTTCCAAACATTTGAAGACTTTCAGTTTACTTTTGTTATGGTCAGAGTATATACTTCGTATGATTTCAGTCTTCTCAATATATGTGTGGATAATTCTCCCACCTTTTGTGCTTCCAGTTCTCAAAAGTACCTGTGGAATGTGCCAGAAATGCAACATCCTAAGATAAGATGGGGATGGCCAGAACAGCCCAGGCTCTGTTCCACTGCCCTCCCTAGAAACAGGACGTCCTTCAACACTTTAGCCCAGCATGCTATGTGATGCCTGGGGTATAAAGTCCTGAGTAGGCTGCTTTCCAGGGTCCCTCAGCTGAAGTGCAAAAGGGGTATGCACAGACAAGTGCATTTAGAAAAAATGTATTCTGCTAGTTATTGGGTGAAGTATTCATAAATGCCAGTGAGGTCAACCTGGTTGATAGTGTTGTTCAAGGCCTCTATTTATTTACTGGTTTCCCTGTCTACTTATGCTATGAATGACTGAGGGAAGAGTGTTGAAATCTTTACCTATAACTGTACATTTGCTTATTTTTCCCTTCAGTCTTACCAATATTTGTTTCATATATTTTGAATCTCTCTTCTTAGGTGCATAAAAATTTAGAATTTTGTCTTCTTGATGAATTATTTGTCATTTCAAAATGTTCCTCTTTATCCCTGATAATATTCATTGTTCTGAAGTCTACTTTGTCTGATAGTAATATAGCTTTCTTTCAATTAGTATTAGCATAGTATACCTTTTCCTATCCTTTTACTTTTAACCTAATTGTGTCCTTATACTTAAAGTGGGTTCCTTGTAGACATCATATAACTGGGTCTGCCTTTACATTGGAGTGTTTAGAATATCTGTATTTAACATTCAATGTGGTTAAGATGGGTGGGTTTAAATCTATCTTGCCATTTGTTTTCTATTTGTCTTATCTGTTCTTTTGTTCCCCTTTTCCTTCTTTCCTGTTTTCTTTTGGTTTCTAATAATCTCATTTCCTCTCCATTATAACTTATTAACCATACCTCTCTGCTTTATTTCAATATACACTCAATTTACAATATACACTCAACTTATCATAATCTATCTACAAATAATGTTACACACCATTTCATGTACAGCATGAGAACCTTACAACATGATTCCACTTCCCCCTTCCAAAATCTGTGCTACATTGTCGACAGACAGCCTTGGCTGATTCAAGTGTGTGTAACTATGTCCATGCTTAGTATCCACACAATACAGCACCTTGCACACACGGCCCACCGTATATAAGGCAAAGTGAGAAATAGAGTATGTCCCATGTCATTCATATGCATCATTATTTAGGAGAGATGCTGACTGCACTGTCATCAATCAGAACAGCCACCAATTAGCCTTATTCCTGGAACAGGGTGCTCCAAGGCCCCCAGCTGCTCCAGGCACTGGCTTTTCTTTTTTTTATTTTATTTTTTTGTTGTTGGATCATGGTGGTGTCTAGGAGACGGTCAAGAATTTCCAGGACAAAGCACGAAAGGGAAGGTGGGGCTTTGAACAAGTTATTTACCAGCAAGTTTAGAAGTATTTCAGTATTTTAATACTGGTTGATTCATGTGTGTACCAGCTATATATATATATGCCCTAGAGGTAGGTAACATGAAGCATCTCCTATACAGACTTCTTTTTGAAGTCTTCACTGATTTGCTAATACTATTGTGTGAGAGAATTCTCTGAGGGCACAGTAAGATATCCAGGTTGGTCCATAAGCAAAACCAGACACAGGAGCCAGAGTAGAAAGAGCTCACACCTGTGTTACAAAGCACAGTAACAGTGGGCATTCAGTACCTGCCATATGTCAGACACCACATGGGCCAGATCACATTAAGCCTGACAATCCTCTGAGGGTGTACAGTATGGAGAAGGCACGGAGAGACTAAGAGTCGGCCCAGGGTTACACAGCCTGTATTGTACCTGACTCATCTTACTGCCCTCTTTGATCAGATATTCTGTCAGTATGAGAAGAATTTATTACATTATTTTTTTTAATTGTGTCGGCATTACCAAACAAAGCCCAGGCTCCTGCTTCATCTCTGTATTCCTGACGCTCCCTTAATGACCTTCCTCATTCTAGACTAGGAGTCACGGCTTGCAGCTGGAGGAACACGGGTTACTAAAGCTCCACTCTCACGGGAAATTAGCCTCATAAAGAGTACTCAAGTAACTCAAACCCAGATCCCTTCATTGGTGCCACAAGATGTGAAACTCCTAAGGCAGGACTCCCTGGAGCCTGCAGCCTTTCTTCATTTACCATTCTCCCAATGGAGTATGTAGCAACATTGTAAACTGGAAGTGCCCCCTGCTTTATAATACTCAAACAAAGGACTAAAAACTAGTTTAGGAATTTATATTCTATTTTAAGGCAGCCTGTTTTTTCTTAGGTGGACTTACTTGTTTTTAGAATGGGAAAGTGACTTGGCTTATTCAATAACGATGAATCTAGCTCAGAGTTCCTTACATCTGGCAAATCTTATTTTTTCTGTCCTGAAGGGAGCTCTAGAAATTACTGGTCCCAGTCCAAATATACAAAAGCTATGAGCACTTTCTGTAACACCAAAACCTCCCAAATTTGTGACCACAGCAGGAAGCACAATCACTAATATAATAAAATAAGTGTGGTTTAAAAGAGGATTAGTTTATAATTAACACACCTGCAGGATCAATTATAGCAAATGAAAAAGCAAGCTACGTGTCTTGTAAACAAACTCAAGCAATATAAGTGGGTTTTATTTTTTTATACTTAGAATGCAACAAAGCTTTGCACAAGAACCCTTAGACATTCATGAGCTCACTAAAAAGAAACAGAAAATGTCCTCAGAAGACCGGGAGGAAGACCTATGAACAGGTTTATAGAATTAATATCTGTACTATAGCATACACAGGTAATTAGAAAATATTTCTCAATGCATTTAAAATATTTTATCTCAAATTTACCACTTGACAATGAATTTTCACTGAAGGGTTTGATTTGAGATTATCCAGTTAGCTGTACTAAAAAGTGGCAAATACTTTAAGATCATTGATATAATTTAAAATTCTAAGTGCTGAGTTCAGTTTCTTATTGAATATAACCAGTGCCCTGGGCTCTGCATGGCAGTTGACTTGTCAGTATTGCAATTAAAGTGACCAGGCACAGTGGCTCACACTTGTAATCCCAGCACTTTAGGAGGCTGACTGAGGCCAGGAGCTTGAGACCGGCTGGGGAACATAGTGAGATCCTGTCTCTACAAAAAAATTTAAAAATATATACTTTTTAGACAGGTGTGGTAGCTCGCGCCTGATGCCTGGTGGCTCCCAGCATTTTGGGAAGCTGAGGACAGGAGGATCATCTGAGCCCAGGAGTTCAAGACCAGCCTAGGCAACATAGCAAGACTCCATCTCTAAAAAAACCAAAAAATTAGCCAGGTGTAGTGGTGCACACCTATAGTTCCAGCTACATGGTGGGCCAGGGCAAGAAGATCGCCTGAGCCTATGAGTTTGAGGCTGCAGTGAACTATGGACTGCACCAATGTACTCCAGCCAGTAGATTAGAAATGTTTGTGAGAAGGAACCTTAATGGATGGGCAAGATGGCCAGCAGCTATAGTAATTATTCATAGCAGCACTCTGGACATAAAAACTAGATTTTATGTGACAGGGCAGTGAAAATGCTTTTGTCAAAATTTGAAATTACATATTAACAACTATGAGGTTGCAGGCAAAGGGGTCACACTGATGAAGATACAAACCCTGCTCTCAAGTGGCTCATATCCAGCGAAAGGTTCAAAACACAAACAGGGAAGTATGTAAGATTAATTCGTTCAAGGATCAAACAAATGCCTCTTTTCATTCAATGCCACATTTTATTAGTTTGCAGCAGTGATACTATAAAATGTGAGCTTTAAAGAACTTCGGTTACGTTTTCAATCTCTTCCTTTCTCCGTACTGTTCTATTTTCCCCCAATTTCTCCAATCCACTCCTAATTTTCACGTCTTTCTTCTACAAAAAACCTAAATATGCCAATTTTACTCTTCTGTTTCTTCCAGTTAGTAAAATGAAATCATAATTTAAAACAAAATTATCAATTTTCACATAATATGAAACAATTCCTGATGATTCAAGTAGTTTTGATCTATAAAAGCAGCAATTTCATGATTCATCAGTCACTCCCGAGTCCTTGCTTTTACAATTTTTAAAAGTGGATTTTATATATTTAGAAATTAAGTAGAATGGCAGCAATATGACTATATATTGGCAAGTAACCTGGTGATTTCCAATTTATAAATCTGAGAGCTGTTTCCCATACCTGAAGCCTAACAGCCAATCTGATCCAAATCCAGTCAATCTTTCTGTCACTGTCAGCTACTTATTAAAACAATAAGATTTCATTTCTACTTGGAAACAAAATCTTTAACCTGAGTTTCCAATATTCAAAATATTGCTATTTAGATGTCAGATGCTTAACATTTCACGCCGAAGTCTCACCTGAATGATCTGACATACAATAGAACATACTACTCAGTAACAAAAAAAAAATGGGACAACTGACGCACAGGGATCAATCTCAAAAATCTGTAGTGTGGAAGAAGGCAGAGTACATACTGCAGTATTCCATTTACACGAATTCTACAAAGGACAAATCTAATCAATGGTAACCAAAAGCAGATCTGTGGCTGCCTAGGGCTAGGGGTAGAGGAATTGATTGGGAAAAGGGGTATGAGAATTTTGGGGGTAATGAAAATATTTGTATCTTGATTGTGATGGTGGTTGCACAGAGATATGAATCTGTCAAAACCCAATAAAATACACACTTAAAAAGGGTGCAATTAAATGTATGTAAATAGTACCTCAATTCAGTTGATTTATAAAACACAACATGACAGTATATTTTAAATTAAATGAAACATGAATACCATTTTTTTTTTTTTTAAATGTGTTATGGATAAAGCTAAAGTTCTCTTTGACCACCCTCCCAATCCTGATTTGCACCTCTAATCTCTCATCTATACCCCCTACTCGCTGTTAGAACTTTGGTATGGATTCTTCTGAACCTTTAAAAATAGACTTACATACATTATATAGCCATAGAAAATACATAGTATTGTTTTGTACATATATATAATTTGTATGTAACTTTCCACAACTTGCTATTTTCACTGAGCATTATGTTTTTGAGACCAATCCAGGTTAATATGGATCTAGATTCTTTAACTCCAATACAATAATCTATCCTCCATGACTACATCATATTTTAATTAGTCAGGCCATTTCTCTTCAATATTTACATTGTTTGTCCCTACTACAATTCACCAGCGTAGTGGTAAACAGCAGTCGCTGCTGGGGTGAGGACAGGACTGCAGATAGTGTTCTAAGGGTTAGCCTTATTTATAAGATGTAGTTTTTTTGCAATGAGAATGTATTCACATTTAATTTACATATGATAAATATTGACTTTTTTAATTAAAGAATTTTGAGATACAAATATTAGCAAAAAGAACAAAACAAGATCAGTTATAGGAAGCAAATCATCTAATAAAATATAAGGAAAACAAAGTTGTAGGGCCTAATAGTGTACTCATGGTTTGAAGCATATTTATTGGAAAATAATAAGCACTAAACAGATCATAAAAACATTCTCCTATGCAAAGCAATTCCAATTAATATATCAGCATATTGGTTACCATGGCATAAGCATAATTAATACATGTACAAGTACTTCATTTATATTTTTTGCTTTCTTCTTTTATGACTATGGTGTCTTTCTCCATCCCTGAAATAAAAGAGGTATTAAAAAAATGGTTATAAATGATGGACATTTTAATATCAGAGCTTTAAAATAATTCAACAGTAATATACTACTTTAATATTCTACTGAAATGAATTTTCTGAGTATCTATCATTTACATATACTCAAAGTTAATTTTAAAGCAGAACTTCAAAGTGTAATTAAAAAAATCATTTTGATTATTCCTATTTCAGTTTTGTCTCTTCGTTTTTTTGTTTGTTTTTGTTTTCTTGAGATGGAGTTTCACTCTTGTTGCCCAGGCTGGAGCGCAATGGCACAGTCTCGGCTCACTGCAACCTCCGTCTCCCAGATTCAAGTGATTCTCCTGTCTCAGCCTCCCTAGTAGCTGGGATTTCAGGTGTGCACCAACACGCCCGGCTATTTTTTGTATTTTTAGTAGAGACAGGGTTTCGCCATGTTGATCAGGCTGGTCCTTAACTCCTGACCTTAGGTGATCTGCCGCCTCAGCCTCCCAAAGTGCTGGGATTACAGGCATGAGCCACTGTGCCCAGCCTGTCTCTTAGTTTTAATAATGCATTTTTCATACATACTCTTAAAAAAAAAAAAAAAACACTTTAATTCTAAACGAATGTTTTACTTGTTCTGGTTTATGTCAGATAAACCAAGTCCCTATAATTCAGTCCACCCAGGGGTGGATATCAAAGATTAGCCTGTTGAGAAGTATTTCTTGCTTATATCCAGTTTATCTTCTTTAAATAAAAATTATTTAATGTTTGGATTTTGAGGACTTCTAATGTATTTAAGTCAACAGGGATTGATTAGAGATGTCAAAAATTACTTAAGTAGAAGCAGCACTATAGTTATTACAAAACAGCATATGAATCAAAAAGGATTACTAAGCAAATATTTCATTTGTACAAGAAAAGGACTAAGTAAAAAAAAAGGACTAAGTCATAGTTGGCTTTAAACCTAATTAACTGAATGATAGTAAGATGAACAAAGTTACCAAACCAATACAATAAGCTTTAATTCCTGATTACCAGTGGCCCTGGAGAGACAGGATATTATTTGAGAGCCTAATATTTGAAAGCACTTTGTATATAAAACTAAATAAGATACAGACCTTGCCTTTATGGAGCTCACAGTCTAGCAGCGATAATAACAACTATTAAGCTCAAGAACAAATATGAGCTAGGTAAGGTGGCAATAAAATGGAAAAGATGATCTGCTCTGCTTGAACCAGTGAGAAAAAGGCTTCAGGAAATGGCTGAGATGGGTCTTAAAGGATAAGGAGGAGTAAGGAGGCTTTGAAAACCAGGTAGGCAGCAGAACACAAAGTGGAAAGGCACAGATGTGGCACGGTGTGGATGAGGAACTCTAATTAACTCAGGCTGGCTAGAGCACAAGTTATGCATTTCATGGGGTAGTAGCAAAATACAAGAAGTAGGTAGGAGCCAGGATCCCAGAAGTCTTGAGAGCCATTCAAAAGAATGTGAATTTTGCCACTGAAGAGTTCCCACTTTTTTTGAGACAGGGTCTCACTTTGTTGCCCAGGCTGGAGTGCAGGAATGAGAATATGGCTCACTGCAGCCTCAACCTCCCAGGCTCAAGCAATCTTCCTGCCTCAGCCCCACAAGAGGCTGGGACCGGCTAATCTTTGTATTCTTTGTAGAGACGAGGTTTTGCCAGGTTGCCCGGGCTGGCCTTGAACTCCTGAGCTCAAGTGATCCACCTGCCTCAGCCTCCCAAAGTTTAGGGGTTACAGGCATGAGCCACCATGCCAGGCCACCACTGAAGAGTTCTATGAGGTGACTATTCACTCTAAGCAGTACACAAGGGATGCAATTATATGCAGTAAGTTTAGAGAAAACTAGAAAAATCAGGAAAATGACCATCATTTCATTAGGAACTGACCAGACGGTAAGGAGTGGAAGTAAGTATCTAAAATGACTCCTTGATTTCTGACTTAAGTTAATAGATGAGAGTCATCTCTTTAACCAGGATAGTAATGCTGGGGAAAAAGGAGCAGACTGAGAAAAAGGTAAGTTTAGTTCTAGACCTGATGAACTTGAGATCCAGGTACATTGTAAGCAGCTGGAATACAGAAATAGACCGCAAATGATTTACATTTATTAATTCGGTGTTAATTCATATCTCTCGAGCTATAAAAATTTTACTAACAAGGGCAAAACTGACTGTCAATTTTGACAATGTCAATATACCCTTATTTGAGGAATTAGCAGGAAAAAGAAAGAAAGAATAAGAGAAAGAGGAAGGAAGGAAGGAGCAAAAGAAAGGGATCTAGGAAAGCACGTGTTTAATACAGTTAACATCCTGCCTAGACAATACTTTCATATGTCCTGTTTAGGAAGCAAGCAAGTAAGAGATAAAAAAGGGAAAAAAATATCCAATCACACACGTAGAGAACTATGTCACTAGAGTGGTGGCTATTTGAACTGAACTATAATGAATGTTAAGAATCATAATCAATTGTTTACTCTCCTTACTTTAGCTTATTCTTAAAATCTATTTTCTCAGCATGGTTTACAACAGAAGAACCTGTTCTACTTTTAAAAAGTAGAGAATTCAATGTTGGATGATGCAGGGTTAGACCCACCTCTCTTTCCTTCTTCTCGACTCACAGTTTTTATCCTTATCTTTATTTCTTTTTCTTTTATGTGGGCTTCTACTCCGGTCCCTTCTATGTCGTGAACACTCAGCATCCAAATAGCTTCCACCAGACTGCCGTGAATCTACTGAAGCTGATCGCCTTTCTTCATTCCTAAAACATAGAAAAGAATGTTAATCAGTTTGTTTTACCACTGGTCTCCAGTATACATACACAGACACACCAGTCTAAAGTGTAATATTCTATATCAAACCAATGGTAGATATGGTCTCAATACGCACAATCTTATAACCCATATAAGACAACAAATAAACAGAGCTCTTAACCCTTTTATGCCTGAGGTTGCAATTTTTAAAATTTTTGCAATGAGACCTTGGTGGGCAGTAGGATATAAATAATTCCCACAGGTTTGGCGTTCCAATAATGGAACACTAGGCATAAATATTAGTATGTTTTGCTATTTAAATATTTCACTAATATGGTTGTCCCCTGAAAACTGTCAAAGGGTAATGTCAGAACAACTCTGGTATAATAACTCTGGGCACCGATAACAAAAAACAAAAAGCATTTTCATGAGGATATTATGTGCTATCAAGGGTTTTGGAGATGCTAAAATTTAACAATTATAAGTTAATTGTTATCTGTTATCAAAGAGAGTATTTTCACCAATAAAGATAACGACGTACTTTTCAGCATCATCCTCTGCCTTCTCTTGTTCTTCTTGCCAGTGATTGCTGAGTTCTTCCATGTGCACATTTATCACATCTCGAATCACCTTGGGAGAGGTAAGCACCGAACTTCAGGTAAGGAAACTGCTCAAAAAATTAAGACTATAGCGCTAGAAAAATCAGTGCTAACAATCAAATATTTACTAAGCGCTATGACATAATGGACTGTGGGACTTGTGTAGTTTAGAGAACACAGAAAAGGCAATGGTCAAACTGGAATATGAATAGCAGATAAAAGTTTTATAGCAATATTAAATTTGAAGTTGCTAAAACTGTACTACCTTTATGTGAGAAAATATCTCTGTTCTTACGAAATACACACCGGGGATAAAGGGTTATGATGTATGTAATTTAACCCTTAAAGAATTCAGGGGAAAACAATATGTACAGATCGAGACAGAGAAAGAGAGAGTGCCAATGATAAGCTACGTGGCAAAATGCTAACAATGGGTAACCTGGGTAAAGGCAATATGTGAGTTCTTGGTACTATTTTTAGTTTTGCAATTTATCTCTCTGTTAGAGATTATTTACAAATGATTTTTTAAAAACCTTATAATTAAGTCATCTGGACTTAATCATATGACTTAAGACAAAATATGAAACATACAACCACTTCACAGATACTTTCTGAATGACTCTACAAGGAAACTTTCCTATTTACCCATGCCACCAAGCACAGGGTTAGTCACTGCAGAAGCAAAGACAAAACTAAAATAGGAGCTTACACTTCCCTCATGATTAAACAGAAAATGTTTCCAGAAAAAAGGTATAGGGGACAAGAGGCAATCTCAGAAACACTATCATTCAGGCCTGACTGCATTTCTCCTTACCTTAAAGAAACTTTCAATGGCTCTCAAAGTAAAATGGAACAATATCCAAACTCCTTAATGAAGCCTTCAAAGCCCTCCAGGATTTTACTACATCAGATACAACCTAGCCTCATCTCTCAATGAAGCCCTAAGCTCTAGCCACCCTGGGTTACTAATGAGTTTCTGAAAAACTCCTAAACTTTTATCTGCTTTTCAGAATGCTAGTTCTTCTACCCAGAAAAATCCTTATCCACCACTTCTCCTCCTCCACTATATTCTCCCATGGAAAACCTAAGATACACCAAGGTCAAACCTAGCGGAGTGACATGAGTCACACACACCTATCTCCAGTTCCAGCTCTTGCACTTCCCTAGCAGGCCTACAAGCCTCCCTGTCAGCAGCTCTACATAAGTGCCTTGAAGTCTGCTATTTGCACAGAACCCACCCAGCTCAGGTCCACCACATACGAAAGAGTCAATAAGCAGACATTCCTTTACTCCTCCTTGCTTCTCCCTTTCGCTCAAATGCTACATTCTCTATGAAGCCCTTGCCAATCTTATATTTCAATTTTTGAAGCTGGGTGATGGGTACATAAGGGTTCCTTAGACGATGCTATCCACTTTAGTATATGTTTGAATATTTCCACAATAAAATATAAACTATAAAATCGTGAAGAATGCTAGCAGCAACAATTTAAGCTTGATTACAAGGGTTATGAGACCAGAGAAGAAACAACTGATGAGCCAAGTATCTTAGGGACTGTAAGAATCACCAAGGTAGTATGACAGGGACCCAGGCCTCTACTTGGGAAGGTAAGTCTAAAACACAGACTTTAATTGTAAAAAAGAACAGCATAAAATTTAGAGTTAAGCTGTGTGGTACAGAGTATAAGTACAATAAACTAGTGACAGATTAGTCAACTGGCACCTCATGGAAATGGTGGCCTTTAAACTCAACAACATTTAAAATGGCAAAAACAGAGCATTTCAGGTAAGAAAATAACAGGTAATAGGGCATGGAGGTAAGAGTAATTATAGGCAATCAGATACAGTTTAAGACACATGCTTGAGTAAAGCAAAAGAAAATGCTTGGGAAAAGGAGGCCAAATTATGGAAGGTCTTTTACATCAGAGAGAAGTAAGAAAAAATATGGGAACAATTAGGGAATTGATGAGGAAATTATTTGTAGAGTCTGGGCAAGGTAATTCATACACCAAAAAAATTCATCAACTCTAATGAGCCATTAAATGGCATCTGAAAATAAGTCTAGATATACACTAAGAGACTAATGTATAAATAATGTATATCAACACATTTCTTAAGCCCAAATATTTACTAGAGTACAGAAAAACATGCTTTCTGCCAAAAAAGATAATAGCTAATATCCATGAAGAAACTTGTGTTTGCATGCATTGTCAGTCAATTCTCATAACAACCCTGCAAAGATTATATTCTTATTACGAAAAGAAAACATTCAATCTAAAAATCTCAAATAACTTGCTCAAGTCAAAGAGCCAATGAGAAATAGCAGAATCAAAACTCAATGTGAGGTCTACCTAAAGCCCAAACTCATGCTCTTACCATGATACACTACTATTTTCTCACAAGGAGATACCTTTTAAGATTGTACCTTTTATGACTGTCTCACAAGGAGATACCTTTTAAGATTTAGAAAATTACCAAAAGGAAATTTTTGTTATCAACAGAGATTATATAAAACTTACCTCAGTATATGATTTCTTGGTTATGTGAACATTCTTAGCTCTATAGGACTGGCGTCTTCTTTTATAATCTCTTACTTCTGCCAGGATTTCAAGGTAGGATTTTGGACTTTTTCGACTATTATCTAATGAAAGGATAAAATAAAATTATTATATCCTTCAAAGCTTTTAAATTATATGAATTATCAAATAAACACATCACGATCCTATATTTTAACTCGTTTCAAAGTAGCACATAAAAACATTCTAAAAATTGTATATTATTTATATACACAGGCTAAGTTTTATATCATTCCTTTTGTCCAGCCATTAGTTGAACATAAGAGTGCGTAGGTACATGGATTAAAGTAACAGCACAGTTGTAATATTCTTACAGAAAGAAGGTACATTTAATGTAAAAGTCAGAGTAAAACCTCAGGTACTGAGTAAATATCCCTCAGTATCCGTGGAGGATTTGTTCAAGAACCCCCAAGGATACCAAAATCCATGGATGCTCAAGTCTCTGATATAAAATGGTGGGTATGTATATATAACCTACACACACCCTCCTGTACACTTGAAGTCATCTCTAAACTACTTTCAATACCTAATACAGGCCAGGTACAGTGGCTCAAGCCTGTAATCCCAGCACTTTGGGAGGCCAAGACAGGAGGATCACTTGAGGCCAGGGGTTTGAGACCAGCCTGACCAACGTAGCAAAACCTCATCTCTACTAAAAATACAAAAATTAGCCAGGCATGGTGGCACATGTCTGTAATCTCAGCTACTCAGGAGGCTGAGGCACGAGAATCGCTTGAGCTTGGGAGGCAGAGATTGCAACAAACAGAGATAGCGCTACGGCACTCCAGCCTGGGTGACAGAGTAAGACTCCGTCTCAAAAAAACAAACAAACAAAAAAACAAACAAAAAAAACCACCAAAAACCTGATACGATGTAAATGCTGTATGAATAGTTGTTAATATATTGTTTACGGAATTATGACAAGAATAAAAAGTCTCTACATGTATAGTACAGAGGCAACCACCCATTTTTATTTTTTCCAAATATTTTCAATCCACAGTTGGTCAAATTGATGGATGTGGAACCCACAGTTACAGAGGGCCAACTTCACTTCAATATTAAATGATACAAAACCATTTTACTCTAACTCAAAGTGGCCCGACAATTAAATCATCTTAATAACACTCACAGAATAAAATGATAATGAAAAAATGTAAAGCTATGATGTGCATCTCAAACCTTGATTGATTTTGGCAGCCAAGTCTACAAAGAGATCGCTGTCATTTTCAATAATCTGAGAATCAGAGCGCTTTTTCTTTGTCTCCTCAACTACGAAATCATAGAGGGCAAGACGATCAGCTTGAGTTAGATCACAAACAAACCGTTTGTGATTCAGAGGAACTTCAACAGGCAAAGAAGAATAAATCCCTAAAGTGAAAATAAAATCACAAGAATAAACAATACATGAAGCACTGTGAACTTAAAATCTACTAATTATCTTCAAACATGTGCTTTAATAATGCAATATTAACACAAACTCTTTTTCATAATCTGTAAATATACAAAATATCAATCTAAGCAATAAATGACAAACAACAATTCTATCCTGAATGTTATATCCACAAAAAAAACCACAACGTATTATGGATGTTTGCTATTCTCTCCAACAAGATAAAGACAGATCCCAAGAAGGCAGGCAGGAATAATCATAAAAGACAATTTGCTCTAAGAAAGCCTTTTGGGTAACAATTTTTATAGCCATCTACAAAAGTAGGTATCTGTTGATAGGCTTTTCCCCATCAAAGTTGGGAAGAAAATGCTTTTAATAAGTAATATGCATTATAGTCCCTTTGAAAATAAACTATGGAAATATTAAAAACTGTGTAAAAAATATCTTTTGTATGAGACATGAAGCTAGATGGTCAATATTAAAAATATATCCCACTTGTGCAAGGACTTAGAGCTAGGGGCCAAAAAATAATTAAGTAGCAGAAATCCCACACCTCCTCAGGCCAGAAAAGAACAGATTAAATTGAAACTAAACTCATTTTAATTTCCTGAGGAGGAAGCATAGTGGCTTAACCAAATTAACTGAAAAAAGTTAATAGCAGTGCCCCCCGGTAATTACAGAATTTTCTAAAATCTGCTCATTAGTGAAAAAAAGTAAATACAATACCTTGATGTGATGTATTAAACATTGAAGAAAATTTTTGTTTTGAGATTCAAATTTTCTCAAATAAAAAAATGATTGGAACTGTAAAAAAAGCAATTTAAAACAATTCTTTCTAGACTTCATTATTCACTAATGCAAACAAAGAACATGAGCTACTAAAGGAATCCTTTTATTGTTTGCTAACTTATTCTAAAGTAGTAACTGGTTCATAGAACAACATAAAATCAGTAGCTCTTTCCAGATACTTATATTTGATAAAGTCTAACCTCATTAAGTTCCTAGGTAGAGGCAAAAAGAATTCAAATGAGAGCATACTATGAACTAAGCATTACAACAAAAAGAGGTACTACTTGTCTACATATTAAGAGGAGAGCTGCAGTGAATCTGAGGCCATGGTTTAACACGGCTTTAGATAACAATACATGGCCATTTTTACTAGTCAAAGGGTTTTGAATTAATGGAAAAAAAAGGGTTCCCTTTCAAGTCAATCAATTTTATTCTAATTATAGTAAGCATTTTATAATACAAAATTATAAAAACAGCTTTGATAAGCCTAATTCCTTTGAATATAGGCTATAAAAATTTGGGAGAAAAACAAAGATTAGAAAGTAATGATGTATTACAAACAAGCTCCATATAAACCTTTGCCTGTTATTTTTAAACAAAGAAATATAATTTCCTTCTTAAATTATTTTAGCATTTTCTTCAATTTATTCATCTTAAGTTTATGATGAAGACTGACACTTAAATTCCTTGTAATTCAACCAAAATTCCAATTCAAGACTATAATATGTGACAGGTATTAAGATAAAGTTTAGAAATTTGAGTGATACTTTTAAAAGGATATCATTTGCAAAAAGGATACTGCATATCTTTAAATAAGGAGTACATTCAGGTTCCTAATTCCTCTTTATACTCACCCCAATTACTGAAAAAGAAAAAGTACAGGAAAGGTTAAGCAACAAACTGCATTCAATTCATTCGGAACATAGATATTTCTGACAACAAAAAGGATAAACATACTTAAATAAACTTACATTTACATAAAATGTAAATTTTCAAAATGCATGTTTCTAAATGATTTAAAGGTACATATGAATGCGCTGTAATTATAATAACTCTAAGACCCTTTGGCTGCCTGTTTTTGCAGGTTTTTTGTGGCAAAATATATAACATAAAATTTAACATTCTAACCATATTTTCAGCGTACTGTTCAGAGACATGAAGTGTATTCACATTGTTGTGCAACCTCTATCCATCTCTAGAATTTTTTCATCACCCCAAATTGAAACTCTAATCTATTGTTTTAATAATGCCAATTCTAATTCTTGTTAGTTACTTTTGTTATCAAAGGGGATCTTAAACATATAACATACAACATTAAATAGTAGTAGCAGGTGTTGTCACAAAGATACAAATTCAGAATTTTAGGGAGAATTCATTCAGAGTCAATTCCCTAACATTACAGATAAAGAAATTAAGGGTCATAGAAGTAACATGACTTGCCCAAAGTCTCACAAGTGATAGGAACAGACTGGATCTAAAGCCATTCTATCCTGTCTTTTAAAGTTTCTTTGATAGCACACTGATCATGGCCATGACTCAAACACACTTCACGATACTGAAATATACAACTTGAATATTTAATATTGAAGGAAAAAGATAAACCACTAAACATAAACTGATTGTTTATGATTGAAATATCTTGGTTAAAAAATTAGCCGAAGTAACTATATCTGAAAATAAGTATGTACATCTAATAGCTGTTCGAGCTTTCATAAAGTTTAAGATTGAGAATTCTGTACACTGAGTTTAGGCCTGACATGACAGATGAAATGAAAACATGCATATAAAACCTTGTCAAAAAACTTACATTTCAGTGTGTAACAAACAAAATATGAATTAGATGGAGAAATGTAAAATTTTTCATGTGAGTCATTCTCCCTTCAAAGTAAATACATCAATAAGATATTTAAAGAAAGTCTTGTCCTGAGGGAAAAGATCTTAAAATGTCTAAGACATAAATGAGCCACAAAAATAATCTGTTCAGAAATTGCATAACTCTCTACAGAGAACATAAAACAAAAATTTTTTTTTTTTTGAGACAGAGTCTCACTCTGTCGCCCAGACTAGACTGCAGTGGCGCCATCTTGGCTCACTGCAACCTCCGCCTCCCAGGTTCAAGAGATTCTCCTGCCTCAGCCTCCCAAGTAGCTGGATTATAGGCATGCACCATAGTGTCTGGCTAATTTTTGTATTTTTAGTAGAGACAGGGTTTCACCATGTTGGCCAGGCTGGTCTCAAACTCCTGACCTCAGGTGATCTGCCTACCTCGGCCTCCCAAAGTGCTGGGATTACAGGCATGCGCCACCATGCACAGCCAAAAAAAAATTTTTAAACAAGGTTAAAGATCATATAAAAAGTTGTTGTTGGCCAGGCACAGTAGCTCACGCCTGTAATCCCAACACTTTGGGAGGCCGAGGTGGGCGGATCACGAGGTCAGGAAATCGAGACCATCCTGGCTAACATGGTGAAACTCCATCTCTACTAAAAAAATACAAAAAAATTAGCCCGGTATGGTGGCGGGTGCCTGCAGTCCCTGCTACTCGGTAGCCTGAGGCAGGAGAATGGCATGAACCCAGGAGGCCGAGCTAGCAGTGAGCCGAGATTGTGCCATTAAACTCCAGCCTGGATGGCAGACTCAGCCTCAAAAAAAAAAGAAAAAAAAGTTATGGTAACAATTATATCTTAATTTAAGATAGTGTAAGAATTCAAAATCAAAGTTCCTCTTACCTATCAAAAGAACTATTCATTCGAAGTAATTATTTGCTTTTGAAAAGAACTAAGCTCCATGTCCAAATCTCCCTTATTACCGTTATAAAAATTAAAAAGCAGAACATTTTCTAAATTACTTATATATATAAAACTCATCCATTTCATTATCTTAATATTACTTTCTGTACATTAATTTCCACTTAGACCATAGAAGCTACCAATTTTTGGAGCTAGGGCTTGTTTAGCATCCATTATCTCTGTTCCTCTCAACAACTCTATAAATAGAGTTTTATATTACAGATAAAGAAACAAAAACTCAGAGTTGTCATCATTAATACATGGCCAAGCAGCTACTTTTATTTCTCTAAAACAGGTTTACGCAAAGCAGAATTAACAATTAACAGCACCAATAGTCACAATTAGTATGTAGAGATACGAAGTTTGTGATATTCTTCCACTTAATCATGAAAGACATGATAAATAAATTTGAGCAATATCTAGAATCCTAGTCCACAAATTTTACTAAATGTAGGGTATCTAACAGAAAATCAACTCAGTTCAGAGTTTGTGTCAAAATTCAGAACTTAGTTCTGGATCCACTTTGCTATTATCTAGCAAAGGCGAGTTACTTCACTTTTTTGTGTCTGTTTCTTCACCTATCATGGAGGGGAAAATATCGTTCAGTTTATCACAAGTTTGTTGTGAAAGAGAAACGTAATTCATAAAAGAGCTTTAAAAAAATAACCTTTTAAAAAATAAAAATATGGAGGACTTTTAGAACCAACACACTAGAACTTTTTCATGTCTCCATCAGATAGTTTTTCTTATCTGTAAAATGCAGACACTGGATTAGATGATCTCCAAGTTCTCTTTCAACTCTAAAATAAATTCAGTAAATCTAACCACTTAAGAGTCAAACAAAGTCCTTTAAGTATTATTAACCTCTTCAAAAACCAAAAACCTCCAACTTTTTTATGGGTACACTACCAGGGGATATGAGTAGAACCAATAGCAGAGGCCAAAAAAGGCTTGACCAGTCTAGTCACAGCTCAGTAATCTGTCCGAATAAATAAAATGAGAGTCAACTGTCTCCCTCAAAGAAAAAAATCTGGAATTTCGCTGACAGGGACAAAAGTGGGAACCTCAAAACAAAAAATACAAGAAATGTGCTTCTGGCTGTTGTAGAGAACCCATGTAATATAGACAGCTAAGGATGGTCTTCCTTCTGTAGCCACAGTGCAACTCTGAGAAATCAAGTCCAGATACTGACTTAAAACAATATTTGGTAAAGATCCTCAACTTCAACGAGGGAGAAAACCAACCATGACTACAGCCTGGTAAATATAATTCAGCTAGAAAAAAGAATGAGGAAAAAAAGGTAAGTTGTGCAGAGAAAGCTACCTACAGAAGGTTCAAAGAAGACAATGCAGAAATAGAAATCCTTATAAGAGAAGCCACTCAGGTTTTGGCTAGATGTCATATCATATCTACATTCATTAGAAATTTAAACTTTTATTAACTCATTTGTCTATGTATTTGTTTGTTGGTTTGTTTTTGAGATGGAGTTTCGCTCTGTTGCCCACGCTGGAGTGCAATGGTGCGATCTGGGCTCACTGAAACCTCCGCCTCCTGGGTTCCAGCAATTCTTCCTGCCTCGGTCTCTCAAGTAGCTGGGATTACAGGCACTTGCCACCATGCCCAGCTAATTTTTGTATTTTTTAGTGTTTCGCCATGTTGGCCAGGGTGGTCTTGAACTCCTGAAGTCAGGTGATCCACCCGCCTCAGCCTCCCAAAGTGCTGGGATGACAGGCGTGAGCCACCGTGTCTGGCCTATGTCTCTGTTTTTGATGGATTAAGTTTTCTTTCAATTTCCTAAAAGCTTATGCTTAAAACTTCTAACCTATTCTCTGCTGAAGTTCCCAGGGAGAAACTCTTTAACCCAGCTCTAAAGGTGGGCATGAAAGGATCTATTAATATGAATCCTCTGAAATTATATGTAAAACTTTTGTGTTTGTACTTTTTTTCTGAGAAGGGGATCCCAAGCATTCATCACTTCAAACCAACTCACTTACTGTGTAGCAATCTGAGGGTACCTGTGGAGACTAATCTCTTTCAGCCTAAGCCTTTTCTTTACATTGCATTTCAATACTCTAAAGAGAGGAAATCTCAGGGTAAAAGAGTCTCACTCAGTGGCATTTATAGATGTTCCTTGACTTACATGGGGTTACATCCCGATAAACCCATCATAAACTTTATACGGTTAAGTTGAAAATGCAGCCCAGAGTCTGATAAAAGAATCACTAGTACTTAAAGTCTAAAACCTTGTGATTGTGCATTGTTTTCACATCACCATAAAATTGAAAAAATCCTAAATCAAATCATCATTAAGTTGGGACCATCTGTATTTACTAAATAACAGTTTTTTATATTAGCCACAAGACAATCTCACCTATAAATCACCAGGTTATTCCAAAGGATGAACCCCTAGCTAAGACAGTGTCCTAGTGAGACTCTAGTGTATCTCAACAGGAAACATCTAACAAATGATGGTGAAATGAAGCAAATTAGCCTAATGCTAAATGTAAAACTTAACCTTTCCCATGTAACAGTTTTCACAGGTTTTTCTTGAAATTAGTAACATGTTTATGAGAAAAATAATAATTTGATTCATTAATTCACTTAAACTGTAATGCCACTTACTTTGATTATAACAATCACTGTCTTTCCCAACTGCAGTTCTAGCTTGTTTAATTATCTGGAATTGTGAGTCCTTATCTGTCAAAAAAAAAAAAAATCCATAAATACAATATGAATCATCAGTGACCACAATTAAATGATTAACTGGTTTCTGATCCAAGCCCTTTGGGCACGTGGACAAACCTTCCAGAATCTTAAGAAATATCCACATCCCTGTCTATGAAATCTGAACACAGAATCCTTTCAGATTTATCTACAGCCCAGTAAGTAATCAGACTTCAAGCAGTTCATGCCTATAATTAGGCATGCAGCAGTAGCAGCGACAAATTTTACTGACCAATAACAGCTAACATTCTCGAAGCCTGTGCTGTAATGGTCACAACTCTGTGACCCTTTAGCTGACTCCAGCTAAGTGCCTGACACTATTCTAAGAATATTATATATATCACTTAATCCTCGCAAAGTGCTATTATAACCATCTCCATTTTATAAAGAAATTTAGGCAACAAACAGGTTAATTACCTCGCTGAAAGTCACATCTGTTCATGATAAAAACAGGAGTTGAATCAGGACATTCTCTTTCAAGAGCCCAAGACTTTAACCTCCATATATGCTGTGAATCCCTGGAACACATGTCCATCTTCAGTCTCATCCTTCAATCTATGTCACATGCTCAAATTTTTGTTGTAACTGAGAAGGAAGGTGTCTGCTCTACTACACAAAGCTTTGTAAGGTTTTCACTGCCTATTAATACAAGCCTGGTCTCTAAACTTCAGATTATGTGAATTAGTTGCCTTGTACATTAATTAATTCTACATTCTTTTAAGATACTAAATGTCCTCCTTAATCGTAAGCATGCTTATAAAATCCATTCTTTTGATAATGCAAAAATGAAAAATCAGTATCTACACTAAGATATTTTAAAACTATAATAACTTAATACTTACTCAAAGTAATTGAAGGTATCTTCACATTCTCATAGAAAAACTCAGGATTATACATTTCATCCTGAAAAAAAAAATCTTAGTGTTCTTAAGTATCAGATAATTGACTATTTTAAGACTTGACATAAACAATAGATTAGTATCACTTAATTATTTCTCACAATAATTTGTGAAATTAGGCAAGTACCATCCTACCCTTCAAGTAAGGGCTATTATTTCATATTGGTGAGCCTCACAATATAACTTCCAAAAATTGTGAATTAAGGCATGAAATGCATGACATATACATATATATTTTACTATAAAATAATAAATATATGGTACCTCTTCTTCTTTGGTATAGCCCATTTTCCTCAATCTACAAGATGCCATGTGCTTTGCTAAAGACGATTTAGGCATGTGATGATTGGAATCGTAAGGACATAACACAACTTCATCCTATAAAAATCAAACAGAAACAAAGAAAATCGGTACATAATATTAAAATAAATAATTATTACCATTAAATGTTTACCATTTAATTATGTACCAGTACTGTCTAGTGCATCCTCTTCTACAGGCCTCTCTCAACCCCCAAGTGGGTGTGTATTAAAGAAAAACAAAACTCCTTCAACCCCTAACTCTCTAAATGCCCCTGTCCTTTGTCCACTCCTTCAAAGCCTAACTCTCTGAAATGTGTATTTACACTCACTGTCTAAACAACCTCACCTATAACCATTCCTCACTCACTGCCACCATCACCCCACTGAAACCAGTCAATAGGTCACTAACAACCTTGCTACTAAAGCCAAAGAACATGTCACTGTCTTGTCATATCTGAACTCTTGGAAGGTTGCACTCCAATTGTTCATTTGTCATTCAGACACACCCCTCATGTTCTTTCTACCTCTCTGGCTTCTTCTATTTGGTCTCCTCTAAATATCTGTCTACCTTGCTCTATTTGTCCCCCTTTAGACATTGGTTTTCATAAATTAATATAACCACTGACCTTTTGCTATTTAGTATCTGCTTACTGAAAGAAAGATCTCAAGGCTGCAACTCTCACTATACAGTGAGGACTCCCAAAATTTATATCTTTAAACCTTGTTTCTGTCCAGTACCGTACACTAAAGACACTAAAAGTTCAACACAAACAAAAATAAATTCATTCTACTCATCGTCTCCCAACCCTCAAACCTACTCCTCTTGTACTTCCCATTTCAGTGAAAGGTCCCACTTGCTCAAGCAAGAAACCATGTCTTCTCCCTCATCACCCATATCCAATCAATCACCTAGCCCTGCCAATTTAACTCCTGAATATTTCTGAAAATCCCTCAACATCCTCCATCCCCACTGCCACTTCCCCAATTCAGGGATCATCAACTCTCTGCTGGAATACAACAGCCATCTCCTGACTACACTCGCTTTCTCTCTCTGTTTCCAGTCTTGCTGCCCTCCCCTTCATTTTCCATCCTGTAGCTGGTCTGAATTCCAGCTCTGCCACTTACTGGCTGCATGAAATTGGGTGAGGTACTTAATCTCTCTTTGCCTCATTTTCCTTATCTATTATATAAAATGAAAATAATAGCAGGACCTCTCTCAAAAAGTGATTGTGAAGATTTAAAAAAGTATACCAAAGTTTATACACATAAAGGAATTCAAATAGGGCCTGGTACATAGCAAGCATTCAATAAATGTATGTTATTATTTTATTAAAAGGTAAATATGATTATGATATGCCCCGGCTTAAAATACTTCCATGCCTCCCCACTGCCTTCATTAAAAAAAAAAAAAATCTAGACTTTCTAATATGGCTAACAAGGACATTTAAGATCTGACCTCTACCCCCCACCATCGTTCTGCGGTAACTCTACACCCTAGGCTCTAACTATCCTTAACTACTTGCTTCCTGATACGGTTACTCTCTGAACTTCTACACATGCTGTTGATGCTTCTTCTCACTCCCCAACCCCCTAGTTAATTCAGATCACTTTTATTTACCAGCTTAGAGTTCACTTTGTCCAGGAAGCCTTTGTTGACCACCACTTTGTCCACCACAGCCTATAATAAACTGTACTATAGCAATTCCAACCCCACCCATCATAGACCCATGATAATATAATGGTTGAGTTCTCCGTATTCCCCCTCACCACCACCAGACAATAAGCTCTGTGAGGACCAGGAACTGTAACTGTTGTTCACTAAATTTTAGTACTAAAACACCGGTGGAAATCCTAATTGCCATTTACTAGCAGTGTATCCTTGGACAAATTATTACCTCTGTGTCCCTTTCCTTGTCTATAAAATGTGGTCAACAATACCTACCTCACAGGGTTATATTGAGTATTAAATGAAGCAATGTATTGTAAGTGGCACAAACAAAGTGCTATTTAAATGTTAATACAAGGAATCCAATGTTACTCCAATGCTGAGTAAACAATGTATGGAAAGGTCTGGTAAGTCCCACTCAATGGAATTCCCAGCTTCAAATACCCCTCTAAATGAACAATAAAGATCTTTTAATTTCTTCTGTGCTTTTAATACAATAAATAATGAATGGTATATACAGAAATCAAATATATTTTAAATGTCTCAGGAATCAGTAACTTCAACCCAGGAGAAATTACAGCATGGTAAACCCAGAAGTAATATTAAAGATAATGAATTACCCCACATTGGAGCACTTCCCTTCCTCTCACTCCACCAAAAAACACCCCACAAAAAACAAAAATCACCATTGTTCACTCTAAATACACTTGCCTACATTTTTAAAAAAGCAATGCTAATGTCCACGGGAGTTGCCAGTTACCATCTCTTGGTGACATCCTTTAATAATCCTAGAATCGGGGCTGTCCCAGTAAGAAGTGTCCAATTTTAAGGCATAGAAAGGCGAACTGGCAAACTCCCAGCTCTCCTGACACCGAATCTGGTGCAACTGCGGAATCCATATGACAGATGACAATGCAAACCGCCAATCCCTCTGCAGCACTCTGAGACCCATTCACTTAGTTTCTAAATAAATACCAAATCTGCCATTCCCTCCTCACTCAACACATCTTCCGGAATTTTGTTTGTTTGTGTTTTGAGACAGGGTCTTGCTCTATCGCCCAGGCTGGAATGCAGCGGAGCGATCTCGGCTCACCGCACCCTCGACCTCCTGGGCTCAAGCGATCCTCCCACTCCAGCCTCCCAAATAGCTGGGGCCACAGGCTCACACCATCACACTCGGCTAATTTTTGTATTTTTGGTAGGAAGAGGTTTCCCCATATTGCCCAGGCTAGTCTCGAACTCCTGGGCTCAAGGGATCCTCCCGCCTTGGCCTCTCAAAGTGCTGGGATTACAGGTGTAAGCCACCGCGCCCGGCCCCCCGTTTTCTTTAAGCTCGAAGTTCCGCGGGAGGAGCGCCGCACCGGAGGTCGGCGTGGAGCCTTCGGGAGGCCCTCGCGCGCCCGAGCCCAGGACTCAGGGAGGTCAGGGTTGCTCCAGGGCCCGCGGCTCCCCTCGGGTCCCGAGCGCCCATCGCGGCTCTGCACACGGACGAGGACTCCTCGCCCTTCCTCCGCGGCTGCCAGTGCGGATCTCCCTTCTTCCAGAGAAGACCGCGGGCCGATAGTCCCCGAAAGGGCCCCGCGGCCGCGCCCCTCACCTCCGCCGCCTCCTCTTCCCCGGGATCCAGACTATCCAGGTCCCAGCCCAGGGACGCCGTCACCTCCTCCAGCGTCCGGCAGCAGCTCTCCACGAACTCGCTCAGCTCCTCCTGCAGCCGCCGCCGCTCCTCCACAGGTGGAGGCTCGCCTTCCATGGCTGCAGCCCACCCGCCAAGAGGAAGCGGCCGAACTGCAGACGGCGCGCGCGGGCCTCTGGGAGCTGTGGGCGGGGCCACAGCCACCACGTGACTGGAACAGCCTGTAGGGAAGAGCCCCGGGAAGGGCGGGACTGTTATTTTGAGAGGCGTTTTCCAATCTCCTGTCAGCTTTTGGGTGCAGTTGCGCTGGCCTTTCTTGAAAGACGTTCACGCTCCTCGACTTTCTCAGAAAAAACGGTTTATAGCTACAGAAAAGTTTTAAAAATAGTACAGTGAGCTTTCGTTTAGCTGTCCTTCAGCTCGTTGTTAACATTTTGCCACGTTTGATTTCTCTCCATCTGTTCTCTCCATATTCACAGCCCCACCCAATGATTTTTGCTAAATTCTTTGAAAGTAAGTTGCAGATTCTTCACCCCCAAATATGTTAACATGCTTCTTCCAAGAATACGAACATTTTCCTGTGTAACCGCAATACATGATCAAACCTAAGAAAATTAGTAATTCCATAAAATCATTTATTATACAGTTCATATTCAAATTTCCCCATTGTCCCCAAAATTATTTCTATAGCAGTTTTATTTTTTCAACCCATAAGCTATTATTAGTTATTGTCTCTTTTAATCCAGATGAGCCTCCTTCACCCTCTTTTTAAAATTAAATCATTAAATGTTGTGATGAGCCTAGGCCAGTTGTCTTGTAGAATATCCCTCATTCTGGATTTGTCAGATATTGTTTCCCTCATGATTAGATTCAGATCAAGCACTTTAGCAAGAATACTACCTAAGAGGTGTTGCCAACTCACAGGGACACATAACTCAATTATATTAGTAATGCTAACTTTGATCACTTGGTAAAGATGGTGGCTACATCTCTTCATTCTAATAGTACATTTTCCCCATTTTCCCCTTAGGAACTGGTAAGCAATCTGTAGATTATACCTTGAGGCCATATGAATACCCTGTTCCCCAACTGCTCTATACAGTCCTTCACTGACTCTGTTGTTACAATAGGAGTTATAAATGATTCTGTAAGAGTATCATGCCTTCTGTGTTTGTTAACTGGCGTTCTTTCCACACTTCCATTTTAGTGTTTTCTTCACTATGGGAATCAAGGTGTTTTTAAAGTTATTGATTTAAAGGTTTTTTTTAAATTCAATATAATATACTCCTTTAACATCGTAATTCTTGTTGATGCTCAAATTGTCCCAAATGTGGCCAGTGGAAGCCACATTAAGCCATCTGTGTCTTTGACGTATCCCTATTAGTCCTTGAATGCTTTCTTGCTTTGATAACACAAGCTTAACTTTGTATATTTCCTACCCAAGACCTGGAATTAGCCCTTGTAGTTTTCCCAAATGGTTTTAACTCCCCAAATCTAACCAATTTTATATTACTTTTTAAAATTTTTTCAAGTCCGAGTGTCAAACCTCGGTTTCCTTTTGCACTTTGTTTACCCCTGTGAAGGAACTGTGGAGGAATTTTTTGGTGAACAATTATTTCTAAAGGTAAACAGCACAGTTCTCACTTTAAAAAAATGGTCATAACACTATAAATAGGCAGCACCATAAAATACAGAAGTGTCTAGAAGCTGGTAAGAGAGGGGAGTATGAAGTTAATGTATTCATACTCTGCCTATGGTATCCTTACCTTTTTTTTTTTTTTTTTTTTTTTTTTTGAGATGGAGTCTGGCTCTGTCACCCAGGATGGAATGCAGTGGCACACTCTCAGCTCACTGCAACCTCCACTTCCCAGGTTCAAGCAATTCTTCTGCCACAGCCTCATGAGTAGCTGGGACTACAGACACATGCCACCACGCCTGGCTAATTTTTGTATTTTTAGTAGAGACGGGGTTTCATCATATTGGCCAGGCTGGTCTTGAACTCCTGACCTTGTGATCCGCCCACCTCGGCCTGCCAAAGTGCTGGGATTACAGACCTGAGCCACTGCGCCCAGCCCGGTATCCTTACTTTTTATTTGCATTTCCATAGTTAACCAGTTGGTCTGGAAAAATGTGAGACTATTTCTGATGTGACATGACTCCTGATAAAAAGTTCTAGTGTATATTTCCCTGTTTGTATACGTGAACCAAATTAAAACTTAGCCCACATCAAACATATCCTCTCTTCAGGATACAGCCCCATGTCATCTCAGCGCTTCATGACAACTTTGCCAGAAGCCTGGAGGGAGTAGGAAAGATTTGTCGGTTGACTCTACTCTGTAGTTACTGTTTCAGCCCGAGGAACTGCTCTACACTGACGCTGCTGACCTGTTTTGATTATCACTTTCCTGGAGTGGTGTCCAGACTCCTGGCCTCTGTTATGGATTGGATTGGGTCCCTCAAAAATGCATATGTTTAAGTACTAACCACAGTGTGACTATATAAGGAGATAGGGCCCTAAGAGGTAATTAAGGTTAAATGAGGTCATAGAGGACGGGGTACTCTAACCAGATAAGACTGATAGCCACCCATGAGCCAAGTCTCACTAGAAACCAACCCTGCCTGCACCTTGATCATGTACTTTTAGCTTCCAGAACTGTGAGAAAATAAACTTCCGTTTAAGCCACTCAGTCTGTGGCATCTTGTTATGGTAGGGTGAGGTGACTAATACAGTCTCCCAGCTCTAGCATAAAGGATTTCCTTCATTTTTCTCAATACAACATTTACCACATTTTTCTTCTTCCTTTTGGATTATGAGGGCTATTTTTGCACCATGTATTTCTAGCACAGACTCCATGGCTTCTGGCACAATGCATGGCACACGAACTCAGTATTTAATGCATAAAATTAGTTTCAACTCCTGCAAATGGGGAAAGGGAGTAAGAGGAAGAAGAGGTGAGATAAGAAAGAGTGCTGTGGAGGAAAAATGGCCCATGCAATGAGAATGGAGCTAACTTTCACTCTAAGTACCAAAAGCCCCCAATAATTTATCTAATCTTAATGATCTTTTTTGTTCCATACAATTAGCATGTTTTCCTATCTGTACTATAAAATTTGTATTAATATATGCTGCTGACATTTGAAAGTTGTCCCACTGATTGCTTTATCTGTTTCTGTCCCTACTCACATTGCAAATGCTTTGTCAAGGGGCTTGTAAATTCTACTCAGGCCAGGCGCGGTGCTCATGCCCGTAATCCCAGCACTCTGGGAGGCTGAGGTGGGCGAATTACGAGGTCAGGAGACCGAGATCATCCTGGCTAACAGGGTGAGACCCTGTCTCTACTAAAAATATAAAAACTTAGCCGGGCATGGTAGCGGGTGCCTGTAGTCCCAGCTACTCGGGAGACTGAGGCAGAATGGCGTGAACCCGGGAGGCACAGCTTGAGTGAGCTGAGATAGCGCCACTGCACTGCAGCCTGGGTGACAGAGCAAGACTCTGTCTCAAAAAAAAAGTAAATTCTACTCAATCTTCATAGTAACTAAGCCAATACTAGACATGGTAGTGTTCGGTGAAGTCATGTTAATCTAATGACAAATGTGTGAATTTCAGTAGTTTCTCTTTGATCCAAAGGAACAGGCTTATATTTTCTTGTCTTTCAACAGAGAGCCAAGAACTCTTCAGAAATCATTTTCATGGGTTCCAGGGCAAGTCTTTCCTCTTATGGGACAAACTGAAACACTATCTATTTTGAGGATACTCAAAAAGCATCTTAGCAACTTCATGTTTTTTCAATGCTATGATGGTGACTGTTGCCAATGCTACTTGGTACTCAATGTCCAGAATAAACTAGAACACGGTATTGACCTCCAGGCTGGCCTCTTTACATAGGCCTTCTTTCCAAGGACTCCATTGGGTACATGACAGGCATCTGAGAAGTACTGAAAGGACTAACTTCAAAAGACCATCTTCTAATAAAAATTCAGAACCAAATAGTTTTTTTAATGGTATTTCTTCACAGGTATTTAATAAATGTTTTTAGACCTATGATAAAAATATGCTCCTAAATGTTTACATATGCTTATAAACATATTAAATTAAAACACAAAAACTTCAAAAGTCTAAAAGTTTATTGCCAGAATAGCAAACTTCATAAAGACACCTTTTTAAAGTACATCGAAAATGACAAGCAAAATAAACAGAAAACTTTGACCAAAGAAAAGCAAAGATTGCTGCTGTCATGCACATATAGTCAAATTAACACCAAACCAAATAAGTACGTCAAAGACTATATCGGTTATACAATCCACACTCTAAAACTAAGGAGACTTATTCCAAAATGCTTGGTTTTGGGTTGGGGGTTTGAGAGGGGAGCTGGTGCTGGGAGGGTAATTTTCTCCTAATACAGAATATGGAAATATTTAGATGAGAAGCAGAATGACTAAAATATCAGTGATCCATTTAATTTTTTTCTCCAAGCATAGAAAACTGTATTATAGGCTTCCAAAATTAAAGAATTGATCAAAAATCCAAACACAGAAGAGAAGAAACAAATCCTAAGTTCAATTTGTGTTACAACTGATTGGCACTTCAGACGCACTGCATCCAAGTGTACTACTTATTTAAGATGAGCTAAGAAGATAAAAGCCAGAACAGCCTTTACTATTTGATTTCAATCATGGCTATATTTTCTGTAAGCACAGAACGTCCTATCACTCTACTGCAATAACTGGGATTTTCTTTTTTATTATTTAATAAATTGACAATTCATATAAATGAAGCCAAGGTATAGCAACCACTCCCAACTGACTACTAGTGCCCAATAGAACTACTGCTAAATGAGTAGGAGTAAGAGTAGGAAGAATTCCCTGTGGCGTCAAAGCTTCCTCTCCGGGACCCACTGCGGGACCCGGAGCGAGATCCGGAGCGGGATCCAGAGCGGGAGCCGGAGCGGGAGCCCGGAGCCGAAGACATGTTGTAAGGGCTGGGTAAGCCCTTGGACGACACGGAGGCGGCTTCCAGAAGGCGCAGCCCAGTGATATCTTCTACCATGGAGCGATTTATGGCATCCTTATAGGATATTTTTAATTTGGTTTTGGGGCATGTCAGGATTTTGGCATAGCTGCTGGTGTCTTGCAGCCTCTGTGCCGCGCGGCCATCGATGAAACCCTTCCGGATGGCTTCTTCTGTGCTTATCCTCCCATGCACTTCCGGGTCAACAAGACCTCCCGTGAGGTACTGGAACTCCAGGAAGCGCTGGCCAGCCTCGTACGGGAGCCATTTTTCTTTCACTGCCTCTGCCGCCGACATCTTCTTCTTTCCCTTTACACCCTCGAAGCCTATGAAGGCTTTCTGAGCAGGCTTCAGCCTGGTGGCCATGTCTTGGTCAATCACACCCTGGGAGACTGCATCCTGAAGTGACAGCTTCTGGCCCGTGGTTGGGTGGATGATGCCGCCTGTGCAGGCCTGAGCCTCCAGAAGCCTCTGACCGGTGATGCTGTCGACGATGCCCCGCTCTATACCTTCTGTAACGGAGATTTTCTCTAGGTTTTCTGTGTCAAAGATGGCTGCAATGGGGCTCGATTCTTCCAGGGTGTCGGAAAAAGAGCTGCTCCTTATGGTTAAATTCCTGACGCTGGATATGGTGGAAATCTTACTTACTGAATCATGTCGGGTGCTGCTAAAAACATCATCGCTGACACCACTGCCCATGCTGCTGCTGGTGCCAACACCATTTTTCAAGGAGATCATGTCAGCAAATTGAGTGAGGCTGAGGCTGCCCGATCGGTACTGATCAAAGAACTTCCTGTCAACAAGGCCCTTGTCAATAGCATCTTGAATATCATACTGACTGCCTGTCTTTCTATCTACCAGGACCACCCTGGTGGAGCCATCTGATCCTGTGATGGTTATTTCTTCCCATTCACATTCCTGCTCACACAGTTCTTTGAAGGTTTCATAATCAATTAGGCCCTTCTTGTAGGCCTCCTGAACAGACATTTCTTTATTGGTTTCTGGGTCAACTATGACCACTCTACGCTTCCTGAGGGTATTCTTTTGTGATGTCTGCACCTGTTTCTTCTTTTCTTTCAGAGGCAGAAGACAGAGCCCTGTATCCTCATCCTTAATGCATCTTTCTTTTAGTTGCAGATAGGTAAGATTTTCTTCAGTGTTGGGGTCAAAAAATCCTTTGGTATCATCACTTGGATCTGAGAGAATCTCACTGAGTTCCTCATTGAAATAGCCCCTCTTATATGCTATGTCAACTGGTAAACGATGGCTCTCCTTTGGGTCAATGATCCCCCCGGTTGCGATCTGTGCTTCTAATAAGCGAATACCATGGCCCTTTTCGATGAGTTCCTTATTCATGGCTTGGAACAAAGAGATGATGTTTCCTGTTTCAGGATCATTATACCCAGTGACAGCTCGTTCCGCAGACAGGAGCTTCTCTTTGAACTCAATGCCCACCAGACCTCTCTTGTAGGCTTCCTCCACTGGTAACCTCAAGTTGCTAACAGGATCCACTATAAAGCCAGTAGCTGCTTGGGCTTCCAGTAACTCCAGAGCAGTACCGGGTCGGACTAAGCCAATTTTCATGGCCTCATAAATGCCAAGCTTCTGTTTTGTGGTCTCATTGTATATGCCTGCTATGCAGCTTGAACCCTGGAGGAAGTCCTTAATTCTCTCACCAACCTCGTCATAAGAAATCTGACCAGACTCCAGTTCATTGACAGTGGACGGTCTCAATATACCAGAATCTACTAGCTCAGTGACGGTCACAGGTTGTCTGATTCCTTGGAAGGACATGCTTCTCTTCTGTACTGAAAGCAAGAGCAGACCAGTATGTGGTTCGATTCTACACCGTTCCTTCAGCTGCACATAACTGACCTTCTTTTTGGTGATTGGATCCACAAAGTTTTTCTGACTATCTCGGGGATCATTCAGGGATCGATACAAATCTCTATCAATCAGCCCCCGGGCCAAGGCGACATCTTTTGGCAAAAAGACACTGTTCACAGGGTCTACTACACCCCCTGAAGCAATCTGGGCTTCCAGCAGGCGCATTCCAGTTTCTCTATCAATCAAATTTTTCTTGATGGCTTCTGAAACAGATACTGTCTTGCCTGAAAATGGATCGTCAAAACCAGTGATAGCTTTCTCTGCTGTATATATCTGCTGGCGGTCATCGAAGTCAATGAGGTCCCGAGCTATGGCACTGTCGACAGTCAGCTTCTCATTCCGATGGGGATCAATTATACCACCTGTAGCTGCCTGGGCCTCCAGAAGCATGACTGTGGATTCTGGGCTGATTAATTTCTTTCTCTTGGCCTCTACCAAAGAGTACTTTTCCTTAGGAGAAGCAGATGCTCCAGCGATAGATCCTGCACCCCGAAGGAATGGCTGGATTTCAGAAGCAACTTCTTCCACTGACTTCTTCCCCTTCAGTAGTTTGTCCAAGGTTGTTTTGTCGATGAGCTGACACTCATAGAGCTGCATTGCTGTCACCTTCTTCCTCAGCCCATCAAACACCAGCTTGGAGGTGTCAACGGTCCACTCACACTCAGTCTGGGTCTCCCGATGGGACCCATATGGGCGCTGTCTGAGTTTATCGATCTCCCTCTGATATCGGGAGCGTTCTGTTTCTAACTGTGACTGTGTCTCCCTGGTAGAATCCTCCAGCTTACGCCTGCACCTCTCTTCAATTCTCTTGATCTCTGCTTGGAGTCTTTCGATCTCACTCCTAAGACTGTTCTTCTCTCTCTCACTCTTTTCTCTTTCTGATTCTATCTTCCTAATAGCCTCCTCCTTGCGGGAATATTGAGTCTTCCACTGATTCAGGTCATTCTGAATTTGCTGTTTCTCACACTCCAGGCGCTGTTTCACCCGGGTTTCTGCCTCTAGAGTTGCTTTTGCACGATTCAGCTCATCCTCCAGCCTCTGCAGCCTTGCCTTGTCTTGCTCCAGGACTTTGATTTTCACCAGAAGGCTCTCTCTTTCCTGCACCACCTGAGTGCACTGATTCTTGGATTCCTGAATCCTATTAGATGCCTAGAATTGAAAAAGAAAGAAATGGGAAAAAAATAATGTTTTGAATCGTATCATATTACTATCACAACTTCTATTCTTGTATCTATCTTAAAAAAAAAAAAGCCTTGCTTATTTTTTCTTTCTACATTTTCCCTGGGTGCACTGTAAGCTTGCTATTTTACAAATTTATGGGAAAAATTCTGCAGATATATGTTGCCACTTCGATAAATGGCTTCATAGTTACTATTTTTTTTCTATAGAAGGAACTCTAAGTTGTAGACCTGTCTTACTCTTAACAATAATTATGCTTTGAAAAATGTGGGGAGTTTTGTTCCAGGTTATCATACCTGCTATACCTACATCTCACCTGTTACAGCTAGACGAACATACTTAATGAAGCAATACAAATATGTGAAGGTATCTATTATAGATAAATATATAAATATATATTATATAATTTTATAATTTTATATATAATATATAATACATACATATATACACACACGCATACACACACCATCCCAGCCATACACAATATTTGTCTGTAGAAGTTAAATGTATTAGAAGTTAAAGAAGTTATTTTTAAATTAAGGGTTAGAAGAAAAGCCAAACAAAAGGAAACACACTAGGGCCATGATCAAAAGCGAACACCAAATAATCCATGCAAAAAAATCATCTAAGGCCAGGCACGGTGGCTCAAGCCTGTAATCCCAGCACTTTGGGAGGCCGAGACGGGCGGATCACGAGGTCAGGAGATCGAGACCATCCTGGCTAACACGGTGAAACCCCGTCTCTATTAAGAAATACAAAAAAACTAGCCGGGCTTAGGTGGCGTGGTGCCTGTAGTCCCAGCTACTCGGGAGGCTGAGGTCGAGAATGGCGTGAACTCCTCGGGAGGGGCGAGCTTGCAGTGAGCTGAGATCCTGCCACTGCACTCCAGCCTGGCGACAGAGCCAGACTGCCCCAAAAAAAAAAAAAAAAAATCACCTTAAGCAGGCAAAAGAAAAAGTGTTTTAAAAATTGCATAGGGAAACACTTTAGTATGACTTCTATTTAAGAAAATTTTCATTACAAATGTATGCCATAGCTCACTAAATAAGAGCTAACTTCTAAGAAGCAGAATGGAACATTTGGAGGAAGTTATACATGTATTAGTGTTCTTAAAAGCAGGGCCAAACACAGGCTACCCAGAGATCAGCATTTGATGCAATGAAAGAACAGCAGGGCACACAGCATTGAAATTATTTTAAAGCAGTTATCTGGATTATGACAGGAAGTAGTAGAGCAATAAAAAGAAAAATTAGATTTTCTATAAGCATCTATTGAAGCAGCAAGAGCACAGTTCAGATTAGATAATAATGTGATGAATAATTGGAGAAACAGTGAAGCTGTGATCAAATATTTGTGAATACCTCTAAAGCCTGCTTTTGGAATTTCTCAATTTCCTGTCTCAAATTTTCCCTCTCTCTCTGTAAATCATTAATCAGCCCCTGCAGTTCCAGGGTCCGGTTGTTGCTGATCTGCAGCTGGCTCCTTAGTTCCGAGATGGTTGCATTTTTATCACTGTCCGCTTCACTTCGTCCCCTCCTCAGGTCATCGTACTCCAGCCTCAGGTTCCGCAGTTCTTCTTCCAACATCAAGTGCTCCTTGGTGAGGTTCTCTGTGAGAGACTGCAGCCTCTCAATTTCTATTTTGCTTTCATTTAAGCTTCTGCTTTTATCTTCTATCGCCTTCTGGAAATGCTCATTCCTCAAGTGAGCTTGTTTGACACTGTCCTGTTCCTGGAGTAACTGCCGCCTCAGGGCCTCGACCTCACAGGAGAGCCTCCTCAGCTCTTCCTGGGTCCTCTGCTTTTCCCTCAGGTGGCCATCCAGCACGTCCCTCTGCTGCCGGAGGTCATCCTCGCTCCTCTTCTTAACAATGGACGCCTGCTCCAGCTGCTGGGTCAGGTTGGTGATTTTGATGGCTTGCTCCTTCAGCGACCTCCTCATGCCTTCCAGCTCTTCCTCCAGCTTCTTCCTCTTGCAGGAGTCTTCTGACGCCGTCCTCTTCAGCCGATTCAGCTCCTCTTCCACCTTCTGCTTCTGCAACTGCAGGTCTTTCAGAGAGCTCTGGAACCGCGTGATATCCTGGTCCTTCACAGTCCTCTCCTGGGAAACCCTTTCATAGTCGATTCTCAGGCGTGTCAGTTCTTGCTCCTGAACCTTCAGTTTGTTTATTGACTCCGTTGCACTACTGTTTGCTTTCTGCAGGTCATACTGGACCCTTTGTAATCTCGCGTTTTCATCTTCCAGGCATTTCCGCTCATTTGTTTCTTTGTCAATCAGTTGTTTTAACCTTTCTATCTCCTTGTTTTTATCCTGGATGGTTTTGGCAGCATCATCAAGAGATTGCTTATATCTTACGCTCTCCTCTGTTCGCATCTGAGTGACTTGTCTCAGCTCAACCTCCAGCTGCTGTTTCCTCTGAGACACCTCAGAGCCAGTGGCCTTTTGCTGTTGGACATCTTCTTCCACCCTCCTGAGATTCTCTGTGGTCTGGGTTAGAGTGTTCTTCAGCCTCTTTATTTCTTCAGATAAGCTCCTGTTTTCGCGGGTGAGATTGTCTATCTGAGCCCGGTAGCCACTGGTATCCTCTTCCTTCTGCATGGTGAGCTGGTGGATGGTGGTCTTGGTGATGTTGATCTCGGTCTCGAACTGATTTTTTAAGCTAATGATCTCCTCATCGTAATTGTTTCTTACCTTACTCAGTTCATTTTCATATTCCCAGCGGCGCTTGGCCTCCTCCTGAAACTCAGCTTTGAGTCTCTCGATCTCCTTATTTTTGTCCTGAATGGTCTTGGCAGCCTCCTCCAGGGACTGCTTGTGCCGGGCATTGTCCTCAGAGCGCTGCTGCATGACCTGCTTCAGCTCTATCTCCAGATGCTGCTTCTTCTGCATTATCTCAGAGCCACAGGCCTTTTGCTGAAGGGCATTTTCTTCAGCTCGCCTTCGCTGCTCAGTGGCCTGCAAGATGCTGTCATTGAGCCTGACAATTTCATCCTTCAGATCTCGATTTTCCCTTGAGAGTCTATCAAGCTGGTTTCTAAGATTTTTGGAATCATCCTCTTTTTGCATGGATATCTCCTTGATGGTAGTCTTCGTAATGTTAATCTCTGTTTCATACTTGTTCCTTAAATTACTCATCTCCTCATTATAGTGGTTTCTTACCTTTGCCAGCTCATTTTCATATTCTCTCTTCCGGGCGCCTTCGTCCTGGAGAAGAACCCTCAGCCTTTCGATCTCGTACTCCTTCTCCTTGATGGCTTTCTCAGACTCTAACTTCTGCCAACCAAGGTTCTCCTTTTCACATTGCCTTGCTTTCTGCAGTTGGTCATAGTCATTCTTCTGTTGGTCAAATCTGTCTTCCACAGATTTTCTTCTTCTCTTTTCATCTTCAATCTCATAAGTCAGTCGGGTGATCTTCTCATTGAGTTCTTTTATTTGGCCGTAGCACTTGTCTAGATTTTGCTTAGCCGACTTCCCGTCCAGCTCAGCCTGTCTCTTCAGCTCCTCCAGGCTCGCAAGCTTCGTTTTGAACTGGGAACACTCTGCCTGGTATTTCTGCAGGTTCTGGTCCAGGAATTTGTTCTTATTACAGTTTTCTGAGTTGGCATCTCGGGCCAGTCTGAGCTCTTCTTCCAAAACTTCGATCTTGGTATTTTTCAGCTGTGGAAGTGAAATCAGAAATTATGTCAAAGGAAAAACACCTCACATTCCAAGAAAGAAGCAGTACTTTTCCCCTCCCCGACCAATGTGCATTCTCATTTCTCTTTACACACGTGGACACACATGTAAAGAGTGACTAGGCAAAAATTCAAGAAATCTGGATTCTCATCATAATTCTTCCACCAGCTGCTCATATGATCTTAGCAAATGATATATTACCTTTGAGTCTGAGCTACCTCATCTGTAAAATGAGGTAATTTATTTCAAGATCAAAAGCTTATGATTTCATAAATTATGTTCCCTTTATTTCCAGTTTACACTAAAGTAAGTTTACATATAAACTCAATTTAAGTATCATAAATGAGGAATAAAGAGAACAATCACTCAATATAAAAAATTCAAATATACCTAGTCCAAGATGTTATCCTTAATACAAAGAAATAAAGCAAATTCCTTGACCAAACATTAAATAAAATGACTTGTTTGGCAAAGTTGTTGCAATATTATGAATATTACTTAAGTTCATTTAAAGCAGTGTATTGGAGCATGGAAATAACCCCCGACTTACAAACAAGTAGTATTATATTAAACCTTTAGAGGAAATACAGTTTTACCAGGATGTGTCCAAATCCACGTTATAATGTGGAAGTAATAATAAGGTTCTATTCTATTTTCTTTGTTGATGCTCCAAGGAAAGATAGTAGTAAATTACCTTCAGATCTTCCAGACTCTTCAGCATCTCACTTAAGAACCTGTAATAGTCTCCAGATCTTGTAAGTAGTTCAATGTACCGAGCATGAATATCTGCAGCCTTGGAGAAAAGGAAGGAAAGAAAGAAAAAGATATTGCATTAAAAAAAAAAAGTCCTATGTAATTTGACCAATTTTGTTTTCTAAAATAGTGAGATTATGAAGAGTGAATTCTCTTTTTTAGTGTGTTCATTCCAAAATCAGCAAAAGAAAGTACAGCAAAACAAAGGGCCAAAAATGCATCCCATTCTCATCTCTCCAGGCTGTTTCCCCTAAACCATCTGACAGGCGATAGTCTCTGACATGTTTGAGAAGAGGCTGTCTTTTAGAAATTTCCATATTTTCCACTTTTTAGAAGTCTCTCTCATCAAACCCACAAATTTAAGCCCAATTTCTACAAAGACTCTAAATAACTGATCATTTCTGAAAATGTGTCATACATCAATGACTCACACCGGAGGGCGCATAACCTGCTATTAAACCTCTTAAAGTGGATACCCTATAATGGGATGAAATCAGCGATGGTAAGGAAGACAGGCAGGAGACCGGGGAAAGGGAAGAAGAAGGAGGGGCAGGTTTTAAGAGATACGCGATGACATATATACCTCTTGCAGAATCACCCCAGAAGGGGACTGTATCATGGTCCTCTTGATAGGTATGTTCAGCAGAGTTTCCAGTCCGGAGGTATATGAGGCCAGCTGCAGCTCATAATCCTGCAGCATAATGAAGTTTAAGAAAAGTGTTCTTCATGGACTTAAAAAGCGTCACTAACAGCTACAGTTCCACAGTTTCAAATCATTGGACTGCATATCTAATTGCCAACCCCAAAGACAATGCGCCACTAGTGGCCAGGCAGCTAATACTACATTACAAAACTGGCCAGCAGCGGTGGCTCACACCTGTAATCCCAGCACTTTGGGAGACCGAGGCAGGCAGATCCCCTGAGATCGGGAGTTCAAGACCAGCCTGACCAACACGGAGAAACCCTGTCTCTACTAAAAATACAAAATTAGCTGGGCATGGTGGTGCGTGCCTGTAATCCCAATTACTCAGGAAGCTGAGGCAGGAGAATCACTTGAACCCAGGAGGCAGAAGTTGCGGTCAGTTGAGATCACACCGCTGCACTCCAGCCTGGGCAATAAGAGTGAAACTCCGTCAAAACAAACAAACAAACAAAAAACCATTACTAAACCAAGCAGTAGATCTTTGTATGCTAAATGGAGAATGCAGCACCTACCACCAGTCGAAGAATAGAAACCAGCCATTCAAATGGATACTACCAATGTAGAATGAATTGAAGCTAACAGATTTTTAATTTTTATGGTTTGTTCAGAAAAGAATATATACAGACCATAATTACTATCCTCAAGAAGTGTATACTCTTCACAACAAATCAGCAAGTCATGCAGTTAATAATAATCTTGGTGAAACACCAACATTCTTTATGAAACCAACATACCTTAATTGAATTTGCACAAAGTTCAGCAATTTTTTGTACTTCCTCTGATTTGTCTCGTTTGCCAGATATTTCATTGTGCAAGTTCTATACAAAAAGTAAAATATTTACCAGTGTTAATGCATACAAGTATTTTTAAATAAATGTGATTTCACTCTTTTACCACTGTTATGTGTACCTTTTTTTTCAGCTTATTACTACATATACTTCTCATATTCTTATAGTTAGAGCTTAGAAGATGAGCATTTTTTCCATTCCAAAAAGAGAAGCAAGCTCTTTAACTTACTATCTGTAAGAGTTTATTTTCTGTTCAGCCTGTTTTCTGGGCCTATCCCCTCAATTTATAAAGATAATTTATGATAACATGAAGAGAACAATATTACATTATTTCTATGTTCATAATTGCATTTCCTTATAGACATCTCAGTTGCTTTTCCTCTGGGCATTCTTTAAGCCTTCACAAAACAGATTAATAATATTAAATATTCATCATTTCAAACCTAGGCTCTGATGCAAAAGCCAGAGGAGAAGACGAATTACACCCAATTAATCTCAAAACAGCTATGGAACAAAAAGTTGGCTTATACCTTCTGCTCATTCAAAAACCGCATGACTGTGTTGGAATCTCCAAATTTCATGGATTCTAAGGAATCCTGACGGCGTTTAGCATCATAGAGCCACTTGCAGAAGGCCTGATAGTTATCACGATAATTCCTCAATTGCTTGATTTGTTTCTCCAAGTCCCATAATCTGGGGGGAAATAGATACAATAAAATGATTATCTTATTAGTTCCTAAAATATGTAACAGAGAGTCACCCAGAAATTCACTTGGTATAGACCCAAGAAAACTGATCATATTCCCACACAAAAACTTATACATGAATGTTCATAGCAGCACTTTTTATCCCAGCCAAAAACTGGAAAAAACTCAGGTATCAACTGATGAAAGGATCCACAAAATGTGGTACTGCCAAACAATGGAGTATTATTCAATCGTAAAAACACATGAAAAAAATAGAAAATGACGTACTGAAACATGCTACAACACAGATGAACTTTGAAAGCACGATACTAAGTGAAAGAAGCCAGTCACAATGGACTATATATTGTATGATTCCAGTTATATAAAATTTCCAGAATAGGCAAATTCATATTCCAGAGATTTTTTAAACTCTTATTTGCAGAAAGGCCTTTTTTTTTGGTCTAAGATTTCATTCTCATAAACTTTTGGAGAATGCTAACTCAAAGCAGCTACTCCTTCCACGAGTCATAACAAGAGTTTATAGGGCACAAAAGAGCTGGCTAAAGGGCTTCTGCTGTTTCTCTAAGACCCTGGATGGCACCCGGCCTGCACAGGGTTGGCTACTGTGATGCATTCTCCTTCCATTTCTAACAAACCTGCATACAGGCAGTCCGTGAAAATAGCATCTGTTATGCCTAACTTACACAAAAAACAAAACCTCTGTTTTCTACAATGGCTCCCCTCAAGTGACATTATCTTGTGAACAACCAAAAGAGGATAAGATGGGGAAGGACGGGGAGGAGGCTGGCACACCTGAAGTCGATCTGTTTATCTATCCTTTGCCAGCGGTCTGTCAGCTGTGTGACTTTTTCACTGAACTTGCCCAGGTCCAGGTCATAAAGCGGATACTGCTGTGAAGTCTGAGAGTGGATCTGCTGGGCTTTCTGTAGTTCTGTCTTCATGGTGGCCAACAACGACTTCTTCAAGTTCAAGTCATTTTTTATCTTCTGCAAGATGAAAAAAAAAGATTGCAAATTAATCCCTTCTCCCATTGTATGCTACACTACAAGTCACCAAATCGGGGGGAAAAGTTTATAAAACACTTTAGAATATTCATAATTTAAAGTGTTAACAGTCAATCCAGGAAAATATATTTACTGAATTGCATTTCCCAGTATTTGTTCCAATAATCTGTTACAATTATAATGTATATGAAGTTTCTAAGAAGTCCCACAGTAAAGAAACCAGTTTAACTCAGCATTCCCCAAAATAATCCCATCACGACTTACTTTCTCATATAGTTCCTGCTAACACACTCTGGAAAACAGAGTTATAGAGATGACAACTGATGTCAACCTGTGTGGCCACAGGAACCCAAAAATCCTCAAAACTCATGAAAACCTAGTGAAGCTTTATAATTGGGAGCTCAGTTCTGAATTAGTTCCTGTAAATTGGGCCACGGTTATAAGCTTTCAAGTTACCTTCAGTCCACAGCGGTAAGCTTCCACTTTATCCAGGTCCAGGCAGACAGTTTCCTCCTCAGTGAGCCTGGCTTCATAAACCTTTAACATGTCTTCTGTTTGGAGAATAGCCTGGAGCAGTGCCCTTACTGTGCATAAGCTGGAAAGAACAAAAGAAGCAGATAAAGTTGCCAGTGACAGAATTAGTCGGTGAAGATTTGGCTGTCACAGCTAGTAATGAATGAGAACAGTGTCAAAGCAGATAAAAATTTATTTTGTCTTTTTTTCGTATCTATTGTGATTCAGACCAACATTTTGTATTCACTGAAGAATTCTCAAGTTCTCCTTAGAGCATAACTTAGTTCTAAGATAACATTATAGTTCAGAATAGTGGAATTAACATGTGAGGCTAGCGGAATTAACATGCTCTCCAAACCACAGAAGGATGTAAGTAAATCTCTAGTGACAGAGAAACTGCAAGGCAAGCATCTAAAGCAAATGAAGTCTGACAAAAAGAAAGCTTGAGAAAAGGAAAATATGAGATTAGTAATAGCTGAGTTTACCTATTTAAGTAGCCATCTGTAACACCATTGATATTTTCCAGTTTCTGAAATAGTCCAAATACTTCATTCTGTAAATAGCAGTACTTTTCAGAACCTCTGAAGTTGGCAAGCATATCTTTAAGCTGGTTGAGAACCTCAGCAATTGCTTGTGAATCATTCTGCACACTCTGTCAAAAATGAAGGAAAGCTCTTTTGATTTAGCTGATTCTTTTTATTACTGTATATATTTAAGGTGTACAATATGCTGTTTTAATACACATAGACACAGTGAAATGATTACATCAGGTAAGTAAGTTAACATATCAGTCACTTTCCATGGTTATCTTTTTTTGTATGTGTGGTAAGAGCACCTAATATCTACTCTCTTAGAAAAATTTCAATATACAACACACTATAAGATTACTACCTGTAGTCTTCCTGCTGAATTTAGATCTCTAGATTTATTTATTCCACACAAATGCAAGTTTGTATCCTTTACATCTGCCCATTTCCTCCTCCCTCCCCACCCCTGGTAACCACCATCCTACTCTCTGTTTCTATGCATTCAACTTTTTTCTTAGAATTTACACATAAGTTAAATCATGCAGTATTTGTGTCTGGTGTATTTCACTTAGCATAATGTCCTCCACGTTCATCCATGCTTTTGAAAATGGCGGGATCTCTATTTTGTTTTTGTTTTTTTTTTTGAGACAGAGTCTCGCTCTGTCGCCCAGGCTGGAATGCAATGGTGCGATCTTGGCTCACTGCAACCTCTGCCTCCTGGGTTCAAGCAATTCTCCTGCCTCAGCCTCCTGAGTAGCTGTGATTACAGGTGCACGCCACCACACCCGGCTAATTTTTGTACGTTTTAGTAGAGATGGGGTTTCACCATGTTAGTCATGCTGGTCTTGAACTTCTGACCTCGTGATCCACCCACCTGGGCCTCCCAAAGTGCTGGGATTACAGGTGTGAGCCACCACACCTGGCCCCAGGATCTCTTTCTTTGTTAAAGGTAAATAGTACTCCACTGTGTGTGTAGAGTCATGTGTCCAATAATGATGTTTTGGTCAATGATGAACTGCATACACAATGGTGGTCCCATAAGATACACACACACACATATATACATACACACATACATATAAACACATACACACACACACACACACACACATCTTTTTTAAAGAGAAGGGTCTTGCTCTGTTGCCCAGACTGGAGTATAGTGGTACAATCACAGCTCCCTACAGCCTCTAACTCCTGAGCTCAAGCAAGTAGCTGGGATTATAGGCATGTGCCACTGCATCCAGCCCCCATAAGATTACAATACTATATTTTTATTGTATCTTTTCAACATTTAGATATATTTAGATACACAAATACTTACCATTGTGTCACAATTGCCTACAGTATTTAGTACAGTAACATGCCCTACAGGTTTGTAGCATAGGTGTATAGTAGGCTACACCTTCTAGGTTTGTGTAAGTATGCTCTCTGACGCCTGCATGACCAAATCGCCTAGCCATGCATTTCTTAGAATGTATCCCTGTCACTAAGCAACACAACTGCATACCACAGTGTTGGCATACTGATCCCACAGAGGTGAGTACTCTGCATTGGGGCTGTGTGATTCTGATGACCGTTTTTGCCCTTAAAAAGTCCACTAAAAGTAAAGGATTCAAGAAAGAGAGAGGAGTTGACCTTCTATTTCTTTCTTGAGTATGGCCTCATTAGCACTGTAAATGTGGTCCTCTTACTTAGAATATCTGTATTTTGGCCTTCCAGTGCAGTGTGCCCAGGCTTGGTTGAGGAGAAAACATCACTGAGTTAGGAGCTGACACACGTGGGCCGTAGTCACACTCTGTCTATGGCTTTGAGATTGTATCTCACCAACCAAATCTCTTCATGTCAGTGTCATGTCTACAAATAAAGATCATTCCCCCTGTCTAACCCATATTATAGGTTGTTCATGTCAGTGTCATGTCTACAGATAAAGATCATTCCCCCTGTCTAACCCATATCACAGGTTGTTCTCTGCAAGAAGCCAATTTAATGCTTGTGAAAACTTTTGAGTTGGACTGTGGCCTGATTCAACAACCCAAAAACTATGAAAACTTGAGATAGGCCATAAAATGCTTGTGAAAACTTTTGAGATGAACTGTAGCCTGATTCAACAACACACAAATGAACAGTTTAACTAACCCCCAGTCTGATAACCATCTACATATTTGGAAACATAAGACATAAGGAAATCCTGCCAGAAGCCTGTTTTATTGAAAATTAATATTTTTGCCTAAAAACATTTAAACTAGGATTTTTTTTATTCATTTGCAGGTAAATAAAAATATACAGGGAAATCAGGCAAATACTAGCAGACACCTACCTTAAGCTCATTAATTTTCACTGTGATGTGGTGTGAAGACCCCTGGTCTGCTAGAGGGAGGTTTTTGAGAGTCATCCTGCCCTCGCAGTGCTCTATCTGCCTGCGAATCTTCTGCAGCTCCATCAGCATCCATGTTTCTTGCTTGTCATTTTCTCTGTTGGTTTCAATTACTTTATTATGATTGACATCTTGGCAGGTTCCATGATGAGTGATTTCAGTTTTGGTCACTGTAAAAAGAAGTTAGGGCCACAAAAATCAGAGAATACCTAACTATCAAGGTGCTAGGCCTCAAAAAACATCCACACTACCTAAAAGTATACCTTCTTCCTTTGAATTTCAGAATCAATTCTGAACATTTAGTGCATGAAGAACACTGGCTATATAGCATTCAGAGAAATGGTTCTGAAACTAGTTTTATGCAAACTCCTTTCTTTTTAAAATGGTATGGATGGTTGATACAAAGAGAAAGATGTCCCAAGCTGACCTGTCTGGTGCTGGGGGTGGCCAGGGAGCTGAATGACCAGAGTCTGGTAATGCTTCTGGGCATCGGTGAACTGAGACTGTATTTTCCGCTTGTCGTCATCTCCAAACATCTCCGAGCCTTGGCTATTTCTGATGAACTCTTGGTAATGTAACTCAAGGTCAGCTATCGTCTTTGTGTAATCTTCCTGCCGCATTGTTTTCAGCTGAAAGGAAACAGGCAGAAGTGATCTGGGATTTATGACTGCCCCACAGTGCAATCGAGAAGAGTTGGCCAAAAAATGCCACCCGTTAGATGGGACTCAAAGCAACACTCATCACAGGCTCATGAAGATATAAAAGGTCTTTTAGGGCTTAGACATTGCTCCCAAGAACCACAGGAATGGGCTGCTAATTTTTTTTTTCTTTTTGCGAAATATTATGCAGAAGCCCTAAATGTAAAGCAGAACCCAGCAAAGCTGCTCCAACTAAAATGAGAAAAAGGGCTCGGGGGACCCCAAAAGGTACTTTCTGTGCCCCTCTCCTCACTTCCATCTTTGTCACTCCTAAAGGATCTCCCTCCCCTGCTAGGACTCTTCAGACCACAATCTGAAAACAACTGACTTAGAGTAACTAACACTTAGGGTGCTCTTCCAAGAATTCCATCCCACCTTTTACTTCTGTGATACCCAGTTAATCCTTTATGACCTAACTTTCCATTACATCGAAGGAGCATAGGGTCCAGAATCTTACAGGAGTGCGTGGCTTTTCCACAGGCACTTCGGGCTTGCTTGTCAGGCCACCTGAATTAGTATTACCTCTTTCTCTCATAATCAGCCATATGCTAATCCCTCCCGTTCTCTATTGGACAGACTAGAACCTCTAAGGAGGGCTGAGCTGACTTGCTTGATGAGACACAAAAGCACTGCTACACAGCAAGAAGGTCGAACTGTTGGACACAGGCACTGTGGAGGGCAGCGTGGCCCTACCTCCAGGCAGCTTAAGTGGCCCTGAGGACATACCTTGGCGATCGTCATGGCCCTGATCTTCTCTATGTCAATCATGCAGTAGTGCCAGGACACCAGGCTCTTCATGTTGATGTAGAGTTGGTTCCACAGAGCCAAGATGGCTTCGTAGTACTGCTCAATCCTAACAGGCACAAAGGGAAAACATGCTAGAGCCAGGCTTTCACACTTCATCCCAAATGGGAAACCTGGACATGCTCACACCACTGCACAAAAACCTACAACAGTCACTGATAAAGTAACAGGTGGAGGTATAACTTTGAAAACAGTTCATAGATTTGGATTCATCTACTCCCCAAAAGTACATTCTGAATTATCTACATTATTGGCTGACATATATACTACAACTTTTTGTTGTTGTCTTGTTTTTCGGCAACTTTGTGATTGACAGAGGTCTAAGGCAGGATGGTAGGTGCATTAGATGCCAATGACCCAAAGCTTGGTCATGAGCGCACAGCAGCTTACTACACTACTCTCCCTATTCTGTGTGTGGTTGAAGATTTCCATACTAAATGGTTTAAAGGAATCTGCCATGGACAATCTGTTAAATGAATGTTCTTCCTACAGTGAGTGAATGTTGATATTAAAGGCATTTTATATTTGTGACTACATGTAAAATAATTGATTTTCTAAGAAGAAAAGGAGAACCTTAAAATGATGTCTTTGAAGTACATGACAAGTATTATTCACTCTGAACCCCCTACAGTCAGATATTCCTTTTTTTTTTTTTTTTGGAGACGGAGTTTTGCTCTTGTTGCCCAGGCTGGAGTGCAATGGCACGATCTTAGCTCACCACAACCTCCAACTCCCGGGTTCAAGTGATTCTCCTGCCTCAACCTCCCGAGTAGCTGGGATTACAGGCATGTGCCACCACACCCAGCTAATATTGTATTTTTAGTAGAGACGGGGTTTCTCCATGTTGGTCAGACTGGTCGCAAACTCCTGACCTCAGGTGATCCACCTGCCATGGTCTCCCAAAGTGCTGGGATTACAGGCATGAGCCACCACGCCCAGCCAGACATTCACTTTTATCCTTCAATAACTATTGTCTCTTCAACAATTTGCAAGACAAAGTGAAGGTGACCTTCACAAGGTTCCTTTTTTTTAGAAGATGGTTATTATAACAAGGCACCGTGTATCCAAGCTTCAGGTGTAAGCACCTGCCCTCTTCCTCCACCCTCGTGTTCATGCGTGCATGCGTGGCTTTGGGAACCTGGATGACTTACTTGCCAGAGAGGTCCACGGCCAGGGGGTTCGGAGGAGGGATGATCAGCCCCACGGAGGGAACGAGCATGTCAACGCCTCCCGGGCCCGTCACGTACCACTTGCTGCGCTCATTGTTGTCCTTCAGGATACACTCATCCCCCTTATGCACGATTTTCTGTAAGGCAAGCAGCCCCGGGGTTTGGCTTTATTCATAAGTATGTGTTTTTATTTTTTTTCTCAAAGATAGAAACAGAGATGAACACATGCAAATTATTAAAGCTTTTACCTTACTTGTTCCCCTCAAATGAAACTGATCATCATACAACTCAACAATACTGATGCTTTAAATGATATATGTGAGCCTAAAAGGTATACACGAAGTAAGCTACATTTTATTTACTTGGTCTCACTATGTCACCCATAGTGAGTGACTTTCACTTTATATGCAACATAAAAGTATCATTTCTCATTTATCAGAAATTTAAAGATGAGAGTGATCACAGACAAGTTTTACATACTAGAAGAAAAGTATTAAGCCTTATGAATTTTTAAAAGTTCTAAAATTAACTATTGTCCTTATTATTGACAACTACCATATGATTCACAACAGAGCTGCTGCTTTTGTTCCATAGCTGCTGCTTTCATAGATCAAAGACATTGACTATGGTGATTTTTGAACTCTAGATTAAGTGTTGCTTTCTTGATGGACCAAAATTTGCATGTAAAGACAGGGAAAACTTTTGTATCATTCTAAATGAGTACATACCTGGTCTTGTTTGTAGTCACAGAGAGCCCTGAGAATAATGGGTTTATTGCTTCTGTAGTCTGGGTTACGAGGCTTCAGCTGTACAATCTTCTTAGACTTGTTTACCAAGTTCTGCACCTGACGCTTGTATTCAAGGATTTTCTCTCGTTCTTTCTGCAATTGTGAAAAAGATCATACTTTAACATAGGAACCCTGTGAGTTTAAGAGGAGATTTTCAAACTGCATTAATGTAGCCACACGACACACTATCACTGCAGTTGCATTAACTGTAAAAAGTCACAAATTCGTCAGCAGGAAACAGGAGAACCTTTCATGATAACACTCTCCAGAAGCTACACAGGCAGGAATTAAGTGGGCAGGGAAGAACATCCTTGTGTGAAACGGCTATGTTGATAAAATTTGAAGTATGCTTTCCCAAAGGAATTGTCATGTGAAGTAATGTTCTCTCTGTTCTTATTTTCAACAAATTGCCCAGACTGAAGCAAAAGTAACTGTCAAGAGTAGTTGGGCATGTAAAGAAGTTCATTTTGAGAAAAGCCACCGGAAGCTGAAGAAGGCGCTGGCTTGGCTCTGGGCGTGAGTTGTACAATAATACTAATCAGAGCCAGCTGCATCCAAGGCATGTGTTTTAGCTCCCTGACCAGGCACAGCTGCTGAGGTTCTGGGTCTGAGACGATACCTCCAGCTCCTTGATCTGTTCCAGCAGGTGCTGCAGGGGCATGTTCTTGTCGCAGGGGTACTTCTTCCTAATGGAGTCCTGAAGCCCCTTCAGGTATGCTTCAGTCGACTGGGCCTCTTCAAAAAACTGTGAAGGATGAGAGTGATCAGTGAATGAACAGCAACTCAATAAGCAATTTCATCTAGTAGTTCTGTTTCAAGGACTGTTATCCCCCCTAAGCCTCTCTTTGACAGGTGGCTAAAGGAAAAAATTCGTGCAGAAAGTATTTAGGTATGTGACAGCGGGAAACTATCTGTGGGACTGATGGCAAGGTTACCAATCTATGCTCCTCTGCACTCAAAACCAATGAAGAGGATTTATGCAACATTTTGAAGATTATTTTCAGTGTTTTATAAAACACACTCAAAAGATTAGGTATTAAGACCTAAAGAGCAATGAAATTATTACTAAATATAAAAACCTGAAAGTAGGCAGCATTTTCTTTCAGATGAACATCAATGCACTTGGTGATCTGAAGAATCCAGCTCCACTGCGTCTGCAGAGTGTCCATATAGGCCTGAAACAAGAAAATGTCAGCTGTCTTAGCCTAGCTCAGTTGTACAGATGCGTACGCACCAAGAGATAGGTGAGCCTGCATGAAAGCTAGTAAGCAGTTTTTATCTCATTCTAAGTCAAGCAGATATTTTTCTAAAAGTTGGAAAGAGAATTTCTCACCATATAACTCTTGGTAAGGTCAAAACTGGATTTTACAATCAGCTTTCACAAATAGACACCATGAGGAGTCTTAGTCAAAATATGTGTCACCCGAATAGCAGAGATACTGACCAATCAGAACCATCACTGGGGCTAGCACCGGAGTGGCGTCCCTTTGCCACACCAAGCCCTGTTCCTGGAGGGTTGCTGAATCATGGGGAGGTTCAAGACATCCAAGCAAAGAGCTTAGGGGGCTCAAGACAGTGATTCTTACCAACTGATATGGAAGTTTCTGGTTTTTTATTTTTATTTTTATTTTTTTGAGACGGAGTCTCACTCTGTCGCCCAGGCTGGAGTGCAGTGGCGCGATCTCGGCTCACTGCAAGCTCCACCTCCTGGGTTCACGCCATTCTCCTGCCTCAGCCTCCGGAGTAGCTGGGACTACAGGCGCCCGCCACCACGCCCAGCTAATTTTTTGTATTTTTAGTAGAGACAGGGCTTCATCGTGTTAGCGAGGATGGTCTTGATCTCCTGACCTCGTGATCCGCCCGCCTCAGCCTCCCAAAGTGCTGGGATTACAGGCTTGAGCCACCATGCCCGGCCAGGAAGTTTCTGGTTTTTTTAATAAGCAGTAAGGCCATACCAGTGCTACCAGCTAATATCAACCTTGAGCGTGGCCCACAGATGGCAGTCTAGGGCAGCAGCCAGCAAACTATAGCTCAAGGGCCACATCTGGCCCACTTCCTGTATTTTTAAATAAAGTTTTATTGGAATACAACCACACTTATTCATTTATACAGTGTCTATGCCTCCTTCTGCACTTTAATAGCAGAGTTAAGTAATTGTAACAGAGATCAAATGGCCTGAAAGGCTAAAATACTGATTGTCTGGTCCTTTCCTGAAAGAGTTTGCCAACCCCTGGCGTAGGGTATTGATCCCAGAATAAAAAATAAAGTTGGCATGGCTTTAAGTCTTATAAGAATTACTCATTTGGATAGTCTTTTTGTTTCCTAACAAAAATATAAACCTCATGAAGCCTACCTCAATTTTGTCTGAAGCTGGATGCTGATTGAGGACAAGTTGGTCACTTTCTTGTTTCAGCTTATTGAGCTCTTTTTCTTTAACTTCCAGTTGACTCATGCGTATCTGTGAATGAAGAAATAAGAAATCCTTTGGAGCAAGTCATCATTAAACTTCCATCACTCCCACAGCACTTTTTAAAAGTGAAATACAAAACTGCATTTTGGAAAGGAACAATGCCAAAGAATCATGCTGTTTTCCCCAAGAATCACAGCATTTTTAAGGCTGAAAAGGATGTTTGCTCCAGGTGAGGATGTGGCTGAGGCTTACTCAAAATGACACAGGAGGAAAGAAGAGCTACAACCATCCTGAAGTTTTCTAATCCCAGGCTTCCACCCACCCTCCTGCAGTGCCACACACACCCTGGGTTATCTGAACGTACCAGTTCTTACCCTCTCTAAACAAACTATGTTCTTCTGGCATATTAAACAATGTATCGCCCCTCTTTTTCTTTTTAACATTATTTTAAGTTCAGGGATACATGTGCAGGTTTGTTACACAGGTAAACTTGTGTCATAGGGATTTGTTGTACAGTTTATTTCATCACCCACGGATTAAGCCTAGTACCCATTAGTGATCTCTCCTGATCCTCTCCCTCCTTCCACCTCCACCCTCTGCCCTCCGAAAGGCCCCAGTGTGTGTTGTTCCCCTCGATGTATCCATGTGTTCTCATCATTTAGTTCCCACTCTTAAGTGAGAACATGTGGAACTTGGTTTTCTGTTCCTGCATAAGTTTGCTAAGGATAATGGCCTCCACATGGAGAAGTTTTCAGGAAGGAAGCGTTTTTCATGACCATTTCAAAGAAAGTTGAATTGCAAGGGGCTGATTAAACTATTCATAGGCCATTCATTCCCCGAGCTCCCAGCTCTTCAAGGCAACAGGCTCAAGGCAAGCGTCTACAGCCACGTGGGGCGAACTTACGGAGAAGGCCTCCTGTTTCTGAGCGATGTTGGTGTTCTTGTCACTCCAGTCGTACAGCAGCTCCTCCTCCTCGCAGTCATTGATCCACATGATCTCCCGGGACGTGGCCTGGATGATGTTCTGCAGCTGTCGCAGGTGATCCATCCTCTCAAAGGACGCTTTCTACACAGGAAGTTCAAAGGCAGCATTAAAATAACAATATGTGGATGACTGGTGTTCTCTACAGGTTTATAGATTAACCCTGTAGTCCCTTTTACAAAAAAAAAAAAAAAATCACACAGATAGGAAAAAATGTTACCCTTGTGCATTCACTGACCACCTGGTATGGGAAAAGACCTATCCAAACTTGCAGTGAATAAGAAGGCAGCAACTCTTTTTTTTTTTTTTGAGACAGAGTGTCACTCTGTCGCCCAGGCTGGAGTGCAGTGGTGCGATCTCGGCTCACTGCAACCTCCACCTCCCAGGTTTAAGCGATTCTCCTGCCTCAGCTTCCTGAGTAGCTGGGATTACAGACATGCACCACCACGTCCCGCTAATTTTTGTATTTTTAGTAGAGATGGGGTTTCACCAGTTGGCCAGGCTGGTCTCGAGCTCCCAACCTCAGATGATCCTCCTGCCTCGGCCTCCCAAAGTGCTGGAATTATGGGCGTCAGCCACCAAGTCTGGCCTTAAATTTTTTTATTCTTCTACATAAGGTCTTTTTTTGGTATTTTTTACTGATATAGTTGTACATATTTGGGGGTACACAGGATACCTGGACACATGCATACAATGTATAATATCAAATCAGGATAACTGGGATATCCATCACCTCGAACATTTATCTTTTCTGTGTGTTGGGAACATTACAAATATTTTCTTCCAGCTATTTTGAAATATGCAATAAATTATCATTAACTATAATATCCCTATTGTACTATCAACTATTAGAACTTATTCCTTCTATCTAACTGTATTTTTGTACCCACCAATAATTAGTTTTGGATTATAAGGGGGAAAATGGACTCAGAGAAATCAAGCTTTTCCTACCTTCTCCCCAAAAATTCAAAGTGCTATAACTCACACCCCAGCCCAATAGGAAAATCACTGTGTCACCACCAGTGACGTTACTTAAAATTATCATTGCCAACAAGGAAACATTAAAAAGTAAAGATTCGGTGACACAAATAGGCAGAAGAATGGAAATCTCTCCTCTTATGAATCAAGTAACTGCTATGACAGAGTCTGTCATAAAATTGTGGTGATGATCTGGTAGACCTCTATCTTGAGAAAAATAACTTTTATTTTTGCTTAGACTTCATAAAAAAGACCGCAGTTCACAAGTGGCAACGTTTTCTTGCTTCAACTGCAAGTATTTAACAAGTGCCATTTATGTGACACAACTTGAAAACAGAACAGCAGTAGGGACTGTCTCCTGAAAACAACTTTTAGGCCAGGTGCGGTGGCTCACGCCTGTCATCCCAGCACTTTGGGAGGCCGAGGCGGGCGGATCACTTGAGGTCAGGAGTTTGAGACCACCTAGGCTAACACGGTGAACCTGGTGAAACCCTGTCTCTACTTAAAAGACAAAAAGAAAAAACAACTTTTAAAATTCACTTCTAAAGGAAACTCAGCAGCAGCAGCAGCAACATTAGCATCGATGAACAGGCGCCTCCCCGCCAGGATGTGCTTGGTAGTTCTCGAACTGAATTGAATTGGAAACAACAGAAAGTCTGTGCACTTGAGAAATAAATCAGCTTACCAGCAGGTTTTCATACTCCTCCTCCAACTGGTAGATGGCAGATTTCTCACGCTAGAACACAACAAAAAGCAGGCAGATATAAATCCCCCTGTGGACTGTATAGAAAACAGTGGCCCTTCTCAACCTCCTTTTCATCAGATACTGGCCTCAGATCCCTCCGTACAAAGAAAGAAGTACTTGCTCTATGAAATATTTCACCCATGGGGACTTTTTCCTAGGCGGTTGGAAAGCAAACCCTTGCTGGCCTGGCAGCACCGTCTCCACAAAGGAAAGCCCAGATCAGGGTCACTTAAAGGCTCACTTGTTAGAAAATTGTCTCAAAGTTTAAAGACATGATTTAGGATTCCCTAGGTCTCAGAGAAATGAAGGAGAAAGTTGGTCAGGTGCTCAGGTGGACAAAAGTAAGCCCCCCAAAAAGCCAGAAGAAGTGAGGATGAGAAGCTTTGGTCTAAGATTGAAAAAAAAAAAAAAAAAAGTTTAGTGATTTACAAGTGTAGAGACCTGGGGGAAACGAAGCACTTAAGATCAGTTATGATTTTATGCTGTAATTCTCAACTCAGTTTCAAGTCTGACTTTTTCAGCACGGGAGCCGGTGTCGGGATGAGATAGGGCTTTGCTCAGTAGAAATAATGTTTTAATTACCACCTAGGAAAGGATTCACCAATGACACAAACTACTGCATATGATTGTTGCATTTCCCGTTCAAAAAGATGTTCTGCTACTGCAGAAACAACCTGCCACCTCCAGAGATACTTATTCACACACTGCAAATGAGTGTTTGCACACCCTCAGCCTCTCGTTTAACTCCTCTTCCAGTGTTAACATAATCTCTAACCGGGCTACTAATTCCACTTCCCCATTTAAGAAATGGGATTTCTAAACCTTTCCAGTCTTTTGGGAAAGAAATAATAGCAGTGTTTCAGAAGAAACTCCCCGGGATTGAGTAATTACATGATCCTTCAGTAGATAATTTGAATTAAGACTCTAAAATGAAACACTGAAAAGTACCAGGTCGGCTTTAATTTTGTCCAGCTGCCAGCGATAGTCGCCGATGGCATTGTGGATGCTCCGGTGGCTATTGATGTGCTGCTCCACTGAGGCCAGGTCCACGCCCCAGGCCACCAAGTCCATCTCCGCCTGGGAAGGAAAGACAAACAGAGGCACCCTTTGTTTTCGCACCTTTGCACCTGATTCACTTACGTACAGCATCACGGCTTTACTTCGGGTAGAACCAAAGATGTAAATATGGAGTATTTTTTTTTTTTTTTTTTGATACGGAGTCTCACTGTGTTGCCCAGGCTGGGGTGCAGTGGCGCGATCTTGGCTCACTGCAAGCTCCACCTCCCGGGTTCACGCCATTCTCCTGCCTCAGCCTCCTGAGTAGCTGGGACTACAGGCGCCCGTCACCACGCCCGGCTAATTTTTTTGTATTTTTAGTAGACACAGGGTTTCACTGTGTTAGCCAGGATGGTCTCCATCTCCTGAGCCGCCCGCCTCGGCCTCCCAGAGTGCTGGGATCACAGGCGTGAGCCACCGCGCCCGGCCTGTAAATATGGAGTATTTTTTAAGCCAGAATATTTTTTAAAAATTCAAGGTTCCCAAATGGCTAATGCAGGGTTGCCAAATACTTCCCTCAACTTGTTTGAGCCCAGCTCAAGATGGGCAGAGGAGGAAATTTGGAAATGGGAACCTTAAAACCAAGATCATGTCTTCTGAAAAAAACAAATCTACCTGTGCACAGGCAAGCAAGCATGTGCACAGAACATATGTGTGCATATGTATGTATGCTATGTTATAAAATACTCATTTAATCATTCTTAAATGTGCATCAAAAATCACTGAGTAAATGCAATCATACACTGTTCCCCAAACTAAATAGTTGACCTAAAAGTATCTTTCATTGTTTATTTCTTTATATTGTCTTGATGGATGTAATTATTGGCTTTTTAAAATCCAGCATACACCATTCCCTTTCAGGATGTAAAACTCCCTATGGCCCATTTCAAAGGGAAGTTACTATATCTACTCAAAGATTCACTTTCCATAAGTGTTGGCAATATTAGGATTGTGGGCTTAAGTTACCTTTTTAAAAAAATTAAATCTGACTAAATTTATTATTTGAGCCTCAAATTTAAGAATGTTTCACAATAAGAATCACACACATTGTTCCACCAGTTTCACACTGGGGCAAATCCATTATCTCACCCTTCTTTTGCATGAGTACATATAAATTTCCAAATCACCTGTGTCATCTCTTGGACATGCCAAGGGCAAACATTCCAATCGGGGATTGCAGTAAGAACATAAAACACATTGTTCTAAGCCACATCCATGTTCTAATACACTTGGCAAGGCTTCAGAAAAGGGAGCCATTTCAGAGTCAGACAACAGAAGGTTACCCAGGACTTTGACCCTTCTCTCCCACAGCTGTCTCGGCTTTAAACCAGAGACAGCCAGGTGCATGCAGTGGGACATTAGCAACGAGACCAGGCTCCGGCTCACGCCTCTCATTACCAGCCAGGTGTATAGTATCTGACCTGTCCATCGGCAAACACAAATCGGGGAAACAAAACAAAGGCTCAGGAGTGCCTGCCTCCTGATTGGCTGCTGGGGCAACAGTTCCCTTATCAGCTGGGCTCTGCAGCTCAGTCTCCTGGGAACAAGGTAAAGAATGCAGGGGAACAAGGGATAAGAGAAACGGAGCCAGAGCAAATCCCAGAGCAAACCTGCAGTAAGCAATCAAACAACTGTTAGTTTGTTTGCAACCATGAGGGCTGCCTGCCTAGTCTGGAAAGCATCGCTTATCAATTGCTTCTGTTAGAAAACGACATAAAACTGGCCAGGCACAGTGGCTCACACCTGTAATCCCAATACTTTAGGAGGCCAAGGTGGGCCGATCACGAGGTCAGGAGTTCGAGATCAGCCTGACCAACATGGCGAAACCCCGTCTCTACTAAAAATACAAAAAATTAGCCAGGCATGGTGGCAGGTGCCTGTAGTCCCAGCTACTCGGGAGGCTGAGGCAGGAGAATCGCTTCAACCCAGGAGGCGGAGGTTGCAGTGAGCCAAGATCATGCCACTGCACTCCAGCCTAGGCAACAGAGTGAGACTCCGTCTCAAAAAAAAAAAAAAAGAAAATGACATAAAACTGAATTCATGTGGTAATACTTTTCCAAAATTTAAAACCATTGAGCATTTACTATATTCTTAAAAAGCTACACTCAACATAAATACAAAAAAAAATGACAAATTACAGGCTGTCATCTTCTTATAACTGTCATACTAAGACAACTTTAGGGGATACAATGTTTCATTAACTAATTTGATTGGAAGGCTGTTTTGCCCATCATTGCAGATCCTTAAGACGTAGTTAAGCCCCATCACCTCCGCCATGTCTTCCTTTGCTCCACTCCACAGGAGCAGGCCACCCTCCCCTCTACTCCCAACTAAGCAAGAATGTATTATAACTGATCTAGACAGAAATTTGGCATTTGGTATGCATCTTGTTTTCTTCAATAATATTCATTTTCAGGACTAGGGACCATCATCTTTGAACCCTCGGGTGCCAAGACATATAAAATCCTCAAGAAACGTGCTCAAAGATTAGAAGGAAATTTGAAAAATATACAAATAGGTTTGTATTTAGGTTTCTGATATTTTAACTGACTTTGGTTCTCTCTAAGCCCTACCTTCTGTAATAGCTTACATTCTTTATAATAAATGGGAGAAAAAGTTAACTGAATGAATGAATGAATGTTTAGTCACTGAAGTCCTCACTACTTAGGAAAGAATACACAAAAATTTTAAAGTTGAGACATTTTAGAACCACTGCTGAATTAGTCTAACAACTAAACAAACCAGCTTTCTTACGACCACATCTACATTGCGTAACAGTCTCTCCACAACTTATCACTCTAACACATCCACATTCTCAAGGGAAGGGTTAGGAGTAGGTTTTCATTATAAAATTCCCATCTACATGATTGTGGCATATTTCTACCACCACCTGTTCATTATAGGACATAATGATTACATGAAACAACACAACAATCATTAGTCTTGACAAATACTTTGCAGAAACTCCAGTTCTAGGGAAAGGATCAGCAGATCCTTCCAACATTATTTTACTTCACTCCCACACCGGTGACGTGATGGTTGCACAATGAGACAACTGAGGCTTCAAAAGTATAAGGTAAGCAACCAATGAGCCCAAACCAGAACGGCTAGTTTCACTGTTTCCAGCTCCTGCAATCTGTGAACATTTTAAATGAACCACCACAATGGGCTGGTTTTCAAGTACCTATGAGTAAAACAGATGAGGTCAGTTGCCACTCACATAGAACAATGAAGTTATTTAGCACATAAACTCCCACAACAGATTTTTCCGGGGGTCAGTATAAGAACTGGATATTCAAAGTCTACTAACTAAATTACACATGTTAAATATGACCTGTGTGATAAAGGATGACTATAAAGCAATGAGGTTGAGTCCCCAAGCCACACTGAGATCTCATTCATTCCAAAATAGAAGACCACTTTTCAAATTGTGTAGGAGGAAAATCCTGCAAACAGCAAGCTGCTGCTGCCACCTGAGGTCTAGAAGACTCTTCATCACACCAACACATGGGTTGACCCCATCGTGCTGGAAGGCCTGGCCTGCGCAGGTTTGGGCTGTTCAAGAAGCTGCTTACCCTTTGCTGCCTCATCCACCCCAAACATTCACTGGTGACGTGCTTGGTGAACTCATCCCAGCCAGAGCCGCTCTGACAAGTGTAGCCTCCACCACCCTTGGAGCTGGCCCTGCGGACTCGAGGGACACTGATGGCTTTATAAAGGGCTCGCATTTGCTCTTGGAGCTGAAGAAGTCTGAAAAGAAAAAAAAAAACCTTTAAACCACTGCAGGAAAACAGCCTATGAAAACCCATTCTGGGCCAATTTCCCCTTTTCTGAGTCTTTCGTGTCAATAGAGAAGCTATAAACGTTTTATGGTATTTGAAGATTTTTTTTTCTTTACCCCAGGACTTAAGTCTTAATCGCATACAAGTTAAATCTTAGGAAGAGGTTCAAAGCGTGAAATAGCATAGAAAGCATCACTGCCTTTGCCTAATCTGAGAGTAACTTTCTTTTTTTTTTTTGAGACGGAGTCTGGCTCTGTCACCCAGGCTGGAGTGCAGTGGCGCGATCTCGGCTCACTGCAAGCTCCGCCTCCCGGGTTCACGCCATTCTCCTGCCTCAGCCTCCCGAGTAGCAGGGACTACAGGTGCCCGCCACCACGCCTGGCTACTTTTTTGTATTTTTAGTAGAGATGGGGTTTCACCGTGTTAGCCAGGATAGTCTCGATCTCCTGACCTCCTGATCCATCTGCCTCAGCCTCCCAAAGTGCTGGGATTACAGACCTGAGCCACTGCGCCCGGCTGCAACTTTCATTTTCTCATGAGTTTTGTCCTGGGAGTTTTCCTAGTACCCTGAGCCCCAGGCAGTAGTAGAACAAATTTAGACTACATTTTTCTGACTTATAGTCTCTGCTTCCAACTCTAAGGGTCTCATTTTTGTATTTATTCAACTAAGCTTGACTTGATATTTTAGACCCTTAAGTGACTCACACCTGTAATCCCAGCACTTTGGGAAGCCCAAGACGGAGGATTGCTTGAGCCTAGGAGTTCCAGATCAGCCTGAGCAACATGGCAAAACCCTGTCTCCACAAAAAAAATTTTTTTAATTTGCCAGGTGTGGCACATGCCTATAGCCCAGCTACTTGAGAGGCTGAAGTGGGAGGATGGCTTGAGCCCAGGAGGTCGAGGCTGCGGTGAGCCACATTTGTGCCACTACACTCCCGCTTGGGTGACAGAGAGACCCTGTCTCAAAAAAAAAAAAAGGCCTTTCTGTCCTCTGAAGGGAGGTACAGTTAACATCTATAATGAACCGGTCACTTTATTGTATTAGAGATACATAATAAAGCTGCAAAATACCAACTAAGCAAGCCTTTCCTTGGGAACATTTGTGCTGCCTTCAAATGACGACCTAGGTCATGGAATTGAGTGTAACTGGGTATGTGGTGTTCTTTTTCATGGGGACTGCCCGATCCATGCTCTGTGGACAATACCTTTTCTGGTAAGCATCACAGGGCTGGCCCATCTGCCGCATCTCTCTGATCAAGCCGTCGAGGATTTCCATCTGGTCATTGGCCTGGGCAAAACACTCATCCAAGTCTCGACTCCGAGTCAGCTGCATTCCATCTCCATACTTCAATTCCTGAAAGAAAGCATTCACATCAAGGAAAAGCTTCATGTGCATTAACGGAAGCAAGAGCTTCCACTGTAAACCTGACAAAAACTGTAAGTTTCCTCACTGAAAATGATCTTATTGAGTTAAGAAGGTAAACAGAGGGAGATTCATGAACCAAAGTTTGTGGACTATCTTTTAAATTTGCTTGGCTTTTAAAGGCACATTTACCGAATGCTAACCTTCCCCTTGCTTCAATATGTTACATGCTGATCTTTCATATTTACACACAACTCTCATCTAATGGGAATTTCACTGTGATAGGGACACTGTACGGTTATGCCAGATGGGGCCTCTTACACACAAACTGAGTTTTTCCTATACCTATGGGAACATAACGTTTTAGTTCTTTTTTTTTTTTTTTTTTTTTTTGAGACAAAGCCTTGCTCTGTTGCCTAGGCCGGAATGCAGTGGTGCGATCTCGGCTCACTGCAACCTCTGCCTCCAGGGTTCAAGCGATTCTTCTGCCTCAGGCTCCTGAGTAGCTGGGGCTACAGGCATGTGCCACCATGCCAGGCTAATTTTTGTATTTTTAGTAGAGACGAGTTTTCACCATGTTGGCCAGGCTGGTCTCAAACTCCTGACCTCAAGTGATCCACCTGCCTCGGCCTCCCAAAGTGCTGGGATTATAAGCGTAAGCCACCATGCCCGACCAATGTTTTAGTTCTTAAAAAGAAGGCTTCTGCCTGGTTAACTGTATTGGGCCAATCAATGTCCTGGTTTTGATGATGACTATAATCATATAAGATGTCACCACTGGGAGAAGCTGGGTACTGAGCAGAGACCCCTCTGTACTATTTTTGCAACTTCTTATGAGTCTATAACTATTTCAAAATTTAGAAAGGGTTTTGTATTTAGAAAAATAAAAACAAAAACAGAAAGCTTCCTCCTCTGCTTCAGTGCCATCTGAAGCAAAATTCTCTGGAATTTTCTATCTGCTGCCTTTACTTGGCTTTAGCCAAATGAACCTCATTTCTCTAAACAGAAATGTTAGCAAATGTGACACTATTTCCCTAACCTGTTTTTATTGCACGTTGATGCATATAAGTAAAAATAAACTGAGAACATGAGGCCATGCAAATTTTCAGAGCTACATGTAAAACGTATCCATAGTCACTACAAATGACTGGTGTGTGTGTGTTCATTATTAAGTCACTGGTTCTACTATTTTGTTTTGTGTAAAGGAATTGGGCCACTGTGAGGAACATTTCAAGGAGTATGTTTCAAATCAGACACTCGAAACAACGAGAACTGGAGCCAAGCTAGTTTGCTGAGCCCCAAATATCTCTAAACATGGACTAAAGTGACATTATTTTTTTAATTGGATAAAGAAACTCAGAACTAGAACCCACACAGTATCTAAATTAAGAAATTAGAACATTAAAACATTATCTAAACAGAACCAGTAAATTCATTTGGTTAAAATCTGTTTCAAATGTAGGTTATTTAAAAGGGGTGCTTTGTCATGAGGCAGATTCCAGATGTAACCTTGATACCGATGTCAGCATTAGGGAGACTTCGCTGAAAAGATTCAGTAACTCAGGAAAGGGATAGAAAAGATGGCTGTGGCCCCACCATTCTCTATTCTGTTTTTAGCACACTCGGAGCAAAGGTGAATGCTAGTGTTTTAAAATGAAGACTTTACACAGCAAATACCACGAACTCCATGATTTCTAATCTGGATTAGATGAGATCCTAGGATGTCTCAGTTATCTCAAGAAACATCTCAAGTTTCTCGCAAATGTTACCATTTCTCCTCAATTTTCCACTGCCTATTTTTCCACATTTTTCTGTTTCCTGGATAGAACTGTTATCTCAATATAGTCATTTTCCCTGAAAAAAAAAAAATCATCCTAAATTGATGGTGCACATGAAGATCCATCCCAGCCCAGGCACAGAAACATGCCAGGCTGCATTTCTCAGAATGGAAAGTATCAAAAAGTCACGTAAATCATAAATTGCTTTATTTCCAAAAAGGTGGCAATCTGTAATGTAAACATTTGTTGGGGGACGACGGAGAAGTGTTTGAAAGCTGGTTCCCATTGTTAAACCAACATTACAAATAGGTTAAGAAGACACACATCTCTCTGTAGTCTGGTCTGAAAAACAGCATCTCTAAACACTCCGTGACAGAGGTCAGTGAATAGGGTGGCCCTGGGCAGCAGAAGCTAACCGGAGCACAGCTGGGTGTGGCCGAGGCTTTGGGAGAAGCGATGGGAACAGAGAAAGCTTACGGGCTGCACGATGAGCTCTGCTCGCATCAAGCAGTCGGAGCAGCTCTGCAGCAGCTCCTGGATGGTGTTCTGGTTCTGGTGCCTGGACATCGTGCCGGTTTGACTAAGGAGGCAAACACAAATAAACCAGACATAAAATAACTTAATTCAATTCTGAAAGAATTTCAAACTTGCAAAAGTTGCAAAAATGGGACAAAACCACTCCTGTGAGACCCTTTACCCGGAATCCCAATTGTTAACATTTTCTTATGTTTCCTTCATCCCCCTTCTCCACTCTCCATAGATGTGTGTGTATTTATCTATGTGTATATATTATTGTTTTCGGAACCATTTGAGAATAACCATGCCCTTCTACCGCCAAATATTTCAGCATGTATGTATCTCTGTATACATATTATTTTTTTCTGAATCATTTGAGAATAAACATGCCTTTTTAACCCCCAAATATCTCAGCATATCATTCCTAAGGATAAAAACATTCACTTATATATAACCACAAAACAATGATCAAAATCAGAAAATTCACAATTGACACGAACAATTTTCCAATTAATAGAACTTGTTCAGATTTCACCAATTAGCCCAATAATGTCCTTCACAGCAAGTTTTCCCCTCCCAGGTCCAGGATCCAATCCAGACATATATCTCTTTGAGTTATAAAAACACACTTCCGGCAATGACAATGACACAGAGCTATTTCAGCTTCACTCCTGCTTCATCCCACAGCGGTCCCTAATGACAGTCCCCAACACCACAAGTCCCTCTGCAGGAAGACCTCACGGTGTCAGACACAGAGCATGAAGATTTCACTGGCAAGTCTGGCTGAAGGAAAGGTAGGAGAGGAGAAAAAAGCTTACACTACAAAAGTATTGACCAGACACAGTGGTTCACGCCTGTAATCCCAGTGCTTTGGGAAGCCAAGGCAGGAGGACTGATTAAGTCCAGAAGTTGGAGACCAGCCTGAGCAACAAAGCAAGACCATGTCTTACAAAAAAAAAAAAAAAAAAAAAGATTGTTTTTAAATTAGCCAAACATGGTGATGCGTGCCTGTAGCTCTAGCTACTCAGGAAGCTGAGGTGGGAGGATCACTTGAGCCCACGAGTTGGAGGCTGCGATGAGTTATGATCACACCACTGTACTCTTGCCTAGGTGACAGAGTGAGACCCTGTCTGTAAAAAAAAAAAAAATACACACACACACACACACATATATATATTCTGTAATTCCTGTAAAAGACAATAATGGTTTTTTAAAAATCATGGTGTGAAGAAAGTGATGGAAAATTTAAATACATTATCTTTATTGCAAAACAAACCCATTCTCCTTTCAAGATGTTCCTAGAATACCTATTTTTCTCTACAATGAAGCTCATTCAATGTACATTCCAAATGAGACACTTTTCTGGAAGACTCCTAGAAGAAACCTTAAAACAACAGTGGTGTTGACGAAAAATGTTGCAGACTGTCTGTATCTTAAAGAAAGAGATGACAGAGTTTCATTTGCTCTTCAAGCAAGGCATAACCGAAATCTGGCTTTTAAATCTACCAAGATGTACTATGCCACAGCACAGCCCACTGTAGTTTGGTTTCAGAGAAGTTTAAAGCAGACCAAGTGATTATTTAACATCTGTGAAAAGTCCTCACGGATGTGCTACAAGAAATTGGCTCTTCCTACCCAGTCCTTCAGTCAGGGCCAGCCTGAGCCTGCTTTTATCTGATGCCTGTCTAACCAACTGGATATTGTGTGTGTGTGTGTGTGTGTGTGTATGTGTATGTGTGTGTGTGTTTTAAAGAAAGAATTTCACCGTTTAAAAAAAAAAGTTTGACAAACAATGGCTGCATTATGCATAGATGGGATAAGACCACAGTAATGTGGGAGTTCTTCGCAGCACCTGCCTGCACTGTCTCACCATAGGAAAGCACTTTCTTTTTTGGCCACCCATTTGGGGTTCCTCCCTGCAGGCAAGACTCCCCAACAAGCCAGGACTAGATGAATGTGGGTGAGGAGCCCAGACCTCCCTGGGAACTACTCCCCAAAGAAGACACAGGCTCCTCCAGGCAGGTAAAAGTGAGGTGGTGCCAGAGTCATCCACCTCTCAAAACCAGAACTGCCCCCACCCATCACCAACGCAACCAGTCTCTGTCTTCCACTCCAGATCACACAGGAAATGAGGTCCATTTCTCATACTGCTGAGATATAAGCAAGATCACATGTGTTGTCCTAACTTGTACAGAATTCCAACTGACTTAGAACACCGTCCAAAACATATCTGTTATAAAACAGAGGAAAGAAATTCGAGAGACAAAGGAAAACATTAAGAAACCCAGCAACCTCACTTAGAACCCTAGGATGAATTAAAAAATTAGGAAGGTCCTGTGTAATTATTTTTATTTTCTTTATTGAAGGGACATAGGAATACCTTTATTCTGAAACATTAAGAAATTCTGTTCAGCAATTTGGCTCCAAGGGTGATTCCCACAAAGAATGCCAGTTCCAAGCAGATAAATGAAAGAGCTGTCTCTTAGCACAATGGAAAGTCAGAGTTTCCTAAATGATTTAATAATGTGTGCTGCTGTAAAAAGGATCACAAACTGAGCTATAAGATGAGGGTGGGGCACGCCTGTAATCCCAGCACTTTGGGAGGCCAAGGTAAACGGATCGCTTGAGCTCAGCAGTTCAAGACTAGCCTGGGCAACACAGCATAAACCCCAGCTGTTAAGAAAACAAAATGATGGAGGCAGGGGAAACTGGGTGAGGGTACACACAAACTTTGTACTATTCTGTAACTTTTCTACAAATCTAAAACTATGGTAGAATTAAAATGTATTAAAAAACAGAGACAGGGAGGACAAACACAATTGTTCATTCACAATTATGAATGAACGCACTGAATTGTGTGAATGCTTTTATTCACACAATTGTGAATGAATGCACCGAAGTGTACATACACCTTTTTAAAAGTGAATTTATGAGACCAAATTCATTTGACCACAAAATACAAAACTCACCAGCTTCTTTTCACCCAAGAACTTAGACTAGTTAGTTATACAACAGTTAGAAATGAATTACATCCAGGATAAAGGAGGTAAGGCAACCAAACATTGGCTTAAAACATTGGTGGGTTTTCTCTATGTTTTAATTCTCTCCCCCTAGTTTTAGAAGACATTCCTATTTCTCTAGAGATCAGTTGGCATCCTATAAAGAGAAGACACCTTACCTGCCTCCCCTTGCCTACCCATATTTGAACTTAAAAAAAACAAACAAAAAAAACAGGTAACTTCATATGCTGCTAATAATACCAAATAAATTCTTCGTGCTTTTCTAAAGGATTTCCCTATGTTCTTCTTCCCCGCCCCCCACCCCGAGATGGAGTCTTGCTCTCTCACCCAGGCTGGAGTGCAGTGGTGCGATCTCGGCTCACTTCAACCTCCGCTTCCCAGGTTCAAGTGATTATCCTGCCTCAGCTTCCCGAGTAGCTGGGACTACAAGCATGCACCACCACACCCAGCTATTTTTTTTGTATTTTTAGTAGAGATGGGGTTTCACCATGTTGGTCAGGCTGGTCTCAAACTCCTGACCTCAAATGATCTGCCCGCCTCGGCCTCCCAAAGTGTTAGGATTACAGGCGTGAGCCACTGCGCCCTGTCTCATATGTTCCTGATATCCACTAAAACATTTAAATGTTTTGCATGGCATGTTAGTAAATAAATTAACAACTGCATAGGAATGGGGAATGCACAAAAATCTAATCCTTTAAAGGGTTGAAAAAATAAAAAGCTAAAGTGTTGGAACAATGAAATAAAGAATCTTTGATATCACTATTTGTCTATTGGGAAGTGTGATCTGCTTAACCAAATTTCATCATATACACAACTTTTCAAGACTGCATCTGATCCTTAAAACAAGGTCTACTTCTATCTTTCATCTGCAAGAATCCAACTTCAGTCTTAGGTGTGGCCAAGAATTCCCTTAGGAAACAGACTGAGGCGAGAAAGGGAACTAGGTATACACCTCGTGAATGACTCAGCCCATCAAAACAAGACAGAGGGAGACTCAGGCCAACTAAGGTATAGGGAATCCACCTTGACAGGTCAGTTTGCTTGTCTTAGCCCAGTTAAGAATCCACACAGAACTCGCTGTACTTAATCAGGGAAGAAGTTTGGGGAAAGGATTTCAACCCATCAAGTCAGGCTGATGTCAGACAGACACCAGCTGTATGTGTAGCACTGGATTCTTCAGCACAAGAGCCAGGAGAGCTTGCTTCAGGAAACATGCCTATTTTTTTTTTTTTTGAGGAGTCTCACTCTGTCGCCCAGGTTGGAGTGCAGTGGGACAATCTCAGTTCATTGCAACCTCCACCTCCTGGGTTCAAGTGATTCTTCTGCCTCAGTGTCCCACATATCTAGGATTACAGGCACACTGCCACCGCGCAAAGCTAATTTTTGTATTTTTAGTAGAGACAAGGTTTCACCAAATTTTGGCCAGACTGGTCTCAAACTCCTGACCTCAAGTGATCTGCCCACCTTGGCCTCCCAAAGTGCTGGGATTACAGATGTGAACCACCGCACCCAGCCAGGAAAAGCATGTTTTTAAAAGCTGTAATTCAAACCTTTCTAAGTCAGATTTTATATATATATATTTTTTATTGACTACATAATTTTAGATTTTTTTTAATCTCAGAAATTTCTATCTCCATCTGTTGGGCTAAATGGTATGTAAGATTTCTTTACCTCATTCATTCTGTAACTCAATTTTAGGAAACCACCAAAGTCATTCTTCCTTACTGAAAATAATACAAATGTCTATGTTAAGTTCATGGTAAATAAATATACTCATGGTAATTGAATTAAATTTAATTCATATAGTACAGTTTGGGAAAATGCAAAATTCTATTATGTATAAATAAATAATTTTAAAATGATGTACTTACTAACAAGTGTATAAAAATTTTGTTTAACCCCTAGCCTCAAATAAATTTTTAATACTGCTACATATGGGTGGTTAGGGGTTAAGAGATTTTCAAATCATGTTATGAATTAAAGTAACAAACCATGAAGTTCAATTTTTAAATCCCATTTTGGTGGCACAGAAGATGGCAGATGTCATGTGCTTTCCTTAAAAAAAAAAAAAAGAAAAAGAAAATAACTCATTTGGGTCAAATTTATCAAAAGAATATTGACTTCTAAACCAAAGTAATAGGTGCCCTTTAAAAAAATAACTCATCCTTAAAAGTTTTTAACTCTTCTGAGAGATAAATGAGTCAGACTACAAAGAACCTACCTGTACATATTTTTTTTAAAGTTCATGCTAAAACTTGTTTAAACAAGAAAGGTTTCCAAATATTTGCACAGAGAGCCCTTCACCGGTGGTTAAAAAGAAAACAAGTTCTGCATTCTAATCCAAAGACGGGCCACATGAATGTGTGAACAGTATTACCAAGATTTCAAGGTTTTATTTTACTACCTTTGAAAAAAATTTTTCTTTAAAAATAGGACTCCAAAACTAGCTGTCCTAAGGCATTAGCTTTACATGTGTTCCCAAAAATATTATTTTTAAAAATACAAGATAAGGTTGGGCGCCGCGGCTCATGCCTGTAATCCCAGCACTTTGGGAGGCAGAGGCGGCCTGATTGCTTGAACCCAGGAGTTTAAGATCAGCCTGGGCAACATGGCAAAACCCCATCTCTACAAAAAAAAATATATAAAACTTAGCTGGGCGTGATGACGCACGCCTGTAAGTCCCAGCTACTTGGGAGGCTGAGATGGGAGGTTGAGATGAGATGGTTTTACCTGGGAGACAAAGGTTGCAGTGAGCCAAGACTGCACCACTACACTCCAGCCTGGGCAACAAGAGCGAAACTCCGTCTCAAGAAAAAAAAATTCATTAAACACCCTGTATATACATCAGCTGAAATGCCGTGTTACCATCCTTCAAAAGTTCAAAACTTCAAAAGTTACAGCCTTCTGCATGGAGCTTTCCATATCACACCTATGCATCCTCTCCTCTCTTGCATTAGTTTATACACACCTGGCTACGTGCTCCTGGAGAGCAAAGTCCCACATCTTAGTCATCTTGGACTCCTGCAAACACTTAACCTAACAACATAAGGTTCTGCACACAAAAGGTACTCAATGCATGTTTGTTTGGCTTAGTAAAGTGGAAGAGAAACAAGGCAAACAAAAGACCGATCTGAAGATATTTTGGCTCATCGCATTACCCTGATTTCAAAGCTCAACCAGAGAGCACAGCTGTCCCCTCCCCACTCCCACTCCAGCAGTGAACAAACATGGTGGATGTTTTTCTCTATAGATTTTAGAAAGGCAGCCTCCTTTGATCCTGCATTTTGTCTTCGCCCAGGAGCTACAGAAACAGTTCTCTAATAAAAGTTCTGCTTCTTTTCCAAGCGGTTTTCTTGATTTTCACACTGAGTGTTTGGCAGATTGTGTTTGCGGGGTAGTGGAAAACTGATCACATATCATTAACTTCAGAAGGGCTTTGAAGTAGGGCACAGTTGGAGTCCACGCCCAGCTCAGCCACTTCCAGTTATACAGCCAGTGACCTTGAGCAACTTAAAGTGACATCCACTGGCAGTGCCTGGAGCTTCTGCCTCTAGGACAGGTAGAACACCCCCATCCTGGGGCTGAGGTGAGGCTCAGAGGGGCACTGCAGAGGCAGAGATAGCTTTTACTTGCGGAGGCTGCTGCTGTTGTTATGGTTCTGAAATTTCTTTCTTTTTTTTTTTTTCATGGAGTCTCACTCTGTCACCAGGCTGGAGTGCAGTGGCACGATCTCAGCTCACTGCAACCTCCACCTCCCGGGTTCCAGCGATTCTCCTGCCTCAGACTCCTGAGCAGTTGGGACTACAGGAGCACACCACCATGCCCGGCTAATTTTTGTATTTTTAGTAGAGACAGGGTTTCACCATATTGGCCAGGCTGGTCTGGAACTCCTAACCTTGTGATCCACCTGCCTCGGCCTCCCAAAGCGTTGGATTACAGGCATGAGCCACCACACCCAGCTGAAATTTCATTTTTGTGTTTTGTCTTTGCCCCAGTCCACAACTTTAAGGATGTCCCACAGCAAAATGGGGGTGGGGTGAAAAGAAAAAAAAGAGAAAGAGGAGAAGGAAGTAATGGATTGGGTATTAAGTGTGAGGTATTTTCAGGAGTTCCTAAGGTTCCTTACAAAACTCAAATATAACTGAGACAATTCATAGAGAGTGATACACGTTAACAGCACGAAAGAAACTTATTGAGGGTAAGAAAATTCAAAGGCCAGGTGCACTGGCTCTTGCCTGTAATTCCAGTACTTTAGGAGGCCAAGGTGGGAGGATTGCTTGAGCCCAGGAGTTTAAGACCAGCCTGGGCAAGATAGTGAGATCTTGTCTCTACAAAAAAAAAATTTTTTTTAATTAGTTGGGTATGGTGGCGCATGCCTGTGGTCCTAGCTACTCGAGAGGCTGAGGTGGGAGAGTCACTTGAACCTGAGTGGTCAAGACTGCAGTGAGCTATGATCATGCCACTGCACTCCAGCCTGAGCCACAGAGCAAGACCCCATCTCAAAACAAACAAACAAAATGTAATTCCAAGCAGAACCTTAGATCTGTTTGCTGCAGCTTCTCACTAAACTGTCTTCATTTTCATGAAATGTGGATTTCACATTCATGAGCCCTTCCAGCCCCAGATGTCGGTGGCGAGGCATACATTATTGGACTGCACTCGTATTTTACAAGATGTCACCCCAAATGAGCAGCTCATGTCTGAGTCTTGGGATCTGTGGGGCCATGGCTTCAAATTCAGAACCACACCTGAACGTTTTCAAGTGGCAGGGCCACTGGGACCAGCCCAGCAGGAGGGAGATGGAGAAAATCAAGGGGTGTGGCACTGCTCCCAGCTGCAGCAACAAGGCCTCCAGACTGAAACCACTCCTTCGAGAACCTCCTGGTCTGGAAAGACTGGTTAGCTGAGAGTCAAGACGCACTCCCCAAGTCTCACACCCAAGCCCTCCTTTGCTCCACCCTGAGAAGTCAGCATGAGGCATCAGGGGCATCAGCAGTTTTCCCCTTTCCAAGACATTTCCATTACCTGAACAATGAAATTATGCCCATATTTAGAGAAAAAAAATGACTGTTGACAGCTGTATTGTCCCATTAAATAGATCTGACTAACAATCAGTTGGCTTAATGCAGAATCAACTTGAGTTTCTTTTTTCCTAAGCAGATAGAAACTCTACAAGAGTATTAATGAAAGAATACAATGATTATGAAATATTTCACAGGAATGCAGGCTGAGGAATTCAACAGATCCAAATAAGTAATAACTCAGATCGAAAAGGGTTTGCAAGTAGAAAAGGTAAATTCTCACACTGCAGGTTTAATCTTCTCTTGGGTCCTTGTGGTATACTGGATTCAAATCTAGCTTAACCACTTAACTAGTTGTGTGACCTTAGGCAAGTCATTTAAATATTTTAACCTCAGTTTCCCATCTGTAAACTGGGAAGTTTGTTATGAGGCTTGAGATAACAAACATACTATACCAGGCACATCACCGTGTGTTTGCCGGGTAATGGTAACTATTATTAACCACAGACCTGATATTTTTATAAAATATACAAGTTAAATTTAATAATCATGTAAATGTTACCTGCCATATACTAAGCTAAACTAGATCTTGCTTTGCAATCGTTTCCCAGAAAAGCGTTTAGACTATCTATGCTATGAGTCACTCGAGCTCTGGGCCTGTTTTCTCAGACTCTCCCTTGCCTGTCGCATCCAATTCTTAGCTGAAGCTGTCACTCCACCTTGGCAATACCTACTTTCCCATCCACCGCCCTCACCCTGGTTCAGACTTTCATTCCCTCCCTCCTTCACTGGTGCAATGGCTTCCTTAAGCCAATGCCTAAACAGTCCAGAAGCTCAGTTATGATCGTCTAACTTCCCTGCTCCTCCAATGGAAGAGACTTTCAATGGCTTCAGTGAAAACCTGCACCAGCTTCCCTCTGCCTATCCAAATCCCTCTCCAGGGCATTCAAGGTTTCCAATGCCTTGGTCAAAGAGGATGCTTCCTCCTTTCACCTTACTGCCTCCCTGCTCAGAGCGAATGCTCAAAAAGGAGATCACTCCACAGGCTTTGCAGACTTTTCTCAAGCTCTTCTCTCCCCCGGAAGGCTCTCTGCCCACCCATCTTGACGCAGCTGAAATCCTCCAAAGTCCAGTTCGACATCACTTCCCTTATAAAGTCTTCCCAGTGCCCCCACGACAGATGTTCTCTCACCTCCTTGTGACGTCTCTGAAGTCATGTACACCCCTCCTGGGCATTCCGCTTTTGTGTGCTAGTCTTCGTGTACTTATCCTTGGAAGGGCCTACGCTCCTTTCAAGACTATAGATTTCCACCTCAATCTCCCCTGACACAACACAGAGTGCAGCCGATGCTCAGTAAACACTTGCTGAATGAAGGACTTAATGGAATGTGGGATACTTTCATGGTGTAATTACAGGCCTGTCCATTCTAAAAGTCAGGCTGTGAAGGCACAGGGAAAACCAAGGTGAGGATCCTTGGGTCCTCAGGCCAACCCAGCCATAAGTGGATTCTGGGATCTTGGGCACGTCCTCAGCTTCCTGTCTCTAAAGTGTGCATGTGGGGTTTCTGCCTAGGCTAAGTGATCCTTAGGGGCCCCCTGCTCTAAAATTCAGGCAAATGGACCTGTTTGTCTCATGGTAAGAAATAAGCTTCTCTTAAAACCTAATTTAAGACTAACTTTAAAATGTTTATGAAATAATGATCACATGTATCTCAGTTTTGAAATCATGAGATCTGAAGAAAAATAAGCATTAATATTATAACCACATATTTCTGAAGCTTAATGACTATTTTCCGCTTTTAATCCTCCCACAAATCCACCCTTTGATGGGTGAAAGATCTAACTGTGAGGCTTTGTTACTTTGATAACAAATTTCACTACAGATTTGTAATTTGTTTTAATGACAGGAATAAGACTAGAGTAATTCTGCTGTAATTGAAAACAGTATTAATATAACATCCTATCCAAGAAGAATCCAAAATTTACATTTCAAGACATGTACATGTCTATTATTTCATTATCAAGGTTGTAACATTTACCAAATGTTAACAAAATTAAGTAGCTGCAGATTCAATTCAATCTAAAATAAAGACACAAAGAACAGGCGGGTGGTAGGGGAAAAAAAGGAGATTACGATACAGTGAGATCTAATACTGTCCTAAAAATGGGTAAGTGCTGTTCGTGGAAAGGACAGAGAGAGGGAGAGAGCTGTTTTAAAGTCATTTTCAAAGGAAAACTAAGAGTTGGGCCCTCTACACATTCAAATTACTTTATTTAGGGAAGGGCTAAATACAAAACACTCAGCTCGAAAATCACCAATCTATTAATACTTCAGCCATAAATAGCAGTTTTTGAAATAAATGAGTTTAAAGTCAACCAATAGTTTTTATACTAGTTTTGGAGCTTAAAAAAAAAAGAAAGAAAGAAAAGAAGAAAACCACAAAAACCTTTATTTAGAAAATCTTCGGGTCAGAAAAATACTTATGAAATTTAATCATTATTCACTTAGCAGAGGGCAGTGGCTCCCTTGGGCATAGAGGGCACCCTGCTTCTACAAAGTGCATGCCACGGCCAAACATATCCCTCCACACAAAACCAGAATGCCACCAGAAAAACTGCGACATGCCCTGTCTTCAGCCAGTCGCTATTATTTGAAAACGCAGCAGTCAGCATTTGTGGGCGATTTTGTAGTCAGTAGCACCATTGCAGGCTGGGACAGGCTCGGGAGGAAACTCCATTGCCAGGATCCCCAGAAAGAATGACCGCCTCCCAACTCAAGCCCTGAGCCTGACGCCCTGCTGCCAGGCAGAGCAACATTAATGAGGAGAGAAAACATCCTTCCTCAAAGTCAGGTAATTTTTCACTTGGGTCTCTTTCCCCTTCCCAGAGATGGGAGACTTGATAAGTTTTATAAGTAGGCTTTAAGTTGGAAAAACAGAACACAAGAAATGATACTACACGATGAAAAAACATGGAGCCTGCCCAAAATTAAATGTTTCAGTGAGGAATCCTAACAAAACATGTATCTTGATGCAGTTCATTAACCAATTAATTTATTAAAGTTTTACTTCTCTACAAAAGGTATAAGAAACCAAGGGAGTGAAATATTCGATTAATAATACTGATTATTGTCTATTTAAAAGATAAGAAATCCAGGCTAGCAAAAGCATAGTTACAAATAATAATCAAAATAAATACTTGGTTCATAAAAATGCCAAAAAGAGCTGCTAAAGAATCCTTCACATTCCATTCTGACTTGGATTTAAACTATGTGTAACCCGCACATTTAAAGGATAGATGTGCGTCTCAAATCCTGGAGGACTGCGAGAGAAAATTTAAATTTCAGATTTAAATGGCTGGCAAAATTTTAAAACAAATGTAATGAATTCCCAACTTTTCATTCCTCCTATTGCTTGGCACATTTTCCCTGGAAATCCCCAGACACATTTTGTTCAGGAAACAAAGAACTCCCAAGATTGAGACAATTCTTTGCTAACTCAAAAAAATAAAAAAATAAAAAAAATTAAAAACCAGGTGAAATAGATTTTCAGGATGCTCCAGAAATAAATGAATCCAAGCAGCATACAGGTTGCAACTCGAGTAGTCCCTGCCTTCAAAACTGCTTGCAAAACAAAACTGCCCTGGAGCGCATTCAGGTTGCTCCTCCCAGGCCTAGGGCCGCAACGCCTGGTAAATAACGTCCCGACGCTCAGCCTCTTTCCCAAAAGCCCAACGTGGGAAGAACTAGCAGGGGGCGGGGAGGTGGCGCGGGCTGCAAAACGCGCATCGCTCACGTGGGCATCTAGAGTCCAGCTCCCGAGACCTGGGACAGGGTCTCTCCCCACCCACCCAAACGACGCCCTCGGTCTGTTTCCGCGAGGATCCGGAGAAGCTGACCCTCTCAGCGGGGGGTCTTCCCCGGGCACCTGGGCCAGGGCGGGCCCCCAGCGTCGTCCTCCCCCCTACACTCCCCTGCCCACACATTCTGGATCAAAGCAGACGCGCGGCTGGCGCTCTGCGATCTAAGGCACACTGGGGTCTTTCATCCGGTGTTTTTAAAACGGAGGAAACAAAAGGCTCAGAGGCAGGGCCACAGGTGCGCTCGCCCGCAGGACTGCGGCGCGGACGACCGAGGGGAACAGGCCGAACTTTGAGCGCCGGGCCCGGCAGCCACCCCGGCGGGCAAGTTTCGTTTGCGGGACAGGGGAAGCCGAAGCGGGGCCTCCTCGGGACAGGACCCCGCGCCGCCCGGACGTGCAGCCTTCATACAAACGTCCTCGGGTGGCCGAGGAGTCCAAGAACCGCCGCAGTCGTGGTCTCGGGGTTACCGGGGATTGGGGGTGAGCGGGTAAAGACCGCGGAGCCCCGAGCACCACTCGGCCACCAGATAGTGCCGGGGCCCCGCTCCTTTCCTCTTTTACATTGATTACGGTTGGAGAGGTTGGGTTTTGTGGTCGCAGGCCCACCTCCCCTGACCTCCCATTCGCCGGCTGGGACAAAGGCGACTGCAGCCGAGTCCGGCAGGCAGGGGACAGCCCCGCGCTGGCCCGACGCCCCCTCTGACCACCTGCCCGGGCTCGCGGGAGGGGAGAAAGGTAGGACCGAGTCCCCGCTCGCAGGACAGGGCCAACCTGTCCCTGCACGCGTCAGGACACCCGGGTCCTGCTCCCAGCGCGGCCGGGAAGCTCTTTCGGGACCTGGGGCAAAAAACCTTTCCACCTTCGGGACTCGAGTCTCCCCGTCGCCCAGAGGAGGAAGGTCCCTCGTCCCGCGCGCCCCGCAGCCCGCGCTCTCCGGGCAGGTACCCACCAGTAGCCGTCCGAGTTCTGGTCGGTGATCACGCCGCGCCGCGAGTAGTAGATCCTGCTGGTGCCCCCGCCGCCGCTGGTCATCTCGTAGCGCAGGTCCGGGCCAGATTCGGCGCGGGTCATGCGGCCCAGAGTGTTGATCCGCGGGTGGGAGCCTCCGTTGCAGCTCATGTCGGCGGGCAATCGGGAGAGCGGCTCAGCGCCGAGGCATAAGCGAGGCGGGCCGGCGCGGAGAAGGCGGAGGGGGCCAAGGACAGGCGGACGGCCGGGGAACCGGGCGGGAGTGCGGGGGGCTCGCGAGGTCGCTGCTCGCTACCTGGGCCCTCCCGAGGCCGCTGCGAGCGCGGAGACGGCGACGGGCCGGGGGCAGGAGCGGGAGGAAGAGCTGTGGCTCGAAGGGCTGCAAGGGCGCAGAGGAGCTGCGTCGGGGCTGGGTGTTGGTGTTGGTCGGCGGCGGCGCGAGTCTCCTCCCCGCTGGCACCGGGCGCCGAGGCCACACCTGGCCGGTTTCTTCCCAGGGCGGGGTGCGGCCGCCGCGCCTTCCCCGCCCCCCCGCGGGTGTCACCGACGCGCTCCGACCGCCCCTCCCCACCTGCGCCCGCCGCCCGCCGCCCGCGGCTCCGCCCTGCGCCACCGAGGCCTGAGTAACGCCGGGCGGGGTGGGGTCCCCGCGACCCGAGCGCCCTGGGCGCGGCCACCGCGAGGAGGACTTGCGCTTGCGGGGGCCGCTGCGCTCTGCGCTGGGGCCGCTCGGGCGGGGAATGCTTGGCCCGGCTTTTGAGGATTTCCTTGGTCCCCGGGCGCAGATAGCTGGAATGGAGGGGCCTCTCGATTGGAGAGTTACTGGTCAAATATTTACTTTTGTTCATCACTGGAAACGCTACCTACCACGCATTGACTAGAACCACAGTGAGGAGGGAACGTTTTAGATGATAGAGTTTTGTTTGGGGGCTTGTTCTGTTTTGTTTTATTCCAGGAATTCAGGAAATTGCCTCAGAAGTCCGATTTCTGATGTGTAAAACCTTTTTTTACAGAAAACCACGACTTCCTGGAAAAGTCTTCCCCGTAAATATTAATCTCTTTGGCATAAAGAGGAAAACACTACAGCTATTTTTTCATGGGATAACATAAAAATATAGGTTCCAATTTATTTTATCTTTTCCCTTTCGATGCTCTTTTTAAACGAGGAGTAAAGATTTCAACTCCAGGTCCAGTTTCCAAATTTTGTACCAGAACCTTGCGGATGCTTGTCTCTCGCGCCCTTCTCCGCAGACCCAACCCTCTCCGGAACTCAGAGCTGTTCACCCAAGTCAGCGGCGGAGGCCTCCTGGGACTTGAGCCTGAGGGTGGCAAAGAACCCTAGACAGAGATCAGCTTGGTACCGATGAGTGACACGGAGCTTGAACATTCCAGCGACTTGCTCCAGAGCCACTCCCAGTTAAGAGGCTGAGTGTTATCTACACCGTAGGCTCCACGAACCGAACCGGGTTTGGATACAGACACAGTCACACCATCCATGAAAAGCTGTTTCTATAATATGGAAAACTGTTAAATGACGCTTTAGTAAAAGCCATTTAAAGATCTTTCTAATAAATTTTTCATCTTTCCAAACAATGCCGCTAATTACCTTCTGATAAAATGCGTTTCCAAAATGTTTATGAACTGAAAACAAAAATAAAAAACTACATTTTCCTTTTTTTTTTGAGACAGAGTCTCGCTCTGCCGCCCAGGCTGGAGTGCAGTGGCCAGATCTCAGCTCACTGCAAGCTCCGCCTCCCGGGTTCACGCCATTCTCCTGCCTCAGCCTCCTGTGTAGCTGGGACTAGAGGCGCCCGCCACCTCGCCCGGCTAGTTTTTTGTATTTTTTAGTAGAGACGGAGTTTCACCGTGTTAGCCAGGATGGTCTTGATCTCCTGACCTCGTGATCCGCCCGTCTCGGCCTCCCAAAGTGCTGGGATTACAGGCTTGAGCCACCGCGCCCGGCCAAAAAAACTACATTTTCATGTTGTAAAGAGAGTGGGGGGGACTTTCTAAAATGTGTCATATTATAGCATTTCTCATGACACCTTGACCCTTTAAGGCATAATTTTTGACAAAATGTCTTGTTCTTTTTCTTTTTACAGCTGAACGTCTTAAATTCAAGGAGTAAACACATATAATGAGATGAAAGTTTATCACTGTTAGCACAACCAATAATTTGCATCGTAGTCTCAATTTCCTCGAATCTTTAATAAAAGCAAAGTGGGCAAGTGTTTAAATGATTATGCAGATTGAGTACCCCTTATCCAAAATGCTTGGGACCAGAAATATTTTGGATTCTGGATTTTCTCGGATTTTTGGTATATTTGCATAGACGTAATGAAAGATCTTTGGGGATAGAACTCAAGCCTAAAAAGGAAAGTTATTAATGTTTTCTGTATACCTTATACACATAGCCCGAAGGGAATTTTATACAATATTTTAGATCATTTTGTGCATGAAACAAAGTTTTGTCTGCATTTTGACTACAAGGCATCACATGAGGTCAGGTGTGGAATTCACCACTTGTGGTCATCATGTCAGTGCTCAGAAAGTTTGGATTTGGGAGCATTTTGGATTTCAGATTTTCAGATTAGGGATGCTCAACCTGTGCAAACACTGATGTATAGACAAGACAGTGGTTTTTCTCAAACAGAATCAATGGCTGGAAGTCAGCCTCTGCACAAACAGCCCATGATATCCATTGGTGGAGAAGAGAAGTACATGCATGGAGGGAAGTGCATAAGGTACAAAATTTCATTTAGGATGCTTTCCCTCTGTGCATCTCATTTATTCAGCAAATAATTATAACCTAGGATATGGAAATACTCTACAACATACAAAGATAAATAGGGTCCAGTCACTGCCCTTAAACATGTTATAGTAAAACTTTGATTTAAGAAATTCAGGGGCCCGTGCGGTGGCTCACACCTGTAATCCCAGCACTTTGGGAGGCCAAGGCGGGCAGATCACCTGAGGTCAGGAGTTCGAGACCAGCCTGGCCAACATGATGAAACCCCATCTCTACTAAAAATACAAAAATTAGCTGGATGTGGCGGCAGGCGCCTGTAATCCTAGCTACTTGGGAGGCTGAGACACGAGTATCGCTTGAATCCGGGAGGTGGAGATTGTATTGAGCAGAGATCGTGTCATTGTACTCCAGCCCGGGTGACAGATCAAGACTCCATCTCAAAAAAAAAAAAGTAGTTTAATATGTCATAAAGTATCAATTACATACTCAAGGCAAAAAATAATAAAAAAGGAAGGATAATTTCATGATAACTTCTACACTTTGTAAAATTATTTTATTTGTTTCATGACTGCTTGAAAACCTGAAAATTTAATACTTGTTTTTGTTTCTTCCAACAAAAATACGTTTGCTTTATTCAATGCGTACACTTTTTTTTGGCACTACTTGGTACAGATCTTGATTATTAATGCCATACAACTTTATATCATTTGTTTATGGGAGACAAGCAATATGCATAGTTTTGCTAAAAGTGTAAATTATCTTTGAAACAATAAAATATATGTAAGTTAAAAAAAAAAAATCCGGGATTATTCTTCTCTAATGTGTAATAAAAAGGCCACACAATTGCACGGTAGAATTATCCTTTAAAAAAAAAATCTATAAACCACCCCCCAGTGGTAACAAAAGCTCTTCTTAGCCAAGGGGCGCCTTTGGGTCATAGGAACCAGGATCCACACAGACCCAAACACCACCCAGACTCATAAAACTGTTCAATTTGCAGGCAAAACAGAGGAGGAGGTGAAGAGCCCACATCACCAATCACACCTCTGGCTGCGTTGCTTCCTCGCCCATCTTACTGCTTCCTGGGCTTCTCCAGGCATCCCGAAGAACACGAATGGCTTCCAGTTACCAAACTTGCCTGCTCTCATTTATCTTTCTCTAAGGGTGATAAAGAAAGATAAGAGGATAAAATAAATAGATTGACATGCCCGACAGATGGAAACCCCCCACCTCAACACACACACATGCACATGCACGCACACACATCAGTTATATAGGCTGGCTCATCACACAATGAAGAGCTAGGGTAACTTGCCCATAGTTATCATCTTAGTGCTACAATTTACTTGGACAAGAGCTCAATTTCTTCATGCGTTATAATGGAAATAACACTTGTTCTGCCAACCTTCCAAATCCACAGTGAGGTCAAATGAGATAAAATACTTGCACATTCTTGAACACTGTGAAACATATAAAGCTCCATAAGGTACTACCTGTTAAGCCAAAAGTTCTTTGCTGGATGTGAAATTTTAACTGTTAATGTTCCTGTCTTTATCCCATGTGTAAATCAGTAAACCTCCCTCTTGGAGACATTTAACATGCATTCATTGAAAAAGCAGCTATTGAACATCTACGACGTTACACAACAGATTCAATGCTAGACACGTGAAGATGAATAAGGCATGACTCTTTTTCTGCAGGATATCAAAGTCTGCAGTAGTAAAACAAATAACTACAACACGACATTAAGTATGCTGTAATGAAGGTACATTTATAGACTCTTGGAAGCACAGCAAAGAGGTTTAAAAGTAGCTTGTTTTCCTACAACTTGTTTAAAAAATCGGAATTCAAAGTCTGGCAGAGTCTTCCCTGGCTGACCTAAGGTCAGCTATTTTTTGCCTGCCACTCATAGATAGCTCCCCTTGTGCTGATAGAAACAGATCACTGACAGGCAACTTTCTCTCCGGCTGACCTTAGAAATGACCTTGCAGTTAGGAAAGAGGAATCAGTCATATTCAGAGCAGATTTTTAAAAGAAAACAGACACTTTGATTTCAGTGAGATTAAGAAGAATCGTTTACTTGCTCAAAATCCCATGGGAACTCTCTATACCTTTGTGTTAGTAAATGATATCTCTTTGTCACAAGAAGATTTATAGCCCATGAGTTAAAATAACTGTTCTGCCTTACAGAGGAGTAGTTTTGGGGTTTTTATTTTGTTTTGTTTTGTTTGAGACAGTCTCACTCTGTCACCCAGGCTGGAGTGCAGTGACACGATCTTGGCTCACTACAACCTCTGCCTTCTGAGCTCAAGTGATCCTCCTGCCTCAGCCTCCCCAGTAGCTGAGACTATAGGTGCACACCACCACACTGGACTAATTTTTGTATTTTTTGTAGATACAGGGTTTCACCATGTTGCCCAAGCTGGTCTGGAACTCCTGGGCCGAGCAATCCACCAACCTTGGCCTCCCAAAGTGCTGGGATTACAGGCATGAGCCACAGTGTCCAGCCAAGGAGTAGTATTTTAATAAAAACTAGATAATTAATAAATCAAAATTACAGGTAGAAGCTAGGATTGGAACCATAATGTGAAGGAAAAGAAAATGCCTATTAAAATGGCAGACAATTAAAATCTTAATAATAAAATGTATATGTATATTTCACTCCTTCTTTTCTCTTCCATTTGTCTGGATAAATTAGAATCCTCCAGAAATAATGAATCTAGGATCTGAATTATCACAAAAATAAGATTAATCTCTCCTAATTAAAATTGTTGAAATGATTTAAAGCTGTCATTGAAGAAAGCTGTTTGACAAAGCCCATTTCAAAAATAGGAAAATGTTTGTAAAATATGTACACCAACCCCAAACTATCTTTGGTTTACTTGGTTTAAGTGTCCTTCAGGAACGGGGGAGTTTCTCTGTTTGCAGTGATTTTTTGTTTTTGCTGGGGGAAGGTACTTAACTTTGTGGAAATTTAAATAGAGCAGGAGCTGGGGGAAATCATCTTTAGTTTCAACTGACTCTTATCTAGGGTCCAAAAAAGTTTGGGGATTTTTTGGTTTGTTTTGTTTTTGTTAGTTTTGTTTTTTTTTGTTTTGTTTTGTTTTTTGTCAGAAGCTTGGTAAGATCACAGATCACAGGGAAGAAACCCTATTCAAACTCCTCATCTTATCCTACACCGGCCAAGAAAAGTCAGGCCATGAGAAAGAACCTGCATTACTTGCCAAGGCCCAAGTCTGTAAAGGGAAATCCCAGATTGGAGCTGAGAGCTCACTCAGCAAATCAATTAACAGGCTTGTTTAGAAGGATGTACCCAGAGTTAGGATTTTTTTTTCCTCCTGCTTATAAAAGTGTGTGTATTTGCTGTAAAATACTCAGAAAACGCAGAAGGGAATGGAGAGAAGCAATGAAAATTGCCAACCAGACAAGGTGATCGTGCTAGATATTTTTGGAAGATTCCTTCCAGTTTTTTCCCCTAATGAACTTTTTACCAAACCAACAAATGTCAGGTTATATACAAGTATACAAGTTTCTATTCAGCTTTTTTTTTTTTTTTTTTTTTTTTTTTTAAGACAGAGTATCGCATTGTCACCATGGCTGGAGTGCAGTGGTGTGATCTCGGCTCACTGCAACCTCCGCCTCCCAGGTTCCAGCGATTCTTCTGCCTCAGCCTCCCTAGTGGCTGGGACTATAGGCTCCCGCCACCACTCCCAGCTAATTTTTGTATTTTTAGTAGAGACGGGGTTTCACTATGTTGGCCAGGCTGCTCTCAAACTCCTGACCTCAGGTGATCCACCTGCCTCAGCCTCCCAAAGTGCTAGGATTACAGGTGTGAGCCACCATGCCCAGCCTCACCTTCTTAATTGAACATAATATCATGAGCATTTTCCAACCTTGTGTAAATGTCTTGTTAGCATTGCTCTTAAAGGTGCATAATATTTTCTGGTGGCGTTTGATTTTTTAAAAAGGCTCTGAAAGTGACAAGGTACAGATCCTGGAGCTTTTTTTTTTTTTTTCCTTTTTTGAGACAGGGTTTTGCCATGTTGTCCCGACTGGTCTCAAACTCCTGAGCTCAGGCGATGCCACCTACGTGCTGGAACTACAGGCATGAGCCACCACACCCAGCCGGTCCTGGAGCTTTCCATGCGAGTGACCCACCCTTCTCCTAGAACTTTTCACATCAATGGCAAATAGCATTCACTATAGATGGGAAACAGGAAAGGGTGAGGCAGTGGCGATCACTCAGTGGCGGGAGTTACAACCACCACCAAATGGTGTTGAGGAAAACAATCCAGTCCTGTGGGATGCAGACAATTCCTTGTAGAATCTTCTCAGCAATCCTTTCTTAGCCCTCAATGAAGGGCGGGCTGCAAATGTCAGAAACAGGAGAGTTTCCCCCTGAAACTTTGAGAAATTCACAGCCATTCATACTTAGGAAGCTCTAAGAAAACTGGGATACTTCTACTTTCTTTAACCAGCTCCTCGCAATTTAATAAATTGACCTCCAAATGAGAAAGCTTCCCTTCAGCAAGAGCTGGATTCAGGAAAAAGTCACGCAAATCAGAACAGCCCCAGAGATTGTTTCTTCTCCAATAATAAGTTAATATACGTGACAGCAGATTTAACCTGATTCAATTGGTGCATTTTTTACTAATTTGCAGAATTTTAATCTGAAACATTTAAACCACGCTGGCTTGAGACAGAAGCATTTCCAATATAGGAAAAAAGTTATAGCACAGTTCCACAGCAGTTTCAACAAACCCGTGAAGCAGTTCTGTCTTGCAAAGGTGGGTGTGGAGCTGCACACTTCACTCTCGTTAAACCTGTCGGACGGCTCCTTGAGTTTTAACTGCTTAGCAGTTTGGCTTCAGGTGGAAATGAACAAAGCAACTCCGAGTCCTTTTCCACCAAGGCACACAGGAGAAATGTCACCGTCATCTCTAAACAAGTTTTTATTTTGCTTTACTGAGTAAGGAAAAAATAATCTCATGACCCAAAATTGGAATTTCTGTGTTCTTAAAACAAAAATCAGTATTTCATATGTCTCTGAGACAACAGAAAATATACAAAGGAGGCTTTTGAAAACCTCTAACTACAGAGGGACTTGTCCTTAGAAGAGGAACTTACATTAATATAAAATATATCTTGATCCCAGAATTATTAAAAATGTTACAAAAATGAATATGTTTATATAAACATAGATGTGGAAAGAAGGCGAAATATATTGTAAAGTTATTTAAAAAGCAATTTTTAAACCATATATGTAGTATGGTCAGACGTTTTTTACACTGAAAATTATATGTTAGAAGAGACAGATAAAGTGATATTGAGGCATAGGGGTTATCACTGGAAGATGGATATACAGGATTATTTGTTAGGGTATACCTTTCTAATCACAGATTTTAAAAATAAAGACATGTGATTTTGTTGGGAAAAGGTAATTTCTTTTTCCTTACCAAATTGAGGTATTGGGATCTCACTAATATCTCGGTCTTTAAAATCTGATATCACTATGAGAAAAATAATAGTAATTCAATTCATTTGAACAGCACTTTACAGGGTGTTTTAGGGTTTTCGTCACAGATATTTTATTGTAGTAAAATATAAATAACATACAATTTATCTTTTTAATCATTTGTAAGTGTACAGTTCAGTGATCTTAAGGACATTCACATTGTTGTGCAATCATCACCACGATCCACTTCTAGAACTTTTTTTCATCTCGAATAGAAGCTGTCCCCATTAAACACTAACTCCCAGCTAGACGCGATGGCACACACCTGTAATCTCAGCACTTTGGGAGGCTGAGGCGGGTGGATCACTTGAGCTCAGGAGTTCGAGACCAGCCTGGATGACACGGCAAAACCCTGTCTCTACAGAAATACAGGTGTGCACCTGTAGTCCCAGCTACTTGGGAGGCTGAGGTGGGAGGACCACTTGAGCCCCGGAGGCGGCGGTTGCAGTGAGCCGTGACTACACTCCAGCCTGGGTAACAGAGTGAGACCCTGTCTCAAAAACAAAAAAACAGAAACAAAAATCACGAACTCCCCATTCTCCAACCGCCCCTGGTAACTGCCATTCTACTTTCTGTTTCTATAATACATTTGACTACTCCAGGGACCTCATATGAATGTGGAATCACATAGTATTTGTGCTTTTGTGTCTGGCTTGTTTCACTTAGCATAACGTCCTCAAGGTTGATCCTTGTTATATCATGCGTCAGAATTTTTCTCCTTTTTAAGGCTAACATTTCACTGTATGAATACACCACATTTTGTTTACCAGTCATCAGTTGATGGACATTTGGATTGCTTCCACTTTTTAGCTTTTATAAATAACACTGCTATGTTGTTTTTAAGTAGTAAAATTACTATAAATTTTCCTTTTTTTTTTTTCTTTTTTTCTTGAGACAGAATCTCGCTCTTGTTGCCCAGGCTGGAGTGCAATGGCACAACCTCAGCTCACTGCAACCTCCACCTCCCAGGTTCAAGCGACTCTCCTGCCTCAGCCTCCCGAGTATCTGGGATTACAGGAACATGCCAACATGCCAAGCTAATTTTTTTTTTTTTTTGGTATTTTTAGTAGAGACGGGGTTTTACTGTGTGGGCCGGGCTGGTCTTGAACTCCTAACCTCAGGTGATCCACCCACCTTGGCCTCCCAAAGTGCTGGGATTACAGGTGTGAACGACTGTGCCCGGCCTTAATGTTCCCTTTCATTACAATTTCCCTATTACCCAGTGTTAAGAACTGTTTTTTTTTCCCCTTTTGCTTAGTAGTCTGTTACCATTATTAATTTATCCCTACACTCTCCCCTAGCTGAGTAAAGATTTTCTCAATATATTCATATCAGTTATTCTATTAATTTCATTGCTTGAAGTAATCTTTCCTGGCACCTTCTGGCTGGCTCCAATCTGAACCAGTTGCTCTCCAGACCTGACCTGCTTCTCAGCTGCTGAGGTGGGGTCTCCTTCACCATCATCCCCTCTGCCTGCTGCGTGTTGGTTGGATCCTCTCTTTTCTGGGTCCAGTGTCTCTTGCTTTCTTGGTTTACTCCTTCACTGGGGTGGCACGCAACTTCCACTGACATGGGAGGTAGAGTTTTTGAGAACCTGTGTGTTTGAAAGTGTCCTTATTCCACTACGAACTTCACTGATCATCTGGCCAGATGTCAAATTTAAGTTTGGAAAGAATGGCCCCTTAGACTATTGGAAGCATTGCTCCATTATCTGCTGTTTGCAGAGGTGCTGTTGAGAAGCCCAAAGCCGCTCTGGTCCTTTGTACCTTTTATAAAACCTTCAGTAGTGAGGATGATCCATCACTTTTAGAATGTAAATTTGGAGGCGTTCAACCTAGATACTCCTGTTGTTCAGTGCCCACTGCAGGAGAAATAGAGTATATTATTATTCTCAGAGAGTTGCTGTGGCCAAGACAAAGGCTCAAAAGATGATACTGCTTGTCCCCATCATTTCCTCCACTGCCCCTTCCTCTTCTCATGTTGAAGGTATTTTTTTTCTCACTGGAGGAGGATAAATAAACTTTCTATTATGCTGAAAGAGCAGGATTAAGCTTATGTTCTGAGCTCTCAAATCCTCTGAGACAGCCTTCATTCTTCACATATTGGAAGTCACCCATCAGGTTGTCTTCCAATCAAACATAACATAGCCCTTTCCACCTTCACAACCCTAGAATCCCTTCCGCTGTTTGGGTGTTTTTTGGAGTTCCCCACCTTTTAACTAAATGAACCTCACTGCCCCAAGCCAGGCACATCATCTTAATAATAAATCACAACTCTCACTGAAGGTTGACTATGTGCCAGACACTGTAAATGCTAATTGCACCACGTTTCATCTTGGTTAATCCTCAAACCCCACTAGTGCCATGACCCAGCTGGGGTTCAGGGAAGGCTATTGACTTGCCATGAGCTGGTTAGTGCAAAGCTGGGATTCAAATTCAGTTCTTCTCACTCCAAAGAACCAAGCTCTGAACAGTTTTGCTAGGTTGCCTTGGTCAGAAAATATACAATGGGTGGGTAGTTAGTGGTTCTTATCTAATCCCAGTCCACAGGAGGCAAATGCACCAAAAGATTGACAGTGATGATCTCTGGGTATTGGAATAATATTTTCTTTTTTATCCTTTTCTTTATTTTCCAAGTTTTCATCTCTGCCATAACCTTCTTGATAGAAAAAATAAAATAAAGACATTTGAGTTACAATAACTCTATCATTAGAAAAATAAAAACAATAGACTCCATGGCTGTAATGTTTAACTCAGACTCAGCGTCTCCATTGTTGTTTTGTCTGGAATAAGCTGAAAATTCCTCCAGGCAGGAGTGCTGTCCTTCATGACACTGATTATCCTGCCAGGCCCTGGATGACAAACTCTAATAATATATCTACTCCATTCCTCTGCCTACTCAGCCTGCAATTCTGTCTGAAAAGTCATCAGATCTGTCTGTGTCCCACAAGACCTGCGATGGTTTCCCACAACCCCTCCTCCACTCAGATGTGCAGAACTGGATTAATCATACGTCACGGCTCATGACACATTCCTCATGGTCCCTGCATTCCCCATCACCCTATTTGTAAAATAAGATAAAGAACATCCACCAGCTCACCACCCAAAATGAGTGTAATTTACATCCATCTGCTCAGCTGAGCGAACTCTCCGGGATATTGAGTTTTCGGCTTACTATTCAATTCCTGTTAAGTATATGTGTGTTTTCTAGTTTTATCATAAATATATGTATTCTGGAAAACTTTGTTGTTTTGTTTTAGTTGTTTTAAACATTGTCAACAGAGCTTAATGTGTGTAATTCTTGGACTTAACTTGCTTTTTTTGTTTGTTTGTTGTTTTTGAAATAGGGTCTTGCTCTGTCACTCAGGCTGGAGTGCAGTGGTGCGATCTCAGCTCACTGCAACCTCTACCTCCTGAGTTCAAGTGATTCTCATGCCTCAACCTCCTGAGTAGCTGGGATTACAGGTGCCCGCCACCACATTCAGCTAATTTCTGTATTTTTAGTAGAGTCAGGTTTAATTATGTTGGCCAGGCTGGTCTCAAACTCCTGACCTCAAGTGATCCGCCTGCCTCGGCCTCCCAAAGTGGATTATAGGCATGAGCCACTGTGCCCAGCTTTAACTTTCTCACTATTATATTTTTCAGATTCATCCACTTTGTTGCATGTTGCTATAAGACCATCTGCTGTTTAATGGTTTAATAACTTTCCATTGTATGAATGTATTACATTGGATTTATCTTTTTTGCTGTTGATGGACAGTTGGTTGATTTATACATTTTTGCTATTACAAAAAGGTCTGCTCTGAACATCTTTATATATGTCTCCTGGTTTTCTTGTTGGTATACCCAAGGATGGAAGGTTAGACCATAGAATATATGAATTTTCACATAGAGTATGTCAATTTTCACACACAAAAAGGTCAAAGTGTCATCTGAGATGGTGGCACCACTTTATGTCTGCACCAGATGTGTATAAGAAATCTAGAAAGCTGCCTGCTTTTCAGATCCACATACAGATTCCCCAATATAAACTGTTACATCCTTAACCAAGGTTTCAGACCAGATTTATGCTAAAGTTCTAGTTTCGGGCTAGAGCATCTTACCCTTTGTAAAGTTCTTTGGGGAAACACTACATGTGATTTTTCTCAGTCTTCTTGGATTGATCTAATAATTCTCCAAAGAGTTTTTAAGAACCCCAGAGAATATCTAGCCCTAACAGCATCTTCCTGTCTCACGGAAAAGCAGTAGAGTTGGGTGTTCTTACCTCTTCCCTGGTGCTCCACAAACTCACAGACAGAGGATGTCATGTGGTTAACAGAAGACAACATCAAGTAGTCACCGGCAATAGTAGTTACTGGAAGAAGAAAGGGACTATTTTTCAATTCAGTTAAATGTGGTAATGAATGAGTGAATTCCCCCCAAGGGTAGGAGAAAGGAGAGTCCTTATTTTTCTTCATTCTTTATTTCTTTTTTTGGAATCATTTTTTCCCCCAGAGATAGTCCCTTTATCTAAGAAAAAATAACTTCCTCCAGAGAGACAGACTGCTTTCCCCAAAACATAAAAGAAGCAGGCCACCTGCGCTAGCTCCACTTGTCTTCCTAGCCAAGTGAAATTGAAGGGGGCAGGGGAGGTCTCTGTGGGACGTGGAGGGGAAGGGAAGTATCCATGGGACGTGGAGGAGAGAGGGGAGATCTCCATGGAGTGTGGAGGGGGAAGGGAGGTGACCATAGCTCTGCTTCCTCCACAGGGAAGGGGAGTGGCCCAGTCTGGCTCCATCCAGCAGGCTTCACCTGTGCCCTCGGCCCCACCACAGGCAGAGCCGTCGGGCTCTGCCCGTGTTGCTAGACTTCCAGTTCACTTTTGTTCAGGCAAGTGAGTCTCTGTCATTGGCAGTTTAGCCCTGAGTTCAATTCCACGTTTATAGATTATTCCCTCTCCATTGCCCATTCTAATACTCACCACTGTTGATCTTCCCATCTCTCTCTAAAAAACAAAAAAACAAAACCCTACCACTCAAATCACCTTTCCTTGACTCAGTTCATGTGGCAGGCTCTGCACTCCTTGTCAATCCATCCCTCCATTGTCTCTTCTCTAACTCAGTACTCACCCACAGTGATTTTCAAAAATGTGATCCTTCCTTCCTTCCTTCCTTCCTTCCTTCTTTCTCTTTCTCTCTCTCTTTCCTTCCTTCCTTCCTTCTCTCTCTTTCTTTCTCTCTCCTTCCTTCCTTCCTTCCTTCCTTCCTTCCTTCCTTCCTTCTTTCTTTCTTTTTCTTTCTTTCCTTCTTTCTTTCTGAAACAGAGTTTTGCTCTTGTTGCCCAGGCTGGAGTGCAATGACATGATCTTGGCTTATGGCAACCTCCGACTCCCAGGTTCAAGCAATTCTCCTGCCTCAGCCTCCCGAGTACATCCTCCTGGGATTACAGGCATGTGCCACCACACCCAGCTAATTTTTGTATTTTTAGTAGAGACAAGTTTTCACCATGTTGGCCAGGCTGGTCTCGAACTCCTGAGCTCAGGTGATCTGCCCGCCTTGGCCTCCCAAAGTGCTGGGATTACAGGCCTAAGCCACCACGCCCAGCGAAAAATGTGCCCTTTCAAGAGTCAGCATGCGTGTTGGTAGATGGCTTAAGTGACCACCTTACCAATTCCAAAAGAATTGAGATGTGGGACCTCTGTCCTCTCCTCAATCAGTCCTTTGTCTCTATTTCCATAGTTGTCACTCTGGTTAGGGACTTAACCACTTCTTGCTTAGCATGGATTGCCCCTTTCCTTTCCACACCAGCACCAGGCTAACCCTCTGGAAAGTTCCCTCCTCATGCCATTCTCCCCCTCACAAATCTTCATGGGCTCCCACTGCTCACAGGTAAGATACATACTCCCCAGCCTGTCAGGCCACTCCCTCCACAGCCGAATCCCAGTACCCAATCCCAGGTGCCTTCCTGCCTCTGTGCTTTGGTTCCTGCCCTCTCCCACTGCAGTGCCCTCCTCTCTTCTCCATGCACGGTTAGATTCACCTTTTGCTCTCCGTGACACCCTTTCATGTCACCAAAGCCCATAGTTCATTTAAAAAAAAAATTCAACCCACCATCTATCCATTTATCCTTCCCTTCATTACATTCAAAACATTTAGCAAATGTTTTCCTTTTATTGAGTGCTTATGAGTCAAGCATTGTGCTAGATTCTATGGAAGCAAAAATAAGTTAGTCATACTTCCCATCCTGGAGGGATTTACAGTCTAATAGAATAAATACCAGCTGCCATTTAGTTTGCACATATTATACACTAGCTATAGTACGAAGCATTTAATATATTTTGTCACAAATTATCTTCACAATAACACAATATGAGAGGTATTATAATTATAATCTTGATTTTATTGATGATAAAACAGAGGCTTAGCGGGGTCAGGTTATCTATCCGTGGTTACTTGGGTGGCAATCAGCAGAGTCAGGAATGAGAGTCTATAAAAACCTGCTCTGATGTGTGCCCTGGGAACACACTTCCTCTCACCATACCACTCACCTTCCTCTCCCTCTCTCTCTCTACCTTTCCCTCTCTGCTGTCTCTGAGTTCACAGCATTCGGCAATTGTTCATGTACTATATGTTTTCTCCTTGCATTTCTTAACTTGTTATGTAACTTTTGTGTGCACTTATTTCATATTTCTTCAGTTAGATCTGTAAATGCTGGGCCGGGCGTGGTGGCTCACACCTATAATCCCAGCACTTTGGGAGGCCAAGGTGGGCGGATCACAAGGTCAAGAGATCAAGACCATCCTGGCCAACATGGTGAAACCCCATCTCTACTAAAAATACAAAAAAATTAGCTGGGCATGGTGGTGTGCACCTGTAGTCCCAGCTACTTGGGAGGCTGAGGGAGGAGAATCGCTGGAACCCGGGAGGCAGAGGTTGCAGTGAGCCGAGATCACACCACTGCACTCCAGCCTGGTGACAGAGTAAGACTCCATCTCAAAAAAGAAAAAAAAAAATTTGTAAATGCCATGAGACAAAGGAAGTTAGGAAAATATGAAATCAAGAATATTGTGCCTTGTGCAGAGTAGGATTCATATGTATGTTCCAGTTATAACAAGTTTGGGATGTCAACACCTCAATATTTTATAGAGCTAGGAGGAAGTCATCCATGAGTTAAACATAGATCACCAGCACTCTCAAACAGTGACCCCCAAACTTCTAAATTACGAGGACCATCTTGTTACCCAAAACTGCTGATTTGCTTCTAAGCAAAGAAAATCTTCTGACAATAACCATGGAGGAAACACTGTGTATTAGTATTATTTTTAAAACTGTCATGAATTTAGCGATGCCTTTGAGCAAATTTGTATTTTATTAATTGCAATTACACATCCCCATGTTTTTGAATAGTACGTGTAGGTGTAAAATATTGTGTATGCAGTCTATAGATAATGCTTGCAATGCAATCCCACGATTTTAAATGCCCCATCAGGCATCCATGCCCTACAGACTAGGAATCACTGATCTATGAGTTTGCGATCCCTGAGCTGAAAGTGGACAAGGTGAGCTCACTTGTAAAGGATCATGCTTCCCTTCTGAGTCCAGAATTCTTTTGTAGGAAGTAATCTTAGTTTAGGGCAGAGCTCTGACATTTATCTGTCTTCTCTATTCAATAAGAATACAAAAGGGGGAGGGTTTCCCCTCACTGATTATGCAATATAATTACTACAGCTGTGAATGGGCTTAACAGTCATGGGTTCAGTGTGACGAATTTAAACACAACTCAGAGAGTTCATTTTTAATGTCTCTTTCCTCTTCCCAGTTCAGATCTCAGAGAAATTTGCACTAACAGGGGTGAGTTCAGTCAAACCTGGCTATGTGCGAACTATCAACTGGAAACAGAATGCTGGCCATGAAAAGGAGGACTTTCTCCTTGCTGTGCCCTTTGTTAAAACTTTTTTGGTAACTCATCTTTGGTTTTTTTTTAAACAGGGTCTCACTTTGTCACCCATGCACCACCCTGGAGTGGCCTTGGCTCACTGCAACCTCTGCTTCCTGGGTCCAAGTGATTCTTGTGCCTCACCCACCCAAGTGGCTGAGATTACAGGCATGTGCCACCACACCCAGCTAATTTTTGTATTTTTAGTAGAGACGGGGTTTCACCGTGTTGGCCAGGCTGGTCTCAAACTCCTGGCCTCAGGTGATTCTCCCACCTCAGCCTCCCAAAGTGCTGGGATTACAGACGTGAGCCACCACACCTGGCCTCATATTTGTTTTTTATTGAAAGTCAAGGCTATATAGTCTGGGTAGAGAATGTTGCTGAGTGAACCTGGAAGAAATCATCTGAAGCAAGCACTATATGATTTATTGCATAACACAAAATGGATATGTAGTATTTTGTTCATACATCTACCTAATGCTTCCTTAAGGATGCCTCAGATCTTTCTGCCATAAGCCTTTAAAATGAAAGGCAATATACAAAGGTAGAATATGATGCTCACCATCATAGTAGAACTAACAGGAAAGGTGGCAGCTTAAAAAGGAGTGAGTATTATTCCAAGAAAGAAACAGGCCCATACACAAACAACTGCAAATATGTTGTGGTGACTTAACTAAGAAATTAGACTTAATTTAAAAAGTAATAATGATCTGTATTCATTTCAATCTAAACAATCCAGAGTTTTACCAGTTTATTTCAGAGAAACATGTACAATACTATTGCCCTCATCCCAAAATATATACAGAGCTCTTATCATGTGCATGGCATAATGAAAAGCAACAATATTCTATTTTAAGGAATTAGGTGCCTCTTGTAGTCTAAAGGTCAGATCTATAAATACTGTTCTCTATTTGGGCTTCCCAATTTCCCTCTGGTCTGAAGAACAGATCTCTCCCTCGAGAAGTTCAGCCTCTCAAACAATGTCAGGCACATTATAGGACTGAGGAAAGATGTGTTGAATGAATGAATTAATGAATGAGTGAGTGAAAGAATGAATGAATGAGCTCATAAACAGGGTGCCTGTCACTTCAACAAACAAATGTCTCAACGTAGAACCACAAGCAGTGGTGTCTGCCTGTAGGCCCAGCTACTCGGGAGGCTGAAGTGGGAGGATTGCCTGAGCCCAGTAGTTTGAGGCTATAGTGCACTATGATTGCACTTGTGAATAGCCGCTGCACTCCAGCCTGAGACATATTTTAAAAAGAAAAAAATGTATAAACACAGACATTCCATCCTCATTCAGGAAAAACTCAGAATGGAACTTCAGGCAGATAATGAAAAGCCACACATTCTACCAGTTGCTTTAACTACACGGTTTCCCCTTCCAAACCTGGATTTCTTATGGTCTTTACATCAAAAGTAGAAGTGAAAGGGGATTCTCCATGGTTGTGTGCGCCTTTTGAATGATAAATAGTCAATCGTTTTAAGGCAGTGTGTACAGGGGTGACTGATTCTGGAGAGCGGGATTTGTTGAGGAAGGTTTGTACGAGGAGCCCAAGGCAAGGATAGCGTGGGGTAGAGAAGGATGTCTACTGAGGGTAGAAATAGGAAAGGAGAAATCAATGCAGGAAAAACAGGAGCTCTGTGTGTGTATGTGCACATTTCACAAGTGCACAAAAGTAAAATATGCAAATATATATGGTTTGAATCGGATCCACAAATAAGCACTAAAATGCACCAGCTACCAAAGAGATGTTCACAGCGCCTCTCAGTCAAACGATTAAACAAATAGACTGACAGCATCTGTGGGAAAGATGTTTTAGCCTTTGAGCTCTACAGCTTTATATCAAGCTGGTCCAACCACTCTAAGGCACTAAGGGAAAAGATGAAAAAAATAGCATTCTTTAGCCTTATAATTGATGAGATAAAAATACTACCAGGAAGGCTTTCTGTCCGCAGGAACAAACTTAAACTGGTTAACTTGAAAAGGAAACATTCAAAAATAGATAATATTAATATGTGGTGTTAGAATTAGGGTAGTGGTGGCCAGGCACAATGGCTCACACCTGTAATCCCAGCATTTTGGGAGGCCGAGGCAGGCGGATTACTTGAGGCCAGGAGTTTGAGACCAGCCTGCCCAACATGGTGAAACCCCGTCTCTACTAAAAATACAAAAATTAGCCAGGTGTGGTGGTATGCACCTGTAATTCCAGCTACTCAAGAGACTGAGGCACAAGAATCACTTGAACCTGGGAGGCGGAGGTTGCAGTCAGCCAAGATCGAACCACTGCACTCCAGTCGGGTAACAGAGTGAGACTCTACCTCAAAAAAAGAAGAATTAGGATAATGGTTACATTGGGTGGGGAGTGACCGAAAGGGTCCAAAGAGGGGACTTCTGGGATGACAGTAATGTTTTGTTTCTTGACCTAGGGACATGGTGTGTTGATGAGTGAGAAAATCCATCCCACTCTGTACTTAATGATCTATATATATTTCTATATGAATATCGCACTTTAGTTCACTCAAAATGCCTACATAGACATTTGTTTTGTTTTGTTTTGTTTTGTTTTGTTTTGTTTTGTTTTGTTTTGTTTTGAGATAGGGTCTCACTCTGTCACCCAAAGGAGTGCAGTGGCACAATCACAGCTCACTGCAGCCTCAACCTCTCTGGGCTCAGGTGATCCCTCCTACCTCAGCCTCCCAAGGAGCTGGGACTACAGGTACCTGCCAGCACATCTGGCTAATTTTTGTATTTTTTGTAGAGATAGGCTTTTGCCATATTGCCCAGGCTGGTCTCAAACTCCTGGACTCAAGTGATCCTCCCACCTCGGCCTCCCAAAGTGCTTGGATTACAGGCGTGAGCCACCACGCCCAGTGCTATCTAGAAATTTCAAGATTATTTCATTGGCAATTGAATCTCTATAAAAACATAAGCAATTTCAAAACTTATATATATATATATTTTCTTTAACAAGGGTGGTGATGGATAGAATTCTAGCAATGAAGAGAAAGAGAGCCTATTCATAAGTCAAGTGTTTGGAGCTACCAAGGGAGATGAGACATTAGTCCTACGTAATTATTAAAGGAAATACTGGGCTCCACTTACCACAGAGCCCAAACTGATGGGCCAGATAAAAGTCTAGGCTCTCTGCAGGTCATACAGTCATCTAGCCTGTACTTTCCTAATTGTTTTCTTCTCCGGTATTACTAAAGGCTTATTAACCTGCTGGTAAACAATGAACACAGATTAGTGGTCATTAATCAAGGTCACGGGTCACCTAATAGGGATGGCTCAGTGAGTAGTTTCTGTTGGTCTTATGTAGTACCTGATGGACCATCAGGGATGACCAGGTCCAATATGGCTGTGTCACAACCCTATTCTCTCAGGAGGAAATGAGAGATATATGGTGTTAGAATTCCTTTCACTTTCCACCTCACCCTTTATGGATAAAGGAGGCCAATACAACGTGGGCCTGCCGGGGTCCTGTATTCTTACCCCGTCAGATTTTGACTCCTGCCTCTCATGTGAGGTATTCCACCAAGGATCCCCTCCCTCATTGACATGAGCAGACAGGAACATGAGGGCTACTGATTCCCAAGCTCCTCACCATCAACGTCGCCTTTTTCCCCTGTTTTCTCCAACTTTGAGAATTGGGAGCTCAGGCATGATGGCTCATTTCTGTAATCTCAGCACTTTGGGAGGTCAAGGTGGGAGGATTCCTTGAGCTCAGGAGTTTGAGGCCAGCCTGGGCAACGCAGTAAGACTCCATCTCTGTAAAATTAATAAAAATAAAAAATAAAAAGAATTGGGAGGAGTGACTGGTAATTTATCTTTATGAAAAGAAAATCCCCAAAGTATTCTTAATCATTTTTCATATTCAGAGGTAAAAAATCTGTCAGCATCACGATGACAGGTGGAATTTTCAGGTCGAGGGTATGAGCATTCCACAGAAATGTACTTACTCTCACTTCAACAGGGACAGTTACAGCTCTATCCCTATGAAATATCAGGATTCTGTGCAAGATTGCACAAGCAAAAAGGAGTTTTGATACTTTTAAGAAGTTTTAAGGGTCCCAGCAGCTTAGGGGTGGTAAGAATTGCAGCCAGTTCAGCTCTGCAGAGGCCCTCGCAGTGCCATCCTGGAACACTGCCTCCGCCAGGAAGCCGGGGAAAAGGAGCGGTTCAGTTCAAGAGACAGTCACGGAGAGATCAGCAGGAGGGTATCCAAACCTGCTCCTGCAGATGCTGGAACTGATTTTAAAATATGCAAATAATAAAAGTGAGAAAGTGTAAACAAAAGGGAAAGGAGGAGCAAAACTATGACATCAGACTCACCTGCAGAAAATGAAGATGCTAAAACCAGAAGAGGCCAGTCTCTGGTGAAGCAGGAGAGAAAGCAGCCAAATCTGGTGAGTATCCTCAACCGAGTACCCTCGATTATCTCAGCATTGCCTTCTTGCAGACACTAGAAGAGCCATTTTACCAACTATTTTGTAAATGCAAGTTTTTAGTAGTTCTAGAAACACACTTGTAAGAAGCAGGAAACCTACCCCATCCCTTAAAAAAAAATTGTTTTTGATAAGTGTAAATACTTTTTTAAAGAAATAAGCTCATGGCCTGGCGTTAGATTTCTTTTTCTTTTATTTAATGCCCCTTCCCCACCCTGGTTGTATATTTTTCTATATACATCATACATTTTTCAATTTAGCTATTCATAGATAAGTGGAAATCAAATTAAGGGAGACATTGACTATAGTCTGTGGATGGGGGAGGGGAGATGGTGGAAACTGTGCTGGTAGTTTCCAACATCCCATAACCAGAAGCACAATCAGGCCGGGTGTGGTGGTGCATGTCTCTAATCCCAGACCTTTGGGAGGCCGAGGCTGGTGGATCACTTGAGCCCAGGGGTTTGGGACCAGCCTGGGCAGCAAAGAGAAACCCTGTCTCTACTAAAAATAGAAAAATTAGCTGGGCGTGGTGGTGCACACCTATAGTCCCAGCTACTTGAGAGAATCACCCAAGCCGGGGATGCAGAGGTTGCAGTGAGCTGAGATGCACCAGGTCGCTGCATTCCAGCCTGGGCCACAGAGGAAAACCCTGTCTCAAAAAAAAAAAAAAAGTAGCACAATCAAATGGCAATTTAAAGTCGTGATCATGCAATTAACTTGTAAACATTTTATACTGCTTAGCTTTGTTCCCTTGTCTTTTACTAAAATTATTTGTAAAACTATTCCCTGATCTGGGTTCCCCGACGGACTTCGGTGTCCTCCATGACACCTTCGTTCCTGGTAATCCAATTTTTCCTAATAATTTTATCAATATGTTGTGAAAGATTGGACAGGTTTGAGCATGTAATATCTATATTAAATCGTGAATTAGTCAAACTTTAGACCAAATTTTCAATGTTTTAAGATAATGGCATTTGAAAACCTCTTTCTAAAAAAAATAATTTGTCTCCAAATTGTAAGCTAAAAAGTCAATAGAATAACTGTTTGGAAAAGAATTACAGTTGCATAGCTTTTTATATTTTCAGTACTCACCGTTAAGAACTATATACAGGGTTTCTGCAAAGGCCGTGACAGAAACCAAGGCAGCGGGAGTCCGGTTTGGGATTGCCAGCCTGTGTGTGTGAGTCTGAGTATGTGAGCAGCTGTGGCGCTCCAGGTCCTCGTCAGCATATCATCCCGGCAGGAGATAAACTACATTCAGTTAAGTCTGCAAGACTGGAAGGAATTGGGGTGATAAGAAATTGATTCACTGTTGGCCGGGCGTGGTGGCTCTTACCTGTAATTCCAGCACTTTGGAAGGCTGAGGCGGGCAGACCACCTGAGGTCAGGAGTTTGAGACCAGCCTGACCAACATGGAGAAACCTTGTCTCTACTAAAAATGCAAAATTAGCCAGGCGTGGTGGCGCATGCCTGTAATCCCTTGGGAGGCTGAGGAGGAGAATACTTGGGAGGCTGAGGCAGGAGAATCACTTGAACCCCTGGAGGTGGAGGTTTGCAGTGAGCCGAGATCATGCCATTGCACTCCAGCCTGGGCAACAAGAGCAAAACTCCATCTCAAAAAAAATAAAAAATGATTTTAAAAAAATTGATACACTTTCAAGGTTTATTAAAGTCAAAATATCTAAAAAAAAAAAAATTAGTGGCAGTTCTGTGGTAGAGACGCAAGGAGATGAAATGACACAAATCATTTGGGAATTGATTCAAGAGAAACTCATTTTTCCCTATGTGGAGTTGGATCTACATAGCTATGATTTAGGCATAGAGAATCATGATACCACCAACCACCAGGTCACCATGGATGCTGCAGAAGCTATAAAAAAGTATAACATTGGTGTCAAGTGTGCCACTATCATCCCTGATGAGAAAAGGGTTGAGGAGTTCAAGTTGAAACAAATGTAGAAATCGCCAAATGGCACCATCCAAAATATTATTCTAGGTGGCACAGTCTTCAGAGAAGCCATTATCTGCAAAAATATCCCCCAGCTTGTGAGTGGATGGGTAAAACCCACCATTGTAGGTCATCCTGCTTATGGGGATCAATACAGAGCAACTTATTTTGTTGTTCCTGGACCTGGAAAAGTAGAGCTAACCTACACACTAAGTGACAGTACCCAAAAGGTGACATACCTGGTACATAACTTGGAAGAGGATGATAGTGTTGCCATGGGGATGTATAATCAAGATAAGTCAATTAAAGATTTTGCACACAGTTCCTTCCAAATGGCTCTAAGGGTTGGCCTTTGTATCTGAGCACTAAAACACTATTTTGAAGAAATATGATGGACGTTTTAAAGACATCTTTTTGGAGATATATGACAAGCAGTACAAGTCCCAATCTGAAGCCCAAAAGATCTTGTATGAGCATAGGCTCATCGATGACATGGTGGTCCAAGCTATGAAATCAGAAGGAGGCTTCATCTGGGCCTGTAAAAACTATGATGGTGACATGCAGTCAGACTCTGTGGCTCAAGGGTACGTTACTCTTGGCATGATGACCAGTGTGCTGGTGTGTCCACATGGCAAGACAGTAGAAGCAGTGGCTGCCCACTGGACTGTAACCCGTCACTACCACATGTCCCAGAAAGGCCAGGAGACGTCCACCAATCCCATTGCTTCCATTTTTGCCTGGACCAGAGGGTTGGCCCTCAGAGCAAAGACTGATAGCAATAAAGAGCTTGCCTTCTTTGCAAATGCTTTGGAAGAAGTCTGTATTGAGACAATTGAGGCTGGTTTCATGACCGAGGACTTGGCTGCTTGCATTAAAGGTTTACCCAGTGTGCAATGTTCTGACTACTTGAATATGTTTGAGCTCATGGACAAACTTGGAGAAAACTTGAAGATCAAACTGGCTCAGGCCAAACTTGAAATTCATACCTGGGCTGAGGAGGATAAGTATCTTTTGGCAACTAGGTCTACAGGTTTACATTTTTCTGTGTCACACTCAAGGCTAAAGGCAAAATCTATTTTGTAATTTGTTTAGAAGCCAGAGTTTATCTTTTCTATAAGTTTATAGTCTTTTTCTTGTATATAGTTATTGCCGCCTTTGTGAATGTGGCAAGGGACTTTAAATTTTATTTTCTGGTAGCAGCCTAGGAATTCGGTTAGTACTCATTTGTATTCACTGTCACTGTTTCTCATGTTCTATTATAAATGACCAAAATCAAGAGTGCTCAAAAGGGTCAATGATAGCCACAGTATTTTTCCCTAGAATATGCATAAAGTAGAAATGTACACCCTTCTTCTCCTGTCCATGACCTTGGGCATGGGGAGGTTTTGTTGTTAAAGATGTCCCATTACGTGATGTAGAGCTGTACATTAAACTTGCACATGACTGGAACAAACTATGAATACAATTAAAATGTGTTGAAGATACTGCAGTCATTTTTGTAAAGAGCTTGCTGAATGTTTCCAATAGACTAAGTATTTTTCAGGCCACAGGAGAGTTTGGAATCTGGGATAAATACTACCTGGAGGTGTGGAAAAAAAATAAAACAACTATATACATTATATGTATATAGTTGCATATGTATATGAATCATTAGGTCTATGTACTGATCACTAAGACAAACAAACAAACAAACAGTAAAATATCAATTAAGGTAGAAAAAATGTCTAAAAACAGTAGGTATGGTAGAAAGAGCACTGGATTTTTAGGCAGGTAGACAGGACTCCCAACCCAGAGAAGTTCTGTGATTTGTGCGACATTGCAGAGCAAATATTACATGGCAAAGCCAAGACTTGACCCATGCCTTCAGGTTCTCAGCCCTGCTGTTACCATTACCCAACACAGACGCTCAGAGGTAACTCTTCATCATACAGCTATGCGTGGCTTGCAAAGCCAAAGAGCCAGAAATGGGTTCAACTCCAGATTTTCTCATTCACTAGATTGCCTGTGGCAATGATTCTCAATACTTGCCATGTACCGGATTATATGAAGGAGCTGTGGAAAACATACAGTTGCCCAGATCCCTCTTCCAAAGATTCTGACTCATTTGTTCTGGGGTGGGGCCCAGGTAGTTTAATTTATTTAAAAAATGTCCCTGGATGATTCTCATATGCAGTCAATTTGATGAGAATCATTGTTTTCTGGCACTGGTTCTCAACCCTGGCTGCACATTAAAATCACCCAGGGAATTTTGAAAACTACAGGCCTAAGTCCCATCCTCAGAAACAGTCAATCACCTGGTCTGGGTGTATCCTGGGCCCTGGCCTTTGCAAAAGCTTTCCAGGTGATGCTAATGTGTGGCAGGTATGAGAACCATTGCTCACAGGCTCCCCAAACCATGCATCCTTAGTCTAAAATCATCTCTCAGGGAAGGGCCTGACCATCAGCATTCTGAAAAGTCTAGCACTGTCAGTGTTCAGTAAGTGCTTGTTGAAAGAATTGCCTCATGAGAATCAATGTCTATTGACAGGTGAGAAGGGCAAGTTTAAGAAATAATGAGCATTTAATATGAAAATGTCCTGAGGGGGGATTATGTAGTTAGTTAAGCAAATATTATGACAATACGCAGATTATCTTACGAACACAAAGGTGGCCTTCTTAAGTAATTGAGGCTGCTATCCTAAACCTGGGATAGTCTCATGTAGGGTAAACACACCTGGTAGCAATTATTTAAGCATACTCTTGAGAATGACCCTGGATGGCAGATGCATCTAAAAGTGTGTTCCAATCTAGGGAACCCAAGTAGCTAACCCGGAAGTTCATTCCTTTTCTATGATAAACATCTGAACCCCTGGCACGTTCCATGGAACACAGGCTGTACATCGAGGACCTGAGTTTTGGGTTAAACGAAGGTTGCCAAGTGGAGGTCGTCACAGGGAGGGTGTTAAGTGGAAATGCTATAAAAACTTCATGCTGTTTGCAGGCAGCTGCAGTTTTCCTGCCCAACCCACTGCCACTGGGCTACGTGGTTGTGTTGTCCAGCCTGCCACCGCCGGACTCTCTCCCTTGTATGTAACCCCCTAATAAAACCCCGTGTCTCATTTGTCAGCTCTTGGTCTCTTCTTTGGCCTCTTGAACCTGGTACCTTCCCTACTGAGATTAATAGGAGTTTGGCACAACACCTTATCCCCAAGAATATTGTGAGAGTGAGAATCAGCAAATTCTACCTACCTTAACTAATCCCTACCTCGGACAGAGCCATTCTTTACTGAATCCAACAGCAGTCTCAGCACATGGCATCTGGAACACCAGATAATTCTCTTACCAAACGCTGTTTCCAGTATATAATGAAGGCCATGACCCACCAGTGGGAATTGACACTATGGAAGAGCTATTTGCCTTCACGGATATGAGCAGACTAGGAAAAGAAAAATGATTCCCCCTTTCAACTTATTTAACAAGAATGTTAACTGACAAAGTAGAATAGCAAAGGGCCTCTGCTGCATAATCCCACATTTGTAATAAACGTGACCTGGAAGAAATTTACCAAAATATGAACAGAGCTCATGTTTATCTTTGGATAGAGAGATTATGGTGATTTTTATGTTTTCCTTTACACTTTTCTGTTTTCTGAATGTTTTGCCTAGTACAGATATTACTTTTAATAAGAAAAAAAAAACTACCCTTTAAAAATTGTGGGTGTGTGTGTATGTGTATGTGTGTGTGTACAGAAGGTGGGTTAAAAAAAATTTAAGGTGCTCAAGTCTGGGGAATGACTCTCAGAGGCATTTCTAAATCTGCTGGCACTTAGACAAGGAGGAGCAGGTTTGTCCGACAGCTTGAAAGCTCAGCAGATCCATTAGCGCTTTCGTCAGCAGGTGGAGATTTTGCAAGCCTGGTGTGGAGCTTGCCAGCCTCAGCAAAGTTGGTATCAGCCAGGTGACCAATAAAGATGAAGTTCCAGCAACCTCTGTCCACTTGGTGCCCAGCCTGATGCAAATGAATGGATCTGAACACTCTTGATGTCAGACTGCTGTTGATTGATAATGTTAAATACATGGAGAAGACACCAGGAGAAACTATTCAGAAAGATTCATGGTATAAACCACCAGGTTCCAATACTTGACTAAAGCTGCTCTCAATGTTTATAAATCTATTTGGTTTGGAAGTCAGATGCAAATGGCATATGGACGAATCTTTTAGAGAAAATTTAGCTGAACTTATGTGCTTGGCTTATGTGAGAAGCCCAGTGAGTATCATAGACCAGTAGGAGCTCCCAGATAAAACCTCAAATCCAGTAGCAATGTCCTCTTACCTTCAGAAACAAGGCTCTCTTTCCTCAGAAACTTCCAACTCTTCATAACCATCTATAAGACTACTTCTTTCAAACTTTCATGGTCTGGTGCAGTGGCTCATGCCTGTGATCCCAGCATTTTGGGAGGCCGAGGTGGGAGGATTGCTTGCATCCAGGAGTTCAAGACTAGCCTGGGCGGCATTAGCCAAACCCTGTCTCTACAAAAAATACAAAAATTAGCCAGGTGTGCTGGTGAATGCCTGCAGTCCCAGCTACTCAGGAGGCTGAGACGGGAGGATTGCTTGAGCCTGGGAGGTCAAGGATGCAGTGAGCTATGATTGCAGCACTACACTCAGCCTGGGCAACAGGGTGAGACCCTGTCTCAAAAAAACAAACCCAAACCCTGATGCTCAATCTCTTTTTGCTATGAACTTCTTCCACCTCTTTCCTGAATTTTCCACTTTTCCTCTGTTGCGTGACACAGATATTCTTCCTTCATTACTTTCCTGAAGCAAAAGTTTCCCTTAATATCCTCAACCTCAATACCCATCAATACCCCTCCAGTGTCCTCGAACACCCATCCCATCTCACCACCATCAGAAAGCCTTACAATCAGGAAGTTTTATTTTCTGCTTAACTTAAATGTCATCTATTATAAATAGAATTGTAAATAACTTGAGGGAAGTCATCTATTTATCAATCTTTGTATCCCTCCAAAAGCACGTAGGCTCCTATAAATTTGTAGAACAAATGAGTTTCCTCTGAAAGAACAGTAGTAGCACTTTATAATGATATCATACATTTGTTTATATAGAGCCATTTTCAAAGCATATGAGCCTTGCAGCTGCAAATGGAATCCATAGAACTGCAAAATTAATATCTTCTTGGAGTTACTTAGGAAACAGATATCTTGACCTCCTGCTCCCTTCTGCTCCCCGCTTCCCTTATACACACCGATGGAACTGGAATCTGAGTTTTAATAAAATCCCAGGCCATTCCTTTGGCATTCAAGGTTGAGAACCATTGGTGTAGACTAGAGCCTTGGCTCTCAACCTTGGCTGCGCATTGGAATAATATAAAAAACTCTAAAAATACAGATGCCTGAGCTCCAGCCCTCTTCTGCCCATCCTGATTTAATCAATCCCCCCTGAGCAATAGGATTCTTCTTTTTTTGAGACAGGGTCTCGCTCTGTTGCCCAGGCTGGCATGCAGTGGCGTTGCAGCCTCGGTCTCCCCAGGCTCAGGCCATCCTCCTACCTCATCCTCCCAAGTAGCTGGGACTACAGATACACACCACCACGCCCAGCTAATTTTTATATTTTTTGTCGCCCAGGCTGGTCTTGAACTCCTGGGCTCAAGCGATCCGCCCACCTCAGTCTCCCAAACTACTGAGATTACAGGTGTGAGCCACCACACCCTGGCCAACAACAGGATTCTTAGAGCCCCAGTGAGCTGCCAGGGAAGAGAAGCACTGTGAGTGTCTTCATGGGAACTCCCCACATCTCCTACAATATTTTGTGAGCCCAGTGTGTCGCCTCTATAGTGATTTCCTTTTTTTTTCCCCACGCAACTTTTCCTTAAGATTGTATTACTTCTCATCTTCCATAAAAATATCACTCAGTTTTATTTCTCAGTAGACATTCATTGAGCACCTAGGATTTGCACAAACACAAAACCCGTTCTTAAGCTTCCTTTCACAGTAAATTATCTAAATTACCTTTCTTGGGCTCTTTCTCCACTAATGCTGTTTTCTAATTTTATAAGCATTCTTTGGTACCGGTATAATTTTGGCTTGTCAGTTCCAGAGTAGAGGAAAAGAAAATTAAATTTATTTTGTCTAGTTTTAAAACAACCTACAGATTATTTTAAGCCACAGAGATACAAAAGTTGATTATATTTAAAAGCAAACAGACCTAGTTCTTTAACTTTGATCAATATACTATGTTTCAGTTTCTCATCCAGACTGTAACAGCTAAGACTTCCAGAGGGCTTGCAATGCCCTGACAGGTGCTAAGTGTTTTCCCTGTATTATCTCACTTATTCGACCCGACATTGCTATGAGGTACATTCTATTGTTATCTCTATTTTTTCGATGAAAAAACAGCAGCACAAAGAAGTTCAGTAACTGGCCTAAGGCCACACAGCTTGTCTTCCTGAAGATGGGATCCAAACCCAGGCAGTCATAGAACATGCTGATCACTATTGGGCCACTTGTTCTAGGGGGACGGTGCTCCAGGAACACAGAGATGCGGATTAGGATTCCAGGACCTGGGGGAGCTGCTGCTTCTTTCTTAGTTCTCAACAGATCATTGAGTACAGTTTTCTAAACCTTTTCCCCACTTTAATCTGCGGTCCGTAAAACCGTTCCCACAGGTATAACCCACTGTGAAGTTTACAATGATTTCATGTTTGGACACATTCCTACTGAATGTTAAGCTACATAGGAAACAAGTTCTGACTAATACAGATGAAGGTCTGAATGAAGAAGTCTTATTTTTTTAAAGGAATTTTCCCCTCCTCACCAGATCCAGTTTTAAATGTTGATATCTCTGTTGCAAAAAGATGATAAATAAATGTATCCTTTGCTCAGTAGTGGATGTATGAGTGTGAATATAAAGGCAAGAAAGTTAAGAAATGTCCAATAGTATACAAAGGGCATTCTTGGGCTGGGCGTGGTGGCTCACACCTGTAATCTCAGCACTTTGAGAGGCTGAGGTGGGAGGATTCCTTGGGCCCAGGAGTTCAAGGCCAGCCCTGGGCAAAATAGCAAGACCCTATCTCTTAAAAAAAAAAAAAGAAAAGAAAAGAAAAGAAAGAAAGAAAGGAAATAAATTTAAAAAGGCAAAGGGCATTTTTAAAATTATTGCTTTTTTTTTTTTTTTTTGAGACAGAGCCTCGCTCTGTTGCCCAGGCCGGAATGCAGTGGTGCAATCTCGGCTCACTGCAACCTCTGCCTCCCGAGTGATTCTCCTGCCTCAGCCTCCCAAGTAGCTGAGATTACAGGCATGTGCCACCACATTCGATTGATTTTTGTATTTTTGGTAGAGATGGGTTTTCACCATGTTGGCCAGACTGGTCTTGAACTCCTGACCTCAGGTGATCCATGCACCTCGGCCTCCCAAAGTGCTGGGATTACAGGTGTGAACCACCACACCTGGCAGGGCAGTCTTTTTCTTTAGATTCTTTTTCTTTAGGCCTCGTCTGTAACCATCCATGGTAATAGCTCTTTTCTTTCATCCTTCCCTCACTGAGGAGGAAATAATTTCCTTTCATCCCTTCTGGTTGTTCTAGAGCAGAACTGCTCTACCTGAGTGCTACTGACATTTTGGATGGGATAATTCTTTGTTATGGAGGGCTGTCCTGTAAACTGCAGGATTTTCTGCAGGATCCCTGGCCTCTACCCAGTAGACACAGCAGCACCTCATTTCAGTGTGACAACCAAAAATGTCTTGCCTCATGTCCCCTGTGGCGTAGAGAGGGAGGGGCAAATCACCCCAGGCTGAGAACCACTGTTCTGGAAATATTCAGTGGCATTGCAACCCCACACGTTCACATTTTGCCATATTGCATCCTCAACTATTTTCTCAAAGACTTCAAGGCCACGTATTAGGTGTTCCAGGTATTGTTTCTCTGTTTTTCTCCCTGTCCTTGCCTTTTGAGCCCTCATTGGATGAGCTCTCCAGGAAATATCCTGAAGGTGACACGCTGGCTGCTGCAGCTGGGAGCATGGAGATGGCTTTGGAGGATCCATGTATCCCAGGGTGGGACCCTGGGGGATGCAGGCATGCTCTGCCATCACCACTGCCTCATCTGCAGAGCTGGCTTGCTCCTGCGGGCCTTCCTCTTAAGTTTATGTGGACACCATAGCACCACAGACATTATTCTGGTAGTTTCTTATAGAAAACAAATGTCTCCTCTTTGATGGTGTTGATAAACATAAGACACCTGTGCTCTAAGTGCAGTTTGCTTAAGGACAAAGGCAGGACTCTGATATACAGAATAAGCAACGAAGACGGGTTAAGAGTGCTGACTAGAGAGAGTAGCTTGTTTTTGCTCCACTTACATGTAGGTCTCAATGATGCATGTATTGATGGATGTGAATATGTGGCAGAAAATTGTTTGCATTTTTTGGATCCAGTTTAAAACAATAGATTAGATAAGACTGACCATGGACAGCTTCTAATTGACTTTCAACCATGATGTCCGATGATTCAATAATAGCAATGGCTAACACCTTTTTTTTTTTAAGAGATGAGATCTTGCTATATTGCCCAGGCTGGTGTTGAACTCCTGGGCTCAAGCGATCCTCCGTCCTCAGCCTCCCAAAGTACTGGGATTATAGGTGTAAGCCACCACGCCCAGCCACTAACACTTATTGAACACATACTATGTGCCAAAACGGTACCAAGGGCTTTACTTGACTGTCTCGCTTTAACCTTATGGCAGGTTTAAGAAGTACATGTCATTATCATCTCCATTTTACAGATAACCAAACACACTCATATTGATCAAGCTACTTGTCTGAGCTTATGTTTCTGTTTTTTTCTTTTTCTTTTTCTTTCTCTTTTCTTTCTTTCTTTCCTTTTTTTTTTTTTTTTTGAGACAGAGTCTTGCTTTATTGCCCAGGCTGGAGTGCAATAGCACGATCTTGGCTCACTGCAACCTCTGCCTCCCAGGTTCAAACAATTCTTGTGTCTCAGCCTCCCAAGTAGCTGGGATCACAGGCATGTACTACCATGCCCAGCTAATTTTTGTATTTTTAATAAAGAGGGGGTTTCACCATGTTGGCCAGGCTGGTCTTGAACTCCCGGCCTCAAGCAATCCACCTGCCTTGGCCTTCCAAAGTGCTGGGATTATAGATGTGAGCCACCACATCTGTAACCACATCTATAACCACACGAGCCCGGCTCGAGCTTGTATTTCTTATAAAGACACAAAATAGAGATTCAAGGCCCAGCACGGTGGCTCACGCCTGTAATTCCAGCATTTTCGGAGGCTGAGGCAGGAGAATTGCCTGAGGCCAGGAGTTCGAGACCAGCCTGGGCAACATAGCGAAACTCTGTCTCTATAAAAAAAATTTTAAAAATTAGCTGGGTGCGGTGGCATGTGCCTGTACTCCTAGCGACTTGGGAGGCTGAGGTGGGAGGATCCCTTGAGCCCAGGAGGTTGAGGCCACAGTGAGCCCTGATCATGCCAGTGCACAACAGCCTGGGTGACACAGTGAGACCTTGTCTCAAAAAAAAAAAGAGAATCATTTTTCCAGGGAGTTTGTCTCCAATGTTTTTGGTTGTTGTCATGCTTATGTGTATGTGTAGAATCTTCCAGATTGTGGTAAAATACACGTTACAGAAATCTGAACTGTTTTTAAGTGTACAGTTCACTGACATTAAGCACATTCACACGCTGTGCACCATCACCACCACCCATCTCCAGAACATTTTCATCTTTCCAAACTGAAGCTCTGTACCCATTAAACAATAACTCCCATCCCCTCTCGCTCTATGAATCTGACTCCTCTAGGTATCTCAAATAAATGGAACTATCCAGTATTTATTTTTCTGTGTCTGGCTTATTTTTACTAAGCGTGATGTCCTCGAGGTTCATCCTTGTTGTCCCATGTGCCAGCATTTCCTGCCCATATAAGGCTGAATAATATTCCATTGTATGGATAGGCCACATTGTGTTTATCCATTCATCCGTCATCAGTGGTTACTCAGCTGCTTCCATCTTTTGGTTACCACGAATAATATTGCCATGAACGCTGGTGTACAAATATACCTTCAAGATCCTCTTTTCTTTCCTTTTCTTTTCTTTCCTTTCCTTTTCTTTTCTTTTTTATGAGACAGAGTCCTGCTCTGTCACCCAGGCTGGAGTACAATGGCACAATCTCAGCTCACTGCAAACTCCCCGTCCTGGGTTCATGTGATTCTCCTGCCTCAGCCTCCTGAATAGCTGGGATTACAAGTGCCTGCCACCACGCCTGGCTAATTTTTGTATTTTTAGTAAAGACTGGGTTTCACCATTTAGCCAGCCTGGTCTTGAACTCTTGACCTCAGGTGATCCGCCTGCCTCAGCCTCAGCCTCAGCCTCCCAAAGTGCTGGGATTACAGGCACGTACCACCACGCTAATTTATTTTTGAGACAGAGTTTCACTCTTGTTGCCCAGGCTGGAGTGCAATGGCACGATCTGGGCTCACCGCAACCTCCACCTCCCGGGTTCAAGCAATTCTTCTGCCTCAGCCTCCCTAGTAGCTGGGATTATGGGCATGCGCCACCACATCCAGCTAATTTTGTATTTTTAGTAGAGATGGGGTTTCACCATGTTGGCCAGGCTAGTCTCAAACTCCTGACCTCAAGTGATTCACTCACCTCGGCCTCCCAAAGTGCTGGGATTACAGGCATGAGCCACTTCACCTGGCCACCCGGCTCATTTTTGTATTTTTAGTAGAGACCCTTGAACTCCTGACCTCAAGTGATCTGCCCGCCTTGGCCTCCCAAAGTGCTGGAGTTACAAGCGTGAGCCATTGTGCCCAGCCAAGACTCTGTTTTCAATTCTTCTGGAGGTATACCCAGTGGTGAGATTGCTGGATCATATGGTAATTGTCTGTAGTTTCTTCGAGGGACTGCCATACTGCTTTCCACACTGGCGGCACCATTTTACATTCCACCAACAGTGCACAAGGGTTCCAATTTCTCCACACCCTCACCCACCATTGTTATTTTCTGTTTGTTTCTGTTTTCTTTTTTTTTTTTTTTAAGTACAATTTCCATCTACTTTTATTCCAGATAATAGTTCGTCTTCAGTCTATAAGGACTCAGCTCTTTACATGGGCTTTGCTGGCGGTTGCGGGGCAGCACCCACAGGTCTAAACGGGGTGGGGGTGTTCGGTCCTTGCGGGCTTCATGAGATAGATTCCTGACTACTTTGCTATGAATTGCACAACTCATACAGTAATGTGGCTTCACATACAGCTTGGGAAGCACATAGACATCGAAGACACTCGCTTCAGAAATATCCCGGACTGCTGCGGTCTCCACTAGGCTTCAAAAGACTAATTTCCTAATGGGTTTGTCGCTGGGCGCACATTGGGCACAGTTCGTGCAGCCAATAGGCTGTACGTGGCCGCGGCCCTTTTTTGGCACGACTATTGTTCCTTCTTTTCTTTGTCACCTTGAAGACACGGACCGGAGAGGGAAGCTGTTTCTGTTTTCAATAGTAGCCATCCTTATGGTTGTGAAGTGTGTCCCTAAGACTTTGAAATTAGTTATATGCCAAGTCTTTCCCTTCTAGACCTTTTCTTCCTAATTCAATAGCAACACACACACTCAGTGGAAAGATCTTGATCATAACACGGCAGCCCATGAGAATTTATGGTCATTACGCTCCTCACTGCCCTCACTGGTCAGTTCTTTGGCAAGCTGGTAAGGTGGTTGGTTGGGAGGGCAGGAATGGATAATACAAAACCACTTTCTCTCTCTAGTCCCGAGCCCTGGGGATGTGAAAGCCCATTTCTTCCTCTTTTCTCCCTCTTCTATACTTTTTGGGGTCTCTCTAAGCATTTAGGAAACACGTTGAAAAGAAACACGTTGTGTTACAGAAAAGATCAGCCTATTCTGATTCCATTAATTTTAATGGGAATGAGCTTTCAGGAAACCTGTTCTGACTTGATCAAGGGCGCTTGGTCTAGGCAGATTCTCCACCTGGCATTCAGAACTTGACAAAAGGTGTGGCTGCTGAAGCAGAGAGGAATGACTCACACCTGCTCACGACTCAGCAGGGGCCCTACCCAAGGCGGATCCCTTTCTCCTCCTCCTCCCTGTTTTCCTCTGTCTGCTTCAAGCTCTCAGGCCTTCCCTGCTTCCAGGCACCCTGGGAAACAGTGGCTGAAATAACACAGGGATGAATCATCCCATCTGACCAAAAGAAGGGAAGGCAGGAGCAGCTCTTGATTGACTGAGTTTCAAGGCCTGAGTTCCCCAACTCACAGCCACGACAGCATCAGAGCAGCTTCTGCTTCCACGGCGTCTGGCTCCGGATCTGGACCAGAGCCAGCTTTCATCAGGATGCCGGTGCACTGACGCAGCAAGCGAGTGCTGTTAATTAGGTCTGGGGTGTATCCTGGCAATTTAAAGAATCACTCAGTGTTGCAATCATAGAATTGTGGCGTTTTAGGGCTGAAACGGATTTTACATATACAATGTCATAGAACTTCAGAATTTAAATAACTGGCTCACCAGAGCCAATGGCTTAATTTTCAGGATATTTTCAAGCCGGTTTACTTCAAATTGGTAGTTTGAAATGGGCCTTTAGTGGGATTATTTACACCACAGAAACTGACAAACACTACAAATCAGGCTTCTGTCTCCTCCCACTCCACTAAGAGCTGATTGCTAAAAAAAATGTACTAGCCCATCATTGACCTTGTGCAAATCCTTCACTTATAGATGAGAAAACCTCGGCCTAGAGACAGGAAACGACTTACCCAGGGTCACGCTATTAATTAGCAGCGAATTTAGAATTCAAATCTTTTGTGTTCTTTTTTTTTTTTTTTTTTTTTTTTTTTTGAGGCACAGTCTCACTCTGTTGCCCAGGCTGGAGTGCAGTGGCACAATCTCAGCTCACTGCAACCTCTACCTCTTGGGTTCAAGTGATTCTCCTGCCTCAGCCTCCTGAGTAGCTGAGATTACAGGCACTCGCCACCACACCCGGCTAATTTTTGTATTTTTTGTAAAGACAGGGTTTCACCATGTTGGCCAGGCTACTCTTGAACTCCTGACCTCAAGTGATCCACCTGCCTCGGCCTCCTAAAGTCCTAGACGTGAGCCACCGTGCCTGGCCTTTTGCATTTTATTTCAATGAGTGGATACCGAAAGCATAGTCCTGTCACCCCAGCCTAGAATCCTGTCAAAAAAATAGAAGCAGGAGGATGTTACTGCACTATCAATAGGGAGTGAGGGATAAATAATTCCTCTGAAAATAGCTTCTCAGAGGAAAGAGACTGACTACTATTAAACCCTTCTGGAATTCCCTGTCATAGTTTAAGCTGAATATGGGGCAATGTTCTTATTACACTTACATGGAATGCAACAGGGAGATGCAGACACAATCGTGTATTTGTAATATCCTCAACAATGAGAGGCTCCGTTGCCCTTGAGGGGGAAAGTGGCATGCCCTGTAGGCTGGGGTCAACAGCATGACCACAAGTAAGAAGAAACAAACTAGACTGGAAATATGTCATTTAGGATGGTTTCTTGGACTTGCTCTATTGTCTTTGTGATAAATGTGACCCCAACACAAAAGCAAATTAACTTTGAGGTTTGCATTTTTTCCCCACAGTGTGATTTTTCTGTACTTGCACAGCTGAGCTCAAAGTTCTGGTTAGGACTTTTATAGGAGGATAAAAGTCAAGAAAGCATGGACACTTATAAACCAGAGCAGCAGGCACGGCGGCTCACGCCTGGAATCCCAGCACTTTGGGAGGCCAAGGCAGGAGAATCACTTAAGGTCAGGAGTTTGAGGGCCAGCCTGGGCACCATAGTAAGACCCCATCTCTACAAAAAACTTGAAAGCTAGCCAGGTGTGGTGGCTCAAGCCTGTAGTCTCAGCTACTCGGGAGGCTGAGGTGGGAGGATCACTGGAGCCCTGATTGAGCCATAGCACTCCAGCCTGGGCAACAGAGCAAGACTGTCACCAAAAGAAAAAAAATAAATAAAGTATAAGACAGGCAAGGCAAGGAAAGGATGGATGGAAGAGATGGAAACTGTAGTTAGAGGGTGCATTCCACCTTCTTAGGGTGACTCTGGGGAGCCAGGATGAACCAGTTACGGGACAACACCAGACAGGGTCAATACCACATGTTACTTAAATTCTGAAGTTCTATGACATTGTATATGTGAAATCCGTTTCAGCCCTAAAATGCCACAATTCTATGACTGCAACACTGGGTGATTCTTTAAATTGCCAGGATACGCCCCAAACCTAAGTTAGAGGGTGCAGCCTCAAGAGCTGACTCTCAGAAAGGTAAAGGGACAACCCCACCCCACAGAGGGCAGTGAGCCTGCGGGGAATGATGGGGCCTCTGCTTCTGTGTGGTTGAACCACCCGGACCAGTGAGACCTGAACAGGAACTGGAGCGGCTAGGTTGCATGGGATGCAGGAGAAGGGAGGAATTGGCCAGATTCCTCCAGCAGGGCTGTCCACACCACAGCCTCCACACTCACGCTGTAGCCGTCTGCAGTTTGTCTGGTCCGACCTGTCCCACAGTGAGTGAGCTCTGCCAAAAGCCACCAGCATCCTTCTTGTCCTTTCCTAGAGGCTCATCTCAGTCCCAGCCTCCTCCACCACGGCAGTGTTTGCTACACCTGGTTCCGAGGGACAGCGCTGCCTCCTTTCCCACCCGCCCCAGCGGCACCCCATGACCCTGTACTTTACACACTGCAGTGCTGGTAGCTCTTAGCCTATCACTGTGCTCTTGGCCCTGCTTATAGTCACTGTCTCTGGGGAAGGGTGACAGGATTCCTGGTATCCCTGACCAGGACAAGGGGTCACTCATGCTGGGCAAAGGAAGAGGGAGGTCAGGCCTGGACAGGCTGCCATCTTGCCCAGATGCAAATGCCAGTTGTCAGAGCAGGGGCCCCTATGTGGGGGGAGCAGAAAGAGGCCAGGGAGTGGCAACCACCCACTGAAGCAGGGGGCCCAGGCAAGAACTCCAAGGGGCCTTACCAACTTCGGGCTGGGGTGTGAGGAACTCCGCTCCTCTTTGGAGGGAGACCCACGAGCCCCTTAGGGCACCATGGCTGTGCTGGCATGAGAACCGTATACCCTGCAGATCTGATGTTTACTTACTCCATTCTCTTCCGCTCTCTGTTGGCAATACTTAGAAAAGTCTTTGAAAGTCCCAGCATCCAACAGTAAGAGGGGAAAAAGAAGGAAAGGGTTGTATCTACTCTTGGCCAAAATACTAAAGCAGCAGTAGCTTGCTAGTTATGGGTTTTGGTGGTGGTGGTTGTTGTTGCTTTTTTTTTTTTTTTTTTTTTTTTGAGACGGAGTTTCACTCTTTTTGCCCAGGCTGGAGTGTGAAATGGCATGATCTGGGCTCACTGCAACCTCCGCCGCCCAGGTTCAAGTGATTTTCCTGCTCCTCAGCCTCCTGAGTAGCTGGGATTACAGGCATGTGCCACCACACCCAGCTAATTTTGTATTTTTAGTAGAAACAGGGTTTCTCCATGTTGGTCAGGCTGGTCTCGAACTCCTAACTTCAGGTGATCTGCCTGCGTCGGCCTCCCAAAGTGCTGGGATGACAGGCGTGAGCCACTGCGCCCGGCTGTTTTGTTTTGTCTTTTTGAGTTGGAGTTTCACTGTGTCACCCAGGCTGGAGTGCAGTGGCGCGATCTCAGCTCACTGCAACCTCCGCCTCCCAGGTTCAAGCAATTCTCCTGCCTCAGCCTCCTGTGTAGCTGGAATTACAGGAACGTGCCACCACACCCAGCTAATTTTTGTATTTTTAGTAGAGATGGGGTTTCACCATGTTGGCCAGGGTGGTCTTGAACTCCTGACCTCAGGTGATCCACCCACCTCAGCCTCCCAAAGTGCTGGGATTACAGGCTTGAGCCACCGCGCCCTGCCGGGTCCTGGGTTTTGAGGTGATTTTTGATTTATGCCACCTCCTCTTTGTAATCCCTCTCCAGACTTCTGAATCTCGGCACTGCCCTCATTCTCCTCCCACATCGCCTCAGTCACCTTTGATGCCTCCTTCTTCTCCTGCCCCATAAACGGGCTGTTTGGCGAGGCTGCGTCCTCTGCTGCCTTCCTGTCTCTCCACTCTTTTCTCCACAGTATCATCTGCTGTTCAAGACTTCAGTTGTAACCTTGGGAGGACAATCCCAAATCTAGCACTGACTTTCTCCAGACACATTGTCAACCTTCTGGGCTGCGCTGCCTGGATAGGCAATGGTCATCTTACCACAGTATTCCCCAAAAGGAATTTATTTCTTTCACCCCAAGCTCAACAATTTCAGGATGGCCTTGGACTACCTCCCTACCCACTTAGCCCTACTTCTAGTTATCAAAGCCTGTTGACTCTATGTCCCTGGTCCCTTTACACCCACCTCTTTCCAATACTGGCATCCTCACCCAATCCAAGGGTGCCTTACCACTTCCCTGCATCATTGCAAAACCCTGCAAACTGGTCTCCCCACTTGCAATATCTCCCCATTCTAAATCAACCTAGATCCACCCTGACAGCCTTCCGTCAGGAAGCCCAGCCCAGGATTTCCATGCCGCCACCTGAAACACCTTTCCGGCCACAGATGGAGTGCCTTGACCAAAATGTACAGTCACTACTCCTGACACACAATCTCACGTTTCCCTACCTGTTTCTTCTCTACAGAACACTCTCCATTGCAACCTCACCTGCGGAAAGACCTTTGAACCTAATCCAAGGCCCTTGGTTTCGTTTTTTTTTGTTTGTTTGTTTGGTTTTTTTTTTTTTTGAGATGGAGTCTGGCTCTGTTGCCTAGGCTGGAGTACAGTGGTGCAATCTCAGCTCACTGCAACCTCTGCCTCCTGAGTTCAAGCGATTCTCCTGCCTCAGACCCCTGCCACAGCCCTCCTCCCACATCCCCGCCCCCTCGAATAGCTGGCATGACAGGTGCACACCACCAAGCCCGGCTAAATTTTGTATTTCAGTAGAGACAGGGTTTCACCATGTTGGCCAGGCTGGTCTCGAACTCCTGACCTCAGGTGATCCACATGCCTCGGCCTCCCAAAGTGCTGGCATTACAGGTGTAAACCAGTGCGCCCAGCTGCAAGGCCCATTTTAAAACACACGGCACCCTCGGGGCCTTTCCTGGTACCCGCTCATGGCACCATGCTCCTGGTCTGGGGCATGCGTCCTCTTCTGCCGTGTCCCACGGCAATGCCTGGGCTTGTTTTCTTTCACCTGCACCTTCTTCCTTTCCCCCCGCCCACCTCCGGGAATGCCATGATCTCTCAGTTGTCCACACCAGAAACTTAGAAATTGTTCTAGATTCCTTCCTCTCCCTTCCCCTGTACTTCAGTGCTCCCAAGTCTGCCCCTGAAACCTCCCTCCTTTTACCCCCTTCTGTTCAGCCTTCCTTTCCCTCCCTTGGCTCAGGCCACACTCATCTAGGGAGCTGGGGCAGGACTTTCTATGTGTCCCTGAGGTAGGCAGCCCCCCACCTCCTCCCTGCTCGCTCACGACCTGTGTGTCCTCAGCCTTTCCTCAGTTGCCTCACCTGCAAAAGGGGATTTTTAAAAACCACACACACTTGGGGAGCTGAGAAGGGAGGATCACTTGAAGCCAGAAGTTCGAGATCAACCTTGGCAACACAGAGAGTCCTAGTCTTTAGAAAAAATAAAATAAATTAGCCAGGCATGGTGGTATACGCCACCTACTTGGGAGTCCTACCTACTTGGGAGGCTGAGGTAGGAGGGAGGATTCCTTGAGTCGGAGTTCAAGGCAGCAGTGAACTAGGATCGTGTTACTGATCTCCAGCCTGGGTGACAGAGCAAGACCTTGTCTTTACAAAATAAAAATAAACAACACCCTCAAAATTCATACACACACAGATTGAGTATCCCTTATCTGAAATGCCTGGGACTTGATATGTTTTGAACTTTGGATTTTTTCAGATTTTGGAATATTTGTATATATACAGGCATACCTCGTTTTATTGCAGTTTGCTTCATTATGCTTCGCAGATATTGCATGTCTTACAAATTGAAGGCTTGTGGCCAACTCTGTGTCAAGCAAGTCTCTCAGCGCCATGTTTCCAACAGCGTATGCTCACTTCATTCCGGTGTCACATGTTAGTCATTTTTGCAATATTTCAAAGTTTTTCATTATTATTATATCTGCTATGGTGAGCTGAGACCGGTGATCTTTGATGTCACTATTGTGATTGTTTTGAGGTAACACAAGCCACGCCCATATAAGACAGTGAACTTCACTGATAAATGTTGCGTGGGTTCTGTGCTCCACCACTTGGCCTTTCCCACATCTTTCTCCCTCTCCTCAGGCCTCCCTATTCCCTGAGACACAACAATATTGAAATTAGGCCAGTTAATAACCTACAATGGCCTCTAAGTGTTCAAGGGAAAGGAAGTGTTGCAAGTCTGTCACCTTAAAGCAGAGGCTGGGAATGGTGCAGCTTGGTGAGGAAGGCATGTCAAAACTAAGGTGGGCTCTTGCACCAGAGAGTTAGCCAAGTTGTGAATGCAAAGGAAAAGTTCTTGAAGAAAATTAAAAGTGCTACTCCAGTGAGCACATGAATGATAAGAAAGCAGAACAGCCTTTTGCTGATACAGAGAAAGTCTGAGTGGTGTGGATAGAAGATCAAACCAGCCACAACATTCCCTTAAGCCAAAACTAATCCAGAGCAAGGCTCTAACTGTCTTCAATTCTATGAAGGCTGAGAAAGATGAGGAAGCTGCAGAAGATAAGTTTGAAGCTAGGAGAGGTTGGTTCATGAGGCTTAAGGAGCACAGTCATTTCCATAACATAGAAATGCAAGGTGAAGCAGCAAGTGCTGATGGAGAAGCTGCAGCAAGTTATCCAGAAGATCCAGCTATAACAGCATTGATGAAGGTGGTTGCACTAAATAATGGATTTTCAATTTAGACAAAACAGGCTTCTGGGGAAGAAGACGCCATCTAGGACTTTCATCCTAGAAGAGAGGAAGTCAATGCCTGGTTTCAAAGTGTCAAAGAACAGCCTGCCTCTCTTGTTAGGGACTAACGCACCTGGTGACTTTAAGTTGAAGCCAGTGCTGACTTACCATTTCAATAATCCTAGGGCTGTTAAGAATGGTGCTAAATCTACTCTGCCTGTGCTCTATAAATGGAACAACAAAGCCTAGGTGACAGCACATCCATTTACAGCATAGCATGGTTTACTAAATATATTAAGCCCACTGTTGAGACCCATTGTTCGGAACAAAAGATTCTTTTCAAAATATGACTGCTCAATGACAATGCACCTAGTCACCCAGTAACCCTGACGGAGATGTACAAGGAGATGAATGTAGTTTTCACGCCTGCTAACACAACATTCATTCTGCAGCTCATGGATCAAGGAGTAATTTCAACTTTCAAGTCTTAATATTTAAGAAATACATTTCATAAAGCTATAGTTTCCATAGACAATGATTCCTTGGTTAGATGAGGGCATAGCAAATTAAAAACCTTCTGGAAAGGATTCACTGTTCTAGATGCCATTAAGAACATTTGTAATTCATGGGAGGAGGTCAAAATATAACATTAACAGCAGTTTGGAAGAAATTGATTCCAACCCCCATGGATGACTTTGAGGGGTTCAAGACTTCAGTGGAGAAAGTCACTGCAGATGTAGTGAAAATAGCAAGAAAGCTAGAATTAGAAGTGGAACCTGAAGGTGTGATTGAATTGCTGCAATTTCATGAGAAAACTTGAACAGATGAGGAGCTGCTTTTTAAAGATGAGCAAAGAAAGTGGTTTCTTGAGATGGAATCTGCTTCTGGTGAAGATACCATGAACGCTGTAGAGATGAGAACACAGGATTTAGACCATTACATAAACTTAGTTGATAAAGCAGTGGCAGGGTTTAAGAGGCTTGACTCCAATTTTGAAAGGAGTTCTACTGTGGGTAAAATGCTATCGAACAGCATCACCTGCTACAGCAATCTTTTGTTTTTCCAGAGCAAGGCTCCAACTCTCTTCAATTCTGTGAAGGCTGAGAAAGATGAGGAAGCTGCAAAAGATAAGTTTGAAGTTAGGAGAGGTTAAAAAGAAGAGTCCATTGGTGTGGCAAATTTCATTGTTGTCTCATTTTAAGAAATTACCACAGTCACCGCAACCTCCAGTAGCCACCGCCCTGATCAGTCAGCAGCCACCAACATTCACAAAAGACTCTGCACCAGCAAAAAGATTATGACTCCCTGAAGGCTCAGATGATTTTTAGCATTTTTAGCAATAAACAATTTTAAAATTAAGGCATATACCTTTTTTAGACATAATGCTATTGCACACTTAATAGATGACAATATAGTATAGACATAACTTCTATATGAACTGGGAAACCAAAACATTTGTATCTCACTTTAATTGCTACATTTACTTTATTGTGGGGTGGTCTGGAACTAAACCCACAATGTCTTCGAGGTATGCCTGCATATAATAAGATAATGTTGGGAATCAGACCCAAGCCAAAACAGGAAATTCATTTATGTTTCATACACACCTTATATACATAGCCTGAAGGCAACTTTGTACAATATTTTTAATTTTGTGCATGAAACAAAGTTTTGAGTATGACCTGTTTCATAAGGTTTGTTGTGGAATTTTCTACCTGTGATGTCTTGGGTGCTCAATACGTTTTGAATTTTGGAGCATTTAAGGTTTCAGATTTTTGGATCAGTGATTATTTTATATATATATTATTATGTGATTATTATATATATACACACACACACATAATAATCAGTGATTATTATATATACACACACACATATATATATCCTGATCCAGAGAGGGAGAGAGAGAGAGAGAAATTACCATGTATAATAAGTACTAATAAAATTATCAATTTATGACTCTTTTTGCTTGAGTTAATAAAGTAACTTCCTAACTAGCCCCTGGCTGCCACAACACACAAATAAAATCCCGTGCCCACTACACTACCAATGAACTCTATAAAAGACATAAAATTCTATACATAACTTTTCTTTTAATGCTAATCAAATAAAATAGAATGTGTTTAGAATAAAAGTGCAGTGGGGATGGTTTTTTAGCTCAGCCTGTAAGGCTGTTCACGCAGCAGCCCAGCTGCCCCGGTTGCTCCGCCCACTACTCTGACGTGCCCCCTTTACCAAGACAGAAGTATGAACAGTTCTCCCGTGCAGCACGCCCTTCCACATGTCCTTCCACGCACTCGAGTCTCACACAGGCAGTTCTCACTGCCTCCCCTCCTCCCCGGCCCACCTCCACCTTACTCCCTACTTCCCACATTTACTAACTCCCTGTCATTCCAAGACACAACTCAACTATCACCTCCTCTGAGAGGTCCCCCGACCCTCCTAGGCTGAGGAGAGAGCCCTCTTCACTGTTCCAATCATTCCCAGCACTCAGTGCATGCTGTTCTTATGAGTGATGTGCCAGGCTGTCCTCCCTGCTGGACTCCGGGCTCTTGCCTTGCTGGGTTTTGTGTCCACTGTGCTTAGCTCTGGACTTAGAACGTATAGACAGATAATAATTTTGTATTAAGGAATTGAAGGAAAGAGTGAACCCCAGCCCATTCTATCTTTCTATCTGTCTATCCACCTAGAGAAATACATATAAAGCTAATTTAAGACCAGGGTTTGCTGGGCATAGTGGCTCTCACATCTGTAATCCCAGCACTTTGGGAGGCCAAGGAAGGAGGATCACTTGAGCCCAGGAGTTTGAGACCAGCCTGGACAACAAAGTGAGACCCCGTCTCTACTACAATTTTTTTTAATTAAGCATTTTTTAAAATAAAAATATTTAAAAAGACCAGGGTTAAATCTGACTCGTATTTCCTCTAATATCTGCCAGTGGGTCTTACATGAAATAGCTTCTCAATAAATATTTTGTGGTTTAAAGAACAGCAAGGAGGACAGTATGAAAAAGTGTGGTGGGCAGAGGAGACAACAGGCTGAGCTTCGGGGCCCAGATCAGGCCTGGAGCCTGGAGGAGTATGTGCTTCATTGTAAGTGTAACAGGCAACTCTTGGAGGGACTGAAATCTAAAATGAACAAAATCAGATTTAAGTTATTTTAAAAGCCAGACTCGTATTGTATGATTTCAGTTATAGGAAATATTGATCAACCTCTGAACCCTCCCTAGGGAACTCCGGTCCTCAGTGTTCTTATTTATAAGATGAGGGTAGACCAGCTGACTCTAGGGTCACGTGTCATTCTCTGGGTTTTTTTGTTCCATGTTAATAAAAAACAATGGTTAAATGGGCTAAGGAATAGAACCTGGCATAGCAATCCCAGGAAAGGGACTCATGGTCTCTCCATCTCAGTGGCACTGTGATACAGTGGGAATAACCTTGGAGGTACGACCTCTTCCCCTGGATTCAGTATTTACCATTGAAATGACCTTGAGAAAGTAATGAAATTATTTGGCCCTTTGTCTTTGCATCTCTAAAATACGGGAGTTCTAGAAGGGGGCGTCTATGATCCTTTTCATAGAAAGTTGGCATTCTAATCCAGCTTCACATTCTGAAGGCAACATAGAGCTTTGAATCAAAAAGATTCACTCATGCTATATAGGTTCTAGGAGTTTTAATAAAATTGATGTCATGGGAATTTTGCTATTAAAAAGACTTAGGGGGCCAGGCACGGTGGCTCATGCCTATAATCCCAGCACCTTGGGAGGCTGAGGCAGGTGGATCACTTGAGGTCAGGAGTTCGAGACCAGCCTGGCTAACATGGTAAAACACTGTCTCTACTAAAAATACAAAAACTAGCCGGGCATGGTGGTGTGTGCCTGTAATCCCAGCTACTCAGGAGGTTGAGGCAGGAGAATCGTTTGAACCTGGGAGGTGGAGGCTGCAGTGAGCCAGGATCATGCCATTGTACTCTGGCCTAGGTGACAGAGGAAGACTCTGTCTCAAAAAAAAAAAAAAAAAAAAAAAAAAAAAAAGACCGAGGGAAGAACATGGAATACTGTGCACATACTAAAAAGAATGCAGATTTATAAGTACCGACATGGAAGATGCTTATGAATATTGCTACACTGAAAAATTTAGTTGCAGAATATGTACAGTATCATCTCATTTTTTTCTGTAAGGAAATGGCATGTGCACTGCACATAAATGCTGCTATTGAGGTGGCCTGGCAAAGTGATCTGTCTTCGTCAGCCAGAGCTGCCATAGCAAAGTACCAGAGCCTGGCTTAAACAACAGAGGTTATTTCCTTATAGTTCTGGAGGCTGGAAGTCCAAGAGCAAGGTGTCAGAAGGGTTGGTTTCTCTTGAGGCCTCTGTCCTTGGCTTGTAGACATTGTTTCCTCCCTCTGTCTTCACGTAGTCTTCTCTGTGTGTCTGTGTCTGTGTCCTCATCTCCTCCTCTTAGAAGGACACCAGTCATATTGGATTAGGGCCCACCCATGTGACCTCATTTTTAACTTAATAACCTCTTTAAAGACTCTGTCTGCAAATATAGTCACATTCTGAGATACTAGGGGTTACGACTTCAACATACGAATTAAAGGGAGACACCGTTCAGCCCACAACAGTTCCTATGCCTGAGACGCAGTAGATAGCCAGGAAATAGTTGAAAAGCTGAATGAATGAAGTAAATGGGATTACTTTGTTTGCAGGTGCAGTGGGAGGTTGGTGGGACACTAAAAGCAGACAAGATCATGGAGAGCCTTGAGCTCCAGAGAGAGAAGTCCAGATCCTAGCTGTAGGATGCTCTTGAGCAAAGGAATAACATGGCATTGATATTGTTGCAGGCACGTTTAACTGGTGTTCATTTGTCCCGGGGTTTGGAGACAGTTGAGCCTGAGGGCAGGGAGATCAGATGAGAGACTAGTCAGTCATTCCAGGTTATGAAGTGACAAGGGCCTTGACCAGGGTGGTGGCCTGGATAAAAGCTGGATACAGATGGGTGTGCCTGGCAGTTGTTCCAAACTCCTGCACCTGCTGATGTGTCCGTGAGAGCCACATTTCACGTTCACCTTGAAAACAATGAGTCCTATAGAAACTGGAAAGGCAGTGGCTGCCAGAGCTGCATAGGATGAGCTCCTAAGTCCCAGAACACCACAATTCCAGACAACTCCTCTTGACTCAAGGACTTCTCAATTTAGCTCCACCCTGGCTCTGCAAGTGGGTCCTTTCTCTTCTTCCATATGAGTAGGTTACACTCAAACTGAGATTCTTACTGGTTCACAGAGGCATTAAATCCCCACTACGTCTTGGATTTTGTTGTCATCTCCTCTCATCACACTTCTTGCACCTATTAGAATGTCCTCTGTTCTTTACCTCTGGAAATCCATCCCTGTTTGTATACTGCCTTCTCCATGCAGCCCTCTGATGACTGCGGCTCACATGGCACTCTCCCTTAGTTGAACCTCAATCACATGCATTGTCTATACCAGAAAATGCATCATGATATTGAATAATGCATCACGCACATGCTTTAGATATTTGGAACACTCATATTTCTAGAAAAATCCCGCAGGAGATGGTAAACTCCTTGAGGTTATGAATTTAGGGTTTCTTGTGTACTGATGGTTACACTGCCCAACCAAGTACATATTAGAGGCTCAACAAATTCATGCTAAGATGATAGCGAACACCCCATAAGTCCATGTAGGATTCTTCCCTTGGCTCAGGGAATGGGGTAGGTTGGCAAAAAGGTCAGAGATAGAATGCAATCATATTTATTCCCCTCCATAGAAATAGTCCTTAAGTCCCAACCCAACTACCTCTCCCCTTATTCTCTTAATGCAGCTCAAAAAACCATTAGCCCCATATCAGAAAGTGTTCTTAGGCCTCCAAAAGGAGCTTGTTGATAAAGGAGTTGAGCAGGTCAGGCTTTTGGAAGTCTGCAGCCAAGGAGATGATTACTCTGTCCTGGGAGGCAGATAGGACCAACACCAGTGACAAGAATCACACAGACAGCCTGAGGAGCTGGCACCAGAGTGGCCTTTGGGGAAGTAGGCAGTTGTTTGAATGCTCTTTATGGGAAGAGGACAAAGAACAACTGGAGGTATTTTTTGCAGAAATGTAAATGATGGTCCTCAAATTCATATGGAATTGCAAGAGTACCCAAAGGGCCAGAAGAATCTTGAGACAGAAGAACAAAGTTGGGAGACTCACACATCCCAATTCCAAAACTTGCTACAAAGATATAATAATCAAAACAGTGTGGCACTGGCCTAAGGATAAACTTATGGACCAATGGAATAGAATTGAGAGTATAGAAATAAACCTGTGTGTCTCTGGTCAAATGATTTTCAGTGAGGGTGCCAAGTCCATTCAATGGGGAAAGAAAAGTCTTTTCAACAAATGGTGCCAGGAAAATTGGACTTTCATATGCAAAAGAATGAAGTTGAATCCCTATCTTACACCATAAGCAAAAATTAATTCAAATGGATCAATGACCTAAAAATAAGAGCTAAATCCATAAAACTCTTAGAAGAAAACACTAATCAATCATTACCTTGGATTTATTAGCAATGAATTCTTAGATATGACACCAAACCATAAGCAACAAAAGAAAACATAAATTGCACTTAAAAAACTAAAAACTTTCGTGCACCAAAGGACATTGTCAAAGTGAAAAGACAACCAATGGAATAGAAAATATTTGCAGACCATATATGTGATAAAGGTTTAATATCCAGAATGTATAAAGAACTCCTAACAACAATAAGACAAACAACCCAATTTAAGAAATTGGCAAAAGAATGGAGTAGACATTTCCCCAGAGAAGATAGACAAATGGCACCAAGCACATAAAAAGATGTTCAAACTTCAGTAGCCATTAAGCAAATGCAAACCAAAATCACAATGAGATACCACTTCACATCTATTAGGATGTTTATATCATATATATATAAACACACAGAGAATTACAAGTGTTGGTGATGATATGGAGAAATTGGAATGTGGTACATTGCTAGTGGGAACGTAAAATGATGCAACCACTGTGGAAAACAGTTTGACATTTTTCCAAACATCTAACACTGAATTACCATATGACCCAGCAATTCCACTCCTAAAGAATTGAAAACAGGGACTGAAACAGATATGTCTATGTCAATGTTCATTATGGCATTAATCACAATAGCCAAAAGCTGGAAACAACCGATGTCTATCAGCACATGAATGAGTTAACAAAATGTGGTATATCCATACAACGAAATATTATTCAGCCATACAAAGGAACGAAGTTCTGATCCATGCTACAATGTGGATGAAACTTAAAAACATTATACCAACTAAAATAAGCTCAACACAAAAAGACAAATATTGTGTGGTTCCATTTATATGAAATATCTATAATAGGAAAGTTTATAGACACAGAAAGTGTAATATAGATTATCAGGGGCTGGGGAAAGGGGAGAATGGGGAGTTATTGCTTAATGCTTACAGAGTTTCTGTTTTGGGTAGTGAAAAACTTTTAGAAATAGTGTTGATAGTTGTACAACATTGTGAATGTACTTAGTAGCACTTAATTGTATGCTTTGGTTAAAATGGAAATTTTTATTGTATATATGTATTTTACTACAATAAAAAAATTCCAAAAGATAAAATAAAAGGACAGTTGACAGATACGAGGAAGAGATGATTGCAAGGTGCAACATGGTTATGGTACTCTTTGGAATGGGATACTTATTCAGAAAGTGAATGGTAATGACAAGCCTTGTATTCAGAGGATGTTTTGTGTTAGACATCAAAATATATCTAAATCCACAAAAATCAAAGGTGGGAGAGATTCGCTCCAGTGAATACAGGAGTCGCAAGATTCACCCGTGGAATGAGGAAGCTAACCCCGAGGCTCTCTGGGCCACCTCAAGATGCCGAGCTAATGCTCTCCAATGTCACTTTCTATGCCAAAGTTTTAAAATCCTGGTGGCAATTACTTGCTTTGCCATGTTGAAGTCTTATATCAAATATGGGAACATAAAGAATGATCTCAGCTGACAAATGTCTGAAGCTTGCTTGGCTAGAAAATTGTCAATCTTCCGGCCTCTCTTCTGCAGAAAAAAAAGGCGGGTAGGGGGAAGACATTATGCCTTGCATAGATAGCCCTTTTAATTTACTTTTTTGGATAAAATATGTCTGTTTCCTAGTTTGTGGCATTATGAATTATGTTACCTTAAGAGAAGGCTCCAGACAGTCATGTTATCTGCACACAAAGATTCAACTTAAAACTCTCCTCCTGGAATGTTCAGGCATTTATAGCTGTACCAGAATCCTGCAGCCTTTGCACCCCCAGGGGACTGGCTCCAGAGTGCTACAGGATTTAGGACCCAGAATGGCATGAGCATTGAGATCCTATGCCTCTTAGTGCTTGGCACATAGTAGATATTCAAACTATGCTTGTTGAACTATAGAAAATCTCACTTCTCTATGAGATAGATAAAGGAGCATAAGCAGGTAACTTAAGGAGGAAAAAAATTACATCCATGGAATACTAATGAAGCTTAAGTTGAAGCTTTAGACAGGTGCATGTTTAAAAGAGAGAGCATATGGTCCTTATTTATTTCCAGCCTCTTCAAGTACCTCTGCAACTTTGTTGTTCTTTTTCTTATATTTATTTAGAGAGGGTCTCACTCTGTCGTCCTGGCTGGAGTGCAGTGGCACGATCATGGCTCACTGCAACCTCAGCCTTCCGAGCTTAAGCGATCCTGCCCCTGTGAGCTTCCTGAATAGCTGGGACTACAGGCACGCACCATCACGCCCAGCTGATCCTTTTTATTTTATTTTATTTTATTTTATTTTATTTTATTTATTTTTTGAGACGGAGTCTTGCTCTGTCGCCCAGGCTGGAGTGCAGTGGCGCGATCTCGGCTCACTGCAAGTTCCGCCTCCTGAGTTCACGCCATTCTTCTGCCTCAGCCTCCCGAGTAGCTGGGACTACAGGCGCCCACCACCATGCCTGGCTAATTTTTTTGTATTTTTAGTAGAGATGGGGCTTCACCATGTTCGGCAGGATGGTCTCGAACTCCTGACCTTGTGATCTGCCCGCCTCAGCCTCCCAAAGTGCTGAGATTACAGGTGTGAGCCCTTTCTATTTTTAGTAGAGATGAGGTCTCACTATGTTGGCCCGGCTGGTCTCAAACTCCTGGGCTCAAGTGATCCTCCCACCTTTGCCTCCCAAAGTGTTGGGATTAGAGGCAAGAGCCACGGCACCCAGCCTGCAATTTCATTTGGATGATGTTAAACCTTCAGTTTGATCAGGAATTGATTTTCAGAGATATTCACTATTAAACTGAAGGGTGAGCTGCCTCCAAATCAAATGTGTCCTCAAATCCTTTAGCGTCCTACGTGAAATGCGCCTCCTGAGAAGCACAAACCAAAAGGCATAACTAATACATCATACTGGTTAAAATGTGAAAGAAGACCTTAAAATAGATATGTACTGGATGGATTTGATATAACAGCTAGTTTGCTTGGTTTTACTCTGGTTGCTTTATTCTGTTTAAATTGTGTTAATCAAACATACCACAGAGCTGGCCCTAAATACTAATTTTTTAGAGACAGCCCTTGCAGAGAAGTGGGTTCAATTAGCATCACATCTGTAATTACACAGTATATTATATACTTCACATGTATAATTACTTATTTTATGGCTTCATTCCATCTTATAGATAAACAAAGACTTGAGAAAATTTACAAGCTTTTCTGGGAGTGTCCCCATAAGGGTGTAATTTTCATTCTAACCAATAACTAAGATGGGGATAATTCTACAAGTAGATTGCCAACCTGTTGGCATACAATAAGTTCAGAAATTCCCTTCATGAATTTTTTTCTTTTACGTAAAATTGCAGACACATTCATTATAGCCACACATAAAAGGGATAGTCATAGTGTTGGAAATACAAATATAAAGAATATGGAGATTTTGTATTGAAGGAACTCACAGTGTAGTAAGGGAGACTGATACGTAAAAATGAAAATAGAGTCTAAAAAAGGCACAAAAGAAAAAATGAGTAGGGGTTTGAGGGTGGAAGACCTCCCCCAGGAAGACTTCATGGAGAAAGCTAAAGTCTAAGGTAGATATTGAAGAATTAATAGACATTTTCAAGGCATACAAAAGTTGGGAAGACATTCGAAGAAGAGTGAACCGCACGTGCAAAGGTACAGCACGGTGGGTTTGGGACAACGCCTTATATATCTATATCACTGTGACTGGAGAGTAAGTTAGTAGGAAGTGACACTGAAAATGTAGGAGCTGAACATGGAATAAGGCATGAAATCTCTATATTTATCTTCCTCAGTAAGTAATAAAGGAACCAGGAACAGTGGCTCACACCTGTAATCCCAGTGCTTTGGAAGGCTGATATGGAGGGATGGCTTGAGGCTAGGAGTCCGAGACCAGCCTGGACAACATAGCAAGACTCTGTATCTAAAAAAAAAAAAAAGCCAAACGTGCTGGCACACACCTGTAGTCCCAGCTACTCAGGAGGCTGAGACAGCAGGATTACTTGAGCCTAGGATGTCACAGTTGCAGTGAGCTATGATCATGATGCTGCATTCTAGCCTGGGTGACAGAGCAAGACCCTGTCTCTCAAAAAAATTTAATGTTAATAAAGGAAACCATTGCACAGTTCATTAATCTTCACCTTAAAATGCACAACCTAAATTGCGTTATCGAATTATAAAATAGGACTGAGATAGAAGGAGAAGGAGTGGTCCTAGGAACACCAAACCAATAATCTTTTTTTTTTTTTTGAGACAGAGTCTCACTCTGTCACCCAGGCTGGAGTGTAGTGGTGCCATCTCAGCTCACTGCAACCTCAACCTTCTGGGCTCAAACTATTCTTCCTCCTCAGCCTCCCAAGTAGCTGGGACTACAGGTGTGCACCACCATGCCCAGTTAATTTTTTGGTAATTTTGGTAGAGATAGGGTTTCACCATGTTGCCCAGGCTGGTCTTGAACTCCTGACCTCAAGTGATTCTCCCTATCTCGGCCTCCCAAAGTGCTGGGATTATAGGCATGAGCCACCAGGCCCATCCCTGAACCAAGACTCTTAAAGTTCAACTCTAAACTCCAGAAAATCAGTAGCACGAGAGTCTCCTTTGCCACCAGCCATCCTCGAATTTTTTTTTTTTTTTTTTGAGATGAAGTCTCACTCTATTGCCCAGGCTGGAGTGCAATGGCACAATCTCGGCTCACTGCAACCTCCACCTCCTGGGTTCAAGTGCTTCTCCTGCCTCAGCCTCCTGAGTACCTGGGATTATAGGTGTGTACCACCACACCCAGCTAATTTTGCATTTTTTAAGTAGAGATGGGATTTCAACATGTGGGCAAGGCTAGTCTTGAACTCCTGACCTCATGATCTGCCTGCCTTGGCCTCCCAAAGTGCTGAGATTACAGGAATAAGCCACTGTGCCAGGTTCTCATTTTTAAAAAAATTGTCATTTTGCCAGACACGGTGGCTCGCGCCTGTAATCCCAGCACTTTGGGAGACCAAGGCGACTGGATCACCTGAGGTCAGGAGTCTGAGACCAGCCTGTCCAACATGGTGAAACCCTGTCTCTACTAAAAATACACAAATTAGATGGGCATGGTAGTGGGCGCTGTAGTCCCAGATACTCTGGAGGCTGAGGCAGGAGAATCGCTTGAACCCAGGAATGAACCAGGTCGCAGTGAGCCAAGATCACACCACTGCATTCCAGCCTGGGTGACAGAGCAAGACTCTGTCTCAAAGGGAAAAAAAAAAGTAGATACTATAGGGACCATTCCCTGATGGGCTTTGGGTGTCACCAGGGCCTTGCTGTTGGTATCCTGGGTCCAGACTGAAAAGCGCAGAGGCAGAGGAAGGGCTACAGCGGTTGGATATGATGCACAAGGAAGAAGTTGTCTGGAGAGCTGACAGTTTTTGAGGCCATAGAGTCAAGCCCCCTGCAGAGGGGAGAGTTCACCTCTTCTCTAAGGATGGCTGCTGCCGGCAATTCTCATTCCACACCTGTCTCCTTCTGTGGCCCATGGATCGTTCTCTTCTAATGTCTTCCAGCATCGTGTTTCTGCTACTCAAGCCCTCAAGTGACGATTCCACACAAAGCTGCCTGGTGTTTATCATGGGCTGCATGGGGAGCTCAGCCTCTCATTTCTTACTCCCCCTTCCCACCTCCCCCAAAAAGATTAGAAACTCCCTTGGATCAAAACATGACAAAGTTCATTTGCACATTTGACAAATTATGTCTTTGTGTAAAGTAAATACAATTTTAGTACGTAGTCTAAATTGTATTTAGCATCTAATTGCTAATTAGATGTATTGTAATTAGATGTATTAGCATCTAATTGAGGAAGGAGACGAGGAGGAAAGATAATATTGACAAACTCACCAAGTGCTAGACTCTGGGGTGAGTGCTCTGAATATATCATCTCACCTCATTCCCTCAACAGGCCTGTGAGGCAGGTACCGTTAACCCATTTTACAGATGCGGATATCATCACCAAGTCCATGGCACTGAGATCTCCAGCAGACATCCTTGCCCTGCCCAATTTGAGCACAATCGTCTGGGCAAACATGTAGCACTGCAGGTATTTGATAAATGATGAATGGGGTTGACTGGATCCTTGTCCTAATCAATTTGATAATGGTTTACCTAGTTTTTTCTGACCTCCCGCCCTCAGCCAGTTATTCCTTTTTAGCACTCAAAACATATTTTATGGAGAGCAGGAAGTTCCGTGCACAACATTAGGCTCTTGAAAGGGAAAGTCAAGCCTTAAAAGTTTTTATTTACACCCCACTTTCTCCTGCAAGGGATTTGGAGTGATTTTTCACAAAGACACCTATAATAACATGACTAGGCTCCGCGTGGTGGCTCACGCCTGTAATACCTGCACTTTGGGAGGCTGACACAAGTGGATCACTTGAGGTCAAGAGTCCAAGACCAGCCTGGCCAACGTGGTGAAACCCTGTCTCTACTAAAAGTAAAAACGAATACAAAAATTAGCTGGGCATGGTGGCGTGTGCCTGTAGTCCCAGCTATTCAGGAGGCTGAGGCAAAAGAAGTGCTTGAACTCGGGAGGTGGAGGTTGCAGTGAGCAAAGGTTGCACCACTGTACTCCAGCCTGGGCAACAAAGTGAGACTCCATTTAAAAAAAAGAAAAAAAAAGATTAAATATAAAAAAGAATAAAACAGGCCAGGTGCGGTGGCTCACGCCTGTAATCCCAGCACTTTGGGAGGCCAAGGCAGGCGGATCGCCTGAGGTCAGGAGTTCGAAACCAGCCTGGTCCAACATGGTGAAACCCCATCTCTATTAAAAATACAAAAATGAGCCAGGTGTGGTGGTGTGTGCCTGTAATTCCAAGACAGAAGAATCGCTTGAACCCAGGAGCCAGAGGTTGCAGTGAGCCAAGATCATACCTCTGCACTCCAGCCTGGGCAACAGAGTGAGACTCTGTCTCAAAAAAAAAAGAGAATAATAGCACCATGGATGCCATAAACATAAGCAGTTAAAGTAAAATAAAAGCTAATAATAGAAGAGGGGAAAAATACAATAAACGTTCAGGCTATAAGAATTTATATAGGCCAGGCACAGTGGCTTATCCCTGTAGTCTCAGTGCTTTGGGAGGCTGAGGCAGGCAGATCACTTGAGGTCAGGAGTTCAAGACCAGCCTGGTCAACATGGTAAAACCCCGCCTCTACTAAAAATACAAAAATTAGTCAAGCATGGTGGCACATGCCTGTAGTCCCAACTACTCGGGAGGCTGAGGCAGGAGAATCGCTTGAACCTGGGAGGCAGAGGTTGCAGTGAGCTGAGCTCATGCCATTGCACTTCAGCCCAGGCGACAGAGTCAGACTTGGTCTCCAAAAATAAAAATAAAAGATAGAAATCCCCCCAGGTAATTCTTATGTACTGCCAAATTAAGAAGCGTTGCTGTAGTATATAATCTTCAGCCACAACTCAGTGAAGGCAATTCTTCCCAGATGAGGTAAAGTTAAAAAGGACTCTAAGAAATACGAGACCCAAATTCACCGAAATAGTCTCGAAAAAGAACAAAGTTGAAGGACTCATACTTCCTGATTTCAAAATTTACTACAGTTATGACAGTAAGCAAGACAGTGTGGTACAGCATAGGGAAGATCCAAAGATCAATGGAACAGAACTGAAGTTCCAGAAATAAGCCCTTACGTTTATAGTCAATTGATTTTCAACAAGAGTGCCAAGATCATTCAGTGGGGAAAGAACAGGCTTTTCAACAAATGGGATAACTGGGTATCCGTATGCAAAGGAATGATTTTAGACCGCTTCTTTACATAATATACAAAAGATAACTCAAAATAAATCATAGACCTAAACATAAGAGCTATTATAAAGCTATATAACTCTGAGAAAAAAGCATAGGATTATGCACCATGACGGAGTGGGACTCACGCCAGGAATGCAAGATTGGTTTAACAGTTAATATTTGATTAATGTAATTATACTCTATAGTTACAATAAAAGACAAAAACCACATGGTCATCTCAATAGCTGCTGAAAAACCATTTCTCAAAATCCCATTTACATTCAGGATATAATCTCTCAATAAACTAGGAATAAAAGAAAAGTTCCTCAATTTGATGAAAGACATTTATGAAAACCCCACAGCTAACATTATACTTAAAAGAATAAATATATAATGAAATATCATTCAGCCTTAAGAAGAAAGAAAATTCCAAGACGTGCTACAACATGAATGAACCTTGAAGACACTGTGCTAAGTGAAACCAGACAGACACAAAAGGATAAATATTGTCATTCCACTAATATGAGGTACCTGGGATAACGGAATCCATAGAGACAGAAAGTAGAATGGTGTTTGCGGAGGGCTGGGGGAATGGGGAGTTCGTGTTTAATAAGTACGGAGTTTCAGTTTGGGGAGATGAAAAAGTTCTAGAAATGGATGCTGCTGATGATTACACAATGTAAATGGGCATAATGCCGAGAACTGTACACTTCAAAATAGTTGAAAGAGTACATTTTGTTATGTATATTTTACTACAATTTTTTAAATAATAAGATAGCAAAAGATCAAATGGTTTTCCTCTAAGATTAGGAACAAGGCAAGGGTATCTGCTCTCAGCGCTTTTATTCAACATTGTACGGTAAGTCCTCATGTAATGTCAATAGGTTCTTGAAAACTGTGACTTTAAGCAAAATGACTTATAACGTAACCAATTTTTTTTCTCGTCAATGTTATAAATAAATTACATTGAGGCCGGGCACAGTGGCTCATGCCTGTAATCCAGGCACTTTGAGAGGTAGCGGGCGGGAGGATCACTTGAGCCTAGAAGTTCAAGACCAGACTGGGCAACATAGCAAGACCCTGTCACTACAAAAAATAAAAATAGCTAGTCATGGTGGCATGCACATATAGACCCAGCTACATAGAAAGAAAAAAAAAAAAGACTTTGATTGAACAAAATGTCTTTTTGCTTAAAGTCACAGTTTCTAAGAACCTATCAATGGTCTTAAGGGAGGACTTACTGTACTTGGGGCTCTGGCCAATGAAATAATGCAAGAAAAACAAATAAAATATATATAGATTGGGAAGGAGGTATAAAGGTTGGCATATTTATTCAAAGGCAACATGATTCTGTATGTAGACAACCCCAAGGAATCTACAAAAAAAATTACTGGCATTAATCAACGAGATCAGCAAGGTCACAGGACTCAAGCTCAGTACACGCAAATTAATTGTATTTCAATATAGTAAGATGAAATTAAAAAATAATTTTATTCACAACAGTATCAAAAAGAATAAAATACTTGAGAATAAATTTAGCAAAGAAAGTGCAATAGCTATACACTGAAAACACAAAACATTGCTAAGATATTTATTTGAAGACCTGAATAAATGGAGAGACATACCATGTACATTGATCAGAAGACTCAATATTATAGAGGGCAATTTTTCCTAAATTGATCTATAGATTCTATGTATCCCTATCAAATCTCATCAGGCTTTAAAAATAGAATTTGACAAGGTGACCCTAAAAGTTATATAGAAATGCAAAAAAACTTAAGTCAAACAATTTTGAAAAATAATGTTGGACTTAAACTACCTGATTTTAAAACTTACTATATGAGTAAAGCTACTGTAATCAAGACAATTTTGTATTGGCCTAAGCATAGACTTATGGACCAGTGGAATAGAATAGAACATCCAGAAATAAGCCCTTCCATTGATGATCAATCGATATTCAACAAAGACACCACGCCAAAAAAAAAAAAGGGGGGGATCCTTACCTTACACTTTACACAAAAGGGTATGTACAATAATGCTAAAAATCTTTTTTTTTAATCCTGAATAATTAGCTATTTGCTTTAACTCCTAAAAGTGGGTCAAATACCTTGAATGACCTTGTCTGCTCTTTTGGACAACTTTACCAATGTTTTTCTCACTGTCACCAGATTTGTCAAGCTCTGAGTCGCTTGGAAGAAACTCCACCATATTACCCTGATAGACACCTGCAGTCGGACTTTTTTTTTTTGAGTCGAAGTCATGCTCTGTTGCCCACGCTGGAGTGTAGTGGCATGATCTCAGCTCACTGCAACCTCCATCTCCCGGGTTCAAGCAATTCTCCTGCCTCAGCCTCCCTAGAAACTGGGATTACAGGCACGCGCCACTGCGTCTGGCTAATTGTATTTTTCAGCAGAGATGGGTTTTGCCGTGGCTGGCCAAAGCCTATTGGCCAGGCTGGTCTTGAACTCCTGACCTCAGGTGATCTGCCCGCCTTGTCCCCCAAAGTGCTGGGATTACAGGCATGAGCCACCGCGCCTGGCCTGCCATGGGATTTTTAAATTGACTCCAAAAGGTACTGAAAAATCTCAGATAGTCTCTCAACTCAGATTTTGTTTTATAAAAGAAAAATGTGTCTCCCGCCCTGTCTCGTGGGAGGTTGAGGGAGCGGAACGGATGGGCAGCGGCCTTGTCCTCTAGAGTGGGGAATTCCATTCGATGTAAGCTTAATCTCTAAGGAGAACTGTTATGACCCACACAAAACCCCTGCCTCCCCAGTTGTCCACATCAGGGGCCTAATTGGCGGTGTAGTGGAAGCTGACCTTGTGGAGGCCTTGCAGGAATTTGGACCCATCAGCTATGTGATGGTAATGCTTAAAAAGAGACAAGCACTGGTGGAATTTGAAGATGTGCTAGGGGCTTGCAACACAGGGAACTACACAGCCGACAACCAAATATACATTGCCGGTCACCCAGCTTTTGTCAACTACTCTACCCGCCAGAAGATCTCCCCTCGCCCAGAACTCGATGACTCCCGGAGCGTGAACCGTGTGCTTCTTTCTCTTTACCATCCTAAACCCCAGATCACCACGGATGTTCTTTACACTATCTGTAATCCTTGTGGCCCTGTCCAGAGAATTGTCATTTTCCGGAAGAATGGAGTTCAGGCCATGGTGGAATCTGACTGTGTTCAAAGTGCCCGGTGGGCCAAGGCCTCGCTCCGTGGGGCTGAAATCTATTCTGACGGCTGCACTCTGAAGATCGAATACGCGAAGCCTACACGCTTGAGTGTGTTCAAGAATGATCAGGATACTTGGGACTACACAAACTGCAATCTCAGTGGCAAGGTGACCCTGGCAGCAACTCAAACAAACGCCAGAGGCAGCCCCCTCTCCTGGGAGATCGCCCCACAGAATATGGAGGTCCCTACAGTGAGTATCACAGTCATTACCATGATGAGGGCTACGGCCCCCCAGCCCCCCACCTCACTGAGAAGGGAGAGGGATGGGTCCACCAGTGGGGGGAGTCACCGTCGGGGCCCAAGTCGCTACGGCCCCCAGTATGGGCACCCCCACCCTTCCCCCACCACCCGAGCATGGCCCTCACGCCGACAGCCCTGTGCTCACCGCCTATGGCTTGGATCAATCTAAGATGAACTGTGACCAAGTGTTCAGCGTTTTCTGCTTGTATAGCAATGCGGAGAAGGTGAAATTCATGAAAAGCAAGCCGGGGGCCGCCGTGGTGGAGATGCCTACACTGTGGACCGAGCCACTACCTACCTCAACAACAATTTCATGTTTGGGCAGAAGCCGAATGTCTGTCTCCAAGCAGCCAGGCATCATGCCCGGTCAGTCATGCGGGTTGGAAGTCAGGTCTTGCAGTTACAGAGACTTCAGTGAATCCCGAACAATCGGTTCCCCACCCCCGGAGCGGGCAGCCACGAACCGCATCCAGCACCCCAGCAACGTGCTGCAGTTCTTCAACGCCCCGCAGGAGGTGGCTGAGATGTGCGATGTGCTGGGCGTGAAGCGGCCATCCTCTGGGAAAGTATTCTCAGGCAAAAGTGAGCACAGCGGCTCTGGGCTGCCGGAACAGGAATCCCAGAGCGATGCCCTGGCGACTCCGGGGACCACTGCCAGATGAAAAACCCAGATGGTCCATACCCTCACACTCTGAAGCTGTGTTTCTCCACTGTTCAGCATGCCTCCTAATTAGGTGCCTAGGAAGAGTCCCATCTGAGCGGGAAGACATTTCTCTTTCCTTTATGCCTTTTTTTTTTTTTTTTTTTGGAATGCTAGGTTTGTAGAGGCTTAACCTTAATGGAAACACTGGAACACTGGAAGTCTGCAAGGGGAGCCAGAGGGGACCTGATATCTCCCAAGATTAACCTTCACTTCTTCACTTTTAAAAAATTATTGTGCAAGGCCAGGAGTGGTGGCTCACGCCTGTAAGCCCAGCATTTTGGGAGGCCAAGGTGGGCGGATCACCTGAGGCCAGGAGTTCGAGACCAGCCATGGCGAAACCCCGTCTCTACTAAAAGTACAAAAATTAGCCGGACGTGGTGGCGGGCGCCTGTAGTCCCAGCTACTTGGGAGGCTGAGACAGGAGAATCACTTGAACCCGGGAGACGGAGGTTGCAGTGAGCCGAGATCGTGCCATTGCACTCCAGCCTGGGCAACAGAGCAAGACTCTGTCTCAAAAAAAAAAAAAAAAATTATTGTATATGTGATTTTTTCTTTTTTCCTGTTCATACATTTGTGCTGCCCATGTACTCTTGGCACATTTCAATAAAATTGTATGGAAAATAAACACAGCAAAAAAAAAGAAAGAAAGAAAGAAAAACGTGTTTCTATCTGGAGGATTTAATTGACGGCTGTGCCAATAATTTCTCAAATTTAGCTGTGCTCATTCTCCCTAATTTATTTGAAAGACATGACAAGGAAAACAAGACCTTCCTTGGGCTTTTCACTGCTGGGGCTCTCTGGCCCTAAAGAGGGGAGAGGGTCTACAAAATCCTGGGTCAGCAGCTGTGGTTTTGGGATTTCACACACAGAGTGCCTAAGTGTGTGTCTGTCCTGACAGCCTAAAACATTGCTGATCAGGACACAGCCTGCCCAGGTGAAATGCCTCCGAGGCAGGCAAACCCTCAATTAATCTTCTCAAGGCTTCAGTAGACCTAAGAAATGAGTGGACACGCCTTTCTATCAAGGAAGAAGCTGTGGGTTTGCTCATGTTTTCTGGATTCCTTCCAGCTTCTAGGTAAGTTTCCTTTCTCACAATTCAGCAATGGGTGTGGAAAGCTGCAAGCTTGTCTTCCCCACCAGCGGCAGCAGATTCCCTGACCTGCCTGCACTAGCAGCAACTTGCAGGACGGACACTTTACTCTTTTGTCTAGAGATTTAATACAAGGGAAAGCAGGCCCCCTTCCCATGAGGTTAATAAAAGGGAATCGTATTGAAAACGAGAATACATTCCCAAAACACGTTTCCATCTATCTCCCTTCCCACAAATACTCATTATAATTGAATTTAAGAATAGCCAGCCATATCTTTTCGAGATTACTTCCCTCCTACCAAACAAATTAAACTTTAAAAACTCTTTTTCAGTTAGTAATGAGTCTTTATTTTAGAATATATCACTCTCTTATCAGAGGCATCAAATCATTTTCTTTTCATCAATAAAAGTATCACCATTAAGAATTGTAACTTGGCTGGGCACAGTGGCTCAGGCCTGTAATCCCGGCACTTTGGGAGGCCAAGGCTGGCAAATCACCTGAGGTCGGGAGTTCGAGACCAGCCTGGCCAACATGGTGAAACACTGTCTCTATTAAAAATACAAAATTAGCTGGGCAGAGTGGCGGGTGCCTGTAGTCCCAGCAACTTGGGAGGCTGAGGCAGGAGACTCGCTTGAACCTGGGAGGTGGAGGTTCCAGTGAGCTGAGGTCGCATCACTGCACTCCAGCCAACCTGGGCAAAAAGAGTGAAACTTTGTCTCAAATAAAAAAGAAAAAAGAAGAAGAATTATAACTTAATTTTTTGGAGCTCCAACAGCCATAACTCAATATTCATTTGTTCTCATAGTGCACTTTCTACCTCATAATTTCAAGACTTTCAAGATAAAATTAATATCACATGATCAGAAAAATGTAGATAATAACTGTACAAACCTGGACAAGTCATCTTCCTCTTCTAGAGGCAATGTGTGCAGGGCTGACACACAATCACACCATTTCTTTCAGATCGATTATTTCTAGATTTTATATGTTAACAAATACATTAAAGAAAATGCCTAGGACCACCCCTAGTTTGTGACAAGGTTAATCATGGCATGTGGTTTTTAGGTCTTCAGTGTCATTTCTGAATATTGCTCCTACCAATGCAATCTTCTACATTTTTTGTTTTTGATGAAGAGATGTTATCATTCAGTATCTTTTTTTGTTTCTTTGTTTTCATTTTGGTCACTGCACTGGAACACAAACCTGCCTCTCTCTCTCTTTCTCTCTTTTTCAGTCGTCTGTTGCCCAGGCTGGAGTGCAATGACTCAAACACAGCTCCCTATAACCTCAAACTCCTGGGCTCAAGTGATCTTCCCACCTCAGCCTCCCGAGTAGCTGGGACCACGGGTGCATGCCACCATGCCCAGCTACTTTTTTTTGCATTTTGTAGAGACAAGATCTTGCTATGTTGCCCAGGCTGGTCTGTAACTCCTGGGCTCAGGCACTCCTCCTGCCTTGTCCTCCCAAAGTTCTGGGATTACAGGCATGAGCCACCACTCCCGGTATTGTGCCTCTTTTTGATATTTTCTTTTGCATTCGAAAAATAGCATCTTTTCTCAGATTATAAAATTAATATTATTCATCACAAATATTTAAAATATGAAAAGTTATGAGGAAAGTGAAATCACTCCTAATCACTCCACCAAAAGGTAATCACTGTTAACACTTATGGTTTATTTCCTTCTAGTATTTTCTTTTTTTTTTTTTTTTTTTGAGACAGAGTCTCGCTCTGTCACCAGGCTGATGGCACAGTGGCATGATCTCGGCGCTCTGCACCCTCCGCCTACTGGGTTCAAGTGATTCTCCTCCCTCAGCGACCAGAGTAGCTGGGACTACAGGAGCGCACCATCACGCCCAGCTAATTTTTGTATTTTAAGTACAGACTGGCTTTCACCATGTTGGCCAGAATGGTCTCCATCTCTTGGCCTCATTATCTGACCGCCTCGGCCTCCCAAAGTGCTGGGATTACAGGCATCCACGCCCGGCCCTTTTAGTATTTTCATGTAGAATCACTTTTTTCTCCAAAAGGTATACAACAAATAAACCAAAAGCCGTTTTCCCATTTGTAATCCATATCCATCTGGCATAAGACCATGTAAACTTGATCTCGAGCTTGTCCCAACAGCCCTACCAGCCCGAGTTTCCCATCCCTGCCTCGTGGTCTATTTCTCCATCCACCCTGATCCAAATCCCACTCTCACGGAACTCTAGATTTGAGTTCACCTTCATTTCCGTTTGACCCCTCAGACCTTGGGAATGTGAATTGTAGAGGCAAAACTTCATGAGATTCGTTTTTCTCTGAACCCAATATAACAAAACACAAGTGAGATTTTATTAAAATCTACATTCCTTACTGTTTTTTATGCTTTGGAAATCAATCCAGTTTTACTCTGCCTTTTTCAGTGCAGGTATTTCAAAGGATATGAGATACTCAAGAGTAGGCACCTATTTATATATGTAACTCCAGCACATGGCCCATAGTAAGTGCTCAATAATTCCTGTTCACCGGTCACTTAAATAACACTTAGAGAACTCTTGCTTCCTGTCTGGGTGAATATAATCAATGCTTAAGATTAATAAGGGCAACAGAAATGAATGCGCTCGGTGGTTCAGGATCCTTTACCAGCCAGAAGCACTTGTCTTTAACCCCTAAACATTTCTGTTCCCCTCACTGGGAACCTTTTTAACTACTAGCATCCTCCTCCTGCAGCCATGGACTCAGTCTGTCTTTCCATCTACCCACCCCTGGCTGGCTTCGACACTTCTCTACCATCAAGGATGGCTTTGGTCTCCTCACTTCATTGACTTGAAGTCTTTTCTCCACCTCCCATGGCTGCACCTACTGCAGTCGGCCCACTGCCACCCTCATCTCTCTGCCGAAACTATCCTTGCCAAACTCTGTGGCCACTTCTCAATCCTTATCTCGCCTAACCTCTCCAAGGCATTTGACACACTTGACCTTGCCCTCTTCTTTGGAGATCTTTAGAGTGCATGATTTCTTGCTCTGAGTCTTCCTCATACCTCTAACTGCCCCTTCCCAGCCTCTTTTACAGAGTCCTCTTCCTCTGCCTGAACCTTAAATGTTGGAATCCCCTGAGTTTCTATCCACAGATCTCTTCTCACCCTGCAAACTCGCCTACACGATCTCATCCACTCGCATGATTTCTGCACTGTGTAGGTCCCACACGCCAGTAACTCTATTCCATCTCCAGGTGGAATGTATATGCAAGCGCCTACTGAATAGCTCCGCTTGAATGTCCCTCAAAATCAACAAGTCCAAAATAAAATTTAGATTTTCCTTCCCAACCTCCCTTCCTCTTGTTTTATGGTACCCAAGTCAGGCACCTGGGAGTCTCCGTGCCCTTCTGTAACCCCAAATCTAGCTAATGGTTCACCGAGTCCTTTCTAGTCTGTTTTGTTACTATTGATCCAGACTGTGATCTTCTCAAGATGTCCATCTGATCCTTTCTCTTATATGACCCCATGCCTCTTATAAGGTCCAGCCTCCTTCATGTCATTTAGAGGCCCTTTTGGGATCAGGTCCCTGCTTCCCTCATTAGCCTCATACCTTCATAATCCCTGTGGTCGTCATACTGAGCTTATTTTCATTCATTCAGATGCTCTGATGTCTCTCATCTCTGGAAAGCTGCCTCTACTATTCCAACTACCTGGAACCCCCGCTATCTCTCCTTCACCCAGCCATCTCCTGCTCCTCCTTCAGGTCTTAGCTGAGACATCATTTTAGGGAAGTGTTTTAGAAAGTCTTTCTTATGCTACAAATCTCTTGGAATATGCTTCTGGTATATATGCTCCAAAAATACTCTGTATCCTGTTAGCTCATACATACTGTCATTGCCTTCACACTTGCCCGGTGCTCTGGTTTTGATGTTTGTCCCCACCAAAGCTTATGTTGAAATTTAATTGCCATTACAACAGTATTAACAGGTGAAACCTTTAAGAGATGTTTAGGGCTGGATGAGGTGGCTCACACCTTTAATCTTATCCCAGCACTTTGGGAGGCTAAAGTGGGAAGATCACTTTAGCCCAGGAGTTACAGACCAGCCTGGGTAATACAGAGAGACCCCGTCTCTACAAAAAATAAAAAAAATTAGACAAGTGTGGCGGCATACACCTGTAGTCCCTGCTACTCAGGAGGCTGAGATAGGAGGGTCACTTGACCCCAGAAGGCTGAGGCTGCACTGAGCTGTATTTGTATTACTGAACTCCAGCCTGGACAACAGAGTGAGACCTCATCAATGTTGCAAGTGATCTGCTCTCATGAATGGATTAATGCCATTATTGAGAGAGTGGGTTCACTTATTCCTGTTCTCTCTCTCTCTCTCTTTGCCCTGCCACTGTTCACTATGGGATGACACAGCTAGAAGATCCCTGGCCGGGCACAATGGTTCACACCTGTAATCCTAGCACTTTGGGAGGTGGAGGCGGGTGGATCACTTGAGCCCAGGAGTTTAAGACCAACTTTAGCAACATGGTGAAACTTCGTCTCTACCAAAAATACAAAAATTAGCCAGTCTCATAACTCAGTCTCTAAATAAGTAGATAGGTAGATAGCTGACAGATAGATAGATAGATTTTTTTTTTTTTTTTTTTTTTGAGATGGAATCTCCCTCTATTGCCCAGGCTAGAGTACAGTGGCATGATCTCAGATTCAAATGATTCTTCTGCCTCAGCCTCCTGAGTAGCTGGGATTAGAGGCATGTGCCACCAAGCCTGGCTAATTTTTGTATTTTTGTATTTTTTTTTTTAAGTACTGATGGGGTTTCGCCATGTTGGCCAGGCTGGTATCGAATTCCTGACCTCAGGTGATCTGCCCGCCTTGGCCTCCCAAAGTGCTGGATTACAGGCATAGGCCACCACGCCTGGCCCAAGAGATAGATTTTTTTTTTTTTTTTTTAAAGAAGAAGATCTTGAAAGATGCTAGCCCCTCAATCTTGGACTTCCAAGCCTCCAGAACTCTGAGGAGAGAAATTTCTGTTCCATATAAATTACCCAGTCTGTGGTATTTTGTTATAGTGGCACAGAACAGACTAAGAAAACCAGAACTGCCAAGTAAGTGTCTGCCCTGGGAAGGCAGGGACCTTGTTTCTCTTTTTTACCTTTGTATTCCCAGCACCCAGCACAGCACAGTGCTAGCACATAGCAGATGCTCAGGCAAAAACATGAAGCAAATGTCAAATAAGTGAATGAATAAAGGAATGAGCAAATGCATGTTCTCCCTTTTGCCCTTTTTGTCTCTTGCCAGGATAAAACAGATTCCTAACAGACCTCCCCATTCCCCTGTCCAATTTATTTTCCACATTTGGGTTAGAATGATCATTCTGAAAAAAAAAAAAAAATGTAATCATGACATGCCCTGGTATAAAACCGACGTCTGTGCATTTCTAACAAGATAAATTACAGACTTGGCATAGGTTCAAGGCCCTCCATGAATGAGCTCCTGTCCACCTCTTCTCTTACCCTCCCACCCCACACTAACACTCAACTCCAGCGCTACTGAGTGATTCTTTTTTTTTTTTTTTTTTTGAGACAGAGTCTCGCTCTGCCGCCCAGGCTGGAGTGCAGTGGCCAGATCTCAGCTCACTGCAAGCTCCACCTCCCGGGTTCCTGCCATTCTCCTGCCTCAGCCTCCCGAGTAGCTGGGACTACAGGCGCCCGCCACCTCGCCCGGCTAGTTTTCTGTATTTTTTTTTTTTTTAGTAGAGACGGGGTTTCACCGTGTCAGCCAGGATGGTCTCGATCTCCTGACCTCGTGATCCGCCCGTCTCGGCCTCCCAAAGTGCTGGGATTACAGACTTGAGCCACCGCGCCCGGCCTACTGAGTGATTCTTGATTCTTCCCACAAATTGGCTCTCTCGGCACTGAGACGTTGCACATGCTCCTCCTCCTTTTCTCCTCCACCTGGCCCACTCACTGATCTTCAGGACTCAGTTTAGGAGTCATGTCTCGCGAGGAGCCACCTCTGAGCTCTCAGTTCCCTGGCGAACAGAAGTAGGTCCCTCTCTATGGCTCCTATTGCCCCACATGCCTTCAATAGGCCTCCAGTCATAGCACTCATCAGCCTGTAGATGCCCAGCCTGAGATTCAGTTTCATTGCTCTTGAGAGTTCAAAGGCAAAGTCTTTCTTCTTCTTCTTCTTCTTTTTTTTTTTTTTTTTTTACATTTTCTTTTGCTTTTTTATTTCTTTTCACATTCAAAAAAGTGGAGAGCTGGGTAGCCCTCGCAATACCTTCAGTCTCTCTCTCACTTCCCCTAACCCTACTGGGAAAGTTTCTCAGGCCTTCAGGCAGGCAGGAACTGCAGCATTTATCTGGTTATCTTTTACTGACTAATAATCTTTGTTTATTTTCCTGGTGAATTTTTTTCATTTATGGACATACCTGTATACATTTCTACCATTATATTTTGCCCCACCTTTCAGGGTTTTGTTTGTTTGTTTGTTTTTTGTTTTTTTTGAGACGGAGTCTCCCTCTGTCACCCACACGGAATGCAGTGGCACCATCTCAGCTCACTGCAACCTCTGCCTCCCAGGTTCAAGCGATTCTCCTGTCTCAGCCTCCTGAGTAGCTGGGACTACAGGCATGCACCACCACACCCGGCTGATTTTTGTATTTTTAGTAGAGACGAGGTTTCACTATGTTGGCCAGGCTGTTCTCAAACTCCTGACCTCAGGTGATCCAGCTGCCTTGGCCTCCCAAAGTGCTGGGATTACAGGCGTGAGCCATGGCACGTGGCCTTTTGATTGTTTTTCCTCTTTTGAACTGGGGTTTTTCCTCCCACCCCACTCTTCCGTTGCAATTCTGGAAATTCTTGGTTACCAGATACTGCCAGGGCAGGTATCAGCTCCTATAGATGCTTATTCCAATGCAGTCCCATTTTCACGTGGCTTCTAGAGCAAAAAATACTACCTTAACTTCCCCGTAAGCCATGAAGAGCAAAGTCTTTCAATCCCAGCACAGTGGCTTGAGTGAGAAGAGTAACAGAAGAAGTGACATTGTTAACAAAGAGTATTTTCCAAGGGTTTTGAGGGCAATTGGGATTGCGGATAGCAGTCCTGTGTTAATATCTCAGCAGCCACATTACACTGAATGTCTGTGGTGAGAGAGAACCGGACAGGCACCGGCAACAGGGAGGAGGGGTGGCGCCCTGCTAGACTCAAGATGAGGCTAACCATGAATGAAGAATAATAATTAACTTCACTTTCTGCACTTTAACCTTCATCCTACCTTTAAAGTATAACTAGGAAATTATACACATTTTACTATATTGTTTATTCTAGCAGTCAAAATTTGGGGACTAGATTGTTTTTCAAAGAATAATTCTATTTTTAAACATTGGTATTTAAGAGAAACCAGACATGGCCAGGTGCGGTGGCTCACACCTGTAATCCCAGGACTTTGGGAAGCTGGGGCAGGTGGATCACTTGAGGCCAGGAGTTTGAGACCAGCCTGGGTAACATGGCAAAACCCTATCCCTGCCAAAAATACAAAAGTAAACTGGCTGTGGTGGAACGCACCATGGGCCCAGCTACTCAAGAGGCTGAGGCACGAGAATTGCTTGAACCCAGGAGGCAGAGGATGCAGTGAGTCGAGCTTGTGCCATTGCAACTCAGCCTGGGCAACACAGCAAGACGCTGCCTCAAAAAAAAAAGAAACAAAGAACCCAGACACTTCTCAATAACATTCATTAGGATGGCTACTAGCAAGATCCAAAACAAAGCAAACAGAAAATAACAAGTTTTGATGAGGATATGAAAAAATTGGAACTAAAACAGTATAGTGATTCCTCAAAAAATTAAAGATAGAATTATCACAAAGTCAGGAGATTGAGACCATCCTGGCCAACATAGTGAAACCCCATCCCTACTAAAATACAAAAAATTAGCCAGGTGTGGTGGTGCACGCCTGTAGTCCCAGCTACTTGGGAAGCTGAACCAGGAGAATCACTTGAATCCAGGAGGCGGAGGTTGCAGTGAGCCGAGATCACACCACTGCGCTCCAGCCTGGCAACATAGAGAGACTCCGTCTCAAAAAAAAAAAAGAATTATCAGGCCAGGCATGGTGGCTCATGCCTGTAACCCTGACACTTTGGGAGGTCAAGGCAGGAGGATCACTTGAGGCCAGGAGTTCAAGATCAGCCTGGACAACATAGCAAGATCCTATTCCTTAAAAAAAAAAAAATAGCTGGGTATGGTGGGATGCACCTGTAGTCCCAGCCACTTGGGAGGCTGAGACAGAAGGATCCCTTGAGCACAGGTCAAGGCTGCAAGGAGCCAGGATGGTGTTATTGCACAATCAAGCCCGTGTATGAAAGTGTGAGACCCTATCTTAAAAAAACACAAAAAAATTACCTTTTGATTTAGCAATTTCATTTCTGGGTATAAACCCCACACAATTGAAAGCAGGGACTGGAACACACACTTGCAGGGACTGGAACACACACTTGCTATACACCATGTTCATGCAGCATTATTCATGGTAGCTAAAATGTGGAAGTAACCAAGGGTCTACCAACAGAAAAATGGATAAACAAAACATGGTACACATGTATCATGGAATATGAAGTCACTGGCCTTACAAAGGAAGGTAATTCTGACACATTATTACATGTATGAACCTTGAGGATATATGATGAGTGAAACAAGCCAACTGCAAAGTACCATAGGATTCCACTTATAGGAGGTACCCAGAGTAGGCAAATTCACAGAAACAGAAAGTAAAAGGGTGGTTACCAAGGGCCGTGGGGAGGGGAATGCAGTTTCAGTTTGGGAAGATGAAGTTATGGAGACGGATGGTGGTGACGGTTGCACCACAAGGTACATGTACTTTGTATTACTGTACTGTACACCTAAAAATGGCTAAGATGGTAAATTTATGTTATGTGTATATTCTGCAAAAGAACAAGAACCCAGAACTGGTTCCCCTTGTGAAGCAAGTGATGGATGGAAACTCAGGGGATTCCAACATTTAAGGTTCAGGCAGAGGAAGAGGACTCTGTAAAAGAGGCTGGGAAGGGGCAGTTAGAGGTACAAGGAAGACTCAGAGCAAGAAACCATGCACTCTAAAGATCTCCAAAGAAGAGGGTAAGGTCAAGTGTGTCAAATGCCTTGGAGAGGTTCGGCGAGATAAGGATTGAGAAGTGGCCATAGAGTTTGGCAAGGATAGTTTCAGCAGACAGATGAGGGGGGCAGTGGGCCGACTGCAGTAGGAGTGGGTGGAGCCGTGGGAGGTGGGGAAGAGACTTCAAGTCAATGAAGTGAGGAGGCCAAAGCCATCCTTGATGGTAGAGAAGTGTCGAAGCCAGCCAGGGGTGGGTCAATGGAAAGACAGACTGAGTCCATGGCTGCAGGAGGAGAATGCTAGTAGTTAAAAAGGTGAGACCCAGCTAGGGGAACAGAAATGTTTAGGGGTTAAAGACGAGTGCTTCTGGCTGGTAAAGGATCCTGAACCACCGAGCGCATTCATTTCTGTTGCCCTTATTAATCTTAAGCATTGATTATATTCACCTAGACAGGAAGCAAGAGTTCTCTAAGTGTTATTTAAGTGACCGGTGAACAGGAATTATTGAGCACTTACTTTGGGCCATGTGCTGGAGTTACAAATGTAAATAGGTGCCTACTCTTGAGTATCTCATATCCTTTGAAATACCTGCATCGAAAAAGGCAGAGTAGGCCAGGTGCGGTGGATCACACCCATAATCCCAGCACTTTGGGAGGCCGAGGCGGGCAGATCACCTGAGATCGGGAGTTCAAAACCAGTCTGATCAGCATAGAGAAACCCTGTCTCTGCTAAAAATACAAAATTAGCTGGGCATGGTGGTGTATGCCTGTAATCCCAGCTACTCAGGAGGCTGAGGCAGGAGAATCACTTGAACTCAGGAGACGGAGGTTATGGTGAGCCAAGATCATACCATTGCACTCCAGCCTGGGCAACAAGAGTGAAACTCCATCTCAAAAAAAAGACAGAGTAAACCTGGATTAATTTCCAAAGCATAAAAAACAGTAAGGAATGAATAATACTAATTTTATAATCTGAGAAAAGATGCTATTTTTCTAATGCAAAAGAAAATATCAAAAAGAGGCACAATACCGGGAATGGTGGCTCATGCCTGTAATCCCAGCACCTTGGGAGGACAAGGCAGGAGGACTGCCTGAGCCCAGGAGTTACAGGCCATCCTGGACCACAGCAAGACCTTGTCTCTACAAAATATAAAAAAAAAAATTAGTTGGGCATGATGACATGCACCTGTGGTCCCAGCTACTCGGGAGGCTGAGGTGGGAAGATCACTTGAGCCCAGGAGTTTGAGGTTATAGTGAGCCTGTGATAGGTTTTGCTCTGGGAGCTGCACATTTGCAACCACTTCCTCAATAGTGTCATTCACAGACATTTTATTTTGTGCTTGTGTCTAAAAATTACTTTGAGAGTCATAGTCATTTACTCACCTCCATCGCTACGTGTTGACACATGTGTGACAGCCAATCTGCTGTTTAATAATGTCTTTCTGCAATTACCCCTCCCACAGTGCGGCTGGGGGACGTGGATACGCGGTCCCCCCTCACAGCAGAACAGGGACGTGGGAAACTCGTGCTCTTTTCAGTCATGGGTGGGAGTGCCCGGGCTCTGACTCATCCATGCACCAAGCTGCTTTATCTCGTCCTCCCTCGCCCTACGTCCTCCCCATCCCTTCCTCTGTAGAAGAGAGGAGCTGAGATAAAAGTGGGCACACTTCTCCCCAGCTGTGAGGAAGCTGCGGAATTAGGAGCCCGCCTGGAACTCACAGCGCGACCCTGATAAGCTTCGCGCATGCGCCATGACGTTCATCCCAGATTTTCGGAGCCCTTTAGAAGCACTAACTTAAGAATCCTCCTGCAGGCCCTAGGAAGTGATCTGGGCTTGTCAAAGTGGAGAAAACTGTGACGCAATGGGGCCCAAGGTCATGATGAGTATCTTGCAAGGGGATGCTCCTCCAAGAACTCAGGACTTACGCGTTGTTTTTTAACCCTTCCATCCTCATCCTTCTTCCTGTTATTTTCTGGAATTCAGCTCATATTTTCAATGAGTACGGGAAACAGAGTAACAATTCAGTACAACATATCCATAAACAGCAACCCACTCATTCCAGACAGCCCAGACAATCTATGTTCCAGCGGCTTCTAGCAAAGCTTTTCCTCCTTAACTCTGCCAGGAGTATCTGATCTCTCAGGTTTAATTTCTTACAGTGCCAGCACCCTTTTGGAAGGCCATTGACTCACGTTGTAAGATTCAGTGTTTCTCAGACTTAAATGTGCATAAAAGTCACTTGGGATCTTATTAAGCTGCAGCACCTGATCCAATAGATCTGGGTGGGGCCTGAGGTTCTGGATGTGGAAGAATCTCTCAGAGACTGCTGCTAGTCCACGGACTACAATTTGAGTGGCAAGGAGCTGGATCTAGGAATCCACCTGTAGACCATACCCCTCTTGATAAATGACATCTGGAGCCTCACAGTTCCTCCCTCACTTTCAGCTTTCTGAAAGCTTAATTATTCTGCACCTTAAATTATTCCAAGTTTAATCCTTTGACTCTTTTGAGTCTTGCAAACCACGCTAATGTTAGCATATCACAGCACTGTATAGAGGTAAGAAAATCATGTTTGTTTAAAAGCCTGTACTGGCCGGGCGCAGTGGCTCAAGCCTGTAATCCCAGCACTTTGGGAGGCCGACACGGGTGGATCACGAGGTCAGGAGATCGAGACCATCCTGGTGAAACCCCGTCCCTACTAAAAAATACAAAAAACTAACCGGGCGAGGTGGCGGGCGCCTGTAGTCCCAGCTACTCAGGAGGCTGAGGCAGGAGAATGGCGTGAACCCGGGAGGTGGAGCTTGCAGTGAGCTGAGATCCGGCCACTGCACTCCAGCCTGGGTGACAGAGCAAGACTCCATTTCAAAAAAAAAAAAAAAAAGAAGCCTGTACTAACTTGGGAACCAGTATTTAACTTGGGAAACAATATTATCTCTGATTGCACTCCACACAATTAATAGACATGCTCCTTTGAGGAGTAGCACCAGGTATAATTGTTTGCTAAGCAACATTCCAATGCAATAGACTGAAAAAAGAACAAAATTAGGAGGTAATTTGGGAGTGAAGAGAAAAATTATCTTTCAAAACAACCATCCAGTGTATCCAAGTACATAGTCCAGGTATCTAAGAGGTTTTACAATATCGTTACAGTGTCCAACATGACCTTTCACCTCCACTGTGTTGTTTATTGGCCCCGCAGTTGTCATGGCAACACTGATAACCAGCTTCTCAATGCCCAAGGAATGCCAGAGTCATCAAAGCAATCTCATTTTTTTAAGTCTTCCAGCCTGTCACTCTATAAACTAAGAGGCAGTTGAGGCTCGGAGGCACACTTTCTAAATAAGAGGGTAAATGGCAAAACAGGAACCTCCCCTGACTAAAGACCTCAAGGCCCAGAACAGGAGACCATTACCAAAGGAGGAGCCTCGGTTGTGCCCCTCTGGCTCAGATACCACCTGTGTAGCCTCTAGGATAAGGACAACGTTTGCATCCAGCAGCATCTTACTGCCCACCAGCACTTCCTGAGATGAATCTACATGGGGAGGACCACGGAGACAGGGTTATCAACTCATCCATCATGTTCCACCCCAAGGTAGGTGGAAGAGGAGGAGGAGGCTGAGGGGTGAGTAAGCAGCTCTCTTGGCTCTGGTTTCATCTGTACAGCAGAATTTCATTCTCTGCACTAACTCCTACAGCCCGATAATATAAAACTTCACTTAGTTCTTTAGTATTGGGAAATATTTCACCTGTACAGAAAAGTGCAGCTAATATTGCAAATATGTCTGTGTCAGCTTTATCAAACATGAATTTTGTTTAAAAGAAACAAACCTGTATGGGTATTGTTAATATTCTCTGGGTCTCCCTTCCAATCCTCTTTCTCTTCCTCTTTCCAGAGCTAACTACTATCTTGACTTTACTATTTATCATTCCCATGCATATTTTATGCTATTGCTTCATATGTTATATGATAATAAAAATGTGTTATTGTTTTGCATGACTTTATAGAAACAGTATCACATTGTATGCATCCACTTGCAAACTTGATTTTTTTTCACTCAACGTTATGTTAGTGAGATGTATCCATGGTAATACATGTAACTCTAGTTCATTTTTTTTTTTTTTTTGAGAGGGAGTCTCGCTCTGTCACCCAAGCTGGAGTGCAGTGGCACAGTCTCCGCTCACTGCAGCCTCTGCCTCCCTGCAACCTCTGCCTCCCGGGTTCAAGGGATTCTCCTGCCTCAGCCTCCCAAGTAGCTGGGATTACAGGCGCCCGCTACCATGCCCGGCTAACTTTTGTATTTTTAGTGGAGATGGGGTTTCACCATGTTTGCCAGGCTGATCTCGAACTCCTGACCTCAAGTGATCCACCCTCCTCAGCTTCCCAAAGTGCTGGGGTTACAGGTGTGACCCATCGCACCTCGCTGAGTCCATTCATTTTTATTTGCTGAACAGTAATCCATTATATGAAGGAAAATGATTGACTTATTCATTCTCCTATTCAAGGGCATTTAAATTTCTTATTCTTTGGAGTCAATTTGCAAACCACGCTAATGTTAGCACATCAGAGCACTGTATAGAGGGAAGAAAGTCATACTTGTTTAAAAACCTATGCAAACTAAGGAGGCAGTATTATCTCTGATTGCACCGCACATAATTAATAGGCATGCTCTAATGGATAAGTTATTGCTTAAATTTTTCACTCTTCCAAATAACGTGTTCATGAACATACTTGTAAATGTCTCCCTGTGCCCATGTCCCCAAGTTTCTTACCTAGGAGTGGAATTGTTGGGACACAAAGTAGGCATATCTTTAACTCAACTAGATGCCATTCTTCCTGGAGTTCTCAGTGTTCCTAAAACTTCTGGACCTTTTAAAGTCCAATTAATTTGCTCTTCCAACATGCACCAACTCACACTTCCACCAGCAGTAGTGAGAGTAACTATCTCCTATCTCTCCAGATCGTCACCAACACTTAGAATAGTCAGACTTTTTATTTTCTGGTAGTCTAGTGGAAAGCAAATGCCATCCCCTACCCCTTTTATAAATTTATGTTTTTTATTTTATTTTGTCTTTCTTTTTTTTTTTTTTCGAAGCAGAGTCTCACTCTGTTGCCCAGACTGGAGTGCAGTGGAATGAACACGGCTCACTGCAGCCTCAGCCTCCCAGGCTCAAGCAATTGTCTCAAAGTAGCTGGAACTACAGATGCACACCACCACATCCAGCTAATTTTTGTGTTTTTTATAGAGACAGGGTTTCACCATGTTGCCCAGACTGGTCTAGAACTCCTGAGCTCAAGCGATCTGCTTTCCTCAGCCTCCCCAATGTGTTGGGATTGTAAGCATGATGCACTGTGTCCAGCGTATTTATTTCTTTATTTTTAATTTTTGCAGCTTTATACTTTGTCAAGGCATACTTGACAAATAAAAATTGTCTATATTTAAGTTATACAACATGATATATATGGTAAAATGATTACCACTATGAAGCTAATTAATATATCCATCAACTCAAACGGTGATCCTTGTGTGTATGGTGAGAACACTTAAGATCTATTCTCACAAATTTCAAGTATACAATACAGTATTATTAACGATGTCAGCATGCTGTATATATGGTTTCCATCCTCCACTTTTTAAAAACAGCTTTATTGAGATATAATTTATATACCATACAATTTACCCATCGAAGGTGTATAATCAGTGACTTTTCATATGTTCACAGAGTTATGCGTCCATCACCACAATTAATTGTAGAATATTTTCATTACCCCCAAAAGGAATTTCATTCCTCTTAGCTGCCACCTGCAATTCCTCTCCTCTCCTGAAGCCTCCCCTGCCTTAGGCAACCACTGATCCACTTCCTATTGCTATAGATTTGCCTATTCTGGACTTTTGATATAAGTAGAATTATATTTTCAGTTTCTTCACAAATTCCTATAACCTGAAATGTAACACATCACACATCTTTTTTTAAACATTAGGAAATATTTCAGTATTTTATTGGTACCTATATTAATTTGAATTTGCATTTCCCTAATTGCTAGCTAAGTCTAGCAATGTTTTCAAATGTTTATTGGCCATTTGGAATTCCTTTTTTTTTTTTTGGAGACAGGGTCTCACTCTATCACCCAGGCTGGAGTGCAGTGGCACAATCTTGGTTCTCTGCAACCTCTGCCTCCCAGGCTAAAGTGATCCTCCCACCTCAGCCTCCTGAGTTGCTGGGACTGCAGGCCCACACCACCACACCGGGCTAGTTTTTGTATTTTTAGTAGAAGTAGGATCTCGCCATGTTGGCCAAGCTGGTCTCGAACTTCTTACCTCAGGTGATCCACCTGCCTCAGCCTCCCAAAGTGCTGGGATTCCAGGCATGAGCCACCACGCCCGGCCTCCTCTTCTATAAAGTGCCAATTTACATTCTTTTATCCAATTTTTGATAGGATTGCTCACCTTCTCCTTATTTGTAGGAATTAGCTAATTAATCATATATGAATCCTTTTTGGTTATATATGTTGCAGTTCTTGTTGGAAGGCCATCCTCCCTGGAGCTCTCAGTGTTCCTGAAACTTCTGGACCTTTCTGAGAAACAGAGAGTGACATGCTAAAAAGATAAAGAATGCCTCCTTTTCCCCAGAACCATTTGCTTGCATTCCAAAGGATTGCAAAACCCCAGAGACCTTCCTCTCCTTTCCCCAGAATGGATTTGTGTTTACCTTGGAGATCAAAGGCTTTCTCTCTGCCTCCAGAGTGGGTGAGAGGCCCAGATGCGCCAGCAGCATCTGGCTGTGCTCTAAGATGCATCCTTTCCAAGCTCTTGCCTGTGGTATGGAGGCCTGTATGTGCAGGGTACCTCTGGGTCACACTGTGCTGCCCTGTGGGAAATTGAGGGATGGGGAATTGGCAATCGGACTGCTAGTCAAGCAAATAATTGGTCTGTTTTCTGATCCAGAAACCTTGTGTTTCCAGATGGGATAAATCAATGAATATAGATATAAAAACCAAACAGATGTCTTCTCCTAGTCCATAGCTTGTCTTTTCCCATTGTTTGTGTTGTCTTTTTTAAATTGTGGTGGCAAAATATACATACATAAAATTTACCATCTTAACTTTTTCTTTTCTTTTTTTTTTTTTTTTGAGACTCACTCTGTTGCCCAGGTTGGACTGTAGTGGTACCATCTTGGCTCACTGCAACCTCCACCTCCTGTGTTCAAGTGATTCTCGTGCCTCAACCTTCTGAGTAGCTGCGATTACAGGCCCACACCAGCACATCTGGCTAATTTTTGTTTTTTTAGTAGAGACAAGGTTTCACCATGTTGGCCAAGCTGGTCTTGAACTCCTGACTTCAGGTGATCCGCCCGCCTCAGCCTTCCAAAGTGCTGGGATTACAGGTGTGAGCCACCGCACCCGGCCTTAACTATTTTTAACTGCACAGTTCAGTGGCATTATGTACATTCACAATTTTGTGCAACTAACACTACCATCCATCTCCCGAATTTTTTCTTCTTCACAAATGGAAACTGTCCCCATTAAACACTAACGCCCCTTTCTCTCCTCCCCACAGTCCCCTGGCAACCATCATTTTACTTTCTCTCTCTATGAGTTTGACTACTCTAAGGATCTGATTGAAGTGGAATGACAGTATTTGTCCTTTTGTGTCTGGCTTATTTCACTAAGCGCAGTGTCCTCAAGGTTCAACCATGTCGTGGCATGTGTCAGAATTTCCTTGCTTTTTAAAAAATTGTGGTAAAATATACATCACATAAAATTTATGTCTCAATCATTTTGAAATGTACATTTCAGGGGCATTAAGTCCATTCACACTGTGGTGCTACCATCCCCACCGGCTATCCACGGAACTCTTTTTCACGTCGCAAAACTGAAACTGTAACATTAAATGATAACTCCCCATTCTCCCTTCCCCCCAGTTCATTTCTTTTTAAGGCAGAATAATTTTATTTTTATTTTATTTTTTTAGAAATAGAGTCCCTCTGTTGCCCAAGCTGGGGTGCAGTGGTGCGATCATAGCTCACTGCAGCCTTGATCTTCCCCGGTTCAAGCAGTCTTCCTACCACGTCTGCCAGGTAGCTGGGACTACAGGCAGGCACCACCACACCTGGATTTTTTTTTTTTTTTTAGACAGCGTCTCACTCTATCACCTGGGCTGGAGTGCAGTGACACGATCTCAGCTCACTACAACCTCTGCCTCCTGGGTTCAAGCGATTCTCTTGTCTCAGTCTCCTGAGTAACTGGGATTACAGGTGCCTGCCACCACTCCCGGCTAGTTTTTGTATTTTTAGTAGAGACGGGGTTTCACTATGTTACACAGGCTGGTCTCAAACTTCTCACCTCAAGTGATCCACCTGCCTTGGCCTCCCAAAGTGTTGAGATTACAGGCGTGAGCCACCACGCCCGGCCTAATTAATTTTTTTTTAATTTTTTTTGTAGAGACAGGGGTCTCCCTATGTTGCCTAGACTGGTCTCAAACTCCTGGGCTCAAGCATTCCTCCTGCTCGTCCTTCCAAAGTGCTGGGATTACAGGTGTGGGCCACTGCGCCCAGCCCCAAAGCTGAATATTGTATCTATTGTACGCGTCTAGCACATTTCATTTATCCGTTTATCTACTACTAGACAGACATGCGGGCAGCTTCCACTTTTTGGCTATTGGGAATAATGCTGCTATAAAAATTGGCATACAGTATCTGTTTGAATTTCTGCTGTCTTGTTGGGGTGTATTGGTGTGATCACAGTTTACTGCAACCTCTGCTTCCTGGGCTCAAGTGATCCTCCTCAGCCTTGTTTATGCTGTCTTTTGACAAAGAATAATAATAATAATAATAAAATAAAATAATATTAACACATTTACTTTTTCTACCCTTTCCTTGATGGTCTGTGCTTTTTATGCCCCATAAAACATCATTTTTAAATGTACTACGCTTGCTTGGATGGCCTGCCTGGTCTCTGGTTCCCACTGCCCCATAGTCATAATGCTGAGACTATTTACCCCCAACTCAGGACCTAGACCAATGCTGGCTGAATCACAGCATTGCTCTCACAGCCATCAGCCCATTGGCAAACACAGAGCTCGTTAGCGAGTGGCTAGTAACACTCAAGCCTCATGTCCTGGGTCCACTAATCAGCCTCTTCTGTCAGCATTCCTTGGGTCCAACCCCAGCTGAGTAACTCCGATGTCAGGCCCGGTTCCTCTTAGCTGAGCCTCTGTGTTCTCAGGGGTTCTTCTAATGAATGGAGTCTTGTACCTGAACTCAGTCCCAGGATTGAGTGTGGTTGTTTCCTGTGCCTGGACCCCCATAAGCCCTGTTCAGATCATAATTATCTGCATTCCACTCACCTACCAGGACTTTCTCCAACTGCTTGTGCCAGAAATCTTTCCTAAGCCTACTTCCTGGGTCAGTGAGGGTTAGGTGACCAGAGTCCTGGGGTCACAGCCTCCTCCCCATGCTGTTTAGACTATAACGAGAGGTGCCAACATTCCTCAGGTGCACAAAATAATCATAGTCATTCCACAGTTTGTATACCATGTACTATGTGCCAAGCACTGCTTGGATGCAGACAGATAACACCCACACCCTCATGGTGCTTACAGCATGGTTGATGCTAAAATAATTAATTGGGAGGTCATTAGGGTGAGGATGCTCCAGCACCCTGGGTTCCTACCTAGCAAACTGAAACCTAGCTCCCTGTAAATGGTCATATTCTAGGCATCAGAAACTGCTAACTAACCTCTGACAAGATTTTACACAGAAATGTATTCTTTGCCTTGCTTCCATGTTCACCCTGTAAAAGCCTTCCCCTAGTACCTCTTTGGGGGAAGCCCCAAATTACTTGTGGTCTTGGAACTGCCAGATTCATGAATTACTATTTGCCAAATAAACTCCCTTTCTTTTTTTTTTGAGACAGAGTTTCGCTCTGTGCCAGGCTGGAGTGCAGTGGCACAATCTCGGCTCACTGCAGCCTTTGCCTCCTGGGTTCAAGTGATTCTCCTGCCTCAGCCTCCCAAGTAGCTGGGATTACCAGGCGCCTGCCACTGCACCCAGCTAATTTTTGTATTTTTAGTAGAGATGGGGTTTCACCATGTTGACCAAGATGGCCTTGATCTCTTGATCTCGTGATCCACCTGCCTCGGCCTCACAAAGTGCTGGGATTATATCCATGAGCCACCATGCCCGGCCCAAATGAACTCTTTAATATTTTAGTGTGCTTCAGTTCACCTTTTAACATGGAAGATCAGACAATAAATAAGTAAACAAAGGAAATTGTTGCAATATAGGCTAAGACTCTAATGGTTCTAAACAGGGTGTTAGGCTAGCGAATAACTTAGCCATGGAGATGCTGAGTCTAAGGTGTTTGGGGAATGCCTCTTTGAGGAGAAGATATGAGATCTGAGAGCTAAATGTGGGGAAGGAGCTGGAGGAGGAGCGTGCTAGGCAGAGGCTGACAGGAACTGCAAAGGCTTTTCAAAGCCAGCTGGAGAGTCAATGTGCTGCTGCCTGGGCTGAACCACAGCTCCCAAGCCTATGCCAAGGAGCCCCAGTTCACCGGCAGTGCAGCCAGCTTTGCGATCTCCACGGCACTGCCTCCTTGTTTGAAATCCCCTCCTCTCCACCTGGCCCTCCCAAGATCTCATCTCCAAGGTGGACCTCAGCCAAGCTGCTGTGACCATTGCTGTTTCCAAGATACTAATTTGACAAGATTTTAGGAGTGAACAGAGGATCAGCCTTGAAGATGCAAATGTAAATAAGCAAAAAATTGAAAGCAGGCCCAAGGCAGTGGCTCATGCCTTAACCCTAGCACTTTGGGAGGCCAAGGCAGGAGGATCGCTTGAAACCAAGTGTTGGAAACCGGCCTCGGCAACATAGTGAGACCCCATCCCTACAAAATAAGAAAAACTAGCTGAGCGTGGCAGTGTGCCCCTGTGGTCCCAGCTACTCAGGAGGCTGAGGCAGGAGGATCACTTGAGCCCATGATCACACGACTGCACTCCAGCCTGGGCAACAGAGCAAGATGACCCTGTCTCAAAAAAGAAAAGAAAATTAAAAGGAGAGTCTTGAAGACATATTTGTCCACTGATGTTCACAGCAGCATTCTTCACAGTAGCCAAAAGATGAAAACAAGCCAAGTGTTACACATGGATAGTTACTATATTCAAAATGTAATATTGAAATGCTTCAGACTATAAAAGGAAGGAAATTCTTTTTTTTTTTTTTTTGAGATGGAGTCTCGCTCTGTTGCCAGGCTGGAGTGCAGTGGCGCAATCTTGGCTCACTGCAACCTCCAACTCCCTGGTTCAAGTGATTCTCCTGCCTCAGCCTCCTACATAGCTGGGATTACAGGCACACACCACCACACCCAGCTAATTTTTATATTTTTAGTAGAGACGGAGTTTCACCATGTTGGCCAGGATGGTCTCAATCTCCTGACTTCATGATCTGCCCACCTCGGCCTCTCAAAGTGCAGGGATTACAGGCGTGAGCCACCATGCCGGCAGGAAATTCTTACAGTCTACAACATGGATGAATCTTGGAGAACATTGTGCTCAGTGAAATAAGTCAATCACAAAAGGACAAATACTGCATGATTCTACTTATATGAAGTTCCTAGAACAGTCAGATTCATAGAGGCAGAAAGTAGAATTGGTGTTTTCAGGGGCCAAGGGGAGGAGGAATGGGGAGCTATTGTTTAATGGGTACACAGTTTCACTTTTGGAAGATGAAAAAGTTCTGGCAATGGAGGGTTTTGATGGTTGTACGGCAGTGTGAACATACTCAATGCCACTGTCTTGTGAGAACCGCAAAAACTCTCAGCCTGAAAAACTTCATCTAAACCTCTCTCAAGAGCCTTGAGCAGACTCTCACATTGCTTCTAGCAGCCTACAGCCTGACCTCTGGGAAAATCCAGCCCCGCTTGAGTTCCTGTCTGGAAAAACTCAAGGCTGACAACTGATCTGACTGTTCCAGGCACCTAATGATAGACCTCTGACCTCCCTTTCTTAGTGCATTTACTTAGAAAAAAAAGAAAAGTTTACAATTGTAAATCTTTCCTCTTTCTCTCTCTCTCTCTTTTTTTTTTTTTTTTTTTTTTTTTGAGACAGAGTTTCTCTCTTGTTGCCCAGGCTGGAGTGCAATGGCATGATCTCAGCTCACTGCAAACTCTTCCTCCCAGATTCAAGCAATTCTCCTGCCTCAGCCTCCCAAGTAGCTGGGATTAGAGACGCCTGCCACCACACCCAGCCAATTTTGTACTTTTTGTAGAGATGGGGTTTCACCATGTTGGTCAGGCTGATCTTGAACTCCTGACCTCAGGTTATCCACCTGCCTTGGCCTCCCAAAGTGCTGGGATTACAGGCATGAGCCACCATGCCCAGCCTGACAGTACCCTCTTTTAACATTGCCATCTGCAGATGGATGGCGTAGGTGTGAACCAGCTCAGTGGACCTGCTGCCTTTTTGCAAGGACAGAGGGCCAGTGTGACAGCTTTCTGTATCCCAAGCTCTTGTCCAGTGTACTGGAAGAATCAGGTCACACATGGACTTGAAAGATGAATGCAGGGGTTTTACTGAGTGCTGGAGGTGGCCTTCAGTGGGATGGATGGGGAGCTGGAAGGGGGATGGGGTGGGAAGATGATCTTCCCCTGGAATTTGGCCACCCAGCAGCCAGTCTCCTCTCCGACCATCCACAGCCGAACTCCTCTCGGCATTCAGATGCACCTTCTCTTCTCTCTGCCGCACCATTCTGCGTTTGTCTGCTAGTCTCCTTGTCTGCTTCTGGAGCCTGGGGTCTGGGATTATATAGGTACAGGATAGGGGGTGTGGCAGGTCAAAAGAAAGCTTTTGGACACAAAAACAGGAATGCCTGTCCTCACTTAGGGCAGCAGGTATCTAGGCTTCAGGATGGGACTTCCCACCCTGTCCCCCTTCCAGTTCCCCATCCGTCTCACTGACAGCCACCTCCACCACTCAATAAAACCCCTGCATTCCTCCTTCAAGTCCATGTGTGACCTGATTCTTCTAGTGCACTGGACAAGAGCTTGGGATACAGAAAGCTGTCACACTGACCCTCTGTTCTTGCTAGGGAATCTCCCTCTTCTACCCAGTATTTCTCTGTCTCCTGTCTGTATCACTACTACTCAATTAGGTAGCATTTCAGAGCTTTGAAATTAGGAGTGGCTGGATGCGGTGGCTCATACCTATAATCCCAGCACTTTGGGAAGCCAAGGAGGGTGGACTCCTTGAGCTCAGGAGTTGGAGACCAGCCTGGGGAACATGACAAAACCTTGTCTCTACAAAAAGTACAAAAATTAGCCAGTTGTGGTGATGCATGCCTGTAGTGCCAGCTACTCGGGAGACTGAGGTGGGAGGATTACTTGAGCCTGGGAGGTTGAGGGAGGCTACACAGTGAGCCTGTCATCCAGCCTGGGTGACAGAGTGAGACCCTGCCACCAAAAAAAAAAAACCAATTTTTTTATTTTTTTATTTTTTTTTTTAGTGCAATGGTATGATCTTGGCTCACTGCAACCTCTACCTCCTGTTTCAAGCAATTCTCCTGCCTCAGCCTGCTGCGTAGCTGGGATTACAAGCACCCGCCACCACGCCCAGCTAATTTTTGTATTTTTAGTAGAGATGGAGTTTTTCCATGTTGGCCAGGCTAGCCTCGAACTCCTGACTCCTAGTGATCAGCCTGCCTCGGCCTCCCAAAGTGCTGGGATTACAGGCATGAGCCACCACGCCTGGCCAGCAAGAAAAGAAATTTGGGGTACTGCTATACTCCTGGCACATTTGCACCCAACCATGGGTGATGCCAGAGGCACAAGGGCTTTGGGTGATTGAGATTCATCCCAACTGTAATTTCTACAGAGATTGTGTTGTTCTATTGCTGTATAACAAATTACCCCAAAACCGAACAGCTTGAAACAACAATAAACACTTATTAGCTCACACAATTCCTGTGGATCAGGAAGTTTGGAATGGCTTGTGTAAGCAGTTCTCGCTCAGGGTGGTTCGTGAGGTTGCAGTCAAGAATCAACCAGGGCTGCTGTCATCTAAAAGCTTGGCTAGGGCTGGAGGACCTACTTCTGAGATGGCTCAGTGGTATGGCTACAGGCAGGAGGCCTCAGTTCCTCACATGTGAACCTCCTCGTAAGGCTGCTTGAGTGTCCTCACAACATGGCTGCTGACTTATCCCAGAGCAAGTGGTTTGAGAGAGCAAGGAAGAAGCTGCAATGCCTTTGTGACCTGGTCTGGGAAGCCACACATCCTCACTTCTGCATACTCTACTCGTTGGCAGTGAGTTACCAAGTCCAAGCCAAACACAAGGGGAATTAAGCTCCACCTATTAAAGAAAAGAGTATCAAAGAATATGCAGACACCACAGGGACCAGTTTCTTTCTCATGCTAAGAGAGAAGAGGGAGGGAAAACAGGGGAGGAGGAGGTGCTAACACTGACAGTGCTGAAGGTGGGAGGACAAATAGAGCCACCAGTGAGACTGGTATCCAAACCACCAGCCCTGCAATTATGCTTTAGTCTGGTGAGATACTTAGATGCTTGATTTCAAGATCAGGAGGGAATCAGAAAAAAATCAGTAGGTGGTAGTCTTCTTTATAGAAGAAAATTGGGAACATATCAGAAGGTCTTATAGGATAAAGCTATTCAATCAAAGACCTAATGAAATGCTCCAAAGAAGACACCCAGAGAACCAGTGTCTGGGGATCATGAACACACAATTATTAAATACTGGTTAGTATTTGAAAAATTTAAAAGCAAGGAATTTTGTTTTTTGTTTTTTGTTTTGTTTTTTTTTTTTTTGAGACAGTTTTGCTCTGTTGCCCAGGCTGGAGTGCAGTGGTGCAATCTCAGCCCATGGCTCACTGCAGCCTCCACCTCCTGGGTTCAAGCAATTCCCATGCCTTAGCCTCTTCAGTAGCTAGGATTACAGGTGTGTGTTACCACACCCAGCTAATTTTTTGTAGAGATAGAGTTTCACTATGTTGCCCAAGCTTGTCTTGAACTCCTGGGCTCAAGTGATCCACCCACAGCAGCCTCCCACAGTGCTGCAATTACAGGTGTGAGCCAACTGAGACACATTTATTCATCATTTAGTTTGGCAGGGTGAAAATGCTAACAACATATTGACAGCATCTAGGGACAGGCACATTCATCCATTGCTGGTGGGAGTGTAAACCCACACTTATATCTATGAAAGGAGACTGGAAAATATCCACCAAAACTACAAGTGCACATACCTTTTAATCACAATCCCACTTCTAAGAATTTAAGCCTATATATAACCTCCGTATGGGTGAAATCATATATGAAGGATATTATTCACTGATAGCTCATAGAAAAGGCTCTTCACTTCAGAATCTCTGTCAACTTCTCTCATAACAAGACTGGGCCAGTTAAGCTGGGCATGGTGGCTCATGCCTGTAATCCCAGCACTTTGGGAGAATGAGGCAGGAGGATCACTTGAACTTGGAAGTTAGAGACCAGGCTGGGCAACAAGGAGACCCCAGTCTCTACAAATAATTTTTTAAAAATTAGCCAGGCATTGTGGCCTGTGCCAGAGGTCCCAGTCACTTGAGAGTCTGAGGTAGGAGGATGACCTGAGCCTGGGAGGCAAATGAGAGAGTTCCCTGGTCCCCCCTCACAGGGCATGTGACAGGGGTGCAGCTCTCTGTTCGACTGCCCACAGCAAGCTCAAACTCCTTGCAGGAGGGGGAGCATGCAGATGGGCAGGTGCAGGAGCCAGAGCGAGCACTTTGGGCTCCAGCCCTGCAGTAGTGTAGTGTCTAGGGGTAGGTGCCTGCAACCCCAGTGTTGCAATGCTCTTTTAGTTCTGCCATCCACAGACAGCTTAAGTATTAACCAGTTCAGGGCCCCTCTGCCTTTCTGCAAGGGCAGAGGACCAGTGTGACAGCTTTCTGTATCCCAGGTTCTTGTTTAGCATCCCAGGAGAATTGAGTCACACATGGACTTGAAGGATAAATGTAGGACTTTTACTGAGTGGTGGAAGTGGCTCTCAGTGGGATGGATGGGGAGCTGGAGAGGGGATGGAGTGGGAAGATGATCTTCCCCTGGAGTTTGGCAGTCTGGCAGCCAAACTCCTCTCGACGTTCAGATGTTCCTTCTCTTCTCTCTTTATCTGCTCCATTGTTTTGCTGTTCATCTGCTTGTCTCCTCATTGCCTTGTCTCTCTCTGGAGCCTGGAGTTTGGGTTTTATATGGGTACAGGATAGGGAGTGTGATGGGCCAAAAGGCAACTTTTGGGGTGCAAAAACAGAAATGCCTGTTTCCCATTTAGGGCCATGGGTATCCAGGCTTGAGGGTGGGGCCTCTGCTGGGGAACTGTCCTTTTCTACCCAGTATTTCCCTGTCTCCTGTCCATAGTAGGAGGTTGAGGTCACAGTGAGCCATGATGATCACACCACTACACTCCAGCCTAGCCAACAGAGAGAGACTCTGTCTCCAAAAAAAAAAAAAGAAGAAGAAGAAGAAGAAGAGTGGGTCAGTTAAACAAATGACACATGTAATCCAAAGGTACTTGTTTGGACAAATGGCAGAGATCTGCATGCACTGATATGAGCAAGGTTTCAACCAAATGTGTTAGCTAGTGAAATAAGCAAGGTACAGAACCATGTGAATGTCACTATTTATTTAAAAAAGAGCAAGGGAAGAATATTTGTGTGTACTTATTTGCTTGTGTACACAAAATCTGTGAAAGTCACACAAGAAACTGGTAATATTGCTTACTTTTTGAGTAGCTTCGGAATGATGAGGATGGGAGAAAGAATTTTCACTTTATATCCTTTTGTATCTTTTGAATTTTGAATCATGTGACTGTAATACTATTTCTAGGAAGAAAAAAAATTAAATACAAACAAAATGAGTAGAGCCAAAGTTGAAAAGTATAGTCACACAAACACAAAATTTTTTTAAAGTTGAAATAGTAGTCACATAACATAAAATTCACCCTTTTAAAGTGTATAGTTCAGTGGCTTTTCGTGTACAGACACAGGTGTATACAACCATCATCACTGTGTAATTCCAGAACATTTCCATCACCCCAAAGGGAAACCCTAAACCCCTTAGCAGTCACTTGCCATTCCCTCTTCCCTCTAGTCCCTGCCAACCACCAGTTTGTCCTCTGTATCTATGGATTTGCCCATTCTGGACATTTCATAAAACGAGAATCATACAATATGTCATCTTTTGTGGCTGACTTCTTTCACTCAGCATAATGTTTTCAAGATTCAGCTATGTTGTTGCATGTTGCAAAAGAACTTACTCATTTTTAAGGCTGAATAATCATCTGTTGTTTGAATACTCACATCCATTTATTAGCTGATGGACATCGGAGTTGTTTCTACTTTTCAGCTATCAAGAATAATGTTTCATCCGGGCACGGTGGCTCATGCCTGTATTCATGGCACTTTGGGAGACTGAGGCAGATCATTTAAGGTCAGGAGTTCGAGACCAGCCTGGCCAACTGGTGAAACCTGTCTCTACTAAAAATACAAAAATTAGCCGGGCATGGTGGTGCATGCCTGTAATCCCACCTACTCAGAAGGCTGAGGCAGGAGAATTGCGTGAACCCAGGAGGTGGAGGTTGCAGTGAGCCGAGACTGCGCCACTGCACTCCAGCCTCGGTGACAAAGCAAGACTCCATCTCAAAAAAAAAAAAAAAAAAAGAAAGCAAAGAGTCAAAGTTTTGCTTAAGGCAAATCTTTTCTTTCCTGTTCCAAACACCTTTCACCCACCCTCCTCGGGTCCTCCCGTCTTTTCCTTTCTCCTTCTGCTGCTGCTGCTGCTGTCCTCAGATGCCCCTTCTCTCTCCCAGTCCTTCTCTCCTCTCCCTCCTACAGAACACCTTCCTTTCTTCCTTTACCATGCATTTTTTCATTCTCTCCTCTGTTTGCCAAGATGCACAATCATCATTGCCAAATTAAGTCATCCTGGAAAAAATTAAACAGCTGGCCCACCCAAGCTTTATTTAAACCATCATTTTTGCCATGAGCTCTTTGCCTGCAGGCCAAGAGGTTTGTTGAAACCCGTCCTGCCCCCAGTCTTGGGGAAGTGTGAAGCTGTGGTATTTTTCAAGCCCTGGCTTACTGAGCACTCAATCTCGCTCTTTTTTTTTTTTTTTTTTTTAAAGACTAGTTGAAGCTGGTCAAGTGAAGCACTGGGAGTGGAGAACCAAGACTCTCTTAACAGAGATTAGGGTCAGCAGCAACTGGACAATGTTTAGCTCCTGATAAGTTCTGGAGAAGGTGCCGGGCACAGTGGCTCATGCCTGTAATCCTAGCACTTTGGGAGGCTGAGGCGGGTGGATCACAAGGTCAGGAGTTCAAGACCAGCCTGACCAACATGGTGAAACCCCATCTCTACTAAAAATACAAAAATTAGCCGGGTGTGGTGGTGCATACCTGTAATCCCAGCTACTCAGGAGACTGAAGCAGGAGAATCATTTGAACCTGGAAGGCAGAGGACTGCATCTCAAAAAAAAAAAAAAAAAAAAAAATCTGGAGGAGCAGATCTAGGAAAAGTCACACACATGTGCAGACACACAACACACACATACACCTGTACACACATGCGCCCTCCTGAGGAATCTCTGCTGGGAGTCTCTCCTGGGAGTCAGAGTAAACAAAACCAAATCATTAACACAAAAGATAAGGGCTCCCAGTCTTTCATTCCCATCTGATTTCCAAAGAGAATTTCACTCACAGGGGGAGAGAAGCCTGAATTTACAAGAAAGGCATCCTTAGGAGTGAAAAGTCAGTTTCAGATCAGTTCTTGTTCAGAATATGAGGCCATTCTACTATGGCCTGAATGAAACTCATGTGGGTTTTTAAATTATAGGCAGTAGCTGGGCGTGGTGGCTCATACTTGTAATTCCAACACCTTGGGAGGCCAAGGCAGGAGGATTGCTTGAGACCAGAAGTTGGAGACCAGCCTGGCCAACGTAGTGAAACCTTATCTCTATAAATAATTAAAAAGTTAGCTGAGCATGGTGGTGCGCACTTGTGATCCCATCTACTTAGCAGGCTAAGGTGGGAGGATCACACAGTTGAGGCTGCAGTAAGCCATGATTGTGCCACTGCACTTTAGCCTGGGCAACAGAGCAAGATCCTGTCTCAAAACTAACAAAAAAATAAATTATACATGTCATTGCCCTATCAGTGGCTAAAATATTCTTTTTTTATTTTTTGTTTGATTTATTTTTATTTTATATATATATTTTGAGACAGAGTATTGCTCTTGTCACCCAGGCTGGAGTGCAATGGCATAATATGGGCTCACTGAAACCTCCGCCTTGAGAGTTCAAGCAATTCTCCTGCCTCAGCCTCCCGACTAGCTGGAATTACAGGTGCCCACCACTATGCCCAGCTAATTTTTGTATTTTTAGTAGAGACGGGGTTTCGCCATATCGGCCAGGCTGGTCTCAAACTCCTGACCTCAAGTGATCCACCCGCCTTGGCCTCCCAAAGTGCTGGGATTACAGGTGTGTGTCACTGTGCCCAGCCAGTGGCTAAAATATTCTTTAATGGAAGATAGACACATTTTTTTAAACTGCATCTTTTGCTTTGGGAGTGGCAGTGTCATCTCCCCTGCATTATTGGGACAGTCCTAATTGGCCTCTGCTCCTCTCATCTAACCCAGTCCAGTCCACTTCTACACAGCGGTGCAAGCTGACCTTCCCCCCGCATTGCCCTGTCAATCCCCTGCTTCAGAGCACTCTGTGACTCTCTGGTACCAACAGGACAAAGTCCCAATTCTCAGCCTGGTGTGTGGACAGACAGGACCCCGGCTGTCTTTTCACTGTCCTCCCACACACACCTGACTCCAACTCAACAGGCGGACTCACTTTCATCTGGACACTGCAAGCGCATGCTAGCCCCACACTCTACTCTGTCTAGCAGGCTCTTCATTTCCTCATTCAACAAACATTTATAAAGTCCTCACTATGCACCAGGAGGCAGACTTCACAATGAGACAGCTCATGAGGGCGGCCGACGAGGAATCAGGCAGCTGTGACCCCCATGAGAAGCGGTAAGGGGCTGGGGCCTGGACAGCAGAGTTGGGGATTGGACAGAGAAAGGTAACTTCAGTTACACTTGCCAAGCACTTTCTGACAACTCTGTTAGTTAGGAATAGATATTGGCAGTCTGAAAAGTAGACAGAGAGCCAGCGAGTGATCAAGGTCTGAGGCAGGAAAACAGGGTCTGGAGGCGGGGAACGTAAGGCCGACTCACACTTCAGCTGTGACAGGGAATATCCTCTCGGTAGTAAATGACTTTGTAACATTACTTCAACCTCTTCATTTACATAGAGCATGCCCCAAGTCCTCTAGAGGGTATTTAAACTCCCAAAAATTCTGTAACGGGGCCTTTGAGCCCCTATGCTCGGGCCACTCCCACACTGCGGAGTGTACTTTCATTTTCAATAAACCTCCTTCATTCCTTCCTTGCTTTGTTTGTGTGTTTTGTCCAATTCTTTGTTCAAGATGCCAAGAACCTGGACACCCTCCACCGGTGACAGGTCTATATGCCACAGCGCACCTCACGAGGCCACCTCCATGCAGAATCTTCCCGGATCACGGCAACCCTAAGTAACCACTTCTGGGGAACAGTGGCTCTTCGTTCTGTTTCCTTTGGCCAGGAACGGCAGGTAGCCTTGCTTGCAGTGTTTCTAAACCTTTGCATGCGTGTTCCATCTTGCTCCCCAGCTGGACATGTTCCTTTGGGCAGGGCATAGTTTCATCCACACTAATTTGTACAGAGTAGGCAGTCAATAAAAATATCTGCTGAATGAATAGTCAATGAATGTACTCACAGCACCTGGCTATCCATCCAAAGCCATCCATCCAAGAAATAACTACAACCCAGGGTAATTAGTCTTTCTCACTTCCCAGGACTGCTGGTTAGATCACTTCATTTGTGTCCATAATAAGAATTGAGTTCTTCAGATGAAAAACACTAAATCTTTCTGGCTGAAGAAGGAAAGGCTTCAGCAGGGGTCCGCAGCCCCCGGACATGGACCAGTATCTGTGTGGCCTATTGGGAACTGGGCTGCACAGCAGGAGGTGAGCAGAGGGTGAGCAAGCATTACCGCCAGGTGCTCCACCTCCTGTCAGAACAGCGGTGGCATTAGTCTTATAGGAGCACAAGCCCTATTGTGAACTGCGCGTGTGAGGGATCTAGGTTGCGTGCTCCTTATGAGATGCCTGATGATCTGAGGTGGTACAGTGTCATCCTGAAACCATCCCCACCCTCCCATCCATGGAAAAACTGCCTTCCACCAAACTGCTCCCTGGTGCCCACAAAGGCTGGAGACGGCTGGCTTACAGAATGTATTTTACCCAGTAATAGGGGCCTCCATAAATCTTTTTAATGTGTGTATAATGTCTTCTTTAAACTCAAAATATAAGCAGCGGAGAGCCCAGAATGAGGGAGAAAAACTCATTTTTCCTCTCAAGGTATCTTTGTCTTCTTGCAGTGTCTAAAATGATCTCTGAGCACTGCATATGCTTCAAAAACTCAGAAGAAAAATCAGAAGAAATGTACAAAGTAATGCACAGCTCTGAGTTGGCCCCTTCCTGCAGGGTGGGGCGGGCGGCTCCCCCAACTCGTTCTCCAGGACACCAGAGGATGGAGGAGTGTCTCACTCAGCAATTAGGGCTCCCCGAGCCACACCCAGGCCCCCAGCACCCTCCCGCCTTTGTTTCTGGGATAAAATGCTGCTGAGCACTGACGAAATCTGCAAAGAGATTAAAAATAATTGAGGGAGATCTTCAGTTTTGCTCCCCTCGCCTTTCCCTCGGGGCCGCGGCTGCCTGCTCCCAGGAGGTGCTGTGCAGGGTGGGAGGTGGCTTTCAGGAAGGGCAGAGGGCCTGGGTGACCACACTCTTCTTCTTTAAGGCTGTCCTCCTCCCCAGTCTGGGGACACCGTGTTGTCCTTTTCCTCCCAACTCTCCTCCTGGCCAGTTTTCTGACCCTACCACTTTCTCCCACCCACTCCCATGCTCACGGTCCTACCTACCTTGAAGGTTGACAACGTCATTCTCTTCCTTCTGACTCCTCACCCTCTGTCTGGGTGACTCACTTATTCCTGTGATGTCCAGTAGCATCCCTGTAAGGGTGACCCCAAATCTTCACATCCATTCCCACATTTGCCCGCTGATAGCCAGACTCATTGTTCCCCAAAGGATCTCATTCTGTCTCCAGTTCTGACCCTCTGCTGATTTCCCATCTTGATCACTGCCTACCCAGTTACTGTCCCAGTGGAAACCTGGGCGCCATGTGACCGCTCTGCTCCCCTCTCTACAGCTACACAACTGCCGTGTGCTGTCGGGTCTTATTCTTTCCACCCAGCTCCCACGGCCGTGGCTCCTGTCCCCACTTTCTCACAAGCTTCCCGTGGGGCTTCCCTGCCTCCAATCTCTCTGTCAGTCCAATTTCCACATTTTGGTTAAAGGGATATTTCTAAAATGCCAGTCTGATTATGTTCTCCCTACTCAAATTCCTTCAGTGGAATCGTACTGCCCAGAGCAGTGATTTCTAAGTCTGATTTATACATCTGGGAGCTTTAAAAAAAAAAAAGAGAGAGACATTCCATGGGCCCTGAGTCAGGATCTCCAGGGAGTCTTAGGAGGTCATTCCTGCTGTGGAGTGGATTTTGAAAATCCCTTGCCTGAACAATCATCTTCAGATCCCTTCAAAGGCCCCTTTCCCACCACGCATCCTACTGTTCAGCCACACTGAGGGATTTCATCTCCCCACTGTCTGCAGGAGCTGTTGTGCTATCTGATGTCCCCTCCAACCGAAGGCTTCCCTGCTGCCCTCAGGCAAGATCAATTCCATCCTCCTTTGGGCTTCTTTTGTAGCTCAAGTCAAGAAAACTTCTGCTGTACCTCTCCTCACGCTGGCCCTGTATTGCAGTATTTAAAAAGACGTCTCTCGGCCGGACATGGTGGCTCATGCCTGTAATCCCAGCACTTTGGGAGGACAAAGTGGGTGGATCACTTGAAGTCAGGAAGGAGTTCAAGACCTGCCTGGCCAACATGGAGAAACCCTGTCTCTACTAAAAATACAAAAATTAGCAGTGCGTGGTGACACGCGCCTGTGATCCCAGATACTGGGGAGGCTGAGGCAGGAGAATTGCTTGCACCTGGGAGGCGGAGGTTGCAGTGAGCCCGGATGGTGCCATTGCACTCCAGCCTGGGCAACAGAGTGAGACTCCCTCTCAAAAAATAAATAAATAAATAAATAAAGTAAATAAAAAGATATTTCTCTAGCCAGATTACAGACGCTCCCCAAGGGAAGTCTTTTTTTTTTTTTTTTTTTTTTTTTTTTGAGACAGAGTCTTGCTCTGTCACCCAGGTTGGAGTGTAGGGGCGCGATCTTGGCTCACTGCAAGCTCCGCCTCCCGGGTTCACACCATTCTCCTGCCTCAGCCTCCATAAGAGCTGGGACTACAGGCGCCCACCATCACGCCCAGCTCATTTTCTTGTTTTTTGTATTTTTAGTAGACATGGGGCTTCACCGTGTTAGCCAGGATGGTCTCGATCTCCTGACCTCGTGATCTGCCCGCCTCAGCCTCCTAAAGTGCTGGGATTACAGGCGTGAGCCACCGAACCTGGCTTTTTTTTTTTTTTTTTTTTTTTTTGTGACAGTGTTTCACTCTTGTTGCCCAGGCTGGAGTGCAATGGCACAATCTCGGCTCACTGCAACCTCTGCCTCCCAGATTCAAGAGATTCTCCTGCCTCAGCCTTCCAGGTAGCTGGGATTACAGGCATGTGCCACCACACCTGGCTAATTTTTTGTATTTAGTAGAGATGGGGTTTCACCATGTTGGTCAGGCTGGTCTTGAACTCCTGACCTCAAGTGATCCACCCGCCTTGGCCTCCCAAAGTCTGGGATTACAGGCGTGCACCACTGCGCCCGGCCGGGAAGTCCTAAATATCTTTGTGGCCTTCCCCTGTTCAGCAACACTGGCACATAATTGGTCCTCAATGAATATGTATTAAACGCATGACTGGATGAAGTTAAATATGAGAACGCGCATTATTTCCACATATGGAATTTTATAAAGATGGAATAATATAAAGAGCTAGAAACAACCGTTACAGTTTCTGAAGTTTGAAAATTTCTGAAGTCCCAGAAATTTTCCATTTTCTGCTGAAAATCTAAAATCTCCCTATCATTGCTATAAGCCTGTTTGTCCCAAGATTCTCAACTAAAACCACCAGACAGATGCAGACAAGGAAGATTTTAAAGACAATAATAAACTGAGCCAGGTGCAGTGACTCATGCCTGTAATCCCAACACTGTGGGAGACCAAGACAGGAGGATTACTTGAGCCCAGGTGTTCCAGACCAGCCTGGGTAACATAGGGAGACCCCGTCTCTAAAAAACATTAAAAAAAAAAATTATCCAGGCATAGTAGCACATGTCTATAGTCCCAGCTACTCAGGAGGCTGAGGTGGGAGGATCGGTTGAGTCTGGGAGGCTGAGGCTACAGTGAGTCTAGATCTCACCACTGCACTCTAGTCTGGGTGACAGAGTGAGAACCTGTCTCAAAATCAATCAATCGATTGATCAAAAGTCTCTCTGTTTTTTATTATCATCATGGGCTGGAAATTCTAAACAATGTCAGAGATAAAATGCTTCCAATCCTTCTGCTCACCAGGTAAACCTGTCCTCTTGTGATTCCTTTTATCAATTGTCATGAAGTGAGGACCTGTACGATCTTTAAACTTTATCAATGAGAGAGAGAGAGAGATTGATTAGAAAAAGCTATCGATGACTGAATATACTTTCTCCTTTACCTTCCTTGGCCTGCCTGACAAGATTATTTCAAGAATATAGAGATAAAAGAATGAGGCATTTATTTAAATATAATTTTTTTTAAATTTCCTTTTTTCTTAAGAGCACACACCAATGAAATAAGATTTCTAGTCATTTTTTCAGTGTCTGTATATCCTTAACAACAATAAACAATTCTGTTACTTTATAGTTCAGGGGAAAGCTAGGTAACGAACAGATACACATCTGTAGTTCAGGGGAAAGATAGGTGACGAACGCACACACACACCTAATTTTCTCTCCTGAATTGCTAAAAACAAAACAAACAAAAGCCCACAGGGACAGGGAGAACTGGAGAGGAGATAACACTGCGGAAAAAGATGGACCAGTGGCAGGGGACATAGCTGACCTGAGAAAAGCTGAATGCCAAACACAAGGGGAAAGCTGAGACTTACACCCCAGAATGCTGAAAGCCTCTGGGGAAGTGGTAGCACCAGGTATCCCTGGAACTAGGTGGGGAGGAAGTGTGACTGGGTTCCTGAGGAGGAGCTGTTAAAGATGCTTTTAAATCCCAGGATCCTTTCCCAACTCCCTGACCGGCCCTTTCCCACTGCAGCACAAGCCTGGGGACGGATGTATTCTCAGGGGAGGGGAAAGGAGAAGGTCTCTGCATTGGCGACCAGGGGCGCAGCTGCGGGGGAGGAGCCGAGACTCAGTGGGGAGGGTGGTGTGAACGTTTACACCCTAAACAATGGAGCAGTAAAAGCCCCTGCACGCAGCAGCCAGGTTCTCATCTCCAAGCACTACACCATGAATACCCAGCCTGTCTTGCCCAAAAGAAAGACCTAGAAAGGTGGACTTTGAGGGTTCCCCATCAGAGGGCTCATCCCGATCACCCTACAATGGAGCCCTCAGTCAACACGCCGCGCTGTGCTCTGAGAGCTCCTAGTCCCAATTCTTAATCATGATTAATCACTTAGTCCCAATTCTTAATCATGACTGTGCCACCAAGGATTAAGAGATATTCCACCGAAGTCTCTAACATCAAGGAGACCCAAAGAAGGGGGAAAAGAAACTTGGGGAAACGGGACCCTGCAGGGAAAAGATAACTTCCAGAACCCCGGTGAGTATCAATAAGGGAAACTGACCTGTCTCTAGCTGGAGACTCAAAACCGAGTCAGGACAGCATGTTTTTAAAGCCATATGACAGCAATATAGAGAAAAGAGAGTGTATTCATTAAAGAAGAATGCAGTGAGGTTTTTTTGTTTTGGTTTGGTTTTTGTTTCGTTTTGAGACGGATTCTCTCCCTGTCCCTAGGCTGGAGTGTTGTGGCCCAGTCTTGGCTCACTGCAACCTCTGCCTCCCGGGTTCAAGCGATTCTCCTGCCTCAGCCTCCCAAGTAGCTGGGATTACAGGCACACGCCCCCACACCCAACTAATTTTTGTATTTTTAGTAGAAACGGGGTTTCACCATGTTGACCGGGATGGTCTCGATCTCCTGACCTCGTGATCTGCCCGCCTCAGCCTCCCACAGTGCCCGGATGACAGGCGTGAGCCACCGCGCCCCGGCCCACAATGAGTTTTTTTAAAGTAGCATTCAAGAGAACAAAGAAAGATCTGCTGGACATTAAAAATTTTCAGAAATGGAAAGTTCAAGGTAAAATTGGAAATCTCCCAGAGTAAAATGACAAGGAGATGAAAAATAAGTCAAGGAACTGGAGACTTGATGGAGATGAAGAGAATCCCCGTGTGACAGGGAAGGGAGCCCCCCAGTGATTGCTGGACACTGGTGTGGGAGCAACAAGCCCAGAGGGTCTGCGTGGAGACCAAACTGGGAGGATATGTGATGAAAATGAACCTATTGGGACAGGACCCAGACAATGAGCAGAGAGTTTGGAATTGAATTAGCCACAGTCACAAAGAAAAGTAAGCAATTATTTTTAAAAAAGGATAGTTGTTAATTTGGGGAAAAACTAATAGCTAAGCACAAAAGAAAAAAGTAGTTGCAATATTACAAGATTGGCTCTGAACACAGATAGTCACACTGACACAAATATTGGAAACTGATGTGAAAACTCCAAGCTACCCGGGAGACTGAGGCAGAAGGATGGCTTGAACTCCGGAGTTCAGATCCACTCTGGGCAACATAGTGAGACTCCATCTCTAACAAAAAGTAATAAAAGTTAAAACATAACTGTTTGGGGATGACAGGCAAGAGGACAGAAGTGAAAATACGTGGAGAATGAAGAACTAAATCTTCAACTTTCAAAGAAGAAAATAACTAATGTTTTAAACCGAAAAATAAAGCAATACAAGCTTGTTAATTAAAGTTATCCAGGTAAATACCAAAAGAATCAGTCAAAAGAACATAACTGACACTAACAAAGGAGAAATTGGGGAAGTGGGTATAGAGGAAGTGGTCTTCCACTTGGGAAAAAATGACTTTTTTTTTTTAAAACTTAATAATTTGATTGACTTTGAAAACTAAGGGCTTGGCATGGTGGCTCACGTCTGTAATCCCAGCACTTGGGAGGCCAAGGCAGGCAGATGACTTGAGCCCAGAAGTTTGAGACCAGCCTGAGCAACACAGTGAGACCCCATCTCTACAAAAAATACAAAAATGAAGTGGATGTGGTGGTGTGCACCTGCAGTCCCAGCTACCTGGGAGGCTGATGTGGGAAGACTGAGCCCAGGAGGCAGAGATCGCAGTGAGCTGAGATCGAGCCACTGTACTCCAGTCTGGGTGACAGAGTGAGATCCTGTCTCAAACTTTTTAAAAACGAAAAATAGGTACATACATATACATTTGACAAAAAGTGAAACAAAGCAATATTGGATGTTTTTGCAAGTGGAAAAAATGTTTATTCTAAACTAAAGTAACTTACTAATATAAAGTTTAGACCTTTTTTTAACAATAAAGGAATAGAATCCCCTGGCTATCATTATAGTAGGCTAACACTAAAATGAACGAAATTTCTCATCCAAAACAGGTAGAATTCTTTAATTTCCGTAAGAAATTCACAACTCATCTTTGAAGCAATATTAATTACATGAAACATAGGAAGTTTAAATCATGCAAGTATACATCCTTTCTACCAATGCTTTCTATAGAAGTAAAAAACAAGACCGGGCGTGGTGGCTCATGCCTGTAATCTTAGCACTTTGGGATGCCGAGGTGGGTGGATCATGAGGTCAGGAGTTCAAGACCAGCCTAGCCAACATGGTGAAACCCTGTCTCTACTAAAAATACAAAAAAAAAAAATAGCCAGGCATGGTGGCACACACCTCTAATCCCAGCTACTCTGGAGGCTGAGGCAGGAGAATTGCTTAAACTCAGGAGGTGGAGGTTGCGTTGAGCCAAGATCATGCCACTGCACTCTAGCCTGAGCGACAGAGCAAGATTCCGTCTTGGAAAAAAAAAAAAAAAAAGAAGTGAAAAACATCTTTACAAAGGCCAGTTTCCCATATTTCAATATAGATATAAAATTCAAATGGCTTTTAGAAGTTTTCAAATTTGTAGGAAAACTCTCCACACCCAAAAAATCTTCTTGTCCAAATCAAGGTAAAAACTAATTTTCAGAATCTGAGAGTCAGAAGGGCCAGGCCCTCTGACTTATGAAAGTTTCTCATCTAGGATTTGGGGCATGCTGAGTCCTCGGCCAGGCCTTTATTGTGGAAACCCATAGCACATTCACCAGCCAGGCCACAACACATATGGAACTAAAGCCTACTCCCTCCCCTTTTCTCTTTTCTTTAAATGAGCAGATTGTTCTCAAGACTTCCATCTTTCTTTTTTTCTTTTCTTTCTTTTTTTTTTTTTTAAGACAGAGTTTTGCTCTTGTTGCCCAGGCTGGAGTACAATGGTGCAATCTCAGCTCACTACAGCTTCCGCCTCCCAGGTTCAAGTGATTCTCCTGCCTCAGTCTCCCAAGTAGCTGGGATTGCAGGCATGCACCACCATGCCCGGCTAATTTTGTATTTTCAGTAGAGATAGGGTTTCTCCATGTTAGTCAGGCTGGTCTCGAACTCCTGACTTCAGGTTATCCATGCACCTCAACCTCCCAAAATGCTGGGATTATAGGCGTGAGCCACTGTGCCCAGTCAGACTTCCATCTTAAACTGGGTTTGGAGTTTATTGTCTCCTCTCCTCACGGTTTTTCCTAGCTCAGACATCTGGTCAAAATATACCCTCTCTCAGTCATATTGTGGCTGCCTGTCCTTTTCTTTTCTTTCTTTTTTCTTTTCTTTTTTCCTTCCTTTCTGTCTCAGCCTCCCAAGTAGCTAGGATTACAGACACCTGCCATCATGCCTGGCTAATTTTTGTATTTTCGTAGAGACAGGGTTTCACCATGCTGGCCAGGCTGGTCCTGAACTCCTGACCTCAGGTGATCTGCCCACCTTGGCCTCCCAAAGTGCTAGGATTACAGCATGAGCCACTGTGCCCGGCCTCTTTATTGCTTTTTATTCTATTTTCTCCTCCAATTGTGTGTTTTCAAATAGCCTGTCTTTAGCTCACTGATTCTTTGCTCAACTTGATCCAGTCTGCTGTTGAGAGCCTCTAATGAATTTTTAAATTCAGCAAATGTATTTCTTAGTTCCAATATTTCTGTTTGATTTTGTCTGTTGTTATTTCAATCTCTTTGTTAAACTTCTCTGATGAATTTCTGAATTGCTTTTCTGTATTATCTTGGAGATCACTGAGTTTCCTTAAAACTACTATTTGACTTATTGGTCAGAGAGCTCATGTGTGACCATCCTGTTGGGGTCAATTACCAGTTCTTTGGTTTGTCCATTTGGGAGGATCATTGTTCCGTTTGCCATTGTTTCTTCTGGGTGTATGTCTGTCTTTGCATTGAAAGATTATGTATTCCAGTCTTCTCTAGCTTGTTTGGGTTTTTATTGAATATATTTGCTTAGAAGTTCTTCACTGCTAGGCCACTGCCTGCTTTTCGGCCCTGGGTAGCACCTTAAAGCCCAGGTTCACTTTGACTCTAGTAACTGATCGGTATGCTGCCCTTCCTGGCTAGGAGTTTGTGCCCAGGGGACCTATAAGCTGAACCCCTTACAGTGTGGTGCTGCTAAATAGTCACTCTGATTTGGTGCCTCCTTTGGTTGAGTTACAGAACAGAATTTCCAGGGTGAGGATGGTAGTCCTACCTCTTCCCTTTGTCTCTGCCTGTTCTCAGAGCTATTTCTCCCTTTAGGTACTCGTTATGCTTCCTGTGGGTTAAGGAAGGAATGGGTCTCCTGCCGGGGAACCCAAGATGGTAGGGGAGCTGTTTGTTGACCTTGATCTTCCTTACTCCAGCGTAGAAACAGTGAGTTAGGGGGAAATTTTCCACACACTTGCTGCCAGGTAAAATGAGGGGAGGGGTGTCACAGATGTGGAAATCTGATTATCTTACTATCCTCTCAGGTTTTTTTTTTTTTTTTTACCTCTTTGTGGCCCTGATAACTGTCTTATCTTCATATTTCAGTTCTCGGATATTTCTGGTGACAATCTCGGTGCAAGTCAGGGTTTACTGTTACTTGCAACCAGAAGCACACCAATTGATGCACTCTTCCATCCATGCAGAGCAGGTTCTCTATGATCCACCTCTGGCATGTAGCTCAGCTTTTCACCCTCCCACTCCCCGCCTAAACCTATCCATCCCTCAGTCTGGCTCTGGTCCTACCAGTTCCACCCAACCACTCCAATCCAGGCAATTTGCTCCTTTCTCTGTATATCTATGGCATGTACCTCTGGGTCACACAATTTAGCACTTAAACCTCACATTCTTTCCAAATCATTTGTGTGTGAGTGTGAACATGTGAGTGTGTGTGTGTATATGTGTGCGCACATGTGTGTTATTGCATAAGAAACAGCAACATTAAGGATAGGAGATAACCTATAACCCTTGTATATTCCCCAATAGCATTCTGTTGATAGGCTTAGAATAATATTCAGTGTAGATAAATAATACCGTGAATGAACTATATGGTTACTTTTGATTTTCATCAACTTTCTATTTGCTAGGGAAGAAGTTTTATTTTATTTTGATAGGAAGATGGATGTTGGGAAAAGAATCTAAGCCACATAAGTCTATGTTTAACGTAAACATTTACTCCTACCTTCCAAACCTCTGTTGCAACCTTCAACCAGCCTCCATGTGGTAAAAGTCTCTTTATGAATGCAGCATGAGGCCAGGCGCAGTGGCTCGCGCCTTTAATCCCAGCACTTTGGAAGGCTGAGGTGGGCAAATCGCTTGAGCTCTGGAGTCTGAGACCAGCCTGGGCAACATGGCAAAACCCCATCTCTACCAAAAAAAAAAAAAAATTAACCAGATGTGGTGGTGTGCACCTGTAGTCCTGCTACTTAGAGGGCTGAAGTGAGAAGATCCCTTGTGCCTGGGAAGTTGAGGCTGCAGTAAGCCATGTTTGCACTACTGCGTTCCAGCTTGGGTGACAAAGTAAGACTGTCTCAAAAAAGATGCGACTCTGTTTCAAAAAAAAAAAAAAATGCAGCATAGAAGCTACATGAAAAGAGCCCAAGGAAGGAAAGAGATCATTAGCCCATTTATGCCTAGTGTTCCATTATTGGAATGCTAAGCTTATGGGAGTTATTTATATTCTACTGCCCAAGGTCATCGCTAAGGTCTGATTTTTCACACACAAAAATTTGCAACAACCTCCGGCATAAATGGGCTAACTGGGTGGCATTTCATTCAGCTGTTCACATTTTCTATTAAAAAAAAAAAAATTCAGGCTAGGTGCGGTGGCTCATGCCTGTAATCCTACCACTTTGGGAGGCCAAGGCAGGTGGATTGCTTGAGCTCAGGAGTTCCAGACCAGCCTGGGCAACGTGGTGAAACCCCATCTCTACTAAAAACACAAAAAATTAGCCGGGCATGGTGGCGTGCGCCTGTAATCTCAGCTACTCAGGAGACTGAGGCACGAGAATTGCTTGAACCTGGGAGGCAGAGGTTGCAGTAAGCCGAGATAGCACCATTGCACTCAAGCCTAAGAGACAGAACGAGACTGTCTCAAACAAAACAAACAAACAAACAAACAAATAAGTAAATAAATAAATAAATCAGAGCAGACTCATGGGAGGCCGAGAGGCTTTGCAGTTCTGCGGCTTGTGGGTGCAGGAAGCAGCCCCAGAGCAGCACTGGCCACTCCCGGGGAAGGACAGACTGTTGACTTCCACACTAGGGCAGGATGCTGACAGTCGAGGCTACCACTTTTCAATTTCCCCTCCTCTTCTTGAAATTGTGTGTGACACAGAAAGGCCCTAATAGGCCATCAGAAAGTGGATCCCATTTCCACATCTAGGGCGCAGATCAGATGACAGTCCTGCTCCTAAGCTGGGAAATCACCAAAGGAGCTCCTCTGGGCCTTCCTTGTCCTGCTTCCAGGTGTTAACTGAGGAAGCAACGTTGAGAGCAGCCCTTCAAGAGTACGGGTCATCAAACCCAAGAGCTGCCTGATTCTCAGCTGCCCTCCCAGGGGCAACCCAAGCTGTGAGGTCTGGCCTCTCGGTCCATCCACAGTTTCCACTCTGTGAACATCTGCAAGCACTGGCCATCCACATTCCTAAAAGCCACGGGGTTCCGATGGCTCCAGCATCCACCCCCGTTTCCACACGCTGCGCAGCCTTCTTTCCTATCTGTTAGTATTTGCAGACACTTTGTTTTCCATCTAGCACAGTCGGTGTGGGCGTTGCCTCCACACCCCTGCAGCTCCAGTGGGCAGCAGTTGAGCCTCCCACAGCACAGCCAGCCCTACCTGCACCCAGCCTCCACCCGCAGGATCCAGAGCCCCCATAATGTGCCGAATATAATCTTTCTCCCCTTCAAAACAACATAGTTCTAGGAAACAAGTGCTGGGCTTGCTGGGATGCTGACAGTGGCTGGCACAAAGCCCATACCAAAAGGGGTGAGGCCCCTTTAAAGTGACCCTGCGACCAGGGAGAGCCCGCCGAGGCTGGGGGTGGGGTTCCCTTTGGCTTGAAGATAGAAGCAGCTGAAATTTCAAACCCAAAATACAATCATGCAGCGATCTTTTCTGGACCTGCCTTCTCGTAGGGGCTTGTTTTTTCTTCAATGCAAAAATATTTTCCCATTGTTAACCTATTTGAAATTTTTTGTTTGTTTGTTTCCAGAACTGCCTTGTCTGCAGCAAGCCCATCTAGTCAGAGGGCTGGATTTTTGTCTCTGTGACACCTCTGGAAACTTTACCTCTCTGGAAAGCCGGCCCCAGAGATTCTTCTCTTTGTTCCCCACCCGCTGCCTCCAGAGGCAGGAGAGAATGTAAGCCCTCTCGGCCACCCCAGGACTCAGAACCGCTCCCAAGGTCACGGTATTTTAGAGAGATGCTGGGAGAGCAATCCAGCGAGTGCCTCAGGACTCCCGGCTGATTCTGTGGTCAAGATACTTTCTTCTCCGGCCACAGACTGAAGGCAGCAAGCACGGGTGTACCTGTTCAGAAACCACCGCTGCGAAGACGCTGCTGGAGATCCTAACCCGAGCCGGCTTTCCAGCCGAGCCGCAGCTCCGGGCTCTCCACACTGCAGCAAGCTGGGCAACTAGATGCTCCACGAGGCTGCCACGAACAGAAAACAAACGGAACAAAACAAACATAAGCACCCAAAACGACAACCTGGCTCTCCTCCAGAATCCAAATGACCCCTTGGCTTACATGCCAGAGGAAATCTGGGTTCTCAAATGGCGCGGGGTCGGGAGCTCGGCAGGTGCCACAGACCCCGCCCTGCTGTCCCGCCCTCTGGGACTCAGGCTGCCCGGTGTGGGCCGCAGCTCCGTTCCCAGCTCCACCTGAGCCCACAAGCTGTGTAGTGTGGTCCCATGTCCCAAACAGGGCGTGGCTTCCTGACGCGATGAGGAGGCCCTGAAAGCGAACCAGTTCCCCCCTCACCCCCGCCTCCCGGCTTAGGCCAGGGCAGGGCTGGCCCAGGTAAAACTGTGAAGTCAGTAAGTTTGGCTTTTGCGCTTCTCCACCCTCTGTTTTCTGGACTTCTCTCTGGACTTCCCACCACGCCCCTTCCACTGCCCTCCACCCATCACCGTTTGCTCTACGCATATGAGCCATTTACAATGTAGTGTGAACTGATCTGCCACTGGGGTCAAAGCCCTCATCTGCTCTTGAGACATATTCCCAGGAGCCGCGTGGGAGGTGAGGAGCATTTCCACGGTGATCCCCCTTCCTTCTCCACGGGCTGTGCTAAGGATGGAAAGACCACTTTGCCCTGGAGTTGCTGTTTTTAAATCCAAAGGAGCCCGTTCGTCCAAGAACACTCACTTCCTCATTTTGGAAGAGGGTAACAGAACGACACAATGACACCGGAAGTGAATTTGTATTAGACTCCGAGAATTCGCAGGGGAAGCCAGCATTAATTGAGTGCTTCCTAGTGTCAAGCTTTGAGCTTTCACTGGCAGCACATTCACCTTCCTCACCGTCCTCATTTCAGATGAGGGAGTGTGTTCAGAAAGTTGGATTTGCCCACGTTCACCCAGTTAGTGGATACCGCAGGAAGCGGCATCCAGCCTCCGCACTGTGGAGGTGGGCGGACCCAGGCCAGGTGCGAAATGTCAGATGACTTCCCCAAGCTCACTGACCCTGCGCTCAGCAGCTCAGGAAATTCAGCTAAGCACCAGCTAGGGCAGCCTATTTGGTTTTGGCTATAGCACCTTCTCCCTTCCTCTAAATGGCTTTGATCTTTTTACTGATAGTAGTGAGAATGTTACTTAATGAAGACTAGTCAAAAATTCTGTTTTTTTGGTGCTTGGGTTGTATTGTTTTTCTTTTTCTTTCTTTCTTTTCTTTTCTTTTTTTTTTTTGAAACAGCATCTCACTCACCCAGGCTGGAGTACCATTACGGCTCACTGCAGCCTCAACCTCCCAGACTCAAGAGATCCTCCCACCATAGCCCCTGAATAGCTGAGACCATAGTCGCGTGCCACCACACCTGGCTAATTTTTTTTTTAGTTTTATTTTAATAGAGATGAGGTATTCTGTGTTGCCCAGGCTGGTTTTGAACTCCTGAGCTCAAGCAATCCTCTTGCCTCAGCCTCCCAAAGTGCTGGGATTACAGGTGTAAGCCACCGTACCTGGCCTTAAAAATTATTAATAGGCAAGGTATACATTATTTTTAAACAATTAAAAAGGAGTAGCAGATCCTGGGCTAGAATCAGCTCCTCTTAACTCAAATCTGGGACTTTTCAATTACAGCACATGACTGCCTACTAACACCTGCATAAGTATTAACGAAACTGTAGGCTGGGCGCGGTGATTCACACCTGCAACCCCAGCACGTTGGGAGGCTGAGGCAGGTGGATCACCTGAGACCAGGAGTTCAAGACCAGCCTGGCTAACATGGTGAAATCCCGTTTCTACTAAAAATAGAAAAAAATTAGCTGGGCGTGGTGGCACATGCCTGTAATCCCAGTTACTTGGGAGGCTGAGGCAGGAGGATTGCTTGAACCTGGGAGGCAGAGGTTGCAGTGAGCCGAGATTGCACGTTTGCACTCCAGCCTGGATGACAAGATTGAGACTCCATCTCAAGAAAAACAAAAACAACAACAAAAAAACTGTAAATGAATGGGTACCTATATGGTCCTATAGCAGCCTCCATGCACTATTATCCCTTAAAATATGCTTCTCTAGTACATTCAACATTGTCCAAGTCTAACAAAAAATGCCGTAGCCCTTATCCTTCATTTTATATGGAACCGCACCTGTTAGGAACCAAATGAGAAAAGTAAACAGTATTTATTTCTATTAACGTGTATTGTGTGCTAAATGACACACCTGCATTATATCTCATTTAATCCTGACTGCAATATAATGGATACCATTGTCCTCCAATGGACAAAAATCTTGCCATACTCTTTTTAGGAGCAACAAAATATACAATACAATTATGATCATCCTGATGTGCCTCAAGAAAACTACAGGTTAAATGTGGGGAACTACTTTCTGCATCATTACTTGATGGGAGTTTAAAACTTCAAAAATAACAGAAATTTATTATGAACTGGAGTGAAAAATTCACATGAATTTTGTTTTAAGCTGATAGAAGAGATAAGATGTGGTGTTGATAGATCAGTAGGGTGACTATAGTTAATGTTAATTGATTGATTATTTCAAAATTAGCTAGAATAATGCAAATGTTCCTAGGGTAAAGAAAGTAAAATTTTTTTTTGTTTTTTTGAAACAGAGTCTCTCTCTGTTCCCCAGGCTAGAGTACAGTGGCACGATCTAGGCTCACTGCAACCTCCACCTCCTGGGTTCAAGCAATTCTCTTGCCTCAGCCTCCTGAGTAGCTAGGATTACAGGTGTGTGCCACTGTGCCCGGCCAATTTTTTTTTCTTTTTTTTCTTTTTGTATTTTTAGTAGAGATGGGGTTTCACCATGTTAGCTGGGCTGGTCTTGAACTCCTGACCTCTAGTGAGCTGCCCTCCTCAGCCTCCCAAAGTGCTGGGATTACATGCGTGAGCCACTGCACCTGGCCTAAGATAAAGATAAAGATTTAAGGTGATAAATATCCCAATTGCCTTGATTTGACTATATGAATATATCAAACTATCACATGTACCAAAAAAAGTACATCTAATATGTATCAATTTAAAAAATAAATTAAAACGATTTAACAGGAATTTAATATGAAGTGGAATGAAAAATTCACATGGACTTTTTTTAAAGCTGAAACAAGAGATTTGAAAGAAATGTCATGCCTCGAGGTGGAGTAGAAGTAGCTCAGTGATGTTCTTCCATCTTTGGCAGAAAAGTTTGAGGAACAAACTAATAAGCTAACAAAATATTGTTGGGAAAAAAAAACAGGTATTTTATGTCTCCTTTTATGTATTCTCAAGAAGTCTCATTTTCCCCCATACTCTGTATATCAACTGTATTTAAACCAATTGGAATGGCAATTTTAACTTTTTGTTGTTTTTGTTCTTCAGGATTAATATCCCTGAATATGAAATTTTAAAGAATCTTTGTGTGTGAGACCGGGTCTCACTCTGTCGCCCACTGCTCACGAAGCCTCAACTTCCTGGGCTCAAATGATCCTCCCACCTCAGCCTCCTAAGTAGCTGGGACTACAGGCATTCACTACCACACCCAGCTAATTTGTAAATTTTTGGTAGAGGTGGTGTGTCTCTGTTACCTAGTCTGGTCTTGAACTCTTTGCCTCAAGAGATCCTCAGCCTCCCAAAGTGTTGGGATTACAGGTGTGAACCACAGCATCCAGCCAAAAAAAGTATCTTATATAAGTTTAACTTGGACAGATTCTGGGGGGAAGTTCCTTCCTCTGTATGTTGTTTTATCCTGTATATCACATATCCACTAACAGAATTTAAATTTCCTATCTCACCAAAAGGTGGGTGAAATTAATGTAAATATTTGACCCAATATGTGCAAAATATTACCATTTCAACATGTACCCAACATTTAAAAGTTATTCTATACATGTTTCTTTCATACTGTCTTCATAACCCAGTGTGTATTTTACACTTACAATCCAAACTAGCCACATGCAAACGCTCAGTAGTCACATGTGGCTCTTGACTCCCTACTGAAGAGGGCAGCTCTGTACCTGCCAGAGGCTTTATCCGTTCAATATCTTCATTTTATAGATAAGAAAGCTGAGGCCCAGAAAGATGACGTGAGCCTCAGCAAGTTCATTAGCATGCACACTCTCAGTCTAAGGCCCTTTAGACATCTATTTTTGTTATTGTTATTCTTTTGTTAAAGCATGTGTTTTATTTTATTTATTATTATTATTATTTTTTGAGACAGAGTTTCACTCTTGTTGCCCAGGCTGGAGTGCAGTGGTGCCATCTTGGCTCACTGCAACCTCCGCCTCCTGGGTTCAAGTGATTCTCCTGCCTCAGCCTCCTAAGTAGCTGGGATTATAGGCATGTGCCACCACACCTGGCTAATTTTGTATTTTTAGTAGAGACGGGATTACACCATGTTGGTTAGGCTGGTCTCAAACTCCTGACCTCAGGCGATCCGCCCGCCTCAACCTCCCAAAGTGCTGGGATTGCAGGTGTGAGTCACTGCACCCAGCTTATTTTAAAGTAAACCAAATCCTGATTGGATGAACGACAACTTCTGAAAAATGTTACTGAGGAGTTAGTTCCTCAGGAGTTCTTTAATGAGGATTAATTATAAAATCAGCCACCAAACAGGCCGGGCGTGGTGGCTCACGCCTGTAATCCCAACACTTTAGGAGGCCGAGGTGGGCGGATCACCTGAGGTCAGGAGTTTGAGACCAGCCTGGCCAACATGGTAAAACCCCGTTTCTACTAAAAATACAAAAATTAGCCGGGCGTGGTGTCAGGCGCCTGAAATCCCAGCTACTCAGGAGGCCGAGGCAAGAGAATCGCTTGAAGCCGGGAGGCAGAGGTTGCAGTGAGCCGAGACCGTGCTGTCGCCCTCCAGCTTGGGAGACAAGAGTGAGACTTCGTCTCAAAAAAATAAATAAATAAAAAATTAAAAATAGGCCGAGACAGGCGGATCACGAGGTCAGCAGATAGAGACCATCCTGGCTAACACGGTGAAACCCCGTTTCTACTAAAAAATACAAAAACTAGCCGGGCGAGGTGGCGGGCGCCTGTAGTCCCAGCTACTCGGGAGGCTGAGGCAGGAGAATGGCGTAAACCCGGGAGGCGGAGCTTGCAGTGAGCTGAGATCCGGCCACCGCACTCCAGCCTGGGCGACAGAGCGAGACTCGGTCTCAAAAAAATAAAAAAATAAAAAATAAAAAATAAAAAATAAAAAATCAGCCACCAAACATGCCCCCACTATCATCAGGGTCTGCTGATGTAATCCTTCTTTGAGGGGAATGCCTGCTGTCCTGCACAGTCTACAGTTCTGGCCCTCAGCAGCCTCTCCGCTTGCTTGAGTACAAGGTAATAATGGGAACCCAAGAGCACACCTCCCTCTAGAGGAGCAAACATTATTGCAAGACCAATGAACAATTCCTATCGCAAAATTAAAACAGCACAGAGTAAAAGTTGCCTTATGAGATTATGATTCATAGAAAAAGCGTACCTGATCTGTGTGATCATCGGCATTTTCAACCATTTATTTATTTATTTATTTATTTATTTATTTATTTATTTAGAGACAGAGTCTCGCTCTGTCACCCAGGCTGGAGTGCAGTGGCCCGATCTCGGCTCACTGCAAGCTCCGCCTCCCGGGTTCACGCCATTCTTCTGCCTCAGCCTCCCAAGTAGCTGGGACTACAGGCACCCGCCCCCACGCCCGGCTAATTTTTTGTATTTTTAGTGGAGACCGGGTTTCACCTTGTTAGCCAGGATGGTCTCGATCTCCTGACCTCGTGATCCACCCGCCTCGGCCTCCCAAAGTACTGGGGTTACAGGCATGAGCCACCGCGCCTGGCTATTTTATTTTTAGTGAACGAGTCCTTTCAGGAGTTGTAATTCCAACCTGGCCGTTCCAAATCATTTGTTATTTTTTTAATAACAGAATTTTAAAGAAGAAATGTTATGACCATCTAGACCAAGTTGGACTAGATAACCCAATTCTCTCAATTTACAGACGAGCAATTTCACCCGAAAGGAAAGAGGCTTGCCCAGTTCCATGGCATGTTACCAGTAACAGCCAAGAGAGGGACCTTGGACTAAAGCCAGCAACCCCATTTCCCTTGAGCAAGGTTGACAATGTCTACATGCAGAGGCAGCAGGAGACAACCTCCCAACATTGCTGTCATGTTGGTACTATTTAAGGAAAATTAGATTCGGCAAGACTAAGTACCCACTAACAATCACACCAGTCCCGTGGGGCCGGGGCAGTATTTCACGCCCTGTTGGAGGAAAGGATCATGGCAGTGTCACTGTGGGAATTTGTCAGGCTGTCAAGTAGGCAGAGGTCTTGTTTAAACTCAGGGCCATCTCTTGGAATCAATAGCTCTTTAAATTTTTCAGCTATAACATTTGGGAAGAGATGACGACGTGTGAACACATGACTTGATTTCATAAAGCCTCCGGGCCGGGCGCGGGGGCTCACGCCTGTAACCTCAGCACTTTGGGAGGCTGAGGCGGGCGGATCATGAGGTTAGGAGATCGAGACAATCCCGGCTCACACAGTGAAACCCCGTCTCTACTAAAAATACAAAAAAAATTAGCCGGGCGTGGTGGCGGGCACCTGTAGTCCCAGCTACTTGGAAGGCTGAGGCAGGAGAATGGCGTGAATCCAGGAGGCGGAGCTTACAGTGAGCAGAGATTGCACCACTGCACTCCAGCCTGGGCAACAGAGCGAGACTCCGTCTCAAAAAAAAAAAAAAGGCCTCCCATTTCCCCATTTTGTTTTCTTTTTCTCTTCTTTTGCTCACTGCAACCTCTGCCTCCTGGGTTCAAGTGATTCTCCCCCCTCAGCCTCCTGAGTAGCTGGGATTACAGGCCCCTGCCATGATGTCAGGCTAATTTTTGTATTTTTGTAGAGACGGGGTTTCACCATGTTGGCCAGGCTGGTCTTGAACTCCTGACCTCAGATGATCCACCTGCCTCGGCCTCCCAAAGTGCTGGGATTACAGGCGTGAGCCACCGTGCCCAGCCCCATTTTCTCATATATTGTGGTGAGTTAGGATTAACTCATTAGGCAATCTTTTTGGCTGAGCACTTTGGATGATAGTCAAATGGTCTCACATGGTGAAGACTAAAATAGCAACATTCCTCGATTATCTTAGTCTAATTGAATCGTAGTCTAATCAGTTCCATTGGCTTGAGTGCCTCCCGCACCAAGGGTCAATGACAAAACAGGCTCTGCTGCAGGGCGTAGCACCTGAGCCCACAGACCCGACTCCAGCTGCCATTGGAAAACATGGCCGCTGGTCACAGGGATGGCATGATTAGAAGGTGCAGATCAACCCACATCGACTCATTTTTATGAATGTGAGGGGTGTGATCCATGGATGGAATAGCCTGATATTTGTTTAGGAAACACAACATATTATTCAGTTAAGTCTTTATTGGGCATTGACTGTGTTTCAGGCACTATTCTAGGAGCAGGGATACAAAAGAAAACAAAGACAGAAATCCCTGCCCTTGTGGAGCTTACACTGTAGACAGAGGTGGAAGGTGAGGAAAGAGACACGGTATGTATAAGTAAATTCAACATGTGAGATTAGTTTGTTAGAAGAGCTGTAGAAAAATAATGCCAGTGATCTGACAAGACATGTGGGGCCTTCGGCAAGTAGGCAGGATGGCAATTGCAAATAGAGTGGTTAGGACAGGTCTCACAGAAGTGGTATAGTTTTTTTTTTTTGAGATGGAGTCTTGCTCTGTCGCCCACGCTGGAGTGCAGTGGTGCGATCTCAGTTCACTGCAAGCTCTGCCTCCCGGGTTCACGCCATTCTCCTGCCTCAGCCTCCCGAGTAGCTGGGACTACAGGTGCCCGCCATCACGCCCGGCTAATTTTTTTTTTTTTTTGTATTTTTAGTAGAGATGGAGTTTCACCGTGTTTGCCAGGATGGTCTCAATCTCTTGACCTCGTGATCCGCCTGCCTCAGCCTCCAAAGTGCTGGGATTACAGGCGTGAGCCACTGCACCCGGCCTTATTTTATTTTTTTTGAGACAGAGTCTCACTCTATCGCCCAGGCTGGAGTGCAGTGGTACGATCTCGGCTCACTGCAACCTCTGCCTCCCAGGTTCAAGCGATTCTCCTGCCTCAGCCTCCCCAGTAGTTGGGATTACAGGTGCACACCACCACACCTGACTAATTTTTGTATTTTTAGTAGAGACAGGGTTTTGCCATGTTGGCCAGGCTGGTCTCGAACTCCTGACCTCAGGTGATCCACTCTCCTTGGCCTCCCAAAGTGCTGGGATTACAGGCATGAGCCACCGTGCCTGGCTGATACTGTCTTTTAAAACAAGGATCAGGTTGGCAAAATGAATTATATCTGCATTTGTTCAATATACAAGTTCTCTTACTGTACCCACTAATAGGATATAAATTTCAGAACCAAAAGGGCATTTCATGACACCAAGCTAGGTCATTACTGGCATTATAATTCTGCCTAGACCTATTTTCTTAGCCCACATGGTTAAACCTGATGCCTAGGCAAAAGAAGTTACCTAAAAGTAGTAAGTAAAATAACAAATATAGAGACACTTGTATAATATAGCACTACTATGTGATAAGCCATATTGAGTGCTCAATATACTTTAACACATTTTTAGAAAATGTTTTATTGGCTGGGTGTGGTGGATGTAATCCCAGCACTTTGGGAGGCCGAGGCAGGAGGATTGCTTGAGCCCAGACAGTTGAGGGAGGCTGAGGCAGGAAGATCACTTGAGCCCAGGAGGTTGAGGGTGCAGTGAGCTAAGAAGGTGCCACTGCACTCCAGCCAGGGCAAGAGAGTGAAATGCTCTTAAAATTTGTTTTTAAAAACCTTTTTGTTAGAGAAATTTTTATATACAAAAAGAGTGAGAACAGTATTATGAATCCCCACATATCCATTACCCAGCTTTAGCAATTATTAACATTCTGCAAATCTTGCTTCATCTACTGCCACTTTTCTTTAGAGACAGGGTGGAGTATTTTAAAACAATCCCAGACATCCTATTCATAAAGACTTCATAGATACTTGGAGGGAACACATTTTTTAAAAATGTAACCACAATATCACTATCATATCCAATAAAATGGATAATTCCTTACTACCATCTAATATATATTTCATTTTTAACTTTCCTTATTTTTAAAACACCACCCCAATTTTTTTACAATTGGTTTGATTTCATCAGGATCCAAATGCAGTACACAGCATGGGGATATGTGGTCTGAAACCACTTGTGCTTCTTTTTTTTTTTTTTTTTGAGATGAAGTCTCACTCTGTTGCCCAAACTGGAGTGCAGTGGCGCGATCTCGGCTCACTGCAACCTCCACCTCCTGGGTTCAAGGGAGTCTCCTGCCTCAGCCTCCTGAGTAGCTGGGATTACAGGCATGCACCACTATGCCCGGCTAATTTTGTATTTTTAGTAGAGAAGGGGTTTCTCCATGTTGGTCAGACTGGTCTTGAATTCCTGACCTCGTGATCTGCCAGCCTCGGCCTCCCAAAGTGCTGGGATTACAGGCGTGAGCCACCGCGTCTGGCCTTCCCTTTTTTTTCCCCCCCTTAGGGACTCTTCCTTATTCCAGATTTGGTTGTGTCCTCATAGTATCATTTATCCTGTTCCTGTGTCCTGTATTTCCTGTAAACACCTAGTTATATCTAGTGGCCACATAGTTCAGGTTCAGTGTTTTTAGGGGCAGGTGAAGTATTTTGTAGATGGTTCTATATACTTCCTTTTACATCACAACAGGAGCACCTACCGGGCTGGCTGCTCCACTTTTAATGACAAAGCAAAGGGTTCGGGTACTATCAGCCTGATCCATCCATTGCGAAGTTCCCCACCAGCTCTTCTCAGCATCCTTCACAATAATCTATGAGGGAGGTACTGCTATTACTTCCACAGTGGTTACAGCATTTGCCTTCTTAATGGTGTCAGGGTCTGAGACCCTGATGCACCCAACCCCACAGTGGGAGCTGCACCTGAGGTCCAATAAAAAATAGACCCCTCTTTAGCTTTTCAGACGCCGCTGCCAAGGAAAACCCTGTACTATTAGCCATGGTCAACCCCACTGTGTTCTCTGACATTGCCGTCGACGGCGAGCCCTGGGGCCACGTCTCCTTTGAGCTGTTTGCAGACAAGTTTCCAAAGACAGCAGAAAATTTTCGTGCTCTGAGCACTGGAGAGAAAGGATTTCGTTATAAGGGTTCCTGCTTTCACAGAATTATTCCAGGGTTTATGTGTCAGGGTGGTGACTTCACACGCCATAACGGCACTGGTGGCAAGTCCATCTATGGGGAGAAATTTGAAGAGGAGAACTCCATCCTAAAGCATACAGATCCTGGCATCTTGTCCATGGCAAATGCTGGACCCAACACAAACGGTTCCCAGTTTTTCATCTGCACTGCCAAGACCGAGTGGTTGGATGGCAAGCATGTGGTCTTTGACAAAGTGAAAGAAGGCATGAATATTGTGGAGGCCATGGAGCGCTTTGGGTCCAGGAATGGCAAGACCAGCAAGATCACCACTGCTGACTGTGGACAACTCTAATAAGTTTGACTTGTGTTTTATCTTCGCCCCCAGACCGTTCCTTCTGTAGCTGAGGAGAGCACCCTCCACCCCATTTGCTCACAGTATCCTTGAATCTTTGTGCTCTCACTGCAGTTCCCTTTGGAACTGTCCCATGTTTTCCTTGTTCCCTCCCATGCCTAGCTGGATTGCAGAGTTTAGTTAAGTTTATAATTATGAAATAAAAACTAAATAACAACAACAACAAAAAAATAGACCCCCTCTTCTCACCTTTCTGATTCCTGAAACACTCCCATAGTGCTCATGGTAACATACCATAAAAAACCAACCAACCAAACAAAAAAGCCCTTTATTCCCAACTTCTCTTCTGAGGGTTCCCTCCTCCTCACTGCATCTACACTCTGGCTCTCCTCTTGGGCACCTCTTCCCTGCTGCCCTCTTCTGCCCTGTGTCATCAGACGCCACTCACTTCCCCTCCATCACGGGCATGGGTGATGTCCCCTCCTGTAGCGCACTACCCCTCACTCTGAACATTTTCAGCTTGTCTCCGATACTCTCAACCATGCCCATCAGAACTCGAATGACTCTCCACAATTCTGCCTCGGTCCTTGCCCTTCTAGCCTTCGTGCTTTATCTGCTACCCTACCACAGCCACTCACGCCTGTGGCTGTATCCTAGACACCGCCAGCAAGGGCAACCTCTATACTACAACTTCCAACACCCCATTCTCTCACCGCAGCCTCTCCAACTTAGCATTCTAGCATCCTGACTCCAACAATGTTTTGGCCCCAAAGTCACTACTTTTTCACTGCCAAGTTATATGACTTATGCCAGATACATACTGTACAGAATTGGTAATGGCTACAAGTTCACCCAAAGATGACAAAAGTTAATCAGCCTTTAAACAAACCCAAACATAGCACCAATAAAAGGCAATGGAAACCTGTCTCCAAGATCTGGAGATGGCTCTGCTTTATGCCAGAAGAAACTCATCATTCTGAAAGAGAAAAAAAAAAAAAAAAAAAAAAGGAATCAAAAAGGATTTTGTGGCAGTGAGGCTACTCTAGCTGTAAGGGCCACCTCCTCACGATCATGACCAGCCAGTAACCAAAGCAGGACGTGCAGTCACACAGAAAAAGAAGCAAGCTGAAAACCAAAGTCAAGATTTCCACAAATGCAGTCAATATTCTCCAAATTCAGAGGATTCTACAACACCATCAACTGGGACTAAGATCTCTGGAAGGCATAGATGCAAGATAGTAATTCTTTCCTTACAAAACTGGCTTTAATGATTTCACACCAATATTATGGTTTCCCCTGAAACACTTAAAAGCCTTCATGTCCAAGGCAACACAAACCCAAAGTGTATGAAAGTTAAACACTCCAACCAAAATGCAGGGAATGTGACACCCTAATCCCATTTAGGAGACAGAATGTGGGGAGTTCTTGGTTTTGATCCCTGTACCTGAAATCTTCATGGGAAACTATACTTAAGGAGAATGTGCTCACGCTGCCAATTCTTTTAGCTCTTCCATCAAACAAGTAAACCTCAGAAATCAAAGTAAAGCTCTGAACACTCAAGGTCTTTATTTACGATGTGTATAGACCACTAGAAATTAGAGAGCTTATCAAGTTTTTGAAAATGAAAAGGATTTTTCAGAGATAGCATTCAGAGCCTGACATTTGAGATGTCCTTAAATTTCATTTTTACCTGCATCTGGAAGAACTTTTATTTAATCTCTTCCTTTTCTGAGCCAAAAGGTTAATGAAATCAGTCACAAAACAGGATGGGCCCACAGCCAAGAAACAAGCTGCTGGCACAGAATTAAACAGAATACTCATGAAAACGAAAGATCTCAAACAACTCTTAGTGCCAAGCTATAAAGTTTTTCAACATCTTGGATGTGTCTTCATCAAGTTCGCAGTAAAGCTGAAGAAAACCTGATGTTAGCCAAGAACCATGGATTCATACTTGATTAGACAGACCTGGGCAAAGATCTGCCACCATTCTCATTTCTCCACTAAAAGACCACATTCAAATGGTGGTGCTGGCCTGGAGTGGGGGTTCACGCCTATAATCCCAGCATTTTGGGAGACGAGGCGGGTGGATCACCTAAGGTCAGGAGTTTGAGACCGGCCTGGCCAACATGGTGAAACCCTGTCTCTACTAAAAATACAAAAATTAGCCAGGTGTGGTGGCGGGCACCTATAATCCCAGCTACTCGGGAGGCTGAGGCAGGAAAATCACTTGAACCTGGGAGGTGAAAGTTGCAGTGAGGTGAGATCGTGCCACTGTGCTCCAGCCTGGGTGACAGAGCGAGACTCCATCTCAAAACAAAACCAAAAAACAAAAAACAAAACAACAACAACAAAAAAAACAAAAAAGAAATGGTGGTACTTTCAGGCTGAGAAACATTCTATTCCTAAACAGATTTACCAAAGGAAGAATGAGTGACAGCAGCATAGGAAAGAGCTGTCATTTTGTGCTTCAAAGAAGTTATCTAGATTTCTCATAGTAAACTTTTAGAAACATCTGCATTATTTTGATGAATGAGAATCATCAACAACATATGAAATCAGATATAACTACAACCAACAAAATACTGTCCCCAGCTTTGGGCCAAGAGACCCAAACTTCACCTTTCCAAATAGAAAGTAACTGTACAACCAATAATCCATTAACCTAAAACCTGCCAAACAATCAAAGCTCAATTGTTATCAAAGTCAGCAAGCAGCCCTGCTAGTTGTCTGCCTAAGATTAGGCTCCTTCTAAGCCTTCTGATGAGGACGATAATTTCAGACAAGGTTGGCAAGAATACGATGAGTGGCTGTTTAAACCAGCCACAGCCTTACGACCCAGAATCCAAACAAGGATACAGCCGTATCAGCGAGAGGGGTATCAAAAAAGCTTTTCCCAGGTTAGAATCTTCATGACCAACTCTTGATGTTTTACAAGTCACTTCCTCCCAGTAGCAATGTAAGAGAATGAACTGCCCCACAATCCTGCCATCGCTACATCTGGCCAAGTGGCACTGATTCCAAGCTTGGAAACTGCGTGACTCAGCAAAAGATAGCGCTGAGGAGCTTGACCTCCTGAGGCAAACATACCATGTCAGAGAGTAAGACCGAAACAAACACAAGAACTGGAAGATCCTGAAGATAAACTCCCCAGAGGTGTGCAGGATTCCTGTCTGCTTTTGCGTTTTCTTTCGTTGTGCTAACTGTAGACTATTTCACAGGGATTATTTCTGTGTTTCACTGAAATTATATTTCACATGTTGAACTTTAAAGTCAAAATAAACACAATAAAGAGCTCAAATGATTTCCCCCAATAACCCAGTCAAATAAGCAGGACTGAACTTCAGTTTCAGTGAAAACTAGGGGTTGGTTTTTGGAAATTATGTCTAAATGCAATGACTACAATAGTCACTTCTAACATAAAATGTACCATTAAAAAAACTATATTGGTAATTTCTTTTAGTATCTGTGCTATGTTGCAGTGTAAGATTTTATCTTACCCTCCTACCCTCCCCAAACCTGCTCCCACCCACAGTCTTTCCCATCACAGTAAGTGGCAGCTCCAGTCATCTCACTTGCTGCTCAGGTCAGAAACCCTGAAGTCACCCTTCACTCCTCGCAATCTCATCTCTTCCCTTAGAATGTGCAACCGCTTCTCTCATGTCAGCCACCATCCTATACCAAGCCATCAGCATCTCTTGCTTGGGTTTACTTCAATGAACATACCCACTGGTCTCCTACCCTTGTTTCCTGGTCGATTCTCCACAGAGGCCAGAGTAATCCTTTTAAAACAGAAGTCAGATCGTATCACTCCCTGCCAAAACCCTCCCACAGCCGTACACTATCTGATTGCATCGACTACTTTCTCCCTTGATGATGTCTCAGCTCTGTTTCTGGAAGATGTCACGTACACTCCTGCCTCAGGGCTTTGCAACTGTTGGTTGCTCTGCCTGGCATGTTCCTCCTTCCTGCTATGCACACGATTCACCTTCTTCAAGTATTTGCTCCAATGTCGGCCCGCAGTAAGGCCTTTCCAGGAACCCTATTTTAAACTGCAAACTCCTGCAAAATAGGCGCCCTCTCATCTCTGCATTATTTCTCTCCATAGAATTTATCATCTGCTGATACACCACTTTTTACTTATTTTGGTTAATGTCTTATCTTCCTATCAAAATGTAAACTACTCAAAGGTAGTAATTTTTGCCTAGTTTGTTTTCTGCTGTATCCCCAGCAACTAAAATACTCAAATTTTTGATGAATGAATGAATATGCCAAATGATTGAATGTAAAAAACTTGATGAACTGAGAGGTCCTAGCTCCAAAAAGAACATTAAAGATGAAGTGTAAGAGCATTACAAATGATCACCAATATACACAAGGGCAGAGTTGCAGTGAATGATTAAATCAACAGCCAGCTGAATTGTGAGTGAAATTCCCTTTACATAAACATGGCCTTATAATCAGATGACCTCAGATGGGTCTCTGGTGTGTACAAAGAAAGCAAAACCAATTTTCCCATGAGTGCCTCTGGACACTCACGTAAGAGTTATAGATATTGACATTTAAATATTTATCATGCTTCTGAAAACATATTTGTAAGAGAAAAACATATAAAAATAAAAATGTACAAAGTTCTTTATTAAAATAATAGCTTAAATAAATCCTCTGTCAACACCAGAGTCAGGGACTGGATCTAGACTCTAGAGCTTAGAGTTTTTTACATAATTACATGAAAACACTGAATCCGTCTTCACAGACAGACATGATGACAATTTGGTTAAAATCAATAAGCCATCTTCCAGACGCAGCTTAGAGTTCAGGCGAGAAAAGTAACTGATGACAATGACTGTACATAATATGGTTCTCGTTCTATTTGCCTTTTTTCGTCTTGGCTGTCTTCTCCTTTCTTTTTTTCACATGTTTAGGAATTTTGTTTTTTCTTTTCTCTCTCTGGGCTTCCTTGACCATCTTTTTTCTTTCCTGTAAAAAGCAAACAAAAAAGCCAAATTTCATTCATTTGGAGTATGCATTTTTTTTGTTTTTTTGTTTTTTAGACAGGGTCTTGCTCTGTCGCCCAGGCTGGAGTGCAATGGTATGATCATGGTTCACTTCAGCCTCCACCTCCTGGGCTCAAGCAATCCTCCCACCTCAGCCTCCTGGGTAGCTGGGACAACAGGCGCACACCACCACACCTGGCTAGGTTTTTTGGGGTATTTTTTGGTAGAGATGGGGCTTCACCAGATTGCTCAGGCTGGTCTCGAACTCCTGGGCTCAAGTGATCCATCCACCTCAATCTCCAAAAATGCTGAGATTACAGGCATGAGCCACTGCACCCACCTGCAGTATTCTTCTTATTATTATAACTAAATAAAATATACACACAGAAGAATAAAAGTGAGTGTAATGTAAAACAAAGAAAAGAAAATGATTATGGGTTGGTGGAGAACTTGGGGTGAAAATTGTCTTTGAGCTTGTTCTTTTTAGAGACAGGGACTCACTCTGTCACCCAGGCGGGAGGGCAGTAGCAGGATCATTGTGCACTGCAGCCTCAAGCTCCTGGGCTCAAGCAACCTTCTTGCCTCAACCTCCCTAGTAGCTGAGACTACAGGCATGAGCCACCATAACTGGCCTTGAGCTTCCTTAATAGAAATGTGAAGACAGCCAAACAGAAATATCCCTAAGAATGCTATTAAATGTTTGCAAATACTTTTCTTTACAAGTTCCATATTCTAACAGAAACAGACATTGGAAAGAGACAAAATATGTGTTTCTAGTAGACATACGAGAAAATATGCTAGCAGCTGAGTATGTCCCTCAGAAGTCTTGGGACCCACATTGTATATGGTTTAAAGGATTAGACTAAGATGGAACAATAATAGTTACATAGCATTCGGTCAGCAGTGTCTCTTATGTCTATGGCTAGGAATTAAAGAAATACAAGAGTCCCTTCTTATCCATGGGGGATATATGTTCCAAGACCCCCAGTGGATGCTTAAAACAGTGGATAGTGCCAAACCCTATATATACTATGTTTCTTCCTATATATACATACCTATGATGAGGTTTAATTTATAAATTAGGCACAGTAAGAGATAATAACTAATAATAGAATAGTAACAATATACTATAATAAAAGTTATTTGAATGTGGTCTTTCTCACTCTCAAAATATCCCACAGTATCATACTCATGTGACAGTAGCTTATTCATTGGCAGATGCAGCCTCTCTGGTAATTTTTCTGTTTTTTAGTCCAAACCTATTCCTGAATCTGTTTAACTATTCCTTACAGTAAATGGCCTGGTGTCACTCATTTCAGGGGAACTCTTGCTGAAACCTTTGAAACCTTCGTATAGGCTCAATGCTTTCCGGTGCAACATGGTGCCGTCAACTGGAAGATGTTTTTGTTTACATCTTTCACCCACAAATGTAATGCCTTTTCCATCTTAACTAAGCACTTATCACATACTATGGCCCTAACTTTTGCAGTTTGGGGTGAGATAGCAAAACCAGCACAAACATCTTTTTCCTTCTCCACAGTGTCACGGATAAAAGATTCTCATCATAGATCTCAGCAACTTCAGCATATGATTCTTTTCCTTTTCTTATTTTTTTTTTTGAGACAGAATCTCACTCTGTCACCCAGGCTGGTGTGCAGTGGCATGATCAGCTCACTAGAACCTCAAACTTCTGGGCTCAAGGGATCCTCTTGCCTTAACCTCCCAAGTATCTGGGACTACAGGTACTCATCACCAATGTTTTAACAGACAGGGTATCACTCTGTTGCCCAGACTGGTCTGGAGTGATCTGCCCTCCTTGGCCTCCGAAAGTGCTAGGATTACAGGCATGAGTTCCTTGCTAAGTCAAGAATGGTCACCTTTCCACTTAAAGGAAGACCTTTATGGCTTCTCTAAAGCACACCTGAACTTCCAACATCACTACTCTTGTAATTTATGGACATTATTAAGCAAAGTAAGGGTTACTTGCACACAAGCACCACAACATCACAGCAGCTGAACCGACAGCCAAGAAGACTACTAAATGACTAATGGGTGGGGAGTGTCGACAGTGTGAAGACGCTGGACCACGTGGTGATTCACATCCCAGGCAGGATGGAGGAGGACAGCATGAATTTCATCACACTACTTAGGACAGTGAGCAATTCAAAACTTATAAATTGTTTATTTCCGGAATTTTCCATTTAATATTTGCAAACCAAGGCTGACTGCTGGGAACTGAAACAGTAGAAAGTGAAAGCATGGAAGCGGGGACTATTATACAGTCTTTCAGATTCCAGAAACATCAAGCTGGGCTATAAGTCCCCCTGAAATGGCTCTTCAGTATTTACCCTGAGTCGACTCTAACATCACTTGTACTTCATACGAAATGTACTGAATTTAGTGCGTGCTCTCTCTAGGCAATGCCCAAGGTGCTCCGATGAGCAGTCCAATCTTGAGATAACGTTACCACCAAAAGTCAAGTTCACACTTAGGTATTAAAACTGTAATTAGAGGTACTTATCAATAATGTTTTCAGCCATCACAATCTAGCTAGATCCTTGAGCAAAGAGAAACAAGAGCCGCTGTGCTCCCACACTAAAGAAAAGGGGAATGTATCTCATTGCTTACTTTTTTATCAACGTCAGGGCCCGTGGTGTGTTTCTTGGGGCGGGCATGGTCTCCCTGCTCTTCAGAGTCTGTGTCAGAGCACTCAGAGCTTCCAGTATCTTCTGAATCAGAACAAGTCCTTTCCTCCACTTGATTTTCTAGGAGTGCAGGGACCTTGAAATTATTAAAGAACCATGTTATTCTAAACCATGTAATTCTAAACAACACATAAACCAAGTTATGTGTTGTTGTTAAATGTGTTAATGCCAGAATTCAGATTTTAGGCTCGCAAATACATGTTAAAAACTAACATCCTGTACTGAAACATTAAAACACCAGAATGAACATCAGGAGGGAAATATGAAAGTAGCCACTCCAGGTAAGGCTCAAGAACATACCCAAATGAAGGAACCAGGGTTTTACTGCGTGACCTAGACCAACGACAAAACCGTTCTGCTTCTTTCAGCTGATCAGGGGCATTTAGTTGGGACTGGGAAAGAGGCGAAATATACATAGAGGTAGAAAATAAAGATTTATACGGATAACTTCACAGCTGTTTTCCTGTGAACCACATTTCTAGCAATAAACTAATCCAATTGAGAGGGAAAACAATATTCAAAGAAGAGAAATTTTCACTGCTTCCTGAAATTTAGCAGTTGTCTAATACAGTGCTTCCCAGCAGTTTTTAAGAGTGAGGTTTCCTTTTTATAAGGAAAAAAACAGATCTTTAGAAGTCAATTGTACAAGATTTTCTAGCTTGCTGCAATAAAATCTTCATGCTCTGGAATCCAAAGCATAACTTCCTTATGACACCTGTTATTATAACTCAGAAATGCAAAATACCAGAATTCCCCTGGTATTTTGCATTTCTGAGTTATAATAACCATAATTCAATTCTTGGTATTCAATTGTAATACCATATAATATAATTGAATGGTATTCAATTATAATACCATAATTCAATTCTTTCCACAGAAAAGACATGATTTTAAGAAAGCAAACTGTGATCCTTTAAGTCTTCAATTAGGAAGATTTGAAGAAATAAAGACTGCTTTTATGACTGCCTAAGTTAGAATTACTTAATCCCTGTCCTTCTAAAATGTAAAACAAAACAAGATTATTTTAAGAAAAAAGAACATTACAGGAATCCAGCACAGCAGGATTGCTGAACTCATGACATTGTTCTTTAACAAGTAATATCCTGGTAGGAGACCACATTCCACAGTTTTCCTAAGCTGGTTGTAAAAACCATCAAGCAGCACAATGGCTATCATTAATAACTCCACAAATGACAACTAGAATACAAAAAGATAAATACCTCATCTGCAATTACAGAACAATTCAGAGACAGAAAGAAAAATAATTTCCAAATTTCAGTGCTATGTTTAGAAAGAACATAAAAATGGCATTTCTGAAGATGTCCACAGACTTTGAAAGCAACTATAAAATTTTAACAATATAAAATAGCATTTAGTTCTAATGATATTAAATAATGAAAACAAATAATATGACTAGAGTTTTATATCCTTTATAAGTGTTTTCACATAAACAAACAGTAATACATGTTCTTCATACCTTCTGAACTCCTGACAAATCTTTCTTCAATCCAGTGACAGTTTGGTATAGAATCTTATAACCAAAAGGAAAAAAAAATAAGGATCAACATAAAACTAGACAATGAAATATGTATATTGTACTACTAAGAACAATGTGGGTTAAATAACATCTCCTATGATTATACAAAGGTATCTAAAATTAATCTCACTGTAACACAGAAAGTTTATATTATTTCTGTCTACCAGATCCACTGGCCAAATCCAACCAGCCACCTCATAGTTGTTTTTTTTTTTTGAGACAGAGTCTTGCTTTGTCGCCCAGGCTGGAGTGCAGTGACATGATCTGGGCTCACTGCAACCTCTGCCACCAGGGTTCAGGAGTTTCTCCTGTCTCAGCCTCCTGAGCAGCTGGGATTACAGGCGCCCGCCACAATGCCCAGCTAATTTTTGTATTTTTAGTAGAGACGAGGTTTTACCATGTTGGCCAGGCTGGTCTCGAACTCCTGACTTCAGCTGATCCACCCACATCGGCCTCCCAAAGTGCTGGGATTACAGGCGTTAGCCTCCGTACCAAGCCTTTTTTTTTTTTTTTTGAGAGACAGTCCTGCTCTATAGCCCAGGCTAAAGTTCAATGGTGCAATCTCAGCTCACTGCAGCCTCCGCCTCCCACGTTCAAGTGATTCTCATGCCTCAGCCTCCCCAGTAGCTGGGATTACAGGAGCACGCCACCATGCCTGGCTAATTTTTGTAGTTTTAGTAGAGACGGGGTTTCACCATATTGGCCAGGTTGGTCTCGAACTCCTGATCTCAAGTGATCTGCCCACCTCGGCCTCCCAAAGGGCTGGGATTACAGGTGTAAGCCACTGCGCCCAGCCTACCTGGTAGTTTTTACAGATAAACATTTGCCATCAATTTGAAGATAGCAAACACAAAATTTGAGCCCCAATTAAGCCAAATATTATCTGCCCCACATCGAATAACTGCACTCTTCTTTAGTATACTTGTATTACACAAGTGTATTCAATTATTATTAAAGTATTTCTAATTTCACGAATACAAATTGAGGGTGAAGTTTTTTCTCTCTTGTTACATAAGGACCTACGGAATCACCTTAATTCTGTTTCTTGGCTTACAAAGCCTAAAATATTTACTATCTGGCCCTTTACCAAAAAGAAATTTTTCCTGAATGATGTATGTTAAAGAAATATATGTTAATGGACCTCATATAATAACCATTAATAGCCTAAACTTGTATCTGAATCTTGTTTCTACAATTATAACTTGTTGGACTCATTCAAATGTGTTACCTCCTCTCATAAATTCCAATGAATTCCCTTTACATTCAATGTGCACACAAGTTAACACAGTTAGTCATCTTATTAGAAGCCAACATCCAAGATTAGGGGAACTTAAAAGGCCCGAATAGGTTTGGGACAGTCCCCTACTACTTTTGAAGAGCTGCTTGCTACACACCAACCAATCTACTTACATTATCTTGTTGGGCATTCACGGCCATGTCCTCTTCCTTCAATTTCATAATTAGGTCCATATCCCTCTCATAATGTTTTACTTCATTTAAGGTTCTAGGAATATATGCCCGCTTAAAAACCTAACAGAGAGGAAAAGCAAAATCAAAACTGTTATTCATATACTTCTCACATTCACACAGCATACTCCTTCATCAGGTTACAGGGGAATCTATATATTCATTCATCCCCAACGCTGATGCTTAGCCAAGCTGTCTGCACACACTGGTGTCCCATCTGCGATGTGGTGTCCCAAAAGTAACACTACTAATGATAGAACACTAAATTTTGCATATGACTTATTTTAAGGAGGGGGAAAAAAACAACATTAGAGCTGATTCAAGGTTATCCTTAGAATAACACTTCTCCTTCATTTGTGTTCCAAAAAGCTTTTCTGAGCAGGAGGGAAAGGGGTGGAATTACAGTTGGCAAGCGCTGACTGGCTCTGCCTTACAAAACATACCCAGCTGCTGCAGTGAAAAAGGTGGAGAGCTGCCGACAAACACAGGGCACCTCAGAGTCAACCATTAAGAGTTGTGAGAATTTTTTAAAAAGGCTACTATGGCTCCCTCACAAAAAAACACCCTGACTCATTTTTATCAAAGCATAATATTTAAAATCTACAACATTTCTAGAATCAATACTTAACTCATTTAAAAACTCACATTTGCAAACTAAAAACAGGCTTTTCCTTCTTGACTCCTACATTCTAACAGGCTCTTAAAAATTTTTCTCCATCTAGGACAATGGGCTAACAGGTTGCTGAGTGGACCAATACAGTGAAATGTAAACTATCCAACTTGGCTCACTTAAATCATTTACCATAATACATCTCAAGGAAATATTACCATCATTTGAAAAAGCTGCTTATGTATTTAAATCAAGTTTATGCTCTAGCAACATAAAACAAACAAACAAACAAACAAAAAAACCTCAAAACACAAGTGTTTCCAAAGGCTGTGAACAGATAATAAATTCTACCTCTTCATCCACATGATCTTGGCTAGACCTTTCTTCCTTGGTCCTTTGAGATGCTATTTCCATGGCCTTGGAAAGAAAATAAAAATGACTTTCTTTTACATTCCAACTGCAGAAAACATATCCATGTTCCAGTTTTGGTATAAACTTGTTGCAGTCTTTATAAGTATCACCTCCTCACACTTATGAAAGCATTTAGTGAGTTCTAATGGTATAAGTTACCTTTCTAGCACAGACCTCACCAAAAAGGCTGCCATCAACCCAAAAGTAACAATAAATCAAGCTCTTCTAGTCTGGGGAATCCCTAGCTTCCCCTTTTTCAAAAGTTATGGTACTTTTACTAAATTTAAATAATTAGTTTTTGCATTTAGTAAAAGCTTTAGCATTTACTAAAGGAATACAGAGACCTAAAGAATGAAAGAACCATTCCTTAAATCCTTAGCAGTGGGCAAAGGGAATTGCAAAGAAGGCTGGCTGGCTGTAAATCCTGAATATACAACTCTATTGCTGCTGCAGTATAAACCACCAAAGAAGCTCTCTGAGCAAACAATGACTGAAACGAGGGTGACAAAGATTCCAAAGGGTTCTTTTGGTTTGTAAAACTGAGTGTCTGTTCTCTTCTCTATATAGAAGAAAGGAAAAAATTGTGGGAGCAGAGTTTTTTTTTTAAAGTTTAGACATGAAAATCAGTGCTTACCGGGGCGCGGTGGCTCACGCCTCTAATCTCAGCACTCTGGGAGGCTGAGGCCGGCAGATCACCTGAGATCAAGAGTTTATGACCAGCCTGGGCAATATAGTGAAACCCCATCTCTACTAAAAATACAAAAATTAGGCCAGGTGCAGTGGCTCACGCCTGTAATCCCAGCACTTTGGGGAGGCTGAGGCGGGCAGACCACGAGGTCGGGAGTTTGAGACCAGCCTGGCCAACATGGTGAAACCCCGTCTCTACTAAAAAATACAAAAATTAGCCAGGCATGCTGGCACGCACCTGTAATCCCAGTTATTCGGGAGGCTGAGGCAGGAGAATCGCTTGAACCCAGGAAGTGGAGGTTGTGGTGAGCCATGATCGTGCCACTGCACTCCAGCCTGGGTTACAGAGTGAGACTCCATCTCAAAACACACACATACACACACATACACACACAATTAGCCAGGAGTGGTGGTGGGCTCCTGTAATCTCAGCTACTGGGGAGGCTGAGGCAGAAGAACTGCTTTAACCCAGGAGATGGAGATTGTAGTGAACCGAAATTGCACACTGCACTCTAGCCTGGGTGACAAGAGTGAAACTTCATCAAAAAAAAAAAAAAGAGGCCGGGCACAGTGGCTCACACTTATGATCCCGGCACTTTGGGAGGCCGAGGTGGGTGGATCACCTGAGGTCGGGAGTTCAAGACCAGCCTGACCAACATGGAGAAACCCCATCTCTACAGAAAATACAAAATTAGCTGGGCATGGTGGCACATGCCTGTAATCCCGGCTACTCGGGAGGCTGAGGCAGGAAAATCGCTTGAACCCAGGAGGCGGAGGTTGTGGTGAGCGGAGATTGCCCCATTGCACTCCAGCCTGGGCAACAAGAGGGAAACTCCATTTCCAAAAAAAAGAAAAACAAGTTGAGGAATAAAAATGACACACTTATTTATTCCATTAAAGATGTGATTGCCTACTATGGGCCAGATATTGGGTACTTGGCAATACATGAAACTCCTGTCTCATAAAAGTTCACAATTGAGGGTGACAGAATTAAGAACTTAGTAAGTGATACAATGTGACTACTTCTATTATAGTTATATGAGACTATACCTATGAAAACAATTTCTGCTGAAATCCCCCTCCAAAGAGCTTTCTAACCGGAATTTTAAAGTTCACAAGGCAGAGCAAAGTTGAGCAAAGGCAGAAATGGGAAGGTATTACAAGGAAATGGAAAAAGAGGAAAAGACAGGATAAAACCTGAAAACCTGGCCAGGCACGGCGACTTACGCCTGTAATCCCAGCACTTTGGGAGGCCGAGGCAGGTGGATCACCTGAGGTCAGGAGTTTGAGACTGGCCATGGCCAACATGGTGAAACCCTGTCTCTACAAAAATACAAAAATTAGGTGGGCTTGATGGGAGATGCCTGTAATCCCAGTACTCAGGAGGCTGAGGTGGGAGAATCACTTGAATCCAGGAGGTGGAGGTTGCAGTGAGCTGAGATTGCGCCCCTACACTCCAGCCTGGGCAACAGAATGAGACACCGTCCCAAAAACAAACACACCTGAAAACCTATGGAGGGGCATACATGCCATGTGTTCACAACTGTGATTCAGAGACAAACATACAAATAGATCAACTGGATCGCATCAAAATTTAAAACTTCTGTGCATCAAAGTTTGTAATCAACAGAGTGAAAAGACAAGTCAAAGAATGGGAATAAATATTTGCAAATCACCTATCTGACATATCCAGAAAATACAACTACAACTCAACAAAAAAAACCCGAACCCGATTAAAAAAAGACATGGGGTTGGACACTGTGGCTCATGCCTATAACCCCAGAACTTTGAGAGGCCGAGAGAGGAAAAAGTACTTAAGCCCAGGAGTTTAAGACCAGACTGAACACAGTGAGACCCTGTCCCAACAAAATGAAAAAGAAAAAGAAAAACTGGCTGGGTGTCATGGTGTGCGCCCATAGTCTCAGCAGGCTGAGGCAGCTGAGGCAGGGGAACTGCTTGAGTCTAGAAGGTTGAGGCTGTAGTGAGCCAGGATTGTACCACTGTACTACAGATTGGGTGACAGAGAGACCCTGTCTCTAAAATAAAAAAATAAAAAGACATTTCTCCAAAGAAAATATATAAATGGCCAAGAAGCACATGAAAAGATGCTCAACATCACTAGTAATCAGGGAATCACAAACCAAAACCATAATAACATACACCTCACACTCATTAGGGGGTCTCTCATTGTCAAAACAAAATAAGAAACAAAATAATAGGTATTGGTGAGGATGTGGAGATTAATAAGTGCTGGTGAGGATGTGGAGCGATTAACACCCTTGAGCACTGCTGGTGATAATGTAAAATGGTGCAGCCGCTATAGTAAACAGTATGGTGGGTTCCTTAGAAACTTGAAAATAGAAATACCACTTGATCCAGCAACTCTACCTCTGGGTGTATATTCAGAAGAACTAAAAGCAGGGTCTTGAAGAGATATTTATACATCCATGTTCATAGCAGCATTATTCAGAATAGCCAGAAGGTATAAGCAACCTGTATGTCCATCCACAGATGAAAGGATAAACAAAATGTAGTATATACATACACTGGACTATTATTCAGCCTTAAAAGAAGAAATCCTAGGCTGGGCACGGTAGGCTCATGTCTCTAATCCCAGCACTTCGGGAGGCCGAGGCAGGCAGATCACTAGAGACCGGGAGTTCAAGACCAGCCTAGCCAACATGGTGAAACCCCATCTCTACCAAAAGTACAGAAATCAGCTGGGTGTAGTGGCTTGCACCTGTAGTCCCAGCTACTCGGGGAGGCCAAGGTGGTAGAATCGCTTGAACCCGAAGGTGGAGGTTGCAGTGAGCCAAGATCGCACCGCTGCACTCCAGCCTGGGTAACAGAGTGAGACCCTGTCTCAAACAAAAAAAGAAGAAGAAATCCTGTCACATGCTACAACATGGATGAACCTTGAAGATATCATACTAAGTGATATAAGTCAAACACAAAAAGACAAATACTATATGATTCCACTTATAAGAGGTACCTAGAGTAGGTGAATTCACAAAGACAGAAAGTAGAATGGTGATTGCTGGAGGATGGGAAGTTGTTACTTAATGGGTACAGAGTATCCCTCTGGGATGATGCAACAGGTGTGGAGACAGATTGTGGTGATAGTTTGTACAACAATGTGAATGTACTTAATGCCACTGAACCATACATTCAAATGGTTAAAGCAATACATTTTTATATTATGTCTTTTACCAGAATTCTAAAAAATTATATATTCAGAAAAGCCTCTGAGGCCGGAAGTTGTGGCTCACACCTGTAATCCCAGCACTTTGGGAGGCTGAGGTAGGTGGATCACCTGAGGCCAAGATTTCAAAACTAGCCTGGGTAACATGATGAAACCCTGTCTCTACAAAAAATACAAAAATTAGCTGGGTGTGGTGGCATGTGTCCATAGTCCCAGGTACTCAGAGGCTGAGCTGGGAGGATCACTTGACCCTGCGGGGCAGAGGTTGCAGTGAGCCAAGATTTTGCCACCATGTTCCAGCCTGCGTCACAGAGCGGAATCCTGTCTCAAAAAAAAAAAAAAAGGAAGAAAAGAAAAAAGAAAAAGAAAGAAAAAGAAAGGCCTCTGAGAAACAAGGGAAAAGAATTAATGACCAAAAAACTGACAGTTTTCTTACTAAACTTTCACAAACTTTGACAGTCTATGTAATCTTGCCAGATAATTAAAGTAAAAAAACCTTGGCTATCAAGTTGACTCAGGAGAGGAAAGGGAAAAAAAAAAAAAACCTGGCTTTACCATTGGCTGTTGGCTGTTTTGCTATATTTTTGATTCTTCATCTGTTAAGTAAGAAGGAAAAGGTGTCAGGAAGCTGTCAAAATGAATAAACTACACTATGCAATCTGGGTCCCTCAGAAGTGTCAAGCAAATGCAATTACTGGTTAGCATCCCAAATCCAAAAATCAAAAATCTAAAATACTCCAAAATCCAAAACTTTTTGAGCACCAACATGATGTTCAAATGAAATGCCAAATGGAGCAGTGACGATTTTGGATTTTGGTATTTCGGATGCTCAACTAGGGTAAGTACAAGGCAAATATTTCAAAATTGGAAAAAATTCAAAATCTGAAACACTTCTGGTCCCAAGCACTTGAGGTAAGAGATACTGAACCTGTACTGCTATTTTTTATTCCTCCTTCCTCTCCCTGTCTTACCTTTGAGAGGTAAGCATCCATGTTCTCATGTGTAATGGATGGATCTGTGACAAATTCAAAGAGCTCCCGCACAGTCATGACGGCAACACTGTGCTTCAGAAAGAAATCTGTCAGAAGGAAAAACGTTGATAGCTTTTATGAGGAAAAAGGTTAGTATTCCAACTACCTTATAGAGAAACAAGGAGATAAAACTACATACCATCTCCCCACAAATGGTTTAAGCGTCACTGCACCAAACAATTTAGTGAGAACATTTTATGCCAACAGCTTAACTGAGTACAAAACCAAAACACACCAACGAGCTGTTTCGAAAATTCCCGTTTCTACTCACCATTGACGTTGGCGCAATCCTTTCTCAAGAACTCCAAGGCATGTGGGTGGTCGTGCTCCACGGACTGAGAAACGTCAATGATATACACGCCTCCAGCGTGGTACCTACGGCCAGAGAGACAGAAGCTGTGGGATGGTACTACTTTACTGTTTTTTGTTTAAAATAAATTCTACTCTTAAGAGCAAGGGAAGTAATTCACAAAATGACCAAGGTAGATAAGATGAGGCCATCCTGACTAACAGATGGAAGCTGGGAGAATTTCCAAAGTCCATTCACTGTTAATGATCCAAGCGGTCAATTCTGTGACTAAGGTCACTGAAAAAAGGAATCCTATCTTATGCCATTTGGAAGCCAACAATAAAACTTCAGATGTTAGTGTGACTTCTTGGAGTGGGATTTTGTTTGTCATTTATCATTTTGAAGGACACAAAACAACTTACAGGCAGTTCTTAAGAGACAAAATACACTCACAGCATGTTAAATTCACTGAGATCTGCGTGGACGAGTCTGGCATCCTGATACATTCTTCTCATGTATTGAATGACCTGCAGGTACAACTCCCGAGCCTTGGACTCTGATAACTGGACGTTTTTCAAGAGCGGTGCAGGCCTTGAATGAAAAGAAAACGAACTAAGACAAAATGACCAAGAACAGCCGGGCGCGGTGGCTCAAGCCTGTAGTCCCAGCACTTTGGGAGGCCGAGACGGGCGGATCACGAGGTCAGGAGATCGAGACCATCCTGGCTAACACAGTGAAACCCCGTCTCTACTAAAACATACAAAAAAACTAGCCGGGCGTGGTGGCGGCGCCTGTAGTCCCAGCTACTCGGGAGGCTGAGGCAGGAGAATGGCGTGAACCCGGGAGGCGGAGCTTGTAGTGAGCCGAGATCCGGCCACTGCACTCCAGCCTGGGCAACAGAGCGAGACGCCATCTCAAAAAGAAAAAAAAAATGACCAAGAACAAGTTTTCTTGCTTCTTACTATACTGTTACATGCCTTTCTCTTCTACAACTCATCATGTGAGCTGCATGTGGGACAATCTGCCTCACTGCAGATAAACCAAGAAGGTACCAGCAAATAGATGCTTTCCCAACACACTGTCTAAGACCACCCTCCAACATAGGACTAACTTGCTCCTCATTCTGAAGCATTTTCAGACTTGAAAAGCTAGAATACATTGATAACATGTATTCACTAATATAGTGGGAAAGATTCATAAAAGAAGTTATTCAAATGGGAAATATTCACATAGTGGATAAACTCAAAGAACTTAAAAATACAGTTCTCAGAATGCAATTATTAGGGCTTCCACATACTTACACGTCATCTTTACCAATGAAACTCATGACAAGAACATGACTTCTTAGCATTATTGGTTCTGGACACGGTATCTCTGCTGTGTTTAGCCTGTGACATTGTAACAAATAAAAGGACAGCTGAAAAGTTGAAAAGGCATCTAAATAAATTACAACTGCAGGTCACAAAATTAATATGGCTGTTAAGAAATAGCACCAAGGCCTCTCAACTGTATTATAATATTTCATAAACTCTAAGATAATGTTAACTGGCACCATTATGTACCACTGAGAATGACAAAACACTAGCAACTCGACTATTACATCCCATAACCTATAATAGCCAAAGCAATTCCAGAGATGTTAAACTGAAAAAAAATGTGCATCTTACAATGGAGGAAATAAAGGAGATATGTCCACAATGTGAGTTGATTAGCCCGAAAAATGCTTAATAAAAATAGTTGGACTCACACCTAATAGCTTGTTGAACACAAAAGACTTTCAAAACGAGTAGTACTTACTCAATACTACACTATCCAATGTGTCACCTGTGTACAGCATATAAAAAGTTATAAGACATTTTTTAAAACTCCATAATTTTCAGAAAACTTGATCTCAACTAGATGAGGCCTTTACCTGATAAAAAGGTCTTAGTGCAAACAAAGAATATATAAAAGTGTCCAAAACTGGACTGAAATAAGAAAAGGAAGCCACGACAAACAAAGAGTTCGCGACCTAACAAGATTAGCCCAAAACTGCAATACCTATGAAACATGACAGAGCATTATAACCACCTGATTGTGTCACTTTCCTGCTAAAATCCTTTAACAGTTCCTTATTGTCCTCAGTATAAATTGCAAATGTTTTCAATGGCTTACGAGGCCTTCCAAATGACCTAGCTTTGTGGAATAAATATGAATTGTGGCAGTATTCTTCTGCAATGGATTCTCAGAATAGAAAACAACAGAATAGGAAACAATCTCTATTTGTCCAGAAATGTGTTTCTTGTGCTTACTTCAGCAGACCTAATAGAAATGAAGGCCCTAACAAGTCCCTGCATTCGGGCAGAACCACACTGGGATCTGCTGGGAGGAAGGGCTGATGTTCATGTGCAGGGCACAGGACAGACATACACACATCCCAGACAGTCACCTGATTAAGTTCCTCATTTCTTTTTCTGCCCAAGTTTTCACCATTTTCCTAGGGTTTCCTTTACAATAGCCATGACGAAATCTTGAATAAGAAAAATATTTATTATTTTAATTATTCCATTATTGTCTTAATGTTTTAGTAAACAGAAATCAAACCAACTGGAGGGAAAAATCTGAACTTACCTGAATTCCCCACTTACATATTTATCCCGATCTTTGAACACCAAAATAGAAGTTTTATAAATTTTGATTGCTCTGCTCTCTCCATTTGCTGTGCTAGCATGGTATACATTAGCCTATTTTAAGTCAAAAACAAAGAAAATGAAGTTTACGTTAAATAACTACTTTTTCAATATATTTGATTCTAACCTCAAAAGTCAAGTGAACTGAAATAACATGCATTAAGGAATACCACTGTCTTCTGAAGATGTGAATTAAAATAGAAAACATTACATCAAAAGGACAGTAAATATAGCTCCAATATACAAATACAGTCATGTACCACATAACATTTTAGTCACTGACAGGTGGCTGACTGTATTTATGAGACGATCCCATAAGATTATAACAGGTATTTTTACTGTACTTTTTATATGTCTAGATAAATATTTACCATTGTGCTGCAATTACTCCAGTATTCAGTACAGAAACCTGTTATACAGATTGGGAACTACCATATAGCCTGAGAGTGCAACAGGCTATACTATCTAGGTTTGTGTAAGTACACTCTATAATGTTCTTTATATAATGACAAATTTGCCTGATGGATTTCTCAGAAAGAATTCCCTTCATTAAGCAATGCAAGACTGTACAGTAAAATCCAATTTAAATATAGGTGAGAAGTGGTTTCAAACTTTTTTATATCTCAAGTATATGCAAAATAATTAAAGACCTTTTTTTTATCATACTTTAAGTTCTAGGGTACACGTGCACAACGTGCAGGTTTGTTACATATGTATCCATGTGCTATGTTGTGGGCTGCACCCATTAACTCGTCATTTACATTAGGTATATCTCCTAATGCTATCCCTCCCCTGTCTCCCCACCCCACGACAGGCCCTAGTGTGTGATGTTCCCCTTCCTGTGTCCAAGTGTTCTCATTGTTTAATTCCCACCTATGAGTGAGAACATGCGGTGTTTGGTTTTCTGTCCTTGCGATAGTCTGCTGAGAATGATGGTTTCCAGCTTCATCCATGTCCCTACAAAGGACATGAACTCATCCTTTTTTATGGCTGCATAGTATTTCATGGTGTATCTGTGCCACATTTTCTTAATTCAGTCTATCACTGATGGACATTTGGGTTGGTTCCAAGTCTTTGCTATTGTGAATAGTGCCACAATAAACATACATGTGCATGTATCTTTATAGCAGCATGATTTATAATCCTTTGGGTATATACCCAGTAATGGGATGGCTGGGTCACAAATGGTATTTCTAGTTCTAGATCCTTGAGGAATCGTCACACTGTCTTCCACAATGGTTGAATTAGTTTACAATCCCACCAACAGTGTAAAAGTGTTCCTATTTCTCCAAATCCTCTCCAGCACCTGTTGTTTCCTGACTTTTTAATGACTGCCATTCTAACTGGTGTGAGATGGTATCTCATTGTGGTTTTGATTTGCATTCATCTGATGGCCAGTGATGATGAGCATTTTTTCATGTGTCTGTTGGTTGCATAAATGTCTTCTTTTGAGAAGTGTCTGTTCATATCCTTCACCCACTTTTTGATGGGGTTGTTTGACTTTTTCTTGTAAATTTGTTTAAGTTCTTTGTAGATTCTGGATATTAGCCCTTTGTCAGACGGGTAGATTGCAAAAATTTTCTCCCATTCTGTAGGTTGCCTGTTCACTCTGATGGTAGTTTCTTTTGCTGTGCAGAAGCTCTTTAATTTAATTAGGTCCCATTTGTCAATTTTGCCTTTTATTGCCATAAAGACATTCTTAAATCCAGTGATTCAGGCCAGGCACAGAGGCTCATGCCTGTAATACCAGCACTTTGGGATGCCAAGGCGGGTGAATCCTTTAGGCCAAAAATTTGAGACCAGCCTGGTCAACATGGCAAAACCCTGCCTCTACTACAAATACAAAAATTAGCTGGGTGTGGTGGTGCATGCCGGTAGTCCCAGCTACTCGGGACGCTGAGGCAGGAAAATTGCTAGTACCTGAGAGGCAGAGGTTGCAGTGAGCTGAGAACATGCCACTATACTCTAGCCTAGGAGACTGTCTAAAAAAAAAAAAAAAAAAAAAAAAAGACTCTGTTAAGGCTCTGTTTAAAAAAAATTAAAAATCCAGTGATTTATAAGTTGAATTTTACTGAGAATTGCTTCCAGCAGAATGGGTTTTACACTTTCAAGGGTCTGCAGACCCTTGCCATTATAGATGAGTAAGTCACAGTAAGAGTTTCCTTCAAGCCAGAGTAATCAATTTTGAGTCAAAAGGATTTCAAAGTCTTCTCTAACAAACAGAAGGCAGTATATCCATATGTAAAGAAAAAAAATAAGAAAGACTTGCTGACTCATAGAAACATACCATAAACCCCTGGCCCCATGAGTAATTTATTTTATTAGAACTCAAGCCTGTAATAATCTGACCATCTCCCTTACTACTGGGCACAACTAGTTAGACTCCATGACACAGTGCAGCAGTGGTAGTGAAAGGGCATAGTTATATGTACAATTTCCTCTCTAACCATAAATATTAATGTGTATGACTTTGTTTTTCTTTCTTCTTAAAGGCATAATGTAGTACTAAGTGCCATAGTTTCATTTGGTATCTGAAATAAGAAAACTAAATATTCAATCATCCAAAGAAGAGCTCACTTCTTTTCCTGTGCTAATGCAGCCATTTATCTCTGTTATGATTCCTCTAGTCAACATCTTGAACAAAATCATTCTTGTTCTGGGATCCAACACCTAAAAAGAAATGCAAAAATTAAAAAGTTCCAAAAGACAGTACCAAATTTTCCTCATTAAAATCTGTGACAATTAATAAACAGCAGAGCTTAACTGTATTATGCTATCCTGGTTGACTAAATGAGAGTCACTATTTGGCGCTTTTATTCACTCTAATTGTTAATCAGTAAAATGTCAGGTAAAGGCCAAAGGAACCAAAGGGAACCAACTAACAGGTTCATCCATGGAATTCAAAGGCTACCAAGTCCACGGGAAACAGAAATGAACTCTAGGCTATTAGCTAATAGAAATATAATGCAGACTACATAAATAGTATTACATGTTCTAGTCACTACACTGGGTAAAAAGAATCAGATGAAATTATCTTAATATATTTTATTTAACTCAAAATATCTAAAACACTATCGTTTCAACCTGTATCAATATAAAAAGTCATCAGTGAGATAGTCCTTGTTTCTGACACTAAGTCTGCAAACTCCGGTGTGTCTTTTGCATTTACAGCACATTCAATTCACACTAGCCACTTCTCAAGTGCCCAGTGGCTACTGCCATGGACAAGCAGCTTTAAATCAAGGGTCAGCACTCTCCGGCCCAGGGACCAAATCAGGCCACAGCTTATTTTTCCTTAGCCTGCAAGCTAAGAATGGGTTTTACACTTTTAAAGGATTGCTTTGAAAAAAAAACAAAAAAACAACAAAAAACAGAAATTCTATGTGAGTCACAATGCTCGCATCTATTTACTAGCTGGCCCTTTCAAGAGTCTGCAGACCCCTGCCGTTATAGATGAGTAAATCACGGCAAGAGTCTGCTTCAAGCCAGAGTAATCAATCTTGAGTAAAAAGGATTTCAAAGCCTTCTCTAACAAACAGAAGGCAGTGAACTTAAAGGCTGTTCTTGCTCATCTCTGAAACTAGAGCAGCCAAATATTTGTATGCAATTTCTAAGGATACCAACCAATAACTCCTTGTGGCTCAGGCAGGCCCTCTAGCCCCCATGGGGTGAGACAGTATTATAAACTAGCCAAACTCAACTATACTTTAGGGTCCACCTTCAATGAAGTGGCTGGGGTCACACTAGAAACCTAAGGTTAATATAAACAAAACCACCTGGGAAGACTACAGGACTAAAAGCCAAATCACAACCATTGCAACTACAGAAGAACGAAAAGGCACTAGTTTCCATTCCTTCTCTACTGCACAGGTAAGCAAAGAGGGGAAGTCAGCTGGCTGAGTATGGGCCTCTAGGTACAGAACTGAGCTTCTGCAAAGTTGGTAGTCAGACAAGTAAGGGGCATAGGAAGAAGTAATAAACTAAATGGCTTAAGAACAAAACAAGGAAAGAGATGATAAATGTATACACAAGCATATATTTTACACAGACAGCTGAAGACTCAAGCTGTGTACTCTATCATTCAAAATTAATTTTGAAAGAGAAAAAGAATGTCCTGCCAAAAATAACCCTAAACTTATGTAGGGTCTTTGAAACTTAAGGTTATCTCATTTTTCTGAGGTGAACCATACTTTGTTTTCAATTACAGAAATAAATCACAAAATAAACTAGAAGACAATGAAGACACAGACCCCAGACCCGGCTTCTGTCTAACGGTGGAATTCAGAACATGTGTTTGTGTATATGGGGGCGGGGGTTGGGGGTGGAGAGGAGTGATAGGTGGCAGAGGCAAATGTTTTGACTCTTTTTATCACTTTCTTCACATCAAAAATCTGGGCCAAGGCTAATATTCAATCACATTCTTCTGAATGTGGGAAAATTAGGGGTCAATTTTTCCCCATTCTTGAATACAAAGAATAAAACAAGCATAATTTCTAAACAAAGGATTCCTAATTGGAAATCTGAAGACCTTATCTGCCCCTCTCTCTTTTACACCCACACTTTCTGCTTTGTGGCAGATACCCTACCTATCTTCTGGGAAAGCTCACAAGATTCCTGCAGACCTTTTCTAAAAGATTGCTGGTCTGATAATCTCTCCAAGAAGGGAAAGCATTGCATGGTGGCTCTGCAAGGCCACTGAAGGACTACGACCCTAATTCATCCAATAGTCTTATAAAAGCAAAATATGTCTCTAAACTCGAAACTATAAGAAGGAGTAACTGTATATAGGACTAATTTTAGGTAACATTAGCATTAAGCAAAAAGGATAAAAACAAACTACAATTCAAAGAGAAAAGAAATGCTAATTAAAAAGAAGAGTTTGCAACACATTTAAATTGTACCTGTTCTACAGTTGCTCTGTCTGCCTTATCTTTGATGCGATACCTAACCAAAAACAAAAACATATAGTTGACACATTCAAAATTCAGTGAGAAGCCAAAATAAAAAGCTTCTAAATATAGATAATTTCATGAAAATTCCTAAGTAGTTTCTTTAAATAACAGATTTTATGATATGATTGTATATTTTTCACTACTCAGTGAAACTTTCTTCATTTCCCCTGAATATGCAAAATTCAATTCTGTATTTTGGCAAAAGGAGTACGTATGCAGTAAAAAGAAAAATCTATTCCTATGTCAGAAGCATCAAAGAGCCGTCTGGGTAAAGTGAACAATGCTGAAAAAGAGAAAACACTGAGTATATTTATACTGTCCTTCAAATCTTTAATGATTCTATTAGCATGAATTAAAGTCTTGTCTTCTTTTCTTTAAAGAGACAGCATCTCACTATGTTGCCCAGGCTAGACATAGACTCCTTGGCTCAAGTATTCTTCCTGCCTCAGCCTCCACATAGAGTTAGTCATTTACAAGGTTTTCTCTTTAGAGTCATTTTCTAAGAAGACACAAGTTTTTGTTTGTTTGTTTGTTTTGAGATGGAGTCTTGCTCTGTTGCCCAGGCTGAAGTGCACTGGCACAATCTTGGCTCGCTACAAGCTCCATCTCCCGGGTTCACGCCATTCTCCTGCCCCAGCCTCCCAAGCAGCTGGGACTACTGGTGCCTGCCACCATGCCCGGCGAATTTTTCATATTTTTAGTAGAGACGGGGTTTCACGTTGTTAGCCAGGATGGTCTCGATCTCCTGACCTTGTGATCCACCCACCTTGGCCTCCCAAAGTGCTGGGATTACAGGCGTGAGTTACTGCACCCGGCAGATTTTTTGTTTTTTGAAAATAATTTCACGACAGTCTTCAAATGCAGACTCTTGATTTGCTTCTGCTCATACACTGAGTGACTCCACCTAGCACACTAACCTAAACTAATAAAGGTTTAAACACAAAGATTCAAACAGATACCAGTGAAATAACAAATGACTATGGTGTATCTCAAAAAGCTGATACCTCTTGGACATAGCAATAAATCGGAAGGAAGTTGGCTTTTAAGTTCAATTCTCATAGTTAGTTGTATGATCTTAGTGTCTTTTTCTATAATATAGTGTTAATACTTTAGAGTTAGTAGCATATAAGAGAAGTGAGCCAGATCTTAAATAATTGGCTTTGAGAACAGAAGTGTAAACAGAAACAGTTCTCAGTTATATCATTAGTTAATAGTCTTCCCTTAAATTTTTAAAAATACTTCATGGGAAAGAATAATTCTTCATAAATTTTAAGGGAACATTTTTGCACATTTTACTTTAAACCGAAATCTACAAACACTGTTCCCCTCATGAGAACACATTTGTAAATGTCATGAGATTATAGTTTTACTATGTATTTCTTAAAATTCATTAATTTTTATTTTATGTATTTATTTTTGAGATGGAGTCTCGCTCTGTGGCCCACGCTGGAGTGCAATGGCACAATCTTGGCTCATTGCAACCTCCACCTCCCAGGTTCAAGCGATTCTCATGCCTCAGCCTCCCGAGTAGCTGGGATTACAGGCGTGCACCAACACGTCTGACTAATTTTTGTATTTTTTGTAGAGACATGGTTTCACCATGTTGGCCAGGTTGCTCTCAAACTCCTGGCCTCAAGTGATCACCCCAACTCGGCCTTCTGAAGTGATGGGATTACAGGCATGAGCCACCAAACCCAGCCAAGATCCATCAATATTTTTAATTCACAAAGGCATAGGCTATCCTCATTTAAGCTAAGGAAAACACACACACACACACCCCAAAATAATGATTGGTTTAAGTATACAAATGAACAACTTTTGTAAACGAATTATGATCAAGGTGCTGCTTAATCTAGACTAGTCCCTATCACCCATGCTTATTATTAAAATATTACTTACATATCTGCTTCCTTTTGTCTAGACTTTTCGGTGACTTTATTTATGACAGAATCAGTAACATTTAGCTTATCTAAAATACAAGAAACCCACAATGTAAACAATACGTAAGACAAAAAGACATTAACAGAGTTGCTGAACAGGGTATTTCTCCCCCTTCCTTCTTTTCTATACTTTATAAATATTTTATTGTAGACAGAATACAGTTTAGTAATGAAAACAATGTCATGTTTTTAAAAGTAGGCACTAAACTGTGTTTCCTTGATAAGTGTTGTCACTTTCATCACTACAGCTGTAATATTTGAGCCACAGAATTCTAGATGCAGAAATTCTTCAAAAATACTAATTTGCATAATAAATTTTAGACAATTGCTAGTATTTCACATGACTAATATAACTGCCTGAATTTCAAGTTTAATTCTAAAAACTTGTTTCACTTCAAGTTACAAGTCTATGATAGGCAAAGAAGGCCCTAAAATACTTATATTAATTTAGCATGTACTGACAGCTTATATGAGACACTGTGCTGGGTTTAGAGTGAAGATCTACAAGAATAGAAAGACGGCCTTCCTTCCTTCCGTCCCTCCATCCCTCTCCTGCATTTGCTAAGAGGTGGTGATTCAAATCAACATTCTGATGCCTGGCATTGAACAGGTCACTAAATAATTAACACCTACATTAAAAACCTCTAGTGAAACAAAATGTAACTATATTCAATACCCCAGTATTTTTAACATCCTACTATGAGATAACCCTATTACAAAATCTCAAACAGGTTGGGCGCAGTGGCTCACACCTGTAATCCCAACACTTTGGGAGGCCGAGGCGGGCAGATCACTTGAGCTGCTCAGGAGTTCAAAACCAGCCTGATCAACATGGAGAAACCCCGTCTCTACAGAAAATAGAAATTAGCCAGGTGTGGTGGTGTGCACCTGCGGTCCTAGCTACTTGGGAGGCTAAGGTGGGAGGACTGCCTGAACCCCAGAAATCGAGGTTGCAGTGAGCCAAGATCGTGCCACTGCACTCTAGCCTGGGTGACAGAGTGAGACCCTGTCTCAAAAAAACACCTAAAACAGAACAGACGATAACTTAAATGGGTTTTTGTAACATTACATTCCTATGGCAAAGGGAAAACAACCAAAATAGCATAAGTTTAAGTCTTTTCCTAAGGTTATGTTTTTAAATTACTAAGATTTTAATGTTCTGTAAACACTATTGAGTCAGTAACACTTGAATACATTCATTTCTTTTTTCTTTTCTTTTTTTTTTGAGATGGAGTTTTGCTCTTATTGTCCAGGCTGGAGTGCAATGGCGCAATCTTGGCTCATCGCAACCTCCACCTCCCAGGTTCAAGTGATTCTCCTGCCTCAACCTCCCAAGTAGCTGGGATTACAGGCATGCGCCACCACGCCCAGCTAATTTTGTATTTTTAGTAGAGATAGGGTTTCACTATGTTGGTCAGGCTGGTCTCAAACTCCTGATCTCAGGTGATCCACCCACCTCAGCCTCCCAAAGTGCTGGGATTACAGGCGTGAGCCACCATGGTAAGCCTTCATTTCTTAATCTAATAAAATTATACAACACTTCATGGTTTTAGAAAAATGTCCTCTTAGCCCAATGATGTATTTTGTAAACTCACCTAAATTAATTTTATTCTCAAATTTCCGTAAGACCTTGTCTGCTGGAGTAGACATTTTGGCTGAACTGCTGTCGGAGGTCTGTCGATTTGCCTAGAAGAGAATTCCAGAGTCTAAGGCACTAGTTGAAATACAAACCTAAGATTCATCATCACATTTCCTTAGTTCATAGTTAGCTATTCAAGCATCAATACTTAGAGGAGTATCTTCAGGAAAGGTAAGAGTCAATCAAATTGGCTCAAAAAAATTTTTAAAGAGTTTTTGAAACAGAAGGTTAAAATTAATGACTAAAAGAGTCTGCATAATCCATTTTTTAAAACTTCTCTATGATTCCTCTTATTATAAGTAACAGATTAAAATTAAATGTAGTTTTCTAATTTGACTGGTTTATAGACTTAAAATTTGAGAATGTTCATTTACCTCTAAAGTTTATAATAAAGAGCTAAGACCAACATTAAGCTGGTTCAGAATTTCATTTTGGGCCCAATGTCTCAAGAAAGGGAAATATTAAGTACGAGGCTTAGCACTTAGACTGGTGCCATGCACAAACTTAAATAATGAAATCGCTCAAAGCTTCATTATGAATCAATGAAGGAGTCACCAAAACAAGACGATATGAAGATGTCAAATCTCTTGTTACTCACAATGTGGTTATTTTAAAATGCATACATTCTGGTCCATGATACAGCCATTTTATTGTTGCTGGTTTTTAGAGACAGAGTCTCGCTCTGTTGCCCAGGCTGGAGCGTCGTGGCATGATCTAGGATCACTGCAACCTCTGCCTCCTGGGTTCAGGCGATTCTCCACCCTCGGCCTCCCAAGTAGCTGGGATTACAGGTGCCCACCACCATGCCTGGCTGATTTTTGTGTTTTTAGTAGAGACAGGGTTTCACCATGTTGGCCAGACTGGTCTCAAACTCCTGACCTCAGGTGATCCCTGCCACTTGGCCTCCCAAAGTGCTGGGATTACAGGTGTGAGCCACTGCACGTAGCCAATACAGCTGTTTCAATAGTCAAAGGAAGACTGTCGGATTAACCTTTATGCTCCAGGAAGATGTACCATGTTAATCCTATGGCCTTCCAAACGCCTCACACACTTGGTACTTCCAGTATGAGAAGCAGCTGTACGTGGTTTGGTCACTTGCTTTTTGTACATGGTAAATAATCATAAACCTATTCCTATCTCATTAATACAGTCTTCCATTACAACATCTTTTATGGCTGTATAATGCCTCCTTGTGCGAATCAGTCCCATAGCAGGTTTAATCCGGTTCAAGGTTGTTTCCAACGTTCCTCTACCGTAAACAACCTTGGAGGATCATTCTCGTAACTAAGTCTTGGCACACTCACAGAATTGCTAAGTCGAAGTTTTTGGAAGCTTTAAAAGTTTCTATCACGTACCAGCTTATCCTGCAAGTAAGTGCACCTATTTACTCGACCATCAACAATATGTTTTGTCTTTAACAGTTTCATAGGTGAAAAAATGGCATCTCTACAAATTTAATCTGCATTTCTGTAGTTACTTATGAGGCTGAACTTTTTTTACCATGTTTCTTAACTATTTGTAGTAAACTGCCAATTCGTGCCCTTTCCCATGAAGATTTTAAGCTCACAATCTTATGAAACCTTAAATAACTCTTCTTACATTTACAGATTCTAGAAAGAATCCACACCCAAGAAATTAACAGAAATATAGAAAGGATGAAAAGTGAAAATCAGTAAAGGCTGAGGCTACAGGACAGCATAACACGAAGAAAATCTTTTAGTTATTCAATTTCAGAATCACAAAACAGCCTTTTAAAAAAGAAGACCTAAGCAGACTACATAAAGATGTGCAGGATCCTTTATAAAATACCTGCGGGTTGCTTCCTCCATTCCAGACATAACCCTTAGTGACTTTTCCAACTCCTTCATCCCAGTCCCAATCGTCATCATCATCATAACCGTCCTCCTCCTCATCTTCTATTTCACCTTCACCATTCTCATTCACATTGTCTTGAAGGTTTTCAAACAGAATGTCATCCTTCTCTTTGACTGTCTTCAAGTTTCTGTTTTCACTAGAAATAACAATGTTTTATTATTTCATAACAATATTTCCACATACCCTAACTGATCTCACATATTTATGATGTAAGATATTAAAATATTGATAAATCTAGAATAGATTATATATTTATATACAATACACCTTCTGATAAGCTCCATCTCCTTAAAACCATGTTCTCCTGTTTTCCAGTTCTGTTGCAGTTGTTTGCTCATTCTCCATGCCCAAATCCTACTATTGAAGAAGCACATCAAGTGTTAAATCTGCTTCTGCCTTGGTGAACTTAGAAATTACATTGTTATCTTCTCTATTGAATACACAACTCAGACCAGTATACCAGACTTGACTCTAGGAAAATGATTCACAGAGCTGCTTTAAGAGAGAGGAAAATCTTTCTGTAAAAGAAGAAAAAAGAGAGGGGCAGAAAAGGCTGGTGCAATGGCTCACACCTTTGATCCCAGCTACTTGGGAGGCTGAGGTCATAGGATTGCTTGAGCCCAGGGGTTCACGGCTGCAGTGAGCCATGATTGTGCCACTGTACTCCAGCTTGGGCAACCCTGTCTCTAAAAAAAAATTGTAATTAAAAAAAAAAAAAAAGCTTTCTGACAAAAAATTTCGGAATAAGTCTAAGGCAGCCTTACTTTGAACTCAATAACACTTTGCAACAAAAGAAGTTACATCAAGATTTGTGTCCCACAAAGAAATCCAAATCAACCCTGTTCATGATGGGAAAAAACGGTGAATACAGGGGCCAGGCACTACAAATGAGTGAAGTAGGCTGCATGATAGAAGCCGGGACTGGCAAACTGGGAGAAGAGATCCAAGGTAAAGGGAGCACAACTAGTAAGGGCTTTTTTTTTTGTTTGTTTTTTGCCATATTAGAATTCAGGCCTAGTGTTACCAGATCTTAAGTTTTCAAGAGAAGCTATAAGTCTGGATTTCTGTGTAAAATCTATCCCTTCATTGGCATAGTCAATTTTTACAAATAACTGTGCATACCAAACAAAACATATCTGCAGGCCAAATTCAACAGAGGCCAAATTCAGTTTTTACCTCTCACGTACAGAATAAGGACAGAAACCATAAAAAAGCAGCTGGTAATAGGAGATACCACCTGAAAAACATACATAACTTTAAGCAAAGTCAGATTATTAATCCAGTTTATTAATTAGCCATGGCTCTGAGGGCTCCCCATGGACATGTGGAGGAAGAGAACAGATAATCATCAAACACTTGCTATTTACCAGGACTTCATACATGTGCTCCATAGATTGATACATAATTGCCCAGAGTGGCATGTTGAAGTTATAACTTTGCCAGATAGCTCTTCATTGTGGGGGAGTGTCTTCTGCATTGTAGGATGTTTAGCAGCATATCTCTGGCCTCTACCTAACAGATGCCACTAATGCACCACCACCCCCAGTTGTGACAAATAAAAACGTCTCCAGAAATTGCCAAAAGTCCCCTGGGTAGAAGTCGGGTTGGCAACATCTTCCCTGATGGAAAATCACTGGTGTATCCTTACAATACCCTGGGGTGAATGGTAAATTAGTGTCCTCTCATTACCATTAACTACCCACCAGCTGTGCTGGCTGTGTTTCTTCTGCTGCTTAACTTCTTCCCTAAGGCTTTTTGAACACTTCTCTGTAACCATAAAACTGGAATGCCCTTCCTCTTTCTCTGGCTAACCCCTACTCATCCATCAGGTATCAGCTCACTATCACTTGCTCAAGGAAGTCTTCCCTATTTTTCACCCACATCTCCTTTGCACTACTTACCCAATTCGAATACAAATAGTCTAATTATTTAATAATATCGGTATCCCCTGCTAGGGTGCAAGCTCTGTGTCATTCAGGAGGGTGTTTACCAATGCCTCCCTACGACCTAAGACTAGATCTGACACACAGAAAGCAGTCAACATACATATATTTATTAAAAACATCCCCAATAATTAATAAAATCTACATGTAATGAATCCTTACTGTAAACATAAAGTATAAACTGTTTTCTTGGAATTCCAAAATTAACTCCAATATGTTTCATTTTGCTTTTAGGCAGGAGTTATCCTTCATTCCTCTTTCCCCAGACCCCACGTCCAATCTACCACCAAACCCTGCCACTTCTACCTCCAGACATATCTTCAGGATCTGAGCTCTAGTCCCCACCATCTTTGAATCTGATTACCTTATTACTTTTAAACTGGTCTCTCCGTTCCACTCCCACCCTCCATGAACATCATCTACATAGAAGAATGATTCCTTTAAATCACTAAATAATGTCATTCTTCTGCTAAAATCCCTCCTATGGCTTTCCGTAAGACCCAGATTAATATCTGAACTTTTCGCCATCACTTGTAAGGGTCTCCATGATCTGGCCCCCCTTCTTACTTCTCTATCATCACCCTACCAATCTTCTCAACTACCTCCACTGTGCTTCAGGCACTCTGGCCTCGGGGCCTTTGCTCTTGCTGTCCCTTCTGTGTGAAATGCTGTTCCCTCTGCTCTTGCCAAGATTAGCTCCTCGTCATTCAAATCTGGACTTAACCTTTCCCTACCCATTCAGTCAGCACTTGGTATATTAAACGATTTGCATAGTCTACATCATTATTTGGTTTTTAAATGGTGTGCCCTCTCTTTCACGTAGAAGGTAAAGTTCCATGACAGCAGGAAGTTGGTTCGTCTTGTTCATCACCATCTCCGGCGCCCAGGACAGAACGTGGTACATATTAAGTGCTTAGTATTTGTTGAACGCTAAATGTGGTTAAAACGTAAAAACCCAGGTGTCCTAATCACTATCCCCAACTCTGCCTTCCAGTGACGCTAACCGACCTGAAAACCGCAGACTCCCTTGACAAGCGGCTTTCACTAACTGCCGCGTGAACGGGGAGAAAGACCCAGTGGGGATGCAGAAACAGGCAAAAGGTTGTCAAGAGAGACGCTGAGTGATGAACCACTAGTCTCCCTCTAAACTACAAACAAGAATCCACGCCCCAAGGGGGCGGACAAGGTGAGAGCAGTAACCAGAGCCAGGGCACTGTACGGCCGCCTACCTGTCAGAGGAGTCCGCGTCGTCGAACTGCCCGGGGACCACCCGGCTCATAAGAAAACGCCGGTAGTCCATGGCTGCAGGGCGCCGCCGGAGGCCGCCGCTCTGCGCTGGGACAGGAACGGCTCAGACGGATGTACCCACGGCCGATCCAACGGCCTCGGCGTGGATCTCCGCCTTGCAAAGCATTCAGAAGCCAACAGTGGCCACCACGTGCGACGGGAAAACCGGACCAACAGATCCACCACCCTGACACCCTGCCACCCCAACCGGAAGCCCCGCCCCGCCTCGCCCGGAAGTCTGGCTTGAGCGGAAGTCCTGCCCCTGCGCCGGGCTGAGAGTCCGGCGCTCGCTCTGAATGCCGGGTGGTATTATTGGCTTGTGGGTGTTTTGTGCTCCCGGGCAGGCGTGTTGAGTAACTGGCCCGGCGAGGCCCGTGCTGGCTGTTTCTTCTCGGAGTTTTGGGGTTTTTTCCCCACTTTGTGTTTACTGCGGCAGGAGGCGCCAGCTAGCCCGCAGGCTGTTCGGCCTAGGGGGTCGTAACCTCCTAACTTCACCACTCTCTGGGAAGACAGACCCGAGGCCGTCCCCCGCCGCACCCACAGTGGTTCGGAACTCGCGGGCTGCGCCGGTCCCCGCGGAGATCCCCGGGCGCGGGCGGACGTCACACAGGGGCGTTCCAACTCTCCGGGAGCTCCATTGCGAGTTTGTGAGAGTCCTCGGTGGAGGAGGTTGGAAAGCGTTCTCCCTCCCACAAAACCCGGTGCAGAGGGAGGGAGCGCCAGGTCCGTAGCGTGGGTCCAAGAAACTCTATGGATCCTGGAAGTGAGCACACTTTTGTGTCTTAAAAAGTTTGGTGTCTCGTTTTGAGGTGAAAAATGAATGAGATAAGTGCTTTTTAAAAAGGTAAAGTTTGTCGTACAACTGAAAAAGCTTTTAAACAAGATTATAGTTTTTGCCAGTAACGCCCGTGACACCTCTTTCAACTCCTATCCTAAAACAGCTTTAGAATGTCTGGGACATCTATTCAAACATTTGATAAATATGTTAAAAATCCAACATAAACCTGTAAGGACAAATCAAAGATGGAAAAAATAGCCTAACTTTAAATTAAAAAGGGAAACTGGCAGATTGTGCAGTGCCATATGAGGGATGAACAAAGTTGTAGAAATGTAATCGGAAGTGCTGGGTTCACAAACAAGAAAACTTAAGAAACAAGTCCTTTGCGCTGTTTTGCATTGAGAAAACAAAGCAAGAATTTTTCAGATCTCACCACAATCCAGGCAGCATTATTTGAAAGACAAGGGAAAGGTGAGCAAGAAGTTGGGCCTTTCACTGATCTTGACTAGTCTGCTTGGCTTACTTTTTTGTCTTTTACCGAGTGATGACATAGGTTTGATAACAACTGATTTTCAATAAACTATTCATTCAGACATTCAATAAAAGAATCCAGGCAGAGGCCGGGCGCTGTGGCTCAAACCTGTAATCCCAGCACTTTGGGAGGCCAAGACGGGCGGATCACGAGGTCAGGAGATCGAGACCATCCTGGCTAACACAGTGAAACCCCGTCTCTACTAAAAAAATACAAAAAATAGCCGGGCGAAGTGGCGGGCGCCTGTAGTCCCTGCGACTCGGGAGACTGAGGCAGGAGAATGGCGTAAACCCGGGAGGCGGAGCTTGCAGTGAGCTGAGATCCGGCCACTGCACTCCAGCCTGGGCGACAGCGCGAGACTCCGTCACAAAAAAAAAAAAAAAGAATCCAGGCAGATGAGTAATGACTATAAATTGAGAGAGCTTGATAGAAATAAATCATTAGAATGCAGGTTTTATTCAATCAATGTTTGCTGTGTAGACAGCACCGGTCCATTTGCAGTAGGGGATATTGGAAAGCCGTAAGTCTACTCCTCTTAAGACATTTATGATCTGTAAATACAAACACTAACACCCTTGAAACAGTGGTGAAGCTCTAAAACAGTAAACGAAATCACCAAGTACTGAATTGTAAGAGATTTAGAGGCTGAAGACATTGAAGCAATTTTGAAAATAGATAAATGGGTAGACCGGAAGGTTTTAGGAGAGAAGCACGTGCCAGGGCAGATGACTGAAGCTTAATTCATAAGGAACATTATCTGTTTGCAGGGAAATGAGCCTGATCTGAGTAGAGCAGGGGAGTACTGGGTAGGTAATGTCACTCCAGGCTATGCATGGCCTGGAAGGACAAGAAGAATTTATAGACTCAATGTGAGTGGCCATCCTTTCCACTCCAGCCCCGGAGAGGCCTGAGGAAGTCAGGAGAATGTGGACCAGTGTGGCAACATGGGATGGAAAGAAAGCACAGGTTACTGAAAGACTTTTTTCTTTTTTTGAGACGGAGTCTCGCTCTGTCACCCAGGCTGGAGTGCGCTGGCATCATCTCGGCTCACTGCAAGCTCTGCCTCCCGGGTTTGCGCCATTCTCCTGCCTCTGCCTCCCGAGTAGCTGGAAATACAGGCGCCCGCCACCAGGCCCGGCGAATTTTTTTTTTTTTTTTTTTTTTGTATTTTTAGTAGAGACGGAGTTTCACCGTGTTAGCCAGGATGATCTCGATCTCCTGACCTTGTGATCCGCCCGCCTTGGTCTCCCAAAGTACTGGGATTACAGGCGTAAGCCACCACGCCTGGCCCTGAAAGCCTTTTTTAAAGGAGACATGGACGAGACTTGGTATCTGAATAGCCATGGATGATGAGGTAGAGGGATGCCACGACAACTCCAATTTGCAAACACAAGTACCTGAGGGAATAGGCGCAGTATGGGAAAGTGAAGAGGGAAAACTGAGTTACAATGCTGTTTTTGACTTGGTAGTGAGCTGTTCAAGTGGCAGGTATCAAGTAAATAGAAATCCAGCATTTTGTGGAAACTAATAGGTCTCTGATAATATTTGTAAATATCCTTTGATTAAATAACATAGCGATCCCTTCGCCTTCTAGGTCCAAAGCCGCCTAGGGAATTATTGGATAGTAGCCAATATTATTTGTTTTTCTCGAAACCAGTATTTACTACCATATCAAACTATGGTATACTCAGACTAAAATTTTTAGTTTTTCTAATAACTTGACAAATGACATTTCAAACAAGGGCAGTGAACTTTGCTACTTAATGAGAAGAATAGGGAAAAAGCTTTTTGTTTGCACCTACTAATAGACACAATTTTTTTTTTTAAAGAAGCCTTCCATTATTCAACAGTTATGAACAAGGACTATCAAATATTTTGGCCATCACCTTCAGATCCTGTACGTTTTGAAGTGGATACTTCTCATGAAAAAGTAGAAAGCATATCAGAATCGGATACCATGAATGTCAGCAATCTTTCTCAAGGCATAATGCTTTCAGATTCTCCCATCTGTATGGAAACCACCAGTACCACTTGTGACTTGCCTCAGGTATGCATTGCTTATAAGTTCTGGGAGGCTCAGATGTATTCAGAATTCAATTTCTTCAAAAATGTAAGGAACAATAAAACAATCTTCAGTGGACACAGAAAGGAAGGGAATACATGGTCTGGTTTTCCCAGTTTCACTAGCGTAAGATACATTTTGACCAGCCTGGGCAACATGGTGGGACCCCATTTCTGCTAAAACTATAAAAATTAGCCAGGCATGGAAGCGAGCACCTGTAATCCCAGTTACTCTGGAGGCTGAGACAGGAGAATCACTTGAATGCGGGAGGTGGAGGTTACAGTGAGCCAAGATCGCGCCACTGCACTCCAGCCTGGGCGAAAGAGCGAGGTACATTTTTACACAGCTTTAAAACTGATCCTTTCTAGCCTCATGAAGTCCCAGGAGTGCAGCCAGGGGACATGACCACAACAATTCAGGCACAGAGGCAGGACAAGAGCCCAAGGAACCTGGCTTGTAGTCTAATGCATCTTCCACTTATGTCAGTATGCAAATAATTCAGTTGTCATTCATAATGACATTGACAGCACCCTGCATGTAAATGACAACTTTCCTATCTTCATGAAAATGCCTAGCTCCTTTTATTACAAAATAAAAGATTGTAATGTCCCAATATCTTCATGAATGTTGTTCTAAACATTTGATAGTCAGTGACATCTGATTCCACTAAATAGGAATTTATAAAAATACGTCACAGATATATGCCTGTTTTATATATCTTCAGTGTTAAAAGACTAGAATAACAACCATCTTAATGCTGTTTAGACTAGATTTAATAAACATCAAAGAATTATCAATACATAAATATGCTATCATGTATCCCTAAGTTTATAGTCACATGATTTGACTAACCAAAAAACCAAAATATTAAAATAGCAAGCTATTTGTTACATTGTTGTTTAATATTGGGACTCTGTTAGCATAGTTTTACTAAAAGGGAGCCAAATATATGCTGGGGAAAGATACCAGAAAGCACATTCTATCTGTGTAATGAAATATTCTAATAGCAGAATTACATAACAATGTGCAAATACCTTTAGAAGAAGCTTATGATGTTTGCTTGAAGTATTAATGCCTTTTTTATTAATACAGAATGAAATAAAGAATTTTGAAAGGGAAAATGAGTATGAATCCACACTTTGTGAAGATGCTTATGGCACACTAGACAATTTATTAAATGGTAAGTATCTATTTGTTAGCAATATGCAAAAGAGAGAAACTTTTTTTTGTGTTCTGTGATAATAACAATAGCCGGGTATTGTGCTAAGCACTTTATATATATCATCACACTTAATCCACAATCTTATTGAAATAAGGCTTTTAAAAAATTGAAATAAGGGCTGTTTTTATCTTCATTTTACAGATAAGGAAAAAAAGACTCAGAGAGTAACTTGCCCAGGATTGTGTAGCTTTAAATGAATGAGCCGTAATCAAGTCCCAGTCTCAGACACAAAAATTTTCTACTATACAAGTATCTTTAAATGTGTATTGAGGTTGGGTGTGGTAGATCATACCTATAATCCCAGTGCTTTGGAAGGCCAAGGTGGGAGGATTGCTTGAGCCAGGAAGTCCACGGCTGTTATGAGCTATGATCATGTCACTGCACTCAAGTGGGCAACAGAAGGAGAACCTGTCTCTTACAAAAAAAAAGAAAAAGGGCCAGGCACAGTGGCTCATGCCTGTAATCTCAGCACTTTGGGAGGCCTAGGCAAGTGGATCACCTGAGGTTGGGAGTTCAAGACCAGCCTGACCAACATGGAGAAACCCTGTCTCTACTAAAAATACAAAATTAGCCGGGCATAGTGGTGCATGCCTGTAATCCCAGCTACTCAGGAGGCTGAGGCAGGAGACTCCCTTGAACCCAGGAGGTGGAGGTTGCAGTGAGCTGAGATCGCGCCATTGCGCTCCAGCCTGGGCAACAAGAGCGAAACTCCATCTCAAAAACAAAACAAAACAAAACAAAAAGCAACAGGTACAGTGGCTCACACCTGTAATCCCAGCTCTTTGGGGGATCAAGGCAGAAGGATTGCTTGAGTTCACTAGTTTGAGATCAGATTGGGCAACATGACCCCGCCTCTACTAAAAATACAAAAACTTAGCCAGGTGTCGTAGTCCTAGCCACTTTGGAGGCCTAGATGGGAGAATTACCTGAGCCCAGGAGGCTGAGACTGCAGTGAGCTGAGATCACGCCACTGCACTGCAGCGTGGACAACCACAATGAGACCCTCTCTCAAAAAAAAAAAAAAAAAAGAGAACTGTGTGTTGATGTAACTCCAAATCTGTTATTCTAATCCTAAATTGATACATGAAAGCTATGTGGGATTTAATCATATAATGAGATACTTTGATCATGTTTTTGGTTTTGTTTTTGAAATGGATCTCACTGTGCTGCCCAGGCTGGTCTCAAATACCTGGGCTCAAGTGAGTCTCCTGCCTCGGTGTCCCAAAGTATTGGGATTACAGCTGTGAGCCACCACACTGGGCCCTACATTGATCATGTTTATTAAAGCAAATCTAAATGCTGTATACAAATGTCTTTATTTTTAATACTTGTAAGTAATACTAAAATGAAAAGATTTGACAAGGCTTATTGAAATTATGGAATTTAATACCTGCAGGTACAAGAAAAATAAGTACTGCCAAGGCGGGCGGATCACGAGGTCAGGAGATCGAGACCATCCTGGCTAGCATGGTGAAACCCTGTCTCTACTAAAAATACAAAAAATTAGCCGGGCATGGTGGCGAGCACCTGTAGTCCCAGCTACTCGGGAGGCTGAGGCAGGAGAATGGCGTGAACCCGGGAGGCAGAGCTTGCAGTGAGCCAAGATGGTACCACTGCACTCCAGCCTGGGCGACAGAGCGAGACTCAGTCTCAAAAAAAAAAGAAAGAAAGAAAGAAAGAGAGAGACAGGGAAAGAAAGAAAGAAAGAAAAGTGCTATAAGCATTAGAAAGGAAGAGAAGTAATGAAGTAATTATCATTATTTGCAAATATGTACTTTTCTACATAGAAAAGTCATAAGTACCTACAGATGAGCTATTAGAACTAATAAAGTTTAGAAGAAAGCTAGATATAAAATTAATATTAAAAAACCAATAGCATTCCAATGTACTAGCAACAACAGATGTAAAACAGTAATTATTAAAAACTTACTATTATCAGTAGCAGCACAAACTAAGGTACCTAAGAATAAATCTAACAAAAAGTGTAAGATTTCCATTAAAAAATATTATAAAACTTTCCTGGAGGCCATAATAAATAATTAAATGTTTCATGTTCAGATTGTAAAGATGTCAGTTTTCCTAAAGTCTATTAATTAATGCAATTTCGTGTATCCTACCTTAATCCTAACATTCCCATTCAGAAGTGAAAAAGTTAAAAAAAATACCCAACACAATTATGAAAAAGAAGATGTGGAGACTTATCCTGCTAGATTACAAGAGTTATTAGTTATAGTAATTAAAATGATGTATTATAGGCAGAAGGGTAACAAACCAGTAGAATAAATACAAGACAAAGTAGACCCATTTATGTATGAGGACACATGGTATTTGATAGAGGTGTCATTATAAACCAGTGGGGGATTTCATTTGGTTGTGCTGGAACAGTTGGCTCTCTCAATGTAGGAAATGATTAGAACCTTACCTCACACCAAATACAAAATAAAGTGCACATGGATAAAGGCCTACATGTGAACTGCAAAGTTCTAACTTATAAAAGAAGTGTAGAAAATGCTGTATTAGTCTGTTTTCACCCTGCCATAAAGAACTCCCCAAGACTGGGTAATTTATAAAGAAAAGAGGTTTAATTGGATCACAGTTCCACATGCCTTGGGAGGCCTCAGGAAACAGAATCATGGCAGAAGACAAACAGGAAGCAAGGCATGTCTTAAATGACGACAGGAGGAGCAGGGGAACTGCCAAACACTTTAAAACCATCAGATCTTGTGAGAACTCACTATCGCAAGAACAGCATGGGGAAAACCGTCCCCATGATTTAATTGCCTCCCACTAGATCCCTCCCTCAACACATGGGGATTATAACTGGAGATGAGATTTGGGTGGGAACACAGAGCCAAACCATATCAAACGCCTTTGTGACAACAGAAAAGATTTCTTTTTCTTTTCTTTTCTTTTTTTTTTGAGATGGAGTCTTGCTCTGTCACCCAGGCTGGAGTACAGTGGAGCGATCTCGGCTCACTGCAACCTCCACCTTCCAGGTTCAAACTATTCTCCTGCCTCAGCCTCCTGAGTAATGAGACTACAGGCGCCTGCCACTATGTCTGGCTAATTTTTTTGTATTTTTGTAGAAACAGCGTTTCACCATGTTGGCCAGGCTGGTCTTGAATCCGTGACCTTCTGATCTGCCTGCCTCAGCCTCCCAAGGTGCTGGGATTACAGGCATGAGCCACCACGCTCCGCCTAAGATTTCTTAAGACATGAGAAATGCAGGGTCAGGCACGGTAGCTCATGCCTGTAATCCCAGCACTTTGGGAGGATGAGGCAAGCGGATCAGGAGGTCAGGAGTTCAAACCCAGCCTGGCCAATATGGTGAAACCCCGCTTCTACTAAAAATACAAAAATTAGCTGGGCATAGTACGCATGCCAGTAGTCCCAGCTACTTGAAACGGTGAAACAGGAGAATCACTTGAATCCAGGAGGCGAAGGTTGCAGTGAACTGAGATCGCGCCACTGACTTCAACCTGGGTGATAGAGTGAGACTCCGTCTCACAAAAAAGACATGAGAATTGCAATCCGTAATTGGTGCATTGACTACATTAAGAAAACGTCTGTATAGCCAAAGTATAATAAAGTAAAAAGCATGGACTGAAGATACATGCAATATAATTGACAAAAGATTTGGTATCTAAACTACAAGTCACTTAGAAAAAGGCACATAACGGCTGGGCGCGGTGGCTCATGCCTGTAATCCCAGCACTTTGGGAGGCCAAGATGGGCGGATCACGAGATCAGGAGATCAAGACCATCCTGGCTAACACGGTGAAACCCCGTCTCTACTAAAAATACAAAAATTAGCCGCGTGTGGTGGTGGGCACCTGTAGTCCCAGCTACTCGGGAGGCTGAGAAAGGAGAATGGCGTGAACCTGGGAGGCAGAGCTTGCAGTGAGATGAGATAGCGCCACTGCACTCCAGCCTGAGTGACAGAGCCAGACTCCGTCTCAACAAAAAAAAAAAAAGAAAAGAAAAAGTCACATAACTCAGATAACTCAGGCCGGGCATGGTGGCTCACACCTGGAATCCCAGCACTTTGGGAGGCCGAGGTGGGCAGATCACATGAGGTCAGGAGTTCAAGACCAGCCTGGCCAACATGGTAGAATCCCATCTCTACTAAAAATACAAAAATTAGCCGGGCATGGTGGTGCATGCTTGTAATCCCAGCTACTTGGGAGGCTGAGGCATGAGAATTGCTTGACCCCAGGAGGAGGTCGCAATGAGCCGAGATCGTGCCACAGCACTCCTGCCTGGGTGACAGAGACTCTGTCTCAAAAAAAAAAAAAAAATCACATAATAGAAAAACAGGCAAAGTATATGTATTAGTAGTTTGCTAGGGCTGCCATAACGAAACACCACAAACTGGGCTGTGTAAACAACAGAAATTAATTTTCTCATTCTTAGAGGCTGGCAGTCCAAGATTAAGGTGCCAGCATGGTTGCTTTCTCCTGAGGCCTCTCTCTCTGGCTTGCAGATGGCCAGTTTCTTGCAGTGTCTTACATGACCTTTTGTCTTTGTGTGTACGCCTTCCTGCTGTCTCTTCCTCCTCTTACAAGGACACTGGTCATACTGGATTAGGGCCTACCCTTGTGACCTCTTTTAAGCTCAATTACCTTTTTAAAGGCCATATCTACAAGTAAGAGTCATATTTTAAGGTACTGGGGATGAGAGCTTCAGCATATGAATTTTAGGGGCACACAGTTGGGCCCATAACAGTATACAACAAGCAGATCACAGAAACGGAAACCTGTGAGACCATTAAATACATGAAAGGATGTACATTAAGAAGATCACAGTAAAATGCCATTTCATACATATGAATTTGACGTGTTTTGGAGGGATGTGTAGAGCAAAGGAACCCTGAGGCTACTGGTAGAAGCATAAATTGGTACAAACACTTTGGAGAGTAATTTTGCAATATCTAGTAAAGTTGAAGATATGTATTTTCTATAATCCAGCAATTTCACTTCGAGGTGTATCCTCAGAGCCTAGACAAAAATTTTTACGTTGGCATAGAAGGAAACATGTTCACTGCAATGCCGTTTTTAAGGGCAAAATTAGAAGCAACTTAAATAGCCAACAAGAAAGGAATAAAGCATAGTCTTTCAGTATAATGAACTACATATGTGTGTATTTATATGGCTAAGCCTCGAAAGCAAAATTTTGTGTGAAATAAAGACTTTTTTTTTTTTTTTTGAGACAGAGTCTTGCACTGTCACCCAGGCTGGAGTGCGGTGGCGTGATCTTGGCTTAATGCAACCTCCGTCTCCCAGGTTCAAGTGGTTCTCCTGCCTGAGCCTCCCAAGTAGCTGGGATTATAGGCGTGCACCACCACGCCCTGCTAATTTTTGTATTTTTAGTAGAGACAGGGTTTCACCATGTTGGCCAGGCTGATCTCGAACTCCTGACCTCAGGTGATCCACCCACCTCAGCCTCCCAAAGTGCTAAGATTACAGGTATAAACCACTGGGTCCAAGACTTTTATGTGGATATAGATATAGTGATACGCTATTTATGTAAAATATAAAAGCACATAAAACAATACTATATATTAATCATTCACCTAAAGTGTTGCAGGGTATTTTGGAGTTTGAGGGAAACAGTGACACTGGACATCTATCAGACCCCCACAATCTGTTAGCTGTAGTTTTCACTATAAACCCATATTATAGTCCTTCCTGTGATGTCTTATTTGTAAAGGTAGGTTTTTGGAGGTTGCTATAATAAAAAGCAAGTCCTGCATGAAAATCATTGTGGTATAGGAAGTGAGAGTGGTGGTCTCCAATCTGATTCCACAGTTTGAGGTGCTGTATGATGCCTAACAGTGTACATCCAAGTAGTAAAGTGTGGTTGTTTAAGAATAAAATATTATATTTTTCTTTTAGTTTATGTGTATTTTCAAACAGCTAATAACTTAGGACAAATACTAGTTTGAACTTAATTATTTACTAAATGGAACTTAAATATTCCTTTGGTCCAGAGGTACTGTGAAAAAAAGTACTGAGACATTAAGGGTGTCACAAAATGAAGAAATCTGGGAACTTTATTCTTTGGGAATGATTATGTTGATAATGATTATGTTGATTTTTATTTGCTTCTGATTTTAAAAAACATTACACCTGCATAATTTGTCATATTGAAAAATAGTACAGCATAACATTTAGAAGTAGTAGTCTAGAATCTCAGCAGCACTGCTTAGCAGCTCTGTGACCTTAGACAAGTGACTTTAACATCTCTTGTACTTCAGTTTCCTTATCTGTAAAATAGGGATGATAACAGTACTGACATCAAGGGATTTTTGTGAGATTAAGCAAGTTTATATGTGTTTTCTATTATACTATCCCTGTCCTTTTGAAAGATTTTGTAATTTAAAACATCTTGAAATTACAGTACAACAAAATAATTTTGAAGATATCTTGAAATTTATTGTAATTGTATTTGACCAGAATTACATATAACAAACTTTTTTGTAGCAGTCATTTGGGGACTTCTTTCCCCCATGTAAAGTTTTGTTTTGTTTGCTAGCATAAAACCATGCTAAAATTCACACAGTAAATAAGGTTGAAATAATACTTAATTTGTAAGTGGCTACAGCAGTTTATTTGATAAATATAAATATAACTGTTACCATCCAAGTTCATGGTCTACTCATTTTTATTTCCTTCTTTCTCTTTCTTATGAGACAACAACATTGAAAATTACTCAAAGAATGTACTAACTCAGCCAGTTGACACCATCAGCATATCTTCCTTGAGACAATTTGACACCGTTTGCAAATTTCACTGTGTAGAAGCATTTGATGATGAAATAACAGAGAAACCAGAATTTCAAAGTCAAGTGTATAATTATGCAAAAGGCAACAATATAAAGCAAGACTCATTTAAGGAAGAAAATCCGATGGAAACTAGTGTTTCTGCAAGTACAGACCAACTTAGTAACGAGTCTTTTAGACAGCCTCCTCCTAGAAGCCCGCCTCTAATCCACTGCAGTGGAGAGACCCTGAAATTTCCAGAAAAATCACTGGCTAAAAGTACTGCCAAGGAATCTGCCCTCAACCCTAGCCAAACTCCAAGCTTCGTGTATAAGGAAAGTGTACACAATAATATTGTAAAACCATTTATAAAGAGAATAGTTCTAACCTAGTTCATCTGAGAGTTAATTATAAAGCAGAGGAAGTACGATTGTGATGGTCAGTAAAGCCTGTGGAGTATTAAAGGATTCGTTAAAAAAAATTATATATATATATAAAATCTGAGACTTTTCCAAGCAGTGCTAAATCAGCAGGGACTTTGCTTCTCCGGGGAAAATGCATTCTGAGATCTTAGCCAATTCACAAATAAATTTTTTCTGGTAAAGAAAAATAATCCTCAAGTCCATACTTGAGGATTAGCTCTACCAAATGGTAATTTGTCTAAGGCTCAGGACTCTGTCTTACCCTCTTATGCACCACAGCGTCTATATGGTTCCTTGAATGTAATAAGCTTTTTTTACTATAATTTTTTTCATCGAAAGCAAGTGTATTAGAGAAGTAAAGAAACAAAAGAATGGCTGCCGTGTAGACAGAGCAGCCTGAATATAATAAGCTTTTATATTTGTTGAATCAAACTGGCTGGCAGTAGCAGAGTTTACAGTAATGGAAAGGTTAAGAAGAGGAAGGAGTGCTGAAGCACTAATTAATTTTTCAAGAAAAACAAGATTTCTCTGTCATATTGGACTTCTATTGACAAGCAAAAAATACTAATTTTTCTACTAAAGTGAAAATATTAGTTTATCATTTGGTTTATTGATTCCGAGCACACATGTAGTATCCTCAGTGCACTGAAGATACCGACAGTATACATTCTGTGTACTTTCTGAACAAAAAAATTAAAAATACTAGGAATTGGTATGGGAAAATAGATAAAATTCACGAATAGTATAAGTAATACCTTTTCTCTCTTTTCTTGTTGTTTTGTTTTGTTTTTGATACGGAGTCTCACTCTGTTGCCCAGGCTGGAGTGCAGTGGCACCATCTTGGCTCACTGCAACCTCTGCTTCCTGGATTCAAACGATTCTCCTACTGCAGCCTCCTGCGTAGCTGGGATTACAGGCAAGTGCCACCACACCTGGCTAATTTTTTTTGTATTTTTAGTAGAGACGGAGTTTCACCATGTTGGCCAGGCTGGTCTTGAACTACTGACCTCAAATGATCCACCCGCCTTGGCCTCCCAAAGTGCTGGGATTACAGGTGTGAGCTACTGCACCTGGCCAATAATACCTTTTCAATGTGAGTTTGATGGGAAATACTATGACTATAATGCCTTATTTACAAGTATGAGCATTTTCATTTTTTTGAAAGTAGTTGACAGTACTTAAAAGAACTTTCTTTGTCCATGTTGATTTCTGGAAAACAACATTTTAAAAATCAGCCTAAATAGGGTTTCTCAAGATTGTTCTTTCCTCTTTCCATTGCATTTAGCTATTTTTCATTCAGTCAAAAGATACTTTTAGGCATCTATTACATGCCAGGTCTGTACTACGTATTAGGTAATGGTTAGAAAACAGACAAAAAGATGCAGTTCTTGTCCTCATGAAAACAACATCCTACTAGAGGAGGTAGTCATTAATCAAATAATCACACAAATAAATGTGAACTTGCAACTATGATAAGATCAATAAGTTATGTGAATAAAGTTACATACAAAGTATATGTAGAGCATGTTATATAAAGTTACTATATATGCTATGATGCCATATAAAGTTACGTATAAACTTGCAACTATGGTAAGTGCTGCAAATATAAGTAGGATGGGCATCTATGATTAGGATACCACCCTGATCAGGGAGTCTGGGGAAGGCATCCCTGAAGAAATGGTCATTGAGCTGAGCTGTAAAGGATGAGTAGGAGTGAATTAGGCAGCTAGGGGTAGGAGAACATGCCATACAGAAGGAATAACGTCTGCAAATCCTGTGGCTGCAGGAAGCGTGGTACCTACTGGGACCTGAAGGAAGCCCTGAGTACAGGAAGATCAGAGTTGGAGGAAGGAGGAGGGGTATAGCAGATGAAGACAGGTGGTGCAGGCCAGCTACTGCTTTAGTTCATTTCATACTGCTGCAACTATATCACAGACTGGGCAATTTATAATGAATAGAAATTTATCTGGCTCACGGTTCTGGAGGCTAGGTCCATGGTGCCAACATCACACAAGGGTCTCTGTGCTGTCATTTCATGATGGGAGGTGGAGGGGCAAAAGAGGGTGAGATCAAGGGAGCAAGTGGAGGCTGAACTCACTTTTATTTATTTATTTATTTATTTATTTATTTATTTATTTATTTTGAGATGGATTCTCGCTCTGTCACCCAGGATGCAGTACAGTGGCACCATCTTGGCTCACTGCCACCTCCGCCTCCTGGGTTCAAGCGATTCTCCTGCTTCACCCTTCTGAGTAGCTGGGATTGCAGGCATGTGCCACCACGCCCAGCTAATTTTTTGTATTTTTAGTAGAGATGGCATTTCACAGTGTTAGCCAGGATGGTCTCAATCTCCTGACTTTGTGATCCACCCGCCTCGGCCTCCCAAAGTGCTGAGATTACAGGTGTGAGCCACCACGCAGCCCCCAACTCACTTTTGTAATAAATCCACTTATGATAACTAACACACTCCTGCGATAACAACATTTAGTCATTTTTATTCACCTCTTACTAGGCCCCATCTTCCAACACTGTTGCATTGGGGATTAAGCTTCTGGCACATGAACTTTAGGGAATGCATTTAAACCATAGTAGATATCAAGAGCAAGATATTAGGGCCTTGTAGGTCTCAGTAATGATAGTTATCTTTATCCCAGAACCATGAAAAACCATTAAGATGCAAGGTTCTGCAGAAGGATGAGCTCAAAAAACAAAATACAGAAGTCCTTGTCTCTAAATTCCAGAGAATTATACAGCACACCACTCCCTTTTACTGGGTTTTTATTTATTTATTTTTTACATACGAGGTCTTGCTCTGTTACTCAGATTGGAGAGCAGTGTGACCATGGCCCACAAGAAATCCTCCTGCCTCAGCTTCCGAAGGAGCTAGGACTACAGGCACGTGCCCCCACACCTGACTGATTTTTAAAATATTTTTTTGGAGAGATAGGGTCTCACTATGTTACCCAGGCTGGTCTCGAACTCCTGACCTCAAGGAATCCTCTCACCTTGGGCTCCCAAAGTGTTAGGATTACAGGTATGAGCCACTGTGCCTGGCCTGGGGTTTGCTTTTTGTTTGTTTGTTGTTTTTTGAGATGAAGTCTCACTCTGTTGCCCAGGCTGGAGTGCAGTGGCATGATCTCGGCTCACTGCAGCCTCTGCCTCCAGGGTTCAAGCAATTCTCCTGCCTCAGCCTCCTGAGTAGCTGGGACTACAGGTGTGCACCGCCACAACCGGCTAATTTTTGTATTTTTAGTAGAGATAGGGTTTCACCATGTTGGCCAGGATGGTCTTGATCTCCTGACCTCATGATCCGCCCACCTCAACCTCCCAAAGTGCTGGGATTACAAGCATGAGCCACTGCACCCGGCCCTGGGTTTTTAATGTCATATTCATTTCACCATTTCTTACTACAATGTACTGTCTTTTTTATTTTTATTTGTTTATTTTATTATTACTATTTTTTGAGACAGAGTCTCGCTCTGTCGCCCGGGCTGGAGTGCAGTGGTGCAATCTCAGCTCACTGCAACTTCCGCCTCCTATGTTCAAGTGATTCTCCTGCCTCACTCAGCTTCCTGAGTAGCTGGGATTACAGGCATGTGCCACCACGCTTGGCTAATTTTTGTATTTTGGGCAGAGATGGGTTTTACCACGTTGGCCAGGCTGGTCTCAAACTCCTGACCACAAGTGATCTACCCACCTCGGCCTCCCAAAGTGCTGGGATTACAGGCGTGAGCTACCTTGCCCGGCCTACTGTCCTTTTGTAACCTCCCCAAAACCTGTACTGTCAGCATAAAGTCAATCATGAGGCATGTTCTTCTGCCATTCTAATGTTCCTAAGAGTCACAGAATAATTAGAAAACAGTCTAAATGTGGAAAAAAAATATTCAAAAGAGAAGAGACCTTCCCTAAAAATCCAAACTTTTGGCCCAATAATAAAATGTAAAAAAAAAAAAAAAAAGAAAAGAGAGAGACCTTGCAGTCTATAAGGTAATTGATAGATTTATTTGTCTGAATTCATTTGAAGTCAAAGCATCTTATATGTGTGCAGGGAAGTTTGCATAATAGGAAATGGTAAGAGGACAAAAGTTTAATTTTCCTTTAGTCAAAGTAAATGGGATATATATCTGTCATATACCTACTGCCTGTGCTCTGCTGTGCTGTTAGGTGCTGTACAAACATTTAGCAATTAATACATAGGTATTAACTTTTGTTAATAGGCATTATTACTGGAAGTAGGTACTATCGTTACTTTATAGTGGAGGAAACCAAACAGGGGATCTACTAACAGAATTCAAGGCCAGCCCTATCTGACTTGAAAGTTCATGATCTTTCTATGCATTCACATTTACTTTGTTTATTATAATTTACAGACTGCAGTTCCTTCGAAAGAAATACAGAATTATGGGGAGATTCCTGAGATGTCAGTCAGTTATGCAAAGGAAGTCACAGCAGAGGGTGTGGAGAGGCCAGAAATTGTCTCAACTTGGTCTTCGGCGGGCATCTCCTGGAGGAGTAAAGCATCTCGGGAGAACTGTGAGATGCCTGACATGGAGCAAAGTGCTGAAAGCTTACAACCTGTTCAAGAGGACATGGCTTTAAATGAAATCTTGAAGAAATTAAAACATACTAACAGAAAGCAGGAGGCGCGAATCCAAGAACTCCAGTGTAGTAACCTGTATTTAGAGAAGAGAGTTAAAGAACTACAGATGAAGACTACCAAACAGAAAGTGTTCATTGATGTCATCGATAAGCTAAAGGAGAATGTTGAAGAATTAATTGAAGACAAATACAAAATAATCCTAGAGAAAAATGATACTAAAAAGACATTGCAGAATTTGCAAGAGATTTTAGCTAACACCCAAAAACAAATTCAGGAATCCAGGAATGACAAGGAAATGTTACAGCTTCAATTTAAGAAGATCAAGGCTAATTATGTGCGTTTACAGGAAAGATACATGACTGAAATGCAACAAAAAAATAAATCTGTAAGTCAGTATTTAGAGATGGACAAAACCTTAAGCAAGAAAGAGGAAGAGGTCAAGAGACTACAACAACTCAGAAAAGAGCAGGAAAAGGTCACAGCTTCTGCTCTGGACTTGTTGAAACGGGAAAAAGAGACCCAAGAGCAAGAGTTCTTGTCTTTACAGGAGGAATTCCGGAAACGTGACAAGGCAAACCTGGAAGAAAGGCAGAAACTGAAATCTCGACTTGAGAAATTGCTCACTCAGGTTAAAAATTTGCAATTTATGTCTGAAAATGAAAGAGCTAAGAATATAAAACTTCAGCAGCAAATCAACGAAGTAAAAAATGAGAATAAAAAACTTAAACAGCAGGTTGCAAGGAGTGAAGAGCAAAATTATGTCCCTAAATCTGAGACAGCTCAGTTAAAGGAGCAATTAGAGGAAGTCATGAAGTCAGATATTACCAAGGTATTGATACACATTCTAAATCTCTAATGCAGATTTTCAAGAGTTTCTAGTGGTCTGGTGATGCATATTTAGATGTGGCACTTACTTATATTTGTTTGCAGAAATAATTATTAAGGAAAGAAACAGATCTCGGCACTTTGGGAGGCTGAAGCAGGAAGATCTCTTGAGGCTTGGAGTTTGACACCAGCTTAGGCAGCATAGTGAGACCCCATCTCTACAAAACATTTTTTATATCAGCCAATCTGCCATGCATGGTGATGTGCGCCTGTAGTCCTATCTATTCGGGAGGCTGAGACGGGCGAATTGCATGAACTCAGGAGTTTGAAGCTGCAATGAGCTATGACTGTGCCAGTGCACTCCAGCTTGGGTGACAGAGCAAGATTCTGTCTCAAAAAAAAAAAAAAAGAAGAAGAAAGAAAAACAAAAAACAGATATGGAAAGGAAAATACACCACAAGTTTGGAGAAGTTTCTTTTGGTTCATGAGTGTTCAAAGAACAGCTATTCCTGCCTTCTTGTGATTATTTTGGTAGAGGTGGCAGTTAACCTGGGAATTTTGTGGGTACTCATTGCCAGTAATCAACAGCATCTCCCAGCAGTTACCTTTTTTTTTTTTTTTTTTTTTGAGACAGTATTGCTCTGTTGCCCAGGCTATAGTGCAGTGACGCTGTCGTGGCTCACTGCAACCTCTGCCTCACCAGGTTCAAGTGATTCTCTTGCCTCAGCCTCCCGAGTAACTGGGATTACAGGCATGCGCCACCATGCCCTGCTAATTTTGTATTTTTAGTAGAGATGGGGTTTCACCAAGTTGACCAGGCTTGTCTCAAATTCATGACCTCAAGTGATCCACCTGCCTCAGCCTCTCAAAGTGCTGGAATTACAGGTGTGAGCCACCATGTCCAGCGCCAGGGTTCCTTTGAGAAAAGATTTTCTAAGTCATCTCTCAATCCTATTCATCAACAAAACAAAATAATACAATTGCATGTTTGGTTTACAAGGCAAAACAAACCTATATCATATGCTAGTTTTATGCATTTAAGAACAGCATCAGAACCATATCAATATGTTTGGAGAAGCTGTAATCCTTTATTATATGTAGTTCAAAAGGCTTTTTTTGGCAGCCAAGAACCTGGAAACACACTGCAGAAGTGATAATTTTCACAAGACAGAGCACATTTATTTCCGTTGTGTAGGCCTGTCTTAAAGTATATATAGTAAACTCTTATTAACTGATTACTTAGAAAGAAGGCAAATCTGAACTAGAAAAATGTGTAAGTTAATTTTTTGTATTTGTTTTATTTATTTATTTATTTAGACAGACTCTCACTCTGTTGCCCACTCTGGAGTGCAGTGGTGCGATCCCCTCTCACTGTAACCTCTGCCTCCCAGGTTCAAGCGATTCTCCTACCTCAGCCTCCCGAGTAGCTGGGATTATAGGTACACACCACCACGCCCAGATAACTTTTTTTTGTAGGTTTGGTAGAGACAGCGTTTCACCATGTTGGCCAGCCTGGTCTCGAACTCCCAATCTCAGGTGATCCACCCTCCTCGGCCTCCCAAAGTGCTAGGATTACAAGCGTGAGCCACTACACCCGGCCTACTTTTGTATTTGTTTTAACAACTTGAACTGAGCTAATGTTACCTTAAGATGTCGTTAGTGGACCCTCTTTTATGAATCTGTAATCATTTTAATTTTTCTTTACAAGTAAATGATTTTACTGTTTTTAAGGATTCTTAGGAAAATATTCTTTTCCTAAATTAAAAAAAAATTCTAAGATCTAAGAAAAAAGGATTATCTAAGCTAGTGATTTTCAAACTTGAACATTCTTCAAAATTCCCTGAAACGCTTGTTAAAACACATATTGCTGGCCCTACCCTAGAGTTTCTGATTCAGTAATTCTGGGGTGGGGCCTGAGAAGGTGCATTTCTAGCAAGATCCCAGCTGTTGATGCTGCTGGTCCTGGAGTCACCCTTTGAGAACCACTGACCTAAGCCATCTTAACTGGAGCTCCTAACCAAATCATGATGCATTTTGAATGGGTAAGCTCTAAATGAGTTAGTTTAATTGTACAGAAATTTAGCATGGTATATCATTTTCTTCTTGAGCCTTTTTTTAAAGTTCCTTATTTTATTTTGATTAATCAATTTCTCTAACACTCTGAATTCATACTTACTCTGCTTATAGTTTTGCTTTTCATGAACTCTAGTTCTGTTTTCTCAAAGTATGGCCTGGGAGTATCTGTGAAGTCAAAAGTATTTTTATAGTAATATTAAGACATTATCGCCTTTTTTAGTCTCATTTTTTCACAAGTGTACCGTGGAGTTTTCCAGAAGCCACACGATGTGTGATGATGTAATTGCTCTCATGGCTGATGGAATGTGTGAAGCAAATATGAGAATCCAGCTATCTTCAATTAAGCCAGCATTAAAAATATTTGGAAAAAATGCAGAACAGTGCCATTCTTTTCACAAATGTTTTGTTTTGAAAAATGTGGTAATTGTTCTATTTAAAAATTGTTATTAGTTGGGCACAGTGGTTCACACTTGCAATCCCAGCACTTGGGAGGTTAAGGCAAGAACAGTACTTGAGCCCAGTAGTTCAACACCAGCCTGGGCAACATGGTGAGACCCCCATCTCTACAAAAAATATGAAAAATTAGCCAAATGTGGTGGCATGCACCTGTGGTTTCAGCTACTGGGGAGGCTGAGGTGGGAGGATTGTGTGAGCCTAGGCATTTGAGGCTGCAGCGAGCCGTGTTCACACTACTGCCCTCCAGCTTGTGTGACAGACTGAGACCCTGGCTCAAAAATAAATAAATAAATAAATTGTTATTTATGTTTATACATAATGGATTTATTGCTACTTTAAAAAAATTAGTAAACAAATATTTTAAAATATTCTCAGTTTTAATTTCTAAAGGGATCCTAAGATCAAGAAGTTTGAGAACTATCAACCAAGGTTTTTAAGAGTGGCATTTTATACAGCATTTTACTTAAAAGATATTTCAGGTTCTTCGTCATTTTTTGACAAATCTGAATTACATGCATGTAGGATACAAAAACGACACATTCTAATCTGCTCCTGGATTGCTCACCTTGTGAAGAAGAGAGCCTGAATCCTGCAGATATAGAAAGATCTTCTCAACTGGCCTCCAAAATGCACAGTCTTCTGGCTCTGATGGTGGGACTTCTCAAGTGCCAGGTAATAAAACATATATTAGATATTTTAGTAGGGGAGGAATAAATAATAGGGTTGGACTAAAAGAGAGGCAATAAAAGGAATTAAGTTGTGGAAGAAGAAAATGAAGAATTGAAGATAAAATACAGACCCCTAAGCCATCCATCCAGCCCTTCTTTGCCCCATGTCTTCTTTCTGCTTATCTTTCTTGAACACCTAATCCTCACAAGTGTACAGAAAGATAAAATGTAATAAGATAAAAAGAACTCCTTTATTAAGTACGTCCCATATTTTAGGAATGCCTTCCCAGAGCAGTAGTCTTGTGCTCTGGTCAGTCTGTGCCTAGTGATTAGTGATTATTCACATTAATGAGCTGTTTGCCCAATCTGAAATACCACTTTTGGTTAGGAGCCGGGGAAGGGCAGTCCAATGAAAAGTGAAGTTGCTGTCAGAGGAGTTCAGATGCTGGCTTATCATTTCCTAGCTGTGTGACTTGACCAAGTAACCTAACCTCCACTTCAGTTTCTTTATCTTTAAGATGGGGAAATGATGCTTCTGTCCTGGGAGCTTATAAACACTGCATTTAATGAAAAAAACAATTAAGGGACATGCACAGCCAGGTGGCTCACGCCTGTAATCCCAGCACTTTGGGAGGCCGAGGCAGGCGGATCACCTGAGGTCAGGAGTTCAAGACCAGCCTAGCCAATATCGTGAAACCCCATCTCTACTAAAAATACAAATATTAGCTGGGCATGGTGGTGGGTGCCTATAATCCCGTCTACTTGGGCGGTTGAGGCAGGAGAATCACTTGAACCCTGGGGGGAGAGGTTGCATGAGCAAAGATCGCGCCACTAAACTCCAGCCTAGGCAAAAGAGCAAAACTCTGGCTCAAAAAAAAAAAAAAATTAAAATTAAAATTAAAAGAATGAAGTCTTTCCGTACTAACCCTTTATTAGATGCCTTCTGATGAGTAATTGAGGAATAGAGTGCAATATGATTTTACCTCTTTTGATTTGCTTACTTATTGAAAGGAGATTTATTTTTGTTTCATATACATGTTTTTTACTTCCTTTTAGCTTTAGTAAAAACTTTTTCATCTAGCTTCTGAAACTCTTATCCTTAGGACGTCACCAATTCTGATGCCGAACATTTCAAAGAGAGTGAGAAGGTTAGTGATATAATGCTGCAAAAATTGAAGAGCCTCCATCTTAAAAAGAAAAATTTAGATAAAGAGGTACTATATTTATTCTTCATCTAAAATGTATATTATTTTTAGCGAAAAAGTAGTTAAAAGGTAGTGAGGAAGTAACTTTTAAAGGTGGAATGATTTAAAAAATTATTTTGGGGGACTAGATTAGTTTTACTGTACCCCTCACTAAAGAGAGAAAATGTTCAACATTTGACTTGTTTTATTGCTTGTCTATACTGGAAAACCTACAAAAAATTTAGTATGATAATTTTTTTCATTTTTGCATGGCACTCCTGATTCCTGAAGGGTCATTTATTTTGATTTTCCTGTAGCGATTTCAAACTTCATCCTTTGGAATAATAGAAACATTTAAAACAATTTTATTTCTCAGGTGGGTGAAGGGTGAGTGCAGAGATTCTTGAATTTTGTTTAGTTACTCTTTTCTTTAATTTTTTTTTTTTTTTTTAGACAGAGTCTTGCTCTGTTGCTCAGGCTGGAGTGCAGCGGCATGATCTTGGCTCACTGCAGCCTCCGCCTCCCAGATTCAAGCTATTCTCCTGCCTCAGCCTCCCAAGTAGCTGGGATTACAGGCGTGTGCCACCACGCCCAGCTAATTTTTGTATTTTTAGTAGAGATGGGGTTTCACCATGTTGGCCAGGCCGAATTTAATGAAATGCGACCATTGAACTCCTGACCTCAGGTGATCCACCTGCCTTAGCCTACCAAAGTGCTGGGATTATGGGCGTGAGCCACCGCACCCGGCCTCAAGTATGCTTTTCTAGGCGTTGCGGAATAGAGATTGAAGGATAAAATGAAGAGAATCAAATAGGGAAGGTGATAACAGGATGTCAAATTGTACCATTTTGAATCTGAGAGGAATGCAGAAATGACAACTTTTTCCGGCTAAGGAATCAAAATATATTCAGACCTGGAATCTTGGATCATAACAAATTCAGTTCTGTAGCACTTCTCTGAACTGATGTCTCGCGGATATCCTGAAGAATCTGTCTGCCTCGTAGCCAGCCTGTAAAGGACAGGACCAAGGTATGAGCACAGCCACGCAGAGAAACAACTGGCATCCACTTCTCTAAACAGCTTTCAAAAATAAGCCCAACTGAGGATATTACAAAAATACAATTTCAGGCTGGGCACAGTTGCTCATGCCTGTAATCCCAGCATTTTGGGAGGCTAAGGCAGGCAGATGGCCTGAGCCCAGGAGTTTGAGATCAGCCTGGGCAACATGGGGAAACTCTGTCTCTACAAAAAATACAAAAATTAGCCAGGCGTGGTGGCACACACCTGTGTCCCAGCTATTCTGGAGGCTGAGGTGCAAGGATCACCTGAGCCCAGAGAGGTTGAAGCAGTGGTGAGGCAAGTCTCAAAACCCTGTCTCAAAACAAACAAACAACAACAACAAAAAGCAAAACAACAAAACAAAAAACCAAAAATACTTCTTTCAGATATTTATGTTCTTTTGGTTAATTTCTATGTAATTACTGAAGTATTGACAGGTGATATGATGTCTGCAGTTTGATTCAGTGAAGGGGGATGGACGGAAGAGGGCAGTGATTGAGGATACAAATGACATTGACCATTAGCTGTTAATTATTGAAGCTGAATGATAGTTACATGGGGTTCATTAAAGTTTCTTCTCTATTTTAAATATTGGAAAATGTTCACAATAAAGAATAAAAAATATTTTGTGCACCACACTTCACTAGTTTGAATATCAGATATTAAAATTATTATTATACTGAAGGAACAAATAAGAAATGATTATAAATTACACCCAGATTTGGCTATTTTTTTTTCTTTAAGAAAAAATTTCAATAGCCTGACTGTAACAACAACTGTCTGTTAGGATAACTCCTTGGAGACTCCAAGACCACCCCCAGGTTTGATGATTAGCTAAAGGACTGTGAGTTGTCCTCATAGCTATGACTTACCACAGCAAAGGATACAACGCAAAATCAGCCAAGGGAAAAGCAACAGGGGCATCGTCTAGAGGAAGCAAAACTCAGGCTTCCAAGAGTCCTCATGGAGTCACACGGGCTGCATTTCATTCCCCCAGCAATGAGTTACAACCACAGGTGTGGGAGTGTCATCTACCAGTCAGGCTTCTTAGAGACCCAGTGCCCGGGGTTTTTATTGGGAGCAGTTCACACAAGCACCCTCTGCCTAGTACGTGCCAAAATTCCAGATCCCTGGAAGGAAAGTAGATGCTCAGCTTAAGTCCCATGCTTTGGGCAAGTAGGTTAAGCACCATAAGCCATTTACATCAGAGAACGGTGGAAAACTTCCCACAGTCCAACTTTCCAAATGCCAGTCACAGGGCAGCCTTGACCGCAGGCCTCTCTAAGCCTCTCAGTCTTGGACCTGCTGTGTGAATTATTTTCCTCACGAGAGCTGTAAAAATATATTTTTTGTATGTTTTTTGAAGACTGTTAGACTGTGCATGGTTTGATTTTTATTTTATTTTATTTTATTATTATTATTATTATTTTTTTTTTTTTTTTTTTTGAGACAGAGTGTCGCTCTGACACCAAGGCTGGAGTGCAATGGCGCCATCTTGGCTCACTGCAACCTCTGCCTCCTCGGTTCAAGCAATTCTCCTGCCTCAGTCTCCTGAGTAGCTGGGATTACAGGTGCCCACCACTATGCCCGGCTAATTTTGGTATTTTTTAGTAGAGACAGGGTTTCACCATGTTAGTCAGGCTGGTCTTGAACTCCTGACCTCAGGTGATCCACCCGCCTCGGCCTCCCAAAGTGCTGGTATTATAGATGTGAGCCACCACGCCCGGCCCGGTTTGATTATTTTATTATAAATATTAGAGTGTAGTTGTATTTCCTCTCTAAAATACAGAATGTTTTCCTTTTCTTAGCTACTGAAACATAAAGATAGAATCACAACCTTTAGAGATTTAATTGCTAAGGAAAAAGCATTTCAAGATCATGCTATTAAGGTGAGCTTAATATTTACTATGTACTATCTTTAACATAAAAATATACATTTTCAGATATTTATGCTCTTTTGGTAAATTTGTTGAAGTCCTTCTAGTTCTAAGTTCTACACTTTTATTATTTCAGCCACTGATAATCTCTTTGATTTTTAAACCAATAAGTATTTATTGTCAAGTATTCCAAGGAGTATGAAATGATTGAAAGTGAGAACAAATATATTTAACCTCAGGTCACAGACTGTGATTCAGATGAAGCCAAGAGTATCAGAGATGTACCTACCTTTCTGGGAGCCAAACTGGATAAGTACCACAGTCTAAATGAGGAGCTTGATTTCTTGGTAAGAAAGACCTTTTGTTACCTTGCTATTATTTTTATACACAACATTATTTTACTAACAAGTTTAAGAAATTGTCCTTCAAAAAACTGGCTTATTAAAATGGTCACATACTGACATCATGGCATTATTATTTACCCACAAGAATATAGAATTTAAGTTTGCATTTTTGGGTTTTGAAATTTTAAATATTGTCCCGCCTCAGCCGGGCGCGGTGGCTCAAGCCTGTAATCCCAGCACTTTGGGAGGCTGAGACGGGCGGATCACGAGGTCAGGAGATCGAGACCATCCTGGCTAACACGGTGAAACCCCGTCTCTACTTAAAATACAAAAAAATTAGCCGGGCGAGGTGGCGGCGCCTGTAGTCCCAGCTACTCGGGAGGCTGAGGCAGGAGAATGGCGCGAACCCGGGAGGCGGAGCTTGCAGTGAGCGGAGATCGCGCCACTGCACTCCAGCCTGGGCGACAGAGCGAGACTCTGTCTCAAAAAAAAAAAATTAAAAAAATAAATAAATAAATATTGTCCCGCCTCGTTTCTGTTAAGACTAATCAGATTTATCTCCTTCCAAATGCAGAAATTAAAAGAAAAAGTGCTGTTTTTTCATAGTAGATGAAGTACACTAATACTGTTGCATATGCTACAGTAATAGCTGTGTACAACAACCATGGTTAAGGTGTGCTTTAGGCAATAACACTCATAATGTACTTTAGATGGTATTGTAAAGATAAAGGCAGATAAAATAGGAAAAATATGTTAAAAGAAAATGAAAATGTGATCTTAGAATCTAGATAGTTATAGAGCAATTTCGGAACTCAGTTGGATCTCACTAAAATGAAAACGTCTAATTAACATAAGGAATTTTTAGAGGAGTTAATTAGATAAGTCTACCATCATATTTTTTAAATGGTTCAAAGCAGCATTCTATACCAAATTCATTACATACAACTCACCTTTAATAGAAAAGAAACTGTCTAATAACATGAAGTTTCAAAGCTTTCCTCTTTTCTAATTTTTTTTTTTTTCCATTTAAGAAGTAATTATTGGCTGGGTGCAGTGGCTCACGCCTGTAATCCCAGCACTTTGGGAGGCCGAGGAAGGTGAATCATGAGGTCAGGAGTTCAAGACCAGCCTGGCCAAGACGGTGAAACCCTATCTCTACTAAAAATACAAAAAATTAGCCGGGTGCGGTGGCAGGCATCTGTAATCCCAGCTACTTGGGAGGCTGAGGCAGGAGAATCGCTTGAACTCAGAGGGCGGAGGTTGCAGTGAGCTGAGATCACACCACTGCACTCTAGCCTAAAAAATAGTAATTATTATTGACTTCTCAGAAAAGATTAAACAAGCTAATCACTAAGGAGCTAGAAAGCGAAACAAAACATAAACCCTGCTACTAAGGAGTCTAGAAAAAAAGATAAGATACATAAATAACTGTTTATCAGGAGGAAGGGGAAAGTTTTTAGAGAAGAGGTACAATGACTGGCATCTAACACAGTGGATACTTGTCTGAGGACTAGAAGAGGTTATTTCTAAGTGCAGGTTATGAAGGAGATGGCAGTTGGGTCTTAAAGACCAGTAAAATTTGGGCATAGGGAACCAAGAGGACAGCATACAATACATTCTGTTGTCCATTAGCAGTACCTATGCTTCAGTCCCTGGTGATACAAAGATGATGATGAGAGTGACCAGTAGTGCTCCCGGCAGTGGGAACTGGAATGAGAACAAGGTCACAAATGGCAGAGTGTCAAACACACCATATCACCTTTAAAATGCACTGTGGGCTTTGCTGTACAAACCCTATCTCAGAGTATCCAAATAATTGATGAGGGAGAGTTCTTTATTGAAGAATGTAAGCTATTAAAAGCTGAAGAAAAGATAAGTTTAGAAAAATTATATTTTGCACTCCTGAATAGATTAAGGAATGTAAGCAGCTATCATAATGGCTGCTAAAACCTTTAGGTTCAAGATTGATAAGGAGTTTTTAATGAATGAGTCATATTGACCAAAATTTGAACCCTCTGATGAATCTCAACCCCACTAATGGTGAGACAGGCAGACCTGTGCCCCTTGACATGGTGCAGAGGAAGTACACAACACCATCTACAAGGCTTCTTACCAAAACTGCTGAATCCAAAAGCTAGCGTATAGACCTAACTACCAGCAGACAGGAACTACAGTGGGTAAAGAAATGTACTTGATCATACCATAATGACAAATCCTGAATGCGGAGGACTCTAATAAATAAATAATTGGCACAAGAGAAGGGAAGGAGAGGGGAATAACTGTTATAGACTAAGAGAGGCTAGAGACTTAAAGGACAAATCAGCCAGAGGCAGTGTATGAAACTCAACCAACCACTATAAAAAGACATTTGTGAGATAATAGAAAATTGAACTCAGCATATTAGATAATATTACAAAATTCTTGTTGATATTGTTAATTTTAATAGATGTGATAGTGGTATCATTGTGTTTTTAAAAGCCCTTCTCTGTTAGTATTACATTTGCTTGTTTGTTTTTAGAGATGGAGCCTCGCTCTGTTGCCAGGCTGAAGTGCAGTGGCACTTCAACCTCTGCCCCCGGGATTCAAGGGATTCTCCTGCCTCAGCCTCCTAAGTAGCTGGGATTACAAGCGCCCACTGCCATGCCCAGCTAATTTTTGTATTTTTAGTAGAGACAGTGTTTTGCCATATTGGCCAGGCTAGTCATGAACTCCTGAGCTCAGGTGATCCACCCACCTCAGCCTCTCAAAGTACTGGGGTTACAGGTGTGAGCCACCACACCCATCCTGTTAGTATTATATTTTGAAAAGTATTTATGAATGAATTAATATGATGACAAGGTTTGCTTTAAAGTACTCCAGGAGAACAAAAAGGTGGCATAGTAGGGGTAGGAGCAGAGTTGGAGAAAGATAAAACAGTAATGGAAAATGTTGGTAATTGTTGAAGTTATGTGATGGAAACATGGAGGTCCATTATGTTATTCTTTAGACTTGCATGAAAGTTTTCAAGATAAAAAGGGTTTTGTTTTTATTGTTTGGAAGTGCAGAATGTACTCCAGAAGATTCACACCTCATTCTCTAAGGAACTCTGGGCCAGCAAGGTGTGGCCGCTGGAGTGCAGGGTGATGCTCATGCTTCCCCTGGCACATCGTCGTGTGCTTCCCTCATGTCCTTCTGACGCCTTGCTGTTGGCTCCTCTTCACAGTTCTGACCCTGCCATCTGCTCCATTTACAGCCTGTCCTCCTCCATCCTGAGACAGGGTCCTTGACTTCAGCTTTGCCTTCCTGCTGGCTCGAGCATCCTGGGTGTTTAACTGTCAAGTGCAAAATGTCTCCTGGTCCAGGAAGACCTTGATACAGTCAGAGATTTGATCACTGGGAACAAGGCAAAAGTCCATTTAATGGTATTGATGTTCAGATTTCAAATAGGCTTATAGTAAGTTCCTCCTAGATCCCATCTTCAGTAAAATAGATACCTTTTAATACAAATGAGATATCCTGTCACTAGTATTATCGAGTAGTTAAAATTTACAAACCAAAATCTGTCCTAAAACATACCACTTCAATATGGCAATCATATATTACATAAAACATTTACCTAATTTATTATTTTGGTAGCCTTTAAAATTAATAGTTTGTTAAATTGTAAAGAAGTCACAAGAATAAGAAAGTAATAGGCAAAGTGGAAAATTACTGCTCTAGGAAAAATTTTCCAAGTGAGCCAAAAGAAAACAATCAAAACCCAGTACCTTGCGGTCCACTTGAACGACAGAAGGTACCTGCCAGTATCTGAATTTGGCACGGTGTTACCTTGAGTATACTTTATAGTTTGCCGGCCTCTCTGCCACTGACCAGCCTCCTGAGGAAGAGACTAGAGTCATCACTAGAACTTGGGTCACACAGGTGGGAAGGCTGTCCTGCCGGATGGAATCTTAAATTCTTAGTTTACATAGATGTCAACTTTACCATCTGTTTTCTTGTTCTCTCAAGCATCCTGGCATTTTACAGTAGTCCTTCTGATACTCTGACCCTCTCCCTCACCTTCCTGGTTCTGATTTTCCTAATTTCCTTTCTAAAGCAAGAGTGGGAAACAATATTTGCACCATAGATCCTTGCTGAAGGATATCACATCAATCTATTTCCTGACCAGCTCTTGGCAAGAGCTTAAGAGCTCTTGTATCTCTGAAGGATAATCTTTGCAGTTCTTTTGTTCCTCTAGTAGTAATCCTCAGTTTAGAAAAAATACATTTTACCTCTTGATGGAATACTTATATGTACACACACACAGCTAAAACATTGGGTTTTAAAATTCTTTTTTGTTCTGTTCCATTTCTTTTTTTATGTTGGTCATAAATTCATTTTACCACTTAGTAAAGAGTCATATCCTGAATCATGTTCATGATCTGAAAGCTGCTGCTTGGAACATGCTATCTCGGCCCTCACAGAATTGCTTTTACTGAGCCGTGCTCTGATGTTAGACCCTCAACAATCCGAGGAAACATCCTTCTCATTTGCTACGGAGACGTGGTTGTTTCACTTGGGTGAGAACTTCCTTAGAGATCTCGGGCGCACTAGGACAAGCTTCTCCTTTAGAAGCAGGTATATTTTCATCACATAAATAATGACAACCAGATTCATCATTATTTATGTAACTGACCAGATTTCCATTTCGTTTTAGCTATGAAGAAGTTCATTAATAAATATGGCACTGGAGTGTAGGTCTTAGTTACCTTCGTATCTGCATGTTGTTCCTCACCTGCTCTATATATTCTGGCTTAATGTTTAGTTTCTGATTGATATTGTATTTGTTTGTTTGTTTTTCGAGACAGAGTCTTGCTCTGTCATCCAGGCTGGAGTGCAGTGGCATGATCTTGGCTCACTGCAACCTCCACCTCCTGGGTTCGAGTGATTCTCCTGCCTCAGCCTCCCAAGTAGCTGAGAATACAGGCATGCACCACCCCACCCGGCTAATTTTTTGGTATTTTTTAGTAGAGACGGGGTTTCACCATGTTAGACAGGCTGGTCTTGAACTCCTGACCTCAGGTGATTCGCCCACCTTGGCCTCCCAAAATGCTGGGATTACAGCCATGAGCCGTCGCGCCCAGCCAGGTTTATATTGTATTGTATGTACACAACCTCAAAACCTTTATGTGGAGAATTGGAAACTCAATCAGTCAATTTTCTTCCCATATCTCAATCTGCAAGCCTATTAATAATGATGGCTGATTTATCCACTGTTCATGGTGAATGTTATGTGTACCTTGACATACTTTCCCTCTAAGTTGACACTACCAGAATGTAAGACAACCCTATATGAGGAAAGTGTGTTAATGCAAGTAAAAGCCTCTTAGCAAACCTTGAATTACAACCTAGATAGAGCTAAATACCCTGGCTTCACCATATAGCCAGGTCACCTGCACCTCAAATCATGGAGGGCCTCAGTGAACCTCATAAAAGGTGTGTGGTAGCAGGATAATGGCACCCCCAAAAATTCCACACCATAGTCCCCAGAACATGGCAGAATGGACTTTGCAGATGTGATTAAATCAAGGGCCTTGAGATTCAGGGGTAGATTATCCTGGATTGTCAGGGTGGGTCCAATGTAATCATGAGTTCTTAAAAGTAGAGGACCTTTCCCAGACATGTCAGAGGGAGATATGACTACTAAAGAATATTCAAAGCTATAACACTTGCTGGCTCTGAAGATGAAGAGAGGGGACCTAAGCCAAAGATGTGGGCAGTGTTTAGAAGCTGGAAAGTCTCCCCTAAGGCCTCCAGAAAGGAGCACAGCCCTGTTGACACTTTGACTTTAGCCCAGTGAGACCTATGCCAGACTTCCCACCTACAGAACTATAAGATAATCACTTTGTGTTGTGTGAAGTCACTAAGTTTGTGGTAATTTGTTAGAGCAGCAACAGAAAGTGAATACAAGATGTATTGACCTCAGTTTTTTAGTGATTTGGATTTCACTGCCTCATAATACATTGAAGCAAATTAATATATTATTAACTTGGAACTGTGTCCACGAATTTGGGATACAGAGAGGAGCAAACCCAGGATATGTTTGGAGGGCTCATGACTGAGCAGTCTTACCTGGACCGAGTGAACCTCATCTTGGCTTCTCTGCCTCTCGCTGGCTGTCATCCATGCTGCCCAGGGAGCAGCTCTCCAAGAGGACTTCCTCCTCTGCTATGTCAAATGTCTGTTGCTGTGAACATGACCCAACATGGGTGTCCAGCCTCTGCCTAGCTCACCCCTGCCCTTAGAGCCTGCATCTTCAAGGCAGTCAGTGAGGCCCATCACAACTTCTGTGGGTCTGTGTCTGCGCTCTGTGCTGCAGCACACAGGGGCAGGCCACTCAGGAAAGGAGGTGCTGAAGAGGTGGGAGAGATACTTAACATCATTAAGATGTAAATTAGGCCGGACAAGGTGGCTCACACCTGTAATCTCAGCACTTTGGGAGGCCGAGGTGGGTGGATCACCTGAGGTCAGGAGTTTGAGACCACCCTGACCAAGATGGTGAAACCCCATCTCTACTAAAAAATACAAAATTAACTGGGCATGGTGGCACATGCCTGTAATCCCAGCTACTTGGGAGGCCAAAGCAGGAGAATCGCTTGAACCTGGGAGGTGGAGGTTGCAGTGAGCCGAGATCATGCCACTGCACTCCAGCCTGGGCAGCAAGAGCGAAACTCCATCTCAAAAAGAAAAAAAAAAAAAAAGATGCAAATTAAAACCACAAAGAATACCACTGCACCCCTTTTAGAATGTCTAAAATTAAAAAGACTGACCGTACCAAGGCTTGGAGAGAATGTGGAGCAAATACAACTCTCATTCGCTGCTGGTTGGGATGTAAAATGGTCCAACCATTTTGGAAAACATTTTGGCAATAGCTTTAAAAGTTAAACACACACCTACCATTATTCTACTGCTAGTTTTCTTTTTTTTTTTTTTTTGGTTGTCGTTTTTAAGAGACAGGGTATCTCTCTCTCACCCAGGCTGAAGTGTAGTAGCGCAATCCTGGCTCACTGCAGCCTCCCACCTCAGCCTCCAGAATATCTGGGACTACAGGTGTACATCACCAGCCCTAGCTAATTAAAAAAACTTTTTTTTTTTTTTGTAGAGCTGGAGTCTTGCTTTGTTGCCTAGGCCAGCCTCAAACTCCTGAGCTCAAGCAATCCTCCCGCCTCCGTCTCCCAAAGCACTAGGATTATAGGCATGAGACACTGTGCCTGGCCTACTCCCAGATATTTACCCAAGAGAAATGAAAGCTTATGTTCATACAAATATGTATGAGGTCTTTGTAGCTTTATTTATAATAAACAGCCCAAATCAGAAAGCAACCCAAATGTCTGTCTACAGGTGAATGGGTAAATCCATTGTATATATTCATTCAGTGAAAATACTACTCAGTCATAAAAAAAGGATGAACTACTGAAACACATGCAACATAGAAGAACCTCAAAATAAATATACCAAGTGAAAAGAACTAGACAAAAAAAGAGTAAATACCATTTGGTTCCATTATATAACATTCTAGAATATACAAAGTAATCTATGATGACAGAAAGCGGATCAGTGGTTGCCTGGGACTGGCAGAGTGTGTGGTGGTCAAGGAAGGCAGATGGGCAGGAGGGAGGGGTTGCTGAGTGGCAAGAGGAAACTTCGGTTGTGGAGGGTGCTGGGTAGGCTCATTATCTTGATGATGGTGATGGTTTTGGAAGCATATTTGATATATATATATATATATATATATATATATAAAAACTTACCTAACTGCAGCCTGGCCAACATGGTGAAACCCCGCCTCTACTAAAAATATGAAAATTAGCCAGGTGTGGTGGCGTGCACCTGTGGTCCCTGCTACTAGGGAGGCTGAGGCAGGAGAATCACTTGAAGCCTGGAGGCAGAGGTTGCAGTGAGCAGAGATTGCGCCACTGCACTCCAGCCTGGGTGACAAAGCGATACTCCATCTCAAAAACAAAAACAAACAACAACAACAACAACAAAACCTTACAAAACCGTACACCTTAAATATGTGTTATTAATCATATGTCACTTACACCCTTGTAGCAGTTAAAATTTGTACTTTAGCAGACACTTACAATGTTGTATTTCTTTTCATGATACTCTAAAAACCCGGCTTCTCCAGAGCAATTCCTTTATCTCTAAAATAAATATTATTCTGTAAGGAAGCTTTTGCTATTCTTTCTTTAATCTGAGGCTAGCAAATTTTTTAAAAATCAATCTGCAGACTTAAAAGGGTTGTTATTTTGATCTTGAGAGCTATTAAATAATTCAAAGTGTGCCATGAAATCTATGATGAAAAATAGAAACTGAGAAGTAATTCCACATTGCTTCAGTCAAGTGTCATGAAGCAGAGTGGAACACCCCCTCCAGGACGTAGTGAGGAGATGCAATGAAAAGTGTTAATAGCTGAGAAATATGGATTCTAGCATTTTCTACTTCAAAAATCTTTTAAATTATCTTCACTTTGGTTCCAACTGTTAAATTGAAGTAATAACAACTGGATTAAGTACCTTAAATAATGTATGTTGTTAGAGAAGTGGGACCACTGATTTGATATTGTCCTCATTACTTTATTCATATAAGAGAAAGTAAGTTGCTGTTTCTGCTGCAAATTTGCTCTGTTATCGATTCCTCTAGGGTTCTTCACTACAGACACATAAGTGTATTTAAAACATTAGGCCGGGCGTGGTGGCTCACGCCTGTAATCTCAGCACTTTGAGAGGCCGAGGGGTGTGGATCACCTGAGCTCAGGAGTTCAAGACCAGCCTGAACGTGGTGAAACCCCATCTCTACTAAAAATACAAAAATTAGCTGGGCATGGTGGCGCACACCTGTAATCCTGTCTACTCAGGAGGCAAGAGAGTTGCTGGGAGGTAGAGGTTGCAGTGAGCTGAGATAGCACCACTGTACTCCAGCCTGGGCAACAGAGTGAGACTTCATCTCAAATGAATAAATAAAATAAAAAATAAAACATTAGATGATTAAAAGTCATCTAACATTGTTATTTCATGTTTATAGTTTTTCTTCTATAGCTGCTTTGAAAATTAAGGTAACTGCTAGGGAAACTTGTGAATACCATTTCCTGATAATTAATTTTAGATGTCACATAATTTTTCATTTTTAATGGCTTTCTTGCAAATAAAAATTGGACCACAGGTCAGAAAATGGAATACATTAAGCTGAACCTTTTTAAAAACTTGCAGTCATTTATGCAAGGGAGAGTATTTCTCAAACCTGAAAACATCAGTGCTTTACTTCATGTAGAGTCAAATATGCCTGTGCATTGGCTATATAAGGAAAGATGATAAGGGGCTGATAAATATTTGTGTGTACCAATAGGTGTTCAGTTGTTTGCAATGCTGTTTTATAGTATAAAGAGAAAAGGTAAAACCCCATTATAATTTTTGTTTACCTGTTCTAAGTGCAGTCTAACCATTATCTGGTTCATAGCCTCTCATGCTTCACCTATGGTTTAGAAGAATATTGGAATAAAGTATTGTTCACTTTTCTTGTTTGTTCTTGGCATCCATATATAGCTTTCATGGCAGGTTCCAGGTTAGTGTTTTTACTGATGTTTCTCCATAGATCACAAAACTGGGATGTCTCCTAGAGTCAAAAGAAAGCCACTGCAACAGACTCATTGAAGAAAATGACAAGTATCAAAGACATTTAGGCAGCTTAATAAAGAAGGTACACTTTTTTTTTCCTTTGTTTTTTGAGATAAGATCTCACTCTGTCACCCAGGCTGAAGTACAGTGCAGTGCTAACTACAGCCTCAATCCCCTGGGCTCAAGCAAGCCTCCTACCTCAGTCTCTTTAGTAGCTGGGATTATAGGCATGTGCCACCACTCCTGGCCAATTTTTAAAATTTTTTTGTAGAGATGTGGCCTCACTATGTTGCATAGGCTGTTCTCAACCAACCTCCTGGTCTCAAGCAATCCTTCTGCCTCGGCCTCCCAAAGTCCTGGGATTGCAGACCTGAGACACTGCTCCTGGCCTGGTACAAATTGTCTTACAGAAATATTTGTGCCTTTGAAAAACTATGCCAGATATTAATAGGATTTTAGAGCTAAAAAGGGTCTATGGGATGATGTAGCACATTTATATTAATCCCTTTTACTTCATAATGACATTATAAAACACCCCCATTATCCTTTTAGCTGAAAACTATCAAAGATTGTTGTGTGCGTCTCTCCATTCTGCTGTTGGCAATTTAAAATCTTAGTATTGCTACTTCGCTTTCAGGATAATTCTAAATCTTGCCAACTTAGTGTTCTAGTTTACCTTATTAAAACTGCATTAACTTTAACCAAATGAACTACAACCCTTAGTTGATGCATATAGTGCTTATTTGGAAGACAACTGGATTATAGTTGACTCACTACTGTTGTCCATTTTTTGGCACTTCACGTTTCCTTCATAATGAATAGGCATGTTATAATTATTTTTTTTTCATATTCCTGATTTCAAAATGTAAGGAATCTGTTTTGCCTATTGTGAAAGTTTCATTAATAGTCAAATAATTAAATTTCAATTTGTAGTAATAAAAAAGGAAAAAATAAAAATTCTGAATGAAAAATAATTGGTTTAGCTTATTTTTTTCAAGGTTACATCGTATGAAGAAATCATTGCATGTGCTGACCAAAGGCTCGCAATATCCCACTCCCAGATTGCACAGTAAGTTGAAAAAATGAATCCTTAATTTTGTGAATATTTACTAATACCTTAGCCTTTGGATTCTAAATTCTTTTTTTCAGACTCCTAGAAAGAAGAAAAATGTGCAGTTTTATGAATTAAGTTCATTCTTTATTAATAGAGGTAGACTGCTTAATGTCTGGACTACTTCAACAGTTAAGCAACCAGATTTTCATCTTCCTTTCTCAGAGCTCCCCTTGATTTAAAGGGTTGATGAAGGAATTAATAAGAAACATTCAACAATTTTAGAGGATATTTTCATAGTATTCAAGTAAAATCTTGCAGTGCTTAGAAATTACTCACAAAAGGATATTGAATGCACACCAAATTAAACATATTCATACATATATCAATAAGGAAATAAATTATCTCATGAGAATGGGATTCAGCATGAAACACTGCAAAATTTGTGTTCCTAAACTCTGCATAGTTCTTATTTGTTCATTATACTCGTTTCTAATATGCTGCTTCTTCCATCCTTCCCCCAATTTCATTTAGGCTGTGCCGGCTATCACTGGAGCTTAACAAAAGGTCTAATTTTATAGAGACAGATCCCCCCAAATATGAGCTTTCTATAAGCCTGCCTCACCCAAAATAATTTAAAGTGCATGCATTTGTATCTTAGAAAGTTTGCTTTTGGTTTTCACAATTGTTATAAGCAGAACAAATGTCAAAAAAGTTTCCCATTTTTTCAAACTAATGCAGGCAAGTTTTAAATTTGAAGAGGGGAGAGGATGTTGTATACTCAGGAAATGTAAAACTTGATTCCTCTTCAGCTTATAACCACGGAAATTCAGCCAGTGCTCAATCATCATAGGCTAATGAAATATCAAAATTTAAAAACTAAAATTTTTAAAATAGTATCAGACTATCATTTTGGTCTTACTGCTTTGCCTCAGTTATTTTTATTTTTTAATTTTATTTTTTATTTATTTTCTTTCCATAGGTTGTTGGGGTATAGGTGATATTTGGTTAGATAAGTTCTTTAGTGGTGATTTGTGAGATTTTGTTGCACCCATCACCCAATCAGTATACACTGCACCATATTTGTAGTCTTTTATCCCTCGTCCTCCTTCCACCCTTCCTCCCAAGTCCCCAGAGTCCCTTATATGATTCTTATGGCTTTGCGTCCTCATAGCTTAGCTCCCACATATCAGTGAGAACATACGATGTTTGGTTTTCCATTCCTGAGTCCTTCACTTAGAATAATAGTCTCCAGTCTCATCCAGGTCACTGCAAATACCATTAATTCATTCCTTTTTATGGCTGAGTAGTACTCCATCATATAGATGTGTGCGTGTATACATATATATAATAAAAGTTTCTTTATCCACTCGTTGATTGATGGCATTTGAGTTGGTCTCACAATTTTGCACTTGTGAGTTGTGCTGCTGTAAACATGAGTGTGCAAGTATCTTTTTCATACAATGACTTCTTTTCTTCTGAGTAGATACCCAGTAGTAGGATTGCTGGATCAAATGGTAGTTCTACTTTTAGCTCTTTAAGGATTCATCTCCACACTGTTTTCTGTGATGGCTTTTTACATTCTAGTTTACATTCCCACCAGCAGTGTAGAAGTGTTCCCTGATCATCGCATCCATGCCAACATCTACTGTTTTTTTATTTTCTTATTATGGCTGTTCTTGCAGGAGTAAGGTGGTATTGCATTATAGTTTTGATTTGCATTTCCCTGATCATTAGTGATGTTGAGCATCTTTTCATATGTTTGTTGGCCATTTGTATATCTTCTTTTGAGAATTTTCTATTCATGTCGTTAGCCCACTTTTTGATGGGATTGTTTATTTTTTTCTTACTGATTTGTTTGAGTTCCTTGTAGATTCTGGATATTTGTCCTGTGTCAGATGTATAGAGTGTGAAGATTTTCTCCCACTCTGTGGGTTGTCTGTTGACTCTGCTGACTATTCCTTTTGCCATGCAAAAGCTCTTTAGTTTAATTAAGTCTGAACTATTTATCTTTGTTTTTATTGCATTTGCTTTTGGGTTCTTGGTCATGAAATCCTTGCCTAAGCCAATGTCTAGAAGGGTTTCTCCAATGTTATCTTCTAGAATTTTTACGGTTTCAGCTCTTAGATTTAAGTCCTTAATCCATCTTGAGTTGACTTTTGTAAAAGGTGAGAGATGAAGATCCAGTTTTATTCTCCTAGATGCAGCTAGCCAGTTATCCCAGCACCATGTGTTGAAAAGGGTGTCCTTTCCCCACTTTGTTTTTGTTTGCTTTGTTAAAGATCAGTTGGCTGTTTAAGTATTTGCATTTATTTCTGGGTTCTCTATTCTGTTTCATTGGTCTGTTTGCCTATTTTTATGCAAGTACCATGCTGTTTTGGTGACCATAGCCTTATAGTATAGTTTGAAATCAGGTAGTTTGATGCCTCCAGATTTATTCTTTTTGCTTAGTCTTGCTTTGGCTATGCAGGCTCCTTTTTGGTTCCATATGAATTTTAGAATTGTTTTTTCTAATTCTGTGAAGAATGATGGTAGTGTTTTGATGGGGATTGTATTGAATTTGTAGTTTGCTTTTGGCAGTATGGTCATTTTCATAATATTGATTCTACCCATCCATGAGCATGGGATGTGTTTTCATTTGTTTGTCATCTGCGGTTTCTTTCAGCAGTGTTTTGTAGTTTTCTCTGTAGAGGTCTTTCGACTCCTTGGTTAGGTTTTTTTTTTTTTTTTTTTTTTTTTTTTCTTTTTTTTTTTTTTTTTTTTTCTGCAGCTATTGTAAAAGGGCTTGAGTTCTTGATTTGATTCTCCACTTGGTTGCTGTTGGTGTATAGAAGAGCTACTGATTTGTGTACATGTATTTTGTATCAGGAAACTTTGCTGAATCCTTTCTTTCTTTCTTTTTTTTTTTAGACAGAGTCTCGCTCTGTCGCCCAGGCTGGAGTGCAGTGGTGCCATCTCAGCTCACTGCAAGCCCCGCCTCCCAGGTTCACGCTATTTTCCTGCCTCAGCCTCCTGAGTAGCTGGGACTACAGGCACCCACCACCATGCCTGGCTAATTTTTTGTATTATTTTAATAGAGACAGGGTTTTACCTTGTTAACCAGGATGGTCTCGATCTCCTGATCTTGTGATCCACCTGCCTCGGCCTCCCAAAGTGCTGGGATTACAGGTGTGAGCCACTCTGCGCCCGGCAGACCTGCTGAATTCTTTTATCAGTTCTAGGAGCTTTCTGAAGGGGTCATTAGGGTTTTCAAGATAAATGATCATATCATCAGCAAATAGTGACAGTTTGACTTCCTCTTTGCCAATTTGGATGCCCTTTATTTCTTTCTCTCATCTGATTGCTCTGGCTAGGACTTCCAGTACTATGTTGAAGAGGAGTGGTGAGAGTGGGCATCCTTGTCTTGTTACAGTCCTCAGAGGGAATGCTTTCAACTTTTCTGCATTCAGCATTACGTTGGCTGTGGGTTCGTCATAGATGGCTTTTATTACATTGAGGTATGTCCCTTGTATGCCAATTTTGCTGAGAGCTTTCATCATAAAGGATGCTGGATTTTGTCAAATGCTTTTTCTGCATCTATTGAGATGATCACATAATTTTTGTTTTAAATCCTTTTTATGTAATGTATCACATTTATTGACTTGCATATATGAAACCACACCTGCATCCCTGGTGTGAAACCCACTTGATCATAGTGGATTATCTTTTTGATATGTTGTTGGACTCTGTTAGCTAGTATTTTGTTAAGGAGTTTAGCGTCTGTGTTCATCAGGGATATCAGTCTGTAGTTTTCTTTTTTGATTATGTTCCTTCGTGGTTTTGGTATTAGGGTGATACTGGCTTCACAGAATGAATTACGGAGGGTTTTCTCTTTATCTTGTGGAATAGCGTCAAAAGGATTGGTACCAATTCTTCTTTGAATGTCTGGTAGAATTTTACTGTGAATCCATCTGGTCCTGGACTTTTTTTGTCAGTAGTTGTTTAATTACCATTTCAGTCTTGTTGCTTTTTATTGGTCTGTTCAGGGTATCTAATTCTTCATGATTTAAGCTAGGAAGGTTGTATTTTTCCAGGAATTTATCCATCTCTTGTAGGTTTTCTAATTTATGTGTGTAAAGGTGTTCATAGTAGCATTGAATGATCTTTTGTATTTCAGTGGTGTCAGTTGTAATATCTCCTGTTTCATTTCTTAATGAGCTTATTTGGATTTTCTCTCTTCTTTTCTTGGTTAGTCTTGCTAATGGTCTATCAATTTTATTTATCTTTTCAAAGAACCAGCTTTTTGTTTCATTTATCTTTGTATTGTATTTTTTGTTTCAATTTAATTTAGTTCTCTGGTCTTTGTTATTTCCTTTCTTCTGCTAGGTTTGAGTTTAGTTTGTTCTTATTTCTCTACTTCCTTGAGATATGACCTTAGACTGTCAGTTTGTGCTCTTCCCGTCTTTTTGATGTAGGTGCTTAGGGCTATAAACTTTCCTCTTATTCCTGCCGTTGCTGTATGCCAAAGGTTTTGATAGGTTCTATCATTATTGTAGTTCAGTTCAAAGGATTTTTAAATTTTCTTATTGATTTTGTTTTTGACCCAATGCTCATTCAGGAGCAGGTTATTTAATTTACATGTATTTGCATGGTTTTGAAGGTTCCTTTTGGAGTTGATTTCCAGTTTTATTCCACTGTGGTCTGAGAGGGTGCTTGATATAATTTCAATTTTCTTAAATTCATTGAGGCTCGTTTTATGGCCTATGATATGGTCTATTTTGGAGAAAATTCCATGTGTTGTTGAATAGAATGTGTATTCTGCAGTTGTTGGATGAAATGTTCTGTATATATCTGTTAAGTCCATTTGTTTGAAGGTATAGTTTAAATCTATTGTTTCTTTGTTGACTTTCTGTCCTGATGACCTGTCTAGTACTGTCAGTGGAGTATTGAAGTCCCCCACTATTATTGTGTTACCGTCTATCTCATTTCTTAGGTCTATTAGTAATTGTTTCATAAATTTGGGAGCTCCAGTGTTCGGTGTATATATGTTTAGGATTGTGATATTGTCCTGTTGGACAAGGCTTTTTACCATTATATAATATCCCTGTTTGTCTCTTTTAAATGCTGTTGCTTTAAAGCTTGTTTTGTCTGATATAAGAATAGCTACCCCTGCTCACTTTTGGGTCCATTTGCATGCAATGCCTTTTTCCACCCCTTTAAGTTTATGTGAGTCCTTATGTGTTAGGTGAGTCTCCTGAAGGCAGCAGACAGTGGTTGGTGAGTCCTTTTTTCTTCTTTTCTTTTCTTTTCTTTTTTTTTGAGACAAGAGTTTCACTCTTGTCACCCAGGCTGGAGTACAATGGTGTGATCTTGGTTCACTGCAACCTCGGCCCTCGGGCTCAAGTGAATCTTCTACCTCAGCCTCCCAAGTAGCTGGGATTACAGGTGTGCACCACCACATCTGGCTAATTCTGTATTTTAGTAAAGATGGAGTTTCACTATGTTGGCCAGGCTGGTCTCAAACTCCTGACCTCAGGTGGTCCACCCGCCTTGGCCTCCCAAAGTGCTGAGATTACAGGCATGAGTCGCTGCACCTGGCCAGTGAGTTCTTATCCGTTCTGTGGTTCTATATCTCTTAAGTGGAGTGTTTAGGCCATTTATATTCAATGTTAGTATTAAGATGTGAGGTACCATTGCTTTCATCATGCTATTTGTTGCCTGTGTACCTTGGTTTTTTTATTTTTTGTTTTTGTTTTTTAAATTGTATTTTTGTTTTATAGGTCCTGTGTGATTTATGCTTTAAAGAAGTTCTGTTTTGATGTGTTTCCAGGATTTGTTTCAAGATTTAGAGCTCCTTTTAGCAGTTCTTGTAGTGGTGGCTTGGTAATGGGGAATTCTCTCAGCATTTGTTTGTCTGAAAAAGACTGTATCTTTCCTTCATATATGATGCTTAGTTTCACTACATACAAAATTCCTAGCTGATAATTGTTTGGTTTGGGGAGGCTGAAGATACCCCAATCCCATCTAGCTTGTAGGTTTTCTGCTGAGAAATCTGCTGTTAATCTGATAGGTTTCCTTTATAGGCTACCTGGTGCTTTTGTCTCACAGCCCTTAAGATTCTTTCCTTCATCTTAACTTTAGATAACCTGATGACAGTGTGCCTAGGCGATGATCTTTTTGCGATGAATTTCCCAGGTGTTCTTTGTGCTTCTTGTATGTGGATGTTTAAGACTATAGCAAGGCGGGGGAAGTTTTCCTCGATTATTCCCTAAATATGTTTTCCATACTTTTAGATTTCTCTTCTTCCTCAGGAACACCAATTATTCTTAGATTTGGTCATTTAACATAATCCCAGACTTCTTGGAGGCTTTGTTCATATTTTCTTATGATTTTTTTCTTTGTCTTTGTTGGACTGGGTTAATTCAAAGACCTTGTCTTCTAGCTCTGAATTTCTTTCTTCTACTTGTTCAATTCCATTGCTGAGACTTTCCAGAGTGTTCTGCATTTCTATAAGTGTGTTCAATGTTTCCTAAAGTTTTTATTTTTTTCTTTATACTATCTATTTCCTTGAATATTTCTCCCTTCCTTTCTTGTATCGTCTGTTGGATTTCCTTGAATTGGGCTTCACCTTTTCTCCGGTGCCTCCCTGATTAGCTTAATAACTAACCTCCTGAATTCTTTTTCAGGCAAATCAGGGATTTCTTCTTGGTTTGGATCCATTGCTGGTGAGCTAGTGTGATTTTGGGGCATGTTAAAGAGCCTTGTTTTGTCATATTACCAGAGTTGGTTTTCTGGTTCCTTTTCATTTGGGTAGGACCTGTCAGAGGGAAGGCCTAGGGCTGAAGGCTGTTGTTCAGATTCTTTTGTCCCATGGGGTGTTCCCTTGATGTTGTAGCAGGAAAAGCCGCAGACAAAACCCCTCAGACAATGAGTTAAAGAAGGAAGTGGGGGAGAAAAGAAGAAGGAAGGGGTTTATTTGGCCGGGAGCATCGGCGAGACTCCTGTCTCAAGAGCCGAGCTCCCCAGTTGAGCAATTCCTGTCCCTTTTATGGGCTCACAACTCTAAGGGGGTCCATGTGAGAGGGTCGTGATCAATTGAGCAAGCAGGCGGTACGTGACTGGGGGTTGCATACACCGGTAATTAGAACGAACAGAATAGGACAGGGATCTTCACAGTGCTTTTTTATGCAAATAACCGATTAGGTCAGGGGTCGATCTTTAACTACCAGGTCCAAGGTGTAGTGCCAGGCTGTCTGCTTGTGGATTTCATTTCTTCCTTTTAGTTTTTACTTCTTCTTTCTTTGGAGGCAGAAATTGAGCATAAGACAATATGAGGGGTGGTCTCCTCCCTTAATGTGGTACTCTCCCCGTTTCCCTGTGGATGTGGCTTCTTGTGGGCCTAGCTGCAGTGATTGTTATCTCTCTTTGGGGTCTAGCCGCTCAGCAAGTCTACCTGGCTCTGGGCTGCTACTGGGGGTTGTCTGCACAGAGTCCTGTGATGTGAACCATCTATGGATATCAGCTGTGGATATCAGCACCTGTTCTGGTGGACATGGCAGGGGGTGAAATGGACTCTGTGACAGTTCTTAGCTTGGGTGGTTTAATGTTTTATTTTTGTGCTGGTTGGCCTCCTGCGGGGAGGCGGCGCTTTCCAGAGAGCATCAGCTGTGGTAGTATGGAGAGGAACCAGTGGTGGGTAGGGCCCTAGAACTCCCAAGAATATATGCCCTCTGTCTTCAGCTACCAGGGGTGGATAGGGAAAGCCCATCAGGTAGGGGCAGGGCTAGGTATGTCTGAGCTCAGACTCTCCTTGGGCAGGTCTTGCTGCAGCTGCTGTGGGGGATAGGGGTGAGATTCCTAGGTCACTGGAGTTGTGTACCTAGGAGGATTATGGCTGCCTCTGCTGAGTCATGCAAATTGTTAGGGAAGTGGGGGAAAGCCTGCAGTCACAGGCCTCACCCAACTCCCACACAATCGATCCAAAGGGCCTGTCTCACTCTCACCATGGCCGCTCTAACAGTCCCAAGTCTGTTTCCAGGCAGTGGGTAGCAGGGCTTGAGAACTTCCCCAGGCTACCCACCTCCCAGCTGTGAAAGAACAGGGCTTTGGTTCTTTTCCCTCCTGTGGAGTCTGCAAGCCAGATTCCCACCCTCTCCCATGTTCTGGCCAGGAGGCTCCTTGCTCAATTCAAATTGTTACAAAGTTCAGCTAGAGACTTCCTTCTCCCTGTGGCATTTTCCCCCCGGCCTCTGGCTGCCCTGCTAAAGGGTCCCTGTGGAGCCAGGCAAGAATGGCCTGCTTGGGGACCCAGTGAACTCCCAGGGCCTTTCCCACTGCTTCCTCTACCCCTGTATTTCACTTGGCTCTCTAGATTGACTCAGCTCCAGGTAAGGTCGGAAACTTCTCTCGCAAACTAGACCTTCATTTTCTTCAGTGCGAGTGTGTGTTCGGGAGCAGAGGCTCTCCCTTTCCCAGTTCCACAGTTTGGGCACCCATAGGATTTGGGGTGTCTCCCGGCTCCTGCAGGAGCAGTCTGCTTCCTTCAGAGGGTCCGTTGGTCCTCTCAGGATTCCTGATTTGTTCTTGCAGTCATTCTGGAGCTAAAATTCATGATGCGAGCCTCCACACACTACTCTGTCAGACCCAGTCAGAGCTGCAATCTTGTCCTGCCTCCCATCTGCCATTATGATTGTCCCAGTTATTTTTACATTAAAAAATTTAAATGTTCTACGGGGCTTGGGTGGAAAGAAAAAAAAAATTTGATGTATATTTCAGTTGAGTGGTTGACCCAATTTGTGTTGAAGAAGAGACCATAGGTCAAAATCTGAATTTAGGCTTTATCATAAGCATTGTCAACTGTGACTGCTTATTAGAATTTTCTTTCTTTCTTTTTTTTTTTTTTTGAGACAGTGTCTTGCTGTCTTGCCCAGGCTGGATTGCAGTGGCACAATCTCGGCTGGAGTCAGTAGCACAATGTCTGCCTCCCAGGCTCAAGTGATTCTCCTGCCTCAACCTCCTAAATAGCTGGGACCACAGGTGTGCACTACCACCCTGGCCTTTTTTTTTCTTTTTCTTTCTTTCTTTTTGTTTTTTTTAGTAGAGACAGGATTTTGCAATGTTGGCCAGGCTGGTCTCTCACTCCTAGCCTTAAGTGATCCATTCACCTCCCTCCAGTGATCCATTCACCTCAGCCCCCCAAAGTGTGGGGGATTACAGGTATGAGCCACTGTGCTCAGCCAACTTTTTTGTTTTTTGAGACAGGGTCTGACTCTGTTGCCCAGGCTGGAGTGCAGTGGTGCAGTCTTGGTTCACCGCAATCACCAGCTCCTGAGCTCAAATGATCCTCCCAACTCAGCCTCCCAAGTAGCTGGGACTACAGGCATGCACCACCATACCTGACTTTTTAAAAAATTTATTTATTTATTTTAGAAACGGGGTCTCGCTGTGTTGTCCAGGCTGGTCTTGAACTCCTGGACTCAATCAATCCTACCACCTTGGCATCCCAAAGTGCTGGAATTATAGGCATGAACCACTGCACCCAGCCCTGATTTATTTTTTAAAAAATCAAATCTAGTCTGTTATATCCATGAAGAACAGTATTTTTGTTTAATTATAGTGAATTAGCTTTAGTCTCATTAAAAGGTATACACTGCTTCAAAAATCATCAGGCTGTTCTGCCTATGGAGTAGCCATTCTTTTATTCCTTTACTTTCTTGATAAACTTGCCCTCACTTTATAGATGCAACTAAAATTAAAAAAAAAAATTATCAAATACATCATCAGAACAATGTTCTTTTAAATTGGTGCTAGTCTATTGATTCTGCTAAAATTTAATAGAGTTTGAGGTATTGTTCTTCAAATGCATTCATAGGTTATACTGTAATTTTTCAATGCATAGGCCTTGGACTTTAGAAACAGCTATTTACTACAAAAGCTATTGGTGACATTTTATTTTTCTAAAAGACTAAAATAAAACTACTTGGCGAAGTCCACTCTGTATATGCAACCAGAGTGATCTTTCTGAAATATAAATATGAGTATGCCATTTTGTATCTTAAAAAAACTTTAGTAGTTTTCCATCACCTTAGGTAAAAGCAAAAATCCTTACCATGGCCTACAGTCTTCTTCCTGATCAAGCTCCTCCCTGCTTCTCTGATCTCATCTTACCATTCCCTGACTTGCTTTTGCCACACTAGAGATATTATACTTTTTCAAATGTACCATATTCCCTTTGCCTCCAAGTTTTAGCATGTTGTTCTACCTGGAATGTTCAGGCTGTCTTCACCCCCATTATCTTGTACTATCTTCATATCTGCTGAAATGCCATTTCCTTAGAGATACATTCACTGCCCTCTGAGTCTGAATTGATAGCTTTTCCACAATGCTAGAGATTTAAGTAGCCATGCATCTCTCCTTCCTGAATACCACTTTCTCTCTAACACTTTTGTCCAGATCTGTCTGTTTCAGATGTAGAAGTCCCTGCTCCAAACATTCCTGGTTCTGGAACACCTTCCTACAAAATGTGAGACTTGTTCTATCTATCTTAGTCCCCATCACAACCAGGTGAGAGGTGGATCCTCTCATAAAAATGTCCCAGTGGCTTCCCATTTTATCAAGCCCTGCTACCTTGTTATTCAAGGTGATCTTCTATTCCATTCCTACCCATCATGTGATCCCCGATCATAATCTGTAGTGTTTGAAGTCACTCATCAAAGTCTTCTGCATTAACTTATTTACTATTCACCATCCACAGAATGCCAACAGAGTCCTAGAAGAATACTTCCAGTGCCATATCTCCTACAGACAACACTGAATTCATAAATGACAGCTCACTGCCCTGTCACAGCAACTGTGATTTCTACCCACATGAAGCCACTGTAAATGCTTTTCCATGCAAAACCATATCAAAAATCACAGAAAATTTCAGTGTAAATCCACAATTTTTCTTTCAAAGTTTCATGATAGTTTGAGTACAGGATGATCAAAAAGTTTGATTGGATTGAACATTCTTTTAAAAATCCATGCGATTTTATACCTTGATCACAGAGAATAAGGTGAACATTTGTTTACACCCAAAACTTGTAAATCCCACAAAAAGCTGCATTTCAGTATATAGTAAAAATATTAGTACTGCCCTTATTTGTAGTCACAATCCCATTGTGTTTCTTTGACTGTTTTTTCTTTTTCTTTTTTTGAGTCTCACACTGTTGCCTGGGCTGGAGTGCAATGGTACCATTTCAGCTCACTGCAACCTCCGCCTCCTGGGTTCACGTGATTCTCCTGCCTCAGCCTCCCAAGTAACTGGGATTACAGGCACCCACCACCACGCCCAGCTAATTTTTTTTGTACTTTTAGTAGAGACGGGGTTTCACCAAAGCAAACAAAAACATAAAGTGGGGAAAGGACACCCTATTCAACAAATGGTGCTAGGATAATTGTCAAGCCACATTTAGAAGAATGAAACTAGATCCTCATCTCTCACCTTATACAAAAATCAACTCAAGATGGATCAAGGACTTACATCTAAGACCTGAAACCATAAAAATTCTAGAAGATAGCATCGGAAAACCCTTCTAGACATTGGCTTAGGCAAAGACTTCATGGCCAAGAACCCAAAAGCAAATGCAACAAAAACAATGATTAATACATTCAATGAGGAGAAGGGTGACAGAGGAGAAGGGCGACAGAGCAGGTCCCTGAGCACTGACAATCATGGACAGTTTCCTCAGTCAGGCTTTAGGCTGGAGAGAAGATAAGTGAAAACAGAGACAGAGGTGCCAGCCAGCCTTCAGGGGCCACTACAGATACCCGGAGTATGAGTCATCAGTCGGACACCCTTCCTGTGCCCTCTGGCCAGACGAGAGGCCAGGTCCTCAGAGACCAGAGCATCTATACCCAGCTGTTGGAGATGATGCTGCACTTGCGGCAGACCATGAGGGATTACTTCGAGTACAACTGACAGCAGGCAGGGCCTGCCGCTGGAAGAACGGAGGCACGCTCAGGCCGTCTGTGAGCAGGAAGCCCTCTGGGTCGCTTAATGTGCCAGATGATCCAGCTTCTATAGTCTGGGGTCACGAGTGGCCTGGAGCTCCAAGTGCGTTTTCCTTCCCAGGACTCTAGGGGTGATGTCAGATATGGGCAGGGGGCCCAATTTCCCGGGCAGCCTGATCTAGTTCCCCAACTGAGTGGTTGTGAAGCTGCCTTCGTCAGCCGTGACCTGTCCAACTGTGGGATTGACATCTCTGTCTTCTATCAGTCGAGCTTCCAGGACTACAGTGCCTATCATAAAGACAAATATCATAAAGACAAGAACACCTTAGGCTTTGTCAACCTTGGCACCAGTGAGAACAAGCTCTGCATTGATCTGATGATTGAAAGATTACAAGAAAGTAACATGAACTGGCTGGGCGCGGTGGCTCAAGCCTGTAATCCCAGCACTTTGGGAGGCCGAGGCAGGCGGATCACAAGGTCAGGAGATCGAGACCATCCTGGCTAACACCGTGAAACCCCATCTCTACTAAAATAATACAAAAAACTAGCCAGGCGTGGTGGTGGGCGCCTGTAGTCCCAGCTACTCAGGAGGCTGAGGCAGGAGAATGGCATGAACCCAGGGGGCGGAGCTTGCAGTGAGCCGAGATCGTGCCACTGCACTCCAGCCTGGGGCACAGAGCAAGACTCCGCCTCAAAAAAAAAAAAGAAAGTTACTCTCAGGTTGAGTTGATTCCTGTCCACCTGGAGAGTGAGATCACTGTTACAAACATCCATCCTTTCCACCTCACTGTGGACAAGTTAGAGGAAGCCCTGCTTGAAGCTAGGGTTGAGGGGAAAAAGGTCCAAGGCCTTGTGCTAATCAATCCTCAGAATCCTCTGGGTGACATCTACTCCTCAGACTTGCGATGGAATACCTGGGTTTTGCCAAGAGGTATAACCTACATGTGATCATAGATGAGATTTACGTGCTGTCTGTGTTTTTGATGAATCCATCACATTCCACAGTGTCCTGAGCATGAAAAGTTTGCCTGATCACAACAGGACCCATGTGATCTGGGACACCAGGAAGGATTTTGGCATTTCTGCCTTCCACTTTGGTGCTCTGTTGACACCCACAACAAGGAGATGTCTTCCGCTGTGAGCACCTTTGGCTACCTCCGCAGTATCTCTGGCATCGCCCGGCACAAGCTGTGTCAGCTGCTCCAGAACACAGAATGGATTGACAGAGCGTACCTGCCCGCCAATAACTACCGGCTCTGGGAAGCTCACAAGTACATCACTGCCAAACTGAAGGCATTGGAGATCCCCTTTCACAACTGCAGCTCTGGCCTCTGTGTCTGGATCAACTTGAAAAAGTACATGGATCCCTGTGCATCTGAAGAGGAACAGCTCCTCTCGCTGCTTCCTGGACAACAAGCTGTTATCCCGTGGCAAAGCCTGCATGTATAAGGAGCCAGGCCGGTTCCACCTCATCTTTGCAGATGAGCTCCCCCGGCTAAAAATGGCCATGCATCAGTTATGTGGTGTGCTGCAGGAACAGAAGCAGGCTTTGAGAGTGAAGCAGTTGGAGGATGCATTGACGGAGTAGACTGTCTGCCTCCCAATGAGCAGCTCCAGCCCATCACTTGCTCAGGGACCCCCTAATGTCAGCCTCTGGTCCAGAAGGCTGGGGTGTATTTTCGTCAGTGCTGTGACTAAGAAAATGGTGGGCTCCTGCAGGAAGATCTCATTTGACCCAGTCATCACCCTCCTTAAGCTGAGTGCCTGCTGTCTTTGGAAGTTTTGCATCTTTTTAGTCTTTGCTAGCCATTATATATGCAAAATGTTTTTATTGGGGTTGGGGTGGGAAGGCCTGGAGGCACCTAGAGAAATAAGGGAAGCTCCCTGGGCCCCTATTTAGATGGTTTATTTTTATATTCAGTATCGAATAAATTCTATATTCTCTTAAAAAAAACTGATAAATAGGTGGAACTTAATTAAACTAAAAAGTTTCTGCACAGCAAAAGAAATAATCAGCAAAGTAAACAGACAACCCACAGAGTGGGAGAAAATCTTCACACTCTGTACATCTGACAAAGGACTAATATACAGAATCTACAAGGAACTCAAACAAATTAACAAGAAAGAAAAATCGCATCAAAAAGTGGGCTAAGCACATGAATAGACAATTCTCAAAAGAAGATATGGAAATGACCAACAAACATATGAAAAAATGCTCAACATCACTAATGATCAGGGAAATGCAAATCAAAACCACAATGTGATACCACCTTACTCCTGCAAGAATGGCCATAATCAAAAAATTAAAAAAAAACAGATGTTGTCAAGGATGCGGTGAAAAGGGAACACTTCTACACTGCTGGTGGAATTGTAAACTAGTATAACCACTATGGAAAACAGTGTGGAGAGTCTTTAAAGAACTAAAAGTAGAACTACCGTTTGATCCAGCAATCCTACTACTGGGTATCTACCCAGAGGACAAGAAGTCATTATTCAAAAAAGATACTTGCATATGCATGTTTTTAGCAGCACAATTTGAAATTACAAAAATATGGAACCAGCCCAGATGCCCATCAATCATTGAGTGGATAAAGAAATTGTGGGGTATATATATACCAGGGAATACTATTCAGCCATAAAAAGGAATGAAATAATGGCATTTGCAGCAACCTAGATGGAATTGGAGACCATTATTCTAAGTGACGTAGCCCAGGAATGGAAAACCAAACATCATATGTTCTCACTCATAAGTGGGAGCTAAGCTATGAGGACACAAAGGCATAAGAATGATACAGTGCCTTTCCTTTCGGCGGAGCATGGCGGCAAGATGGCCATGCAAATTTCGAAGAAGTAGTTTGTCACTGATGGCATCTTCTAAGCTGAACTGAATGAGTTTCTTACTCAGGAACTGGCTGAAGATGGCTACTCTGGAGTTGAGGTGCGAGTTACACCAGCCAAGACAGAAATCATTACCTTAGTCACCAGAACACAGAATGTTCTTGGTGAGAAGGGCTGCGGGACTCGGGAACTGACTGCTGTAGTTCAGAAGAGGTTTGGCTTTCCAGAGGGCAGTGTAGAGCTTTATGCTGAAAAGGTGGCCGCTAGGGGCCTGTGTGCCATTGCCCAGGCAGAGTGTCTGCATTACAAACCCTAGGAGGGCTTGCCGTGCAGAGGGCCTGCTATGCTGTGTTGTGGTTCGTCATGGAGAGTGGGGCTAAAGGCTGCGAGGTCGTGGTGTCTGGGAAACTCTGAGGACAGAGGGCTAAATCCATGAAGTTTGTGGATGGCCTGATGATCCATAGCAGAGACCCTGTTAACTACTACATTGACACTGCTGTGCGCCACGTGTTGCTCAGACAGGGTGTGCTGGGCATCAAGGTGAAGATCATGCTGCCCTGGGACCCAACTGGTAAAACTGGCCCTAAGAAGCCCCTGCCTGACCACGTGAGCATCATGGAACACAAAGATGAGATATTGCCCACCACTCCCATCTCAGAACAGAAGGGTGGGGAGCCAGAGCCACCTGTCGTGCCCCAACCAGTCCCCACAGCGTAACAGGGTCTCATTGGCAGCTGTATTCTGGAGTCTGGATGTTGCTCTGTAAAGACCTTTAATAAAATATTGTACAAAGACAAAGAAAAAAAAAAAGAATGATACAGTGGACTTTGGGGACTTGGGGGAAAGGGTGGAAGGGGGTGAGGAATAAAAGACTACAAATTGGGTACAGTATATACTGCTAAAAATATCAGGTAAAAGTAAATGGCGAATCCATGTTCTAATCCCTAGAATCTGTGAATGTTACCTTATATAGCAAAAAAGGGCCAGCTTTATATATAATAACAGTTGTATCCATCATTGTTAGCATATTTAAAAAATTAAAAAAGAAAAAGCATATGATAATTTCGACAGATGGAAAAACCGTTTGACAAAATCCAACATCATTCTTCATGAGAAAACCTAAACAACCTAGGAAAAGAAAGGAACTTTCTCAATTAGGACAAAGAGCACCTACAAAAGCTTACTAACGTTATACTTAATGATGAAAGACTAAATGCTTTCTTATCATCAGGAACAAGACATTCCAGTACATTCACATTGTACTGGAAGTTCTGTCCAGTACAATCAGGCAAGAAAAATAAAATTCATCCAGACTGGACATGAAGCAAAACTGCATGTATTCACAAACACATGATCATCTATGTAGAGAATCTGATGGAATCTACAAAAAAGTTACCAGGACTATTAAGATTAGCAAGGTTGCAGGATCCAATATCAATATGTAAAAGTCAGTTGTCTTTTTATATACTAGCAACAGACAATCAGAAATTAAAAAGCATTTCTGATAGCTCCAAAAATATAAACTACATAAGGATAAATTTGGCAAAAGTATGTAAAAGACTCATACACTAAAAATTACAACACATTATTGAGAGAAAGTAAAGAAGAGTTAAATAAATGGAGAGGTATAGCTCTTTCATGGGTCCATTTTGTTAAGATTTTCCCCAAGTTCATTTATTGATTCAGTGCAATTCCAATTTTAAATAAACTTAACAAGCTGATTCTAAATTCATATGGAAATTCAAAAGGCATAGAATAGCCAAAAGAACTCTGATAAAGAAGGATAAAATGGGAGGGAAACTCTGATTCTAAGACTTTTTATAGAGCTACAATAATCAAAACAGTGTAGCATTGGTGTAAAAATATAAAAATCAATGGAACGGACCAGGGAATGCAGACATGGACCCATACATATATGGACAAGTGATTTTTGACAAAGATACAAAGGCAACAAAGTGGAAAAAGGATAACCTTCTCAACAAATGGTGCTGGAATCATTGCCCATTTTCAAAAAAATTAACTTTGATTTATACACTTCACTACATACAAAGTAAACTCAAAATGGATAGTATACCCAAAGATAAAGGCTAAAACCTTAAAACATCTAGAAGGAAACAGAAAATTGCTATGACTTTGGGTTAGGCAACAATTTCTTAGACATGTCACTAAAAGTATGATTCATTAGAGAAAATTTTGATAAATTTGACTTCATCAAAATTTAAAAATGCTCTTCTTTTTTTTGCTGTTTGTTTGTTTTGTTGTTGTTGTTGTTGTTGTTTTGAGACGGAGTCTCACTCTGTCACCATGCTGGAGGGCAGTGACACAATCTCAGCTCACTGCAACCTTCACCTCCCGGGTTCAAGTGATTCTGCTGCCTCAGTCTCTCAAGTAGCTGGGACTACAGGCGCACGCCACAACACCAGGCTAATTTTTTTGTTGTTGTATTTTTAGTAGAGATGGGGTTTCACCATGTTGGCCAGGCTGGTCTTGAACTCCTGACCTCGTGATCCGCCCACCTCAACCTCCCAAAGTGCTGGGAGTACAGGTGTGAGCCACCTCACCCAGCCTAAAACTACTCTTCTAAAGACACTGTTAACAGATCAAAGACAAGCCATAGTCTGGAAGAACATATCTGCAAATCATGTATCTGCTAAAGAACTTCTATCCAGATGTAATGAACTCTCAAAACTCAGTCATAAGAAAACAAATAACCCAATAAAAAATGGACAAAGATTTTAGTAGAGATTCCACCAAGAAAATACATGTATGGCAAAAAAGCACATGAAATATATTCATGTCAGCTGGGCACAGTGGCTCATGCCTGTAATCCCAGCACTTTGGGAGGCCAAGGTGAGAGGATCACTTGAGTCCAGGAGTTCAAGACCAGACTGGCTAATACGGCAAAACCTCATGTCTACTAAAAATACAAAAATTAGTCAATCATGGTGGCGCACACCTGTAATCCCAGCTACTTGGGAAGCTGAGGCATGAGAATCACTTGAACCAGGGAGGCAGAGGTTGCAGTGAGCTGAGATTGCGCCACTGCACTCCAGTCTTGGTGACAGATCGAGACTCTGTCTTAAAAGAAAAACAAGAAAGAAATACAGTCGTGTCATTAAATGCAAATCAAAGCACTCATTATACTCCATTCAGTGGTGCTGCTTTGCTTGCCTAGCTCTCAGCAGAGTTCTCTCATGGCCTCTATGGAGGACATGACTTCCTCCAAAATAAACCAAGGACTCCATTTAGGTAGGCTTAGATTATAGCTATTTGCCCGCAGCTCTACACACAGGAGCACAGTGTCAATATATTCCACTGTTGCCTTGTTGCACACTTGGAAATACTTTTCACTTTCTTTCCTTAGGTATCTCCCTCCTTCAGGAGTTGGACTCATTCTTTTCAATTCTAGAAATACAGAAGATTTATTCCATGCTATTTCTCTGATAATTAAGCATGATAGACTCAGGCTTTTGGTTTACACAGAGTTGTTTCACATTATCTTCTATTCCTGGGTTTGACAACTTCTCTTTATCCCTTTAAAACAAAAGCCTGATATCTCTGAAAGAAAGAGTATAGGTTTCAAAATGACAACTTACAAGTTATATTCTGGGGCATTTGTGTTTTGTCCATATAATGTTTAAAGTATTTTTAAAATTAATTGCCAAAATTGAAAAGGGAAGATATTCTGTAAAAATCTAGATTTCTATCTCCTCTTTAAAAACAAGAGTAGGCTGAGCATGGTGGCTCATGCCTACAATCCCAGCACTTTGGGAGGCTGAGGCAGGAAGATATTTTGAGGCCAGGAGTTCAAGACCAGCCTAGGCAACATAGCGAGACTCTTGTCTCTACAAAATATTAAAACAATTAGTCAGGTGTGGTGGCATGCACCTGCAGTCCTAGCTAACTCAGGAGGCTGAGATGAGAGGATTGCTTCAGCCCGCAAGTTTGAGGCTGCAGTGAGCTGTGATTGCACCACTACATTCCAGACTGAGTGACAGGGTGAGACTCTGTCTCTCAATAATAAAAATTTAAAAATAAGTAAGACAGGAAGATCTAATCATGGCTGCAGCATTCTCACATGGCAACATTTGGCAAGAGCTAAGTAGCAACTTCTTTTAGGCAGGGCCTAGGGGTGTATGCGCTTTGGTTTGTCTGAATCACCATTTAGCTGGCTTTGCTCATTTCACATACCTGCCTGACCCTTCTATAGGCATTTGAGTTTAGACCTCTGCGGTAGAATTTCATCTCCTCTCAGGGCCTATTTATCCTCTACAGTAGGCTGAGGAATGGCCCAAAGACATGCAAGTTCTAATCATGAGAAACTGTGACTGTTACCTTATATAGCAAAAGAGCCTTGCAGATGTGATTACATCTTGAGTTGCGGAGATTATTTTGGATTATCTGAGTGGGCCCTAAATGCAATCCCAAGGGTACTTATAAGACAGGGGAGGCAGAGAGAGATTTGGTGACAGAAGAAGAAGAGTCAACCTGACAGTGGAAATGGGGAGAAAAGGTGGTGTGATGTGGGGCCAAGCCCCCTCAGGAATAAGAACAGCCTCCAGATGCTGGATGAGGCCAGGCAAAGGATTCTCCTCTCGAACTTCTAGAGGCTGCACATCCCTGCCAATACCTTGATTTCAGGCCAGTGAAGCTTCTTTTGGACTTCTGACCTCCAGAAGAAAATAAATGTATGTGTTTTAAGCCACAGAATTTGTGTTGATTTGTTGCAGCAGCCACGGGAAGCTCATACAACCTCCCTGGATAGAAAAATAGGTTTGTGATGGTCCTGTAATGCTGTCACATATTTTTGCATGTTAAGCTGTTTCTAGCTCAGGGTTTTTTGTCTTTTCTTTTCTTTTCTTTCTTTCTTTCTTTCTTTCTTTTTTTTTTTTTTTTTTTCTTTTTTGAGACAGAGTCTAGCTCTGTCGCGGGCTGAAGTGCAGTGGCATGATTTTGACTCACTGCAACCGCCACCTCCTGGGCTCAAGAAATCCTCCCAGCTCAGTCTCCCATGTAGCTGGGATCACAGGCATGTGCCACCATGCCTAGCTAGTTTTTGTGTTTTTGTAGAGACAGAATTTCGCCACGTTGCCCAGGCTGGTCATGAACTCCTGGGCTCAAGAGATTCACCTGCCTTAACCTCCCAAAGTGCTGGGGTTACAGGTGTGAACCACCACGCCTAGCCAGGAGTTTTGTTTTTAACATGTTACCCTCAGGATCATATTGGATTTACTCAGATAGAAGGATCAGTATGAGTGAACCACTGTGTAAGCAAATGGGAGAATATCTGAATGCTACTTTATATATTTGCTACTGTCTACTTTCCTTCTTCACCACTGGAACCTATAAAGGGAAAAACTGATAGAATAATTTTGAGTTGCTAGGAAAGAATCCCAAGTTTCTATATGGTTAGGTGGTTGGATAGTGTATAGATAATTAGATTACCTTTTTTTTTTTTTTTTTTTTTGAGACGGAGTCTCACTGTCACCCAGGCTGGAGTGCAGTGGCCGGATCTCAGCTCACTGCAAGCTCCGCCTCCCGGGTTTACGCCATTCTCCTGCCTCAGCCTCCCAAGTAGCTGGGACTACAGACGCCCGCCACCTCGCCCGGCTAGTTTTTGGTATTTTTTAGTAGACACGGGGTTTCACCGTGTTAGCCAGGATGGTCTCTATCTCCTGACCTCGTGATTCGCCCGTCTTGCCCTCCCAAAGTGCTGGGATTACAGGCTTGAGCCACCACGCCCGGCCTTAGATTACCTATTTTTATCTACTAAAATCCTCTAGTGAATCTAACAAAATCATGGTCTAGAAAAGTCAGTTTTAGTCACAAAATTCAATTGTTTCTTCTTTCAGTTTGGAAAAGAGAAATAAACATTTAGAGGATTTAATTAGAAAGCCCAGAGAAAAAGCCAGAAAACCAAGGTAAGTTTCCCTCTCTTTTTTAAATTAATATCTTTAAAATATAGATAATACAGCTGGGGGTGGTGGCTCACACCTGTAATCCCAGCACTTTGGGAGGCCAAGGGGGGTGGATCACCTGAGGTCAAGAGTTTGAGACCAGCATGGCCAACATGGTGAAACCCCGTCTCTACTAAAAATACAAAAATTAGCTGGGCATGGTGGCACGTGCCTGTAATCCCAGCTACTAGGGGGCTGAGGCAGGAGAATCGCTTGAACCTGGGAGGTGGAGGTTGCAGTGAGCCAAGATTGTGCCGCTGCACTCCAGCCTGGGCAACACAGTGGGACTCAGTCTCAAAAAAATAGATAGATAGATAGATAGATAGATAGATAGATAGATATTTAAAAAAAAACTATTTCTTATCTCAATTTAAGGTAAACAAGATATATTATATGAAAGTGCTTCATGTTTTGCCTAGCATAAAGTAGTTGCTTGATTAATGTTTTTTGTAGAACCTGAAATGGAAAGCCAGATTCCCTGCTCTCATGGAATGTACAGTCACTCTAAGGAAGAAACTATAAAGATTATGGGCTAAGATTTTTGTCTACAACGAAACTACTTGCCCTGCTCTGTATTTTATCACCAGATTTTCTTACACTAACATTAAGCCTTACAGTCTGCTCTTTTAGAAGAGGCTCAATATCTGATGCTACAAGGTGTATGCACAAACCCTGTGGGGTTGATTAAGAACACAGCAGTATGGGCAGGGCACAGTGGCTCATGCCTGTAATCCTAGCACTTTGGGAGGCTGAGGCCGGTGAATCACTTGAGGTCAAGAGTTCAAGACCAAACCCCATCTCTACTAAAAATACAAAAATTAGCCAGGCATGGTGGTGGGCACCTGTAATCCCAGCTACTCGGGGGTGAGATGGGCAGAAGAGCTCTCAAAACCCTTTCCAGCCAAGAAAGACATTTGTTAGAAAACTCCAGACCTACATCAGCTTTCAGCCACCACCCTCTGTGAAGCCTGTGATGATTGGCCCAATTGATCTCGGTATATTCGGCATGCAAACAAGCTTCAGCTTACCTCTGCAGCCTCTCAAAATTATGGCATTGCTTTTGCCAGTTCTCTTCACTAGTGGAAATAGCGGGACATAAGGATATAAAAGCAAGTATCTTAATAGCCTCAGATGTTTTATTTTTGCCTCTAGTTCTTCATGACTTTCAAGTAAATTCATTAAGTTTTCAAGTCAGTCAGAATCGTATCTTAAGTAAATCTATGGGAATGTTAAATGTAGTGAGAGTGTGCCTCATTTTTTTTTATTTTATTTATTTTTTTATTTGAGATGAAGTCTCACTCTGTCACCCAGGCTGCAGTGCAATGGCACGATCTTAGCTAACTGCAGCCTCCGCCTCCCAGGTTCAAGTAATTCTGCTGCCTTAGCCTCCTGAGTAGCTGTGGTTACAGGCACATGCCACCATGCCCAGGTAATCTTTGTATTTTTGGTAGAGACAGGGTTTCACCATGTTGGCAGAGCTGGTCTTGAACTCCTGACCTCAAGTGATCCACCCACCTTGGCCTCCCAAAGTGCTGGGATTACAGGTGTGAGCCACCATACCCCTGCCTCATTGTTTTTATTTAAATGAAGTGAGAATGATCCACATGTTATATACCAAAAAGCTTGATCTTAATCTCTGAGGGTCTCATAGTTCTATCTTAATTGATGATTTCTCCTTGAAAGTGAGGGGAAAATATGCTAAATAATGGCATACTTGCTCACCATGTTCACTATTTCAGTCCCCCCTTCCTCCTTTTTACATTATTTTCTTTCTATTTCTTACAGATCGAAAAGTTTAGAAAATCATCCAAAGTCCATGACTATGGTAGGTCACCTTGATGATCATGATAAATAATCTTACATTTCCATGTAATTTGACAATAACACAAGATTTAATAGGAGTTCCTGAAGTCACATTTCCATACTGTGCAACCTAGCCTTCCCTTCCGTCCTCAGACGAGGGTTCTTCCATCTCAGCTGGTGCTGTAATTGGAAGCCCCTCCCTCTAACCTTGTAGGGCCCCTTTACTCCATCCCCACTGCTACTGCTTCATTTCAAGCCCCTGTCATTTCTCATCTGACCTGTTGCACTCACCTCCTAATTATTGTTTCTGCCTTCAGTTTTAGTCCCCTTCATGCCATCCTCCATAGAGTAGACATATTTTGATCTTTCAAAAGCAAAATATTTTCATGCCCCTCCCTTGCATAAAGCCCTTCAGTGGTTCCCAATCACATTCTGGATCAAATATGAGCTCCTTAGCATGGTGTATAAAGTTCCCTATGATCTGGCTCTGGCCCTCCTATCCAGTCTTACCATTCACTGCTTTCTCCTTCTCATCATGCATATCAGCCATGTCTAACCGATTGCAGCTTTCTAAACATGTGATTTTCTTTTCTTTTCTTTTTAGTTAGCATATTAATTGTACATATTTATAGGATACAGGCTGGGCATGGTGGCTCACACCTGTAATCCTAGCACTTTGGGAGGCCGAGGCAGGTGGATCACTTGAGTTCAGGAGTTCAAGACCAGCCTGACCAACATGGTGAAACCTTGTCTCTATTAAAAATACAGAAAATTAGCCAGGTGTGGTGGCGTGTGCCTGTAATCCCACTTACTTGGGCAGCTGAGGCAGGAGAATAGCTTGAATCCAAGAGGCAGAAGTTGCAGTGAGCCAAGATCTCACCACCACACTCCAGCCTAGGTGACAGAGAGAGACAACTTCTAAAAATATATATATATATATATACACATGCACACACACACACACACACACACAATACAGAGTAGTATTTCCATGCATGTACACAACGTGTGATGATCAAATCAGTGTAATTAGCAAATCTATCACTCCAGACATTCATCAGTTCTTTGTTTTGGGAGGATTCAAAATCCTCTCTTCTAGCTATTTGAAAATATCTAAAAAATTGCTGTTAACTCTCGTTACCCTGCAGTGCTATAGAACACTGGGACTTATTCCTCCTATCTAGCTGTAATTTTGTATCCAGTCACTAACTTCTCCCTATCCTCCCCTCACTACCTTTCTCAGCCTCTAATAACCATGGTTCGACTCCCTACCTTTATGCATGGTATGTTATTTCTGTGCTTTCCTTTTATTGCTCATGCAGCTTCTCCTACTTGGTATGTTCTTCTCCAGCTCCTTTTTTCTCACTTACTCAGTTCCCACCTCACAAACACCTGTCATCTCAAGTTCTGCCTCCTCTCTGAAGCCTTTCCTGCTCTGTCTCCCAAAAGGAACTGACTTGCTTTCTCCCATGTGCCCACACTGTACCATTTGACATAATAGCACCTATGACACAGCATTACAGTTCTCTGCTTGCATGTCCTTTGACTTGACTAGAACTTTTGAGTACAGGAATTGTCTCATATTCATTTTGATATCCTCAACTGCCGATCTCATAAAAGGTACTGAATAGGAGTGAATGTTAGACTTGGGACCCAGGACCAATGCTACACTTGCTGGCGTGATCCCAAACAGCAGACACAGCTGCTGCCACCTCTGTCCCGTTTCAGGACGTGGATATGTTCATAAATGCCGTGGCCTATTTGTAACACAGCTTTGGGGACGAGGAGGCACTCAATAGGGCATGCCTCCATATGCTGCCATTGAGACCCAGCTTTTCTCATAGTTGAATTAAGAGGGTGCCTGCCTTAATACTATCAATTCTTTTTTTTTTTTTTTTTTTTTGAGACGGAGTTTCACTTTTGTTGCCCAGGCTGGAGTGCAATGGTGCGATCTTGGCTCACTGCAACCTCCACTTCCCGGGTTCAAGTGATTCTTCTGCCTCAGCCTCCCGAGTAGCTGGGATTACAGACATGCACCACCACGCCTGGCTAATTTTGTATTTTTGGTAGAGACAGGATTTCTCCATGTTGGTCAGGCTGGTCTCGAACTCCTGACCTCAGGTGATCCACCTGCCTCAGCCTCCCAAAGTGCTGGGATTACAGGTGTAAGCCGCCACACCCAGCCAATACTATCAATTCTTAACTATGCCATGCTGGTAAGTCACTTTTGGATTATTCAGATTATTTTTTCTACATTCTGTCAACTGCCAACCAAACCAAGGAAGATGAAACTCAGTCCACCTTGTTCTTCATGGTGTTCCTTAGTGGGAAAAAGGTTGAAAGAAACAAACAAAAATATAAGTTAAAATATAGTGTTGGAGACCAGGTGTGGTGGCTTGCACCTGTAATCCCAACACTTTGGGAAGCTGAGGTGGGTGGATCACTTGAGGTCAGGAGTTCCAGGCCAGCCTGGACAACATGGCAAAACCCCATCTCTATCAAAAATATAATCCCAGCACTTTGGGAGGCTGAGGTGGATAGATCACTTGAGGTCAGGAGTTCGAGACTAGCCTGGCCATCATGGTGAAACCCTGTCTCTACTAAAAATACAAAAATTAGCCAGGCATGGTGTTGAGCACCTCTAATCCCAGCTACTTGGGAGGCAGAGGCAGGAGAATCACTTGAACTTGGGAGGCAGAGTGAGCCGAGATTGTACCGCTGCACTCCAGCCTGGGTAACCGAGCGAGACTCTGTCTCAAAACAAACAAAAAAAATATAGTGTTCATATTATCTATGGCATTCACTTATCTATAGGCTTACTTTGCACCCCTTTTCCATATGTAATCAAAAATTGGCTGTTTAGGGGTTCTGTCACTGAATGTTAGTCTTTCCCCAAAACTTATAAAACATTTTTCCTTTCATTTTTAGATGCCAGCTGTATTTAAAGAAAATAGAAATGATTTAGATTAAACAAGCCTGAAGATTAAACAGTAATCATTTTTGTCAACCACTCCAGGAAGAGTCGCTACTACATATGCTAGCCAAATCAATCCATGCAGATGATATATTAAAATCGGTATAAATGGTAAAGTCTTACATTCCAAAAATGCGATTACTTCTAATTTCTTCCTGTGAATAATCAAATATATTCTATTTAACATAAACATACAGTGGGTTTTTTGTCAAATATTTTCACAGAATACCACTCCCATATTATCAGGCCTTTAATGATGCACAAAAATAGTCATGGATTTCACTTCAACTTTTTATTTCCTCTGCAAGACATCCTTTTTCTGTCCAGGCAGGCATATTCTTCATAATACCAACCAAATTTTAAAAGACACCAACTCTGAAATCCTTTGGAATTAAAACCCAGATAAAAAAGCCTGGGCGGCCAGGTGCAGTGGCTCACACCTGTAATCCCAGCACTTTGGGAGGCCGAGGCGAGCGGATCATAAGGTCAGGAGATCGAGACCATCCTGGCTAACCCCGTCTCTACTAAAAATACAAAAAATTAGACGAGCATGGTAGCGGGCGCCTGTAGCCCCAGCTACTTGGGAGGCTGAGGCAGGAGAATGGTGTGAACCCGGGAGGCGGAGCTTGCAGTGAGCGGAGATCGTGCCACTGCACTCCAGCCTAGGTGACAGAGCGAGACTGTGTCTCAAATAAAAAAGAAAAAAAGCCTGGGCAACATAGGAAGAGCTCATCTCTACTAAAAATCAGAAACATTAGCCAGGCATGCTGGCAAGCACTTGTCCCAGCTTACTGGGTAGCAGGGGAGGGGAGTGTGGTGTGGGGGTAAGGAGGTGGGGATGGGGAGTTGCTAAGGCAGGAGGATGGCCTCAGCCCAGAAGGATGTTGCAGTGCACCATGATCATACACCGCACTCTAGCCTAGACAACAGAGTGAAACCCTGTCTCAAAACAAAGAGAAAAACCCAGATGAAAGGAAAGGACTGGCTCTTAAGACCTAACCCTTATAATTTCCACTTTAACATAGTTTTGAGGAATTAGTTCTGAATTTAAACAAAGGAGCCAGAGATAGCTGATTTTGTGAGACGCACTAGAAAAATAAATGTATTTAACATACATATTATCCTTTTGATGAATCCCAAAACCAGACTGGAGGTATAGCTATTGATCAAAATATGCCTTACGACTGGGCACGGTGACTCACGCCTGTAATCCCAGCACCTTGGGAGGTCAAGGCAGGTGGATCACTTGAGGTCAGGAGTTCCAGACCAGCCTGGTCAACATGTTGAAACCCTGTCTCTACTAAGAATATACAAAAATTAGCTGGGCATGGTGAGTGCCTGTAGTCCCAGCTACTTGGGAGGCTGAGGCAGGAGAATTGCTTGAATCCGGGAGGCGGAGACTGCAGTGAACCAAGATCTCACCACTGCACTCCAGCCTGGGCAACAGAGTGAGACCCTGTCTCAATAAATAAATATTTTATATATATATATATATATATATGTGTATATATATATATATATGTATATATATATATACACACCTTAGGTGGAAGAGAAAAATTATTTTATCTCACTAAAGTTAGTTTTGTACTTAAATTAGATAAATACAAGACGAAAATTTATGTAGAGTATATATCTGGCCCTGAAGGAAGTGGTGAATAAATAAAAGCTATTATTATTGTTGTCATTTTTATTGAGGAATTCTATAAGAGAGGTCTTATATGAATGTTGAAACAAAAATATTTAATTTTTCAAATTCTAAAACTTAGAATGACAAATTAAACCATGAGAAATGCACAGTGGGTTGCAGCTCTAATAGTGTAGTTTCATTTTAGAAAGTGAAGCATTGAAAGCTTTGGAAGTTACTCATTTTAAAAAGATATTATTATTAGTTTCACGGAATCTTCTAGGGAAAATGAGAAAATATGATAGGAGAAGGATGGCTAATGCAGCCCCAGAAATCTGCACACAAATGTGATGAAACAGGTAGAAAGGAAGCACTAACACATTGTGAAGAGGACTGTGTGCATAAGTGCTGTATGCAATGTGTGTATTATGAGACACCTATGGGGTTTTACCTAGAGGTTGTCTGAGAATGAACGTGCCTGCCTTGGTGTGTGGCACAAGGATGTGGCATTTAAGCCCATCTTTCTTTCAATAAACATTTAATGACTTTCAATAAGCACTGGGACAGGCTCTGTGTCAGATTCCAAGGATACAAAGAAAAATGAAGATCCTAAGGAGGTGATAAATAAGTAAAGTATTCTAGAACAATGTAAGATGTAATGGTGGGAGGAAATGGCTCTGGACTGTGTGAGAAAACCTCAGGGAAGATTTTACAGAAATGATGGCACTTGAGCCAGATGTTCACAGCCGATGAGGTATCTCAAGACAACAGGAAAGCAAGAGCACGCTCAGAGCATGAAGGCCTGAGATGCCGGTTACATTCCCTGAAGTACAGTTAATGTCCAAAACTCAAGCTCTTCAGAGGGTCAGAGATGAAGAAGATCATGAGGAGCATTTTGTGCTGTACTAAGAAATTTGAACTTAGCCAGGCACAGTGGTCACAACTGTAATTCCAACACTTTCGGAAGTTGAGGCAGGAAGATCACTTGAGCCCAGGAATTTGAGATCAGCCTGGGCAACATAGTGAGACCCTTATCTCTACAAAAAATTTTTAAAAACTAGCTGGACATGTTGGTGCACACCTGTAGTCCCAGCTACTCGGGAGGCTGAAGCAGGAGGATCACTTGACACCAGGAAGTCAAGGCTGGGAAGGCTGCAGTGAGCTGGAATTGCACTCTGTACTGTAGCCTGGGCAACAGAGTGGCACCTTGTCTCAAAAAAAAAAAAAAAAAAGGAAATAATTAATTTGAACTTTATTCTGATGAGAGACTCTGAAAGGTTTTAAGTAGAGAAGTGATGTGGTTGGGGTGTGCATTTTTGAAAGATTGCCCTAATAATGATAGAAAGGGTAGGTTGATGGTGGATGAAGCTAGAATCAGGAGTACCAGTTAAACTACTGATACGGTGCTACAGTCAAGAAAAACAGACTAGTAACTAAAATAGTGTCAGTGGAAATAAAGAGGAAGATGTGCATGCTGAGTGATTTCAAAGGTAAAACGGAAAGGATGGGGTTATTAGTTAGCTGTTGGAGTGGAGAGAGAAGGGTCTAGGAAGCCTAGCAGAGCTCTGATGAGTGATGTAGAGAAGACAAGAGGGATAGCTGGTTTGTAGGGAGAGATACCCTGAGTTTGAGGTAGCTGTGAAGCATCTGAGTGGAGGTATTTAATAAACAGTTATGTATATGCTGAGAAGGCTCCAGAGAGCAGGGATCATTGATAAAGCAAGGTGTCAGAGGAGAAAAGAGGGACTAGGCTCCACAGCACAGCCTAGGGACAGGGACATCTCTTCCTCTGAAATCAGGACAGGCATGTTCAGGGCAAACATAAGCCGTGGCGTGGTAAGTTCAGGGAGCTCATGGCTGGGAGTGTCACTCTCTTCTTGTAGTAGGGGAATAAAAGAGAGAAGTGAAAGTTGGAAATAGCCACAGCTTCTGCCTTCACGGAGTAAACTGTTGGATCTCACCACAGGAGATTGCGTGGGGACGCAGTTTCCTCCCCCATCTGTGGACTTACACACTTTCCTCTTTTCTTTGGTCTGTTTGATCTCTTGTCCTCTTGACTCTGGCCCATCCCATCTCCTTGAGGATTTCCTCTGTCACTCATTTATATCTTCTCACACCTTACTTTATAACTCTTCATTGAACCCTACTCTAGCCTTTAAAAAAGCCCTTCCTGCAACCCTTTTCTTTTCTAAAGCTATCATGGTTCCTCTCTTTTCACTCCCCATTATAAACCTTCCAAAAGATTGTTATTTGCAGTTTGCAAGGCACTTTCATGTACTATCCTAAGTAGGTTATCTGAACTCATAGTGTTTCTGATAACTATTGTCCGATATCTCCAGTCTTCATAACTCTGATTTTTAAAGGTTGTATGCTATTTCATGGATATATGTCATAATTCACTTAAATCTATTTTATGGACAGGTTTTCAAATCCTTACTCCATAGTCAGTGTTCATTGCCTTCCGTGCTCTAGGCCCAAACTTCTGTGCCTTTCCCCATATTGTTTCCTTTTTTGGGAATGCACTTTCCTTGCCCACTAAATGTCCTCCTTTCTTCACATCCACCATGCAGTACCTCATATTTAAAACATTTGTACCCTTTGAGGTCTAATTCAGATATCACCCTCATCCTCATCTGAAATGCCTCTTTCCTCTGTTTTATCTGACTTTTTAATGGCACTTAGCACATTCTTCCCTAAATTATAGCGCAGGGGAGATAGTATGGAATAGGAAAAAGAGCACTCGACAGGGAATCATAAGATTCAGATTCAAGCCCTGGCTCCTTCATAACATCTGTTTTAGGAAATCAAGTTCATAGTAACTCTAGTTTAAGAACAGTTACAGGACTGTGCTAATATTGTTTAAGGATATAAATGTTTTCTATATTATGTTCTATCTTTCAAAGATTGTTAACATTTGCCTACATAAATGCAACTCTTGGTAAGAGTGAGCCACATATATAATTCAAATCTAGCAGATTCAGTCTGAAAAAAAACTGCGAAGGACTTTGGGAATTAGTATGAATTATGATTGCACCTTAGGGGTAAGTTGTGAAACTGGACAAAGCTCATCCTGTATTTAGCAAGGTTAAGCGTGCATGAAGAAGAGTTAGAATATATTTTTATAAAAGTCTAGTGAGCACAATATGGTAAAAATTCAACACTATAATACAGTGGAGGATTCTTATAAATGGGGCCAAGGACCGAAGAAGGTGCTGGGAGAAGAGTTTCCAATTTTCAAAATTTCACAGCAAAGCTACTCCACTGGGCATGTCTTCACCGTCTTCACTTGTTTGATGGGAGGATTTGATCAGCCCTAATGAAAGAGTGTTGGTAACTGGAAGAAGAGGCATAAAAACCATAGTACATAAGTACACAAGTTATTATAACTAATATATTTCATATGCTCTTCCCTTTATTGAGAGATGATTTATGTGCTGTAAAATTCAACTATTTTAAGTATACAATTCAGTGATTTTTAGCAAATTTATAGAGTCATGCAATAATCACCACAACCTAGTTTTAGAATATTTCCATCACCCGTGCCCCCAAATTTCCTCCATGGTATTCGCAGTCCGTCACTGCTCCCACCCCATGTTTCTCAAGGATTCCAATCAACCTTCTTCCTGGGGAACATGCAAGAGAAGGGTTAGTAGGACAAACTGTGATCAACTCCTGTGTTTGAGCTTGAGGCATCGGGGCTACTACCTGGAAAAGTTTTCGTATTCTGCTGTCATCTCCCATGAACTATCTAGTTTTTGCAGGGACGAGCTGGCAAATTAAACCAGGATTTAACACAGACCACCACCCTTTTGAAGGTGACACACACCTCTACCATTCCCCGTTGATGCGATTGGGTTGTATTTTTACTTTTTAATTTTGGCTGGGGAGGGGAGTAGTGGTGGCAATTTCAGAAGCTTCCCGCTTCACCTTTCATACTCTTATTGGTTCTTACCCCACAGACCAGGGAACTAATGTGAGGGTTCGTTCAACCACCAAGTATGTCCATTTATCCTATCTGCACTTGGGGACCAGCTTTGAATGGATCTGATGACTGAAAAACCCACTGTTAGCTGGATCTGGGCTGGGGCTCTACTTATTACCTGGCTCCAAATGCTCCTACTCTAAAAGGGGCTGTGTTGGCACTTTGGGTCCTAGATAAAATGTCAGTTCCACTCTGTGCCTAACAATCCTCAAAAGGTCTGCAGGTTCCGCCTTCCTCAATATATGATGATTGTGTGTCAATGACCATAGATCCCTTTGAGGAAGGATGAGATATTCAGTACTGAATGGCAGTTGTGGTGGTGCTTCAGGGCTCTTTGTCATAGGAGCCTGACTTCTGCTTCAGTTCTGGGATTGATAATTGGATAATTGGGTCAGGCCCAGTGGAGAAAGGGGATCTGTCTAAATTCGTTCCTGCTGCTGCAACAAAATACCTGAGACTGGGTAACTTATAAAGAACAGAAATTTAGGCCAGGTGCAGTGGCTCACGCCAGCACTTTGGGAGGCCAAAGCAAGCAGATCACGAGGTCAAGAGATCGAGACCATCCTGGCCAACATGATGAAACTCCATCTCTACTAAAAATACAAAAATTAGCTGGGCATAGTGGCGCATGCCTGTAGTCCCAGCTACACAGGAGGCTGAGGCAGGAGAATCACTTGAAGCCGGGAGGCAGAGGTTGCAGTGAGCCAAGATTGAGCCACTGCATTCCAGCCTGGCTATAGAGTGAGACTCCGTCTCAAAACAAACAAACAAAAAGAACAGAAATTTATTTCTCACAGTCTCAGAGGTTAGAAATCTGAGACCGAGGTGCCAGTAGGTTCAGAGTCTGGTAAAGGCAGCTCTCTGCTTCCAAGATGGTGCCTTATTGCTGTGGCCACCAGAGGTGATGGATGCTGTGTCCTCACATGGCAGAAAGAATGGCAGGCCGGGTGCAGTAGCTCGTGCCTGTAATCCCAGCACTTCAGGAGGCTGAGGTGGGTGGATCACTTGAAGTCAGGAGTTCAAGACCAGCATGGCCAACATGGTGAAACCTTGTCTCTACTAAAAATACAAAAATTAGCTGGCTATGGTGGCGCATGCCTGTAATTCCAGTTACTCAGGAGGCTGAGGCACAAGAATCACTTGAACCTGGGAGGCGGAGGTTGCAGTGAACTGAGATTGTACCACTGTACTCCAGCCTGGTCGGCAGACTGAGACTCTGTCTCAAAAAATAATATAATAAAAAATAAAAAGAATGACAAAAAGGGCCTAGCTAGTTCTCTCCAGACCTTTTATGTGGTTGCTAACCTCATTCATGAGGGCTCTGACTTCAAGACAATCACCTCCGAAAGGCTCCTCCTCTTAATGTTATCACATTGGGCTCTAAATTTCAACATGTGAGTTTTAGGGGACACATTCAGACCACAGCAGTATCAAAACTTTTTATTGGGGTGACTGCCCTCAGCCTCCTGGTTTTTCTTGATTTCATTTTTTCTTTTTTTTTTTTTAGATGGAGTCTCGCTCTGTTGCCCAGGCTGGACTACAGTGGCGTGATCTCGGCTCACTGGAACCTCCACCTCCTAGGTTCAAGCGATTCTCCTGCCTCAGCCTCCTGAGTAGCTGGGGCTACAGGCACGCACCACCACGCCCCGCTAATTTTTGTATTTTTAGTAGAGACGCGGTTTCACCATGTTGGCCAGAATGGTCTCAATCTCCTGACCTCGTGATCCACCTGCCTTGGCCTCCCAAAGTGCTGAGATTACAGATGTGAGCCACTGCGTCCGGCCTCTTGATTTATTTAATTGTATAAACTAAGCAATGCTCTCATTGGGTGCCCATTTGTCTTGCCTCTAGGAAGGTGTTTTATCAGCTGTTATCATAGCTCTCTACAGGTTACTCCCCTTGCCCATTCCCCAGCCCCTCTCCCCTATTCTGACCCTGCAGCTCATTGTGAGCAGTGTGCCCACATTGTTGCTGGCCATTAGGTGACGCCATCTGGCCTCCATTCCCATCCTCACTCCCACTGCTATCAGTGCAGTTCCATAACAGCATCTCTTGCCCTGAGCCCAGACCTCCAGAGCTGACCAATGGTCTTCTCAGCCCCTGTCACCAGGTGCATTTCTCATCGCTTGGGTAAATGGAGTCTCCTCTAAGGCCTCTTACAGAATATAAGCAGGTGAGTTTCCCAGTCTTATGTAGTACAGTTATCCCTCAGTATCCAAGGGGGACTGGTTCCAAGACCCCCAATGTATACCCAAATCTGCGGGTTCTCAAGTTCCTTAAAATGACATACTGTTTGGCGGGGCACGGTGGCTCACGCTTGTAATCCCAGCACTTTAGGAGGCCGAGATGGGTGGATCACAAGGTCAGGAGATCGAGACCATCCTGGCTAACACGGTGAAACCCCGTCTCTACTAAAAATATAAAAATTAGCCTGGTGTGGTGGCGGGTGTCTGTAGTCCCAGCTACTCGGGAGGCTGAGGCAGGAGAATGGTGTGAAACCGGGAGGCGGAGCTTGCAGTGAGCCAAGATGGGGCCAGTGCACTCCAGCCTGAGTGACAGCGAGGTTCCATCTCAAAAAAAAAAAAAAATGACATACTATTTGCACATAACCTACACACACCCTTCCATATACTTTAAATCATCTCTAGATTACTTATAATACCTAACATAGCATCAATGCTATGTAAATTGTGACACTATATTTTTTGTATCTTTATTGATTTTTATTTGTTTTCCCATATTTTTGATCTGCAGTCGGTTGAATCCAAGAATACAGAACCTGTAGACACAGAGAGTAGACGGTGTGCCCATTCTAGAAGGCCTATATTTAGATGCCGAGCAGAGGAGGAGGAGGGGTCGCTGAGGTGAAAGGAAAACCAGCAGCGCATGGATGTCGTTGAGCCTAGAGAAACAACTGCTCAAGAATGAGAGGAGGAAAGGCTCACATGAGGGCCATTAGACCTAACAAATTTTAGTGAAGTGTTACAAATAAGAACACAGTTGGAATAGGCTGAGAAGAAAATGGAGGGGTAAAATACTGATGCTTTACTGTGTCAGGGAGCAGAGAAATTAGACTATTGCTGAAGGGGAACCGAGGCCGAGAGAGTTTGTTTTTTTAAGACAGGGAATATTATATTTGTATGTTGATGTTCAAATAATGAATTAGAGAACTAGAAATGTATTGTGAGGGAGAAAGGAGGGAGAAAAGAGGGGGTTATTTTCAGAATCACATGTCCTTGAGCAGGAGATGGGATCTAAACCACAAATGGTGGTTGGCCTTTGATGGGCCTCTAAACGTCGTTTTATTGTAACTGAAAGGACTGATGGCTCACACCTGTAATCCCAGCACTTTGGGAGGCCAAGGTGGGAGGATTGCTAGAGGCCAGGAATTGGAGACCAGCCTGGACAACATAGCAAGACCCCACCTCTAAAAAAAAAAAAAAAAAATTAACTGGGCATGGTGGTGTGCCTGTAGTCTTAGCTGCTTGGGAGACTGAGGCAGGACAATTTACTTGAACCCAGGAGTTCAAGGTTACAATGAGCTATGATTGTTTTACTGCACTCCAGCCTGGGAGACAGAGCCAGACCCTATCTCCAAAAAAAAAAAAAAAAAAAAAAGCACAGCCTGAGCATAACAATGAAAGTGGGGGATTTTGTGGTGAGTGATCAGGTAGTTATGACTTCATCTGTTCTTTTCTATGAAGTATGTGCTGGGGAAGGACTGGAAGCCTTCCTAAGCAAGGAGGTGGGCTGGAGAGCCAGCACTCCCTTTAAAGTCGTTCTTACTTCTTGTTTCCTTTCCCATGAGTACCCTCTTTTCATAAGGATTATAAAGGAATTTTTTTCCATGAAGGTATAGTACACAAAAGCCAATTTTTTTTTTTTTTTTTTTTTTTTTTTTTTTTGCCCTTGCTACATGAAAGAATGCTTAAGCCTTTGCTTATCTATAATAAATGTAACGTTTTTGGGGTTCTTTGCTCAATGTTTTTTCATTTCTTATTAGGTTTACAATCAAACCTGGGTTCAAACTTACGGAGGAAAGATGTGACTTGTAACAACACTGTACCTTCATTGATTTAACAAATACTGAGTTCACACTGGGTATCAGGCACCCTTCTATAACATTAAGACCCAAACTCCCTGGCCACAAGATGTTCACGTCCAACAGGAGACAGGCTGAACTATATTGTGAGAAAAGATAATCAGTGCTATGAACAAGAGAACAGAAGAAAATGCAGAATGTGGGGGCAGGAGGGTTGGAATTTTAAAGCAGAGCTCATGATAAGCCTCACGGAGGTGACAATTGAGCAAAGATTTAAAGGACATGAGCGGCTGGGTGTAGTGTCCCACACATGTAATCCCAGCACTTTGGGAGGCCAAAGGGGGGTGGATCACTTGAGATTAGGAGTTCAAGACCAGCTTAACATGGTAAAACGTCGTCTGCTGAAAATACAAAAATTAACTGGGCGTGGTGATGTGTACCTGTAATCCCAGCTACTCTGGAAGCTGAGGCAGGAGAATCGCTTGAACCCACAAGACAGAGGTTGCCACGAGCCAAGATCATGCCACTGCACTCCAACGTGGGTGACAGAGCAGGACTCCCATCTCAAAAAAATAAACATGAGGGAAGTTTCTTGGCCACAGTTACTTCGTGGGGGTATAAAAGAACACAGGAGTGCTTACATTTGTGAGTGTGTAAGTACTTAAGAGAAATTATAAGTAATCAAAGAGAAAGAATGCTCTGCTCAAATGACAGATGTGTAGAATCAACTACAGGATTTGTCCGAGCTCTATTGCGTCTAGAATTAGTGGGTTCTTGGTCTCACTGACTTCAAGAATAAAGCCACAGACCCTCAGGCTGAGTGTTCTACAGTTCTTAAAAACGGTAATCTAGGATTTATTCATTTCAGATGTGTTTGTAGTCTCACTTCTGGTGGGTACAAGGGCTCCGGAGCCTCACGAGAAAAGCTACAGACCTTCACGGTACCACAGCTCAATGGCAACGTGGAACCAAACAGGCAACAAAACTGCCTCAACTACTTCAGAAAACCCAAACACATCACCACTGTGGGTGCCAGCAGCCTGCTTTTATTCCCTTATCTGACCCCACCCACATCCTGCTGATTGGTCCACTTTACAGAGAGCTGATTGGTCTATTTTACAGAGCACTGATTGGTCCATTTTACAGAGAGCTGATTGGTCTGTTTTGACAGAGTGCTGATTGGTGTGTTTACAATCCTTGAGCTAGATTCAGAGTGCTAGATGGAAAAGTTCTCCAAGTCCCCACTAGGTTAGCTAGATACTGAATGCCAATTGGTGTATTTACAAACCTTGAGCTAGACACAGAGTACTGATTGGTGTATTTACAAACCCTGAGCTAGACACAGAGTGCTGATTGGTGTATTTACAATCCCCTAGCTAGACATAAAGGTTCTCCAAGGCCCCAGAGGAGTCATGAGACCAGCTGGCTTCAGCTAATGGAGCCTGCATCAGGGCTGCAGGCAGAGCTGCACGCCAGTCGCGACCCGCGGCAGCGCTTCTCAGCCCTTGGGCGGTCGATGGGACTAGGCGCCACGGAGCAGGGGGCGGCGCCCGTCGGGGAGACTCGGGCGGTGCAGGAGCCCACCGTAGAGGGGGTCTCGGACACGGCGGGCTGCAGGTCCCGAACCCTGCCCCCGGGGAGGCGGCTGAGTCCTGGGGAGAATTCGAGCGTGGTGCATGCGGGCCGGCAGTGCTGGGGGACCTGGCGCAACCTCCGCAGCTGCTGACCCGGGTGCTAAGCTCCTCACTGCCCTGGGCGGCGGCGCCCCCCTGCCGCTCCGTGTGCGGGGCCCACTAAGCCCGCGCCCGCCGGAACTCGCGCTGGCCCGTGAGCGCCGCGCGCAGTCCCTGTTCCCGACTGCGCCTCTCCCTCCACACCTCCACGCAAGCAGAGGGAGGAGGCTCCGGCCTCGGCCAGCCCAGAGAGGGACTCCCACAGTGCTGTGGCGTGCTGAAGGGCTCCTCAAGCCCCGCCAGAGTGGACGCCGAGGCGGAGGAGGCGCCGAGAGCAAGGGCTGCTAGCACGTTGTCACCTCTCACTATGAAGGAGAGTCACCAGGATATGGACTATCCCCTGAAAATAAATTCCTTCAAAGAGATTAGTGTAGACATGGGGAAAGATTTGGAAAGAGTTAAATTAGTAGGTGGAATTCATAATTCCATAAATTAAGGATTGGAACCAATTAGGGCAGAGAGCTCTGGGTGGACACCAAGGAAAAGCTGCAGCTTATAGGGAGAATGTGGATCACAGTGATGCAGAATTGGTGAGCACACTGGTCAGGGCTAGCCCCTTACGTCCTTCATCACAGCTGCCTGTTTTGTTTTTGTTTTTGTTTTTGAAACGGAGTCTCACTCTGTCGCCCAGGCTGGAGTGCAGTGGCGCAACCTCGACTCACTGCAAACTCCGCCTCCCAGGTTCACGCCATTTTCCTGCCTCAGCCTCCCGAGTAGCTGGGACTACAGGTGTCCGCCACCGCGCCTGGCTGATTTTTTTGTATTTTTTTAAGTGGAGACGGGTTTTCACTGTGTTAGCCAAGATAGTCTGGATCTCCTGACCTCATGATCCACCCGCCTCGGCCTCCCAAAGTTCTGGGATTATAGGTGTGAGCCACTGCACCCAGCACAGCTGTCGTTTTTAAATATTAATTGGACAGTCACACAGGTCTGTTTTCCGTTTACATGTTCTTATTTTGCCTAAATTCATCACATCAGTAATATCTAGAGTAGGCACACTTTATTTTTCCTGCTGCACCAGTTGTAGCTGGTTGTGTAAAATTCAAGTCCCAAATAAAATCTGTTAGTAATCGATTGATGACATCATCATTGGAGTGGAAGTCCCAGGTTAAGCCTACACTAAATTATCCTTACATGTTCAGGCTACATCTAAACATCTGAGAACCCGTGAGACAGATCTACTAGGAATCTCTTTACCATAAAGAATGAGACGTTGTCCCCTTCCGTAATCAGTCCTCTGAATGAGGAAAGCAAGCCAGTAAGACACGGTGGTGCCATGATGGAGAGCAGCTGTGATTTTGAGTACAGCATGAGGTCTGTAACTTCACCATCTATTACAGTCCCCATCAATTTGGTGTTAGGAGAGAGTAGCAAGTTAAAGATGTATTTGTCAAAACACCTGTCAGACGTCAACAACCTCAGAGCAGGTCGCATTTGAAACTCATGAAACGGTGCCTCAGAGTACGGGAGGGAGATTATTCTGAGTCAGTGGAGAACTCAGCAAGGTTCAGTCATCTCAAAACAGGGTCAGCAGCCCTGGTAGTCCTGACATAGAGTGGCAGCTTTGGTAGCATGCACAGGAGCAGAGGCAGCAACAAAGTGAGAGGAGGCCCTCCACTTCTGCTGGGCGCCCTAGTAGCAGCAGCAACACAGCAGTGGTGCCACTGGTGGCCTGGCAGAGTGGAATTGGGTTGATTCAGCCCAGCACCTTCAGGCTGTGACTTTAGCAGACAGAAGTAGGTAGTGGTGGCAGTGGCTCCCAACTGCATTTACAGCACCAGGACAAGGAGACCTGAAGCAGAAACAATGCAGGAGTAGAACAGCAGATGTCCTAGACCAGTAGTGTATGGAATCTGGAAACAGATAGCCTTGATCAAATCTTGCATCTGCCATTTGCTAGCTTTTTGAAGCCTTGAGTAAATTACTAACCTCTCTGGGTCTGTTTTCTCCTCAGTAAATAATATCCAGCTCATAGAGATGTTTAGAAAATTAAATGAAAAAGCACAGTTTAAGGAGGTGACACAATAGTAAGCACATGATTTATTTCCTCATCTTTATGACATCTCACACTGGTCCAGTCCAAGACTACCTAATATTCAGATTAATTTCATGAACTGCTATATTACTCCAGCAACTCAAATCCGAAATAGATGAGAAAGAAACTAAAGAAAATTGGACAGCCATTGCTGGACCTATTGTGTAGTTACAAATGCTGACTACATACCAGGCACTGTTTAGGTGACTTATAATTCTAGAATGTCACATACAAATTTAAGAATTGCTGACCAGGCGCAGTGGCTCACGCCTGTAATCCCAGCACTTTGAGAGGCCCAGGCGGGTGGATCACCTGAGGTCAGGAGTTCAAGATTAGTCTGGCCAACATGGTGAAACCCCATCTCTAGTAAAAATATAAAAATGTAAAAATTAGCCGGGCATGGTGGCGCGTGCCTGCAGTCCCAGCTGCTTAGGAGGCTGACGCAGGAGAATCGCTTGAACCTGGCAGGTGGAGGTTGCAATGAACCAAGATTGCGCCACTGAACTCGAGCCTGGGCGACAGAGCAAGACTTCGTCTCAAAAAAATAAAAATAATAATTTTAAGAATTGTCATTACTTAACCATGGGAGAGGGTGTGGGCAGACAAAGATTCTCCACTGTGTATTTTCATGGTTTTGCCTTTGAACGATGTCCTCTCTTCCAAAATTTTTTTTTTGCTTTTAAATGCCACATAAAGGCAGCTCATGTTCTTTACATCGCCGTTATCAAGAGGATCGTCATTCAAATACACTAACCACTGACAATGCTAACTAATTGGGAGTAAAGGACTGGGCGGAAAGATCGGCCAACCGCAGGCTGCCGGCCAGCAACTGCGGCGGAAGGCGGACTCTCGCGGGAGCCACAGAGAGGCCAGCAGCCGGCCACGTGACTTCCGGGCGGCCGGCTCTCCCTAAGTCTCCGCGCTGAGCAGCCACGTCGGCGGCGTTTCGCGTTCAGGGGAGGGGCGTGGCGAAGGCCCGTGCGTGGTACGTGTCCCGCCCCTCGCCGCCCGGAGCCCGGATGAAGAGTAACGCCATTACCGCTGGAGCAGCCGAGAGCCCTCCCGGACGGAGACTGGACACTGGACCGGCAGCGCCATGAGACTCCTCCCCCGCTTGCTGCTGCTTCTCCTGCTCGTGTTCCCTGCCACTGTCTTGTTCCGAGGCGGCCCCAGAGGTGAGGCTAAGGAGAGTGTGCGGAGGGGGATGGCCAGGAAGGAGATGCCAGTGACGGCAAGTTTGAAGTTGGAGGCGGTGGCCGCTCCGGGTCCCGGGGTCCGTGTCCACTCCGCTGGCCTCTCTCCGCCCTCTCCCCAAGCCTAGGCTCGTAGCAGCAGGGGCCCCCGCGGGCGCTGGAGACCCCGCTGTGGCCTGTCCCTTGCACGCGGAGTGCGGGGCCGTGTCCGGGCGACCTTGCTTCGTGGCCGGCCGAGGGCTGGGCTTGCTTCTCTGGCCCTGGACCCGCGCCTGCAGGAGCGTCCAGAACTGAAGGGTCCTCGGCTGCAGGAGGAGGCGAGGGGGCTCTGGCCACGGCTGCGCTCCGAGCGCGCTGCAGCCGGGCTGTTTCTTTTGGCCGCCTCCGGCTCCGCTCCACCCCCAGCCCCTCGTGCTCAGGGCTGACGTGTCTTTAGCTTCCACGCCGCGAGTCCGTCTTCATTCATTTGCTAAAACTCTTGTTTTCGACACATCTAAGCCATCAGAGTGCCTTTTTTAATGGTCACCTGCCTCGTTCACCCCCTGCTTGACCCGTATGTGTTACTATGATTTCAGAAAAACTACCTCGTCGTCACCCCCGTTATCGGCCCCTGCTGCCAAGCGGACTGAAGAATCCCTTTGGGATGTCTCCCTTACTTCTGCCTTCTTCCTCTCCTTTTCTTTTCATGGAGCAGTTTTTTGTTTGTGGAAGCATCGTGTTGTGCTGAAAAAATGTAGCCTACTTCGAGTGTTTTTAATATATAGATTTATTCTTTCCAACAATTAACCCAGCAGTTAAGTGTGAAAGTAACTTAGCAGAATATAAAAATGAGGCAACTTGACTTCCTGCCCGGGTTTTGTCATGAACTTCGACTTTCTAATTTGCAAAGTGAAATAATTAGTCTGACTAAGCACTAGAATTCCCTTTCATTCTGTAAGTTTAAGCAAGCTGTGTGTCTTAACGGTAGTGACAGGTATCCAGGAGTTGTTTTGCAATGAAAAGTGAAGTGACTGGCTTCTGTTTAATGGCTAGAAAACCAAGTGGGAGAATGAAACAACTGTTAATGCGTTCATCTGCAGGTTTAACAAGATTCTTTTCCTTTGGGAGTCGTTTGCTGGTTCTCTTTAAGCTTATTTTTAAAAAAACTTGACAAATGTAGGTTTCGTTTTAGAACTATTTAGAACTATTTTCAAGTTGTAAAAACTTTCAAGAAGCATCAATTCATTATCTAAACTGAATTACTATCTTGTAAACATTTTTTGTGAGTAACGGTTTTTCTTTTAAAGAAAATGTTTGTTCAGTTTTTTCCAGCTGAACACTGTTAATGAAGACTGTTAGACTTCATAGGGACAAAATAGTTATTGGTTAACATTAAAATAATAAAATTGTTTAATATCCACGAAAGACCTTTATATTCCAAAGTGCTCAAATTTACAACTTGAAATTACTATGTCAGACATGGATATTTTTCTTACTGGTTTTTGAAAAGGACTTATAAGTTATGAATGCACTATTTTTAGTCTTTGTTTAGCAGGCAGTGAAATCTCTTCAGTTCATAATGCATGGTTCAGTGTTCTTTAATATTTTGCAATAAATCTTAGCGACCAGTGAGAACTCAAAGACATGGAAAAGACTGAAAATGCATGGTCCTTGATGTAAGCTGTTTCTCCTGGGTAAAAACACGCTTCCCTTCCCATGTTTTTCCTCCACAGAATTGCCACATCATCATTTTGTCTGAGAGATGTTGGAAGACACTAGAACTTTGAAATTCTTTTTAGGGTTTTGCCTGAAATAGATAGAATGTGATTTATTTAGAGTACTGTTATCTATAAAACTGTAATTTACTTTTTTTTTTTTTGCATTATAACTCTACTTTGTAACAGTAAGTTTGAGAAAAATAAAATGCCATAAAACATGTTTGAAGCCACATGCAAAAATAATTGGATTCTTTCTTTGCTATCAACCCTGAAGCTGCCCGTACCGTTTTTACTAAACAATGTTTTTCGTGCAAGCCAGTTTTTACCACGGATATGATATAGATATTTGTTTCTTGGACTCACAGGCTGTCAAGTTCTAAGAGTTTCAGCTGTAGTCACCTCTGATAACAGTGTTTCCTACATAGAACTTAAGAATGCTTTTTTTTTTTTTTTTTTTTTTGAGACGTCTTGCTGTGTCGCCCAGGCTGGAGTGCAGTGGTGCGATTTCCGCTCACTGCAACTTCTGCCTCCCAGGTTCAAGCAATTCTCCTGCCTCAGCCTCTGGAGTAGCTGGGACCACAGGTGTATGCCACCACACCGGGCTAATTTTTGTATTTTTAGTAGAGACGGGGTTTCACTATACTGGTCAGGCTGGTCTCGAACTCCTGACCTCAAGTAATTCACCTGCTTCAGCCTTCTAAAGTGCTGAGATTACAGGCGTGAGCCACCGCGCCTGACCAAGAATGCTATTTTCTTTTAAAGGTAGGGGTTGTTTAGTTTGCTTTATGTCATTAATGACCGGGATTACATTTAGAAGTTTCTTACCTTTGCAAAAAAATTATTTTCCTTAATTTGCTTAACAAAATTGCTTGAAGTTCTTTGTGCTTCAAGGCATCTTTAGTTTGTGCCATTCATTTTTCCATCTGTTGGGCACTTTTTGAAATTAAACCACATTTTCCTTTAAAAATGTGCAGGCAGGGAACAGTGGTTCATGCCTACCTCCCTAGCTACCCAGGAAGTCCTAGCTACCCAGGAAGCTGAGGTGGAGGGATCACTTGGGCCCAGGAGTTCGAGGCTGCAGTGAAAGCTATAACTGCACAACTGTATTCCCACCTAGGCATCAGAGCAAGACCCTGTCTCAAAAAAAAAAAAAAAAAAAAAAAAAAAAAATAAAGTTGTTCAGAATTCTAGTAAAATAAAATACAGATATTCTTAGATGCATTGTAATTTGGCATCATTCAGGTAACTGGGAGATTCTGTTAGTCCAAGGGAAGATTTTTTTTGCCTATACCTGATAGTAAAAAAAAAAAAAAAAAGTAGTATTCCAGAGTAAAGGTTAACTGCTTTTTCTGTATTTTATCATTAGGCTCATTAGCAGTGGCACAAGATCTTACAGAGGATGAAGAAACAGTAGAAGATTCTATAATTGAGGATGAAGATGATGAAGCCGAGGTAGAAGAAGATGAACCCACAGATTTGGTTAGTGTTATATACTATTTAATATATGTAAAATGTATGTAATTGTATTAATCTGTTCTCATGCTGCTAATAAAGACATACCCAAGACTGGGTAATTTACAAAGGAAAGAGGTTTAATTGATCCATAGTTCAGCATGACTGGGGAGGCCTCAGGAAACTTACCATCATGGCAGAAGTGGAAGCAAACATGTCCTTCTTCACATGGTGCCAGCAAGGAGAAGTGCAGATCAAAGGGTGGGGAAAGCCCCTTGTAAAAACCATCAGATCTTGTGAGAACTCACTATCACAAGAACAGCATGGAGGTAACCATCCCCCATGATTCATTTACCTCCCACCAGGTTCCTCCCACAATGTGGGGATTATGGGAACTACACTTCAAGATGAGATTTGGCTGGGGACACAGCGAAACCATATCAATAATACATCTAGAATTTATCCTTACTTGTTTATTTTTGGAGACAGAGACTTGCTCTGTTGCCCAGGCTGGTGTGTGGTGGCATGAGCATAGCTCACTGCACCCTCGAACTCCTGGGCTCAAGTGATCCTCTTGCCTCATTCTCCTGAGTAGCTAGGACTACAGTCATGCCCCAACAAGCCCAGCTAATTTTCGTAATTTTTTTTTGTAGAGACAGGGTCTTGCTATGTTACCCAGGCCAGTCTCAAACTTCTGGGCTCAAGTGATGATCCTCATGCCTCCAACTCTCAAGGCTCTGGGATTATGGGCATGAGCCACCACACCTGGCCTAGAGCTTATCCTTATACAAAAATTTAAAATCCCAGCTTTTAGAGGTTTGTTAATGTGATCAAAGTGAATTGAAATTGGGAGAATAGGCACCAGTCATTGAGAGTAGAGCGTATTTTCTGGAACAGGGAAGGAGACATGAAATAGTTAACAATTCAGGATTGTGGTGACATGAGTCTAGAAGGGTAACAGCATAGTAGAAATAGCACTGGACCAGGGCTTCATAGATTTGGTATACCTGCTGCTTAGTTTTCTGACTTATCTCTGTGGGTCTCAGTTTCTTTTTTGCTTGCTTGCTTTTACTCTGTTTTTATTCTTTTTGCTTACTTGTTTTATTTCTGAATCCTTATGTGCCAGGCACTCTTCTTGGTGCTGGGTGAGCAAACTAGATATTTTCTCTGCTCTTTTAGACTGTTTTTGGGGCAGTTATATGTGTTTTAATGGCAGGGGGTGAGAAGCAGACAACAAACAGTGTATAAAATATATCCTGTGAAGAATAAGGGGGTTAGAGAAGATCTCTTCAAAGTTGTTCAGGTCTGAAATGTTTACTATGTAATACAACAGTAAGAATATTGGGCTGGAATTGGGATCTTTGCAACATGCATCTAGCTAATTTTATTTCCTCTCTGGAATGACTGTAATCCATCCTACACAGTTTTTTTTTCTTTCTATTTTCATGTCATACTTGAACCTGGAACCTCTCATGATTCCAGATTTTGTCATTTCCTTCAAAATTAAACCACTAGTTCCCTATTTTCCTATTTCAGTGTCAAAATATTTAGACTTATATGTAGATATCTGCTGCTTTTTTGACTTACCTTCATTTTTATGGAGTATGTCTTCCAACTAAGCAAATCTGTTGCTATTTTATTGGTGTTTTTGAGTTATCATTTTTATGCTTCTGCACCTGCTATTTTATCTGGATAGGATGTCCCTAGTAATTCGTGAACTCTCCTAATTTCCCCTCTTTAGGAACGCCTTACTGATTATCTATGAGTCAAGCGTTTCATACGTATGTATACAGATACCTTTAGGGTTTATGTTAAGACTGCATCTTCAACCCAGCCTGCATTAGGTGAACAGCTTTAACTAGATTAATACATTTCTGCTGCGTTGTTGTTAATGAATATTTGACCAGTTGTGGTAGATAACTTAGAGTGATGGTTGGAAGGGAATCCATCTAGGAATTTAGGATTAAAGATGGTATTTGGGGCACTGAAATTTGGGCATGTATTGAAATTTAGTGATGGATTATATCGTTGTTACCAATTATATGAAATTACTTGTGCTCTGTGGCACTGGAATGTACTTACTGTGGAGGAGGAGGGTAGAAGAGAGATGCTGAATGCCATGAGGCATACCTGTAATCCCAGCACTTTGGGAGGCCAGGACAGGAGAATCACTTGAGTCCAGGAGTTTGAGACCGCCTGGCCAACATAGCGTGACACCATCTCTACTAAAAAAATTAACTGAGCCTGGTGGCTTGTGCCTGTAATCCTAACTATTGGAAGCAGGAGGATCACTTGAGCCCAGGAGTTCAGGGTTACAGTGAGCTATGAGTGTGCCACTGCACTCCAGGCTGGGTGACAGAGTCAGACCCTGTTAAATAAGTAGAGGATAGGGGGTAGAGAAGGGAACTGTTAGATCTTTGATAGACTTGTGTCGTTGGCCAGACCTTTTCCATATCTTAATTTCTCCTGCCTTGAGAACCATTAGAGGAAAAAGAACAACTCTGATTATCCACTTTCTACCCTGGCCTATTAGTACAAAAGTGTTAGTACCCTCTGCTTTGTTACTTATCTCAAATCAGAAAATAATTAAGGTAGATTGAAATAGAAAGGCAGGAGAAGTATTACCTTCCATTGGACTAGACCATGCCAGCAGGAGCAGGATCCCTCAAAGCCAAGGCTGCTACAGAAGTCACCTCCAGAACTGAATGAGCTAGAAAGTTCACCTACTGCTGTTGTTCCCAAGATTTCTTTATCACCTTATACTCAGCTGCCAAGGCATCAAGGAACTGGGAGATATGGAAGTATCCTGGAGTCAAGTGAGGGAAAAGAGGGTTTTTCATAAGATCTAAGATATCAACAGCTGGTTTAGACGCAGGTTATTGGTTTAGAATTTTTGAGGGCAAACCTTCCCCACCCCCGAAACAGAGTCTCGCTCTGTTGCCCAGGCTGGAGTGCAGTGGCGCAATCTCGGCTCACTGCAAGCTCCACCTCCTGGGTTCACACCATTCTCCCGCCTCAGCCTCCCGAGTAGCTGGGATTACAGGCGCCCGCCACCATGCCCGGCTAATTTTTTGTATTTTTGGTAGAGACAGGGCTTCACTGTGTTAGCCAGGATGGTCCCCATCTCCTGACCTTGTAATCCACCTTCCTCGGCCTCCCAAAGTGCTGGAATTAGAGGCATGAGCCACCGCGCCCAGACTAGTCACCTGGGGCTTTTCTACCCCATTGATTATTCTTTTACTGTATAAAACTGGGTTGTAATGGACCTTACCATCATTCCTGAAAGGTTTTTTTTGTCCTCCCCATAGAAATGATAGAGGTTTTTGGTTTTATTTTTATTAAAACAAGAGCTGTAGTAGTAATAACACTAGCTAACTTTAAAAAAATTATTTAGCTGGGAGCAGAGGCTCACGCCTGTAATCCCAGCACTTTGGGAGGCCGAGGCGGGTGGATCACGAGGTCAGGAGATCGAGACCATCCTGGCTAACACGGTGAAACACCGTCTCTACTAAAAATACAAAACAAAGTTAGCCGGGTGTGGTGGCGGGCACCTGTAGTCCCAGCTTCTTGGGAGGCTGAGGCAGGAGAATGGCGTGAACCTGGGAGGCAGAGTTTACAGTGAGCTGAGATCGCGCCACTACACTCCAGCCTAGGTGACAGAGTGAGACTCCTGTCTCAAAAATAGATATATGTATATTTAAAATAGATGATATATTCAAATGGCTTAGAACTTATAAGGTACAGAGTATATGATGAAAAGTTTCCCTTGTGTGCCTTCCAGCCATAAAGTCATCTCCCTGTGGGCGACCAATGCCACCAATTTCTATACTCTCCTCTGGAGATTGTTTTCAATAGCTGAAATACTTTGGAGTTTTACCAGGTAGCAGATACTAAGCATTATACACCTTATATGCTGAATAGCTGTAAGGTAAATGAGTTACTTAGTTTTCCACAATCAGTATTCCAAACATTTACCGTGTTTAAATCCGTAAATGAGTTTTCAGTCTTGGCAGCAACATTGCCTTCAGTGTCAGAAAGTGAAGAAGGCCATCAAGCATGAACTCTATCAGATTTTGTATTTTCTACTTCCAAATATATTATTCACCCATTGTTCTGCGTTTTCTCCTTAATAATGAGTTGTCCTTGTTCTCTTCTAAGGCTAACCCTTCCACCTGTGTTCATGTCCCCATCTCTTCCTGCAGAATTTTGTTACATTATTCTTTCATTTTGTAACATCAAGCATTAATCCTCCTCAGTGATTGGATTCTGTTAAGCCACATATGTGCTTATACTGTTCGTCCATATTTGCTGCACCCACTTATCTTTACCAACGCCAGTGACTTCTTGAAAGAGAAACTTGGGCAGCTTTTCTCTTCTGCTCACTTCACGTTTATTCTCTATCATGATCTGGTCCCATGTATCTAGTAAAACTAGTATTGCTAAGGTCACCAGCAACCTAATTGCCTAATTCCTTGTTTTCCGTTGTTATCCTGTTGTAGCTCTTTTCCAGCTCTTCTCAGGATAGTTTCATCTGAATGCTCCATAAGTACTCACATTGTAAATGTCCATATCATTTGCCATGTGTCCTATCGCCATAAACTCTTTGTTGTTTTGATACGGCTCCAGTGATTCAAGCTGTTGCCTTGTTACTTCTTCTGTTTATTTTTATTCCAAAACCCATCAATCAGATATCAGGGATTTCTCTTAACTCTTTCTGAAATATACTCTTTTCCTCTCTATCCCTGTCATTTATGGTTTCGGCCTCTCTGTCTCTGGTCTCTTTTCCTACTTATGAATCTCTTTTCTCAGAAGTAGAAACTTATTCTTGCTAAATGAATGAAATCATTAAAGATGCTTAAAATATAGCTTACAACACAGTTTCACAGTCGTTGAACAAGTGTTTGAGTGCATCCTCTCTTAAGTACATGAGCTGGATATGGAGGATTTTACAATTATGAGACAATCTTTGCTCTTGACAAGTTTTATCTGTTGGGGGAAGTAGTTTTTATATACGTGAAAAGTTAAATGCCAGTAAACAATGGCATCCTGAAGCATCTCAATTTATTAAGAGTCTGGATACTTCAAAGATGTGACTGTCTCTAATCCATATTGATGCTTGGAGAAATGATGCTGCACTGTGTTTAAAGTTTTAAATAAAATTTGTTCACATTTTTTAAAAACTGTTGAGATACAGTTTATGTATCATAAAATTCATCTGTTTTAAACATACACTTAGTAAATTTACCAAGTTCTGCAACACAAATTCAGTTTTAGGATGTTTCTGTCACCCCAGGAAGATCTCTGGTCACACTCTTTTTTTTTTTTTCCTTCAAAATTATGTGACTGATCCTCACAGGAAAATTTGGTTAATTAGAATGGAAATCTCTGTAGGCTGTTAACAAGGTACTTGAGGGCAGGGGTGGGCAAACTGGTTGCAAGCCACATCTAGCTATCCCCATTCATTGACTTATTGCCTGGGGCTGCTTTCACACCGTAGCCCCATAGTTGAGTTGAGTCGTTGCAAGAGAGACTTTATGGTCTGCAAGGCCGTATTTGCTATTTGGCCATTTATAGAAAAAGTTTACCAAGCTCTGTTCTAGAACCTTGGAGTTCACAATATGGTCTGAATACCAGCAGCTTTGGCATTTTCTGGGTGCTTGTTAGAAGGAGAATGATAGGCTTTGCCCTAGGCCTGAATTAGATCTGTAACATCCCCAAAGAATTGGTATGCACATTACTGCTCAAGATGCACTGCTCCAAAAGTTCTATTTTAATTAATGAGGTATGATGAAATTCTTATTACTAATCCCAGCAAGCTGTAGAGAAGCAGTATTTCGTCCTAACATAAAGTGAAGTCTTTATTTCTTTCTTTTATTTATTTTTTTTTTGAGTCGGAGTCTTGCATTGGGGCAATCTCAGCTCACTATAACCTCTACCTCTTGGGTTCAAGCGATTCTCCTGCCTCAGCCTCCCAAGTAGCTGGGATTACAGGCACGTGCCACCACACCTGGCTAATTTTTATATTTTTTAGTAGAGACGGTTTCACCATGTTGGCCAGGCTGGTCTCGAGCTCCTGACCTCAGGTGATCTGCCTACCTCGGCCTCTTAAAGTGCTGGGATTATAAACGTGAGCCTCCATGCCCAGTCAAATCTTTATTGTTAAATAATGATCTTTTTTCTCTCCCATAGTAATCTCCTCTTAATTGTTCTTTTTCTTAGGTAGAAGATAAAGAGGAAGAAGATGTGTCTGGTGAACCTGAAGCTTCACCAAGTGCAGATACAACTATACTCTTTGTAAAAGGAGAAGGTAGTACGGAAGTATTAGTTTTAATTCAGATGTAGGAATTTTAAAATGATGAACTTATTCATATATATCTGAATACCCATATCTGTAAAGTAATATCGTTGGCATTTAAAGGGAATATGCAGATGATAGAGTGAAAAATAAATAAACTAAGGGGAAAAAATAAAATAAATACTATCTAGTTTAACTAGAAATTGACTGTCCTTTTCAAAGATTTTGTTTTTGAGACAGGGTCTCACTCTGTCACCCAGGCTGGAGTGCAGTGGCCCCCTCTTGACTCACTGTAACCTTCACCTCCCAGGTTTAATCGATTTTCCTGCCTCAGCCTCCTGAGAAAGATCATGTTTTAAAACTTTTTAAAACTGCCACAGCAAAGTAACTTTGTCTTTTTTATTTTTTATTTTTTTTTTGAGATGGAGTCTCACTCTGTCACCCAGGCTGGAGTGCAGTGGTATGATCTCAGCTCACTGCAACCTCTGCCTCCCAGTTTCAAGCGATTCTCCTGCCTCGGCCTCCCTAGTAGCTGGGATTACAGGCGCGTGCCACCACGCCTGGCTAATTTTTTGTATTTTTAGTAGAGATGGGGTTTCACCATGTTAGCCAGGCAGTCTCTATCTCCTGACCTTGTGATCCACCCACCTTGGCCTCCCAAGATGCTGGGATTACAGGCTTGAGCCACCACGCCCAGCCCTTTGTCATATTTTGAGTGTTAACCATTAATGAAATACTTAATTTTTCCAGTATGGTCTTGGTTAGAGCCTAGGTTTTTTTGTTGTTTGTTTTCTGAGATAGAGTCTTGCTCTGTCGCAAGGCTGCAGTGCAGTGGTGTGATCTCGGCTCACTGCAACCTCTGCCTTCCAGGTTCAAGCGATTCTCCTGCCTCAGCCTCCCAACTAGCCAAGACTACAGGCGTGCTCCACCATGCCCAGCTAATTTTTGTGTTTTTAGTAGAGACGGGGTTTCACCATGTTGGCCAGGATGGTCTTGATCACCACCTCATGATCTGCCCACCTCTGCCTCCCAGAGTACTGGGATTACGGGTGTGAGCCACCACACCCAGCCAGAGCCTAGGTTTTATTAAAAGAAAATAATTATGGCTGATAATTTATTGAGTTCTATACGGTAGACGCTATTCTCAATACTTGGCATGTATTACTTAGTTCTAACAAGCCCACTGAGCGTAGTCATTGTTGAACTGAGGTTTGGAGAAGTTAAGAACTGGAGTCAGTGCTCCCAGTTCATAAGTAGATTTGAGAACACAGGATCCAGACCTAGATCTGTTGACCCCACAGCCTGTGCTGTACTCAGAGAAACTCAGCTTTGTAGACTACAGTGTAATTATTGAAGACTTAATATTGAAAGTTAGGAATTTTCTTGGTCTTCTCACATTTTCGGTTTTATTCCCATGGGCTTTCGAACTTTACGCCTATAGGAAGTATAATTTTATTATGCTTTTTTTCTTCTATTTTTGTAGCTACATCCTTGGGTCTTAACCTTCAGATTTGCATTTTGATTAATTGCTTAACGTGGATAGGGATTGCCTGATTAATATTTATGTTCTAATAGATACTAGTTTTCAGATGAAAGTCTTGGACTTTATATTTTCTTCATTCTTCTGTTTATTTGCACAGATAACACTAAGCTGGAGGTGAAGGTGACTTCACCAACACATGTAACCCTGCTGCTTGATTATTTCACTGCCAAAAATATACAACTCTTTTTTACCACATGATTTGGATGTGATCTGGTCTGAAATCGAGACACTTATTTGAATGCTTATGTGGGAGTGCTAGCATACAGACAAAAGAGTTTCAGCCTATACAGCAACTGGAATCAATTTCTAGTTAGCGGGTGACTGGAGTGCTCTGTTGGAAGGGATTCTGACACCAAAGTCTACACAAAAGGGTGCCAGAATCCATTAGTAATGCCTTTTTAAAAATTTTATGCTCTTTCCATGTGTTCTAATTTTCTTGTCTCTATTTTGTTTCTCAGATTTTCCAGCAAATAACATTGTGAAGTTCCTGGTAGGCTTTACCAACAAGGGTACAGAAGATTTTATCGTTGAATCCTTAGATGCCTCATTCCGTTATCCTCAGGACTACCAGTTTTATATCCAGAATTTCACAGCTCTCCCTCTGAACACTGTAGTGCCACCCCAGAGACAGGCAACTTTTGAGTATTCTTTCATTCCTGCAGAGCCCATGGGCGGACGACCCTTTGGTTTGGTCATCAATCTGAACTACAAAGATTTGAACGTAAGATCCTGTAAACCTTTTTGTTTAAGTTAGAGATGGATGGGGACGGCGATGTTGTTTAATAGAATTCATCTATTCATTCAGGTGCCTGTTTTGTGGTTGAACCTGTGATAGCCACCAGGGAAGCAAAGATAAATTGCACATTTCTTCTTCAAGTCTGTAATCCAGTGGGGGAGGTAGATGAAAACAGGCACTAGAGCATGCTGATAAGTGCTGCATACTAGAGATAAAGGGAATAACATGCTATTGTGTGGGGGTGGAAGTGAAAATGGAGATGTAAGTAAAGCTATGAGCCGGATCTTAACGGGAAAAGGAGCAGTAAGACACACAATGGAGTCTGCTGCTTATTCAGATGTTAAGATCTGTCTCTGGGCACGGTGGCTCACACCTGTAATCCTAGCACTTTGGGAAGCTGAGGTGGGTGGATCACCTGAGGTCAGGAGTTCGAGACCAGCCTGGCCAACCTGGTGAAGCCCTGTCTCTACTAAAAATACAAAAATTAGCTGGGCATGGTGGCAGGCACCTGTAATCCCAGCTATTCGGGAGGCTGAGGCAGGAGAATCACTTGAACCTGGGAGGCGGAGGTTGCAGTGAGCCGAGATCACACCATTGCATTCCAGTCTGGGCGACAGAGTGAGACTCCATCTCAAAAAAAGAAAAAAACATCTGTCAAATAATTTGTTTTGTACCTCCTGTTGTTGCTTGCATTTTGCCCATTTTACTACTTCTATTTGTAAATTTAAAGACTGTCTGTAACTGTTTTCCCATCATTTTATATACTCATAGGTAATATAGAACCATATATTTTCAGTGTAGTTTTAGCAGCAAGTTTTATCATTTAGTTTTTGATTTAGGAGAACCAAATGTCCTAATATAAGCTCTGATGCCTTATGATTTTTACTATGTATATTATATATCAGTCATCAATGACTGAATGAGAGAAACCTAGTAGAAGTAGGGCCTTGTTTAAATGAAAGCACATCTAAACCATTCCTTTGTCAAAAAGTTTTCAGAGAAGGAAATGTTATTTTCTCTTGGAAATTAATTCAACCTTTTCATTACCCTGGTGTTAACATGCATACCTTATGTCTGAGTTAAATTTCTAGTGCTGCAATCAGATTTTCCTTTTTCTGATTACTTAGTAGAGAGAAGGAAGTATTTTCATCCTGTCCTCAAAATAATGTATTAAGCATCCTCAACTCTATAGTTAAGTAGCTTAAAGAATTACTGATTTTACCTTGTTTGTGAGTAGAATAAAATTTGATCCAACAGGTATATGTGTAGTTTTAGTTCCTTCTTTTAAATTCACCTCTACCACTTTTTTTTTTTAATCTGTGTATTATTCCTGAAATTGTCAATAGAGGAATGCAAATTGAAGGATCTTGAAGTAAAACTTACATAATTAGAGTTTAGCAATAAGTGACAGTTTTGACAACGTACTACCTTTGTGAAGAATAGCTATGTATTGCCCCAGTGAGTCTAATGCATTTGAAAACAAATTGTGAACTGATAAAATTATTTCAAGACCACAACATAAAAATATTTTCATACCTAAAGTGACCATCCCATTTATTATGAAGAAATTGGTTTCCAGCCCACTGTCTTTTTTTTTTTTTTTTTTTTTTGAGATAGAGTTTTGCTCTTGTTGCCCAGGCTGGAGTGCAATGGTGTGATCTTGGCTCACTGCAACCTCTGCCTCCCGGGTTCAAGCAGTTCTTCTGCCTCAGCCTCCCAAGTAACTGGGATTACAGGCATGCGCCACCATACCCGGCTAAATTTGTATTTTTAGTAGAGAGGGGGTTTCTCCATGTTGGCCAGGATGGTCTCGAACTCCTGACCTCAGGTGATCTACCTTGGCCTCCCAAAGTGCTGGAATTACAGGTGTGAGCCAGCACACCTGGCACGACTGTCATTTTAGAATATGAATTTAAGTTTTGTTCAATCTGGTTCTTAAAATGACCTCCTGTTGTAGCTGCTGCTGTACTTTTCCTTCCTTCCTTGTTTTGAAGGATTACAGACAACGAAAGGTAAAGTTGTTGACGTAAGAATGCTGTGAGCTTTGTTTCTTTCTGCACATTTTATCTCTATTTTACTTTCTGGGTCCTCACACCACCACCCCTACCCCAAAAGAAAGTTCGGGGACAACTTTGGCAAAATTGGTAACTTTTTTTTAAGGGGTGTGGATCTCGCTATGTTTGCTATGCTAGACTCAAAACTCCTGGGTTCAGGCAACCCTCCTGTCTCAGCTCCCCGAGTAGCTGGGACCACAGGCATACGCCACCTCACCTGGCCCAGAGACTTCTTATTTTATGTGAGAAAATAACAATGTTGAGTCCCTGACACACAGTATTGCAGTTACATATGAGTGAGTCTTCTAAGTGATGGGAAGACTATATTCAATGTGTTAGAGTAACCATTTTAAGTAATGTTACATGTTTTCCTTCCTTTATTGCATTTAGATTTTTCTGATTATTTTATTTTTTTAAACAGGGCAATGTATTCCAAGATGCAGTCTTCAATCAAACAGTTACAGTTATTGAAAGAGAGGATGGGTTAGATGGAGAAACGTAAGTGAAAGTTGTAGTATGTAGATCTTGATCTTGCTCGTAAAGTAAGACTGGAAAGCTTGCTCCTGTAGCAGCATTTTTTAGATATTGAAAATGGAATGGACTGTATAGATTTGGTGAGATCCTTCCAACATTCATTCATACTTCAGATATTCATACAACTATTAAAGTCAAATTAGGAAAGATAGTTGAAACTGACAGAAGAATCTCTTTAAAAGTTAGTATTGGCTTTATGTCCTTCCTCATCTAAATTTTCTACCCCATGCTTATAAACTGTTCACCAGCCTATTTCGTGCCTCTGAAATGACTATTGAAAACATAAGTTAGAAGATTTTATCTTGAAAAATGTAAGTGTTCTTTCTGAATGATGGATCTTTTTTTACTCTAAACTTATATATAATTCACTTAAGGTAATTTTTAAATTGGATTGTGCAAAATAATGTAATGTTCCAGGCAGATGAATGCTAATGCAATTATTATATAAACCAAGCTTTTGAATAGAGCATAAATAGTAATTCTGTTTTCAATCATAGAGTTTTTTTTGTTGACTAATTGCTCTTAAAGGTAATTTATAAAACTTAACTGCTTGGATTTAAGTTAAATACAAAGTATTTTATTCCTTTTCCCCACAAGTTATTTGGAAAGCTTCTATCATGTGTTATAATTATAGTTGTCATTAGCTGTGGTATTTCCTCTGAATTAAAGACAGTTCATATTTTCTCCTTTTGTACCAGAATCTTTATGTATATGTTCCTTGCTGGTCTTGGGCTTCTGGTTATTGTTGGCCTTCATCAACTCCTAGAATCTAGAAAGGTAATTATGGATGAACACCTCTTACAGCCGTCTTTCAAAAGTTGTTAAGTACTAAGTTAAGCACAATCTAGTTCTTCGGCCTCAGACTGTCACTGTGGGTTTGTATACTTAGAACTTTGGAGTACCTTTTTAAAATAAAACCTGAAGCCTTGGATATGTAAATTGATTCATTTAGACTTTCTTTTTTTTTTCTGGACACAGAGTATTACTTTGTTACCCAGGCTGGAGTGTGCAGTGGTGTGATCTTGGCTCATTTCAGCCTCGACTTCCTGGGCTCAAGTGATCCCCTCAACTTAGCCTCCTGGTTAGCTGGGACCTTAAGTGTATGCCACCACCCCCAGCTAATTTTTAAAATTTTTTGTAGAGGCAGGGTTTTGCCGTATTGCCCAGGCTGGTCACAAACTCCTGAACTCAAGCAATCTGCCCACCTTGGCCTCCCAAAGTGTTGGGATTACAGGTTTGAGCCACCACGCCTGGCCTCATTTAGACTTTCATACACCCATACAATTAGTGTCCTTTGTGCCCTCCAGAGTGATCTTTACCTTTGGATTGGTATTGTAGCTCTTAATGCTAGTGTTTTTATTCCCTAAACTCAGGTTTTATTATTCTATTTACTATACTTTTTAATGGGTATGCTATTTTATCTGCAACTAACCTAGCTTTTATATTTTCTTTATTATTTATTTATTTATTTATTTGAGACTGAAGTCTGGCTCTGCCATCCAGGATGGAGTGCAGTGGCACAATCTTGGCTTACTGCAACCTCAACCTTCCAGGCTCAAGTCATCCTCCCACCTCATCTTCCCGAGTAGCTAGAACTACAGGTGCACACCACCACAGCCAGCTAATTTTTGTATGTTTTGTGGAGACGGGGTTTCGCCATGTTGCCTAGGCTAGTCTTCAACTCCTGCGCTCAAGCTATCCTCTCACGTTGGCTTCCCAAAGTGTTGGAATTGTAGGCATGAGCCACCCACACCCAGCCTGCATTAATACTCTTTAGTTATAGAAATAATCCTTAATTAATAAACGAGTCCTTTCATTGGAAAAAGAACGAATAAATTTTGTTCTGTCAGTCAAAATTCCGTTTTTGTAGTTAGAGTAATAAAATGATTAGTTAGAGTAGTAAAATGGTAACACCTGGGGTCTACCACGATCATGGTTCTCACTCTGGATTCATTCCCTACCGTATCCTTATTTCCCTCCTCTTCCCCATTCCCTCACTTACCCTCCTCCTCTCCTTCCCTCCAGCCTACAAAAACAAAACCTACACTGTTTCTGTCAGTGGGAAAGTATAAGCAATTTTATCAGATATGTTAGTATATTCCATTAGACCCTCAGCAGTCGCTAGTCATTTTGGCGATTATTTATTAAGCCTTAAGTCAGGCAGTCAAATCTATGTTAAAATTAACGATGAATGTTGTTAATAAGCTCTCTCTTTAAAAGAGAAATACTTTGTGTTTAAATATTAATTTCTAAAACTTGCTGTGCCTCATTGTCATAACGGTTGGAATTTTTGCGGTAAATTTGTATATTAGGTATGACTGCATCTCCATTTTTCTTCCATTTAAATGAAACCATTTTTAAGTTATCTCTCCATGTACTTAGGTTCTAACTTACAGATTATATAATTAATACTGTTTCTTATGTAGATAACAGGTTTGTTGGTTTCTTGGGGGTTTTTTTTAAAGCAAGGCTAAATGATGATTCATTTTTACTTTCTAGCAGATTTGCTGTAAATACTCTAGGAAGAAAGTTTGAAGTTCTTAAATTGAGGTGGTTAGCTTAATGAGATTTTATGGTTTCATTTTGTTTTATCTGTGCCAACTGTTTAATTGTATTTAGCTTACGATGCAGGAACTGCCTGCATGTAACATATCAGCAGTTGTCCTGAATTTTATTGAATATGGAAATACATTTATTCTTTGATTACAATTTGATTCCTAAAGGGAAAGAAAGTCATTGTATAAATAGCTACTCTTATTTGATCCACCAATGGTCCTATAACATGAACCTTTATAGCAAGGGGAAAGGTCTTTAAAGCCCAAAAATAAATGTGATGAAGATTTATTCTTTATAATGAGCACTAGACGTGATTTTCTCCTTCCCTTTAATAAAGTATTTGAGTGGAAGTGTGTTCTAGGAAGACTAGAAGAGAATATAACTTGTTTACTAAGATATTTACATTAAGTAATTTGATAGGTGTTTTAAAAATTAAAGTAAACAGCTGATCATGATAGTATGTGGCTGTAGTCCCAGCTACTTGGGAGGCTCAGGCAGGAGGATTGCTTGAGCCCAGGAGTTCCAGGCAGCCTGGGCAACATAGCAAGACCTCAATTCTTTTTTAAAAAATATTAAGTAAATGATATAATGGAACTTCTTTAAAATATGTCTTTATGTTCTTATAGCGTAAGAGACCCATACAGAAAGTAGAAATGGGTACATCAAGTCAGAACGATGTTGACATGAGCTGGATTCCTCAGGAAACATTGAATCAAATCAGTAAGTATTCTTAACAGACTTGGCTGGGAAGTTTTTCTCTTAATTGGAAATTAAATATCTTAGATTTAGTTTAAAAAAAAAAAAGCTTTTTCAGTGCTATTCAACATTCATCTTTTCCATTACTTGTGTAGAATCTAGTATAGTGATTAATGAAGACCTTAAAGGTTTATTCAGTGTGTAGTCTTTAATTTGGAAATTCTTCCAAATCTGCAGCTTATTTACGAATGTGTGAATTTTCTGTGTTCCTAATCCATTTCCTATCTCTTTTCTTTCTGTTGCTTCAGTGCAGAGTAGAAGAGGTGAGGCATTTAATTTTTTTAACGGTTTTTGCTAGAGTATTGGGGGCTCTCAAATAGCACGTAAATAGTTTACATCAAGTTTAATGAGTAACGGAACAGTTTTGCTTACTACATTTTGTTAGAAAAACTACCCACTGTAACTTGAAAGAATAAAACTAAAATATTATCTGATAATTTACAGATATATTTCAGTTGTATTACATATTCAGTTTGTTAAAATACTAATCTTTATAAAGGAATACAGAAATTTTTCTTCAATTGTAGAAGGACGTTTTAAAAACGTTTATTATAAAAGCAATGCAGCCTCATTATGAAAAATTAAATAGTACAGAAGAGTACAGAAGTGAAAAAAATAAGTCAGTTCCTGGCTTCATTAATCCTATTTATTTATTTATTTAAGACACAGTCTTGCTCTGTCGCCCAGGCTGGAGTGCAGTGGTGCGATCTTGGCTCACTGCAACCTCTGCCTCCTGGGTTCAAGCGTTTCTCCTGCCTCAACTTCCCGAGTAGCTGGGATTACAGGCACACGCCACCATGCCCAGCTAATTTTTTTGTATTTTTAGTAGAGACAGGGTTTCACCATGTTGGCCTGGCTGGCTCTGACCTCCTGACCTCAAGTGATCTGCTAGCCTCGGCCTCCCAAAGTCCTGGGATTACAGGCATGAGCCACCACACCTGGCCCTATTTTTCATAAATGGTATTATGTTTATATTTTCTATGAGTTTTCTATACATGTGTAAGCGTATACGCCTACTGTTTTTATGTATTTAGTTCAGATTGCATCATGCTGTCTACACGGATCTACAACTTCAGTTTTCATACCTTGGATGTCTCTTTACAGTAGCTGCATATATTTACTTAACTGTTGGTAACAACTAGACAATATTCTTTTATGTATATATGTCATGATAGATTAAACCTGTTCTGTATTGGAAAGTAACTTTTAGTTTTTCACTCCTACAGGTAATACCGTAATGAATATTGTTATATTTAATTTATAGGATAATTTCTTAAAGTTAGAATAACTGAGTCTAAGATTAAATACACTGACTTTTTATGGAAGGGACCCCATTTCCCTCCTAAAAGGGAAAAAAAAAAAGGTAGTGCCAATTTATGTTCTCAGCCATGCACAATATTGCCTATTTAATCAGTCGGTATGATGCAAAATGAATGTCTTACTGTTTCATTTGCATTTCTTTAAGAATGAGGTTCAGCTCCTTTACACATATTCATAGTTGGCCCTTGAAAGACACAGGTTTGAACTGCTCAGGTTTCACTTTATATACAGATTTTTTCAATATAGTTGACCCTTGGTATATTGGTGGGTTCCACATCTGCAACCAAAAGCAGATTAAAATAGAGTATTTGGCCAGGCGTGGTGGTTTGCACCTGTAATCACAGCACTTTGGGAGGCTGAGGCAGGAGGATCACCTGAGCCCAGGAGTTTGAGACTAGCCTTGGCAACATAGGGAGACCCCATCTCTACAAAGAATGAGAAAAAAATACATGTGTTGACATGCGCCTAGGCTGAGGTGGGAGGATTGCTTGAGCCTGGTAGGTCCGTGATTGCTCCATGATGGTGCCACTGCACTCCAGCCTGGGTGACAGTGAGACTCTGTCTCAAAAAAAAAAAAAGGTGGGGGTGGAGAGGAAAGGAAATCATTGAGGAGCTAATCTCTGAGGACGCAAAAGCATAAGAATGATATAATGGACTTTGAGGACTTGGGGGAAGGGTAGGAGGAGAGTGAGGGATAAAAGACTACACATTGGTGATAGTGTACACTGCTTGGGTGATGGGTGCACCAGAATCTCAGAAATCACCACTAAAGAACTTACCCATGTAACCAAACACCATCTGTCCCTCAAAACTGTTGAAATAATAGTAAAATAAATTTCAAAAAAAAAAAAAGGAAATCACAGTTTTTGCAGGATACCAAACCGAAGTACAGGGAAGGGTTTTTGTATCCAGCTGGTTCCTCAGTGCTAACAGCGAGACTTCAGTATGCCTGGATTTGGGTGGGGTTGCAGTGGGGGAGTAGTCCTGGAATTAATTTCCTGCAGATAACAGAGATGACTGTATTGGCTAGTGTTTCTTTTCCTGTGAATTGGCTGTTCAGGTCCTTTTTCCTTTTTGAGAGACCGAGGTCGCGCTGTATCACCCAGGCTGGAGTGCGGTGGGCGGCGGTCCCAGGCTCCTCCAAGCTCCGCCTCCCAGGTTCACGCCATTCTCCTGCCTCAGCCTCCCAGTAGCTGGGACTACAGCCGCCACCCGCGCCGAAGCTAGTTTTTGTATTTTTTAGTAGAGACAGAGGGTTCACACCATATTAGCCAGGATGGTCGATCTCACGACCTCGTGATCCGCCCGCCTCGGCCTCCCAAAGTGCTGGGATTACAGGCTTGAGCCACCGCACCCGGCCTCCTTTTCCATTTTTAAATTGTTTTCTTTATTGCTTTCTGTGAGCTAGCTGTCTATTTGAAACATAATTACAGTATGGCAGTTGCTTTATGAAGGTGGGTACAAAGTAACAAGAGCACAGGAGGAGGTCAGCACTAGACCTGAGTCGTGAACGGTTGGGTGAGGAGTCTTTAAGGTTTTATGAGCTATGCTAACAACTTTTGACTCCTAGGTCAAAGAGAGCCACTTTAAAGGAGAGGAATTACAATTTTGTGTTTTGAAAATTATGGTAAGCTGGGCATGGTGGTGTGCACATGTAGTCTCAGCTACTGGAAATGGTAAGGCAGGAGGATCGCTTGAGCCCAGGAGTTCGAATCCAGCCTCGGCCACATAGCGAGACTCCCATCTCTAAGAGAAAAAAAACAAGAAAAAAAAGGAAAAATTAGGATCACTTTGTGAAGGACTGCAAAGGAGCCGTTGGAAGCAGGGTTACCAGTTCCGTGATTTCAGTAAAGCACAGAAGTCACTGGGGCCTAAGCTGAGGCAGTAGTGATGGGAGTAGAAGGATGTTTCATAGGTGGAGTGGATGGGGTTTCTTATGACTGGATGTGTTAGTGAGGGAGGAATGAAAGAGCATTCTGAACTTAGGCAACTGGGTGGAAGGTGATCCCATTAATATCCCATAATCTAGGAAAGAGAAGCATGAAGGATGAGGGGAGATGTGTTTCGATTAGCTATACTGAGTATGAAAAACCTTTGGGACTCCCAGATAAGGATGTCCAGGAAACATCTGAAAGTTCTGTTTCAGAGCACAAGTGAATCAAGATTTGGAAACCCTGGGACATAGAGCATCGGTGGTAGCTCAAGTCATGGGAGCTATACATCTGTTTTTTTTCTTCTGAGGCAGGGTCTCACTCTGTCACCCAGGCTGGAGTGCAGTTACGTGATCATGGCTCACTGCATCCTCGACCTCCTGGGCTCAGTCCGCCTGCCTCAGCCTCCGAAATAACTGGGACTACAGACGCATGCCACCATACCCAGCTGAATTTTTATATTTGTTGTAGGGAGGGGATTTTACCATGTTGCTCAGGCTGGTCTTGAATTTACGGGCTCAAGTGATCTGTCCACCTCAGCTTCCCAAAGTGCTGGGATTACAGTCGTGAGCCACCATGCCCAGCTCACATCTGCATATAATACTGCTGCTCACACAGATGGCTGTTAAATCCTAGAGTACTTTTTGAATTCTCAAAGACTGTATGTTCAGCATTTTACGTATTTAGAAGAATTATTTAGAGATTGGTCAGCTGTAAGGGCAGTAGTTCCTAGTCTAACCTTTTTGAAAATCTGATAAAAGTTGTAGACTATCTTCATCAGAAACATGTGTCTGTACTCATAACTCAGTTTTAGGTAAGTTGAAGAGCCCCTGAAACCATCCATTAGTAACCTATTTAATGAAGCAGTGAGAGCAGTTTTCCGGATTTTTTTTCACACTTGAAAAGTGAGGCTCTGTCTTAATATTTTAGCCCTTAACCTTTTTTTTTTTTTCCCCCCCACCGAGACAGTCTTGCTCTGTTGCCCAGGCTGGAGCACAGAGGTGTGATCTCAGCTCACTGCAACCTCCAGCCCCTGGGTTCAAGTGATTCTCCTACCTCAGCCTCCCAAGCAGCTGGGATCACAGGTGTGTGCTACCACACCTGGCTAATTTTTGTGGTTTTAATAGAGACGGGAGTTCACCATGTTGGCCAGGCTGGTCTTGAACTCCTGACCTCAAGTGATCTGCCTGCCTCAGCCTCCCAAAGTGCTGGGATTACAGGTATGAGCCACTGTGCCTGGCCTTAGCCCTTAATCTTAAGGAGATTTCTTTGAAGCAAAATTTGTAGTCTTTAAATATTCTTGGCTGGGCCAGGTGTGATGCCGTATGCCTGTAATCCCAGCTACTTGGGAGGCTGAGGCACGAGAATTGCTTAAACCCAGAAGGTGGAGGTTGCAGTGAGCCGAGATTGTGCCACTGCACTCCAGCCTGGGGGACAGAGTGAGACTCTGTCTCAAAAAAAAAAAAAAAATTCTTGATAGACATTTACACATTTTCTAGGTATGGTGATCTCACAATTTTGGAGGTGGGAGATCTTTTGAACAGATTTTTTTTTTTCCGTTTTATGAAATGCTTACAAATAAGCCCCGTACTTTGGTGAAAATCACTTTCTAGCCCTTCACTTTTTTTAATTGGAAAAAATGATTTTTATTTCTACTTATTCTACAATATACAAACATACAAAAAAAATCAGTACCAAAAAATCAATATGAAATCAATGAATGCAAAATCAATACAAAAACAATTATGCAAGTAATTTCTAACTTATTCTAAAATCTTCCTAATATGTAAAGTACCCCCTAGAAAGTAAGACAAGACAATAATAGAGGGAAGATATACATCCAGCCTTTCACTTTTTGGAGAAACTTATAAATGACACCTGTTACCGAATGGAAGTAGAAAAACCCACCACAAATTTATTTTCTGTTAAATAGACCCTACTAAGAATCTAACATAGGAGATACAGCTTGTGTGCATAGAATGGTTTTAGCATTGAAATACTAATTTCCTTTATTCTGCTGCTTATTCCAGGTAAATTTATGACATTGAAAAATTATGCAAACTGCATGACTGCATTTGTAAATACAAAATCTTTCATTTGTAACCAGCATGTCTCTTTGAGCTGTCACTATCATACCTTTTAAGCAGTTTTTAAGTGTTTACTTACGCATGTGTAAACTTGGTTAAGTTACAGAATTCAAGATTTTGCATGGTATCTTCAGCAGTACATTACCAAGTTTTAATCTTTTACCCACCCTAATTGCAAAACAGTTTCATTTTAATTGGAATTACCTCTTGAAGGATTGTGTTAAAGATTGTTTTTAAAACCTAGAGCTAGATAGGAGGCATTTATTATTAGATGGTATTCATGCATGTGTGTAACTTAGTGGGAAAGTTGAAGGCAGATACTCTTTACAGGTCTTTTGGATTCAGTATACTTGTAATAGCAAGCTTAAAACTTTCTCTTTTCTTCCAGATAAAGCTTCACCAAGAAGGTTGCCCAGGAAACGGGCACAGAAGAGATCAGTGGGATCTGATGAGTAAATGTTCCTTTGTGCAACAATTCGGTCTTTACTTAACCTGCCCTAATATTTTTCGGCCTGATGGGAATTAGTGCAGAGAAGCCATATCACCATAGAAGGCAACTACTACTTATGTGTGGACTGAGCAATCAGAGTCTGTGGCGATAATATTGCTGAAAATGCACTGCATTCATTTTTCTAAAGTAACAAATTTGGTTTTTTTTTAAACCATTAAAATCTATGTGTGTGCGTGTGTATGTATGTGAGCAGTTGGTCTTACCAGAATCATTGTTGAACTACCTGAAACAAGTCTTTAGAATACTAAATATAATGCAGTTGTCTCTTCCTTTTTGACATTTTCTGATTTTTCCCCCAAACCTCAGTTAATATTTACCCACTATGATTATTGATGTCCTGCCTTGAACAGTTTTAAAGAAAACAATTGTTGGAATAGCTCAAATTTCAATTGATGGCACAAATTAACATTTCGTTGTTGTTGCTGTATTACAGTTAGTATTCTAAAGGCAGAAGCAGAAGTAGCTGCTTTTTAGCAATAGAATTGTTTTGGTATTTTGCTGCTGTTTAATGCACACTTTCAGAAAACTTCCCAGTGGATTCAAGGAATTTGGGGATCTCTCTGGCAACAAATTGTGAACACAAAATTTCTGCTGACTTTAATATATGAAACCTAATCCTACCCCCTTTTTTAACAAAAAGAAACTAGTATATTTGTGAAAACTGTGTTGTGTTGTCCGTTGTTGCTCTAGTTCTGACCCAGAGATAGCTCTGGAGTGATTTTAGACCTACTCACTCAGTTGTGTGTAGGTTTTTTTGTTTTGTTTTGAGAGAATTTTTCTCTCCTTAATAAAAGCATCCTTTTTAAAGAAAAGTTGCCTTGGTCCACAGACTAAGCAGAAAATCAAGTTATCAGGACAGAGATATTTCCCAATTAACTCCTAATCAATGAAGAAAGTGAGTTGGATATTTTTAAAGCAGTTAACTAATTGTTTCTTATCTAATCTTTTGGGAGTTTTGCTTGTTGATACAACCTTTTTAGTTAATCTGAAAGATTCCAGAAATTGTTCTTAAGTGTTTAAGACTGAAACCAAAATTAAATTGTACTTCATAAAATCCTCTTACAGAGTTACTCTTGCCCTAGATTGTAAATTAAGTTTGGCATTATTGTCAGACTGGATGGAGGGTGAAGTAAAATAGTATGAACAGTTAAGAGGCTCTCCCCTTCTTGTCTTTAAGCCATATTCTCCCACATGTATTTTATAAGAAAATGTTAAGTCAAATTTTAGTGGTTCTTTAATTCCTGACCTCTTCATTCTCCTTTTCAGTATAATCTCCCCTACACTCATGCCCACACAGACAAAAAACAAAACGAAATACACACAGAAAAAGTCTTTCCAGACTGTTTAAGTATTTAAACATCTGAGCCAAAGCCGATGACAATAGAATAGAAGTTATTGTATAATTGTTAATCACTTTGCAAATAGGGGCGAAGATATCAAATTACCTATATTGGCATTGCTGAATTACAAACTCTATATCTGTAATATAAAGTGTTTGAGTTTTTAATTGGGCTGTTAAGATGAGTAGTTTATTTTGAAAAAGCTCTATGAGCTCTAAGTAACTGCATGGTTTTTTGTTTCATGTAATATAGGACACCCTTCACATTCTCAAGGAATATATTCCAAAACATTTTTGTGAATATCTAAGTTTGTGAAACTACTACAGCATGATACAGTAAGGTGTAATTACAGAATTTACAAAATGTAAATGGCCTCTAGAGAGTTTTATGGAATACCTGGTAATAACGTAGGCAGTTGCAAAACCACACTGAGTTACAACTGCCAGCCCTCCTCATTGCCTTACATACCAGCCCTCCCACTTCTGAAGTTCAAATTAGTGCCTCGGAAATGTAGAATTTATTATTTGTCATGTTTTATTTTTTTTTTTAGCATAGATTGAGAACAGTTGAACTCTTAAATCCTCAGATGCCAGGGGTCTGCTCTAGCATCAGTAAGTATTTAGCAGAAACTAACTCCGTAATGAATGGAATTCAATTCCACACATGGTTTGTTCAAGCACACTTAATAAGTAGCCTATTTTTTAAATGTCTTTTTAAAATGTAAATATTTGGATGAAGTTTTTCTTTGTTTTGATATATTCATTTGCTACACCAACTATGTTTTCAGAATTCATCTTTTGAACAACTTGGTTTCAGAATATGTAAAATGACTTTAAGGATCTTGTGTATCAAACCTGTCCCCAGATGTGTGAGAATAATATGTTCATAAAGCATGGATCTCGCTTTGGTTGTATAGCTTCCTCATTTACTTCATGGTCTTCAAGCCCCTGTTGACTTTCGGGGCTAATCCGCCCTCTAAAGCATTGTCCCAGGAGAGGAAAAGGGAAATGGGACCTCAGAAGTAGAAGCCTCAGGGAAGGAGTAAAGTAGAAATCAGAAGAAAAGAAGCTTCACTTGATAGTAATGAGGTTTTTAAGTAACTTCAGAAAATGTGATTTTGATAAGAAGAAAGGGAAAATTTAGACCTTAAAAAATAGGGAAGAGCTACTGCCTTACAAGTGCATTTGTAGCACATCAGCCTAGTATCATGCATTCGTAGCACATCAGCACAGTATCATGGCTGTGCTGGGGAGAAGTAAATGGTGGTAATGTAACATTGCAACCTTTACTTAATGACGTGTTATTTTTGAGGTACAGTAGATAAGTATAATAATAGGCGAGCCTCATATATAACATTCATCTTGTAGTACAATGGTATCCGTACCCTTGATACGAAGGAAAATTGACTTGGTTTGTGCATTTGAATAATGAAATAATTTTTTAAAACTCAGTGACACATACCATCTCTTGCCAAGACTAGACCCCATATTTTAGTTCCTAAATTAGATGTTTAAATTTAAAAACATTTTCAGACGTACTTAAGTACTTCCACAGTACTTTTCTTTTTTTCATATATAAAACAGATGGAACATACACTGTTCACTTTTTCTTTTCCCCTTGAGACGGAGTGTTTGTGTCACCCAGGCTGGAGTGCAGTGGTGCAATCTCAGCTCACTGCAACTTCTGCCTCCCGGGCTCAAGCAGTTCTCCCTGTCTCAGCCTCCCGAGTAACTTGGATTACATGCGCCCGTCACTGCACCCGGCTAATTTTTGTATATTTAGTAGAGATGGGGTTTCGCCATTTTGGCCAGGCTGGTCTTGAACTCCTGACCTCAGGTGATCCGCCTGCCTCGGCCTCCCAAAGTGCTGGGATTACAGGCGTGAGCCACTGCTCCTGGCCCACTGTTCGCGTTTTCAATGGCATCATTTTATAGCTGTAGAACTAAAATGAATGTTTGCCCCATTTTTTTTTTTTTTTTTTTTTTGAGGCGGAGTCTCGCTCTGTCGCCCAGGCTGGACTGCAGTGGCACTATCTCGGCTCACTGCAAGCTCCGCCTCCCGGGTTCCCGCCATTGTCCTGCCTCAGCCTCCCGAGTAGCTGGGACTACAGGCGCCGCTACCCCGCCCGGCTAGTTTTTTGTATTTTTTAGTAGAGACGGGGTTTCACCCGGTTAGCGAGGATGGTCTCGATTTCCTGACCTGGTGATCCGCCCGTCTCAGCCTCCCAAAGTGCTGGGATTACAGGCTTGAGCCACCACGCCCAGCCCCCAATTTTCTTAAGTAAAACTCTACTTTGAACTCCTACCTCCAACTTAGTAAAGAGCAGCTTAACACAGGAACAAGATTCTTACTGATAAAATATTAGGTTTCATTGTTAAGTTTATCTGTCTATAAGCTCATCCTTAGAGGATATTTGAGGAGGAAGAACACCTTGCAGCTGACTTGCAAACATCTCAGTCATTTATTTAGGGCGCTTATGAATGTTACTAATGGATTCTGTATGAATTTGTATCCCTTTTCATTTATACAAAAACCTGGGCTTTTATATTAATTATATCATCTGAGGTTCTAAGGTTTTTCTTTTTTTAGATTTTGAAATTATTTAGGGATAATAGCTCTTAGGTTTGGGTACCACTTTGCTGCATTTTAAGAAAGTGGGAAGGGAACTCATTTATTAAACATCAGTCATGGGCTGTGTTTTGTTGGTTTTCTAGTCATCATATCACACACCTTTACGACAGCTCACTGAAGGAAGGTGATACTGTTCCCATTTTATAGATGGAATAGACAAAACCTGAATTTAAGTAGCTTGCTCAAGGTTACATATAGAATATGGAAAGTTCAAATCATCTCAGTAATGAATACACCATATATACTTGCTGTACTGTATCTATGATAATTCAGTTACCCACAATACCCTTTTAAATTTCTGTTAATCACATATCTTTAAAGTCTCCTTGATGAACAGGATCATGGTCTTTAAAACATTTTAATGGGTTGATTGCATTTTCAAGCTCTAAAGGATTGAAAGATCTGTCTTCACGTTGAAGGTGAGAGTGAAGTATCTGCTCTTGGGTTATAGAACCAGATAGTATAGAACTAAGATTACAGGGTGAGGCTGCTTTTATGTTTTATCTTTTTTTTTTTTTTTTTTTTTGACATGGGGTCTCACTGTATTGCCCAGAGTGGAGTGCAGTGGCATGATCTCAGCTCACGGCAGCCTCTGCCTCTTGGGCTCAAGCGATTCTCCTGTTTCGGCTTTCCAAGTAGTTGGGACCACAGGCACGCACCAGAGGCCTGGCTAATTTTTTTGTTGTATTTTTGGTAGAGACAGGGTTTCACCATGTTGCCAGGCTGGTCTCGAACTCCTGAGCTCAAGTGATTCACCCACCTTGGCCTCCCAAAGTGTTGGCTTACAGGTGTGAGCCACTGCGCCTGGCCCACAGGGTAAGGCTTCTGTCTGGTGTGTTATGTTATGGATTTTGCTTAATAGGCACAGTGAGGCATTAAAAAGAAAGTTCAGTATACCTGTAGAAAGGATAATCCTTATTTAAAGTCTCCAAATTGCAGTCAAAGATGTTTTGACTGTGCCTTTTTTTGGTTCCCCTGCTATCCCATATGTAGACTTCTGTCAGTAGACATAGCAGCCTGTCTGTCACCTTGTTGACATGTCTCCCTCTGGACTGTGAGCTCTGTATCTGGCTTGTTTTTCATACCCAGCTTCTAGTTCACAATTATGTAGAACCCTGTTACTGTTTGAAGAAGGAACAAGAAAATGTGGGCCAGTTTTCATTTGCCATTCTTCCATGTGAGTTAGTATGATTCATAAGTATTCCTGGTGATACGCTAGTATCATTGGCAGTTCTGTGAGGTTGAACAAAGGGGTGGTGTGGTGTGCTAGCATGCGAGTTAGGAGACCTCTGGGTCTTGATGGTACCCTAGCCACTAACCAAAGGCAGCTCATCCTTGGAGTCTCGGTGTGCTCTTTTGTGAATTGAGAGATGCTTGAAGTGTCTGCCCTAAACAGTCTTAATTATTTGACCTACAAACCCTTATTTAATTAAATGTTGTTATAAATGATTCTTCCCTTAAACCTAGTTTTTATTTAGCAAAAGAAAAAAAAAAGGAAACGCTCATGTCAGGCTGCCTGGGTTTGAATCCCAGATCCCCTCTTAGTTGTATGATGCTTCAGGTTTTGGTGCCTGCCTCCTAAGGTTGTTAGGAGTTACTGTGTGTAGCTGCTTAGAATATTTGCCTGGCTCTCAGTAAGCCACGTAAGTGACTGCTCTCATTTTCGCTGTAAAGCACCATACTGTAGTAACATCCCATGAAGCATGGGATGGGGAAGAGTATATGGTACCTTATGGACTTTGATGTGGTGGGGTAGTAGTTAAATTCTGCATATGTAAGCTAAATAGTGTTCTTTTTTTAACTAAAGGATGAAAATTTCAAGATGGGCATGTAATATGGCTAGCACTGGATTTAATGATGAACCAGAGTAATAAGGCTGGCAAGGGGAGTCTTTGTTTTGTCATAAATCTCTTACACCTGCACATCCAGTTCTTTTTTAGAACATGTTTGAAGAGACTCCATATTTCCCAGTGAAGTTGTTGGGGTTCTTGTTATTTTTGAAAATCATCTTGGAATTTATTTCAGCATCAGACTGAACCACCCAAAGAAAATCGGTCTATTTCTGAACAGTTTTTTCAGAAACCATTTCAGTCTCATCAACCCAACATTTATAGAAATAGGAGCTTAAGGCCTAAAGGCATTTTAGAAAGAGTGAGAAATACTGTAGTCAAGAGTAGTGTTCAGATTGAGTACATCAAGCATCTGCTCTGCTCTGTCACACACATCCTCATTTCATCTTCACAACTGCCCTGGGTAACCTTGTTATCTGTAGTGAAACAGCCTCAAGGAGTGCGGAGGCACCCACTCCTCAGGTTTGGTCTGCTGCTGTTTCCGGCTTGGTTGGAATAAGGTGTACGAGCCCTTCGGCAGGGAGCATGTTCTCAGTAGTGCAGAGTGCACTCACCTGGGTTCTAGCTTCAACACTTAGGATTTGCTTGATATTTTATATTCTCTGAGGCACTGCCTGTTTTTTTTTATTTTTAAATTAAATTTTATTTTTTTTAGACATAGCCTCTCTCTCTGCCATCCAGGCTGGAGGGCAGTGGTGCGATCTCAGCTCACTGCAAGCTCCACCTCCCGGGTTCACGCCATTCTGCTACTTCAGCCTCCCGAGTAGCTGGGACTACACACTGCCTGTATTTTTTTCTGCTATCACACTCCAGAGTCAAGCCACATTTATAAAGACTGTCTGGGCAGGGCATGGTGCCTCACTCCTGTAATCCCAGCACTTTGGGAGGCCGAGGTGGGTGGACCACTTTAGGTCAGGAGTTCGAGACCAGCCTGGCCACATGTTGAAAGCCCATCTCTACTAAAAAATACAAAAAAAAGGCCGGGTGTGGTAGCTCACTCCTGTAATCCCAACACTTTGGGAGGCCAAGGCAGGCAGATCACCTGAGGTCAGGAGTTCAAGACCAGCCTGCCTAACATAGGGAAACCCCATCTCTACTAAAAATATAAAAATTAGCTGGGTGCGGTGGTGCATGCCTGTAATCCCAGCTACTTGGGAGGCTGAGGCAGGAGAATTGCTTAAACCCGGGAGGCAGAGATTACAGTGAGCCAAGATCGTGCCACTGCACTCCAGCCTGGGAGATAGGGCGAGATTCGATCTCAAAAAAAAAATAAAAATTAGCCGAGTGTGGTGGCACATGCGTGTAATCCCAGCTGCTCGCGAGGCTGAGGCATGAGAATCACTTGAACCCAGGAGGTGGAGGTTGCAGTGAGCCAAGGTTGCGCCACTGCACTCCAGCCTGGGTGACAGAGTGAGACTGTCTCAAAAAATAAACACGTAAATAACAAGTAAAAGCTACTAACAACAACAAAAAAAAGTACAGACTGTCTGGAAAATGGCTCTCCTAAAAGGACCGGTTGCCACCATCAACAGTGGAAGATTCAAAGCAGTTGGTCCTTGGTACGCATGAGAACCGAATTTCTTTCCTTTGAATTCTTCAGAGCAGTTTAGTAGAGTGAATGCATGTTAAGGCCTTGCATTTGATATGTCATCCAGTTCATAAGTTGCCTTTTCCTGGCTAAAACATAATGATTATGTATTTTTCTCATCTGTCCCTCCACTGTGGGAATCAGATGTAGAGCAGGCTGAGCCTGCAGATAGGGCAGTGGCCAAAGGGTCACTCTAAGTGTTTTATCTCGACTCCTTACTTGAAGTCCACCCGAATAGCACACATCTGGTTTATACTGAAGCCCCCTGCCTAGAAATACTCATTTCAGGAACCACCAGTAAGCATCTGTGACCACACAGGCTTGTTGACTGATGGCCTCCCGGATCTGGTTTCAAGGGATAACCCGGTCTGTGCGCCCATGGTCTTTGCTCTGCCGCGTGGTCTTCGCTCTGCGGCGAGGACTTTGCTGCGCCGCCTGTGGTCTCCACAAGGGGCTCAGAGCTGAGTCTGAACTGCTTCATGGTCACCAGCTCCTGTCCCTCCCAGCCTTGAGAGGCTTTTCTCTCCAGATGAAACTTTTCCTTCCCGCCGCTTTCTCAGTCTCTGGTTGATTTTCTCTTGTGCCCGTCTCCATGGACACCCTCCCAGCTTCCATCTCTGTGGTTCTCCTGCCTCACTTCCTGTTCTGTTGCTTCTCCCCTTTGTCAAAATATCTCCTATGTTCTTGGCTTCCTTTTCGTTGCCAGGATTTCAGGCTTTCCTTTAACTGTTCTTCTAATATGGCTTCTGCCCACAAAAGCCTGCTCTGTCAGGATCTCATGGTTCCCCACTTGCCAGAACCTTCTTCAGCCTCAGTTCCCCAGCATCAACTTGTGTATTTAACCCATTGAACACCACCCCCCAAGTTCACCTTCATTTCTTTGGCCCTGCTCCTCACTCCTTTTCTGTTGAGGAATCTGTTGACTGACTCCATCCCGCTCTCTGCAGCAGCCTTTCCAGAGCGTGCCGGTTCTCATGGCTTCATCTGTTAACTGTTGATCACTTCAGTCCTGAGTTTTAGACCTAAATGGTTTCCTTAATGCCATTGTAACTGCCTGTGACTCATTTTCACTTACCGTGTTTATTGTAACGCCAAACCAACAAATCACAGGTGCTTGCTTCTCTCCGTCAGTCTCCCCAGTCTAACTTTTTGTCATTATGACTTGTTTATCCAACCTGAAATTGCATAGAGCCCCAAGTATGGTGCTTTGTACATAAGTATTTAATAAGTGACTTCCAATTTTGGCTCTGCTGTGAATAAAACGAGATTTCAGTTCTCTTCACTTTGAAATCTAACAAGTCAGAGAACATTGAAGAAATCTGAATTTAGTTGGGGCAAAATACTTGTCGTTTAAAATATTTCTGTTTATATTTTCTAATTTATTGCAGGAGGTCTTGGGTTTTCTATTTGAGTTCTAGTGCTTGCAAACTCAATGTGATTTCTGTCAGCGTATCTTAGTCAGGTTTGTTTATTATGAAACTTCTGCAGTGTGAAGTTCTATCTGAAAATGTTATTTAGTTATCTTCTGGGACTATTTAATGAAAGTGGGGTCATGAATCCTTAAAATTCTTGTGCAGATTTGAGAAACGTTTCTGTTATTTGGGGGTCAGTTCTTAAGTGCGGTAAAGCCAACGAGCACTTTGCTGTCTTGGTTGTTCTTACTGGTCTAACCTCCTGCTTGAACTAGTCTGCTGTCCTGTCAAATGCATCTTTTGATTTACATGTCCCTTAAATTAAAGCTGATCATGAAAATATTTGTGTGCAACATGTTTTCTAAAGTACCAGTGCATATTCCTGCTTGGTCTCAGGATGCATGAGGAATATAAAATAGAAGCCAAAAAAAAAATATATATCACAATTTCGATCATAATTTCCTCCTGGAAATTATTTAAAAGTTTGGTCAGGCACGGTGGCTCACGCCTGTAATCCCAGCACTTTGGGAGGCCGAGGTGGATGGATCATGAGGTCAGGAGTTCGAGACTACCCTGACCAATATGGTAAAACCTCGTCTCTACTAAAAAATACAAAAATTAGCTGGGCATGGTGGCAGGCACCTGTAATCCCAGCTACTTAGGAGACTGAGGCAGGAGAATCACTTGAACCCGGGAGGCGGAGGTTGCAGTGAGCTGAGATTGCACCACTGCACTCCAGCCTCGGTGACTCTGTCTCAAAAATAAAAACAAACAAAAAGTTCACACATTTTTGACATTTCAAGTAACAGAATGATGTTTTAGAATAAAGGTGGTTTAAGATTAGTTTTACAGGCACTCTTGGGCTGTCAGCTAGTTTGCTTTTCAGATGATGATCGTAAAGACACTCCCCACCACACAGGTATGAGTAAGTAAGGTCTCCCCCACCCCCACTCCCATACTGAGTTTCGATTCCCAATAATTGCACAGACTGCATACTCTAATTGCTTATTTCTAAGGAAGCTGAGATGGATCCTTCATTTAATTTTCTCATCTGTGTACCCACCCAATAAGTCAGTAGCACCTAAGATTTCTTTCCCTTCAAGATTTTATTCTAAGCAGTAGAATTAAACGTGTCCTTCACAGAAAAAGTAAGTTTTGATTAGAGGCTGTGCAAACTCTGGAGAATCAGTTTTTGTTACCAGTTAATAATGTTTTTAGCCTTTTCTGCTGAGAGGAAAAAATGCTTTGAAGAATAAAAAATACTACAGCATAACAAGCTTGAGGAGTTAGGAAAAAAATATATTAGGGCAGTAAGAACCAGTATTATGTCTTCTCTGCCATGCTTGAAACATTCAGTATTAAACTTTGGATTAATCCAAAGTCTGAAAAGAAATATACCAAAATGCTAAAGCTGTTTTTGGTTAGGATGGTGGGCTTTTTTTTTTCTTTTTCAGAATGTTTGTAATGTGCCTATATATAATGGAAGCAATAAATGCAACTGTGAAATTTATCTGAGCCTCCTACAATGAGTCTAATAATCCCAGTGGTTGTGGACAGCTTATTTGTGGCCCCAAAAGAAACTGAGCCACTTTTTAACTTGGATGCATTGTCACTACATAGTGAAAGAAAATCAAGATACTCTTTTTTTCTTTTTTTTTAAACAGTATCTCTGTCGCCTAGCTGGAGTGCAATGGCGCGATCTTGGCTCACTGCAACCCCTGCCTCCCAAGTTCAAGCGATTCTCCTGCCTCAGCCTCCCAAGTAGCTGGGACTGCAGGTGCCCACCACCACACCTGACTAATTGTTGTATTTTTAGTAGAGATGGGGTTTCACCATATTGGCTACACTGGTCTTGAACTCCTGACCTTGTGATCTGCCCACCTCAGCCTCCCAAAGTGCTGTGCTGGGATTACAGGTGTGAACCGCTGTGCCCTGTCAAGATAGATTTTTTTTTTTGAGACAGAGTCTCACTCTTGTTGCCCAGGCTGGAGTGCAATGGCATGATCTCAGCTCACCACAACCTCCACCTCCCGGGTGCAAGTGATTCTCCTGCCCCAGCTTCCTTAGTAGCTGGGATAACAGGCATGTGCCACCACACCCAGCTAATTTTTGTATTTTTAGTAGAGACGGGGTTTCACCATGTTGGTCAGGGTGGTTTCAAACTCCCAACCTCAGATGATCTGCCCGCCTTGGCCTCCCAAAGTGCTGGGATTATAGGCATGAGCCACCGTGCCCAGCACAAGATAGATTCTTTTTCTGTTTTTGTTTTTTTTGACACGGAGTCTCGCTCTGTCGCCCAGGCTGGAGTGCAGTGGCGCGATCTGGGCTCACTGCAAACTCTGTCTCCCAGGTTCAAGCCATTCTCCTGTCTCAGCCTCCCGAGTAGCTGGGTCTACAGGCGCTCACCACCACGCCCGGCTAATTTTTTTGTATTTTTAATAGAGACGGGGTTTCACTGTGTTAGCCAGGGTGGTGTCAATCTCCTGACCTCGTGATCTGCCCACCTCGGCCTCCCAAAGTGCTGGGATTACAGGCATGAGCCACTGTGCCTGGCCCCAAGATTCTTAATAGAAAATCCTTGAAAGTATTTCTCCTTTTCAGGGACTCAACCTTTCTCTTTGCTATTTGTAAAGTCATGAGTTCCTCTCTGCTGCCGAGTTGGTGCCAGTCAGTGCTCAGTGCAGCCACTCCTGCCGCACTCCCTTGCCTCTCCGGCTTTATGCCCACAAGAGTCCAAGCCACTCGGTCAGATCCTGACTCTTCCCTTCCGGAAACTCTCCTCTGGCTTCCACTGACATTTAGGTGACCATCGGTGCTCCACCACTGCCTGCAGGGCTCTCCAGGATCTCTCCCTCCCTGTCTTGCCCCTCCTGTGCTGCCCTCCAGGCTTCCTGGCCAGCCACCTCCACATCCTCTACCCTGCCAGGCTTGTCCAGGATCAGGGCCTTGGCAGTAATCCCCTCTGCCCAGGTCTCAGCCCCCATCTTCCCTGCTCTTAGTCTTCCTGACAACTCCCCTCATGGAAGGCCCCACACACCCTGCTCTGTTCTCATTATCTTCACCACTATCAGAAGTTACCTTGGGCCTGACATGGTGGCTCACGCTTGTAATCCCAGCCCTTTGGGAGGCTGAGGTGGGCAGATCACTTGAGGTGAGGAGTTCAAGACCAGCCTGGCCAATATGGTGAAACCCCATCTCTACTAAAAATACAAAAATTAGCCGGGTGTGGTAGTGCGCACCTGTAATCCCAGCTACTCGGGATGCTGATGCAGGAGAATCACTTGAACCCAGGAGTCGGAGGTTGCAGTGAGCCAAGATCGTGCCACTGCACTCCAGTCTAGGCGACAGAGCGAGAGACACTCTCTCTCTCTCTCTGTCTCAGCCTGGGCAACAGAGCGAGACTCTCTCTCTCACACACACACACACACACAGACACAGAGAGAAGTTACCTTGTCCTTCCATTGCCCGTCACTCACCCCTTGTGAATGTAAGCTTATGACAGCAAGAATTTTGTCACCAGCTCACCAAGTCTTAAAACAGGACCTGGCACACATGGTAGGTGTTTCATGTGAATTATTTAATTATCACACTGTGAAGTAGGTATGTCTCCATTTTTCTAATAAGGAAATTGAACACAGGTGAAATAACTTGCCAGAAATTCCTCAACCATTAAGTGGCAGAGCTGGACGCAGGTTTGTGTCCAGAGCCTTCATGTGATGATGCCATCTCCCTCATTTACTGAGGTTCTTTCTCCAGGGCACCATTCACTGGACAGCCGGGAGAAGATAAGAGGTTGAATTGGCATGCTTTGGGTTCACAGATGCATGCGTCTCTGGCTGGGAACTTGCGGGGTTATGGATCAGACTGCTGCACCTTGAGAAGTTGAAATGGCATCTTGGTTGTACATTGCAGCTCAACCAGGAAGCGTTTACTAAAACAAAAACTTAACGGAAACTGGCAAGCAAGTGCATAGGCGTTGCTAGAGATGGTTTCTGTGAAATTCCATTAGGTGACTTCCATAAAGGGAAGTGAAACAGTAGATCACAGCTGTAGCTTCAAAATAAAAAGTTGGTTCCTAAATTGAGTGAATTGTAACCTTAACTATTTTCTCCTTAATCGCATGACAAAGTTGCCAAATTCCCAGTGGAAACAACTCCATAACATCACAGGCACACAAAAGCTGCCACAGGAACACTGTGAGGAAAGAGACCAAAGGAAAACTATTTGCTCAGGCTCCCTTTGAGTAGTGCCTCACGTCAGGAGACTAACTATGTCTTTAAGAATTTATAAAAGTAGGCTGGGCATGGTTGCTCATACCTGTAATCCCAGCACTTTGGGAGGCCAAGGCAGGTGGATCACTTGAGGTCAGGAGTTTGAGACCAGCCTGGCCAACGTGGTGAAATCCCGTCTCTACTAAATATACAAAAATTAGCCAGGCGTGGTGGTGGGCGCCTATGGTCCCAGCTGCTTGGGAGGCTGAGGCAGGAAAATTGCTTGAACTCAGGAGGTGGAGGTTGCAGTGAGCCGAGAGTGTGGCACTGCACTCACCCTGGGTGAGAGAGCAAGACTCCGTCTCCAAAAAAAAAAAAAAAGAATTTGTAAAAGTTGGCTGGGCAGAGTGGCTCATGCCTGTAATCTCAGCACTTTGGAGGCCAAGGTGGGAGGATCACTTGAGCCCAAGATTTTGAGACCAGCCTGGTTGACATAGTGAGACCCCCATCTCTATTTTAAATTATATGTAGGTATTTTTTAAAAAGAATTTGTGAAAGTATACTTCTATGTGTTTTTTGTTTGTTTCTTTGTTTCTTTTTTGAGACGGTGTCTTGCTCTGTCACCCAGGCTGGAGTGCAGTGGCACAGTCTCGGCTCACTGCAACCTCCGCCTCCCGGGTTCAAGTGATTCTTCTGCCTTAGCCTCCTGAGTAGCTGGGACTACAGGCAGGTGCCACTACACCCAGCTGATTTTTGTATTTTTAGTGGAGACGGGGGTTTCACCATATTGGCCAGGCTGGTCTAGAACTCCTGACCTCGTGATCCACCCACCTCACCCTCCCAAAGTGCTGGGATTACAGGTGTGAGCTACCGCGCCCAGCCCACTTCTATGTTTTTTGAGTCAGAGTCCCGCTCTGTTGCCCAGGCTGGAGTGGAGTGCTGTGGCACCATCTTAGCTCACTGCAACCTCTGCTTCCCAGGTTCAAGGAATTCTTGTGCCTCAGCCACCCAAGTAGCTGTGATTACAGGCACACACCCCCATGCCCAGCTAATTTTTTGGTATTTTTAGTAGAGACAGGGTCTCGCCATGCTGCCCAGGCTGGTCTCAAATTCATGGCCTCAGGTGATCCTCCCAACTCAGCCTCCCAAAGTGCTGAGATTACAGGTGTGAACCACCACACCTGGTTCTAAGTTTCTCATAAGGGAATAAGTAATTACTCATGTCTGTGTTTTTTTGGTTTCATAATTTTAAATCTGTAGTATTTCTCCTCTGCAAAAGTTCCCTAAATGATGTGAAAACATTTTAAAGCATACCTGGTTATCCCCAGGCTCCCTTGATGCCCGTCAGATGAGTGTGTTTTGCTGCCCTCTGCCGCTCACGGACGGTACAGCAGTGACTGAACAACCCATTCCCGGGTCTGCCCCTTGGTATTGCCAGAAAGCTGGAGAAGCCTGGGAAGAAGGCAAGATTGTTAGGAACCATTCTCTCCTAAAGCCAACCCCCTACTCCAACCAGCCTAACAGTCTGTGCTCCACCCCTACCCCAGAACTAAAATGAAAACGAAAAATGCTGCTTTTGCTAAGACATCAATGAAATAATCTCGGATTTTTAAAGTAATTTGAATGGTTTGTGTTGGTAGAAAGATGAATGCAGTGAGGCAAGCCCGCGGGTCACCTGTAGAGCTGCCTGACCACGCCCAACATGTGCTGTCCAGATTCACCTTGCCTCCCAAATGAAGCAGTCTTTGAGGACAGACAAAGCTGGCCACCCCTCGACTTTGCCTCTGTCGTGTCCACACACGTATACACACAGGATGTTTCAGATGAACAAATCAAGTATTTTCAGTGGCTGGACAGTCAGTAGTATAGTATGATGGTGAATAGTGGTTGGAGGCCAGGCACGGTAGCTCCAACAGTAATCCTAGCCTGTAATCCCAGCGCTTTGGGAGGCCAAGGCAGGAGGATCACTTGACGCAAGGAGTTTGAGACCAGCCTGGGCAATATAGTAAGACCCCATCTCTACAAAAAAATTTAAAAATTAGTTTTTTATGTATTTAAAAAAATAGCTCTTGGAATTAGCCCTTGTTTGAATCAAAACTTACCCACTCAATGGCTAGATTACCTTGGGCAAGTCACTTGTCTCAGTCTGTCTCTTCATCTGTAAAATGGGGATAATAGTAACTACAGTTATTAGTTATCCTAGGAATATTTATAAAGTCCTTGCTGTATGTCAAGGGTTTTGACTTCTTAAAGTTTCTACATGTTAAGAAAAAGCTGATCCCGATGCCTGGCACAGAGTAGCCTTCAAATTTTCACCACTAAGAGTATTTATTTCCTCATTACATAAGCCGTGTTTATTTGTCAGCCAACTGAAAACCACTGTCAGCAACTTACTCCTCCCTGTGAACTTCTGGTAGAGGCCTCTCATCTTCTACTTAATGTTCGAGTTGGAAAGAATCTTAAGAGTCATCTCCTCCAGCTCTTTACCTAATGCAGGACCCTCTTCTATAACCACCTGTATGAGCACCTCTGCCTGGCCAGGTGACCAGCCTTTGGACAGCTCAAATACTAGTTCCTCCTTGAACCTAAATCAGCTTCCCTGTTGATGTCCTAGTTCTGCTCTGCAGATCTTCTTAGAAAAAAAAAAAAAAAAAAAATCTGCTTTCTGTCCCTTACAACAGTAAGGGGCAGCACCACCCACTCATTTCAGGTGGCCTTGCATCTGAAATGTTGGAAGAGAGCTATCACTTCTTTCTTTGTCAAAAATCATGTTATCCAGGCCAAGGTAAAACATCCTGCAACCTACATGGGTCTTTTGAAAAATACATTCCTGGGCCGTGCACAGTGGCTCATGCCTGTAATCCCAGCTCTCAGGGAGGCAGAGGCGGGAGGATAGCTTGAGCCCAGGAGTTCAAGACCTGCCTGGGTAATATAGCGAGACCCCGTTCTCCACAAAAAGGAAAAAAAAAAAAAAAAAGACAAAAAAAAAAAATATATATATGGAAATATATTTCCATAGAGCAATTTTGTTTTCAAGGAAACACTGCCTTTATTAAGATGATAATTAACTCCTTGAAACCTTACAGAGTCTATTGAGTTATGTAAATTAAAGGGTCCAAGTGATGACCTGAGATAAAAGATGGAAATGATTGCCATTAGCTCTCTCCCTCCAAAAACACATTCCTTCAGCAATTCCTTCCTGCTCTTCGGCACTTGCAGGCTGAATTGCTCCTGAGACTGGGGGTTTAGTAAAGGGTGGGGCTTCCTTGAAGTGCAAGGCTCAGGATGCCTTCCCCAGAGAGGCTCTGACACTGGGCTGGGGCCCAGGAGTCTGCATTTTAGCAGGTGCTGCTGGTTCTCCCACACCATGCTGCACACCGTCATCCAGGACAAGCCGTGGCTCACAGCCACGATGTCCCTGAGCAGCCATGTGGCCGGACGGTACAAGCACACTGAGGGCGGGGGGAGCTTGTCACTGATGAGGCTCCTGTTGCCCAGGGCCGTGTTCCGGGCCCCCTTCCTGGTACTTCTCACCCTTTGATAGCTGCAAGGCCACCTGAAATGGGTGGGGGGTGCTGCCCCTTACTGAGCGCTGAGCTCTGACCTGAGACTCCTCAAAGCATTTGGCTTGTGTGCACTCATACCGCTCTCGATTTGAGATAGGTTATAATATCATTCTAGAGCTGAGCAGATTGAGGTATATGTAGACCGGTAAGGCCGCCCCGCTAGTGAGCAAGGTAGCCAGGATATGGACGTGGGTAGGCTGGCCCCAGGAGTGCTCCCACTCTCTCCAGTGAGCGGCAGACGTATCCAGCCAAACACGCGTACCCCAGAGGCACCCGGAACGCCATATGGGGATCAATCATTTTCCTTCCCTGAACCACTTTTTTTCTCTCTTTTTTTTTTAATTTTTCATTTTTTGAGACGGAGTTTTGCTCTTGTTGCCCAGGCTGGAGTGCAATGGCGCAATCTTGGCTCACTGCAACCTCCACCTCCCGGGGGATTCTCCTGCCTCAGCCTTTCGAGTAGCTGCAATTACAGGCATGTACCACTACGCTTAGCTAATTTTTTGTATTTTTAGTCGAGACTGGGTTTCTCCATGTTGGTCAGGCTGGTCTCGAACTCCTGACCTCAGGTGATCCACCCGCCACGGTCTCCCAAAGTGTTGGGATTACAGGCGTGAGCCCCCGCGCCCAGCCCCCTAAACCACTTTCTCCTGCAGTATTTCCTGTCTCCGTTGGTGCCATCACTTCCAGAAGAAACTCCCTTTTTGCAGACCCCCTCCATCCTCCTGCCTCTTAACAGTCTCTTATATCCAGCTCTTCTGTGGCCCTACCCTGCTCTGGGCCTTGGGAATATGTGGCAAGCTCTTGGTTCCCATATGCTGCCCCTGTGGGTGCGGTGCTGCCTTTGCCTGCAGTGCTGCGAGAGCCCTGCCCCACTCTCCCAGCTGCCAGTCTGGTCCCCTTCCAGCCCACCACCTGAGTTGCTTCTGTGGTCATTGTCAAATGGCATTCTGATCCTGTTGCTCTCTCCTGCCCCTAAAGGTTCCCCACAGCCATCAGGACAAAGTTCTCCACCATTAGCTTCTGCCTGCCCTTTGGCCCTTCTGTCTCACTGGTCCTCCTGTGAATTTGTACTCCAGCCCGGCAGCTCCCTCCCTGTGCGCACCACACTGGTGCCACCTCCTGCCTGCCCAGGCTGCCCTCTCTCCCAGACACTCTGCCACCTTCAAACTTACACAAAAGTTTCAAAATAGTATAAAGAAACTCCCTATACCCTTCACCTTCACCCAGATCGTGCTTAGCATTTCACCACACACAAATGCACACACCCCCCATATGTATTTTTTTCTGAGCTCTTTGGGAGTAAATTGCAGGCATACCACGTCCCCTTTCCCCCAGAAACACCAGTGTTTACCTTCTAACAACAAACATTCTCTCTCTTTTTTTTTTTTTTTTGAGTCGGAGTTTCGCTCTCTTGTCCAGGCTGGAGTGCAATGGCGTGATCTTGGCTCACCGCAACCTCTGCTTCCCAGGTTCAAGCGATTCTCCTGTCTCAGCCTCCCGTAGCTGGGATTACAGGCATGTGCTGTCACACCCAGCTAATTTCGTATTTTTAGTAGAGATGGGATTTCTCCATGTTGGTCAGGCTGGTCTTGAACTCCGGACCTCAGGTGATCCACCCGCCTTGGCCTCCCAAAATGCTGGGATTACAGGTGTGAGCCACTGCGCCCGGCCCAAACATTCTCTTATATAACTAAACTACGGTTATAAAAGTCAGGAAATTTAACATTTATGCAATGGTTTCTAAACTATAGGCTGTGTTCAGACTTCACTAATTGTCTCAGTAATCCTCTTGACGGCTATTTTGTTTCCTGGTTTGGGATCACGTAGTATGTTTAGTTGTCATGTCTTGGTCTCCGTTGTTCTGGAACAGGCTCTCTTTCAGCGTCCCTGGCATTTTTAAAGAATGCAGGCTAGTTGTTTTGCAGAGAGTACCCCAGTGAGAGTTTGTGGGATCCTTCCCCTGGATCACATTCAGATTCTGCCTTTTTGGCAAGAATAGCCCTGCAGCAATGCTCTGGCCTTCCTAGCTCAGCATCTCCAGGGCCACATGGTGCTGCTGGGTTGGCCTGTGACTGGTGATGTGGATACTGATGACTTGGGAATGGTGGGGTCTTATTTATTTTTTACAACCTCCATATTCATGACCCCTCTTCTAAGAAAGCTTGTGTAGACCCCCGCAGGCACCCGCAGTTAGGGTAGGTGTCTGTCCCCTCACCCGAGTCCTGGCTACAGTGCCTCACCTGCACTGACCAAGCCATCCTGGTGTGTGTCTCTTCCCCCGCTCGACTGCAAGGCTCAGGGGACCTCATCTTGTTCACGACGGTGCCCCAGCTCCTATGGGCCTGGCACATAGTAGGCACTTCATAAAGATTCGTTGAGTGAAAGAAAGAATGAGTGAGATTTGGGAGCTGACTGAGTTACAAAGCAGAACCCGCCAAATCTCTCCAGATGAGTCTTCGTGTGCGGCTTTCACTGCTTTACTCGTGAAGCATGGCGAAATGTTGGGGTTTCTTTTTATGCCAGATTCTCACTGAAAGCATGCAAGTCTGATCAAATCCCAAGAAAAAAGCATGGTATTTGTCCTTCCTTTGGGGAATCACAAAATGGACCTGTTGTAGAAACTTTGAACCCCATCCTCGATTTTTCCATGTGTTTCTTCATGGGAGGGTGCGTGGGTGTGAGGGGAGAGTCTCTGGGTCTTTGATCGTGGGAACTCTTTGGCCCGGACAGAGTAGCAGAGAGTCTTGGGCCCCGCGCCTTGCTGCTTCTGTCCAGCCACACGCTTCGCGCACCAGTAAGGAAGTGCCTGGAGGGGCGTCCGGAAGCCTCGCAGGAGGTCACTGTCTCCCTTTGCTCTTTCAGACGCCGGAGGAGGGAGACGCACTGATGACATCTGGCCGCTCCTGCAGCTCGGGCGCCTCGCGGTCTCCAGGTGCAAGGCCAGCGCTTCCACCGTGGCTGCTTCAGGACATCCCCCAGAGCAGCTGTTCCTGGAGACCCGCCATCTTTTCTGCATCGTTTTGCAATTTGTGAAACTTAGGACAGCAGCAGCCCACTCAACCGGGTGCTCCACCCATGGCTCTGGGAAGTCACCCCTGGGCATGGCTGTGTCACGAGGGTTTTGTGGCTGAAGAACAGCTGTTGTGTGCTGTTTACGGGTGATTTCCCAGGAAACCAGTCCTACTCCTAGCCAGTAGGATGGGGATGCAGGTCCCACCAGCAAGGACTGGCTGAACCGTGAGACCCATGCAGTCGGCCCCTTGGGTCAGCTGCCCCCACCCACTATGCTGATGGTGACTGAGGCCACAAGACAGGGGGCTCTGCGTGAAGCCCGCCAGCCCCTGCCATGTGATGGTTGCAACGCATACCTTAGAGCTTCCAGTTCCGTCTTAGGACATTTTCAAAGATGAGCGTCCTCAGGAGGGGCGGTGGAGGGGGCATGTCTGGAGAGGCTTGAGGCGCGGGGAGTGCTCGGTGCCCAGGCCGAGCAGTGCCACTCTGTGAGACCAGTGGGCTCCTTCCAGCCGGGCTGCCTGAGGCCGCTGTCTGTGTGCTGGTGCCCATTGTGGGCTCTGCAGCGCTCTTTCCTTGTGCTGACGTGAATGGAGTTGAATTGCCCTGAATCAAATTAGACGGAAATAAATTGAATTGAAAGGCCTACAAATAAGTATGAATCTCTTGCTGAGTGCCAGGCTCTGGGGAGTCACAGCTGAATAAGACAGCCCCTGCCTGTCTTCACACGAGCCGGGCCCATAACTAATACTGTGGACTTGCAGCAAGAGCACGTTTCGGGTGGTGGGTGAGAGTGGGGGGAGGGCGAGAGGCTTCAGGAGGAGGGATCTTTGAATCTTGAGCCTTTGAGAATGGGAGTGGGGATTTTGAAACAAGGTAAAGGTAAGAAGGACACAGGGGACCTGGGAGGCAGCAGGAGCAGAGGCGCACCGCATCTGAGGTGAAGATGGGAGAGGGCGGAGACGTGGTGCTCACTTGCCACCTGATAGAGGCACACACACGTGCACACACAGTCACAGGCGGAGAGAGGCATCGAACCCTCAACCTGTGAGCCACACGCATCAGAACCACCCGGAACGCACCCACATGCCTACTCCAGCAGAATCTCAGGGAGCTGACCCAGGAACCTGCGTTTTAAAACAAGCTCTACATGTGAATTCAAAGATTAACACTGTGTGTGTTGGGGGCGGGTGGTGAGCCCCTGTCAGCCAGCGGGGGGGATGGGGGTGCATTCAGTGATTTGCAGGCTGGGCCTGCCAGGATTCGCCCCTGGCACATAAGTGAGTCATTGTTGCACTTCACTGCACAGCACAGTCACCTGCAGGACCTGTCCACATACAGACTACTGGGCTCCAGCCCCGAAATTCTGAGTCAGTCGGCCTGGAATAGGGCCCAGAACTGCTTTGCTGATCAGTTCCCCGATGGGTGATGCCGGTACAGGGACCTCTGAGAAAGAGATGGATTGAAGAGAGGTGAGGAATCAGCCAGACTGAAGGAAGCCCCCACTGGCTCTCCTGAGACTGAGGTGCTGGGACAGTCGCAATATTTGAAGCGCTTTGATTTGACCAGATGTGCCTTTCTCTTCTCTGTGCCCGTCGTTGGTTTCAAGCCTTCTGCGACAATGGTATGGTATTCTGGACATGTGACAGATGCCCAGTGCCCCGATCTGAAGATGGGTGAGCCTGGGCCACGATGCCCAGTGGTCCCCGGCAGGGTCCCTTGCTCAGGGTGATGCCGTCTCCTAAACGGTGCGGCAGAGACCCATGACTCTGAGGCCACTTAGGAGCATTTCTGGGCATCCATGCAGTGCCTTGATTCCAGCACCCAGAAATGCTTCCGGTGTTCCCAAGGTCACAGGTGGAAACCCCAGATGTCTCTTGGAAGGCTGTGCTGCCATCACCCTTGGGGCTTGGTCATGTCCTGGATCTAGGGGTGATCATGTATCAGCAGACTACACAGGATGGTAAGTCTGTTCACAGTAGGAACCCAATGTCCCACCAGCAAGGAGCTCAGCACTGTGCTCAAGCCCGAAGGCACAACCAGCTTCCAAATTCCATCTTCACAGGTCTATGGCTGCAGCTGCACATGGTACCAATGCTGTGCCAATCAAGAGAGGAAACCACATATGAATTTGAATGGGGGAAATTTGACATAACTGTAACAGGTTTAGAGAAGTGAGGGGTTGGCTAGTAAGACGTCAACTCCAATCATCCAGGAAGAGCAGCTATAAGAAACAGCCTCTCATCCAACCGCTCCTCCCACCTTGAGCCCTCATTTGAGAGAGCACTGCCCAGACTCACCGGAGGGCTGAGAAGTTGCTGTTGGTGCCACAGCAGTGGGACTTGCTGGATATCCAGCTCTGGGTGGCCAGAGTTAAGCTGTTCCTGTAACGGAAGTGCCTTCCTGGAGGAAGTCGGCCACAGAAGAGGATGGAGGAAGCTGCTGGGTGCTGCTGACCACCATGCACTGCAGGAGCCTGGAGCTGGAGGGTCCGCCAGCATGGCAGGAGTCAGCCAAGTGGGCACACAGGGCAGGAAGAAAAACCTTCTGGCCATGTCCTACCACTGCTGCCTCTGACAAAACCTAACACCGTGTCAGCACACAAAGGAAATGTCTAAAGGGGCCAGGTCCATTTGCTCAAAGCAGGCAATGAAGGATGAACTTGGAGCCGCATGGCACTAAATTGATAAGCGGCACAGCTCCCAGACTCTCTGGTCCTTGACAGGAGAGTCCAGGGTGTGGGAACTTGGCAAACCTATTATTTGATCAGAGGAACAGGGGAATTGGAAGGGGCCTCAAGAGCTCCTCTGTCCAGCCCCTCACCACTCCCAATGCAATACCAACCCTCTAAGCAAGGTCACAGAGCTTAGTGGGTGGGAGAGAGGGACTGTGCCACCTTGTTCTCCTTCTGCCCTCGTACTCTGTCTTTCATAGGCATTTTGCCGTTAAATTGGACAGATAAACTGGTAGCATCCATTTTACAGATAGGCACCCAGAGTTGAGAAACCCCCGTTAGATGAATAAATATTCCCAAAGAGAACTCAAGACACATTGTCCAGTTCTAGGACAGCGGAATTTCCTGGCTTTCCCCAAAAAAACTCCATAACTTTTCTTGTTTCTCTGAATTCTATAAAGACATTTTAATGAAATGTGGGAACCACACTGGGCACAGTGGCTCATCAAGCCCGTTATCCCAGCACTTTGGGAGGCGGAGGTGGGCGAATCACTTGGGGTCAGGAGTTCGAGACCAGCATGACCAACATTGTGAAACCCCGTCTCTACTAAAAATACAAAAATTAGCCAGGCATGATGGCGGGTGCCTGTCATCCCAGCTACTCGGGAGGCTGGGGCACCAGAATCATTTGAACCTGGGAGGCGGAGGTTGCAGACAGTCGAGATTGCACCACTGCACTTCAGCCTGGACGACAGAGCAAGACTCAGTCTCTACATAAATAAATAAATAAGTAAATAAGAAATGTGAGCGGCAGCCAGCATGACTAAGGCAGCGCTTTCCACACCTGGTATGGTACTGCAGGAGCCCAGCGAAGATTTGTGGATTTGGTTTATAACTTGTCCAGCACAGGCCTTGGACCTGGGGTCATCCATTCTCCTGTGAGCATTAAAAGAAGGGTTGTCGTTGCGATGGTTGTGCCGGTCCCTAGTGCTGATGGAGACTGTCCTGTGTGCTGTGCCCGCAGCATCTCATGAGACTCCATAATGAAGAAGCCCCGTCATCATCCACCTGTCTGTCAGCCGTATCAGGAACATGCAGAAAGTCCACCAGGGCAGTGCACTGGTCAGGGCCGGATGCCACAAGAAAGCCCTCCGTCTGGGGGCTTACACAGTACGGACAGATTGCCTTGCAGTCCGGGGGCTGGAAGCCTGAGAGGGAGGCTTCGACAGGGCTGGTTTCCCCCAGGCCTCTCCTCCGTTTGCAGGCGTCTCCTCCTGCCGCATCCTCCAAGTCTGTGTTCCAAGCTCCTCTTATAAGGACACCTGTCAAACTGAATTAGGACCCAGCCTGATAGCCTCACTGAAGCTGAATTACCTTTGTAAGGGCCCTGTCTCAGATATGGCCACATTCTGAGGTAGTGAGGGCTTCCCCATGTGGATTTTGGGGAGACTCAGTTCAGCGTATGGCAGACAGGATTTCCTGTGGACTTGACTGTCTGTGTGGAGAAAGGCTTCGCACACTACGTCAGAGATGCCATCTGAAGTTGAAACTGCGCTTCCTTACCTCATGATCCTGTTAACTTCATCTTCAGATAAACATGGAACACTTGCAACCCCCAAGCTCCTGAAAATACGCGAAGCCCCTTCCCCTTTAGTTTTTATAATTCTAAGCAGGTTCTTAGAATTAGAAAAGTGTCTAAGCCTCTCTCTAGTATCAATAAAAAAAACAAAAACAAAAAAACTGAGCTCCAGTCCCAGAATCCTGCGGCCTTCCCGGCATGTAGTGTGATGATGGTGTATACGAGGATCTTGTTCAACACTCTGGGACACAAACGGGACCCACGGCTTTCACAGGCAGCACTCCTGTCGTGGACAGCGGGCTGGAGGAATGTTGCAAGACTGGGGTCCACTCTCCAGGCTCAGGTGAGCAGCAGTACCAAGACCAGCCAACAAGGACGTCGCCTCAAAGGGCCCCATGCCCTGAACTGCCCTTTTTGCCCAGATCCAGGACACCCCACGGCCTCTTAGAAAAGGAAATGTTTGGGCCGGGCGCGGTTGCTCACACCTGTAATCCCAGCACTTTGGGAGGCCGAGGCGGGTGGATCACCTGAGGTCAGGAGTTCAAGACCAGCCTGGCTAACATGGCGAAACCCCGTCTCTACTAAAAATAACAAAAATTAGTTGGACATGGTGGCAGGCGCCTGTAATCCCAGAGACTTGGGAGGCTGAGGCAGGAGAATCACTTGAACTCAGGAGACGGAGGTTGCAGTGAGCTGAGATTGTGCCACTGCACTCCAGCCTGGGCAACAAGAGTGACACTCCATCTGAAAAAAAATAAGAAGAAAAGGAAGGAAGGAAGGAAGGAAGGAAGGAAGGAAGGAAGGAAGGAAGGAAGGAGGGAGGGAGGGAGGGAGGGAAGGCAGGCAGGCAGGCAGGAAGGAAGGAAGGAAGGAGGGAGGGAGGAAAGAAAGACAGAAAGAGAAAGAAATGTTTGGCTGAGCACAGTGGCTCAGCCTGAGACCCAGACTGAGGGTGTGTCTCAGTGAAGGCCTTAAGTGCTGAGGGAGGATTGGGGGCTATGGCTTTAAGGGCTCCAACTCATCTACAGCTCTGCGGGGACTGTATGTTCTGGGCAGTGGGCATTTTAAACCCATGTGGGAGATGAAGATGACTGAGGCCCAGGGCTGCCGGATCGCACACAGAGAGTGGGGTGAGAACTTGGACTGGAACTGTTTGGCTCCCAATCCCAGAAGCTGACCACACAATGGCACTCCCGGGGTACCCTTAGATCAGCCAGTCCCAGCCCTCCTTGCACATTAGAAAGCTCTTGGGAGCCAGGCTGGGCGCAATGGCTCAAACCTGAAATCCCAGCACTTTGGGAGGCTGAGGCGGGTGGATCATCTGAGCTCAAGAGTTCAAGACCAGCCTGGCCAACGTGGTGAAACCCCGTCTCTACTAAAAATACAAAAAAATTAGCTGGGCGTGGTGGCGGGTGCCTGTAATCTCAGCTGCTGGGAAGGCTGAGGGAGGAGAATCGCTTGAATCCAGGAGCCGGAGGTTGCAGTGAGCCAAGATCACCCCACTGCACTCCAGCCTGGGCGACAGAACAAGAAAATCCATTTCAAAAAAAAAAAGAGAGAGAGAGACATAGACTGAATAGCTAAAAGGTATTTGGTGCTGGGCTAAGTTTTGGATGGTATGCAAAAAAGAATAATTGCCTCCATCCTATCCTTCAGGATCTGAAAATCTAGCCGTGGAGACAGCGCAGCTTATTTTTAAAAAGGCAAATGTACTCCATCCGATGTATGGTGAGTGAACACCAAGCGAGTGAACACCAGAGAGCTGGGGTAGTCACGGGGGGCCTCAAGGAGGTGGTGAGGCTGAAGGAGCAGAACGGGGTTTGGAAGAAGGATTTAGGATGTGGAGGGCATTTTAGGGGAGGACCAAAGAGAGGACAGGTGTGCCCAGGCATGCCCTGGGGGTGTGAGGGCAGCTGGATCCTAGGGTGTCTGAGAGTGGTCACCCAAAGGCATGCTCACTGTGGGCGTGGCCATCACAGGACAGGGCTACAAGGGGTGTGACTATCAAGAGCAGAGCCATTCAAGGTCGTGCCCATCCGTGGGCGTGGTCACCAGGGCTGAGGTCGTCTGTGGGCGTGGTCACCACAGGGCGTAGCTGCACAGGGTGACAGACGGTGGGCATGGTCGGATCAATTGGGAGGCAGGGTGGACTTCGGCCTGTTCGCGAAGCAGAGCTTGGATGTCATTCTCCAAGACTTAGAGGCCGGTGGAGGTGTTGGGCAGGGAGAGTGCATGGACAAATAGGTGCTTGAGGAACACTGATCAGATGTGGTGTGCCAGCTTCAGCTGTCCTAGCGTCACCATCCCTCGGTGGGCGCTGGGAAGAAGACAGGCGTCTGCAAGTCCCATCGAAATCCCCCCGCCGCCCTCACCTCGCTTCTCAGGCTTCACTGTGAAGCGGGTCAACTTTTTCCAAGGGCAGGAGAATGTGTGGTTCCCTGCTGCCTGAGGGGGCTCTGCAGGCCGAAGGTAAGGAGTGCTGCTCGCTCTGCCCCTGCGGAGACCGGGTCAAGCTGGTCCGGCACCTTCCTCCCTTTTCTACCTGAAGCAGGACTGGGAGTGGAGCCCGCCCAGCAAACGCAAGGCCTGTCTTTGGGGAGAAGAGCTGCCTTTGGGACCTTCCTCGCTGGGCCGGTCCAGCACTCAAGCCTCAGCGCTGCCACGTGGCGCCCACGACCCCTCCCTCTGTCGGGGGATCGACCCCTCTGGAGCTGCGGAGCTCACCGCGATCTTCCCTTCTCTGGAAACATCCAAATCCCCACCCACTGCCCCAGGCCAGGCCAGTCAGATGCGCTGGCCTGGAAATTCCACAGACAGCAGGGAGAGCCCCAGAGCCCCTGCGCTGCAGCTGCTGCAGAGGGCAGGGCCTGGACTCCATGCTGCTGTCTTGTGTGTGGTTTCGCTTTGTTCCTTGTTTCTACCTTCTGTCAGCGTATCTCCGGAGGCCTTTGGGTCGCCCCTCCTCCCTGGCCACTCCTCTCCCCCGGACCCAGCCCTCAGTCCCTCCCTGCCTCGCCCCGCCTGGCGCACTCCAGCACTTGCCCTGGTCGCTGTTCCTGGACACGAATAGACACTGAAAGTCACGCTTTCTTGTACAGTCCGCATTTTATTTGCAAAGCGCAGCGGGTAATGCATTGCGGTCATTCAGCTCTGCTGTCCCTTGGTCTCGGCAAGGACTGCTCTGCTCTTCCACTGCCCTGGGTCCCAAACCAGTTCTGCCCACACCCTGCCCTTTGCCCATCGTCTCAGCCCAATGGCCTGTCTTCACCCACGCCTTCAGGGAACTGGGCTCCCTCTTCTTAGGCAACATTGTTTTCGCCCACTTCCTCTTTGAGCGTCTCACCACTGTCCCCTGACTCTTCCCCAGCCTGTCTGTCTCTTTCCTAGGTCTCTAGGGCTCCCCTGCCCCCGCCACCTTTCCTGATCTCATTCACTCCTATGGCTCTTCCCACAATAACCCAAACCTGGCTGTAGCTCTTACCCGACCCCTGGGCTTCAGATATCTCCACCTGGATGTCTGCAGTGGACCCACAAGTCTTTCTTCTCCTCCTGGAGGCAGCCCCCACGTTCCCCTCTTGGGATCCTCCCCTTTTCTGTGCAGGAGGGGTGGGGATATTTGACTTGCCCACTGCTTCAAGAATGGCATGTGACCCAGAGGTGGGCACCTGCCTCAGACCAGCCTGAAGTCCTGGTTTCTTGTTGGGACGAGCAGCTGTAGTCGCCAAGCTGGCTGCACATAAGCTGAGCGACTCTGCTGCCTGGCAGGGGCCCTCCCTGAGAAATAAAGCAGAACCAGGAAATGGAACACAGTGGGCTTGAACACTAGCCTTGGTGGACCTGCATCTAACCAAAGTCACTTTCTGGACTTTTTGTCAATGTGGGCTAACCCATTCTCATTTTTGTAGAAGCTGATCTGAGTTATTTATTTATTTATTTGTTTATTTATTTATTTAGTTTTGAGACAGGGTCTCGCTCTGTCGCCCAGGCTGGAGTGCAGTGATGCCATCATGGCTCACTGTAGCCTCAACCTCCCAGGCCCAAGTGGTCCTCCCACCTCAGCCTCTCAAGTAGCTGGGATACAGGCATGTGCCACCACACCTAGCTTATTTATTTATTTTAGAGATGGAGGTCTGACTTTGTTGCCCAGGGTGGTCTTGAACTCCTGGATTCAAGTGATCCTCCTGTCTCGGCCTCCCAAAGTGTTGGAAATCACAGGCATAAGTCAATGCACCCAGCCTCTGAGTTGAATTTTTGTCACTTGAAGACCTCTGAGAGACACCTCCAACAAGACAGAACCCATGATCTCTGTGTTCCATCAAACCGCCTTCTCCCCCTGGCTTCCCTGGCATCCTTCATGGCACCACCTCCCCCGATTTCCAGTGACAATGTTGAAAGCTTGACTGCGTCCTCATTGCAATCTTCCTTCCTTAAGTAGAGCCAAATGTGATCTCTCCATTGCTCTTCTCCTCCACAGCCCACTTCAAACACTCATACCTTTTCTTTCTCTCCCCAACTCCTTTTTTTTTTTTTGACAGGCCCTTGCTACATTGTCCAGGTTGGTCTCAAACTCCTGAGCTCAAGTGATCCTCCTGCCTCAGCCTCCCACGTAGCTGGGATAACAGGTGCACACTACCACATCTGGCCCTCATTACCTTTGCCTAGACTATTTTGATAATTTCTCTGCTGGCTCCCCATCTCACACTGTTGCTAGGACATTTCTAGACTGCAGTTCTGATGCACTCACAGATGCCCTCAAGAACCTTCAATGGCTCCCACCTCCAGCAGGAAATGAACTCAAGTATTCAGAGCTCTCCTGACTCCAACTCGCTCCTGCATCTATTCACGGTCCGCTGTGCGGCATGTCAGCCAGTGGACCGCCTGCCCTTCCAGCCACAGCCCACACCACTCTGATGTGATGGGACACCCCGTGGCCAGCCTCCCTGTGCCCTGAGCTTCTCCCTGGCCCCGGGCCAGTGACGCTCCTCCAGCCTGCCGCTCCTCCAGCCTGCTGCAACCTGCCGAAATCCTTCCAGGGGCCTCACTCTGTAAATTCAGTCTACACGTCCCCAACCAGCAGTACCTCCCACCTCCAAATGCCCTTGATGCTCTGGGCTTGCCACTCCATTTAACAATGTCCTTCTCAGCTTTTTTCTCCTAAGCGGCTGGAGGGCAGAGTCTGTGTCTCATTTGCCTGAGATTTCCTCCCCTGCTGAGCTCAGGGCCTGCAAATATTTGCTGGGTAAACATGGACCGACAGCCTGACCAGGAGCCTCCTGCTCCCAGTGCCGCCACTCCCCGTCTGGGGTCTTCCTTCCGAGTCATCTGGATACGCCAGCAAGCCTGGATTTTCATCTGCCTGCCAGGCTATCCCAACTTTTTCAGAGATGATTGCAAAGCTCACCGCCATAAAGCCGATCTGCAAACACTTTTCTTGCTTCTTTTTTTTACCTCAACTAAACACACTAAAATACATAAATAAGTAAATATATACATAACAGGAAAACTTGGCGTGGTGTAATTCAGTTTTGGTAAACAATGATGGTGTTCTCTTCTTATTTGTACCCCCTCCTCTGCCACCTCTCTCACACCCTCCTGCTCTCTCCTGCCACCCTCCAGGTGCCCTCTCTGACCCCACCTCCCCTCCTGCCCTCACTCACAGTCAGGAAGGCTTCCCATTTCCTCCCGACTTCCCCAGTGGGACCCAAGCCCTCGGGAGTCAGGACAGAAGGTGACTTGGGTGGAGGCAGTGAGCTAGGAAAGAAAGGCAGTGGGTATGATCTGGGCCATTTGGAGGGCAGGGCAGGGGCAGGGAGACTTGGCTGGCTGGGCGGCGCTCTGGGGTCCATCCACCCTGAGCTGAGAGGAAGGGTGTCGTCCCCCATCCAGTGACCGTGAGGGGCAGGGGCACTGAGCTGCAGGGGCCACCACCCCAGAGCCGCCAGAGCCACTCTTGACCAAGCACTGAGGACCAGCCTTGGCACAGGCCCTAGGTGGAGAAGTCCCAAGGACACCAAACCCACCATTAGCGCTGGCTTGACTGAGCCTCCCTAGTGCTGATACTAGATAACAAGTGCAACCGTGTCCAGATCCGAGGGCAGGCGTGGATGTAAGGTTCGTGGGAGGGCAAGGCCACCAAAAACAGGAGTGGCTGGCCTGAAACACTGAATGGGTTGGGGGCCATTGGTCACGCCTTGGTATGGAAACAGAATTCTAGGTGGGGACAGGGGGGGCCCCACAGACAGGAGGGTGCAGTGGTGCCATGGGGTCAGCAGGGAGACCCGACAGGACCAAGGAGCTGAGGGAGGTGGGCAGGGATGGCTTCCTGCAGTGCGACCCCTGTGGGGCCAGAGCCCCACACTCAGGCAAGGGACTGTGCTTGGAGTTCAATGCTTCCAGGGCCCCATCATGAAACTCTTTATGATATTATCTTCGAACTGGGATTTGTCAGTGAACTCTGATGGGACAATGGAGTGTGCACTGGGTACCGGGAGCCCCAGCTCCTATGTGGTCCTGCCTGCCTCTCTCTCCTGCCTCCCTGGGACAGGTTCTTGGCCACTCAACCCCCTGCCCTTGCCTAGTGATTGCAGCCCCCTTGGCCCCTGGTGGAGGCCTGGGTGTGGAGGTAGAGAGGGTTGGGTAGATGTGAGACCTCAGGCACCTGTGGGCACCTGCATGTAAGTATCCCAATGCCTAAGGTAATGTGGCCTTGGAGAACCCATTGGCCGGGTACGGTGGCTCATGCTGTAATCCCAACACTTGGAAGGCCGCGGTGGGAGGATTGCTTGAGCCCAGGAATTTGAGACCAGACTGGGTGACATGGCAAGAACACCAGGTGTGGTGGTGTGCACCTTGGTCCCAGCTACTTGAGAAGCTGAGGCAGGAGGATCACTTGAGCCTGAGAGATTGAGGCTGCAGTGAGCTGAGATTGCGTTGCTGCACTCCACCCTGGGTGACAGAGTGAAACCGTGTCTCTTAAAAAAACAAAACAAAACAAAACAAAAACACAAGACGGGCACAGTGGCTCACATCTGTAATCCCAGCACTTTGGGAGACCAAGAAGGCACATCACTTGAGGCCACCAGAAGTTCGAGACCAGCCTGGGCAAATGGTAAAACCTTGTCTCTACTAAAAATACAAAAAAAAAAAAAAAAAAAAAAATTAGCCAGGTGTGGCGGTGTGTGCGTATAGTCCCAGCTACTCGGGAGACTGAATCACGAGAATTGCTTGAACCCAGGAGGTGGAGTCTGCAGTGAGCTGAGATTGTGCCATTGCACTCAAGTCCGGGCAACAGAGCAGGGCCCCACATTTTCATTTATCCATATGGATCCCACCATTATGAGCCAGCCCTGACAAGTGTGTATCAGGAGACTAGGGACCCAGAGCTCCAGGGAGGTGAGTCAGGTGGAGGCAACTGCTCCTAGACTCAGTGCTAAGGTTGAGCCCAGCCACAGGTTCTTAGAAGTTCCCTTTTGGGGGTAGGTGATCCCAAAGTTGGGTGGGAGCACCTGTGCCAATATAGGTAGAGGAGTGGCTGCAAAAGCAGGGAAAGAGGCCAGACAGGAGACTTGAAGGAAGGTTCTGGTACATATCCTAGATATCAGAGAGTTACCCCAGACCAAACAACAGCTCCATTGCAAACAATTTGCCTTGGTGTTAGCCTGAGGGGCAACTAGAGGTACATCTGAGGGGCAGGAATCTGGAACAATCTTTAACAGAGCCCTGGTTTGCAAACTTTTATGGGCTTTAGCAAATTCTCCAGGAATTTGCTAAAAATGTACATGGCTGGGTCCTCCTCCCGAGATCCTGAATCAGTAGATCTGAAATGCAATTTTTTTCTTTTTTTTTTTTTGAGACAGAGTGTCACTCTTGTCACCCAGGCTGGAATGCAGAGGCGTGATCTTGGCTCATGGTAACCTCCACCTCCCGAGTTCAAGCCGTTCTCCTGCCTCAGCCTCCCGAGTAGCTAGGATTACAGACGCCTGCCACCTTGCCTGCCTAATATTTGTATTTTTAGTAGAGATGGGGTTTCACCATGTTGGCCAGGCTGGTCTTGAACTCCTGACCTCAGGTGATCTGCCCACCTTGGCCTCCCAAAGTGCTGGGATTATAGGTTGAGCCACTGCACCCAGCCTGAAATGCAATTTTTAACAAGCAACCCAGATAATTTTCTTTTAGTGGGTAGGTGAGTGGGTGGGTTGTACACACAGAGGCACCTGATATGAGTGAGAAAAAATGGTTGGTCTTGAAGGCTCTGCCCCAGCTGATGCCTCATGGAGGACAGATGAGCCATCCCTGCAGAACCCTGCCCAACCCACTGAATCCTGACCCAAAGTTTTGGTGTTGTCATACAGAAAAAGAGAACTGGAACAGTTGAGAATTTACTCAGTGACCCTGGGTATGCCAAATATCTATGTGCCAAATTGCATCAGTGCCATGTTTCCTAGAGGCCACGCATTCCTAGTTTTCAGTAACTCCCTTTTCAGTGGACAACACACACCACCCATTCTTGGGGACTTGTGTTTTAGGATTTTGCTGGTGGAGAATTTCATCCGTACCAAAGTACTCAATAGCCAGCTGACCTGGGCAAATCATTTCAATGCTCATCCCTGCTCTGAAGGAATGAGGATTTTTTTCCTTCACAGCTGACTGGACTTGGGTGAAGACAAGAAACAAAAACCACAGGAAAACACTGCAGTGTGCAAAGTCCTGTACAAACACATCTTAGAATGAGGAAGGGAAAAGTGAGGCCCAATGAAAAGAGCAACACTCACCAAGTTAAAACGGCGTTTGAGAAGTGAGATGACTTCCTTTATTTTCTTTATATTTTCCTGCAGCTCCTAAATTTTCCACACTGAGCAAGGCGTTACTTTTATGTAAATTCCCATAAAAGAGTCATGTCAGATCCATGGAGGAAGGCAGGGCTGGGGAGCAGCTGAGCGAGCCCCTTGCTGGCCTCACAGCCTGGGAAGCAGATGCCACCGTGGGGACATGAATTCCTGCCCTGACAGCCAGGTGAGACTTGAAGCAGTGAACGGCAAGGGCCAGGGATGTCACTTTCCTACTGGGCTGTGACTTCCTTCCCCTAACAGTAAAACGGGAAAGGAGTGACCGCTTGTTTCTTATTTAGGACACTGACTCTGGCAGCCCAGAATTGGAGGGGACTCTTTTGTTGCTAAAGAGCAACCTTCAATTACAAGCTTAAAATAAGCCTAGTCATCCTCCCTCACTCCTGGCCTCCTCAGAGAGGTGGTTATGAAGGGGAGAGGCCTGAATATTCCAGGCCCAAGGCTTGACACCAGGACAGGCAAGCAGGTAGCTGGCGCTGTTGGCCAGTGGTTGGAGGTCCTGCTTGCTCCTCGGCCCTTTCAAAGTAGACTTTGGAATCCACAAGGACGGCAAACAGGCAGAAACCCCAAACAAGACTCTCGGGGCACTCGGGTTTAGGCAGTGGCTGAGTCTGTGCTGGGGCTGGAGTAGGATCCATAGAAGGAAGCTCTGGAGGGCCAAGATCGGCACTCTCTAAAGCCATATCTGGGTTCTGCCCACTCCTTCTGAGATGGATTCTGTCTTTGGTTGGGAGGAAGAATCCACAGTCGTCTCTGCAGCCAGCTGCTGGGTCCACCATCCACCTTATTCTGAACCAAGCTTTGGGGTCTAGACCGGAGCTTCTCAAACCTTAATGTGTGCACATATCCACTGCGGCCCTTGTTCACATGCAGATTCTGACTCAGCAGGTCTGGGTGGGCCAGAGGTTCTCATTTCTGTTATTTTTTGGTTTGTGTTTTTATTTTTGTGAAGATGCGATCTTGCTCTGTCAATCAGGCTTGAGTGTGAACATAGCTCACTGCAGCCTTGAGCTCCTGGCCTCAAGCGATTCTCTTGCCTCAACCTCCCAAAGTGCTGGGACCACAGGCGTGCACCACTGCGCCAGGTCAAGCTGAGGTTGCCATTTCTAACAAGCTCCTAGGGATGCTGATGCTTTGGGTCTTCAGATGACAATCTGAGCAGTAAGGTAGCAAGGGACTAGGCCTCATCCTGGGTGCTAGGTCTATGCCACCAGCTCCCGCATCCCCATGCCCCATGCCCTCCTCCAGTGGAATAGGCTTTGGTGCAGGGTGGGGATGCTGGATAAGCACCAAGACGCAGGCAGAGTCCTGGGGCCATGGGGAGGCCACAGGCTGAGCGGGAAGGTAGTGGGATTACAGGGCCAGAGGAGGCCAGGTAGGAGAAGGCGGCAAGACTCCCCAGAGTTTGAGGATAGTGCGTCTTGGCGATCTCCCACGAGGCCCTCCACTGGCCGTTCCCCGCAGTGTGCCATGAATGTGTGTGGTGAAGTTCTACCCACTACTTCACCAGGGAACCAGCGAAGCATTCCTATGAGAAGACTCTGTAGAAACAATAATGAGAGCCCCTAACATGCACCTTATATAATTAACTCATGGCATCCACACAACAATGCCCATGAGGCAGGTACTATTGCTATCCCCTTCTTAGGAATGAAGAAATTGAGGCACAAGGCCATTCACCAGCCCCAAGAGGCAGAGCTGGGATTTTCATGCCAGCCAGCCTGTCCCCAGCGGCACGCTCATGGCCACTTCTTTGCCCTGGATCCCTAACACAGGGCAGGTGGTTGGCTATGTCTTTGGGCTGGAGGATCTGAGGTCTGAGATCCGCTTACCCAGGGCTAGTACTCCGCCTACTCCACCAGCCACCGCCCACGCAGGCATGCGGATCCCCCAAGCTCCCACATATAAATGTGTGTTAAATTCTCCGCCTTTCAACAGAGGGGCCTGAAAAAGCTTAAGGACCACAGCCACAGCTCTGGTCCTGCAGTGAGGTGGCACTTAGTAGTGTATAGTACAAGTACACTCAATGCATTTTAGCATTATCCACCATCAGCCGCCTCCAAAACCAACTTCTTTCAGTGTTGCTTTTTTTTTTTTTTTTTTTTTTTTGAGACAGTCTCACTGTGTTGCCCAGGCTGGAGTGCAATGGGGGCCATCTTAGCTCACTCAACCTCTGCCTCCCAGGTTCAAGGGAGTCTCGTGCCTCAGCCTCCTGAGTAGCTGGGATTACAGGCACACACCACACCTAAACTTTTTTGTAGTTTTAGTAGAGATGGAGTTTCACCATGTTGACCAGGCTGGTCTCAAACTCCTGACCTCAAGTGATACTCCCACCTTGGTCTCCTAAAGTGCTGGCATTACAGGTGTGAACCACCACTCCTGGCCCAGTGTTGTTTTTTTTTTTCTTGAGTCGGAGTCTCGCTCTGTTGCCCAGGCTGGAGTGCAGTGGCGTGATCTCGGCTCAGTACGAGCTCCGCCTTCCGGGTTCACACCGTTCTCCTGCCTCAGCCTCCCAAGTAGCTGGGACTACAGGCGCCCACCACCACTCCCGGCTAATTTTTGTATTTTTAGTAGAGACAGGGTTTCACCAGGTTAGCCAGGATGGTCTCGATCTCCTGACCTCGTGATCTGCCTGCCTCGGCCTCCCAAAGTGCTGGGATTACAGGTGTGAGCCACCGTGCCCGGCCCCCAGTGTTGCTTTTTGAGAGCCACTCCCTAGTTACAGGAGTTGAAGCTCTGCTGATTGCTATTTTACCCAAATGTGAGTTTTATCCTGCACCGTCCCCAGCCCTAGGGTTGCTGTCCCCTCCCGTCTCACCAAAATCTGGTCACACTAACAGACTTTGTTCTCTCTCCACTAGGTGCTGACTAAATCACTTACAACTGGGTTGGGGGAAGAAGAGGTGAGGCAGACTTCTTAGGCATTATTGCACAGGAAACAAAAATGCTGGCTTTAGCCAATGACAGTGGCCTGCACCGTGGTGCCCCATTGGGTCCAGTCTCCTGGCCCTGTGCACCCAACACCAAGGTCTCCACTCTGAAGCTCTGACAGTGGCCACCCACTTAACTTTCCACATGCTCTCAAAGTAGCTCTCACAAGTGCGGCCGAGTGCTTTTCTATACAGCAGGGTCTTGCTGTGTCCCCCAGGCTGGAGTGCAGAGGCACGATCATAGCTCACTGCAACCTCAAACTCCTGGGCTCAAGCCATCCTCCTACCTCAAACACCCAAATAGCTGGGACTACAGGCGTGTACCACCATGCCCAGATAGTTCTTGAACTTATTTTTTTGTAGAAATATGGGTCTCACTATTTTGCCCAGGCTGGTCTTGAACTTCCGGTTTCAAGTGATTCTTCCGCCTTGGCTTCCCAAAGTGCTGGGATTATAGGCAAGAGTCACGGCCCCAGCCTCCAGAGCGAAGAAAAATGCTGCCTGGATGACAAGAGCTTTCCTGGGCACCTGTGATTCCCTCCAACGGTACCGCACACCTGGGGGCTGCCCCAAGTGGGCTGTGGGTTTGGGGATGGGATCACAACAAATCACAGGACGGCCACGTGACCGGCAATCTGCCGCTTTTAAAATATAACATTTATTGCTTAGATGGTTTGATACAGAACAGCTTTCTTCTCATTCTGAATTTGGAAGTTCTATACAACTGAATACAAAGAGGAACAAAAAGTACCAAAACCAAACTTGTGATTCTGTTCATGTGGCATAAACCAGTTTTGTACATAACATGTAGCAGCAGTTTTTAAGTTCCCTTTAGAAAAATATGCATTCTACAAATTTATTATTGTTTCCTGTTTAATGCATGGGCTGAAATCACTAGGATCAATTTCCTTCTTGAAGAAAGAGGAGAGGAAAGAGACGAACAGAGGGTCAGAACGTACGGTGAATCCTCCCGAAACTGGCATCCGGCTGTTCTGTAGCTTCCCCAGCGCTGCTTGGAAAACAGCCCTCTGGGTTGTTCTGTTTTCACAGCCAGGTGTTTCATGTAGTGATTGAATCTCAGCATCATGTCCATTAATCAATGAGGAAAAAAAAAAAAAAAGAAAAAACTTGCACCTCAAAAAACTTTTCAGAAGATCCATATATATATATATTTTTGTAAAAGCCCTGAGAGAAGGAGAAAGAGAATCAAACAAAATGTATAGAAACAAATTAGCTGGACATGCAAACTAAGCTATGATTCACCCAGAGTTTAAACAAATCACAAATTTCACAGTTTAATATTGGGGGGTGGGGGAAGGGCAAAAACAACAAACAAATAATACGTTTCTCCACCTCACTAATAAAATGTGGCAAGACCTTATTGACTACGAGGGTACAGATCAAGGCTAAGTAAAGCTTTAAATCAATAGTGATTATTGCGAGCGGCAGCCCCGGCTACTCACGTCGCTGGGAGCTGATTACTGCTACATCTCACCGCAGCGTAGAGTTTACTCACAGCTTCTCCCCACAATATTGCGAGTTTAGTGTGGAGAGTCGCAGAGAAAAAACACAAGAAACCCCAAATAATAACAACAAAAATAACAATAACAACTGTAATAATAAAAAAAGAAACCTAAGGGATGTATGAACTGGTTTTAACTAAGTAGACCAAGGAATCATTGGTTCTGATTTGCATTCATCTCTACAGTAAATAAAACCTCATTTTTAAACTGGTTCATACATCCCTAATACAGTTAAAAATCATATATACCTCAACCTTTTTTCCTTTCATATGCGAAGATATCACTTTTCATTATCTCAAGAATATCTATCTTCCTTTGAAGTCTGGGAGGTTGGATTTCAGAAACTGGTGAAGCAGTGGAGAAAAGGGGGTGTGCATGTTTCTGTGCGAACAAGTCTATGTAAAGGAGGGGCACTGGGGCCAGAAAAAGGCAGGGGAAAGCAGCTGGGGTACAGGGGTGCCTCCCCAGGGGAAGGCAAGAGGCTCCACACACTGCCGCAAGCACAGGGGTCCCCAGCAGCAGGCTGGCTGGGGGCCCCTGAGGTCTTGGCTGAGGGACCAGGAGCTCAGGTGCAGTGGGGTACATTCTCCTCCCTGCAGGCGGGGACAGTGAGGGAAGTCTATTGCCTGCCAAAGATGCTTATGGGTAAAAAGAATCCTGCCTTTTTGCACCCAGGGGTTTGGGCTATTTAAGAAACTACAAACAGCACATTTATCTTCAAGCACCAACTCCACATCACAGGAAGGTAAATATAAACCTATTTCTCATCTGACATCTTGCATGTGTAGTTTTATTACCAGTAGTAGTATTTCCTCGCTTTGCAAATGACAGTAGCACAGCTGGGTAAGGCGTGGATTAGGCTTAGCAGGAAGACTGGGAATACCTCGCTCACGAGTAACGTGCCTGGTCACTGGGTCACTGCTTTGCTTTCTCCACAGTCATCTCTGCAGTGCTCCAGGCACGGCCCTGGCTTCTTGACGCCTGTTTCCTGGATGCACGCACCCTCACTCCACCCTCTCTGAGCTGCTCCTGGGCCACGCCTGGGAAGACTGCTCACGGCCCTGCTAAATTCTGCAGTGACAGAAGAAAGGCTTGTCTCATTACAGTAGAAGAGCTACCACCCGAGGGTGCCAACCACAGCCGCAGGCACACGTTTACACGGGGACCCGGGTGCGGCACAGGTCTCTCAGGACAAATATTGCCCATTTGATTCTGCTCACTGCAGAGAACAGCAAACTGATGAACTAACAATAATAATAATAATAATAATATTAATAATATAGATACTGAAAGGGAAGAGGAGGCAATCAAATATATGCTATCCGTGCATGTTTTCCATAGGTTTAGACGCCAGGGGAGTAACTCTTCTCTATAGTTAAGAATGGATGTCTTGAAACTTGAACGGTGACCATGTCTAATGCTGACAGAGTGGAAACGGACATGAGGCTGAAGCTAGAATCTTTCCTGGTTTTGGCCTGAAACCATATTGGAAACCTTCATCAACCACATCCTGTAATACCAAGGACCAGATGACAGCTCCACCATGAAGCACACAGAAAAAAGGAAAATGTCTATTTAAGAAATTATCATCTTATTCATCTTTCCTCTGGTCATTTACACGAAATTCACATCATTTTCTTCCAGTTATTGGCTTTGGGTACCCAGGGGTATGTTTTTTCCTTCTGTTTCCAGCTCACAGAACAAACGGTGCTATCACAGATTCACAAAAACAAGCTCACACACACCAATAAAAAATAACGCTAATGCTCAAATGAAGAGGTCCTCTCCAGACAATTCATTATAATATTTGTTTTGTTTAAGAAGTCATTTTGGAAAAATACAACACCCACGATAATATGGAGGGATCCGGTAAGTAGTTAAGGCACTGGAATCGGCACGGGCTGTGGCCTCCCGCGCAGGCTGCGGTAAGGCTATGGCACTGAGCGAGCAGCCACGCTCCTGCTTGTCTCTCGCACTCACTCTCTCTCTCTCTCTCTCTCTCTCTCTTACTCCCCAACAGCCGAAGGGCACTGAGGAAACCCCATGACGCTTTGCTCTGCTGGCTTCTGTCTGTGCTGAGGGGGACTGAGGCTGTCACTCCATCCCCGGGAGCTGCGAGGCGCTGTCAGCTGTGGCCAGGGTGGGGTGGGTGGGCCTCTTGCTGCGAGGTTCCAGCAGGTCCTGCCCCAGGGCCACTGGGCTCTCTGGGTTAAGGTCACCCTGGCCAGGCTCAGACGGCCGCCCTGCCGTGACCTTCTCCTCCCTGTGGCTGCAGTCCTTTGTGGCACTGGCCAAGCCCTCCTTCCGGCTCCGGGTGACGGCCATGTGGCTGCTGGTGCTGGGAGCCAGCTCCGCCTCGTTCTCTGAGACGGGGTTGTTGCCACTGTGGGTGGACTCGTTCTCGCTGTCTTCCTCACCCCGCTCATCCTTGTCGCTGTCCTTCCCATGGTGTTTGGCATGCCTGGCTTTCTGGTGGATCCGCTGGTGGCGAACCAGGCTGTGCTTCAAGGTGAAGGTTCGCTCGCAGGTCTGACATTTGTATGGCCTTTCCCCTGGAACAACGGAAGAAAGAAAGAATTTCCATTAACCAAAAGGCACCAGTACCCACCGCACCCTGCTCTGCACAGGAAGAACGGGGCTCCCAGGCTATGTGTGAGGGACCAGGACTCCTTCCTACTCAGCCAGAGGCCTCTTCCTTGAACCAGCAAACAGCACGGACAAGCTCTGTTTGCTGGTTCAAGCTATCAGTTTGAGATGTTCCCTCTCCTTCCTCTCCCAGTCCAGGCACTCTACATACTGATCCAGAAAACCCAAGTCCCAGAAGCAGAAGCCTCAGGAGACATGCAGACTGGCCTAGACCAGAGCCTAGGAAGGAATCTAGAGGGGGACGGGAGTGGACCCTCTCAGGGATCTGTATGGACAGCAGCACCTAAGTCGGAGGCACCAGGTACCCTCTGCATTGCGATGTGGCGCAGCGGGCGCTTTCCTGATGCTCACACGCCAGGCCCGGGGCAGGGCCCACCACGCTTTCTGGGAGCCCAAGAATATCCCTCTTCTTGTGAGAGCCAAGGCCCCTGGTCCTTCACACCGGCAAGCGCAGCGAACAGCGGACTGCGCTGGGTTGGGGCACACGTGTTCACTGCGGGCTGTAGCTGTGACAGGGAGGGAAGCTGCGGCTGAGAGGAGGGACAGGTTATTTTGGAAGGAAGGAGGATGTATCTCTGGACTCCATGAGCATATCCAGGTCTAGGTCTCAAAGCAAGCGCCCCTGCTCTGGGGTCTGCAGCCTCCACCCTGTGGCTGGTGGGTGAACTCTAGGAGCAGTGTGCAGGGCAGTGGCTAAGAGTCCTATCCCAGTCACCTCAGCCGGCTGCACGGCTAAGAAACGAAAAGACCCTCCTGGCCCTAACGGATCACCCAGGGTGCCTGCCGCCTCACAGTGGCCTGGGGCAGCGCCTGTCGTCCCGGCCACAGGACTAGACAGGACCAAGTGGCCCCAAATGGCCAGCACAAGCACCCTCTCCTAGATACCTCTTTGAAACAGGGCAGCTGTCACCCCAGCTCTACAGATGGGAAGACGGAGGCTCAGCAGCGCTAAGAGGCGGATCACAGCGTTCTCAAAAACACAATGGCCAAGGACCCTCTCCTGCCTGGCTGCAGGCCTGCACGGTCTTCAAGGGCTAAGAGGACAACTCCTTAAAACTCCTAGTTCACGGGCTTAAAGAGCACACCCGCAACGTAAGCAAACGTTCTCTCGGCGGCCTCCAGCGCCGCTTCAAGGCAGCTCCTAGGACAAAGGTGCCCAACTCGCCGCCTCTTGTTGGGCTGGGGACCTGGCCTGCCCTGGTTACCTGTGTGGGAGCGCATGTGCCGGGTCAGGTCCTGCAGCGACCAGAACCGCTTGTTGCACACGCTGCAGACCTTCTTCCTCTTGTCTGCCTTGCTGACCACGCTTTTGGGGGAGTCTGTCTTTGGTTTCTTGTCATCGTCGCTCTTCTCCGAGGACCTCTTCTCGGCCGCGCTCTCCCCGTCGGAGGGGCCCTCAGTCTCCTCTGCAGGCTTTTCCGCCGGGGCCTCCCCGGCGCCCGGGGCCGACTCCACCACCTCCACCGGGGTCTCGGGGGGCTTCTCCTCCTGCTCAGGGGCGGGCGGGGGCCCCTCCTCCGCAGTGCTGGCGCCATCTCCCTTCTCGTCCTTGGGCTCCTGGCGGCCGTGCGCCTTCCGGTGGCGGCTCAGGGTGCCCAGGAACTTGAAGCTCTTCCCACAGGTGTCGCAGGCGAGCTTCTGCTCCTGCGAGGCCGCGCCCCCGGCGCCTGCCTCGCCCTCGCCCTCGGCCAGCTTGAAGTCCATGAGCTTGGTGGCGAAGTCCAGGTCCAGGCTCTGGTTGCTCGACGCGTCCTCTTCAGCGCCGTCGGCGTCACCCGCACTCTCCTCAGCGCCACGCTCCTCCTCCGGCTCATGGCTCTCCCCAGGCCCGTGCTCTTCTCCGTGCACAGGCGAGGCGGTTTCCGCCTTGGCCGGCTCCGCAGGGGCATCCCCTGTGACCTGGCGGAGCTCAGTGGCGCCCTCCGACGGCTGCTCTCTGTCCCGTGAGGTGAGGTCTAGCACTTCGCCCGCGGTGGCTGCAGTCTCCGCATCCGACTGGCTGTCTGTGGGGCAAGCACAGCGGGGAGGGCTCAGAGGGGCACCACCAGGTACGCTCATGCCAGGGACGTCGCCGGGAATGGGCTAGACCCACGCCAGCAGCCTGAACCCCAAACCAGTGAGGACTTCTTTCGGCCCAAATCCTCACCACCTGTTACATTCCCCCAGGAGGACCAAGATGACCCCGGGGAGGTAAGAAAGGCAAAAGCAGCCTCCACATCACCTGAGGTGTGTTCCCAGAGCTGGCTGTGCCCCCGAACCCCCGGCTTCCACTGCTCCCGCCCCCAGGAAGGTGTGAGTGACTCAGGCAGGGCAGACAGGGGCTGCGAGATAGGAGAGGGGTGCATTCCAGAGACTCGCAGCGCCAGGGAGGTTGAGGAAGCTTGAGTTATAAGTTATTTTTCCAGTGCAAAGAGATCATACAAACATGCAACATACACAGGACCACCCCCACCCCTAATCCCCCAAAGCATGGTCTTGATGAGTTTCACAGGAAACGACCCCAAGCCTGCATTCTGTGTGTATGGTATGCACTCTTGCCTGACGCTCATCTCCAGGTGGAGGCTGCAGAGACCCAAGGGGGTGCAGGCAAGCTTGTAGGCTTCCTAGCTGTCAGCCTCCCAGGGGTGGTGGAAATCTTTCAAAGGAAGGGCACCCTTGATGCCAGGCTTGGCAACAGCAGACAGTGAGGGGAGCGGACTGTGAAGGGCTGTGGGTGCCTGGGAAGACAAGGGGTTCTGGGTTCCGGGCATCTCACCTACCCTGACTTCCTGCCTTTTGATTTGTTCCTATCTGTCCATTCCACCCAGTAAAACTGTATGTGGAAAGCCTACCAGTTTTCAAGTCCTTTTAAGGGATGGCACGGTTGCAACATTCACAGCATCAAACAGTGTCAAAAGGCCTTCTCTTTCCTAAGGCTGAAAGAGGACTTAATAACTTCTTAAAATTATGCACTACAACAGTGCATTGGAAGCTGGTGGAACCTATTATTTAGCTGCAGATCCTATGTCTGATTTTTTATTATTCAAGACGGAGTTTCTCCTTGTCGCCCAGGCTAGAGTGCAATGGTGTGATCTTGGCTCACTGCAACCTCTGCCTCCCGGGTTCAAGCAATTCTCCTGCCTCAGCCTCTCGAGTAGCTGGGATTACAGGCACCCACCACCACGCCCGGCTAATTTCTGTATTTTTAGTGGAGACGGGGTTTCATCACGTTGGCCAGGTTGGTCTCGAACTCCTGACCTCAGGTAATCTGCCGACCTTGGCCTCCCAAAGTGCTGGGATTACAGGCGTGAGCCACCATGCCTGGCCACTGTCTGACTTATTACTGTAGGGATTCAGAAGTTCCTCTGAGAATTAGGTGGATGAAAGTCATTGTTTTATGGCACAAGTATGAGATGCGCCTCCCTCAACAGGCCAGATGTGAGTGCAGTCCTTGAGCCAGCAGATTCACGCACCTAACCTGGATTCTCACTTGGTGTGATCAGGCGTAACTACAGTGTCAACCTGCATCTATCACTTCTCCTCAACATCACATGCTCCATTATTTGGCCATCAAGGCGGTCAGGAGGGCTGGGGTAAGGAGCTGGTCCTGCCCCATCCCGAGGTCTGAAGAGACAGTACCTACTGCTCACACCTGCTTGGGGCTTTAGGCTTACCCACAGCCATCTGCATAACGTGTCCACTTCCATCATTTCATTTCATTAGTTTTACACTGACTGCACTTTTTGGCAGCCACTCACTGTCTGAGTATCTCAAGAGGTTTCAGAAGGAAATATTACGGTGTGAATATAAAATTTTAAAGAAGAAATGATTTTGCAAAATTATCCAAAAGCTTAAAGAATATGAATCCTGAGATATGCACACCAATGTCTGGGCCACATTCCAAGGAAAAACAAGATATTCGTTTTCTTGAATCATTTCAACAGAGAGCAGCTATAGAATGGATATTGGTATAAACTCTACAATAAAAATACAAACTGCTCAATTTGTTTGCTGGCTTTGTGGGTAATTTCCCTCCCTAGAGTCAGGGTCTCCCTATGTTGCCCAGGCTGGTCTCGAACTCCTGGCTCAAGGGGTCCTCCTGCCTTGGCCTGCCAAAGTACTAAGGTTACAGGCATAAGCAACTGTGGCTGGCCTTTGTAGGTTTTTTTTTCTTTCTTTTTTTTTTTTTGAGATAGAGTCTTGCTCTGTCACCTGGGCTGGAGTGCAGTGGTGCAATCTCAGCTCACTGTAACCTCTGCTTCCTGGGTTCAAGTGATTCTCCTGCCTCAGCCTCCCAAGAAGCTGGGATTACAGGTGTGAGCCACCATGCCCGGCTAATTTTTGTATTTTTAGTGGAGACAGGGTTTCACCATGTTGGCCAGGCTGGTCTCGGAACTCCTGACCTCAGGTGATCCACCCTCCACGCCCTCTAAAAGGGCTAGGATTACAGGCATGAGCCACCACGCCCAACCGGTTATTTTTAAAAGATTTAATCTCTGGTTACTTCCCCTTTGTCCCCAGTATATCCTAGGCTACTTCTATTATTTTTTTTCAGCAAAGAACATGCATTATTTTAACTGCACAGAACATATTTAACATGATAAAGCTTGAAAAAAATAAAATAAATTTTGAAATGAAACCCAAATAAATATACTAAGATCAAATTGTTCCTGCTGTTGGGACCTTCCTTTGTGTGGATAATGGAGACAGATCACCCAGAGTACAATGAAAGGCCAACGCCCTCTTGGGACACAGGAGGCTTGGTTGTATTCTACCAAACTCCCACTAGGGGGAGTGTTTTAGCAGTGCAGGCTGTGCCCTTCACATTCTAAGCAACAACTGATTTTCATTAGTGATTCTCATGAACAAACACTTCGCCTCTAAACCTATCATGAACAGTCAACTTACAAGGCCAGGTGCTGTATAAATCCCCGCCCTCAACCACCCAGACTCCCAAATGAGGTAGCTGAGCTGATGACTTTTTATATAAGCAATGCTACCTTAAAAATATGCAGTTCTTCCCTCTCCCCATCAGTCCCTCGGTTTGTGTTCAACAACTAAGAAAACTGCCAGAGGAAGCAGAAGGAATCCTGATAGATAATAAACCCACAGCTCCTCCTACAGGACAGTGGAGACGGCCCTAGTCAGCTCAACAATTAATGATCTATTGCTTCCTAAAAATTAAATGCGCCTCAACCGATGCGACAGACTACCAACCGAAGTAATCATCTGACCTGGCAGGGGTGCGTCTGCAGGGAAGCCACTGTCTGCACTCTACCCAAAGCATCGGAGGACTGAGAGGGTTTCCTGGGGTGCAGTCCATGCTGACATGTGGGACTTCTGGGCTGGTAAAGGTGGTCACCATTAAGGGAGAGTTTAAACACTTTCATGTTTATATGAATTAAAAACAGCCCTATGTAGGTGCCTACAAACACGAAGACGCGGCATCATCGGAGGAAGGACCAAGGGCATGCCCTTCAAGGGCAGAGGGGGCCAGGGCACCTCTCTGTCGAGGACAGTGAATGAAGAATTTCAGTTGAAATCTGAATATTCAAAATGGACCTTTGAAGGGAGAACTGCCCCCACTGTGGCATTTTAAGCATTCTTTTGGGGGACTTTATGTTGAAAAAAGTCAGACCTGCATTATAAAACATGTGTAGGAATTTTAAGAAAATGCCACCTAAGCATATAAGCCTAGAAAACCCCTCAAGGACCTCCTTGGTCATTTCCTCCCCCAGCCTCCCCTTTTTTAAGTGGTCTTCCTTCAAAGCCTCACTTTTTTAACTTCACTGGGGGGAGCCCAGAATGAAGGCTTTACCCCATGCCCATCATGCTCATCTGGTTTTTAAAATCCCCCTTGAAATCACTAAACTCTGCCTCCCTAACCTCCTTTCTCTCCCACTTAAATCTCAGTCCCTTTTCTCACCATGGACTGGGACCACAACTAAACCAAACATATATTTTCTCTTTGCTAGTTTCACATTACAGCTTTCAGTAACTTTTCCTTTTCTAGAGGTTTTATCCCTTCAAGAAAACCTATATAACTTCCGGGGTGGGGTGGAGGTGGGAAAGGGCTTTGCTGGGATTTGGAAAACAAAACTTATGAGTACAAACTTATAAATACACTTGGTGCTGAACCGAAGCTAAGACCATAAATTCCGACTCAGCTTTGTGTCTGCAGACGTCAGCAGGAGCCCCAGCCCTTGTTCCTCCCTTATGATAAAGAAGCTGAATGCAAAATGCATATCCAGCACAGAGTTACTAAGACTTATTTGTAAACATGGAAACCCAAGGGCTCCCCCTCAGCTCCCTCAGTTACTGGCTGCTTTCGCTACTGTGGAACCACTATGGGAAGATCACAGGGTAGCTTTCAAAACCAGGCTGAAAGAAAATGTTCCAGACCAACAGGTAACGTGGCGGCCGATGGTTAAACATTAACAGAATGGTCTGCAGCAAGTGCGTGCCTGCCAGCACTGGTGTGTACTTCCCGTGGGCTGAACTGCAGGTCATCCTTGGCTCACAGGGGTCCAAGTTAGGGGAAGATTCCGTGGGCACCCACATCTTTCTTCACTCAAAGATACTGGTGAGTTATGTGGAAGTGGAAGCTGGGGAAGCAGTGAGCAAAGCAGCTTACACTTTCATACCCTCAGAGGATCTGATCTGGACTGGCGGTTGGGCAGTCAAGAGCACTCACAGTTGGTTTCACGGGGCTCAGTGGGAGGCGTAGAGAGGGGCAAAGGGTGGCCTCTCCAGATGCGCCCCCACATCGCTATAACCAAGGTAAGGACAAGGGGGCTAATGCCCAACCCTCTGTCCACACTGACTCCTGAGGCAGGGGTGCCTCCTAACTCTAGAGCACCCCATCTCCACCCTATCTAAGGAACAGAAGCCACAGGACGCAATTACAACCCTAGAAAAACATAGCTGGGGGGATCTCTTCGCAGCCACGAGATAGTGTCAGGTTTTCAAGACTTGCAGAACTGGACCCAGCACCATGATGCTGTCCCTGTTGCTAACCAGTGCCAACTGGTGGGGTGTCTAAGTGGCCTGCAGCAGGCTGGCTTTTGTTTTGTTTGCTCTTGGGGGTGAGGATGGAGAACCCCAGCAGTCCGAGCGGATGGAGCGTACCGATAGAGGACATGAGTAAATTCAGAAACTATAAGGGAAAAAAGGTGGCAGAAGACGTATCGGGCAGCCGTTAATTGCTCTGTGGGTGCTGGAGGGAGGAAGCACACATCAGCACAGGAGAATAATACTCGGATTCAGGTCAAGCAGAGATGTGATTAAAGAAAGGACATGCACAGTGCTTTTTCAAACAAGGACAGTCTTACACCGGGAAGAGAGTTATTGAAAAGAAGAACACCGCACCCCTCGTTCCTTCAATACCCTGACATCCCAGGGAGCCCAGGCCTGCTCCCGAGGAGGCTGCAGAGGCCAGGGCTCCCCAAACCTTTAAGGTTTCACATCCCCTTTAGATGAGTTCATACCCAGGGCTAAAGTTGTAGGCCTTCCCATACATCCCACCTCCCAACATTGGGAACAAAGGCCTCTTCTGCCAAGAGGGTGACAGATCTTCCCTAGCAGCCCCGAGAGTCACTGAGGGGCACTGTCACTGTTTCCTGCCGTATGTCTAGGCGATCTGACCCAGGAGTTATGCTCCCTCCCAATCATCAGTAGGGCCCGCCTTTCTACTAATAGGCTCTGAATCCTACAGGGAAGTGAACAAGCAGCCCCTCCACAGCTCGGACCGGAGTTAGATACAACTCTCAACCGAACTCCTCTGTCTCCCTCTCTCTGGGTTCTTGTTCACCTGGCGGCACTACCTGTGCTATCATGGGATCCAACATCACTCTCTTTTGACTGGGGGATAAGCCCGTTTCTTCTCAGGGAACAGGTGGTAACTCCGTGTTTGCGCAACTGGTGGCGTTCACAGTTAGATTTGGTAGAAAAGAAGGCATCGCATTTTTGACAAGGGAAGGGTTTCTGACCTGAAGCAGGAAAAAAAATATATATTTATCTGGCTTTCTACTGCAATGAAAAACAAAAGTCGCTTTTGTTTATTCTTCTGGGATCACTGGCAGTTGTTCCCCCCTCCTCCACCCCTTCAAGAAAATTAACAAAACACATTTAAAAAAAAAAAAAAAAAAAAAAAAAAGAGAACATCAGTGACTACAACGATCATTCTCCCTTTTCCTAAGTTGAATGGAATATGAATTTTTGTTTTCAAAATACTAAAATAAATGAAACTGAAAAACATACATTTAAAGTAAAACAATGCTATTACAATTAAAATATTAAATAATGACAACACAAAATAAAAGTGAATGAAGAGATTTTAGAGCACAGCAAGAAAACACCTATATTCTATCACAAAGAGAAAGATGCCCTCTAACAAGTTCTAGTGTGGCAAGGACACCATAATATGGACACTAGGAAATCCATTGGGGAACCCCCTGGGTATCTTTGGGGGGCCATGAAGTCAGGGACAGCCCCCCGGCCAGGGTGGCCAGTCCCCCTTCCTGGCCTTGGTGGCTGTACCCCTCCCACCGGGGAATGGGAGCAGTGAGTTCTGACTTCCCAGGACAACTCCTGTCTGACTTGCTGAGAGATCCTGCAGTGACTTCTCCTCAAGTTCACTGTGGTCCTAGGTGGCAAGAGTCAGGAGATCTTCTCATTACATTAAAGGTTCTTTCTTCCCCCTGCTCCAAGCTTGGTTGCAAATGAGTGACCAATATGTAACTATGTCTGCATTTGATCATGTGCTCCATTCAACAGATGTGCACGTGAAGAGGACATTTTGGCGGCCCTGCCTCGCCGCTAGACCCATCTCAAATGCACAGATGGGTGAGCCACTGAGAGAGGCACAGTACCCTCCTGCTTTGGTCTGCCTACCTCTCCTTTTACTTGGATTCCTTTTGTGCTGTAAATGTCATGTTTGAAAATGCAATCGAAGCTCCTCTACAACTTGTCCTGGGTTTGTGTGGATGCATGTGAGGGAGAAAGAAAGCACAAGGGAAAAGGGAGGTGGAGAGGAAAAGAGAGGAGGAGGGAGGGGATCAGGAACCTTCAAGAGATGGAAGTTGGTGGTGCATCATTTGTGTATCACTACATTCCTCCCTTTCCCCCAAGTCGCTGGTGTCCAAGGTCCCAGTTGCTAATGTTACAGGGTAAAAGGTTTTATGTGTTAACCAACCTGACTTCAGAGCTGAGGCCTAGTACTTTTGTCTCATAACCGTGGGATTGCCACAATTAAACATAGCTCCCTGGAAACACAGATCACAGGGGCCTCTGGCGTTCGTTTAGATTAATGTTGATAGAAACCTGAACTAGCGCAGGTGCCCAAGGCCACACACTCCCCTGCGAATGCACAGCAAGGGCCTGGCACCTGGGGACCAGCCAGAGGGGCCACGTGTTTTCCCAGAGGAAGGAGGGACTAGCCTTGACCGGCATGGCTGTGTCACACGACTCCAGGGGGCGCCATTTGTACAGAGCGTGAAGGTGTGGACCTGGCGCCGCCCCTGTGACAGCATGGCCACAAATTTACATCAGCAGCAATAATCAGAGACAGGCGACACTGATTCCATCCTGAGCTAAAAGACCCTTTAAGATGATGCTTACAAATCTCCTCAGGAGCTTTTAAGATAAAGATGCTCGCAACAATCAAAGACAACAGAATTAGAAACCTGGAAAGGGCAGAATCAGAAACCCAGAAACCCGGCCTGCGTGCTTCTGAGGAGCTCCACAGGCAACCTGAACAGAAGTGGAGAACCCACTGACTGTTTTCAGGTCTCCTCATATCATTCTGTGGGTGTTTTATGCAAAATTTATTTTTAAAACATCCACATTAAAAAAAAAAAAAGTATGACTAGTTGTACAGTATCTCAGTGTTTATGGTGCATCTTCCAAATTACTTCTTGCAGCCATGCATGGTGGTGCATGCCTGTAATCCCAACACTGTGGGAGGCCGAGGCGGGTGGATCACTTGAGGCCAGGAGTTCAAGACCAGCCTGGCCAACATGGTGAAACCCCATCTCTACTAAAAATACAAAAATTAGCTAGGCATGGTGGTGCGTGCCCGTAATCCCAGCTACTGGGGAGGCTGAGGTGGGAGGAGCACTTGAGCCTGGGAGGCAGAGGTTGCAGTGAGCAGAGATTGTACCACTGCACCCTAGCCTGGGCGACAGAGAGACTCTGTCTTAAAAATAAAATAAAATGAAAAAAATTACTTCTTGTTTTTCATTTAAAATTGAACACAGTATTTAATAATTTCAAGTAAAAATAAAGTACTTTTAATATTTTATTGTCAAAAGGTAACACTGCTGCTTCTGAGTCTGGCCAGATTGAGAAAATAACTGGGCCAAGAGGAAAACAAGTAAGAAGCTATTATGATAGGATTCTTGATTTCAAAGAAAACGATCGGCTTCTCGCTCCCCCTATCACATGGTTTACTCTAATTTTCACACTGGTAAGTGCGTCACCTTTACAGTTGGTTAGGACTGCCAGGCTGACGTCCCCATGAGAAGGTCCCTATTAATGCTAAATTCAAAAAACAGTCCATGATGCCAAAGTATTGCATCAAACTATGAAGGCTCCCAAAGTGACATAACAACTCACACGAGTCATTAAAAGCTCACATTTCACTGCGTAAGTCTGACATTTGCACATAGCAGTGGGCTTTCTGGATTGCAGGGATGCAGGAAAACGGGCCCGTTTAGTATTTTATAGTAACACAGGTTTCAAAAACACTTGCTGGCCAGTCATCTATATAGAAAGTAGCATATGATTTTATCTGTTTGGTAGCTGCCACGAATAACTGCTTTAGGGGGGTATTTGTAAAAGCACCTGTAACCACAGGGAGTACCTGCACACTCAGGACCTACAGCATTCTGCAAGCCCCAACACGAGCGCGGAAACCATCAGCCAGCTAGGCAGAGTGGCTCATGCCTATAATCCCAGCACTTTGGGAGGCCAAGAGAGGTGGATCGCTTGAGCCCAGGAGTTCCAGACCAACTTGGGCAACACAGTGAGACCTTGTCTCTACAAAAAAATAAAAAGACCGGGCGCGGTGGCTCACACCTGTAATCCTAGTACTTTGGGAGGTTGAGGCTGGTAGATTACCCGAGGTTGGGAGTTCAAGACCAGCCTGGCCAATGTGGTGAAACCCCGTCTCTAGTAAAAATACAAAAAATTAGTTGGGTGCAGTGGTGCGGGCCTGTAATCCCAGCTACTCTGGAGGCTGAGGCAGGAGAATCACTTGAACCTGGGAGGCAGAGGTTGTGGTGAGCCGAGATCACACCACTGCACTCCAGCCTCGGCTACAGAACAAGACTTTGTCTCAAAAAATAAAATAAAATAAAATAAAATAGTAAAAAAATTAGCCAGGCATGGTGGTGTGTACCTGTAGTCCCAGCGACTTGGGAAGCTGAGGCAGGAGGATCACTTACGCTCAGCCAGGAGTTCAAGGCTGCAGTGAGCTGTGATCATGCCACTGTACTCTAGCCGGGGTGCTGGGTGACAGGGCGAGAGCCTGTCTCAAAACAAAAACAAAAACAAAAAACTCCAAAAAAAACCCCCCAAAAATTAGCCAATGTTTACTCTCCCAGAACAGTCAGGAAATGAAGAAGGGCATTGGGGCAAGAGAAGGGTGAACAGTGAGAATAGTTTGATGAGGAGATTGGCACCTTGGCCTCCAAGATCAAAAAAACAGAACTGAAAACATTTCTGTTCATTTTTCAAAGACAATCAGAATTAGAAAGGTGGGGTCTAACTAGCATGGAAAACCTTGCAGCTGCTTTTCTTTTTGTAACAAGATGGGCCTGAGCAGCCCAGCCTTCTCTCCATTGCTCCTCCACCCCTGCGTGAAGGCATGCTTTCTTTTGGTATTTTCTCTCTGTATTTGGCAGAAGTGTACACAGAACTGGGTAAAAATGGCCAAAGCTGTCTTTTAAGAAAGCTAAAAGTAGCCAAATACAAGTGGTGTCCCAGGTGCTTTCCACACCCAGGTTAGGATGACTCACTAACTGAAGCTCTGACCCTCACTGCCGGGTGGAAGCAGGGAGGAAAGGGTGTCGGGGGAAAGCCTGAGCCGGCTCAAAAAAGGTGCTCAAAGCACCCATGAGAAAGGCAGTGAGCCAGGGAAGCCCAAAATGGACATCCCATAGTCCCAAGCCCACCGCTGTGGGACAAGGAACCGGAGCAAACGGAAGGGGGAAGAAAACGAGGACAGGCAAGAACAGACTGGCTGTGTTTTCTGGCACCCTCTCCTCCACCTGTGGCCTAAAAACACACGAGATGCTCCCGAGGGGCAAAGGCAGGAACAGTGCACTCTTGTGTCCTATGGAGTGGCACGTTTAGGTGGAGAAAGGTAAGGAACCAGGAACTGTCCTCATCAGCAGGAAACTATGGGCTGGGAGAGAGCTGGAGAGGAGTGGAAGGAAGGAGGAAAGGCAGGTGTGTGTGGAGACTGTGCCAGGGGTATGAAAAATGACAGCCCTGCCAGCTTCCTCATCAGACACAGTTCCTGGAACCTGAGCCGGGAGCAAGAAAAGGCTGAGGCCACATGCTCCTTGCCAGCAGCCAGCAGGTATACCCCTCGTTGGACACTGAACACCAGATCTGCTTCTTGCTGCCCCTGTGAGGAATGGGAGGACTGGAGAACACGTGTTTTGAGACAAAGTAGAGACAGTACAGTAATTTGCTGAGGGGGTAGGAGGAGGCCAGCATTCAAGGTGTAGACAGTTTGTTTAAATGCAGTCCAAAACCGGATGCTGCTCAATGTTTCTGGCTGGAACTCAGCTAGATTTTAACAGGATACTCAAAAACACAAAATGGCCAGGCACGGTGACTCACGCCTGTAATCCCAGCGCTTTGCAAAGCCGAGGAGTTCGAGAACAGCCTGGGTAACTTGGTGAGACCTTGTCTGTACAAAAGCAAAAAACTAAAAAACCAAAAATATCGCACAAAACATCTTCTCTGAATAACACCTTTGTTTGCAGGGTGGCTGCAGAGTCAATGTTTAACATGTGTACGCTTAAGACTTTTTTCAAAGTTTTGGAGACAGCACCTCACAGAAGCCTAGGAAGCCAAGGATCCATGTGGCTCTGAGTGACAGCAGAGCTGCCTACCAGGAAAAAGATCAGGTCTGTGGGGAGAGGGGGCCCATCAGATGACTTCCCAGGCTCCTTCCAGCTCTAATGCTCCATGAATGGAAAATGCTCTAACACAACACTGGATGTAGCCAAGTGCTCCATATAACATGATTTAGCAGTGGTGATGCTGAACATCCCTGGAAGCTGAGAGTGAAGCACAGCAAAGGAAGTTAATGGAGCTCAATGGGCACCAACCTTCATATGGTGTCTATGCAGGTGGCTAACACGATTCCGTAGTCATTAAGTCTCAAATTAGTTAATAACATTCTGATCCACAGTGGTGTCCCCCCTTATCTCAAACTACTTCCCAATCTTCTGCATGTAGACACGTGGGAACACAGGGAAGCATGGAAGGTGCACCCTGCTCGCTTTCTACCTTCACACAGAGGACACACTTGGCACACACACCCTGGCCAGGGGGCAGCTGCACAGAACCTGACCCTGGCTTGGAACAGTAGCTCCATCTCTTATTCCCCATATGGCTGTAGGCAAGTTACTTAGCTCCTTAAGTAAACCTCGATTTCCTTGTGGCAACACACAGATGACATCACCCTCCCAAGGTTGTCATGAACACTAGCTCTACCAAGAACATATTATGATAGGATACAGGGACTGTGCCAAAACAGACACATCTATCGAGGTTATCAGTAACTTTTAAGGGACAAGAGGCAGAATGTTTGTATTTATATCTACCCCATCCTATCTTAAACAAACCTCCTGCTTTCTTGCTCAGTTTTAGATGTTACTAAATTTTAAATCAACACTGGTATTTTGGCATTCAAAGTCCAGGCAATCATGACTGGATTCACAAGTGGGAACACATATCATGCACCTGCAAAGACATGGGCACAACTCTTAAAAAAGGAAATACTGGAGGAGGAAGATGGGGAGGCTGGGTGACAGCAGGGGGAGGTGAGAGCACTGAGGAAGGGCGCGAGCCAAGCCAATCATCAGATCCAGACCATCTGCTTTCTGAAAAGTGGTAACAGAAAGACTCACTTCTCCATAGACTCTCAGTAGGCGATAAACAGGTGATACCCAAAAAGGGTAGCAAAAGAGACTGCTATAAGGGGCACCTTCTCTTGAAGATGCATTTTCTTCCCTGAACTGCTATCATCATTAGAATGGCTGCTTTACTTGTCAGGCTTAAACTATTTTAACAGGAAGACAATGGTATGAAAGGGCAGTGCATACTTTACAAATCTAGAAATCCTGGTTCTCCTTGAGTCTTCCCTGGATAGGCATTCCTGACTTGCTACTCCTCAATCCCTGGATTCAAGGACCCACCACAGCAGAAAGAAATGCCGTGTCTGTGTGGCAAGCTCTGGTGACCAGTGCGGCCTCTGAGAGACCTATCGCTCCCAGCCACAACTCCCTCTGGCTTCCAGCTTCGTCTCCCTCCCCAGGCTCCATTCTGCACACTGTTCAGGTATCCAGCGGTGGCTCCATGACCTCCCTCCTGCTGTTCCACCTCATCTAGGAGAAACAGCCTTCCACGAGCTTCTCCAAAGCTTTGTGGGATGATCAACTCTATGTAATACATTTCCACCAAGATACAGAGCACAGCTCACACCAATTCCCACAACCCACCCTCAACATCCTGTCATAAACCTCCCGACTACCTTGGGTTACCATATTTAGCGCAAAAAGAAAAACCCACAAAAAAACCAGGATGCCCAGAGCTAAATTTGAATTTTGGATAAACAAATAATTTTTTAGTAAATCCCAAGAACTGCATAAAAATACTTATACTAAAAATTATTTGTTGTCTATCTGAAATTCAAATTTAACTGGTGTTCTGTATTTTATTCGCCAATCCAGTACCATTTGGTTTTAGGGCCTATCTATTTATTAATATTTTGGCTGTAAACCCCAAAAAGATAGAATCTCACTAATTTGCCCTTAGTTCAATAACATAAATCATTGAATACTGAGGCTGTTCACTGAGAAAATTCAGAAAATTGTAATTCAGATGAGAGTTGTATGGCCATTTATATACTAGAAGCACCTGATACAAAATTATTTAAAGTATATTCCTATCCTAAACTTCTCTTTAAAAATCAACTTCTAGAAATTAACATTTGAAAAATACTTTTGGGCAGGCCGGGCATGGTGGCTCACGCCTGTAATCCCAGCATTTTGAGAGGCTGAGGTAGGCAGATCACCTGAGGTCAGGAGTTCGAGACCAGCCTGGCCAACATGGTGAAACGCCATCTCTACTAAAAATACAAAAATTAGCCAGGCATGGTAGCGCATGCCTGTAATCCCAGCCACTTGGGAGGCTGAGGCAGGAGGAACTGCTTGAACTGGGGAGGCAGAGGTTGCAGTGAGCTGAGATCACACTACTCCACTCCAGCCTGGGTAACAGAGCGAGACTCCTCTCAAACAAAGAAAAATACTTTTGGGGCCAGGTGCGGGGGCTCACGCTTGTAATCCCAGAACTTTCTGAGGCAGAGGCAAGAAAACTGCTTGAGCCCAGGAGTTTGAGATCAGCCAGAGCAATGCAGTGAGACTTTGTCTTTAAAAAAAAAAAAAGAAAAAAGGAAAATAGTTTTGGGGGTATCATTTTGACAATTTAAGTCTATTACTTAGAATCTTTTCACACTTGGGTGTGAGTTCTTGGGGATGGACAGGTCGATGGGCTCCAGGGACCAGTCGTAGGGGCCAGGGAAGAAGGGCTCAGGAAGACGTTTTCCTGCTTCACCTGGACCAGCGCCAGGCCCTTCTGAGAGAAGTTTCTCAGAAAGGCTTACAATTGTAGCAGAAACAGAAATGTCAAAACATTCTACCACCACTCATTGCTGATTTTCACAATCAACAGCGGAAGATGTGACTTAGTGAACCGAAAGAAAACGGCCAACATCACAATTTGTAAGATTTAAGAATACACGGCATCCAAAAAAACTTCACAAAATTTTCAAAATTTAAAACGCTGCACTGAGGACACTGGAATGGAATGTCTAGTGTCAAAGCACCGAGCTCATTATGCCCCAATACCTTCAAAGTCTCACTTCTCAGGAGCTGCCTCCCTGCTTAACCCAGTAGATAATCTGGCTACCGCCTCCGGAAGGGATGAGGCAACGCCATGAGTGATCTGAGGGTCCGTGACCACTTTCACCTCAAAACGCCCTGGGTGAACACTCACTAGAATGCTGCCCTTGGAGGGCTCAGCCCCTGCACACAGGCCATGTGGGTACTGAGAGCACACAGGAAATACAGCACCACCAGACAAGCCCGGGGCTTCGCAGACAGGGGAAGGCGGCAAGCTAGGAATAACTGGAGCTGTGGGAGATTCATCTTGCTTATGACCCCCACCCGTGGCTCCCCCTGCCACGACGTAGGACTCACCGCCTGGGAGCCCGGTGGCCCTCTTACCAGTGTGTGTGAGCATGTGCCTCTGTAGGGAGCTGGCCCAAGGGAAAACCCGGGGACAGTGGGGACAGGTGATCTTCTGCAGGCAGTTGGTGTACGAGTTCCGCTTGGCCCTCAGCAGCTTGTCTTCTGGGGGACTGCCCTGCTCTTCATCACTGGGCCCGTGGTGGTCGGCGGGGGCTCCGGCCACCTCATCCTGAGTGTTGTCCTCCGCTGTCTGCAGAAACGGACTGAACTTGTTGGTGTCCGTGGTGGCCAGCATCTTCTCGATGCTCGCAAACTCCCCGCTGGAGTCCAGGTCCACCCCAACGCTGTTGGCGCGGGGCCGGCTCCTCACCCCCCTTTTCCGGCCCCTCTTCTTCAAAGTGCCTGCTGGGCCCTGCTCGGTGGGAGAGGCAGCCTCTGGGCTGCTGGCTGGAGCGGGAGGCTCACTAGACTCTTTTGGGCTGGTGGTGGCAGCAGGGGTGGCAGTGGTGGCGGCTTTGGGGACACAGCCTCCTAAGCTGTCTGAAGCCGTGGTGTTACTGCCAGTGCTTGCTGGCCCTGGATCCGCCACCTTGGTTTTCAGGAGGGTGGGGGCCGAGGATACAGATGAGATGATCTGGGCAATGGAGGCCAGCGGGGGCAGCTCTTCTGTCACGGGGGGCTTTGGCAAAAGCAAGGGGGGCTTGGGCCGCAGTGGCCGCAGCAAGGCTGTGCCACTCAGGAGGGCTGAGCTGCCCACGAGGGGAGGGCTGTTGACCAGGGCTGAGGAGTAGATTGGGACCGCCAGCTGAACGGGGCCCTGCAGGGGCTGCGCTGGGGGCTCCGGGGTGGCCGCCGGCGCAGGGGCCATGGGGCTTTCCAAGATCCCGCTGGGCCCCAAAGTCACGGGAAGAGAAGGGCCGGGTGCTGGACAGGGAGAGGGCTGCCCGCTGCTCCCCGCCTCCTGCTCAGGCTTCTTGGCTTCGCTGGGAGTGGCCAAATCCTTGTCCCCTTTCCTGAAGTTCTTGGGGATGGACAGGTCGATGGGCTCCATGGAGCAGTCGTAGGGGGCCAGGGAGGAAGGGCTCTGGAAGGAGGTGTTTTCCTGCTTCACTTGGACCAGCGCCAGGCCCTTCTGAGAAAAGTCCAGGGGCTCATTGAAGTCCACTGCAAAGCTACTGGCGGGCTCCAACTTGATCGAGACATGGGGAGGCGGAGGCTGGGTGGGGCTCCTGTGAAGAAAGCCGTTCTGGGGCTCCAGGAAGGTGGTGAGGGGCTTGCAGTCACCAAGGGCAGCGCAGCCACTGTCCTCCCCGCGCCCCGAGGCCTCAGTGGCTGGCGCCTCCGCGGGCCCCAGGCTGTCGGCGGCCAGCACGTAGCTCTCGATGTCCTGCTCGGGCACGTGCAGGTGCTGCTTGAGGATGTGGTGGATGCAGTTGCGCTTGGCCGCGAATGCGGCGCTGCACTCCTTGCACTCGAAGGGCTTGCGGCCCTTGTGGCCCCCGCCCAGGCCGCGGCCGCAGTGCGTGCGCATGTGGATGCGCAGGGCACGGTAGTGCTTGAGGTCCTCGCCGCACAGCCGGCACACGGTGTCCGGGGCACAGAAGGCGTCCACCAGCTCGGCCGCGCTGCTACTCACATACTCGATGTTCTTCTCGATATCCTTGCGGGTTGCCTTGAGGTGCTTCTTGCGCAGGTGCCGCTCGCAGTTGGCTTTGACAGTGAAGGGATAGTGGCAGATCTTGCAAATGTAGGGCCGCTCCCCACTGTGCGTGCGCAGGTGGCGGATGAGCGCGGCCTTGTCGGCGGCGATGTAGTCGCAGATGTTGCACTGGTATGGCGAGATGCCCAGGTGGGAGCGCACATGGGCACGCAAGACCCCCGAGAAGGCAAACACCTGGTTGCAGAAGCGACAGGGGTAGAGCACCTTGCGCATGGCTGGCGCCTTCTTGCCGCTGGGCGCTGTCATGAAGGCCTTGAGCTCCCCCTCTGTGATCTCCTGCTTGATCTTGGCCTCCATGCTCAGCGGCAGCAGGGCCTCGATGATGCTGTCCTGCTCCAGCTGCGTCTTCATCTCGGGCTGGCCCGGTAGCTCCGCCCGCGGCTGCTGCAGGGAGAGCCGCGTGGCCACGCTGGGCTGGGTCCCGGACTTGGGCTGCAGCAGGTGGGCGTTGGAGGGCGCCTCCACTGAGCCTTTGAGGAGCTTCAGGGGCGGCAGCGGCAGGCTGGGGCTGATACAGCCTGGGGAAGCCTGCTGGGCGTTGATGAGAGGCGGGGGCGTGGAGGTGGCCACCACCGTCCGTGGTGTGACCAGGGGCTTTGGCTTCAGAGGGGGCATGTGCTTGAAGATCGCCTGCAGTGGGGCGGCGGGGGCCTTGGAGAAGGGCGGAAGACTGATCTGAGGGGGAGCCGAGGCCGCCATCTTCAGAATCTGCTGGATGTCTGCCAGCTCAATGGCCGACTCGCCAGAGATGGGCTTGACCACAATGCTGCTGTCAGGCTGGATGATGAAGCCCTTCTGGAAGGGCTGCAGGGACAGGTGCTTTATGCTGTCCTTGGTCGCGGGGAGAACTGTGAGAGAACCGCCTAGGGAAGCAGCTTCAAAAGGAGACAGGCTCAGCAGGTTGGTGCAGCCGGGGTCCTGAGGTAGCTGACACTTGAGTGTCTGGAGCTGAATTGCCTGGTTGTCATCCGGCAGGGGCTCCTCGGCGGGGACAGGCCTGACGTCTTTGGTGTGCTGCAGGCCAAGCAAGGCCAGGAAGCCCTTCTGGTCCAGGGCGTCAGCAGGCAGGGGCGTGGCCTGCAGCTTTTCTTGACCCTGGTCTGCCGCCATGTGGGTCTGCTTGTGCAGGGCCAGTGAGCAGAGCATGGGGAACGCCTTGTCACAGGTGTCGCAGACAAAACGGTGCTGCTCGCTGATGCACCTCCGCAGGTTTGTTTCGCACCAGGCCTATATAGAACCCACCGGTAAAAGCAAGGGAACACACGTGAAGATTGAAAAAATAATCACTAAACGGAGATGCACAAAGTATTTGTTGTACATTTATCCCACAATCTTCCCCCATAATATAAAAAGAGTTCCCAGTCTGGGCAACATAGCAAGATCCCATATCTCTACAAAAAAAGAAAAAAAAAAAATTTGCCAGGTGTGTTGGCTCATGCCTCTAGTCCCAGCTACTCCAGAGACCGAAGTGGGAGGATCGCTTGAGGCCAGGAGTTTGTGACTAGCCTGGGCAACATAGCAAGACCTCGTCTCTATAAAAAGCAAGAAAATTAGCCAGATATGGTGGTACATGCCTGTGTCCTAGCTATTGGGAAGCTGAGGCAGGAAAAGCACCTGAGCCTAAGGAGGTTGAGTCTGCAGTGAGACATGACTATGCCACACTGCACTGTAACCTGGGCAACAGAACAAGACTCTGCCTTAAAAAAAAAAAAAAAAGTTGATCTTCTCCTGCTTGCTAACACACTAGACTGAATAAGGAAATCCACAAAGCATCTTAAGAATCATGTTTGCATGATAAATGATATCAACCCCACAAGATATCTCATGAGAGATTCTGAAGCATAGTTAAGTAACAATACCACAAGGGTAGAATTAATTCTTTTAAAAAATAGGTGCCTTGCAAAACTGAGGGTGGGAGATGTTGGAGAATCAGCTACCCTACCCCTCTATGATTGTGGAAGGGGGACACTGCCTAGGAGGGACTATGAGGAATGTCACCTGGGGGGTTAACATGGGTGGTGTGCATATAGAACAATCCATTGAGTTTGTACCTTATACACTTGAAGAACAACACTGTTGATGACTTCTATCTGAACTTCTTTAAATGGGGGAAAAATAATTTCAAAGTAGTTTTAGTTTTATTTATTTATTTTTGAGACTGAGTCTCGCTGTGTCACCCAGGCATGATCTCGGTTCACTGCAACTTCCACCTCTCAGGTTCAAGAGATTGTCATGCCTAAGCCTCCCCGGCAGCTGGGATTATAGGCATGTGCCACCATGCCCAGCTAATTTTTTATATTTTTAGTAGAGACGGGGTTTCACTGTGTTGGCCAGGCTGGTCTTAAACTCCTGGCCTCAAGTGCTCCACCCACCTTGGCCTCCCAAAGCGCTGGGGTTACAGGCACAAGCCATTGTGCCCAGCCGATTTCAAAGTAGTTTTAGCAGGTGCTTTATTAGCGGGAATATATATGGCTCTTTTCTTATTCAGGTCAATAATGACCCAAACTGTTTTTAATAGAAACCACAATATTTAGAATATTTAGCTGCAACGCAGATAGTAAAGATTTTTTTAAAAGCCCACAAATTCCAATTATTATAGGGCTGGGGTGTTTTACAATTCACAACTTTTATTTTATTAAAAAAAAAATTTTTTTTTTTTTTTTTGAGATGGAGTCTTGCTCTGTTGCCCAGGCTGGAGTGCAATGGTACAATCTCGGCTCACTACAACCTCAGCCTCCTGGGTTCAAGTGATTCTCCTGCCTCAGCCTCCCGAGTAGCTGGGATTACAGGAGCGTGCCACCACATCTGGCTAATTTTTGTATTTTTAGTAGAGACGAGGTTTCACCATGTTGGTCAGGCTGGTCTTGAACTCCTAACCTTGTGATCTGACCACCGTGGCCTCCCAAAGTGCTGGGATTACAGGCATGAGCCACCGTGCCCGGCCCTAAAATTTTATTTTTGAGACAATCTCTCTCTGCCACCCAGGCTGGAGGGCAGTGGTGCGATCATGGCTCAATGCAGCCTCAACCTGCTGGGCTCAAGTATCCTCCCACTTCAGCCTCCCAAGTAGCTGGGACTACTAGGTGCACACCACCATGCCTGGCTAATTTTTAAATTTTTTGTAGAGATAAAGTCTTGCTATGCTGTCCAGGCAGGTCTCAAACTCCTGACCTCAAACGATCCTCCTGCCTTGGCCTCACAAAGTGCTGGCATTACAGGTGTGAGTCACTGGGGCCTGGCCTACAAGGGTTGACATCTTAAACCTCAAAGACCCAAGAATGGGCAAAAGGCACAGAACAGCTAGACTGATGCACAAGTTCTTAGGATATTCAACCCCAAACAAGACTATGCACCCTTCTCAACCCAACAACCCAAGGAAGACTGAAAGGGCCAACGATAATTTTAAGAAAAAAGGTGTTATAAAAAAGACAAAGCCCAACTGACATTTTAAGGAAAGAAACCTCAGGGAGAGGAAGTTTAGTCTAACTGCGTGGACCATGGAAGGCAGTTGCTGGTTGCTTCCATGGGCTGATCAGAATACCTGAGAAATGCGAGGAAACTTCCTACAGGAGAAGTCCGTGAATCCTAAGTCGTGGAAGCCAGCGGGAATCGAAGGGTTGTTCTGTATGAAAGGCCTGCCCATTGCATCCCTGGGAAGTTGTTTGTGGACAAGCGCGTTGTGACGCAGCAGTCCTCGATGTGTTCGAAAGGTGACGCAGCAAATATCACATCTAGGAAAGGAAACGGAGAACATATGAGGAGGCAGAAAGGGAGAACATATGAAGAAGCAGTTAAGTCAGAGTTGCTACTCTTCCGGCCTTATGTTTTTGTTGACTCATTTCAATTGAGTAAAATAAAAATGATACGATGTCAAGAAGCCAGGCTGCATGGTTAGCACCAAAAACCTCTTCCTTTAAAAAACACTGTATTCTATCAACTTCTGGATACCAAATCTTTGCAGGCAGCATAAGATGTACATACGACTTGAACACCCACAGTCTGGGCACAAGAAGAAGACAGCTGGGAACCTGAAGTCACCGTGGCAGACCTGCTCGCTCTCACCTCGATCAGGCATTAGGGATCATGTCAGAGGTTTCTCTCTCCCTCAGTTCACTGGATTCTAATGCTTAAAAGTCTAGAGAGTAAATGTTTAAAAGTCAAAAGAGCATATACATTTAAGTAGTAGCTGAGCAATCAATCGGCATCCCTGGCATCTGACAGGGATAAAAATTATTAAACTTTCCAATCTAATTAGAAGTGACAGTGATTGTGCATTAAGTTGTGGTATTAGCATCATCATCATCTGAATGATAACCACGGTCCTCAACGGATGGAGCTTAGGCACCCTGACACCACAGCACATATGACAACCCCAGCAGGCAGGTGCGTATCATGACTCTCATCTTCCAGATGAACACTGGTGATCAAAAATACGAAGCAATGTGACTCATGCCACATAGCCAGTAAGAAGCACACATGAAATGTCAGCCTGAGTTCCTGCTCCCACCCATGCCTATCACAAGGCTGCCTCTCCTTCCTTGAAAGACTCCCACAGATGCAGTCCACTTCAAAATCTGACTCTTCATTTCAGAGATGATCTTTGACATCCTAAATGTTCCGGGCCACACAGATGCATAGCAAACACCACTTTATAATATTGTCTCTGCTTTTCATACCAGTATTGTCTTCTAGGTCTTCACTGAGAACCATATTAAAAGTTTTACATCAGTGTGCAGATGGGTGGATAAAAACAAAATACCATCGTTATGGTATTATCAACATCCCCTAGACTTGCACGGAATGTAGTAGCCACCAAAGCCATATGTGGCTGTTCAAATTTAAATTAGTTTCCTCAGTCACTTCAGCCTTCTTTTAAGGGCTCAACTGCATCGGGAAGCACAGACACAATATGTTTGCACGATCACAGGATATTCTATTAGACAACGCTGTATACCAAGCATCATTCCATGTATTTACGTGTGCAAGCGTAGCTGACCCTCACCCCCTCTAAGGTAGCTAGCTCCTTTTATCACTGTTTCAGCCAGGCAAAGCCACTTGCTTGTGTCCATACTGCATGCACCTCAGTGAAAACTTTTTTGAGAGAGAGTCTTCCCTGGAAATAAACAGATAACGAAGTCAGCCACGAAGCAGCTGCACTCACTTTCAGGAAGCACTGAAAGGAAGAAGTGTCAGTATGGGCTGCCCTGCTTGCCTTATCGCGCTGTAGCGGGCACAGCAGAACCCGGTCCTGCTGTGCATGCTCCTCCCCTGGCTCCCCTGTTCAGGCAGGGCCTCTCCTGAGCACTCTCCTGTCACTGCTCAGCTACCTTTGGAACCCCAACCCTGGGTTCCCATGAACCACTCAAAACACAGCGTTCCTTTTGAGGGAATTCTGCTGAGCTCACCACTGTGGTCAAGGCCCAGGGAAGGGATGGGTCTGGATAATGAAGAACACCTTTAGGGGCTGGAAGTCCTCACACTGCGGGCCCAGACGTCAAAGTACCCAGCGGTCTAAATCACAGGCCACGAGACACATCCTGCGGGGAAGCAGAATGGATGCAGCCCCTCTGGGTGAGGTTCTTTCTGGCTGAAACACGTTCAAGCTCTGAGCTGTGCACACAGGGAGGACGGTGACCCTTGGAGGCAACAAGAGCCTCTGTCCTGGAGATGGAGCTCCTTCCTTCTCCCACCCCCAGTTCATTCTCCCCATGCTCAAGTTCAACTGCACCCTCCCCATGGTCACTAATCCATCACCTCGCCACCAGTTGGCTGAAAGATCTATATTGGACTGAAAGGCTAAGAGAAATGTCTGAATTGGGGAAATCTAACTCTGATCAGAGATATTTGATATATTCACAAGTGACTGAATGTTTCAGTTATGATATTATTTTGGCTATGCTTTTTAAAAAGGTCCCTTTTAAAAAAAGATATACAATGAAATGCTTATAAATAAAACATAGGATATCTGGGATTTGTTTTGAAATTACCTCAGTTGGGGAAGAGAGGAAACAAAATTGGCTGTGAGCTGATAATCCCTGAAACTGGATAAGGGTACATGGGAGTTTATTATACCAGATTTTTGCAAGCCAAACTAAAGCAGAATCCTAGATTTTTACAATTATGGCATTCAACTGTGCACAGGTATCTTACCTAGCCTAAATGTGACAGCAACTAAAAAAAAACACTCTGTCCAATCTGCACTGCAAATAAGCCTTTGCAACGTAAGTTTCTGCAGAGACTATTCTTTTATTAAAACAACATTCCATCAGGTTATATAAAATTTAATTAAATTATAATAAATGATTACAAGTATTACAGACATAAACAGGTTGGGAAGAGACTTTAGGTAGCATGCAAATCAATTGCAAAAGGCAGGCAGGTAGGACTGAGAGGTGGCTGCAAACTTTCTGAAATGTACACCACTCCTATAAAAAAGATTTTCGTATGTGGTCCATATGTGTTTGTTGTTTAGCTGAGAATATGTATGTGTGTACACAGGTAGTATGTATATGTATTTATATACATATATATTTGCATATATGTAATGTGCCAGGTATATTACCAAATAGAAATTTTAAAGCGGTGAGATAAAAAATATTTTTTTTTTCCTTGTATCCTAGAGATCTTACTGAATACTCTTCATTTTTTTTTTTGAGACAGAGTTTTGCTCTTGTTGCCCAGGCTGGAGTGCAATGGCGCGATCTCGGCGCACTGCAACCTCCACCTCCCCGGTTCAAGTGATTCTCCCGCCTCAGTCTCCTGAGTAGCTGGGATTACAGGCATGCGTCACCACGCCCAGCTAATTTTTGTATTTTTAGTAGAGACGGGGTTTCTCCATGTTGGCCAGACTGGCCTCGAACTGCCTGCTGATCTGCCCACGAAGGCCTCCCAAAGTGCTGGGATTACAGGGGTGAGCCACTGTGCCCAGCCTTTTTTTTTTTCTTTTAAAAAAAAAAAAAAAGTCTGGCTCTGTCGCCCAGGCTGGAGTGCAGTGGCATGATCATAGCTCACTGCAGCCTTGAACTCCCGGGCTCAAGTGATCCTCCCACCTCAGCCTCCCTTCATAGCTGGAACTATAGGCATGTGCTACCATGCCTGGCTAATTTTTAAAATTTTTTTAGAGACATGGTGTCACCATGTTGCCCAGGCTGATCTCAAACTCCTGGGCTCAAGCAATGCTCCTGAATTGGCCTCCCAACGTGTTGGGGTAACAGGTGTGAGCCACTGTGCTTGGCTACTCTCCACTTTTGAGACTTTTGTACTAGTGCATAGCCTATTGGTTATGAATATTTAGTGTGACTGGCATTAATAAGTAGGTTTTATGAAGGGAATGGAGAATGAATGCCTCTTAATATGGCAATTAGATTTAGAATTTACTGTACCTCTACGGTTGTAGTGATTTTTTCTCTTTTTTGAGGTGGGCTCACTATGTTGCCCAGACTGGCCTTGAACTCTTGGGCTCAAGCAATCCTCCTGTCTCAGCCTCCCTAGTAACTAGGGCTACAGGTGTGCACCCCTACTTGCATTTTTAATAACATTGAGGTTTTTTTTGTCTCTTATGCCTGTGTCTGTCTTCTTCATTCTCTCACTCACCCTCAAAATCCCTCGTTTCTGGACAGCTTCATATGTAGTAGGTGATGAAGACATGAGAATAAAGACGTGGCAGAATTATCCAGTATTGACCACAAACTCTGTGTCCCTGGGAAGGCAGCTGTGGAGTAGTGGGTGGTAGGGGGATGTGGACTCAGGGACCAGAGACACCAGGTGGGGATCAGGGAGTTCAGATTGTATGACCTTGGACACTTATTTCCATCTGCACTTTCAGCTGCCGGCTATGTAAAATTTCCCAAACATGCCAAGAGATAAGAATCCCCACATGACCTTGTTAAAAAAAGCAGACTCCTAGATCACCCCAGATCAACTGAAATCAGAATAACTAGAGGATGGGCCTAAGAATCTGTATATGAACAAGCACACCAGCTGATTCTTATAGATAGACAAGTTTGGAAGATACAGTGAGTTAGGTGTGAGAATCTGCTATCTAGAAACGTCTTAAAGTACAAGCCTGTTAGATTGTTAGAACTCCCAGAGAAAAGAAATTACCAATACTTGACTCATCTTTGTTACTTCTCGCCTGTTCCTTTCCTTCTCCATACCTCAGTTTCCCTTCTCATCTAAAACAGGGGGATCTTTGCAGTTACTGTGAATAACAAAGTCCCTTGAAAACCGCAAAGTACTTTTCCAAATTTAATCATTATGTTTTTGTACGACAGGAAAAAAGAAATCAGGAAAAGCCCGTTTCCTGGCCTGTTTTAGCCAACATGAAAAATCAGGAAAAATTGAGTTTTAATTTCAAAGGAACAGTGTTCTCTCTTCTCACAAGAACTTCACAATCGTCCTTACTACTTCTGTCTAACTGAAAGCCTCATGGGGAGAAAAGTGTTCTTTCTGACCAGTCTTCTGCCTCATCCCACCTGCTCCCTTTACCTGCCTCCTGAAAAGAAGTGTATGCTCTCCCAGCCTGCACAAGCACTCAACCTCCTAACAGAATCTAAGCAAGGTCTAAATCCACACTTCACACCCTTTTCATGGAATTTCAACTAAGGGACTCCTAGAAGTGTAAAGACATAAAACGTGAAAGTGGCAGAGAAAAAAAATCTGCTTTGAAATCAGAAGCATGTGGTGCAGTTGGTTAAAAGGAAGAAACACCCACAGAAAACCACTTGCCTCCCTGCCTCACACTCAGCACCTGTTGATAGACCTTAAATAAAACCAGTGTGGAAACCACCACCCAGAAACACTTGGATCAGCCCTATCAGGTGGAAACGGGAGGGTTCATCCAGCTTTCCCAAGGCCCGAAGGAGCAAGCTTTGCAACCTTGTTTCTAAGCAGCTCTTCAAGGACAATAGAGGCCACTGTAAATCTGTGCATGGAGCTGCTGGATGCAAAGCTGGCTGCAGGCATCAGGGTATTTGCAAACCTCCCTTGGGCTTGTCAATCTTCATTAAGACCACAGTCACTGGCCAGGTGGTCCCCACGACTCTCTCCTCACCCCGTCTGTGGTGTATCTCCACTCTGCCAGGGACTCATAAAGAGCACGATTGCAAAATACTAATATTTAGATGGGGCAGAACTGCACTCAGAGCCACAGGAGAGGGGAGGGCTGTAGGACAATTTCATTTTGCAAGAGATCTTGATAATGTGCCAGAGGAAAGGTTTACAAATCTGATTGGCTGCCTTTTGATTTTCTGGCAGCAGAGATAACTCGATGTTGGAAACAGGGTAACTTTTCCAAATGGAAACTAACTTTGCTGTCAGTAAAGTAAATGTATTTGGGGGAAGTGTATCTCTTTGTAGGATTTAAAGAAATTAAGAACCCCACTGACCCTTTCAAAAACAACTTTTTCTTTAAAAATCACATTCAGAAATACATTACTTTCAGGAAGAAAAAAAAAAATCATCAGGGGAAAAATCTCCAAAGGACAGATTAAGGTTAGATTACACATGGAATCCAAGATGGACATTCAGCCTGACCTCAACTTACAGGAGCTGCTTAGCATATGTGAACTCCCAATCACTGTGCTCACAGAAATAAGTGCTTCTGTACCAAGACAGTGCACAAGAGCCTGTTTCACCCACCCCCCAGGCCCCCAGGGGACCTGCATTCTAGCACACGTTGGCCAATGTTTCTGTAAGAGGATAAGAAACTTTAATTTAGAATACTGGAATAGATTGGACCATTCCCCACCCCATGTATGACATTCCAGTCCCTGAAATGTGGGTCCTGCCTCCAGTGGGGCCGCTCCACTGTGGAGGTTCCCATTATAGGGTGGAGGAGCTCTAGCAGTTCTTAGGGTAGATGGTAGGAGGGGGCTGTGGTGTTCAGGTATGTGGAGGTGGAGCTCCCTGGAACAGCAGAGGTGAAGCAGCTGCCTGCACTTATCTCTTCAAAGCATCCCTTCCTCCCTCCCTTAGTATCAACTGTAATGTCCCTGGTGGCACTGGGTAGGTGAAGCAGAGAGGAGGGCCTGCGGGGCCCAGTGGAGGGAAATGCCTCCCAGGTCACAAGGTAAGCTGTTTCTACATGGCCGCTGGTATGTAAAGGCACAGATGACAGGAAGGTGGCTGCCAACACCAGGGGCCGGGAACCATGATCACAGAGACTCTTTGATATGTGCTTAGAGAAGTGCCTGTGGTTGTCAGTGACTAGACAGGCACTGTCACAGCCCTTCCTGTCCCTTCTCCAAAAATCAAACAGACAAGCAAAATCCCACAGTATACTGACTCTGACCCTTGCTGGGCTGGAAAGGGCACCGTGCTAACATGGTCAGAGAAGCCTGACTCCCACAAGAGCTGGTGAACTCCACACTGTCCTGAAGTCACAGAGACCCAACCGGCCAGCCACTGCCTGACCACGTGCCTGAGTCACTAAAGGCAGGAGGTACATAGGGCAAGGGGTGGGACCAACCAGCTCCAACAGGTCAAGAAAATACACTCAGTTGGTAGCTGGAGTTTTGTCCTTTCAATCCTCAGGGGACTTTAATACAACAAATAATGTTCTTATTCACACTCAGATTCACTAAGTCTTAAGAAAACAAAAGTAAATTAAAATTTTATTTTATTTTTGAGACAGCGTCTCACTTGGTCACCCAGGCGGCAGTGCAGTGGTGCAATCTCAGCTCACTGCAACCTCTACTTCCTGGATTCATGTGATTCTCGTGCCTCAGCCTCCCCAGTAGCTGGGATTACAGGTCTGAGACAACATGCCTGGCTTTTTTTTTTGTATTTTAGTAGAGATGGAGTTTTGCCATGTTGGCCAGACTGGTCTCCAACTCCTGGCCTCAAGCGATCCCCTTGCCTTGGCCTCCCAAAGTACTGAGATTACAGGCATGAGCCACCGTGAGGCCCTAAAATTCTAAAAAGTCATTGAATTGATGGCTGTCTGTGCTACACAGCCTGCCTATTTAGGCAAGGCAGAGATATCTGTTCTTCTGACAGCAAATGTCCTTGGAAGAAGACAGGACATCCTTTTTTTTTTTTAAAAGAAAGTTGCACAATTCTGAGCTGGGGTAGAAATGCAGTGTGATAAATATGTTGTTATGGTGTACACATTCTTTAGAAGGAGTAATGGTAAAGAGGCAGCCAAAAATAGATCCATCAGTTTTGATACCTCACAGCAGAGTTAAGGTACTTATCAGGAATAACTATCACCATGAACAGCATCAGCCCGGAAAAGGGCATGTGGAATCTGTAGCCAGTAACTGAGCCTAGTACCTAAAATGGGTAGGGTGCATGCCCAAAGGCAAATTTATCAGCAATGTGATTTACAGAAATGGAAAACAAGGACACCAAAAGTCTTTTTTTTTTTTAAACTTCTTAACCTTGTGGCTTAACAGTTTTGGGATTAGTTCCCCCAGTGCTCACTAACAGTAATACTTTATTCATCTGGTGACCTTAACTCTCCAGAACAAGATGAAAATCCCGAAGTCAACAAACAAGCCTTAACAGAGTGGCCCAGAGATGAAAAACTGCTCAGGTGCTTCCTTGGGCTCTGTTCTCTGTCACGTAACTCCATCAAGTCTACCACTGTGACAGCTGAAGGACATATGACCTCCTCACAATCAGCAAGAAGGGTGAATTTTTTTTTTTTTTAAACTACGCTAAGCATATTTTTGAAAGGCTGCATTGGCAAATTTCAAACATCAGGAAACTCACTTCCTTAGAACCCTAGGGATCCCCCAACAATCTAAGGAAAGTGACGTGTGGTTCTGTGACGTAGAGGTCTCAAGTTCCTTCACGTTTCTAAATCTCTGCTTTCCACATAGTGGGATTAAGAAACATGGGAAGCAGGACTCAAACTAAATTTAAAGAGCCACTCCATTTCCCAATCTTTACAAAAGTGAAACTAGATAAAAACAGCTGTTTACAAGAGTAAAGGACAAACTGCTTTCCTGTTCTCTACCAAGTAAATCACACATGGAATTGGACTCCTTTTCAATTCCGCTGGAATGGGATAGCCATAGAGTGGACAACACCTATAACTGTAAATGTTGGAAGGTTTAAAATATTTAAAAATACATGCAGTCTAAATAGTACCAGAAGAAAAATTGCATTTAGTATTTGTTACACTCTGAGGATTGTGGAATATCTCCCCCCTTCATCCTCACAAGTCTTCAAATCTATTTTCCAGATAGGGAAACCGAGTCACCACTTGTCCGAGGTCACAGAGCTGCCAGGCGGCAGGCTGGGACGGAGCCGGCTGGCTTCATTCCACTCCGCCGGACTGTGCGTTCAGAGGACAGCTATTTGCAGATGCCCTGGCTCCTTATGTGACCCACACATCCTTAATGCCTGGACGCTGGCTCAGCTGGGAGCATTTCCTAACGCTGACACTCCCTGCTCCCTGCAACCCTCATCAGCAGAACCTGCGAAATACCTGCCGAGAAGCTGCCACTCAGCTTGGCCATTTCCTTCAGATACTGAATTCCTTCCTCATTATTGTGTTTTAATGGAGAGGCTGGCATTCCTTCTCAAAAGGGATTTCATGCTTCATTTTTCCTGTTCTGTCTCCAGAGGCCAAAAGGAGTAAGTGCAAACAACCTCTCCTCTAGAGTCTCAACCAACTCACACATTCCTCTCCTCTCAGCCCACCCTCCCCTGCCCATCTCAGGGCAGAGAACTGACATCCAACAGCTGCACTAATCTCTCACAGTTGCTTCGAGCAACAGTGATGGCCCTGTGACAGGGCCCTGGCCAGGCAGCCGCCCCTCCCCATGCCCTAGGAACCCGCCTGGGTTGCACACGGCAACCCAATGCCCCACTCCGATTGTTCAACCAAACCAGCGTGGCGTGAAGCACTGGGCAGAGTCTGAGGGACTTCATGAAGGGTGTGTAGTGGGCACCAAAGCTGGGTGGGCCACTCCTCGCTCTGGCACTTGGGTGGGGGACAGGGTAGTCCTGACCAAGGCTTCTGTACCTGTCAGGTGAGGGGTGGGAGCAGTCCTCCCCTCCTGGAGGGACCTCTGTTCACAGCCCCCAGAAGTGTTTAAAATCTGTTTCTGCCTGCCCAAGCCTCAGACTCATGGACTCTTGAATACAAGATGCTGACAAATATTTTATCTTCTCCCTGTTTTTAGGATGACATTTGACAAGGGTAGGATCAATACCGGGTAGATGATGAGTCGTCTTGGGGTCTCTGTAGGTGGTAGGTGTGCAGTGAAGGGAGGTAAACATTCCTTGGAACAGTCGAGAATGTAGGAAAAAGAAGGCATTTCCCTCTGGTGGCCCCACTACTAAGATACAGGCAGAGGGTGGTCTCAGCTGCCCTCCCTACTCATGGAGCCGAGGTGCCTGCTAGAGCCCCCTTGGGCTCCCTACATACTAATTCCCAACAGAGATTTCATGTCATCACCTTGAACTCAAAGATGACCAGGGTCAATGAAGTACCAGACCCAGTTGGGCCCTGACCCAGAGGAAATTAAGTGAAGCCCCACAGCCTCTGATGTAAACAAGGAGAAGCTTTGCATCCACCAGATCCCTCTGCCTGGAATTTGAGGGAAATGTGCCCTCCTGGGCCGTGAACTCACCTCTGAACTTTGTTTTATAACCAACTAGCTTGTTTTGTGCCTAGCCCGTACCCTGTCTCAAACATCACTCTTTCCTTCAAGCCTGGGCAAGTGCCTGGCGCACAGTACAAACTCAATCATTTGCTGGGTACATTTTAACTGAAATGATGTTAACATTACTTATTACCCGAACTCCTTTCATCAGGGGGCCATCTAAGATTACACAATAACTTTGGCCAAGTTTCACCCTCAGCAGTGGCTGTGCCAACAGGGTGACCATCCAGCTGCCGCCCTTGGGCCTTCACACACAAGACACGGCTCCGCATCAAAGCTGCAGCCCTCCCTGCCATAGGTGGCTTGTCTGAAACCTCTTTGTGGACTGTTAAGCACCTGAAATGTGACTGGTGTGGTGCAGTCAAGATGGGCTGGTGTCGTGCCACACACACCAGATTTCAAAGAGTCAGTACATAGTACATGGAAGCAAGAATGTGAACCACATCACTCACAATTTTTCTGTTGATTATATGTTGACATATTTTGATGATATTGGTATACTCGAAGCATTATTCATTTTGTCTCTTTCTTTTCACTTTTTAAAACACGACTACTAGGGCCAGGCAGGGTGGCTCACACCTACAATCCCGGCACTTTGGGTGGCTAAGGTGGGGGGATCACTTGAGCCTAGGAGTTCAAGACCAGCCTGGACAACATAGGGAGACTCTGTCTCTACAAAAAATACAAAAAAATTAGCTGCATGGGGTGGCACATGCCTGTGGTTCCAGCTACTTGGGAAGCTGAGGTGGAAGGGTCACTTAAAAGCCTGGGAGGTCAAGGTGCAGTGAGTAATAATCATGCCACTGGACACCAGCCTGGGTGACAGAGGAGATCGTCAAAATGAAATGAAATGAAATGTGGTTATTAGGAAATTTCAGGGACACGCGTGGCTCGGATTCTCCTGCTGACCTGGATGCGCCTCCCAGCTGACTTCATTCACAGCAGGGTATGGCCAGTTGCTCTGTTCTATTCTGATGGACATTCAGTGCCCAGCAACATCCTCACACAAAGCATGTCCTCTGTGTAGCCACCTGCTCTCTGAACACTCCGTCCCTCACCTCCAATTCCAAGTGCCAGCTCACCAGAGCCTGACTCTGTTTCCTCCTCTGCCTTCTCTCCCTCATCTGGGGAGTCGTGGGGGAAGGGGGATGACTGACTATTGGTCATGTCAGGGTGAAGCTAACACCCGACCCTAAGAGCTGGCATCTCTAAGGCAGCTTTGTATCTTCCTTTTGTTCTATGATAACATTTCATTCATTTGAAACACAGTGGAGTGGAGGGGAATGGAATCAAGATTTACATGAGTTTGGATTTCCAACACTTTTTATTAAGGAACAATGGGCACGTTGCCAGTGTTGGTGGCGGGGGAAGGGAGACAAATGCAGGAGAGTGAGAAGGCAACAGCTGTTTTGAGTTACAAACCTCCAGTCTAAGCGGGTAGCATCCCACTGTGGTTCTGCTGCCTCTGGGGTTTGAAATGGAGCTGGTGTCTATTTTAGTTCTGGGTTAACAAGCTGTCTCTGCCACCAGCTACTGTCCCAGTTCACCGCCCAGCTAGTCCCTGCTGGCGCAGGCTGCCCCAGGCCTCCTCTGATAGCAGGCTATTACGGGGATCGGCAGAGCAGAGAGGAGCAAAGGGACATTAACCATGTTCTGTAATCAACTCTTTTTGGTTTCCATGCCAGCCCCACCCCACCTAGCAACAATTATAGATCGAGGCACAGGGCAGGGGGTGGTCTGTGTGCCCCCACAAAGAATGCCTGGCAACCTCTTCTTATGGGCCACCCCTCAGCCACAGCTGTGGGGCCAGCAAAGTGAGAGCCCGCCCAGAGGGGCCAAGTCCCTGTCAGGCTACAAAACTGTCTCAGCCAACCCCTCACCAAACACAGGGCGTTATTTGTAAACAGGTGAGGAAATCCTCTAGGTCAGCTAGCTGGACATGCGGGACTGAGGGTTCAACTTCACAGCCTGTCTACACCACCAGCCCTACCATCACTGTGGAGTAATCACTCACCAAATCCTGCCCATCCCAACCATGAAAAAAGTGATGAGCATCCAGTGCAACGCCCATCTCCAACCTCTGTGCAGAGGAAGCCTGGCCTCCCTGGAGCAGGTCCTTGCTCAGAGGACTGCTTCAGGAGAACCTCGTCCCTCACCCAGGTCAGCATTTCAGAAGGGGTCACTTGATCTGCCTCTATCGCTGCCACACACCGTGCTATGCAGGCTTGGACTGCTCAGAAATCGCTTGTGGGAGCCACATTATTTTTCCTGCAGAATAGAATTATCTAGACGGGGGTAAATGATAGTTTCTAAGGTGGTAACTGATCACAGAATAATACGAAGTGAGAGAACGTACACAGAGGGGCTCAGAGACAGCCTGTATTCACTGCAGCACCGGCTCTCAAGGCTGCTGGGTAGCCACGTGAGCAGGAGCTGGGGTCCCCTGTGCTGTTTCTGCCTCTGCTCATGATTCGCTTTGGGAGGCTCAGCTGATAATGTCATCTCTGCGCACTCAGGTCCTTGATCTAGAGAACTATTTCAGTATTTGCCACCCACTACAAGTCCATATCCTGGGGATGCTGTGGGCATTCCTGAACCTGTGAAGTTTCCCAAATCTCTCAGAACTAGAGGGCCTGCACAGAGAGGAGCCATATGCTTTTTCCTGGTAGACAGAATAAAACAACTGTTAAGAAGCAGGCTTTGGGGCTGGGCATGGTGGTTCATGCGTATAATCCCAGCACTTTAGGAAGCCAAGGTGGGGCAGATCACCAGAGGTCAGGAGTTTGAGACAAGCCTGGCCAAAATGGTGAAACCCCATCTCTACCAAAAACACAAAAAAATTAGCCAGGTGTGGTGGTACACACCTGTAATCCCAGCTACTTGAGAGGCTGAGGCAGGAGAATCGCTTGAACCCAGGAGGCAGAGGTTGCAGTAAGCCAAGATTGCGCCAGTGTACTCCAGCCTGGGAGACAAAGCAAAACTTTTCTCAAAAACAAACAAAACAAAACAAAAGAAAACAAAACAAAAAAACAAGAAGGCTTTAGGAACACAAAGATTATCTGGTCCTGCCCTCCTTCAATTTGAAGGATGAGAAAACAGGTTCAGATGTAGCTGGCTGAGGTCCTGTATGAGCAAAGACAGGAGTGGGGTCTAGGCCTGACAACCAGTCTGTGCCCAACTCAGTGATCAGGCAATTTCTTGAGACTGGGGAGTTCCGTAAAGACATTTTATAGCACTTCAACTGTTCAGCAGTTTAAATTCTTTGTAAGTTCCTTTTTCCCTCACCAATGGAAAAATGTCAGGCTAATGTGATTAAGGATAATCATATTTGACCTGGCATCATGTTACTGTACAATTCGGCTTTTCCCTATAACATACGTCTTCAGCTTGCTCAGATTTTCCCATTCCTAAGTCACAGCTAAACACGTGTCTTCAAGAAGGAAATCTAGTCCATATAGCAGGGATTCAGGCAAACAGATGCCCAAATTCCTGCATTCCCAAGCTGTCTTCTAAAACCCAAAGCTGCACGCATGTATGGCCCCGCTCTGTGCTTGTGACCCTGCAGCTGTGTGTGACTTCCAGGATGGGCTACTTTCAAGTCTCTCAACAACAGCAGGGGTTCCTAAGTAGTTCTTTGTTCTTTCCAATGCTTAAAATCTCTGGCACATAACATTTTTAAAGTGGCAATTCTCTACGAAAAACTTCCAAATCTATCAATTCATCAAGAATACAGGACTGATTGCCTGATGAGTTATGAGAGAAGGTAGAGAAAGATGAGTCCCCTGAATTCTTCTGGGAAGTCCTGTCACTACCCATGTTTTCTGCCTGGCAAGGCTGAGGATCAGAAACACCGGAGCTGGGAAGCCCCTACAATTGAAGCTGGATGGCAGAGCAATCACCTTTCACTTTTTTATTGAAACATATCAGGCTCCATTTTTGGCCAAGTGTCCTGCACTAAGTAGAACTTTCTCTTACCCCAAAATGGCTTCTCAGGTTTCTGTGCTATGAGGTCTAGCTCAGTTCAAACACTTCTTAGTGCCTATGATGCACCAGTGCTGTGCCGGGGGTATCCAACACACGGGCTGTCCCTGTTTGGGCCACATATTCATGCATTGCTAATAGTCATTTGAGTGGCAACATCTTTTGCCAAGAAAATCTATCTGTTGTCCAAGAACACCCGTGACAGCAGACTCCCCAGTGTTCAGGGACTCACTGGTGACTACTCAAGGGGCTTTGCTGAGAGAAAGAAGGCACAGTGAACTATGTGAACACCCTGTGGATACAGCCACCCTCTGACAACTCTCAGCCAACTTCTTCCTCACACCAGTACTTTCTGAACTGCCTCCCTAATGTTGTGCACAAGTTCAATCACTGGAGCCCAGTGTGGAGTAACAGGACTTAAGAACATTGTCACATGCCAGGAGAAACAGGAATGAACAAGGTCTAGTTCACCCCTTCTCCTACCTTAGTGGGTTATCTGAATGGGTCTCCATGTGGGTCTCCAGTCCATACTTGCAAACAAACTCCTTGAAACATACTGGGCAGTGAAAGACTTCATCAGCCTTCTTCTCCAAGTCACCTGACTGCCCGTCTTCTACCATCTGAGGGAAAAGGAAAAAAGTGAAGTCACGAGGGAGGTCTCCCACATGGGATGGCTTCGGAAGGGAGGTCTCCCACATGGGACGGCTTCAGAAGAGAGGCCAATGCTAAATTCAGAGATTTACAATAATAAAAGGCAAGGGTTGCATTATCCAATCCTGATTATTAAGGACCTGACCATTCATTCATTCACACAACAAATTCTCCCGGAACACGACCATTCATCCATCCACCCACCCACCCACCCACCTGACAAGTACTTATGCAGCACCTGGTATCTGCCAGCACTGGTAATAAAAAAGTGAGAAGAGGAGTCCCAAACGCTTTTGAAGCTTGCGTTTTAGCTAGAAAAATCAGGTAGAAAGCATGGAAACAACTGTAAAAGCTCTTCATTTCATCTCCGGGCTCAGCAAAGGGGCTCGAAAGAGGAAGTGCACACTAGCACTCTTCTCTCAGACACTCTACAGAAACAGTATGGGAAAACACAGCTTAAGAGCTTAGGATGGATGTCTGCCAAGTCTCCACACTGAGAAAATAAAGATTAGTGGTATTTCTGACAGAAGTCCCATAAGCAGGTGAATCTGCGCTGGGAGCCAAGAGGACCTTTTTAGCTGGTGCTGGGTCTTCTCTCTCTGACTCGGCATCGTGACTCAGTTTCCTCTTGGAGGACAATCGCCTACGTTTCAGAGGAGATGGAGGGGCTGTGGCTGTGGCACTGTTAGGGTCCTTCTCATGGATCTTCATATGTCTGAAAAGAACACACACACAATGTGATCTAACAAAGAAGTCAGTTCATTTATGTTTTTAATATTTTATATTTAGGCATTGGTACTTAAATTTTCTTTAGTTAAGAGACATGAGATATAATTTATACAGTGACTTCTGTCTTTCTAAAACTCTATAATCTCCTTGAACCTCTCTAAAAGCTCTTCCAAGTGCTGTCCAAAAGTGTCGCTCAATGCCTTGCTGTTCACTAGAAGACATTCATGAACTTAACTGGCATTAACGAGATGAAAACAAACTATCTGGTGACCTGATCCACTCATGCAGACAAAAAGTACTATTTTAGGACATGGAATTCTATAGAATAAAGAATTCCCAGATGCTAAACTGTTCCACTAGTTCATAAACTAAGTGCTAATGCTATCCTTGCCCCCAGAACCCACCTCCCATCTATCTGTTGTACACATCTCTCTTTTCTGCTTTGGAAGCATTTTGGTGGTCAAATTCGAGACATGCTAACAGAGCAAATGTCCAGAGTGCTTAAGACCTGAAAGCAGTTCCCTGTTGTTCGTAGTATTATGTGGATTTATAGATCACAAGAGTTAACTCGGACAGTAGAATGAAAAAGTTACATGTGGTAACTCTAATATCTACAGGACTAGGCTACCCATATAATAAGAAAGTATTACGTAAAATATGTATATGTCTATTCCAAAAAGAGAGTCTTATGGGTTATTCAACTTAAGTGACCTTACTTTATTGAGTTCTAAAACACACATTCTAAGAACAAGGTCCCAAGACATACAGGAAACAAATGACATTACAAATGAATAGTGAGTTTTAATTTCCTAATTTTGCAACATAAAAATGATTTAGTTTTGCCAATGACAATCATCACGACCATCGTCAGATTTAGGACCACAGTCACAGCTTTTTATGAATAACTATTTTATAGGATTATCTTGCTTGAGAAATTCTCAGGAGTAGGGAAAGACAGCAAAATTTTCATGAGCTATCCTCTCACCCTTCTGAAAAGAAGTTTCGCTCTCTTTTTAGCTGTACTCTCCTTTTTTGTTGCTGTTGAGACGGAGTCTTGCCTGTTGCCCAGGCTGCAGTGCAGTGGCATGGTATTGGCTCTCAGGAGGTCACGGTTGCAGTGAGCTATGATCATGTCACTGCACTCTAGCCTGGGAGACAGAGTGAGAACCGATCTCAAAAAAAAAAAAAAGAAAGAAAGAAATAGAATAATAATAAAGAATCACAAACAAACATTATTTAGTTCTTGGCCTCCTAAAGCCTTGTGAAAGTTAATGGGAATAAATAGCTTTGTTCTAAGCACCACCTCTATTGCAAAGTGATTGTGATTTGAGGACACCATCGCTCAATATCGGCATTAGGAGCAAAAAAGAAAGGCTGGCAAGTTTTTGACACTCCAATTTTAGAAATGCTCATTTTAAAGAAAGCATCTCAGAGTTGAGAAAGTATGATAAGAGATGTAAACTAGCATCAAACCTGCCCTTACAATAAATTACTCAAAGCGAATTTTAATTAACAGAACCCACACCCTTTTCTACAGTTGATATGAGGATATTAAAAATTAAGAGGTTGACAACTGTAAACAGTTCATGAGCCCATTTCAAGCAGTATCTTTTGAATAATAGGACATAATATTTATAAAAATACAAAATGATACTTAATTATTTTGTTCTTGGGATTTATGAAAGAAGTTGTTTTCATAAAGGAGGGACTGAGGCCAACACTTAGTGAGGGCCTAGTAGGAACCTTAGACAGATCATTATTTCCATTTTGCAGATGTGGCAGCTGACGTGCAGGGAGGCCAACCTGCCCACAGCCTCAGAGCTTGATTTGACCTATGTGCACCGACTCTGAGCTCATGCTCTTCCCCCAACCCCAACTTCTCTCTCAAGACCATGCCAGTCAGTTAACTCTGTTCTGGATCACCAGCTGGAATCTTAGGGATACAACCTGAACCTGGACACTTCCTCTCTGGTGGACTGTGGCCACAGGTGGCACAGTTACTACCAGACTTCAACAGGAGAGTGAAGGGGGTGAGGAGCCCACAGCTCAGGCATAGAACGCTGCCACCTCCAGTTTTGCTCAAGGACTGCAGAGCCTCTATCCTAGTCTGGAAAGCTGGGGTTGCCCTTGAACTGCATCACTCCTAGAAGCGGCAGAGCGACAAAAGCAGGCCAAGACAGTCTGACAGACGGGGCTCACTCCAGTTCTCCCACTGAGCCCCAGAACCCCAGGTGCGAAAGCATAAGCACCGCTCCATTCCAGCGTGAAATCCCTAGCTACTGGGCACAACATGGGAAGCTCTTGCTTTGTCCTTCAAACCACATGATGAGCAAAAGCCACGGGTGCATTGACAACCTCAATTCAGCCCACGGGTGAACTGCAGGGTTGGAGGGGTCCGGCCAGGTCTGACGATGGATGTGATGTAGTGAGAGATTCTCCCCACTGCTCTGACCCCTGCTCTGCTTCCCTGGCCTCCAACAACAGGAGTGGCAACTTGCGCTGTTCATTTCCTCCCAAAAGCTCAAAGGAAGTGGAGCCAGGATCATCATGATGAGACACTAATGACCCCTTCCCCTCAAGCTGTAGCCAAAACAAATTAGGGGTGATGGGAAAGAGAACATTCTAATCCTTAGAAGGCTTGGGTCTTTCTCTCAGGGTTGATTTCAAGGGCTAATCTGTCTAAGTTCCATGCATCCTGAGAGTCAATAAATGACAAGGAGCCCATGAACTGGACGGGAGCTGGGATGGGATTCAGCCCTCTATTCTGCATAGAAAGTCCCTCTCCACAACAGACTGGAGGCATCACCATTTAGTTCTGCTTGGACACTTCCACCAACAAGGACTTCTCCATTTTCACCGGCTGTTCTATTTGTTAAAACCATCTCCCTCACATGGAGTCAGAAATTCTGTTCTTGCTTTAACTATCTGTCCTCAAGGGAGATGCTGTGGTACAGCATCAGTGTATGTTCTCATCCGCGTGGCAGCTCTTCCAATAGTGTAAGAGGACTACTGCGCTTCTGTAATATGTTCTCTTTTCAAAAGCGAACAGCCCCCCCGAAGCTCTGCTTGCAAGTCTGTGGAATTATACTGGTCCTAAGTAACCTTGGAATGCTCTCCAGTGTACAGGTATCCTTCATGAAATGCTGGATCCAGATGCAAATTCAGTCTGGATGTGATCTGACAGCTCAGAGCACATGGCTGGCACTATGACCTCCAGAAGCTACATAAAAGGAGCCTGGGTGGGTTCCATTGGGTGTGTTTATACCCTCAGTTCCTACCAAGTTTGTTGTCAATCACAACCCCCATGATTACGTCATTTACTGCTATCAAACCACATCTCCTCCATTCTGCACCTGAGCAGTACATCTTTTCACCTTCCAGATTGGCGAGGGTGAGAAAGTCTTACATTAACAATATGCGGTGCTGGTGTGGTTCAGAAGACTGGTACTCTCCCACCATTGGTGAGAGTAGAAATGAGTGACCGCCTTTCTGCAAAGTGGCTGAGCACTAGAGATACGAAGTTTAAATATGTATGATCTTTACCTCAGTAATTCCTCTCCTAGAAATCTGTCTTAAGGTCTAATAACTGAACAAGTGTGTGAAGATCCATATATAAGGATTCACATTTCAATGGATACATTGCATAAACACTAGCAGTGGCAGGAATTCCTACCAGCTGGTCTTAGTATCTTAAACTGGCCACTCTGCTCTTCCTCTTGCTCTCTTATTTTCCATTTTCTATCCAGCAGTCAGACTGAGCATCTAAAACACAGGACCAATCATACCACTTCCCTGCTTAAATTCCTCTGACAGTCCCATTCTTAGAATTAAACTGAATCTGGCTTCCACCTATCTGCTAGACTTCAACAGTGGAGCACCCTGCCCTCTTCCATCCCAAGGCCCTTTCAGACAGACTAGCCCCTGTGGGTCCCTCAAACGCATCCACTAGTTCCCACCTCCGGGACTCAGGTGCTTGCTATTTCTGTCTGGAAAACTGCACCCCAGACCTTCCCAAGCCTGGCTCCTGCCGTCCAGGTTTCGTGCCACGTGCCTCTCCTGCAAAGCCTTGCCTGAGGCCCCACACCCCACCTGTGCAGATGCTCTCATGCCCACAATTTAGTGTTCCTTCCTCCACAGCACACAGCAGTAGTTGAATATACCACGTATTTTACTCGTCTGACTGTCCCCTCACCCTCAATTGAAAGTAAGTTCCATTACAGCAAGAACCTGGTCTCTGTTGTTCTCTGCATGAGCCCTGGTGGCACATAGGTGTTGGTCAGTAAGTATCTGCTAAACTGCTGGATGGAAGAACAAACAAATAAATATTTGTTGAATTCCTGAATGGACAAATGAAGGAGTGAAGGAATGAAGTGTATGTAGAAAATGTTTGCTTCACTCAGAGTATTACTATGACATTTATTCTCAGGTTCCAGGACACCTTACAACTTGCCTTGCTAGAATTTGGTGTGAGCAAACCTGACATGAGATTGTGAACAGTGCAACATTGTAGGGACTTCAATCGAAAACACTCTTAACTATGAACACTGAGGACATGTTAATCTTTTCTTATTGGAATTCATATGTTTGTTCATTCCAAACAATACCTACACTCATTATAGAGAGAGGTTAATGTAAAATCCAAGTATATTTCTGCTTTTCCATAAAATTCTGTGATTCTCTTTTGGAAGCATGACACTTTAATAGTAGGAATCCTGCCGCACTGTGGTCTAAGGAAGGAATTTTATCAGAACTTTTGGAGTCGAGAAGTTTTATCCTATTCATAACACCCAAAGAGGCTTTTACAGTGATAAACGAACACAAATATTACAGATGTTTTTTTAAACTTGGAAAAAAAAAAAAAACAACCCCAAATCTGAGCACTTTTTGGCACAACTGGAGCCTACTTTGAATCTAGGAGTAGATGCTGATTTTCAGCTTAAATGGCTTTTCTCCCACAAGTGTAATCATTTGCTTTCTAAAATTTGAGATGGTCCATTGTAGTAGGGTAGGTTATCTGTGACAATATTGAAAACATCAGAGTTAAACCAAAGAGTACACCCTGTGCAAGGGCTGAAGGCTGATCAGTAACTCCGGGGAGACAGAACAATCCCTAAAACCTGACCCTCCCTGCCTCCCTGAATGTTCTCCTTTCCAGTTTCAAATACAGGAACTTTCTGCTGACCTTCTATAGGCATGTAAGTCATTAGATTCGGGAATGGGGTAAAGCTCTTAGCTATTCAAGCACTGGCTTTCTCTGAGCAGCAATCAGGAATCTGGGTGGGAAGATGGTGTAGACAGACACCATGTGATGCAATGAAACTTTTGGGTGGTCTCTGAGCAGTGACACATTTGAGACGTGTGATCTTTGTTCTGCCACCAGTAACCATGGAGACTCCAGAGAATCTTGGGCTCCCTCAGCTTCAGTTTCCACACTGGTAAAATGAGGACAATCCTGTCAGTCTCCTAGAACACCAGTGTTCACTCTGTAGGCTTCTGACCAGCAGCATGGGCACCATCTGGGAGCTTAATGCAAATAAAAACCCCTGAGTCCCACCCCAGACCTGCAGACTGGTAGGTACTGGGTCAGGGCCCAGCAGTCCGGCTTGCACAGCCCCGCAGGTGACACTGAAGCCTGCTTAAGCATGAGAACCACAGGATCACAGTGAACTTCTCCAGCTCTCTGCACCGTTTGCAGGTTTGGTTAACCATTTGACCAGGACGCTAACATTTTTTGGATACCAGCATTAGACATCTCCCAGACTCATCTTCCAATATACCAGCAGTCTCTGCATCAGTTTACCAGGCATAAAAGCTTAACCAGAAAGTTGGGAAATTTAACATTCTTAAAATTCTTTTGGGGGCAAAATCTTTGAGAAACTCTCGACGAGTTTAAATGTGATCCAAACCAAAGATTACTTGGTCATAGCTGCCCTCACAGCAGGTCTCAGACATTCTTCAAGCTCTCCGTGTGTAATTTACATGTGAAGGTTAAACCTCAGGAGAAATATAGACACTTCCAGTATTTGCTAACTTTTCAGTCTCAATTTCCTCCTAGGACTGTTAATGGAGAAGCCGACTCATTTGATACTCTGAATGAATGGTACTGTGAGGAAAGTCACTCTGTCAGGACACAGGACGCTGTATACAAAGCACACACAGCACGGCCCAAGACATGCCAAGCCAGAGGCAACAGGTTCAAACAGGGTCTGGCAGGCTGGTTATAGAGACATCCTCATCCGTACCTGGTGCTTGCTTTTTTTTTGTTCAAAAAAGCCTTGTGATAAACAAAGAGGGAGTGAATAAGATTAAGAACCTCCACAGCTGCACAACCTACATTTCTGGCCAAAGTACGTCTCTAGAAAGATGTGTGTATGCTTTCATAACAAATGCCTAGGAGAGGAGCTCAGTGTGCAGGGCTGTGGATGATGCTTGTAATGCCAATCAAGTTCTATGCAAGCAAATGGGGGATGGAGAGCAGACAGAGTGGGAGGGGGTGCGGGGAGTACAGCAAGGTGGCAATTCCTGGTGTGGCCCCACCTGTAAAGTGCAGAGGCACCTTCTAGTAATTCAGGTGTTGTTTGGGTTCAGTCATGCCTGTCCGGAAGGCAGGTCACACCAGCTGTCCCAGGGTGTGGAGGAAGGTTAGACAATGCGTAAGCACCTGTGCTGACCCCCAAAGCCAGCCATCTTAGAGAAGTCCAAAGTCAGCCTGGCATGAAGTGTAAACCCGCAGTCCGTAGGCTCGCTGTGGGAATGCCGTCAGCCAGGCGGCTCCCAGGGCTCTCGGGATGCTCCTGGTGAAATGCACCGGACACTGCAGCCACCACCAGTGGCCGGTTAGATCCCGCAGCCTCTGATGTGGGCAATGTGGCCCATGGAGGCCGTGACAAAGTCAAGCTTTGCGGCTGATACTGAGGTTTATTCCTACTGCCTTCATTCAGGGAGGTGTCTGTAAAGACCACATGCTCCACAGCACAGATTTCCTCTACAAGCCCCCCTTTCCCTGCAATACTAGGGCAACATGTCCCCAAATAGAGAGCGTCTCTCATCTACTGACTGTAGCATAGCATTCCAATGGAGCCAGTGTAAGGATAAAGTTAAATTTCATGAGATTTAATTTGAAGTCCAGGTGTACCAGGGGTTCATTTTCATGTTCCTTGTAAGCAAACGCTTTGGCAGGCTCTCAATCTCCACTGCTCATCAGCCCAGAGCTTCTCTCCAACCCCAGGCGTGGGGTCATGGCTCTCCAGGCTGGACCACCATCTCTGCTCTCCTGCCTCAGGTTCCTTGGCAGTATTTGGAGACAGCAGTTCCTTTTCTATCTTGGTCCTTCTGGTTTCTTGGTACAGATACTTCCTTAATGATGAACTGAGCTAGAATGATAATGCCTGAAGAATATATATTCTTTTCTTTCTGGAAACAGAATCTTGCTGCACCACCCAGGCTAGAGTGCAGTGGTGCGATCCAAGCTCAGTGCAGCCTCGAACTCCTGAGCCCAGCACCAAGGGATGACATTCTCTTGCTAATGACTGTCTACTTAGAAAACTGAGGCCCCTTCTCTGCTACCTCTACAGCTCCTTCCTCCTCTCAACTTTCAGATCCAGTAGCGGGTAGGGCGTGTTGGCAGTCAGTCCACATTAACCAGCACCAACCTTTTAAAAATCTTTTACTCTAGACATGATTCCGAACTGCCCTGCCCTTGAATCAGTAACACCCTACATCTGCTTGTGCTTGTCTTTTTCCCTTGCCTGCTTATTTATGCTAAAATAAATGTTCATGTTATTTGGTCCCCATACCTATTTACAAAATCCACAAAAATACACAGTACATATTTTCATACAAAATCAGACATTCTTAAAAACAAACAAAAGACCTCAGAAGTTGGATGAACTGATGTTTCTCTCACCCAAAGAGAACTCTCATTAACACGGAGCTGCAATCGGCCGGCTAGGCCCTTCCTGGATGAGTCCAGAGACATCAGTGGAAGGCTCCCATTTCCCATGGACAGGCCTTAGATACCTCAGGGCAGCCGCTGTGTTGTCATGGCCTCTTCTTCTTCCCCAGGCTAACCTCCCTCGGTTTCCTCAACATTTACATGCAGCCTGGGGTCCAAATCCCACACCCATGGCTGGCCTCTCCCAGCAGGGACGCTGAATATCCTCATATTACAGTGTGAGGTGATGGTGCCCCAACTTAAGTCATCATTCCCAAAGTGACCTCAAGAGCCCAGAGCTGTCCCCTCTGAGCGAAGCCATCGCCAGCCACCACAGAGACCAGCTTCCCAGGGCAACGGCTAAAATCATATACGCCAACCCCACACCTAAGCTTCGTAGGAGGAGGGAAGTGCTGAAGTCACAGGGGCCATTTCCCACTTCAGCTTGAAGGGAGACCGCTTGAGGTGTCTTCAAGAAGGCGGGACCTAGTCACTCACTCTGTGCAGGAGGAAGAGATGACTATCTTCATGACAGGGCAGTGCGAAGTCACTGCCACTCCTCAGCCAGTTCCAAAAGAGGAACAAGAAATGCACGGGCGGGGCCATCCCAGATGGTCGGCCACGCGCCCATGAGGAAAGTGGAAGGTGCAGTGGGCGAGTGCAGGAAGAAGCCTAGTGAAAAAGGAGAGCCACCCACTCTGGAGATGTTGTGTTATATTGCTTAGGGGCCACTGAGAAACTGCTGGCAAGGAAACGGGAACCAAGATTGGAGAGAGAATGATGAATATAAATGAATCCAAAGAGAAATGTCACCTCCCAAGACCAACCAGGTGACAGAGTCCTTCTGTATGACCAAGGCCGTTTATAGCCACTTTTATCTAAAACGGATGGACACAGTGCACACATGGCCCCTGTTCTCCAGAGATGTCGAGGGAGCAACAATATACCGTCTACTAACAGAAACCAGAGAGGAGAGCCCTGAAAGAACCTGCAGCATCGCAGACCTCAGTTTTCCCACCCATAAACTTGGAACAGCAGTCCTCTTGAGCAAGCTGGGTTATATAAGCATGAAGAGGAAGAATTAAGTGCTGACACCGCAGGACCAATGAACCCATTATGCAACTGAATCTCTGGTTTAAGGAAATACAAAATCTTTCTCCACTGAAGGCCAACAACCTTTCCATTAAGCATCCCAGAGCCCCAAGAGAAGCTGAGGACGGCCCACAGGCACACAAACGTGCCAAAGGTGAGATGAGAATCCGTATCATGAATACACAGGCTAAGACTTCAATGCTTCTTGTTCATGTTTCAGTGGGGAAGGTGGGATGGGCGCTGAGGGGGCAATGTTGCCACTAATCACCTTCCTTAACACATCAGAAAAAGGTTGACAGTGAGTGGGCACGCTTCGGGGTTTGCTAGCACCAGCTTGTTCAGCCCGAACAGGTCGGACAGGTTGGATATTTAAACAAAGGCGGAAAAATGTAAGGTATAAAACCCTGTGAACTGCTACGGTGGAACTGCTGCCAGCTCCCTGCAGGTTTCATTTTGTGATCTAATGCTGGAAGTCAGGCTCCCACTTGACTTTGCCACTTTCGTGTTATGAAACTAAACTGGACACACACTCAGGACCTGTTCAAAGTCCTCAGCGCATCAGACGAGGGGCATGGTCGGAGAGGACACCAGGGCACGCTGCATTCCAGAGCAGAGGCCAGCTCCCTGCTCCTCATCCTACCCCCAGCAAGTCCATCCCTTACCTTCCCTAACCTAATTTCTCACTCTCACCCCTGCTTGCTGTTCAAGTGTGGGCAAGCATGATGTTCCAGATTCTGCTGCCATCCACCAGTTTTACCTGGTAAGACTGAGCTGCTGAAATAACAAGATATGTCAAAAATACTGTACTGCCTGCATTAAAGATAAAATTTATTTTGCATTTCCTTAGTTTCCAAAAAACAAACTAATGAACACCAACTCTGCTAAAACAGAAGAAAACTTAAGTTATAAATATTAGCATCCAGTTGACCAAATGATAAAAAACTAATTATGAACCAGATCATAAATTTGAGAACGAGTGATAGGATGAAAAAGACTTGATTGTTGCTTAACATGTCCACTGAGGGGACAGTGTCCACTTGGACAGTTTTATGATTGTTATGCTCGTTGGCATAACTGAACTTGAACTTGGTCAGTTCAATTCAGAGAGAAATTCTAAATCAAAAGTAAGCATCAGCTACAAGGAGGTTTCTCAAATATTTCTTCAAAAATACAAAGTAAGCCAGGCATGGTGGCTCACGCCTGTAATCCCAGCACTTTGGGAGGCTGAGGTGGGTGGATCACCTGAGGTCAGGAGTTTGAGACCAGCCTGGCCAACATGGTGAAACCCCATCTCTACTAAAAATACAAAATTAATTGGGTATGGTGGCACATGCCTGTAATACCAGCTACTCAGGAGGCTGAGGCAGGAGAATTGCTTGAACACGGGAGGCGGAGATTGCGCCACGGCATCCCAGCCTGGGCAACAAGAGCAAAACCCCATCTCAAAAAATTAAAAAATACATATATATAAATAAACACATATACACACACACATATACACATATATATAAAAAATAAGTTGTGCTGATTGTTAAAGGGTATTAGAAAAGAAAAAAACACAAAGTAAAAGGGAAAATGTTTTGAGGAAGGTCAAGTCTAGCAAACAAAAAACAGGCTATACGAGAGACTGTCAATTAAAATTGGCCAACTTTTGGCTTTGATAACTTTCTTACACTTTTTATCTTATTTGAAGAATAAAATTCAGTGACAAATTCCACTTGCCTACCTTTTTTCTCAGAGGATAGTGGTAGCTTTCAACTATTCAGGTTTCTAAAATGCAAAGTAAAAATTCTGGAAAGAACCACAGAATCTCATCTAATAGTATTAATGCAAATCCACACTAAAAAAGTATAAAAACAGGCCAGGCATGGTGGAGTGTGCCTGTAGTCCCAGCTACTCGGGAGGGTAAGGTGGGAGGATCGCTTGAGCCTGGGAGGTTGAGGCTGCAGTGAGCTATGATGGCGCCACTGTACTCTAGTCTGGGAGACAGAGTGAGACCCTGTCTCAAAACAAAAAACCACACACACAAAAACCCAAGCACACACACACATACACACATACATATGTAAACATCATAGAACAAGCAATCAAACAAAAAAAAGGCAAGTGTTCAGGTAATAATAAGGATTTGCACAACTTGGCCACGGAAATTCAGCATGACACACAGCTACTGTTGCACAGCATTGTTACCAGGCTCTTGGGTTCTTAGAATGCAGCCTATGTTGCCCCAATTGTTAAGAAGCTGGGAGTGTATTTTCTCACTTTAGTAAATCCATCTGCTGAACAAGTAGGTATAAGGAGCTGCTGGGTTAAATATCTTAAGAGAGAAGAGAAAGGAAGGCCTTGAACTACAATTTGTTGTGCACCTAACATGAGCCAGAGGCTTGAGTATGTTACAGCACTTAATTCTTCTAACAGATTTTGTGAGTAAACATTACCCCCACTAAAGATGAAGAAATTGAGGTTCTTGACCACTCCAGGGAGTATCCTTTATCAGCCCTGGCCAGAAAAGTTAGGCAGAGCTATCAGGGCTCAGAAGCACCACAGAAGATGTCACCCTTCTTTAAACCACTACTGAAGTAAAAATAAAAGCACACAGGTTTCACATCCAGCCAACGACATGTAAAGAAAGGCTAAATTTATTTAATCAATCAGTAAGCTTATGTGGTGAAAGCTTAATAATGCTTCTGGGGGGAACTGGTAGCTCAGACATTCTGCTGTAATAAACAGATTTGTACATATCCGCTCTTTTTCTCCATGTCTTATCTAATGGAAAATCTCCACTCTGGAGGGAAGATTATGGGCCTCTTACCAAGGTGCACTCTCAAGAGAGGGAAAAGCATATTAAGTGGAATGATCATGGAATGGGATATTACACTTACATATATTTTGTTTTATCTGGTTAAAAGAGAAGTTTCAGCCGTTCTTAAAGAAAAGCTTTCTAAATTATACCAGAAGTATGTCTATTTTAGTGTTCAGAGTACTAACATATGCTGAAAACTGCTTTGATACCCAAGTATTATCACGATGAAACTACAGTACCAAATATTCACTAAATGCCTAACATGTATCAGGAGATATATACAGTTCATACAGCTATGCTGACTACGAATATCCCATTAAAATCACATTTACACAAACCCCTCAACAGTCTTTGTACAGAACATTTATGTCCTTCTAAGCGGAGTTAAATGTGTTAAGATCTCTGAGCATCCCTGAAGGACATTTGCTTTTGATTTGTCTTCCCCCCTTGGATGTAGACAACTGAAATGCTTTTAAGTTTTTCTTTTCCATAGAAGTATTTCAAGGGAAACAAAACGTTCACACAGTCCGGGGCAGGGTGACCCACAGAGTTTTATCCTACAAATAAATATATAATTTATTTCCATGTGAACTGTCCTGATACCTTCCTTCCTGCAGAAGAATATGTCAAGAGGGACAGGGACCTTGTGATTACGAGATTAATTTTAAGATGGGACTGACTGAACCTTTGAGTGGTCACCTCCACCCTTGAGAAGCAACATGTGCCAGAACAAGCTACAGGGTGTCCTCAGAAACTTGATATGACCATGATGGAAGTTCACAGGACCCTTCCTCTTCCTGGGCACCGAGGGTAAAGAAATGACTGTCCCCTGCTTTCAGAGACACTGTGCTACCTCTGCTCCTTCTCTCATTTAATACTGGCCACCTGTTCCAGATACCCAAGTGCAGTTGTGTGCCAACGGCTGGCTTAGCCTAGGCATCTGAGAGTAGTATGCTAAATTCAGAGCCTTCGTGGTCTCATTTGTCATGGAGCAGGTCACATTTCTGTGCAGCTAATATGTTCTTCAAGCATAATAGGTACATATAAGCCTCTGTTCCTGAAGCCTATCCTGATGTCCAGGGGCATCCTCAGGTCCTATGTCTCCTACACTTGGCAACAGAAAAAAATCATGCCTATGGCCGCAGGAAAAAAGCCTGCAATGCAACAACTAGATGATGTTCCAAGGATTTCCCTTCTTCATCTTACCCCTTCTTTTTGAGGCAAAGTTTCGCTTTGTTGCCCAGGTTGGAGTGCAGCAGCGCAATCTCGGCTCACTGCAGCCTCCGCCTCATGAGTTCAAGTGAACTCCATCTCCTGGGCACCCGGGATTACAGGTAAGTGCCACCACACCTGGTTAATTTTTGTTTTTGTTTTTAAATAGAGATGGCGTTTTGCCATGTTGGCCAAGCTGGTCTTGAACTCTTGTCCTAAAGTGACCCACTCACCTTGGCCTCCCAAAGTACTGGCCCATCTTCACCATTCTAATGACAGTTGAAATCAGAACACATCCCTACTCTTCAAAGAATAAATGAAGTCAGTCATGAAAACTTGCCTCTGCCAGGGTCTTAAGTATGTCCTTAAATGTAACACATGCTCCACAACTCTCTTTAGAATTAAAAGTCTACAGTCTGTAAAATACAGAGCAAAGTGAAAATTAATTTCCTATTTCCCCAAAGCAATTTTAAAAGGAAAATACCAGTTTTAGAGACAGGCTTTATTCCAAATGAGGCACATTTCAATCCTCTGTTTCAAGTATCATTTCTTCACAGCTTTGCAGCCCAGCACTTTCTGGAACAAGCTTTGCAAATTGCAAAGCTCAATGCCCTTTTTCCTACATTGAGCTCTCCCAGAGGCGTGCTCTGGCTCAGTTTCCCAAGTTTGTTTTGGAAGACGAGCACCACTCAATCCAAATTTTCAACGTGGGAGCAACTGATAAAGAGTTCTGGGAAGTTAAAAGCTGGAGCCACGGTGATGTTTCCGTGATACATGTTTTGTACTTGATGGCAACCTACTCTTCTGCTCAGCAACTGAGCTGTGGTTAGAAGGGCTTGGGACAAAGGATTTTCAAACCTCAAAAACATGAGAATCTGCATACAGGGAAGTGGCAGCTCACAAAGCTATACCAGATATAGTAATAAATTAAAAAGGTCTTTACCCTAACCTTTCTCAAAACAAATTAAAATAATATAAGTAATAAATTAAAAAGGCCTTTATCCTAACCTTTCTCAAAATAAGTTGGTATTAGCATCACTCTCATCTCCCTACTTGCCAAAATATAATTACTTTTAAAAGATCAAGTAAATTTATTTACTAGTAAAAAGTATAAGAAGTTATAGGCTTTATCAGTGCTACAAAGCAACTGTCTACGACTACACATAATTTAATATGCTACCTTCATTCTGTGAAGTTTACTTTATTTGACCAATATAACAATTCTGAGTGTCCTCTTATAAAACTAAGATAAAGGAAACTCTACAAAAAGACTGAGTCGCATTATAAATACAGATAACAAATACTCATAAAATGACTATAGGCCAAAGGAAATAGAGTGAGTTGCTCTATATACCTCAATATCAGCTAAAAGTAACTTGAAACTTCAAAGGATGTAGTCCTCAGAGTCTGTGTTGTAAGGCCCTCTGAGTGTTTCAGCAAAAAAAAAAAAAAAAAAAAAACAACTTTGGGGTGGAGCCCAGATCTGCCTCAAGCAGGCAAAACTGGAGAGCTGGGCTCATCTGGAAGAGTGTGCACACACACGGAGGTGTGCACCCCATGTGTGAGTGTGGACAGCCTTCAGACCAGGGGGTGAGCAGAAGGAGGGAGAAGGGTAAGCTGTGTGGTCATCAACTGTGCTGTTGAGGAGCACAGCACAGACCAGCCTTGTGGAATCAAGCCTTCAGAGAAACGAAACTCCAGAAATCCATGCTACAGAGAATCATGCCACGGCAGAGGCCCCACCCAATCTGTGCCCCTCAGGGGAGGAGCCAAAAATCAGAGCACAGGGCCATGTCGGACGAAACTGGCACAGTTGAGGGAGAGCCTCGAGCAGGTTATAAACAAGATGGAACGGAGGCACCTGGGTGTGGGTGCCCTGGGAAGCGGAGGCAGAGGTTCCCTGATCCCTCAGCTTAGTGTCGGCTCTGGAGACCCCATGAGGGAATTCCTGGGCACTACCCAATCCCAGCAGGTGCCAACAGACCTTGGGAAGCAGTGATAGCGGAAGGGAAACAAGAAAAAGAACTTTGATCTTAAGCACTAAACTCTCACAAGTCGACTGATTGCCTTCCGTGCTTCTCAGGACCTGGGTTGCATTACTCTTTTTAATTCCTGCACACACATCTCAGGGCAGTTCTGGCCCCTGATTAATGTAACACAGGCCCACAGGTATGTGCTTGGGAGAGATCACAGCTCACTACTAGAGTCTCAGATTCTGGAACAGATCCACTGGGGCAAATAAATCTAACTCCACTCTCTCTGGCACATTTTTGTAAGTGTTCTCACATTTTTATAATTTTTTTCAAAAGTACAGTTTCGCCAACAAATGAAATGGTAATGACTTTTATGTGATTTACCAAAACCCAAATGTTTTTTTAACTCATTATTTGCAACTTTCTGCAAAGACATAATAAATGTAGTATGATAATCCCCAATATTTCAAAAATAGTTACTTAAATTACAGATTTAGTGTAGCAAAAACCAAAACAAGCAAACTTAAAAGAAATCACTCTCAATTTACTCAATTTATTTTCTGGCATTATAAGAATGTTTACTAGGCCGGGCGCGGTGGCTCAAGCCTGTAATCCCAGCACTTTGGGAGGCCGAGACGGGCGGATCACGAGGTCAGGAGATCGAGACCATCCTGGCTAACCCGGTGAAACCCCGTCTCTATTAAAAAATACAAAAAACTAGCCGGGCGTAGTGGCAGGCGCCTGTAGTCCCAGCTGCTCGGGAGGCTGAGGCAGGAGAATGGCGTAAACCCGGGAGGCGGAGCTTGCAGTGAGCTGAGATCCGGCCACTGCACTCCAGCCTGGGCGACAGAGCGAGACTCCGTCTCAAAAAAAAAAAAAAAAAAAAAAAGAATGTTTACTCAATATATTTTCCCTCTCTGGCACATACAACAATAAAAGAGTAGTAATCATTATTGATACGTACCATTTAACAACCACTACCCAAGTGCTTTGCATGTGTTATTTACTGATCATCACAGCATTCCCATGAGGTAGGTACGGCTAATACTACCTTTTACAATGAAATAATTCGGACACAGAGGTGTCAAGTAACTTGTCTGGGATCACACAGCTAGTAGTGGAACACTTTCCTAGATTGTCATTATGGTGGTTTCAACTCTAACAATACAGACTCAGAAACTCCCTCTACCCAGGGGATGTCCATAGTACACTGTAAACCTTCAGAACCTTTTACAAACATTATTAAATCTGAGTCCAAATTCAATGTGAGGTAATACTAAGCCATTCTGTTAAAGTGTCAAAAAATTAAGAGATTTCCACAAAATTCTACAGAACTAAGATTAGAACTCAGCCCCAATTTAGTCCTCTCCTCTGAATCAAGGTGCCTCATAATAAGTAAAATCAGTACCAGAAAACCAAAGATTAGCACAAACAAGTATCCCCAAGGCCTGCTTTTCTTCTGTTGCCCAGGCTGGAGTGCAGTGGCAAGATCTCAGCTCACTGCAACTTCCACCTCCTGGGTTCAAGCGATTCTTGTGCCTCAGCCTCCTGAGTAGCTGGGACTACAGGCACACATGACCACATCTGGCTAATTTTTGGCATTTTTAGTAGACACATGATATTATGATGTTGGCCAGGCTGGTCTCAAACTCCTGGCCTCAAGTGACTGGCTTGTCTCAACCTCCCAAAGTGCTGAGATTACAGGTGTGATCCACCGTGCCCAGCCAATGCCTGCTTTAAAAAAAATATTTATAAATAACTCCAAAATACAATGACCATAAATGAGAAATGTATCTTAGAATAGTACCCAGGGCTATGTTACAAAAAGTTCAAAATAATTTCTAAGACTATCCAAGTAAACCCAGACAACACAGAGTAATAAAATTCAGTCAAAATGGTTGCCCCCAAAACTATCCCATGCTCACTATACATAGAATATGCTAGTGGGATGACAGTAATAGTTTAACATTGAAAAATAACGTTCTATAACAGCACAGAATAGTGTTGAGAATGAGTAAAAGAGTGAAAGAGTGTTTTTTCTAATATGCAAAGTGACACAAAAGCTACATCAATTATTTCTCACATACAGTCCATGCGTCCCAATCAGAAAATCTGAAATCTGAAACATTGAAAGTTTCAATATTGAAAACTTTTTGAGAGCTGACATGATGCCACAAGTGAAAATTCCACACCTTACCTCATGTAATGGGTCCCAGTCAAAATTTTGCTTCATGCACAAATATTAAAAATATTGCATACAATTATGCTCAGGCTATGTGTATCAGGTGTATATGAAACATATAAATTTTGTGTGCAGACTTGCATCTGTGTCCCATCCTCAAGATACCTCATTATATATGTGCCAATATTCCAAAAAACAAAACAAAACAACAACAAATCAAAATCCCAAACACTTCTGGTGCCAAGCGTTTTGAATATGGGGTACTCAACCTGTGGTAGTTAAAAGCATGGCCTCTGAAGCCAGATATCCTTTATTCAAATCTTATCACTGTCTATTACTTCAGTTCTTTCCTCATTTGCAAAATGGGATAATAATTATACAATCCTTACAAGGCAGAGTACATAAAAATAAACGGAGATCAATAAGGAAATGGAAGACTTGAACAATGCTATAAACCTACTAGACCTAACAGCAAATCTACAGAACACTCCACCCAACAGCGGCAGAATACACATTCTTCTCAAACAGATGGAACATTCTCCAGGATAAACCATATGCTAGGTGATAAAACGAGCCTCAGTACATTTACAAAGTTTGAAATCATGCAAAGTATGTTCCCCAACTATAATGGAACGAAACTAGAAATCAGTAACAAATTAATGGAATGAATTTTCCCGACCATAATGAAATGAAACCAGAAATTAGTAAGAAATTTGAGAAGTCACAAATTTGTGAAAACTGAACACCACACTTCTAAATAACCAGTGGGTCAAAGAAGAAATCACAAGGGAAATTAGAAAACATGCTGAGATTAATGAAAAAGAAAACACAACATACAAAAACTTACGGGAAACAACTAAAGCAATGCTTATAGGAAAATGTATAGTTATAAAAGCCTGTATTTAAAAAGCTCTCAAGTCAATAATCCAGCCTTATACTTTGCTGTAACACCGGAAAAAGGTCAAACTAAACCTAAAGAAAGCAGAAAAGGGGAAATAATAATGTTTAGAACAGTAATTTAATGAAATAGAGGACAGAATAGAGGGAAATCAATGAAACCAAAAGTTGGTTCTTTGAAAAGATCAATAAAATTTACAAATGTTTTAGCTAGATTATTATAGTTAGGAATGAAAGAAAGGGAATTACTACTGACTTTATAGAATAAAAAGGATTACAAAAGGATACTATGAGTTATTGTATGCCAACCAATCACTTGATGAAATCGCCAAAATTCCTAGAAAGATACAAACTATTGAAACTGACTCAAGAAGAAACAAAATCTGGGGCCAGGCGTGGTGGCTCGCACCTGTAATCCCAGCACTTTGGGAGGCCGAGGAGGGAGGATCACCTGAGGTCGGGAATTCAAGACCAGACTGGCTGACATGGTGAAACCCCATCTCTACTAAATATACAAAAATTAGCCAGGCGTAGTGGTGCACGCCTGTAGTCCCAGCCACCCGGGAGGCTGAGGCAGGAGAATCGCTTGAACCTGAGAGGTACAGGTTGCAGTGAGCCAAGATCACGCCACTGCACTCCGACCTGGGCGACAGAACGAGACTCTATCTCAAAAAAACAAGTGAACAACAACAAAAGAATAAAGGACAAAAACAACCCAACTATAGATGCAAAAAAAAAAAAAAATCATCTGACACAATCCAATACTTTTTCATGATAAAAACACTAAAAAAACTAGGGAAAGAAACTTTCTCAAACTGGTAAGGAACATTTATTTTAAAAACCCACAACTAATATCATATTTAATGGGGAAAGACTGGATGCCTTCTCCTTAAGATCACAAACAAGAAAAGAATGTTCATTCTCTTTACTTCTATTCGACATTGTTTTGCAGGTTGTAGCCAGGGCAAGTAGGCGAGAAAATGAATACAGACATGATATAGAATAACCTAAGGAATCCACTAAGTAACTACTAGAATGAATAAATGAGGTCAGTAAGGTTGGAGGGAACAAAATCAATATATAAATTTTAACTGTGTATCAATACACTAGCCATGAACAATTAAAAAATTAAATTGGAAAACTACTTATAGTAGTATCAAAAATAATAAAATACTTAGAAATAAATTTAACCAATATAAATAAATTTAACTTGTACTCTGAAAACTGTGAGACGCTGAAAGAAATTAAGACTTAACAAATGGGAAAACATCCCAAGTTCATGGATCAAGTTACTATTGTTATAATGGCAATACCCCCAAATTGGAACTTTTAACAACAGTTTAGCAATTCCTCGACTTAAACATGGATTTACCATATGACCCAGCAATTCCATTCCTAAGTGTCTACGAAGAAAAACAAAAACATAGGCCCACACCAAATGTTGTACAATGTCAACAGCAGCTTTGTTCATAATAACCAAAAAGTTGAAACAACTTAAATGTCCATCAGCTGATGAAGGGATAACTAAAATGTGGTATCATATTTCTACAATGAACTATTATTTAACAATAAAAAAGAATCTGAAGCCCACTGAAGTACACGCTTTACATGGTATAACGTATGATGTATGAATTATACCATAAGATGTAAAAAAAAAACAAATGAAAAGTGAATACAGATATGTATTCATGTAATACAGATATGACACCCAGAGCACCATAGCTTCAGCAATGATTATTTATTTGTAAAACACACTGCCACACAGGTTATTGTAGAAGACAATAACTATGCCTTTTATAGCTGTGTTTATTTCAATCATGTCTCAAAATGGAAATTTTCCGAATCAGGAGTGCTTGGGCCTACTATCAAGAGATGTCTCATGGAGGATCACAGCGGTCAGTGGTTAGGGCCAAAACGCCACTAGGAGGGTCCTCTTCATCAGTGTGCCCACTGCCCCTGCCAACTTGGAGCTGGCCCATGGGGAGTTCCACTGAGCAGGGGCTCAGTAGGAAAAAGTGAAGGAATCCCCAAGAGGGGAACAGGCAATACCTCTAAGACCAGATTCTGAGAAGGGCAAATATGTAAAGAACAAAGCACTTTTTGGGCGTGTGGGGTGTAGAACGAGCAGACCTAAACACAAAGCAAAAATAAATGATACCAAGAGGCCAACACGGTGGTAAAAAAAATAAAAAGCTAAAATGCAAAATATTGTATTGTAAAATAGTGACACTATTTAATTCCTTTATACCCGAAAACACTCCTAAGAGAGGAGGGGCAAAGAGAATAACCCATCAGGACTGAAATTTATGAGAAAACAAAAAAGCAAAACACTTTGTAAATTCTTAATATATTCCTACTTTTCATGAAGTCATACTCTACCTCACTTCTAAGAGTTTAGACTGAGATAGACACAGGCTTTAAATTATTGCAGCATTACTTAGAAATGCAAATAATAATAAATAACATCGAGTGCTTAGTTTGTGCCAGGAACTGTACGCTAAACTAATTATCACCTAATCCTCATCCTTATCCAATGAAGTAGATATGATTAAAAATCTCATTTTTGGGGGGTCAAAATAGCATGAAAGAAAATAATCAAACAAAAAAATCTTTTTTTAAAGATGAGAAACTGGAGTACAAAGAGGTTAAGTAACTTGCTTGAGGACAGAAAATTTACAAGTAGCAGCTGAGACCTGAATTCAGGTGCCTAGTTTCCAAATCAAGAAACTTAACTGCTGTATCAGTATGTCCCATGTGTATGTATAATAAACTGGCCCATCTCATTTTAGTGTTTATATAACCAAATATAACTAGCATATCCATTTTATAGTAATTATATAAAGTTTTCTTTTGAAATAAACATGTAACAAACGTGACTCAACTTTTTTAAAAGAAAGCAGAATAAGGACTAGACAGGAATATGGAAGAGTAAATCCCTCAAAACATGTATGATCAGCCTATAAACTATTTTCCATAGGTTCACCCCAATTTTAATATGTCCACCACTCTACTGTCTCCCACCTGAGTGAGCATCTTTCTCTCTCAGGAAGTAATGTCCTGACGTTCATCAGACTTTCTTTTTCTTAATTTTATCCTATCTTATCCTGAAGCTCCAGGACCAGGCCACTTCACTATTTATTAAAAGGTCCCAGACTTTTTGATTTTTGCAGTGAAAACGTCTATGAGGAATCTGGTAGGCATATGCAAATATTTTTTAAATGGCAGGGTTACATGGATGTTACTCTTGGAGGGCTCTTCTTTTACATGTGATAATCTGCACCCAAACAAACTCCAGCTGGCAGAGGGGAAATGACTGTGTTTTATACTGAAGAACTCTGAAGGGCCACAGACCTTGCCAAGGTACTTCCGTTTCCCATGATCCGACACCTCTAATACCCCAGAGATAGTGTGCATCTCTGGTTTTTCCATACAACGGACACAGTTCCAGAACTCTCTGTATCTTTAGGCAAGTCTTCTGAAGGCTCAGAGGCCACTGTCCTGCCTGCCAACCTCCAGGTACCAGCCAACCCCCCAAGCAAAGGGCACCCTCACCCACCTGTGCATGTTCCCATTGGTGGTAAATGATTGGCCACACACAGTGCACTTGTAAGGCCTCTCGCCAGAGTGCACCAGCATGTGGCGATCAAGGGAGCTGGCCGAGCTCAGTGACTTCCCGCAGATGCTGCATGAGTGGTCGGCTCCTCCAGTGTCTGTGTTGTGCTGCAGAAAGCAATGATCACAGCGGTCACTTACAGAGTGCATCAAAAGCTCAGCTCTTAGGAAATGCAGATCCAGAGCTTTATTAAAAAACCAATGAACTTTCTTGGCTATGTGTTTCTCTTTCATTTTAAATATCTTCTTGAAGGGGTACAATGTATCAGGAAAACAGGCAAACAAATATTTTGTATGATCTTCCTCCATTCCCACATTGTTTTGAAAACTATTTCTACTGAAAGGCTCAGAAGAGCCTTCCCAGGTCTTTCTTTGAATCACATACAGATTCACTGACCACATATATTAACTCCTATGAGCCGAAGGACTCTCAACAGCGAAGGAAATATGTCCTCCCATTAAAAGAGTTGATGTCCCATCTTCAAATTTGATGACTCAGGCCTGCCGTCAGAGAAAGAGAACTGAAACCTGCACAGGGCGGTTTCGGCCTCTGAAAGACGGTAAAAAGGAACATTTCTATTCAAACCCCAGTCACTTTAGTGACCTGATGTTATTCAGTACTATGTCATGATTATACTAGGTCATCAATCCTTCACTGTTCTACACTCATCAACATTTTGTCATGAATTGGCCATAGCAGAAGAAGGAGGATAAATCTTATAATAAAGGAGAAAAGCAAAAAAAGACCCCAAGCTGAGTAGATTTCCTTCTGTGTGATGTACATTTACACTACGGAACAGGGTTGCAGCTATGATCTCATTATGCTGTAAGGGATTTGGTTCATACCGACAAGCAACATACAACGAAAGGTCCTTTAACTTGATGTTTGTTCAAATTTAAAAGGGGATTTTAGGCCGGGCGCTGTGGCTCACGCCTGTAATCCCAGCACTTTGGGAGGCCAAGGCAGGCAGATCACGAGGTCAGGAGTTTGAGACCAGCCTGGCCAATGTGGCGAAACGACATCTCTACTAAAAATTTTTAAAAATTGGCTGGGCGTGGTGGCGGGTGCCTGTAATCCCAGCTACTTGGGAAGCTAAGGCAGGAGAATCATTTGAACCCAGGAGGCAGAGGTTGCAGTGAGCCGAGATCATGCCACTGCACTCCAGCCTCGGTGACAGAGCAAGACTCTGTCTCACCAAAAAAAAAAAAAAAAGGTGATTCTATTTTATTTTATTTTATGTATTTATTTATTATGAGACAGAGTCCTGGTCTGTCACTCAGGCTGGAGTGCAGTGGCGCAATCTTGGGTCACTGCAACCTCTGCTCCCAGGTTTTCAAGTGATTCTCCTGCCTCAGCCTCCCAAGTAACTGGGATTACGGGTGTGTGCCACCATGCCCAGCTAATTTTTGCATTTTTGGTAGAGACAGGTTGGTCAGGTTGGTCTGGACCATGTTGGCCAGGCTGGTCTCAAACGCCTGACCTCAAGTGATCCGCCCATCTGGGCCTCCCAAAATGTTGTGATTACAAGAGTGGGCCACTGCACCTAACCAAAAGGGAATTCTGCATTGACCTAGGACTTTGTCACAGGAATATGCACATATAAAAGTCATTTCATAACCACCTCCCAAAATTATTTAAAATACTAAATTTAAATTAGGCACAGCTACAACTCATCCATTAAAATCCAATTACCTTGCCCTCTGTTTAGGAAGAATAATTTAAATCAAAAATAGGCTGGTCCGAAGGTCGTGAGTTACCTCAACTGACTGCCCACAGTGAGTGTTTAACTCCTTGTTCTACTCTTTCCCCTCTTCTCACTACTGCACTTGACTTAAAAAAAAAAAAAAGAACAGCGGGAGTCTACCTGGCGAATGTGCATGGTCAGCTGGTGCTGGGTAGTGCAAATCTTCTCACACAGGGGGCAGTTATAGGAAGACTTCTCCTCTTTCGTTTCCTAAAAAGAAAGATTAAAAGGGAAGATAAATTTCAAATCAGTCAATGAGTGCCTTTTCTTTCTGTAATAAGCACTTGTGTCTATGTAGCTGAGAGCATGGGCTCCAGAACCTGCCCAGGTATGAGCTTGTGCAAGTCACTGCTCTGTCTGCCTCAGTTTCCTCATTTGAAAGATGGGAAAAACAGTACCACACCATGCTGTGATGCAGGTTAAAGTAACACACACCAAACACTAGAAGAGTGCTGGGATCGTAGTAAGTACTCAATAAATACTGGCATTCTAATTACACAGACACCACTTCATCATCCGTGATGGTAAAAAATTAAGCACTGACTCACGGAAGAGCTAGAAAAGAAGAACATTTATCCCCAAGCCCAACCTGGGCTATCTTCCAACAGGTTTCAAGGTCTCCAAGAACACATGAGAGATAATAAGGTTCTCAACAGAAGAGCCCACCTTACCGAGAGGGAAGCCCTCAGTGCCTAGCTGTGCACCCAGTGGGCATGCTGTGATTCCTCTGCCCACTGCTAGCACCTGCTTAATGCTGCCCATAAATAATCAACAAAAACATCACACAGAAAATTGCTGTCCTCATCACGACAACTTTGATAGGAATGCCAACCCAAATTGAAGACTTCCACAGAAGGTGACAAAAGAACCAGTTCACTACTTGCTGAGGGCGCTCCTTTTATGTTCCCTCAGAATGCACAGGTCAAGCAGTATGTTTTGCCTTTTTAAGAAAAAGCCAATGTCGTTCACTAACCCTATGCTACAGATCCTCTTTCCAAATAATTCATGCAGAGTTCTAGGCTGTGTGCATCATTGCCTCCTCACCCTCACAGTCCCTAAGCACCACGGGTTCCTGTCTACATACCCAAAACTAACTGGACCTAGGCTTGGATGCCTCTCCCAGTAATTTGGAGTTGCGGTGCTCAAGAGATTTCTCAAGATCAGCAGAATCACCTGGGGGGCTTTTTCTATGCATTTAACCAGATTCTGGACATGCCACATCAGAGTCATTGGCAGACTGGGGTTGGGGGGAGTAGAAACCCCAGAAATCTGTTTGTCTCACAAGCTCCCCAGATGGTGGTGACATGTGCCCAGGTTTGAGGATGGCTAAGTTACTAAGTTGGGTGATTATGAGCACTTGAATCGAAAGTTCATGGAGAGGTAGAGCTGAACACAAGGAGGCTTGCAGCTGGGCAAGCTCCAGTCAGGAGAAAGCAGTGTGGAAGATGTCAGCGCTAACCCAATGGGATGGAGGGCACTGTCCCTAGGGCTGGATACTCTGTCTAGGCTCTGGGTCATTTCCTATCCTCGGGCATCTTTCAATAGACCTCTCTTTTTACTTGCATTCATTTGAATGAGTTTCTGCTCCTTGCAAATAACACCAATTATTGAGCACTTACCATGTGCTCAACTCTACACAGAACCATCAGGGTTTTTTCACAACCACTAATAGACAAGCATTATTACGGATCCCATTTTCTGAACGAGGAAACTGGGGTACACAGAGGCGAGTAACCTGCCTCAAGTCAGAGAACTATTAAGTGGTAGGCATAGCATTAAAACCCAGGTCAGCTGCTCCACAGTCCATGCCCTAAACCACTATGCTATATAAAAGTCTGACCAAAAGAACGATTAACCCCAAGGCACAGAAAGGAAACACTCTGGTGGTTGCTTATGAGAGATGATGAAAATAAAAGTGACCCTGAAGACTATAAAAACAAATGGCGCCATAAACCAGACAGGTGGAATGAAGGCATGATGATGTCTAACTCACAGCCACCTTCTCTCTCACTCCTCTTCAAAGACAAACAAGTCTCATTCTGAGCAATAGGAACTTTTTTTTTTTTTTTTAATGGAGTCTCACTCTGTTGCCCGGGGTGGAGTGCAGTGGCACGATTGTGGCTCACTGCAACCTCCGCCTTCCGGGTTCAAGCGATTCTCCTGCCTCAACCTCCCAAGTAGCTGGGACTACAGGTGTGTGCTACCATGCCCGGCTAATTTTTGTATTTTTAGTAGAGACAGGGTTTTGCCATGTTGGCCGGGCTGGTCTTGAACTCTCAACCTCAGGTGATCCACCTGCCTCGGTTTCCCCAAGTGCTGGGATTACAGGCATCAGCCACCGTGCCTGGCCAAAACTTTTTTCTAATCTATGGAATTGGGTCTGAGAATTAGGTATGCTCCACATTTTCTCACTCTCAGAAGGAATTAAGAATATGGATTCTACAAAACATGAACATCCTAGAAACAGTGGGAAAAAAATTCCCGTTCTTACTCATTTATCATACTTCTAGTTCTTTCTGAGGTATAATGGGGGGAGGGGGTGTCACACTTTCTCAGCCCAGTTCTACAACTGTAGTTGGAGTAGAGCTGGCCAAGGACTCCCATGGGGCAGGGGTGTGGGGAGAAACGAAAGCAACAGCAACAAAATAAGATTTAACAAGGAGGGATATCTCACAGCCAGGCCAAAAGTTGGGGATGATTTCCATCTCCGGGGTATTGTTGTCAAATTAGTAGATAGGCAATTTTACATATATACAATTTTTTAAGTCACCAATAGGATGTAAATACTTTTTTTTTAAAGGCCTCCAAGTGACCAGCCATGGGGAGACAAATGTTTTTTAAAAATCCTCTTGCATTCACTTACAATAGACAGCGGGCACACTGTGTGGCTGGTGGGGCTGACTTGTGTTGACTCTGGGGTGACTCATGAACTGACACCCCAACCTCTGAGGCTGGCAGTGCTATGCTGCCAGCCATCATACAGGTCCCCAAAATCCAAGTTACCTGGGAGGAGGTCTACAGACCTAGATGTAATCTTTTAAAACTAACCAGGTCAAGCATGGTGGCTCACACCTGTAATCCCAGCACTTTGGGAGGCTGAGGTGGGAGGATCGCTCGAGCCCAGGAGTTTGAGACCAGCCTGGGCAACATAGTGAAACCTTGTCTCTACAAAAAGTTTTTTTATAATTTAAAAAAATAAGCAAAGCCAGATATCACAGTAATTAAGGCAGCTTACACACATTAGCTGTATAGTTTGTGAAACTAGGAATCAACCATGCTCTGGTGAGAAATAGAGATTCTGTCTCTATTTAAAAAAAAAAAAAAAAAATAATAATAATAAAATGAACCTCCAAGAAAAGAAAGCACTGTGATACTGGAAGAGAGGCCCTCCTGGAGAATTTTGTTTTTGTTTTTTATAAGACATGGGGGTCTCATAATATTGCCCAGGCTGGCCTTGAACCCCTGGGCTCAAGCAATCTTCCCACCTCCGCCTCCCAAGTAGCAGGGATTAGAGACATGACACCACGCCCAGCACCCTAAGGGAGAATTTTGAATCCAGTTATTGCAGTCATGCTGGTGGAAGGAGCACACCTCCTGAGTTGAAAGATAAAATTAGCAGCTAATGTGATAACGAACCATTCCATAATGAAACAATCTGGCACCCATGTCAGCATCCGGCTGTGGCTAATCTCTCCTGGAACTCCTGGAAGCTCACATCGATGGGACTTTCCCTGGGCTCCCTCTCTCAGCCCTCCCTGTCTAGTCCACAGGTAAGGAGTCTGCTTCCCTCTTCCCCATACTCTCTCCCCACTGACTTTTGTCTTTTGGATTAAGAACTATATTTACCAGGCTACCTCTAGCCAGAACCTCCATTTCAAAAGCAAACTCAGGATACCAGATCCCTGGAGAAGAAGGGAGGGGGATGAAAGGCGGCCCTGCCCCACCTGCACAATTGCCTCCTCACACCTGAAGAGACAGCCTCCAGTTAGCATGCAAACATGGGGGGTGCTGTGGGCATCCTCCAGGGCCCTAACCACGGTCTCTGATCTGGAGGCTGGACTTGGGACAACTTGGAGCTATTTGAGGAAAAGCTCTTCCTATTACTTCACTTGTTCCTGGTAGAGCAGAAGGATGAGGACGACAACCTTGTCTGTCTTATTCTTCCCCAAATGCCTGGCACCTGGTACAGCAGCTAGCTGGATATAGGAACTGGGTACATATTGTCCAATGGGTTGATGGATGGAGAGATGGATAGATGGACAGTCACATGAGAGTGGAAATAAACCTTTTCTTCTCAGAGCTAGTGCTCCTTCTCGACTCAGGCCACAGTCATACAGGCTGAGTATTTTCTCAGGCACCCATAGGAAGAGAGGCACGAGGAGAAAAGGAAAAAAGAAGAGAGAAAGGAATCAATGTTCCAATGCTAAAACATCACTGACCTCTGCCAGGTCCCCATCCCGCAGCAAGGTGTGGAGAAACGCATCCTCCCCCACACCGCTGGCAGGGTTTGGGGCTGGTACAACTTTTCTTGTAGGGAAAGTTGTATCAGAAGCTTTAATTAAGGCTCTACTTCTAAGAATTTATAGAAAACCATCATATTAATACTCAGAGAATTCTGTATAAGGACAGCCACAGTAGGATTATTTATAAAAAAGAAAATGAGTTCACAAAAGCCCAGCAGGTTTGCTTTCTCATCCCTCTGGTTCCTAGACAAATGCAAGACCTCCTTCTCTCCAAGGATTTAGTATAGCCTCATTAAATCAGTTAAACCAAACTTAAACACGAGGAAGTCAGTTCATATTACATGGATCCAGAGATGAAATGAGAAGTATTCACTCTCTGCCTCCTTCCTCCACCTACCCTCTGTTCAACAATATGTTGCCAAGATAGCAACACCTTTTCAAGGAAATGTCCCATTTGTACATTGAAGATTCATTTTATTTCCCAGTAGAGAAGACATTAACTTTCTTTTTTTTTTTTTTTTTTTTGAGACGGAGTCTCACTGTGTCTCCCAGGCTGGAATGCAGTGGCGTGATCTCGGCTCACTGCAAGCTCCGCCTCCCGGGTTCACGCCATTCTCCCGCCTCAGCCTCCCAAGTAGCTGAGATTACAGGCGCCCGCCACCACGCCCGGCTAGTTTTTTTTTGTATTTTTAGTAGAGACGGGGTTTCACCATGTTAGCCAGGATAGTCTCGATCTCCTGACCTCGTGATCCACCCACCTGGGCCTCCCAAAGTGCTGGGATTACAGGCTTGAGCCACCGCGCCCGGCCGAAGACATTAACTTTCATAACAGCATTAACCCTTCTCAATTCCACCTATTTACTTTACCGTGTTCTCCTGATCTGATGCCCAGTGAAAATTCAAGATGACTAAACAGCATCTTAAGTGCAATTATCTGAAGCCAAATTCTGTGCTTTTTCTTTTCTTTTTTTTTTTTTTTTTTGAGACGGAGTCTCGCTCTGTCGCCCAGGCTGGAGTGCAGTGGCCGGATCTCAGCTCACTGCAAGTTCCGCCTCCCAGGTTCCCGCCATTCTCCTGCCTCAGCCTCCCGAGTAGCTGGGACTACAGGCGCCCGCCACCTCGCCCGGCTAGTTTTTTGTATTTCTTAATAGAGACGGGGTTTCACCGTGTTAGCCAGGATGGTCTCGATCTCCTGACCTCGTGATCCGCCCGTCTCGGCCTCCCAAAGTGCTGGGATTACAGGCTTGAGCCACCGCGCCCGGCCAATTCTGTGCTTTTTCAAGGATAGAAAGCTAAACAGCAGCCCCAGCACAGGCAGTACTTATTTGCTATCTAATCTGAAGACACTTAAAAATAGCCAGCTGTGTGAATGAGGAAACAAACCACATCACAGCAGAGAAATCAGTCACATTCCCTGCCATGGCCATCACGTGAAGAAAGCTTGAGTTAAAATCCAATGGTGGGGCCAAAAATAAGGGCACTTCCACCAACATCGACACCACAGCAAAGAAAACTTTCTCCACGAAAGGAAACTAACATAAGTCATGAAAATTTTGCTCTTGAAAAATGATTAAGGCCTCTGGGTATATCCGTTTTATTCCATATTCTTCCAAGGTTTTATCATAGGAAACTGGGAAACATCTCCCAATATTCTCATGGATTGAACCCACCAGAGGTCACCACCAGGTGTGAACACTTACCTGGTTCCTTCTGCCAATCCGATTTGGTCCTGGAGGCTTCGAGGGGGACTTGATGCCCTGGGGGCTCCCGCCATTCTCTGTGACCTTCCCTACACTCATGACCGCTGACATCATGGTGTTGATGGAAGACAGGTCTGAACCTTCCAAGCCAACGGGCGAACTTGACGTCATTGGGACAGGGGTTTAAGCTTCTAAGAAGCCTCTGCCATAAAACTGAAAATTGGAAATTGCTGATGTGATCATGGGGAAGTTTAGGCTTCTGTCATTGCCAGGGGGCACTGGCCATGGCTACTCTAATTGTAACTCACGTCAAAAACATCCAACACTGTCTTTCTCCAGTTAAAGGCCACATTCACTCCCAGAATGATGGAAGCTTTCATCTAAACCAAGTCTCGGCACACCAAGGACTAAGTAACCTTGCTTCCTTTCTGAGTGTGCACTACCAACAGGACTCAAACTCATGAGAGGCAGGTTTCTTTACCTTTCCTAATCTGGGTTAGGCAGAAGTGGGAAAGGCCAAGCTAACAATTACAAAGCCCAGAAAGCTACCACCCTGCCAGCACCCTCCTAAGAACCTAGACTCATTTACTACTACATAAATGTTCTAGACCTAAAACTAGTGATGAGAAACATCGGGTTTCATTAAACTCCACTGCTGCAATACAGTGATTTTGATGGGGAGCCTGAATTTTATAAGAGATTTGAGAAGCCAACACTATCAGAGTTACAAATTTCAAATTGACATATAAAAGCCTGTTTCTTAAAAAAATATATATAAAGCAGGTAACATACCCTAGAAAATGGAAAGAAGAACCCCCCTCCACCACACTGCTGATTACCTCCATTTTCTGACCCAATTGATAGACTATGAAACTTCCCCCTGCTGTAGCTATCATTCACATGGAGTAGAAAATGAGTCTGTGTTGACCTCTTTTCTTCTTCTCTTGGTAGTACTCGTTGACACTGGAAGGGAAGCAAAGGTCCAAAGTGAACATCTTTTCACTTAGTGAAGAAAAAACTGTTATCATTTATTTGCTATAATCTTAGACCACTATATTCACAACACTGCAAGGAGTACAAATGAGAGGCAACGTCTGCCTTTCTTTCTTCCAAAACCACATTCTGTAGCTGTTTCTCAACCTTATCTTAACCCCTACAGTACTGCCTGTTATGCACACTCCCAACAGCCAAAAGGACTCTGCAGTAAAATTTCACTTTCTGAAGCTCATATTTATACCCATACATCATATTTTCTTTCACACTGTGCCTCAGTCCTTTGCAAGAATGCTCAGGCTCCACTTGACCCATCTCATGCCTTCACCTAAAAGTAACCAAAGACACAACAGTTCAGGCATTCACTAAAGGCTGAGTTTAGACCCTCTCAGGACAGACCTAAAAGAAACCTGGCGACATGAAAAGAATGACCAAAGGGAAAACTATGGCCCATGGCCGTATCACAATTTACTTCTTCAAGCCATGTGTGTTCCTTGCAACTAGAACTATTATGGCTACAGGTCCAGTCAGTAGGTAGGAAGTCTACGCTTCCCTCATTTTATCTAGGAGGATATTCTTTAGCTGAAGCCCTACCATAAGGTATTAGGATATTAATATCCTATTACCTCACAATGTGTGCTAATAAATTATGTAAGTCCACAACAGCAGCTGAAGATCAAGCTCATCATCTCAGCTGTAAAGAGAATGTGTAGGAACAACTCAAGAAAGAATATGATTTCTCATGGGTTCCTCCTCCAACTTTAGGGGATATGACCCAGCATGTGAGAAATGGTACCACCCAGAGCAGTTATAAACGTGCGGTACCAGGCCTAAATTCTTACCAAACGGGCAAAAGGGAATCTTAGGGAAAGTATTTGTCTTGTAAAGAGACAAGATGTGCCTTCCTTGTTAACAGACATTTTGAAAATGTGAATCAAATGGTTTTCCAACTGGTAGGTAAAAGGACTAACTGCAGAAACATACAATTTGAGACTATGGATCCAGCCTCTTTGCCCCCATCTTTCTCCATAAAGAGAGGAAAGCTACAGCCAAAAAATATCTACACTCTCATCTTTCCATGGCCTTTCCCCATGCCAGCAGACCCCTTAAATTTATGAAGAATTGTGCTTCAGGCCGGACACAGTTGCTCACAACTGTAATCTCAGCACTTCGGGAGGCCAAGGTGGGAGGATCACTCGAGCCCAGGAGTTCGAGACCAGCCTAGGCAACACAGCAAGACCCTATCTCTACAGATGATTTTTAAAAATTTATAAAAAAAAAAAAAAAGAACTGTGCTTCAAACTTCCTGTTTTTAACTGTCTTTGAAGGTTTACTTTGGGCAATTTCTCTATAGGGAAAAAACATGTAGACACAAAGTGCACACGAGTGTGTACACATACTTTTTTCTTAATGGACTACTAAAAAGAGAGTCATCAGTTCCCTAGAGTTTTTGTAATCAATCACGTAATTACGTACTTGATTCATAAATGGATACCTTCAATACTGAATTCACCTCCTTCTTTTAAATACGTGTATCTCCCTCATAATTTTCTTTTTTTTTTTTTTTTGAGACGGAGTCTTGCTCTGTCCCCCAGGCTGGAGTGCAGTGGCGCGATCTCGGCTCACTGCAAGCTCCGCCTCCTGGGTTTACGCCATTCTCCTGCCTCAGCCTCCCGAGTAGCTGGGACTACAGGCGCCCGCCACCTCGCCCGGCTAGTTTTTTGTATTTTTAGTAGAGACGGGGTTTCACCGTGTTAACCAGGATGGTCTCGATCTCCTGACCTTGTGATCCACCCGCCTCGGCCTCCCAAAGTGCTGGGATTACAGGCTTGAGCCACCGCGCCCGGCCCCTCATAATTTTAATGTACAGAAAATTATAACATAACTAACTAGAAATCTATCTTTCCTGTAATTGTTACAAACTTTCCACCAATTTATACTATGAGTTTTGAAGATGATCTTGCTTTTGTCACATTACTACATTTAGAAAAGAGGGCTACTCCCAGCTACTTCAGAGGCTGAGGCGGAAGGATTGCTTGAGCCCAGGAGTTCAAGTCCAGCCTAGGCAAAACAGCAAGACCCCATCTCAAATTGTAAAAGCAAAAACAAACAAACAAACAACAAAATCTGTGTGTGTGTGTGTATGTGTGTGTGTCTGTGTAGAAAAAGAAAAGAAAAATGTGGTAGAGTTTGCTCAAGTCTGGGAACAGGTTAAACACCTTTAAGACTAAATGTAAAATTGTAAGTTATTAAAAAAAAATTCTAATTATATCATTGAATAAGGGAAGAAACTGGAGAGGAGGGAAATAATAAGTAAACTGACAAAAATATATTCACTAAACAGAGCCAAACTGCCAGTAAGAATTATTCTCAGTCATGTTATCAAAGATACATTCTTGCAAACTACCTAAGTGTCTTAAATACAGAAAACCTAGCAACAGTCAGTATAGTCAATCAATGTAAGGGCTGAAAATTGCAAAAGCTTATCCCACTTGAAAAGGAGAAGAGCCTTGTTGTTTCCCATTTTGTCTGGGCAGGAAAATATTTGCTAAATGTATTTCTTCCTTGGGGATAAAGTATAAAGTGTGACACTAACCACTGATGACACCGAGATCACTTACATTTACTTCCTTTTCCTATTTTAAGTAAATAGCAATTAAAAAATAGAGACTCATCTCTAATCTGAAAGTGTAATTAATAAAATGAAACTCCCAGCTACACTGTTTGAAAGAAAGAAAAGAGTCATTGGCCTCATCCCTGAGAATTTGTTCCAGAAGCAACCAACAACCAGCCCCTTGGGCTGTGACAAGATTGTACTTCAGTTTGGTCTTATGTCTTCTATTTGAGTTCTTCCTTCAGGACCACAGAGCAGGGCATAAGGGGAAGAAGATGGTGCACGGCACAATGGAGCTCATTGTTCTATGTTGGAAAAAACCCACCATAACATGTGGGCTCTTCTACATGATCATCTAACCAGAGCAAGCTGGCCAGTATTAGTTGGTCCTATCTACCCTATAACCACATCCTGGACAATTTTCGAACAATAGCCCAACTAAGCAACCTAAACCCTCTGATACTCAATCTCAGGGAATAAAAGATCATTTCTAACATTTTTATGGTCTATTCACGAAGCATTTTTTTCTTTCTGGATATTTACAATCCTAGACTTTTCATTCTTTCCTCTGTAACATTTCTTCTCTCTGACATCACCCCAGTATTAATAATAATATATGTTATTATTATAAAATAAGGCCAGGTGTGGTGGCTCACACCTGTAATCCCAGCACTTTGGAAGGCTGACGTGGGAGGATGGCTTGAGCCCAGGAATTTGAGACAAGCCTAGGAAACACAGCAAGACCCCATCTATACAAAATAAAAATCAGCCGGGGGCAGGCACAGTGGCTCACACCTGTAATCCCAGCACTTTGGGAGGCCAGGGCGGGCAGATCACCTAAGGTCAGGAGTTCGAGATCAGCCTGGCTAACATGGCAAAACCCCATCTCTACTAAAACTACAAAAATTAGCCAGGCGTAGTGGCACATGCCTGTAATCCCAGCTACTCAGGAGGCTGAGATAGGAGAATCGCTTGAAAACAGGAGGCAGAGGTTGCAGTGAGCTGAGATAGCCCCATTACACTCCAGCCTGGGTGACAGAGCAGGACTCCATCAAGAAAGACAAGAAAGACAAGAAAGACAGAAAGACAGAAAGACAGACAGACAGACAGAAAGAAAGAGAAAGAAAGACAGAAAGACAGACAGAAAGAAGAAAGAAGAGGGAAGGGAAGGGAAGGGGAGGGGAGGGGAGGAAGGGGGAGGAGGGAGGTGGGGGAAGAGAAGCCGGGTGTGGCAGCATGTGTCATATAGTCCCAGATACTTGGGAGGCCAAGTGGGAAGATCACAGGAGCCCAGGAGTTCAAAGCTGCAGTGAGCAATGATCACACCATTGCATTCCAGCCTGGGCGACAGAGTGAGACCCTGTCTCTTAAAAATAAGTATCACTGGTTATATTCTAATATAATCTCTTCCAACTGGAATCAGAAAGCACTGGGAAGCCAGATGAAGTTCCCAAGTCATAGATATGATCATTACCAAGCAGATGAACCTGGTGTTCCAGTTTTTAACACACATGGTCTGGATTTGGAGGGGAGAGAGGGAGAGAAAAGAAAAAAAAAAAAAAATGAGATGTCCAAAGTGTTGCTTCCTGAGACAAACCCTTGGCACCCTTTCTCATCCCACATTTCAGGCCCATCAGATCAAGAACTAACAAGTTATAGTTATAATTTCTTTCCTTTTTTTTTTTTTTGTGAGACAGTCTCACTCTATTGACCACATTGTAGTGCAGTGGCACTATCTCAGCTCACCGCAATCTCTGCCTCCCAGATTCAAGCGATTCTCATGCCTCAGTCTCCTGAGTAGCTGGGATTTCAGGCACACGCCACCACGCCTGGCTAATTTTTTGTATTTTTAATAGAGATGGGGTTTTGCCATGTTGGCCAGGCTGGTTTCAAATGCCTGGCCTCAAGTGATCTGCCCGCCTCAGCCTCCTAAAGTCCTGGAATTATAGGTGTCAACCACCGTGCCTGGCCTAGTTACAATTTCAACATGATTTTGCACCAAAGCCTCAGGAGGACCTGGAAAGGGGGACGACAATTAAAAGGGAAGTGGGGAGGGTAGGAGGGGAGAGCATGGGAAGACTCGACGTTCAGCATTATTGTGACTCACTGAGAGTCAAAACCACTTCACTAACCTGTTTTCTTTGTGTTATCAAGCTGCCCTCCTTACTGGGGGGCTGAACCTGGCTGGGCCCAAAGGTGGGCAGGGTCACACCTCAGAGCCACCACTCCTGGAGCACACAGTCGGAGCAACCTACAAAAACAAGAAAAGATGATGTTAAAAGAGGATTAAGACCAGAAATGGTCCTCTGCTCAACATCACCGGGAGTCACAAATTAGGACTAGAAAACATTTCCCATCCCTTGCCTGCGATTACAAGCCAGCTGCCAGGAGCCAGGCTGATTCCATCCAGAGTTGTCCCATCAACATCCAAGTAAGAGCTTGGAGCTGAGTGTGCCTTGAACAGACAAGGACACCCCTCTCCCCCAGTCACATTCCAGCAACGTCAAGGGCAGCATAATGTGAGAATGGCTCGGACCACTGGCTCCCCGGTGGAGGTGGAGCTTCGTGCATCCTAATGGCATGTTCACAGCAGATACCTACAGACTGCCAGTTTAACAAGAAGAGAAAAGCAAGGCAGCAATTAGTACTATCAGAAACAGAGAGGGAAAAAAAGACAGTCGAAGAAATTAAGAAATATACAACTAGCAATGGCTCATGCCTGTAATCCCAGCACTTTGGGAGGCCAAAACTGGGCAGATCATTTAGCTCAGGAGTTCGAGACCAGCCTGGGCAACATGGTGAAACCCTGTCTCTATAAAAAACACAAACATTGGCTGGGTGTGGTGGCAGTGCCTGTGGTCCCAGCTACTCTGGAGCTGAGGTGGGAGGATGGCTTCAGCCCAGGAGGCAGAGGTCGCAGTGAGCTGAGATTGCACCACTGCACTCCAGCCTGGGCAACAGAGCCAGACTTTGTCTCAAAAAATAAATAATAAGAAATATACAACTGAACAGTGCCTTAAAGTAGAGGAGAGATGATTCCATCCTCTTGCAGGTGTGAGAAGAAAGTGTTGCTAACACACGTCAAATAGGACCAAATGCAGACCTTCTCCTTCTGTAGGGAAGATGCAGAAACCGTCTCAAATTACACGTGCCCTTCAAAAGTTTGAGCAAGTCTGCTCTGGGGTGTCAAGGGCTTCAAAGCCCTGTGCTGGGAGAAAATTGGAATGCAGCATTTCCCAGAGCTACAGCATGTGGCCACATTCTCTGCTCTCAACACAGCCTCCCTCAGCTAAGGTGAAGAGCACAAAACTGGGAGAAAACTCAGAGGTAAAATAAACCCCACACGGACAACGCCGGGGAAGAAACAACTGCTTGGCATATTTTCTCACGTTTATTTCCCTTCTGGAGCTTCTAGAGACAAGCTGCCCATCTGTGCCACACAGCTGTCACCATGAACCTCAGTACTAACCCACAGGGGCGGACCCTGTCCCACAGAAAGGGAGAGACCCTCAAACTGAACATTATGCCCCCCACCCCACTGAAAAAATGCACATACTCTATACTCAACATTTTCATTCAGTACCAGGAGGGTCAGGGACCCTAGAAACCCACCCAGGGACAGCAGGGTAAGAATCCCTGTTTTGCGTGATATATGACCTGCCCTCTTGTAAACTATGAATCAAGTCCATTTTATTAAAAATACCCATGGAGTTTTCAGAAATGCACAAACATCCTTTCAGACTATCTTCACCCATCTAAGGTGAAATTAAATATTGCCTTTTTTTTTTTTAAAGCAAAGTTATTGTTCTTTTTTCATATTTTAATTAATGATAAATTTTATTAGGAACAAAGCCCGGACAGGAATAGCCCTTTGGTTTTTTTCTAGAAACTGCCAAGATCTTCAAATAAATAGCATGAGCCATAGTTTTACTCATAATTAATAAAAACACACTTCAAAATAAAAAGATATAACAAAAATTTAAAAAAAATAAATAGGCCAGGCGCGGTGGCTCACGTCTATAATCCCAGCACTTAGGGAGGCTGAGGCAGGTGGATCACCTGAGGTCAGGAGTTCATGACCAGCCTAGCCAACATGGCAAAACCCTATCTCTACTAAAAATACAAAAATTAGGTGAACATCATGGCGCACGCCTGCAATCCCAGCTACTTGGGAGACTGAGGCAGGAGAATCACTTGAACCCGGGAGGCGGAGGTTACAGTGAGCCGAGATTTCGCCTCTGCACTCCAGCCTGGACAACAGAGTGAGAATCCGTCTCAAAAAAACCACATAAACACAATAAACACACTTCAAAGTCAGAACAAGTGTCTGAAATTAAAACTTTCTAGCATATAGCTAAGACTTTCATTAAAATTTACACCTGCTACTTCCCCTTCATTCCATTTTATTTCCCTTCATTTTAAAAAGACATCTCAAAAAAAGGTCCACCGAGTAGCTTCCGGGAAGCCACAGGATAGCAAGGGGGAGAGGACGGTTTTAAACAAGGAGGGCTAGGCTGAGAGTCTTGACCTTGAAACACCCATCCCCTTGCCCTTGGGTGTAAATGATTTGAATATTGAGAATGTCTTGCAATATAAAGCCAGAGTTCACTAGGCTGTTTGTTTTGGGTTCTATTAGGCCTGAGGGAGTTGCAGAGCTTGAAGAGTGGAAAAGTACAAAAGAGTTATTAGAAGAAACTTTGAGATACCCCTTAGCTCCACCAACAGTGCCTCAGGAAAAAAAAAAAAGTAAAAGAAAGACTAGTAGCGCCCTAACGATGACTCCCGTAGGTGAAATGTGACAGAAAGGCTGGATCTGGTTGTTGGTGGAGGCTGCTGAATTTCTGGATTTGCACTCCCACAAGATTTATGCAAAGCCAATGGAGGCAGGAGGACTAAGAGAGGGTGGAAGTCCCTCTGTGGGGGGAGGGAAAGGCCAGCCCCCAAGCCCCGGGGGAGATAAGGGACAATGCTATGTAAAGCCAGAAACAGAAGATTAAGGGGCAGGTCTCCAGGTCTAAGGAGATAGCAATGAAAAGATGAAAGATAAGGGCTGCATCCCAGCTTCTGAAAAACTGGAGGGTTTCTTTCCTTTTTTTTTTTTTTTTTTTTTTTGAGATGTAGTCTCACTCTGTCGCCAAGGCTGCAGTGCAGTGGCACAATCTGCAACCTCTGCCTCCCTGGTTCAGGCGATTCTTGTGCCTCAAGCCTCCCGGGTAGCTGGGATTACAGGCGTGTGTGCCACCACGCCCGGCTAACTTTAGTTTTTGCATTTTTAGTCGAGACTAAAATTGGGTTTTTAGGGTTTCGCCATGTTGCCCAGGCTGGTCTTGAACTCCTGGCCTCAAGTGATCCACCCATCTCAGCCTCCCAAAGTGCTGGGATTATAGGCAAGAACCTGAAGTGTTTCCCCCCCCCCCCCATGTTTTTGAGATAGTCTGATTCTGTCATCCAGGATGGAGTGCAGTGACATGATCTTGGCTCACTGCAACCTCCGCCTCCTGGGTTCAAGTGATTCTCATATCTCAGGCGTGCACCACCATGCCCAGCTAATTTTTGTATTTTTAATAGAGACAGGGTTTCGCCATGTTTGCCAGGGTGGTCTCAAACTCCTGACCTAAGGTGATCCAACCACCTTGGCTTCACAAAGTGTTGGGATTACAGGCATGAGCCACCACGCCTAGCCTCCTCAGGGTTCTTGAAGTGAAATCTAAACTCTGACCTAAGGCCCCCAGGAAATGTGGAATAAGTTTAGATGCCTAGGATGATGGTTGAGGCCCTGAAAAAAAATGTACCCACAGATGACAGAACAGTGGGTTTTACAACACTTGACCAGGAGGGGCGCAGTGCAGAGCCTCCACAATGCCCACAAATACTTAGGATGCATGCTGTGTAAGAGCCTAGTTAACCAGTTCAGGCCAGCCCAGGACAGGCTAAAAGTTTGAGTTAACAGTTCAGACACTAAAATGGTCTGAGCCAGGAGGGAGCTTGACAAATAGCAAAGGCATCTCTTGAAGGACGGGCCGAGTCTTGGCTAGGCTGGGGACAGAATCAAACCAGGCTAAATGTTCCACGAGGGCCATGCCTGTTCTGCCTGCAAAGCTCAGGGCAAAACAGTCCTTCTCACCACCTCACATGTGCTCTGAAGGCTGAGACAGCTGTGATGACGGCTTTGAGTTCCAGAAAGTTGATGTGTTTCTTGGCTTAGGGTCCAGGCTATGCCTTGGATAGGGCGGCAACCCACGAAAGTCACTCCCCCGCCACCGCCACCGCCAACCCGTGGCTGGCACAGGCTTTGGTAAGACAGGAGCCTTAGCGTGTCACACAGCGCCTCTCAGCATCTAAGCAGGCCCCTACACCATGGGGCACCGGGAGCTGCTTCAGCCAACTCCGATCTTCTCTTCCTGGGTGAGAAGGGGCTCCTAAGAGATTGGGAGGAGCTGGGCGTGGTGGCTCATGCCTATAATCCCAGCACTTTGGGACAGAGAGGCAAGAGAATCACTTGAGGTTAGGAGTTCAAGACCAGCCTGGGAAACACAAAACCCATCTCTGATAAAGAAAAAAAAAAAAAAGAGGTGGGCGGGGGATGTATCCCTTGGCACATTCAAGACAAAAGTGCAGAGGTGAAGGGGGGCAGCAAACTTGGGACCCAAGATATATGTCAGCCTCCTCTTTGGGTGTCTTCTGAGCTCCAGAACATTCTTTCACTCTCATCCTCTGAAGACTACAGCAAGCCAGGCACAGTGGCTCATGCCTCTAATCCCACCACTTTGGGAGGCCGAGTGGGAAGATCACTTAAGACCAGGAGTTTGAGACCAGCTTGGGCAATGAAGTGAAACCACATCTCTACCAGAAATTCAAATATTAGGCAGGTATAGTAGCACCCTCCTGCAGTCCCAGCTACTTGGGAGGCTGAGGCAGGAGGATTGCATGAGCCCAGGAGTTCGAAGCTGCACTGAGCTAGAATGATGCCACCGTACTCAAGCCTGGTCAACAGGGCAAGACTCTATCTCAAAAAACAACAACAACAACAACAAAAAGACTAATCATTAGGCTATTTAACCTGCCATTCAATGGTCTCCATGCTCTGGCCTCAGTCTACCTTCTGGCCCCGTTGCACACCAGTCCCCATGGTTACCCTCTCTGCTCAGTTCCTTGCCCCAGAATATCTGCCTGCACTCCTCTCCTGACCCCATCCCTCACGGCCATGTTCCACATGACTCCCACTGACCCATGGCTCTTGGTTCCAAATTCCAGGACACACTTACCTCTAATTCTGCCATCAAAATCATGGCTAACAATTTTTGAGCGCCACGTGCCACATGCATTGTCTCATTTAATCCTCGTAACAACAACCATGAGGATTGTTCCCACTGTACAGCCATAAAAACAAAGGCTGAGAAACACACACTCGTCTCCAAGATCCTAGAGCTGCTGCGTGGTAGAACAATGCAATAAATCCAGTGTCTGACCTCTGTTAAATTTCTTCTGGAAAAGTGTGTGACTCCTGGCCCATGGCTGGAGAGCACAGGTGCGCTCCCTTAGTCACATTCTCTGACTTCTAGTAATCTCGCTCTGCATCACTGCTGCCCTTCCAGATGCTCAGCACCTGGCTTTCCATTTCCGTCCCGGTCAAGGCAGGAAGGAGGAGTGCTCTCCTCCCCCTTCACCTCTGCCTTCCTCTCCCTGGCAGGAGGCAAAACTGGACTTCCACCTCAGTCTGAAAGGTTCGCTGCAGCGGGCAAGAGTTCGGAAACACTACGCTTGCTCTGCAAAGTGATGGGACACTTCACGTTCTATACCCTTGTGTTCTAGAAGCAGCCAAGCAAGGTAGGCTCTGCCTGAATCCTGAACAGTTCAGTCCTATCTGATGAGCTGACCTTGCAGAGAAGATCCACCAACATAATGCAGGGAGAAATTAACTACTACAGACCCTCCACCAAGCCCCAAGGGCAGAAGCATCCAGCCCTTTATTGGAAATGCAAATTCTCAGTCCCACCCCAGACCTACTGAGTCAGAAACCCTCTGGGGGCTGGTGCAGCAGTGTAAGTTTCTGAGTTAACAGCTCTCTAGAGGCTTCCATCCAGCCCTGAGAACCAGCTCATGAAGAAGCCCAGGATCTCCCTGAAAACCTTCCTTTAGTGAAGATTTGGGAGAAGCTGCTTGGCTTATCATACACCTCCAGAGCAAAAACCAAGGCCCTGGATCAGAGACAAAGATCCCCATTTCTAACTTTGGCTTTATCTACCACAACAAAAAATAATAATAAGTAAGGGATAGGGAGGAATGAATCTATGCAGGGCTTCCTCAGGAACAAAAACACATCAGAGGTAGGCTTCAGACAGGCAAGGCCAGCCTGCAGTGCATGGCTGGCAAAGCCACATGGGCCTGCCCTTCTCTCCAGCAAATAGCAGTTGCCAAGCCTGTGCTACTTCCCAAAAAGCTCCTTGGAGGGGGCTGTGGAATCACCTCCAAACCCGAGCCCTTCAGCCAGGATTCCTGGTGGCCCCGGGTACTCTCCCTCGCCTCTTTGCTGCTCCCAGGCAGTGAGGACTGAGCAACAGGGGGCAGGTGACGGGAGAACAGTTAGGGAGATGACTTCAAGGGGAGACACGCAGCCCTGAGGTTCCCTCTTACAGCCTTAGAAAATGCTCACTGTCTACTACAGTTTGTCTCTTAATGGGACCAGAGAGTGGAAGAAGAAAAATCAGAGGTCATTCTCACAGGCCAGGGTGTCTGCTCCTTACTCTGACTAGGTTTCAGATGCTCTGCTGGTCTTGACCTGGAGCATTTTATTAGAAATAACACAAGCTACTGATGCTCCTTTTCAAAAGCAATGTCGGTTGTTCTGAGGTAAAGGAAAACGTCAATATTTTGTAAAGTGTGGAGGAGGGAGCAGCTTAGTGCAGAGTAATAGGTTCCATGCAGGAAGCAGCTTCTCTTAAAAATCACTTGGACATTTAAATTACTACATTACATATAACTTCAGCAGGGAGGCACACGTTGACTGGGAAGACAGAGTCCCTGCCTACCAAACTTACCTATGTCAGTCAGATTGAGTATTTAAAACACGAACCATGGGAGAGCTGGGGAGATTCTCTGGACAATGCCAGATAAAACCATCCTGTGGTACCCCATTCTTCTTCCTGCACCTCTCTGCAAGGCTCTGTGCTTCTTTAAGGGAAGGAAATGGGGCACAGTCGCAATGATAAGCTTTCCTGCTAGTACATGAGGACTATGAAGAAGCTGACTCCACTTCTTGTAGCTCTTCTCCAGGGAGCAAGTCTTCCTGCCAGGACCTAACTACTGCCAGATTTGCAAGGCCAAGACACAGCTGCTAAATGGCAGCCATTTGTCACACAGCACCCTGCTCCCCTGGGAGGGGACACAGCAGCCCTCGGCGCTCAGCTGTGGGAAGAGTTGAGTCCCTGGCCCTTTCCCCAAAAAAGCCAGACTTTTCCTAAACATTGTTTTTCAGCCTGCCTGCCAGGACCTGGTATTTCATCACTTTCTTGCCTAACTTAGCAGAAACGTGTATCATCCTCTACTCTGGGTGGCCAAGGTGGGCTATGCTCTAATAAGGAAGCACCCATGCTGGACCACAGGGGTGGAGGGCCCACAGGGCACCCTCACCTACCCCTAGGGCAGGGCAGGGTCTCCTGGGCCAAGGTTAAAGATGACTCTGCAGGGGATTAAGTTGAGCAGCTCCCCTGCCCTGTCCCACCCTAAGATCTGCTCTCCTGGCTTATCAGGTACAAGAAAGGGTAGGGAGAGGCCTCCCTAACCCACCGTGGTTGAGGAATTTGAAAACAGAAAAGAATGTTGCTGTAAGTAACAGAAAACGGGACTCAACTCAGAGTATACTGGAAATCTAATGTGCATCCAATTTTATTTTTTCCAGACACCTCTTCCCTGATAACCTGGGGCACTGGTACTTGTGACACAAACTCCATGCTAGAAATATGCTAGGCACTTTACATATATTTAATCCTCCCCCAAATCTTGGAAGGTAATGATTAGGCTATTTGCTAGATATAGCACAGCTTTTAAAGGGCAGAGCCAGGAGTCTAGCCTGGGATTGTCTGACTCCAAAAATCTTGTACTTTCCACTGTACCACAAGAAGGGTCTTTGAAAAACCATCCAGAGAAGGGTCATTAGCAAGCTAGAGGACTGGGAAACCAAGTCAAGGGGAAAACTGGAAATGGCTAACAGAATGAAGACAAGAGCCAGCTACAAAAGCTACAGGACTGGTGTGTGGAAGACGGGCACACTCATTGCACGGGTCCACCATGGAAGGAATGAGGCACAAACAAGCAACTCTGGAGCGCCACAATTCTTTAAACCAGAGTTTTGAACTAAGCCCTCAGATGGATTGAGGCCAGATAAGGTAATGAGCTCGCTGTCCCCAGGAGTCTTCAAGCAGAGGGTAGGTAACCCTCTGCTTGAAGGTTAATAAAAAGCAAACAAAAAACCCCAGTCCAGCAATGGGTGGGAGACCAGGTTAGAAGACTCTTCTGACTTTCAGATTCCGCACTTCTAAGGGGACAATCTATTTTGCATAACACTTGTCCTCTCTGCATAATACCTTAAGATTCCAAAAGCATGCGCAAGAATAAATAATTACAACATAACTTAAAAAGTACATGACATGGGGAATCTTTTTTTTTTTTTTTTTTTTCAGACGGAGTCTCACTGTGTCACCCAGGCTGAAGTGCAGTGGCGTGATTTCGGCTCACTGCAACCTCTGCCTCCTGGGTTCAAGTGATTCTCCTGCCTCAGCGTCCTGAGTAGCTGGGATTACAGGCGTGCACCACCACACCTGGCTAATTTTGTATTTTTAGTAAAGGTGGGGTTTCACCGTGTTGGCCAGGCTGGTCTCAAACTCCTGAACTCAAGTGATCCTCCCGCCTCAGCCTCCCAAAGTGTTGCGAACACAGGTGTGAGCCACTGTGCTCAGCCTGACACGGGGAGTCTTAAATCTTGGCCTGGAAACTCAGCTTGCCATCAATGGAGCCACCAAACTCTGAGCCTCAGTTCTCCCGGCTGGAAAATGAAGCTGGTAACACTGCCCTCCTTACCTTACAATATAGATTCAAAGGAGTGCTTATTAAAATACTTAACAAACATTGTGATATCCTCCAGCGTGCGAGCTATTGATGCTACACTGTTTATCCTCCAACATTCCAGGCAGTCCCTGGCCTGATTCTCCCAACTCCTCAATTCACCCATCTGCTTCCCCTATTGGATTGCCAAAGCTTTGAAGGCAGGAGCTCAGCTTGACAGTCTTCTAAAAAAATTCCTGTCCCCGGCCGGGTGCGGTGGCTCACGCCTGTAATCCCAGCACTTTGGGAGGCCGAGGCAGATGGATTGCCTAAGGTCAGAAGTTCGAGACCAGCCTGGCCAACATCGTGAAACCCCATCTCTACTAAAAATACAAAAAATTAGCTGGGTGTGGTGGCAGGTACCTGTAATCCCAGCTACTCAGGAGGCTGAGGCAGAAGAATTGCTTGAACCCAGAGGCAGAGGTTGCAGTGAACCAAGATCGTGCCATTGCACTCCAGCCTAGGCAACAAGTGCGAAACTCCATCTCCAAAAAAAAAAAAAAAAAAAAAAAAGAATTCCTGTCCCAGCCCACAAGTTGGACAATTTAAAATAATTTGGCTTTTCCCAAATGCAATCCCCTGGACAATGAGAACAGCTGCTGACACAGTTGCCATGCTATATGGCCACCAGGAAATAAAAACCCCTCTGACTTCAGTTGCTGCTGAAACCAATCCTGGTCAGCTTCACGTCTGGTTAATTACGGAAGTACACACTACTGGCTCCCAGAAGGATGCAGCTCTTTCTTCCCTATATTCACCAAGCTTCTTCTCTTCCAACTAACTGCAGCACCTGAATACAGCATGGCTGACACCGTGACACTGTATGGTAGAAATGGGAGTGTTCTGGACACATCTCTGAAGTGAATCTAAGTATATTCAGTCACATTTCCAGCTTCTGGTTAAGAAGCTAGGGTAAAGTTCAGTAGCAGTTTGCATAGAGTTTTAGGCAATATCCTGCAACTCTTTCACAGGCCCTGAGGTCGCGGGACTGGCCTTTCTGACATGCTCGGGGAAAGAGTGCAGCAGCAACAGGATTCTCCACTTTGCCCCAGAGGACGAGCTGCAAGCTAAGCAATCCCAGGGCAGGTGGTTTACCTTAAATCTGGGCTTCGAATTCCCAGAATTCAGGATGACACTCCTTAGAAAACCAAAATGACTTGTGGAAGATGAAAGTGTTTGAAATGCTTCTCCCCTAACAGCTTAGCTTAGAGAAGGCAGTGGAAGGAGGAGATCACATCTTTCCTTGCCTATTGGAAAAGTGGTCAGCTGTGGTCAAAATTTCACAGTGCGTAATCAGACATTACAAACCGTCAGCTGGGAATGACTGTGTGCGGTGAAGTGACCATGCCCAGATCCCAGGAGCTGGATGGGCTGCCCTCTATGCTATATAACAGAAAACCTTCTATCCCCTCACCCCCAAATTCGTCTCTAAGAAAAGTATTTACTACTGTGCATATGAAGGAAAACAAATGCTCTGAGATACACGTGGTTGATAAGTGTTTATCACAAGCTAGCCAACCAAAAACACTGGCAAGCAAATGGTTTTCTTAAAGTAAACTGAGCAAACCAAAAATGACTAGCAGGCAGGATGGGCCTTTTCGGAAAGCCCATGTACAGCTGGGAGAGGAGGTGGCATGTTCCTGGACCAGCAGAAGCACCTTGGAAGGAGGGGGCCAGGGCCAGGGGCTGGCAGTGGGGGTGGGGAGTGGGGATTGATGCAGTCCTGGAGGAAGTGGGAGGCACACAGGCTCTCCAGGCAGTGATGAGCTCACAACAACTGCACTCCCTGGGGGGTCTAATTGCACAAAGGGCCACCCCCTCCATAGCCCAGCGGGACCTGAAACAAGCATCATGTCCCCGAAGCACACTTGTTCATTTGCTTTGGATTGAGCTCACACAGGGCACTGAACATGCCCAGGCTCTTAAGTGTGGGTTCACATTTACAAGCCCCACCCTGAGAAACAGATAACCCCCTTGCAAGCCCCCAAACTCCCCCCAAATGTTATGAAGAACAGGAAGGAAAACTGAAAAGGAAAGACAGACACCAGCAGACGGTCTCTTCCTTCAAACTCTTTCACACCTGGGCAATAATTGGGCCAACACCAGAAGTACTACTAAGAGGAGACGCACACACTTCAGAGAAGCATAGCTGCCCTGCCTGCTCATCTGCTCAGTCCAAGGACAGCTGGACACGTCCACCCAGTCCCCATGGGTCAGGCACACTTCAACAGGGAAAATCTCTGTAGCACTCAGATATGAAAATCCAAGCTGATGCCCATTTAACCTAAGCAGTATGTAATGGGAACATTCTCAATCAAAAGCCTACCTCTACCAATATTTTCATGACATGAAATTGTTTTGGCATACTTGTGAAACCAAGTCCTGCTTCTCAGAATTCTTCAACACGCTTGTGATCGTAAAAATGAGGCATGCCTTGCTCACCACCCTTAATTTACTTGAATGCACGTGACAAAGGCACCTTCATGCTGTTTAAAAAGAACATCCCTACTCTTTCCTTTTATCTTCCCTTAACAGTTTGCTATCCAGTGATAGGAGGGGCCTAGCCTCCAACAGTCCACACTTTTATCTCCTGCTGACCACAGGAAGGCAAGGGCTGGACTTCCTGCAGCTCGCCTAGAGGGGCTGTTTGAGTTGTTTAAAATACTTGCCTCCAGAGCCTCTTGGAACAATGCCCAAGCAACACCTACCCGGCATCCATTGCAGCTCCAACTCTAACAGCCTTCAAGTCCAACGGATAGCACTCCTTGTGCCTCTGTGTGGGAGAGGCCAATGCTTCCAAGAGAACTTACTTTCAGGGCTCACTTAGATATTTGCTTTCTGTCTGCAGCAAACACAAGAGCTATCTTCATCAAAGTCCAGAAACCCCAGTAGTTAGTTATAGTAGCTCAAGTTAAATGCAGTTTACACTACTATTCTTAAAATAATTCAGTAGCATTTAATAGTATCCTTTAACCACTGGAACTAAAAGCAGAACACCATGTCCTTGCACAAGCAAATGGCCTGAAATACACTGGACCCCTCAGCTGTGGAGCGAGGCCAGGCCGTCGTCTTTGACGTTCCTCCCAGCCCTAACTCTGCCTGAGATTTGACTCTGTGGGGATGTCTAGGTGTTTTTAGGTTCAGACTCAAAAGCACTTCCATACCTGTCACTTAGAGCTTTGCTGTGAATATCCAGGACTCAGTATAGCAGCAAAATCCACTCTTTTGTGCATCAATCAAGAGGGTTGTGAGGCTGTGCGTGTCACTTATTGGATGGGATGCCCTGAGGGAATTCACACACCAGTGGATAGAATTCCTGACTCCCTGCCATCCAAGGGTAGGAGTTCCATTTTCTTGGCATCCCATCAGCATATGTGAGGTTAATGTATTCAGAAAATGATGAAATCAGACATTTACCACAGTCGCCCTGGAGTTCCTTTCTGGGATACAAAAGATCTTCCTGAAATCAATTAAGAAAAGGAGAAATTTCCTTGCCCAAATACCTACCATTGAACCCCTAACAGTCACACAGGTAAGAGAGCCGGGTTGGGAGAAGGAGATGGGCAATGGGGAGTGGTGACAGTAGGTAGGGAAGGCCAGGGAGAAAAGGGTGGGAGGTGAGGAACAGAAGCCAGCTTACAGAATGAGTCCACAATCTGAATTTCTGTGCCAACTCTCCAGAACGGGGCCAGTATTTTTTAGGATCTTTTTTTTTATGAGTCTAGATAATAGATGAGTCAGACAGGGCATGTGCAGCGACCAGAGGAACTGTGCTGTCCCCACACAGAACTTAGAACGGTGCCTCTATGTGGCCCCTCTCCTATAGTCACAGGACCCAGCCCCGACAGCGGCCCATGGGAGAACAGGAGCCAGCTGACTGGCTCAACCCCACTGGCCAAACGGCAAGTACTCTTCGGCATCCTCAATTTCCTCCCAGCCATGAAGTCAGGAACAACCTGTACAGACAAAGAAAATAGAAAACTTGCGAAACAATGGCATCTACCATGCTCACTGGATATGCCTGAGGAAACTTTTTCAAAGTCCTTGAAGATGCTTCATTATAATTCTGCAAAGAAAATGCAGTCAACTATACCCAGGCACACACATGCTCACACAAACCCAATTTCATGCTCTGCCAGCCCCACAACTAAAATGCTGAAGTGCCGGGCGCGGTGGCTCACGCCTGTAATCCCAGCACTTTGGGAGGCCGAGGTGGACGGATCACAAGGTCAGGAGATAGAGACCATCCTGGCTCACACAGTGAAACCCCATCTCTACTAAAAAAATGCAAAAAATTAGCTGGGCGTGGTGGCGGGCACCTGTAGTCCCAGCTACTCGGAAGGCTGAGGCAGGAGAATGGTGTGAACCCGGGAGGCGGAGCTTGCAGTGAGCCGAGATCGCGCCACTGCACTCCAGCCTGGGTGACAGAGCGGGACTCCATCTCAAATAAAACAAAACAAAACAAAACAAAACACTGAAGTCAACAGCCTCAGTCACCAAACCAATTTAGAATGGGAACTAACACATTTCCACAAAGTATTTCAGAGGCCAATGACATCCTGGAGTGTTCCCAATCTGGAAACAGAATTTTTCTAAGGGGGAAAAAAAGGCTTAACAGATTATACAAATGGCTACCGGGCCACAGTAAAAATGTGAGAAAAAACTCACTGTCTCTTTATTCTGTGTAGTTAAACTTTAATGCTCTGCTCTCATCAAGGGAAGAATAGTCCTTTCAAGGCTTCCCCCAAAAGATACTGCTAATTATGGTGATGGCTTCTCTTACCCTACTAGTCAAAATTCACTTTTAATGGATGAGACAGATATGCAAATGTAGTGGTAGATACCTGTAGTCCCAGCTACTTGGGAAGCTGAGGTGGGAGGATCAGCTGAGGTGGGAGGATCACCTGAGCCCAGGGAGGTTGAGGCTACAGTGAGCCTTGATCGTGACACTGCACTCTAGCTTAGGCAACAGAGTGAGACCCTCTCCCAAAAAATAAGAAATAAAATGAAATAAAGGGGAGCAGTCTACTCAGTTTCCCGCAGCTGGAGTTGTAGGCCCATCCTTGCTGCTTTCAGAGTGTAGCCAATCCATAGGCAGAGAAAAGTGGGCATTCTCAGCATGTTGTTAAAATTAGTGGCATAAAATATTCTATACTGTTTGTATACCCTACACATAGGGCAAGGTTTGGGATCTGTGTGAAAACCTGGGATATGACGACAATCATCCTCAGACATCCAAGGCTAGTAACATTCCAGGTGTCAGAACTACCAAGAGCTGTAAGACAGAGAGCCCTGGCTACCTGTGTCAGAGGAGAAACAGAGAGAGAAATTTCAACTCCAGGGAACCTGGAGTATGAGTCAAACACTTCCAGAGCTGCAAGGGCTCACCACTGAGTGCGAGGCGAGGGCAGCAGAGCAAAAGCAAACCTGAGCTTGAAGAAGAAGATTCGCCTCCCAGCCACATGCAGAAGGCTGGAACACAGTGTGCAGAAAAGGCAGATGATTTGCTGAGTTTCTCACAATGCTGAATTCATTTTTTTTTTTTTTTTAGGGTAAACTGCCATCTTTTAAAATGAGATAAAGACAGTAGGTGATGGAGATCATTTTTTAATGCCCTTACTTAGCAAAATTTAAAAAATGGCAACCTTGTGTCTAACTGCAAAAGTTTTTTGTGTCCTGACCATGAAAACAAAACCCCTGGGAGCCATCAGAGTACACCAGTGTGTTATGAGAAAGTAGGGAGAGTGGAGTGGGGGAAATGGCAAAGATGCGGCTGGCAGAATGATGCTGGGCTCAAGGTTCCATCTAAGAGCCATGAACTCTATCCTGCTCTGGAAACCCACTGAAGGGCCCCACCTCACAATTTTTAAAGCCCAGGATGAAATAATCATATCTACAGCTTAAAAAGCTCTTGGTAGCAGATTTAAAAATGGACAATCACAGGCATATAACCCAGTTAGGAGGCACTGCAATACTCTTAAGGGACAGGGGCATTGAGGCTGGTGGGTGGAAGCAATGCTGCAGAAAAGGAACGAAAACAAGGCCAGGCAGGCGTCGAGAATGAAGGGCAGGAGTTAGGAAAACAGCTCCCAGGACAGGAGAGAGTAAAGAGCATGGATGGTTATCAAGTATGATTTAGAGGAGTTTTGTTTTAAAGAAAACCTACAAATAAATGTCTATAACCAAAATGCAGCAGATGGGGAAAAACAGCTCGTTTTGAGAGAGATAGGAAAGGAAGGCACGGGAGCTCCCAGGCACAGGAAGATGAAACACAGCAAAACGTAACACAAAACACAGGCAGCCATATCAATATACATGTTAACTATCAAATTGAACTCTATGAACAAAACTGACCATCATAAACTGCTGATTGGAGGGGAGCAGAGTGGGGAGGGCTGCTTAAAAAGACTACACAAAACTCCATCAAGTTTAAAACTTAAGGGAACAGACCGGGTGCGGTGGCTCACGCCTGTAATCCCATCACTTTGGGCGGCTGAGGCGGGTGGATCACGAGGTCAGGAGATCGAGACCATCCTGGTTAACACAGGTAAAACCCTGTCTCTACTAAAAATACAAAAAATTAGCCCAGCGTGTTGGCGGGCGCCTGTAGTCCCAACTACTAGGGAGGCTGAGGCAGGAGAATGACGTGAACCCAGGAGGTGGAGCTTGCAGTGAGCTGAGACTGTGCCACTGCACTCCAGCCTGGGCGACAGAGCAGGACTCCGTCTCAAAAAAAAAACAAAAACAAAAACGTAAAGAGAACAATAATATCCACCCCTGTGACTCTTTTTTTTTTTTTCTTTTGAGACGGAGTCTCGCTCTGTCGCCCAGGCTGGGGTGCAGTGGCCGGATCTCAGCTCACTGCAAGCTCCGCCTCCTGGGTTTACGCCATTCTCCTGCCTCAGCCTCCCGAGTAGCTGGGACTACAGGCGCCCGCCGCCTCGCCCGGCTAGTTTTTTGTATTTTTTAGTAGAGACGGGGTTCCACCGTATTAGCCAGGATGGTCTCGATCTCCTGACCTCGTGATCCGCCCGTCTCGGCCTCCCAAAGTGCTCGGATTACAGGCTTGAGCCACCGCGCTCGGCCCCCTGTGACTCTTTCAAAGTGGCTAATATAACTAAGGAATTGAACTTGAAGTGTACCTCTTTCTCTTTCGTGTCAAGTTTAACCATCCTAAGAACATCTGCAGTCTTTAATCTGTTTGCCTCCTGGGGTTTTTAAACCCTAAAGCAGAAATAAAGGTAATCTGGGATGGTTTTACCTGTAGGCATGGGAGGGGAGTTAGTGGATCTCAGAAGTAACTTACTTTGCCTAGTGCTGAGGAGAGTTTCAGTTCATAGAGAGAAATAATCCATGAAATCCACAATAGAGGGACATGTCCTACACAAGCTGATCTATCCCAGATGAGTCATCCCCACCCTGCCCCATCTACCCTAAACCTGCTTGAAACTGGTCCCACCTCAAACATAAAGGTCAATGTGAGCTGGACACTGTGCCTCACACCTGTAATCCCGGCACTTTGCAAGGCTGAGGCGAGAGGATTGTTTGGCCCAGGAGTTCGAGATCAGCCTGGGCAACATGGTGAAACCCTTTCTAGACAAAGAATACAAAAAGTTATCCAGGTGTGGGCTGGGTGTGGTGGCTTGCACCTGTAATCCCAGCACTTTGGGAGGCCGAAGCAGGCGGATCAGAAGGTCAGCAGATCGAGACCATCCTGGCCAACATAGTGAAACTCCATCTCTACTAAAATACAAAAATTAGCTGGGCATGGTGGCGTGTGCCTGTAATCCCAGCTACTCAGGAGGCTGAGGCAGGAGAATAGCTTGAAGCAGGGAGTCAGAGATTGCAGTGAGCCAAGATTGCGCCACAGCACTCTAGCTTGGGGACAGAGTAAGACTCCATCTCAAAAAAAAAAAAAAAAAAAAAGAAAAAAAAGAAGAAAAGAAAAAAAAGTTATCCAGGTGTGGTGGTGTGTGCCTGTAATCCCAGCTACTCAGGAAGCTGAACCAGGATTGTTTGAGCTCAGGAGGTCAAGGCTGCAGTGAGCGGTAATCGTGCCACTGCATTCCAGCCTGGGTGACAAAGTGAGACCCTGTCTCAAAAAAAAGTCAATGTGTGAAAACATGGGAAAATGCTTATAAAGTTAGGTAAAGTTTAAAAAGCAAGCTGGCACATTTAAGATTCTACGCTATATTTATGGAAAAGTCTAGAAAAGGCAATCTGAAACGATGTATGTATGTATCATGAGAATACAGTGCTTTTTCAAGTACAATTTGATGTCACTATTTAAAAAAAAAAAAAAAAAAAACTTAACATAATTTTTGAAAATATACCAGAAAGATCCAACTATTTGTGAGGCCAGGAGTTTGAGACCAGCTTGGGCAATACAGCAAGACCCCTGTGTCTAAAACATTTTTTTAATTTGCTGCTTGGTAGTGAGCTATAATTGTACCACTGTACTCAAGTAGCCTGGGTGGCAGAGGGAAACTCTGTCTCATTTAAAAAAAAAAAAAAAAAAGCAAGAAAGAAAATGATCAAATTTTAGTCCTTCTTAAGATATGGAATTGCTCCCTGTCCTTGCTCCTCCAATTTATGTATCTTTAGTCTGTAGCTCAGTGCCTGGCACACAGTAGGCATTGTTTCTCTCAATCTATAAATAGGTACTGAAAGCCTACTATGCGCCAGCTGAGCTGAACAGGTGACATGCTTAGGTTGATAAGCCTTGTTCTGTAGACAAGTGCAAGAGTCATACCCTTGAAACCACAAGTAAAATGTCGATAGTTTTCCACTTTAGGAAAATAGTCCATCAATTTGATCAGCCTTTCAAAAGAATCTATGATTTCCAGGAAAGGTCGGAACTACAGCAGTGGTCTGAGCCTCAGCAGATTTAATCCTACCTTTGGAGAGTTAAGGAGATTGGTAGGCTTTTTCCTTACTTACTATTGTCATCAGTTTCAGGCAGGCCACCAACAATAAGTAAAAACACTGGCAACGCCAAATCCTCTAACTTCCCTTTTCTTGTAAGGATGAGATGAGATAAACCATCTCATCAGTGTTTTGATATTTCACTCAAAACATTATTGACACAAGGCAATAACCCAATGAACATTCGTTAAACCAGTTCTTAAAACAATCCACCCAATGCTTGTAATAAACAGTTACAATTTTAAAACAGAACTCATCCTCTGGAAAGGAACGAGAGCAGAGACTTCCTTGTGAGCCCCGTCTACTGGGCTGCCTCTGTGTGTGTTTTTTCCTCTCTCCCCAGTTATTCCAGGAATGATGGTGTTGGGATTCGAGTTAGTTTCTGAATGGTGACTATTAGGTTAAAACTTTTCTCAGTGTGACTGTGAACACATCTAGGCCGTCAAAGATACCGGGGAGGTTTTCTGTAAAGAAGTCCTCCTGTGGGTGTAAATATGGCCCACAAACTATCAATTCCTAGGAACCTCAAAGGGGTCACAGAATAGAGGGTGGTCTTATGGAGAATGTTTGTTTTGCAATTAGTAAGAGGTACAGGTGCCTTAGTAAGCCTTTTAAATTTAAGCCAACAATCATTAAATTTGAGTCCCTCGATGCACTGAACAATTCTGCTTACTTAAATTGCAATGCGTAAATCGGCTATAAAAGGAGGGATTATATCAACTATAAAATTCAGAAGTCCAAACCAGGGGAGTGGGAAAAGTGACTGCGATTAAAAGCTGTTTGGAGGGTAGGGGTGGGCTGGCTCAGTCCTTGTTTTATCCTGTGTCCTTTGAAGATGAAAACTAATCAATTTTTTCCTGGCCTTTAAGCTATCAAGGTTTAAAAAAAAAAAAAAAAAAAAAAGTCTGAAAAAAATAAACAAATGGGACCCACAATCTACCTTCAAATGATTTGGGGGTGAAATACTCTACTTTAGGCCCTCAAATATTTCCTGATGATAAAAATGTATGTCAGTTACTTCAATTACTAACTCCTGATCCACTACTAGTTTGGGGTGGGGGGCTCCATAAGCTTACCAGTTGGTGAGAGGTAAAAGGAAGTTTGGGAAGGTAAGAGAATTAAGAGCTGTCTATACAGTTCTAATTTTAGGTCTAGAAAAAGCAAAAATTAGTGGACTGGGGTAGTGTAAGAGGAAGGGTATGGAGGTGGAGGCTGGAAGGAGCTGATACCCAGGAAGTACCACAAGAAGCCCAGGAGCCAGGTCCAGCTGAAGGGCAGGGCCATGATTACAGAGGGTGTGTGTGGAGTGGGCAAATTACAGGAGCTGGGAGAGTTGGGGTTGGGTCTGGGGCAACAGGGGGTATAGGCTGAGAAAGGTGATGTAAGAGTTTTAAGAAAACCTGTTTGAACACGGTATGGGACTGCAGGGGAGGGAGACCTGCCTAGAAACGGGAACAAAGGGAATAGGGAGGGAAAGTTAAACCTGAACAACTTTCAAAGGGGAGGCAGGTGGGGTAGACAATGCAAAGGGCAGAAAGGAAGACAGTCGCTCTGGCCACCGGCAAGGTGTCCTGGGGCACTCAATGGTGCTTGGGCACAAGTTTTAGATTGTTAGGGGGGTTAGGCTACATTCTTTTGTAGAGATTCTTGAATGTGAAGAAATGGAAAGGGATCCAGAAGGTCTTGGTCCTGTGGGATTCATACACTGAAGAACGCACATGGGACGAATCCCTCCACAGAGAAGCCAGGCATGAGCCAGCTGATGATATTCAGGGATAAGAGGGGTCGGACACCCCTGGTAGGGCACAGGCACAGCAACAGGGGCTGGCAAGGATGAGGTCCCCAGAAGGCAGGAATCCAGATAAATGTGAAGGCATTAGCGGCGAGTGGTAGAGCCCTCTTCTGGAGTCAGGAGGGATGAAAGAGCAAAGAGGAACAGTGGAGAGGGAGCACAAGAAAACTCGTATGTCGGATTTTTTTTTTTTTTTTTTTAAGAGACAGGGTCTTGCTTTGTCACTCAGGTTGGAGTATGGCTCAGTGCAGCCCTGACTTTCCAGGATCAAGCAACCCTCCAACCTCAGCTTCTCAAACACTGGGACCACAGGTGCGCACCACCACACCCTGCTAACTTTATTTTGTTTTGGAGACACAGAGTCTTACTATGTTGCCCAGGCTGGTCTTGAACTCCTGGGCTCGAGCGATCCACCCGCTTCAGCCTCTCAAAGTACTCAGATTACAGGCATGAACCACTGCGCCTGGCCCATGATCACGCAGTGTACATGTGCACACAGTAGGCACTCAATTTTTTTTTGAGATGGAGTCTTACTGTTGCCCAGGCTGGAGTGCAGCAGCACGATCTCGGGTCACTACAACCTCCGCCTCCCGGGTTCAAGCAATGCTTGTGCCTCAGCCTCCTAAGTGGCTGGGACTACAGACACGCCCCATCACACCTGGCTAAGTTTTTGTATCTTTGGTAGAGACAGGGTTTCACCATGTTGCCTAGGCTGGTCTCCAACTTCCTGAACTCAAGCCATCTGCCTGCCTCTGCCTCCCAAAGTGCTGGGATTTCCGACGTGAGCCACCGCGCCCAGCCAAATATTTTACTAATTAATTAGTAATCTCCAAAAAATGGGCAGTCAGGTTCTGTGCTATGAGTAAGAAGAAGAGAAAAGAAGAGCTGTCAGATTAAGGAGCAAAGGACCCCAGGGAGCTGGGGCAAGACAGCCCCGTGGCAGTCAGACAGACAAAGGCCTCCCCAACAGCCAGGGAAGATGAAGCTGAACAGAGGGGCAGCTCTTGGTCAGCTTTGGTATTTAAGACCATGTGATCTCAAGGTGCTCTTGAACAAGAATGGGTACACAGGAGCAGCCAAGTGGCACTCTGGAACCCTCTCCTCCTACTCAGGGTACATACAGCATCCTGTTTCCTACACTGGATGGCTGGCTAAGGAGAAGGAAGGAAAACTGACTGTCTTATTTCAAAGGGCTACAACTTATATTCCAGCTGTGACAGGCAAGCCTGTTACATTTCTTCCAACGGATGCCCAATTCACACACATAGCTGCTCTCCTCAAGAATAAACAAGTGGATTCTATATACAAATACCAAGGGCACCAGGTCTCCAAAAAGAGAAAAAATGTTTTACATATGCCCAACCCAAAATGGCTTTCACATTTCTTTTCAGGCTGAATTTTGCAGCTTCAACCCAGATGTGGCTCGGTGCACAAGGTGGCTGGAGAGCCACAAGGGACTGGCTGGTGCTCCCTCCTAAGAGGCAAAACGCCCCCCAAGGGCACAGTGTTCCCTGGCATTCCACGCAGGTTAAGTTGGTCTGAGCAAATCTGTGATTCAATTAGTGTGAGTTCAGTTGCTCTTTTTTAGGTCAGTTCTTTCTTTTGTTTAGATTTGACTCGAGATTTACTTCAATTATCTACACCTCTGCTGAAGTACCTAAGCAAATTAAACCATTTAAAGTGAAGGGAAAGGAAGTGGATGGAGCTTTAAAACAACTTATGCAAATAATTTCCTCCTTCTCCCACCTCTGTTCCCTTCAATTACTAAACTCCAAGACAAGCAACTGCTTCTCAAAGGAAAAGTCTAGACTCTTAAGTGTGAATGCGAAAAAACCCCATGGTTAAGCCCTGGCTTGCAGAAAACTAAAAATTTCAGCAAATCTGGAATGAAATGTTACTTTCTGAGTTATACAAAGCTTAGCAGCTGTTCCCAGCAAACATGAAACCCGAAAGGGGTGATGCTATCTTTATCTTCTACCTAGAGTTAAAGCCGGTACTGTCCAGGGCAGAGCTGCCAAGGAGCCGTCTCAGTTCTAGTCTGCTGAACACAAAAGACAAAGAAGCCAAGGGAATACATGGGCCAGCAAAGGACACCTAAACAACAACAAATAATAGACCCATCTGGAAAGAAAATGCAGTTAATAATTAAAAATTTTAAAAGGATGCAAGGAAACAAGCAGTTCTTAATGTCACTTGGAAAATCCTTTTCAATCAGTTCAAAATTCAAAAGATTAAATCACATCTAACTCTATCTGGATTTCCCAAGTGCAAGGGGAGGAAACTATTATATCAGGTTTCTTTGAAGGGAAAACACATTTTCTCTATTAAAACTTAAGTCCTGGCTGGGTGCTGTGGCTCACGCCTGTAATCCCAGCACTTTGGGAGGCCGAGGGAGGCGAATCACCTGAGGTCAGGAGTTCGAGACTAGCCAGGCCAACAGGGTAAAACGCTGTCTCTACCAAAAATACGAAAATTAGCTGGCCATGGTGGCACATGCCTGTAATCCTAGCCACTCGGGAGGCTGAGTAAGGCAGGAGAATCGCTTAAACCTGGGAGACGAAGGTTGCAGCGAGCCAAGATCACGCCACTGCACTCCAGTCTGGGCAACAGAGCAAGGCTCTGTTTCAAACAAACAAAATAAAACAAAACAAAACTGAAGTCCAGCTCATAAAGACTTCATAGAAACCTTCTTCAGACCACCTGATGGAATCAGGCCTCAGCTCAGATGAGCATCTCAGGGCAGGCAGATGGATGATGGAAAAAGACCAAAGAAGAATCAAAAGGGAGGGTGATGAGAACAGGGCCTTTCTTCTCATAAGCCTGAAAATTACACATAGGTTAACTGAAGAAAATATTCTTCTAGTGCGACTGAACTATCTCCCTCTGAGAAACCACTTCCCACTAGGCCCCTTCGTTCCGCCCCTAACAACCCCGTTCTATTTATTGTTCAGTTTTAAATGACTGGGCAGCTGCTGCCTAGCCAGGCCCCTCTAGTATTGGCCAACACTGTCACCAGCCCCCCACACACGTAAACCACCAACGAATGAAGCTCGTGGTAAGGGGGCTTAACTTGGAATGTGAACTGTCACCAGCACACCACACTTCCTGCAAACTCTGACAGACTGTCTCCATGCAAGAAAAAATGAAAAGACTACCTTAAGGCCTGGTGCGTTACCATCCAAAGATGAACAAGTGGAACTGCACAGCAGTTAAGGAGTAGGCTCTGGAGCCACATCGCAAAACCTGCCTCTACCACTTGCCAGCAGCAGTAAGTGGCCTGACCCTTAGACAGTTAGGGAACCTCTCAGTTCTGCAATTTCCTCATCTGTGAGGTGGAGACAATAATAATACTGAATTCATATGACTGTTGTGAGAAATAGCTTAGTCAAATCTATAAAGTGCTAAAACCTATCCGGGACACATACCACCGTCCCTCAGTGCTTTTTATTATCATATACATACTCACACCTGAGCACACATACTGTACGTTCACATTAGCAAGTGTCTATTAGTCCTTCACATCCCCAGTCATGAGTTCAACAGGTGCTACAAACATTGTACTCCCACTGGGCAGTCATTTTCAAACTTTAGTATGCACCTGGAGAGCTTACTATAACAGATTTCTGGGCCCCACCTCCACATTTTTGATTCAGCAGGGCTGGAGTGGGGCCTACAAATTTGTGTTTCTAACAAGTTCCCAGGTGATGCTAATGCTGCTTGTCTGGAGACCACACTTTGAGAACCAAAGTGTCATTATGTTCTAGGCTTCAGGCCTAAGCTTCATCTAGTTTATGTGCATAGAGAACCTTATGGAGATGAAACGGAAAAGGAGAATAAAGCAAAGATGCTCGCTGCTCAAAGAATATCCACGTATTCTTCCGTATTTCCTGGCAGCCCTGTACCTTTGGGGTCAGGCAGGTCATATGACTAGTCCTGGCCAATAAGCTGTGAGCACAAGTGCCAGCCATCACTTCCAGGCTGCAGCCTTTCAAAGTCGGTATGTAACCCACTAGCTCCTTCCTTGTGGTGGCAACCTGGAAGCATGTGTAATGAGAGTAGCTGTAAGACAAGAGCAGCCTGGATCCCTGGGTTACCACTTGCAAGGGAGCTATACTAGAGAGCTGCCAGCTCTGCAGAGGATTCTACACAAACAAGCAACGGCATTTTGTGGGTTGAGCCACTGGGATTTCAGGGTTTGTTTGATACTTCAACATAGCTTCACTTAGTCTGACTTCACTATAAAGAGGATGCACACATCATCCGTCTTAAGCCCAACCTATCAAACAGATCTGAGATGTTTTATAAAATCAGCCAGAATTTCTACCCTACTCTCATTCACTTCTATTCATCAAAACAGATGAATTGTTTTTAACCTATTTTGGGTCTGCTTCTCACTAACTAAAAAAAATATTTACTGCAACATGATTATGCACTAGTTGCTAATAATTTAGAAAGCTCAGTCTGCTAAAATGTATTAAAAATGTGAAAAGTAAATACACTGGAGGATTTGTGTGTGTGTGTGTGTGTGTGTATGTTTGTGTGTGTGTATACCACTACTGGAATCCCTTGGCTTTAATTCAGTAGGGAGGAGCAAGAGTAAAGGGTTTCAATTTTATTTATGTAATCATGTGTGGACTGATAACCTGTTTTGCCAAAATAGGAGAAAGTGATCTCTTTAAGAGCATCAGAATTTAGCCACAAAACTATATTTAAAAAAAAAAAAAATAGTTCTACTAACCTAAGAACATTTTGCAATTTAACGTGTAGGTAATGAGCTGTCAACAGTATACAACTTACCAGACAGTGGAATTAAATGTTAAAAAAGATTTTCCTCTCACAAAGATTAATATCTCCCTCTCTCTCTCTCTCTCTCACACACACACACACCCCCACACCCCCACCCCCACCCCAAAACACATTACAATCCAGAACACCTCAATTAACAACTTAAGACTACAAAATTCATGAAATACACAAAATTAAAAGAATTGAGGAGACGGAACTAAGAAGTATGTAAGAGAATCGCATAGGACCTTTCAGGTCCACAGAGCAAAGCAACACTTCTTCCGAGGGCTATCTTTTAGTGGGACTGACAACCAATCTCAAAGGTGGTGGAATTTCCTGCTAGAATTCTCCCCAGCACTTTCTACAGAGAGCAGTGGAACAACTCCTTTGTGTAGACACACTTTTGAAAAACTCACTTGCTAAGGAGCTCAGTGACGTCTGCTTCCCACTTAGCACTGGCAAAGCTAAGCACTGAGATGAAGGGACCCTGCTGCTCCTGGCCTTCTCAAGTTCATAGGCCCCTCGAGTGCCCCATTCTCTGGGTGTGTCACATTCCATCTCTTTAGGTACTTCCATGTGGCCAAAAAGGAAAGGAAAAAAAAGGTAAACACTCATGTGATGCATTTGGTCACATTTATAGCTCATCTGTAAAATCAAAGTTGAGAATAATAAAAAGGCCCCAATGCTAAAAGCTGAATTTCTTTCATATTTTTCATAGCTATTCAGCAACTGTTGGGTTTTTTGGTGAGGGGATTATTTTCTCCTTTTTTGGGTTTCAGGAGACATGAAAAAAAGTCAATCAACAATAATGAAAACCTGAAGATCTAACATTAGTGAAAGTCTGTTTTTCAAAATCACATAATATCGCACTTATAAGAAATTAGGGAGACCAAGAAAGTCGTCATGTACACCCTGAAACAGGATTATTTCTTTACTTTTCATAAGGAGCTAACGCTGGGGGAGATTCCCTTAGGATACTGGAAACAAGAGGAATAATGTGCAATTAGATACCAAGTGGACTTATACACATAACTAAAAAGCTCAGCATCACTTATTACTATCACTTTCCCATAAAGCCCCAGAACTCCCTATTATTTAGCAAAGTGATGTTCTAACACTCATAATGCATCCTCAAATCAATGTCCTTGTGTATGTACTTACGAGGGAAATATAATAAGAATATCCAACGTTTTGAAAACCAAAGCCATCTAAAAGTGATTTCACGTAGTTTCTGTGATTTCACTTGCTTGGTTTATTTCTCCCATAGTCCTGTTCATCACAAAAGACACTCAAACTATAAGTAAATTCCTGGGAGCTTATACATGGTATGCTTTATACAGCCAAAATGTCCAAAGAGATTTGTGGTTTCAGATTTTTACACATTGTCCCCGTGTCAGTAATTGATTTGTGAGAACTTAACAAGATGATCTCTGCCCCCAGCCTCAATCTGCAAGGCCACCTTCTCCCCGGCCCTGCAGGGAACTGCAGTCTGTGCTCCCCAGCGGGGCTGCTGCCCATTGGCCTCACTAATGTTACCTCCCCTTTAAGCTCTACCAACTTGCACCTAAATCTCAGCCCATTCAAGTGTCATGTGCCTGCAGTGTGCAACATCTATGCAGATGTTAAGGCCATGACCAAAACCAGTTCTTAGCTAAATGACTCCCAAGCCAGCACACCCCAACCACTTTGAAGTCCCTCTTCTGTGTGGACTCCACAGCACAGAGTTGCCAGGGCTGCTGCTCCTGGGGGCTGGTTTGCAGATCATATGACTGCTGAAATCCCTCAGATACAAGCAGGCATTGTCCACTTTTCCTTGAAATCTTGAAATCCTGGATAAGACTGGCAATCAAGTAACATTTCAATCCTCCAACAACCTTAAATCAATTGATCAAATTCTTCTCTTTGGGTCTCAGCTCCCCCCTTATAAATAATACAATGTCTAGTAAAAGCAATTTTAGTCAGTGTTTAAAGCAGACTGATTGCATTTACATTAAATAAAAGACAGGATTATGTAAAGGGGGCAAAGCTTTTAAAACAATGAACCACCCAACAAATTTCTGCAATATCTTTAAAGGGCTCTGGAAGCATCAGAGTATTAACTGAAAGCAGCTCCCTTCCTTCCCTCTCCATGTTCAGCCTCCAGCCGCACAGATGAGTTCTCTGCGCCTATGACTGATTCATGGAGGCTGATCTCCGGGCGGCCAGCAGCTATTCAAATCCACGCCTGGATGCTTCCTTCCCTGCACCTCCTGGCTCCACCAACCCAACCTCTCAACATTGTCCTTGAGGCTCCGCCTACCCAGTGGACGTTACAAGCACATCATCTCAAATGGAGTCACCATCGCAACAGGCTGCAGGTCACTTCTGCAGGTTTTCACAAGGCACCGAAGACAAGCTCTTCCACCCTCGGCCACATCTCTCCTGCAAGCCCACTCTGTGCTGTCCCCACCCCCAAAGAGTCAGCACGCAGACCTGCCACTTGCTTCTTGGGAAGTCCTGGTTTTTCTTACTTTTCCATCTGCCCTGAGCATCTAACAGTCAGACAACGAATTCCTATTTCTGGTATGCAATTCAAGAAACAGAAATTAGTTGCATTTCCCTTGCCTGACAGTGTGACCGATGTCTATACTACAAGAGAATACTTTCCACCTTCAGCATAGCAATCAGGAGGTATAGTTGCCATGGATTTGCACAAGACCAAATTTCAAAGCTAATTAAAATTTCAAAGAGAACAATTTATCTTATGGAGAAAAAACCCAAAACATACGAAAATGCTATTTGCATCAGAAACAGAAAAATGTATACCAACCTATGTTAACTATGCGTTACAACAAACCTAAGTGCACAGAAGACTTAAAGAAATTCAGTACTACTAAAAGCTGATATGACAGCGTTTCAAATGTATCTATCTGTGAGTCTGATTATTAAAACCTGGGTCCAGCAATGCTCCATACTTACGTATATAATATCAAACCACTTGAGAACCATTAGAAGGTATTAGCAACTCTGGGGAGTCTTCAACCCCGGGATTTCCATGAAAATGTCCATTAATACGTAACAAGGCCAAGGAGGAGTCTGGTATAGTACCATGGAGTGCTGAAGTGTTCTCTACCTATAAAATGGAACTACTGAGAAGAATAAAATTAGCAAATAACCTTTTTTAAAAAAAAAAAAAAAAAAAAAAAACCAGGCCAGGCGCAGTGGCCCATGCCTGTAATCCCAGCACCTTGGGAGGCAGAGGCAGGGTGGATCACCTGAGGTCAGGAGTTCGGGACCAGCCTGGCCAACATGGTGAAACCCTGTCTCTACTAAAAATACAAAAATTAGACAGGTTTGGTGGTGCACACCTGTAATCCCAGCTACATGGGAGGCTGAGGCAGGAGACTCACTTGAACCTGGGAGGCGCAAGGTTGCAGTAAGCCGAGATTGCGCCACTAGACTCCAGCCTGGGTGACAAGAGTGAAACTCCATCTCAACAAAAAACAAGAAACAAAAAAACAAACAAAAACCAAAACCTAATAATTTCTGCTGAGTAAATACCTTTTATTTTTCAAGTTAGGATTATTCCTCTTGGCCAAAAAGCCACGTGGACACTATTCCAGGTGACTTATTCAATTCTGGGCACAGACATGAATTGTGGAAGAAAATTAAGTAAAATGAAGACAAACTCATAAAAATAGAAAAAGTCACCTCTCAAGTCCATTCCAACTCTAAAATTCTACGGTTTTTACAGTATGTCTTAGTTGAGAGCACTCCTTCCTTCCAATTCACCATTTGATGGTTTAAATTTAACTTGAGACTTCCTTTAAGTTCAGGATTCCTTTTCTACAGAAACTATGTTTTCCATGATGTCTATGACTTCTCTGGTACCTAAGGATCTTCGGTATCATTTGCTTTTAAAAAATCCATGACATTTTATATATTCTTTTGGTGATAAATATGCACAATTCACATTAGGAATACAGACAAATGGCCAGGTGCAGTGGCTCACAACTGTAATTACAGCACTTTGGGAGGCCAAGGCGGGCAAATCACCTGAGGTCAGGAGTTTTAGACCAGCCTGACCAATATGGTGAAACCCTGACTCTACTAAAAATATAAAAATTGGCCAGGCACGGTGGCTCACGCCTGTAATCCCAGCACTTTGGGAGGCTGAGGCGGGTGGATCACGAGGTCAGGAGATCGAGACCATCCTGGCTAACATGGTGAAACACTGTCTCTACTAAAAAGACAAAAAATTAGCCGGGCATGGTGGCAGGTGCCTGTAGTGTCAGCTACTTGGGAGGCTGAGGCAGGAGAATGGCATGAACCCGGGAGGCAGAGCTTTCAGTGAACCGAGATCGCACTGCTGCACTCCAGCCTGGGCAACAGAGCAAAACTCTGCCTCAAAAAAACAAACAAACAAAATACAAAAATTAGCTGGGTGTGGTAGCACATGCCTGTAGTCCCAGTTACTCGGGAGGCTGAGACAGGAGAATTGTTTGAACCTGGGAGGCAGAGGTTGCAGTGAGCCGAGATCATGCCATTGCACTCCATCCTGGGCAACAGAGTAAGACTCTGTCTCAAGAAATAAAGGGAATACAGACAACCTGGTATGGTATTTGGACATCATCTGAATCTGTTAATGAGTAACTTTTTTCTACAAATCTGGGCAAAATAAATAATATTTCAGTATATGTCAGACTATACCGAAAGGTTTGTTCTAACACGTCATGTTAACTCATGAAGCAGCTGCACATCACTGAGGGGGAAGGAAAGTATTCAGAAACTAATTTTCCATAGAAAACTCCTGGGTGTAAATCATTCTAAAGTATCTTTCAAACTTCCCCGTCTCCTAAAGCATAGCATGGTGAATCAATGTATGATTAATTCAACCTTTTGTGGGGGTGACTCAGGATCATCACGATGAACAACTTATACGAGGCTGCCTCTGGAAACTAGTGACATACCCCCCTGCTACTTTACTTTTGCCACTATACCACATGGCTCTGTTGGCCATGCTTGTTTTTCTCGATTGAAAATTTTACTGAGATAATTGTGGATACACAGGCAGTTGTAAGAAATAACACAGAAGGGCCGGACGTGGTGGCTCAAGCCTGTAATCCCAGCACTTTGGGAGGCCGAGACGGGCGGATCACTAGGTCAGGAGATCGAGACCATCCTGGCTAACCCGGTGAAACCCCGTCTCTACTAAAAATATACAAAAAAAAAACTAGCCGGGCGAGGTGGCGGGCGCCTGTAGTCCCAGCTACTCGGGAGGCTGAGGCAGGAGAATGGCGTAAACCCCGGAGGCAGAGCTTGCAGTGAGCTGAGATCCGGCCACTGCACTCCAGCCTGGGCGACAGAGCGAGACTCCGTCTCAAAAAAAAAAAAAAAAAGAAAGAAATAACACAGAGGGCTCCTCTGTCCAGTCTGTGAAATTCCCCCAATGGGAATCCGCCATGCTGTCTGAATTCTTGTCTCATCCCCTGACATCTTTTCTGCTTGCTGTCAATGTGTCTCCTTCTGATGGCTTTTTTCCATCCCTCACATTGGCCTCAGAAGTGTTGACTGGAAAATGTGAGACAAGGTGGTCAGGGCTGTATCTACAGTAAGAATAAATAGTGCTAAAGTGCAGGCCTAAAGGATCAATGGGAATCAAGGTAGGAATGTTAGTACCAGGGCTTCCTAACACCTTTGTGGTTTTGAAAACTTTATTTTACATACCTCTCCTCAGACATATACCCTGCTGGCTCTCACTCACATGCACATCGGCTGAATATTCTGGATCGAAGAATGCCAACTAAGTGACCTCTACATAAGCAACATACTACTTTTGAGTCAGCTAGCTAATCAATTGCTATATCCACAATGGTAATAACTGCCACTCCAGCAGTGTCCAGTGTCTTACTGTGAATACTATCCACCAAGCCATTAATAGTTTGGAATCAATATACATAGCTTAAAAAACAAACTGTGTTTGGGTTTTTTTTCCTGAACTCACTGATGTTTCTAAGTTTTAACTTATCAATCACTGGTACTAGGGAACAATTCAATTACCTAAGTTGAAGGAATGAAGTTATAAGAAAGATACAATGAAGAGCATTATGAATGTGCTTTAGAGACTTCAGTAAATAAGAAAACTGTCACTTTGTTCTTCTACTGCATTAGGAACTTCTCAAACAAAGAAGCTTGATGGAGGCAGACAGAGAGGGGCTTATCAGCTTAGGACACGGCAAGGATGGTACAATTAACTGTCACACAGTCAGATATAATTCACTCTGATGAGGCCAGTGAAAGAAAACAAGGCAAAGAAAGGGCTCATCTTGTCCCTTTACATAATATCCAAATATCCCAGCACAGAAATCATCTTTTCCTCAAAGGTTATCTACACACGTGGCCTGAGAAGAAAGGCAGTAAGCCTTTGGGGAGTGGGGGAGAAGGAAGGAAAAGAAAACAGGAGGAGGAAAAAGGAAGACCTCTTATCTGAACCACAAATGCCTCATGCCGCGCACTCCAAGCTGAAATGCAGTATCGTAGGTATTCTAAGGGGAAAAGAAAAACTGCATTTCTTTCCTATTACTGATTCCTCTCTGCTTCACAGACCCAGCTCAGCCAAGTGGAAAACGGCTGCCATGAGTTCTGCAGAAGCTGCCTGTTTTGCCCTGGCAGTTTGAAGGTGAAGCAGACTTCAGAGGTGGACAGCTCACAGAAAATCCAGAGAGGACACAGAAAAGCACACCAGGGCACCTTCTCCACGAGCCACCCACAGTCCATGTTACAGGCTAGAGTTCACCCTCTCAAAGTTAGAAGGTGCTCCAAAAACAGCTGGAGACTGGAGACCATAAACTACAAAATCCATGTGATGTTAAGATACTAAGAAAAACACGGTTTCATTCTAAAACAGATATACACAGAGAATTGTTTCTTCTGCCATGACAATACACTTCCTTAGCTTTCACATTGCTAGACAAACTAGAATCAGAAACATCTTCCAAACAGTGTGAAGATGGAAGGAAAAAGAGCTCCTTTTCCTCTCCCTCCCCCACTTCCCCCCCCAAAAAAAGAAAGAAGAAAGCCACGACACACCAGAAATAGCCTACGTGAGTCTGCTTCTAACAGCCAAAGGATGTGTGCACTATGAGCGGCTCCCTTGCAATGTGTGTTATAGTGAGCTCAAGCATGACTATATATGGTATGTTTACGGAGTGAATGGACACAAACATGAAGCAGAACTTATATCAGACCCCAAATGGCTTTTAAAGAGCTCGGTTCCTCCACATTTATGGCCACAAGACGTCCCCTTAAGTCAGAGCTAACTGTGGATACTTCCAGCGGCAATGTCTCCTGACTTACTGGCACCGAGCTGCAGTGACTCCACCTCACCGCCCTCCCTGGCTGTCTGCGTGTGCACACACTTCCTTCTCCATCCCCACGTCGCCTCCTCCCCTCCGTCTCCTGCCTTCCCCTTCTCAGGCCATCTATCCCACAGTCCCACAGAGACATAAATGCACATTCAAGAATGCTGTTGCTGAATGGGGCCTATGTTACATGACAGAGGGCATGGCAAGCGGGCCATAGACTGCTCTAGAAACAGATGGCAAGGCTGAGGCCCACAGCCGCTGCCTGCTTCTCACACAGGCTCCACAAAGTGTTTTATTCACATCAATGCTCTGCCTAGAAGAAAAGCCAGACACTGAAGAGTGTGTGTGTGTGTGTGTGTGTGTGTGTGTGTGTGTTGGTGGGGTGAGTATAGTCTGAAGATGTATTAAAGTCCTGGGGTTGGCGGTGGTGGGGGTGGCGCGCAGAGCAGGAAGGAGAGGGATACAGAGAGGCGGCGTAGGGAAAGAGAGAGAGAGAGAGAGAGAGAGAGAGGAAAGCTTCATCACTGGCTTTAACAGTCTTGCCCAACCTGTTCTGCGGTATGTTCTGTTAACTCCTTTCTGGCAAATAGATGCAAACAGCAACCCCTTTCTTCCCTCTTCTTTTCCCCACAGGCATAGGGGCAGTTACAGGCAGAGAAAAGTCCCAAAGAAAAAGACGGGGCTCATTACTGACTGAAATAAACCCATAATTTTGTTCATCTAGTGTGACACCTCCACTATCAGCTACTGGGGCTGACATTTCACTGGAAACTACCAACCTCACAGGCTCTCTCCATCTCCCAACTCTCCTCCTGACCCTGTAAAATAGGTACATCGAGGTTGGGTCCTCTAAAATAGATACATCGAGATTAGGCTGAGCTAGGTGCAGTTTTCACGCACTTGAACAAAGCATTAGGTAAGAAGGAGGCATCAAGTTCTTTTCTTCTTTTTTGGTTGACATTAGGCATTTATAGGGTTAATAAGGGCAGCCTGAAGACCAGAAATTTACCTGCTTAGCAACAGAAGCATCAGCTAAGCTGTACTGGTGGTTTTGATACAGGAAAAGCAGTTTCTACCTGGTGAAAATTCCTGGCGATGTTTCAGTTGCCATTTTAAGCAACACACATTATTAACCACAGGTAGAAACCAGCAAGAAACTATGGGAAAAGGAGAAAAGTCCAAGGAGACTTTGCTCAATTGAAGGGACCACATATGTAAACCTGCTCTGAAAATTAGAACAGATCAGAGAAAACGGCTCTTGGAAGCACTACCACACAAGCAAGCTCGTTTTCCCTCTCACTCGTTGTTTATGGCTGCTTACTCTTCACATGGACCTTCAGGAGTCTTCAGGTAGTGGAAAGAGTGGGTGTCTTTTTTAATCATAAAAAGACAGATCTTCCCCTCTACACAGTGAGATGAAAAAGAAAGCATGACTCTCACAAAAGATTACACTTCCCCCCTTAACTATGTTCGTATGTCACAATTTTATCAAAAATGCAGATGTAACCCAGGGCCTTCATAACCTCTCTGAAGGACAACAAATAAACATATCTACTTCAAAATCCAACTATAGAAAGCTTCTTCATTTTCAACAAGTTACTGTTTCGTTTTTGGAAGCTCCAGGATACCAAGCACACAGAGTTGGTTGCTATAAGATGTTTACTGCTGCCTTAACAGAAATTTATCTCCTTGGCCGAAGCAAGGCCTAAAAGCAGTTACAACTGACAATTTGAACCAATTGTTGAATATGTAAAGCACAGCAGAAAAAGATTAAAATATACTTTATTAACTAAAATACAAATAAATAGAATTTGTTAAAAAAAAAAAAAAAAAGGAATAATGTCAATGTATAAGGAGACATTGAGACAACCAGAGAACACAACACCTACATAATTACACAGGGTCAAAGAATGTCTATGTGAGAAAAACAAAACAGAAGTGAAAATCCTAACATTAATGCTATCACCTTTGGATAAGACCCTGTTTCAAGAGCAGAAGAATAAGAAATTAAGCAATTACTTATAAATACTCTTCAATACCACATTGTAAAGTGTGGTTTTCACAGTTTCCCTTAAATTCTTTTTTAAAAGTTGAGTTTTACATTATAATATAGTTGACAAACTAAAATCGTATGCATATGGTGTACAGGTTAGGTTTTGATATATGTATATATTGTGAAATGGTTAAATCAAGCTAACATATCTATAACCTCATATACTTACTTTTTGTTATGAAAACATTTAAGATCTACCTTAAGTTCCAAACTGAAGACATTATTCGTGTGTAAAGCTCAAAAAGAAAAAATATAATGACTTAGAAAATAATGAAACTTTCTAACTTCAACCCAATTTAAAGGAAAATTTGCAAGTCACATGTTTGAGAATTTTTTAAAAAGTGTGCAAAATCAAGCCACAAAAACAATTCCCCCTTTAATGAAGTAAAATACTTGCACTTATTCAGGATCCCTAGACCAACAGTTTGAGCAAATTAAAACCTTATTTCTGAAACTTACATTTGAAAAAATGTAAGTTGGGTCAAAGAAATTCTAGTGTGGACAAAATGGTGGTATTTAAAGCAAAAATTTGGCCTATGCAAAAAAAGAAAAAAAAAAAGAAAAAGAAAAAAAGGCTGCAGTGATGCACACTGGTCGCCGGCAGAGTGGGCTGCGGAGGCCAGTTGTATCTAACAGTTGTGCTCAAAACAACAAATGGTGCATTCATAAACTGCAAAAGCAGAGGCTGTTCAGAGGCTGTAAAGTCTGCACCCGAATGATGAGCGGCCGACTTTGCTGTTGTTCCACAGTAAGGGAGTGAAAAAAAAAAAGGACTGAATTCAGTTAGAAGCACAGGCTGTCACTTCAGCTGTGGCAAAACGGTCTAGATAAAGAGGCCCCAAGCACCATTTACTCTCTTCTAACAGGAGCTGGGCCTAATGATAATTGAGTCAACACCTCTACATAAGATAATACTTACTGCATGAGCCAGTGTCAGGGGAAAGCCCATCTAGAAACCAGAACGTGCACCTCCCCACACCCTTCTTGGTTTAAGAAAATATTCAGCACCACAAAACCCATAGTCTCAGACCAAGGGAGTGAACGACTATAGCCTGATTACTTGTGACACTGCCTCTCCATACCCTTAACAAAAGAAACATCTGGTACCAGCTACTAGCATCCCTGAAAACTGTCAGAGCTCCAACTTCTTAAAAAATTAATGAGCCACATTTACACCTGCCGGTGCTGAAGGTCTATCAGGGCTAGCACAGGAACCACAATGCCTCACTTAATAGAAAACACTCAGGTTTGCAGCAGGCAAGCAAGCATCAGATGGGAGAATTTCCTTATGCATCATTTCCTAACCCTTTTAGCTGTATTTTCCCCAAAAATCCCAGTGGCTCAAATGTATTCATTTGTCTCAAGACAAGTTTCCAACACAAATATAAAAGTGACCTGTTTCTAAAGCAGTTTTGAAAGCTTTATTAGGGCTTTGTATTTGCATCGCCTGGGAAGCTTCCAATGGCCATGGCCCAGTCAATGGTTCATGCTCCACTAGAACCTCCTGGAGTGGGGTCCCCGCATGTGCAGAAGAGAAAAGCTATCCCCCCATGAAGAATGAAGAATCACAGTTAGGAGAAAAGCAACCACCAAAGGTGGTGAAGCAAAAGTGAGGTAAGTCTCAAAGTGGAGAGAAGTGGTGCCACGTCAAGTCACTGAACTCGTTCTAGGGTCCTAGAGTGCCTGGTGCTGGGGTCCTCCCTGCCCGGCCTTGGGGCAGAAGTCAGTGCCCTGGCTTGGTAAGCTGGCCCACGTGGTTCTGCCCATCACATGGCTGCAGAGGAGCCAGCTCATGAAACGGGCCTGCTGGGGGTCAAGCCTGACCCCACGAACTGTCTTAGACGAAGACAGGGCACACTCAGCAAGGCACCTGGCAGCAGGCAACCTTTAGCCACCCAGAACAGCCTGATGGTTACCAAACAGTGACCTACTGCCCTCACTGGTGATGTACTTCCAGTACAGAACATCGAGAAACTGCGTCCTGGAGGGAGACTTGACACTGAGGGCAGGCGGGAGAGATAAGGGCGTCCAGCTTTGCGGGGGACAGGCACCCGGTGGTGCCAAGGGCAGCGCAGCTGGGAAAGGCACGGGAGCCGGCTCTCGGAGGACGGTGTAAAAGTGGAAGCCACAGGAACTGACTGGGTTTTGTGTGGTCCTCCACCTCCATTCTCAGAAAATAGCCTTTTTTTTAAAGACTGAGTTTCACTCTTGTTGCCCAGGCTGGAGTGCAGTGGCGCGATCTTGGCTCACTGCAACCTCCACCTCCCGGGTTCGAGCGATTCTCCTGCCTCAGCCTCCTGAGGAGCTGGGATCACAGGCGCGCGCCACTACGCCCAGGTAATGTTTGTATTTTTTAAAGTAGAGATGGGATTTCACCATGTTGGCCAGGCTGGTCTCGAACTCCTGACCTCAGATAATCCGCCAGCCTCGGTCTCCCAAAGTGCTGGAATTATGGGCGTGAGCCTATGGGCGAGGGCCACCGTGCCCGGCCCTGAAAAACGGCTCCTTTTAGAAAGGAGAGGCAATTATCCAGCCCTCTGCGGAAAGAGCCAGAAAGGCCCTGCCTCCTGGCCCGGCCACGCGGCTGCCCGTTCTCCTGGGCTCTGTCCTACACACGCCCCGCTCCTTCCATGTCCACTTTGCCTCAGCAGTGTCTGCACCCCTCCTCCTCGTCAAAAAAGGCTTTAAGGAGCATTTTCTAGATACGCGGTTTTTCTTTTAAACAAAAGTTTTTGGAGCTACCCATCATGAAATACCCTGCTACATGTTTTTATTCTGAAATAGCCATCAGGGAAGCCAAATGTTTCAATGGGGACTTATTTGGGCAAATAATTACATAATGCGAGTAGGCATGCTCATGTCTATGCAAATCTTGTGAAAATTTAAAAGTGGTCACAGGCTAAATGCCCTCTGGCCAAAAAAGGAGGGTGGGGGGGGGCATGGATTCGCTCCAAGCACACTCATCTTCTAATCTTTCCCTGACAGGAATTTATTATTATTTTTAAGGAGCTGAGTTGCTAAAGGCATCTGAAGAGCTCTGGTTGTTCATTAGGTTGTGTTCCCAGCGGCCGTGCCCTTCGCGGCTGAGGAAAGAGCGGCAAGGTCCGCTGGAAGACGCGGCTCTCCTCACAGGGGAACGACAGCGCGAACGAACACCGAGCCCCGCCCCGCCCGGCCCCCGCCAGCCAATCGGCGCCCGCCGCCCTGACTGATGGCCTCGCTACCCGCTCACCGGACACCCACCGCGGGAGCCCTGGGGGCGGCCCGAGGGGGCCCCCGCGGCAGTGGAGCCCTGACGCAGGCCAGCCCCGGCAGTCGGCTGCCCGCTCGCCGCCTCCCGCACTCGCCTGCCGCACTCGGACGAGGAGGGCACAGACAGACCCTCGAGGCCCCGGGAGGGCAGCCGGGCGCCTTCGGCTGTGCGAACACAACTCTACTCAGACCGTGTTCCCGAGGCACAATGGCTGCCCGCCTCTGAGGGAAGGCACCCGCTGTCTTCCCCTCGTCCCTCCCCAGAAACAGAACAGGGTGAAAAGACCGTCCGGGGCGGGGCACGGGTCACCCACGCTGGCGCTCGAGGGCCGGCGCGCGCCAGCCACCACACGAAGCCTGGCGCGTGCAAGCCCACCTGCGAGCAGGACCGAGTCCACTTTCAAGTTTAGGGACACCACCCTAAGGAACAACTCTTGTTCTAGCTCCGCAACTTTCCACTTCAGCCTTAGTCAAGGGGCAGAGCCCGAATCCGCTGTCCAGCTAAGGAGTAAAAGGAGGGCCCAGCGGCCTCAACACCTATTGGATCGGAGGAGCAGGAGGAAAATAATTTTTGTCAGTAATTTCTTACATGTTCGTGTCCTTTTCTCTAAAAATAAGCACAAATCACATTCTTGTTTTCGAAAATGACAGGCAAAAGATGGGGAACATTACATGATATCCAAAACATGTTTATTCTATGTCTGTGTTTCAGATTTCATCTTAGCATTTGGTTTACGAGTTACTGTGCTAACTCCAGAAACGAAATAGATTATCAGAAGGCAATCCTGAAAAATATTTGAGAAAGGGAAAAAAGGATATCCCTATAAAATTCAAGAGTCTTCAGAATCACCGTGATAAGTGTTACATGACGTCTTTGATGGGGCCTCGAGAATCTTTCATCCTAGAAGGCAGCCCTGAATAAAACTTTGTTTAATTGAAAGAAAAAAACCACGTTTTAAAGTCACTTGCCTTGCCACTCACAGCATCAGAACAAATGTTTTAGCTTCAGTACATACAAAAGCTGGCAAAGAAGCCATGTGGCAGGCCCACATAAAGAGACTTAAAGTGTGAAGCCTGATGTTCTTTCCCCTAAATTCTCAATAATTAAAAAAAATTCAACATCCATGTGACCTTGGACTCTCTCATTTTCATCTGTCTCTTGCAGTACACTCTCTTTGCTAACCATTCAGCACACTGCAAGCTCTGATAAAAGTAGTTAATGTTTACTGAAACCTGCGCATGAACTGTACTAAACCTGATAGGAATGAAAAAGGCAAAGTTCTGTTAACAGCATCTATGTACAATAAAAAAGGTGGGTGGGGGAATGGACCAAGAAGGAATTTTTTTTCTAGTCTGAATCTAAAAGTTCTGATAAAATATAAATTTCCAAAGTCTAATGAATTGAGTCAATATATACTACCAATTAGAAGATACTTTTAATCTATTTTATCTTTTTGGAAAATTCTGAACACAAATATGCCTAAATGGTTTTACAGATTTTGTTTTTACAGAACTTAAATCTGTTTATATTTCATGTTCTCTCATACTTTTTTTGAAGGCCCAACTACCTGACCAATAACCATTTCAGTTATATTGTCAAATATTTATTCTTCTAAATAGCTACTACACATAGGTTATAGCTGAAGAACTATTTCATGCAAAAATATATTTAACATTTCAACAGTTATCATCTAAAATATTTTTTCTCCCCTTAACTCCAAATGTAAACAGTTAACTTCAGTCAAATCAGATCTTTAAATTTTAACATTTCTTACCATTACATTCACTCAAAGTATATTGAGTTAAATATCAGAACCTACTGATATTTTTAACTTACTGTCTTTTCCTCTAATTTCTACACTATCCCTTTTTCTCCAATTACCTCAGTTAAAATAAAATTTCAACTTACAAACATATACATACACACACTGTACCCAGAACAGGATGCTCTCAGGTGTTTAAAGCCAACTTTCTCTCTCCCCCATCCCCCCTCCCACCTTTGCTTAAAGGGCAGCAATAGAACCAGTCACCTTGGAAACAAACATCACTCAGTGTTTGCAGAACAAACAATGGTACCTTTTCAGCCAGTACCAGGCAGGCAGGGCAAGGGGCAGCCAAGCAATTCTGGGCCTTACAGGAGTGTTAACATATTGTATTCATTCAGTGCACGAAAAAGTAGTTCAGTACTAAAAGTGAAATGCTCTCAAATGTGTGAACCTTTGGCTAGAAACATACACAAAAGTGAGTAAGGTTTAAAGTCAAATAAGGCTACCCACTAATCAGAAAAAAAATCTTTTCATTATTTTTGTAATTGTTTTACATAACTCATAAGGTAAACTATACTCTTGTTAAAGAGGATTACCTTCTCCAGCAACTAGGAACAAGCTGCTTTTAAAAACAAAACAAACAAAAAGTGTCATCTAATTGCTCCCATGAAACAATCATAGTCATGTCACTTTTGTCCCAATATGCTAGCTTATAGTGATTTTTAAATGTGTATACTGCTGGGTGCGCCTTAACCCATTTGTGAATTTCTGGTATTAATAAAGAAATATGAGTGTGAGCTAGAAACTGTCAATTTTTAGAGCACTTTTTAAAACAGGGCCAAACAGATACATAAATCTATAAGAGCCTTGGATAACAACCACCATTTTGACCTTGGATAACAACAATTACTAAACTTTCATTTTCTGAAGACTTACAAAACCTAATCATCTGGGGTAGCTCAAGTTTTAGGGGAGATTCTTTTGTAACTGTTTTTAAAAAGCTCAAATGGATAGTTAATTTAAAAAATATCCAAGTGTCCTTCAGATCCTTCAGAATGAACTTTAAAACGTTCAACGTAAGTAACAGTTTCCTCCCTATTCTGGGTGTGTGCCGAAGTTTTCCTTCCCACCAATTAAGAGAGAAGGCTGGGCCTAACTGAATTATTTGGACAGGAGTTTGATGTCAGTTAAATACCACAGTAACTGGCATTTTCTATCACCTCCAGACTAAAGGACAAATGCCTAATTAACATGGACCAACATGCAGCTTAAACTGGAAAAGTGCCTGTCCTTTTTCTTTCTTTTCTTTTTTTCTGAAAGATTTAGGTCTTTAACATCCTTGAGTTAAAGTGCACAAAGGGTGTCTAATGCCATCTGACTGAGGTGTAAAAGTCTAATTAACTAATGCTTTTTGCAGCGATAGTAAATCAGTTAACATTATTAATCTTTCTGACTGGGCATAAGTGAGTGAGGAGGGCTATTGAAAAGGAGCTAAACAGTTAGACTGGGTACCCTTGAAAAAGAAAAGGAACTCTGAAAGTGATGACTGATGATACTGAAAATAACTGAGAAATACTTAAAATCCAACCGCTCGCCGGGCCTAGCACCAGGCAAGAGACTCTGAAAGCTGAGGCTGCAACTCCAGGGCAGGGAGAGGAAGAGGAGGAGCTAGGCGGCGGTGAAATGACTCTCATCTCCCATCCTTCCCTCCCAGCATCACCGAGAGAGACGCGACTCTCACGTGCTGGAGGCTTCCCTGCCTTAAATTAATGCGGTACCTTTCCAACTAATGTTTTTGGTAGACCAAACAAAACTTTGGAGTAGTCTGAGCGAATGACTCCAACAGTGGAGCCAGTTAGGCTAGTTTCAATTCATCAACAACTATCTTAGCGTTTGGCTTCTTAGTTTTATCTGCCTATGTGTTTGGCATCCAAAAATGCACATGCATATCATACTCATGTTAGCAAACCATACTTTATCAAAGGCACTTCCTGCATGCAAACAGCTGAAGAGAAAAAGGCCAACAGCCAAACAATTTCTGCACCAGGGCTTGGTCTGTCTGTCCTGAGACAACTGCAGTAACTGCAGTCATGCCCTCCACCCTCTTTTCTGGATTCCAACCCTCTATTCCCTGTACCCCAGTCCACAAGGTAGCTCCTTCCCTGGGGGCCCAGGGGGAAGGGGGAGGCATCAGGTCTACCAGGTACTCTCTTGGTCCCTTGCCTGCTCCTGCCTCCTCCACCCAGGCCTTCCCAGGAAAGCCAGGGGACAGGACTGCCCAACTCCTGACAGCAGCTGGATGTGTGAGTTAGCTCTGGGCTTTGTGAAGGGAACTCCCAGTGCTGAGCTACTCCCGCCGCCAGATCCTGGGTGATGACCCTAAACCCAGCAAGCTTCCTCCATCTTCTTGAAGAACATCTCAAAGGAGCAGAGTTGGAAAGGGAAGTGAAAGAGGGAGGCCAGGTGCCACGGTGGCTTCATCTTTTCCCCTCCTCAATATTTCTATCAAGTTTCTGTTTCACTGCCACCTCACATAAGGGGGATATGAACGTACGCATACTTTTTAATGAAATTCTGAGGCAAACACAACACGTTTGGTTAACGATGGGCTTTCACAAGCCACCTGATAATAAAGAACTCTTGAAAACATCAGGCTTCAGAACCCAGTTCATCCTGAATAAAGATATTTATACTTTATTATTTTAAATGTCTTTAGAAACTGTTGTCACTTTGCACACCATTATACCTAAAAATCACCTCTTCTCCTGTTCAAACATGTAGGTTCAAGAGAAAACTTTTCATTTGTACTCCTCCTAAGTTTATTATGTATTCATGACCTCCTCCTCAAATAATGTCTCAGGCTGAGCGTAGTGGCTCATGCCTGTAATCCCAACACTTTGGGAAGCTGACGCTAGAGGATTGCTGGAGCCCAAGAGTTGGAGACCATCCTGGGCAACATAGCAATACCTTATTCTCTATTTAAAAATAAATAAATAAATAACATCTCTTACAAAGAGCTTAGTTGTTTACTATTATCTCCATATTGCCTAGTCATGGGGATCTCAAGCTACTGAAGGGGGGAGAAATCCTAGCCAATTAAACAGTTCTCCAAAACAAACAAATCCTTAAGATATAATTTATAACTCATTTCTACTTTTTAAAATACTGGCATTACTGACATCTATAAAAAAAGGCAAGAGAGAAGGTGCAGATGAAGTCCCTTTTCAAATCAAACTTCTACCCAAATCAAAATTGTAAAATTATTTTGGAATTCTTAAAATAAAATTTGGTGGTTTTTCCCCCAGAAACCTGTGTGAGGTCAGTTCCATCAAAAGTCATCATCACCCCGATCACTCCTCAGACATGGAATCTCATTCAGTTGAGACCAACAGTTGGAGAAGGTACTGGTCCCATTGTACAGATGGTCATAGCCCTTTAACTGAGGTCAGCTGACTCGCTTAGTCATATGATACCTCTCTCACAAGGTCCACCACATGATGGTAATTCTCCCTGCCTGTGCAGTAAAAATCCAGTTTTAGGGCCGGGCGCGGTGGCTCAAGCCTGTAATCCCAGCACTTTGGGAGGCCGAGACCGGCGGATCACGAGGTCAGGAGATCGAGACCATCCTGGCTAACACGGTGAAACCCTGTCTCTACTAAAAAATACAAAAAAAACTAGCCGGGCGAGGTGTCGGGCACCTGTAGTCCCAGCTACTCGGGAGGCTGAGGCAGGAGAATGGCGTAAACCCGGGAGGCGGAGCTTGCAGTGAGCTGAGATCCGGCCACTGCACTCCAGCCTGGGCGACAGAGCGAGACTCCGTCTCAAAAAAAAAAGAAAAAAAGAACATTTTATGATGGGTAAAAAACAATGTTTACACAGTCCTGATTTTGATTTCTTGGCTCTTGGTGGATTATTGATATAATCTGCTAACAACATCATAGTAGGAATAATTGTGGCTCCACCACTAAAGTGTTCATACAAGCCCATCCAGGAACCTGGATTTGGCAGGGTGAGCTGATGTCTAAGAGAATGTGACATGCAAGACCAGAGTTTCACATCCAGCCTGCCCCCTGCATCTCTCCAGGCCTCACTTTCCTTACCTGTAAGTTAAGGGGGTATAAGGAAAAGAAACGAACCATGCTTCCCTGAGGCCCCTTCCACTGCCATGCTCTACAACTGTAAACAGGGAAAATGCAAATATCATTTAATCAAATCTTGCCAGTCATAACCACTTGTCCACTTGCCCAGGATAGATGTGAACTCATTTCACCAATTTGACTACTTGTATTGCTTGATGGATAGTATAGCAAAGATAGAAACACTGAATTAACTAAACATGTTTTTAAAAGGTTTCCATGGCTCACAAATTTTTAACTTTCCTAATCTGTGTGGCAACCCTACCCAAAATGAGGGCACATGCAGAAAAGACACTCCAACCACAACAAACACAGAGTCACTTACGGAATGTTTACATTGTATACCAGACACTGGGTATTTATAGTGTGTTATATTACAGTCTACAATCCCATGACTTAGATCTAATGACTTCCATTTTGTACTTGTAAAAAAAAAAATCTGTTTAAAAACAGAAAAGATCTGTGTGTGAAGAGCAAAAGCTTTCAACAACAGTGCATGCCTATGGGTAAGATACCCAACTGCTCTGTCAATATCGCCCCCTGTGAAACAGGTCAAATAACCTGTACCTCATTCATTCCTTCAACCAATACTGACTGAGCACCTAGCATGTGCCGGGCACTATAGCAAGTGCTTGGGAGGCATCAGTGAATAAAATGCTTAAAAAGAACAAAAAGTGGCTGGGCGTGGTGGCTCACATCTCTAATCCCACCACTTTAGAAGGCCCAGGTCGATGGATCGCTTGAGGCCCAGGAGACAAGACTGGGCAACACAGTAAAACCTGATCTTGGCTGGGCGCAGTGGCTCACGTCTGTAATCCCATCACTTTGGGAGGCCCAGGCGGGTGGACCACCTGAGGTCAGGAGTTCGAGTGCAACCTGACCAACATGATGAAACCCTGTCTCTACTAAAAATACAAAAATTGGCTGGGCATGGTGGCGCATGCCTGCAATCCCGGCTACTTTGGAAGCTGAGGCAGGAGAATTTTCGTTTGAACCCAGGAGGCGGACGCTGCAGTGAGCTGAGATCACACCATTGTACTCCAGCCTGGGCAACAAGAGCAAAACTCCATCTCAAACAAACAAACAAACACAAAAACCCCGATCTTTCCTAAAAATACAAAAACTAGCTGGGAGTGGTGTGCGCGCCTGTAGTCCCAGCTACTTGGGAGGCTGAGGCATGACAATCACAGGAACCCAGGAGGTGAAGGTCGCAGTGAGTCAAGATCACACCACTGCACTCCAGCCTGGGTGACACTGGAGACTCTGTCTCCAAAAAAAAAAAAAAAAGAACAAAAAGTCCTCAAAGTGCTTCAACTATAGTACATTATCTCCCTCTCTTCCCCCATTTAAAAATGGACAAAGCATTAGAAAACAAATCCAATAGAAGCCATCAGCTTTGGCTGGGTGTGATGGCTTACACTTGTAATCCTACCACTTTGGGAGGCTGAGATGGGAGGATCCCTTGAGGCCAGGAGTTCGACAAGCTATCAGCTTTGTCAGCCCTATTTTTACTTACTAAACAAATGCAGAAGTGAAAAGATGAAGAGCACTTGCACTGGAGTACACTGGCCTGGGTCTGAATTCAGACTCCATCACTAACTAGCCACAGTAACCTTTGGCAAGTTATTTAAACTAAACCCCAGTTTCCTCATCTGTAAACAGAAATAACAGTGAACTTATAAATTGATGCAAAGATTAAATGAGATGAAATACAGACTGCTAGAGGTATAATGCCTCCTGTACATTACATTAGGTAACTGAAAAGATTAGGGTGATCTCCCCAAATGCCACCTTCCAAATCTGCAAAATGAGGATAATTATACCAAAAGGACTGTTGTGAGGACTATGAAGAAAATGCACAGAAAGCATTTAACATGACTGGCATATGATGGTACATATTTTCTTCTTAGAAATGACTATTAACGGTCAGGCACAGTGGCTCACGCCTGTAATCCCAGCACTTTGGGAGGCCGAGGTGGGTGGATCATGAGGTCAGGAGTTCGAGACCAGCCTGGCCAACATGGGGAAACCCCATCTCTACTAAAAATACAAAAGGTAGCTGGGTGTGGTGGCAGGTGCCTATAATCCCAGCTACTCGGGAGGCTGAGGCAGGAGAATTGCTTGAACCTGGGAGGCAGAGGTTGCCAGAGCAAGACTCCATCTCAAAAAAAAAAAAAAAAAAGAAATAACTATTAACAAAAGTGAATGGGGAGGGTAGGCATGGCAGCTTTCATAGTGAACCCCATGGCTAAAGCTACAGAGAAAGAGCTGGGGAAAGCAATTCTAGGGAAGAATGCTATGCTCCCAGGACCGGGCACCAGGCAGAGACTCCCAGCAGAGAGTTTGCCCACACAGTGGGATCAGATGCAGGTGGTTGTGAAATGACAAATGCAACCAAATCTGAGTCACCCGGGGTGACGTCCAGAGCGTGTGGATTACGGCAGCCCTGGCTTCAGTTGCCTCTCTTTCAGATGCTTCCAGCTTTACCAGAAGCCTGAAAGAGCAAAGGGGAGGAATGGAAAGGGATTTACTACTACTTTGCAGGTTTTTAGAGGAAGGAGTGTCGGCTATGGAGGATAAAAATGATTTGGAGGAATTATCAGTAAAAGTCATTTATCCAGACTTGCTCTTGCCCCCAATGAGGGCAGGTGAAGGCAATCCTTGTCTCCTTTTGAGCTGAGGCAGAGAACAGCAACAGGCAAAGACTCAGCATGACTCCAAAACTGGGTGGGGGAGGGGCGAGTCAGTAGCGTGGGCTCAAGTGCCACACTGCAACACCTGGGACCACAAGCCGGTCCACTAGCTCACGGTGCTGTGGGCCAGGTGTCCTGACTGACCCGTGGCTCCACTCAACAGACTGCTGGAAAGCGCCTGGCCCTACCTTCAGTAAACCAGGTCTTGGTATATATATACCCATCTACCAACATTATAAACACGATAAATCAGTTCAGTAAACAAGCACCCAAAGGGGGCCTACCAGACCTAAGGTACATGAACCAAAACCTTCTATGTCAGGGCTAAAGTGGAACCCAGGTTCCCTGCTGCCCAGCCGCACCTTTCTGACAACAGGATGGTACCCCTCTTGAAGGTGGCTCACCTGGAATTGGTAACCACGAAGTCAAATATTAAGCCAGAGTTATGTGATTCAGCTTTTCAACAAGTCTATGGCTGTAAAGAAATAAAGCTTCCCTATGGGTGTACATCACTGCAGTGGCTTTAGGCAATTCAGATATCCTGGGTGCTGCCTCTCGGTTCATCCTGTACCAGCTGCCACGGGATGCTCTCTGCCTCAGGCCAAAAGCAAACAGTAAAGTAAGCCACGGCAGCCACCCAAAGCACAGACACACAAACCACATGCCCACTGCTGAGGGTGTCTCCAAGGCCTACGCAGGCCAGCCGTCACTTCTCTACTCAAAAACTTTAGACTCCTTACCACTTAAAGAAGAAAAGGTCGAATCCTGCCCCACCGTTCCATCTTACCCCACTATCCCTCCAACCCATCTTCTCAGACACCTTCCTTAACACCAAATTACACTGTAAACTCAAAACCAACCTGCTTTCCCGCTGGGCTCTCAGCCCCTACTTGTGCTTTTCCTAGAAGTGCAGACCCACTCCTGAGAGTTTCTGTGAGCCTGGCCTTCCCATGGGAACTTGGCTCAGGGTCCACATGGCATAAGAATTCCTTTCATAATGTCAACTCCCCAAAGGCAAGAACCACCAAACTCCACCATGCCTAAACCTAGCATCCTAAACACAGCAATTGCTCAATTCAGGATATTTCAGATGAAGCTGGAAGTATTCAAATAACATGTTATGCTCAAATCTAAGCAAACTGAGAAGAATCAAGACAAACAAAATTTTTTTTTTTTTTTTGAGATGGGAGTCTCTCATTCTGTTGCCCAGGCTGAAGCGCAGTGGCGCAATCTCAGTTCACTGCAACCTCCGCCTCCCAGGGTCAAGCAATTCTTCCTGTCTCAGCTTCCCGAGCTGCTGGAATTACAGGTGCCCACCACCACAGCTGGCTAATTTTTCTATTTTTAGTAGAGATGAGGTTTCACCATATTGGCCAGCCTGGTCTCGAACTCCTGAACTCAGATGATCTGCCCGCCTTGGCCTCCCGAAGTGCTGGGATTACAGGTGTGAGCCACCGTGCCCAGCCCCAAGACAAACAAATTGAGTCAAGTGGTAGAAACTCTCCAGGTACCACCGTATATTGAGATTATCTAAAACAACTCCTCTTAAAGCCTGCCATAAAGCTTCCTGGTCATGTGTCACTGGCTGCATGATCTCAGAAACAGGAGCATCGCTAAGCCTCAGTTTCCTGTCTTTAAAAAGGGGAAAATAATAGCTACACCTCATGAGATTGTTGAGATGATTATGCACAGAGACATACATGGTGCTCTGCTTCCCCTAAGTAGTGTGCCCTGGTTGAACCCACTAAAGGCAGCACTTTCAGACGCTGTCCCCAACCCAGCTCCCCTCCAGGTGCCCCCAAAGCTCCATTTCAGCTTACCAGAATCCTACTTCCTCCTGCACAATCCTAGCTCAAATGTGAGAACACATTAAAAAACAAAACTAAACAAAAAATGTTTGCCAACAATTTGGAAAATCATAAAATGAAACAATCCGTTTTCAGTGATGAAAATGATTGAGGTACGTGTTCTGTCCAACCTACCAAATTTACAGGAGGTCTACCCACATTTTGTACAACCCTCCCATCCAAGTCCCTTAGTCCATGAGTACAAGCTTTGAAATGTAAAAAGTCAGGCTATAAAAAATTCATATTTCTTCCCCAGAGGACTCTGAAAACCTGAGAGTACAAGGCAATGTTGTGCCTCTACAATAATTACTACACCATTAATTGTCTTTGGGGCCTGCAGGCTGACTTCCTTCACATTCACTCTAACTTTTCAGGCCTCCAACACATGATGCTGCTTTGTTGGCTGTTTCAGCTGCAGTGAAGGGGGTGGATCCAAGCAGAGGACCAGGAACATCTGAGGGGCAGAGCCGTGACCCAGATGAGGGCACATGCTCTGCAGGTGAGCAGCGAGCTGGCAACTGCTGTAAGGCAGCTCCACCTTTTGAACAGATTCTATTTCCACCAGACGCTGCCAGCCCCTAAAGCCGTCACCCACAGAGTCATCAAGACAGCAAATTAGCTGGCCCTCTGCTCACACCCTGTCCCACCCTGCAGTCACTCCCAACATACACACCAAACTTGGGGTTACTAGGAAATACATTGTCCCAGTTCGGCTCCCAGTATCCATCCTCAGTCTTTTTGAGAAATGAGTCCCTCTCCTCTAAAGAATTCCAAACTCTAATGACCTTCAATAAGTACCAATTAGTACAACACAATTAGGGAAGTCTAAACACTGTTGAATTCTATTTGCTGAAAATAAATGTTCCCACCTTTCCACTATCATTTAACAAGGCTTCAGAAGGCAGCCCACATATCCTGGGCTGAAAAATCTCTTGTAAAAGAAAAAAAAAAAGGAAGAAGTTATTCTGTTAAAGAGAGTACCAAATTCCAAGTTCACACTGCAGTTTGCTAAACACCTTGCCTTCTCTCCGACTTAAATTTTCTAAAGGGTTAGCAGTTCTCTGAACCACAGAGCTGCTCACATCACAGTCCTGCTCCAAAGCATTTGATGGCTCACAACAGACTCCACCACCGAGCCCCCATCCATTTTTCCAGGGCCAACACCTCTCGTCATTCCAACTCAACACAACACGCCTAAGCCCTATCCTCCAGTCACATTCCACATTTTGCCCTACCCTGTCCTCAGCTAAGCCTCGCATTTTCATACTCCAGGGCCTGTACTTAAACTGCTCTTTTTGCCTAGAAGGACGTTTTCCTTCCCCACATCCTCCTCCTCCACGTGACAAGCCCTGCACATTTGAGAGCATCACTTCCTCTTCTTTTCCCAACCACTTCCCACTTGCAGGCCCCTCCACTAGTCCTTGCTGGTTATGAGGCACTGACGAGTTTTACGGCAGAGACCATGTTTTACCCATCCTCGTGCTTCCAGAGTCTGGTACCCGGGGCAGGTGTCAAGAAACAGTTCTTGATACAGGCTCGCTGAAGGTGATATTCCACAGATGGGAAAAAAGGAGCACAGAATGCTGGCCTCCTAATCCAGATTGCTTTTCACTATTATTTTGCTGAAACTACCCAGCTGCCGTGAAAAAAATAACAATGATAATAATAGTAGTAAATAGAGAAGATAGGTCAGTTATAACTGAGCTGGTAGCACACAAGACGTAATTCTCTGTTACCAGTTTCCAAACACTCCTTCTGCCAGCACGGTGGCTCATACCTGTAATTCCAGCACTTTGAGAGGCAGAGGCAGGCGGATCACCTGATGTCAGGAGTTCAAGACCAGTCTGACCAATATGATGAAACCCATCTCTACTAAAAATACAAAATTAGCCAAGCGTGGTGGTATGTGCCTGTAATCACAGCTACTAGGGAGGCTAAGACAGGAGAATCCCTTGAACCTGGGAGGTAGAGGTTGCAGTGCACTCCAGCCTGGGCAACAAGAGTGGGGGCGGGGGGAATAAGGCCAAGCGCAGTGGCTCACACCTGTAATCCTAGCACTTTGGGAGGCGAAGGCGGGCAGATCACAAGGTCAGGAGTTCAAGGCCAGCCTGACCAACATGGTGAAACCCTAAAAATACAAAAATTAGCTGGGTGTGGTGGTACGCACCTGTAATCCCAGCTACTCAGGAGGCTGAGGCAGAAGAATCGCTTGAACCCATGAGGCAGAGGTTGCAGTGAGCCGAGATTGTGCCACTGCAAGCCAGCCTGGGCGACAGAGCAAGACTCCATCTCAAAACAAACAAACAAACAAACAAACAAAAAGAAACAGTCCTTCTCCGCAGACAGGAAGAAGCAGGAAACAGACCTTGAAGTACTTATCGTAATTCAAGATCTGCCAGTTCCATAACTTGCTCTGATGCCCTCACAAAGGAGCAAGGCACACTGGGGATCCCCATCCCAAATACACTCTAAGAGACAGAACAGGCTCCTCTCATTGCCCTCCAGTCCGCACAGTTCTTCCTGCTTGAAAAGCAAAACAAAGAGACAACACTTCCCAGAGGCGATCACACTTGAGCAGTGCCACATGTCACTGGGCCTCTCAGAATCACCCCAATACCAGTTTTGAGGCAAAACCTTGAGTTTCCATATTACGTAAAATAATAAACTATTATAAAACAACAATGAACCTGTTCTCAAGGCACTGGCCCTACCCAACGCAAAACTAAATTCCCAAATGCTTACAGAGCTTAGAGTCTCTTCAAAAGAGGGCAACCTATGAGTCTGAAACAGGGCTGAGTACCTTCAGGGGGGTTAAAAGTGGTGCCCACATGAAAGGTTTCAAGAGACAGGAGAGCCCCCCCCACCACCACCATTAACCACATGGAGGACTAGCAGAAGCCTGGAGTTGAAGCCCCCACTCTTCCACTTCTGGGACATCTCCCACCCTGCAAAAGATCATCTCTGTTCTACACTCTCACCTTTCCAAGGGGAACAGGGTGACAATTCCATACTGGGCAGGATTTGTCCAGTGTTTCACCCTACCTCTCCAACAGGTCTTTCCCAGGCCTTCTGCTTTAGTGTCTTGTCGACCTCCCTTCTGTAAGGGCTCCCAAATCCCAGTCAGCTGGTTTGTGTACTAACACCACCTTTGCAAACCCCTCACTTCCACAAAACACTGACTCTCCCTCCTGACCATCACAGAAGTGAAGATCTAGCTTATGTTGTCAAACACCGGCTAGAATAAGCTGTTCCACTGGTAAGCTGTAATCTGCTGTTTCCACAAGCCAGGACAGTTTTCCCCTTGATGTGCCTCACAAGGAAGGCTCTGCACACAGCAGGTTTTCAGTGAGTTCTTGTTTGGTGAATGGATCATGTCCCTGTGACAGGTAGTCTGCCAGCGGTCAGAAGCACAGCTCAGAGTCACACTTCACAGTTTGAGCCCTACTAGCTAGCTGCTTCTCTGGGTCTCCATTTCCTCATCCGAATCTATATCATGGGGTCAATAACAACTGCATCTACATCATGGGGTCAAAGAATTGTTGTGATGAATGAATGAGATGATGCATGAAAAGAATTTAGGCCGCTGGTAACTAGTACAGGCTCAATAAATGTTAGATCTTATGATTACTACTCCTACTGCCATCATGCTGGGAGTATTTCTACATGAAAAGCCTAACAACCAACAAAGGGTGAAAACTAAATTATAACTTTAGATTGTTGACATGTCAGAATGGAGTCCTATGGAGTAATCCAGCATGGGCAGAAGAGAAACTGAAATGCCTAACTTCTGGTTTATCTGATTTAAAGCAAATACAGGCAGGCCTGGCCCTGGGATGTTTTTCACCAAAGGTGGTCTGTTACTTGAATGCTGGGGGTTGAACTTATTTAACAGTACTCTAGACAGATTAATTTGTAATATAACCACTTGCAGTTTCTGGTGTTTAGGACTGGATTTCTGTGTACTCTGTTTCCTGAAGAGACATAAGAGGCAATGCTAGCTACCATGAGACTTCTAGAGACAAGCTGGCTAAATGAGCCTTTCCAAAATTCCATTTCCTGCAAAGGTAACAATGAAATAAATCATGATCTCTAAATATAATAATTTGGCCAGTGCTAACCACACCACCTCCCCAATACACATATACTCCCCGCCTTTTCTTGAGCACACCACAAAAGGAACACATGACCACACAGCATCTACTCTCCAGGGCAGAATGGAGGGACGAAGGCACAAAGCAAGCCTCAGAACACACAGGCCACCATGTTTGCCACATCTACATCAAGAGCTGCTTAAACAAAAAGTAAAATCAACGACAAACTCTCAGACAGGTGACCACCCGGGTCCCAGAGCTTACTGCCGCAACAGGACCAAACACGCGTACACTCTCTTTCAAAAGCAGAGTGTCCACTTTTAAGGAAAAAGTAATCTTTATATCATGTATCCCAATATCACATTCTTAGCAAGATGACAGACCTTTGAGTACACAAAGAAGGGACATATCACAGATACCCTTAAGACATATCACATGAGGCCAGGCGTGGTGGCTCACGACTGTAATCCCAGTATTTTGGGAGGCCAAGGCGGGCGGATCACGAGGTCAGGAGATCAAGATCATCCTGGCTAACACAGTGAAACTCCGTCTCTTCTAAAAATACAAAAAATTATCCAGGCGTGGTGGCGGGCGCCTGTAGTCCCAGCTACTCGGGAGGCTGAGGCAGGAGAATGGCGTGAACCCGGGAGGCGGAGCTTGCAGTGAGCCGAGATTGTGCCACTGCACTCCAGCCTGAGCGACAGAGTGAGACTCCGTCTCAAAAAAAAAAAAAAAAAAGACCTATCACATGGCCTGGCCTAACTGATGCCACTCTGAACTTCTCTGAGAAAACCTCACTAAAATTCCAAAACACGTATTTATTTATTAACTTATTTCAGTGATCTCCTCTGGTCCTCAGGAGCCTTACGTAAAGTACGTTCAACTTTCCGCCGAGAGTGGTGGCTCTAATCCTAGCACTTTGTGAGGCTGAAGTGGGCAGACTGACTGAGCTCGGGAGTTCAAGACCAGCCTGGGTAACACAGTGAAACCCTGTCTCTACTAAAATACAAAAAATTAGCCGGACATGGCAGCATGCGCCTGTACAGAGTCCAGGCTCCTCGGGAGGCTGAGGCAGGAGAATCGCTTGAACCCAGGAGGTGGAAGCTGCAGTGAGACGAGATTGCGTCACTGCACTCCAGCCTGGGCAACAGAGCGAGACTTTGTCTCCAATAAATAAATAAATAAATAAATAAATTCAACCTTCATTCACAGATGATGCAACAGATGGTCTAACATATCCAGAAAACAGTCATATGTAAGACATGCCAATACCCCACAGCCTAGAGACACCAACAAACCAGGGCCCCGAGGGGCAACACCACGCGAGGCAAAAACACAAATGTTTAAGGTAAAACACATCACCCAACAGAGAGTATGTGTGGTCACCACTATCCAGCACTCTTCAAAATAAGTAGCTGTGGATGGGTTATCCAAAAGTGAGCTGCTACATGCTTGTCACCAGAAACTGGTTTCTAAATGTACTATCAACACCAATTTTGGATATTCATAACAAGGCAATTATCTAGCATGCTGTATTTATAACACACTTCTCATATGACCTCTAAATCTATACATCTGCTTAGGTCACACCGAAGTGGAAGACTCCAAGTTGTTTATAGAGTACCTTAAAATTTAAATTTTCAAAAATACACTTAAGTCCAGTTTTTAAAGTTTTCTTCCCAGCCATCTCCTCACCAAGCTATTCCAATCAGAAAAAGTGAGGAGTAGAAGGTCTTCATTGAGTTTTGTTCCCATCTATTCAATTCATCTGATCAAATACAGGACTGGGCCAGGCACGGTGGCTCACGCCTGTGATCCCAGCACTTTGCGAGGCCAAAGCAGGAGAATCACTTGAATCCAAGAGTTCGACACCAGACCAGGCAACACAGTAAAACCCCACCTCTACAAAAATTTTTAAAATTAGCTGGGCATGGTGGTGTCCGCCTGCTGTCCCAGCTACTCAGGAGGCTGAGGTGGGAAGGTAACTTGAACCTGGGAGGTCAAGACTGCAGTGAGCCATGATCACAACACTGGACTCCAGTATGGGTGACACAACAAAACTTCATCCCTTAAAAAACAAAAAAAAAAGGCCGGGCGTGGTGGCTCACTCCCAGCACTTTGGGAGGCCAAGGCAGGCGGATCACGAGGTCAGGAGATCAAGACCATCCTGGCTAACACGGTGAAACCCTGTCTCTACTAAAAATACAAAAAATTAGCTGAGCGTGCTGGCGGGCGCCAGCAGTCCCAGCTACTCAGGAGGCTGAGGCAGGAGAATGGCGTGAACCTTGCAGTGAGCTGAGATCGCGCCACTGCACTCCAGCCTGGGAGACAGCGAGACTCCGTCTCAAAAAGAAAAAAAATAAAAAGAGAGAGACAGATGGAAATTCACATTCTCCTCAATATAGGAGAACACTACATGGGGCTCAAAGGAATGTTCAGGTTATATCCATCAGGGTTGATACCTCATAAAAGAGAAGCTTCCTTGGAGCATGCTCACCTGAGGTTTTGATGAGTTATTTGATGACATTAGAGAAAAGCATTACCCAAAATGGGAGCCCAATAAGACCTTCACGTGAAACCATCTTAAAGGCTGGTGGCCCAACTGAGGCAGGCACCTTCCCTCGGGAAACAGAAATCTTCAGTAGCAGACAGCCACTTGCTGAGCGGCCGGCGCACACCTTGATGGACGTTTCAGGGTCAGACTGCACCCCGCCTCCCCGTGTTGCATAGAGCAGGGCAGCACACCTGCACTCCAGCTTCTAGTGTGTATCAACTCAGTGGAAAACATGTCACAGTCGGTTTTGTTCCAAAAAGATTTTGTTTGCCATTTAAAAAAAAAAAAAAGTTAATTAACGTAACAAAAACCAAAGGACTGCCTGGGGGTAGGGAGCAAGTCAGCCATCACCAGAGGTATTTAAATACCAGCTAGACAATCACTCCATGGGGACAAGTTCCACTTCTTGTGAAAGGGGTCAAATAAATCTTCTCCTTTGGCACCCACAGATCTAGTGGAGGGCCCAACGCATTAGATACACAACAAGTGTTGTTGACTGAATGAACTATGTTTTCACACAGATTACAGGTCAAGCAAAATACTAATGTAACTCTAATATATTACGGGCATCGGGTGACCACTGAGGTACTTTATGTGGTTCCAACTAAGAAATAAGTTGGAAAATCAGGTGATGAAAGGAGTTCTGATGCTCCTAAGTAAAAGGCTTGAGCCACTGTGAGAGTCCTAGCTTGGTCCCTACCCAAAGGTCCCTACCCATGAACCCTGTACTAACGTCAAACAGATAAAGCATCGCTAAAACAAACTTCAGTGCTTTTAAGATTTAGGTCTAGGCAGGATGTGGTAGCTCACACCTGTAATCCCAACATTTTGGAAGGCCAAGGTGGGTAGATCACTTGAGCCTAGGAGTTCAGTATCAGCCTGGGCAACACAGTAAAATCCCGTCTTTACAAAAAATACAAAAATTGGCCAGGTCCAGTGACTCACGCCTATAATCCCAACACTATGGGAGGCTGAGGCGGGTGGATCACCTGAGGTTGGGACTTTGAGACCAGCCTGGCCAACATGGTGAAACCCCATCTCTACTAAAAATACAAAAATTAGCCAGGCGTGGTGGCAGGCGCCTGTAATCCCAGCTACTCGAGAGGCTGAGGCAGGAGGGAGAATCACTTGAACCCAGGAGGCAGAGGCTGCAGTGAGCCAAGATCGTGCCACTGCACTCCAGACTAGGTAACAGAACAAGACTGTCTCAAAAAAAAAAAAAAAAAAAAATTAGCCAGGCATGGTGGCGCACGCCTGTAGTCCCAGCTACTCAAGAGGCTGAGATGGGAGGATCGCTTGAGCCCAGGAGGTCGAGGCTCTAGTGAACCGTGATCACACCACTGCACTCCACCCTGTTGACAGAGCAAGGCCTTGTCTCAAAAAAAAAAAAAAAAAAAAAAAATTTAGGTGTACATCTCATCTAAAAATAATTCAAAAGCTCAGACCATCTATAAGAAATTTTTCCATTTCCTTTTAGCATCAGGAAATTAAAAGAAGAAAAAGAAAGAGGATAGAATAGGAGGCAGCCATTGCTTTTTTTCCCATTAGCAAGAACATAACATCTGTTTCTCACTGTTACATAAGTACTATTCATGCTTCATCCATACCATGCACTTTTTTTTCTTTTTAAGAAGGGATCTCACCCTGTTGCTCAGGCTGGAATGCAGTGAGTGGCACACTCACGGCTCACTGCAGCCTCAATCTCCTGGGTTCAAGTGATCCTCCCACCTCAGTCTCCTGAGTATCTGGGACTACAGGTGTGTACCATCATGCCCGGCTAAGTCTTGTATTTTTTTGTAGAGACAGGGTTTTTTATCTTGTTGTCCAGGCCAGTCTCAAAGTCCCAATCTTAAGTGATCCGCATGGCTCGGCCTCCCAAAGTGCTGGGATTAGAGGCATGAGCCACCACGCCCGGCCTAGGCACTTAATTTTTAATCAACTAAAACACAGTGTAAGTAAAGAAATAGCTGGGGGGAAAAAAAAAAAAAAAGAAGCGGGCGGGGGGGGGGGGGGGGGGACATAAATGTAGCTCTTTAAAAAGTAGAGAACACACCTTGTTCATAAACCTTGATTAATCCAGTGTTTCACTGTCAGAGGCATCATCATCCACTCAGCTGCAAAAGCTAGAGACCAGGAAGTCAGGCCTCCCTTCTGCGACCCTGCCTCATCACCAAGCCCCTCCCACCTCTTAAACCTTTATCAAATCCTTCTAAGCTCCCTTTTTCTACTGCCACCGCCCGTTTTCAAAGTTTCAAAACCTGGCATTCTAACTGACATTCTTCCAAACAGAAGGTAAACAGTTGCTTCCTTCTAGCCAGGTCTGTTCTCAACTCTGGGTAGGAATAATCTTTAAAAATGCAAATCTCATCATGCTAATCTGGCCTAACACTTTTCGTAGCTTCCCAGAGTTCCTAGTAGCCTGCTCTAGCCTTTATCTACCGCACCATCCCTGTAATTCACTGGTTCTGTGTCTTGTCTTCCTCCAAACACACTGTGCTTCTCTCATTTCCCTGGACACACACCTCTCTCCAACCTCAGGGTCTTTGTACAAGCTACTCAGATATTAGCTCAAATGTCACTTCCACAAGGTGCCTTCCTTGACCGGCCTCCCAGCATCTTTCACTCCTCCCATACACACAAAGACCAATGCGATTAACTGGTAGCACGTACCACAAGTATAAAAATGACTTCTTAGTTGCTGAACATGTCTCTTTATTTTCTTTTTTGAAATGGAGTCTCACTCTGTCACCCAGGCTGTAACGCAGTAGCATGATCTCAGCTCACTGTAACCTCTGCCTCCAGGGTTCAAGTGATTCTCCTGCCTCAGCCTCCTGAGCAGCTGGGATTACAGATGCCTGCCACCATGCCCGGCTAATTTTTGTGTTTTTAGTAGAGATGGGGTTTCACCATATTAGCCAGGCTGGTCTCCCAAAGTGCTGGGATTACAGGCGTGAACCACCATGCCTGCCATTTCTTTCGATGCAATATATCCTCTATGAGGCTTTCAACTATCTTTCCCATACTGGTAAGCTTGGTGCTTAACACAGTAGCCTTGCATAGTGGATATTCAAATAGGTACTGAATCAATAAAAATCTGTAAATGTTGAAAAAAAATAACACCATGGGAGGCCAGGTGCGCTCACACCTGTAATCCCATCACTTTGGGAGGCCGAGGTGGGTGGACCAACTGAGGTCAGCAGTTCGAGACCAGCCTGGTTAACATGGTGAAACCCTGTCTCTAATAATAAAAATAAATAAATAATAAATAAAAATTAAAAAACACCATGGGACTGGCAAATTTGGTGGTAGAAAATTGCCTGTTTCCAAAAGGAGGCTAAATCTGATACTGAATCACACTTCAGGACAGGAGGTTGTGAAGCCTTCTTAAGTTTCTGAACAAATGGTTCCCAGAAACCTTATTTTCATGATTTAAATACAATCAAATTCAGAGACATGCACGTTAAGCCTCCTTTAAATTATACTTGGTTTTAAACTTTTAAGTAGAACACTTCAGCCAAATACATACAGATTTAACTAACCAAGTCATAGAAAACCTGTTTGAGATGTTCACTAGTTTTATAAAATTATCCTCCAAAACATTTAAAATTCCTAAAGCAAAAGAAAAACTGACTTTAAAATAATCTATTTTCTGGGCTGGGAGCGGTGGCTCACGCCTGTAATCCCAGCACTTTGGGAGGCCAAGGTGGGTGGATCACTTGAGGTTGGGAGTTTGAGACCAGCCTGGCCAACATAGTGAAACCCTGTTTCTACTAAAAATACAAAAATTAGCCAGGTGTGGTGGCATGCGCCTGTAATCCCAGCTACTCAGGAGGCTGAGGTAGGAGAACCGCTTGAATCCAAGAAGTGGAGGTTGAGGTGAGCTGAGATTCCGCCCCTGGACTCCAGCCTGGGAGATAGTGCTCTTAGACTCTGTCTCAAAAAAAAAAAAAAAAAAATCTATTTTCTGTATTGGAGAGGAAAACATACAAGCCTCCTGATAAATAAAACTATGTTAGAATATTATATCTGAATGTATCTGCCAGATCTGAGCCTAAACTCTAGTTAGCAGGTAAGCACTTATTAAAAAATATTTACAGTAATGTATTTTTAATCAACCAGGATTTCACCTTGTATAAAAAATACCAAGAACTTCCACACACTATGTCTTTTTTTGTTTTTGCTTTTTAAAATTCATGTCAGGTGCAGTGGCTCATACCTGCAATCTCAACACTTTGGGAGGCTAAGGTAGGACTGCTTGATCCCAGGAGTTTAGGAATTTGAGACCAGCCTAAGCAACAGAGAGAGACCCTGTCTCCAAAAAAAAAAACTATTGTTTAAAAAGGAAACCTAGCGGTGTGCGGTGGCTCACGCCTGTAATCCCAGCACTTTGGGAGTCCGAGGTGGGCAGATCACCTGAGGTCAAGAGTTCCAGACCAGCCTGGCCAACATGGTAAAACCCTATCTCTACTAAAAAAAAAAAAAAAAAAAAAAATACAAAAATTAGCCAGGCGTCGTGGTAGGCGCCTATAATCCCAGCTACTCGGGAGAGAATCACTTGAACCTCGGAGGTGGAAGTTGCAGTGAGCCGAGACTGCACCACTGCACTCCAGCCTGGTTAACAAGAGTGAAACACTTCATCTCAAAAAAAAAAAAAAAAACCAGGAAACCTATTCCATGGTTCACCTTTGTGTTTCAGAACACCCACCCCATCTTCCTGGTTATCTCCCCTATTTGTGAAGACATATCTACCTCTTTTATGAGAAAATTAAGATTTTGATTTTGTATATTCAGAGAAATGTTTTGTTTTTTACAATAAAGTGTCAGAATAAAGGAAGCTCCCCTAAAACAGTGAAAGGGATTTTTTATAAATATGATCTAAAATCAGCTATTATCACATGTGTATATTGCACATACACACACACATACAAACACATAAAGCAAGATTTATGCCCTATAGGTTTCTGGCTTGGTATTCTGTTTTAAATCCCAGGAGTAACGGAAAAAAGAGAAGTTAAATTATACACAGACCAACACTCCTATTAACTCATACCACTAATGAAACAAAACTCTAACTAAGCAGAGAAAATGGGCCCACACATTGGAGCTCTGAAATTATTTTGGTCTTTGATCTGTGTGCCCATCTCTCCTATTTAATGTAAACTTCAAATCAAGAGCCATGAAAAATGGTTATAATTAGTAAAGGCCCCAGTGTGACAGCTTTTAGCGCAACCAGGCATTAACAAGGAGTTTTTTTCACTTTTACATTAAGCTGAGCCAACTTTTATTTTAGAATTTCTGTAATTCAAAATTCTTTCCCACCAAAGCACTTAATTATTTCCCACCTAGCACCACCTTCTGCCTGACGGGTATGCTGAGATCTTTAGTTCATGTCCATTTCCTTCACTGAATTTGTAGCACTATTTAGGCCTTAGCTTCCAAATTACATGTGGCTATTCTCCAAAATCTTCAAAAACTCTCATTTTTGTATCAGAAATCAACACACAGTGGTGAGTGAGCACCAACTATGCAATCGTTCCAGGTACAGGAGATGGAAAAATATTCTTGAAGTGAGAGAAACATGTTAACAGATAAAACAGACAAGACTTGACAGATGGGGTTAAAAGTTATTCACAACAGAAAAGCTAATTCTCCGTAGAAGAGGTAGTATTTAAGTTGGGTCTTGAAAAAAGAGTATGAAATCTTTATTGCTGAAGGAAGGGGATGGGGATGCAACAGAATGAACAATCCAGGCAACAGGAAGCAGTAAGAATCAATTCAGTGTGGCAGTGGGGCAGAAGACAGTGACAAGAGCTGAGACTAGAAATTCGGCTTGGAAGCAAAGTTCCTTGTATGCCAAGTTAAGGAGTTTGGATTTCTTCCTGTAGACAACAGAAAGCCAAGAGATGTTTTTAAGCAGGCAAACACCACGCACAGCTTTAGTTTTGATGACTCTGGCAGCAGAGTGGAGGATGAACTGCAGTAGGGAGAAACTGGTGGCAGGAAATTAACTTGGGAGGCATTTGTGACTTGATGAGGGCCTTAGGTCAGAAACGATAGAACAGTCAATGCCAGGGCCAGACTGGAGTGTGGTTTTGCAGAGGGCCTGGTGACTGACAGAACATTGGGGCAGGAGAGACAAGCGTCAGGACGGCAGTAAGGCTCCTGGACTAGAAGGCTGGGTGGATGGTGATCACCTTCCAGAAGGAAGGGAGAGGACTTTCATTTTCACAAGTACCTGCAGGGTAAGGTACTTGCAGGGTGATCAGGGTGACAAAAGGTTCAAGCTTAGGAGAAGTTAGTTGTAAATGGAGATACAGAGTTGGGAGTTGGCAGTTTACAGGTTAGATGAGAAGACAGAAAAGCACCAGAATGCAGGGGCGTTCTGCAGGAACAGGACTTATTACCAGGTATGGGACTGCAAAGGTGGCTGCAGAGCAATGGCCCTGAGCACCATCAGTACGACTGATACCAACGGGACACTGACTAACTGCTGGTTTAAGATGTAAAAAGAGCTATCTTCAAGTATTGCACATGTCTATAAAGTAAGTGGGAGGCCAGGCCACTCTAGGGGTGACTCTGCCTACCACTGGCAGCCCTTCCTTCTCTGGAATTCAATCTCTGTCTCCCTGTTTTCTTCTCCCCTCCATGGTTTCCTCACCTCCTGTCTGTGTGATAGACTGGAGGGGGTGGGGTGGGAAGGCCAAGGGTCAGATCAGTAGCACTTGTTGGCTAAAAGATCACTCCTGTCACTATATTAGACATTTCTGGTCTGAGGCCTGGAGTCCCTTAACATAAAAATAATCACTGCTTCCTACCCTGCATCCCCTCATTCCCTTCCTATCCCTCCCAACCACAGCAGCTGGCAGCCATCCACCCTCTCAAGAGGAGATGTATGGACAGAGGACCCAGCTCAGAAACACTGCCCTATAAAAACGGCAGACGGTTATGTAAGAATTTTGCAAAAACTTGAGAAAATAAAATACAGGAGACTACGAATGCAAAAACATTAACTGTCAAGCAAGTAAGGGCTAGTTCAAACACATTAAAAAAAAAAAAAAAAAAAGTATACTCCACATACCTTAGAGCATGAAGGAGGGCTACAGATGACAGCACCAGAGCAAGTTTCCCAAATAACTGAAGAGGTGCCTGGGAAAGCTGAGCCATCTACCAGAACAGCTTCACAGAGCCAATGAATATGTTTTGTTTTAGAAGCAGATGACTTCTAGAATTTTCATTTACTATGGGATTTTCAAATACATTTAATGCCACTTAATGTTTTCCTCAACCCCAAATTTTCTGTGAAAATTAGAACTTGCCAACCATGGTACCTCAGATACAAATAAGAGCTTACTTGCTTTACGGAATTTCAGATTTATAAATATATCACATGCAATACAGGGACTGCACCCAGTGGACTTGCAGATGAGACCCAGGCCACGACTACCATACCTTTCAAGCAGGCTTTCTCAACCTCAGCTCTGCTGACATATGGGGGTGTTCTGTGCACTCTAAGATGTGGAGCAGCATCTCTGGGGTCTATGCACTAAAGGCCAGTAGCAACTCACCCCTGCCACCCCCCCTCCCCAGAAACACTTAAAAATGTCTCCAGATGTTGCCAAAAGTCTCCTGGGGGCAAAACCACCAGGTTGAGAACCACTGCTTCAGAATAAGCCCCAAGCTTGTCATCTGCTTTTTCCTTAAAATTCATCCCTCAGCCTGATCAACATGGTGAAACCCTGTCGCTACTAAAAATACAAAAGTTAGCTGGGCTTGGTGGTGTGTGCCTGTAGTCCCACCTGCTCAGGAGACTGAGGCAGAAGAATCGCTTGAACCCTGGAGGTGGAGTTGCAGACAGCCGAGATTGTGCCATTGCACTCCATCCTGGGTGAGAGTGAGACTCCGCCTCACCTAAGTGAACCACATTAAGAATTTGCTAGTTCAGTTAGTCTCCCAGCACTAAAAACAAAGAGTGCTGCGTTTCCCCAATTTGAACATAGACTCCTAGGCAAAATTTGACTAAGGTAATAGAGGTGTGCAAAATTCTGGAAAGGAAATCCAGAATGGATACCCACAAAGCTTCCTGAGCTCAAAATATACCACTTTCTTCCATTTATAGATTTTGACTTTCTGGAACATTTACTTTGTTCTTACAACAATCTCATGAGGTAGAAAGGCTACTAAAAAGATGCGTATCTGGCCGGGCGCGGTGGCTCAAGCCTGTAATCCCAGCACTTTGGGAGGCCGAGACGGGTGGATCACGAGGTCAGGAGATCGAGACCATCCTGGCTAACACGGTGAAACCCCGTCTCCACTAAAAAATACAAAAAACTAGCCGGGCGAAGTGGCAGGCGCCTGTAGTCCCAGCTACTCGGGAGGCTGAGGCGGGAGAATGGCATGAACCTGGGAGGCGGAGCTTGCAGTGAGCTGAGATCTGGCCACGGCACTCCAGCCTGGGCGACAGAGCAAGACTCCGTCTCAAAAAAAAAAAAAAAAGATGCGTATCACCACATTCATCAACAGAAATGCTACCAAGAGCAAGAGTGCTTTTTAAAATTTCCTTATACCTTCAAACTCAATTGGCTTTATTTTGAAAAGGATCTAGTCTTATTTAAAACACACACACACCATATACAAGGAGATAAATAGGCAGTATATATTTAATGCTGCTAAGTCCTCTTGAGGTCAAGCTCACTCTAAAAAGCAGCTGTTCTACAGGGCTAGGCTGGAGTTAGGAGTTCTGGGTTCCAAGTTTGATTTATTATCAGTCCCTGGGTGGACCACAGCGCAGCTGTAAAATGGGTCAACATACCCACCCAACTCTCTTAATGTTCCTCTAAGCATAAACATGGAATCTTTGCTAAAGGCCTCCACATAAGTAGGGTGAAATTAACTAAGCCCTAGAAGGCATATCTGAATGAAAAAGAAAACTTTTAAAGTGATTAAACCACCAGAAGTATCACACACTTTTATAACAATCCTATCCTATAGTCTCTGAAAAGGGTGAAAAAGAGATGAAATACCAAGCAAGCTAGGGAAAAACAAATAGAGCATTTAAAAGCTTTATCTAATTACCCCCACTGAGACGTTTTCTCTTCAGTCTGGCTGTCTGACAATGCCTGTGGGGGTTTTCATTCTCTTTCTCCACCCACCCTCATGATGTCTGCAAGCCCTCAGGTGAATCCCTGCAGGAGCAGTCAGTACCCAGTCCCCGGACTTTACAGAGGTTTTCGAATTCTCTTAGCATTACTTGCTTGAATCACACTGAACAAACAGTCTCCACCCTCTCCCACTGCTTTTGTCTGAAGCACCTATTCACAGGCAGCCACCTTTATTGGTGGGCAGACTGGCTAACTTCAATACCCTTGAAGTCCCACCAAAAGCAAGATGCACCAGTCACTCCCAGTCTCCTCCTCCTCATCCGCTTCACCCCAACGCGCCACTGCCAACGGCAGAGTGCAATCCCCAGCTACACTCGGCTGCAGTTCAGACCACGTTGAACACCAGGGAACATGACAAGAGAAACTGAGGGGAACACAGTCGGTGACACTGCCGACAGGACTGGGAACATAAAAGTAAAAACCCCTCTCCACCTTCCTCATTCTTTTACCTCCGTGGTAATGAAAACATCAGCAGTCTTCTTTTCTGTATTCTGCCTTCTATGGGAGGGGGGAAATTAAAACTAAGTGATGCATTTCAGAGAGCACACCGTATGCTTCCCTCTGGCTTTCATAGAGTGTACCTTTTCCCTCTGACATAAGGCGAGGTCCCTGCAACCCTCACCCTGTGTAGAAATCACTGTCTGACCCTTGCTCTTTGAAAAGTGCCATGGCTACTTCTACCCAAAAATCACTCCCTAAATCAGGAAAGAAGAGAGAAAAGAAACAGAAAGAAAATTCATTTATCAACTTCTTAATCATATTTGGATATAAAAAAATATGACTCAACACTGCCTGTTCAATAGGTCAGATGTACACAAATTAACCTTGAAGCAGGGAAACTTTTGGCTTACAACAGGCTTACCATTCAGCCAAGAGATGATAATTACCAATCATGGCTTCAATTAGATTTCAACCATTTTATCTCGCTGAAAAACTTCGAGATACTTGAACATACTTATGGCAGAAATGTAATATACATCATACCTATTTTTGTTTTCTAACATTTGGCCAGTCCTTCCAAAGATACTCTGAACCTAATATAATTATTTTTAAAAAGATATCCATGAACTGGGTGGAATAAGCTGCATCAGGGAGGTGGAATGAAATGGAGGAGGAGCCCTATCAAAACCTAATCTAAGGGAATGGTAATCTCAGTAAAGGGGGAAAGAAAGCTATTGTCCCCTTATCAGGACAGACTACATTGCATACTTTGAATTGACACTAAATTGCATTTCTATCTTTGAACACAAATCTGTTTGATGTGGAATAAAAGAAAGACATAACTTTATGGATTATGTAGAATTTCCAAAACAAACCAAGGAATCAGTCATTATTACTAGAAATAAGAGGGTACTATACACACAAATCCTCAGGAAGGTTCAACCTGAACACATTGGTAATAGTCAAGAAGTCCACCAGACAAGCTGCCATCCAACACCACAAGGCTGGTCATAGAGTACTGAACTTCAATTAAAGACACTTACAAAAGAAAGAGATTATTTAAATATAACAAAACCAAAACAAACTTAACATCCTATCTTCCCGGGCATAGAAGATTCAGAAATTAATTAAACCCAGTAAATAATGTAAAACAGGGAAGGATTCCCTTTCAAAAATGCTTCGGTTAATTTTAGCATCCTTCTGTTTAGCTGCTTAGCAACCCTTATCCTATGACCTTCTAAGCACCACCTACTTTTCAGAAGGATAATGAATAGAAACATCAAAAGAATTCACTTCTGTTTCCAAAGAATATATTTAACCAATTTTTATAGGAGTTAAATTTGTATTAATTATGCCGTGCAAAATCCTAAAAGGGTAGCATTTTAAAACTTCATTAACTGGGACATTTCCTTAGCTGAAGGTGATAAACGATGTTAGCAAGTGAGTATAAGATAGCAAGCAAAGACTTCCAAACTGACCTCAGAAGTGGAATAACACAACAGCTCAAAATTGAAGAGCAAAAACGACCTAAGGCAGCTACACTGTACAGTGCCTGGCACACAGCAGGTAACCAATAAACTGCTGTTGATCAGATGCTGGACTAATAAATGTAGGTTTCTTTTCTTCCTTCAACGTGTTGTACCTGTGTTGGATACAAATAAGGCCTTGGGAGTCTGCCTGAAGAAATTTAAAAGACCCTTCAATCAAAAGGTCGCTTGCTGGAATATGTAACTAGTTAGGAATGGATGCACCACCTGTACCAGCTCAATAAGACGCATGTTCCCCACCACCTAACAAACACTTGTCTGCCATAAGAGCTTAGCGTCTCATTTTCTGATGAGAAATAAAGCAGTATCTACAAAAACCCAGAGAATGATATTTCACATAACAGTAAGCATCAGCAGCATTTCTTAAGAGTATTACACATCCAGCAAATCCTCTTTTAAAACAAGACATTCTAAAATGCAACCAGTTTAGCAGTATTTTTAAGACAAAGACAATGCAAATTCATTAACCTAAAATGGAGCACAAGCTAAGTAAATAACTAAATCAAAGAGTTCTTCTCTCCCTTTCTTTTGTAAAACTGGGGGAAAGGTATTTTTTTTTAACACATTTAAAACTTGATTAAAGTCATTCAAATGTTTAATACATCAGTGTAACCAAAGCTCAAAGCACATCAAAGCAGGACCCATCAGAGGGTACCCAGAAAGCTCCCTCCAAAGGGCAGAGGTAAACACATACATACACACACGCGCGCACACACCACCCCTAAAATTAGTGATCCGTCTTTGTATAAATTACTTGTAGAGTAGCTCGAACCCATTCCTTCAAAAGTTCTGTGGACTCTTGAAGATAGTACAGAACTCAACGTTTGTTTTTCAAAGAGGTTTTAGCCAACACTTTGGCCTCTAACTCAGACTTCCGGGTTGAAATATGTCTTAGAAACTATACCTGCCTACTTGAAAAAGTACCAAATCTAGAGGATGATTTTCATGGGTGTGAAAAAACAAAACTAAACCACATTCTTTTCTTGGCAGTTCTCTTTTCCCCACTCCACTTCAATTAAACTTATTTCAGAATCAACTCGCACATATGCAGGGTCCACTACATATATAAAGGGGAAAAAAGTCTCAAAAATAATGGGGATGCACTAGAAACTCTGCCATTGCAGAGACAGAAATTCCTCGCTATTTCCAGCAACACCATGCAACAGGCAAACTTTATTCCCACTGGCTTTTAAAGAGCTAAGCTTAAATCTAAACTCTTAAAAGAGGGTTCAATTTTCTACTAATGAAAACCCCCGGACAGGTTTTTCAACATACCAAAACGTTATACTTTTTAATTCACCCTTCTGTCTGTCTCCACATCCACCACCATCACAAGCAGCAGCAGCAGGAGCATCCTCAAAAGACGAAAACCCCTCCAAAGTGCCCCGAATGTGTGCTGCTGCTGGCTCTGAAGCCGTGTAGAATTTCGTAATGGAATGTGAACTGCTCGTCCGGATCTGGGCTCACGTTCTATCTCCTAACCAGTAAGGAGCGAGAGAGGGCAAATCTGCTGAGCAAGGAGAAATACTTTCCTCCTCTTTTATAACCCATCACGGATGCACGGCGGCCGAGGGGCGCGAGCTGCACGCGGCGCCTGTCAAGCGGCCCGGGCCCGCACCCCGTGGGGTCCCCGCGTCCCCCAGCTCCCCGCCCCGCCCGGAGAGGAAGGCGGCCTAGCCAACCCGTGGGCTCAGCCGACGCGCCCCGCACTCACGCGCGGCCGCGGAGCAGGTCACATCCTCGACGCGCCCTTGGCCCGGTCCAGAAAACACGCCGCTTCCCAGGAAGGGGGTCGGCGACGGGAAGGACCTCCCCTGCTCCTTAGCAACCATTAAGGTCGCAGTTTCCTAAGAGACCGCGAGCGGGGCGGGGGCGCCGGGGGCCCGGCCCGAGGCTTGTGCGGGAAGTAGGGGGGGGGCAGCAACGGGCCCCCTGCCCCCACCCAGCTAGACGCTGGGGGCCGGGATGGGAGGAGGAAGGGAAGCCCCAGAACTCGCAAAAAACTGGTCCAGCGGGCGGCGGACAAAAGTTTCCGAGCGCGCTCCACAGCTGGGCGGTGGAGCGGGCCCCGGCGGCCGGCCCCGCCTCGGATGCTCCCGGCCTCCTTCCTGTGCTCGTGACGGCGCCGAGCCCCCCACCCCCTCCCCCGCCCGCGAGGCAGGCTAGCTCCACACCGAGGGCTCCCACGAAAAAACGCACCCCGCCAACGGAAGGGCGAGGGAACAATACGTGCCCGCACGGCTCGGGCCCGGTCCCCTCCTCCCCTGGTCCCCCGGGGCAGTGGTCGGCGTGACCACGACCTCCAGCCGGGAACCGGCGAGGGCGCGGGGCTGCCCGCGGCCCCCTCCCGGCCGGCGCCGTCCGCCCGGGAGGATCAAAGTCCGCAGAGCAGGGCGCGGCGGATGCTCCCACCAAGCAGCCCCGAGCAGGCACCCCCGCTCGAGCACCCCGAGCAGACACCCCCAAGCCGGCACCCTCGGATACCTTACGGCGGCGGCGGGAGGGCGGGCGCCGTCATCTCCGCGCTTCCCGGCCCGAGAGGGACTCGAAAGTATGTAGGAGAAAAGTTTCCCCTCCCACATGGGGGGGAGGATGTCGAGGGAGAGAGGGCGGAAGATGGAGAGCAGCGCTGGGAAGATGTTTCTGGCCGGCGGTGCGCGCACCATCCGAGTCCCGGCGGTGCTGGTTAAAAATAAACTCGGCGGCGCGGGTCGGGCCGGATTCCTGCGCTCGGACGGCTAATATGGATGCGCATCAGGTCCTGCTGGCGGGGCGCTGCGGCGGCTCGCGCTGGGAGCTGGTTGGCAGAGCCAGCGGCTCGGGAAAGGGAAAAGAGCGGAGGAAGGGGAGGAGGAGGAGGAGGAGGAGGAGGAGGAGGAGGAGGAGGAGGAGGAACGGCCCGGCGCGCAGCCCGAGGGGAGAGGGCTGCCCGGCTCATCCCTGGCCGCCCCGCCAGCCCGAGCGCACGCTGCGCGGCGTGGGGCGTGCGGGTCCCCGCCTGCGGGACGCGCCGAGTTTCTAAAGTACAACGCGCTCTGCAGACTTCACCCTCCCCATCCCCAAAGTTCTTTAAAAGGTCGCTCCGGCTGTGCCCCAGATGTCTCGCTGCCGCCGGAGTACCGCGAGTCGGAACCCGGGGCACGTACTTACGGCCGGGCAGGACGCTTGGCTCCCAGGCATGATGCGTTGGGGACCGGTGGGCTTCAGGGAGAGACCGAGGAGAGATGCAAACTTGTTCCGGAAAAGGAATCAAAATGGCGTTTCTGGATGTGCAAAGTTCATCAACTCCGCAGTCACTTCCCCTCCTCCTCTTCTCCCACAGGGAGGGAGGTGGGCGAGGAGCTGGCGACCCCAGCGCCCCAGCCGTCGTCCCGGCCCCCGTCTCGGCCCCCCGCCCAGCTTCCTCGCCCGCACGCTCGGAGTCTCGCTCTCCCCCTCTCACCCTGATAAGTAGACACATCACGTGTTGCTCCTGCGAGTCTCCTGGGGACGTGTTACTGAGCGGCCGCGGCGGCGGCGGCGGCGCTCGGACTGGGGGGGTGAGGGGGAGGACCGCGGTACCCGCCTGTCCCCACCGCCGCCCCCGCCCCGACTTTAGCAGGATGACCGCAGTTGCCATCCCGGGAAGGATGGAGGTGGAGTCCCCTCCCCACCCCCCACCGCAGCCCCAGGTTTGCCCTACGCCCTCCCAAGGCGCCCCGGGCCATGGGAGGGCCGGGCTGCCCGAGGGTAAGGGTCCGGGAGGCCGCGACTGAGCGCGATCCCAATCGTCCCTTTGCTCGCAGGCCACCTTCTTCGGCCACCGCGCCCCCTCCCCTGCAGCCCCTCGCCGCGGGCGACTCCCCGCCCCCGGCTTTCCATCACTTCACTCCGCAGTTTGTTTCACTATTTTAACGGAGGCGGGGGAGACACGGTGATGCCCCGGAATTGCGAGAGGGGCGCCTCGGAGGCGCTGGGGTTGGGGGGATGGGGGGCGTGGGGCTCGGGGTCCCTGGCCTGGCGCCGCCCCTCTGGGTCTGCGAGGCATCTGGGAAGTGGAGCCCCGCCCGAGCCGTTTCCTTTCCACGCGGTCCTCGCTCTGCATCCAGGTGGGGCGAGTGGATGATGGGGCAGGAGATTAAGGAGCAGGCGCTTCACCCCGCCCCTGGCTTCGAGCTGTTTCTCTCCCGGGGCCATCCTTCTTACTCGGGCTGCCGCCCTGAGCGTGCTCGCCGTCTAACAAACTCAACTCCGACTCGACTTTGGTCCCCTTCCCTTACCCACACCCCACAAAGGATGCTTCAGCGGGGAACTGCGTGGCCGCCAGGGGCTGAGGACGGCTCCTGCCGCTAATGTGTCCCCACCCCGCGATGGAATGGCTGATGCTGTGTCATCCACGTCGCCCTCCAAGGCTTCAGAGAAGCCACACGCAGTATCTCTTTCTCTCAGAGGGCTCCTGTTTCAACTCTGAAAAGCAGGGGCCCTTCTCGGAGCCGCTCTCCATCTCTCTAGCTCCTGCCACTACGCTTCGCACTGGCTGCCTTGCCCCAAGTTATCACGGAGCCCAGAGAAACCAGGCCTGGGCTGTGCTTCCTCCATAAAGCAGCTGACATGTTTCCAACTGTTAATACTTCTGCTACCGAGGTTCTGAAAGGGGTCTGTTCTCGGCCTTTGGAAACATCTTCAGACAGATAAGGATGATTGTGGTTGTTGAAAATAAACACCCCCCGCCCCCCTAGTTCTAAAGAAGAATGTCCAAAGAATACTACAGTAGAATTAAGCGTTTGGGTCTGGTTAGGCAAGATGATGTTATGCAGGCAGAAAGCTGGCTACTTTCTATTTACTATGACCTTTGACCCTGGCTCCACCACACCAGCTCCTCTGAGAAGGCTTGAACACCATGGAGAGTTGTAAGCCCAACTGTGGGCCTTTAATTTGAGTCCTTCCATTGACCTCTAGCTTTCAGGGCTGCAGACAGAAGTGTCTGACTCGGGATGGGTCCTGGCCAGAACAGAACTCTTTGGAACCAAGGAAAAGCAGCTGGACCATTAGGTCTGATATGAGATAAGTAGGCTAAACCACTGCCCAAAAAGGAGCTGATTCAGCTGGCTGTTTCTCTGACTTTCATCCAGATTAAGTTTTCGGAACCTGTTATGTTTCCCAAGGTCTACTGTTTACTGAAGAAAACTCCATCCAGAGAAATTTCAGCAGTTGCATTTTTCTGAGCCTCCCCGAACTCCGCCGCCCCAAAATGTATTATCAAATGGTTTTTTGAAGACAGGCCCGTCGTGGAGGACATGGGCATGTCTCTAGACAGGAGTGATAGTTCACATAGCCATCACAGAATAGGTGTCTCGTGTTTCTAAGTTGTAATGTGTTCCAGTGAGGGCGAAGGAAGGGCCCTGTGGGGAATGCTACTTTACTCACTTTGCCTCTGATTCAGGAGCTAGCCTTTCCTGGTCTCCCCATTCAGGGATAAGTTTTGAATAGGAAAAATATCAAAATTGAAATTTATGCATAATTTAGCAAATCTCCAATGCTATATATGAATGTTCATGACAAATTGCCACCTGTATAATGCCATCTAGAAAATACTGGCAACAAAAAAGATTGAAAACAGTTTTACTACAACTTTTTTTAATTTTTTTTTTTTTTTTTTTTTGAGACAGAGCATCACTCTGTTGCCCGGGCTGGAGTGCAGTGGTAGGATCACGACTCACTGCAGCTTTGAATTCCTGGTCTCAAGTGATCCTCCACCCTTAGCCTCCCAAGTAGCTGGGACTACAGTGCATGTCACCACACCTAGTTAATTTTAAAAGTTTTAGTAGAGAGGAGGTCTTGCTATGTTGCCCAGGCTGGTCTCAGGCTCTAGGGCTCAAGTGATTATCCCACCTCAGCCTCCCAAATTGCTGGGATTATAAGTGTAAGCCATTGTGCCCAGCCTATTCCAAGTTATACTTTAAAAATTGGAGTATCATGCTGGGCCCTGTGTTTCTCATTTCTAGCTAATTAATAAACATGGCCATCAAACCACCTGTTCAAGAGTCATGCTCTCTAAACCATTATGAGATGCCACTTCACACCCACTAGGATGTTTATAATAAAAAAACAGACAATAAGGGTTGAAGAAAGTATGGAGAAACTGAAACCTTCATACATTGCTGGTGAGAATGTACAATGATGCAGCCACTTTGAAAAATAGCTTGGTAGTTCCTCGAAATGTTAAACATAGAGTTGCTATATGACCCAGCAATTCTGCTCTTAGGTACATAAACAAGAAATGAAAACATATGTCCACACAAAAACTTGTACTCAAATATTCATAGCAGCACTATTCATAATAGCCAAAAAGTGGAAACAACTCAAATATTCATCAGTTGGTGGATGGATAAACAAAATATGATATAGCCATACATAGACTGTTATTCCACCATCAAAAGCAATGAAGTACTGATGTATAATACAACATGGATGAATCTTGAAAACATTATTCTAAATGAAAGAAGTCAGATCCAAAAGGACAAATAATGGATGATTCCGTTTATATGAAATGTTCAGAATAGGCAAATTGATAGAGATAGAAAGTAGATTAATGGTTGCCTAGAACTGAGGGCTAGGGAGAAGTGGGGATTGACTGCTAACATGTGGGGTTTCTTTTTGGGATGCTAAAAATGTAGTAGGCCAGACTACCCCTCTCCCCACTCCTCCTTCCTCCCTCCTCTTTCCACCTCTCCTCTTCCCCTTTCCCCTCTCCCACTCTCACTCCCTCTCACTCTGCCATATAAGAAGTATCTTGCTTCCCCTTCACAAAACAACAACAGCGTAGACCAGGCAAGGTGGCTCCTGCCTGTAATCCCAGCACTTTGGGAGGTCAAGGCAGAGGATCGCTTAAGGCCAGGGATTTGAGACCAGCCTGGCCAACATGGCGAAACCCCATCTCTACTAAAAATAGAAAAAATTAGCCTGGCGTGGTGGCAGGTGCCTGTAATCCCAGCTACTTGGGAGCCTGAGGCAGGAGAATCGCTTGAACCCAGGAGGCGGAGGTTGTAGTGAGCTGAGATGGCGCCATTGCACTCCAGCGAGACTCCAAAACACAAAAAACAACAAACAAACAAACAAACAAAAACCATCCTGGCCAACATGGTGAAACCTCGTCTCTACTAAAATACAAAAAAAAAATTAGCCGGGCGTAGTAGTGCGTGCCTGTAGTCCCAGCTACTCGGGAGGGTGAGGCAGGGGAATCCCTTGAACCCAGGAGGCGGAGGCGGAGACAGCAGTGAACCAGGATGGCGCCACTGCACTCCATCCTGGCGACAGAGCAAGACACTGTCTCAAGGGAAAAAAAAAAAATTTAAAACTTAGCCAGACGTGGTGGCACATGCTTATAGTCCCAGCTACTTGGGAGTCTGAGGCAGGAGAATCACTTAAGTCTGGTAGGTCAAGGGTACAGAGAGCTATGCTTGTGCCACTGCATTCCAGACTGGGTGACAGAGTGAGACCCTGTCTCAAAAAACTTAAACTTAAAATTAATTAAAATTAAAATGTTTTAAAATTGATTGTGGTTAGGGTGCACAACTCTAAATATACTAAAAATCCATTGAATTGTACATTTTAAATGGGTGAATTCTATGGTATGTGAGTTATATCCCAATAAAGCTGAGCTGTATAGACATATATGGAATTGTGCTAGGTTCTGTAGTGGAGAACTGATACAAAAATGAGTAATTTATAATCTTGCCTTAAAAGAGCTTGCAATCTAATCTCTGCATCCTCATGATATAATCCATGAAATGCAAAACAACATATAATATCAAATACATACAAAATTCAGTTCAGAGCAAAGATCACTTTTTTTGAGACATAGTCTAACATATAATAATAAAAAAATTAAATACATACAAAATCTAGGAGTTCAGAGCAAAGAGATCACTTCTTTCTTTCTTTTTTTTTTTGAGACAGTCTCGCTCTGTTGCCCAGGCTAGAGTACAATGGCGAGATCTCGGCTCACTGCAACCTCTGCCTTCTGGGTTCAAGCTATTCTACCACCTCAGCCTCCTGCGTAGCTTGGATTACAGGCGCCCATCATCATGCCCAGCTAAGTTTTATATTTTTGTAGAGACGGGGTTTCACCACATTGGCCAGGGTGACCTTTTTGTTTGTTTGTTTCGCTCTTTTTACCCAGGCTGCAGTGCAATGGTGTGATCTCGGCTCACCGCAACCTCTGCCTTTCGGGTTCAATCAATTCTCCTGTCTCAGCCTTGTGAGTAGCTGGGATTACAGGCATGTGCCACCACGCCCAGCTAATTTTGTATTTTTAGTAGAGACGGGGTTTCTCCATGTTGGTCAGGCTGGGTCTTGAACTCCTGCCCACCTCAGCTTCCCAAAGTGCTGGGATTACAGTTGTGAGCCACTGCGCCCAGCCAAGATCAATTCTAAGAAGAGTGATCAGGGAAAGCTTCATGGAAGAGAAAGTAATGGATTTGGGCCATGGAGAATGACTAGAAATTCAGTAGATGAAGAAGATGAAGATTGGGAATTAAAAACAGCAGCAGATGCAAGAGCACAGTTGTAACAAATTACGGGTCCCACTCAGAGACCAGTAAGGGTTATAGCTTGGCTGAATATAACATTTACAGGACTGTACTATAGGTGATGAGACTAAAAGGTAAATAAGCTGAGCCTGTCCCACGAATAATTCTGAATATTGGCCATGGGAAAGCTTGGGTACCAAGGGCCTGAACTAGGGTGAAGGTAGAGGAGGTCAAGAAGCACTTCAGAGGAAGAACTCACAGAGAAGCAACCGGTAGACCTGTAATGGAGGGGGAACAAGGGATGGGGGGTGAGGTGCAGAAGTCAGGGCCAAGATGATGTCTGGGTCTTAGCTAGGTAGCTGACAGAAGAACAAAAATGAGCAAGTCAGGGAGAAGGGGAGCCCATTTGAGGTGGAAGGTGACAGAGTAGGTGATATTGAGCCTGGAGGTAGAAATAAATGGAAAACAGAGCTAAGCTGTGGAAGAGGATCATGAAGAAAAAAGGTGTGGATGCTGGAGAAGGCCACTTGGATGAGGTCTCACAGCTGTGTAGGTGTCCCCAGGCAGAGAGGAGGGGGCAGGGCACTCCAGCCAGAGTGGGCAGGGAGCTGCAAGCACAAGGGCACAGAGGCGTAAAACAAGGTCAGTTTCCTGAACTGCAAATACCACCCTCTGGAGCTGGAGCAGCGGAGGGAGGAGGGGAGGCAGCCAGAGATGGGGCTGCAGGAGTAGCCAGTGGGCCAGATCGCCAAGAGCGCTATGCACAGCGGACTTGGACGTTATCCAGCGGTGAGGCCGTGAAAGGGCTCATGGAGGAGGGCACCGTGGAGGATGGTCTGGAGGATGGCAGGACGAGGCAGGAGGGGGAGTTAGGAATTAATAGTAATAGAAGAATTTAGTTAAGCAAGAATAAGGACCTAGGGAGGCACTGGCTGTAGGGGTGGAGAGGAATAGATTCATCTGGGACATAATTAGGCCATAGAATCAACAGAACTTGACCAACTGAGTTATGAGAGAAAAGGAAACAATCCATCTGGGGCACTGACAAAGGTGTGTGATAACAAAAGAGGTGAAGCTGCCGCAGCAGTGAGCGTGACCCATGGCAGTGCAGGAAGGACCAAAGACAGGAGATGTCAAGGGGACAGGTCTGCAAGGCTTGGTGCCCATTGGTTGTGGAGTGAGAAGTCGTGGGGTTAAGAAGGCCGATTCTCTGGGCTTGGCCTTGGATAACTGGATGGAGGGTGGGTCCATTCTCCAGTGGCATGAGTCATGGAGGAGGGTGCGAGTTGTGGAATTGGAGAGGAGGGAAACTCAGGAGGGAGGCCTAAAGACACATCTAGGTAAAGAGACTATGGACAATGAAAGGCTAGGGCAGGACCCAAGGAAATGCCTGCAATTCAGTGGCAAAAGAAGAGGGAGTGATAAGAGCTCCTTCTCTTTTGCCTCTAACGAAGCAGAACAGCTAAGGGAAAAGGTGGCCCACAGCATTAAACCACAGAAATCACACAGAATGTGGGATAATAGACATTGGAGACTTGGAGGGGTGAGAGGGTGGCAGGGGGTAAGAGATGAGAAGGTACTTAATGGTACAATGTACATCATGCGGGTGATGGTTACACTAAAAGGCCACACTTCACCACTGTGCAATATATCCATGTACCAAAACTGCACCTCTACCCCTTAAACGTATGCAAAAAGCAAACAAACAAAGAGAAACCAAGGCAAGTGGCAGAAACAAAGGCTGAGAGCTGAGAAAGTGAGTTCATGTGAGTATGGTAGGCAGGGGCCAGAAAGCAAGGGGTTAAACAGTGAGTAGAAGAAGAGGAAGTGAAGGCCCTGTGCTCTGGCATAAACTTAGGTGAGAAAGGAAGAGAAAGAAAGAAAAATAACAATAGCAGCGACCATTAGCAGTTAGCATTTATTGAAGGACTGACTCTGCCCAGGCCCTGCTCCAGGGCCATCTCTTATAGTCTGGCTCTGTGCCCTCCACCCTCACTCAGGTGGGTGCCATTACCATCCCCATTTTGCAGCTGATGAAACTGAAGCAGAGAGGTTCCTCAACTGCCCAACATCTCCCAGCTGGGAAGGGGGAGCACTGAGATGCACACCAGGTAGCCTGACCCTGAAGCCTACACTTTTTTATTGTTGCTGTCATGGTTGCTGTTGTTAGCCTATTAAGAATCAAATAGTTTACTAATTTAAAAAATACCTACCACAAAAATTAGCTGGGCATGGTGGCATGTGTCTGTAATCCCAGCGACTCAGGAGGCTGAGGCAGGAGAATTGCTTGAACCTGGGAGGCGGAGGTTGCAGTGGGCCAAGATTGCGCCATTGCACTCCAACCTGGGCGACAGAGCAGGACTCCATCTCAAAACAAAACAAAACAAAACAAAACAAAAAAAAACCCTACATAATTGTCTTGACTAATCTAAATGAAACCCTCCTGACTGCAGTTTTGCAGAAGGGCCATTGTTGTCTGTGCAGTTGTTTTATAAGGGTTTAATTAGAAGGATAAGTGAGTGCACATTTTTAAGTATTGCTAATTTGGTTTATAATCACCCCTCCCTCACATGAACATAAGGTACAAATCTCTTTCTGTTCTCCAAGTATTACATTCCATATGTGCAGAATAAATTCTGAAGCTGTCGCTGGGTATTTTGTAGATTCCAACATGCCCAGCATAGCAAGGCTAAAGATAAACTAGCACAATAGGGTCCACATTTTCAGTGTCTACACCAATGGGTCTCAACCAGGTGATTCTGACCCCTAGGGTATGTTTGGCAATGTCTGGAGACATTTTTTGGCTGTCACAAGCTGCGGGAAATGTGCAAATGGCATTTAGTGAGTAGAAGCCAGAGATGCTGCTTAACATACTACACTGTACAGGGAAAGCCCTCCACAGCAAATAATTATCTGGTCGCAAAGGTTAATAGTGTCGGGGTTGAGAAGCCCTGCTCCACAGTGCCTTGGAAATTATCTCTAGGAGCTGGGTGTGGTGGTGCACACCTATAATCCCAGCTGCTTAGGAAGCTGAGGCAGAAGGATCCCTGAGCCCAGGCGTTTAAGACCAGCCTGGGCAACAACATAGCAAGACCCCATCTCTTAAAAAAATATTAATTAAAAAAATTATCTCTATGAGTATCAGAATGTGGAGAAGGGGTTTGAGAAGGGTTAAACCACCCAGACGATTTATGTCAACAGGAAAGGAATGCCGACCCAGAGAGGGAGCATATAGAGATGTATGAAACAATGTTGGAAGGGAGGTGAGAGAGTCTATGGCACAGGAGGAAAGGCAGAGATCAACCTAGGAAGGAAAAGAGAGATGCTTCATCTTCCAAGATGAGAGAGAAGGGGAAAAGAATAGTAGGAACACACTGAGAAATATTAGTGGGAAAAGGCAAGTTGTGGGAGCTGGTATCTGCTGGCCTTGACTGTGTAAGGCAGCATAGAGGAGAGTAGGGGTGGGGCCCAGGGCTGAGGGTAAGGAGAGAAGAAGGCAGGAACGGGCGGTGGAAGACCAGCTGTTTCAGCTTCCTTTCAATGCTATGGGCACCCCAGAGGGGAGGAAACTTACAGTGGGAATGATGACTGGCAGCTGGAATTCAGATAGCAAGGCAGACAACAAAAGTGTCCAGAAGAGCCACAGAAGATGTCCAGAGGTTTCTGGATGTGATTGGGTGCCAAAGTGGGCATGCCCAGGTCCAAATGGAGCCAGGAGGATAAGGCGGGGAGGGGCTGAGACCTCGAGAACTGGGAGTGGTCGAGGGGCCTGAAGATGTGGAAGGAGGCAGATTTAGTGTCTGGAGAGGTGGCAGGGGGGTGAAGCAGGTGCAGGGAAAGCAGGAGGGGTGAGTGTGGGAGACACAGGGTCAGAGCCCTTGAGGGGCAGACCCCAATGACTCTAAGATGGAGCAGAAATCCCAATCACTGGGCTGAGGAGGTAGAGCAGATATGAAGCCAGAATAGACTTGGTCCTTGACAGAGATGGTCCTGTCTCTGAAAATGAGGAAGGGGAGGGAGTGAGAGGAAAAGTATGGAGCAGCCACTTAGGCTTTTGTGAAGGAGGCGTGTCTTAGAGATCAGAAGAGGGGAAGAGGCAGGTAGTCAACAGATGACCCCAGCTTTACCGTAGGTGTGATGGGCTGAAGTGTCCCCCAAAACCCGTATGTTGAACTTCTAAACCCCAGGACCTCAGAAAGTGACTGTATTTAGCGAGAGGGCCTTGATTGATTGATTGATCAAGACAGAGTCTTGCTCCGTCACCCAGGCCAGAGTGCAGTGGTATGATCTCAGCTCACTGCAACCTTCACCTCCCGGGTTCAAGCGATTCTCCTGCCTCAGCCTCCTGAGTAGCTGGGATTACAGGTGCCCACCACCATGCCCAGCTAGGGTTTCGCCATGTTGGACAGGCTGGTCTCAAACACCTAACTTCAGGTGATCCACCTGCCTCGGCCTTCCAAAGTGCTGGGATTACAGGTGTGAGCCACTGCACCTGGCCAAGAAAGGGCTTGTAAAGAGGGGATTAAGGTAAAATGAAGTATTTAGGGTGGGCCCTGATCCAATGTGACTGGTCTCCTTATCAGAAGAGGAGATGAGGACACAGATACAAAAATAAGTGACGGCCAGGAACAGTGGCTTATGCCTGTAATCACAACACTTTGGGAGGCCAAGGGGAGTGGATCACGAGGTCAGGAGATCAAGACCATCCTGGCTAACATGGTGAAACCCTGTCTCTACTAAAAATACAAAAAATTAGCCGGGTGTGGCAGTGTGTGTCTGTAATCCCAGCTAATCAGGAGGCTGAGGCAGAAGAATCGCTTGAACCCGGGAGGCAGAGGTTGCAGCGAGCCGAGATCATGCCACTGCACTCCAGCCCAGGTGACAGTGCGAGACTCCATCTCAAAAAATAAATAAATAAATAAAACAAGGGAACACCACATGAGGGCACAGAAGACAACCATCTGCAAGCCAAAGAGAGAGGCCTCAGGAGATGGACAACCCTGTCCACACCTTGATTTTGGACTTCCAGCCCCCAGAACTGTGAAGAAATAAAATCTCAGCTGTTTGGCCAGGCAAGATGTATATATAGTATACATAGTATTGTGTATATACTTTTTTTATAGTATATATAGTATACAAAGTATTGTAAGGCTGGGCATGGCGGCTCATGCCTGTAATCCTAGTACTTTGGGAGGCCGATGCGGGTGGATCATGAGGTCAAGAGATCGAGACCATCCTGGCCAACATGGTGAAACCTCGTCTCTACTAAAAACACAAAAATTAGCTGGGTGTGATGACACGCGCCTATAGTCCCAGCTACTCGGGAGGCTGAGGCAGGAGAATCACTTGAGCCAGAAGGCGGAAGTTGCAGCGAGCAGAGATCGCACCACTGCACTCCAGCCTGGCGACAGAGCGAGACTCCATCTCAAAAACAAAAAACAAAAAACAAAAAACAAAAAACAAAGTATTGTATATATACTTTTTCAGTGCATGTATATAATATGTATATATACTATGTACATAATTGTATATATACTATGTACATATGCATACAATTACATACAGCTTGTATAAACATATAGATGTATTACAGTGTATGTATAATACATATATATAAAATATGTATACATGTGAAAGATACATGTATGTAACATGCACATACATATACATATGTATACATGTGTAATGTATACATATGTATACATGTAATATATGTACATATATATGCAAAATGTACTTGTGCATATGTATTTTTTTCAGAGATGGGGTTCCACTCTGTCACACAAGCTGTAGTGCAGTAGCCTGATCATAGCGAACTACAGTCTCAAACTCCTGGACTCAAGTGATCCTCCTGCCTCAGTCTCCCAAGTAGCTAGGAATACAGGCATGCACCACTACACCTGGCTAATTTTTAAATATTTTATAGAGAGGGGGTCCCGCTATGTTGCCCAGGCTGATCTCAAACTCCTAGCCTCAAGTGATCCTCCCACCTTGGCCTCCCAAAGTGCTTGGATTACAGGTGTGAACCACTGCACCAGCCCTTCATATTATGTATTTTTAAATTAGATGTTTTGTTCTCACTTATAAGCGGAAGCTAAATAACGTGTATACACAAACCTAAAGTGTGAAATAATAGATACTGGAGACCCAGAAGGGTGGGAGGGGAGTGAGGAATGAGAAATTCCTTAATGGATACAATGTACACTATTTGGGCAATGGTTACACTAAAAGCCCAGAGTTCACCACCATGCAATATATCCATATATCAAAACTGCCCTTGTATGTACCCCCTACATTTATACAAAGAAAAAAAAAGGGAAGAAAAAGAAAATGAGGTGCTTAATAGTCATATTTTGCAATCAAATACATGTACTTTAAGCCAATAAAAGTGTTAAGGTTACATCAAATTGCCTTTTTTTTTTTTTTTTTTTTGAGACCAAGTTTCACTCTATTGCCCAGGCTGGAGTGCAGTGGCAAGATCTCAGCTCACTGCAACCTCTGCCTCCTGAATTCAAGCAATTCTCATGCCCCAGCCTCCTGTATAGCTGGAACGACAGACATGAACCACCATGCCTGGCTAATTTTTATATTTTTAGTAGAGATGGGGTTTTGCCATGTTGGCCAGGCTGGTCTTGAACTCCTGACCTGAAGTGATCTGCCTGCCTCGGCCTCCCAAAGTGCTGGGATTCGTGCCAAACCAACCATCATGCCCCACTACACCCTGTTGGCTGGCCGGCCTTCCTTCCTTCCTTCCTTCTTTCCTTCCTTCCTTCCTTCCTTCCTTCCTTCCTTCCTTCCTTCCTTCCTTCCTTCCTTCCTTCCCTCCTTCCTTCCTTCCTTCTTTCCTTCCTTCCTTCCTTCCTCCTTCCTCCTTCCCTCCCTCCCTTCCTTCTTTTTTTTCTTTCTTCCCCCCTTTTTTTTGAGATGGAATCTCGTTTGTCACCAAGTTAGGCTTGGTGGCTTGATCTCAGCTCACTATAGCCTCTGCCTCCCAGATTCAAGTGATTCTTCTCCTGCCTCAGCCTCCCAAGTAGCTGGGATTACAGGAATGAGCCACCACGCCCAGCTCATTTTTGTATTTTTAGTAGTGACAAGGTTTTACCATGTTGGCCAGGGTAATAAAGGTCATTATTTCTAAACTGCTAATGATGATGATAATTCATTTATGATTATGTTTATATAGTTGGATTTATAAATGTGTGCATTTACATGCACATAAGGTGCTTAAAAAAGTTATTCATAATCCTTCTTCTTATTATTAAAGTTACATTACATGACATTAGACCATATAAGATAGTTATAACCAAAAAAAGAGCTACAAATTTTCTAGTCATTAAAACAATGGCTTTCTTCTTTTTTGAGACAGGGTCTCACTCTGTCACCCAGGCTGGGGTACAGTGGCATAATGTCAGCTCACTGCAACCTCTGCCTCCCGGGTTCAAGCAATTCTCCTGCCTCAGCCTCCCGAGTAGTTGGGACCGCAGGAATGTGCCACCATGGCAGGCTAATTTTTTGTATTTTTGGTAGAGACAGGGTTTCACTATGTTGCCCAGGCTGGTCTTAAACTTCTGAGCTCAAGCAGTCCACCCACCTTGGCCTCCCAAAGTGCTGGGATTACAGGCTGAGCCACTGCACCCGGCCAACAATGGCTTATTTTGCAGAAATATGTAAACCTGAGTGATGTGACTCCATGGTTTGTCAATTTGGTCCCATTATTTCAGAGGAACTTGGGGTAAGTGCTGATTTTCACAGGATTATTTCAATGAAGAACCTGAGGTTTACAGAGAATAGCATGCCCGATTTAAACAGCTGCTAAGTGGTGGAGCCAGGATTGGAATCCAAGTCCTCTGAGTCTACAGCCCAGGTTCTTTCTGTGCACTGTATGGAATGACAGAAAAATTTAAATCCTCATCAGACTGTAATCCAAGTCTGTAAATTCTGAAAACAATAGATGGTGTTGAGGGGAGAGGGGATGAATGCTTCCAGATATTAATCCTGTGATGAAGCTAGAATGGATATATTGTGCACATACTATATACGACGGTACAGTGCTGGTGCAGCAACAGATGGAGCAATGGAATCAAACAGAAAACCTAGAAGTATTTGGTGTATGGTAAAATGGCACTTCAAATCAGTGGGGGAAAGAATACAATTAGTCAATATACTTGGAACAATATATTTGGAACAATTCACACAAAATACCCACTTTGCACTAAAGATTAAAACCTACGGCTGGGCATGGTGGCTCATGCCTGTAATCCCAGTACTTCGGGAGGCCAAGGCAGGCGGATCACTAGGTCAGGAGTTCGAGACCAGCCTGGCCAACATAGTGAAACCCCGTCTCTACTAAAATAACAAAAAATTAGCCAGGCGTGGTGGCAGGCACCTGTAATCCCAGCCACTCCGGAGGCTGAGGCAGGAGAATCACTTGAACCTGGGAGGCAGAGGTTGCAGTGAGCTGAGATCACGCCACTGCACTCCAGCCTGGGCAACAAGAGCAAAACTTCATCTCAAAAAGAATAAAAGAAAAAAACAAAAAAACTTACTCCAGACCAGGCATGGTGGCTCACTCCTGTAATCCCAGCACTTTGGGAAGCTGAGGCGGGAGTACTGCTTGAGCTCATGGGTTCGAGACCTGCCTGGGCCACATGGCAAAACCCCATCTCTATCAGAAATACAATCCCAGCACTTTGGGAGGCAGAGGCAGGTGGATCACTTGAGATCAAGAGTTTGAGACCAGCCTGGCCGATATGGTGAAACCATGTCTCTACTAAAAATACAAAACTTAGCCAGGCATGGTGGTGCATGCCTGTAGTCCCAGCTACTTGGGAGGCTGAGGCAGGAGAATCGCTTGAACCTGGGAGACAGAGGTTTCAGTGAGTCAAAATCAGGCCATTGCACTCCAGCCTGGATGTCACATGAGACTCCATCTCAAAAAACAAACAAACAAACAAAAAAACAGAATTAGCCAAGTATGGTGTCGCACACCTGTAGTCCCAGCTACTCGGGAGGCTGACGTGGGAGAATGTCTTAAGCCAGGAGATGGAGGCTGCAGTGAGCTGAGATTGTGCCACTGCATTCCAGTCTGGGCGGCAGAACCAGACCCTCTCACAAAAACAAAACAAAAACAAAACAGTTACTCCAAGTGGATTAAAGAGCTAAATATAAAATATGAAATGATTAAAGAACTGCAACAGGCCGGGTGCGGTGGCTCACGCATGTAATTCCCGCACTTTGGGAGGCCGAGGCAGGCAGATCACCTGAGGTCAGGAGTTCCAGACCAGCCTGGCCAACATGGTGAAACCCCATCTCTACTAAAAATACAAAAATTAGCTGGGCGTGGTGGCGGGTGCCTGTAATCCCAGCTACTCAGGAGGCTGAGGCAGGAGAATCACTTGAATCCAGGAGGCAAAGGTTTCAGTGAGCGGAGACCATACCACTGCACTGCAGCCTGGGTGGCAGGCAGAGTAAGACTCCTTCTCAAAACAAAACAAAACAAAAATCAGAACAAAAGTAGGTAAATATTTATCTGATCTTTGAGGGCGTGGAAGGATTTCTGAGGAAAAAGAAACCCCAAAGGAAAGGTGTGTACTTTAATTTACATAATTCTATATATACTACCATAGGTTAAATTAAAATGGAAATTACAAACTGGGAAAAAACATATTTACAGACAGAATTAATTAAGAGCCTCAGTATAAGAAAAGCTTCACTTTATTGATCCCTTATTAGGTATAAGACATGCTATGCACTTGCATAAAATATCTCATCATAATCCTATAAGGGAGGTACAATTATTACCACTTTTTTTTTTTTTTTTTTTTTTGAGATGGAGTCTCACTCTGTCGCCCAGGCTGGAGTGCAATGGCGCGATCTCAGTTCACTGCAACCTCTGCCTCCCTGGTTCAAGCAATTATCATGCCTCAGTCTCCTGAGGAGCTGGGATTACAAGGTGCTCACCACCATGCCTGGCTAATTTTGTATTTTTAGTAGAGACAGGGTTTCACCATGTTATCCAAGATTGTCTCTATCTCCAGACTGCGTGATCCACCCATCTCAGCCTCCCAAAGTGCTGGGATTACAGGATTTTTTTTTGTTTTTTTTGTTTTGTTTGTTTGTTTGTTTTGAGATGAGAGTCTCACTCTGTTGCCCAGGTTGGAGTGCAGTGGCACAGTCTCAGCTCACTGCAACCTCCACCTCCCGAGTTCAAGTGATTCTCGTGCCTCAGCCTCCTGGGTAGCTGGGATTACAGGCACGTACCACCACACCTCATTTATTATTGTATTTTTAGTAGTTCGAGACCAGCCTGGCCAACATGGTGAAACCCAGTCTCTACTAAAAATACAAAAATTAGCCAAGTGTGTGGTGAACACCTATAATCTCAGCTACTTGGGAGGCTGAGGCAGAAGAATCACTTGAACCCGGCAGGCGGAGGTTGCAGGGAGCCGAGATGGTGCCACTGCACTCCAACCTGGGCAACAGAGCAAGATTCGTCTCAAAACAACAACAACAACAACAAAAACCCCAAATTCGTAAACTTTCTTAAAACATTATCAGATTTTTTTTTTTTCTGCGTTTTGTTTTTTAAGCTCCTCAGCTATCGTTAGTGTATTTTATGTGTGGCCCAAGACAATTCTTCATCTTCCGATGTGGCTCAGGGACATCAAAGGATTGGGCCGCCCTGACTTAAAACTTAAATATTCCATACTTGCATTATACATGGGAATCAAAGATAAAAATGTGCCTGTAGGACACTAACCAGATATAAAAGTAAGGTACTAATTTCTATAACAGAAAGAAACTGGTGGTTTGGCCAGTAAAAGGAAGATGTCACCTAAAACTCACCCCCAGGCAAATTAAATTAATTTCCTTTCCATATTCAAATCCCTAAAAAATACTTATAAAGACTTCACACATGAAAAAAAAATTCATGAGGGTCTGAAAGCGAAGCGTGCACACGCACACACACAAACACACACAAATCCACTTCATAATGAACAGTCTAAAAAGAAAAAATAAATGCTTCACTCATGAGCCTGAAGTCAGTGACAAAAAAAATTAAAATAAAGACTTCACACAGACAGGATAGGATTGATCCTACATCTCTTGCTTCTTAGGTAACATTAATATTATAATTTACAAATCAAGTTGTTATAATTGTATAAATCTTCCAAGATAACTGATTTCTAATTTAAAAACACTTAAAAAGAAAAAACTGAAATATACTCTCCAACCTATAAAAAGTATCAGTTTCAAGCTATAGTCAATATTATACTTAATGGTAAAAAGCTAGAGGCATTCATTTTACAATCAGAATAAAAGTCCCCTGGAATGAATATGTTGACGTAATTGTACAGCATTGTCCCACAAGTTTTTCTGGTGAATACAATATAACATGAAATGGATGTGAGAGATTTAAATATTGGAAAGAAAAAGTTAATATTATCATTAATTACAGATTATATCATTGTGTAACCAGAAAATTCAAGGAAATTAATGGAAATTATTTAAAAAGAAATCTAACTGTGGTAGCCGTCATTTATTGAATTCCTTTATGTAAAACACCATACTAAAGTTTTCTCAGTGTCATGCATTTGTTAAGTAGCAGAGCTGGGATTCAAACCCAAGTCTGACTGACTACAAAGACTGTGTTCTTTCGAGTATCTTATTGCTTTGCTCTGCAAAGTAGACAGTTACAACACACACAGACACACACACACACACACACAGCTATATGAAGGCAATAACCATTACAAAAATACTATTTTGATACCTCATTCACAAAGCAACAAATTCAGGAAGGTTTGTCTACAACCAATAAATGAAAAACAACAAACTTAGATATACATATAAGAAGAGAGATGAAGAAAGATTGAGATAGAAAGACTAAAATTTTATTTTTAAGATGTTCATTCTACATTAATTTATATCTTAAATGCAACTCCAATCAAAACCCTAACTGGATAAAATATTGTACAGGGAGAAATATAACAAAAATAATTCCCAAGTACATCTCAGAAAAACAAGCAGATGAGAATAGCAAATACAATTTTGCTAAAGAACTATAGAAAGGAGTACTAGATATTAATACTCTTATAAATCTATAATAAAAGAGTATGGGGGCATGCAAGAAAGGCCAAAAGAGACCCCACCTCATACCTATCAGGTGCCTATTATTAAAAAAACAAACAAACAACAACAACAACAAAAAAAACAACAGAAAATAGCAAGTGTTGGCAAGGCTCTGGAGAAATATAAACCTTTAAACACTGCTGGTGGGATTGTAACATGGTGTAGACTTTATGGAAAGTATGGCAGGTCTTCAAAAATTAAAAATAGAATTGCCATATGATTCAGCAATTCCACTTCTAGATATATACACCAAAGAACTGAAAGCAGGGACTTGAAGAGACATCTGTAAACCCATGTTCATGGCAGCACTATTCACAATAGCCAAAAGGCAGAAGCAACTCAAGTGTCCATCAACAGATGAATGGATAAACAAAAAATGTGGCCTATCCATACAATACAGTATTATTCAGCCCTAAAAAGAAAGGAAATTCTGACACATGCTGCAAGTGGATGAACCTTGAAGACGTTAGCTCAGTGAAATAAGCCTGTCACAAGAGGAGAAACATTGTATGATGCTACTTATATGATGTACCCAGAGTACTCCAATTTAACAAGACAGGAAGTAGAATGGCAGCTGCCAGGGGCTGGGGGTGGGGGAATGGGGAGTTTGTGTCTAATGGGTATAGAGTTTGTTTGGGAAGATGAGAAAGTTCTGGAAATGGATGGTGATGATGGTTGTATCACACTGTGCATATACTTAATGCCACTGAACCATATACTTAAAAATTGTTAAGATGCTCAATTTGTATGTAATTTATATTTTACCACAATTTTTAAAAAATTGCCACATGACTGCTGAAGGCACCAGTCACATCCAGTATTTTATTCAAAGATGCATCTTGCATTCAGAGCATCCCAATGACACAGCACACAGCTGTGGCTGGGCAAACGGGATGTCCATGGCACTACAGCCAGTTCTACAGACCTAGCTGAGAGCAGGGTGATACCTGCTTCTCAGCCTTCTTCTCATGACTCAAACCAAAGACCAGGGACGCCACAGGAAACCGAATGCTGGAACCATAAAACAACGCAGAGCAATTTCTTTATTGCCATCTCCTCAGCTTAGAACTTTTCACAAAAGTAATTTATGAAGGGCAAAGTTCTCAGCCCATGGAATTCCAGGGGTTTGGCTCATCTGGTGCAGACAGAGCTCTTTCCTGTTCCCACAGATAACTGGGGGGGCTTTTCTGTGGAGCTGTGAAGGATGACACCATGTCATAAATGAAAGGTGAAAATGAAGTATGCCTGAGAGGTCTGCCCTGAGTACTTGCTTCAACAGTCTGAGCTCCAGTTTCAGGGATTATTTTGAGAACTTAATTTAGCTATAGTCAAACATGCCCATTTGTAAGGGGCCTAAGTAAGTCACCTGTCTTTAAGCCCGAGGTCTGAAGCACCATTCAGCTCCTCCAGCATTGTTTGCAATACAAAGATACAAGCACACTTTCTTTTTAAAATCTGGTCCAATGGCTCTCTGAAGCTGCCTTTAGTCTTCTAAAGGCTCTTTGGCCACCTACTGGATTTTTTCAGTGCCAGAGCTGGGCAGAAAAAGAGCAACTTACTGCCCTTGTTCAAAGGAAAGCGAGAAGAGTTGCAGACTGGAAGCTAGACAGACTTTGTTATTCAGTACCCTCAGGGATTTGCAAGAGAATAGCTCAGACACAGTCTGTCACTACCCTTCTCTCAAGGAAAAGCCAATTATTTCTCCGACCTAAGGAGTCCAGCAGGAGTGTGGAATGGAAAAGCTTCTATGACATCTTTATTGTGGGCAAAAGGAGGGAAAAAGAAAAGGTGACAAAATTAAAGTATTTTGCTTATTTTTTCTAAGTTACCGGGGGAAAAATGTTTAAATGACTTGCCAGTTTTTTTTCCCCCTCATATTTAAAAAAGGATTATCAGCTACTTTCACTTTCTAATGAACAGCTCTAGTCTTCTAAAGGAATTCTGTGTGGGACATTTAATTTAAACTGAAGTCATTCTGGTTAATAAGATGTGGAAACCTCCCGTTCTTTTTGTTTGTTTGTTGGTATTGAATACGTGAATTCTGTTAGATGTGGCCCTTGAGATCAGAGACCGAAGCTAGAAAAAAATGGAAGTTACGACTCATTCAGGAAGAACACACTGAAAGTGAAAGATTCAAGAATGCGCCTTTGATTCTCAGACGGTGCAGGCGCACAGGTGGAAGCTGAGGAAGGCTGGGCTGAGGGGGTCGCTGTGGGTGCAGCCAGGGTGTAGGGTGTGCTGGAAACTCATCAGAGTCATTTGAGAAACCTCGGTCATGGTTGTGGACATCAGGCTCCTAAAACTACAATTTTTCAAAATCAGATCAGAATCTGAGAGGTGCTGGTAGTTAGGGACTGTGCCTTAGTTACTGACCCTGACAGCTGGTGCTGCCTTGAAGGAGGCTTGGGGAGGTGACTTCAAAATGCATACCAGCCAGTGGGGGAATGACCCAGAGCCCACCTATTAAATGAGTCTAACAGTCATTTAATAAATTGGGAAACTGGGATTCTGAAAGCTGATGTGTGACTTGCTGAAGATCCAATGCTACTCACAGCAGCGAAGCTAAGCAGAGATGAGACTTAGATTCAGACCTCCTGACCCCAAGAATTGAGAGTTCAGCAGTCTTCTATGTGAAACCCAAAAGCATCCACTGATGCTAGCATCTGTCAGAGAGAGGCAGGACAAGGCCAAGGCCACATGGCTGTAGCTAGTATCACCAGCCTCCGCTCTGTCATCAGGAGGCGTGGCATTGGTACAGATCCCTGGAACGCTGCCAAGTGCTCCAGCTTTGAGGGCAGCCTCTTCAGCAGTGAAAGAAATCAGGGAAAGACAGGAAGCCCCTCCACGGCCAGCGGGCTAGGATGCAAACCACCCAGATGGTCTCCCAGGCTTGCATCTCCCTTGGGGCTTTTCACCCGCCTTGGGTCTTTCTAGGTGCTCTAGCATCTCAAGTTGCTCGCAGCATTGCTTTTATTTACCTCTCTGTTCTCATTCCCTTCTGTCTTCCAAGCAGCTAAGGATACTCCTTGTAGACCTGGTCTCCTTCAGTTTCCTTAACCCATTTATAGTGAATTTCAGATCAACAAAACATTGCATTGTCAGTAAATCTGGATTATGAAGTTGGAAACAAAAGTTAACATGTGCTGAGAGCCCTGACTCAATTTTGAGTCAACTGGTTTGCCCAAGTGACCTCATTTAACCCTTGCAATTGCCCTTCGAGGCAGATAGTCTGCCCCCACTGACAGAAAAGAGATTCAGAGAGGTTAAACCACCCAAGGTCCCAGAATGAACCAATCCTAAGTCCCCATTGTGGACAGTGAAATGACTCAGTGGCATTTGCCAACACCCATAAATCACAACAGTGAGGGGTCCCGCTACCAACTTAGTCCCTACTTGAAATAGTGATTTTAATTTTCTTAAAAGGTGTTGTGGTTAAAACAGACCAACAAATCGAACTTGATTTGGTCAGACAGCTCTGAACCCCACTCTCCCTGTGGGCCCCACCTTGAGGATGGGAAGAAGAGGGCAGCTGGAACGCCAGGCTGGACACGAGAAACTGTGGAAGTGCCATTCCTCTTTTTCCTAAATGTACATCAATACACTAGATTTGCAAAAGGCAGAGAAAGGTTCTTATTCAAAAACTAGAGTGATAAAGAGCACCTTGGGATGAAATGGAGAAATGGCTCTAAGAACAGAGCTGTTGTTTTTCTGCCTGCCCCTCCAACGTACAAAAATGTCACCCAGCTAACAAGACAAAGGTGAAAGAGGGGATGATCACTGGAAAAGAGATTTGCAGCCGAGCCTGCCATAGCTATCTGAATGCTGTAAAGCAAAGCCACATGCAGGAAGAAGAGAGGCAGAAACATCACGTACCCAGGGACAGGGCTGAGGTGACAAGCTAACTAGAGTAAGGGGCTTTGCTTTTTTTTTTTTTTTTGAGATGGAGTTTTACTCTGTTGCCCAGGCTGGAGTGCAATGGCGTGATCTCAGCTCACTGCAACCTCGGCCTCCCGGGTTCAAGCGATTCTCCTGCTTCAGCCTCCCGAGTACCTGGGATTAGAGGGATCCGCCACCACGTCTGGCTAATTTTTGTATTTTCAGTAGAGACTGGGTTTCACCATGTTGGCCAGGCTGGTCTCAAACTCTTGACTTCAGGTGATCCACCCGCCGCGGCCTCCCAAAGTGCTGGGATTACAGGCGTGAGCCACCATGCCCGGTAGAGTAAGGGGCTTTTTTATTTTTGAGACTAAGTCTCGCTCTGTTGCCCAGGCTGGAGTGCAGTGGGGTGATCTCGGCTCACTGCAACCTCTGCCTCCTGGGTTCAAGCGATTCTCCTGCCTCAGCCTGCCGAGGAGCTGGGACTACAGGCGTGAGCCACCACACCCGGCTAATTTTTTATATTTTTAGTAGAGACGGGGTTTCACCGTGTTAGCCAGGATGGTCTCAGTCTCGATCTCCTGACCTCCTCTTGATCCACAGGCCTCAGCCTCCAAAAGTGCTGGGATTATAGGCATGAGCCACCGCACCCGGCCAAGTAAGGGGCTTTTCAACAGAAGAAACCACCCAGAGGAAGCTGAGGAAGCAGAACGCTGCGAACTCATATGTAGGATAAATGGTGCTCCTTCCTGCATATTCAGCCGTCACCAGCATAAACAGGTAGTTTATGCTTCATCCACTGCGTGCATTTTGGGTATTTCAAACAACACAATGATATGGGTCAAGGCAGGGTGTAAGTCAAAAATCTGCCAAGCAGAGGACCAAATTCCATCCTAAAATGAAATTTATTTGTGAGTGTGTATGTGTGTGCTCTCCACTTAGAAATACTAATTTCTGGCTGGGCGTGGTGGCTCACACCTGTAATCCCAGCACTTTGGGAGGCCGAGGCAGGCAGATTGCCTAAGTTCGAGAGTTCGAAACCAGCCTAGGCAACATGGCGAAACCTCGACTCCACTAAAAATACAAAAAAGTAGCCGGGTGTGGTGGCGGGCACCTGTAATCCCAGCTACTCAGGAGGCCGAGGCAGCAGAGTCGCTTGAATCCGGAAGGCACAAGTTGCAGTGAGCAGAGATCATGTCACTGCACTCCAGCCTGGTGCCAGAGAGAGACTCTGTCTAAAAAAAAAAAAAAAAGAAAAGAAAAGAAAAAGGACTTATTTCCAGTTCCTCAAACTTCTGAAAGATTCCAGGATTGTACTGTTTTTTGATGGGATTAATACACAAAGCTGTCACCACTAAGCACAGCCATAAGTCACAATGTCTTTCTGGCAGTTGATGGAGAAAGTTATCTGGGAGGGTGGGGAGGGGAGGGGAGGTGGTGCCCAGACAGGTCAGAAGAGGCTCCTATGGGAACAGAAATACCTGCCATGGCAGGATCCACAAATCCCCAAGCAGTGGAGACTGGATGGCTTTGAATCCAAAGGTTCTCTTAGATTGAATCTACCATCCCTGTAAAGGTCCAAATCAAAACCATTTACAGGTCCAGAGAGGTCTCCTCTAGGAGATAATTCACAGTCATCTGCCCTGGCAATGAAAGAAAAAATCTGAAATCTTAACTGGTTGTGGCACAAAGATGGTGGAAGAATACAGATCTTGCTATGGATATTTTCTTGGCATTCAGTAACATGTCAGCATCCCTGGAGGCGGGCTTTCCCAGTTAACTGGGTTCTTCATTGTTCCCAACCACACTCCTTGTGCCTTCAGTATAAACAACACATTTGTAGATGCCCCTGGCTGCTTTTGCAATGGAAGAGTCCCAACCTGGATGTGGAAGTTTCTGCACCTTTGCAAGAACATGGTCCAAAAGCTACTTCGCAATAGGTGAGTATGGCAAGGCCAGTCCCTGTCTCAAAAATGGATGGTGGAGAGTTAAATGAGAAATTTGCTTCCTTAAAATAGAAAGGCTACCTAGAACAAGGGTGTTATAAAAATGCACAAATCCTGGTTCTATCTCTTATTAGCTGGCAACCCAGACCAATTATCTAACTTCTATGGGTTTCCATTTGTTCACCTTTAAAGATATACGACCTTGTGTACTAGACAGGATTACTATATACATTAAATAACGCACACATGCACTCAGCACAGTGCCTGGCCCATGGTGAAGAACAGGATTCATTCCCTCAGAGGCTCTCTTTCTACCAATTCCAGAGTCACAAATACCAACTGTATCTACTGATCTTTTCTGATTTTGTGATGCACTTTTATTAGAAATAAGCTCCATAAGGGCAGAGACCTTTTCTATTTTATCAAACAGCCCTAATCTCAGTGCTAAATAAGTATCTGTTGTACAAACACATTAATAAACAGAGATGTCAATACTTTTTGGAATAATTGTTGATATTTATTTGTAGGTGTGTATCCAGTGGGTGATGGGAGTATGTTTTTGATCTTAGGAACCACAGCTGCTTTGTGTAGCATAATTAGTGCACGGTACCAACACAGTCTATGGTATACATATGCCTAACACGGGGCTTCTCAAACTTTTTGGTCTCAGGACTCCCTTACACTCTTAAAATTACTAAGGGCCCCAAACCACCACCCCCCCTTTTTTTTTTTGAGACAGAGTTTTGCTCTGTCGCTGAGGCTGGAGTGAAGTTGAAGTGGTGCAATCTTGGCTCACTGCAACCTCTGCTACCCAGGTTCAAGCGATTCTCTTGCCCCAGCCTCCCAAGTAGCTGGGATGACAGGTGCCAACGACCACACCTCGCTAATTTTTGTATTTTTATTAGAGACGGGGTTTTGCCATGTTGGCCAGGCTGGTCTTGAACTCCTGACCTCAAGTGATCCGCCCACCTCGGCCTCCCAAAGTGCTGGGATTACAGGCGTAAGCCACGTGCCTGGCCTTTATTTTTTCTTTTTTTTTTACTTTAAATTTCTCCTAACTCCCCAAACTTGTTATTTTAAAAAAAAAAAAGATTTATTTATTTCTTTTTGAGATATTCTGTTGCCCAGGCTAGAGTGCAGTGGTGCAATCATGGCTCACTGCAGCCTCAACCACCTGGGCTTAAGTGATCCTCCTACCTCAGCCTCCTGGGCAGCTGGGACTACAGGTATGTGCCACCATGCTTGGCTAATTGTTTTATTATGTGTAGGTTTTTTATTAGGCTCACTGCAGCCTCAAACTCCTGGGCTCAAGCGATTCTCCTGCCTTGGCTTCCCAAAGTGCTAAGCTCTTTTTCTTTCTTTTTTTTTTTTTGAGACGGAGTCTCGCTGTGTTGCCCAGGCTGGAGTGCAGTGGCGCGATCTCGTCTCACTGCAAGTTCCGCCTCCCGGGTTCATGCCATTCTCCTGCCTCAGCCTCCCGAGTAGCTGGGACTACAGGCGCCTGCCACCACGCCCAACTAATTTTTGTACTTTTAGTAGAGACAGGGTTTCACTTTGTTAGCCAGGATGGTCTTGATCTCCTGACCTTGTGATCCACCCACCTCGGCCTCCTAAAGTGCTGGGATTACAGGCATGAGCCACTGTGCCTGGCCTAAGCTCTTTTTCTTAAGTGCTTCCTCAAGACCATACTTCCTCCCTGGGGTCTTCTTTAGAACAGTCATAGAAAGTGCTTCTTTCTCCATCTGGCCTACACATAGAATTTCCATTTACCATGACACTGCTTGGTAGGTTTAAAATGTCATAAATGAATTTGTCATAGGTTGCGTGTAACCAGTCTGTGTTGATTTTCTTTTTTTTTTTCTTCTTTTTTCTTTTTTTTTTGAGATGGAGTCCCACTTTGTCACCCAGGCTGGAGTACAATGGCACGTCTCAGCTCACTGCAACCTCTGCCTCCCGGGTTCCAGCAATTCTCCTGCCTCAGCCTCCCGAGTAGCTGTGATTACAAGTGGCCGCCACCACACCCGGCTAATTTTGTATTTTTAGTAGAGACGGGGTTTCGCCAGGTTGGCCAGGCTGGCTCAACTCCTGCCCTCAGGTGATCTGCCCACCTTGGCCTCCCAAAGTGCTGGGATTACAGGTGTGAGCCACCGTACCCGGCCCAGTCTGTGCTAATTTTCATAGCACCATTGTAATATTAGAGAATATACTTTAATCTATTTATGGTCATTTATCAAACTGTTTTTATTAAATGAAGCACTGGCTTTGTGTCACCTGTCTACACAGAGGCACAGTGTAATAAATCAGATACTCTTATTTATTACAGGGAATCCTGCTAGTTTACATTAAATTCTCTTTGTGACGACCCATGGAAGGAAGGTCTTGGGGCCAAGAAAAAAACTGAGTTTCTCCTGCACCACCAGTTTGTTTTCATATTATAAGGACCTTCCAAATTGTATCATTAATCATTTCCCCTTTTTGCTTTGAGTGCTTTTAGGAAGCTGAAAGCCAACTCTGCAGACCACATCTAGTAGACGATCTGGATCTCAGGATGTACATTTTGTGCATCAACCGTATCTCAAGGTTTAGCCTCAGTTCACCCACTTACTTATTTTAAATACTGTTATACTAGCTGGATAGGAGGAGTAAGTTCCAGTGTTCTACAGCACTGTAACAACAATTATATATAGTTCAATTATATATTTCTATAGCACTAAAACAATAATTTATTGTATATTTTCAAATAGCTAGAAGAGCAGATTTTGAATGCTTCCAACACAAAGAAATGATAAACGTTAGAGGTGATGGATATGCTAATTACCATAATTTGACCATTGCATATTGTACACATGAATGGAAAATCACACTGAATGCCAAAAATATGTACAATTATTCTGTGTCAATTGACAATAATAATATGAGGCCGGGCACGGTGGCTCATGCCTGTAATCCCAGCACTTTGGGATGCCAAGGTCAGTGGATCACCTGAGGTCAGGAGTTTGAGACCAGCCTGGCCAACATGGAGAAACGCTGTCTCTACTAAAAATACAAAAATTACCATGGCGGGAGACGCCTGTAATCCTAGCTACTCAGGAGGCTGAGGCACAAGAATCACTTGAACCCAGGAGGCGGAGGTTGCAGTGAGCCAAGATTGCACCACTACACTCTAGCCTGGGTGGCAGAGCAAGACTCTATCTCAAAAATAATAATAATAATAATAGGAACAACATGAAAAAAACTGTGGGTATAATGAAAGAAACTTTCAGCAAACAAACAAAATCTGAAAAGACTAGAATCAGGACCCAGAAATTCATGACACTATTTAAAACAGACTGGCTAAGGTTAAAATAGACACATTAGAGTCTTCGTAAGTTTAACATTATTTTAATTTCTACAGTATTTTTCCCCGTGGAGAAATAAATACTATTATACTTAGTATGTGTATTTCTACAATCCCTTTTTGGGATGAGGCAGGGTATGTATGAATAAGTAGAATTATTTATTTATTTATTTATTTATTTTGAGATGGAGTCTTGCCCTGTCACCCAGGCTGGAGTGCAATGGCGCTATCTCGGCTCACTGTAACCTCCGCCTCCCAGGTTCAAGGGATTCTCCTGCCTCAGCCTCCCAAGTAGCTGGAATTACAGGCGCCCACCACCACGCCCAGCTAATTTTTGTGTTTTTAGTAGAGATGGGGTTGCACAACGTTGGCCAGGCTGGTCTCAAACTCCTGACCTCAGGCGATCTGCCTGTCTCGGCCGCCCAAAATGCTGGGAATACAGACATGAGGCACCAAGCCCGGCTGGAATGAATCTTTAATCTACTACTTATAGTTTTAATTTTAATCTCGCTCCCTCCCCTCCCCTCTCCTCCCTCTCTCCTATCCTTTCTTCCCTCTTTCCCTCCCTTCCCTTTTACTCGCTTTCTCTTCCTCCCTCCCTCTTACTCCTTCCTTCCTCTCTCCCTCCTTTCCTTCTCCTTCCTTCCCTCCCTTCCTTCTTTCCCTCCTTCCTTCCTTCTTTCCTTCCTTCCTTCCTTCTTTCCTTCCTTCCTTCCTTCCCTTTTTTCTTTCTCCCATTCATTCATTTTTTGATACAGTGTCTCTCACTCTGTTGCTCAGGCTGGCCTCAAACTCCTGGGCTAGTGATCCTCCCATCTCAGCTTCCCAAAGTGCCGGGATTACAGGCATGAGCCACCACTCCCAGACTAATTTACTTCTTTAATCGACGTTCTCAGATAAGTCCCTGAGATAAATGGTCAAAAATCAGTTGTAGTAAAGTAGGAAGTAGAAAAACCTTTAGCCATTTGTTTTCCAGAGTCCATATTATTAACTACATTTCCACACACAAATGAGCTGTTTTTTAACATTACAAACATTGAACTACCACACATCTAATGCACTTTGAGGGTGACTCTTTTCAAAAGCTCTCTTGCAATCAGAGGAAAGGAAGAAAAATGCCAGGTAAATGATATGTATTATCTTTTACTGCTCACAAACACCTATGAAATGCTATTATTTCTTCCCCATTTGATAGGTGAGAAAATGGAGGCCCCAAAAGGTTAATTTTCCCAAAGTTACACAGATGGTAAAGGCAGAATTTGAAAATCAGGTCTTTGGCACTCAAACGCTCATGAAAGTGTGTTCATCGTGTGAAAGTTCAAGGAAGTGTTCGTTTACGATCTGCACTTTTCTGGGTGAACATTACACTGCTGTAAAATGGGAAAAGAAAAAGGTCAAAAGGTTCTTCTGATGTATCCCAATTCAATGCCAACATGAGAAAGTGAAGGATGTAGGTAGAGCAGAAGAACAAGGTACATGTCCCTTGGCAGCCCCAGCAGATTGGTTCCAGGACCCCCGTTGATATCAAAATCCATGGGTGTTGAAGTCCCTGATGTCAAATGGCATAGTATGTGCAAATAACCTATGCACAATCTCTCATATACTTTTTGTCATATACTTTTTACTTTTTTTTTTCCAGTGTCAGTTTGTTCATGTGTATTGTTTTTGTTTTTTTTTTTTTTTTGGTAGAGGCAGAGTCTATGTTGCCCAGGTTGATCTTGAACTCCTGAGCTCAAGTGACCAGTCTGCCTTAGCCTCCCAAAATGCTGGGATTACAGGCATGAGCCACTGTGCCCCGCCTTTTCATATACTTCAAATCAGCTCTACATTACTTCTAACACCTAATGCAATGTAAATTCTGTGTAAATAGTTGTTGTACTGTATTGCTGTTTATTTGTATTATTTTTGTTGTTTTTATTTTTCAAATAAATTTTTACATTATTTATTTTTTTTTTAGAGACAGGGTCTCATTGTTGTTTTTATTTTTCAAATAAATTTTTACATTTTTTTTTTTTTTTTTTTTAGAGACAGGGTCTCACTATGTTGCCCAGGCCAGTCTTGAACTCCTAGTCACCTCAGTCTCCCAAGTAGCTGGGATTACAGGTACACACCACCATGTCCAGCTCTGTTTTAGAGTATTTTGGGTCCTTGATTGGTTGAATCCTAAGATGGGAAAGCCATGGACATAGAGGGCCAACGATAGTGAGGTAGAGGCATGGTGCTGATGTTACTGTCTTAACTATTCAACGCCGGTGGGATTATTTTTATGAACGAAATAAATCTAATGAATGGATTCTTTATTAAGTTTGCACTGGGTCAGAGGGATGACATAGTGATAACCCGTGCTTATGTGTTTGAGGCCTTCACAGTAAGGGAGCAGGCCGAAAATAGATCGAAATGCAATAATAATGGTAACAACAACATGTACCTCATCTTTTATTATCTTTTTGTTAGATTTTCTTCTTTCTCATTAAAAACATGTATAAGCAAATGTAATATCAACAAGTAGGTTTTCTACTTCACTGGATATTAAACTTTCCAGCTGACCTGATACTATTTTAGGAGCGCCTCTGCCATCATCTGCCACCATTTATTTAGAAATGTAAAGTAACTTTATTATCATTAACCTAAATAATTCATAATTAGGAAGGTAAACCTGCCTCTAAAAACAAAGCCCCACCATAGGAATCATTTTGAAGTTGAATTTTTTACAGCTTATTCATGACAAGATTCAGACTGATTAGGACAGTCCTCGCGTAAAATCAGATTAAAGGGGTAAAAGGAAGGTATTGAACTGAGCGTCAGGAACTGGATTCCAGTTTTGCCACTAATTAGTTGCTACCTTGAATAAGTCACTTAATATGTAGGTTTTTCCTTCCTTTTTCAGTAAAATGGAGACATCAAATTTCTAAAGTTTCCTCCATTTTACCCTTCTGAAGTGGCTCAAAAACAATTATATTGAGGCTGGGCACGGTGGCTCACGCCTGTAATCCTAGCACTTTGGGAGGCCGAGGCAGGCAGATCATGAGGTCAGGAGATCGAGACCATCCTGGCTAACATGGTGAAACCCCATCTCTACTGAAAACACAAAAAATTAGCTGGGCGTGGCGGCGGGCACCTGTAGTCCCAGCTGCTGGGGAGGCTGAGGCAGGAGAATGGCATGAACTCAGGATGTGGAGCTTGCTGTGAGCCGAGATCGTGCCACTGCACTCCAGCCTGGGCAACAGAGCGAGACTCCATCTCAAAAAAAAAAAAAAAATTATATTGAATATCCATCTGCACAGGGAACAATACAAAACTTTGAACATCCTCTTGTGAAAATGAAGAAGCCTGAGTAGGGACAGAGGGCCCCTCACCTCTGCACAGCAGTAAATGTGGATGGGTGAAGCCATGATGCTCCTTCAAAAACAGTTCTTGGCTTCCTCCAGCCTATAGACATCTGCCAATCTGGTTATAGGCCATGGACATGGCCTTGATACTAATGTTTCTGAAGGATTCCCTAGGGGCCAGGTGAGGACACCAGAACCAGAGGACAAAATAGAGAGGCCAAGCCAACAATGACGGACATCATAAGCCCCTGCAACGATCTCTCTAAAGCCCAGAGTGATCCTAGTGATGGGGCCATCTGGGTCACTATCAGAGGGATGACAATTCTCTTCTAGAAAACAAAATCCTGTTTGACTGAAAGCAGAAAATCCAGTGGATAAAAGCCAGAGTCTAGAGAGAGATACGCATTGCCTTCATATCACAACCACGAGGCCGAAGCCATATGACCACAGGCAAGTCTCCTTACATCTCTAAGCCTCAGTTTCCTGTTCAATAGATGATTCATAGAATTTAACCCGGGGGGTTCTTTTGAAAAATTAATGAAAAAAATACACCTACGACATCTAGCACACAGCCAAGCTAACAGATAACAAGATAACAGCTCTCTGGACAGTAGTTCTCTCAGCACCGCTACCCCCAGCCCCAACCCGAGTCCTCTCATTCATGCACAGGCATCTGCTAAGAAGTTTCTAGTTTGTCTGTATAACTTCCTGTACATCCTTCCCTTTTGTGGAATACCTGTCCCAAGCCATGGGGACTCTAAATGCTCAGTAAGGACTTGCTAAAAGAATGACTAATTTATAAGGGACCTAATATAGCACCAAGGCATGATTATGATGCAAGCAGACTCTCTGGGCCCATTTGTGCCAGAGACTCCGTTATTTTGTAATTAACAAATATCGTGAATTTGCTTTGAAGATTGCCGAAGAACATGACAATTCTGCATCAGGTGTTTGATTCAGGGCAAAGCATTTAACCTCTATGTACCTCAGTTTCCTTTTCTGTAAAGTGGGACTAACAATAGGCGCCTACACACAGGTTTACATGTGAAGGACCTGCCTGACACATGGCACTTAATAAATGTTAGTTATCTTATTTCATTTCATTTATTTATGTATTTATTTTATTCATACAGACATGCAGTTTCACTATGTTGCCCAGGCAGGTCTCAAACTCCCGGACTCAAGCAAACCTCCTGCCTTAGCCTCCCAAGCAGCTGGGACTACAGGTGTGCGCCACAGCATTTCACATTAGATATCTTATTTTAAAACTGGTAAAAAAATTTCCATTAGGCCAGGCGCAGTGGCTCACGCCTGTAATCCCAGCACTTTGGGAGACTGAGGCAGGTGGATCACTTGAGGTCAGGAGTTCAAGGCCAGCCTGGCCAACATGGTGAAACCCTGTCTCTACTAAAAATACAAAAATTAAGCCTGGCGTAGTGGCCCTCACCTGTAATCCCAGCACTTTGGGAGGCTGAGGTGGGCGGATCACGAGGTCAAGAGATCGAGACTATCCTGGCCAACACGGTGAAACCCCGTCTCTACTAAAAATACAAAAATTAGCTGGGCACGGTGGTGCGTGCCTGTAGTCCCAGCTACTCAGGAGGCTGAGGCAGGAGAATGGCGTGAACCCGGGAGGCGGAGGTTGCAGTGAGCTGAGATCACACCACTGCACTCCAGCCTGGCGACACGGCGAGACTCCATCTCAAAAGAAAAGGAAAAAAACCCAGAAAAATTAGCCGGGTGTGGTGGCTCATGCCTGTAGTCCCAGCTATTTGGGAGGCTGAGGCATGGGAATCACTTGAGCCCAGGAGGCGGAGGTTGCGGTGAGCCAAGATCACACACTGCACTCCAGCCTGGGTGAGAGAGTAAGACGTGGTCTCAAAAAAAAAAAAAAAAAAAAAAAAAAAAATGTAGCGATAGTGTAGTGATCAATACAATCCTGAGCCCATAACACTTTCGTCATTGTTAGTGAGTCCCGTTTGACTGCCAGCACCACCAGGCAGTCAGGAGACTCAACCTTCTACTTCCTCCTCTTCCCACTGTCTTACTCCCTTAGTCTAGATCAGGCCCTGGAATCTGCATTTTAAGTATCTTCCTTGAGTGAGTTGGACACAGGTGGTCACCGAACTGACACATATGAACAAAAACAAAAAAAAAAAAGAAAAGAAAAAATACAGACAGATATAGCCCTGGAACTTAATGAGGGAACTGGGCCAAATTTTGGGTGATTCCCCTCTCCCTCGAAGAGAGGGATTTATGGTTTGGGTAAAAACCATTAAGAACACATTGGTTTTTTTCATTGGTTTCACTTTGAGTTTCTGCCTCCTGCAACCCAAAACACAATCATACAGAGCTTCCCGGCGTGGGTCTGCGCCCTGCGTGAGCAGGGCCATGTGACCGAGACTGCCTGTGCTGAAGAGCTGAAACCAAAGGAACACACAGGCAAGGGGAACCTACAGATCTTTCCCCCTTTACTTTCTTTTCTTTTTTAAAAAAATTATAATCCCATAGAGACATATGTGACATGTCTGACAAATGGGAAAATGAATGACGCTTGTTCTCATTTAGAGAAAGCTTGCTGATGCTGGATGTGTGTCAATGCACAAAGCTGTGGCTCGAATAGCCAAGGACATAGCATCTTTTTTTCTTTTTTTTAATATAGATGAGTGCTTCCTATGTTGCTCAGGCTGGTCTCAAACACCTGACCTCGCCATTTTATGTGCCAGGACAACAGGCCTGAGTCACTGTGCCTCCCGACATAGCATCTTTTGTACAGGATTTAGGGAAGCAGGAGAGCACTGAAAATAAAACCTAAATGGTGGGTGAGCTATAAGTAAACACTGAAATACCATGATCTTATTAAAAAGAAAACAATGAACCTAAACAACCTGATATACAAGAGAAAATGAACCAGGTTGCCAAAATCCTCTGGCAAGTTTAAACAACAGAAGTCAATGGGATACAGTGGTTTAAAATCATGTAAAGTGAGTAAAATGTTCAACCCCGTGAGAATAGAGCAGTAATCGTGACCATGTTTCTGGTCCCAGGCAGTCTCTCTCTCTCTCTCTCTCCCTCTATCTCTCTTTTTTTTTTTTGAGATGGAGTTTGGCTCTTATAGCCCAGGCTGGATTGCAATAGCACGATCTCAGCTCACTTTAACCTCTGCCTCCCGGGTTCAAGCAATTCTCGTGCCTCAGCCTCCCTAATAGCTGGGATTACAGGTGCCCACTACCACGCCTGGCTCATTTTTGTATTTTTAGTAGAGATGGGGGTTTCACCACATTGGCCAGGCTGGTCTCAAACTCCTGACCTCAAGTGATCCGCCCACCTCGGCTTTCCAAAGTGCTGGGATTACAAGCATAAGCCACTGTGCCCAGCCTCCAAGCAGTATCTCATGTAACACAAGTACTTAAGTATTTATCAAAGATGGTCATAATCAGCTCTTAAAACACACTACCTAAACACAACAACACTGTAACACTTTAAAAATACCACTTATAAGAGCATCAAAAGTTTTAAAGTATTTTAATATATTTTAAAAGTTATATATATTCCTATATGTTATACAATATGTAGGAATATATACTATACACTAATACATACGTAATATAATATATTCTACATATGTAGGGAGATGTAGGGATATACACAGTTACAACATTTCAGTCAACAATGGACCGCATATATGACAGCGGTCCCATAAGGGATAGTATATACACATTCCTTATAACACCGTATTTTCACTGTACCTTTTCTATGTTTACATATGTTTAAGGACACGAATAATTTCTGTTGTGTTACAGTTGCCTACAGTATTCTGTACAATAACATGCTGTACAGGTTTGTAGCCTAAGACCCATAGCTTTATACCATATAGCCTAGGTGTGTAGTGGGTTATATCATCTAGGTTTGTGTTCACACAATGACAAAATCACCTAATGATGCATTTCTCAGGATGCAGCCCCTTTGTTAAGTGACACATGACCGGGTTGTATATTCTATAGATAGAGTTTTATAAAGAAAACCACAATGTTCTTGGGGCATTGCAGAAGATATACTTAATTGGTGTTCAGGCACTTATATTATTTTACTATGTGCCTGACACTATTCTGAGCACTTTGCACATATTGTATGCAAGACGTAATCATCTAATCCTCTCAATTACCCTATACAGTAAGTACTATTATGACTCTATAAGGTAGGTACTACTACGATCCCTATTACACAAGTGAGATAACTGAGACACTCTAAGGTCAAATTCTCCAGGGTCACATGGCCAATGAGGAGCGGAGCTACGATCTGCACCCAGGAGGTCTGGCTCCATCCTTTCAGCGATTCTGCACACTGCCTTTCAATGTGGTAGACACCCTACTGTAAACATGCCGGTTCTCCCCACATTGGTCTACAGATTCAGCGCAGTCCTAGTAACTCCAACAGGTTCTGTAAAGGAATTTGAACTGTTTCTAAAATTTATATAGAAGCACAAAAGACCAATAACACCAAGACATCCTTGAAGAAGAACAAGGTGGAAGAACATGCCCTCCCAGATAGCATGACTCCTTAAAGGCTGCCATAACTAAGACAATGTAGAGCTGGGTCTAAGGTTGACAAAGAGCCGGATGGCACATAGAGAGCACAGAAACAGATGGAGCACACGCATGACACAGGTGGCATTCCAGAGTGTGCGGGAAAGATGGAAGCTGCAATAAGCTGTGCCTGGACAAACACGTATCTATTTAGATGAAAACTGAGAATGGACCTCTACTTTCCAACATTCATAAAAATCAACTCCAGATGAGTGAAATACCATACAAGAAAATGTGAAAGGGGAAAAAAAAACAATAAAGGTAGAGGAGAATATCTTCAAAAAAACTATGAAGAATACAGGAGAACAACTTCATAAATAGGGAAGAATTTCTTAAGATATAAAATTATTAACCATAAAGAAAATGACTGATACATTTAACAATATTAAAATTAAGAATGTGTATGCCAGCCAGGCACAGTGACTCACACCTATAATCTCAGCACTTTGGGAGGCCGAGGTGGGTGGATCACTTGAGGTCAGGAGTTCGAGACCAGCCTGGCCAACATGGTGAAACCCCATCTCTACTAAAAATACAAAAACTGGCTGGCGTCGTGGCGCACACCTATAATCCCAGCTACTCGGGAGGCTGAGGCAGGAGAATCACTTGAACCCAGAAGGCAGAGGCTGCAGTGAGCTGAGATTGTGCCACTGCATTCCAGCCTGGGTGACAGAGCGAGACTCTGTCTCAAAAAAAAAAAAAAAAAAAAAAGTGTATGCCTTTGAATGCATACACATTCTTAATTTTAATATTGTTGAATCTATCAGTAAAAAGTAAAAAGAGAAACGAGTAAAGAGACAAATCACAAAGTCGGAGAAGATATATGCAACACACATACTCAACAAAAAGAGTCATACTATATTTTTGGATGCTGGGCACTGAAAAATAAAAAGAAAAAAAGAGATTCATACCGGAATATATTAAGGAGTCGTACAAATCAGTAACAAATTAGTTTTTTTTAAAAAGAGACAACCCATAGAAAAATGGGCAAAAAGTTTGAATAAACACTCAAAAAAGAAAGGTATACAAATGGCCCACAAACCTATTAGTAATCAGGGAAAAGCAAATTAAAACCACAATAAGATACCATTTCATAGTCACCACTTTGGCAAAAATATAAAAATCTAACAATACCAAGTTTTGGTGAAAATTAGGAATAATAAAAATGCTCATCCTATTTTTTTCTTTTAAGAGACAAAGTTTCTCTGTTTTCCAGGCTGACGTGCATTGGTGCAATCATAGCTCACTGCAACCTTAAACGATTGGACTCAAGAGATCTTCCCACTTTAGCCTCTCAACTAGCTAGCACTACAGGCAAGAACCACCATGCCCAGCTAATATCTTTAAACATTTTTTGTAGAGATGGGGTCTTGTTATGTTGCCTAGGCTAGTCTCAAACTCCTGGCCTCAAGTGATCCTCCCACTTCAACCTCCTAAAGTGCTAGGATTAAAGGCATGAGTCACCCTACACAGCCAAAAGAATTTTTTTTTTTTAAAGATAATTATGTAAGGTGACAGATGTGTTAAATTGATTTTGGTAATCATTTCACAGTGTATGCATTTATAAAATCATCCTGTTGTATATTTTATTTTATTTTATTTGCCTGTCTTTGAGATGGGGTCTCACTCTGTCACCCAGGCTGGAGTGCAATGGCACAATCTCTGCTCACTGCATCCTCTGCCTCCCAGGCTCAAGCTATCCTCCCACCTCAGCCTCCCAAGTAGCTGGGACCACAGGCATGCGCCACCACGCCTGGCTAGTTTTTGTACTTTTGGTAGAGATACAGTTACATCATGTTGCCCAGACTGGTCTCGAACTCCTAAGCTCAAGTGATCCGCCCTCCTCGGCCTCCCAAAAGTGCTGGGATTTTAGGCATGAGCCACCGCGCCCAGCCCCTGTTGTATATTTTAAATATGCATTAACATTTTATTTGTCAATTATACTTCAATAAAGCTGAAAAGAAAAAACCCTTCTTAAAAACCCAACCTTGGCCAGGCAAGGTGGCTCAGGCCTTTAATCCCAACACTGTGGGAGGCTGAGGCAGGTGAATCACCTGAGGTCAGGAGTTCAAGATCAGCCTAACTAACGAGAAACCCCATCTCTAGTAAAAATACAAAAATTAGCCGGGCATGGTGGCACGTGCCTGTAGTGCTGGCTACTCGGGAGGCTGAGGCAGGAGAATCGCTTGAACCCAGGAGGCAGAGATTGCAGTGAGCTGAGATTGCTCCACTGCACTCCAATCTGGATGACTGAGTGAAACTCCATCTAAAAAAAGAAACAACAAAAAAACCCAGTCTCTTATTCACTGTTAGAGGGAGTACAAACTGGAACCAACCCTTTGGAAAACAGTTTGGAGTTATAGCACAAAGCTAAAAATACAAATATCTTACAATCCAACAATCCATCTTTCACCTATACTCTGGACAAAATTTTGTGTAACTGTACCAGGAGATGCATACAACAACGTCCTTCACAGCCATTTTCGTAAGAGTCAAAAGTTGGACACAGTTCAACGTCCATTGATAGTAAAACGGATAAATGCATTGCTGTAGTACATAGGAATACTAAACAATGAAGATGAACAAGTGATAGCTATTGGCATCAGTGTGGCCCAGACTCACAATCATATTGTCGACAAAAGCAAACATATAAAAAGTAATAGATACTGTTCTAATTTATATGAAGTTCAAAATTGCAAAAATCGATGATGTAGGCCGGGCGTGGTGGCTCACACCTGTAATCCCAGCATTTTGGAAGACCAAGGCGGGCAGATTGCCTGAGCTCGGGAGTTTGAAACCAGCCTGGGCAACATGGTGAAACCCCGTCTCTACTAAAAATACAAAAAATTAGCCGGGCATGCTGGCAGGCACTTGTAATCCCAGCAACTTAGAAGGCTGAGGCAGGAGAATTGCTTGAAACCGGGAGGTGGAGGTTGCAGTGAGCTGAGATCGTACCGTTGCACTCCAGCCTGGGTGACAAGAGCAAGACTCAAAAAGAGCAAATCTCAAAAAAAAAAAAAAAAAAAAAAAAAAAATTAATTAAAAATAAATAACGAGACAAAGAAAAAGAGGCTGGACATGGTGGGTCACATCTGTAATCCCAGCACTTTCGGAGGCTGAGGCTGGTGGATTGCTTCAGCCCAGAAGTTTGAGACCAGCCTGGGCAACATAGCAAAACTTTGTCTTTACAAAAAATACAAAACTTAACTGGGCATGACGGTGTACGCCTGTGGACCCAGCTACTTGAGAGGCTGAGGTGGGAGGATCACTTGAGCCTGGGAGGCAGAGGCTGTAGTGAGCCATGATCACACCACTGCACTCTAGCCTGGGTAATAGCGCGAGATTCTGTCTCAAAAGAAGAAAAAGAAAAGAGAAGTATGTCGCAATCAAATTTTATTCAAGACAGCAAGAATGTTCAATGACAAGAAACCCTAAATATAAGCAACAACAGCTGACCAAAATTTGATTTTACTGTTTGTATAAAAGTTAGAAGATGAAGGCTGAAAATTAGCATGGATATTGACTTCTATTATGCATTGGAGGAATTATCACAAAAATAATTAGAAAAGAGGTAGGAAATTCAGAGCAGAGAAAATAACTGGTGATGTTTTAGTTATATTTTAAAGGTAGGCTATGAAACTTAAATATGGCAATATGATGATACCTTACTTTTATTTTTTATTTATAGAGATAGGGGTCTCCTTATGTTGGCCAGGCTGGTCTCAAACTCCTGGGCTTAAGTGATCCTCCTGCCTCAGCCTCCCAAAGTGCTGGGATTCCAAGTGTGAGCCACCACACTTAGCCAATACATTTTATTTAATAATTCTTTTCTAGTTCTTCCTTTCTTGCCTCAAAAAAATAATTAAGTTCTCTTCCCCAAACCTAAGACTTTTCACTCTGACTGCAGCTAAGCGCAGAACTATACAGAAAGTACAAATTATATCCCTGAAGGTCTAAACTCACCCTGTAACAGCAAATAGATTTCTGCTCAGCCCTGAGTTTTCTGAAAATGGTTTTACATTTGTTTTTACTAGGAGGCCACTTAAATCTTACCCACTTGTTTAGCTGCAAGGATTGAAACAAAATGTTTGCTGGCAAAACAAACACTGGTTTTAAAATTCTCCACTTGGGCTGCTGGATAAAACACTTGTTTACTGAAACAAATGTTTTATTTGGAAAATGCCTGCCAGTGTGAACACTTTCCAAGAAACACACCAGGATATACCAGGATAGTGATGTCACGCCCTTGATAGAAGCTAGCATTTTAGGGCAACTTCACAAAGTTTTCTTTCAGAGACCTAGGACAACAATGGAAAAATCAAGCTGTTAAAAACTCAACCCCCTGGGCCGGGCGTGGTGGCTCACGCCTGTAATCCCAGCACTCTGGGAGGTCGGGAGATCATCCTGGCTAACATGTTGAAACTTTGTCTCTACTAAAAACAAAAAATAAACTGGGCGTGGTGGCACATGCCTGTAATCCCAGCTACTCCGGAGGCCGAGGTAGGAGAATCACTTGAACCCGGGAGGCCGAGGTTGCAGTGAGCCAAGAGTGCGCCACTGCACTCCAGCCTGGACAAGTGCGAAACTCGGGTCTCAAAAAAAAAAAAAAAAATTCAACCCCTGGCCAGGCACTGTAATCCCAGCACTTTGGGAGGCCCCCGCAGGAGGACTGCTTGAACTCAGGAGTTCGAGATCAGCCTGGGCAACATGACAAGACCTGTCTGTACAAAAAATTAAAAAAAAAAAAACAAACCAGGGCATGGTGGCACATGCCTGTAGTCCCAGCTACTTGGGAAGCTGAGGTGGGAAGATTGCATAAGTCCAGAAGGTGGAAGCTGCAATGAGTCATGTTCAAGCCACTGGACTCCAGCCTGGGTGACAGAGTGAGACCCTGCCTCAAAAAAATTAAAATTAAACCTCAAAGGCCTAAAATGCTCTTACTGGGTCATTAGGTAAGCTGGTTCCATACCTTCACAGCTAAATTCTTTATATAATCAAATTAGTTTTATAAATGATATTCTAATAATAATTATTTTAGAGGCCGGGCACGGTGGCTTATGCCCGTAATCCCAGCACTTTGGGAGGCCGACATGGGCGGATCACGAGGTCAGGAGTTCAAGACCAGCCTTGGCCAACATAGTGAAACCCTGTCTCTACTAAAAATACACAAATTAGCCGGGCATGGTGGCGCCTGCCTGTAGTTTCAGCTACTTGGGAGGCTGAGGCAGGAGAATCTCTTGAACCCAGGAGGTGGAGCTTGCAGTGAGCCAAGATCGAACCACTGTACTCCAGGTTGGGCAACAGAGTGAGATTTTGTTTCAAAAATAATAATAATAACAATAATAATAATTTTAGAATCAAGTCTCTTCCTTTATATTTAATCTGTGCCTTCTGTTCTTGTTTTTGTTTTATTTTTTGAGACGGAGTTTCGCTCTTGTTGCCCAGGCTGGAGTGTAATTGCACGATCTTGGCTCACTGCATCCTCTGCCTCCCCAGGTTAAAGCGATTCTCCTGCCTCAGCCTCCGAAGTAGCTGGAATTACAGTCACCCACCATCATGCCTGGCTAATTTTTGTATTTTTAGTAGAGACAGGGTTTCACCATGTTGGCCAGGCTGGTCTCAAACTCCTGACCTCAGGTGATCCACCTGCCTAGGCCTCCCAAAGTGCTGGGACTACAGGCGTGAGCAACCATGCCTGGCCCTAATCTGTACCTACTGGTTCTCGTATTTAACACGGTACAAAAAACCATTTCTATCTCTTAATAAGATATACTAGCACCCTGGAACGCCACCGTTAACCATAAAACGCGATTGAGCATGTGGCAAGTCTATGTTAAAACCCATCCAAGGAGATTCACTTTATTTTTATTTTTATTTTTATTTTTTTGAGATGGAGTCTTGCTCTGTCGCCCAGCCTGGAGTACAGTGGCGTGATCTGAGCCCACTGCAAGCTCCGCCTTCCAGGTTCACGCCATTCTCCTGCCTCAGCCTCCTGAGTAGCTGGGACTACAGGTGCCTGCCGCCACGCCCAGCTAATTGTTTTGTGTGTTTTTTTAGTAGAGATGGGTTTTACTGTGTTAGCCAGGATGGTCTTGATCTCCTGACCTCGTGATCTGCCTGCCTTGGCCTCCCAAAGTGCTGGGATTACAGGCGTGAGCTACCACGCTCGGCCGAGATTCACTTTCTTAACTACCAAAAGGAAACATCATAAAAGACAGCCTTGGGACCCTAGGGTTAATTTCATATGGTGGCTCCAAGAAACGTGTTATATTTAACCAAATAAGATTCTCCTGATAAAGCTTAAGGATTCTTATCAATAGTTTCTTGCTAATGTTAGGCACTAAGAAATAACATGGATCGGCCGGGCGCGGTGGCTCATGCCTGTAACCCCAGCACTTTGGGATGCCGAGGCGGGTGGATCACAAGGTCAGGAGTTCGAGACCAGCCTGGCCGAGATGGTGAAACCCCGTCTCTATTTAAAAAAATACAAAAATTAGCCGGGCATGGTGGCACGCACCTGTAGTCCCAGCTACTTGGAAGGCTGAGGCAGAAGAATCGCTTGAACCTGGGAGGTGGAGGTTGCAGTGAGCTGAGATTGTGCCATTGCACTCCAACCTGGGCAACGGCGTGAGACTCCGTCTCTAACTTTTAAAAATTATTCCTCCTATCTTTAGAAAACATTTGCGGCCTGGCGCAGTGACTCATGCCTGTAATCCCAGCACTTTGGGAGGCCAAGGCGGGCAGATCATGAGGTCAGGAGATCGAGACCATCCTGGCTAACACAGTGAAACCATGCCTCTACTAAAAATACAAAAAATTAGCTGGGTGTGGTGGAGGGCCTGTAGTCCCAGCTACTCAGGAGGCTGAGGCAAGAGAATGGCGTGAACCCGGGAGGCGAAGTTTGCAGTGAGCTGAGGTCACGCCACTGCACTCCAGCCTGGGCGACAGAGTGAGACTCCATCTCAAAAAACAAACAAAAACAAACAAACAAAACATTTGCATATACTGAAGCATATCCCTGTTTTTATTATTTATATGTAATGCATACAATTACACCCTGCTGTTACATATATATTATAAAACCTGCAAAAATGGACAATGCAAAGGACTTTTTTTGAGATGGAGTCTCGCTGTTGCCCAGGCTGGAGTGCAGTGGCACTTCCTCAGCTCACCTCGATCTCTACCTCCCACATTCAAGGGATTCTCCTGCCTCAGCCTCCCAAGTAGCTGTGACTATAGGCACGCACCACCACACTCGGCTAATTTTTGTATTTTTAGTGGAGGGGGGTTTTGCCATCTTGGCTAGCCTGGTCTTGAACTCCGACCTCAAGTGATCCACCCTTCTCAACCTCCCAAAGTGCTGGATTACAGGCGTGAGCTATTGTGCCCAGCCCAATGCAAAGGACTTAACAGACATTTCTCCAAAGAAGATATACAAATGGCCAGTAAGCACATGAAAAGATGCTCAACATCATTAGCCATCAAGGAAATGAAAATCAAAACCACAATGTGATTCACATCCAATAGGATGGCTAAAATTTTTTAAAACTGGAAAATATTTAAAAATAACAAATATTGGTCAATGTATAGAGAAACTGGAACCCTAATTCGTTGCTGGTGGGAATGTAAATAGTGTAGCCACTGTGGAAAACAGCACGGAGGAGCCTAAGAAATTAAACACGGAAGGCCGGGTATGGTGGCTCACATCTGTAATCCCAGCACTTCGAGAGGCTGAGGCGGGTAGATCGCTGGAGACCAACCTGGCCAACATGACAAAACCCTGTCTCTTTTTTATGTAAAAAATTTAAAAAGAAAAGAAAGATTAGAGGTTACCAGGGACTGGGGGAATAGGAAATAGGAAGTTACTGCTTTATGAGTATGGGGTTTCTATTTGGAGTGACGACAAATTTTGGAAATAGTGGTGATAGTTGTACAATACTGTGAATGTAATTAGTGCCACTGAATTATATATGTAAAAAATGGGGCTGGGCGCAGTGGCTCACACCTGTAATCGCAGCACTTTGGGAGGCTGAGGTGGGTGGGTCACCTGAGGTCTAGAGTTCGAGACCAGACTAGCCAACATGGTGAAACCCCATCTTTACTAAAAATACAAAAAATTGGCCAGGCGTGGTGGCGGGTGTCTGTAATCCCAGCTACTTGGGAGGCTGAGGCAGAAGACTCTCTTGGACCCGGGAGGCAGAGGGTGCAGTGAGCCGAGATTGTGCCACTGGACTCCAGCCTGGGCAATAAGAGCGAAACTCTGTCTCAAAACAAACAAAAACAAACAAAACAAACAAACAAACAAAAAACCATGATTACAATGGCAAATGTTGTTATATATATTTTGCCACAATAAAATAGTTTTTTAGAAAGGACAAAGTAAAAATACAAATAGCGGTTATAATATTTTCTTCTCACATTCCAGTGGGTCACCCTGCATGATGTGGGGCAAGGAGATGAGGGGAAGTTTCCAAAGCCAAACCCCAAATTAATGAATTAGATGTGGGGTAGAGGGAATACTGGAGAAGATAAAAATGTCTGAGCCTTGGTAATGCCTCAAACTGAAAAAGAATCCTATTTTTAGGTGTAAAGGAAAGAGGACCCTTTTCTGTAACCTTTCCGCAGAGCTAAATACAGCCCATCTGGAAGGTCTCAGCATCCCTCACACCACAGACCCAGAGACCTGAGCCACCAGAATCACTGCACGAACACCAGGAAAGCCCTCAGCACTCCTAGTCCCAAGAACTCATTATTAGCACACTTGCTCCCTCACTGCAAGGAACTATGCAGTGCCTTACAAAACATGCCGTGCGCTTTTTCAATCATTTTATGGTCTCAGGTAAGACCCAAGTCCAATTTAAAATACTCCTTTTCAAAACTGTTTTCAAAGTCATTTTCATCACTTTTCCCTCCTCTGGCTCAAGAGCATCAATCATGGCGAAAAGTGACAGGAAATAATAAAAAGATTAACAGCTCAACATCAAGAAGGACCTAGACTGCCCGTGCTGAAAGTGTCAAATATGAGGCTGGCTGAGGACCAAGGTAATCAAAAGTAGAATAGACATGAGTTTGAGGGCTAAGCTGACATTTCAGGAGGCAGAAAGTCCTGTTAAACACAGCCATGACAAAGCAAAGGGCCGTCGCTCTAGAACGACGTATTTCTGTACCAGCATGCAATACTTAAATTTCCTGTTTGTGATCACAGAATTTCACTGTAAAAATAGGGCTTCCATAGATTGATGAATATTTTGATTTTAAACGAGAGCATTTTCAATTAAAATGTAAGATCTTGGCTTTATAATAAAGGTTAAAATTAAGACATGCTGGACTCTCAGAGCCATCTCAACTTGCCTTTTCTGTATAGATTTGTGATGCGGAAATATGAACCAGCTGCCCGTTTCCTTCAGCAATTCCACTGAAACTCGTGACTATACTGCACTGGGAAGGACAAACACATTCTAGAACTGCAACACAAAAAAGTTGATTCATACCCTTCAAATTGCTAGAGTGACTGTACCTTATTTTTTAAAAAACTTTTTTTTAAAAATTGAGACAGGGTCTCACTATGTTGACCAGGCTGGTCTCGAACTCCTGGCTTCAAGTTATCCTCCCATTTTGGCCTCCAAAAGTGCTGAGATTACAGGCGTGAGCCTCCATGCCCAGCCTTATTAAAAATAACTATGGCATCCAAATGAAGCATTTAGAGAGAGCTGTCATTTGAAATACTGTATGTCTATGCTATTACAGTACAAAGTATTCAAATACATGGGTAAGTCTGCTTCTAAACAGATTCCAGTAAGCTTTATGGAATGGAGTGGAAGGCAAGGTTGTGAATATGTAAGTATCATACAAAATAAACAATCTCCTGAGTTCTTAACAAAGCTCTAGAATTGCCTATGCTGGGTGGGTATGGTTCTACCATTGAGAACTCTTCCACTGGTAATTCAGTCCTATCACAAAACCTTGGTTTTTAAAAGATGAGCCCTCCAAATACAGAGACATGTGTATCATGGATATTCTTGTTTAAAAGTGTTCCATTTTAGGCCGGGCAAGGTGGCTCACGCCCGTAATCCCAACACTTTGGGAGGCCAAGGTGGGCAGATCACCTGAGGTCAGGGGTTCAAGACCAGCCCGGCCAACATAGTGAAATCCCATCTCTACTAAAAATACAAAAATTAGCTGGGTGTGGTGGCGCATGCCTGTAGTTCCAGATACTCAGGAGGCTGAGGCAGGAAAATCGCATGAAGCCAGAAGGCAGAGGCTGCAGTGAGCCCAGATCGCGCCACTGCACCCCAGCCTGGGCGACAGAGCAAGACTCCGTCTCAAAAATAAATAAATAAATAAATAAATAAATAAATAAATAAATAAATGTGTTCCCTTTTAGTTCCAACACTGATATTGCTTCAAAACTCTTCTCCCAAGGCCTTCCAGCATGCTATATTTAAAAAGTTGCCAAACTGGTTTTAACACATCTTTTCAAGACTGATAAGCAAAAGTTTACTGAAGCAGTTTTGAATAAGATAAACTCGGAATTATTCTATAAATTTTCCCAAATCTAGCAGCACTTTTTAAATGGAGGGTTGCTAAATAAGCTATAAATTTCCAAAGCCATGAGACATATACATATGGGAAAGCATTTCTCCTTTGGTAAAACACAAACCTACACCTTCTTTGGAACTGTAGCTCACATCCTGTTGGACTGACTGCCTTCAAACCTGTTTTGTAGGTATTATGAATAACTGAGTGCAAACAGTAAGTGGTTGTGAAAATAAATTTTCTAATGTGAATTAAAAAAAAAGAATGAACTGTTAATACAGTTTGGGTTGACTAAGAACTTCAGCAAACGGCAATAATGTTTCCAATCTTTCTTGTGAATCTTAAGTAAGATTTATTTAACTTTAAAAATTGTTTCATTTAACAATGTGGTCATTTACCTGATAATAGATTTAAAGATTCCTGCTCATTTGGATTTTTTTGGCCATTGATATCCATATTTTCAAATATAATAATAAGCTGTCTTTCACTAGGAAGACATTGGCAAATATCACCTACTTTCAGTGTCTGTCAAGAAAATATTTTCTTACAGTATAGAAAAACAAAGTGGAAACTCTTAAATTGTGTAAATTAAAATCTGTAAATTCACAGTTGACTGGATGTCTCCTCTCATTGTATACTCCCAGGTTTAAGAAAACTTGAACATCTGTATCAAGATGCTAGCACTAAGCTGGACCTGGTGGCTCACACCTGTAATCCTAGCACTTCAGGAGGCCAAGGCAGGTGGATCACTTGAGGTCAGGCGTTTGAGACCAGCTTGGCCAACATGGTGAAACCCCATCTCTACTAAAAGTACAAAAATTAGCTGGGCATGGTGGCGGGCGCCTGTAATCTCAACTACTCAGGTGGCTGAGGCAGGAGAATTGCTTGAACCCGGGAGGCAGAGGTTGCAGTGAGCCAAGATCATGCCACTGCACTCTAGCCTGGGTGACAGAGCAAGACTCTGTCTCAAAAACAAACAACAACAAAACAAGATGCTAGCACTATTTGTAGCTTTTTTTTAAAGACTTTGATCTCTCAAAGTGCTGGCATTACAGGTGTGAGACACTGCGCCCAGGCTTTTTTTTTTTTTTTTTTTTTTTTTTGACAGAGTCTTGCTCTGTTGCCCAGGTTGGAGTGCAGTGATGCAATCTCGGCTCACTGCAACCTCCACTTTTCGGGTTCAAGCGATTATCCTGCCTCAGCCTCCCCAGTAGCTGGGGTTACAGGTACACACCACCACTCCCGGCTCATTTTTGTATTTTTAGTAGAGACAGGTTTTCACCATGTTGGGCAGACTGGTCTCGAACTCCTGACCTCATGATCTGCCTGCCTTGGCCTCCCAAAGTGCTGGGATTATAGGCATTAGCCACCGCACCTGGCCTATTTCTGGCTTCTTAAAGCCATCTCAAGGACCAAATTGTCTTTTTCTCTGTACTGATTACAATGAGTTACTGTGAAAGGACAGACTCAGGCAAGCCTGTCCTATAAGAAAATCATTCTGTGTGCCTTCTCTTAGGACAGAATACAAATGCTGTGTTTGCACATAAAACTATTCTCTTTCATGTATAGTGTTTTTTTGTTTTGTTTTGTTTTTACCCCAGGTTTCATTTTCTGACATTTTTAGAATACTTTCTTAATATTCTAAATGGATTTTTAAAATCTAGATTCTCTTGCACAACAATGTGAATACACTTAATACTACTGAACTGTGTGCTTAAAAATGGTTAAGATGGTAAATTATTTTATTTTATTTTACTTTACTTTATTTTATTTTTTGAGATGGAGTCACGCTTTGTCACCCAGGCTGGAGTACAGTGGCGTGATCTTGTCTCACTGTGACCTGTACTTCCCGACTTCAAGGCATGATAATAAATTTTACATGTGTATTTTCCCACAATTTAAAAAAACCCCACTAGCTGGGCACGGTGGCTCACGCCTGTATAATCCCCAGCACTTTGGGAGGCCGAGGCGGGAGGATCACAAGGTCAGGAGATCAAGACCATCCTGGCTAACATGGTGGAACCCCGTCTCTACTAAAAATACAAAAAATTAGCCGGCCATGGTGGCAGGCGCCCATAGTCCCAGCTACCTGGGAGGCGGAGGCAGGAGAATGGCATGAACCCAGGAGGCAGAGTTTGCAGTGAGCCGACATCGCACCACTGCACTCCAGACTGGGCAACAGAGCGAGACTCCACCTCAAAACAAACAAACAACAACAAAAACAAACCAAAAAAACCCCCACTAGACTCTATCAACTTCCACTGTTTATTGGGTAGGGGTGGAGCAATAACAAAATGACCCACGCTTAGCTTCAACAGTTAGAGACTTAGAAACGTGGACAGCTTGAGTTATGTGTGTGTGATGCTGGAGTCACGTGTGGGGTGTGGGGTGTGGGGTGTGGTGTGATCCTGCCCCTCAAACCCTCCATCATCAATTTTAAACATTCATTTCTGCCTGCTCATTCACCAGGCATGTAATAATATAGACATGTGAATTTGTCTCTTTACAGCTTATAAACCAAATGGGAAAATGAAGAGCAAATGATAATTTGTAGGCAGATCATCAGCATCAAACTAACTCAAAGCTGGCTGTGACAACATGTATAACTGCTGCTCCACAGGACAGACATCTGTTTTCTGACAATAAAGAAACATACAGCTAGAGAGCCAGGTATCCCTTGAGAAAGGTGTTCATACTCATCACCTTTTAGAAATCCCCCTCCAAGTTTCTGACAATCCATCTATCCCTAAACTAGAAACATTTGTGGGTTTAGAGCCTGCAGCGTGCCTGGCCTTACCTCTGACTACTCAGCTCCCTTGAAGAGGATCAGCCAGCCTACTCCTGAGCGTACTGCCAAATACCACACCCTGGGTCTGCATATCCAAAGGTACAGGAAGTGGTCTGTCCAATGCCTGGGTGATTGCATCATTCTAACAAGCTTCAATGTACAAAGTTTGAGTCACTCTCCGCTCTCCACATAGCTCTTCAACCCGAGTCTCCTTCCAGCCTAGCAGCAGGGCACAGGACTTCTGACACATCCCTCCACTCTTTGAGACCAGTGCTAAATTTGGAAAGCAGCAGGTCATCTGGATAAAAACAACTTTGAGCACCACTATCAGTGACCGTCCATCACATACAAAAGCAAATGAACAGGTTGAAACAAACTCATAAAAAGTTTGAACTCTTTCTCTCCCTGGGAGAGACACAGGAGGTCTCATGGGGAGGTCTCAGGCTGCACAACGAACTAGTTAAGGAATTGGTTCCCCAAAATGATCCATACCAGAGCGACCTGTAAAGCTTATTAAAACTACGGACCGGCCAGACACTGTGGCTCACGCCCGTAATTGTAGCACTTTGAGAGGCCCAGGTGGGCGGATCACTTGAGGTCAAGAGATCAAGACCAGCCTGGCCAACATGGCGAAACCCTGTCTCTAAAATACAAAACTAAAAACACAAAAATTAGCTGGGCATGGTGGCACGTGCCTGTACTCCCAGCTACTCGGGAGGCTGAGGCAGAAGAATCGCTTGAACGTGGGAGGCGGAGGTTGCAGTGAGCCAAGATCACGCCACTGCACTCCAGTCTGGCTAAAGAGTGATACTCCGTCTCAAAAAAAAAAAAAAAAAGTGGACTACTGGCCAGGAGATTCTGGTGCAACAACTATGTGGTGTAGCCTCTTAATTTGATGAGGCAGGTTAGGGAGCCACTGGGTTAAAGCACTTTGGTTGGAACAGTGCTGAGTCAGCATATCAGCTCTAACGAAAGCCACAGGAATGACTAACTTACACTCTATGAGGAAGGAGGACAATCTGCAAAATTACATATATGTAATTTTATTAATAAATGTAAATTTATTAATATTAATTTATATATATATATATTTTAAAAATTATTTTGACAGAGTCTCGCTCTATCACCCAGGTCTGGTCTCAAACTCCTGGCCTCAACTGATCCATCCGCCTCAGCCTCCCAAAGTGCTGGGATTACAAGCATGTGCCACTGCTCCCAGCCTGCAAAATTATATTTTGAGGCAAGTTCTGATTGTGAATATTCCCTAAAACTAGTCGTTTGCCACCAAGTTCAAATGTAGGTGCTCATTCACGTCTGTGAATGATAATCACCTCTATATAGAGGACTCACAGCTCTACCTTCAGCCCTGACCCGTTTGTTGCCCCTAACTCACCTAAACCCAGCTACCCCTCCTAGCCTTTAATGCAAATCAACCCTTCAACCTCCCTTGAACATGGGCTTCCGTTCTCATTTCTGTTGATAGTCCCACCTCTCAAGGTCTCTCTGGATTTAAATCCTCTGTCATCTTGTACTCTTCAAGTTTCCTGCATTCCACATCTAAACACTATAAAATGATGACAATTTTTCTTTCCTAACAACTCACAAAGCATTGTGTTCCAAGCAATTTCCATTGATACTATCCTTATCCAGGTCCCCTTGGTTCCCTGCAATAGCCATTCATGGTCCCTAAACTCCCACTCCAATTGGACCTACAAGATTAACCTTCCCCAAATCCAACTTTGACCACGTATTTCCCCTGCTCAGAATCCTTTCACAATCCCTGTTACCCGCAATATAAGGGCCTAACACTATAATCTATCATTAAATGACAGATTTCGTACTTGATCCATCTCTTCTAGCAAAGCTGACCTACTCAAATTCCCCAAATGCCCCGCAACTTCCTGCCTCTTGGCTTACCTCGCTAGGCTCATGCCACTAGGAATGCCTCTCTCTTGCTAGGTATAAAAGCATGTACAGCCTTTATGGCCTAAGTTCAAGTCCTACCATCTCCCTTTGAAGCACTTCCTGATGGCTGCCACCTAACAGCCACCCTCCCAGAACACACCCAGCACCCCGCAACATCTGAACCTGAACCTTTCCCCCTCCCCCTCTCCCTTCCCTCATTCCCTCTGTGTTCTACCTTTGACAAAGCTGAACTTGGTTCCTAGCACCCCACACAGTCCTCTTGGCCCAGCCCGCTTTGCTCTCTGCCCTTTCTGGAAGTTCCTGGACACTTTTTGTCTGACCCCTTGTTGACAGTCATTCATATCCTGGCTTCCTGGCAATGTCTCCCTAAAAGGAGCAAATCTCTTATACAGAAGCAGTACAGGTTCATTACTAACATTTTAGAGACTAAATAGAAGTAAGAAGAAAAAACTTTAAAAAAACTCTTATTATTCCACTTCTAACTCATTGAAACTTTCGTATGCAAACCCATCATCTCTTTTCATGCACTTTTTTTTTTTCTGCCTTTTTTTTTTTTTTTTTTTCTGAGGCAGGATCTGGCTCTGTTGCCCAGGCTGGAGGGCAGTGGTGCAATCTCCACTCACTGCAACCTCCGCCTCCCAGGTTCAAGTGATCCTCCTGCCTCAGCCTCCAGAGTACCTGGGATTACAGGCTTGTGCCACCACACTGGGCTAATTTTTGTAGTTTTAGTAGAGAGATGAGGTTTCACCATGTTGGCCAGGCTGGTCTCCAACTCCTAAGCTCAAGTGATCCACCCACCTCAGCCTCCCAGAGTGCTGGGATTATAGGTGTGAGCCACTGTGCCCGGCCTTACTAGTGTTTTTATTTAACTCTTCAACAGTTAAACTTCTTATATTTGTCATCTAGCTGTTGCACCCTTTGACTGTTAAGGGAACATGCATATACTTACTTCTCTGTAACTCTCAAAGTGTTAGACATAGATCTGAACACACAGTAGGTGGCTCTGATGTTTAAAACATACATTCAAAAAGTATTTTGGGGGTGTCAGTGAGTAAATGGTTCCAAGTACATTGCCCACAGTAATCTATGTGAAAACCTGCTATACATAGATGATTTCCTGAAAAGTGCCCCAAAATGTATATATAAAGCATTCTAAATATACAAGAACATTCATAATATTAAGAATCCTATTGGTAATGTTTTCTTAACAGATGCTCATTCTTTAACTTGCTTTATTGATCTGATTTATAGCTAAAATGCACATCACCCTATATATAAATGTCACATGAATTCAGAGATGAAATATGGGGGAAGGGAAAAAGGATGAGAGGAAAAATGAAGTTTGCCACTTCATTTTACTTAAATGTTTAATTTATTTGTATAGCAACAATTCGGTTTGAACCAAAATTTTAAAGTCTAATTATCTTACATAGAAGGAAATCCTGCTCCTTAACAGGGTGATACAACCTGAGATCATGAATGTGTTAATTCTTTTCAAGTTCCAAAAAAACTTTTGTATAACTCGGCTATTTTCACTCAGAATGCAAGACTATTCAAAGTATAGAATTTGTCATCTTTCAACGACAGCTGTTCTGCAGTTTAAGCAAACACCGTAAATGAAAAGAATGACTTTTGCCAATTGAACTGAAGATTATCTATCCAGAAAATAATGTAGAAAATCCAGGCCAGGTGCGGTGGCTCACGCCTGTAATCCCAGCACTTTGAGAGATTGGGAGACGAGGATGGCTTGAGCCCACCCGTGAGTTCGAGGCCAAGCTGGGCAACATGGTGAGACCTCATCGCTACAAAATTAAAACAACAACAACAAAAAAAAAACCTAAAAAAGTCCAATCTACCTCCCCAAAGAAGGTAAACTGGTTTTTTGGGGTTTTTTTTTAAAGACGGAGGCTCGCTCTGTCGCCTAGGCTGGAGTGCAGCAGCGCAGTCTCGGCTCACCGTAACCTCCGCCTTCCAGGTTCAAGCGATTCTCCTGCCTCAGCCTCCTGAGTAGCTGGGATCACAGGCGCATGCCACCACACGCGGCTAATTTTTTTTATTTGTAGTAGAGACAGAGTTTCACCGTGTTAGCCAGGATGGTCTCCATTTCCTGACCTCGTGATCCACCTGCCTCGGCCTCCCAAAGCGCTGGGATTACAGGCATGAGCCACCGTGCCCGGCCAATAAGGCCAACTGTTATTATTATTCTCATTCTACTAGTGCGACAACTTCAGCAAGGTTTACCTAGTTACCAAAACAATAAAAATAAAATAAAATAAAGTAGACTGGGGATAATTACATCTCCACAAAAGTTTTCACAACAAAATAACTTCTACTTTTATATATTTAGAATATAATTCAATTGACCAGTTTTTGTCTCCTAAGAATATACTATATACTCCTTAAAGTAAAACACATCTCAATGTATGTTTCTTTATTTTAGAGTGCCTTGGATACAGAAATTTAATTCCTAAGTCAGCTTTTCAGATAACCCTTAAGAGGACAACACACCCTTTTTTTTGCTTCTGGATAAAAAGTCCCAGCAGTTGCACATTGCTTCTGGGTTTGCAGCTTCACTGCTCTTTGGGCCTTGGGTCAGCAGCCCTGCCTACATCTTGTGACTAAGGTCCATTGGACAAAACCAGATGCAAAAAAATGGGATAAAACCCAGGTAGGGTGCTCAAGAAGAGTTTGGGCTATAAACTCACATAGCGAAATTTCCCTTTGCAGTCTCATCTTTTTTTTCTTGACTTCGCTTGTTTCACTAGCATTCAAACCCAAGCCCATCCCTTTTAAATCTCCATTCCTCCCTTCCCTCATCAGGTGCCTGGCGTGTGAGGTGCCCCTGTGCTCATGAGGGAACTGGGCTGCTCTCCTTCTTCTGCTTTGAGGAGGGTCGGGTTTTTTTTTCTTTTCCTTTTAATAAAGGCCTTTTCACGTTTGTTTCTCAGGCCTTCCTCAAATACAAAACTGTCACTGTACCCTGCTCCTTCCAACACTAGGATATCAACTTCAAACCTTTGTATGAACTAAGTGGTGAGTAGTAAAACTTCGGTAAATGTATGGCAGCCCGGGCATGCCTCTGGAAGACTCAACCCCTAACGCAAAAACGTTTAGTTCGTATTCTCTGAAATAGTAAAGAACAAACACAGAGCAAAACTCCACCTCCTCCCCAGCTTTCCTTTCACGTCTTGGTTCGGTAATAAGAAAAGTTAATCCACCCCCTAGTGCAACTGCAGCCTCCTTCTCGGCCAGGCTCACCTAGAACATTCACTGCATCATTGCATCCAAGCCAAACTCAGTTACTGAGGCAACTAAGTTTTCCTTCCCAAAGGGTCACAGGGAAACACATCCCTCGGGATCCCCTGGTAACCGTCCACCGATAATGCTGGGGAACCACAACAGCAAATGACTCGCTTTCCAAGGCAGGAGCTGGCCGCCTCGGTCGGCCACAGCGGGGTGTGCGTTGGGGGTGTGCAGCATCCAGTTACATTCCTGACCCACTTTCGCGTCCCCTCCCTCCCCCTCCTCTTCCTCCTGCTCCCCGGCCAGCCGCGAGGGCGCCAGCACTCCGAGAAGCCACCCGCGAGCACTCCCTAGACCGCTGCCGGCTGGGTGCACCCGGCGTCGGGCACTACCGGGAGGACCCCGAGGGAGCCTGCCCCCACCCCCACCGCCGGCTTCCCTGCGCGCTCCCTCCTCGGTGGCGTGGACCCGCGGGCACCTGTTGGCGACCTCAGCCCCAAGCCGAGCCCCCCCCCCCCGCCCCCTCTCCACCCTCACGGCAAAGTCCCCTGTGGGAGGGAATGGGAACACTGCCCAGTTCCCGTTCTGCAAACCCCGCTTTGCTAGGAGGGCGCAGGGGCCGGCGGGCAACGTCTGCACAGCTGTTCAACTTAGCAAAGTGCAAAAGCGCCGGAGCCAAGCGGCGACTGGGTGGAGGGGATACTAACCCCCCCATCACCCGCCTCCCCCGAGGCGGAGCGGGGAGATGGGGTGCGCCCGCCCCTAGCCCAAATCCTCTGGAAACCTGGGCTCCTCGCTCTCGCAGGGTGGGGATGCTGTGGAGTCCGGGCTGGGGCCGCAGGGGCGAGGGCAGGTAGCGAGCGGGTGGTGACGGGTGGGTGTGCGTTCCGGGTAGCCCGGTGCAGGAAGGGGGAGGGAAGCTGCCGTCGCAGCTGCAACTTCTGAGCGTGCAGAGCAACTCAGCAACTTTGCCGGCCCCGCGCGCCCCTCCCCCGCGCCACCGGACCGGGCCGGGGGCTGCGCGGCGCCTTCGGGGGCAGACTGGAGGTGCGGGCCAGTGGGCAGGGGACTGGGCTGGGGCTGCGGAAGTGGCACAGCCTCTCGGGGGGCAGGAGTTGGGGGGCGCAGCCACCGGCCCCGGGGCTTGGAAAGTGCGCCCGGGCCCCCACCAGCCAGGCCCTCGACTGCCGCTGGGCTCAGCGCAAGGAAGAGGGCGGAAGGATGGCGGCGGAACCATGGAAACTGTGTTGGGTGGATAAATAAGGAGAGGGCCGCGCTAGGCCGTCCCGGGCTGCCAGCATCTCGGAGGGCGGATGCAGCGCCCGGGGGAACCGCGGCCCAGCTTGCACAAGTTGTTCTTCCCGAGCCGCCGCAGGGCTTCTGCCCTCCCGCCCGGCTCCGCGCCTCAGCCGCCCTCGGGGGGCGCCGCCTGGAGAGGCAGGCCCCAACCGGGAAGCAGGCCGCCGGCGAGGGCTACGAGGTGTGGGGCAGAGGAGAGTGTGAAGGTGACCCCGGGGTCATCAGCTGTTTGTTCCGGGTCCTAAGGACTGCGCAAAGCCCTGGCCGGTCTCGCTGGTCCCGAGAGCCTGGAAACCCCAGGTGCGCGTCCCGGAAGGTGGATTCAGGTAGTTCAGACATTCAGAAGCTTCAGTGGGGCTAAACCCAGGAGTACAGGGAAAGACTGGGAACCTGGGACGACCTGGGATGGCACCCGATGTCCCCGAACTCGTGCCCACACCTTTTCAGGGCGGCTGCCGGGAGTCTGATTGGCAACTGGGAAGCAGGATGTAAACCGGGAGGTTCTGGCCAGGCCCCTGCGCTCAACCGCACCCATTCCCTGCAAGCAAACTTAGCCTCCAACCTTCCTCCCAGAGCTCACACACCATCTGACTCACTGCCGAGTTACTGATGCTCTCTGGCCAAGCCTATTGCCTGTAAAGCTAGAGGTTGTTCAATGGTGGTATTTTAAAGTTGAGTCACTTCAGGGTGTGGGGATCTTCAGATGCAAAGGGGTTATTTCAAGTGAAAGTAAACTACCTGCACGAAGAAGCCTGGCAACCAGCTGAATGATTTAATTACATGCCATCTTAATTTAAAGAGATTTGCATGCTCATGAGGTCAGCTGGACAGTTACCTTGTGATGTGTACCTGGAAATTACTTTTTAACTGGATAAGGTCAATTAATTTCACACCACGAACGGGTGAACAGTATTTCTCTTTTTTGTTCAACATTTTTGGTTCTTTTACTTCTTTTTCTCTTTTCTCTAATCCCATGACATTATTTTCTCCTACTTCTTAATGAAAAAAAAAAAAAATCACCTTCTACCTTTTTCCTCTGAAATAATTATGAAAGTCTAGGCTAGAGCATAGTTTTCCCGAATATCATGCCAAAGAACTAAATCTTCAGTATGTCCTTAAGTTATATTTGAAAAAAGGGCTCCGAGGTCATATATCACAACACATTTATTCCCAGATACAAACAGTTTTGAATATTAACATCTCTCACGTCTTATATTTGGTGCTGTCTTCGCATTGGGTCATAGTTTAATTGGCAATAATTTTCTTTCTTAGTGGTCCGTAAAATAAGGAAGTTTGAGAAATGCTGACTTAAACAAGTTAAATCAAGTGTACTTGTTACACAAGAAAATAAATACAGCAGCGTAAGGCCTTTCAGAATCTTTGATGTGCTAAGGTGTTTGTGAATCACCACGAAGCGCTTATAATATGAAAACTTTCCTAAGTATATTTGTTCAGTCACCGTTTTTGTTTTTGGTTTTTGGTGAGGATTTTGCCTAGGGTTCGTATTCCTTTTGGGTGTTGCTGCTCTGCTCTTCTAGGAATTGTGGCAGATTTGAACAGGGTTGAGAGAAATGTTCACATTTCAAAATGATGTCATTAGGAATCATCAACTGATAAACCAAATTTAGTATAATTACCGAAAAGAGACAGACCGTTTGAGGAAACATTTAAAGGCAGAACTGTTCACATTTGGCTGTAATAGAAACTGAATCAGGACCATCTTTAGGGAATTGGTTCCAGGGAACATTTAGTAAGTCAGAAATTTCACGTATCTGATATATCTAATCCATGTTACACTACCTCCTGCATTATTTTAATTTGTAGGAGTTAATAAAAATATCTTATTTAAATTAGACTGGCACTAAGCTACTCCCCAATTACTTACAAAAAGTCCCCCAAAACATTGTTATAGAAAAATAAGAAAGGCTGGTGAGCACATAAAAGTGTACTGTAGGCTGGGCGCGGTGGCTCACACCTATAATCCCAGCACTTTGGGAGGCCAAAGCGGGAGGATCACCTGAGGTAGGGAGTTCGAGACCAGCCTGACCAACATGGAGAACCCCATCTCTACTAAAAATAGAAAAAATTAGCCAGGCGTGGTGGCGCATGCCTGTAATCCCAGCTACTTGGAGGGCTGAGGCAGGAGAATCGCTTGAACCTGGGAGGTGGAGGTTGCAGTGAGCCAAGATCCCACCATTGCACTCCAGCCTGGGCAATAAGAGCGAAACTCCATCTCAAAAAGGAAAAAAAAAAAAAGTGTACTCTAATTAAAAAGAAAGAAAGAGCAAGAAGCAGGTACAATTTTCTAAAGACAAATAAAATTGGAGATAGAGGGCCAGATGTGGTGGTTCACACATGTAACCCCAGCACTTTGGGAGGCCAAGGCAGGAGGATCTCTTGAGGACAGGATAAGACCAACCTGGGGCAACAATGTAAGAACCCATCTCTACAAAAAACTTAAAACAAAAAATTAGCTGAGCATGTTTTCATGTGCCTGTGGTCCCAGCTACTCAGGAGACTGAGGTGGGAGGATTGCTTAAGCCCAGGAGTTTGAGGCTGCAGTGAGCTGTGATCACACCACTGCAGTCCAGTCTGAGTGACGGAGTGAGACCTTGTCTCTGGAAAAAAAAAAAAAAAAAATTGAGCATAGGAAAGAAAAATCTACCTCACTGATCCCTTACTAAAGGTAAGAAGTAAAGCAGAGATTTTTATAAGCAAATAACATATCCTACTTAGAATGTTTAAGATACAAATATAAAATGTGAATTTATGTACATTGGCTCATTTCACGGTACAGTAATCCTGTAAGGTAGATGGAGCCACCATACTTACCCTCAGATTGCATACCCTCCCATTCATTTATGTAACAAGCACTTATTGAGAACTTACCAGGCTCCAGACAGGACCCCGGACTTTGATGACAGAAAGACAAATATGAGAAAACCCGACTCTCTAGAAATTCAGTTTTGATAGGAGAGATGATATGTAAAATAAATAATTGTAATACAGTGTGACATGAAGGCTTAGAAAGGTTAATGACTTACCCAAGGGACCTAGAGTCAGGATTCAACTAGTCTTAAGATTTCATAAGACCCACTCTCTTCCACAATAGACATTCTCTCATTTTGGCAAATAACACCATGCAGATATAGCTTTTGACATAGACATAAAACCAAACATGTTGAATCTTAAAAGCCAGAAAGAAATTTAGAAATTACATAGGCTAACCCACTCATTTTACAGGCCTGGAAACTGAGACAAAGAAGAGAGATACTCTCAAGGTTATACAGTTATATAACAACCACATTAGGATTAGAATCAAGGCTTCCCCACCCCCAGCTCTGTGCACTTTAAGGCACTGCCCTACAGTAAGAGACAGTGAGAAGAAGTCTTAATAGAGCCTGTTTCCACTGCTGCGCAGTGTTTGGGCCCATCTCAATAAAGGCCTAGAGTGATTGTTGAATCAGTGATAAAATATCCCATGACTAAGCACTTATTTAAAGACATATTTCTCAGAGGAACTGTAAGGGGATTTCAGCTGTGTGAGTTCCTTAAAAACAGCCACCATCCTTAGAAGTTGAAGATACAGTTGATTTTAAAAAGTAAACAAACATGGGATGTTTGGGGAAATTTGAATACTATATATTAAAGACTATTAAGGAATTATTGTTACTGGTTTGAGTATTACTGAATTTGTGATCATACCATATTTTTCAAAGAGTTCTCATGTCTTAGACATCCATCATGAAATATTTACACCAAAATGATGTGATGTCTGGTATTAAAATAATACAGCTTTTTTTGTTGTTGTTGTTGTTGGGGGTAGAAAATGAAAAATATGAATGAAATAAGATGCCATCTGCTGAAACTGTGTGGTAGGCATGTGAGAATTCATTATACTATTATGTCTACTTTTGTGTATCTTTAAGAATTTCTAAAATAAAAAGGCCTTCTTTTTTGTCTATATGAAAGAAAAATGCTTTCCCTTCATTTTAGTTATGCACAGAAAGGGATACGCTCTATTTATTTCAGCCAGCTAACATTCTTCCTATGGAATATTAAGTTAGTCCCAATGCCACATCATCATGGAATCTATAGTATCATTAAGGGCCTCTTTGTGGCTAAGAAGAGTTGGTGCATTTCTGTTTTTATTATAAGATTTATAGAGCTGGTTTATAATACTGTATTCTTAATTGTATGGGTAATATATTTAAAACACATGTGGTAGCTACAGTTCTGGTTCTATTTGGAATGACTTTGGATTTTTTTCCCTTTCTGTTCATATAAGGTGTATCTGCATCTGGAAATGATCAAAATCTCACAAAGACAACACAATGAATGTGGTTAATTTAAGGGATAGACACCACTGAGGTTATAAGCAAGATCGCTATCATTCAATAAATATTTGATTGGCAAAACTTCTGGTTTTGTAGGGAGCTGGAAAACTGTAACGTGGGCGGGGTTTCTAAAGCACATGGAAATGAAACTAATGGCAAGATGAGACTAACTTCACGTACTCAGATGCTTAGGGGAAAAATATTTTTATTTCACCTTGCTTAAATTACAGAAAAACACTTTAAGGATGTGTTGAGCATCCCTTCCTGCTTTCGCATCATATTTCTGCTGTAAGTCAGTGGTTCCCAGTTGGTGGCTAAATACTCCCTCAGGGACACCGAGTTACTGCAAAGGGTCAACGGTGCTTTATGTGCACCCAGCACTTCCTGCAAATGGAATAATAGTACTGGCATAAAAAGGCACTCTGTCCAAATGTATGTCTTTGTCATTAATTAATAAACCACAAATTCATTTAGAAGCATTTTTACATTTATACATTTTTACATTATTATTTTGTTATGTATCTTTTGTTTATGTATTTATTTTTTTGAAACAGAGCCTCCCTCTGTCACCCAGGCTGGAGCGCAGTGGTGTGATCTCGGCTCACTGCAACCCCTGCCTCCTAGGTTCGAGTGATTCTTCTGCCTCAGCTTCCTGAGTTGCTGGGATTACAGGTGCATGCCATCACGCCCAGCTAATTTTTACATATCTTTTAAATTAATGAATAGTAAAGTACAACTATTGTTTTATATATATGGTGGGGGTCAAAAAAGGAGATCCAACTCTGATGAGAGAGAAAATCAATTTAGTAAAGCAGACATTCTCTGTCTCTCTCTCTCTCTTTCTCTTTCTATCCTTATTTTATGTAACACATAATTTTTTGATTGACTTTATGGGATATAATGGTGTTGGGGATAACTCTATGCTCTCATCACATTTGTTTTATCATTTGGCTATCAAAACTAGAAGCTCCAAACATCTCTTCTTTGCAACTTCTTTATTACCTAATCTACTTTGGTGCCCAAGCCAAGAAAAGATTTTACAATCCATGCACACTATCAGACCTGAAATACTCAAGATATACGTCTCTGCTGGAACTTTTTACTGTCATGAAAACAAAATCGAGTGGTACTTGTCAGAAATACAAATGGTGTTCATAGTGACTCAGAAGGTTTTACTACAAAGTAAATTTTTACTCTGAATTTCTCTACTTGCCCTGTGTAATTTTCCCTTCAGCAGGGTATCTGTTTTTTTTTTTAGGGGTCTTTAGTCGTGGATTATTGCAGCAAGCAAACAAGCAGATGGCATCATTGCTGAGCAGGGTTCTAGTGCGAAGGATGATACACTGAGCTCCCAAATCATAATTGAAGGTGGGATTAGTTGGAAGAATCTTGTTTATTAATGAAATCCTCTTCATTTATTTTATTCCCCAATAATAATTTGCCACTTACTAAGCCCTTACTCTGCACCTGGCATTTTATGCTAATCTTCACAACAACCCTAAGAGACAAATCTTCTTCTTCCATATTTTACAGATGAGGAATCTGACACTTAACAAGGTTAAGTAATTTGAGGTCATGCATCCAGTGAGTGACAGAATTAGAATTAGAACCCAAGTCTGTGACGCCAAAGCCCTAACTAGCACAGATGGGGCTTCCTCACCAGCTCTTAGGACTAATGCTTTGAACCCCTGGTTATCTTTGCAGAGGCAAGAATTGCTGTAAACTGAGCCCGAATAAGGACAGCTGTCTCCTTAGTATCGTTAGTCACTTCTTCCTTCATCACTTCCCAGTGGATAGGAGGTTAGTAAGTGGCTTAACCGCTACCGAGATCATCCTCACACTCCATGCACAGATGGCACGGGGCTAGATGTGACTTAACCTAATTATTCTGCCCTTTCTGGCTTTTACTTCTAGAAGTAGTCATCAAAAAAAGGGAGACTTTGAAAGACTTACATAGGTCTCTCTACCTGAAAGAAGAGGAAATTATTTTCAAGGCAAATGAATTTCTAACTTTCCTGAAAGAAAGGACGATTATTTATTTATGACTTGTCTGAGGAGCAGTCGATGAAGAGGCCATTGCACACAATAGCTTTTAAGTCATACGTAACATGTGGACCCTGGAAGATTCCACTATTTGGCATGTATGGTGGCTAAAAAAGTGGAGAATCTTCTTGGTTTCTCTTCCCACCCAGCCTTTCTTAGGCACTTTGAAGAGAACTCACCTCTCACTTTCTGTGAGCTTTTTAGGACCCTGAGCCATATTACCATCAGCTAAAGTCTTTATTTATTTTTATTTCTTAGGACAGAGTCTCACTCTGTCGCCCAGGTTGGAGTGCAGTGGCACAATCTCAGCTCAGTGCAACCTCCGCCTCCCGGTACAAGTGATTCTCTGGCCTCAGCCTCCCAAGTAGCTGGGATTACAGGTGTCTGCCACCATGTCCGGCTAATTTTTGTATTTTTAGTAGAGACGGGGTTTCACCATGTTGGCCAGGGTTATCTTGAACTCCGGAGCTCGGGTGATCTCGGCCCACCTCGGCCTCCCAAAGTGCTGGGATTACAGGCGTGAGCCACTGTGCCTGGCCAATAATGAAGTCTTTATTTGGCCATTTTCCTCAGTGTATTTTTTCCTCAGCATGTCCGCTTCGAGATGGATGAAGAAGCAGCCTCTCTAACCACCCCAGCTTTAAATCCAGTAGGATTGTCTGCCAGAAATAAACCCCTCTCTTTAGGAAGACAAAAGCCAAGAGTTTCAGGCTGACAGCTTCTGAGATCTCCCCTACACTACGTAAATCGTCACCACTCGCTGGGTAGAGAAATAAAAGGAAGACACTTAAAAAGGTTTTCAAAAAGTAGAAAAAGTTATTCAAAAAGTAGAAATGAGGTCTTGTTATGTTGCCCAGGCTGGTCTTGAACTCCTGGCCTCAAGTGATCCTCCTGCTTTGGCTTCCCAAAGTGCTGGGATTACAGGTATGAGCCACTGTGCCTGCCTGGAAGCCACTTATGTTTATTTGAGAGTTGGGAGGAAGGGACGGCTTTCTGGACCCAAGGAAGCAGTAAGGCAGCAGGGCAGGGAGCAGGTGCTACAGGCAGGTGGCCGGCACTGCTGCCGGCCTGGAGGATGAGGGACAGCAGGAAGACAGGCAGACTAAGAAACTGCATGCTTTGTGGAAATAGCTGAAAATAGAACGTGAGGTTAGGCCCTGAGAATTCGATTCCTGCTAATGGCAAAGAGAGAAGCCAAAGTCTTCCATACATAAGACCAAGGCAACAAACAGGGCCTTTGCACAGCCTGGGTCTGGCCTGCCTGCCCAGGATGCCAGCTATCAGCCCTGACTCGTGGAAAGAGCTCAACTTTTTATTATTGTTATTATTATTATTTTGAGATGGAGTCTCACGCTGTTGCCACACTGGAGTACAGTGGCGGGATCTCATTGCAACCTCTGCCTCCTGGGTTCAAGCGATTCTCCTGCCTCAGCCTCCCGAGTAGCTGGGACTACAGGCGCCAGCCACCACGCCAAGCTAATTTTTATATTTTTAGTAGAGACGGGGTTTTGCCATATTGGCTAGGCTGGTCTCGAACTCCTGACCTCAGGTGATCTGCCCACCTTGGCCTCCCAAAGTGCTGGGATTACAGCACGGTGAGCCACTGTTCCCAGTAACTTTTTAATAATTTGTCTTCTTGCTGAATAACAAAGCTATCTAAGTAAAAGGATGTGCGTGTGTCTTTGTGTGTATGTGTTTTACCTACTTGGTTGATTTGGGTCACAGTTGCAGTTTATACTGTGCCTCTAAATTTTATTTGGAAGAAAAAGCAGTATTTCTTTACTTCTCTTTTCTTTTTCTTTCTCTGTCCTGCTTTTAGGCACGAAAGCGATATTTCATATCACAAATTCAGTTGCTGCTGCTGACAGTTTGCTCTGACTGTTTCTCACCAGACGAGGCAGGTTAAACTCTTGTCAGCCATATGTTGATTTGTTAACACTACCCATGTCCCAGGTAGCAGGCTCAGATGGGTCTCAAAATAGACCAGGCACACATGGCTGATAAGATCCCAGTGGGCAGAAGATAATGTTACACCATCTATGACATAACCTCTAGAATAATCACTGCCGCCCTTTGCTCTGGAGTCCAGCTCCAGCGTATGCAAAAGTGGAAAGTCCTCAAACAGTGGGGGGTTTAGTGTGTGTGTGCTTTCCTTGAAATTGGTTAAACTTCCACTCAGCTTTGGAAGCTTCTAACAAGCGGTGCACAGCCTTTTCTTCTCTTTCTTCTCCTTTTTTGCTTCAGTGGGATGGATGGCCAAACAAACTTTCTGGTGGCCGTTAAGAAGAAGAAAATTCTTTGCAGAAGCACGTGCCAGTGTTTTACAATGCACGGCACACATCGAGGCTTGCGGCGCACACTGGGACACAATCGGATTCTGGAGCTCCAGGGACAAAGAGTGTGGCTAATTTGTGCAGCTGCTGCTTTAGAATGGTGAGCAGGGAGGACGCTCCTCTAAGGAGAGGGAGTCAGGGCATCAGCACAAATTGGTTTTCCAGGCGAAGGAAGGGGAAAGCCTCATCTTGGAAGAAATTTCAGTTTCTGTGGACCTGTGGACCTGATGTCAGGTTACCTCGCCCCTCCCCAGCAGGAGCCAAATGCCCGTGCCTTCTCTCCTGGAAAGTTGCCTTTCTAAGCTAGAGAATTGCTGCCACAAACTGATTCTGAGAGGAAGGGAATGTGCTCTTCATATTTGCAGAGAAAATCAGGAAGCGAGGAGTCGCAGCCCCGGCTTCCTGGTCGGGCTGCTGACTCACACTGTCATCCTTTAGGCGATTTCCTTCATTTCTTTGCACCTCAGTTTCTCAGTTAAATGAAGGATGAAAATGGAATTCCCCTAGAGGCATTGGGAATACCTCATTAATGTTTGCATTTCTTCTTGATAACTGGGATTAGAGATCTGATTACTGCAAAGCAGCATTACATGGAAGATTCCATCTTTATTGTCAACTTGAGGCCTATCTTTGAATGAATATCATTCAAGGTCTTTTGGTCACCTTTCCCACTATTCATTCCATGATGTCCCCTCCTCACTCCATCTATTCTTTTCCATGGTGACTTCAGGTGATGTCATTTGCATGAAGTTTTGTCTCTGAAAAGAGGAGGCTTTAATTTCTCTTGGTTCATTCCAGAACATGGTAGTCCATGGGTCACCCCAGGCTTGCCTGGTTGTGGGAGATGGGATTCAGAGGCCAGGAATGGGATCTCAGTCACAACCTCCATGCTCTTTTAAGGAATTTAGGTTGATTTTTCTTTTTCCTCTTCAAAGTGTCGCCCTCTTTGTTTGGCTGGGGTGAATACATCACTTCCTCTCTGGGGGTCTGTGTTTTGTCTCCTGCTGGGTTTGAAATGTCATGTAATTTGTTGGGTTTTCACTGGATTATGTTTGGAGTTTGTTTGTTTTTTTTGCTGTTCCCAAATCATCACTGGTCACCAGAACCCTCTCTCTTCTACCTCCTGATTGATGAAGTGATAGAAATGTACACTCCTCAGCATTTACCAAGAGAGACACATTTATCTTGAACTGCTCTCTCTGTTCTGTTGCCTATGAAGGGAGTTCCCCTGCAAGGGCAAAAAAAAAAAAAAAAAAAACACCCAACAAAACCCCACAGTGCTGTTATCTTTTCTTCCTGCTGAGCGGTCAGGCTGCTCTGTTGCTTTGCTCATTATCTGGTCAAACTTCATTTGAGGGCGATCTCCATGCTCCTCATCCAGAATATGGTGCAAGCCTCAGGTCCTTCTCTCTTCAGACTCACCAACCTTTCCTTGGCTCCTCATAGATGACATTTTCTGTTCCTAGAAGCAACATTTCTCTGCTATAATAAGTAAATTTGGGGGGATACACTTGGAATTTATTATGAACTCATCCCACAAGCATTATTGATGTAACATGCCAGGCACTATACTAGACATCGGGTGTGTGATAAGAATAATGAGGTCGGGTGTGGTATCTCACACCTGTAATCTCAGCAATTTGGGAGGCCAAGATGGGAGGATGGCTTGAGGCCAGGAGTTCGAGACCAGCTTGGCCAACATTGCAAGGCCTCGTCTTTACGAAAAATAAAAAATTAGCAAGACATGGCAGTGTGTACCTGTAGTCCCAGTTACTCGGGAGGCTTAGGTGGGAGGATCCCTTGAACCCAGGAGGTCGAGGCTGCAATGAGCTAAGTTTGTACCACTGCACTCCAGCCTGGGTGACAGAGAGAGACCCTGTCTCTAAAATAAAGTAGGCCAGGTGCAGTGGCTCACGCTTGTCATGCTAGCACTTTGGGAGGTTGGGGAGGGCAGATCATGAGGTCGAGAGATTGAGACCATCCTGGCCAACATGGCAAAACCCAGTGTCTACTAAAAATACAAAAATTAGCTGGCCATAGTGGAGCACGCCTGCAATCCCAGCTACTCCGGAGGCTAAGGCAAGAAAATCACTTGAACCTGGTAGGCGGAGGTTGCAGTGAAGCGAGATCGCACCACTGCACTCCAGCCTGGCAACAGAGTGAGACTCCGTCTCAAAAAAAATAAAAATTAAAAAATAAAATAAAATAGTGAGACTTATCTCCTCCTTCTAAAAGCAAGGCCGCAGGCAGAAAAGGGGTGGTAGAGGTGCAAGTCGTGATGGAGAGGGCTGAGAAAAACCTGCAGAGTCATAAGTTGCAAGGCAAAGGGAGGCCCTTTTGTAGTTCATAAGCATAATGATTGGGCTTTTGCACATATGCCAAACCTTGTTAAGATGTTGGCACTTTACCCGTAAGACATTAAAACACACACACACGCACACACACACACCCAAAAACAATGCAAAGAGAAAGATTTCTGTTGGTGACTTGAATCTAGTAGTGATAATATTCATTGCATAACTTTACTGTCTATTATAGCAAAAACATTCCCCTGAATTCTTACTGTGTGCCAAGCACTGTGCTCAGTAATCTTAATCCTTACTCAGCCCTTTGTGGTGAGTTCTGTATTCACCCTTATTTTACAGATGAAGGAATGGAGATTTGAGGAGGCTGAGTAATGAGTGCAGGGTGATTAGCTAATATCAAACTCAGGCATTGAGGCTATACTGTCTAGACAAAGAAATATATGCTAGGGACTTTCTGGACAGGGTTCTGCCTATACTTGTGACAGCACTGGAAATTAAGTCCTCTCCCCTGTGTTTCTCTGAAAAGAAATAATTTGTTTCCTGTGTTCTGGAAGGACATTGGGTGAAGTTGGTTGTGTTTTAAAGCATTTCCACTGAAGCTTCTTTTGGCTCCTGAGTCTTTAGCAGGAGGCTCCTGCTATATTTCACATGATCCTGTCTTGGTGAGCTCTCTGTTGGCCTTAGGGAAAACATAGGGCCATTTTGCTAATTCAATGAGGAGTATCTACTTAGTAAAAGAGATTTTTTGGGGGGCAATGCCAGTGGCTGAGTAGCTCTCCCTTCATCTGTTCGTAAAAAAAAAAGAAGTTTGCTGGGCGCAGTGTCTCACGCCTGTAATCCTAGCATTTTGGTAGGCTGAGGCGGGCAGATCATGAGGTCTGGAGTTTGAGACCAGCCTGACCAACATAGTGAAACCCCGTCTCTATTAAAAGTACAAAAATTAGCTGGGCATGGTGGCGCGTACCTATAATCCCAGCTATTCAGGAAGCTGAGGCAGAAGAATGACTTGAACCTGGGAGGTGGAGATGGCAGTGAGCCGAGACTCGGCCACTGCACTCCAGCTAGGCGTGAGAGCTGAACTCAGATCTCAAAAAAAAAAAAGCGAAAAGAAAGAAAAATAAATCTTTGTAATATATTTAAAATTATTAAGAACTCCGGCCTGACACGGTGGCTCATGCCTGTAATCCCAGCACTTTGGGAGTCTGGGGCAGGTGGATCACAAGTTCAGGAGATTTGAGACCATCCTGGCTAACATGGTGAAACCCCATCTCTACTAAAACTACAAAATATTAGCTGGGCGTGGTGGTGGGCGCTTGTAGTCCCAGCTACTCTGGAGGCTGAGGCAGGAGAAGGGCCTTGAACCAGGGAGGTGGAGCTTGCAGTGAGCGAGAATCCCGGGCCTTTACACTCCAGCCTGGGTACAGAGTGAGACTCCACCTCAAGAACAAAACAAAAACTCTTGTTGACCTCAAAAACATCATGGAGTGACCTGCCTTCCACAGTCTTGGACAATGTCTTTGTTTCTACAGTTAAGGGGCACATCACAGTTCTTATCTGACTTCTCAACATCATTTGCTGCTGTCATCTTTTGAATGAATCTATTCTCTTGGTTTCCTTCCTCTGTCCCTGAATGATGCTTTGCTCGTCTCTTCAGGGTTGGTGGTTTCCAAAGATATATTTATTCTCTCATCTCAACGCACTCTCATCTTCAGAGATCTCATTCATTATCAGGGCTTCCACTGTCAGCTCTATGTGAATGGCTTCCAAATCTCTATCTTCAGACTGTATCTTTCTTGTTGGGTACACATGTATGCACAAGTTTGTTGCTTGAGTAACCTCAGACTCAAAAGGTCCAACACCTAACTTGTCCTCTTCGCCCCAAGCCCTCTTGTGTTATCCCTGAGAAGGGCATCACTGGCCATCAACTGTCCAAAGCTGGGGGCTTTGGCATCATCCTCCATTCTTCCCATTCCCTCCCCCAACAACACCTAATCCTTCAACACGTTCCATTCCATAATTGCGCGTATCTCTTTATTTCTCTCCACCTCATCACTGCCACCTCAGTTCATGCCACTGTCATCTCTTCCCTGTGTGGAGTCTTGCTCCTGCCAATTCATGCAACTCGGATAATGTGAGTCTCCTTACCTTCTCAAAACTCTCCAAGGGTTGCTACTGCTCTTAGGATGAAATTTAAATGCTTTGATATGGCTCACAAGGCCCTGTATGACCTGGCATCAGCTTTTCCTCTATTCCCTCACTTCACACTCGTAATTCTCCAACTTCACATACTACATCTTGCCCATGTGGTCTTCAGTACATGCTAATCCATCTGCCTGGATTGGTCTCCCCTCTCCTTGTATGCTTTCACTTGGCTAATTCCTGCTTATCTTTTAGATCTAAAGCTTTTAGATATGACCTCCCAGACTGGGCTAGGTGGTTTTCATCTCTACCCCATCCTTAAACTCCCACCCACTGGGGCCTCTTTCTTCCTATTAGACCTTTGTCACTCAATATTAATTGGTTTTTGTCTGTATTGTCTAATAGACTGAGCTCTGTGAGGCCAGGGATAGAGCTATTCTATATACCATTATGTTTATAGAGCCTCGCACACAGTAGGATAGAGGCCTGTAAGAGTTATTTATGGCTGCATCACAAATGACCCTAAAACTTAGTGGCTTAATACAACAAGCATTTATTATGTCACAGTTTTTTGTGGGTCAGGAATTTGGGAACAACTTAGCTTTCTCATGAGGTTGCAGTCATCTGAAGGCTTGACTGGGGCTGAATGATCTTCCAAGATGGCCCACTCACATGGCTGTTGGCAGGAGGCCTTAGCTACTTACCAGTATGTGGGCCTTTCCAAATGTCTGCTTGAGTGTCCTCATGACATGGCAGCTGAGTTCCCCCAGAAAGGGTGATCTAAGAGAAAGAGCAAAGAGGAGACCACTATGCCTAGTATGCCCCAGACTCACTTGGATCATTATTTTGGCCATTTTGGCAACATTGAATTTGTTAGAAGAGACTAAATACAGCTCACACCTAAGAAGAGGGGAATTAGCCTCCACCTTTTGAAGAAGGACAGCATATCAAGGAATTTGTGGACATACTTTAAAACCACCACAGGACTTGTTGAATAAATGAGAATGTGTTGAATAAATGCACCAACATAAGACACCCTCACCTCCCAATTCATTGATCCAGTCAGGTATTTACTGAACACCTACTACTGTAAAAATTCCCCTGGATAGAAGAAGGCTGAACATTCCCCTAAGAAAGTAGGAAACAGAAAAGTAAAGGTGGAACTAGTGCTTCTTCTCTCAAACATGACGATAAGGACCAAAGGGCCAGCCGAGCATGGTGGCTCACACTTGTAATCCCAGCACTTTGAGAAGCCGAGGTGGGAGGATTGCTTGATCTTGGGAGTTCAATATCAGGAAACAGGGAGACCCCCTTCTCTACAAAATAAACATATATATATAAATTTTCCTGGCCTGGTGGTGTTTACCTATAATCCCAGCTACTTGGGAGACTGAGGTGGGAGGATTGCTTGAGCCTGGGAGGTCAAGGCTGCAGTCAGCCATGATCATGCCATTGCACTCCAGCCTGGGCGATAAAGCAAGACCACATCTCTAAAAATAGTAATAATAAAAAAAAGACCAAAGGATCACTCTGCCCCAGCAACACTGTCTTTTTTTTCGAGCTTACACCAAAATCTGAGGTTAAGCAACCCTGTCATTGCCACCCCAAGACTATCTCAATTCTTGGTCTGACCTCACCCATCTCCATTGCTTGTCTCTCTCCTGTTATCCCCAAGCTTTTAATAACAGCTCTTTCTTCTTGTTTTCTGCTATATATTTGGGAGTCATCTGCATGATTATTTGTCTCATATCTCCTCATACCATCAGCTCTTGGAAGACAAAGCTGGGTGGTGTCATGTTTAGTACAGAGCTTTGCATCCATTAGTCACCACACAAATGTTAACAGACTGTGTAGGTGCACTATATCATGCATATGAATGTGTGCACTCAGTAGCAGCTTTGGTTTGTACAGCATGGGGTCTGCAGCTGCTGTCATCACCTTGGGAGCTGGGGATCTACCCATGATCATTCTCACCCCACTCTCACCCCACAGGGCTAGGCTAAAGGGTCAGAACTTTGGCTTCACCTTTCAATAGCTTGCAACCTCTGACACAGCCCTTTCTGCTTTTTAAAACTCCTTTGCAAAGATTGCTTCATTTCCTTTGCCAGCAGTCCCTAAGACTCAGGGAAGTCAGATGTGAGGCTTCTGGAAAACCAAAATGGAAGAGCTAGGAAATACCTGTAGAACATTGTTTGGTCAAATATGTTAAGATCTTCCTCTATGTTACTCAATGTGTTAGAACAAGCTAGTGGCAAGTAAAAGGAAGGTCTTGAGACCAAGCCAGGCTTCTGATTACCACATTCTGCAGGGAGGCAGCAGTGCTTACTAGTTAAAGAAATGAGCCCTGAAGTAAGACTGTATGGGTGTGTAACTTGGTTCTGCCACTTACTAGGCCTTTTTTTTTTCCTTTTTTTTTTTTGAGACAGAATCTTGCTCTGTCGCCCAAGCTGGAATGCACTGGCACAATTATAGCTCACTGTAACCTCAAACTCCTGGGCTCATTGCCAGACTCGTTAAGCCTCAGTTCATTGCCTGTAAAATGGGAATAATAATGGTATCTGCCCATAGGATTGTCGTGAGGGCTAAATGAGATAATCCATGCAAAGTGTAGCATGTGATAACTGCTCAACAGATATTAATACTTATTATACCATCCCTGCCTATATTTTATTGGGGGAGGGTAGACAAATAGTAAAAGTTCTTTTTTTATTTTTTATTTTTAAATTTTTTGTAGGGATGAGGTCTCCCTATATTGCTTAGGCTGGTCATGTACTCCTGAGCTCAAGCAGTCCACCCACCTTGGCCTCCCAAAGTGCTGGGATTACAGGTGGGAGCCACTGCGCTCCACCAGAAAAGGTTCTTTGCCCCATAGCAGCTAAGAATACATTTTCGCTAGGTGTGGTGCTCACGCTTATAATCGTAGCACTTTGGGAGACCAAGGCAGGTGGATTACTTGAGGTCAGGAGTTCGAAACCAGCCTGGCCAACATGGTGAAACCCTGTCTCTACTAAAAATACAAAAAAATTGGCCAGGAATGGTGGTGAGCACCTGTAATCCCAGATACTTGGGAGGCTGAGGCAGGAGAATGGCTTGAACCTGGGAGGCGGAGGTTGCAGTGAGCAGAGATCGCGCCACTGCACACCAGCCTGGGCAACAGAGCGAGACTCCTTCTAAAAAAAAAAAAGGTACATTTTCTCATTTTTGTATTTTTAAAAATTATTTTTTTTTTTGTTTTTGAGACAGGGTCTCACTCTGTTGCCTAGGCTGGAGTACAGTGGCACAATCACAGCTCACAGCAGCCTCAACCTCCCAGGCTCAAGTGATCCTCCCATCTCAGCCTCCTGAGTAACTGGGACTACAGGTGTGCACCATCATGCCTGGCTACTTTTTTAAAAGTTTTAGTAGAGACGAGGTCTTGCTATGTTGCCCAGGCTGATCTTGAACTCCTGAACTCAAGCAATCCTCCCGCCTTGGCCTCCCAAAGTGCTGGAATTGCAGGCATGAGATGCTGCACCCGGCCTTCATTTTTGCATCTTAAATCAGCAACCCCCAAATGTCTTTTTAAAAATATATATATACAATATACATTGTCTTCCCCTGAAGTACAAAGCTTGCTAGGAGCAGTTCCGACAGTTGAAGATGAAGGTGGTGCTGGTGGTGTGTATGTATGTGTGTATGTGTGTGTGTGCAAGTGTGTATTATTTACTTGATATTTGCAGAAAATTTCTTGTTGTCATCTTTCGGTTTTGACACTGGGTAGAGTCAATCCACTATGATCCACTGATTGGAGATTCTTGTGTACCTACCCAAGAGAGAGACAGAGAGAGAGGAAGAGAGAGAGATGTATTCTTGTAGATTTTGCTTGACACAGGCAAATACTTAAGCTGAGGCTGAGGTTGAATATTTGATGCCTGAATCATGGATTGTAAAAGGAGGGAGCATGCCCTCAATTATTTGGATAAGGAGAGAAAAGAGAAAGAAATTATTGTTTTTAGATGGGTGGCAACATTTGAGGAAGGAACCACAGAAATAAGGTGACAACTCTCATATTTTTTGAAGTTTGTTTTTTATGTTGCTTTCTGATTGATTTAATGCCTTCTCACCTCTGCTAATATTAAAAAATTAAAACCAATTAAGAATAATTGTATTTGAGAATTGAACTATATTATAATTCCCTAAGATGATGAAATCATGTGGTTTATTCAAATTAAGCCCAAGAAACTCATGGTAACGTTGTCTACTAGGCGTTCAATTGTTTGTGTGACTGAAAGAGTCACCGGTGCCGACTCCCCTCGTATAACACCCTTCTCATACCCTTTCTTGGGCTTCATTATTTTCTGATGCAATTCTTCCAAAGGGAAACTTTCCCAGAGAAAATTCCCTGGTAACTACTTTTTGTTGTTGTTTGAGACTGAGTCTTGCTGTGTCACCCAGGCTGGAGTGCAGTGGCACAGTCTTCACTCACTGCAGCCATCACCTCCTGGGCTCAGGTGAATCTCTCATCTCAGCCTCTCAAGTAACTGGGGCCACAGGCATGCGCCACCACACCCAGCTAATTTTTGTGGAAATAGGGTTTCACTGTGTTGCCCAGGCTGGTCTTGAACTCCTGGACTCAAGTGATCCTCCTGCCTCTGCCTCCCAAAGTGCTGGGATTATAGGTGTCAGCCACCATGCCCAGCCCCTTGTAGCTACTTTATTTGGCAGGAAAAGTCCAACTTTCTGCATAACCCCAGTAACTTAAACATGTAGCTTAAATTTCCTTTGATTCTCTCATCCCCATGCAGATAACACCCCCACACAGACAGAAACTCCAGACAAGGCCTGAGTCAGTGGATAGATTCCTTGTGTCATAGACTGGAGAGGAAGGGGTACTTGGATGGCTTTATTTAACCCTCATTCCAAATTTATTTTACTAAAGACATTTAGAGATGGAGAGAGGAGGGTGGGGACGGTAGTTTGTGTTTCTGCTTTGAAAGTGCTGAGATGCTTTTTCCCCTCGTTCCCATTTGTCATTTGGCATGGCTCTTCTGCAATCCAGTGCAGTCTGGTTTCCAGAATGCCTCCTGATGCCCACTGCACGTTGTTTTCTGCCCAGTGAAGGCCCCAAAATGACAGCTAGGGCTGATGTTCTTGAAAATCTGAATGTGCTTGTTAGGTTAAAAGTTCTTATTTGGAAAGTTCCATTGAATAACTTTAGCTGCAAGCTCCTAGTTTCTGTCTTCGTTTAATTTTGTGAATTCTGGGTTCTAGATTCCAGAAGTCAGATCTATCTAAATGAAGGCATAATGGAGAATGGTAGATTTTAAGAGAGGAACAGTGACGGAGTGCCTGGAGGGATGTCCTCACCACCTCACAGAACCGGGGCTCAGTAGCTGTGTGAAGGGACCGGAGGATGAAGGTATTCCCAAACTCCTGCAGGTCCGTTTGCATAGGACTTGCCACCTTACTGGAGGGCACCAATTTCCTTTCTTTCCTTTTTTTTTTTTTTTGAGACAGAGTGATGGAGTTTCACTCTTGTTGCCCAGGCTGGAGTGCAATGGTGCCATCTTGGCTCACTGCAACCTCTGCCTCCCAGGTTCAAGCGATTCTCCTGCCTCAGCTTCCCAAGTAGCTGGGATTACAGGTGTGTGCCACCACATCTGGCTAATTTTAGTATTTTTAGTAAAGATGGAGTTTCACCGTGCTGGTCAGGCTGGTCTCAAACTCCTGACCTCAAGTGATCTGCCTTCCTGGGCCTCCCAAAGTGCTGGGATTACAGGTGTGAGATACCACACCTGGCCTTGTTTTTTTTTAATTTTAAAATTATTTTATTTATTTATTTATGATAAGGTCTTGTTTTGCTGCCCAGGCTGCAGTGCAGTGGCAAGATCATGGCTCACTGCAGCCTCAACCTCCTGGGCTCCAGCTATCCTCTGCCTCAGCGTCCTGAGTAGCTAGGACTACAGGGACGCACCACCACACCCCACTAAAGGGGCACCAATTTCAACAGTTTACAAAATATACTTTCAGCTTACACCTCTTGAAAAGGTTTTCATGCCTTGATTTTCCTGCCCTGCACTCAGTCATTTTCCCTTTCACTTCCTGCCCCTGTTGCTGCCGGGCTCTTCATTGTTTAGACCCTGCAGCTGAGGAGGACAGGCATGCAAGCCAAGGGGCAGAGGGGAAACTGCTCAGAAAACATTGAAGGGCACAGAATTCAGTGTCAAGTTTCCATCTCTGGCCTGTGGACCAGCTGGACACTGTGCAGGGCCCTGGGATGGGCCCTGGGGGGTCCCTCTCTGATGTATGGCTCAGAACAGAGGCTCCCACTGGGACTCCTCATTATGTGGTTCCTCCTGCCTGGCGAGACACCATATTCCTTGCACTGGGCCTCCCCAGTGCTGACTACACTTCCCATCGCCTGTTGCCACACTCGCTGTTGCCGTCCTCTTCCTCCCTGGAAGGACTCCCTCCCTCCCAGCCACTGTAGTAGGTCTGTGCCCCCAGAGCCTGTTCCACCCTCCCTGCAGGAAGAGTGTCTGCTTGCTGCAGTGAACCGTGAAGATCCAGGGCCATCCCCAAACAGGACATCCACTGGAAATAGTGGAGATAATGGAAAGAGGCCGATTGGTTGTCCATTCATTTTCTCATTATGCGTTTACTGACCTCTTCTCTAGGGTGAGCACTGGGCTGATGGCGATGGGGAAGAAGAGCTCAGACTAGGAGGGACACTTCGGTCTGTGAACAAACAATCCAGTACAGGACACTGAGTACCCGGAGACAGATACACATCTATGAGGGGGTGTCTGACAAGAACAGAAAGGCCAAGTTCCCATGAGAAGGGGGATCTGGAGGCCTGAGAAGGGAATTCATTTGTTGCTTCATGAGGTAAATGTGTATTTTTGAAGATGCTGAGAGATTATTTTACTTTTTTTTGCCTTAAAAACTTTTTTTCCAGGTTCTCTTTTTTTTTATTATTATTATACTTTAAGTTCTAGGGTACATGTGCACAATGTGCAGGTTTGTCACATAGGTATACACGTGCCTTGTTGGTTTGCTGCACCCATTAACTTGTCATTTACATTAGGTATTTCTCCTAATGCTATCCCTCCCCCTACCATGCACCCCACAACAGGCCCCCATATGTGATGTTCCCCGCCCTTTTGTCCAAGTGTTCTCATTGGTCAATTCCCACCTATGAGTGAGAACATGCAGTGTTTGGTTTTCTGTCCTTGTGATAGTTTGCTCAGAATGATGGTTTCCAGCTTCATTCATGTCCCTACAAAGGAGATGAACTAATCCTTTCTTATGGCTGCATAGTATTCCATGGTATATATGTGCTACATTTTCTTAATCCAGTCTATCATTGATGGACATTTGTGTCAGTTCCAAGTCTTTGCTATTGTGAATAGTGCTGCAGTAAACATACGTGTACATGTGTCTTTATAGTAGCATGATTTATAATCCTTTGGGTGTACACCCAGTAATGGGATTGCTGGGTCAAATGGTATTTCTAGTTTTAGATCCTTGAGGAATCACCACACTGTCTTCCACAATGGTTGAACTAGTTTACACTCCCACCAACAGTGTAAAAGCATTCCTAGTTTTCCACATCCTCTCCAGTATCTGTTGTTTCCTGACTGTTTAATGATCGCCATTCTAACTGGTGTGAGATGGTATCTCATTGTGGTTTTGATTTGCATTTCTCTGATGACCAGTGATGATGAGCATTTTTTCATGTGTCTGTTGGCTGCATAAATGTCTTCTTTGAGAAATGTCTGTTCATATCCTTTGCCCACTTTTTGATGGGGTTGTTTGTTTTTTTCTTGTAAATTTGTTTAAGTTATTTGTAGATTCTGGATATTAGCCCTTTGTCAGATGGGTAGATTGCAAAAATTTTCTCCCATTCTGTAGGTTGCCTATTCACTCTGATGGTAGTTTCTTTTGCTGTGCAGAAGCTCTTTAGTTTAATTAGATATCATTTGTCTATTTTGGCTTTTGTTGCCATTGCTTTTGGTGTTTTAGTCATGAAGTCCTTGTCCATGCTTATGTCCTGAATGGTATTGCTTAGGTTATCTTCTAGGGTTTTTATGGTTTTAGGTCTAACATTTAAGTCTTTAATCCATCTTGAATTAATTTTTGTATAAGGTATAAGGAAGGGATCCAGTTTCAGCTTTCTACATATGGCTAGCCAGTTTTCCCAACACCATTTATTAAATAGGGAATCCTTTCCCCATTTCTTGTTGTTGTCACATTTGTCAAAGATCAGATGGCTGTAGATGTGTGGTGTTAATTCTGAGGCCTCTGTTCTATTCCATTGGTCTATATCTCTGTTTTGGTATCAGTACCATGCTGTTTTGGTTACTGTAGCCTTGTAGTATAGTTTGAAGTCAGGTAGTGTGATGCCTCCAACTTTGAATTCTTTATGCTTAGGATTGTCTTGGCAATGCAGGCTTTTTTTTTTTTTTTTTGCTTCCATATGAACTTTAAAGTAGTTTTTTCCAATTCTGTGAAGAAAGTCATTGGTAGCCTGATAGGGATGGCATTGAATCTATAAATTACCTTGGGCAGTATGGCCATTTTCACGATATTGATTCTTCCTATCCATGAGCATGGAATATTCTTCCATTTGTTTGTGTCCTCTTTTATTTCATTGAGCAGTGGTTTGTAGTTCTCCTTGAAGAGGTCCGTCACATCCCTTGTCAGTTGGATTCCTAGGTATTTTATTCTCTCTGTAGCAATTGTGAATGGGAGTTCACTCATGATTTGGCTCTCTGTTTGTCTGTTATTGGTGTATAAGAATGCTTGTGATTTTTGCAGATTGATTTTGTATCCTGAGACTTTGCTGAAGTTGCTTATCAGCTTAAGGAGATTTGGGGCTGAGACGATGGGGTTTTCTAAATATACGATCATGTCATCTGCAAACAGGGACAATTTGATTTCCTCTTTTCCTAATTGAATATTCTTTATTTATTTCTCTTCCCTGATTGCCCTGGCCAGAACTTCCAACACTATATTGAATAGGAGTCTTGAGAGAGGGCACCCCTGTCTTGTGCTGCTTTTCAAAGGGAATGCTTCCAGTTTTTGCCCATTCAGTATGATATTGGCTGTGGTTTGTCATAAACAGCTCTTATTATTTTGAGATACGTTTCATCAATACCTAGTTTTTTGAGAGTTTTTAGCATGAAGGACTGTTGAATTTTGTCAAAGGCCTTTTCTGCATCTATTGAGATAATCATGTGGCTTTTGTCATTGGTTCTGTTTATGTGATGGATTATGTTTATTGATTTGCGTGTGTTGAACCAGTCTTGCATCCCAGGGATGAAGCTGACTTGATCGTGGTGGATAAATTTTTTGATGTGCTGCTGGATTCGGTTTGCCAGTATTTTATTGAGGATTTTTGCATCAATGTTCATCAGGGATATTGGTCTAAAATTCCCTTTTTTTGTTGTGTCTCTGCCAGGCTTTGGTATCAGGATGATGCTGGCCTCATAAAATGAGTTAGGGAGGATTCCCTCTTTTTCTATTGATTGGAATAGTTTCAGAAGGCATGGTACCAGCTCCTCTTTGTACCGCTGGTAGAAATTGACTGTGAATCCATCTGGTCCTGGACTTTTTTTGGTTGGTAGGCTATTAATTATTGCCTCAATTTCAGAGCCTGTTATTGGTCTATTCAGGGATTCAACTTCTTCCTGGTTTAGTCTTGGGAGAGTGTATGTGTCCAGGAATTTATCCACTTCTAGACTTTCTAGTTTATTTGCGTAGAGGTGTTTATAATACTCTCTGATGGTAGTATGTATCTCTTTGGGATCAGTGGTGATATCCCCTTTATCATTTTTTATTGCATCTATTTGATTCTTCTCTCCTTTATTCTTTATTAGTCTTACTAGCAGTCTATCAATTTTGTTGATCTTTTCAAAAAATCAGCTCCTGGATTCATTGATACTTTTTGGAGGGTTTTTTGTGTCTCTATCTCCTTCAGTTCTGCTCTGATCTTAGTTATTTCTTGCCTTCTGCTAGCTTTTGAATGTTTTTGCTCTTGCTTCTCTAGTTCTTTTAATTGTGATGTTAGGGTGTTGATTTTAGATCTTTCCTGTTTTCTCTTGTGGTCATTTAGTGCTATAAATTTCCCTTTAGACACTGCTTTAAATGTGTCCCAGAGATTCTGGTACGTTGTGTCTTTGTTCTCATTGGTTTCAAAGAACATCTTTATTTCTGCCTTCATTTTGTTATTTACCCAGTAGTCATTCAGGAGTAGGTTGTTCAGTTCCATGTAGATGTGCGGTTTTGAGTGAGTTTCTTAATCCTGAGTTCTAATTTGATTGCACTGTGGTCTGAGAGACAGTTTGTTGTGATTCCTGTTCTTTTACATTTGCTGAGAAGTGCTTTACTCCCAACTATGTGGTCAATTTTGGAGTAAGTGCAATGTGGTGATGAGAAGAATGTATATTCTGTTGATTTGGGGTGGAGGGTTCTGTAGATGTCTATTTAGGTCTGCTTGGTGCAGAGCTGAGTTCAGGTCCTGGATATCCTTGTCAACCTTCTGTCTCGTTGATCTGTCTAGTATTGACAGTGGGGTGTTAAAATCTCTCATTATTATAGTGTAGGAGTCTAAGTCTCTTTGTAGGTGTCTAAGGACTTGCTTTATGAATCTGGGTGCTCCTGTATGGGGTGCATATATATTTAGGCTAGTTAGCTCTACTTGTTGAATTGATCCCTTTACCATTATGTAATGGTCTTCTTTGTCTCTTTTGATCTTTGTTGGTTTAAAGTCTGTTTTAACGGAGACCAGGATTGCAACCCCTGCTTTTTTTGCTTTCCATTTGCTTGGTAGATCTTCCTTCATCCCTTTATTTTGAGCCTATGCGTGTCTCTGCACGTAAGATGATTCTCCTGAATACAGCACACTGATGAGTCTTGACGCCTTATTCAATTTGCCAGTCTGTGTCTTTTAATTTGGGCATTTAGCCCATTTACATTTAAGGTTAATATTGTTATGTGTGAATTTGATCTTGTCATTATGATGTTAGCTGGTTATTTTGCCCATTAGTTGATGTGGTTTCTTCCTAGCATCGATGGTCTTTATAATTTGGCATGTTTTTGCAATGGCTGGTACCAGTTGTTCCTTTCCATGTTTAGTGCTTCCTTCAGAAGCTCTTGTAAGGCAGGCTTAGTGGTGATAAAATCTCTCAGATTTTGACCCCATTCTGACCCCACTCAGAGGTGGGGTCTACAGAGGCAGTAGGCCTTGCTGAGCTGTGGTGGGCTCTGCCCAGTTCGAGCTTCCCCGGCTGCTTTGTTTACCTACTCAAGCTGCAGCAATGGCAGATGCCACTCCCTCTGCCAGGCTGCTGCCTCGCAGGTCGATCTCAGACTGCTATGCTAGCAGTGAGCAAGGCTCTGTGGGCATGGGACCCACCAAGCCAGATGTGGGGTATAAGCTCCTGGTGTGCTGTTTGCTAAGACCATTAGAAAAGTGCAGTATTGGCCGGGCGCGGTGGCTCAAGCCTGTAATCCCAGCACTTTGGGAGGCCGAGACGGGCGGATCACAAGGTCAGGAGATCGAGACCATCCTGGCTAACCTGGTGAAACCCTGTCTCTACTAAAAAAATACAAAAAACTAGCCGGGCGAGGTGGCGGGCGCCTATAGTCCCAGCTACTTGGGAGGCTGAGACAGGAGAATGGCGTGAACCCGGGAGGCGGAGCTTGCAGTGAGCTGAGATCCGGCCACTGCACTCCAGCCTGGGCGGCAGAGCGAGACTCCGTCTCAAAAAAAAAAAAAAAAAAAGAAAAGTGCAGTATTTGGGCAGAAGGGTCTCGATTTTCCAGGTACAGTCTGTCATGGCTTCCCTTGGCTAGGAAAGGGAAATCCCCTCACCCCTTGCGCTTCCTGGGTGAGGCGATGCCCCGCCCTGCTTTGACTCGCCCTCCGTGGGCTGCACCCACTGTCCAACCAGTCCCAATGAGATGAACCAGGTACCTCAGTTGGAAATGCAGAAATCGCCATCTTCTGTGTCGATCATGCTGGGAGCTGCAGACCAGAGCTCTTCCTAGTTGGCCATCTTGGAACATCTGTCTATTTTACTTTTTATAATTATGAAAGTAATAGCTACTCATTGCAAAACATTTAGGAAGCATAAAACAGAAATAAATATCACTTGTGATCTCAACCCTTCATTATTCACATTTTGGCATTCTTCTTGATTTTTTTTTTTTGAGATGGAGCCTCACTCTGTCACCAGGCTGGAGTGCAATGGCACGGTCTCAGCTCACTGCAACCTCTGCCTCCTGGGTTCAAGCAATTCTCTTGCCTCAGCCTCCCAAGTAGCTGGGATTACAGGCATGTGCCACCACGCCCAGCTAATTTTTGTGTTTTTAGTAGAGATGGGGTTTCACCATGTTGGTCAGGCTGGTCTTGAACTCCTGACCTCATGATCTGCCCACCTCAGCCTCCCAAAGTGCTGGAATTACAGGCATAAGCCACCATGCTCAGTCTCTCCTTCTTGATTTTATCTTGGCTTCAAGAGGGGTTATTTCAACTGGGCTTTACAAAATGAGTAGGAGTTTGCCAGGCAATTCAAAAGTGGCAAGGCCTTTCAAAAGGACAAAATGACATGCCCAGCCCCAGAGATGTGAAAGTGCATGGGCAAGGTGTGCAAAATCTGATGAGAAGGGACAGGAGAGCCAGAGTCATGAGACAAATACTGATTGAGCCCTTGCTTGGTGCCAGATAGTGTAGCAAGCACTGGAGGCACAATGGTAAGCAAAGCCAGATAAAGTCCCGTCCTTGTGGAGGTTAAGGTCATTTGGGGAAGACAGATATGAATCAGATAAATGATCTGATCTACACACACATAAATGAAGGCTTACTAACTATGGGAGTGGTGAGGGAGCATGGGTAGAGCTTGTGACAGGGTATCTGGCTGGTCTGTGGGCACACAGGGGGCTTGAGAAAGGAGATTGTCATTTGAATTGAGATTTTGTTTTCTTTCTTTTCTTCTTCTTCTTTTTTTTTTTTTTTTTTTAAGAGACAGGGTCTCACTATGTTGCCCAAGCTGGTCTTGAATACTGGCCTTAAGTGATCCTCCAGCCTCAGCCTCCCAAAGTGTTGGGGATTACAAGCATGAGCCACTGTGCCCAGCTAGAATTGAGATTGGAAGCATGAATCAAGTGGGCCTGGTGAAAGGGGGGTGACTAGAGAGCATTTCAGCAGAGAAGTTGCTGGTAAGGCTCAGTGGTAGAGGGAGAACTGTGGACCCAGAGAGCTGTGGCTGGAGCTCGGGGCAGCGGGGACCAGCTAGGGCCGCATCCCAGGCCAGGATAAATATCTGTTTAGGCTTTATCCTAAGAATGATGGGAATCCAAGGTTAGATGTTAAGCCTGGGGGGCAGGGTGGGCTCAGGGGCTGGTGGCCTGATCAGATCTGAATTTTGAAAAGTCCTCTCTGGCAGCAGAATAGAGGATTTCAGAGGACAAAGGTAGAGGCAGGAAGCTAGCATTTATTTGTTAATACATACATGGGATCCTACTGGATGTATTATTCTGAAACTTGCCATTTTTGTGTTAGTTATTACGTCATCTTGATCTATTTCGTTCAATTTTACAACTCAGTCCAATATTCCGTAGTATAGATGTACATAGTCTGTGTAAGCATTCACAACGTATTTAACCATTTCTACATTGTTTCCAGTTTTTCATCCTCACCAACTCTCTACTGGCAGGAGCATCCTCTAATATGGGTGGTGGCAGACAAAATTCTGAGATTTAAAAAAAAGGTTTCAGCCGGGCGCAGTGGCGCATGCCTGTAATGCCAGCACTTTGGGAGACTGAGGCGGGTGGATCACCTGACGTCAGGAGTTTAATACTAATCTAGCCAACGTGGTGAAACCCTGTCTCTTCCAAAAATACAAAAATTAGACAGGCGTAGTGACATACACCTGTAATCCCAGCTACTTGGGAGGCTGAGGCAGGAGAATTGCTTGAACTGGGAGGTGGAGTTTGCAGTGAGCTGAGACTGTGCCACTATACTCCAGCCTTGGAGACAGAGTGATACTCCGTCTCAAAAAAATAAAATGAAATAAAGAAAAAAATAATAAAATAAAAGGGTCTCACTCTATTGCCCAGGCTGGAGTGCAGTGGTGCAATCTTGGCTCACTGCAGCCTCAACCTCCTGAGATCAGGTGATCCTCCCACCTCAGCCTTCTGAGTAGCTGGGACTATACGTGCACGCCACGATGCCTGGCTAATTTTTGTATTGTTTGTAGAGATGGGGTTTTGCTCTGTTGCCCAGGCTTGCCTCAAACTCCCAGGCTCAAGCAATCCTCCCGTCCCAGCCTTCCAAAGTGCTAGGATTATAAATGTGAGCAACCATGCCCAGCCAGAATTCTGCGATTGCCCTGAGAGTCCCACCCACCTTGCTGCCCCTTCTCTGTGTCATCCCTTCTCCTTGAGTGTGGGCAGGACACTGAAACAGATGGGATACAACCCTGTGATTGGGTTGATCAACTTGGATTATCCTAGGTGGGTCTGGCCTCATCAGGGGGTCTCTTTAAAGGGGATCCCTGAAGGGAGAGATTGGAAGTGTGAGGGGGCATAAGGAAGGGAGTTATGAGGCCAGGTCATGTGATCCTTCCCAGGACCTCTAGTTGCTGAGAGTGGGCCCTCTCTGACAGCTAGCAGGAAAATGGGGACCCCATATAACCTTGATAAAATGAATTCTGCCAACAACTTCAGGGAGCTCAGAATAAATCTTTCCCTTGCTGAGCCTTCAGAGGAAAACACACTGGGCTGGCTGGTAGACTGGTTCACTCCTGCTGCACACCAGCCTGGGCAACAGAGGGAGACCCTGTCTCTAAAACAAAGAAAAAAAGGGCCTGGTGTGGTGGCTCATGCCTGTCATCCCAGCACTTTGGGAGACCGAGGTGGGTGAATCACTTGAGGTCAGGAGTTTGGGACAAGACTGGCCAACAGGGTGAAACCCCATCTCTACTAAAAAAAAAAAATACAAAAATTAGCCAGATGTGATAGTGGGTGCCTGTAATCCCGGCTACTCAGGAGGCTGAGGCAGAAGAATTGCTTGAACCCGGGAGGTGGAGGCTGCAGTGAGCCAAGATGATGCCACTGCACTCCAGCCTAGGCGACAGAGTGAGACTCCATCTCAGTAAAAAAAGAAAAAAAGAAAAAAAATGCACTGGGCTAGCGGGGCATAGTGGGGCACAACTGTAATCCCAGCACTTTGGGAGGCTAAGTCAGGAGGATTGCTTGAGCCCAGGGGTTTGAGACAAGCCTAGGCAACAAAGCAAGACCTCATCTCTTAAAAGAAAAAAATTAAAGTAAAAAATTTTAAAAAAGAAAACGCACTGGGCTGACACCTTGACTTAAATCTGTTGAGATCCTGACTGGAGGACTCAACTAAGCTGTGCCTGACTCTTAACCCTGAGAAGCTGTGGACAGCGATTTTGTATTCTTTGAAGCTATTTTGTGGTAATTTGTTATGTAGCAATAGAAAACACCATGGTCATCTGAATACATTTCCCAGTATTTCTACTGGATAGACATAGAGAAGCGGATTTGCTGGAGTTCAAATATATGCACTTTTAAATTTTTAATAAGTATCTTCAAATTGTTCCATAAAATGTTGTACCAACTTAAATGCCCATGAAGACAAAAATAAGTATTTTCCCAAACCCTCACTGGCTGATTATAAGTTTTAAAAGTTTTGTCAATCTGATGGGTAAAAATGATTTTTCATTTTTGTTTAATTTTTTGCTTCCTTCAATATTATTGAATGTGTCTTTGAATATCTGTCATCAATCTATTTATCTGTCTGTCTACACTTGCCCACTCATATCTTTGGCTTTCTTTGGCTTTTTACTCTTTTTTTTTTTTTCTTTTTGAGACGGAGTTTTTGCTCTTGGCGCTGGAGTGCAATGGCGCCATCTCGGCTCACTGCAACCTCCACCTTCCAGGTTCAAGCGATTCTCTCACCCCGGCCTCCCGAGTTGCTGGGATTACAGGCGCTCACCACCACGCCTGGCTAATTTTTGTATTTTTTAGTGGAGACAGGATTTCGCCATGTTTGCCAGGCTGGTCTCAAACTCTGGACCTCAGGTGATCCGCCTGCCTCGGCCTCCCAAAGTGCTGGGATTAGAGGCGTGATCCACCGCACACTGCTTGGTAGGCTGAGGCAGGAGAACTGCTTGAAGCTGGGAGGCGGAAGCTATGGTGAGCAGAGATTGCACCACTACACTCCAGCCTGGGGACAAGAGCGAAACTCCGTTCCATTAAAAAAAAAAGATACATAGAGACAACAGCGTGGGTCAAACAAAACTGGAGTGATGCTTCTGCTGTCTCCTCCCTGCTTTTCTCTCTCCTTCCTTCCTTTCTTTCTTCCATTTTGTTATCCTCCAATTCGTGTACACTGATATTTATACCTATTAAATGAGTGGAGGAGCCCTAGCTATTTTCTTGTTCCTGGAAACAGTTTATAAGAAGTACCTGTTCTCGGCCGGGCGCGGTGGCTCAAGCCTGTAATCCCAGCACTTTGGGAGGCCGAGACGGGCGGATCACGAGGTCAGGAGATCGAGACCATCCTGGCTAACACGGTGAAACCCCGTCTCTACTAAAAAATACAAAAACTTAGCTGGGCGTGGTGGTGCTTGCCTGTAATCCCAGTTACTTTTTTTTTTTTTGAGATGGAGTCTCTGTCGCCCAGGCTGGAGTGCGCTGGCATGATCTCGGCTCACTGCAACCTCCGCCTCCTGGGTTCAACTGATTCTCCTGCCTCAGCCTCCCACGTAACTGGGATTACAGGCAAGCACCACCACGCCCAGCTAAGTTTTTGTATTTTTAGTGGAGATGGGGTTTCACCATGATGGCCAAGCTGGTTTCGAACTCCTGACCTCACGTGATCCGCCCACCTCAGCCTCCCAAAGTGCTGGGATTATAGGCATTAGCCATCACTCCTGGCTCCAAATGCAATTTCTTCGTAAAATATTATTTTATTTATTCGTTAGTGAATAGGTTATATATATATGCATGATACAAAATTAGATAAGCATCCAGGGCATACATATATATATGTGTGTGTGTATATGTTTATGTGTGTGTGTATATATACACTTATACATACTTACCCACTCGTGTGTGTGTGTATATATATATACACACACACACACACACATATATATATATATAGACACTTCTGGCCCCCAGTTGTCAAGTTTCCCTTCCCAGAAGCAACAACTGTAATTTGTTTCTTGTGCAACCTCCACCACCCACCACAATCAATTTTAGAACATTTTCATCATCCCCAAAATAAACTCTATCTTCATTAGTTATCAGTATGCATTTCCCCTACCCTCTTCAGCCCCAGTCACTAATCTAATTTCTGTTTCTAGATTTGTCTATTCTGAACTTCTGAACATTTCAAATAAAAAGTGTCATAGTAGCTAGGCACGGTGGCTCATGCCTGTAATCCCAGCACACTGGGAGGCTGAGGTAGGGGTATCACTTGAGCCCAGGAGTTTGAGACCAGCCTGGGCAACATTGTGAAACTCCATCTCAAATACAAAAATTAGTCGGGCCTGGTGGCATGTGCCTGTGGTCCCAGCTACTTGGGAGGCTGAAGTGGGCGGATAGCTAGAGCCCCAGGGAGGTTATGGCTGCAGTGAGCTGAGACTGCACCTCTGCACTCCAGCCTGGGTGACAGAGTGACACCCTCTCTCAAAAAAAAAAAAAAAAAAGCATCAAAAATATTGGTCTATTGTGATTAACTTCTTTCACTTAGTATAATGTTTGCAAGGTTCATCCTTGTTGTAACATACCAGCACTTTCTTTTCTTTCTTTCTTTCTTTTTTTTTTTTCTGAGATGGAGTCTCACTCTGTTGCCCAGGTTGGAGTGCAGTGGTGCGATCTTGGCTCACTGCAACCTCTGCCTCCCAGGTTCAAGCAATTTTCCTGTGTCAGCCTCCCAACGCCCAGCTAATTTTTGTATTTTTAGTAGACACTGGGTTTCACCATGTTGGCCAGGCTGTTCTCAAACTCCTGACCTCAAGTGATCCACCTGCCTTGGCCTCCCAAAGTGCTGAGATTACAGGCATGAGACACTGCACCTGGCCCAGCACTTGATTTTCTACTGCTAAATAATACTCTCTTGTATGGCTAGACCGTATTTGTTTATCCATTCATCAAGTGGTGGGCATTTGGGTTGCTTTTACTTTCTGCCTAGTATGAATAATGCTACTGTGAACATTCATGCACAACTTTTTGTACAAATACATGTTTTTATTTTCCTAAGTCTTAAATTGATGGGCCATGTGTTAACTCCATATTTAATGTTTTGAGGAACTACCAAACTTTTTCAAAGCAGCTGCACCATTTTACATTCCTACGATCAATGTAGTGGGGTTCCAATTTCTCCACATTCTCTCCAGCACTTGTTGTTTTCATTTTTTTTTTTTTCTTCACTACAGCAATCCTGCTGGGTGTGAAGTGGATCTCACTGTGGTTTGGATTTGCATTTCCCTATTCACTAATAACGGTGAGCATCTTTGCATGTACTTATTGGCTATTTGTGTATCTTTTTTGGAGAAATGTATGTTCAAATCCGTAGTTCATTTTTCAACTGAGCTATTTGTCTGTTTATTGTGGCATTTCATTGCTTTCTTGGGAATAATTTCTTTAAAAATGCATTAAGCTTCACAGCCATATTATTCACAATTAATTAGACCAACATGGTTCGATTGACATACATTGCTAGCCACGAATGCAAGCTGCATAGGTAATTTTAAATTTTTTGATAGCCACATTATAAAGGCAAGAAGAACAAATAAAATTAATTTTAATAATAATTTTCTTTAACAATATAATTTATGGCTGAGCATGGTGGTTCATGCCTATAATCCCAGCACTTTGGGAGGCCAAGTCAGGTGGATCACTTGAGGTCATGAGTTCGAGACCAGCCTGACCAACATGGTGAAACCCCATCTCTACTAAAAATACAAAATTAGCCAGGCATGATGGCACATGTCTGTAATCCCAGCTCCTCAGGAGGCTGAGGCAGGAAAATTGCTTGAACTCAGAAGGCAAAGGTTGCAGTGAGCCAAGATCGCATCATTGCACTTCAGCCTGGGCAACAAGAGTGAAACTCCATTTCAAGAAAAAAAAAAAAAAGAAAACAAAATATATCTAAAATTTATTTGATCCATAGTATTCAGATTAGTATCATTTCAACTCAGACTCTATATAAAAATTATTTACGTGGTTTTTTCTTGCATAAAATGTTTTAAGGGTATGTGTAACACTCTCAGCACCTCTCAGTTAAGACTTCATTACATTTCAGGTGCTCAGTAGCCACATGTGGCTAATTGTTTAGCATTTTGAACAGCACATATTTAGATTTTATCAAAAGTGTATTGTTTTACTTGCACTTTTCTTGAATTACTTTTTTTTTTTTTTTTTTTTAAGACAGAGTCTCGCTGTGTTGCCCAGGCTGGAGTACAATGGCACGATCTCGGCTCACTGCAACCTCTGCCTCCTGGGTTCAAGCAATTCTTCTGCATCAGCCTCCCGAGTACCTGGGATTACAGGTGTGTGCCACCATGCCTGGCTAATTTTGTATTTTTAGTAGAGACGGGGTTTCACCATGTTGGTCAGGCTGGTCTTGAACCCCTGATCTCAGGTGATCCACCCGCCTCGGCCTCCCAAAGTGCTGGGATTACAGGCATGAGCCATTGTCTGGCCAATTTTTTTGTTTGTTTGTTTTTGTGATGGAGTCTTGCTCTGTTGCCCAGGCTGGAGTGCAGTGGCAGGATCTCAGCTCACTGCAACCTCTGCCTCCTGGGTTTGAGTGATTCTTCTGCCTCAGCCTCCTGAGTAGCTAGGATTACAGGTGTGCACCACCACGCCCAGCTAATTTTTGTATTTTTAGTAGAGACAGGGTTTCACCATGTTGACCAGGCTTATCTTGAACTCCTGACCTCAGGTGATCCACCTGCATCAGCCTCCCAGAGTGCTGGGATTACAGGTGTGAGCCACTGCACCCAGCCTTCTATAATTTCTTTATTTCTCTCCTGCATCTTCTCTCTCCTGTCCTAGAATCCCGTAAGACAGCTGCTGTAACTCATGGATCTGTCTTCCATGCTTCTTCATGTCTAGCTCACATTTTAAGTCTCTTTCAGCTTTTGAACTTTATTTTGGGAGAATCAGCCCCATCTCCTATTTAACGATTTCATGCTTCATGGACACCCTTCTGTGGTTCATTCCATCAGCTGAGTTTTCCCTCAGCAATTATTGGAAGTCTTCAATTTCCAGTAAATCTGATGGCTTCTTTTTCTGAGCAGCCAGTCATTCATGAGCTTGGCATCCTTGTGCATCTGTCTTGGGAAACTAATTACACTTAAGTTAAGGTTCTCATCCCTTTCCTATAGTACTTATTTCCCCAAGGTCTAATTTCTTCAATGCATCAGCTTAGTGTTTGTTATTCACCTGTTGTTTTTCTCAAATGTGTGGGGATCCCTGGTTATCTTTTTTGTTTGTTTGTTTGTTTGTTTGAGACAGAATCTTCCTCTGTCACCCAGGCTGGAGTAGTAGCATGATCTTTGCTCACTGCAGCCTCTGCCTCCCAGGTTCAAGCGATCCTACCTCAGCCTCCTGAGTAGCTGGGATGACAGGTGTCTGCCACCATGCCCAGCTAATTTTTGTATTTTTAGTAGACATGGAGTTTCATCATATTGGACAGGCTGGTCTTGAACTCCTGACCTCATGTGATCTACCCACCTCAGCCTCCCAAAGTGCTGGGATTACAGGCGTGAGCCACCACCCTGTCCCTGTTTATCTTTTGCATGCTCGATGAAGCTCTGGAGACCAGCTGGCATTGGTGGCAGGTGCATATTGTTCAGCCCTGATGAGAATCCCTTAGTTTCTGGCAATGAACCTGGGTACTGACCACGGGAATCAGGACTTGGTGGCTGTATGTGGGGAGAGAAATGCGGACGAGATAAATAGAGTCTGGAGTGGAGATGAAAGGGTTAGAATGTGGGGCACATATAAGGGGATCAGGTTGGACTGGAGAAGAACCAAGGGTAAGTATAGATGTAGAGAGGTTGTAGTAGGAGTAGGCTTGATGAGGTGGAGAGTTGAGAAAATTCAAGCCTCAATGATGTCTTTTTACTGTGAGCAGCACAAAGTAAGATTACAGATTGTGCTTGGGGCTTGAGATAAATTGAGATAATAAATAAATATCAAAGGCAAGGAGACCATTTTGAGGTGGTTGCAACAGTTAAGGTGAACGACAGCTGTAACTAGGATGGTAGCCATGGAAAAGGAAAGGAGGGGACGTATTGACCCGGCTCAGGCTTCGTTGATCAGTTGGGTGTGGAGAGCGAGCGAGGGAGAGGGAGAGTGACTAGGGACTCTAGTCTGGGTAAACGGGCGACTGCACTAACCAAGAGAACCTCAGAAGAAAACGGTTTGGGGAAGATAGTGAGCAGTTTGGCCCCACTGAACCTGAGAGGCCCCTGTGACATCGGGTGGGCGGCAAGTTTGGAAGCATGGGTGCCGCACTCAGCAGGGAGGTTGGAAGCGCAGAGATTAGCCTGGGATTCATCTGCATAGAGCACCCTCGTGGGTGGAGGAACTGCTGAGAAAGAGATAGAGGAGCCTCAAGGAACTCCTAGAGGGCGAGAGGATGAAGAGGAAGCAGTAAAACAATCTGGAAAGGAACAAAGAAGGAAAGCCAGAGGAGTCCAGAGTCACAGAAGCCAAAGGCAGGAAGTTTAAGAAGGAAGTGAGTGATCAGCAGTGTGAAATGCAGTAAGAAAGTAAATTGCAACAACAATAAAATAATGATAGTGGCTGGGCATGGTGGCTCACGTCTGTAACCCTAGCACTTTGGGAGGCCAAGGTGCACAGATCACCTGAGGTCAGGGGTTCGAGACCAGCCTGGCCAAAATGGTGAAATCCCGTCTCTACTAAAAATACAAAACTTAGCCAGGTGTGGTGTTGCATGCCTATAATCCCAGCTGCTCAGTAGGCTGAGGCAGGAGAATCGCTTGAACCCGGGAGGCAGAGGTTGCAGTGAGCCACTGCACTCCAGCCTGGGCAGCAGCGCAAGACTCTGTCTCAAAAATAAATAAATAAAAAATAAAAATAAAAGTAAAATAAAATAATGATAGTAATCACATATGGGCGCTTACCTTGTGCTTGGTTCTGGTGTAGGCCCTTTAGTTATATCACTTGTGTAAGCCTTATAACTACCCCATAAAGTGGGTATTGTATTGGCTCCCATTTTACAGATGGGAAAACTGAAACCAGAGAGCTAAGCAACTTGACCCACATGTCACACAGCTGGTGAGGTGGATGCCATGTTGACTCTAGAACCTACATCCTTATGAAATACTGCATCTCTTTTTAAAGGACTAGTGTATTTCTGATGTAAATCTGTATTTCTGATATAAGTCTATATTTTATATCCATACACCCTAAGTTGGAATAATCAGCTTCTCTCCTTTACCCACTGAGCTCTGGAGAATGAGAAAACCATTGCTTCATGTGGAAGAATGTGAAGAATGTTAATACATTTTAGTAACTCTGAAAAACAGTGTAAAATTTGGATCTTTAAAGATAGAATTTATTCCACACACTTGGTCCTTGTTATTAGGGGAATTCATTGCCTCAGCACTACCCACAATAGAAAAGCCATCAAGGCCGGGAATGGTGGCTTATGCCTGTAATCCCAGCACTTTGGAAGACCAAGCTGGGAGGACTGGTTGAGCCGAGGAGTTTAAGACCAGCCTGAACAATGTTGGCAGGGTCCACACACACACACAAACCATCAAGTGAGTTTAGTAAATAGTGATCATGTCAGTCCTGCTTTGAGGCCTCCAGATGATGCCACTGTGCTTGGCATGGTATGTGCGGAGTGGCACATGAGAACCTAGGTGTGGCATGGGAGAATCTTGTTGGTCTGACCCTGGCTGGAGTCTCCGGCCTTGCCTCTCTCCATTCCACCTGATGCTCTGCAACCAGAATGGCCACACAGAACGGCTTTGCATCGCCAGGGCCGCCTCTCCCAGGGCCTGTTCACATGCTGCCTCCTTCAAGCACTCTTCCTCCTCCCCACTCCCTGGGCTGACCATGCAGCTGGGGTGACCACTTTAAAACACAAATCTAGGCTGGGCGCAGTGGCTCATGCCTGTAATCCCAGCACTTTGGGAGGCTGAGGCAAATGGATCGCCTGAGGTCAGGAGTTCCAGACTAGCCTGGCCAACATGGTGATACCACCTTCTCTACCAAAAATAAAAAAATTATCCGTGCGTGGTGGTGTGTGCCTGTAATCCCAGCTACTCCGGAGGCTGAGGCAGGAGAATTGCTTGAACTCAGGAGGCGGAGGTTGCAGTGAGCTGAGATCGCACTCCTGGACTCCAGCCTGGGTGACAGAGGAAGACCCTGTCTCAAAATAAAATAAAAAACACAAATCTGATTTTGTCACTCTCTGGCTCAAAATCTTTTAATAATTTCCCACAATGCATACAATAAAATCCAAATTTGTAACCATCCAACTTTGTAACCATCCAGATTTGTAAGCCTTGGTTGATCAGGTCCTTGTTTGAACCTGTGACCTGAGCCCCTTCATGCTTTCCTAATCCACTTAAATTCTAGCCACAGTGGTCTTTTTTTCTGCTACTCTCATGGCACAACAAACTTGTTCTGGACTCAGGTCATTTCTTCTCTGCTTGAAAAGCATTTCCTGGCCAGATGCGATGACTCACGCCTGTAATCCCAGCACTTTTGGAGGCCGAGTTGGGCAGATCACTTGAGGCCAGGAGTTCCAGACCAGCCTGGCCAACATGGTGAAACCCTGTCTCTACTAAAAATACAAAAATTAGCTGGGCACGGTGGCACACGCCTGCAATCCCAGCTACTCAGGAGGCTGAGGCAGGAGAATCCATTGAACTGGGGAGATGGAGGTTGCAATGAGCCAAGATTGTGCCACTGTACTCCAGCCTGGGCAATAGAGCGAGACTTCCTTCAAAAAAGAAGGAAAAAAAAAAAAAAAGAAAAGCATTTCCTTCCATCTTATCATTAGGGTCTCAGGGTAAAAATCACCGATTCGTGTCTGTAATCTCAGCACTTTGGGAGACCAAGGGTGGCAGGGATATCTTGAGCTTTGGAGTTCGAGACCAACCTGGGTAACATAGTAAGACCCATCTCTACAAAAAATTCAACAATTAGCCAGGCGTGGTGGCACATACCTGTAGTCCTAGCTACTTAGGAGGCTGAGGCAGCAGGATCGCTTGAGCCCGGGAGTTCAAGGCTGCAGTGAGCTGCGATCACGCTACTGCACTCCACCCTGGGGAACAAAGCAAGCCTCCTTCCCTAAAAAAAATGTATACACACACACACACACTTTAATATATATGTTTTATAAAATATATATTTTACATTTATATTATTATAATAAATATAAACTATTTTAAATGAAATATATGTTATATATTTTATTGTTTAAAAGCATATATATACCTCCCTGGGCCCCGGAGGACTTTCTGTTATATTCCTTTATCCATTAGTGGGTCTCTTCCCTGTGCTGTTACCTCAGCACTCAGGGCAGTGTCGGGCACATGATAATCACTCAATACTAGCTGAATGGATGTAAGTGTTAGTTAGGGTCACTCCTTCAGGCACTCTTCCCTGACTCCAACCGCTCGACCCCTATCTTGTTTAGAATGCTCTGATGTGCTCACATGGAGCCTGGGCCTCTCTAGGGTCCCGTACCTTCACACTGGGTTTTAACTGTGTCCTGGCGTGACTGCCCCATACCCCATGAGCCTGGAGGCCCCAGATAACCCATCTTGGTATCTATTCCCAGAGTGTGGCAGAGCACAGACCTGCAACCAATGTCTGTCGGATGTGAGTGAATGAGGAAAGAGGAAGTGAGAACGACTCTCAAAGTTGAGAGTCCCCTCTTCTTGTGACTCCAAGAAAACGTGTGTGTTCCCTTGGGTCGCTCCTCCTGGCAGAAGCAGGAAGTAGCCCTTGTTCCAAAGCAAAGACCGGGCGTCTGCACCCCTGGCTGCTCATTTCTAGATTTGTCTGTTCAGGACAAACGTTAGCCAACCTTCCTGGGAGAGGTAGGTACTGGAGGGTCCTGTGAAGGCAGGCCCAAAGGGACAGATTGCCCTGGAGGTGTGTCCTCTGGAGGAGAGGGTAGTGTTCAGAAACTGGCCTCGCTGATTTTTATCAGTCTGCCTTTCAGTGAAATTGTAGGGTGCAAAATGGAACAATACAATGACTTAACAATTCCCATCTGCAAAACTATTTTAGACAAAAGCAGTTTTCTTTCAACCTGATTTTAGTGAAGTAATTAGGAAAACTTTAACAATCAAATTTCTGGATTTAAGTGTCAAACATTGTTTAAGAATGAATATTGCTAAAATTTAGCTTTCTAGATTGCTTATTATTTTTAAAATAAAATGCCACACTTAGGTATTAACCTGATTGCCTTTCCATAACCATGATGCTACGATTGAGGTGGCATAATTAATTAAATAACATGAGGTGGGAGACATTTGGTTCTTACTGCTGAGGAGAAATACAGTTCAGAAGGGCACATGGAAATAAAAAAAATTTAACAAAAGTGAATCCAATTAAATGAATGTCCTTTTGCCTATTTCATGCCACTGTCCTTCCATGCTCATTTCTTTTCTTTTCTTTTTTTTAGACAAAGTCTCGTTCTGTTGCCCAGGCTGGAGGCCAGTGGCACAATCTCGGTTCACTGCAACCTCTGCCTCCCAGGTTCAAGTGATTCTCCTGTCTCAGCCTCCCGAGTAGCTGGGACTACAGGCACATGTCACCACACCTGGCTAATTTTTTGTATTTTTAGTAGAGAAGGGGTTTCACCGTGTTGGCTAGGATGGTCTGTATCTCCTGATCTCATGACCTGCCCATCTCAGCCTCCCAAAGTGCTGGGATTACAGGTGTGAACCACCGCACCTGGCCCCATGCTCGTTTCTGACTGCCCTGATCCCTTCTCCTTACCCCAGTCTCCACCAATTCTTTCCCTTAGGTCCTCAAAACACACTGGGTTCCAAGTCACACTTCCTTGTTCAAAACTAGAGCCACAGGCATGGCCTCAACAGGCTGGCATTCAGATTGCAGATCTCACTGTACAAAAGCAAGAGGAAAAATAGTTTGGGGCAGAATGAACCTTGAGAGAGAAAACAATGATGTAAGGTAGATTATTGTATTTTAATAAATATGGTTAGATACAAATAAAGATTGTATCACAACACAATATAGTATTGCATGCAGGCACACCATTGCCCCAAGATACTGACCCCAAAAGTGACACGGCCCTCCCACCATAGCACTTGCAGAAGTGCTGCAAGAAACAAGGTGTCCCAGAACGTGGGTACCACCTGCTAGTCCCCACGTACTGGGCTGAGGGTGAGGGTTGGCATTTTTGGTCCACTCCTCAGATGCATTTCCAAAAGCCTAGGCAGTAGAAATGACTTTCAGCACTATTTACAATAGCAAAGACATGGAACCAACCCAAATACCCATCAGTGATAGACTTGATAAAGAAAATGTGACACATATATACCATGGAATACTATACAGTCATTAAAAAGAGTGAGTTCATGTCCTTTGCAGGGACACGAATGAAGCCGGAAACCATCATCCTCAGCAAACTAAACCAGCAACAGAAAACCAAACTCACTCATAAGAGAGAGTTGAACAATGAGAGCACATGGACACAGAGAGGGGAACAACACATGCCAGGGCCTTTTGCAAGGTGGGGGCTGAGGGGAGGGATCTTAGAGGATGGGTCAATAGGTGCAGCAAACCACCATGGCACACTTCTACCTATGTAACAAACCTTCACATGGATCTGCACATGGATCTCGTTTTTGTTTTTGTTTTTTCTTTAAGAAGAAATAAAGAAAAAAAAAGAAATGACTTTATTTCTACTGATACTATTTGTAGTGATTATAGCTTCCCCTGTTCTGTGTTGAACTGTTTGTTTTTGACAAATTTCTATTACTGTTTTTATTTATTTATTTATTTTTTCATCCTCCTCCTTTTGTAACTGTTGTATTTTGGACAGAGTGGGCTGGAGCAAAGGTTCTTAGAGGCCCTGGGCCCAACCTCCTGGCAGAGCCTCCTTTTTCCTGAATAAGTGTCTTTTTAATTTAAAAATTTCTTTAGAGATAGTTTTGCACTGTTGCCCAGGTTGGAGTGCAGTGGTGCAATCACAGCTCACTGCAGCTTAGAACTTCTGGGCTCAGGCGATCCTTCTGCCTCTGCCTCCCCAGTGGCTGGGACTACAGGTGTGCACCGTCATGCCCAGCTAATTTTTTTTTTCTTTTAAGAAATGGGGTCTCACTATGTTGCCCAGGCTGGTCTCGAACTCCTGGGCTCAAGCAATTCTCTTGCCTCAGCCTCCCAAAGTGTTAAGATTACAGGTATGAGCCACCATGGCCAGCCCTGAATAAGTGTCTTGATTCCATTCTTGCCCCTAACTTTTACTCCCAGATATTGGCTGAAATGTATATTCTCACTGCTCTTTGTCAATAAATTAGCCCTGCTGGTCAGATGGGTCACCTGGTCGACCTTGAGCTCAGGTGCCTCTGGGCCACCTGTGAAGGCTTCTTCCAGAGAGGCATCCGTGTAATGCCATTCAAGATGCTAACTTGATCTACCAACCTGCATCCTTGCTCCCATGCCAAAAACGAGTCATGGTGTTTCCAAATGTTTTCGTGCAGCTTCTAATACTGCTATGCTTTGAGGATTTTGTTCATCATTTCTTCTCTCCCTGAAGGCATAAGCTCCACCTACATTTTGTAAAGGCTTTCCACGAAGATGGTCCAGAATTTCCTATTTCAGTCTCTTATACATGGCCTTTCCCATCCTTCCTTTCTTGTTCCCTCCTCGTTTCTGTGGTGTGGCTGTCCCCAGGACATCCTGGACAGATTCCACCACTCTGGTCATTGCCAGGTCTTTCCAGCAGCCCGCACCTTGCCTTCTCTGAGTGGGTGATCCCTGAAAAGCATAGAGGAGCTTTGGAGCCTCAGCTGTTGTGACCATCACTAGAGCTGAAACCTTAACTCAGGTGTGAAAGATGGATCTGGCTGTTTTCCCAAACCCGGAGCTCCTTTGAATCCCCTATAAAGTGCTACAGAGGTGACAAAGACAGATGGGCTTCCCTTGGGAGTATATATCCCAGTGGGAGATAAGAAAAGGTAAGCAAAGATGTTGCCCCAAAGGAGAGTGGGATGAGGGCTATTTAGTGAGATAAAGGAACCTATTTTCTCACGTTGATGCCCCTTTCCTCCATAAACTCACTATAGTAAGGAATGTCGGGAGCAGACAGGACCACAAGGAAAACATCTACCATTGTCTTCCTCATCCAACAGATTCATTTCATCCATCTCTCCAAACCTTCCTCTGGGCCCTGCTTTCCGCATTTCTATAACTGCACCACCTTCTCCCTGTCATCGGTCACATGGGACCCCTCGCTGCCCTCCTTCCCTCAGGACTCACTGGGGCAAATCCAGTAGATTCCGTCTCAAACTGTCTTCTTCTTTCCTCGCTTTCCTGATTGCATATATTTATTTTATATATATATATATATATATATATTTTATGAGACAGGGTCTTGCTCTGTTGTCCAGGCTGGAGTGCAGTGGCGTGATCATGGCTTACTGCAGCTTTGGCCTCCTGGACTTAAGTGATCCTCCTGCTTCAGCTTCCCAAGTAGCTTGGACTATAGGCATGTGTCACCCTACATGGCTAATTAAAAAACATTTTAGTAGAAAGCAAAAACAAAAACAAAATATTTTTTGTAGAGATGAAGTCTTGCTATGTTGCCCAGGCTGGTCTCGAACTCCTGGGCTCGAATGATCCTCCTCCCTCAACCTTCCCAAGTGCTGGGATTTCAGGCGTGAGCTACCGCCCCGGCCTCCTGGACTCTTTAAATCTGGCAGATCAGCCCATGCATCATTCCCCTGATATCCCTGCCGTGTCTGTCTTCCTCCTGCTCTTGGTTCTGAGTCCTTGGTCCTGGCCTCCTGCTCGATCTCCCCTGTCCTGCTTTGGCCTCCTAGTTGTGTTACCTTCTCTCATTTGCTACCTTTATTTGGATCTCTGGTTTCCAGTGTGGTTTCTGGCTTGGCTGGAGCCCAGCCCTCCTGACAGAGCATGTTGTAGAGACAGGCAGCCCCTTTGCTTTGATGCGACTTTCCTTCAAGTGAGAGAGGCCTGACAGAGAGAACAGGTTGAAGGGACAGGTTCTGAGGGGGCACTGTAGAGGCCAAACCCTCTCTCACGTCCCTGCTAAAAAGCCTCTGGGAAACCTGCAGAAGACCTAGGATCTGAGCCATATTTGTTAAACAAAAAACTCTAGTTGCAAAACAGGTTATAAGTCATATATATAAATGCTTGGAAAAGGTGCTGGAAAAATATAAACCAAACTGGTCAAAGGAATATTCCGTGCCTCCCTCTATAGTCATTATAGCAGGGACATACTAATGTAATGTGTTTTGTGTATATACTTTTTTTTTTTTTTTGAGACGGAATCTCACTCTTGTCACCCAGGTTGGAGTGCAATGGCCTGCCCTCAGCTCACTGCAACCTCTACCTCCCGGGTTAAGCGATTCTCCTGCCTCAGCCTCCCAAGTATCAGGGATTACAGGCGCCTACCATCATGCCCAGCTAATTTTTGTATTTTTTAGTAGAGACAGGGTTTCGTCATGTTGGCCAGGCTGGTCTCGAACTTCTGACGTCAGGTGATCCACCTACCTCGACCTCCCAGAGTGTTGGGATTATAGGCGTGAGCCACCATGCCGGGTCGTATATACCTTTTATTTTTTAATGGAAAAATGAAACCAAGCTTACAAGTGCTAGAGAGGACAGCCTTTAGTGATGTCTCTGACAATCCCAACACAGTTCTGGAGGCTGTCCACTCCGTGATAAGATCCATAAAAAAGGATTGCAGTGTGGGCTCTGTTGGTTAGCTAGCTTAACACAGTCCAGTGTGCTCCCTTAGGCTGCTGAGACACAAGATAGGAAGGCCTCTGGGGAGGACAGGTCATATGGGAATAGGTCATATGAGCTTGGCCTACTGGGCCATGGGAGAGGAGAAAGCAGATGTTGGCTCAATTAACAATTACCTTGCCAGTGAAGTAAGCCTAATATTACCACCATGGAAATTGGAGTAATGCTATTTTATTTTTATTGTTTACATTAATTTGTTGTGAACTTACTATATTTTGTTATTGTGGACTTCACTTATCACATACTATAGGCATCACAATGGCGGGGCCCCAGAAATACTGTTTTCTGGATTCTCCCCAGTGCGTGGTTGATTCCTAGTTTAGTAAACTGTCTTTATTACCGTCACCTGGCTTTTATTTTTTTTAATTGTAAAAAAAACCTTTTTGTAGAGATGAGATTTCACTCTGTTGCCCAGGCTGGTCTTCAACTCCTGAGCTGAAGTGGTGTGCTGGGTTACAGTCGTGAGTCACCACGCCCGGCCAGGTTTCTTTATTTCTTTCTTTCCTTTTCTTTTCTTTCTTTTTTTTTTTGAGACAAGGTCTGGCTCTGTTGCCCAGACTGGGATGCAGTGGTACAATCTCAGTTCACTGAAACCTCCACCTTCCCTGCTCGAGCCATCCTCCCAACTCAGCTTCCCTAGCAGCTGGGACCACAGCCACATGCCACCATGCCTGGCTAATTTTGTGTGTGTGTGTGTGTGTGTGTATTTTTTGTAGAGATGGGGTCTCATCATGTTGCTCAGGCTGGTCTTGAGCTCCTGGGCTCAAGCAATCCTCTTCCCTCGGCCTCCCAAAGTGCTGGATTACAGGTGTGAGCCACCAAGCCACACCTCTGACTTTGTTTTATTTAATTAATTAATTAATTAATTTTCGAGACAGGGTCTTGCTCTGTTTCCCAGGCTGGAGTGCAGTGGCACGATCTCAGCTCACTGCAACCTCTGCCTCCCAGGTTCAAGTGATTTCCAGCTAATTTTTGCATTTTTAGCAGAGATGGGGCTTCACCATGTTGGCCAGGCTGGTCTCGAACTCCTGACCTCAAATGATCCGCCTGCCTTGGCCTCCCAAAGTGCTATGATTACAGGCATGAGCCACCGCATCTGGCCTGACTTTGTTTTAATTACCCAATTTCTCCATTCTCTTGGCTCACCTGCAGACATAACAGTAAATCTCTTGTCTTATTGGCCAATTAGTTGTTGCTGTATGTTGTTTTATTATTTTATAACAAATAGCAGGTTTTCTGGTCTCATCGGCCTTGATGTTGGGATTGCAAAAGGCTCTATCCATCATTTGTGGTTATTGTCAACTATATTTGTAGGTGCATGCTTTCCTTGGTCTACCATAATTCTCTTTTCAAATCTTGTTGTTCTTCTGCAGGTGTAAGAAGGAACCACTTCACAGCTTTGGAACTGGAGGTAGAAATAACACTCTGCTAAAGACCGACCCTGGTTGCTGTGTTTATAGAGAGCAGTCTCTGACCCGAGGAACGTTCAGGTGCTTGTGCTAACGAGCTGTGTTACAATGGAGTTCTCTTGGTCTTAGAACCCTGCATTTTGCTGACAGAATTCCCTCAGCTCTATCATGAAACATATTTTGGTGCCAGAGAGATTGAAATCTGTGGAAACAAAATTATTTCCTCAGTTGGTGATGCATTTGGGCATTTTCCATTCTTGCTAACGAAAAAAAGAGTCTTTGCTCATGTGACTGCGAAAGCCTGGTGAAATACGCCACGAACATCCTGAACTGAGTCCTGGCCCCAAAGCACTGATGGCGAAGTCTTATATTTTGACATGAAGCACAACACAGAGTAAAGAGCTAGACAGCACTGTAATGCTGCCTGAGTTGGTCTTTGGCCTTCTCTAGCTTGACTTTTCTGGGGATTGACTACCCCTGGATGCCTGGAGCTTTTCAAGAGGCGATTGTTTCCTTGTGGCATGTCTATGCTGACAATTCCTGGAGACTCCACCTCCTCTTTGAGTTCCCCTGGGCAGGCTCTATTCCCTAAGAGCCCCACTCTAACCTTATTGTTTCATGGAAAACCAGTCTTTCAACACAAAGGGTTGTGGGTCAACAATGGCTTTCCCTTGGAGCTATTTTTATTTTCCTAAGAGATTCCTGGTAAAATTACCAGTGCCTTCATCTAAGTAAATAAATCTGTGGTGTAGGGAATTTGAGGTATGTGGCACGACAAGTTGGGTAGAAAATTTTGCCTGGGAGAGGGGTTCTTTTCAACAGCTCCTCCTCCCCAAACGTAGGAACCGAACATTTTACAAACCGTTCTAGTTAAGTCTCTTCGTGTCTGTTTCCTCATCTGTAAATAAATACAGATGATGATTTAAGAATTGTTTCCTGCTGTAACATTTTCTGATTCCATGATGTAAGTGATTTCCTGGGACCAGTGAGATAGAGGTCATCTACTTTATTTTCCTGGACACATATGGCTCACCAATTGTTAAAATTTGTATTGAATTTTTGTACACCCAGGTTCACAGTAGCGTTGTTCACAATAGTTGAAAGGTGGAAGCACCCCAGGTGTCTATTCATGGATGAACGAGTAAACAAAACATGGTGTGTATCTACATGGACTATTATTCAGCCTTAACAAGGAAAGAAATCTTGCTACACGCTACATCAATGAACCTTGGAGACGTTATACTAAGTGAAGTAAGCCAGTCACAAAAAGACAAACATTGTATGATTCTACTTTTTATTTTTATTTATTTTATTTTTTTGAGATGGAGTCTCACTCTGTTGCCCTGGCTGGAGTACAGTAGCATAATTTCCGCTCACTGCAATCTCTGCCTCCTGGGTTCAAGTGATTCTCCTGCCTCAGCCTCTCGATTAGCTAGGATTACAGGCATATGCCATCAAGCCCAGTTAATTTTTGTATTTTTAGTAGAGACAGGGTTTCACCATATTGGTCAGGCTGGTCTCAAACTCCTGACCTTAAGTGATCCTCCTGCCTCGGCCTCCCAAAGTGCTGGGATTTCAGGCATGAGCCATCACACCTGGCTACATTTTATTTTTTATTTTTTTTTTGAGAGATAGGATTTCTCTTTTTCTTTCTTTTCTTTTGAGACAAGGTCTCACTCTGTTGCCAAGGCTGGAGTGCCGTGGTGCAATCATGACTCACTTCAGCCTCAACCTCTGGGCTCAAGTGGTCCTCCCACTTCAGCCTCCCAAGAAGCGGGGACCACAGGCCTATGCCACCATGCCTGACTAATTTTTTTATTTTTATTTTTGCAAAAAAAGGTATTGCTGTGTTGCCTCGACTGGCCTCAAAATCCTGGGCTCCAAGCCATCCTCCTGCCTCAGCCTCCCAAAGTGTTAAGATTACAGGTTTGAGCCACTATGCCCAATCAAGACAGGGTTTCACTGTGTTTCCCAGGCTGGAGTGCAGTGGCATGATCATAGCTCTTGCGTAGCATCGAACTCCTAGGCTCAAGCAATCCTCCTACCCCAACCTCCCAAGTAGCTGGGACCACAGGCATGTACCATCACACATAGATAATTTTTTTATTTTTAATTTTTTGTAGACTCGGTGGTCTATGTTGCCCAGGCTGGTCTCAAACTCTTGGCTTCAAGTGATCTTCCTGCCTAAGCCTCCCAAAGTGCTGGGATTACAGGCATGAACCACAGTGCCTGGCCCAGATCATTTTTGTTAAATTGTAGATTATCGAACAGGAAGGCACATGACATATTTGCCAAGTATTACTGCTCACTTAAATGTAACAGATGTGACATGATACAGAAAATGTGTAGGTAATGTAATGCTATCCTCAATTTCTCATTCTTGTGATTATGAAAAAAAGGTCTAAGCAAGCATATTTGTACCCCTGAAGCACTGAATTTAGATTTAGAATTTCCTTTAAAAAAAAAACACTTAGTATAAAACGTAAAGGAACTTATTAAAAGGAAATAATGGGGTTTCATTGTTTCTTTCTAAATAAGAGTCTCTGCATGCATCTGAGATGAGTCCAGAGGTCACTGTTTAGCATGGTCTTGGACCACTCATCATGTTGCTGTACAGATAGGAACACAGCATCAAGCAGGGCTGGTGGGAGCTGGAAGAGAAAGTATCTAGACAAAGTCAGCATGGTTATTTAATTTTCTGTTTTTTGTTTTTGTTTTTGTTTTGTTTTTTGTTTTTTTTGAGATGGAGTCTTACTCTTCTCCCAGGCTGGAGTGTACTGGCACAATTTCAGCTCACTGAAATCTCCACCTCCTGGGTTCAAGCGATTCTCCTGCCTCAGCCTCCCGAGTAGCTGGGATAACAGGCATATGCCACCATACCCGGCTAATTTTTGTATTTTTTTAGTAGAGACGAGGTTTTGCCATGTTGGCCAGACTAGTCTCGAACTGCTGACCTCAGATGATCCGCCCACCTTGGCCTCCCAAAGTGCTGGGATTACAGGCATGAGCCACCATGCCCGGCCTAATTTTCTCTTAATGCAACTTTTTTTTTTTTCCTAGCACAGTAAAATACATATTTACAAATAATTTTCCTTAACCATTTTTTATTTTGGTACAATATACATAATATTTGCCATTTTGACCATTTTTAAGTGTGCGGTTCAGTGGCAGTAAGCACATTTCACACTCACATTGTTGTACGGCCAGTACCACCATCCATCTCTGGAACTTCTTCATCTCCCCAAACTGAAACTCCATCCCCATTAAACACCAGCTCTCCACTCCCCCTCCTCTAGCCCCTGGCAATCACCATTCTACTTTCTGTCTTTATGAGTTTGATGACTCCAGGAACCCCATACAAGTGGAATCAGACAGTATGTGTCTTTTTGTGCCTGGCCTATTTCACTGAGCATAACATCATCAAGGTTCATCCACGTTGCAGCGTGTGACCCGACTGCCTTCCTTTTACAGGCTGAAGGATATTCTATTGCATGCATCTACAATTTTGTTTATCCTTTCATCTATCAATGTATATTTGGGTTGTTTCTCATTATAGATAATTTTGGAAATCACAGAAACATGTAAAGAAAAAGAGAAAAATATAGCTGTGCCATAACCTCATTGCTGGAGGCAGTCGCTGTTAACACCTTGTGGCAAACACTGAGCTTCATGGCTGACTCTTCACAATCATAAGTGATGAATATCTTCATCTGAATTTCTGATCATGATTCTTATAAAGGGAATAACTGGGGGAGGGAGTGACCGAGGTGGGCATGGGTTGAAAGACCATCTATCCGGGAGTATGTTCACTACTTGGGCGACAGGATTGTTAGAAGCCCAAACCTCAGCATCAGGTAATATATCCATGTAATAAACTTGCACATGTACCCCTGGAATCCAAAATAAACAAATAAGTAAATGAAAGAGAAGCACTGGGCCAATGGGTATGGATAACTTAGAGCACTTGATGGACAATGGCAAAAGGGCTTCCAGAAATAACTCTGAAATGTTAGCCCTAGGAACTGAGGAGCACAGAGGCTTCCTTCGTGTCTTTGTGATTCTCTTTACAGTGAGAAAATACGCCAATAAAAAGCTGAATGTGTGCATTTAGCTGAACAGTTTTACATGTGCACACTCTTGGTAACACACAAATAAAATACTGAATATTTATTTTACCTTTTTTTTAGAGATGGGGATCTTGCTATGTTGCCCAGGCCGATCTTGAACTCCTGACCTCAAGCTGCCCTCTTACCTCAGCCTCCCGAGTTGTTGGGATTACAGGCGTGAGTTGCCGCACCCGGCCTATTTCGTTTTCTATATGAGATTTGGTACTTTGAATATTTCTTTCATCCAGGAGAGAGTTACTGCTTCTATGTGCAGGTCTTATTTGGATTTGGGATCAGGGACTGGAAAGGGCTCAGGGGTTTATATCATTGCACTGATTTACAAGAGGTGTTGACAGCGGGAAGGACGATCTGAGATCAGGGACATCACGAGGCTGTGCTGAGCCTCATTTCCTGCTTCCTTGAGCAACGTCTCCCATTCCAGTGACTGTGGGAGGGCTGTGCCTCACGGGAGAAGGCTGCTTTCTAGTCTGGGCGCTCAGCCCCTCGCTCCGGGACTCTCCATGTGAGGTTGCAAACCAGCCCAGCAATGGTCCTGGGTCTGGATGAGCCTTTGTGAACAATGGGCATACACTTTGAGATACCAGTTTGCCCAGACTGGGCAGTTTCTTTCCAGAGGCAATGTGGTTTTGTTGATGGAGTGCCTGACCGAGCGTTGGAAGTCCAGCCCTGCCATTCATTAACCTGGTGACCCTGAGGATGTTGCAGGCTGCTTTGAGTGCTGGTTCTGCTCTGGTTTCCTCAGTGAGAATCAATGCAAAAAGTTGTATTAAAGGCACTTGGTAACCAGGAAAGGTCTAAATACATGTCTGATCTTATTATTACTCCAGAAGCAATTATTTCATGCTGCAAAGATGGAGGTATTTATCAACTTGGATAGCAACTGGCTTTCTGAGATTTTATAATCATCATAACAATATCACTTAAAAATATAGCATTTCTTACTCATATGATTGCTTGATGTATTTCATTTAATGTCATTTTACATTTGCCGAGTTCTGTTCCCCACGTTGTCTCATACGACACCACCATGAATAGGTGCTTCCACTTCTGTTTGCAGAGGAACGCGATGTCCCATGAGGTTTAGGGATGTATTCGAGCTCACACAGCAGCAGAGCTAGGGAGAAACGCAGGGCTCCTGGATTCAAGCCCGGCATATTCTATAGCAAACCCCAAACCGCAACCTCCTCCGACTGGAAGATTCCGTGGGCATTTCCTGCTTTACCTTGTGTAACCTCAGGTAAGTCCCTGCACACCGAGGACCAGCAAGCTGGAGTTCAAGGGACACAAAAGTTCTTAACAGATGTAAAATTCTGAATTTCTCTGGCATTGCCTCTCCAGGCAGTGTTTGCGGGTTTTGCTCTTGTCGCTGCTTTACAGGAGCACGCCTTCCCGCTGCGCTAGAAGTAAAGGTGAGGACGGAGCTGAGTCGTGAACACATTCCGCTGCACCCCACTCCGCCCACTGTAGGCTACACACAATATGCTTCTTTTTGTTGTTGTTAATTTTAAAGGCAAGAGGCTTATTGTTTATTAGCCATTCTGAGACAGTCTATTTCGAGCCATTATTGCCTATTTTGCAAACACTCTTTAGGGATATGTACATATTGTGGTGTTTGACTCTGCAAATAAGAGTTTATTATTATCCACAAAGGCTCACACTGCCATATGAAAAAGTGACATTAATATCTGACATTTTCCCTCCCTGTGGCTATGCTAACCAGCAATCTGTGTTCACCATTCTCAGACTGTTCTCACAGGGAGGAAGAAAAAGGGCTTCTTATGCTGTTTGTGAGTGTGGGACGTGGCAGAAGGTTGAAGGAAAGGTAAATGGTTAAGGTTTTAGTGCTTTTTCCATTTTCAGATGTGTGGAACCCCTGTGGAAATCCTTGCTGGGCACAGGAGCGGGAGTAACCACACTTTGGTGTGCTGGGCCTGACGCTATGCACGCCTGTAACGCTGCCCAAACTTGGCTTTGGCGTGGGCCGCCCAGACAACTGTCTGTGAGCGCTGGCCATGGAAAACCATCGACAGAGACCGGCAAACCCAGAGTCTACTCAATACCAGGAACTGTCCCACCCAGAGCGGTTCTGAGCTCTGTAGGGCTTGGTGATGCTAGTCAAGGAAATTGTAGGCTGTCCAGCCACCAGGCTTTCTAAAAAGATTATGGGGTGACGGCCGGGCGCGGTGGCTCACGCCTGTAATCCCAGCACTTTGGGAGGCTGAGGCGGGCGAATCACGTGGTCAGGAGTTCAAGACCAGCCTGACCAACATGATGAAACCCGTCTCTACTAAAAATACAAAAATTAGCCAGGCATGGTGGTGCATGCCTGTAATCCCAGCTACTTGGGAGGTTGAGGCAGGAGAATCGCTTGAACCTGGGAGAGGGAGGTTGCCTGCACTCCAGGCATGGAGCCGAGATGAGCCGAGATGAGGCCTCTGCACTCCAGCCTGGGCGACAGAACAAGACCCTGTCTCAAAAAAAAAAAAAAAAAAATTATGGGGTGACTTACCGATCTTGAGGTGGGTCAGGGGTTTTGAGGGAAGTTTATATGTTAAGCCTGTAGTTAGCCTTGGAAAGGCCTGGCTTAGACTCTCAGGGCTCAGGAGATTGGACTTAGAATCTCAGAAAGATGTAGGTACAGTGGAGAAAGTAACAGGCCAAAAGATATCTACCTGGGCTCTCGTCCTGGTTCCAACTCAGCCAGCGAGTGGATTTGGTAACTTAACCTCTTTGAGCCGCGGCTGGCTCATTCGCGACATGGGGGTTGTCTAGCCCTTCCATCCTATGGGGCAGGGTACTGCAGCTTAGCAAGCACAGTGATGTGCTCAGATTTCCCCGGTGGAGTAGAGTCAGAGCCCACGTGTTCTGATGCCCAGACCAGGACACCTCCTATGACCAATGCCATTTCATTTCAGTGATTCTCCATCAAATTTTGACCTGATATCATTTCATTTCAGTGATTCTCCATCAGACTTCTTACACCCCTTTGGCAGCTATTCTGTTGCTTCAGAGTCTACTTGTAACGCATTTCCTATGTAATGAAAGAGGTGTCATTGGGTGTCACAACCACAAAAAGAGTGAATAGAAGAGAAGGAGTTCGGGAGTCTTCAGTGTGAATGATGACCATTGCCCCTGGTGTTTGTGCCCCCCAACTTCATATCCTGAAGTCCTAACCTCCAGTACCTCAGAAGGTGACCTTGGAAATAGGGTGACTGCAGGTGTAATTAGTTAAAATGAGGTCACACTTGAGTAGGGTAGGTGCCTAATGGGATATGACTGGTGTCCTTATAAAAAGGGAAATTTGGACACAGAACACACACGGGAGAATGCCATGTGAAGATGAAGGCAGAGGCCAGGTGCAGTGGCTCACACCTGTGATCCCAACACTTTGGGAGGCCAAAGTGTGGGAGGATCTTGAGCATAGGACTTGGAGTCCGGTCTGGGCACCGTGGTAAAACCCTGTCTCTACCAAAACAAAAAAGAAAAAACAACAAAAAAAAATCAGCTGGGCATGGTGGCATGCACTTGTAGTCCCAGCCACTTGGGAGGCTCAGGTGGGAGGATGGCTTGAACGTGGGAGGTCAAGCCTTCATCGAGCTATGATCGCATCACTGCACTCCAGCCTGGGTGACAGAGTGAGATCCTGTCTCAAAAAAAAAAAAAAAAAAAAAGACTATGTGTGGTGGCTCATACCTGTAATCTCAGCAGTTTGGGAGGCCGAGGTGGGAGGATTGCCTGAGCCTAGGAGTTCAAGCCTAGCCTGGGTAACATGATGAGACCCTGTCTCTAAAAATAAAAATAATAAAAATAAAAATAAATAAAAAGATAAACGCAGAGATTGAGAGGATGCTTTCACAAGACACCAAAGATTGCTGGCAAACCACCCGAAGCTGGGAAAAAGCGATGGAACAGGTTCTCCCTCACAGCCTTTGAAAAGAAGTGCATTCAACAAGCGGGAGACTTTGGCCTGAGGCTGTCTCTAAGAGTTCCCACACAACGAGCCACAACCTAACTTAATAGTCCATTTTTGTAACAAATAGGTTTCAGCCAATCATAAGCAGCCAACAAATCACACCATGCCCAAACAAGGCAAATGCCTAGTTATAGCCAATCAGGTAATTTGTCTACTTTGCCTCCCTGCCTTTGGCCTATAAAAGCTGTGTTCACAAGGCTGGGTGGGGTTCTCTGAACCTCTTCTTTTTCAAAGGACTGCCCCATTCATGAATTATTCTTTGGTCAAGTAAATGCTGCTAAATTTAATGTGTCTAGAGTTTTCCTTTTGACAGAAGCAACTCTGCCAACACCTTTATTTTGGACTTCCAGTCTCTAGAACTTTGAGTTGGTAAATTTCTGTTGTTTAAGCCCCCCAATCTATGAATTTGTAATGCAGTCTGAAATTTGCAATGCACTAGCAAAGTAACGCCCTCTTCTGATTCCATGCTCTTCTCCGACGAGCACTTCAGTGGTTGCCCATGATATTGTTTTCTTCAGCTATTCTCTCTCTGAAATATTTAACACTTTTCTAAAATATTTTTTTTTTTAGTACTGGTAACAGGCAAAAGAAGTTAAGGAAAAAATAAACACCCCATTTAATTTTAAGACTTAAAATTAAGTTTAGTTTTAGTTTTAGTTTAGTTTCTTTTTTTTGAAACTGAAAATGCAGATACTCTTTCTGAAACAATGTATTTGACAAATTTGCTCAGTGACTTTATTGGTGTTCTGCTGTTGAGGAGAATAACCTAGGGTCATTTATTCCTCAGTCCAGTCCCAGAGTTTCTATGGCCTGGGAGATTTGTGTCAAACTCTACCTAATAAAGAATGTGCTTGCTTGCTTTCCCTCCCTCCCTCCTTTCCTCCTTTCTTTCCTTCTTTCCTTCTTTCCTTCCCTTTCCTTCCTTCCTTCCTTCCTTCCTTCCTTCCTTCCTTCCTTCCTTCCTTCCTTCCTTCCTTCCTTCCTTCCTTCCTTCCTTTCCTTCCTTCCTTCCTTCCTTTCTCTTTCCTTCCTTCCTTCCTTCTTTCCTTCCTTCCTTCCTTCCTTTCTTTCTTTTTCTTTCCTTCCTTCCTTCCTTCCTTCCTTCCTTCCTTCCTTCCTTCCTTCCTTCCTTCCTTCCTTTCTTTCTCTTTCTTTCTTTCTTTCTTTCTTTCTTTCTTTCTTTCTTTCTTTCTTTCTTTCTTTCTTTTTCTTTCTTTGTTTTTCTCTCTCTTTCTCTGTTTCTCTTTCTCTCTCTCTTTCTTTCTTTCTTTTTCTCTCTCTCTCTCTTTCTTTCTTCCTTCCTTCCTTTCTTTCTTTCTTGCTTGCTTGCTTGCTTTCGCTTTCTTGCTTTTTTTTATTCTTTTTTCTTTTGTATTGAGACAGAGTTTCTCTCTTGTTGCCCAGACTGGAGTGCAATGGCATGATCTCAGCTCACCCCAACATCTGTCTTCCGGGTTCAAGCAATTCTCCTGCCTCAGCCTCCCAAGTAGCTGGGATTACAGGCGTGTGCCACCATGCCCAGCTAATTTTTGTATTTTTAGTAGAGATGGGGTTTCTCCATGTTCGTCAACCTGGTCTCGAACTCCTGACCTCAGGTGATCTGCCTGCCTCAGCCTCCCAAAGTGCTGGGATTACAGGCGTGAGCCACCAGGACTGGTCAGAATGTGCTCTTTTTCTTTGGCCTAAATATTCCACCCACTTGGGAGCCCTGTCAGAAGGGCTGCCACAGCACCAGGGTGGCTGCTTTGGTGGAGCAGCTACTGAGGCATCCAACTTCTCTTTTGGGACCTCTTTTAAGGTCCACCCTCCTGGTTGTGTCTTTGGTCAGTGCTGACCACTCAGAAGCCACGTCAGAGAGAGCCCGGCTGCCCTCAGGGGTGGTGCTGGCTTGTGACTACCGCAGACTTAAGGGTTATCCTCAGCTTTGTAGGACCTGAAGCATAAGGTTGTCCACTTACTCAGAACTGTTCCAGCTGCATATCTTTTGCTCACAAAACTTTTCAGGGAAGGATCGTCAGCCTGCATGTCAAGAGCTGCGTATCTTCCCAGGGACTGGGGAACCCATGTTCCCAGCACCAGTGCTGCTTAGTGAGGGGGGAGTCAGAATAGAGGGAACCGGAATCCCATGACCACAGCTGCCCCTCGAAACCATGAAGTCCTCAGGAGGCTTGCTGAATTGAAGCTGTCGTACTCCATGCAGACGGCCTCCATATGTTGCCAAAGCTCTTTCAGACAGGTTCAAATACAGTTAATTAGCTCCACCTTTCCCTAGATTAACTGTATAGTTAACTGCATGAAATTGCCGTGCTTGTGGGTCAAAAACAGTCCAATATTGCAACTTCATGTAGTTCCACCTAATAGTTTTCTTTTAAAACTTTCTTTTTTCCTTCCTGTCTTTCTTTTTTCTTTTCGTTTGTTTTTCTTTTTCTTTTTTGAGATGGGTTGTACTCTGTCACCCAGGCTAGGATGCCATGGCGACATCAGGGCTTACTGTAGCCTCGACCTCCTGGGCTCAAGTGATCCTTCCACCTGAGCCTCCCAAGGTGCTGGGATTACAAGCATGAGCCACTATGCTCAGGCTCTTTTTACATTTTCTGTTCTTTTTTTTTTTTGGAAACAGAGTCTCACTCTGTTGCCCAGGCTGGAGTACAGTGGCACGATCTCAGCTCACTGCAACCTCTGTGTCTCAGGTTCAAGTGATTCTCATGCATCAACCTTCCTAGTAGCTGGGATTACAGGTGCACACCACCATGCCTGGCTAATTTTCATATTTTTAGTAGAGATGGGGTTTTGCAATGTTGGCCGTGCTGATCTCAAACTCCTGACATCAAGTGATCTGCCTGCCACAGCCTCTCAAAGTGCTGGGATTACATACGTGAGCCACCATGCTCGGCTCTTTTTAAATTTTCAGTTTTCAGTTTTAAACTTCTAAAAAGCAAAAGGTTGCAAAAATAGTATTAAGAGGTCCCATGCACTCATCACTGAGCCTCTGCAATGGGGACATCTTGTGTAATATTATACACTGATCAAAACCAGGAAACTGGTATTGGCATCATACAGCTAATTAGTTTACAGATCTTGCAATGAACTGGTTTACAGGCTTTGCTTAGATTTTTATCAAAACGAATGGCTTTTGGGGGTTACCTCCTAGTGACTTCCACACTGACACTGAACAATCTTTTACAGTCTGTTTATTTTACAGATAATAGATCACTTATTTTGTTTTTAAGTTTTTGCAGATATTATGTTTTCAAGATAAAAATTCAAATGATATAATTGTGTATAAAATAGAACGCGAGAGCTTCCTTCCCGTCTTTTCTCTCTCTCTGTAGAAGTAGCTACCTTTGGAAAGCTGATGTAAATCTCTCTTTGCTTTTTCCTATGGATACACACACACAAACACACATGCAATTTCTTTTACAAAAACAATCATATTTTATAAACTTTATCTTACTATGTTATGAACAAATTAATTGCAACTGTACCACGATTTTTTTTTTTTTTTTTTTTTTTACCATTTTCTTTTATTTGTTTCACTGAGTGAAAGATCACGTTCTGAGAGTGATTTACTCTGCCCTGGGAAGTGAGTCTTGAGTGCTCTCCTTTAATCCAGCCTGCATACTGCAGACGACAGTGTCTTCCTGGCGGGATATTCTGTCTCTTTGTCATTTCAAATTCCCAAATTGATCGCATCGTTCTCCACCAGAGCCCAAATTTCTGCTATGACCTCTGCAGCTTCTGGGCTGCTCTGCTCCACTCCACTCACTCTCTCCATCACAGTCAGCCAGGTTTGCTGACCCATCTATGATCTTCTTTGAAACTCAGCACATTTACCATTTAGGATTTCTCATTTGTCAGACCTGCATCTCTCCCAATATTGTTTAACTTGGGACACGGTTATTAAATCTCTGTAGACTTCTGTTTTCTCATCTGTAAGAGGATCACCTGCAGGGCGATAGGGTCTAGAGCAGGAGGAGGCACACTTTTTCTGTAAAGATCCAGGGAAGCAGGCCAGGTGCAGTGGCTCACACCTGTAATCCCAGTACTTTAGGAAGCTGAGGCAAGAGGATCACTTGAGGCCAGGGGTTTGGGGCCAGCCTGGGTAATATAGTGAGATCCCATTTCTACTTTAAAAAAAAAAAAAAATTAAAAGGTCCAGGAAGTAAACACTTTAGACTTTGCTGGCTATATGGTTTTTACTGCAGCCAATCAGCTCTGCCATTGTTGTGCAAGAGTAGCCACACACGATAGGTAAATAAATAGTCAGGGCTGCATTCCAACAAAAGTTTATTTGTGGATATTGAAATCTGAATTTCATATTGTTTTCATGCATCACAAATTATTATCCTTTTTTTCTCAACTGTTTAAAAATGTAAAGAACATTTTGACTCACAGGTAGTACAAAAACAAAGGTGGTGTGCATGACTTAGCTCATGGGCTGTAGTTTGCCAACGCCCCGGTCTAGTAGGAAGCACCTAGACTTTGGGGTCAGATAAACTAGGATTTCAATAGCTTTTGTTATCTATCTTTTGTCACCTGCTAACTGTGTGACCTTGAGCAGGTTATATAAGCCTCTTAAACTTCAGACCTGGAAGGGTTGCTATAAGCATTAGAGATAACCTGTGTAAAGTCTGTGACATGCAGAGGGCACTCAGTAAGTGCGAGTTCCTTTTCCACTTGCCTGAGGATAGTTCCAAAACTAGAATTCAGTCACCCAGAGCACAGAGTCCATTTCCGTTGTGAAGCCTTTTGGGGTGAAGACGACTGAGAGGTGTGTATACACTGGTTTAAACATACTCTGCAGATTCTTTGCATTAATTGCAAGTGTACACATGTGTGCATAGAGATTTTATGTTTACGCACAGATTCCATGCCTCTCCATGGCGACAGGGAGCAAGTGACTGCTCACAAGGGGTCCTGAATTTTATATTGTACCGGAGATGCCTCCAATTTATTAATTTCTCAATCTTTTATAACTTTATAGCAATTCGTGGCATGCTAGTTAAATCAAGGTTTCAATAAAATAAAAAAAATCAATACACATTATATATTCTATAAAAGAGACACTTCAGTAGCTCAAAAAGTCTATGTTCTCCAAGTGCCCCACTACAAAGGGTTATAGCCCTTGGATGAAGCATCTTTCTAGTCCTCTTCTGAACATATCCACTTTCCTGTTCAGACAGGCCCCATGCTGGGACATTTCAATTCACTGTAGAATTTAAAGTGACTTACATGTTGTTGTAGTCCATTTTGTGCTGCTATAAAAGAACACCTGAGACTCAGTAATTGATAAAGAAGAGACATTTATTTCTCACAGTTCTGGAGGCTGGGAAGTCCAAGATCAAGGCTCCAGCATCTGGTGAGGGCTGTTTTCTCCTTCCAAGATGGCACTTGCTGTGTCCTCTGGAGGGGAGGGATCTGTGTCCTCACATAGCAGAAGAGCAGGAAGGAATGAACCCACTTCTGAAAGCCCATTTTGGAAGGGCACTAATTCATTCATGAGGGCAGAGTCCTTGTGACCTGAAGAGCTCTTCAGAGGCCCCACCTCCCAACACCGTTGCATTGGGGATTAAGTTTCCAACATATGAATTTTGGGAAACACATTCATAACATAGCACACATATTGTTTCATTTGACGCCTAGAACTGGTTTTATTAGTATCTTTTTGTGTGACGGAACAGGCTCAGAGAGGTTAAAATGATTATCAACAGCACACAGCTGTAGGAGGAATTAGAATGCAGGCCCTGGACTCTTGGTCTAGTCCTCTGGCCAATGTGTGGCCTTCTGCCAACACTGCTTCTAAGTATTATATTTGGTCCATTTCACCTCCTTATTATCTAGTTTTTGAAGATATGGTCTGTATCTTTTTTGGCATTACATGAGAGATTCTAGACAGTTTTACCTAATGCAGTTTTCAATTGGTATTCAGCAAATACAGATGCTTCTCTACTTACAATGAGGTTATGTCTGGATAAGCTCATCCTAAGTTGAAAATATTGTACATTTTATTTTGTTGTTTTCTGAGACAGGGTCTGGCTCTGTTGCCCAGGCTGGAGTGCAGTGGCATGATCTTGGCTCACTGCAGCCTCCACCTCCCAGGCTCAGGTGATCCTTCCACCTCAGCCTCCTGAGTAGCTGGCACTGTAGGCACGTACCACCATACCTGGTTAAGTTTTATATTTTTTTGTAGAGACAGGGTTTCACTATGTTGTCCAGGCTGGTCTTGAACTCCTGAGCTCAAGCAAAAAATCATCAGTGGAACTGTTGCAAGTCAGGAACTGGCTGTAGTCATTTCTTCATTCACACATTCAGCAGCTGTCCTCGGGTCATTGCCCTTCAGTCAGTCATTTGTAAGCATTTGCCGGGTGCTTCCGTGAGCTCAAGGAAGAGATCACAAACGCTGTAGAGGATATGCAGGAGGTTTTCCAATGTGGCTGGTTTTCCAACATGAGGCAAGAGCCCCAGCATTAGACAGACTCAGGCCTAGGTCTCAAAGCTGGTTAAAATCAGGTCTAAAGTTCCTTAACCTCTACAGGTCTTGTTTCCTCACTTGTAAAGTGGAGAAATGAATATCTACTTCATAATAATTTTGTAAGAACACAAGTGCTTGGTTTCCAAACAGTGCTGACGAAATAGTAGCTATTATCACTCATAAGCAATGAATACCATATTAGGCAGGATAGGGTAGGTTGCATGGGGTTCCCCATCTCAGTGTCTTACCACGTTATCCCTCATATATTGATGCCCTATGACCATTGTGGATGCGCTGAGGCTCCGCTCCAAGTCATCTTCCCTTGGGACTCATGCTGACTGAAAGGTCGTATCTGGAACACCAGACAGAAGCCAAGGAGAGAAAGAGCTTGGCAGAACCCACACTGGCTGTTAGAGCCCAGGGTGACCTGCGTTACTTCTCCTCACCTTTTGTGGGCCAAAGCAAGTCACATGGCCAAGCCTGACAGGACTGGGAAGAGAAAATAGAATTCTCTCCTGGCAAAGGCAGTGAATATTTTGGAACACTGTTACAGTTTACCACAATATATATGCAAAATAACCAATAGAGACTACCAGAAAGTGTGGTACAGAAGAGACAGGTAAATATGGAATAAACAGTAACATTGAGTGGGCTTTTAGACTTAATTGCTTCCAGAACAAACAATTTTTTTAATTAAAAATTTTTTTTGCCTGGGCATGGTGGCTCACGCCTATAATCCCAGCACTTTGGGAGGCCAAAGGGAAGGATCCTTTGAGCCCAGGAGTTCAAGACCAGCCTGGGCAAGATGGCGAGATCCCATCTCTATTTTATTCTAATTAAATAATAATAATAAAAAATAAATTCATTTTTTTGAGACAAAGTCTTGCCTTATCACCCAGGTGGGAGTGCAGTGGTGTGATCATAGCTCACTGCAGCCTCTAACTCCTGGGTTCAAGTGATCCTTTCATCTCAGCCTCCCAGGTAGCTGGGACTGTAGGCATGAAGCACCATGCCCGGCTAAGTTTTTAACTTTTTTTCTAGAGATGGGGTCTCATTATGTTGCCCAAGCTGATCTTGAACTCCTGGCCTCAAGCAATCCTCCCACCTTGGCCTCCCAAAGTGTTGGGATTACAGGTGTTAGCCACCGTGCCCTGCTGAGAACAAACGATTCTTTAAGAATTTTCTGAGAAAGGCTTGTCATGCTCACTCTCTTGTCAGACTTACATAAAATCAAAGATTACTGTCCATGCACTCCAACAGTTGTCAAATACATAGAGTTCCAGGACAGCCAAGCTTCTGTTTGTCTTCCTCAAGGCTTTCTGAGACAAACATCAATCAAGTCAAATAACTTCTTGTCATTCAACCTAGGTTTTTAAAATGCATTTGGAGAAATCAATAGCATTTTGGAGACTCATTAATTTGAATGTGAGGGCACACACACACACACACACACACACACACACAGAGTTTTCAACCTTTTGGATCCTGTATCAGTCAGGGTCTTTTAGTTACAAACAACAGAATCCATGCTAGGAAAAAAAAGTCTAGTAATAACAATTAAGTAGCCCAGAAAATTTCCAGGAGAGCTTTGTTCTTAAAAACAATAGCTGAATTACATTGATCCCATTGTTAGATTGTTCTAGTAGAATACTGACTGCTGCCAACACTGGGTGTGAGGCACTGCTGTGAGAACTTCTGCCAAGTTACCCTTAAAAGGTAGACATCTCCCTTCCTTGTGCTCTGCCACCTTGCCAGAATAGATTCTGGGTGACTTCCTACGTTTTTGAGAAAACATCTTTTTTATTTTTAAAAATAATCTTTTCCAGGTCAAAATCACATGAATTCACCACCTTCACCAAGTGATCATCTCCAATCTGAGAAAATTTCATATTGCACATGTGATAATGTGATCCATTATGACATACGCAGCATCACCTGTGACATTCTTTTATCAGAAGGCACTAATATCTGGTGGTCTTTATTTTTTTGGTGATAGCAGCTATGGGCAATCATTGCCTAGACCCATTAATTCCTTGGCAGTTACAAAATGGTGATATTGTAATTGTGCCGTTTCTTTTAAAACAAAAACTTTTTATTTTATTTTATTTTTATTTTTTTTAGAGACAGGGTCTTGCTGTCACCCATGCTACAGTGCAGTGGTACAAACATAGCTTACGGCTCAGCCACAACTATCTGCCTCCTGGGTCTCAAGTGATTCTTCTGCCTCAGCCTCCCAAGTAGCTGGGATTACAGGCAAGCACCACCATGCCCAGCTACTTTTCTTATATTTTTAATAGAGATAGGGTTTTGCCGTGTTGGACAGGCTGGTCTTGAACTCCTGACCTCAAGTGATCTGCCCGCCTTCGCCTCCCTAACTGCTGGGATTACAGGCGTGAGCCACTGTGCCCAGCCCTAGTTGTAGTTTATTTTTGAGGCTCAAATTGTTCTATCTTTTTCTAGTGGAAACTCATCCCCTTAACTATTTGTAGTTACAGGTTAGTCAGGTTCTTTTAGACATGCACTTTTGATGGTTCTTTACCTTTATCTAGTTCTCAAGTTTTTTGAGACGTTGAGTCTCGCTCTATCGCCAGGTCATAGAGTAAAGGTAGCCAGTTCAATTTTGGCTCACTAGCAACTCAATCTGCCTCCTGGGTTCAAGCGATCCTCTTGCCTCAGCCTCCCAAGTAGCTAGGATTACAGGCCTGTGCCACCGCGCCCAGCTAATTTTTTGAATTTTTAGTAGAAATGGATGGTCTCAGTCTCTTCACCTCATGATCTGCTTGCCTCAGCCTCCCAAAGTGCTGAGATTACATGCATGAGCTGCTGCGCCTGGGCTGTGGTCTTTATTTTTAAGAATTATTTTTATTTCAAAAATATTATTTAGAGACAGGGTCTTGCTCTGTCCCCAGGTTGGAGTGCAGTGGGTGGTCAGAGCTTACTGCATCCTTGACCTCCTGATCTCAAGGGATCTTCCCACCTCAGCCTCTCCAGTAGCTGGGACTACATGAGCACACACCACGACCAGCTAATTTTTGCATTTTTTAGCAGAGATGGAGTTTTACCATGTTGGCCAGGTTGGTCTCGATCTCCTGACCTCAGGTGATCTGCCCATCTAATTTTTTTTTTTTTTGTAGAGATGGTGTCTTACCAGATTGCTAAAGCTGATGTTGAACTCCTGGGCTGAAGCAATCCTCCCGCCTGGGCCTCCCACAGTGCTGGGATTACAGGCATTAGCCACTGAACCCAGCTCTTGGTGGTCTTTAATGGTTTCCTCACTATCTGGTATGACAAAAAGTTTCAGGCTGATTGGTATGTATACACATGTATGTGTGTATACATACATGTGTATATGTGTGCATATATACACAATTATATATATTTTAAGGTGAAAGATTAAACAATGCATGGGTTTATACCAGTATTTCCAATTCAGATCTAGATTAAGTGTTTAACTTTTGCCTTTTCTGTATTAAATCTAAGAATCTTTTCTTTTGTACTGAAAATCTTTGTCCTCAAAAATACATGGGGGCTGGGAGCAGTGGATCACCGCTGTAATCCCAGCACTTTGGGAGGCCGAGGCAGGCGGATCACTGAATGAGGTCAGGCATTTGAGACCAGCCTGGTAAAAATGGTGAAACCCTGTCTCTACCAAAGATACAAAAATTAGCTGGGCATGGTACATGCTTGTATCCCAGCTACTTGGGAGGCTGAGGCAGGAGAATCACTTGAAGCCACAAGGCAGAGGTTGCAGTGAGCCAAGATTGAGCCTGTAATCCCAGCACTTGGAGACACCAAAATGAGAGGATCACTGGAGCCCAGGGGTTCGAGACCAGCCTGGGCAACATAGGGAAACCCCATCTCCCCATCTCCACAAAATAATTTTAAAATTAGCCAGACATGGTAGCACGTGCCTATGGTCCCAACTGCATGAGGAGGCTAAGGCAGGAGGATCACTTGAGCCCAGGAGGTCGGCTGCAATGAGGCGTGTTCATGCCACTGCACTCCAGCCTGGGTGACAGAGCAAGCCCTATCTCACACAAACACACACACGCACAAAGTCAAAGAGAAAGAAAAATAAATAGAATATGAGGCTGGGCATGGTGGCTCACACCTGTAATCCCAGCACTTTGGGAGGCCGAGGCTGCTTTTGAACTCCTGACCTCATGATCTGCCCGCCTTGGCCTCCCAAAGAGCTGGGATTACAGGTGTGGGCCACCACGCCCGGCCTTTCAGCTATTTTCATGTAGCATTTAAAAATGTGCTAGTTTCGTTTCCCAAGATTTCCTGATTCTCTTCTTCTTGCTCACTTTTAACTGGACTCTTTCCTCTGTCCTTTTTAAAAAAAATTCCACTCCCAGAAGTGTCTCAACGGGGAGTCCTGTCCTGAAAGGGAGCCTGACTTGCTGGTTTCTCGAGTTTACAGGAGCAGGATTTCTGCAGACCCATTGATCCTTACTGAAAGCCTCTTACACTCACCTACTCAGCGAAAGCCCTTCCAGTTCAGCTGCTGTTCCCAGATGGCCTCACTGAGCTCTCCGTTAAATACCACGGCTACTTTCAGGTTCTCCGGTTTTCAGACCCACTGGAACACCCTTTCGTGTTGCTCTGCTTCCTCCCACAGAGACGATGCAGCTGATGTGACTACCGGTGCTGTATCCTCATGAGCTTGTATTTTGGGGTCTGTGGGGAAAGTGTTTTGATCTGATTTTGTTGTAATTGTTCACGGTATCTTGGTTTTGCTTTCCAGTTGCTTTATCTGTTTTTGTTTGTTTGTTTGTTTTGTGGGGATTCAGAGAGATGAACAAACTGCCCCTGCCTCCATCGTCTCCGAACTTCTCTGTCCACATTATTCCTGTTTGGAACGTTTTGTAACACAACTGGAAACATAAGGCATGCAGGTGTATCTGATTGGTAAGGCATGCAGGTGTATCTGATCGGTAAGGCATGCAGGTAAATCTGATTGGTTGAGGTTAAAAACGCATGTTTTTGCCCTCGTTGCAGAGGAAGGAGGCCGGTTTCCACCTTGGGAAAGCGGGGCTCGTAGATTTGGAAATGCCCTAACATGGAAGGAGATTGAAAATGCATGACAATAAAACATAAAAAAATTAAAAAAAAAAAAAAGAAAATGCATGACATATATCCACTACGGATCTATCTGCCCAGGTTTGACTTTTGCACACATAAACCAGGTTGATGCCTTTGTAGTGTCATTTGAAGGGCCTCAAAGTTTCCAACTGCCTAAAATATTTGTCCTAATAACTTCCCAGAGATGAGGGACGACAGAGTTACTCCTAGGATAAAGATATTATCTATTAAAGATTCCAAATTTCATTTTATTAATGAAATTATGATATTTAGGAGGTTAGGTTGGTTTATCTGATCAGAGGACTGGGAAGCCAGTTAAATGTTCATCTCATAAGCTAGTCTTTGTGACAACTGGTTTTTGGATTGACTTGAGCCTCATAAATCAGCTGTGTGTATACACAGAACTTTTGACTCTAGAGATTAACAGAAGCACCTTGAGTTGACTCTTGTACTGTAGAAATCTGGAATATTTCTGCGGACTGAGGACAAACCCGTCGGCTTCTCTTAGGACCCTGCATGTTGTAGTTCTGGTCATCTTTCTTGTTTGTGCTAGTACTGCAGTTCAATTAATTTTGGCCCTTCCTTGGCATATCCCAACATGTTTAGCTTCCCCACTGGTCTGCCACAGAGGTCCTAACATGCTTTGGATAAACTCTTACAGCTTATAAATCAAGACATTTAGGAAAAGACATTTAAAATCTGTATTTATCTGCCGGTTAACTAAAGCACACAAGGACATTTAAAATCTGTATTTGTCTGCCAGTTAACTGAAGCACACAAGGTTTCTTTAATCCTTTCATCATAATGGCCTAAGTTCATAGGGATTAAATAAGCATCCTGGAGATGAAATCCACAAGTTTTCAATGTATGACATCTATCTAATCCCTGTCAGTAGATGGACCACCCATTTCTGCAGCAGCCAAGGTTTCCTGGTAGAACATGTTATTTATAGCACCACATACATGTGCCTCCCAGTACCATGTGGGCAATGAAACATGATGAATGCAAGTTCATTCTTGGGGGAGAGAGGCTTCCTTTAACATTGCCTTGTTTCCTGTTTTGCTGCTATATTTACAAAAAGTGTCCAAAGCATGTCATTTTATGAGTGCCTAGTCTGAAAATGTTTTTCACCAAGACAAGCCAGGACTACTACTGACTGTCTTCTAAGGACCTGTTGCTTCCCTGCCGTGGAGATCACTATTGCTTCTGAGAGCAGGTGGAGCTGAGCAGTGGATGAAAAATCCTATCAGGTATTGAGCTCCTAGTACATGAGTCAGGTTCACTGTATACACATGCTTACCTTTAATTCTCCCTAGAACATCATGAAACAAATATTATTAGCTTCACTTTACAGAGGAGCATGTTAAAGCCTGGAGAAATGAAACTGTGTGAGCTCACACACCTGGCGAGTGACAGAAGCAAATTCAAATCCAGCTCTAGCTGATTCCTAAGTCCAGACTCTAAATGGCTACATTACCCTGGGCCTCAGAGCTGAAAGGCAGGGACAGCTTTGTGGGCAATGCACTAGTTCCTGCACTTAGAACATCTCGGTGTTTGGTTTAAGGCTCTACTATCACAGTCTTGAAATTCTTTTTTGTTGTCATTGAGACGGGGTTTCACCATGTTGCCCAGGCTGGTCTCAAACTCCTGGGGTCAAGCGATCTGCCTGCTTCAGCCTCCCAAAGTGCTGGGATTACAGATGTGAGCCACCATGTCCCTGGCCACCTTTTTTTTTTTTTTTTTTTTTAAAGGAGGCTTTGCATTTTTATTTTGCAGTGAGCCCCAGAAATGATGCAGCACTAACCAAACCACTGACATTTTCACTTACTAAATGCCCATGGCTCTTTCTATGGTGGTGCTGACCGTGTTCAACCTCCCAGACCTCAAGAGGCAGGTTGAGCAGCTCTGCCACGTGATGAAGGGTGTTTCCTGAGCAGGAGGAAGATGACCATGGGGCAAGAAGGAGGTTGGAAGGAATTCCTGTAGGTGCTAGCTTCACCCCGCTCCTGGCCTACACCTCTTTCTCTCCAGCTGTGCTTCCTTTCCCCCCAACTCTGCTTGCCCTCACCATACTGGAGTATATAAGGTGTGGAGTAAGAATTCTGGAATTGGGACCCAGTTATCCTGGTTCCTAAGCTCATGCTGTCCGCACTAAGGATACCTCTGGACAGAGAGGTGTGCTTCAGACTTCCGAATGTCTTAGCGATGTTGAATTAGCCCAGATTCACACCCCCTACATGCAACATTTTGTGTTCTGCCTGGACTCCTTTGCGCTTGGGAGGACGTCTAGCCCAGAACTCTATTCTGAACTCCAGACGTTTATTTCTGGAAACCAACTGGACAAATGTTCCTGGAAGTTCTGCAGGCACCTCAGGCACATTGTCCCCTCTCTAGCAACTTGCTGTGATCTCGGTTAAAGGGTCACCTCTGGGCCAAACGCCTCAGCTGAGTGTCTTAAAATTGTCTTAGCTCTTTCCTGTCTCTTATTTTCAACATCACCAAATCTCACTGAATCCTGTGGACTTCTTCTTGTTTTTTTTTCCCAGAAAAGCTGGATCCCTTAGACTTCTGCCTTTGTGTGTCCCTTGGGCACGTCTGTTGGCTTCCACAGCTGTGGAACTGGTCTCTTTGCCCTACATTCTCTTCTTCCAGGCCATGCTCCACCCCACTGTGGAGTTATCCATTGATAAGACAATCCTGACCATTCATTCTCCTGCTCAAAACCTCCATAAAGTCTCCATGGGCTCCCTGTTTGCCACAGGACAAAGTCCAAACACCTTGTGCCATCTGGCCACATTCTGCCTTCGCAGCTTCATCTCCTTTCGTTTTCCTCCCGTACTCCACGCATCAGTGTTTCCCAATACACGTACCCTTGAAGCCTCTCTGTGCGTGTGCTATTTCAGCCTGGAATCCGCCATGTTGCCCTGCTCCATCCGCTTAGTTACATATGCATTCTCCAAGACTCAGCTCCAACACTGGCAGTGCCTGGACGTTTTCCCAGACTCCCACCCACCCACCTCCTGACCTCTTTTTACTCATTGCCTATCACACTATCCTGTAAGCATGGGGTCAAGTGTCTATCTGTCCTCGGTTGGATCATGGTTCTTCACGTTTGTATTCCCAGTGACTAGCATGATGCCAGGCACACAGAAGGGGTGAATGAAATGTGTGTGTAACGTTTGGAATGACTATATAGTTCTTAAAAGTTATTTTGATTTTTGGATTTTCAGACAGATAATTGACACTTGCAGTACTTTTAAATCAGAAAAAATGCTGTCAGTAGATGCATTTCAAAATGTTATATATATATATATATATTTTTTTTTTTTTGAGATAGGGTCTGGCTCTGTATCCCAGGCTACAGTGTAACAGTGTAATTTTGGCTCACTGCAACCTTGCCTCCCAGGCTTAAGCGATCCTCCCAGGTGCAGACGTGCACCACCACACCTGGCTGATTTTTGTATTGTTTGTAGAGACAGGGTTTCGCCATGTTGCCCAGCCTGATCTCAGACTCCTGTGCTCAAGTCATTTGTCCACCTCGGCCTCCCAAAGTGCTGGGATTATAGGCATGAGCCACTGTGCCCAGACAGTGAAACTGTTTTTAAATGGTGTGTAATTAATAGACAATAAAATGGCTGAGCACAGTGGCTCATGCCTATAATCTCAGCACTTTGGGAGGCCAAGGCTGGTGGATCACTTGAGACCAGGAGTTCGAGACCAGCCTGGCCAACACAGTGAAACCCTATCTCCACTAAAAATACAAAAAAAAAAAAAAAAAAAAAAAAGCTGGACATGGTGGTGGGCGCCTATAGTCCCAGCAACTCAAGAGGCTGAGGCAGGAGAATCGCTTAAACCCGGGAGGTGAAAATTGCAGCGACCTGAGATCACGTCACTGCACTCCAGCCTGGGTGACAGAGCAAGACTCCATCTCAAAAAATCGAAAACAAAATACCATAGACAATAAAATGCACAGACCTCGTGTTTAGTTTGATATGTTTTGCAAATTGGCACGCACCTGTGTGACCACCACAAGCAAGACAGAATGCTTCCGTCATTTTATTTTATTTTGAGACAGGGTCTTGCTTTGTCACCCAGGTTGGAATGCAGTGGTGGGCTCATAGCTTCCTACAGTCTCCAACTCTTGGCCTCAAGGGATCCTCCCACCTTAGTCTCCCAAGGGGCTGAGACTAGCAGTGTGCACCACCATGCTCAGCTGCTTCTGCCATTTTAGAAATTCTTTGCATGTCACCTTTCCAGTCGAATCCTTCATGCCCTCCAGAATGGCTCACTTTCTGCTTTCTGCCATCACAAGTTAGTTTTGCCTGTTCTAGAATTTCATGCCAATGGAATCATACAGTATAAATTCTTTTACGTCTGCCCCTTCCCCCCACATCACAATGTTTTTGAGATGGTTCTGCTTAGCAATGGTTTGTTCCTTTTTGCTGCTGAGTAGTTCATTGTATCAACGCACCACAGTTCATTCACCCATTCTCCCAGGATGCGTGGGTGTGTGGGTGAGTGAGGGAGGGGTCTTGAACATCTGTAAGGCATAAGCCATCCTGCAAACTTGGAGGATGGATCAGTGAGTCTGTCTGGCTCTGATCTTGGACCCTTGAGGTCTAGGTAAACAGGTCTATGGTAAACGGCCCCAGACCGATCTGTTCTTTCTGTTGTATTTGTCTTCTCCATTGCCTGATGGTTAATACACCTTTCTTCTCAGAGTGCCTGTGATGGCACTTCTCGTGCTAATTTTTGGCGTCTGTGTTGTAATGGAAGACAGATCACAAAACGTTTTAGAATCATGACCTGAGGCATGGTCTAAGAGCGGCTCTTGCATGAGGACTGTAATGTGGATTTGGCCTCCTCCGAGGCCTTTTCTTCCCTTCGTATTGTGAGTTTCTCAGCTTATGTTCCCATGGCTGAAATGGCTCCTGGATGGCACCCTCTAGGCAGTTTGGGTGTCTGAGCTCTGACTTCCTGCTGCTCTGAACACAGGCCTCCCATGCCTACCAGCCGGCTTGCTTCTCTCTCTGCCTGCCCCAGGCTGCACGCCCTCCATGCCCGGCCCGTTCTCCTTTTGCTTAGCATCTTCAGCACTGACCTCAGTCTCCTGCTTCTATATTGAAACTTATTCATGTCCCTGAGCCCAACCTGGTGTTCCAGACCCTGACCTCAGCTTTGCTCTCATGACTCATGGCATAACCCTTCTTGGCATGGATACCTCATCAAAGTGGAACTCTACACAGGGCCAAGGTGTGAGGTCCGGAACTGACCAGCCGCACCTTGGCTCATCACACCTGCCCATCACCCCTCCTGATGCGGCAAAGTACTGGCTCTGCACACTCACCCAAAGGGAATCCCTTAACCCTCACAGGGGAGCTCTGAGGCTCGTGATAGAATCCCTGCTTTAGGACAAATGCAGGAAGAAGTGCAGAAAAATGAAGTGACTTAAGAAGAAACCCCCCACCCCCAAAAGCCATGCACTTCACAATGCTTAACAGGTATCCCATCATGGAACTGGGTGACCAACTGTCCCCATTTGCCTGGGACTCTGCCAGTTTTACCACCTGAAGTTCTGCTGAGAAACCCCCTCCAATTCTGTACAAACTAGGATCGTTAGCCTAAAACTTAAAGACAACTTTGAAAAACACAGCCTATTTTAATTAGAAGACCCTCTTGCATTTAGTTTGTCCGTTGAAACAATGATATTGTCATCTCGAAGTGCGTGTATTAACCCAAAGGAGGTAAATGTTTAAAAAGTACAGCTTGCGTAGAGTATGCCTGTCCATAGTATCCACCAGCTGCATGTCTATTTGTCAGAGCATCAGGGTTTGGACTAGGCTGGATTGCGAAGGGGTCAGGGCCTGCCTCCCCAGAGAGTCCAGTAACTCATATGTTCCTGTCTGGAATTTAACACACTGTCAAATCACTACTGCTTCGGGCACTGTGTTCCTAGAACGTATGTAATACACAATACTGCACTATGGGAGGGGCGTTTACTCCATCTCCCCATACTCAGGAAGTGCCAGCTTGCAGGATCTCTTTATTTTGGAAAATCTCCTAGAAGAAAGCCAAAACAAAAACAAGGAACACTTTCCATTCTTCTTGCACAGGAACGCATGCCCTGGGCGAGGGAGACGTGGCCTTCTGGCTTTCAGACGGCAGATTTGTAGCTCTTTGCTTCATGTTTTTTCAGCCTTGGGAGAAGGATGTTGCAATATCACCAAGATTTAGGCTGTTATCAATAAAACGATTTTCTTCTCCATAGATATGTAAGGTTTGGGGAAGACTTATTTGTTACATTTTTATGATTTTATTTTATATTTTTTCTTTTTCTTGTTTTGTCTTTTCTAATTTTTTTTTTTTTTCAATTTTCTATTTTCTGGGGAAGACTTTTAAAAACAAATCTGGGCCGGGCTTGGTGGCTTACACCAGTAATTCCAGCACTTTGGGAGGCCAAGGCAGATGGATCACTTGAGCCCAGGAGTTTGAGACCAGCCTGGGCAACACGGTGAAACTCCACCTCTAAAAAAAATACAAAAAATGAATGAGGCATGGTGGTGGGCACCTGTCGTCCCAGCTACTTGGGAAGCTGAGGCAGGAGGATCTCTTGAGCCCAGGAGGTTGAGGCTGCAGTGAGCTGAGATTGCGCCACTGCACTCCAGCCTGGGCGACAGAGCGAGACTTCATCTCAAAACAAAACAAAAATCCCCAAACAAACAGAAAATCTGGAACTACAGTGGCAAGCAGAGAAAGTGCAGAACAGAATCAGACTTAGGTGCGAGCAGGGATGACTGAGATCCATGAAACTGAACCACTCTCTAGGCAGAAAGGGATTTGTGTTCAAGCAAGTGGTAGACACATCTCAGAAGAGGGTAACTCATCATGGGCTATGAGGCCTTGGGGGAGCAGGGGTCACCTAACTTCTCTACAGAAGGGAAGCTGTATATGAGAGAAGGCAAGAAGCCAAGGAAGTGTGGCATTGTGGATGCATAGGCACAGGCGCTTGTGTTTCTGACTCCCAAGGCCACCTGCTTTTCCCTCCAGTGGGGCCTCCTGCTTTTGTACTCCCCTGGTGATGTGTCACGCAAGTACTAAGTACGTTATATATAGTTTTACTGGAACCAGTGACTTTTTAATTTTTGTGAAGGATCTTGGAGTCCCACAAACCTGGATTTGATTTCTTGCTCTGCTACTTAAAAGTTTCGTGGCCAGGTGCGGTGGCTCAAGCCTGTAATCCCAGCACTTTGGGAGGCCGAGGTGGGCGGATCACGAGGTCAGGAGATCGAGACCATCCTGGCTAACACGGTGAAACCCCGTCTCTACTAAAAAATATAGAAAACTAGCCGGGCGAGGTGGTGGGCGCCTGTAGTCCCAGCTACTCGGGAGGCTGAGGCAGGAGAATGGCATGAACCCGGGAGGCGGAGCTTGCAGTGAGCTGAGATCCGGCCACTGCACTCCAGCCTGGGCGACAGAGCGAGACTCCATCTCAAAAAAAAAAAAATTTTCGTATCCCTGGTGAGTTGTGGAATCCTCTGGCCCTTGGATTCCTCCTCTGTATAATGGGGCAACGCGTGCTTGTCTATCTCCAGATGTGTTGCAAGGAAAAGAAATGAAATATGAGAGTGCTTTGAAAACTGTAAACTGCAAGGTAAATAGTGCAGCAAGTTGTTATGGATTGGATTGGGTTTCCCCAAAGTTCCTATGCTGAAGCTCCAGCCCCCAATGTGACTGTATTTGGAGGCGGGCTTTAAAAAAGATAATTATGATTAAATGAGATAAGAAGGGTGGGGCCCTAATCTGACAGAATTTGCGTCTTTATAAGAAGAGGAGACGCCAGTAATCTCTCTCTGCACAATCACAGAGGAAAGACCACGTGAGGATGCAGTGAGAAGACAGCCTAGCCGTCTGCAGGCCAGGAAGAGAGGCCTCACCAGGAACCAGCCCTGCTGGCACCTTGATCTTGGGCCTTCAGCCTCCAAACTGTGAAAAAATAAATTTCTGCTGTTTAAGTCACCCAGCCGGTGGTCTTCTGTTCTGGCAGCCCAGCAGACTGATAAACAAGTTAACTAACAATTACAAGTTACATAGCAATTTAAAGCTTGCCGAATACTTTCTTTGTGCAACTTCTTTTAAAAATTGTTATGTTTTGTTAAAGGGGTAACAAAATACTTTCAGGTAGCATGTAAAAATCTATTTTCTTTTTAAAAACTTAAAAAAATTTTTTTTGTAGAGACTGGAAGTGGTGGGGGGTGGGTGCCGGGGTTCAGGGCAGCAATTCCTACTATGTTGCCCAGGCTGATCTCAAACTCCTGGGTTCAAGTGATCCTCCTGCCTTGGCCTCCCAAAGTGTTGGGATTATAGGCATGAGCTACCACACCTGGATGAAATCTATTTTAATTAAGTGCATACATTTCTTGCATCATGAAGTGCTATTGAGAATGGGTTTGCATTCTATAAAGCAGGTGGAAATGTTTGACGACTAAGTAGTGCAGCTAAAAGTGCAGTACGCTAGGTATTCCTTGGGAGAAGCTCCTTGTGCTGTTTTCCCTAAATCTCCTTATCTGTGCTTCCCTGCATATTGCTAGTACTTCTGGGGTTGATATAATTTTTTTTCCAGCTGTGATAAATGGTGTGCAATGCTGCTTCAAGACAAGAGGCTACAATTTTGTGGAAGGACTTCCAGAAACATGAATTCCTCCTTCCACGCCCTGACTTCTTGGATTAGTGAATCACAGACACAGTCGTTGTGCTTTGGTACCAGCTTTTTGGTCCCAGCTGTTTACACGAATTTACCTTTCCTCCCTTCCTCTTTGCGCTCTACTGACACTTTTCCTTTTGCTGCACATAAACTCCTTCCTCTCCCTCATAGTTTTAGTAAGAACCATGGGCAACTGGAGGTGAGGGACCATCTCCTGTCCCCATATTTCAGAAGGTCCTGGGAGAGGTAGGAAGAAAGTGTCACCTTTGTCCTACCAGTGAGATACATCAGGTACTTACACACTTTGGCTTTTATCCACACCATTGGGGTTATGAGTTTAGTCTAGGAAAACAAGGTCTCCTCAAGCCCTTTCTTTCTCCTTTATGAAATGTGTTAATCTTGTCCAGCTGGGGTAAATTCCCATCCTCCAAAGCCTTTGAGCATCTCCCTGTTGCCTATGAGAGTGTCGGTTTTTAAGGTCCGGGTAGGAAGGATCAGGGCCTGAGTGGCCCCAGGCATTAAGGGTTTCGAGGGTTGGATTACCCCCAGGGCAGGCTCTGCTTTTCTTTTCCTTTATTATAGTAAAATATACATAAAATTTACCATTTCAACTATTCTTCCAACTCAGTGGCATTAAATGCATTCATGTTGTCCTGCCACTATCACCACCATTCATCTCTAGGACTTCTTCATCTTCCCAAACCGAAACTCTGTCCCCATTAAATAATTGCTTCCCATTTTTCCCTCCCTCCAGCCCCTGGTAACCACCATTCTATTTTCTGTCTCTAGGAATTTGATGAACGTAGGTGCCTTGTGTGAATGGAAGGACATTCGTCCTTTGGTGTCTGGCTTATTTCACTGCACATAATATCTTCGAGACGCATGCATGCTGTAGCATGGGTCCAAATGTCCTTCCTTGTTAAGGCTGAATCATATTCCATGGTGTGGATGGACCACATTTTCTTCACCCATTCACCTGCCGATGGACACCTGGTTTGGGTCCATCTTTTGGCTATTGCCAATAGTGCTGCTGTGAACATGGGTGTACAAGCATCTGTTCAAATCTCTGCTTTCAAATTCCCTTGGGTGTACACCCAGAGGAGAATTGCTGAGTCATATGGTAATTCTCTGTTTAACTTTTTGAGGAACCCTCACACTGGTTTCCACAGAGGCTGGGCTATTTTACATTCCCACCCACAATGGTAGGCACCTTTTTAATATGTGTGGCAATTTACTGGGCACCTTCAGCTGCTCAATTAAAGCTATAGGGAAACAGCAGGAACAGTATCTAAAATGTGCAATGGCCATATATAATGGGATATGTGCCAAACAAAAATCTATTTTCTTCAAGTTTTCTCATCCAAACAGTTTTATGTTTAGGATTCATTTGGAACTTTTTTTTTTTTTTTTTTAAAGACAGGGTCTCACTCTGTTGCTCAGGTTGGAGTGCAGTGGCACAATCATGGCTCAGTGCAGTCTCAACCTCCTGGGCTCAAGTGATCCTCCCACTTCAGCCTCCTGAGTAGATGAAACTATAGGCATGCGCCACTATGCCCAGCTAACTTTTGTGTATATACTTTTTTTTTTTTTGTAGATATGGGATTTCGCTGTGTTGCCCAGGCTGGTCTCAAACTCTGGGCTCAAGAGATCCTCCCACCTCAGCCTCCCAAAATGTGGGGATTACAGGAGTGAGGCACTGTGACTGTGCCCATTTTGAACTTCAATACATAGAAATATTTGACCAAAGAGAAACCAAACTCTCCCTGCTCTATTGAAAGTGATCTTCTAACAGATGAATTCCTTGGACCAGACTTGTGGCTTTCTGTGCAAATGTGACATGGCAGTTATATATTCAATAACGAAGTTATATATTCAATTTCCTCACTTACTCCATGTGCTTGTTGAGCTTTGTTAGGAAAAATTATTCCTTAATCTCCCTTTGCTTTGAAATCAAATAAATATATACTTATTATTCAAGTTAAAATTCTTATAACAAACTGTGCAGGCATCTGGAAAGTAGTATGTAAAGGTGCTCAGTAAGTGTCTGAGAATGGAACAGATTCTTTTTTTTTTTTTTTTTTTTTAGACAGAATCTTACTCTGTCACCCAGGCTGGAGGGCAGTGGCATGATCTTGGCTCACTGCGACCTCTGCCTTCTGGGTGAAAGCAATTCTCCTGCCTCAGCCTCCTGAGTAGCTGGGATTACAGGCACATTCCACCATGCCCAGGTAATTTTTTGTAGTTTTAGTAGAGACGGGGTTTCATGATGTTGGCCAGGCTGGTCTTGAACTCTTGAGCTCAAGCCGTCTGCTCGCCTCAGCCTCCCAAAGTGCTAGGATTAACAAGCATGAGCCACCTTGCCTGGCCTAGGAACAGATTCTTTCTGATTAGGTTTTGGAAACAGTGGTACATCATCTCCTCTCTTCCCCTAAAGTTCTGGGGTAGAAGAAAGGGAGAATTTAGTTCCATGTGGTTGTTTTAGAGAGATTTTAAAAGTGTGACTGATGTTGTGCTTGCCAGTGACAAGCAGAACACTTTTTAAAAATTGATTGATTGATGGACCGGGCGCGGTGGCTCACGCCTGTAATCCCAGCACTTTGGGAGGCTGAGGCGGGCGGATCACGAGGTCAGGAGATCAAGACCATCCTGGCTAACAGGGTGAAACCCCGTCTCTACTAAAAATATAAAAAATTAGCCGGGCGTGGTGGTGGGCACCTGTAGTCCCAGCTACTCGGGAGGCTGAGGCAGGAGAATGGCGTGAACCCGGGAGGCAGAGCTTGCAGTGAGCCGAGATTGCACCACTGCACTCCAGCCTGGGCAACAGAGTGAGACTCCGTCTCAAGAAAATAAAAAAATAAAATAAAATAAAAGTTGATTGATGGATACAGAGTCTTGCTCTGTTGCGCAGGCTGGAGTGCAGTGGCATGATCACAGCTCACTGCAGCTTTAGACTACTGAACTCAATGGATCCTCTTACCTCAGCCTCCTGAGTAGCTGGGACTACAGGTGCACACGACCACCGCCAGCTCATTTTTTGTAGAGTTGGGATTTTACTGTGTTGCCTAGGCTGGTCTCAAACTTCTGGACTCAAGTGAACTACCCACCTCAGCCTCCCAAAGTGTGGGATTACAGGTGTGAGCCACCGCACCTAGTCAGAACACTTGTTTTTGAAGTGACCCTCTGCTTGGTTCCAGGTGATTCCGTCACACGGCGCTGACTACGTTGTATTTATCAAGGGAAGCTGAGAGGCTTAAAAAAAAAGCTGATGATGCACAAGAAAGCCCTGTGCCAAACGCAATGGGCTGTGTGCAGGTGCTGTATATTTCTCTACTAGCAGTGATGAAGCCAGAACAAGGTTCTTGTTATAGGAGCTTCCTGCTCCTGACCCTTTACTGCCCTGGTCCTCCCACGAGAAAGAATGCCACTTCCGATGATAACTTTGGCTCAGTTGGTGAATCTGCCTTCGGCCTGAGGTTTCTTATTTGTCTCTTTGATAATGGTACTTAAGGAGCCACCAAGGAGGTTAGGCCCAGTCTAATTTGCGGACTAAAAGACAAGGGTTGAGGATTCTTTCGCAACTCTGTATCTACTACTATGGAACTTGGTCTCAAATCAGAAAAAGAAACTGGAACCAGAAGAATCTAAAATAGGTTGTGTTCCAGGATTATATGGAGCAACCTAATTTGGACTAGAAATGGTGGAGAGGAAGTTCATGGCCTTGACCTGCAGAACTGTAGGCACTTCCCCTTTGGTCAATAGGCACCAACTTTGCACCATATCACATTAGGGCAATCATCCAGGAAAGATTTTTAAGTTCAAGAACTTCTAGGTAACTCTCCTGTACTTTGTGTTTCAGCATCTTCTTCTTATACTCACTGGCTATGGAGACATGAGTTGTGCAAAGCCCTGGCCACTGTTGTCACTTTGTTGTCCTCTTTTTGACCCCTTTTAAATAATGACTCCTCATTTCATCCTCAGTATATTTTTCACCCCATCTAATTGTGTCTGAATTCTGAAAGAGCAATGCATCAATTAAGAGTGCATTTAGCTGCAAGTAATAGAAAAAACCCAACTATAGTTCCTGCATCAAATTGGGGTTTCTTTTTTTCCCACTTAAAAAGAAGTATGAAGGGGGCAGACCAGAGCTGGCACATCTATTCCACGTAACCCCCAGGGATTGGGGTCTTTCTGCTGTTTCATTTTGCCATTCTCGGTCCATTGGCTTTCATCATAATCTCTTCAGGGTCACCAGATAGCTGCTGTGCCTCCAGGTATCATGTCTGAATTCCAAAGAGGAAGAAAGGGGCAGGCAGAAGTGGAGTGTGGACGTAGGTTGGGAGAAACCAGGAGAGACAGCCTTGCAAAATGCTGTAGTAATCATTTTTTTAGATGAGTAAAAACATTTATTAATTTATTCAACAGACATTTAAAAACTACCTACTATGAGCAGTGTTAAGTTCTAAAGATACAGAGATAATAATTATAACGTACCCCTCAGCACATGATGGCTTGTCTAGACTTTACGTCCATCATCTCATTCTCGTGAGCATGAAACTCATTTCTAAAACGCAGGGCACACATGGATTCTAATGAAACTCTTGTTTTTCTATACACCTCCCTTGACCTCCTCCACTGTCCAGGGCTGGTATAAACTTAAAAAAGAAGAGATTGATGGTGCTGAGGGTGTGTTAATCTTCCTGAGGGAGGTGGAGGCATGGTCAGGGTCAAGGCCTGGAAAAGAGGCAGAAGCTGTGGCTCACCCACTTCCCACCTGGTTGGTGCCTATTGCGTGTTAGGGAGGTCCCTTCTCCCATCTCTGGGATTTTCTTTTTCTCACCATTTCCTGCTTTCCTCTCTTCTTTACCTGTCTTTATTCCATCCTTACTCCTAGTTCTGCTAGAAGGACTTGAAAAGACAAATGGCTACTCTGGGCATAGACTCCAAAACTGCAAGCAAAAAAAAAAAAACTCTTTGGAGGGAAATTGAGGATCAGGTCCAGATGTATTGGAGGCGCAGATCTCACACCATGGCTTGCGTCAACATCACCTGGAGGGCTTGTTCAAATAGTTTGCTGGGGCCTTCCCCAGAGCTTCTGATTTAGTGTGTCTGTCCAAGGCAGGGCTGAAGAATTTGCATTTCTGATAAGTTCCCAGGACACGGCGGTGATCCTGGGCTTCCCCTCTGAGAACCACTGTATTAGACATCCTTTCCTCTTACCCATCCACACAATCAGTGGCAGAGTGTGACAGCCAATCGCTTTGGCTAGCATCATCTGGATGACTGCCCACACCCCGCTTCTCCTGGGATACATAGGCCTCACTTTTTGGCCCTCCAAATCCCATCTTGTTCATCATTGACCTGGGTTTCACTGCCGTACCTGGTTTGTCACCTGTGCTCCACAAAGAAACCTTGAAGACAATGGAAGGTTGGCATTTTGGGGAAGATATGAGGAGAAACCAGGATAGGTGGCCCAGAGGTTGCTGCAGTCTGGGTGATGTCGTCAGGGTCCAGGAAGGACCAGCCACAGGAAGTTCCAGTTTCTAAAATGACCCTTCCTTACTCTAACAAGACAGCTTAGAAGCCAGAAGAAGAGGGTTGGAGGCCCATAAGAACAAATGAATCCTTGGCTTTTGGGGAGAAGTAACAGGTGCAGCCCCTTTTCCAACAGCCGTGGCTGCTCTCCCAGGACTTGCTGCCACACCTGGAGCAAAAAATTGTTTTTGTGGACATGCTGGCATGCACCTGTAGTCCTAGCTAGTCAGAAGGCTAAGGCAGGAGGATCGCTTGGGCCCGGGAGTTTGAATTCAGCCTGGGCAACATAGTGAGACCCCATTGCTAAAAAAAAAAAAAAAAAAAATTGTTTTCCAGTGTGTGCACGGGCAACCCTGATGCACTGGCACAACCCTGCTCAATCATGATCTTAATCTTTAGGGGTATTTATTATAGTATGGTGCGGTTTCCCTATCTAATGCTATATCAAGTGCAGCAATAACAGCACAACATTAGTCTTTTGCTAGCACACGTGTTTTGTGTTTTGTTTTGTTTTTTTTTTAGAAGAGTCTTGCTCTTGTTGCCCAGGCTGGAGTGCAATGTCATGATCTCAGCTCACCACAACCTCCACCTCCTGGGTTCAAGTGGTTTTCCTGCCTCAGCCTCCCGAGTAGCTAGGATTATAGGTATGTGCCACCTTGCCTGGTTAATTTTGTATTTTTAGTAGAGACAAGGTTTCTCTATGTTGGTCAGGCTGGTCTCAAACTCCTGACCTCAGGTGATCTGCCCACCTCTGCCTCCCAAAGTTTTGGGACTGCAGGCATGAGCCACCGCGTCTGGCCAACACACGTGTTCTTAAAGAGGCTCGTGGTAGCCTGTGGTGGTTACTTCATGAGCAGAGACTTGTGATGAAGCTGCACCCCTCAGGGAGGACAGCACATGGCCCCACTCATAGCCCTTCTACATGACTTCCATATGGGCGGCTGGGACCAGCAGTAACCTCGAGGCTCTTGACAACAGGCATAGACCTCTTCGTGATCCCTTTGCAAAATGAAGATGAAATCCATGCATGGTGAAAGGGAAGGTTTGTGGTCTCCAAAGAGCTTCTTTGGTGTTGAGTCTGTTTGTCTTTTTCCTCCTGCTCATTGACTTCATTTTTTGAGCTTAATGTCTGCCCTTTCTTATCCACTCCTCTGGGTCACTGCATTGTTATCCAGTCACTTGGATAAAGGGCATTTTTGATGCTGACAGTATTTATGTTGAGGCTTGGGGGTACCAGCATCTTCAGAATTCTTTTCTTTTTTTTTGAAATGGAGTCTCGCTCTCTTGCCCTGGCTGGAGTGTAGTGGTGTGATCTCGGCTGATTGCAACCTCTGCCTCCCGGGTTCAAGCAATTCTCCTGTCTCAGCCTCCCGAGTAGCTGGGACTACAGGCACCCACCACCACACCCAGCTAATTTTTGAATTTTTAGTAGAGAGGGTGTTTCACCATATTGATCAGGCTGGTCTTGAACTCCTGACCTCAAGTCATCCGCCTGCCTTGGCTTCCCAAAGTGCTGGGATTACAGGTGTGAGCCACCACACCCAGTCCAGAATTCTTTTTGGTGGCATCAAGAAGGCAGGTGGACTGCCCTTGCTGTAGTCCAGTCGCTAAAGTTTTGTCCTTTCATGGCAGTGGCCTGGGTTCCACTCTCAGTCAGAGAAGAGTCCTTTCTGGTTAAATTTTTAAAACAGAAAAAAAAATAAAGTAATTAAAAAAAAAGACATTTGGTTAAGCCAGGTGGGAGCAGAGCAGATTTGTTTTACATTTTCCTCCTTTTTTCTCACACGGGCTTCCCTACCAATAGACTTGAATTAGCCATTGGAATCGGGGTAAGTCAGCTGTGTAGAGGATACTTTGCTTTGGGGAAATTTTGCCCTTTTCCTTCTACAGGTTTGGTGTCTGCTTTGTGGTCAAGTGGGAGGGTAGTTCCTTCTAGGGTTCCTTTTTTTTTTTTTTTTTTTTTGAGACAGAGTCTCACTCTGTCACACAGGCTGGAGTGCAGTGGCGTGATCTCGGCTCACTAGAACCTCTGCCTCTGGAGCTCAAGTGATTCTCCTGCCTCAGTCTCCTGAGCAGCTGGGATTACAGGCGCCCGCCATCATGCCCGGCTAATTTTTGTATTTTTAGTAGAGATGGGGTTTCATCATGTTGACCAGGCTGGTCTCGAACTCCTGACTTCAGGTGATCTGCCCCACTGTGCCTCCCAAAGTGCTGGGATTACAGGCATGAGCCACCGCATCCGGCCCCTCCTGGGGTTCTGAGGGCTTTTTCTTTTATACAGTCTTCCCAAGAATGTGTTCTTCTGACTGATGTCCCCGTCTCCATTTCCTCACTTTTCTCAAGGCAGCACATGCACTGAGCACGGATATGTACTTTTTGTGGTTGGCTAAGAGCAATAGTTGGTATTTGAAATACTCTTTTGACCTTGAATATACTGACTTACCAGCTAGTTTTAATGTGTAAGCTGAAGTAAAAACCAATCATGTCTAAAATCTATGTTCTTTGGGATACTTAGCACATGGCAGTCTTCATATGTTAAATGTCACTAGTGATTATAAGTTGCTTGTCACTTGTGATAGTGTAAATAAGAGAATGAATCTTGGGGGTAGACGTTATTCTTAGATGCATTATATAATTCTGGCCTTGAACAGACGCAGTCATTTTTTTCTTTGCATGTCAGTCACTGAGACCTTACGATGTGTTATGTTCTGCATCGTAAAGACATTAAGAAGACCCATTTCTTACCCTCAAGGAACTTCGGAAAGGGCCTGAGAAGAAAACAGTCACATCAATGTGATCATTGCTGCAGGAGAGTTTTGGACCTGAAGCAGGAAGTCTACTGCTCTTGGTTTCACGGAGGAGAAGAAAACTTCTGAATAGCCGCGTTGGGGGGAGTTAAGCCGAATCTGGACCAGGGTTCTCCCCCTCGGCACTATTGACATTTTGGGCTGGATAATTCTCTGTTGTGGGGGCTGCCCTGTGCATTAAAGAATTGATGCAGCATCCCTGGCCTCTACTCACTAGATGCTGGTGATAGCAACTCTGCGTTCTCCAGGTTGTGTCCATTAAAAACGTCTCCAGGCATTGCTGGGAGACAAAATTGGCCCTGATGGAGAATCACTGGGTCACCAGGGAAATCGAGGGGACCACATCGTGGTCAGGCATGGAGGGAGGAGAGAGCACGGTCCATTCCAACACCCTCATGTGGATCAAAAGTAAGTGGGACTTGGTGTACCTGTAGGCTGGAAGGTAGCTGGGCCTGACCTTGAAAGTCTCATCTGCAGATCCCAAATGAACTACGTGGGTGCGGAGGCAGCAACAGGAAACAGCACTTTCAGATCAACTCGGAGCGTTCCTGGGTGGCCTTGCAGTGGGTGTCATTAATAATATGCACCATCTGGCAGCTTCCTATTTTAACTAATTAGTCTTGTTGAGTACACGCTAAGCTTTTAAAATCATTATTTTAAAACGCTGTGCACACTATAGTTCGGCGCCTTGGGGCAAAGCCCAGGTCTCTCAGTTTATGGTCGTGCTTTGAAGAGAGGGTTTCATGTGCATTCACCACTGAAGGGTTTAGTAGAAGATTGTTTGTTTGTTTGTTTGGTGTTATTGTTGTTTGCAGACAGGGTCTTGCTCTCTCAGGCTGGAGTGCAGTGACATGATCATAGCTCACTGCAGCCTCAAACTCCTGCGCTCAAACAATCCTCCTGCCTGAGCCTCCTGAGTGGCTGGGACTACAGGTGCATGCCACTGTGCCCAGATAGTTTTTTATTTTTTGGTAGAGATGGGGTCTTGCTATGTTGGTCTTGAACTCCTGGTCTTAAGAGATCCTTCTGCCTTGGCCTCCCAAAGTGTTAGGATTACAGGCATGAGGCACCATGTCTGGCCAAGTAGAAGACTGTTTTAGCAAGACTGACCTGTTATGAAAACTCAGAGGGCACTGAGACTAGAGTCTGGGCAACCTGGGAGAAGGCAACAGAAATAATGAGGACTTGAGACTGAGACAACATGCGCCTGGGGTGGACAGGAGGGCAGGGCTGTGAGTCAATTAGAGGGCACAGCGGGCTGGGCTGGGACACAGGGCAGCAGGGAGGAGGAGTCTAGGATGAACCCAGGTTGTCTGTGTGGGCCTCTCCCTTTGGTAGGTGCATAGCAATGGGAGATAGGAGGGTAGCCAAAGCAGGCACAGCGGACAGAAAAAAGATGGTAAGTTAGAGTCTTTAGTTGGGATGGAGGGAAGTTACTTCACAGAGCACTGGAGTCTGGTGTTGAGGAGAAAGGGCCAGACTGGAGTTAAAGATTTGTGAGTCATCCTGTCGAGGTAGTAGTTGAAGCTGTGGGTGAGATTGCCCAGGGGGAGTGTGGAGAAAGACAGTCAGGAGGCTAGGATGCAGTTGGGAGAGTAACAGCTGTTTTCCATTCTGATTCAAAGCCTCTTTAGTAAGTTCTTTGTCTCACTATCCCTTTCCAAACCCACAGCCCACAATGATGACTCTGTCTTCTTTATTATTTTTTTAATTAAAAAGATTTTTTATTTCTTTTAGAGAGATGGAATCTCTCCATGTCCTGGGCTCAAGTGATCCTCCCACCTTGGCCTCCCAAAGTGCCAGGATTGCAAGTGACAGCCACTGCTCCTGGCCTGCCTTGTCTTCTGTGCAACCACCCAACCCGCTTTTAAAATTCTAAGCTGCTCGCTTTCCACCTAAACAATGACCATACTGGAGAGGCCTTGGGTCCAACAACTCTGGACTTCTGTTACCTTCTCTGTGCTTTGCTCTTGTCTTCTGAACTCCCCTGGAAGCTCACAAAGGCTTGGGTTGCATTTTTGTATCCTGTACTCCCTTACCCCAAGTCAGCTACACCTAGTAACAGTCTCCCCTTTGGATGTTTTGATGGCCCATGCTAGAGGATCCTTAAAGATTCTAGGTCTGGTTGAACATTTTGGCTAGACGACAAAGTTCAGGTCCCCTTGGAAGAGCCCTATACCTGTGTCCCCAGTGCCAGGAACTGGAGCTCAGGGGTGACTCTGAACATCAACATTTCCTGGGTCTGCTTGGTGAATCCCAAACCCTGATTCCAAGAGCAGCCCGAAAGCAGAACAATCTCCTTGACTTTACCTCTGAAAACACTGCTTGGAAGATGGGTGGTTGATTTCACTAAAAATAAGCTAGATGTTGAAGCAGTGTGTTGGAAAATAAAACACCAAGCTCATTGTTTAGTTTGAAAAAAAATGTTAAAATTCTGTTAATGCAGTTGTCATTGGTGATCAGTACAGAAAGACTGGTTAGAGGCCTTCATGAGGGAGGCTGCTGGAAGAACAGCTCAGAGGTGTTGTAAAATGTTTTCGCTCATACTGGCGTTGTCTGCCGGGAAAGGTGCAGCTTATTGCCAGGGATGTTTTTACCAGGCTGCTTCTGAACTTTAACCCACTGTCGAAACCAGGGTCGTGTGAGGGAGCCACAGCCTCTGGGCCCCCAGCACAGCTAACCCAGACTGCAGGCCTGATGTCAGCCACGTGATGTGACCCGCAACTGGGGCATGGGCTGGCGGGGATGCTGCAGTCCTGTGGGTTAGTTCTGGTGCCTAAGTCAGGGTGTCACAGCGATGAGAAAGGGTGATGCCAGGGAGAAGCCACTGTAGTCCAGAGAGAGCTCGGCGTCTCCACCTGTGGCTTTCCTGTGCTGCAGGGGGACATGTAGACATCGTTTGGAACAGAAAGTGGGCTGAGCAGCCACATCATTTGTTTCCCCATCCATCTGTGTATTCCGAGGTTGCGTGCTCTTCATTTGTTGCCCAGAGTGCTGGGCCCTGGATGATTTCGCTTCTCGCCCAAGTGCCGGTTTAATAACGGTGTGAATCAGAGGGGCGACGAGCCAGCGCCCACAGCGCAGAGCATCCAGGCATGTTGCAGCGGCGCAGAGGCGATGTGAGTTCCAGCTCCCGAAAGCTGGGGCTTATTTCAGGGCTGTGGCCGAGGGCTGGATTGACTGTGGCTGGTGCCTGGCACCCTCCCTTCTGCCCAGGGGTGGTTCCCACTTTCCTCCCTGAACTGCCCTGAGCCGATTTCACCTTCCTGCAGTACTCCTTGCTCAGGGGTGGGAGTGACTTTCTTTGAACTCACTGAAGTTTCTAACACTCTTGGGAACATCAGAGTAGAGAAGATGGCTGCACGCATGCCAACATACCCATGCCTGTCTCAGCATCGCCCAGTCTCTTAGATTTAAAGGCATCTGCGAGAAGCAGGGCAAGCTTCCATTCAGGATAATGAGATTTAAGTTTGTTGGTCCTACTCTCTCTCCTGTTTGTGATTGCACGTCACGTTTTCATTTGGTTTTGATGGGAGGCACACAGGGGCAGGAAGAAGGGAGCCCAGTTTCCCCATCCTCACCTAGAGATCTTTCAACCTGAAAGCCCCAGATGCTGTTTGGACAGAGGGTGAAGGTGGAGCGAGGGGCAGATTGACCTGGGGCCTTGGCCTTTGGAATCCTCAGGCTCTCTTTGGAGGTCCTGAGCATCCTGCAGGGTAGCATCAAGCTCTTCCTCGTTTGTGCCAGCGTGCTTTTTGTAAATCTTCATGCCACAGCATCCCAACCGCCCCTTGCGTGTTAGTTGGTGTGATTGGGTAAAAGCGGCTCAATCCTTTAGAGATGTAAAAGGCAGAGAGGACAGTGGGAAACCATCTCATGGAAACTTTGTGAAGCTGGTCAGAATTCCTTCTCCCTCCATTGTTAACAGCCCCTCCAGGCTCCCTCCTCCAATGGAGACACTGAAAACAGCCGCTTCCCCTTCCTTGCCCTAATCAGGGGTCTCCTCCTGTTGGCCCGTAGGACACAGGAGGTGCCTGCTGGCTGCTGCTGGGAGCTGTGGAAACATGTGGCTGCCACGTAGGCTGTGAGTCAGCATCCCACCTTCCACAGGGGCCGCGGGAACCTGAAGGTGCTCAGTGCCCCGTTAATATTAACCATCCCAGGCAGGCCCAGGGCAAATCCAGGAAGAGAGGCGTGGCAGCCTCAGGGCAGGGCCGTGGGTGGAGACGCCAGTAGCCAGGTGTCCTCTTGGCTCTTCAAGTCACCTGGCTTATTCCCTCCTGAAAATGCATTTTCTCTTTCCCTATTTGGGTGAACTGCTGCTGGCAGGGCCGTGGAAGGGAGGGGCTGGAGATTAGAGAGGCTTTGGAGTCAGAGCCGAGTTAGGGTTATGGTCCACTGTAAGATCTTGGAAAAGGTATTCTCTTTTGTGTTTTTGAGACCGAGTCTCGCTCTGTCGCCCAAGCTGGAGTGCAGAGGTGTGATCTCTGCTCACTGCAGTCTCCGCCTCCGGGTTTCAAGCGATTCTCCTGCCTCAGCCTCCCAAGTAGCTGGGATTACAGGTGCCCACCACCATGCCCGGCTAATTTTTGTATTTTTGGTAGAGACAGGGTTTCTCTATGTTGTCCAGGCTGGTCTTGAACTCCTGGCCTCTAGTGATCCACCTGTCTCGGCCTCCCAAAGCGCTGGGATTACAGGTGTGAGCCACCACGCACCTGGCTGTACAAGTTACTCTCTAAGCCTTCGTTTCCTTATTTTGAGGAACGGTCATCATGAGGAGTACATTTTAGGCTTATGAGGGTTCCCTGAGATAAAATGAGCACCGGTTGGTGTGAGAAGCAGTGATGATCTTTCTTTTTTCTGAATGGCTGTTTCTCTTGTCTCTTCCCCCAAGATCTGCCTTTCCTGCCCTTTCGACTAATAAGGGAAGAACTTCTCGAACAATTCTGCTGAGTAACCTGGAGATGGGACTTTATGCATCGTAATGACAACGGCTTCTGCTTCCCTGGGCGTGGTAGTTAGTGGAGAAGGGGAGGGTGCCCTGAGGGAGGGAGGACTCTGCAGAGGGATGGGCAGCCAAGAGTTGATTCACCTGTACAGGGAATCTCCTTGGTGATCCTGAATCCATTTGTCAGTCCAGGATGTCTTGGTGGTGGAATGACATCAGGCCTGTGAAATAGGGAAAGGTGAGTTCAGCACGTTTGTGAGGGGGCACTCCAGCCTTGGGGATTTGGGCGAAGGGGACACGCAGTCAGGCTGTGCTGTATTCACCTCCTGTCCTTGGGGCCTTATCACCCACTAGATAACCAGCCGCTTGCCCAGATGACTCACGAGGGTGCTTTAACTTCTGGGATTGTTCAGGGCCAGCTCCTTGGACATGGAGGAAAACAAGCAAATATAGGAAGATTTGTTTGTTTATTCGAAAAATATTTACTGTGCACCTATTACGTGATGGCCCCTTTCTAAGTCACAGAAGGTGCAGAGCCCTGAGCCACATGGACAAGGTCCCAGCTTTCATGCAGCTGAAATTCTCCAGTGAAGGAGGACAAGAAATAAGACATTTAAATAAACAAACAAGACAACTCCGCTTGCAGTAAGTGCTGTGATAAGGAACTAGGCAGTCGCTCTCAAATTTGAGTGTGTATCAGAATTCCCTAGAACCCTTGATAAAACACTGATGGCCGGCCTCACCCCAATATTTCTGATTCAGTGTGTTGGAGTGGGGCCTGAGAATCTGCATTTCTCACAAGTTCTTAGATGATGCTGATGCTGCTGGTCCTTGGACCACCTTTGAGAACCACAGACTTGGGTAATGGCGTCAAGGGGTTGGGTGGGGTGGCACCTAGTTTCAAAACAGCTCGGAAAGATAAAGTCAAGGGCCTGTGGACTGTGTTCCTTTTTAGTTTAGGAGGCAGAAGGGATGGAGGTACTATGTTTTTTGTAGTTCTTTGTAGTTCTTTTGTGGAAAGGACAGCTGCAAACAAAACAAAAACCTCTATCTCACTTCTCACTCTATGTTTATTCCTATTCAGATCAGCTTCTGAGGCCGGGAGTGGTAGCTCATGCCTGTAATCCTAGCTGTCTGAGAGGCTGAGGCAGGAGACTCTCTTGAGGCCAAGAGTTTAAGATCAGACTGGGCAACATAGGGAGATCCTGTCTCTGCAAAAAATAAAAACAAATGAGCTGGGCATGGTGGCACGCACATGTGGTCCCAGTTACTCGGGAGGCTGAGGCAGGAGGACTGCTTGAGTCTATGAATTGGAGGCTCACCACTGCACTTCAGCCAGGTGACAGAGCGAGACCCTTTCTCCAAGAAAACAAAACAAAACAAAACAAAACAGAACAAAACAGAAAAAATCCTCAAACAGATGAATTTCTGGAACCTCATTTCTCTGGGGATTCTGAAGCCAGCAGGCACGATGCTTGCTTGTAATACAGAGTATTCTCATCTATTTGTTGGTTCTCACAAAGCAGGAGTTTAAAGGCCAGATCTGGGTCTAAACATTTCAGAGACACCACTGATAGCACAGAGAAGGACATTCTCATTCTAGTGAGAATTAGCTTCAGGGCTCATGTTGGGTAGCTGTGTTTTTATAAGTCTGTTTATATGTGAAATAAGATAAGAAATCATTATGGATTAATAGATGACAATTTATCTGAAGGCAGAGGGCATAAGTTTATCTTTCTATCCTGTGTCCAGCAGCAGGCCTGCTATAATGGTAAACCATAGATGTTTGTTAATTTCATGTATTCACTTGCTCATTTATCCACAACCAGCTGCTATGCAGGGTGCTAGAAATACAGTGGCTAAGAAGACAGACCCAGCTCCCGCCCTCATGGAGTTTATAGTTTAAATAGAGGAGGCAGACAAGTTACCAGGTAATTACATGTGGAGGGTCATTTTGTGTCCTATGATAGGAGACATACAGGGTGATACAGAAACACATAACAGAGAGAGGCCAGGAGGGCTTCCTGGAAGAAGTGACCTCTAAGATGGGAAGAAGCTGGGTGGGTAAGGAGTGGTGTAGACGAGGATACCAAGAAGACAGTTTTCTGGATAGAGACACGAATGTGACCCAGAGGTGAGAGAGAGCACAGAACATTCCCTGGCTAGTATTAGTTCAAGATGCCTGGGGCCAAGAACTGAGATAGGAACCTGAAGGGCCTTGTAGGAATGAATGAGCAACAATACATTTTAAGGGATGTTGAGAAAATGTCTTAAGATTTTGCTGCTTGGTTGCTGTTTACACTGAGAGTAAAGGTTCTGACTTATGTCCAGAATGGGAATTAATCTCACACCCAGGTTGAGGAAACTTGCTAGGGTGATGATTGGATTCTGTTTTGAGTTGGCTCTGTTTGCAGGTCCTGGTTCCCAGAGTTGCCCTTCCTCCCACCTGTTGAGCTAGGACGTCTGGGCAAACCAGTTTTGATAGAGGAAGAGGCTTGTTGAACTCTTCGCCATCAAAGAGTATTCTTGGAACCAAAGTGACAACTTTATTGCAATGTGGTTTGGAAAAAGATCATGTCCAAAATGGTTGTTGAAAGGTTCAAATATAATTTTTGTGATGCTGGCCCCCAAGAGGCACAGATAGTTTGCTGTGTGCTCTGCAGGCCTGGCATCAAGGCCCTGACTAATGGTTCTGTGACCTTGGGCAGGTCAGTTAGGTAGGTTTTGGCATCTCACTTTTTATACTTACAAAGTGGGGACAGTCTAGGAACATCCTGAGAATGTTATGTACAGAAATGAGATGGTGTCTATAAAAACACTAGGCTACTGGAGGAAATGTTCAAACCTCCAGGATGTTGATTGTTAAAGGCATTTAGTCATTGGCGTGGCAATGGCCAGGACTCTGTGTGTGTGTATTTAATGATTAGCTATTTAGCCTAGAATCTGTGTCTAGTTTATTTCCATAAAAATACATCGTACTTGCTTTTCGATAGACTGTCTTCTCTTTTGTTTATATAGAGAATAGGATGTTCGGAAACTTCAGGGTAATGAAATTTCTCAAACAAGAGTGGGTCCAATACAACTTTTTCTTCTTTTAGTTATTTATTTATTTATTTTTTGAGACTGAGTCTCGCTGTGTCGCGCAGGCTGGAGTACAGTGGCGCGATCTCGGCTCACTGCAAGCCCCGCCTCCCGGGTTCACGCCATTCTCCTGCCTCAGCCTTCCGAGTAGCTGGGACTACAGGCGCCCGCCGCTGCACCCAGCCAATTCCTTGCAGTTTTAGTAGAGACGGGGTTTCACCGTGTTAACCAGGATGGTCTCGATCTCCTGACCTTGTGATCCGCCCGCCTCGGCCTCCCAAAGTGCTGGGATTACAGGCGTGAGCCACCGCGCCTGGCCTTAGTTAATTTTTAATGTACTTGGGAAGGCTGCACATTTTTAAGTAAAAGTTTGTGCTGTGTATGAGAAGTGTCCATCATCTCGAAAACTCTTTGAACCCTTCATCTTCCTTTTTTTTTTTTTTTTTGAGATGAACTCTTGCTCTGTCACCCAGGCTGGGGTGCAGTGGCGTGATCTCGGTTCACTGCAACCTCCACCTCCTGGGTTCAAGCGATTCTCCTGTCTCAGCCTCTGGAGTAGCTGGAATTACAGGCATGCACCACCACACCTGACTAATTTTTGTATTTTTTAGGAGAGATGGGGTTTCACCATGTTGGCCAGGCTGGTCTCGAACTCCTTACCTCAGGTGATCCTCCCGCCTTGGCACTTGTGAGCCACTGCGCCCGGCCTCATATTCCATTTTGAAATGCATGTTCTTATAAGCAGTGAGGTTTTCTTACACCCCTTGTGCTTTCTTCACTGGGCAGTGTCCCTTTTGAGGAGTGAGGGTCGTGTTTCAACTTGAAGAAGACAGAATTGCTTCCTCTGTCTTGATGAGCTTGTTCTCGGCTAGGCTTCCTCATATTACAGCTGGTCTGAATTTTTTTCCCCTTCTATGGTGGCTTTTTTGACCCCAAGAAATACTGAAATTCAGACTGAAGTTATGTAGCGGAGATACCTGGACTTTCCGATTTTTGGGATGTTTCTCAGGCTGACTCGCATGTGTGCCTTGCAGCCATGGAAAATACTCTCAGCTCAGAGAGACAACCTCGTCACAGGGTTTCTCTTTGTGCATGCCTGATTTCCTTCCGACTTCTCACTACCGTTTTGAAGAGCGGCACAGAAGGTAGAGAAACAAAGTTCCACCTTCCAATGTGATCTCTGTGCCCAGTGCAAGACAGATGGAAGCTACTGATTCTAAGTGGCAGACGCAAATTATAGTTCTTGGCGAGAGAAGAGTTAACTTTAACTATTTATTTATTTATTTATTTATTTATTTATTTATTTATTTATTTTTAATCCTGAAGTCCAGGGAGCAGATTCCTAAGGGAAGGCTAAATGCCTTTCATCTATGTTTGGATGAAGCATATTCAACCAGCTCTTCTGTAGAAAGGCCTTTCGTTTGTATTCGATGTTCTAAAAGTGCACACAGTGGTGCAACGTATATGAATATTCTGCAGGATAGGTTTACAGATTCAGATGAAAGGGTACCGAAACTTTTACATGTTCGTGGACAATGTGAAATTGTCCCTAGGGAGTCTGTGCTGAGTTTCACTCCTGTTTCCCCCCATCGTTGCCAACGGTTGACATTGTCATTCCTTTACATTTTTACCAATTCAATGGAGAAAAAACGGCATCTTATTTTAATTTTAATTTTTCTGATTGCTAGTGAGGTTAAGCATCTTTTGATATATTTATCAGCCATTTGTGTTTTTTCTCTGCAATGTATATATTTACTATTTGTATTTTAAAAACTGGCTTATTTAATCTTTAATATGTACTGATTATGATTATTCATTATCTTATTTTTTTCAGCATAGACTTGACTCCTGTGAACTATGCTTTGGAAGTAAATGATGAAGGAGGAATAAAGAATAATGCAGTAAGGAAGATCATAGCATTTTGGAGCAGAAAGAAGGTTGTGGAGACAATTTTGTGCAAATGCCTTATTTTATGGATGAGAAACTAAGGCTTTGAGAGGCATAGCTGGCTAGTAGCAGTTCTGAAAATTGGTTCTAGGGCAGGCATTTTTTTCTCTGCCTGCTGTTCCTCATGTTTATGAGGAGTGTCATTGGTTCTTCTTTGCTGGGTACTGTGTCTTCTTCATTGTTTAACAGCTAGCAATGTACATCTGTCTGCAAGGGGAAGAGGGAAGCTTTCCCAGCCACGTGGGAATGGCCCTCGAGGTCTGTTACCGGGCATAAAGTGAAGCACCGTTTCTTAGACATATTAAGCCAGTGAAAATGAGTAGGTTTGGCAGGAAAAGAGGCATCATATGTTGATGAAAGAAAGAGATTCTCCCTTTTTTTTTTTTTTTTGAGATGGAGTCTTGCTCTGTGACCCAGAGCTGGAGTGCGGTGGTGCAATCTCAGCTTACTGCAGCCTACACCTTCTAGGTTCAAGTGATTCCCCTGCCTCAGCACCCCAGTAGCTGGGATTATAGGCGCCCGCCACCATGCCTGGCTAATTTTTGTATTTTTAGTAGAGACGGGTTTTACCATGTTGGCCACGCTGGTCTCAAACTCCTGACCTCAAGTGATCCACCCTCCTTAGCCTCCCAAAGTGCTGGGATTATAGATGTGAGTCACCGCGCCTGGCTGGGATTCGTATTTTTAAAAAGGGGAGGGGGTTGTTAATTGGCTCACTGCTCACTTGTGAAGCTTACAGCGGCTGTGCATTTTCTGTTTTCCAATCCTTTCAGAAATGGCAGCAAAGTATCAGTACAATCATCTAATTCAGAAATCCCTTCTTTTTTTTTTTTTTTTTTGAGACAGAGTTTCATTCTTGTTGCCCAGGCTGGAGTGCAATGGCGTGATCTTGGCTCACCGCAATGTCCGCCTCCAGGTTCAAGCGATTCTCCTGCCTCAGCCTCCTGAGAAGCTGGGATTACAGGCAGGCACCACCACGCCCGACTTATTTTGCATTTTTAATAGAGACGAGGTTTCTCCATGTTGGTCAGGCTGGTCTTGAACTCCTGACCTCAGGCGATCCACCTGTCTCGACCTCCCAAAGTGCTGGGATTATAGGCATGAGCCACCGCGCCCGGCCCAGAAATCTCTTTTTATCATACTTTAAAAAAACACTCCACATGATCTAAGGATGTGCTTTCAGATATGCAAAGTATTTGGCTTGCAAAGAAGATTGAGTGTGAACCTTTGAGAGGAAAAATTATGGGATGTGAATCTGTTGGTCAGATTAAAACAAAATTGTGTGTGGTGTATGTGTGGGTGTGTGTAAAAGGAATTTAAAAAAAAAAGCAGAAATGGCAGGGTGAAGAGGCCGTCTGCAAGTCAGGTTAGAGACCAAAGCTGAGGAGTGCCCAGGTTCAGGAGCTGAGCACACGGATAACGTGCTTTCTCAGAGCTGGAAGCACAGGCTGGCCTGTTAAAGGCAGAGATGCCAGCGATGTTTCTCTGCTGCGCACAGGGTGGGAAGCAGAGGTGCATGAGTTATCTTGGTGCTCACACAATATTGGAAGGAAGGGAGGTGAGATGGGAGAGGACAGGAATGTCCCTGGTCCTGTCAGCTGTACTGACCAGTGTGACCTGAGGCTGAGCTTCCCACACACACTGAATAGGAATTTGGAAAAATGGAAGAGAGTGATTATCTAAATTGTGTCTGCAGTGCTGGGGCTGGAGATTTTCTCGAATTCTTAGCAGTTTCCAGACCCACCATCTAATTTCCTTAAATCATGTGGCCACTAGAACTATTCCAGAATAATGTGTTTTACTGCAAGTGACCAACCATCCCCGTTTGCCAGAGACACAGGTTTCCTGGGATGTGGGACTTTTGAGGTGAAAACCAGGATAGTCCCAGGCAAACTAGGATGGTTGGTCATCTTGTTTGGATAACTAAGATAATTTCAATAACCAAAATTAAAAACATCCAACATAAATGTCAGAGCTAAAAGCGAAACTCATACAGAAGAAAACTGTCCCTTCATCTTCTTGACACAGCCTTAGTATTATTATTTCTTAATTTGCCAGCTGATGGGACACACTGAGCCTTTTGGTGGACTATCGCTTGAGCCCAGGAGCCTGAGGCAACGTTGTACATTAGAACTACTTGGAGAGTTAAAAGAAAAAAAAAAAGTGGACAACCAGGCCCTCTTCTCCACCAAGTAAACCACAATTCCCAAGGAAAGCAATATTCCCAAGCAGGGGATTCTTAAAAACTGCAGAGCAGATTGGACCATGTAGACTGGTTGAGAGGTACTGGTGCAAGCAGGAAAGGGATCCCAGAAGTTAACATCCAACAAATTAAATCAGGGTAGCCACACAGCCTGGCTTAGGCCTGTTGTTCTGACATATTGCTTTTTCTTAATAATTTTTTTTTTTTTTTTCGAGAGATGGGATCTTACTTTGTTGCCCAGGCTGGTCTTGAACTCCTGGGCTCAAGCAATCCTCCCACCTCAGCATCCCCAAGTGCTGAGATTGCAGGCATGAGCCACCATGCCCATCCTGACATATTTCTTAATAGCACTTGTTTTTACTCTTAGAACTCTCCAAATTTGGCTACTATATTATATGATTATCCAACACATAAGACTCCTTGAGAATGGCAGGGTGTGATGGCTCACACCTGTAGTCTCAGCACTTTGGGAAGTGGGAGGATCGCTTGAGCCCAGGAGTTTGAGACCAGCCTGGGCAACACCCCATTACTACAAAATAAATAAATAAATAAATAAATAAATTAGCGGGGCACGGTGGTGCCTGTCTCTGGTCCCAGCTACTCAGGAGGCTGAGGGGGGAGGATCACTTGAGTCTGGGAAATCAAGGCTGCAGTGAGCTGTGATTGAGCCATTGCACTCCAGCCTGGGCAACAGAGCAAGACACTGTCTGAGAAAAAGAGTAATTAAAAAAAGACTCTCTTAGAAAAATTTTTTTCTTTCCTGTGTTTATTTTTTGCCTTCATTTCATGGTGATGGGAATAATACATTTTTTTCTTAAATAAAAAAACCCACAAGCTTGAAATATAACTTACAGTAGAGCACAAAAATCTTAAGTGTGTAGTTGATCAAATTTAACATACATGTTTTCCAAGTAACCACAAGGTATAAAACATTTCCAGCATCCCCCAAAACCCTCATGCCTCTTTCTGGTAAGTAGCCCTTCCTTCCTATAACACACTAATTTTGGCTTCGTATGAACAGAATCAGATAACATGTAGTCTTTTGTCTCCAGCTTCCATCACTCAACATTTTGTCTGTGAAATTCATCTTTGTAGCAGCATGTGTGTGAAGTCTGATCTTTTTCATGGCTGTGTAGTATTCCATCACACAATTATACCATGCCTTATTTACCCATCTGTTGGGGATAGACATTTGGGTGTTTCCATTTTTGGCAATTAGGAATATTGCAACTATAAACATTCTTATAAAGAGTCTTCCGTTGCACACATGCATGAGATTTTCTTGGGTCTCTAGCCCTTAGAAATTGTGAGCTCGCTGGTTGTTTACCATCCACAGTCAGGCACTTTGGCTGGATGCCCTCAAGCTGTGGAAGGTCAGGTGGGCCTGGAAAAACCTGCTTTTGGCTTTAAGTGCTGGAGAAAATCAGCATTCCATTCAGTGATCATTGGAGGGTCTGAGGATGTCCGAGAGATTCCAGGCAGAGGATGGGTGGATTCCAGTCAACGTAGTAATTGTGGAGGGAGTGTCCTGGAGGGGTTTGAGGCAATGCTTCAGTATCATTGGCAGGTGTATTTGCAACCTTTTATTATGGGAAATTGCAAATGTACATAAAATAGTGTAGTAGAGGGAACAGCATAATACATCTTTATGTACCCATTGCAGCTTCAACAGTTGCCAAATATAGACAGTTTTTTTTTTTTCCACCTCCACCTCCTTTCCCCCACCCCCTGATTATTTCTGAAGCAAATTTCAGGCATCCTATCATTTTATCCATAATGATTTCAGTACTTATCTCTCAAAGATAAAGACTCAAAAAAGCCTACAAAGCAATTTCATTACAATGCCTAAAAATCATTTGTAGCAATTCTTTATTTTTTTTTTTTTTTGAGACGGAGTCTGGCTCTGTCACCCGGGCTGGAGTGCAGTGGCCAGATCTCAGCTCACTGCAAGCTCCGCCTCCCGGGTTCCCGCCATTCTCCTGCCTCAGCCTCCCGAGTAGCTGGGACTACAGGCGCCCGCCGCCTCGCCCGGCTAGTTTTTTGTATTTTTTTAGTAGAGACGGGGTTTCACCGTGTTCGCCAGGATGGTCTCGATCTCCTGACCTCGTGATCCGCCCGTCTCGGCCTCCCAAAGTGCTGGGATTACAGGCTTGAGCCACCGCGCCCAGCAATTCTTTATTTTTGCTAAATGTCCAGCCATTGTTTATATTTTCTCAGTTATAAGATGCTGATGAATCGTTGTAAGACAGTTTGCTGGTTGGAATTGGGATCCAAATAAGGTTTCTATAGTGGGATTTGTCGATCTGTTCAAGTCTGAATCCATAGGAGCCTCTTCATCACCTTTTTCTTGCAATTTTTCAGTTTTTGGCTGTTTTTGAAGGAACTAGGGCACTTTTCCCACAGACTCTCCCACAGCCTTACTTTTGCTGGTGATATTCTCAAGGTGTTACCATGTTGCTCTGTATTACCATGTTGCTCTGCCCCTGTATTTCCGTACCTTTAAGTTGATGGTGAGACTTGATCAGATCTGAGTTTGGTTTATTTTGACACTTGTCCCTCCCACCCAGAAGCAGTCTTTCCTGTCTGATGTTTACTCCCATCCCATGCCCTCTGGCTCACTTTGTTCAGCCCCTCTGGCCTGGAACATTCTAGGCCTGCTCCTTCTCTAGGGCGGTTGCATGGCTGTCTCCTCTATTTCCAGCCTCCTCAAGTCTTTGCTCAAGTTTTCTTTTCTGGGCGAGGCCCGTCATGGCCACCTACTGAACACCTGTAACCTCAGAGCAGCACTCCTGATCCTTGAACTGTGCCTGGCACATGATAAGTGCTCACTGTGTGCGCTCGGTGAGTTCCTAAAGGGAGGACTCTTCCTCCAGCTCTTAGTCGACCTGTGATGACAATGACAATAACGGCAAGCATTTATTGAATTCCTCTTCTGTGCCAGACACGCTATGTGCTAAATGTTTCATTTATTTCATCATTGCAACAACATAGGGTAGGTCCTGTTATTATTACCTCCTTCTACAGAGAAGTGCAGTGGGTATGGAGATGTGCAGCCCAGAGCTTCCAGCAGTCGGCCCCTTCTATGAAGTGTACACGCTAGGTTGTCTACATCGATGACTGATCCAGGCAGGGGGATAAGGCTTTGGCCATTCTGGCCAATAGGGGACAACTTCGATGGTCACATAGGCCCCAGAGTTTTCCACTGGGTTGGCTGAGGCTTGTTCCCTCTGCCCAGCTGTGATCCTTCCACCTCTTTTCTGTAAATGTTGATTTCTAATAAATATCCTGCAAGCCAGACTCCACCTCAGTGTCTTTCTCCTGGAACCCCCAACTTATGATACCAAGGAAAATAAAGTTTAGAGAGTGAGATAACCTTCCCAAATTCCTTCTAAGTAGGTGGTAGGGCAGAGGCTTTACTGAACTGCGGTCTCTTTGATGTGATGTGCTGTTTCTGGAAGCATCATGCCTCCCCCAATCCCGAATGTGGGAAGGGACCGTCAGCACTGTGGTTCAGCTCTAGTCTGGGTTTTAGCTGCTTTTGTGTTACAGGCTGTCAGCAGTTAACATGTTTCTAGAGGAAACTGGGCTCTTGGTCACAAATGGCTAACTTACACTGAAATTAGGAGGACAGGTTGTAGATTTCCTGTCCTGTAACCAGGAAAAGGTGCCGAGAGGAGCTCCAAAGTGTGATGCCTTAAAGCGAGAGCAGTGTTGGGTGGGGATGCAGGGATGGGAAGCGGCTGGGCTGAGACAAGGGGTGGTTGGATATTAGACAGGCAGGAGGGGTCCCCTTTATGAACAGCCTGGAAAGCTAGCAGAAGACTCGATCTGTTGAGCAGCCAGGAGCCTCAGAGCTTCTGAAGGAGGGAGTGATCTGATGGAAGGGCTGTCTTAGCAGGGGACACAGGTGCACGGAGCAGGTTGGAGGACTGGGGCCAGGGGGACAAGTTAGGCCAGGAAAATAGGGAGCAGTGATGTGGGCCTGGACTGGGCGGAGGACATCAGAGATGGAGAGATGGGGACAAAGTAGAGACAGCAAAGAAAAAACAACATGGCCCCGGGACAGGGGACAAAAAAGGACTCTATTAAAGACAGATTCCATGTCATTAACCTTGAAAGCATGTTTAGTTTTACTAGTAATCTAAGAAATGTAGATTAGCACAACCATTTAATTCCACTTTTACCTATCAGAGTGACCTCATTGTTTCAGTGAGACTGTTCGGGTTTCTAAAGGGTTTGGAGAAATAGACATTGTCTCATTGTCCAGCAGGATCAGTACCTCTCTGGACAACCATTTCACAATTCTGATGCTAAACCTTAAAAACAGTGGCCTTTGATGTCAATTTCAGCAAAGTGAGCTGTTTGGGGATAAAAAAAAGAGGTGAAAGGGATCAATCAGATTTTGTAAGGCAGGAGTCCCTGCTTTCATCCCTGAAGGTTTCGGCATCCTCAGGACGGTCAACCTTGCCTTATCTCCTAGCCCCACAGAAGGATTCCTTCTGGGTTCCCAAAACACTGGTTACCTGCATTCTCTTCTATTTTTTTTTGTTTTTTAAATCATGCATCACTTTATGATCTGTCTGTTTGGCTCTTTCTAGACTTTGGCCTCTCCAAGGTCAAGGGCTGTGTCATGTAGCGTGTAGTGTATTTTTCTTTCTGTCTTTCTTTCCTTCCTTCTCTTTCTTTTTCTTTCTTTCCTTTCTTTCTTTCTTTCCTTCCTTCCTTCCTTCTTTCCTTTCTTTCTCTCTCTCTCTCTCTTTCTTTCTTTTCTTTCTTTCTTTTGTTTTTTTTGAGACAGAGTCTTGCTACGTCACCAGGCTGGAGTCAGTGACGTGATCTCGTCTCACTGCAACCTCCACTTCCCAGGTTCAAGCAATTCTCCTGCCTCAGCCTCCCGAGTAGCTGGAACTATAGGCACGCGCCACCACACCTGGCTAATTTTTGTATTTTTAGAAGAGTTGGAGTTCCACCATATTGGCCAGGCTGGTCTTGAACTCCTGACCTTGTGATCCACCCGCCTTGGCCTCCCAAAGTGCTGGGATTACAGGCATGAGCCACCGCACCCAGCCCTCATGATGTGTGTTTCTCTAACTCTTAGCATGGAGTAGGCATTGATGACGTATTTGATGAGTGAATGATGGGAGGATGGGCAATAATTTATTTTCAAGTCTGGCTTCTAGAATTCAACACCACCAGCATGCCATAGGTGCAGATATGTGAGGGTACAACACAGGGCCATGATGGTCCCTACAACATTATGCTGCTTCAGCAAGGACTCTTAAGAGCAATAAGCTCCTGACTCCTTTCTTCAGTTACAGGGTCCAACCCATGGGACTGTTCTCTGTGTTTCCTTGAGAAGTATGCATGTTCTCCTGGTCCCGTCTGCCTTCTGCTTCAGGCCCTGGAGGAACTCCCAGCTTTGCCACCGAAGGAGAAAGATCCCTTCAGATCCCCAGTTCTTGGGCAGGTGCTTCCCAGGTGGAACAGAGCCAACCCTTTCTTCTTCACTGGGCCTCCCTTGGCTTATCTGGGCTCCTCTTTGATCTATTGTCTTATGGATATTGGAGGTTTCTTGAAAAATCCTCCTTTGTTTACCCAATAGCAGTGAAGTCCTGGAGTAAACTGTCTTTTACCAGTGTTCTCCCGCAGGCGTTGCGCACAGGTAGTCTGAAGGCTGTGGTGCTGTTGCCTTGGAGAGGTGTTGGGAGAGGCCTTTTAAGGTCTAATGAGTAGGTGTCACACTGTGGCAGAAATGGGGGCTGCAGGCAGGGACCACTTGCTTGTGGAATTGGAGAACAGAGAAAACGAGGCAGGATGAGAGGTGGAAGGAAGACAGAGAAGTGGACGTTTGGCACATCTCGGTGGAGAGAACTCTGTCCATTGGTGAGGCTGAAAATCCATATCAGGGTTTTCTCTGAATTCTGGTCAAGTGAAAGCCACAGGACTGTTCTAGGAGCCAAAGGGAAAGGCAAGCCAGGGATGATGGGGTGAGGGGTACTTGGAGATGCAGTGGGGAGGGCGGTGAGTGCAGAGTGGAGAGGTACAGGTGCGGAGAGGCAGAGGTGAGGCAAATGGTGTGGCAAGGAGCTCCCTGGGAGATGGTGGAATTGAGGGGTGGAACCATAGTGAGGTTGGCTTGTGGGAGCTTTTACCCTGGACCCACATGAGAATGATCTAGGGAATTAAAAAATATCCGAATGTGGTCCAGGCGCAGTGGCTCACGCCTGTAATACCAGCACTTTAGGAGGCCGAGGTGATACGGAAGGGGGCAGGGAAGTGCTGGGAGGAGAAGGGCAGGTCTCTGGCGGGGGCTCCACCCCTGGGTCTGTGCCCACTGACTCGGTGAGGACAGGCACTCCTGCCTTCATGCCCCGATGTTGCATTTCCCAAGACCATCCTGGCCTGCCATGCCCCCATCCTGTGCCTGTAAAAACCCGAGACCCTAGCAGGCAAGCACACAAGTGGCTGAACGTCGCGAGGAACACATCGGCGGAAGAAGACTCAAGCGGCTTGACATTGACAGGCCTCCGAGGGGACACGGTGGCACGTCTGCAGGACTTCCACCCGCGAAACCATGCAGAGCTTGGCTGGGGCGGTCAGGACCACTGAGCGGCTCCACTTCAGGGGCAAACCATCTCCCTTCCGGCTCCCGCATTTGCTGAGAGCTACTTCCACTCAGTGAAACCTTGCACCCATTCTCCAAGCCCACGTGTGATCCGATTCTTCTGGTATACCAAGGCGAGAACTCAGATACAGAAAGCCCTCTGTCCTTTCAACATGAAGAGGGTCAGACTGAGCTGGTTAACACAAGCCGCCTCTAGACGGCTAAACTAAAAGCGCGCAAGCCCACTGAGGCTTCAGGAGCCATCAACATTCACCCCAGACACTGCCATGGGCTGGGAGTCCCACAGCCTGCCCACCTCTGTGCTCCCCTAGAGGTGTGAGCAGCTGGGCCCTGAAGAAGTGAGCCACTCCCGCTGTCACACACCCTGCCAGGGGGAAAAGGGAACTTTTTCCTTTTCAGAGGTGGGTGGATGACTTGAGGTCAGGAGTTCAAGACCAGCCTGGCCAACATGGTGAAACCCCATCTCTACCAAAAATACAAAAATTAGCTGGGTGTGGTGATGCGTGCCTGTACTCCGAGCTACTCTGGCGGCTGAGGCAGGAGAATCACTTGAACCCAAGAGGTGGAGGTTGCAGTGAGAGGAGACTGTGCCACTGCACTCCAGCCTGGGCAACAAAGCAAGATTCCGTCTCCAAAAAAAAAAAAAAATCCTATGTGGAGCCCTTTCTGAGCTATTCTAATTTAATTCTCCTGGGGTCTAGTTTAAACGTTGGAGCAGGCGATTCTCATGGGCCAGCTGATTAGGAATGACTGCTCCAGACAAGGAGAGGGCAGTGTTCCTTCTGGCGTGGGAAAGAGCAGTGAGAGGGAGGGGGTTGGTGGAAGAACTTGAAGATAGATACATGTGTAGTGTCTCCCATTCTCCTAGTTCTTTAAATCAGTGCCTCTCAGCCTCTCAGGCTTTACAGATGCATCCCCTGGGACCTTGTTAAAATGCAGATTCTCATTCAGGGGCCTGAGTGGCCTGAGATTCTGCATTCCTAACAGACTCCCAGGGATACCACTGCTGCTGACCCACAAGCCATACTCTGTTTTGTATTTTTTTTTTTTTTTTTTGAGGTGGGGTCTCCCTCTGTCACCTGGGCTGGAGTGCAGTGGCACGGTTGTGGCTCATTGTAACCTCCACTTCTTGGGCCCAAGTGATCCTCCCACCTCAGCCTCTCGAGTAGTTGGGGTTACAGGTGTGCACCACCATGCCCAGACAATTTTTTTTTTTTTTTTTTGACATAGAGTTTTGCTCTTCCTGCCCAGGCTAGAGTTCAATGGTGTGATCTTGGCTCACTGCAGCCTCCACTACTGGGTTCAAGCAATTCTCCTGCTTCAGCCTTCCAAGTAGCTGGGATTACAGGCATGTGCCACCACACCTGGTTAATTTTGTATTTTTAGTAGAGACGGGGTTTCTCCATGTTGGTCAGGCTGGACTTGAATTCCTGACCTCAGGTGGTCTGTCTTCCTCGGCCTCCCAAAGTGCTGGGATTATAGGTGTGAGCCACCATGCCCGGCCAATTTTTGTATTTTTAATAGAGACGGGGTTTCACCATGTTGGCCAGGCTAGTCTCAAACCCCTGACCTCAGTTGATGTGCCTGCCTCAGCCTCCCAAAATGCTAGGATTACAGGCATGAGCCACTGCGCCCGGCCATAAGCCACACTTTGGATGGCAAGTCTTGACATTTATAAAGTGTCCACTGTCTTGTTTTGCATATGACTTAAGATGTGGCGTGTGTGAGGTAGGTAGTACCATCCTGGTTTTAGAGATAAGGGATACTCAGAGAAGGGAAGAGGTACTGGGCACGATCCTGGGAAGCGATGTGTGGAGAGGCTTTGAGCCCTGGGTCAGATACTTCATGCCTGCTACTCATTTAACTGGCTGTCCTTAGCTCATACACCAGCAAGTGGTGGGGTCCAGGGCCACTGACTCCGAGCCCAGAGCCCGGCTTTTTGCACCCCAGCAGTCTTCACCAGGACGTGAGAGGACTTTACTATCTTTGAAAGGGAGGGTGAGGAGGAATGAGAGCTCAGGGAGGAAGGAGGGCATCTAGGGTTGCTATTATGGGAACTCAGTCCAGGGACAGCGGAGGGAGACATCAGTGGCTGGAGTCAGCTTGTATTTGGGCTTCTTAAGGCTGACGTGGATCAGATCCTAGTTGCCTGAAAGGGATGTCTCCAACTGAGCCAGGGTGGGAGCCCAAGAAGCACAGGGGTGGACTTTGTGCAGTTGGGAGATGACAAAGTTAAAACCTAGGACTGTGGTTCCCAAGCTTCAGTGTGCATCGGAGCCACCTTAAGGGCTTGTTAAACCCAGAGAGTTGGCTCTGGGCTCCACCCCAGAATTTCAGACTCAGAGGTCTGGGGTGGGACCAGATAATTTGCATCTCTAACAAGTTCCCAGGGTATGCTGATGCTGGTCCAGGGACCTCCATTTGAGAACCATACTCCTTCAAACTCCCTGAAGAAAAATGAAGTCAGTTGGAGCCAGCATGTGCAGTTGACCAAGGTGCCTGTGATTGAGGAAGTCCAGGGTGTGACAGTTTAAAAGAGGGGAAAGGTGACAATGTGATGGACTCAAGGGACAAATCCTTGAGGTTTGACCCCACCCCTCCTTGTTTACCTGTGCAACCTGTGGGTGGTGGAAGATGCTGCTGGCTCTCTGGGTGATGGCGATGATCCCAAGGAAACTGGATTTGCTGGAAAAGTTCAGCTTCTACAAAAGTGAAGAAGAGGGATTCAGTGAGAACAAGGTTTGGGAGTTTGCCCTGTGGAGCAAAGGAGCTTAAACATAAGGATGGGGCGCAGGGCAGGAGCCCTGAGAGGGCAGAGGTGAAGGACAGTCGAGGGACGGACATGTGTGGAGCTTGATGCATTGACAGGTAGATAGTGATTTATCACAAACGTATTAATACTACCTCCCACTTGCCTGGAACCGCCGGTCTCTGGTCTTCCTAACAGTGCACCCTCCCATCACCTCAGCTGATCCTCCCAGCCTCCCTGTGGGTATGTGGAGTAGGTACCATCACTTTCAGCTTACAGATGAGGAAATTAACCACAGAGAAAATTGCACAATGTGCCCGAAGAGGACGGGACAGCTGCAGAGCTCAGGTCTTCCGGCTGGGAGGCCGGGGCTGTTTCCGGGAGTTGGGGAAGGCCACAGGTTGCCATGCTCAGTGGACACAGCAGGGTGGGATGGCTGGGTCATGCCTCAAGGATGGACTCTGGTCCTGGAGTGAATCCTGGCTATTAGTTCAGCTGTTTCAGGTAGTGCAGAGCAGAAGGCAAGGCAGGTTGCCACAGGGATGGGGGCTGGGTGGAGGGTGACCAGGAAGGGAGATAGGGAACCTCACAGAAGTTTGTTCTAGTGCTATACTCACAACCAGTCGTTCTCCCTTGGCAGTGGGCAAAGCTGGGCCTGCCCCTTCCCCTCATTTCCCCTGATTACGGTAGGCCAGTTCCCTCCACCTTTGCTCCCGCTCCCCTGCTGCTTCCCACTCGCTTCCTCCTTCTGCCTCATGGCTGCTGCATGCTGCCATTGTTTGCATTGTCACCACTTCTGTCTGCCATTCAACTATCTTTTCTCTTTACTTTTTTTTTTGAGATGGAGTCTCGCTCTGCCACCCAGGCTGGAGTACAGTGGCAAGATCTCTGCTCACTGCGACCTCCGTCTCTCCGGTTCAAGTGGTTCTCCTACCTCAGCTTCCCGAGTAGCTGGGATTACAGGCTCACGCCACCACGCCTGGCTAATTTTTGTATTTTTAGTAGAGTTGGGGTTTCACCATGTTGGCCAGGCTGGTCTTAAACTCCTGACCTCAAGTGATCTACCTGCCCCGGCCTCCCAAAGTGCAGGGATTACAAGTGTGAGCCACCATGCCAGGCCTATCTTTTGATTCTATTTGCATTTATTTATTTATTTATTTGCTTGTTTGTTTGTTTGTTTGTTTTGAGACAGGGTCTCACTCTGTCACCCAGGCTGGAGTGCAGTGGTGCAATTGTGGCTCACTGCAGCCTCAAACTCCTGGGCTCAAGCGATCCTCCTACCTCAGCTTCCCAACCTTAGGGTTAAAGGTGCCTCCCAACATGCCTGGCTAATTTTTAGAATTGTTTTGTAGAGACAGGGTCTTGCTGTGTTGCCCAGGTTGATCTTGAACTTCTGGCTGCAAGTGATCCTCCCACCTCAGCCTCCAAAAGTGCTGGGATTACAGGCCTGAGCCACTGCACCTGATCGCATTTAAAACTCTTAAGTGTAAAGATGTGGTTTGAGGATGGGGATGGGGGTGGGGTCGCCATTTTCTCCTAGGCTGGTCTTTAGGTGGCTACTTTTGGGTAGTGTCTGCTCTCTGGTCAGTGAGCTGAGATCAAGGTGGCAAGGTGAGATGGTGAAGAGCAGGTGTCTCTGGCTGTGTGGGGCTTTGTTCAGCAGGGGTGGTGGGTGCGCAGGCTCTGAGTGGCATGCCCCATACCCTTGTGAAAGCAAAGTAGAGCCCCTGCCAAGGGGAAGTTTGGAAGGACTGGGATACGAAGCCTATTTCCAGAAATCTTCAGATGAGGGGAATGAGATGAGATTTCATTTTCCAGAACTGAAATGTAGGGTAGGGGTGTGGGGTCTGGAGCAGACACAAGACCACAGTCAGGTGAAATAATAGAATTGGATGAGATTTGACAGAGAGGATGCCAAGTGCCAGAGGGGTGAGCTGATGGTCCATAAATCCCTCTTGCCTGCAGCTGGTCCTGTCTCCTCTGATCCTGGATGCTAAGGGTAGGCAGGGAAGGGTCCATGGACCCAGCTGGGAGTGTAGGAGGGCTAGGGACAGTGACAGACTGACCAAGACAAGTATAGATGGACCCATGTGCAGCAAACCAGGAAAACACCATGGCTACACAGAAAGGGGCATTTGCACATAACACATACTGTTAGGATCCATTACCAAGGAACAGAATTCCATTCTTAGTTGTACATTCCTAAATGCTAGTACAAGAACCTAATCCATGAACACTCTCCTAAGGCCACCCTTAAGGAGATTTCCACCAGAGGTTAAATGGTCAGAAGCCGCAGGGTAGGGACTGCAGCTTCATGGAAGGAGAAGGTGGGTAACAGCTCACAAGTCCCCTGAGAATATTCCAGAAGAGGCTGAGGAATCACTGACCCGTTCTGCTGCTGATGGGGTGAGGTTCGGGGTTGGACCACTTGGTCTTTGAGGACTGTCCTTGTTCTGACCCTGTATGGTATGGTATGTCCCAGGTCCTGTCTGTGTCCTGCCTGCTGTTCATAAGGCTGCCCCCATCCCTTCCTGTCAGGAGCAGGAGGGGCCTAGAAAAAGAGAATTCTGTTGATTTCCAGCTGTTCCTTAGGTAAATGGCAACTTATTCAAGATGTACAATTGTCTGAATAAATCGTAGTTAGTTTGTGTGTATGGTATTTTTACTGAAACATCAAGGGTTTGGTCTAGGTCCTGCTGCCTGCAGCACAGAAAGCCAATGACTGAGCCAACAAGTACTGCCAAGGAGGAAGACTTTAATTGGGTGCTGAAGCTGATGAGATGGGAGCTCAGCCTCAAATCCGTCTTCCTGACTGACTAAAATTAGGGGTTTTTTTATAGCAGGGAAGAAATGTAACAACATGTAAGAAAACAGGAACTAAGGAGAAGCAAGGGAGTAATCCTGATGAATGAGAAGTGTCATTGTCTGGATTCCGTGATCTGGTGAGTTTCAGTCCTTCCATACTTTTTTTTTGACAAGGCTGAAGGTAGTTTCCTGAAGAAGAAACTTAGATTTAAAAAAAATAAATGTTTATATTTTTTAAAATTTCAAATATAAATTTCAAGCTTTAAGGCCAGAAGGGTCAATTTCTATGTTTATCAAAAAGAACTATCTATGGGACTATTGGGTCAGTTTCATTATAAGGGTTCAAGTTCATTCATTTGTTTATGAATATCCTGTTTTCCCAGAACTATTTATTAAGAGACTATCTTTTCCCCATTGTGGATGTTGACTGCAAATGCTTGGGTTTATTTCTGGGCTCTTTACTGTTTCATTGGTCTATGTGTCACGCCTGTTTTTATGCCACTACTATACTGTTTTGATTACTGTTGTTTTGTGATATAGTTTGAAATAAAAAAGTATGGTGTCTCTAGCTTTGTTCAGGATTGCTTTGGCTATTCAGGGTCTTCTGGTGGTTTCTTACTGCATGATCTCACTTGTATGTAGAATCTAAAAAAGTCAGACTCACAGACGCAGAGTAGAAGGGTGGTTTCCAGAGGCTGGGAAGTGGGAAATGGGGACATGTTGGTCAAAGAACAAACTTTCAGTTATAAGATGAATAAGTCTTGGAGATCTAATATACAGCATGATGACTATAGTCAATAATGCTGTATTGTCTACTTGAAATTTGCCAAGACAGTAGATCTTAAGAGTTTTCACTACAAAATAATTATGTGAGATAATAAATGTGTTAATTAGCTTGATTGTGTAATCATTTTGCAATGAATGCATATAGCATAGCATCACGTTGTATACCTTGAATGTATGCATTTTTTATTTGTCAACTATTGCTACAGTTGTAAAAAATTCAGAACAAATACAAAGGAAATAAACTATATGTGGACATTATGGCTGTTTCTCCTAAAGCCTCTCATACCACTGGGCCCAATGGCTCACACCTGTAATCCCATTACTCTGAGAGGCCAAGGCAGGTAATTGCTTGAGCCCAGGAGTTCAGACCAGCCTGGGCAACATGGTGAGACCCCTACTCTACCCCTCCTCCTCCCAAAAAAACCCAAAAAACTAGCCAGGCGTGGTGGTCCACACTTGTGGCCCCAGCTACACAGGAGGTTGGAAGGGGAGGATCACCTAAACCCAGGAGGCTGAGGCTGCAGTGAGCCATGATCACGCCACTGCACTCCAACCTTGGTGATAGAATGAGACCCTGTCTCAAAAAAAAAAAAAAAAAAAAAAAAAGCCTCTTATACCAAGGCTAACTAAAATAAAAGCAAGTGTATTCTTTTTTAAACTCCGTGGGTACTGCTGTTATGGTGGATCATCTTCTACACTGGGCCATAGTTATCTGTGTACTTGTCTGTCTTCCCCTGCGAGACTGTGGGTTATTTAAGCAGAGTTCACATCTGTAATAATGGCTTCGTCTTGCATGTGTACACCTCGTTAGAGAGACTGAGCCTTCCTTATCCATCATATTTGACCCTTGGCAAGGGAAGTCAAGTGGGCATTACCATTATATACTCATTTGGTAGTAAGGATGAAACACCTTGCCTCGGTGGATATGGAATAGTGGTTTCCAGTGTTTTAGAATAGCTGGTCTGCTCACTACTCTGTCTGCAGCCTTATGCAGGCTACTTGACCTCTCCTAGCTTTGGGTTTTTTTCATCTTCAAAAAGAAGATAATACCTCAAACAATTTTTGTGTGTATATATATAAATAGAGCTTTAACACAGTATCTTTCACATAACAAATGCCCAATAAATGTTAGCATTATTACTGTAAGCACAAAGCCTGAGTCTTATTCTTCTGATAGCACTCATTATTATTTATTGAGCAATTACTATATGCTAAGCCTTGTGCTGTGTGCTTCACCTCAGTTACCCTTCACAAAACCCTGTGAGCTTTTTAAAAATTTTTTATTTCTTTCTTTATTTTCGAGACGGAGTCTCGCTCTGTTGCCCAGGCTGGAGTGCAATGGCGTGATCTCGGCTCACTGCAACCTCCACCTCCTGGGTTCAAGTTGATTCTCCTGCCTCAGCCTCCTGAATAGCTGGGACTATAGGTGCATGCCACCACATCCAGATAATTTTTTGTATTTTTAGTAGAGATGGGGTTTCATTGTATTAGCCAGGATGGTCTCAATCTGCTGACCTCACGATCCACCTACCTCAGCCTCCCAAAGTGCTGGGATGATAGGTGTGAGCCACTTCGCCCAGTTATTTTTATTTTATAGATGAGGAAACCTTGACCCAGAAAGGTTAAGCTCCCAAGCCAGATGTGGTGGCTCACACCTGTCATCCCAGCACTTTGGGAGGCTGAGGCGGGACGATCACTTGAGCCCTGGAGTCTGAGACCAGCTTGGGCAACGTGGCGAGACCTCGTTTCTACAGAAAATACAAAAATTAGCCAGATGTGGTGGGGTATACCTGTAGTCCCAGCTACGTAGGAGACTGAGGTGGGAGGATTGATGGGCCCATGAGGCAAAGGTTGCAGTGAGCCAAGATCACACCACTGCACTCCAGCCTGGGTGACAGACTGAGGTGATCACTGCACTCCTGCCGTGGCCTCTCAAAGTACGCAGCCAGTATTTAAACCCATGCTAATATTTATGTTTATGCTTGTTACCATTATGCTAAGTTGCCTCCTCAGGTTTTTAATGTGTCTACTCCCCTTGGGGTCTAAGCTCAGTTCTGGATTCAAAGGTAGGCAAGAATGATCTCTCAGGCTCTGCCCGAGTTACTTTCAGTTCGGTTTATTTCCAAGCCACACCAAATACAATGGAAATATCAGTTATAGCTACAACAGAGTGAGTAGACAAGCTCCCGGGGCGGTCCTCGTTCCACATGGAGGAATGCCCCGAGACCTGTGGCCAGAGCAACCCTCAGGCTACTCAGCTAAGGGTGGCCAGGGGATGGGCCATGCCCACATGCTTGGCCCTTGAGAAGTAAATCTGCTCCTTGTCTAGTTTCCACAGTTTCAACAGCCAACAGGAGGCCGCCACGGCCCACCCAACTCATCATACGAGATGCTCAAGAAATATAACTTGGGAGCAAATACATGCATGACGAAGGCCAAAGGGCTTGGAAGGGAGAGATTTGAAGATGTACAAAAAGAATGATAGACCCTGACCAGAAGAGACTTCACTCAGAAGCACTTTGTTTAGAGGCCTGAAAGAAGCTAATGTGAATAATATTGATTGCTTATTAGGTGCTCTGCCAGATGCATTCAACATCTTTCCACATTAGATCCTCCCAAAGTTACCGTGATAATGATCCTCTGTTGTAAATTATAATTACTTGTGGGAGGGGGGTGTTAAAAGTACAGAGGTCATGTCAATTGCAATCTGCCCCGCCACCCCCAGCAGGACTTCTGTGAAGAGGTGGGGAGGCAGGAAGTGCAGGCTACCTTCCCTAGTCCCCCACATTGAGAACTCTCCCTATGAAATAATAATTCTTTTATAATTCTACATTATATTATTATTTTATATATATGTTCTATATATATATTATAAAAGAATCTATCATTCTTTTATAATTACAGTTGACCAGGCCAGGTGCAGTGGCTCATGCCTGTAATCTCAGTATTTTGGGAGGCCAAGGCAGGAGGATTGCTTGAGCCCAGGAGTTCTAGACTAGCCTGGACAACATAGCAAGACTTTGTCTACACACACACACACACACACACACACACACACACACACAGCAATTAGCTGGGAATGGTTTCACACACCTGTGGGCCCAGCTCCTCAGGAGGCAGAGGTGGGAGGATGGCTTGAGTCCAAGTTGAGGCTGCAGTGAGCCATGATCATACCACTGCACTCCAGCCTGGGCAACGTAGGGAGAGCCTGTTTCAACAAAAGAAAAATGCAGTTGACCCTTGAACAACATGAGAGTCAGGGGCATTGACCCCACCCCTGCAAGGCAAATAATGTGAATATCTGTTTTGACTCTTTCCAGATTTAACTACTGATTGCCTGCTGCTGATTGAAGTCTGACTGATGACATAAATGATTAACACCTATTTTGCATGTTATCAGTATTATATACTATATTATTCCAATGAAGTAAGCTACAGAAATCAAAACATTATTAAGAAAAGTATAAGGCAGAAAACATATATTTACTATTCTTTAAGTGGAAATGGATCATCATCAAGGCCTTCACCCTTGTCTTCACGATGTTGAGTAGTCTGCGGGGGAGGAGGGAGACGAGGGGTTGGTCTCGGGTGGCAGAGGTGGAAAAGGTGGAGGAGGTGGAAGGGGAGGCAGGAGAGGCAGGCACACTCGGGATAACTTTTATTGCAAAAAAATTTGCACGTAAGTGGACCCACACAGTTTAAACCTGTGTTGTTCAAGGGTCAGCTATATTTTCCCCATTTGAAGTCTGAGACTACAAGGTTCAGAAACTTGCCCTTACCCAAGATCGTATAATTAATTACATGGTGGAGTTAAGATTACAACTCACTTCTGTCTAGCTGTTCCCACTACAACACACTGCCGTACGCTCTTTTGTGAACTGGAACTTAAAGAGAACTAGATTCATTTTTAACTTGACTGTTGACTTATGGAATCACCCTCGGAGCCTACCTTCTCAGTCTCTTGCATTTTTCTCCCTCCCTGAAGAAAGCCTGGTCTGCATGTGGTCCATTCTCTCAGACTGAAGGGGCAGGGCTCCAAGGAGCTCAGCATCTTCCGAAGGTACCTGGGGTCATGGTTATATTTAACACAGAGTGTGCCTGCTACCTTCAACGCATTTTTATTGATTATTTGCAAACATATTTTTGGCCACAGGCAAAAATGATGAAAACCTGGAAATTAGCACAGAAGCAAATCAGTTATTTGGAGCATGTATTCTGTCTTCAGGATTCCCAACTTTGGGAGGGAGATAGTTACATAATTGAGTGTACCTTCTTTTGTTTTCATTGAGATGTTTGGCAGCGTGTGAGCCAAACCTGAATCAGATTACTAGTCCTGTTTTCTCAATGCATGGCTTGGCTTGCTTGTGTGCACTCAACGTGGAATAGATGCTCACATAGTGCTTACTGAATTCATGTAAGTGGTATTCTTCCCTGCTTATTTTTTACATTAATTAATTATTATTTTTTTAAAAGTAGAGATGAGGTCCAGCCCCAAATCTCCTTAAGTTGATAAGCAACTTCAGCAAAGTCTCAGGATACAAAATCAATGTGCAAAAATCACAAGCATTCTTATACACCAATAACAGATAAGCAGAGAGCCAAATCACGAGTGAATTCCCATTCACAATAGATAAAAAGAGAACAAAATACCCAGGAATCCAGCTGACAAGGGATGTGAAGGACTTCTTCAAGGAGAACTACAAACCACTGCTCAATGAAATAAAAGAGGACAGAAACAAATGGAAGAACATTCCATGCTCATGGATAGGAAGAATCAATATTGTGAAAATGACCATACTGCCCAAGGTAATTGATAATTTCAATGCCATCTCCATCAAGCTACCAATGACTTTCTTCACAGCATTGGAAAAAAACTACTTTAAAGTTCATATGGAAGCAAAAAAGAGCCCACATTGCCAAGACAATACTAAACAAAAAGAACAAAGCTGGAGGGATCATGCTACCTGACTTCAAACTGTACTACAAGGCTACAGTAACCAAAACAGCATGCTACTGGTACCAAACCAGAGATATAGAACAATGGAATAGAACAGAGGCCTCAGAAATAACACCAGACATCTACAACCATCCGATCTTTGACAAACCTGACCAAAACAAGAAATGGGGAAAGGATTCCCTATTTAATAAATAGTGCTGGGAAAACTGGCTAGCCATATGTAGAAAGCTGAAACTGGATCCCTTCCTTATACCTTATACAAAAATTAATTCAAGATGGATTAAAGACTTAAATGTTAGACCTAAAACCATAAAAACCCTAGAAGAAAACATAGGCAGTACCATTCAGGACATAGGCATGGACAAGGACTTCATGTCTAAAACACCAAAAGCAATAGCAACAAAAGCCAAAATAGACAAATGATATCTAATTAAACTAAAGAGCTTCTGCACAGCAAAAGAAACTACCATCAGAGTGAACAGGCAACCTACAGGATGGGAGACAATTTTTGCAATCTACCCATCTGACAAAGGGCTAATATCCAGAATCTACAGAGAACTCAAACAAATTTACAAGAAAAAAATCTAACAACTCCATCAAAAAGTGGGCAAAGGATATGAACAGACACTTCTCAAAAGAAGACATTTATACAGTCAACAGACACATGAAAAAATGCTCATCATCACTGGCCATCAGAGAAATGCAAATCAAAACCACAATGAGATACCATCTCACACCAGTTAGAATGGCGATCATTAAAAAGTCAGGAAAAAATAGGTGCTGAAGAGGATGTGGAGAACTAGGAATGCTTTTACACTGTTGGTGGGAGTGTAAACTAGTTCAACCATTGTGGAAGACAGTGTGGTGATTCCTCAAGGATCTAGAACTAGAAATACCATTTGACCCAGCCATCCCATTCCTGGGTATATACCCAAAGGATTATAAATCATGCTGCTATAAAGACACATGCACATGTATGTTTATTGCGATACTATTCACAATAGCAAAGACTTGGAACCAACCCAAATGTCCATCAATGGTAGCCTGGATTAAGAAAATGTGGCACATATACACCATGGAATACTATGCAGCCATAAAAAAGGATGAGTTCATGTCCTTTGTAGGGACGTGGATGAAG